>NC_132989.1:87422256-89922256 GCF_048564905.1 Vicugna pacos | reverse complement strand
GTCTTTCCCCTTAACGTGTGGGCTGTGCGTTGTGTGTCAGGTTACCCCTCTCCTTCTTTCCCTTGGGTCAAAGACCTGACTCTTCAGCTAGTTTTGTGCCAAGACAAAAAATAATTCGGTTATTTTGCTTAGAAACCTAAAGCTGCATGGCTACACGTAGGTTCTACATAATTAGTGGAGAAAAAAATCTTTCAAGCTACTTGAGGACATTCCCAGTGAGCATTCAGAACGTCCTTTGGTGAGGATTCTTAACACAAGACCCCAGTCTGACCACTAAAGACCTGACGCATGATGCCAAATCATGTCAGAGAACAAAGACGGCCATGAGGGGAAAAATCCCTATTTACTAATTGTTTAAGAGTTAGAATTTAGGTAACAAACTCTGCTGCGATTTTCAACTTCATTTTTGTATTTTGAGTTCGTCAGTTGAATTTTTGTTAATGTACTTTTAAATTAAGTAAAATTTTAAATTAGAACAAATAGAAAACCTAAGGGCAAGATCTCGCATTATCAAAATCCAAAACTAAATTGTCTGTGAGGTTAAGAAAAAATTATAACTAAGCAAAGCCAGGGGGAAAAAGTGACTAGTTTATCTTTTGGTAAATAAGCAAGGGAAATGAAATACAGACAGCAAGGAAGCCACATATTTGGTAAAGATAGAAACCTCAGATTTTTTACAAAAATAAAGCAACTTCCAGATTTAGCAATATAAAGTATAATTAGTTTTGGTACTTAGGAACGTTTTATTGATAAACACTACCCTTTTAGGCCTACTGAAAATACACAAGGCTGCATCCACATGACAGCAGATAAATGTTTTAGGAAGAAATTAATTGTTGTATAAAGTTTTGGGAGCCAGTTTCATTTACATCTTTTTTTTTTTTTTGTCTTAAAAATATTTGCTTCTGTCACTTGGAGAGAATCCTTTTTTTCTTGTTTGAATTGTCTTTATTACCAAGTCAGTTTTCCAAAGCCACTCCACTGAGTGACTCTCAGGGAAAATTGAAAAATTGTGCCTGACATTATGTTGGTTTGATGGGGAAGAGAAAACTCTGTAACCCCCAACTTCCATCAGGAAGGAGAGAAGCTGGAAGTAAATGGCTATTAAGAAAGGATGAGGGGAAGGTGAAATATTTTGTCACACAGGTTGTTCCTTACATAAGGACCCAATGAAGGGGGGTGAGAGAGAGCCCAGCTACTCTGCTGGCACACAGATGCAGGGAGCTCTGATCCAGATCCTTGCCTTCCATCAAAGCAGCTGCAAGACTAAGATCCTGAGCCCTGGGGACTTTCCTCTTTGGTGGAGAGAAGTGGGCGAGGCCATTCTAAGGGTGTGTGAGGTTCCTTCGGGTGGGCTGGATGCTTAGGTTGGAAGATGGCAGGATTGAGTGGTTGCTTCTCTGAGGCACATTTTCTAAAAGCAACACCATCTTAACTTTTAAGATCCTTTACATAAATCATCACTATTTTCTTGTCCTATTTTACGCTCAGCACTACTGTGTGGATATTATTGAAGTCAGCGAAAGTAACACGCTTTTGTTTAAGAGGGAGAGAGTCTGTTACCAGTCCATTCTGAATGACTCTTTATTTGAAAAGTGTATAAAATTTATAGAATGGGAAAGTAATGTGTTTTAAGTTGAACAATATATTAAAACTCAAGTCAGTCTTTGCCTCAGCAGATGTTGTGGATGCTGTGTGCTGCTGAATATTATTCTGGGTTTATTTTCTGACAGAGGTATATTTCCTGAAACTGCCTCTTACAGGAAAATATGCAAATTCTCAGCCTTCACTTTCAAATTGCTGGAGACTGCCTAAGCCAGTGCAGATACAAGTTAGTTGTGGAATGACAAATGCTTGCTAACCTGTATTTTAATGATCTCCACTAATAGTATCTTCTACAGTATTCATGTAAAAGGAAAGAATAATTCACCATATTTGTCAGACCTTTGTGTATTATTATATTTATAGGTGTAATCATTATAATTACTACGTTTGCACATGAATAGGAAAAGAGGGAAGAGCACTAGACCTGGAAGTTAGAAAATCTAGATGATATTTCTGGCTCTGACCTAATTATTTTGAGGCCTAGGACAAATATGAAGCAAAGCAATCAATACCCTTTGGCTCTGAAATTCTCTAATGTGTGAGACCCAGAATAATAAAGGATGCATTTTACCACTACTACATTATGGCATTAGTAGAAACGAATAGCATTTAACATTGAAAATCTGATCTTGTCTCTTGAATTATTCATGGAATCATGGAAGGATAGAACTGAAATTCTCATTTAATACCAAACTCTGTTTTCATTTTTTCCTCCTTTCAGTTGCACATGAGTCACCTATGGTCCAGAGAGAAAAAATTACTTGCACGAGACTATCCAGCTAAGTAGTGACAGAACCTATAGAAGGTGCCCCGCTTTCCAATGTTCTTTTCACTATATGCATCTTTTGCAGCAACCATAATGTTAAATTGCTATTTTTAGAATGATAATAAGTAGTAGAGTGAGAAATATAGTGAATAAATACAAATGTGGATAAAGGGGAACTCTGAATAGATTTTTTAAAAATCTTACACAAGTTACTATAAAAAAATTCTGGCATAAATCTAGGTACTTAGGATGGGAAGGGCTTGGAAGTCAAGTCCATGGTGCTTGATTAAAGATAAGAAATCAGGAGAAACCATAGGTAACTCTGATGGGATGAAACTATTCTGTTTGCTTATTTATCTGTATTTGTAATATTTTAGAGTTGTCAGTGACTGAAATAATCTGCAGTTGAAACTTCCCAGCCAATATGACTTAATTGACAAGAAACTGTCAAAAAACTACATGAATGGGCAGAAAAATGATATAATCTTTCATCAGGTGATTTCTGGGAATTTATCCCAAGAAAATAATCCCTGGTCTTCCCTTTCATTTGTGGAAAGATAACTTAAGTTTTACTATCGGTCTTACTCTTGAACTAACTGGGCTTCATCACTGCATATTTTGGTCATGTCTCCTCCAGGGTACTTCTTTAAATAGAGAAGTTTGCTTTTATCATCACCTTTCTTGTTTTTAATATGCTTTTTTGCTTTGTTTTTGTTTTTGGAGAAAACAACATAGACTTTTTAGAATACCTTAGTCTAATGATTTCTCTTTATCCATATATTATCTCGATATGACTTCATACTATTCTATATATTTCACCTTTAGAATGCTCTCCCTATTCCTATATATCCATGCTCAGGGGGCCCATGCCTTGAATTCTTAACTAATGCTTATGTCCCATATAAGTGGTTCTTCAGTTAGATGGAAGTAAAACTGATTTTTACTTTATGAATTTCCCAATCCTATTTTCATAAAATTATCTACTAATTAATTTTAAGGACCACATTGCACAATTCTGGAGCCCATTATTGCTATGTCAGTCTATGTGAAAATTTGTCTTCTGGTATTTTGCAATGCATTTATGTAGCAGACACTATTGGCTGCCTATCTGATAAATATTGCCGGCTTTCCTCTTTGTGGCATATTTGCTAATTTGTTTGATGAATTCTCCCTCCTCCTGAGGGCCCTATAACTCACTGAATCTATCATAATGTACTATTGTGTTTGCTGGTGATTGGTTTTAGGATGGCATGTGACGTAGTTCTGGCGTACGGCAAGACTTCTGGCAACCTTACTGATAAATAAAAAGGGATGCCTTTTTTCTTATGCCAGCCATCGTCATATGTAGATGTGGTCCCTGAAACAATGGCAATTTGTGTCTATGAAGGGTGGAGTAGACCACAGTGAGCAGCCGTCTGGGATGACTGAAAATTTGATGGAAAACCACAGGCTTTCCGGTCTGAAACACCAAAATACAGAGTAATGACCTTAACCATTGGAAAGTGAGGCACAATTCTGGAAAGCGGAGAGCCAGAGAATGGTAGTCCCAAATTCTCTGTGTAAGCTCTACATAACTATCTGGCTAACCACTGAAATATGCTTGTGTGGAACAGATGGTGGCTAAAGATGAAATAGCTGAGCTGAGACTTGAGCTACTGAAGAATTTGTACTTTGAATCCAATCAAATTACTCAGTCAGAGGAATATAACAGAATCTGCAGAATATCATTCCCAGTGTCCAATATGTAACCCCAAATCACTCAACATTTGAAGAATCAGGAAAATGTGACAATTTCTCAAGAGAAAGAACAATCAGCAGTTAGCAATGCCAAGATGACCCAAGTGTTGAAATTATCAGAGGAATTCTTTAAGGAGTTGTACTCAGTGAGGTAAATTAAGACTAAAGAAAAATATGTTCACAATGACTAAAAAGATAAGAAATCAAAGCAGAGAGATGAAAAACATTCAAAAGAAAAAAAACAAATAGAAATTCTGGAGCTGAAAATGCATTATCCTCAATAAAAATGTCACTTAATAATAGAATGGAGATTTTAAGGAAAATAATCAATGAGGCTGAACCAGGTCAAGGGCAATTCTCTAAATAATGGAGAGAAAAAAAATTAAAAACATAAAAGGAGACTCTGGGACTTACAGTGTATTATAAGTTCTAATATATTTGTAATTGATATCCCAAAGGAGAGAAAGAAGAAAATGTGGCAGAAAGAAGAGGGAGGTAGAGGTGGAGGAGGAGGAGGAGAAGAAGGAGTGGGAAATAGTGGCTGAAATTGTGAAAGACACAAATTTATAGATTCACAGAAGCTCAGTGACTCCCAACCCCATACAAACAATAGCCCTAGCTCTCAAGTAAATAAAATTATTATAGGAAACTTTACCGCAAAGTAAAATACAGGCCCAGATGATTTCAGTGATGGATTCTAAGAAATATTAATGAATAACCCAATATTACAGTAAATATTTTATGAAAAAGAGGACAGGATCTTCCCAAATTATATGAGACTAATAGAAGGTCTGACTAAAGCATGGCAAAAAAAGGAAAATAAAGACCAATATCCCTTGGGAATATAGACACAAAAATAACAAATAAAATGTTAGCATAAAAAGCATATTAATCTTGACTAAGCAGAATTTATACTTTAACTTTAAAAATAAGTATTTTATTAACTTTTTTAACAACATAAAGGAGAAAAATAATGTGATCATTTCAATAAATGCAGAGAAAGCATTTGAGAAAATTCAGTAACCACACATGATAAACATTCCCAGAAAACTAGGATTAAAAGAGAATTTCCTTAATTTGATAAAGGACACATGTAAAAATATACAGCTAATATCATACAATTGGTAAAATATCAAATATTTTCTCCCAAATATTGGAAACAAGGTAAAAATACCCACATTCAACACTTCTAGTCAACATTGCTTGGAAGTCCTAGTCACTGGAATGAGACAAGAAATAAAATTTTAAGATATAAAGATCAAAAAGGAAGAAATAATTCACAGGTGATATAATTGTTAACAGAATATCCTAAAGGAGCTATGAAAAAAAAAACAAACAGAAATAATAACTAAATTTGACAATGATACAAGACTAATAAGAAAAAACCTGTTGTACTTTTACAAACTAGCAGTAAACAATTGGAAAATAAAGTATTAAAATAATTCCATTTGTAATCATTTCACAGTAAATATAGTACTCAAGGATGCATTAAATGGTAAATGTATGAGATCTCAGCACTGAAAACAAAATGTTCCTGAGAGAAATTAAGAAGACCTATATAAGACAGAGACATACTATGTCATGAATAGAAAGACGCAGTATTTTTAAGATGTTAATTCTGCCAAAATTGATGTATAGATTCAATGCAATCCCAACCATAATCTTAGCAAACTTACTTGTAAAAGTCTGAAAATGGTTCTAAAGTGTATATAGCAATGCAAAAAATCTAAAATATTTACAGCACTCTTCAAGAAGAACAAAGTTGGATAATTTATAGACTTAGTATAATTCTGCATAATCAGGACAGCATGGGACAAACAAAAAGATTGATAATGGAACAGGATAGAAATCTCAGTAATAGATCCATACTTGTATGGTGATTTTGATTTTCAACAAAGTTACCTAAGCAATTCAGTAGTAAAGGAAAATATGTTTAACAAATGATGTAATAACTGGATATTCAGATTAAGAATAAAAAGAAACTTAATTGAGATTGAAGGTTTTCAGTCTAGCTTGTAAGTATCTTAGAAGTCACCACTCCATCCTACAAGCAAAAAGCTGAACAAACTGAAAAATCAACAATTTTTCTTAGATCTGTTAGAGATGTGAGGTCACAGGTCAAACTACTACCCCAAATATTGAAGAGACAGATAGGCAGATATAGAGAATCACCATTTATGAGAGCAGAAATCCTTAAGCAGAGATTTCCACAGGAACCAGTGCCAGGTAGAAAAATATAAATTGTAGTTGACAAATTGTTGGATGCTCAATGTAGATAACTATGAGAGTTAAAAACTCTGTGGGGACCCAGTCACAGGAGTACTCCCACGCTTCTGTAAGTTTTACTTCCAGGAGCTCTACGAAGTCCTCAGAGTAAATATTAGAGAAAAATCTTCTCATGCTTCTACAGGGGGAGGGAAAAGGAACCATTTTGAAATATGCCAGAGCATCTACTCTTCTTAATAACTTCTCTCAGGAAAAACAATTTTATAAGAGCCTAACCTTTTGGGTTTTTTCAGAACCTAATCTAGCCAGGGGAAAAGAAATACCCAACTCCAACTAGCTCTAGTCTTCCATGTAGGAGAAGGGAAATACCCAAATCTATTACCCTCTAGCCATCCTGTTCCACCTAACGGCAGGGGGATGTGGAAATGAGAAGCAGTGGTGAAGTTTGCAGCTCAGAGACAAAGATTCACCAAAAGACTGAGGCATATTTATAGAACTATAGAAAGCTTCTTCTCCCTATTCCCCCCTTACTGCTATGTTTCTAAAGGCCTGTTTACCACAGTTCCTTTCACTAAGTACATCATGTCTGGCTTTCAACATGAAATTACTAAGCATACTAAGAGGTAAAAACCACTGTTTGAAGAGACTGAATAAGAATCAGAACCAGAACAAGATATGGTAGGGATGTCGAAATTATCAACGAAGATAAGAAAACTACCAAAAAAAATATCAAACCATGATTAACATGCTAAGGGATTTTATGGGGAAAAAGTAGACAATATACAAGAACAGAAGGATAATGTAAGTGAGAGATGGAAATTCTAAGAAAGAATAAAAAATAAATACTACAGAACAAACACTGTAACAGAAATGAAGAATGTCTTTGATGGATTCAATAGTAAACTAGACATGGCTGAGGAAAGAAATGCTGAGCCTGAGGATATGACAACAGAATTTCCAAAACAAAAAGCAAAGAGGAAAAACAGTTTAAAAAAATCCAAGAATTATGGGACCACTAAAAAAGATGTAACATATACATAATGAGAATACCGGAAGGGGAAAAGGAGAGAAAGAAACAGAAACAGTGCTTTTCTTTCTGGTAGCAAGAAGGACTAAAAAACATTCCCCAATTAATGTCAGATACCAAATCACAGATTCAGGAATCTCAAAGAACAATAAGCAAGAGAAAAAACACAAAGTCTACGTGTAGGTATATTATATTTGGACTGTAGAAAATCAAAGGCAAAATAAAAAATGCTTTGAAAGAAGTCAGAGGGAGAAAAATACCTTACCTATAGGAGCAAAGATAAGAATTATGTCTGACATCTCCTCAGAAACCAAGTAGGCAAGAAGAAAATGGAGTAGAATATTTAAAGTGTTGAGAAAAAAAAAACTACTGACATAGAATTCTGTACTCCCCAAAACTACCCTTCAAAAGTGAAGGAGAAATAGACTTTTTCAAACAAAATTTGAGGGAATTTGTTGCCTTGTGAGAAACATTAAAAAAAAATTCTTAAGAAAAAAGGAAAATGTTGTAGGTCAGAAACTCAGATCTACGTAGAAAAAGGAAGTATATCAGAGGATGAATAAGTGAAGGTAAATAAAACTTTTTATTTTTCTTAATTCTTAATTGATATAACAGATAATCGTTTATAAATAAGCATACATGAGCATATATACATACATAATCAAATACATTTTGTTATATAACATAATAATAACATAACAAATAATGTAACAAAGCATCAAACTACTTGAGGCAAAAACTGGTAGGACTGCAAGGAGAAATAGTTGAATCCATTGTTATATCTGAGGGACTTTGAAAACACTGTCAGAAATGGAAGATCCAGGAGGCAGAAAATCAGTAAGGATATAGTTGAGTACGCACCATCAGTCAGCTGGGTGTAATGGACATCTATCGACTATTTCATCAGTAACAGCAGACTAAATATTCTTCTCAAACTCACATGGGATAGTCACCAAAATAAATTACATTCTGGGTCATGAAATACACCTTCACAAATTTAAAAGAATAGAAATTATACAATGTCTGCTTTCAGGCTACAATTAAATTAAACTAGAAATCAATAATAAAAAGATAGCTGTAAAATCCCAAAATACTTGGAGATTAAGCAGCACACTTCTGAATAAAACAAGAAGAAACCTAAAGAGAAATTTTTAAATATTTTTATAAATGAAAATGAAAATGTAATTTATCAAAATTTGTAGGATCAGTGAAAGTGATGATTAAAGGGCAAATAGTAGCATTGAATGCATATATTAAAAAAGAAGAAAGATCTAAAATTATCTAAGCTTCCACTCAAAAAAACTGGGAAAAAAGAGCAAATTAAATCTAAGGGAAGCATAAGTAAATAAATAACAAAAATCAATGAAGTTGAAAACAGGAAACCAGGAGAGAAAAAACAACAAAGTCAAAACTCTTTCTTTGAAAAGATCAATAATAACAATAAGCCTTTAGCAAACCTAACTAAAAAAAAATATGAAACTAGGCACAAATTACCGATATTAAGTGAAAGAAGGATCATTACTACAGATCCCATGGATGTTTAAAGGATAATTAAGGAATTTTATGAACTTTATGCCCCCAAATTTGATACCCTAGATAAAATGGACATATTTCTTGAAAGACATAATCTGTCAGAATCCACAGAGGAAGAAACAATCTGAATAGACTTATACCTATTAAATAAATTAAAACAATAATTAATAATCTTTCAAAACAGAAAGTAGCAGACCTGAATGGATTCACTGGTGAATTATACCAGACATTTGAGCAAGAATTATACTCATTCTCTACAAATTACAAACTTCTGTCATAGGATAGAATGAGAGGGAATACTTCCTAACTCATTCTATGAGGCTAGCATTACCCTAATACAAAACCAGACAAAGATAATACAAGAAAAGAAAACTACAGACCAATATGTGTCATAAACATAGGTACAAAAATCTTCAACAAAATATTAGCAAATTGAATCCAACAATGCATAAAAAGAATTATATACCATGTGTTAGTGAGATTTATCTCAGGAATGCAAAGTTGGTTGAACATTCAAAAACCAAGAAATGTAATCTGTTGCATCAAAAGACTAACAAAGAAAAATCATAGGATCATATCAGTGGATGCAAAAAAAAAATTTGACGAAGTTCAACACCCATTTATCAGAAAAACTCCCAGAAACTCAGTGTAAAGAGGGAACTTCCAAATTTTGATACAGAACACTAAAAAACACCTATACCTAACATCATTCTTAGTAGTGAATAACTGGAAGCTTTTCCATTAAGATCAGGAACAAGGCAAAGATGTCCCCTATCACTCACTGCTTTTCAATACTGTTCTATAGTCCTAGATAATGCAGTAAGACAAGAAAGAAAAGAAAAGAAAAGGCATACAGATTAGGAAGGAAGAAATAAAACTGTCTTTGTTTGCAGATGACATGATTGTCTATGTAGAAAGTCTGGGAAAAAAATAACAATAACAACAACAAACAAAAATCTCATGAAGATTATAAGCATTTATACCAAGGTTGCAGGATAAAAGATTAATATATAAAAACTACTTGCTTTCCTATATACCAGCAATGAACAAGTTAAATTTGAAATTAAAAACACATTTATATAAGCATCCCCCAAATAAAATACTTAGCTATAAACCTAACAAAATATATGCTATATCTATATGAGGAAATCTACAAAACACTGTTGAATGAAATTAAAGCTCTTAATAAATGGAGAAATATTCCATGTTTATGGATAGAAAAACTCAGTATTGTCAAGATGTCAGATTCCTCATCTTGATCTATAGATTCCATGCAATTTCAGTCAAAATCTGAGCAGGTTATTTTGTGGATATTAACAAGTGGGTCTAAAGTTTATATAAAGAGGCAAAAGACCTAGAAGAGCCAACACAATATTGAAGGAGAAAAACAAAGTTGGAGGACTGACACTACTACTTGACTTCAAGATTTATTATAAAGCTACCAGTAGTCAAAACAGTGTGGTATTGGCCAGAAATAGGCCCACATAAATAGAGTCAACTGATCTTTGACTAATAAGCAGAGATAATACAATGGAGAAAACATAGTCTTTTTAACAAATGGTGCTGGAACAACTGGACATCCACATGCAAAAAATTTACTCTAAGTACAGAGCTTATATCTTCACAAAAATTAACTCAAAATGGATCATAGACCTAAATGTAAAACACGAAACTATAGAATTACTGGAGGAAAACATAGGAGAAAATTTAGATGACCCTGGATATGGTGATGACTTTTTTGAGACAACATCAAAGATATGATCCATGAAGTAAATTAGAGATAAGCTGAACTTCATGAAAATTACAAACTTCTGCTCTGCAAAAGACAATGTCAAGAGAATGAGTAGATAAGTAGAGACTTAGAGAAAATATTTGCAAAAAACACAACTGATTAAGGACTGCTATCCAAAATATACAAGGAACTCTAAAACTGAACAATAAGAACATGAACTGCCTATTTTAAAAATTGACATAAGACTTTATTTAAAAGACCCCTTTCAAAGAAGATATAACAGAGAGCAAGCAAAATACAAAAAATTGTTCAACAGCACATGTTTTTAGGAAATTGCAAATTAACAGATACCACTATACACCTATTTGAATGGCCAAAATCCAGGACACTGACAACACCAAATGCTGATGTGGATGTGGAGCAACAGGAACCCCCATTCGTTACTGGTAACAATGCAAAATGGTACAGTCACTTTGGAAGAGAGTTTGGCAGTTTCTTATGGAACTAAACATATTCTTACCATGCGATCCAGCAATCATACGCCTTAGTATTTACTCAAATCAGTTGAAAACTTATGACCACACAAAAACCAGCACATGGATGTTTATGGCAGCTTTTTAAATAACTACCAAAACTTTGGAGCAACCAAGATATACTTCAATAGTGAGTGGATAAATAAACTGGTATAACAAGACGATGGAGTATTATTCAGCACTAAAAAGAAATGAGATGTACTGAGCCATGAAAAAACATGCAGGGACCTTAAATGCGTATTTCTTAGTGATAAAAGCCAATCCAAAATAGCTACATACTGTATTATTCCAACTATATGACCCCCTGGAAAAGGCAAAACTATGGAAATAAAAAATTAGTAATAACTAGGCTTTAGGCGGAGGGAGAGTCACATTGGCAGAACACAGAGGATTTTTATGGTAGTGAAACTAGTGTAGGGTGCTAAAATGGTGTGCATGTTCAATTATACATTTGTCAACCCCCAAAGAATGTACAACACTGAGAGGGAACCCTGATGTTAACTATGTATGTTGGGTGATAATAATGTGTCAATGTATACTCATGGATTGTAATAAATGTACTATGGTGCAGGATGTTGACAGTGGGAGGAGGTTATGCATATGAAAGGGGTTGTTGTAAAAGGGAATTGTTGCAAAATACAGCCCCATGCATTCAGTCTTGTGACCCCTATTCAGTCACACACACACACACACACACAAGAGATCTTGGTTCTGGAAAGCCTCCTTACCAACTGATAAAGAGACCACACAGCTTGTACAGGGCTTATCACCTCGTGTGCTCCCTGATTTAGGAGCAATTAGTGTTCTTTTGTTCTTCTTAAGCTTGGGAGTCTATGGCACTCAGGCATTCCTCCAGCTTTCAGTATTTCAAATTCCACAGAGGAGGGGTCAGGGTTCCCTCCACCTTGGCTAGAGAGGGATATGAGTAAGCAAATGGTTCTTCATTGGCTGCCAGGAGAGACCTGTTGTCTATGGGGTCCCCACAATCAGTACTGAAACTGATCTTGCTGTTTTTTCTCCATTTAAGTAAAGCATTGTTCTATCCAGTGCTCGACTATGTTGTGTTTTCCTTAGTGACTCTGATACCAAGATGCAATGGACAAGAGCATTTGCAGTCCTGTCTGAGATTAGTAATTGGTACAGAGTGCTCTGACCAACAGGAACTCTCTGTACTTTCTGTTCAATTTCACTGTGAACCTAAAACTGCTCTAAAAAATAAAATGTATTAATTTTAAAAAGAAGCAGCTTAACCTCTACCTCACACTTATATACAAAAATTAATGGGTTATGCCCTAAATGCAAGAACTTGTCATCAAACTTTTAGAAAAAGTATATAAGAATTTTCTCATGATGTGTGTATAAACAAAAGGCAAAAGTTTCCAGGATTATAGAAATCACTAACTATATATATTATAACTGATGCATTATACTTTATCAAAAGTTAAAACTTATGCTTCTAGAAATACATAAGGAAGTGAATAGTAAAACCACAAATGGGGAGAAAATATACACAAACATAAGTCTAACAAAGAGTGGTATCCAAGATAAATAAATAAAATCTATAACTCAATAAGCAAAAAAACCAAACAGCTTAATTAAAAATCAGCAAAACATTCAAATAGATATCTTATAAAACAGGATGTATGAAAAGACAATAAGCACATGAAGTGAGATAAAAATTAAATCTGATTTCTATAATTAGTAGTGAAATGTATCAAAAATTGGATAGCTAATTGGCTGGATGGAATGAAGAAAGAGATGGAGATGTATGTGGTAAACAATTACAGTAAGATATCAATGATCAAATATAGGTGATGGGTACTGAATGCTTATTGCAAAATTCCTTCTACCTTGTATGCAGGTAAAATTTTTCATCATGAAATCTTGAAAAATATAAAGACAAAAATGCAAAGATAAGAATAACACAAAAAAGATTTGCATAAAATTATAAGATATGCAATGTGGTCTAGAATATGTAAATTTATATTTTATTTAAATGCCATAAATGCTATAAAAGAATAAAGCAGGAAAGAATATAGGGATTGGGATGTGAGAGGTGATTTAACAATTTTAAGCAGGGTTGTTAGAGAGTCTTCATTCTGAACACCTGATCTGTCTTAAGTTAAAAAGAATTACTCTTGCTATGTGTTGAGAATAGATTGTAAGGTAACAAAGGTAAAACAGACCATTTGGGCAGCTAGCACCATGATCTGGGAAAAAAAAAATGATGCCTTGAACCAAAGGTTGTAACATTAAAGGCAGTGAGAGAAATGGTTATATCATGGATATGTATTAGATTATAATCAACCTGATTTTCTGGTGTATTGTATGTGTAACTTGAAAGAAATAGTCAAGGATGGCACTAATTTTTTTGTCTTTGAACAAATGGAAACACTGAGTTAGTATAGAAGAGGGAGAAGCAGAGGAGCATTGCTGGAATAAAAATGTCCTCGAGGAGGCAAGGAGGGAATGAGATTCAGTGCACGAATAGAGAGACTGCGTTTAGAGAGGAGGATGATCATTTCATTTGTGATGGGAGAGAGGACATAGTGTATGATACAGATCCTGGCCAGTGGTAAATCTTAAATCTTCTTGAAGCAGTTTGTGAAGGTTCTCCTCTGATTGCTTCTACTTTCTCAGTGAAATAGGAAAACACGTTATCAACTGAATTTCTTTTTAATTTTTAATTTTAGAAGGAACATATTCTTTGGCCCAGAAATCCCACTTTTAGTTATCTATCTATAGAAATAAAACACTGGCATAGAAGGACATAGGTATAGGATATTTCAATGTAGTGGCAGTAAAAGAAACTTTTAATGTTCACCGTTCACAGGAAGTAATAAATTCTGGGTTATCTATGTTACTAAATATTTTGTCTTAATTGAAAATGAGTTAAATGTATACAGCCGACCTTTAAATAACATGAGTTTGACTTGCACAGGCTCACTTACATGCAGATATTTTTCAATAAAACATACTAAAGTACTACACAATCTGCTGTTGGTTGAATCTGTGGGTGCAGAACCAGGAATACAGAAGGCTGACTTGAATGCTGTACTTATTTTTGACTGGGTGTGGGGTTGGCGCCTCTAATCCCTTTGTTTATAGGTCAACTATACATGTGTGTTAATGTGTGTGTGTATATATATATTATATACATATGTGTATGTAATGTATATCTATCTATATATACATATATAGATATATGAAAGTATGGCTATGTAATACTAAGTTGTCAAGGAAAGATAAAAAGTATGATCAGCCCCTTGTGTCAGCGAGTTCTTTATCTGTGGGTTCAACCAACCCTGATCTAGTGTGGAACCCACAGACATGGAGGGCCAACTGTTCTAGCCATAAGGGACTGGAGCATCTGTGGATTTTGGTATCAGAGGGACCTGGAACAAATATCCCATGGATACGGAGGGATGACTGTACTGTGTTCTCTGTTACTATTTTTAATAAACAGAAACAAACCTTACATACATGTCGATGCAGTTGTGTAAATGTGACTAAAGATGTTAAGAATGAACTAGCAATTTTAACATTGGTGACTTGAGGGAAAAGAAATGGAGGAGAATTTATGGGTGATTTTGATTTTTGTTTTCCTTTCTATATCCTTGTGCTGGCTTCAGTTGTGATAAGAAATAAGTATTGCTTTTTCTTATGAAAGAATATTTAGTCATATTCTCATGTAAAAACATTTTAATGAAACAGTGTTAACACACGTAAGCTAAAAGAACCTGGAACACCACCATGGTTATCCATATTCTGTGCAGATTCCCTCAGATGCCTTTTACTCTTTCACTGAGTCCCTACGCTAGGTTTGTTACCCTCTTGCGTCCAGCAGCCTGTACCTATGACTATTCAGAGGGAGACTGCCTACATCTGCCAGTGAAGAGAGCTAGAAGTGCCTGGTGTTGATGTTTGTTCAGGGTGACTCTTAGCTAGTGTCAGCCTGGAGCAGAGCAGAGGTATGAAAAGGCGGCGCTCTTGTCCTGGGACAGGATGACTCTGGGGGGTAACCTACACTCCAAAGATCCCTGGTAGAAATAAGTGGCAGCTACCCTCTGGGTGCTGAAATTGCGTTCTTATTTGGTTTCCCCTCCCTCTCCTGCTTCTCCCACTCCCTTACTGGTTTTCCCCAGATGTGCTTTCTTCATAAGCCACTTACATGTGTATTCTTGTAGCTGAGTCTATTTCAAAGAAACCTGAGCTAAGAAAGATATACTCAAAATACTGCTTTTTAATTCTCACCCTGTTGTAATCAAACTGTCACTCTTTAGGCCTCTGCCTTGATAGCCAACAACTAATTAAACTTTTCCAAAGGGGGCTCGATGATTTAGCGTTCTCTTAAGGTTCTTAGATTTTATATAAATTTGCTGTTAACAATAACGTATTGTCCACCAGTGACTTCTGTGTTTAAAATTCAAAACTCTCTCTGAAAATTGAGGCAATAAAGAATATATTTAGGAAGAGCTGAAATCTATCAGCTTTCTTCAAATGAAGTTACATTTGTTACCCTAGAAATCTTCTCTGATAGAATTGATTTTTATCCTAGATAATCTTTAAAGTCAATATACTTGCTGTCTGCTCTGTCCTAGGTCCTTTAAATATACGAGCTTGTCCACTTTATACCCCACCCAGAATAAGGATCACCAAAGGCGTTCAATCTTGGTCATTACCTCCCATTTCCTAATTCTGTCTCATGGTTTCTTGGTGTAGCATTTCCTGGATTCTGGGCTGTCTTGGCTTTGACTATCAGACTTCTTTGGTTTGACAGCACATTTGGACACATTTCTGCAAATTGACCATTGGCATGTCTTCTTGGAACACAAATGTTATTTGGACTCTGGTGCCATGTACTACAGATGCAAGTAAAGGCACTTCTGCCTTCCGAGGCCGCCCCTCCAACTCCAGCCCCGGGGCCAGGCCTGTCCTTCAGAGAGGACTGGAGAGCTGCTGCTTATTGACTTCCCCAAATGTCATTGCTTAACCAGTGTTCTGAAGACTTGGTTTCATAAACCTTGGACTGTCACCTATGGTTATAATTCTAAAATATATGGTCCTCATTTTTCAGCCTTATTTTTAGTTTTTTGTTTCTTGAATCTTGAAAATGCCTACAATCTATTTGCATTTGTGCTAATCTTACTTCTGATCTTGATTTTAAGAGATCAGTGTCAATGAAATCAGGCTATAAAGGCTCCAAGTATTATTTCTGAGCTCTAAGATGTAAGATGTACTTTTTAATTTTTGGTGACATAGGCTTTGTAATTAATTCTGTGGATATTACCAAGAGAATAACAATTAGCAGCTAGTTTATAGTTATGTAAATAATATTATATCTGGCTTATAAAGTAAAAAGTCATGTTCTTTCTCTAAGTCTCAGTGCTATCCATATTTGATGAATAAATGAATTCTTGTCAGTCTTTGCTCAAATTTTACCTCTCAGCTAAAATTCTTTCTTTAGCCCCTGTGCCTACAAAACTTCCAACTAATATTCAAGTTCATCTCAATATCTAGCAAAGATCCCAGAAGAGTTGGAATTGAGACATAAGGTAGGGCTGGCAGATAGTTTTAAGCAAAATGATTACTGGAAAATATGGCTTCCAGTGATATGTTTTGTTTTGTTTTTGAGGGTTGAAGAGTCTCCTTAGGGGTGGAAAACTGTACTTTATCCAAAGTGTTAAACATACAGATATAACTAATGATTCATTAGACAGCTCCAAAGGCCAAAAGGTATAAGGAGAAACTTGAAGCAAATTCAGCAACATGGACTGAAGAGCAGAATGGAATGGTAGTACAATGTGGTGCCCAGTCCTAAAACCAGTCCCACCCTAACTACCCTAGATTTGGGTAGAACCTGGGGACACGAAGGGCTGCTTGTGTGAACTAGAGCTGTTCCACTGTATTCTGAAACATTTTGAGCTGTGACAGGCATAGCCAATTAACCTTCGAAAGTTCATGAATTGTTTACTGGAAAGTGACTTCCAGTAGAACATTTCCCAGAACTTGTTTTCAGGTATTATCATGTACTGAATTCTATCCCATGGCACATGATAGGAAGTGATCATGCTATTTCCAGGCCTGGCACCTAAAACTCCCACATGGTGCTTCTCCATGCTCTTTTCTCTTTCCTGCTGCCTGTAATGGAGACCTCTCCTAGAAAACTTTGGAAACCACATGATGAAGATGGCAGAATCAGATCAGCAGTGGTGGTGAAAGTAGAGCTTGGAGCAGCAAAGTACAGTTGGAATTTGCAGTTCAAACTGATGTTGGAGTGCATGGAAGACTCTTCTCGTTGCTAAAGCTGTGGGGAGGGTCAAATCTGAGTTCCTGAATGAGCAGATGGGAAGTTGGAAATAGCAAATTCAAGAGTAATATTAATGTGACCTAAGATGTGTCATATTGGTTAGGCATGTGTGCACTGTATTATGCTATCCTATAATCAGGCACAGAGCAAGCATTCAACAAATGCTTGAATCAAAAGATGAATGAGAGCTGCACTGATGACAACTAAAGACATATTGAGAGTGTTCTGATCAAGTAGGTCAGCACTCTGCAGTAGATTATGCTCTTAGTAAAACCAAGGCGTTCAGATCACTCTGCTATTTATAGATGTAGTAACATCTCAGACCTGAAGCACTCATTCAATCACTCAGATATTTAAAAATATTCATTGAGCATCTGTTCTGTCTATGGGATGGTGCGGGCACTGGTGGTACATGGAGGATTGGGCCAGTCAAGATCTCTTTCTCTGCCTGCAGCTTATTTGCCAGTAGGGAAAATAGACAGTATAAAGATTAAAGAGTGAGATGATCAATGTTGAAATTGGTATTATGAGGGAAATAAAAAGGGCTGCTTAATAGAGAATATCAGGAAATGTGAAAATGAGAAGGAAACAGGCATAAGAAGTCTGTCCTAGATAAGGGATCAGCAAGCACAGAAACACTGTGACAGGAAAATGTTTAGAAAGTCCAAGGAACTTGGAAAAGGCTGGTATGGGTGAACATGGTGTGTAAAGAGGAGGGCTGGTTGATATAAAATTGTGAATGTTGCTGGGGTCTGATCAAGTCAAGACCTTATAGGTCATGGTGAGGATATTGAGTTTTATTCTAAAGACAATGAGAAGAAAATGAAAATTGTAAGCAGAGAGGTGAAATGATCTGAGACAAAGTGAAATAAACAGTTTGGAGACTATTACCATAAATCAAACAGGAAATGATGGAGACCTGAGATGGTAATGATAGAGATGTAGAGAAGTGGATGGATTTGGGGAATATTTTAGAGGTAGACCCAACAGGATTTACTGTGCTTGTCAAAATCCAGGATTCCTCTGAATTTCCTGCATTGTAGCTGTGTGGATGGATGATTGGGGATGGATCAGGTGTAGGACAGAAAATCGAGTTTTTTTTTTTTTATTTTATTTTTTATTGAACTGTGGTTGATTTACAATGTTAGTTTTAGGGATACAGCAAAGTGATTCAGTGATACATATATATATGTGTGTGTATATATATACACATGTATATATAGATGTATAAATATGTATATGTATATACATATATGTGTATATATATACATATACAAGTGTATATGTATATGTATTTTCAGACTATTTTCCATTATAGTATTAAGTTGTTTTTGACATGTATTTTTCAAAATGTCTCCCAGCAAAACACAATGATGTTATCAACACCTCTGTGCTGGTTTTTACAGAGAAGGTTTAGCCTCATGACAACCTGTGTTACGTGTATTATACAGCTCCATTTGAGTCTACTCATGCATTTAATTCAAGAGAAAAGAGAGATGTGATGCTCTCTCTGTCTCTGTCTCTGTCTCCGTCTCCCCCCGCCGCCCTGCCTACACATTTCCAATTGATTCTGTTTCCCTGGAGAACCTTTACTGCTATATACAGCTACAGGTGAGGTGGCTGGCTGTAGCCCTAACCTCAGCTTACTATTTGACAAATTAATGTGGGACTGAAGATAGTGTAGAGAAAGCTTCCACTAGCATTTGTAAAATAGCTCAGTGAATTGGCTTTATCATAAATATGTAAATTACCATCCCATTCCTGTAGGAATTAACATCTTGCAAAAAAAAATTCTTCATGTGATACAAAATATCTATTTATTAGATCTGAAATCTGTTACTCAGACCACAGGGTCTCAACTTTGGCAGACACTGGCATCGTCTAGGGAACTTGAATGCCATGAGCCCCACTCCAGACAAACTGATTAAAATTTCTGAAGGAGGGGCCTAGATGTATGTAGTTCTGTTTTGCTTTCACTCTGCAGTGACTCTAATGTATAGTCAGTCTTTAGATCCACTGATCTAGACTAAAAGATGTTACATGGCAGCATTAGGCTGAAGCAATTCTGTTAACCTGTCTTGTTGGGCTAACTCAGTGTTTAAAAAAAAAATTATCATTTGAATTTGAATGCTTTGGAGTTTGTATCTATTTTGCAGTTCACCATAGGTCCTGATCCTCTCTGTTACCTTGCACTTGGTTGCTTTATGAATTAACATTACTTTCCATGTCTCTGATGGCTTTTGAGTTCACGATCCCTGAACTCAAGACCATAAAACATTATCACTAAATACATATTACTACTCTAGGAGGAGGGACTGAGAATAAGGGCATGAAGTTTGGGAAGTGTGTTTCGCCGCAGCAATTCATGAAGAATGTGTCCAAATCCAGACAGGGTGGCACTTAGTAAAACACTAATTCTGATCATTCTACAAGGTGAGATCTCAAGAAGACGCTGAATGATGAAAATGCATATTTTTCTTTCAGTTAGGAGAGCAGACAGATGATATTGCCGTGGTTTAGGTGTTTTAAAATATATATGCTAGTAGATTCCTCTTGATACTTAAATATACTAATTAGTTTTTTATTTGATTTTCTAAGTTATCAAAAGTATCTATAATTCCCCCTCAAAATATGTCTATGTTCATTGTTTTTGAAATTTGAAAGAAAAAACACTTTTAACTTTATAGTCATGGTATATTTTAATTAAATGCCCTAGTAACACTGTTCAGAGGACTTTGGTAATTGATTTGGATGATGATGTCATTGAAATTTTATTGCTGAATTTTTATTTTTTAAAATAATAGCTACCTTTGGACTTTAAGTACCTACTTTGGTTGAGATAATAGAACTATAAAAGAAGTAAAGCCCATCTCTAGCTTCAGTCCATGAACTTTGAAAGAAGTATTGCCTAAATACAGATTTTTAAAAATCAAGCTCTTTACGAGTCAACCAGACTGCTTTGGACAATTGCCACAGATATTTTCTAGGCTTAAGTTGGTCCAGCAACAGAATTCATTATAGATGGCTGGCAAGTGACCTATTTTTAAGTTCTTCCTTCCATCTCAGGAGAAATCTATTGTTATACTATTTTTCATGGAATAATGCTTTCTGTGAGGTATAAGATTATACAATTCACAAGTAAATGTCAGTTGAAATTTACTAAAATATAAGGGATTGTGATAATTTAAAGTCACTGTTTAGCATTCTTACCATAAAGATCTTGGTTTTCTGATGATGGTGCAGGAGGAAGTGATGAATGTTTTAAACAGGATTGTTTCAGGTATTAATTTCCTCCTCACCTAGTATATAAGTTAAATCTGATGGAGTTCCAGTAAAGTGTGTCAATTCTGCTGTCTAATAGAAAACACATTTTTTGGTTAGGAATTTGTGGTTTTAAGTTATCTCTTCTTAATGTCTAAAGAGACTCAAAGGTGACACTAATAAAATGACAACAAAAAAGATGTAAAATGTAGGGTAGTTACAAATCTCACAGTGTTGTCATTTGACCAATAATTCCCATTTGGGCAATAAAATCTATCCAAAAACCTCAGAAAATTCAAAGCTGAATTAAAGATCACTTTTAGCTGAACATTGTTCACAGAAGTTTTAGTCATACAGCATTTTCCTGTATCAGGTTGGTACCTGTCATTAATAACATTTACCCATAGCACTGCCTTATATCTATAAAGCAACAAGTCTTATTATAAGTATAGTTAGTAGTAGCTATAGTTAGTGGCTTTGTCATTATTTTTGATGAAATTAGAAGAGTTTCTCAAATTTTAGAAACATTTTTTAACACCAAGTTCAAAATTATCTATTGTATAATGGGTTAAATCCTGTTACTTATTCTGCATTTTAATTCATTCATGGGGAAGGGCCAAATAGAATGTTCTTTGTTTGGAAAAACTTAAATCATCCCGAAGTTTGGTGGGCTCAGGGTAGACAAGCCCAATCAATGGCCAGAACTTTGGTTTGGTTTGCTAATGGTATCAAATAAGAGTCGAGGCTATAGTTCATGCTATCAGCCCCTTTCCTACATTTAATGTTGGCAAGGCCTATCTGTTGCCTTTCACTTCAAATTAAAAGCACATGGGGGATTCTTGGGTAGCTCATTTTATGCTGTTGTTCAGTTATCCATATAAAATGAGTCTTTGAAATTCTGAAGCATTTTGCTAAGGCTCTTCATTCAAACAAAAGTTATTTGCCTTGGTAATCAGTGCCTCCCTTCCATGCTTCAGTATCTCATGAGCATTGTCATTAAGTTTGGAGATTTAATATTATCTTGGCCCTGATAGCTATAATAATCTTTTCAAAACAAAGGAAATAAATAATTCATAAACTGGAAAATAGGCCCCTGGATAATTGAGTTAATAACTTGTATTTGAATAGATACTACAAATCAACAGACCACATTCCACTTTAAAGTCTTATTATGGTACATAGATATTAATGTACATTATATGAGTCAGAGACCAAGACACAGTTGTTTAAACTTAGAAGTACAACCTTTCCAAGAAAAGGTATTTCCTCCCTACTAAGATTCTTCTGCATTTGGTTCTAAAACTAATTAGAAATTTATCTGTTTAATCATGATACATGTTGATTAACAAATTCTCTGAATTTTTATTAAGATTAAAATGGATGATTGAAGCATCATGATATGGTATCTTCTGCCTAGCATTATTTAAAATGCATGCAATATGTTTGGGATTAACAAAAAGATTCTAAAGTACAGTTATATTTTCTATTTTCCTGTTGTAAATTATTTTAAAAGTGTGTAAATAACTAATCATTAAAATTCAAATTAATACATCTTTTCATCACATTGAAAATCATTGTTAGTAATTAGCTCAAAACTTCATTTACATAATGTGACTGCTCCTTGGTTATCCTTTTTCATCAGAATACTTACACCAAAAAAAAAAAAAAAGGCATTTGAAGAGCAAAAAACTCTGATGTCATTCATGTCAAAGATATTAAAAGATACAACAGGCAGTTTTCCAGTGCCACATTCTTTGCCAAAAACTAAGACTTTTAATAACAAGGTGTTCCCAATTATAGATGATATGCTAAGATGTAAAGTAATAAGGCTGGTGTATGCTTCTTTCTCATTTCTAGATTTTGGCTTTATTCTTTACTATCTTATTATCTTTGTTATTTCAGTCTGTAATAAAAACAATAATAATATTACAAATTTGTTTAATTATTTCTCAATTGAATGAAATGGGAAGAATCTCATGGCTGATCATCAGACTGTCTTAAAAAGCTTACCTAAAAAATATAATTCCTGTATTCAAACCATAAGACTTTTCATTCATTTCTCTGGGAGTCAGACAGAACATCTGTATTTTTAAAATGCTGCACAGCCAAAGTTGAGAGCTACTGGTTTAGATTATCTAAAGTATGGATACTTAAAAAGAGGGAAGAGATACAGTTATATTAAAAAAAGAAAATTTTATTAGCCCTGAAAAATATTTTTAAAAGTTAATTACATATGTTTACATATTTATTGAAAGAAATAATACCATGTGAAACAAATTAAAGGGTTAAGTGAAGTAAGCAAATTTGGCCAGCTGAGGGTGGCTTAGTACATCTTGATTCCAGCAAGTAGGGAATCAAACACTGGATTCTGGCAGATTCGGAACACGATCTCATTAGAAATGTGAAATGTGTTTTTCTATAGTAAGAAAGTCCAAGAGAAATAGTCTTGTATCTTTAGCTATTATGCAAGGTGTTTCAGGAGGGCAATTTTGGGAATATGCTGGGAAGAAGATTTTAGTGACTTCATTCAATCACAGATTAATGTTGCTAGAAAGAATTTTATGTTAATTATGCTTATTAATATTACTGTTCTAAGAGAACTTGAGAGATGTCATATATACAGAAAGAACATTAACTAGCTTAGTATACTGAGTATTTTAAACCATGACATGTACTAAACATTTAATCTGGGTCTGTCAATCTGGGTCTATTCAAGCAGGAGATGACAGGAAGTTCTAATGTAACTACTAAGTAGCCAATGTAGTGTAAAACATGCTTTTCTGTGTCAAATAGATCTGGACTGTAAAAGACCATTTGTAGGATCATTCTCCATTTTCAATTGATGTAGTCTGATTAAAAGCAGCCGAGACAATGATATCACAATAGACTTTTAGAATAAAAGGGGAACATTGGAAGGACCAGGCAGCACAGTTAAACAGAGTTAAGCTATTGTAATCAACATTCAGGAGAGGATTCTGAAGAAGCAGTTTGGGCGGGGGAATAAACAGTCAAACATAAAAGAGAGATGTCGCTTTTTAAGGAAACTTCCTAGGCTAGACTCCTGTAGAAGAAATGAGGTTTCTTTAAAAAACAGAGTAGTCTATCCAGCATGAGACCAGGCTTCTAACAAGAAGAGTGACTAGAAGCACCAAAAAAAAAAAAAAAAAAACCCCAAAAACAAAACAACAAAACTCCAGAGTCTGAAATTCTGAAATAGTCACTAGAAAAAGACTCAGCTATGAGTTATGCTGCTGTTGCTGCTAATGATGATGATGATGATGATGATGATGATGATGATGGAGGATAACATTTACTATGTGCTACTCACTAGTCCAAGCACTTTGCCTATATTAACTCATTCAATCTTCATAACAACACTATGGGATAGATACATTATTGTCCCCATTTTACAGAAAAAGTAACTGAGACATTATTTCATTATTTTATTCATTCAATGAATATTAAAAATGTATGAGGCAACAAAAAAACATTCTAATGAGAAATCAACTGAAAAAAGAAACGGTGGTGACACTCCTATTTACATTTTGTTTTGTCCTAAGATGTGATTCATTCAGTGAACAGTATTCACAAATAATATTTGTTCACTTTTTAAAATGGTAAATTTGGCCTCAATGATCAGTAAGAGTCACCAGTCTGGGAGATCAGGGGTTTGCTTAATATTTAGAAAATTGTCAGTATGAAGTTTGCAGTGTTAGTGAATAAAAAAAAAAAACTGTGTGATATTTATTTTATTTTTAATGTAATAATTCTCTTAAGATTCCATATGAAACGCAAGTATAAGGTCATACTTGCAACCAATAGCAAGAGCTCATCCCTAATGACCTCCATGTAGAGAAGGACAAAGTATAGGAAACATTCAAAAGCTGTTTTAGGGTTTATCCCAAAATACACCCACATATACACATGATAGGATAGGTCATAACATCTCTTTGAGTCTAGCAAGATGATAAAAAAACAAACTGGGTTTTTTAAGAGGCTTTGACTTTATCCCATTTGATTCAAGTTTCATTTTTTTAAACATATATCATGGTTTCACATCATCTTGGAAAAATTTATCTTTCTTTATTATAGGTAAATATTGATGATTTCACATACTTTGCCCTTAGATTTTTTTCTTTTTTCTTTCTAAATGTAGAGTTGCCAGATAAGACACAGGACAATCAATTACATTTGAATTTCAGATAAATGATGATTGATTGATTGATTTAAAAATTGGTGGGAGGTAATTTGATTTATTATTATTATTATTTTTTTTTAAGATGAAGGTACTGGGGATTGAACCCAGGACCTTGTGCAAACTAAACATTGCACTCTACCACTGGGCTATACCCTCGCCCCAATGATTTATTTTTGTTACCATAAGAAGTTTCTGTTTTTAATTTGTTAAATCTGGCCAACTTAAATTTCCTTTCATAAAGTCTTTCCATTATCACTTGCCAATTCACTTTTTTATTCATGTATTCAACTGATATTTATTGAGTACCAACCAATTATTTGTCAAGTATTCTAAGCATGTGGGGGTACATCAGTGAAAAAATAGAGGCCTTTCTCTCATAAGGCATATATTCTTATGAAAGGAAAGACAAAGGAGAGGATTCATAATCGTGAACATTTTGAGAAGGGGTAAGGATAGTTTCTCAAACATTCTCATCTTTCCCACAGTGTACAAAATATCTTCTGATTACAAAACTTACTTGGAATATATAGTTTATTGTACACTTAAGATTTCTTAATTATTTTATCCCTGACATATCTCATATTACGTTTTATCAGTCAAACGAGTAATCAGTCTTTTACTTTATTCTTCATTGATGCCTGAAAAAGTAAAATAAACTCTTCTATAAACCAACAAGGTATTATATTAAGGAAATTTCTCTACTTCACTCAGTTTTGTTATTACTGTTAGACATAGTTTAAGTTGGGTGATAGCTCTTGAGATGTTTAGGCACAGGCTTGTTGATGCCTTGGTAGAAGGATCATGGAAGTGATATGAGCATCAGATGGACAGGTGGCCTAAATGGCCCATGAACTTCCTAACTATGTGTTCACTCTAGCTGAAGTCCACATTTTTGAGTTGCTTGTTCTGGTCTTTCAGTTAATTCCCATGTGAACACTGAACATAAAAATACTGAATAAGACCAAATTGAAAATTAAATAGTACTCCAGCAGGAAGCATTTTAATTAATCCTCACAATTTTGTAACATAGGTACTACTGTTACCTCCATTTTATAGAGGCAAAAGCTGAGGTTTTTAGAAGGTAAGCAGTTTTCCTAAATTCAGAAACTGAATGAAGGACGTCTGAGCCCACAGCTGCTGGCTGTCAATCAGCAGGACTTATCATCTCTCCTAGTGAGTCTCTTTGTACAAAAAGCTCATGCTTTTCAAAATGTTTTTCTGGAAAAGCGCAAATATCACATGTATGTAGGCAAATGGATGGAGAGATAAGTCAACTGATTTATATAACCATTGAACTGAAGCCTAGCATGCATTTATTTCAGGTGAAAATTTAGTATGTAGGAAACAAAATTAGCAAGTATATTCTCAGGTTAACATAGTCTATACTCATTAAGCTTTGCATTATAGAATGCTCCATGCAGATATATACACAAATAAACTCATGTCTGGGAACAGCATACAAAAAGCCACCAGAGAAGCGCTAGACATTATATATTCAAGATTAGGTGACTTTACTCCACAGGGTTTTCTCTACTCACTTTTTCTGAAGAACTCTGCCTCATACTCTTACTTGGGAGCACACCCCTACTGGTTCTGGAAAATGCTTTCTTTTTGTAAGCAAGAAAACTTTAAAAAGACCTCTGGAGGAGGAATTTGGCAAACTGGGTTCTAGCTCAGGATCTGCAGTTAATTAATCCTATGTCTGTCTAGGGTCAAATTTCTTCATTTTCCTGGACCTCAGTTCCTTGGCTATAAAACGAAGGGAACAGAATTCAAGTACTGTATGTGAACCAGGTAGCATAGCCCTCTGGGGCCTTCAGTAATTCAGCCTCGTGTTTATCATCCCTACCAGCATGTTGTCTAAATCCTGCTTAAATAGCTCTGGAGACATCCCATTCTAGTTAAAACATCCCATTCTAGTTACTCTGCATGAGGTACGGGGTGTGTGTGTGTGTGATTTTTCATTTTAAATTTGAACTTAAATCTCTCTCTATGTTGTGTCCGGTTTTGGTCCTGCTTTTGTCCTCTTGAGTTTTCTAGATCAAAGGTGCTCATGCTCTTATTTTTGAAGACAGCTATCCTATCTTGTGTCCCCTTCACCTTTCTCAAATATCAGTTCCAGTATAACAGCTTGAGATGTTTTATCCTTCCTTATGATTTTTAATATTTTGCTCTCTCTGTCACTGGACTCATCTCTGGACTGGGTACTTATCAACGGTGCTCTTAGACTGCAGCATGCATCTCAAATAATTCTAATAATATTAATATAACAATAATACCATGGCTTATGTGCTAGCCACTGTTTTTAACTGATATATATATACATATATATATATATATGTGTGTGTGTGTGTGTGTAATTTCAATTAATCATTCTAGTGCACTATGCAGCAGTACTATTATTATCCACATGGAGAATAAGAGGTTAAACAACTCACCCAGGTATATGACATAGCTGGTAATAACATCATGAATCCAGGTACTCTGGGCTGCAAAGTCCATGCTCTTACTAACTGTATAAACTGCATTTTCTCCTTGAGATATAGTTTGTGCACCACTCAGTTGACTGGGACATCTCTCTTATTTTACACACTATATTTCTGTGAATACAACTTAAGATTGAATTCAGTTGTATGTTCTATGTGTGCAGACTCCAATTTTGAAACCTCTGTTAAACATCTACTATATCTCGTGCCCTATGCAGAACATAAGGATGATTTTAAGGATAAAAATAAGCCACTCTCTGCCAAGTTGGAAAGTAGATATGCAAATGAGAAACCAAAATATAATGTTGTTAAATACAGTTTAGTTGTTAAGTGAGGTAAGAAGTTTATTCTAAGATTATTAAGAACCCAGAGAATATAACTAATTCTACAAGAATTGGAAATTACTTCAAGGAAGTCACATTTGGATAAGTTCTTTAAGGATGAATAGAAGTCCATTGGACAAAGAAGAAAAATGTTACAAAAAAAAGACTTTGACTTTCTTGATCATCTTTTAAAAATATGTCTCAAATCCAGCTAAAGATTAGCAGCATATTTATTAGACAAAACTTCACAGAAACCACTATTAAAACAAATAGGACAAGATTTGGTCATTTAGGGTCTTCTAGAACTTTTATGTTCATTATGGTTTCACAAAGATTCTGTTCAGCAATCTCTAACTAGTATGAAACAGGAAAACTTGAACTCATTTAGTGAAATTGTATCATGTAATAGTCTCACCACTAACTAGCTTCTTGTCCTTTGTACCAATTTTAATTCTCTACTTTCTAGAGTGTAGATCATGGTTTTGGAGCAGACTGAAAACAGGAATTTGCTGTTCTCTCTATAACCTTTTGACAGGTTAATCTTTTTACAGAGAGTCTATTTCTTTGTGTCCTTCTTGCTATAAAAATATTTTTAAAAATTAATTTTAGGTGGCTTTAGAAACCTCAGTAAATTCTAGGATATATCAACTTTTTAATTTTTTTATGTTTGCAGGCCTAGACCGCTTTTATCTTATTCCTTAGTTATTTTTCTTTCTTTCATTTTCTGTACATGATATTTAAAAAAATTGAGGTTGATGGCTATGTAGAAATCCCCTTCAGGATTACTGGAGATTATAAAGTCAGATTTTCATTTTTGAAAACTACATTTTATATCATTGGTTTTGGATCTGAACCATCTTCTTTTTAGGCCTTGATCCAGGAAATCTTATCAATATTTCTGCTGCCTCTGACATTGGCCTTCCTGAAATCCATGTTATGGGTCTGACATCCTTCCGTGTTTCCTTTACTCACTTGCAGATAGTCTGTAGCCTTTCTATTCAAGGTGTGGCACGTAAACCAGCATCATTAGCATTACCTGGTAGTGTGGCAGAAATGCAGACTCTCAGGCCCCCATGCTAGGCCGACTGACCCAGAAAGGGCATGTTAAAAAGACCTTCAGGTGCCTTCTAAATAGAGAAGCACTGCTTTAAGATCACAGGACAAGACAGCTCTGTCCAAAGTTCTGCTCATTTCCACCCCTCTAACCAAGTCTTCCTTAAGAATCAGATTGTTGGACTGGATAATAATAATAATATAATAATCACTAATACCTAGTGGCTTGATAATGAATCAAGTTGATAGAAAAATAAATCAGGTTGATAATGAATCACGTTGGTAGAAAAAAATTTACTTCAAGGGAAATAAAGAATTTTTTTAGATAGTTTACTTTTAGCTAAATATTAATCAGAAGAGTAGACTAATATTTATATAGGGATTAGTAAGCACATGACCCAAATCTTTAAACTTATCTTCTTACTTAATCTTCCTGACATCACAGTGATGTATTTACCATTATTATAATTCCTATTTTACAGATAAGAAGTTTGAGGCCAAAGTAGAGATTAATTTCTTACCTAATAATCATACAGCCCTGCAGAGCCAGGTTCCAAGTTAAACCTATTCGATTCTAAAATTTATGCTTTACATGATGATTTCAAAGTGCCTTTTCTCATGACAGGATGAGACTTTTAACAGATAGCAGGGAAGCTGAAAATTCCCCACACCATTATATTTCTTCTTTTTCAGGTCTGTTTTCTCTGATTCTTTTAAGCTGCTGCCTCTGCCACCTGTTACTATTCCTGCCCCCACCCACCTCTCATGCTCCAAATATCCCCTGTGAGGGTAATACAAACACTCTCTTGCTTTCTGTCTGTTGCTTTAATTGTGAACTGCTTGTCACAAACTTTTCCACAACAGACTAGCTCACCCTTAATCCTTCCGGCTTCTGACCGCTCTTCTTTTCTGCCTTGTCTTGATCTTTAAATCTGCCATTCAATACTGTTTTCCTTTCAACTAAGATCCAGTTTTTTCCTCCAGTTACAAGACCTTTAGCTTCTTAGGTAAACACTGTTCCTGATATGACGGGCCCCGGACCCCTACCTTGGGGCCATCTCTGGGCACAATTCCAGGGTCCAAGCTCACTCTAGTCCTGGGAGCTGGAGCAAAACTTTTAGTAACGAGGCTCTAGAATATTTTAACATTTTACCTCATTCTCTCTCTTCTTTTACCTTCACTGAGATGTTTTCTTTTATGTTTTCAAAGGCAGAGCTGAAGAGTTACACACAAGCTTACGTCTTTGTGATGTGTAGAATTCATCTACGTCATCTTCTTCCGAAGTGTCACTGGAACAAAGAACAACTTTTCATTGTTATGATCATGTTTTCAAATGATAAACCCTAATAGTTTACCATCTTGAACTATACTCCAAACATTGCTGATGCTCTCAGCTTTGAATACCCAGTAGAATTCTTGACTTTCTTTTTAGTCATTTTAACTGTGAATTCTTTTGTCTGTACCAGTTGCACAGATGGTTTTATTGTCATGGCTGGTGCCCTTCGTTATGTCCACTTTTATAGTTTTATCTGACAATGTTCTCCATCCCCCTAGACTTTGATTTTAAAGCTAGTGTAAACCTGACAGGCTTCCAGATGATTCTGTGCAATACACTCTACAGCCAGCGTGTTCATCAGTCTGGCAGAACAATCCCTGGTAGAGCCTGTTCTGTACCTCCATTTATTTAGCTAACCATTATTTTTCCAATCTTCTTTCTACTTACAAAATTCCCAACTCTTCTAAAATGGGAGCATGGATAAGACCTTGCTATCAATAAACCTTTTATTTTTCTGCTTAGAGCCCTAATTCCTAGAGCTGTCTCCCAGATTTATTCTATTTATTTCATTTATCCCTATTCAGCATTGTAAGTAAGTGATAGTGAGCCAGAGTCATCACTCATTTACTTATTCATCTTCAAACTATATATATTGGCTAGTTTTTGTTCCAGGTACAGTGCTAGGCCAGTAAATTGGGATATCCCAGTGGAGATATGGAGCATGGAAATGGTTCTTATTTCAGGAAGCACCAACAACTACTGATTATCTATGTTAAGTTATACAAATGGCCATCTCCATTCTCCTATTCCTTCTTCATAGATTCAGTAACTAAATTCTTCTAACTCTACTTCTAGACCTTTTTGTCTTTTCAAAGAAATAGGGCATATTGCTTTCTTCCCAGAAATTATACATCTCTTTCCAAAGGATCCCTCCAATGAATCATATTTCTTTCTCCTTCCCATTTTCCTTTGTGTAAAATTCTTTCATTGTACTTGATCTAGTTTGATTCCCCTCTGCCTTCTCCAAACCTCGTCCCTTTCTGCTTCTTACTTAGGCTGTTTCTTTATGTTATCCAAAAAGTCATTTTTCCTTGCAATATAGCAAAGGATAAAAATTGTTAATTTCAGTCTTTTAATTTCATTAATTTAATCACTTTTTAGCTACCAACAAAATTTTTGATTACTTCTAGAATGAAGACTAGTAGAATCTTTATACCAATTTCGCATCTCCCTCACCCAAAGGACAGCTGTGTCAGCACAAATAGAATGTGGAGTTCTTTTAGGTGGTCCTTGTCACGTTCTAAACTTCTTGTGTGAATTTGATCAGTACCTACCACTAGTTATGATAGCTTTTAAACTATCAACTATTAAATGCAGTCAGCAAAGGCAGTAATTAACTTAAAAAAAAACCCACCAATATTTCCTGTTGTTTTATTTCTCCTAGCTTGCTGGTACCTGCTGCATGGGCTCTTAGTTGACTCCAAAAATTCCCTTCAGCTCTTAAATATTACTTTTTAGTGTTTGGTGGCTGTTTATAAACCACTTAAACTACCAAGTGGTAGAAAATTTCATATTCCCAATTGAGGTCCTATAGATACTTTAAAGATTATTTCACCTGATATAGAAGGTGCCATGGGGGCATGTCAAAATCAACAAATGTGTAATTTACTGGGAGACCAGTTTTACTGTAATATTTTGTTTCAAAAGGGGAAAATAATTCCTTCCAAAACCTGAAATGCTAATGCATTAAATAAACTGAAAATTTTTGGGTACACTTCTAGTGGAAAGTTGATTTTTCCTTTATATGGCCTCATAACATGTAAGCTATGAATTCCTTTTTTTTTAACTGAAGTATACTCAGTTACAGTGTGTCAATTTCTGGTGTATGGCATAATATTTCAGTCATACATATATATACATATATATTCGTTTTCATGTTCTTTTTCATTATAGGTTACTACAAGATATTAAATATAGTTTCCTGTGCTATACAGAAGAAATCTGTTTTTTGTCTATTTTATATATAGTAGTTAGTATTTGCAAATCTTGAACTCACCATTTATCCCTTCCTATCCCCTCTCCTCCCTGGATAACCATAAGTTTGTTAACTGTGTGTGAGTCTGTTTCTGTTTTGTAGATAAATTCATTAGTGTCTTTTTCTTTCTTTCTTTTTTTAGATTACATATATGAGTGATATCATATAGTATTTTTCTCTTTCTGGCTTACTTCATTTAGAATGACAATTTCTGGGTCCATCCATGTTGCTGCAAATAGCATTATTTTATTCTTTTTTATGGCTGAGTAGTATTCCAGTGTGTGTGTGTGTGTGTGTGTGTGTGTGTGTGTGTGTGTGTGTGTGTAGCACAGCTTTATCCAGTCATCTGTCGATGGGCATTTAGGTTGTTTCCATGTCTTGGCTATTGTATGTAGTGCTGCTATGTACACTGAGGTGCACGTATCTTTTCGAATTTGAGTTCCCTCCAGATATAAGCCCAGTATGACTTCCTTTGAGTTATATGCGATGTGTACAACCTGATGATAGACGAGAGCTCTGGAGTGTGCATCATATCTGATGTACCTTGTGTCAGTCACAAAGGGTAAGCATGATGCACAAACCAACCTCTGCAGGATACATTTAATTCAGGAAGCTTTACATCCAAAATCCCCATCAGAAAGCTTTTTTTTTTTTAATAAGAAAGGCAATGGAAATTACAAAATACCTATATTTAAAAAAAACTAAAAATGTAACACAAACTGAAGTTGGCAAAATAAATTTTTTTATCAGTTGTAGTTTCAAAGAACCGAACTGAATTTAAAGTTCTCTAAATCTTTTGTGACTTAATTTAAAATCTTTTCTTCATTTTAAATGAAGTCAATTTCTTATAATGTGAATGGCATAATTGACAATGGAAAATTCTGAAGTATAAGCATTATGATTTTCACAAAATTGGAACTGCTTTTAAATTGGCCAAATAGGGACCTACATATTTGATTGGTACAGTTGGAGGCATGTTTCATTTAGTCAAAGGATGCCATTCTAAAATGAAGGCAAAAGTTCAGTGGTTCAAAAAATGTGTTTACTGCTTTACAAAAGAATTCTACCCTTAGTTACTAGAATGCAAACAAGTCCAGGATCAAAGTGTCTTATCTCCTCCTCAAAATATGTCCCCACTTTTCTTACTGATTTTGACACTACTTAGATTGCTCTACAGTTCAGTGCTCTTTCCCACTTCAGAAAACTAAGTCCTGTACAGGTTAATTTACCTGTTCATGATTACATAAAAAGGATATTGAAGGAGGATGCATGTGTGTCTGGTTTTTAGCTAAAATCCTAAAGCTAGAAGCAATAAGAATCTCCATATTCCAAAGAGTTTCAAGGAGATACCAGATACCACCTCCAGGGCTAAAGAAGAGGTGACCAACTGGGTCCTTCAACTCTCATCCTTAAGATGACTCTTAGGCTAAATAAACAGAAGACTAGAACTTAATAAAGAATGGGTTTATGAATTTCATAAGTTTTCAGCCTAGTGGGAAGTCTGGTAGCATTTCATCTTCTTTCTTCTTTAAGGAAAGAACAGTGGCTGCTCTCCTACTCACTCAACAAAGGATTCAAGAGAATCCCTAATAGTAAACCAAGAGTTTCTTCAACAAGGGAACACTGGCATCAGACACTTTTAGGCCTAACTCTTGGTGCACCAGAATCAATTATGATAGGAAAGTGCTTTGGAGAAACTGAAATCCTGAGTTCAAGGGCAGACAAAATATATATTCTAGTTCCTGCTTATTCCTGGATACTTTTAGCTGTGCAGATCAGGTTAAAGCAGCTCCCAACATTAAGGTGAGAAGAGATGGTAACAGAAAAACTGCATGCCTTCTCATTATTTGGCATGAAAATAATGTATGACTCTAGGACCAAATAGATATCATGAGCAGATTCCAAGTGCCAAGGTGATGCTGTGAACAGATACCAGGGGTTAAGTAGGTGTAGTGAAAGGTAGCCATGTTGGAGCCATCTTGAAAATACTTCCCACAAGAGCATGACATGACAGAGCGAAGTTGCCCTGGTCAATAACCAAAGGCTATGGAAGTGTATTTCCTGGAGCTAAAGATGGAAGAGGTCAGGGTGTACAGGGTCCTGGTGGAAGGTGGTTTTATTTGCATAGAATATTTCTTTTGCTACCTATGAAAGGATCATGCTTTTTGCCCTATAGACTCTAGGCTTCCCCATTGACTCACTTTGCTAAAGGAGTGTGAGCAGAAGTGGCTTGTAATACTGCTTAAGTAAAACTTTTAGAGTTGTCTTTTGTTTCTTCTGTAATGGCAGCAGCAAGTCCCAGATAAGGGCCGCTTCTTCCTTATGAGTCCCTGAACGAAGAAGCTGGGAGAAATGATTAAGCTAACAAGCAGAAGACATGTTAAATATAAGCTATTGTTACTATAAGCCACTAAGACTTGAGACTATGCCACTGCTCTCCCTTGCAAACTATGACATATGGTCATCCAGAAAGGACATCAGTGGGAGAATAGGATGAATGTTTTCTATGCAGGCCTCCGAAGACACATAAGGATATCCCCTAAGAGTGTGAATTTGAGTCCCTGCCCATTGGGGCCAACTATGGCTACTTGTCAATAAGGTAAATATATAAGACTTTTGTTCCTTTTCCTCCCACATTCTATTTCTTCCCCAGAATACCAGTGAAATGTTGGATATCTAGAGGCAGGGAAGCGGGGTCGGGGCTAGAGCTCAGGGGTAGAGCCCATGCTTGGCATGCATGAGGTCCTGGATTCAATCTCCAGTGCCCCAGGGGAAAAGTAAAAATTAAATTAGAGTCAGAGGAGTGAGTCAGAAAAATGTAATGCAAGATCTAGAAAGAGTAAAAGAGCAAAGGACCGTCTCTTACTTTTCTCCTCTGCAGTATGGTTCACATTTAAACTTAGAAGGCAGATAGACAGATACTCATTTGGATACAAAATGAGAATTGACATTTAAAGTGGACTGCACTAAATTTTGCAGCAGAAAAAATGAGCCTTAATGACCAAAATGAGACTCTTTGTATCACATAAAAATCTAGAGGTCTCACCAAAATATCATTAATCAATGTGGATTAGGCTAGATGTTGGAAAAAATTGTATTGATTGTACCCCACAGGGTTTAGATTGTTCAATAAGCTTGTTATAGTTATGTGGTTTGTTGGTAACAGAGTTGGGGCCAGAATCCAGGAATCCTAACCCCAACTATACTACTATTTTGAACATTTATTTCTTAAAAGGTATTTTCTATCAGAATTATATTAATCAAATAACAAAAGGAAAACTCAGCTTTGAGAGGCGAATTAGTTGGCAGGCCATAGTGTGAAGCCTTATAGTAAGCAAAATAGTGACACATCTTTCTTAGAACTGATTTTCCAAATATAATAATTGTTATGCATTATTACTCTAGGGAGTCAAAGTGTAGAACCTTTGGCAGAGAGGTCTCTATAGTAATTGTCTCTTTAGTAATTTTATTTAATAGTGTGTTTATAAGTTATTCCTTGACCTCGTCTAAAAAGGATCTGGTTTATTTTCCTCAGTATTAACTTTTTCAAGCACACAAATATTTATTGATTATCTACTATGTGTGAGGTACACCTCTCCAGATTCAGGGTATACAAATGTTCTTGTCCTCAACAAAATATTGAGAATAAGCAAATTCCTTTTTGAAATTACATGCAATAGAGAAACAGAAAAGGGCAGCAACCTTTAGGTCTCACATCAATGCAGATCTTTGAGTTCTCGAAATACATAAAATTTTCATGATGCCTTCACATATTTATATTCCACAATGATTGCTTTATAAAGGGATAGTCAGTGACATGATCTTGAGGCATTTACTTTCCATGTGGATGTTAATTGAGAAGAAAATATCATAGTTCAAACTATCTTACATAATTTTTTAAAGAGACAAGGACCAACCAAATCATATTTCACAAATCCATGTTCACTGTTACAGCTAATATAATTTTAGATTAGTGAAATGTATGATGTAGACTTACATTCTTATGTGAAATAGTTTATGACACACTGGTGTTCTTCATGTGATAGAAGAGTAGAGTATATTTTTTTCTTAACTTTTGTTGTTAATGGATTTTCCTTTCAATAGAGACAATATAGTAGAATAGAAAGAACATTTCACAAGTAGTCAGAAATCTGGATTCTAATCTTTCTCCACCTACTAAATAGCTACATAAACTTGAGCAAGTTGTTTAACCTATCTGGGTCCTAGCAATCTAATATAAAATTGAGGATTTTAATTAGAAAACCTGTGTTCTTCTTTTCAGCTTGACATTCTATGATCCTGACTGCACAGAGTGTAATGTTAAAATCTGATACCAGCAGTAGAGATATTCAATGCAGAAACATTTGGTAAGTGAGATTATGATTATATTAAATTTCTTTCTAAGAAAATATATCACCTATGTCCAGAACTGTGTCTATTAACTGTCACACTTCTATTTGCTAAAGCAAATATTTGCTAAACAAATATTAAGTGCAATGTTGTATTAGGCAGTTTGTCTTCCTTTCTCCATCCATTTGACAGTATTGCTTCTACAGCATTGCACCTCTAGCCAAGAACATTGTGTGGTTATTGAAATTCATTTTAAACTTCAAGTATTGCCCACTGCTGTGAGGTACAGTTTGGAATTAGTCTCTAAACCAAAGGTCTGAGTTGGAAAAACATTTGATAGGGTAAAACCATTTTTACTTTTATTCCCTTGCCTAATGATTTTCTGCAAATGAATGTTAAAAATTTTATGAATCCTGGTCAACAGGACTTTAAAGATATGTTCATAACATGTTCTTTCTCTTGCTTGTAAATAATTATCAGCTTAAAAAATCATTAATTAAAACAAAATAACAAAAATTTCAGCCTTTTAACTATAAAGTGGAATAGCTAAATATGGATGCATTAAATACCTAGGCACCCTGGTGAGAAAGAGAATGTCTCTGAATGTGTAGAGAGAGGGTTAAGGAATACTTGGACTCATTAATCTGTTCAAAATATTTGTCTAGTTTCTACTGTGCCAGGTGAATCTGTCAAAATGTCTTCAAAATCATTCAAAATCTCTTCTCTTAAAGAATTCACTGTGTAGGGGATGAGTAGGGGAATAGGGAGAGTCAATGAAGACTGAAAAGCACCCTGGTAAGCACCACAGAAGAGGAGGGGGAGGGAATCCAATGGAACAGAGAGGATAGAAATCTAACTGCCTTGAAGTAATTAACAGAGAATGAGTTGCCATACATGTGTTTTAATAGATAGGTTGAAATTACCCAGGGAATGATGGTGGAAAGCATCAGGCAGAAGGCTATCAAATACAAAAGTACTTTAGAGCCTGTCACATTGAGAGAAATGAAGTGTAGTAAACAGAAAAGTGATGAGAAACAAAAGTAAAGGGGTAAAAATAGCCAAAATCATGTTAGGTCTTACATGTTACACCGTTTGCATTTGATACCATAGACAATGGGTAACACTGGACAGTTTAAAAATCTAGAGCATAGAAATAATGTAGGATTATTGTATCAGTTTTTCAGTGCTGCCCTAAAAGATTGCCACAAACTGAGTGGTGGATTAAACAACAGAAATTTATTGTCTCACAGTTCTGGGGGCTATAAATCTGAGCTTATGGTGTTGGCAGGATTGGTTTCTTCTGAGAGCTGAGAAGAAGAATCTGTTCCATGCCTTCCCCTAGTTTCTGGTGGTTTGCTCATAATTTTTGGCATTCCTTGACTGTAGATGTGTCATTCCGACCTCTGCCTTCATGCTCACATAGTGTTCTCCCCATGAACATATGTCTGGTCCAAATGTCCCTGTTTTATAAAAACACCAGTCATAATAGATAGAGGCCCGTCCAACTCCATTGTAACCTCATCTTAACTGATTACATCTGCAATGACCATATTTCCAGATAAATTCACAATCTGAAGTACTGGGAGTTAGCACGTCAGTATATGATTTGGAGGAGACACAATTTAAACTATAATAATATTATATTAAGTATTTTCAAAAGATTATCCTGGTGGCATTATTGCAGCTGGCATTATTGCAGCTCCCTGGCATCAGGGAGACCAGTGAGGAATCTCTTGTCATAATCCAAGAAAGAGACAATGTTGGTTTGAACTAAGACAGTAGCCAAAGAAAGGGGAACAGAGTTTAGAAATATTCAAGAGGTGGTATTGACAGAATGTAGAGATTAATTTTATATAGGGTTTGGTGGCATAAAAGGAAGCCGAGATGACTGAGTTTTCTGGATTTAGACATGGAACAAACTGTAGAATTATTAAAAGATGAAGGAATGTTGTAGAAGAAGGTTTGAGCAAAGATCATGAGCCTCGTTTTAAGGTACCTTTGAGATATCCAGGTGGCTATGTTAAGTGGACAGTAAGACATCCAAGTCAAAAGCTCAGGTTAGAGATTCTACGTTTGGAAATCAGGATAATCAAGATGGTAGCTGACACTGTGAGGAGGTAAGAGAAGTAACAGAGAAAAGAATCCAAGAAACAGTAATATTTAAGAATTGGTTTCAGAAGGAGAAACCCACCATGACTCAGTATAAGTATCCCAGGAGTAGCAGAAGAATCAGAAAGGAATGGTATCCTAGAAACCAAGGAACCATAGTATTAATAGAAGGAGAAAGTGGCCAGTGGTGTTAACTACAGCAGAGTTCCAGTAACTGAAAAAAATCCATTAGTGATTTCAGCATGGGCAATTTCAGTGGAGTATGATCAAGATACACAACATGTGCCTTTAACCTACTTGAACTCAGTTATATGCTCTCATTATTATCAATAACAGTAACCACAATTATTTCTATTATTTAAACAGTGTGGGCAATTCTGCCTGACATTTCACTCAATAAGAATATGTATAAATGTTCAGGAATAAAGATCAGGAGATACAGAACTTTGCTGATCTCCCAATCAGTTTTGGTTTTATATGGTTCTGTAAACTGAGAACTTTGCCATGCTATGTAATTCCAGTGTTGTAAGTTATTTTAATTTTTGTACATCATGCCCCGTTTATGAACAGAATTTATTGTGTTATTGAAAGTGTGCTTTAAATTAATTTGCTTTGAAGAGACATTTGAATGGTAGTTGGTACATGGGGGCAAAAAACAGATGTCAAATTACGAATTTTGTAGTTGATATGAAATAGAATGAAAAGTGAGAATGGATAGTGAATTCTGAATACAGAAAGGTGTTATAAGGGTGTTCCTATGGGGGTAATTGGGATCAGATAATTCAAGTATATTAACAACAAGAATAGCAAGGGGAAAGAATTTGTTGATGGCAAACTAGTTAGCCTAACAAAGAGGAAAGGAAAAATATCCCAGATGAAGATAAAAAAGAATAATTGATCAACACAGTAACAGTTAAATTAAACCATGGAAAGATAATTACAAGAAGAAAATCAGATAGTTTATATATGCCGATTATTACTTAATGTTCTGTAACTTTTCAGCATAAACGTTTATGACTTTTTGTGGTCGCAGTGAAAGCAATTACTCTTCAAAGTAGACTTGTTAAAGGAATAGATGAAATATTTATTTGTAAAATAAGTGAGATAGAGAAGTTATAGTGGGATTTAGTATTATGCTAATAAACTTTTTGCGGAAACAGTTTAAGGAAACTAAACTGAAGCAGATCAGTTAGAGGATCTTTCCTTTTTCCTATATTGCCTCTGAATAATTTATGATCAACTTTCTTGTGTATTCTAATCAGTTTTATAATATCTCCCAAATAAAAATTGGATTTATAGTTAGGCAAATATTTCTAAAGAACTTACAGTTCTAGAAATAAAATAGGATGGTATAGAAAGGAAGGAAAATAGGAGGGACATAAAAAGAAAGAGAGAAAGAAAGGAAAGAAAGAAGGAAGGGAGGGAGGAAGAAAGAAAAAATGAGAGTAAGAAAAGAGAGAAATAAAAAAAGGAAAAAAAAGAGGGAAAGAAAGAAGGCATAAGTCATGCATCAAGCTGGAAGTGTTATAGAATATACAAAAATAAAATGTGTTTATTCAACCAGTGTTTATGACAATGATTTCAAAATCAAAATCCAAAAATTAGATTTTAAATTGAGGAATATAGCATACTTATCAGATTAAGTAAAGCAAATAAAAGATGGCCTCTGAAGATGTGTTTTAAGCCAAGATTTAAAGGAGGTGATAAGAACAGAGTAGCAGGGAGAAGGCTCAGAGAAAAGAAATGGCAGGTCAGACATTGTGTGTGTGTGTGTGTAAAAAACTGTGTTTGTGATCAAACAGATTTGCCCCTGGTATCTTGTCCTCTTCTCCCTGCCATCTGATAAAAAGTGAGAACAGTATTATGCAAGAACAAATGTAGAGTCAATGAAAGAAAAAAAAATCACGCAGCCTGAAGAATCTGGTATCACTAGATGAGAAGAAAATTACTGAGATGCTTAGATTAGTCCTTACCATGATGCTGCAGAAATTTTGTTTCTGTAGAACAACAGGAGATGGTAAAGGAATCCTAAGAATGGGCAGGCATCTCTGTAGAAAATGCCTGTTTCTAATCCTCAAGATTTCAAAACTTAAGGAGAATTTCACGAACATGTCTCAACAGATCTAGAGTGACAATGGGAAAAGGGAGGAGACATCAGAAGAAATTTCCTTCAGGATATGAGGAATTTAGAGAAACCTCCCTAACTCTGGGATTAGAAGGCTGACTTTATTCAGAGTTGGTATCTAAAAAAACAATAGGTTTTGCCTATTGAAGTTTTTAAGCATGCAAAGATGCTCACGCAATTTTTTCTCATTATTTTGGTTTTTAAGTCTCAAAACCAAACCACTATAACTCAAAGCCAGCTTAAGTTTTCAAATGAACATTTGCTACCAATTAGTTCATAATGAGTATTTGTCTGAAATGTTTAATGACCATAAGAAAGCTTTTAAAATTGAAAAACGTTCATGTTTAGGACTTACGTTGCCCAGCCTGACTTATTAGTGCACCAAATTTGATCACCCAGAGAGTTCATAAGGTTTTAAACGTGAGGGCTTGTCTCTCCGACAGACTGGACAGAGCTCACGCCCCTCTTTAACATCTTGCATAGGAACTCTTTTAAACAAAGGGGGGATCTTAATTGCTTGTTTTGTATTTAAACCTCACACTAATCCCATTGCCATCAATAGAAAGCCTGTGTGTGGATTGTGTGGGCTGCCCATTCACAGAGCTATTGAGAAAAGGAAATGCCCCTTTATTTCATCGTTAAGGCCAGTTTTCTTAACTTTTTTTTTTGGCCTCATTAGTACCTCAAAGAATCCTTCCTGACTTTATTGGGAACGGTTCTAAAGTTTCACCATTAAATGCAATGTTTACTCTAAGTGTTTCTGTTCCTAGATGATTAAGACTGTTTTTTTACTCACAAATGAGTAGTTGTATTGAATGCTATATAGCAAACATTGACAAAGCCATAGAATTTTTCCATCTTAATCCATTCACAAACTATCTCAGAGTAATCGATTTTCTAATTTACAGTTGTGCATGGTGGGGAATATTCTCCCCCTTCTCTTCGTTCTTTTGGCTGGTCAAATAATTAAAATGACAGAAAGCAGACTAACTTGAGAATATCAAATTTATCACATAGGTACGGGGAATTCACATAAGCTTGAAGAATTCCAAAGATTAGTATGGCAAGATGACGTTACACATGTCATTTTGGACTAAGGAGAAGGAGGTAGGGGTATGGAACTTAGAAGGAAGTAAAATAATTTACAGGAAGATAAAAAGAATGAATGTTTATTAAACAAATGTTTGCTGGGCCATCTAGAGACAATGGGACAAAAAGAGGACTTTGATCAAATGGACCCTGCGAGGTTCCTCCCTATCTGCCTCACCTAGTTCATACTTCACCGTAGTTATCTATGGTAATAGCTCCTTCCTGGAATAGGCCTTCTATCTTAAATTTTTTTTAGGCATTTAGGGGAAAGTTCAAAGGTTCTTCCTGAGGCTTTTGGGTCTTACTTGTTTTCAGCTTGAAATAATCTGCCTGCCAGATGGCCCATCTCGGAGTGGCCTGCCCTAATCCTTGCATTATTTGGAAAACCGACTTGGTCATGATTTCTTTCGCTGACATTTCTGAATTTAATTTGATAATATTTTATTTAGGATTTTTGCATGTAAGGAAAGTTGACATTTAGTTCTGCTTTGAATACTGGGTTTTTTTCCCTAGTCTCAAAAATGAGTAAGTTCTCCTATTTTTTCATCTAAGAATTCAAAATTACTGGCATCAAGTTGCTTATAGAATTTCCTTGTATTTTAAAATTATGGCCTCATGTATTTTAAAATTACATTCTCTTCTTCCTTTGTAATATTTATTTGCTCTTATCCTGTTTTCCTTTAATCATTTTTTTGATCAATTTAAGTAAATATTCCAGTTCTTGGAAAGAAGGTGTATTCTTTATTTTTTACAAAACGAAATTCCCACATATAACTGTTGGATTGGTAGATGAGTATGTTATTCTTCTTTGTACTTATTTTTTGCTTTTTGATTTATAACTTGTAAAGAAATATTTAGTAAGATTCTTTATTTTTCAATTTGTCCTTGCAATGCTATTACTTTGATTTGATGTATTATTTATTTGATGTATTTCAGTATCACATTATTAAGTGCATACAATTACATGATGAGTTTGTCTTCGAGTGGTTTGTTCCATTTATCATCATGTTATATCCTTTAATGTGCACTAATGCTTTTTACATAAAAGTTTATTTTTCCTCAGTATTTATACTAATTAGCACATTTTCTTTTGGTTAAAAGATACCTACTTTCTGTTTGATAGCTGCTTGCTTGGTCAGCCAGCATTGAATGAGGACTGTCAGTGAGGAAGGAAGGAAGAATGAGATAGGGCAATTCTTTCTTGGTTGGGCAGCTTTGTGCTCTCTGCCTCTGGCAGATGTTTAAAGCTGATGCTCTTGTATCTTGGATCTGAGATTCTGGATCTCTCACCTGTATCTCTCAAGCATAAGGCAATACATTCCTTTCCTTAGGTTTAGGGGTCCTCCTACAGCCTCCTCTTTGCAGGTGGTCTGCACCACATAGCTCATTCTACTGGTCCTCCTCATTCTTCCCCTCTCAAGGCAGTTTTCTGGGGTAGAATTTAAAATGGCCCTAGTCCTGCTCTCTGTCCATATGGTCCACATCTGGTCCAAGAGAAGTAAAACCTAGACCTATACAAACCCTGCAAGGGCGGTCCGATCCTGAGGCAGCGGCAGGCACACTCCTGCCTCCTCCACCACCACCTGTTAGTTAGCCTTAATTGCATCCTGACAATGTCTCAAGCAGGAGTCACGCCTCAGCCCATGGGAAAAGAAACACTCTTGTTGTCCTGTGGAAGCCAAATCCCTCTAAGGGAGCAAACATTCACCATTTCACCTCCACCACCTCTTCCCGCTCCCCCGCCCCCACCCTTAGGGTGGAGGAATTAGGAATCACAGGACGACTTTTCCAGGGAAATCTTCCTCAAATGCTCCTCCTTATCCATACACTGATCCATTTTCTATTTTTTTTAAGAATACTGATCTATTTACACTTGTTTTGATCATTTTATTTTTATCTATTTTTTGACTTATTTCTCTTTCTCTGAGTATTAAATAAATGGAGTTTTCTTTATTTCATTTGTTTATTCTTCTGGTTTCAAAGTTATACATGCCATTACATTCATTTTAATGGCCTTCGCTCAGTATTTAAAATCTCTAAATACATACAACTTTATTGCTCTTCCAAAAAATCTAAAAGTGATCAATATTTCTGTCCTTCCCTTAACAAGTACAGGAAACTGAGTACTTTAACTTCCCTCCAAAATTGCTGTCTTTTGTGTTATTGTTATTGCACCTTGCTTTTAAACCCTAAAAATAGTTATTTACTTATTTTTTATTTTATTTTATTCAATACTTATTTTTTTTTAATTTAAAAACAAATATTTACAGTACCTCACAGCACTTCTTGGTTCTGGTGATGCCCTCACTCAGCTTTCATTTATCTCTTTATTTGACTAATTCCTTTGCTCACTATTTTTTCTTACTATTCCTTTTTCGGGAGATTCAATTTCCTTTTGTTGAAGTACATCCTCTACTAGTTATTTCAGCAAGGGTCTTTGCCAGTAAGCTTTTAAAGTCTCTGTATACCTTAAAATGTCATTTTTTTAAAATCCTAGTCTTGAATTGGAAAAAAATATATTTATATATATTAATTGAATTGTAAAAAAACATATTAAATAGTTCAGTTAAAGAGTCAGCTTCAGTACATCTAAATAGATAGTTAATTTGAAGATCAAACTGAGACTATCATCCAGAATACAGTTTATGAAGGAAAACTTAAAACGCATTCCGTGCAGGATTAGCTCCAGTGTATTTCTAATAAAATTTGCAGAAGCTGAGAAGACCGCGAATGAGCAGAGAGATAATGGCAAAGTATTTCCCTGGATTCCAGAAAATTATAACGCTTGATATGTCTATGAGTGAATTTGTTTATATTACCCTGCTGGCTTTGGTGTGCCTTTACTAGATAAGGAAATATGTCTTTCTTAAATCCTGGACACTTCTATATTTTTTCCGAATTGACTTAAAAAATAATAATATCCTGTTCTTATTTTATGGATTCTATTCCATCCTTTACCTTCTTACTTAGTTATATCAAACTCTTTCCTACCCCAGACAGGATGGGTTTTAGTAGTTCAGGACCAGTTTTTATGTTCTATTCTCAGTCTGTTTTTCCTGTGTTATATATATGGTCTGAATTTGAGCTCTACATATGCATGTCACTCAGATTTGGAGCTCTGATTTCTCCTGGGTGACGCTGTCTCTGCTTACTGCTTGCTGTTGTAGGGAGGGCAATACTCAGTTCTGGGCTAAATTCCTGTGTAGGTGGTGCAGTGTTTCTGGTTCCTGTTAATGGTACAGCTGCTCTTTGCTTCTTAGCATTATTCAGATGACATGTTCCAAGTCCCTGTCCTGCACAATGATTGTGGCCTAGATCTAAGATTTTACTAACCATCTCAGCTCCCAAGCCTCTAATATGATGCATTACCAACTTGCTACAGATTTGAAATTTCTCTTCATTTTGGATACCTAGAATTTATTCCTTTTTGTTTGAAAGCTTGGCTTTATTAAAAATGGTTTTGCTGCATTTTGGCTAGCTACTGTATGTGCCTGGAGTAGCTTGTGCATTATGCATCTGCAGTTCTCCATAATGATCTACAGTTCCTCTAAAGACTTAGCACTTGGTAATATTTTTATGCCCCCAGCCCTATAGTAGCCATTATTTTATTTTCATGAAGCTTTAAAATCCTTGACATGCCTCTGTGCTTTCTTCTGTATCTTTCTCCATCCCATTTCTTAGAATGTCATCTCTGTGCTGTCCACTCTTCTGCAAATCACCATCCTTCAGGGTCCACCAAGATCCATCCACCTGGCTTACATTTTCTTTCACCTTCTTGCTCAAAGTGATCTCTTTTCCCATGAAATTTCTGTGGCATTAATTATCATTTTCCACTTATTTAATGTCAGGCATTTGTTTTCTCTTCATGCATGCATATCTAACTTAACATTCATTCTGTGATCTCTTTAAGAGAGGGAGTATAGATTTTAAATTCTTAATTTCTCTTTTAACCCTAAGCTCCGTGCATTGTACAGCTTTATTTAGTAGATTTTCAATAAACATTAGATTGAATAATTAGATCTGTCACTATGTTTAAAGTTCAGAGCACGTAGTAGGTTGTCATTAAACATGTCAGTTAATGTTTCATCAAGGAATTAAGCAATTCCTCTTCTGGGCCATCTTGGGGTAGCAAAGAGTGTGTGAATTTTAATTGCTCTTCTGGAGCAAAGCAGTAACACCCAGGTGAGTGGGTGGTTGCTCTTTATAATGAGAAAGTAAGGTAAGCTAGTCACTCCTTTTAGAAAAACATCCTGTTTTGGTTTTCAGTGGCCCCAGGCAGTGGACAGAGCTCAAGCGGGTAAATTTGTTTCTAAAGGGCATATCGTTTGAAAGTTCATTCTCTTTTACTTTTGAAAACACACACACGTACACATTTTCTTTCCTTAAGCACAGTGATCAGGGAAGGGAGAGCGCCAACAGATAGTATATTCTCTTGGTATGGACTTAGCCACTTCAGGCTGATAGACCTTAAATATTGGCATTTTTCAGCTCTAAGGGGAAATAGTCAGCTCTCCCATAGGGCAGGGCCGGCAGGTGGAAATAGTCCAAACATCACTAAGTGATTTTTTGAAGAGAGACAAATGTCTGTTGAATAGATGCATCATCAAAATGATTTGATTCTTCAATTTAGGGAGCAGGCGTCTGGATTTGTAAAACATCTGAGGAGTCTTCATAAAGCTCTCCAGTTAGTTTTTGTTTATTTTGTTTTTATGTTCTCAGTGTAGGACCTATTAGCTAACTCTTACCAACCATAGATTAGAAATGCTTTAGGGAATAGATAAGATGAATTTATAAGCAGTTGTATTGTTTGCTTACAATTAATGTGTTTATAGTTTTTAAAAGAATTGGTTCTTTTAAAACTGGAGACTCTTTTGCAATGTTGTTAATGATGTTAATCTAATTTGTTTCCTTTTTTTAAAGTCAGAGATTATATGTAGCCCAGGTTAAACAGATTTTCAGAACATTTTAGAGGTGCCAGGGATCTTTCAGGCCATGCTGCCCTGTCTCCTTCCTAAGACATTCCTGGCAGATGCTGGCCCAGTCTTCATATAAAGGTTCTTGTCAAAAGGGGGTTCATCACATATGGAGGCCATCAGCTTCACTTTCACTACATCTGTGCTCAAGTTATGTCATTGGCATCCTATAAATAATCAGGGTAAAGAAATAGTACCAAATATAGAGGGGTTGTCTCAGCATAGCCACAATTACATCTGTCAAATACTTATCAGGGATAAAGTATTCATTTTGCTTTATCAAGCTCTGGGTTGATTCCTCTATTATCTCCAATTTCTGGGAGGCTGAATTGTAAAAGGATTGTGAGCATAAGGTCCAGAATCACTACCTCTGTTGTGTGACTTTTTTTTTAATCTTTTATCTCAAAATAGTGATCTTAGTAGTAATGCTTCCTTTGAGGTTGAAGATTTACGTAATAATAATAACACAGATAACATGTACTGCTTTTTATTTATTAGCCATCATTTAAAGCTCTGTTTAAACATGTTTAAGCTTTAAAATATTTTAATCATTTTGTTTAACCCTCACATCTGTCTTAACAGTTAGGAATTATAATCACCCCATTTTAAGGGTGAGGAAAGTCAAGTTTGGAGAGGTTTTGTCACTTGCCAGCATCATACAACCAGGAAAAGTCAGATCCAGGACATGGAATTAGACAGCCTTCCTCCAGGACCCATGCTTTCAAACACTTCTGGAATCATCTGCAGAAGCCTTTTTTTTGGTAGCTTATTTTGTGCTCATGGTCACATTAAAAAAAAAAAAAGCATCTTTTTACTTTCATGCTTTTGATTTTTCTTTCTTTTCTTCTTCTTATTTTTTTTTTAATAAATGATGCTTATCCAGGTAGACATTCCTGTCACTGAATGAAAATAAAGTGCAGTATTACACTGGAAAATAAACAAGTGAAAAACAAAAACAAAGCCAATATAAAACAGCAAAACAATGTTTTTCAATCCTGTTGTGTTATGTAGAATGCCAATGGTCAATAGAAATTTTCGGTGTTTGAATCTAAAACTTGAAAAGGTTGTCATAATAATAATTATTTACATTATTGCTCATTATATTATTTGATACATTTATCATAGTGTTTCATTGCTCTGGCTTTGTTGCAATGTCGTGGGCTTCCAAGGTAATTTTCTTACACATTTAAGTGAATAAGCTTTAAAATTTTTAACCATTTTCAAATGAAAATATTTTAAAAATACACTGTAAAGTCTCCTTAATTAAAAAAAAAATGTTACTGACTAAAATCAGAGCTTTTCCTGGGAATTCAGGTTCTTCAGTATTAGCTACAAACATGTAGTGACGTTTTCAAGATTTGTTGGTGTTTACTAAAGGACCCAACGTTTCTGTGGTTTTTTTGTTGTTGTTGTTTTTCTTTATATTTTCGGTGAATATTTGCTAACCCGCTGCTGCATGGCAGTTACTATCCTAAGCACAATAGAGATGCAGTGGGTACCAGGTAACGCAGAAACGTTTGTATGCATATTTTTTAAGTCTTTCATCAGAATACTGCAACATTTCTGTTCTCTTCACAGTTACACAAGGTTCTTGGGTGAAAGATTGTGCTGCACGTCTTCTCTACGGCTTTGAGCAAGTCGCACGGCCTCTTTGGAGCTTAATTTCTTCATCTATAAAGGGTATGTGTTGAACCTCATCATTGTCTCCCCAAAGTGACATTTAGACCCAGCTAAAAACAATATCCAGGGTTTCTGGTTTTTTTTTTTTTTTTAATTCATTAGCAAATGTTTTGGGCTTATCTTATATGTTTCTATGATACACAGTAACAAACACATGATTTTAGGCCTAGAACACATTATGCCTTTATGTATTTTTGAGATGTGGAAATACTGGGTGAACAAAATAACTTTTAGCTTTTTTGAAGTTGAAGAAGTAAAGTGCACACATATATACATATAGTAAAATCTCTAAATTTAGCAAAATTGATTATAGATGCCAGAACATACACTCAAGAAAGTATATATAAAAATCCAATAATTTAAAAAAAGTTACATTAGCAACAGAATCACTTATTTTTTCCTTTAGATAGTTATTCAAAATATCACCGTAAGCTTACTAAAGTTGTTACTGCTATTGATACTCTGCTTCTTACTTATTGTTTTCCATGAAAATGTTTATTTCAAGAATTTATTCTCTTTTTTAAAAATATTTTTCTTGTTAAATGCATGGCATATCGTTGTATTTTTGCTAACACTTCCTCTAGGAACACCTAAAATGCTTTTGAAATCTTCTTTATATCTCCATAGTGTCTCTGAAGGGCTGGGTCATGGTATATTCTATCTCGGGAAAATAAACCAAGTAGAATTTAAATGATAACTATGACTATTGGTGATGCTGATGAGAAATATGATCATTTTTCTCTTTTAGGACCCAATGAACGATGAGATTTTGTGAAGCAGTGACTATCCTTTTTTATTTAGTTACATTCATCTCTGAGATACTTGAATTTTTCTTATGCAAAGAACTAACATGCTAAAAACAAAACTTCAGAAGATGTCTCAAATGTTAGTGATTACCAAGAAAATTTTGAGATAAGCCATAAGTGAAAATTGGTTGATACAAATGATTTAGATATTTGGTAACTGCTTTGGAATAGCGCAAGGTGGTAGATTTAAAGATACAACTCATTTCAGAAAAAAATGTATCCTCTATCTTATTTGTAATATAAGATGAGGACTATGGCAAAAATCAGAATGGATCAAATAACTTTTTCCTTGAGCTGTTGGCTCACATCTGATTTTGAAAGTCTAATGTTTCAGAGCATCCTTATGCTTCTATTTTTAGAGTTAAAGATGGATACCAGATGGATACCATCTGTACCTGTCATTAATGGACTAATGTTCTCTACAATGGGCCAAAAATATGGGAAATAAGAAAGATAAAATGGAAGTTTCCATAATACTATACACTACATAGACTATTTCTCACCATTTGAGAATAAAGTGAAATATATAGCTTAAAAGTTGAACTAGATGCTAAACTGCCTGGTATTGTAAAATATAACTAGCAGATATTTCAAAAGGTAAAATAGAATTTGTTAGTGAAGATAATTTGATGCCATCTTTAACTACTATGAAACTCAAAATCAATCTCTTGAAAAAATATAGTGAAAGTTGAAAGTAATATACATACAATTTCATTCTGAGATTTATGGTAAAAAATATTTTTGGTGTTAAGACTATATTTGTCACAGCATCCAATGATGGGAAAGGAGAACCACAAATCTTCCTTAGAGATCTTTTCCCTGAAATGATTTGTATGTAACTTCAAAAAGGATACAAGATAACTAAAATGACTTTCTCCAAAGAAAAGTCTATTTGCAGAATAGAAAACATATAACTATACAAATATATTTAAATTGTGTTTTCAAAAACTTGTGATTGATGAAAAATAAAATGTTTTCAAAATTTGTAGACACCCACCTGATGCCCACGTTTCTTCCCCGAAGTCCAATCAAACGGTCATCTATGCTACATTTGAAAACCTTCACTGGTACAAGTTCAGGAACTCACATTTGCACTAAAGACTTCTAACTTAAAAAAAAAAAAATCTGTCCATAAATTATTACTTATGGCTTCTATACATTCATCTTTGCTTGGCCCTAATGAGTGCAATAATAAAAATAATAATAATTTTAATAGTACTCTATACATTTCAAAATACTTTCATACATTTTCCTTTGACATCATTTGATACACATCAGGCAGTGTCATGGTTAGTAACTCAAGCCCTAGAGTGTACAGACTTGAACTTAAAGCTCAACCTGTAACTTTGTGACCTTGGGCAAATTAGTAGATGTGTTAAACCTCATTTCTTCATCTGCAAAAATAGAAATAAAAATAGAAAAATCTCTAAAATATAATTATATAATTTTGGTGCAGTGGAATGCCTAATACATAGGTAATGTTTAATTAGAGTCAATTATTTTATTTTTATATTATTATCATTATTACAAATTCTTAGTCGTCCATCCAGTTTCACTTCCATAAATGAGACATGCCCAATTCTTTATATGATATAATTTTAATTCCTCTCATAATCTTTCCTGTACTTCTCTGAATTGACTTTAGTTTATCTGCTATTATTCTTTATGTGAGGCAAACAAATAACCCTCCCAAATTTTTGACATTATATTTTTTTTCTTAGTGCAGCCAAGAATACTTTTGATTATTAAGAAATTATGTAACATTTTGTCTAATTGTTTGCTCTCAAGATTGCAAGCTCCTTGAGCACTAGGTCATAATTTATTCTGCCTTTTACTTCAAAATCTCGCTCTAGGCAGGCTGATATGTGCTGGATGTTTCATAGTTTTCAAAATTAACTGTCAAGTAGAACAACTAAACTTTATTCACCTTGTACTGTTAGCTCTCCCTCAGTCTACAAAACCAATTGGTAAGTTTGTTTTTTTAACCTGTCGATTTTGATATTCGTTACTCTTAGATTATATCCATTTTTAAAGTTGACATTTATCTTTTAAACATTCATTATGGTCACTAAGGTTTTTCCTGTTTTGCAGCATCTACAGTTTTCAACATCACCTTTCAAGTAAATTTAAATAGAGTTGGCAATGAAATCTTACTGTATATCACTAGAAATTTCCCTCTAACCTAGTATAGATTATTTAGTTAATGATCTAATGTAAGAAGATATTTATCTACTGTCCTCAAACCTATATTGTTCCATTTTGAAACTTTTTCAACTGTCATTTGAATACTTTATTGAGGGGAAAGTGATAAAACATGAAGTTGGAAAGTTGAGTGAAATGAAATAAAACTTTTTAAAATTAAAACATCAAACATTTTAACTTTATCCCATCGAGAAGGGGAAGTTCTTTAAAAATTTAAGCCTGAAAATTACTTGGTCACATTTGTTTTTAGAAATATAATTCTACTGGTAATGTGAAACACATATCAGAAAATCATGAGACTGCAGGTTCACAAAATATTTAGTAGATTTAAAATAGTAGTTGAGAAAAGAGTACATGTGAACTGGAACGTAATGTTGCTGATTTCTTTCTAATTATTCATGAAATATCCTGTAAGAAATATGTCCAGAATTCAGTGATACAGTAAAGAATATAAAAAGACTGACAGCTATTCAAAGTGTCACTAAATTTAAAATATGGAAGATAAAGTATCTATCACAAATTACAAGTTGACAGTAAAAGTTTATTGAATAAATGAAGTTTAGAAAATCATGAGGATTATATGTTTAAAATTTATGAGATACTGAAACTATCACTTAAAGCTTGTATCAAATAAACCTGTATTACCAGTGATTGTCAGTTTTCCTTAGGAATTGCTTTAGTTTATTTGCTTTAAGTTTCTTAATTTTCCTTAAAACTTAAGTGTTTGGATGAATTTTTTTATCTGATATTTAATTACCTTTTTTATATCATCAAAATGTCTAGTATTACTCAAATCGAATAGTTCTAAGATTGAGTTAATTTAAAAACTGTAATAGATCTCTTAACTTGGTATTATCCTCCATGAACATGTAGTATTCACTATGAGACCACCATAGAGAAAAACAAATGTATGAAACTAGAAAAGTATATAATTCATACATCTAGTCACTATTGATATTGATATGGGTAAAATTATGACTATAACATAATTTTAAACATTATCTAATTTATCTGTGCCATATTTTTATAATGTTAGTGGTTTTCTTTCGCAAACTAACAAAAACAAAACCTTAATAAATTATTGACTGAATTGTTTCAGCTCTGTCGGAGAATAGTATTGAATCTTAAAGACAAGAAAAGTGGAGAGGGACTAAGGAGACATAAAAAAAGAGGTTAAAAGTTAAGAAAATGGGGACTGTGAGGAAAGGTGTATAAGTTAGTGCTGCTGAACAAACTTGAAAACCATGACAAAAAATGGCAGCCATTTTTTTCACTCCAGTGTCTGTAAGTCATCTGAGGTTGAGCTGATCTGGTCTGGGGTTGGTGAGGCTGGGCTGTAAGGGTTCAGGCCTATTCTGTATACTTCTCACCCTTTTTGAACTAGTTAGCTTAGTTTAGGTATGCTCTGATGATGACACCAGAAGCTCAACACGTAAAAGAGCCTTGTCACTTCTGCCCATGGTTCACTGGCCAGAGCAAGCCATCTGACTGAGCTGAGTCATGGAGTATGGAAACACAGTGCCTTTAGTGGGAGCAACTGCAAAGTGACATGTCTAAGTGTGTCAATTAGGGAAGGAAGAAGTATCAGCGCCAATAATTCATCCACCATAAGAAGTTAATTGGAGGTCTTATTGTAAAACTTGGAGAGGAAAGAGTCATGGGCAACCAAGTTCAAATTCAGCTAACTCTTAATCCTAGACAAATTTCTTAAAAAGTTCCTGAGAATTATGCAAACAGCATGAACTGTGTGAACTCTGTGGACACTGACCTGAGCTATGTAGTCCTGCTGCCTTCTGAAACCCTCTCTAATGCCTCTGCAGGCCTCAAGAGCTGCTAAAAGAGGTGCAGGGTCACTAAGAAATCAGGCAAAATAGACTTAAAGCTTAAGTTAGCATCAATGCTTCCTTTACTCCATAATGACTCGATAGTGGGAAACTGACCACGTCACATTTGATTCTGTAGCTCCCTGTCGCAGGCTTACGTCCTTGGGCTTTCTTGCTGTTAGATGAAAAGTGTCTAAACTTCCTTAAATTTTATTCAAGCAGGCTACTCACCTGGAAATGAGCCTTCTATCTTCCGTTTATAGCTTATCACAAGGGGAGGGGAAAAGGGAGAGTAAGACTAGAAGGCAAGTAGAACTTTGTGAAGTTAGATACATCAGTTTTTAAGTGTCTTATTTCCACTTGCAAGTGCTTTTTTCATGCCTGTCCTCTACGCGCCCAGAAGAAGATCTCGTATTTCAAAGGAATACCAGTTGTTAAGATAAAATTTGTTCTCTAGCTGTTTATATTCCATTCACATAACTACATCACAGAAAGGCAGTGTTGGGATTAAGGAGCCTTCTCTTATGCTGGAGTGTCTGCTGGTGGTGCCGTTTCCATTCGCACGGCCTCAGGACTGGTATTGGTCACTCATTTAGTTCACGTCTGGAGCCCAGAAAAAAATCACTCATGGTCTCCAAAATTCCCTGCTTTGGCCACTGAAAATCAGAATTGTGGATATGTGTAATAAACCAGAACTAATCTGATGTATAAATAAAGTGTTTTTATTGATCTATCGGATGCTTGAACATCTGGAGGAGAAAAAGGCAACCCAGAAGCAAGGGAAGTAAGCTAAGCCCCTGGCATTATCACCCTAGGCAGGATTTTTTTCCCCTTCTATGATGCTTCAGTGCTTATGTTTCCCTTGAAAGTAGAGAAATAAAACCTTCTTTCTTTGTATAAATTAACCAAGCTTCTTTCTAATTATCTACAACTCAGATGTCTAGTGAAGGTAAAAAAGAGGGAGAGTAATAGTCATGGAACAGCCGTCATTCTTCCTGGAGACCAGCTAAAGCTCAGATTGCACATTGAAGTGCGTTTCATTTTTCATCAAAACGCGTACTTTAGGGGGAAAATTAAAACTAGCGACAGACAGTACTCCTAACATCCTGTTTTCTTGTGTTAAAATGGAATTTATAGTTTGGAGGAGTGAATGAGTAGGTTGGTTGCATTTTCATTTGTTAATGTGTCAGAATGTTACATAGAAAAATGTGTTAATATATTGTCACTTTATCCGGCAGTAACAAGTACTCCTGTATTTATTGTGGCAGGGCTACATACTCAGTTCCATTAGGGCCAGGAACTGTTTGTTTACATATTAGTGGTGGGTGACTGACTCCTTAGTCATGCTTAAATGGAGCTGAGACCCTGTGTCTGAAGACCCAGTGCCATCCAGCTTTTTAAATCAAACCAGTGCAGAAAGGAGTAGTAACTATGTAATAACAGTAATAACAGCACATTTCTGTCAACTGTTTATTATGTGACAGGAACCATGCTGAGTGCTTTTCATTCATTCAGTCTTCATCATCCTCCTGGGTTAGGTCTGGACATTATTCCTATTATCTATTTACAGGTGAGAATGTTGGATCTCAGACAAATGGTCTACTTTACCCAACATAACATAGCATACAGGCAGTGAGGTGCTGAGCCTCCAGAATCATGCTTCCAACCATTATGCTATCCTGCCTCTGAGAAGGTAAGAATCTAAAATTACTTTCACTGGAATATGGCTCAGATATAGTGTTGCTCAGTGCATATAGCTGGATTCACATTTTAGTTTCACGATAGGTATTTATAGCTCCTTTTTAGTTCTAAATCCCAAACTAAAACTTGAGTTCTGAAAAGCTGCCTGTTCCTGACAAGTTGTCCGTTTGCCTTTGGAGTCCCCCTTAGTAGACATTGCATTCCTGGCCACTGGCCTGAAAGGAGCTCCAGGTGGCCTCCTTTTAGCATATTTTAACTGGAGTGATTGGCCACACCCACAGAGCAAGCTCTCCTGTCTGGCCCATGTCCTGTGGTTTTCTCCCTTTTCTAAGACAACCATTTAAGTTCTCTTGCTATCTCATGTCTGAGCCCATCTGAATTGCAAAAGAAATATATCTTCCACGAGTCATCTACTCTCATTGTTGCTTATCACCGTAAGAAGCACCTTAAGAGAGGTGATTAGAATAACTGTCGTCAGTTCTATCCTGGATTAAATCTGTGACATCTTTCTTACCGTGACATTATACCTAACGGCTAAAGTTCTAAATTCATTACCCAAAACACTAGCAGGTCTTGATCCTTCATTTGGTGTCACAAGTTGTTATTCATAATAAGATAAAGGTTGTGAGTGATTTGCTTTTTATTTTATATATTAGGACATAGTCAGTGTTTCGCTACACTAACATTATTTTTATTCATTTGAATTCCGATATGTTTTCTTAAGATGGATTGAGAAATGGTGGCATGACAGCTAGCAAATCAGAAATTATACCTCACTGTCACCTCTCTCAGTTGTATCTTCCAGAGATCATATGGTATATCACCTCTATATAGGCTTGGTATGCATGTCTACCAATTGATCATGTCTGTTTATTTCCCCCTGGAAAATAGATCAGAGAGAGTGTATTGGCTGACGTGATCAGTTTCCCAATGTTTCACCAAGTAGTTGAACAACTTTTTCTTTGTGATGCTAGATGGCACTACTCATCAAGATTTTGTTTTTCACAGCTGAATTTCTTATTATAAAAGTTGTAAATAGGCATATGAAATAAAATTTAATCCTGAAATTTGATAATTAGGTGTTAATTATAAGCTTTCAGAGCAAACTTTCCCTTGAAAGTTAAAATCTTTCAAATGAAAGAAATTATAAGTGACATGTAAAGAAAATAAGAGGAAAAGAGCAACAGAACAAACATTTTGGTTTCATACTTCGGTTTAAAAATTAAAGTGCATTTATTTGATTGGTGGTTGGCAAAAAAAAAAAAAGCCTCAATATTGAGGAAGCAGTTATTCAAAAGAAAACTAAAAACAATTATTAGTCTTTAGAATTTCATGCTCTTAGACATGATGCTAGTGTTTTAACTACACTGAAATTATTTCTTAAATGAGTGTTGTCAAATATCCTTTCTCTTAAAGCCTTTAGTCTGTAATAGAAGCTTCAACTTTCTCTTATCTTTCTGAGGTTTCACTGTATGAAACATATGTTTCAGGTAACATATTGTTAGAGGTTTCTGTAAATGAGTATGATTTTTGGTAAGTGGCAAGAGGTTTGCCACCAAGGACAATGTAAAATCTGTGCCAAAGAAATGCAGAACCCCAAAGTTCTTCCTATGCCATGTAAAGATTTGTGTCTTAAATGCATTCATCCAGTGTCACTGTCTGTTCCTTCTCTATGTTTAGTTAGTATCAAATACCAGTCTTTTGTTTATTGTATAGCAAGCTTACAAAGAAAAGGCAAATTCTTAGCCATTTATATAGACATTTGAATACCATGTCTGAACGTTTGGATCGTCCAAATGGAACCTACAGCATCCTGACCATTAGCTGGGTCACTAGCTAGGGGCTGAGGGCCTCACCTGAGTAATTCGAGAATCCCTTCAATCTGGCCCTTTGATTTGGCTTTCACAGGCCAGTACTTTTTATTTCTTCTCATCTGTCTGCTATCATGTTAACAAGCCAAGGAGAATCTCTGTAGCTCATTGACAACATCATAAAATGAGATTAGAATTTCACCAGCCAAAGAATGCCTTATTTTAGGGCTTTAGGCTTAAGACTAATGTTTGTATGTTCTTTGGTGATCAAAAAAGGAAAAAAAAAAAAGCCAAACAAATAAACAAGTAAAACCATAATGGCTGCCTATCAGCACATCTTATTCAAGTCAGCTGAGCCTGATTGAAAACCCAGATAAGTTTCAAACCAAAACAACATAGCATCTTTCATGTCACTGACATAATATTACCAGTAAGCTCACCCCAATGTTGTTTTTTGTACCACTAATAACTTTTATCCAATTTACATTTTGTTAATATGACCCCTGGTTCAAGAAAAGTCAGTTGATGCTGGGAGCTGCTGGAAATGCTGCTTCATTTGAGGAGTTTAGAACAAATAGGTGGGATGTGTGATCTCTGATTCCCTGAGGCAGATATTATATTAAATATCTCATGGCTACTGGAGATTCTGGCAACTTCTAAAGGTATTTTGAAAAGATATTTTGAACTAACATAAATGAAACTTTCAAAAAAAATTGAAAGGAGGACAGTGTTGTTTATTGTGCAAGAACAATCAAGTACACTTAATGGAACATTGTGACAAAGAGCCACAAATTAATATCTAATCTCAAATACATGCAAAGCTTTTATCCTCCTAAGTAGGCTAACCAAAAAGACTAAAACAAATTGTCTTAATTGTATTTATATTTTCAAGCCACATTTTCCGTATACAATTAAGTTATTTAAAACTCTGCATTTGAAGTACTTGTCTTTAATAATAAGGTCTGGGTTTATTTGATTAAAATGTGATTTGGCATGGTTACATGTCTAACATTTTAATTAAGGAAATTGCATTTGCTTTCTTGATATTTGGCTATAGTCTAACCAGTTGTTTTATCAGTTACACATGACATATAAACACGTTTTGCAAATTAGTTCACTGGTTATTCCTTATCCTGCAAAATTTAGATGGCAGAAAGATATATAGTATATGTAAATAATATATGTGTGTATTAGCTTGCATGCAGTAGAAAGTTAGGTAAATAAAACTACTTTAATGTGCTCTATTCATTATTAATCAGTGAAACTCAAGAACTTAAATAGCCCAGGCCATTTTAGCAGGAATAAAGATGTTTTTAAAAAGCAGCAGTCCTGTAACAAATCCTATTTCTCAGCTCTACTAATTGCTCTCTTTGCATTTAAATCCTTGCTAGTGCTGAAAGGTAAAAGCAAGCTAAGAAGCTGCATGACTGAGAAACCCAAACAACTCTTAAAAAATTTTTCCTTTCCAGTCCTGTGCCTTGAGAGTTTGCCATCTGGATTGCATACTGTATTCAGTGCTTTAGCCCTTGACGTTTTTAGACAATAGCACTGTAGCATTTCAGCATGTTGTGTCATGATAAAATAAATGTTCTGTGCATTGAATTATGCAGGTATATATTTAAAACCCTTCATGTGCCCAAAGGACATAGTGAGGACAGGTACTTGCCAATTTGGTTTTGATATACCAACATTTTGATGAGGCATAATGTGTGTATTATCAGCTCTGCATTCATTGATATTTTTAGGGGAGTATATTTCAGAGATAAATACGTCAAATTGTATATTGCTTTGGGCTTTCTCAAGGTTAATTAGTATCCAAGTGACTAAGATGTTTTACTCCTCTTTAATACTTTCATCCCAGGGTGATGTTTGCCTCAGGTTGCACTGTTTTTGATTAACTCTACGTGATAATGAAAACCATGAGACTAGCCTCGTGTAGGAGTTCCTTTTATTCTGACGTTACATATAAAGCTGAGGACGTCTTCCAATATTTAGCACTAAACTTCTCCTTTCTGCACCTAGACCTCAAACCAATTATGAAAGTGTGAGGAATGATTTTATCTAAAGTCATTACTGTTTTGTCTAACTGAAGAGTTCAACTATTTTTACTGGGGTGAAAAAAAGTACATTCTAATGAGGGTTCAAGGCAATTTTTGTGCTCTCCCAGGACAGGCAGGGAGTCAGATGAGCAATCTCACATAGAAGATTGAGACAAATGGGCTGACGCCTCCTCTATTGTCATAAAGTGTATGTTTTGAGCTAATCAGTAATGACTATTGGTATTTCCTCCACGATATGAATTGAACAACATTGTGAAAAAAAGGAAATTCCCGTTTCTTTTATTTTACTTCTGTTTCGGTGAGCTCATTGTGATGCTGCTTTTTATCAAGTGAAATGTATAATGGGCTCAGAATGCAAGTTCATCTGTAGACATAATCCGTGAGAAATGGACTTATCTAGAGACGACTATAATCTCTCCACCTTTCAATTTACTCTTTGTTAAGTTATGTCTGAATCCAAAAGGGAAAGATAATTCATAAACCAATTTGTATCATTATTACGCTTTCAGGAAGTTAACACTGTATCATACATTAGCTTTGACTCAATTTTCTTCAGCATTAACTGAAGCAATTAAAAAATTCAACTGAGATATAACTGACATATAATAGTACACTACCAGTTTCAGGTGTACAATATAACAACATACTGATTTGATGTCTGTGTATGTATTGAAAAATGGTCACCACAATAAGTCTAGTTAACATCCATCACCACACGTACTTACACAAAAGCAGTTTTAATCAGTGAAAATATTTATATTCAGTGGGCTTGGATATAATAACCTGTGTGTTGTTTGATGTTTTTCGGGTTATAAAGTAGATTCAGTTTGCCTCCGTAAATGGAGGGTTTGTTAGATAGCAAGAGGAAAACGGTAAAGAGGTCTCAGGTGTCTCAACAAGGCATCACAGATAACCATAACATCTTTTTTTACCATTGAGTTAAAAAAAAAAATTAGGTTTCAGAGCTTGAGAGCAGGTCAAATGACTCAGTGGCAATTCTAGAGAGATTGTACTAATACTGGGCCACATTTCCATCTTTATTCATCCTGTTCACTCTATTCCCAACTAATCAGTATGTCTCCCTCTCTCATAAATGGGAAAAGAAGAGGTTCCAGTTAGTCTGGACAGTCACCTCCAGAGGAGGGATCCATTGGTCAGAGCCCACTTCACAGCCTTCCCGCAGGATGACTGCTTTATTTCCCATGTCCATTCCAATTAGTTGTAGTCCAGGCAGGCCACACAGGGTAAATTAGAAAAAAAAAATGCAATTCAGGCATAACAAACATCAGACTGGGGTTATGAGCATGGCAGTGAGTCTGAGACTTCTCACAAGACTGCTGTGTAACTAGCAGATAAGTTGTGTGGCCTGGCCATGCGTTTGGATCCAGAGAAAAGAAATGCTTGTTTTGTATCATTGTAATTTCACTATCTGAGTTTCTCCAAGTACGTAAATTTTAAATTGATAACTAAAAAATAGCTGTATGAACGAAATAATATGTAATAAATGAGAGTACGTACAATGTGATATAAGAGTGCTAAAATTGGTTTCATACTGAAAGGCAATTGGAATAGTCCCCTGTACTCATCAGCTAAGTGCTATAAACTACTTCATCATTAATTGCTGAGCGCTTCTAATGAAAATTGACAAAGGCCCGAATAGTTGGATCTTTTAATTTCCTCAAGGAAATACATTTGAAAGAAATTGAATTATGATTGAAGGAGCTAATTCCAGCAATTAAGTGGTTATTTAAAGGATGATTTCCTACATAGCACAGCAAATGGAACATTTTTCAAAAGGAAGAAAAGTCATGAAAATGCTTGCAGGCACAAAAGAATAATAAATTTTTAAACTACAAAGCTAATAAACTAGATAAACTGGTGTCATGCTAAAGAAACCCATCCTGGTTCATTAAAGTGTAACATCTGAAACCACTAAGCGATCTGTCCCTTTCCACTACTGCAGCACAAAGGTGCTAAATTACAGGCATCAGATTAACTCCTCATTCATTTAGGCTAAGCTTTGCTTGAAATGCACCATACGTGTTCAAAGAAAGTGTTTTCCTTGAACAGTGTTTGTGAAAACTCTGACTTTATGTATATGTAGATATGTACACACATAATCTTAGTACAGACTTTCTTTTTTTAAAATTGAAGTATAGTTGGTTTAGTTTATTATCTTAGTTTCAGGTATACCACAAAGTGATTCGATGATATATATATATTTTTTCAGATTATTTTCCACTATGGGTTACTATAAGCTATTGAATACAGTTTCACAGATTTTCTTTTAATAAGATTATCTTAAGAGGGAAATCAGCTCTACCAGCTTTTGTCAAATAAAAGTTAACACTCACTGATATTGTTCATGAGACCAGGATTCAGTAGATATACTACTGCTACTATTGTCAGTAATACTGAAAACTCGTAACTCAGAGTGATCATTGACCAATTTACCTTTGGCTTCTTTTGTGTAAAAATACATTGGAAGAATTAGTATTTGGAGATATTTGCCACCAATCTAGCACTGGTATTAAAAAAACTGAAGTACTCAGACCAATAATTTGGTACCTATTTAATTTTCCCACATTAATCATGGATTAATAAATAGCAGCTTCTGCTTTATGCACATGGCATATTTAGGTCTATTCTAATTTAATATTATTTTAAAAAACATTACACTTTTGAATAATTTAGCTAAAGAGTTTTAGTTTTTGCTGCATTGTTGAAATTAAATGTTATTTTAAAGCTGTATTGGATTTGCCATTTTACATGAATTGATTTCTTTAAATTTTAATCTTTGGACCATAAGCATATAAAATGAGAACACTCCATGGGTAAGACATGATATATAATGTTAATATGGGGAGTATGTTCTTTAGAAAATACTTATTATTTAGGAAAATCTTTGAAAATAATGACAAAAAAGAAGAAATGTATTTTTCTATTTATTGGAATTATTTCTTTCCACAAAGATAGTTCTCTAAACTGTTTTGACTTGCTGTCCAGCACGTCTGTTAGAATTTTTTGCAAGAGTGGAAATGCTCTGTGCCTTTATGCCCCTAAACACCAGCCACTAGGCATCTGTGATTTGGGGGCACTTGGAATATCGCTAGTTCAAATGAGGAACTAAATTTTTCATTTATTTATTTCAATGAATTTAAATTTGAGTAATACATGGCTAGTGGCTACCCTATTGGACAACACAGTATTAAGTGTCAGTTCAGGGAAATGCGCAATGTTCTTAGCACTTACTTTATTACCAGGAAAAGTGAGATTCTATGTTTTTTTCCAAATCAAATAAACATTTGGAAACCCAAAAATTAAGTATGAGGAAACAGTCTAAGTAATGTAAGAGAACTTCAACCAGGTTATTTTGGCCATTTAGTGACTTTTTGTGTCAGAGACAAAATTTGTAAGTCCTGAAGAGGAAAATGGTGTCTGTAATTCCCATGGCACGTCTCTAAGGCACTGCCAGGTGCACTTTAACTTGCTCTTTGAATGCGTGGGCGACGCCTTTGGAAACAAATAAATATGCAAAGTAGGTTACTATCAGCTGACTGTGCAACATGAAATCTGATACCCCAAGGAGGATTATTCAATGACGCACTTGGTTCTAAACAACAAACTACATTTTGAAAAAGAAACAAAACAGAAATCTACTTATATCCGTACCCAGTCACGTGAAATTAAGTGTTTCTAAATGTTCTGTCTTTATGCCAGTGTGTTAATTCACTAACTTCAGAATAATAATTCAGTGTCATTATGTTACCACCAATTTTCAAATCACTGTCTTAATATTAACTCCTTCTATACCTGATTGCTTCTCTTACTTTTTCTTTTCTCTCTGTTTTCTCTCCAGAGTGCTTATTTTGTGTACAAGCCCTGAGTAGCCTTTCTCTCTGAATACGTTACTGCTCCCTGGTTTCCAGTTAAGGCTCCTAGCTTCTGTGTTTCTAATCAGGGCCTCCATTAAGCAGTCACAGAGGTTATTGTTTGGTTATGTTTGTAGTTAGTAGCTCTTAGCTTTATCTACTTAGCAGTGGTTTACAAATTCCTGCTAATGCTAAATTAGAACAGTAATTTCTGGTGGCTTCTACTTTTATTTTCCCTTTCTCCTCCCCCTGTTGCAAATCAGAGATGGAGGAGGGGAAAACACTGCGAGATGAAAAGCTTTACCATACCCACCCTGTAGGACAGTGGATAAGGAAGATCACAGTTGTTTGGCTTGGGATCTGGATCTTATTAATGTCACCAGGCTTCTCCAATCCTCAGTGGTAGAAATCTGGATTCTTCCTGCTGTTAGCAGGCCTTCACATGAACTGTAGTTCACTAAACTTTCTGTAACTAAATAAACTCAGGGTTGCTGAAACTTTCCTCTCTCCTTTAAAAAGTCCAGCAAATAGAGTAGTGTTGGTATCACAACACCATGCAGCTGCCTGATGTCCCCAAACTGACATATGCTAAAACGTGTCAGTTGGGCTGTCCCTTCTTGTGGCCATAACCTGCCTTCCTAAATTTGGAGTTTAAAATGTGCAGCTTGTGAAGCACTAGAAGAAAATGGGTGTGCAGTAATGTATTTTCGGCCTTGTGCTCTCTCTTGCAGAAACAGAGCAAATTTATGCTTTTGCAATATAGTTGATGCCCCCAGATATTCTAAGGACAAATAATAAATCAGAAGAAAAAAGTAGAAGGGATGTTAAATGTTATATATGAGGAATGAACTTTTAATTATTCTCTCATGAAACATTTGGGGTAGTAATAAAAATACACTTGCCCCTTGAACATCCTGGGGGTTAGAGGCCAGATCCTCCGAGCAGGGGAACTCTCTGTATGCTTTATAGTCTGTCCTCAGTATCCATGATTCCTCCATATCTGAGGTTCCACATCTTCAGATTCAGTCACTGCAAATTGAGTAATAATATCTGAGTAATAGTATTACAAATAGTAATACAAATTGAGTAATAGTATTTACTATTATATTTATACATTTTATTTACATTATATTTTTGGCCCAGAGCTGAAATAGCATCCAAACTGGGTGTAAATACATACACACAGTGGAATGCAGTACATCATAATGATCTCAAGCAGTACTGATGGGGAAATGAGCAATTTGAATACATCTTTTAAAATGAGAAACAAGTAAGATAATAGGCTGAGAAAAATTATTAAGTGCTCTGTTGGTTACTGAAATTCCATCATCATAGCAGATTTGGGGCCTTAGAGAATTATTGTTCTTCACATTTTAGTGAGTTACTGCAACTGATAGCAATTACTTAAAAAATAAATCTGCCTTGGTATCTGCCAAATTGGCCCCAGAATAGTCTTGTGAAAATGTTGGCTTTACAAAAACAAAAGTTTAGGGGAGAAGGGTCAATCTAGCTTTCTCCCTCTTCGACAAAAAGATTTGGCTCCCTAAATTCACCAACATGCAAAATAGGATAAAGGGCCTCCCATTCCTGGAGCATCATATAAATTGGGAGGAGCTTGAACTGATCAGAAAAGTGCCCGCTTCTCAATTAGTGTTATCTCTAGAACTTTCGATTCCTATGGCAACGTAAGCACCTGGTGTCCACTGGTGGTGTAGCCATTTGTAAACCCCAATTTCTGTGGAATAAGGAGGTGGGGATGGGAGTGGCTATATTCTGCCTGCTGGAGGTACATAAATATAAAGGCGGGAGTAAACACCTATTTGCCTACATAGGAAACTCTAGAGATGAGAACACAGCGTGGTCAGTAGGTCTGCCTCGGCACATGTCAGTCTCTGCAGGAAATGCCCAAGGAAGTGAAAGTTTGTGCAGAATTCTGCAGGGTGGTAATGAGAATTTTCCTTTTTTTCCCCACAAGTTGCTTATGACTTCATTACTCACTATTTTTCAGTGTATTTACTATATCTGCTTTATCACTGACTTTACTTCTATCAGGGATCCCAGAGAGCGGACATTTGCTCCTTGCTGGGGGAGAGAAGGTAAAAATGTGGGAATGTAGATTTTTCAGGAGCATTTTGCAAATTTAGAGCCTAGGAAACTCTCTTCTTGTCTTAGGTCTTTTATGCACCCTCTGCAAACATACTGTCTGGTTGTCTCATGGGCAGTTGGTGAAGCAAACACATATATTCAAACTGAAGAAATGGCTTAATGATAGTTTTCCTTCCATTCTCTATTTTCTCCCAACTGGCTTTTTCTTTTCAAACTCTTGCTTAGTTAGTTGCCCTGCCATCTATTCATACTCAGTCATTAAATGAGACACTTAAGAGGTTTCTTGATTTCTTCCCCTTCCATGTCCTCTTCTCAGTCAATTACCAATTCTTGACTATTTTACCACGCAACTGTTTCTCAAATATATTCTTTCTTTTCCAACCTCATTTTATTATTTGTCATTTTATATGGTCTTCTGTTCCAATATCTTTACTCAGTCTTTATACTTTTGAACAACACAGTAACAGTATTTTTGTCTTGAATCTCCACACACATCTACACATGTGTGTGTGGCCTGGGAACACCAACTCATCTGCATCATGCTGTTTCTCATACCTGTTTCATTGCTCAAGCTCCTTTCTTTTGACCTAGAATTTTTCAGCATGCACTTTTCCTACCCTTTTTGCTGAGTAACCATGTCTCTTTGTTGAAGACTCATCACAATTTTGGATCTGTCCAAGAAATCTTGCTTATCTCAGGTTAAGTTAAGATCCCTCTCAATGCTCATGTAATAACCACTTCATATTCCATGTCATTTTAGAATTATTTCCATGCCTATCTCTCCCATTAACATGTGAACTTTTTGAGGGCAGAACCAATAAGTTATTCTAACATCTAGCAGAATCTGTGGCATATAATAGAAGTTTAGTACATTTGAATCAATAAATGGTTTCAAAGATAATGCTTTGAAGTGAGATTTTTTTTCTAGATCAAATTGGAAGTGTACTAGAATCCCAGCTTCCTAAGACATCATTGCTATGCATTTTAAAGAACATGTAATAGCCCTAAATCGAGCACTCCTAAAATAGCAAGCAGAAGCTGCCTTTAATCTCTCTCTTGATTCACTCTGTTGAACAGACTTGCTAGACTTTGAAAGTTACTCTGCTCTTCTTCAGGGTTCATTCCCTCTTTCTCCTGGCTCTCTCCAATCCCATTACCTAGCTTGGAGTCTCTTTTTTCCACTGTCAAGTCCCACAATTTCTCAAAGCCAGATCTGTCAGGTGTCAGTGAGTCATTTCCTTTCTGAGCACTCAGGATCTGAGTGCTCAAACACAGAAGTAGGTGGTCATGTCAAGGTATCTTGGCAGGCCCGTCTGCTAGCAGTAAAGCCCCTCGGCGGTGTTACCGCGCTCACAAAGCAGCGCGCCCCTGCTGCTGCTGCCTTCACAGACGTGCCCTGCACAGGCTCCTGTTTGTCCCACAAGTCTGTGAGATTGGCAGTCTGTTTCCTTAGATTCTACTTGCCTCTGGCACCGCAGTTTGGGTAACGCTGTGCCTAATCTGAAGTCATAAATAGAATTCTACTCCCTTCACCCTTTTCTTTCTATATAAAAATGAGAAAGTGAATCATTTACTGTGATTGGATATGCTATTATTTTCAGTCAAAGCACAACCTGGACCAGTTTTTGCACTGAAAGTCTTATTTTTTATTGTTGATGGAGAATTTTCATCCCCTGTCAAAGAGATTTGGAGACACATAAAATTACAAAATGGGAAATCAGGAAGGGAACCTTTGAACTTCCCTAGTTCAACAATTTTATTTGTAAATAGGAAAACTGAAACCTAGGAAGATTAAATGATATGCCCCAAATCATGAAACTGGTGACACAATCTGGCCTGGCTTTTGTAGCCTCCAATTTTTGGCCATTAAGGTTTTCATTATAATATATTGTCCTTCTAGTTGGGGGATATATTGGAGGAACATTGAAGGATAGAGATTCTCCAAATTGTGAATAAAGCCTGCTCTTAACACTGGCGTTGAGGCAAACAATTGAGAGATGACTGTCTAGATTCAAGCCCACTTTTTTAGCACAAGTCCCATGGAAGTTTCCTGTTTGTAAGATTCTTCTTCCTTCCTCTGTTTGTGTTCTGCTCAGACCTCTTGCTTCACTCAAACTAACTTAAATCTGCTTTCTTCTGATTTGTGCTTTAATTTATTTTATTTTATACTCCTTCCAAGGTGAAAATATATTTTCTAACACATTGATGTTATTTTAGGGTTTTTGCTTGTTTGTTTCTTTCTTTTTCACTTCTCACTTGCAATGTCTAACCAAATTTCTCTAAAAAGCTCTTTACTTGAAGGTGAGAATCACTTTCTTGTATCAAAACCAAACAATCCTGATTTCTTTCACTTTTTTTCCTATAGATGCTACCGTACACTTAGCATAGTATTTTAAGGTTTATTCATATTGTAGCATGTGTCAGAATTTCCTTCCTTTTTTAAGGATAAATAATATGCATTGGCAGTGCATGCCGTATTTTGTTCATCCATTTATTAGATGATGGACACTTGTCTTGCTAGTACCTTTTGGCTAATGTCAATAATGTTGCTATGAGGTGGGTATACACATATCTGTACAAGTCCTTGTTTTCAATTCTTTTACATATATACCCAGAAGTAGAATTGCTGGATCTTATGGTAATGCTACTTTTAAATTTTTTTCAGGAATTGCCATACTGTTTTCTGTAGCAGCTGTACCATTTTGCATTCCACTAGCAATCCACGAATTTTTCAGTTTCTTTTCAACATTATCAATGTTTATTACTTTGTTTTATTGTGGTCATCCTAATGGAAGTAAAGTGGTATCTCCTTTTGATTTATATTTCCCTAATTACTAGTGATGTTGAGTGTCATTTCACATGTTTACTGTCCATTTGCGTATCTTTTTATGAAGAAATGTATATTAAAGTCCTTTGGCCATTTTAAAACTGAGTTATATGTTCTTTTTATTGTTGAGTTGTAGCAGTTTATATATTTGGATGTATACATATTGTCTCATTCTGTGAGTTGCCTTTTCACTCTGCAATAGTGTCTTTTAATGAACAACAATTTTTAAATTTTAATGAAGTCAAGGTTATCTATTTTTTCTTTTGTTGCCCATGCTTTTGGTGTCATATCCAAGAAATCACTATCAAATCCAACATCATTAAGCTTTTCCCTTTGCTTTCTTCTAAGAGTTTTTATAGTCTTAGTTCTTACTTTTAAGTCTTTGATCCATTTTGAGTTAATTTTTGTGAAGTGTCTAAGGTAAGTGTTCAACGATTTTCTTTCACTTGTGGATATCCAGTTTTCCCAACATCATTTGTTGAAAAGTTGTCTTTCACCCATTGAATGATCTTGGCATCCTTGTTCAAAATCTTTTGATCATATATATGAGGATTTATTTCTGGTCTTTTTATATTGGTCTATTTATCTGTCTTTATGCCAGTACCACATTGTTTTGATCACTGTAGCTTTGTAGCAAGTGACACCTCCAATTTTGTTCTTCCTTTTCAAGATTGTTTTCCCTATTCAGGTCCCTTGAGATTGCATATAAATTTTAGCATAGATTTTTCTATTTCTTCAAAAATGTCGTTGGGATTTTGATAGGATTTGCATTAAATCTATAGATTGCTTTGGATAGTATAGATCACAGTATTAAGTCTTTCAATTATAAATATAGGATGCTTTTCTATTTATTTGTATCTTTTTAAAATTTCTTTCAACAATGCATTGTAGTTTGAAGTGTATAAGTCTTTCACCTCATTGGTTAAATTTATTCCTAAGTACTTTATTCTTTTTGATGCCACTGTGAACTGACTTGTTTTCTTAACTTTTATATTGTTCATTGTTAGTATATAGAATTGCAAATGATTTTTGTGTGTTGATTTTGTATGCTGCAATTTTGCTGAGTTCATTTATTAGTTCTAACAGGTTTTTTTTTTGCATGCAGAATTTTGAGAGTTTTCTACACATCTGAGAACAGAGAAAATTTTACTTCTTTCTTTTCAATTTGGACGCCTTTTATTTATTTTTCTTAACTGATTGCTAGGACTTGTAGTGCTATGTTGAACAGAAATGGCAAAAGTGGACATCTCTGCCTTGATGACGATCTTAGAGGAAAAGTTTTCAGTCTTTCACTGTTGAGTATAATATTATTTGTGTTATTATTTTATGGCTCAATCTCTTTCAAATATGAGATCATATGATGGTATTTTCTTTTCCTTTAAGACATTCTTTTGTTCGAGAAGTAACTTAGAAAGAGTCCTCTCTCTTGGTGTGTAGCCATCTCACAGGACATAGTACGAGCACATCTGGGTGTGTGTGCTTCATTACTGTTTCTCCGTCTTGTTGATACTCCCTTTACCACCTTCCCCAGCCTAACTAATCCCCACATGTCCTTAGCTCACCGCCATTCCCTTCTCTTGGGTCAAAATGGGAGTCTCGTTTGCCTCCTTCGAATGATTTCACTCTATTATTTGGCCACACTTCAGATCTAAATACTCAGTTTATGTGGGATTGATTTGTTCTTATTGGTATGCAGTAAAAGTAACTTAGCACCTTGGTTCTCTCTCTTCAGTTAGATTAAGTTTTGTTGCTGTGGTGAATTCAGTTCTTTGCAACAGTGGGTTCTAGTAAATGTTGCCTGAAGACTGGCTGAAGCCTGTGAAGTAATTTCATTATCACAGCAATCACATCTCAACAGTCACTAACACATGCAGCTACTTAGGACAGTAGCATTTCACAGCTGCTAATAAGTTCTGTGAGAAAGTACAGCTGTTGACTATCATGGAGGATAACAAAAACATTCTGGCAAGAGCAGGACGCAGGGAAAAGAGCAAGTGCATGGGAAAGAAAATACAGATCTGCTTCTAATTTTAGAAGTATTTTAAAGAAAATATAACTGCATAACATTACTTTTTTTAAAAGCAGCAATTGCAACAAAAACTGGGTTTTACTTAATGTCTGAAATGACTTCTCATATTTATTTTTAATCTAAATCACAAAAATGTCATAAAATAAGTTAGAACTGAAATAGAAGACTTCAAGTGGAGCTAAATTTGTATACTATTTAAAGTTATAGGATCAGAGCATCACAACCTCAACATATTTTCTCAAAAAAGAAAAAAAAAAGACAAAGTTTTTTCAGGTCACCGTTGAAAATTAACTCAAAATGATATATAAAATTCCAGTCTGGATTTCCTTTTGGTAATACAGTAACCAATACAATGAATATCTAATTTCTTTTAAAAAGATGAACTAGCACCTAATTTGAGCCAATTCATTCTAATTTAAGGAAAGTCAAGAATCAGTAGCTGTAAAACAATGGCAGTTACTCTCTGATATTATTTTTGCATTCAGTAAAGCCTCTAACCACGTATTTCTAAGGAAAATAAAAGGGAAAATAGTCTGGAAATAATAGGGAGAAATCCAAGTGACCTGAACATTTTTATTCTTCCAATTTTATTGAGATATAGCTGACAGACAGCATGGTATGAGTTTAAGGTGTACACCATAATGATTTGACTTGCATCCATCATGAAATGATTATTACAATATGTTTTAATGAACATCCATCCTCTCATATAGATACAAAGTTAAAGAAATAGAAAAAGCATTTTTCCTTGTGATGAGAACTCTTAGAATTTACTGTCTTAACAACTTTCATATAAATACATAGCAATATTAATTATATTTATCATTTTGTACATTGTATCCCTAGTACTTATTTATCTTATAATTGGGAGTTTGTACATTTTTGCTGCCTTCATCCAGTTGCCTCTTCCCTTATTCCCAGCTTCTGGTAACCACAAATCTGAACTCTTTTTCTATGAGTTTGTTTTTGAAGTATAGTTGATGTACAACACTATGTTAGTTCCTGTTACACAACATAGTGATTCAGTGTTTCTATATATTTCAAAGGATCATAAGAAATCCAGTTATAATATGTCATCATACAAAGATATTACATAGTTATTGACTGTATTCCCCACACCGTAAGTTTCACACCCATGACTCATTTATTTTGCAACTGGAAGTTTGTACCTCTTAATTCCCAGTCATCTGTTTCCCCATCCCCTCTACCTCGCACCCTTCTGGCAACTACTAGTTTGTTTTCTATATCTGTGAGTCTGTTTCTGTTTTGTTATGTTAGTCAGTTTTGTTTTTTTAGAGTCCACATGTAAGTGAAATTACACAGTATTTGACTTTCTCTGTCTGACTTATTTCACCTAGCATAATAGGTCTATCTATGTTGTGGCAAATGGCAACATTTCATTCTTTTCTATGGCTGAGTAATATCCATTGAGTGCGCATGTGTGTGTGTGTGTGTGTGTGTGTGTTAACATCTTCTTTATTCTTTCATGTATTGATGGGTATTTAGATTGCCCCCATATCTTGGCTATTATAAATAATGCTGCTATGAACATATATCTTTTTGAATTAGCATTTCCATTTTCTTTGGATAAATACCCAGGAGTAAAATTACTGGATGATACGATAGTTCTATTTTTAATTTTTTTAAGGAATCTGCATACAGTTTTCCACAATGGCTGTACCAGTTCACATTCCCACCGACAGTGTGCAGGGGTTCCCTTTTCCTCACATTCTTACCAACCCTTATTCGTTGTCTTTTTGATAATAGCCATTCTGACAGGTGTGTGGTGATGTTTCATTGTGGTTTTGACTTGCATTTCCTAGATGATTAGTGATGTTAAACACAGTTCCATGTGCCTGTTGGACATCTGTATGTCTTTGGAAAAATATCTATTCAGATCCTCTGCCCAATTTTTAATTGCATCATTTGATGTTGAGTTGTATGAGTTCTTTGTATATTTTGGATATTTGCTCCTCATCAGATATATTGTTTGCAAATATCTTCTCCCTTTCAGTAGGTGGCCTTTTTGTTTTGCTAATAGTTTCCTTTGCTGTGCAAAGCTGTTTTAGTTTGATGTAGTCCTATTTGTTTATTTTTGCTTTTGTTTCCCTTGTCTGAGAAGACAGATCCAAAAAATATCCGTAAGATCAATGCCCAAGAACTTACTTCCTAGCTTACTGAACATTTTAATTTACAGTGCATTGTTCTAAAACAGTGGCTTTTTAATGTATTTATAGAAATATTTGAGAATGTGTTTGACAATATGTTAAGCTATAGGATACTTTAAGAGCTTTATATGTAGCTAAAAAGAGAAATTTTGGGGCATACGCCGTTTTTATAGTAACATATGTCATGGATTTCAACAGTCTTAGTATTTGTTAAATGGAGCCATGTTGTTAGCTTTGCCTAGATTTAGAAAGGATTGGCTTCATGTCAAACAATTGGTGAAAGAGGAATGGACGATGACACCCATTAATAGGTAGCCGTAATAAGGGAATATTCTGTGGAAAAGAAGGGGAAGTACTTTCATTCAACCATATTTCATAGAAAATTCCAAAATGTCCCCGATACGTTTCTCATTCTTTCCAGAAAAAAACAAAGTTGAACTTCATGAGTTGTCACAAAGTTGGAAGTCATCCACTAATATCTCAGTGATTGTGGTGCCTGGAGAGAGGATGTTTGTGAAATATGATTAAATCATGCATAGCCTAAAATTGGTCACTTACATGATGGTCCTCAGATGCATTATGAAAATTTAGCACTTCTATCAGTGAGAATTTTGGTTGTTCAGAAGCAATTTTTCTATTTTCTGTTCACGTTCTCAGAACAAAAGTGGCATATTAACAACCACAGGGAGTTTTGTTTTTCTGTATCAGTTTCTTAGATACACTTTCTTTTTGGGCCTTATTTTACACATGGGAGAAAGACAAGGCATCATTGAATTGTGAGATGAATGCTAGCTTTGGTTTGTGCTCCACTGTGTTCCTGTAGGGGTTTCCTTGGAAAAGTCACTTAAACTTTCCTGCCTCAGATTTCCTACGTATAAAACAAGGATAATACTATTTACTCTACTCTTTGAAAGCAAAAACTTAGATCACTCTATAATACTGTAAGTTAATATGTAAATATATAGCTTCTTTTTAAATTTCGAAGGTATTGTTTTGAGGTAGAATGCTATATGAACAACAATGATTACTTTATTGCATGTTTATTGTGAGTTAGATGCCCTACTACGCCCATGATGCCAACCACATGAACTGAGGCTATTAACTCTGTTCTGTCCAGGCAGAACTGGGGCATAAAAGGCAGAGGAACATGCTCATAAATGCTACCCATTACAGTATTATGGCAATTCTTAATGCCAGAGGTACGATGTGGTCTCATTTTTGGATGAGGTAGAAAATACCTGAAACTTGGCTGAACCAGACAGGGGCTGTAACATTCACCTGGTTAAGTGAGGGTTTTACTGTGACACATACATGGCAAAACACAAAATATAGCTTCTGTCTCCCATAGACATTGTCCCAGGCAGGCTGTGGCAGCCTAATATTCCAGCTCTCCTCTTGTCTATTCACTAATTATCTGCTGCATCTACCTTTTTTCCCATCTCCCAAGAATACGTGTATGAACAACAACGTGATGGCTTAACACTAGATCTGAATGTTTTGTTCTGCTGCTCATGCTCTTTTTCATGGTTCATTGTGGTTCTCCTCTTACTGTTGAATCCTTCGCAGGACAGCTCTGGACAGCTGTTGCATATTTTGAAAGTTCCATGAAACTTTCTAGATAGTTGAGAAAGCTATATAAATAAGCTGACCAAGATTATCAAGAAAAATAGAATTACCCAGCTTTATTTAGTCTATCGAATCCCTAACGTGCATCTGAAGCATATCCTGTAGTGGAGAGGGAATTGGAGCTGCTGTCTTGATCCTGCCTTCGCAGCCAGATTCTTACTCCAATTAGGTTTAAAAGAGATACCTAAATACATTCTCTCTAAATGTCCACTCATTTTTTTCTCATTAGGACTTCTGTTCTAAAGTCCTAACTGCTTTTAGTGAGCTATACTAAATGGGAATACAAAGGCAACCTTCCTCCTCAAAACATAGATTAAGACCAGCTAATCTTTTCACTATTCCAGCAGTGGCCCATCAAAACTTAAAAGTGCTTAGATTTTTTTAATGATGGTCATTCTGACTTGTGTGAGATTATATTGTAGTTTTGACTTGCATTTATCTAACAATTAGTGATGCTGAGCATCTTTTCATGTGCTTGTTGGCCATCTGGATGACTTCTTTGGAGAGATTTCTGTTTAGGTCTTCTGCCCATTTTTTGATTGGGTTGCTTGGGTTTTTGTTTTTGTTTTTTGTTTGTTTGTTTTGTTTTGTTTTGTTTTTTATTAAGCTGTATGAGCTGTTTGTATATTTTGGAATAGAGTCCCTTGTCAGCTGCATCATTTGCAAATATCTTCTCCCATTCTGTAGGTTGTCTTTTCATTGTGTTGATGGTATCCTTAGCTATGAAAAAGCTTTTAAGTTTAATTAGATCCCATTTGTTTATTTTTGCTTTTATGTTCATTACTGTAGGAGCTGATTCCAAAAAAAAAAAATTGCTGTGATTTATGTCCAAGAATGTTTTGCCTATGTTTTTCTCTAGGATTTTTATAGTATCTGGTCTTACATTTAGGTCTTTAATCCATTTTGAATTTTTATTTGTATATGGTGTTAGAGAATATTCCAATTTCAGTCTTTTACAGGTAGCTGTCCAGTTTTCTCAGCACCACTTGTTGAAGAGACTGTCTTTTCTTTTCTACATTGTCTATTCCTGCCTCCTTTGTTGTAGATTAATTAAACATAAGTGTGTGGATTTATTTCTGGACTTTCTATCCTGTTACATTGATCTATGTGTCTGTTTTTGTGTGGGCACCATACTGTTTTGATTACTATAGTTTTGTAATATAGACTATACCTCACACCAGTCAGAATGACCATTATTAAAAAGTCTACAAGCAATAAATGCTGGAGATGGTGTGGAGAAAAGGAACCTTCCTACACTGTTGGTGGGAATGTAAACTGGTGCAGCCACTATGGAGGACAGTTATGGAGATGCCTCAAAAAACTAAAAATAGACTTACCATATGATCCAGCAATCCCACTCCTGGACATGTATTTGGAGAAAAATATAATTCAAAAAGACATACGCACCTCAACATTCACAGCAGCACTGTTTACAACAGCCAAGACATGAAAACAACCCAAATGTCCATCGACAGATGACTGGGTAAAGAAGATGTAGTGTGTGTGTTTATACACACACACACAATAGAATACTACTTAGCCATAAAAAGGAATAAAATAATGGCATTTGCAGCAACATGGATGGACCTGGAGTCATTCTAAGTGAAGTAAGTCAGAAAGAGAAAGAAAAATACCATATGGCATTGCTTATATGTGGAATCTTAAAAAAAAAAAAAAGGATACAAGTGAAGTTATCTACAAAACAGAAACAGTCACAGACATAGAGAACAAACTTATGGTTACCAGGGGGTAAAGGGAGTGGGAAGGAATAAATTGAGAACTTGAAATTTTCACCTCTTGGGAAGTGATGGAAATGTTGCCTATCTTGATTTTGATGGTGCTTTCATTGGTGTGTACATCTATCAAAATTTATCATATTGTACATCTGAAATATGTGTAGTTTACTGTACAGGAATCATATCACAATAAAGCTGTTTTTCAAAAAAGTGCTTAGAAAAGCCCTGAAGGGTCTCATCTACCTACTCAGAAAAGGGATAAGAGGGAGGAGACAAAGGAAGCCGGCTGCCTTTTACTTTTTTTTTTTTTTCCCCTGCAAAGCTTCCCCTGATCAGTCACCTCCCAGCCTGACCCTGGTTTTCTCTTGATGAGTCCTCCCCAATGGCACCTCTCCTTCCCCAGGAGACTGGAGCAAAAGGAGTCTTTTTCCAGGGTTCTCGGACTTGCAAATGACAAACTCTGCAAGATGGTAGCCAATGCAAGCACAGGTATAAGTACATGTGAAAGCACTGAATGGGCTGGTGGAGACCTTAGTGACTGGGGTCAAGTTTAAAGAAAGTAGCAACAACTATTCAATCCAAGTCGATTTGTGTTAAGGAAATGCAGGCTCAGTGATAGCAAATCTTCAGGATTTTTCAAGAGAAACCAGAGACTCATTTTTTTTTTAAATTATAATGTCCTCTACTTTTAAAAAACTGGCTCATGAGTTATGTAAAGAAAAAGATGTGACTTTAGAAAATATGCCTATAGCCTTAATTTACTCAGTGGGCTCCAAATTTGCAGCTTCTGTAGTAGGAAGTAACAATTATTATCTCTTGGATGACAGATCAGACACAGAGCTCAGTAGTTTATGTAACTTATCTTAAAAATGTTTCTTTTCTCTGTGTGTTTGAGAGAGCATGCACCCATGTATATATGCATATAGGATATTATTATCTTTCCCTGAAAACCTCCTTTGGCTTGTGCAATGTTTCTCATTCATGCTACAATCTGAGAAATTTGCAGTGATCTGGTTTAATTGTCAGCTGCTCCACACAGACTTCTCTAAAAGTGCTATCTCCTATGTCTGAATGCATTTACATATATTTTCATGTAAATTTTCATATTTCCTGTTTCATAGTGATAAATTTATATCACTGATTTGTTATTTAACAAATACTATTTTATAGAATCTCTTCTAACAATACTTTATAATTGTTCAACTTTTCTTGAATCTTGAGTCTTTCTTATTTCCCGAGATAGATTATAAGCTTTTTTAGAGAAAGGAATGCATAAACTTTTTTCTTAGTCTCTTCTAAAGACTAATAATTGGTAATATGTACAGATAGATTTCTTAAATATTTGGATGAATATGTTCAAAGTCAAACTCTATGCCAAGATATAAGTAGGTATTTAATTTCTTAATTAAAAATGTAAAAACTATGTTGGGTTTTTGTTAAGCACTGTGATAGGGGCTTAAAAATCTTTATTAGTTGAGTATTATTGGCTGTATTTTATAGAAGTAAAAGGAAAAAAGCATCTTAAGGTAAATATTTCGTCTAAGTCACATATAAGTTACAGAGCTGGTACACACTTTAATATTAAAAGCACTCATAATAGGCATTAACATGGGGGTGAAATGTGTTACAAAAAAGATAAAAGTGCTTCAAACCAGGAGGGTAATCATCCACAATTCAAAAACTAGTAACATAAAGAGAGTTTGAATACATGTATTGCAAGTTTCCATTCTCAGGTAACTGGATACTAATAAACATTTATTGTTCAGAGAACTGACACCAACACTGTAGCTATTCTCAACTTTTTAAAGAGTAAAATTCTCTGTCTTCTCCAAACATCTGTCATGGAAGGATTAATTTATTCTTTCAAAAGCTAGTATCTTGAGTCATAAAAAATAGAATGTTGGAATTAGAAGGGATTTTAGAAACTGTTTGTCTAAACTATTCATTATCAAATGAGAAACACAGACACAGGAAGAGATTTACTGAAGTATATCCTACCTAGAAAATAAATAGTAAACTCAGCACTGTTTTTTTTTAATAGAAAATAAATAGTAAAAATTTAAGTTTTTTGATAGCCTTTATAAGAGTGCTAGAACCTCATCTCTTGATTGACAGAACAAATGCAAATAAAATGTCAGCAGTTAATTCTTTATCCTGATTGACAACAGTTGTCCTTTACATTTATCTGAGCCAGCTGGATGGAGAAAGTTATGGTAGAGGAAGCTTATGGCAGTTAGTCGAATGATGCAGAAACTATCTAGTTCCTAGACTCTAGTAAATACAGCTCAGCTCTTGAAGAGCAGGAATTCCATCTTGCTCATTTTGATTTTCCAGGAAACAGCTGAGTGCATGACACCTAGCTGAAAGGGATGGTGGATGCTTTCCTTCTGCTTGTGATCCAATTAATGTTTGATGTCTGCTTTCTGTGTGCTAGACACTGTGCCTTGAGCCTTCCCTATATTAATCTCACTTAATCCTCACCAAAAACAAAGGGAAGGCGGGGGGAGGGGCAAGACAGAAGAAAAGGGTTAAGAGGTACAAACTACCACGTATAAAATAAACAACAAGGATATATTGTATAGCACAGGGAAATGTAGCAATTATTTTGTGATAAATTTAAATGAAGTATAGTCAATAAAAATATTGAATCACTATGCTGTACACCTGAAACTAATATTGTAAATCAACTTTACTTCAATTGAAAAAAAAATCTTGTGCAATACATATCACCCCATTTGACAGATAAGAACAGAAGTTTAGAAGTGGTAATTTTCCCAATGCCTACAATAAGTAAGACTGATGCTAAAACACTTGATTCCAAGTCCATAACCCTTTAGGCCACGCTTTGCTTTCTCTCATATTCCTTGTTAAAAACATTTGTATCTAAAGCTGTCTAATAAGGAAACATCATACCATTGATCAGACTATTGCACATTCATTGCAATGAAAGCAATGCCCTGAACACCTCCACAGGAGGTGACTGCTGAGGTTGGTGGCAAGAAGGTTAGAAGCTGATTTTTGAACAGACTTGTTTAGACTTAAGCATCTAAACAAGCATTGCCCCTCACTAGGAGTCAGCACTGTTCAGTCAGGGAAGAGCCAGAGAGTTTTTAAGGTAGCAACAAAATAAAGCATTGTTTCTTCCTCTACAGAAAGCCATAGATATTTATAAAGCCCTGTCCTAGGGAAGACCAAGCTACATAGTATAACAAAAAAACACTGAAATCAGTATCTAAGGGATTATATAATGCTGAAAGAATAAAAATGATATTCTTGTCTTGACCCGGAACGCCTGGGCAGCAAGGACCACATTTCCTTTATCTCTATAAAACCAGGTACGTGACAGATGTTCAATATGTTTATGGGTGAATCTGGAACTAATTTTTAAAATAGTAAAAACAGTACCATAATCTTCTTTGTCCCCTTCCTGTTCTACAGGCTAAACGGGTACACGAGATGGACAAAGATTTAAGAAAATTTAGTCTTATCTTGCAATTATCAGATTGAATGATTATTATGAATTTGTTCTTGGTAAAAATGAACAAACCTAATGATAGCCTTGTTTAAGAGTATCAGAAGAGTGCATAGGAAAATAAAATCTTCCCATCTTCAACAATCAATATTTCTAAGACTTTGCAGAAAGTGATTTAATATTCGTTAAAATATATGGCTGTTTGAGATTTGCAAATGTTAGCCACTGTATATAAAAATAAATTAAAAAACAAATTTCTTCTGCATAGCACAGGGAACTATATTCAATATCTTATAATAATCTTTAATGAAAAAGAATATGAAAACGAATATATATATGTATATGCATAACTGGGACATTGTGCTTACACCAGAAATTGACACATTATAACTGACTGGACTTCAATTAAAAAAAAAATGTGGCTGATCTAACTATTCTGTCATTTATATTCCTGTGTTTGTAGTGATTACAGTCTTGTGTCTGCAGTTAGATTATCTTTAAATCACCTAAATATTTAAATAAAATTTTAATAAAAAAATAAAAATAGACAGCCAAGGAGATCTATATAATGTACTGTGCAGGCCTGACTTTTGAGAATAGATTAAAAAAGCAGCACAAATTGGGTTAATTTAAACTCAAACCAAAGGTCAGCTGGCAAAAAGTAAGGACCTCTCTGACCTCTCGTTCAAATCCTGGAAGCTATAAATCCCGCTAAACTACTTAGGGCTTTATTAAGCAAGCCCAACAAAAGATAATCAACATCGTAATTATTGTTCAATTATAGGCAGAATAATAAACCTGGTTTTTATTTGTCAAAGCAACAGACCTTAAGTCATTTGTAAAACCATTTTAATGAATGGTAGAAAGCTGGAGGTTACCTAGCAATTAAAGAAAAATCATAAAACCAAACACTTAAAATTGGTTGAAACCTTAACAGTATCCATCAAGCTTTTTGAAAGTCAAGGTTACAAGGGTAACTAAAACGCAAAACTCAAGGATAAAATCCATTCAGGTTTCACAATCCTCGGTGTCTCATTTTTATCAAAAAGTTCAGCCAAAGAGGGAAGGAAAATTGAAAAACCTGTAGGACTCCAAACCGCAAATTAAATGACCTTGGTTTTTCCTCGTCAAGTATCTTAAAAACAAGAAGCAGGATGTTCTGTAAACCAAAAGTTTGAAATCTGGGTAACACTTTATGGTGTATTTTATAAGTACTTAAAAAAACAATTAATAAATGACTGGAAGAAAATTCTGTCCTTAATTATTATAAGATGTATTTGTGCTTCATTGCTCATGCAACACATAATGCAATATGTGTTTTACAAGGTCCTTAAAACAGATTATTAAATAATTTTAAAGCACTAATTCTCCTGAAAGCCTGCTAAGTTATTATCTCTAAAATCATTGAGTGGCAATAATTTTGAAAAAATTTTTTATTGAATTCTTACATTTAGTACTTTGCAAGTATTGATAGTATGTGTTTCTTTTGTAAATAAAAATTGCAGAGAACTCTGTAGTTCATAATTTCCCTTTCTAAATATATTTCTGTTATTGATTAAGAAGTTAAAAATGGAAAGATAGTATGACACCTTTGGAAAACAACTGAGTCTTTCTCGAAATGTAAACTGCTTGTTTTCCTGTCTGAATGAAAGTTTTAAATTTCAGAAGTCTGTGTTTTTGGACTTGCACTGTAATTGAACAGCTTTAAGTGAGCAATCTCCAAGGTTACAGAAACCTTGTATAATCAACCTACTGGAGAAACCATAAACACAAAGCAAAACTTCAGACCATCCATTATATTCCTACAACAAAAACTGAAGAGAAAAAGAGTGTCGTGATAAAGCGAGAACTGTGTCCGCTGGCCTCTGGGGTTCAGTTTGGTTTTGTGTTGATCGAAGGAAAGAGGGAACTTTCTGTGCAAAGTATGGAACCCACTGAAACCTCCTGCTTCTGGCATTTCGACCAGCACTCAAAGCCCTGGCAAAACACAACATTCTGTTTCTAAGAAAAGAGGTTTACAAAGCTCAGAAAACCTTGGACATCAAATGGTTCTTACAAAATAACATTTTGATGATTTAAGTGTAAATGAATCAGAAACATATGGATTAAATTTCTCTTAAAATACACATGCGTTTAAAAATTAAGGGTGAAAGTGCTTGGCAAAATGAGCTTTTCATTTTACTGAATCCAAAGGTTTGAAAAATAGTTCAAACTGACAAACCCAAGGCACAGCTGGGTTTTTCAGTGTATCATTGGTAATACCAATCAATTCTGACCTCAGACATCATGGGTTTTTACCCATTCTAAAGGTGAGCCAGATACTGCCATAGTCTGTTCTGGCTGCTGTAACAAAATTTCAAAAACTGGAAGGCTTATGAACAACAAACATTTATTTATCACAGTTCTGAAGGCTGGAACATCCAAGATCAGAGGGTCAGCATACGGTGGTCTGGTGAGGGCTCGCTTCCTGGTTCATAGAGAGCCATCTTCTTGCTGTGTCCTCATGTGGCAGAAAGGGGCAAGGAAGCTATCTGGGGTCTCTTTTACCAAGGCACTAATCCCACTCATGAGAGCACCACCTTATGAGCTAATAACCCCCAAAGTCTCCACTTCCAAATGCTATCACATTAGGGATAAGATTTAACATATGAATGGGGCGTATCCCAACAACTCAGGTATAACAGTTTAAATTATACATTAGATTATAGACTGTTCTACTACTTTCTAATCTTACATATTGTATAATCATTCTAGGAAAGCAGAAAGAGCTAATAGGAATTTAATGCCAGGTCTAATTTCTTCCCACTTTTGCAAAACTCAGCAATGCCTGTTAAATGCTAGCATTTTCCAAAGTGTGAAATGTAGACCCTCTGTGTCAGAAATACCTAGGCTTTTATTAGAAGTGTAGACCCCGAGTTCCTTTTTCAAATCTACCATTTCAGTCTTTGGAGGCATGGCTGGGCATCTACATATTAAACAAACAGTGAGAACCGCGCCAGTAATACGTGAGGCTGGCACTGTTGCATCTCACTAGGGAAGGTGCCATCATTTTCTGAGTGGCTAACCTGAGCCTCACATAGGTTTGATTTCTAGACTGCAAGATCCCCCTGTGCAAGAACTGTCTACTCACACTCACCATTGCTTCCTCAGCCGAGTACCAGTCATAAAAGTGAAAACAAACAAGAGTGTTCTAACAAATTCAAGGAACCAAAATGTGTAATTTTTTCTTTAAAACTTCTCCATGCAGGAACATACTTTGAGGTATTTTTGAAGGGGCTTGATAGCTATTAAATACTCCTCTATACAACATTTTATTTTCTGTCTATTTTTACCATTGCATCTTAAAAATGTAAATGAGAGAACGTTTAGGTAGCTTTGTTTGTATACTAGAATTGCAGAGAAATGGCTTAAAACATCTTGTAGGTTTTCTCTAAGTAATATCAGTTCACCTAAATTGATCCTCCTCTGCTAGATCTCATGAATAATTCTGTCAAGGGAGTAAATGTTAAATCCAGGATACAGTGTCTTTACAAAGTTACTTGCTTAATGACTCTCTGGCTGTATCTGGTATCGCAAGAATAAGAAGAAAGTTTATCCCTGTAAGGTGATACTATGAAAGAAAAATAAGTGATGAATCACAACCAGTTAAAATATTTATGCCAAAAGACACAAAGAAATGTAATGACAGGCAAGTGAATACTTCAATACCTGTGATTATTAAAACCATTATTTTTAGGTATAATAGTTGCACGTTTCTCCTCTTTATAAAATGACTGTTTCGTGTTTGTTAATGTTTGAAAAAAAAAAAAACCAATGTTTGAACAAGAAATCTTATCCCAACCCAGAATCAATACAAACACTAACAATATGAGAACAACCCCTCCCCGTCACACTACCTGAGATGTTCAGATGTGTTTTATGTATATACACACACACACATTTTTAAAATATCCTAACATTAGGACTTATAATTACAAATGTATTATTTAAATTTACCCAGCAGTAATATTTTCCTGTGTTAGCAAATATTCCTTATTTTATTGGTTAAAATATAGCTCATCTAAGTAATTTAATTGTTCCCTGTTATTATACACTGAGGTCTTTTGGCAGTTTTACTATTATAAATATTTTCTCTGTTCAATATTGAAGTGCATTTTAAGGTAAATTTCTGATAATTATCCTAAGATGAACTCTTAATTTACAATTGATAATGATAGTGACTATTTATTTAGTACTTTCTATAGGTCTGACTCTGAGCTTGTAAACAATGGCTTATTAATCTCTCACAAAATAGCTTGAGGTAGGTATTAATTTCCAATTTTACATTCTCAAGGTCAAAAAAGCTAGTAAGAGTTAAAGTCAGAATTTGAATCCAGAACTATTTTGTTTTCTAAGGCTTGTGCTGTTCATCTAGATAAAATTAATGTATTAAAATGCTCCAAAAAAATTTAGGCCAATACCAAATTGATCTGCAGGAAGGTGGAACCAATTTGTATATTTTACATGAATCAACAGTGATAATTTGACAAAAAAATAGAAACATAGATATTTGCTTAACTTCTGTTTTTTCTCATTAATAGAACAATCTTTTTCATATGTTTATTTTCATTTCCATTTCTGTGAAAAGTCTGTTTTGTTCTTTGCTCATTTTCTTAGTCACAGTCCTTTTCTAATAGATTTGTGAAAAAATCACTTAAATTATTTTTCCCGTTTTGGCACTTGTCTTTCCTTTTTTATATGGTACTTTTGATTTACAGAAGAATTGCATTTTTATGAAACAAAGGAATATTAATTTCCTCTATGTTACTGATGGATGTTGTGTTTAGCAAACAATCCCCTTTTCATATGCACATAAAGTTTTATTTCTATTTTGTTTTCATTTTTCACATTTAACTCTAATTCATCTCACATTTGTTTTAATATCTATGTACTGGTTTTTAAATACTAATTTTAGATTAATCCATATATTTTATGAATTTTATATATGAAGGAATATATAATCTGGAAATCAAAAGAGCTTTTATTTCCTTCCTTCCAAGTTTTATGATTTTAATTTTTTTCCTTTTTTTATTAATTGAAGTATGATCAGTTTACAATGTTGTGTCAATTTCTGGTGCACAGCATAATGTTTCAGTCATACATATACATACATATATTCCTTTTCATGTTCTTTTTCATTATATGCTACTACAAGATATTGAATATAGTTCCCTGTGCTAAACAGAAGAAACTTATTGTTTATCTGTTTTATATATATTAGTTAGTATCTGCAAATCTCAAGCTTCCAAATTACTCCTTCCCACTCTTGCTCCCCCTGATAACCATAAGTTTGTTTTCTATGTCTATGAGTCTGTTTCTGTTTTGTAAATAAGTTCATTTGTCTTTTTTTAAGATTCCACATTATGAGTGATATCATATGGTATTTTTCTTTCTCTCTCTGGCTTACTTCGCCTAAAATGACACTCTCCATATCCATCCAGGTTGCTGCAAAGGGCATTATTTTATTCTTTTTTATGACTGAGTAGTATTCCATTGTATAAATATAACACAACTTCTTTATCCAGTCATCTATCAATGAGCATTTTGGTTGTTTCCATGTCTTGGCTATTGTATATAGTGCTGCTATGAACATTGAGGTGCATGTATCTTTTCAAATTAGAATTCCCTCTGGATATATGCCCAGGGATTACTGGATCCATATGGTCAGTCTATTTTTAGTTTTTTAGTTTTTTTTTTTTTGAATCTCTGTACTGTTTTCCATAATGGCTGCACCAAACTACATTCTCACCAAGGGTGCAGGAGGGTTCCCTTTTCTCCACACCCCCTCCAGCAGTTATCATGTGTGGACTTTTTAATGATGTCATTTGATTGATGTGAGGTGATACCTCATTGTATTTTTGATTTGCATTTCTCTGATAATTAGTGATATTGAGCATTTTTTCATTTGTAGCCATTTGTATGTCTTCATTGGAGAATTTCTTGTTTAAGTCTTCTGCCTGTTTTTTGGATTTGTTTCTTTTTTTCTGTTATTAAGTTGTATGAGCTGTTTATATATTCTGGAAATTAAGCCCTTATATATCACATCATTTGCAAGTATTTTTTCCATTCCATAGGTTGTCATTTTGTTTTACTTATGGTTTCCTTTGCTGTGCAAAAGCTTATAAGTTTAATTAGGTTCCATTTGTTTATTTTTGCTTTTACTTCTATTGCCTGGGTAGACTACCCTAAGAGAACATTGCTAAGATTTATGTCAGAAAAATTTTTTTGCCTATATTTTCCTCCAGGAGGTTTATGAGTGTCCTGTCTTATGTTTAAGTCTTTAATCCATTTTGAATTTATTTTGTGTATGGTGTGAAGAAGTGTTCTAACTTTACTGATTTACATGCGGCTGTCCAGTTTTCCCAACACCACTTGCTTGAAGAGACTGTCTTTTTTCCTTTGTATATTCTTGCCTCCTTTGTCAAAGATTAATTGACCACTAAGTCTGTTGTAGCATTACCATGTTGTTTTGATTACTGTAGCTCTGTAGTATTGTCTGAAGTCTGAGAGGGTTATTCCTCCAGCTTCATTCTTTTTCTTCAGTATTGCTTTGGCAATTCTAGGTCTTTTGTGATTCCATATAAATTTTAGGATTATTTGTTCTAGTTCTGTGAAAAATGTCCTGGGTAATTTGATAGGGATTGCACTAAATCTGCAGATTGCTTTGGGTAATATAGCTGTTTTAACAATATTAATTCTTCCAATTTAAGAGCATGGGATAGCTTTCCATTTCTTTAAGTCATCTTTAATTTCCTTAATCAATGTTTTATAGTTCTCTGTGTATAAGTCTTTCACCTCCTTGGTCAGATTTATTTCTAAGTATTTTGTTTTTTTGAATGAGATTGTAAAAGGGATTTTTTCCTTTACTTTTGTTTTCTGATATTTCATTGTTAGTGTAAAGAAATGCTACTGATTTATGTATGTTTATCTTGTATCCTACTACCTTGCCGAATTCTTTTATTAGCTCTACTAGTTTTTGTGTGGAGCCTTTAGGGTTTTCAATGTGTAGTATCATGTCATCTGCATGTAGTGATAATTTTACCTCTTCTATTGCAATTTGGATCCCTTTTATTTCTTTTTCTGTCTGATTGCTATGGCTAGGACTTCCAAAACTATGTTGAATAGAAGTGGTGAGAGTGGGGATCCTTGTCTTTTTCCAGATTTTAGTGGGAAGGCTTTTAGCTTTTCATTGCTGAGTATTATGCTGGCTGTGGGTTTGCCATAAATAGTTTTTTATTATGTTGAGATATTTTCTGTCTATACCCACTTTGGTAAGAGTTTTTTAACATAAATAGGTGTTAAATTTTATCAGATGATTTTTCTGCATCCGTTGAGATGATCATGTGATTTTAGGACATCTCATAATTTTTATATGCAAGTTTTCATTACTATTTATTTTTAATATTTTGAAATTTCTATCTAATGTCTTCTTTGAACCATAACTATATAGGAGATTGTTTATCAACCTCACTGAATTGTAGCTAGAAAGAATATCTGTAAGCTACCTCTTAATTTAAATTTCTTGAAACTTCCTTTAATGTCCATTATGTAATACATTTTTATAACTATTCTATGTATGCTTGAGAATAATGTGTATTTTATAATTGTATGTGTAGAATTCTCTATATGACCAACAGATCAACATTTAAAAATTTATTATTCAAATATCTATATTTCTGTTGACTTTATCTGTTAAACATATCAATAATTAAGAATTTTTTTTAAATCCACCACTATTAAGACGAATGTCTGTTTCTTGTTATAATTCAATCTTTTCATATTTGGAAGATATCATACTATGTGGTTGCATATTTAAAATTATTTTACCTTCCTGGTGATTGGTTCTTTAATTATATGGAAAGATCCTCCTCTCTACTCCAAGTTATACTTTTAAATACTTTACCTGATAATAGTGCATAGTGAAGAATTTGGCCCTGCTCAAAGAAAAAAAATTCTGGCCTTTGTTACCAGCTCCTATAAGGTAACCTCTAAAATCTTGGAATTTCCCTAATAATAGGAATGTCTTTGTTATTAATGAGGGCCCCTTGAGAAACACTGCCTAGTTTACACTTATAAAGTGAGGGATGGTGGGTCCCTTGGACCATGTAGTATCAGCTGAATCTGAGGAGGGCAGGGGTTATGAAATTTAGCTTAAGCACTTGTGAAATCAATTAATTATGCCTAGTTTATGAAGTCCCAGTAAAATCTCTGGACATTGAAGATGGGGTGAACTTCTTGGTTTGGCCATATTCCCTGTATATTGTCACACATTAATGCTGCAGTATAACATGTCCTGATGACAATGAAAGCTTTACATTTGGAACTTGTCCAGATTCTGTCCTGTGCATCTCTTCCCTTGGCTGATTTTAGTATATTCTTTCCCTGTAGTAAACCATAGATGTGAGTATAATAGCTCTTGGTGATTTCTGTGAGTTCTTCTAGCAAATTATGTAAACTAACTGTGGTTTTGGGAACCCCCAAATTTGAAGTTTCCAGAAGTCTGGGCATAATTGGCAGTCTGGAGAACTGCACCCTCAAATCTTGTTGTTTCGTGAACTCTGGGTAAGTAGGGATACCAATTCCATTTATTTTCACCGCCTTAAAAATATTCTGTGCTTTGCCTATTCATACCTTGCCCCTACAATCCCTTGACAACCACTAGTATTTTTATTGTCTCTATAGTTTTGCCTTTTACAGAATATCATATACTCAAAACCACATAATTTGTAGCCTTTTCAGATTAATTTCTTTTTTTCTTCGTAATATGCATTTAAGTTTCCTCCATGTCTTTTCATAGCTTGATAGCTCATTTCCTTTTAGGGCTGAGTAATATTCTGTTGTCTGGAGGTACCACAGTTTATTTATCCATTCACCTCAGAGGGACATCTAGGTTGCTCCCAAGCTTTGGCAATTATAAATAAAGCTGCTAAAACCATCTGAGTGCAAGTTTTTTTGTGGACATAAATTTTCATCTTTTTTGGGAAAATACCAAGGAATGTGACTGCAGGATCATATAAGAGTATGTTTAGTTTTGTAAGAAATCACCGAACTCTCTTCCAAAGTGGCTGTACTATTTTGCATTTCCACCAACAATGAATGAGAGTTCTGTCCTCCACATCCTAGCCAGCATTTGGTGTTGTCAGTATCCTGGATTTTGACCATTTGAATAGGTGTATAGTTGTATCTCTTGTTGTTTACCCAGGACCGTGTGCATGCTAAGCATGTGCCCTACCACTGAGCTATACCCTCTCCCGTCATGTTGTTTTAATTTGCATTTCCCTGATGACATATAATATGGAACATTTTTTCATATGCTTACTTGCCATCTGTATATCTCCTTTGGTGAGGTATCTGTTAAGGTTTTTGGTCCATTTTAAAATCAGGTTATTCGATTTTTTTATTGTTGCATTTTCAGAGCTCTTTGCACATTTTGGATACTAGTCCTTTATCAGACGTGTCTTTTGCAAATATTTTCTCAAAGTCTGTACTTGCCTTCTGATTCTCTTGATTTTTTTCCACAAAGCAAGTTTTTAATCTTAACGAACTAGCCTTCAATTAATTCTTGTATGGATTGTTCCTTGGTCTTGTATCTAAAAAGTCACCATCATGCTCATGGTCATGTAGGTTTTCTCCTATGTTATTTTCTAGGAGCTTGATAGTTTTGTGTTTCCCATGTAGGTCTATGATTTATTTTGATTTAATTTTAATGAAGTAAGTTCTGTCTAGATTCATTTTTTTTTGCATGTGATTGTCCAGTTGTTCCAGCACCATTTGTTGAAAAGACTGTCTTTGGCCCATTGTTATTGCCTTTACCAATGATCAGTCATTGTATGGGGGTTTATTACTGGGATCTCTTTTGTTCCATTTACCTGTATTTGTTTATTCTTCACCAATACCACACTGTCTTGATTATCATAGCTTTATATTAGTTTTTTTAGTTGAGTAGTGTCATCCTCCAACTTTGTTTTTCTCATTCGAAATTGTGTTGTCTCTTCTGGGTCTTTTGCCTCTCAGTATAGACACTAGACTCTGTTTGTTGATATCCATAAAATACCTTGCTGGGGTTTTGACTGGGATTGCACTGAATCCATAATCAGGTTGGGAAGAACTGACATCTTAACAATATTGGGTCTTCCTACCTATGAACATGGAATATCACTTCATTTATGCAGTTCTTTGATTTTGTTCATGAGAATTTTATAGTTTTCCTCAGACATACCTATTATATATTTTGCTAGATTTATAGCTAAGTATTTTATTCTGGGGGTGCTAATACAAAAGATACTGTGTTTTTAGTTTTAAATTCCACTTGCTCATTGCTGGTATATATAGAAAAGCAACTGACTTTTGTATATTAACCTTGTGTCCTGCAAGCCTACTGTAATTGCTTATTATTCCCAGCAGGCTTTTGTTGATTCTTTCAGATTTTTTACACAGATGATCATGTCATCTATCAAGAAAGACATTCTTATGTCTTTCTTCCTAATCTGCATGCACTTTATATCCTTTCCTTGTATGATTGCATTAACTAGGACACTCCCACACTTTCAAAGGGTAATCCAGGCTACTGGATGTAGAGTTCTAACTTTTTTCCCCTAAAGTTTAATTATTTTACTCCATTCTATTCTTGCTTGCTTCTAGGGTTTCTGATCAGAAGTCTGCTATAAATCTGAACCTTATTCCTCTATAGAAAAGAATGTCCCTCACCCTGGCTTCTTTCAAGATTTTCACTTTGTCTTAGCTTTTCTGCAGTTTGAATATGACATGTCTAGGTGTAGATTTTTGGTATTTATCCTGCTTAGTAATTTTTGAGCATCCCAAGTCTGTGATTTGGTGTTTGTCATAAATTTTGAAATTTCTAAGCTGCTGTTATTTTAAAAATTTCTACATTTTCTCTTTCTTCTGTTTCTAGCATTCCAATTGTGTATATGATATACCTTTTAAAATAATCCCACTATTAGATGTTTTGTTGTTGTGGGTTTTTCCCCTGTTTATTTCTCTTTGCATCTGTGTTAGTTTCATAGGGCTTATTGTCACAAACTTGGTGACTTAAAACCACAGAACTTTATTTGCTCACAGTTCTGGGGTCTAAAACTAAGGTGTCAGCAAGGCTGCATTCTTTCTGGAGTCTTAGGGAAGAAACTTTCCTCTTCTCTTTCAGCTTCTGGGGGTCACTTTCAATTCTTGCTGTACTTTAGCTTACAGAGGCATTATTCTATTCTCTGCCCCCACCCTCACATCCCTTTCACCCCCTTCTCTGTGTCTTAAACCTCTTGTCTTTTTCTTACAGGGAAAAAATTCAGGGCTTACTCTAAATCAAGGATGATATCATCTTATGATCCTCAATTTAATTACATCTCCAAAGACCTTTTTACCACATAAAGTCATATTCACAAGCTCCAGGAGTTAGGACTCAGGCCTCTCTTTCAGGGCTGTGGCATTCAACCCACTACTGCCTTTCAGTTTGGGAGGTTTCTATTGACCTATTTCCAAGCTTACTGATTCTTTCTTTGGCTCTATTAATTTTTGAATACAATTTTTAATTCCTGTGTTTTGTATGTTAATTTTCAATGCATTCTTTATTTTCTAAAATATGTAGTACATATTATATCTATATTCTGTAGCTCTCACTTTTAACATCTGTATAACTTGGATGTCATATTAGTCTTTTGGGGCTGCCATTACAAAATACAATTGACAGCATAGCTTAAACAACAAAAATTCTTTCTTTTTTACAATTCTAGAGTTGGGAAGTCCGAGATCAGAATGCCAGCACAACTGAATTCTGGTGAGAATTCTCTTCCTGGCTTGCAGAAGGCCACTTTCTCACTGTGTCTTTGCTTGGCAGAAAGAGAGCTCTGATTTCTCTTCCTCTTCTTTTGAGGACAGTAATTCCATCATGAGGGCCCCACGCTCATGACCATTTCTGAATCTAATTACTTTCCAAAGATGTCATCTTCGGATACCATCACATGGGTGGGGGTCAGTTAGGGCTTCAACAGATGAGTTTTGAGAGGACACAATTCAATTCACAGCAGGCATCTAAATAAGTACATTTATTTCTGTCCTTTCTTACTCACAGTAGCTGCTATGAGGAAATTTAGCTCCAGAGAAGTGTGCTGGAATTTAGAAACACTACTTACCCTGAAACACTTCAACCCTCCTCAAGACAAGATCAAGTTTTCCTGCCTTCCTGTCCTTCTTAATTTCACTTCCCCTACCACAGGGGAGAATCTGGCCCTAGGGCACCTCTAATTCCTGGCTGCCCAGTGGTCCAAGTAGGCTACCTGCTGCTCTGATTCCTTGTACTCCAACCCATTGCTCAGGTGCAGGCTGCCAGCCTCTGAAGCGCTCTGGAGGACTGAGCACCTCCAGCCCATTTTGGCAGTGTTTTCATTTTTAAAAAATGTAGAGTTACTTAACACATATATGTTAAATTATCACTTGTCTGCATGTTATATTTATAAAAGTAATCTGGATAATCTAGACTCTGGATCATTACGTCAATTTCTAGGTCCTTAATTTCTTATATAATGGTAATTTGAAAGAGGAGAATTCAAAATAGTAAATTGTTCTTTTAGAATCTTTATTTTACAAAGCTGCTGTTGGAGGATGCAATAAATAAACTATCAGGAAATTCTGATCATATAATAGAGGAAATTAGGTTGCAGTAGAAAAGGTAGTTTTACACTGCCTTTCAGAACTACGATGCAGCCAGGGAATTACATGGCTTTGACGTTTTTTTTTAGCTGAACAACATTTTCCCTCTCTGAAATAGAAGCATATCATGTTTAGTCTGAAGCGAGCTTAGAAATTTGTTCATGATTTGGCACACATGGCTAAAGGGAAAGAATCCAAAGTTACATAGGAAGTACAGACATGGTACAATGGTTAATTTACAGCTTACTTTCAGCACTTTTTCTCTTTAATGACCTGAAATTCAACAGGAACTTTTGGTGTTTCTGTATCATTTTATTTACTTATATAGATGTTGATTGTTTTACCTGTACATTTTTTATGCTTATAACAGGGTTTAAAAAACAGAAGTAAAATACCTATGGCATAATAGTAATTGAATAAAAAGGAATATAAAATTGTAAAACCATATACCATTCTAGTACATTTTTAATTTAATTTTAAGCAATGCACTATTCTGAAAAAAATTTGAAAATACAATAAGAATTAAAAGAGTAATACAAGAAACACCAGTATACATTTTTGCCTAAATTAAAAAATTATTAACATTCTGTCACATTTGTTTCCCCGCCCACACACATTTATTAGTGTGGAATCATTTGAAAGAATTAGCAGAGCTCATGACATTTCACTTCTAAACAGTTTAATATGCATCTCCTAAAAATAAGGACAATCTCCTAAGAAAAGAAATAATTCCTTAATAAAATAAAATATCCATTTCACACTCAAATTTCCCCATTTGTCTTTTTATTGATTTTTATTTTCTACCTAGGATCCAGTCAAAGATCATGCATTGCATTTGACAGTTCTGTCTCCTTAGTCATTTTAGATCTAGAACAATCCTTCCACTTTTTCCTGTTACACTGACTTTTTGAAAAGCCCAGGGCAATTTTCTTGTAGCTAATCAATCTCTTTGATCTGCTGAATTGTGTTCTTATGTTATGGTTTAATTTGGTCCCTTACTTTATTTCCTGTAAACTGGAGGTCCAGAGACTTGGTTAAACTCAGGGTAAATGTTTTTGGCAGTAATGCGTCATAGACAGTGCTGTCTACCTCTTGCTGTGCAGCGTCCTGTGATGTGCTACTAGGTAGACCCGCATTAACAATGCTAAGTGTGATCACTTAGTTTGGGTGATGATTTCCAGATATCTCCCTTCTAAAAGTACATTTTCTTTTCTTACAATTGGTGAGTGTTTGGGTGGCTATACTTTGGCACCATGTACACTGTTCCCCAGACAACTTTCCTCTAATGGTTATAATCTAAATTCATTATTTTTGCCTAAGTCATGAACCAACTCCTCATTTTGCATAGGACCAAAGTCAAAGCTTTTGTCCTCTTCTGGCTGAAAAAAAATCTCAGCTTTTGGTCATTAGAACGTATATGCCTGATCCCACCTCTCCTCTCAGCCTTTTGTCTTCTACACTTAGGAGACCTTGGAGTATCTTGTACACTTAAAACTCCTGCTTTATGTATACTTCTCACTTTCCTTAATTTATCTTTTTGTCTTTGGAGCTTAGTTTTCTATATCTATATCTATATCTATATCTATATCTATATCTATATCTATATCTATATCTATACAGTATTTCTGTGTGTTTTTTGGGGGGGGTAGGTAATTAGGTTTATCTATCTATTTATTTTTTGATGGAGGAACTGGGAATTGAACCCAGGACCTCATGCATGCTAGGCAAGCACTCTACCACTGAGCTATGCCCTCACCCCTTCTATGTGTTTTGATGTGAGGAGGTCTGCTTAAGTTTATTTTGGTCCCAAGATTGTTCCAGCAGGTATATGAGTTTAGGAGACAAATAGACGGAGAAGAAAAAGGAGAAGAAGGGGCAGGGGGAGGTGAGGAGAAGGAAAAGAAGAAGGAGAGGAAGAGGTGGAGGAGGAGAAGGAAGAGAAGAGGGAGGGGAAAGGGCAGAGGGTGGGGAGGAGGAGGAGGGGGAAGGGGAAGAAAAGGAGGCAGAGCAGAGGAAGGAAAAAGAAACCAGTCAATAGCCTATTGGAAAGGTTTCTTGGACAACAGCAGTTTATTCTTTGCAGTATTTGTGTACCTTCTGTTGCTTTTGGCCTTAACAGGGACCCTCTCCACTGGCCAGTTCAGTTTCTAGGTGCAGCAAGAACAGACATGCTCTACTTTTGTCGATAGCAGCTGGCTGGAGGAGGAGGATTAGTAGAAAGGAGAGTTTGAGAGTGACTTTCAGACTTCTGCCTGTATAAACTGGAGCTAACACACATTGAAATGATTAGTTCTTTTAATGAAAATCATGACTATTAAGAATGAGATTTATTTTAATAAGGTCAATAGAAATGATTTATATAAATGAGTTTTGATTTCTCTACTGGTTTGAATCTCTTCAATTCAGAAAGATTTTCGTTTTCTGAAGAACTTCAGTCTTGAAAACAGTTGGAATTTTTGAACTAAGCCTTGTGACTAAGAACTGTGAAATAAACAAAGTAATACCAATTTGGTAACATCAAAAATATTTTCACTGAAAGTACACAAAATATTAGAATGGATAAGGAGCCAATTATTGTGCCATAGTTCATACCTATTTATGAATATCATATGCTGATGATAAGTTCCACCAATTTAACATATTTCCTGTATTCTCTCTTCCACCAGTCTAGCCAATGTGCCCTCACTTTTCCATTCTGCATGTAGTAGTTATTCATTCATTCATTATACATTTATTAAATGCCTCTTATCCATTAGGCACTCTGCTAAAATCTGGGAATACACAGATGAATAAGACATCTTTCTTAGCCTCAGGGAGCTCACATCATAGTGAGGTTGCCAGGTAACAAACAATAATTTAACACTACGTGAGACGCACAAGTGCATTCTGGTGATCAGACAAGTTTATGACAGATTATGCCTCCAGCCATTATTGTTTGCTGGTGACATTTTTCCTTCTGATCTAAAATAAAACAAAAGATTAAGAGTAAAAGCTCAATGGCACTTTACAGCACATATAATCCAATTCTCTCCCTTTTCAAATGAACAGAACTAAGTCTCAGAGAGAACACACACTTAGTGAACAGGATTAGAATTCAACTTCTCAATTCATAGCCCAGTGACTGTTCAAGATATTAAACTAGATTAATTGGCAACCGAGGAAAGAGTAACACAGGCATATCAGACAGGCACTGGGAATAGCATAACTTGGTTCCCTGTCAAAATCAAGATCCTGTGACAAGGACTTGAATGCAGGTAGCTTTTTGAGAGGTTCTTACAGAAAGTATAGGAGTGGGAAAGGCAGAGGAGCCCAGTGAGTTACTGCTGTTAGCACCTGGGCTCAGTCCTACTGAGGACGCTATGAATCACTGTAGAATATGCCTCAGAATTAAACTATAGAAGGACAGGGAAACTGGGGTATTTAACAGTGACTCATGTCCCTCGTTATTTTGGAGGTTAGCTCTGGGACCATTAAATCTTCAGAACTCCCCAGCTTTGGGCAGTCTGCACAAGTTCTTATGGAGCCAGAAAAAAGACTCAGGCAGTGAAGCAGAGAGATTCCCCATCAGCGGTTGTAGAAAATGTCCACCTTAGCTTCCAGTGACTGCAGAGGTAAGCCAGGCACCTGGAGCAGGTCATCAATGACATCTGCTACATGGGTGGATGAAGAATTCTGGGGGGCTGAAATATTGTCACTTTCCTAATAATTCTGCAACTGTCAGATCAGCCATGGCCATGCGTATCATTTCATAGGTCAACATCGGCTGCTACTAGTGTTCTGGATAATTACTGCAGTGTAAGCATTTTGCTCTGCCCATCAGAGATATTATTCAGTGCACTTTGTAGAATGAGATGGGAGTTACAGTAATTCTTCTTACCCCCAATTTTTTCACATAGAAAATTTTTCTTTATGTCTCTATGTATTTTCCATAATTTGTTTAAAAATTCAGGCACCCTTGACTCTGACTAATGCAGATACAGTAATATTTTTCACATTAGGTAGTCAATTTCATTTGCTCCAGTATCTTTGAAAGGATAAACTGAGGATGTTGCTTACAGGGTTAATTCATCTGAACAAGTTCAGTTACTAGCTGTTCAGGTAACTGTTCAGGTATTTAGAAACCAATCTAAATTTCTTTGGTCTGGAAGCTATCCCTGAACAGTTTATTTATTTGGGGATACAGTGTGAGTTAGAAGTCTTGAGAGAACTGTTCTGCATGTTTTTTGTTTGCCTAGTTTCGCTGTTGTTGTTATGTGTTTGTTTTGTTTTGTTTGTTATTAGAGTGTATTTTGATACTTCTGACTTGTGGTTTGGGTGGGTTCCATGACATTAGAAGGCATGTGCACTTTTTTTTGCCTTTTTGGTAATAAGTTAACCAGAATTGTGTTTAAGATTTCTTTAGAAATTTGGGTTGATTCTTGTACTGTGTTCATATGTAATGTTCTCTGACCTACCTCCCTTTCATTTTCTTTGCTATGTTAAAAAAAATGCAAAGGATTTTGGTGATGACTGTATTTTCCAAACCTATCCAATTCACTGAGATTTGGAAAAAACTCAAGTAAAGCAAAAAATATATATATCAGCCACTTCTCCATTGGGCTCTTGCTGTTCTGTGCGTGATTGTGCATAACGGTGCATAAATGAGAAGTGAACTTCTCTAGTCCTCTGTTTACTCATGTATTAAACATACAAATTTAGAAACATGATCTCATAGGTCCTTTTATTCTTCACAACTCTGACTTTTTATAGGTGTTGGAGACTTTCGCCATTTCATATGTTTCCAACAATGCTTACCAGCTAGTTTCCTCAAACTCATCAGGGCAGATCCAACTCAATAAAATGAGCAAGATTTCCTAGACACTCTTTAATACTCTTGTCATTTCCGTTGTATAGGTTCAACCTTAGTCATCTAAATTTTGTGACCAATTAATCTCATGATTCCTTTGTTAACGCAAAGAGATTGGTTCCAGTCTCTAGCTAACACTCCCAAACCCCCAGTCTTCTATGGGGTGAGAGGAGAGAAAAGAACAACGAGGGGAAGACAGGGTAGGAGCTGCAGGAAACTGTATTCCTAGTGTCCTCTTGGCCCAGGAAATTGAGTCAAGGAAGCAGGCACCATTATCACACTGGAATCACTGACCATGTCCTGGAAGTCTCAGCCACCACAAGAAATCAGAATCTTCCCTGTGGGTATATAAACCCCATTAGACACTGGCCACCAGGTGGCGCCAAGCTGCAGCTATGATACAGGTGAATTTGAATCATTTTGTTTATTGATCATGCAGCCCTCCTGGTCATTTCATAAAACTTGAAATAATTGGACACTCGAATGCTAGGGGTACTTTATTTTCTTACATTTACAATCCCATTACAGATAAATCCTGTTAGTTTTGATAACTCCTCACTGCCTATGGATAAAGTTGAAAACCTTTGTCTAAAGCAAAGTATGCCATACTATTTCTGATCACACCTCCCTCTTTCCCCTGATCTTTGACGTGGTATAGTTAAGTCACATGGAAACAGCAACCATTTACTAAATGTCCATTCCTTCTGCCTTTGTAAGTGCCATTCTTCTGTGTAAGATGCCTTTCCCTCACACTCCTTATGCTCTAGATCTAACTACAAGTTTTGCTCTGGATGTCCTGTCGGATGCCTTCTTCTGTGAAGTCTCTTAGCCTACTTCCATCCTTACAAAGGTCAGGGTTATTAATCCCTATTTCTCTAGTCTTCCATAACACTTTGTTCATATGTATTGTCATTATCATCATATTTGTTACCTGTAATTTATTACAGTACAATATCATGATTGGTATTTGTCAGTTTGCCTCTCAGAATGTGAACAATTCATTATAGGAACAAATCAGACTTTTCATCTCTGTGTCACCAGTGTCTAGCACCACATTCACCACATACTATACCTTTAATAATTTTTTTTTTCATTTTCCCCGTCAGTGTTGTTGGCCCTTCTACCCATTCTTTTGACTTTGCTGGAGTTTTTTTAATTGTATTTTTTATTGATGTGTAGTTGATTTACAATGTTAATTTTAGATGTACAACAAAGCTATTCAGTTATACATATACATATATATTTTTTCAGATTCTTTTCCATTTTAGCTTATTGCAAGAAATTAAATATAGTTCCTCATGCTATACAGTAGGTCCTTGTTTATCTATTTTGTATAAAGTAATATGTATCTGTTAATCCTGAACTCCTAATTTATCCCTCCCCTTCCTTTCCCCTTTGGTAACCATAGTTTTTTTCACTATGTCTGTGAGTCTACGTATTTCTGGTTTGTAAGTAAAATTTGTATTTTTTTAGATTCCACATATAAGTGATATATGATATTTGTTTTTCTCTGTCTGACCTCACTTAATATGATAATCTTTAGGTCCATTATGTTGCTGCAAATGACATTATTTCATTCTTTTTTATGGCTGAGTAATATTCCATACCACATCTTCTTTATCCATTCATCTGTTGATAGACATATAGTTTGTTTCCATGTCTTTGCTATTGTAAAAGGTGCTGCTGTGAACATTGGTATGAAGAAGGTATCTTTCATAATTTTATCTTGAATAAATAGGAGTATTTGAATAAAATTGTATGTGTATCTAAATTTGCAAGTTAGATTAAATTTAGACAAATTTGGACAGCTAAGCTTATAAAAGAAGTGAGTGTTGATCTCCCTATAAAACAGATAATTCTTTCCTAATGTAGATGAGCACTGGATACTTGTTTCTTTGGTCCTTTAGTTGTTGTCTCAGAGCAAATATTCATGAGTATTAGATCATATTATACTATTAATGGTCTGAAAATATTTATATGAGTATTGCTCTTCCCAGAGTTAGCTGATTTATAGGACACAGTAAATTTACTTGATATTGGGCAAAATTCCTTTCATTGTGGTCTTCTCATGAGAGAGACTGACATCCCATATTTTCCCTAATTCTGACTTTCCTAGTCCAATTCTTAGTGATGATCATTGAATGGTCACTGGCATATGTCTTTTCACTGACACCCAAAATTCTCCAGCGAAGTGCAAAATCAGAAGGTTGTTTAAGAATTGGGAAGAGTCTGAGTCCCTCTGTCTTATTTTCACAGGTGAGGGAACAATGATCCAGAAAACTTAGATGGGTTCCCACACAGCTTATTAAAGGGAGAATTGCAGCAAGAAAGCCCCTTTCTTCCGCTCTGCCCTGTTGCCCTTCTTTGACCCCGAGATGTAACAGGTCATCATGATTTTCTTAGTTTATGACTCAGATAAACAAACAAGTCTGAACAGTGATAGAAGAAAAGCCTACGAATGGCAACTTGGTTACAGCCCATAGGCGAGAGTCCTTCTCTCAACATCCTTCCTCCAGAAACCAGCCTCAATATTCCCCTCTATCCTGATGTCTAGGGGTTTAATCTCCTCTCCGGTTCTGAGAAGCACTTAAGGATACTCTTGAATCCTTCATACTTTTGATCTAGTCTGGGGTCTTATTTTGGCAGTTAAAGGACTTGGAGTGTCCCAAAAAGGACTGTTTACTTTCTTATCTAATCTTTAGTGCATCTGGAGCAAAACAGGCCATTTCATGGTGTCGTTCTGCCAGCAGAAGGTTGTTTAAGGATACGCAACTCCTGTCACTTTTATTGTGTGGTCGAGTGAATAATTTGAGGCATTTCCAGCTCCTAACTACGTCATGTATTTGTAATTCTCTTTGCAACTCTAGTTTTCTTCCCCTTTTTGGGGCGAAGTTCCAACTGAGAAGATCCGGCAAATGTTTTATGAATAGGCGTGGCGTCCCTCTGCTTAGGCAACACAGACTAAGAAGCTCTGAGAAAGCAATGTGGTGTTGTTTTCTGAATTCTCTGCTACTTCCTGAGTCGTGAAATAATTGGAACAGCAATTCACTTGGCCCAAACTTTTCACCTGTTTCCCCTCTTTTCATCTCCTCTGTGAATTGTAACAGCAAGTTAAAATAAAAGGAGCCTATTGCATCCTCCTTCAGTTGCACGTGAGGGTTTGGATGAAGCTTTGCACCCAGCGGGCCTGTCGGCCCTGTGTGAGCGCTGCAGTACCCCTGAGGTTCTGTAACGTGTATCAGAGCTGATACCCATTCTGGACCCTGGGTAGACCCTGGGGGTAATCCAAGACTATGAGTTGCTTCTTGGCAGGCCAGGCCACCTGCTAACAAACCAGAAACATGTAGGGAGTTTGCAGTCACTAGTCAGAACGGAAACAAAGCTGTTGATGCCAGAAGCTTCATAAACTTCATCTTGGGAAAGGGGGCGTTAAAGGGTTGGAAAGTAGACCACTGCAGGGACACCTGAATCTAATAACAGACTGGCATGTTTTCAGTTGGCAGAAGACTTGGACGAGGAAAAAGAGCAATTCTGTTTGCCTCTGGTCAATGAACAAGTGGTACTGTCTGCTGCCGCTGGCCAGGCTGAACCCGACCTCGCCTAAGTGCGAGTGATGCCCTGGAGGGCTGCAGCTGGGCCTTTTGTGCCATCTTTCCCTCCTTCCAGGGTGGTTGCTGGATGCAGGTTCTTGGCAGATGACAGTCTAGTGTTAGGGCTTCATCAGTCAGTGGTCAAATGAGAAATCCAGTGAGTTTTTCATAACATTAAAGGTATTCAATTTAGACTATCCATTCTTTTAAGAAATTGATTTTTCTACTTTCATTTACTGTTAAATTGTCTGCTCCTTTATGAAATGATGGAGAAACTACAGAGTAGATGTAAATTTTGTTTAAATGTCTCTGTTGGCAAAAGTACAAGTTGGCAAACGTACGTCATTCTTCACAGTTTAATGGTTCTTAACGACAACAAAAAAAACAACAACAAGGAATTGTTAAAGTTCATTTTAGCAGATTCAGTTCAGTTCAGCAGATTTCTTCATTGACCAAAGGAGTTTTGGGTATTGTGGTCTCTTCTGCAGCAGATGTGGTTTAATCTAATGGTCCCTAAGGAAAGGAAGGTGGGTGTCAGAAGAAGGGAGCACTGGGTTATGTCTTACGTAGATGACTAACAATATTATCGTCATTCCCGTGGGACTGTTTCTCTCTCCTGATGTGTCTGCACATCTAAAATGAACTATACTGAAAACTATGCTCAATGATTCCCCAGGTCCAGGCTTCACGCCTGCTTTCCTATCACATTTATGGGTACCAGTGCCGGCGCTGGCCTGAGCCTCCTCTGCCGGCGACAGAGATTAGAAATGCAACAATGATTGTAACAAGCGGAGGATCACTACTGAAGTGTCACTCCCCTTTCCCCACCTCCAACTCCTCCTGGCTTCTCCTTTTCTCCCCTGACCCTCTTCCCGCTGCCCCCACAGCCATTTTCTCTTTTCATATTCACAGCTCCAGTCTTGTGTCTGGCTGCTCAGAATCCTCTCTGTGAAAGTCCCAAACAGATCTGTTTTGGGCACCCCACCACGAGCCAGTCCTCCTGAATCCAGACCTCATGGGATATTGAAAGCCTGAAACCAGCCTTCCCTGTGACAGCTAATAAAATGAAACTTATTAGTGGCTGATTATGACCTAATAGGCAAACACTGTTGGGAGTCTCGCTTACAAATAGATACAGTGTCTTAACCTGAAGGACTGACATGTCGGTGTGATAGGATTGAACGTTCCATGCCTGCCTGTTGGCTTTATTTAAACATAAGCATACATGCTATCCTTATATAACCTGTCTGAGGTTAGTAATATTGGACATAAAAGAACACCTTCTTTCCCTTTTTTTCTCCTCCACCGATCATTCATGCTAATTATTTTCTATTGGCACTCTCTCCATAAGGCTCATGGTAATTCTCAGCTGAACCACGATGATGGGTTTCTAACTGGTTCCTTGTTTCCAGTTTAGCATGTTGTACCCCTTCCTTGTGCTTCACTCTCCTGGTCCTCAGTTAACTATTCCACAATACAGTATCAAAGCAATTTTTCTAAAATATGATCCTGCAGCTTCCCAGCTGAAAAGCACCCAGTAATCTTCTTTGGCCTCTCATGGTATCCTCTTATTCCCACGGGCCTCATGGCCAGTGAGAACCTCCACAGGACTCAGGCCATTTAAGAATCTCCTACTCTCCCAAATGTCACTCCCTCCTCCTGGAACAATCTTATCTTCAACGTCTACTCATCTCGGAAGGCAGTTCCAGTGTCACCCTCTGCTGTTTCATATGGGCACCTTTTACCTTCTACTGAACAGAGCATTTTGCATTATAATTATTGATTTATCTGCCTTTTTCACTAGACAGCAATCTCCTTGAGGCTCAGATCTCTGGTTATTTCCCTTGGTATTTCCAATCCCAGGTGTTGAGAAGTTGCTGGGAAAACATGTATTCAAAGTATGCAAGACTGCTCCCCTAGTAATAGAGCTTTCCCAACATGGTTTTTCTTTAAGTAAATGCTCTTTCTGTTCTATTAAGGCTTTATATTATGTGCTACCTGTAAGAAAATCAAAAGGCTTTTTGATACTGGGTACTGGAGAGACCCTTGGAGGACATGTACCCTCCCGCTCTCACCTAGACACGAAGCCCAGAGCCCTGCCGGGCCTCTCTTCTCACCTCCAACTTCATCTTCCAGGTTTGCATTTCCAACCCATCGTCTTTCCTCAGCTTGAAGTCCCTCATATTAGGAGGTGGCAGAGGTGGACATTAGCTTTTTTGCTGGATACAGGATGTTCCTCGTCTCTCTGCCTCCATATAGAACACAGGAAGCAAGACAATAAGATTCTACAGGGCTATGAACTACATTAGAACTTAAAATTAACACTGGAGGTTGAGACCTGGTTTCCAGTTCCAGCTACGCCACTATTTATGGAACAAGCATAAGTGAAAATGCTACAGAGATGAATCAGTGGTGAGGAGCACTGGGGGACGTTTAAAGAACAGGATGAGGCCTTAAGATCAAGTACTGAACATACTAACATTAAAAATGGGGAAACTGAAGCTCCGAGATTCTCAATGCTTTCCAAAGAATATTGAGCAAAAACCTAACTGTCCTTATTCTAACTCCAATGATCTTTAACATTCTAGTATGCTATGGGTGATAAACTAGTCCTATGTAAGCAAGACATAAGGTGCCGCTCTCAAGATGTGGGGGGCGGGGGAGGGGAAGATTTAAAAGCAGTACATGGGCGAAGGTGGGAAAAGCACTGTCCCTTTATCAAATGACAAGAAGAGCCCTTAAAAAGATGACAGTGACAGGAAGGCCCTTTTTACTTCATTCTTCCCTCACAAATGTCAACTATGATCTAATCATGCGAGCAGGCAAAGATGTGATGGGAGGCAGAGAGCCTCACTAAAATGGGAACAGATAAAAATGACTGATTCAGATTGGATGAGTTAAACCCATAGATCTTGGTAGCATCCACACTAAAGAACTTAAGAAATTGGCCACAATCATTGCTGAGTCACAAGCAGTTATCTTCAAGAACTCACAGAGGGCTTAAAGTGGCCCCAAACTGGAATATATCATATCAGCTCTTTCAGAAGAGGATTATGGGCCACCTGGGACATTGCTGATTTACCAGAGAGGGGAAAGAGATTAACTCAAAATGTCGGTTTTTCAATGCCTAGAAGATAACAGGGCTGGAATCAACTGAACATGTGGCAATGGAATCATTAAATTTGGAGCTGGGCATGATTTCAGGGATCATTGTCATATGTTGCCTTTATTTATGGAGGAATAAAATGAGCCTTAGGGAAGTTAAGTCGGAAATCCTTAAGAGTTCATTTCCTAATTTAAGAACAGTGTGGCAAGTCTGGGAAGCTGAGGTGATGGCTTAGTGCAGTATTTATTGGCTTTTTTATCTCCTCAGAAAGATTTTCTTCTTTTGGGCCCACGCTTTCTCTTCTACCTCTCTTACTGAGGAAAGGATTTGATAGCTGGAAATTCTGGCACCACACAAATATGAGAAAGAATTTCTCAGCTACAATTTGCAAAACAATGAAGATCTTGATGCACTTAGAGGTTATGCAGCAAGTTACACTTCAGAGAGAGAAAAATACTTAGTTCAATAAGTTTACTGCTACTTTTCCACTTTCCCTTTGTAACACAAGATCCTTAAAACTTTAACTCTGAGTGGGCTGAGTAACCGAGCAGGAGAGCTAGTCCTACAAGATCAGAGAACTTACTTGAAGTGAACATTGAATATAAAAATCTGGTTTTACAAAGTATTCTTTCCAGATTCTGAACAGTCCTTGTCAAATCAGAGGAATTTTAAGTCGTTAAAAGAATGGCATTAGATTCTTTTCCTTTGACTTTCAGGTCGTTTATTTGAATTTCTATCAGGCTTTGAAGCCCCTTCCCTCCAGTTTTTCAGAGGTATTTGTTGAAAAGCATCAGAAGGGTCATACTTGTGAAGGGAGTGGGGAACAAACTGCAGATAAAAAGTGGCATCTCAGGGACAGTCATCCCTTGGTATTGGAGCAGGGGGATTGGTTCCATGATACCAAAATCCAGGGATGCTCAAGTCTCTTAGATTAAATGGCACAGTCAGTCCCTGCTCCATATCTGCAGGAATTTAATCACAGATGGACTACATGCTAGAATGATTAACCAAGTCCTTCTTCTATGAATAGCATTTCTTTGTAGTTTTCATCTCTTAAAACTTCCTTCCCTGATCGAAATTTTATTGTCCTGTATTTTATTTCCTAGGAAACTTTTGAGTACAGTCCTTTTGTATAACAGACAAATTCTGCTAATAAGTTAATTCATGTTTATGTTCCATTATGTTTAATATGTCATTGGTAAGTTTTCCTTTAAATGCATTTATTTGGAAGAGGATACCTGAAACTAAAGATGTTCCTCCATTTCTGGTGGGACTCACCTTCTGTTGCTGGTGAGGGGAGGAGAGTGTTATAGATTACTGTGGGAGAAAGAGAAGAAATCAGGCAATCCACGAGGTTATGGAAGGTGAGCATAGGGATGGTGTGAGACATGAGAGAGACTCCTTTTTTTTCCCCAAAATGACTACCTGTTAACTCCCTGCTAGAATCTAACCAGTCAGGTTTGTAGGAAATAGACATTTGAGACTAAGGTTTCATCTGACTCTGCACTTCATTTCTGTTTAGATGTTTTCAGGAACCTGAAGGCTCAAAGGCAGTCATTCTGTTTTCTGAGTGCACTAAAGCTTAATAGTCCATAGAACAAAAGTCCATTGTGCCCCGAATACATCTGCCCGTATTTTCTAACCTATGGCTCCTAATTCTGTCTCCCACGTCAGTGTGGAACAACCCCCACACCTTTTGCACATGACATCTATTCAAATAGATTTGAGTACAACTTTCATGTTCCCTCAGACATGCTTGCTAGAGGTTTCAAATACATTTGGTAACTTTTATCCTGGGAAGTTTTCCTGTGTTCTGAAAAATCTACGTGCTAATACTCAAGTTAGCAGATCCAGTTGGATAAAAGTAAATATTGAACAGTATTTCGAAGAGTTTACATTTTCTGTTAATGTCATGTGAGTGTAAAAATCTAACTTCAGTTTTCTGGTTCTCTGACTCAATGTGTTTAAGTATTCACTTATATACACCTGCTTGGATAGACATGGGGAGACCACAGACAAGTGACCAAACTCGAGATGTTTCAGGCAAAACATGCTATTTCTTCTTACTGTAAAAAATAAAGAACATTTCTCAGTCATTGCAGTCTTGGAATGTAATGCCAAACAAATGAGAACCAGACCGCAAACAATGGGGCCAAGTACATCATTACTGAGTGAGTAATGTGAACAACTTACATAAACTGTGGCTGAAACTGAGTTTTTAGCAGATGACCATAACCTTTTGATTGCATCAAGAGCAGTTAAAAGCTCTTTAAACTGCATGTTGTCCTTCAGGAAAGAAAAACTCATCAATTCTATTCATAATCTCTAAGACCTGCAATTTTTCATTAAGATTTAACCCTACCTTTCTCTGATTCTTCTTCTTCTAGACAGCAGCAGAGGTGACTAAAGAGAATTAGTTGGGGTCCAAATATTTTGCTTCTATTGATTATAGTAGTGGAAACATGAGACAGGTTAATACAATCGTCTTCCTTCCTTTGAAGCACTGTGGAGTGGCCCCTTCCAGAACTTTAGCTAATGGAGTAGTTTATGTATTTCTTTTGAATACCTGTGTTATATATTAAGCTTCTAACTCTCAAGGATATAGATTTTCCTTTGTATCAGAATCATTTCTTCTTGATCATTATGAACCATATCTGCCCACAATCCCATTTCGTGGAGGTCTGTTTTCTTTAAACAAACAAGTGAAAGGCAACACAATTTTTCACCAGGGACTCTCTTTAAAATGGAAGCAAAGAACATTAGTAACTCCTTCTGGGAAAGAGATTAAAATTTTTCCCTTCTGGTTTTACTCTCTAAATAAAATATCAGTGTGGAAAGCACTAATTTTTAGATGTATATTCAAAACACCTAGTTCAGGCATCACTAATAGCTATCTCATAGCTGAATTAGTTTTAATATTTTGAAAACTTTCTCCTTGTTCACATCTGAATGAGAGTCTAGTTGGTTCCTGTGTACTTGGGAAGAGTATAAGAAAAGCAAAAAAAGGAAGCAAACAAGAAATTAAGAATTTTCCTGAAGGGCACTGATAGTCTCTAATCTTGAATCTTGATCCAAATTTTCTCTCTCTCTTTTATTCCACTTTTTGTACTGTAGTTGCAGAATCTCAGCCCCTACCCTAGACCAACTGAATCAAAAGTTTGATTTTAATAAAAGCCCTAGGTGATCCAAAAGTACATTAAATGTTGTCAAAAATTGTTCTACTACTTTCTGAATGTCTGAAATTATGATTAACACCAATTAATATTCTTACCTGGAAACTCCTACTGCCCTGTTCCATCTACCTCTTCCTCTTTTCCCCCCAAACCTTCTTGTTATTATTTCCTTCCACTCTCAACTCTTGGGGAAAAGTCTATGTAATTTCAGTATCCATGCACACAATCCTCTTAACATCCTGGCTTTTCAACATTTTGACCTTATCTCTTCCAGTCACCTTCTCCTCCTCCTATCTCCCCATTTGGTCCCACAGTCTTAAAACCTGAAACCCTACCATTAATGAAAATTGTTAATTCAACAGAATAATGGTTTTGATCATCCTACTCCTCGGTTATCATCCATTAACTTTCACCTTCCCTCCCTCTGGTACTGAAACTTGAATGAAATTCTGATCCCACTAGGATCTACAATACATTTGACTTTTCTATTTTTTCTTTTTCATTACTCTCATCCCACCTGTCCCTTCTTACCTGTCCTAAATACCTCAGCCCATCCATAATAACTTCTTCTGATCTATCTTCAATATCCTTACACTTTGTGTTAGTTTCTTACACTCACCTTCCAAAAGCTCATCACTGGCTAAGTTAAACTCTTCATTTACTCCTTTTAAGACTTAGCCCCACTCAACTGGCTGATGAACAACTCAAAATCATACTAATGGCCTTACCTTAACTTAAAGACCATTAATTTAAAGTAGGACCTTAGGGCTGCCTAACAATTCTGTATTTTTCTATTCTTTTAGATAGTCTCTCTTCTTTCTTTTCTCTGTTGAAATCTCCAGTGTCTCCAGCATGTCTTCTCTTCCAATGATTATGTCTTCCCCTATCCTCACTCTCAGTTGATGACCTTACTCCGTATTTCACACATAAAGTATAGAGGTAATAAGAAAAGATCTCTTCTCCAAATACATAAATCCATAATACTTAAATCTGGGTGCCTTTTTGCCTATTAAAAAATACAAACTGTCCTTATTCCTAGGAAGTCCAACCTCTTTATTTGGGCAGTAGATGGCATTTTTATAGTGAAGGCTTAGCTCTGAAATTCTCCTCTCTCTCACCTGATCAATTTTTCTCTCTGTTATCTGATTCATCAACATACAATACAGTGTAATTTCTCCCATTGAGAAATTTCTCCCACTTCACTCTTGAGGCTTATTTTGAAATCTATTGTCCTATTTTTTTCTCCTTCCTTTTACAAAAAGACTTGAAGGAGTTTTCTCTGTTTTTGTCTCTAATTCCATTCCTCCTCCTTTTATGCTTTTGCATCTAGCTCTCCACTAAAACTCTTTTTTTCTCAAAAATCATCAATTATTTTGGTGTTTCTAAATGCAACAGTTAATAAGTAGTTCCCATTTGACACAATTGACAATTTGATCTCTTTCTTGAAACAGTTTCTTTACTTGGTTTTCTGGATATCATATGTTCCTGGTTCTCTTACTTATTTGACTGTTCTTTCTCAATCTGCCTTACTGATTTCTCATCGTTTCCCTGAATTCTAAGTACTGGTGTGTCCCAGGGCTTGGTCCTTGATCCTTTATCTGTCTTCTCACTCTATGTGATATCATTCATTCCTAACTTTCTATCTCCAGCCTTTGACACTGACCTGATCTCTAAATTCATATGAAACTGCCTACTCAGTATCTCCAGTCGGATGCTGAATAGGCATTTTGTGCTTAACACACCCAAAACTCAATTCTCAATCTTCATCCCCAAACCTACTTCCACCTACAGTCTTCCACATCTCATTAGATGATAGTTGCATCAAGCCAAAGACTAAGTCATCCTTGGCTTCTCCACTAGCAAATCCTGTCAGCACAAATGTCAAAATGTATCTTAAATCTGACCACTTTTTCACTATTACCTCCTACACCCAAGCCTCCATCATTTCTCACTTGTATTACTGCAAAAAACTCCAGAAGTAGTTTGTCTACTTCTGTCCCTGTGAACCCACCCTCCAGTCTCTTCCTACTGTAGCAGCCACAGTGATTCCTTAAAATCATGTCAGATCCTGTCTCTCCTCTCTTCAAAACCCTCCAATGTGCCTATTACACTCAGAGAAAAAAAAAAGTCAAACTCATTTTGAGGGCTAATGATCTATATCTTGCCATGTTTCACCTCATTTCTACTGCTCCTTCTCTTTTTCATTCTAATCTAGTCACAGATGCTTCTGCCTCAGGGCCTTTGCACCTGCTATTTCTGCCACCTGAGATATTTTTCTCTCAAGTCTCCCCAACTTTTTGGCAGCCCCTATTTCTCTACTCTGCCTAATTTCTCTTTACTGTATTTATCACACTGACATATAGTCTATATCTGTATCTCTGTCTACATCCATATCAGTATCTATTCTTATTTCATTTGTTTAAGATCTCTCTCCATTGACAGAGTTTATCCTCCACAAGGGCAACAATTTAAGAAAATTTTGTTCACTGCTGTATCCTCAGTGCCAGACATATATTTGTGCTTGATATATATTTTCCAACGAACTGAGCGAAACATGCACTATCTATTAGCTCAGTTCTCAAGTGCTGGAATTGCTTGTGGCCCAGACTTTCTGAGTTATCCCAAGTTTTCCATCTAATCATAAACTTATACATATTTTAAAACTTTGTAAGTTATCTAATGCAATACACTCTCCAATGATGGAATTTAAAGGTCTATTTTCTTTGACTGGACTCTGAGCTTAGTTGTTTAGTGGTTGCTCATGGGTGGTTGTCCTCCTCCGTATGTGCTCTGTCTTGATGATCCACAGGGAGCCCTGTTTTTATTCAAACCCAATACCAATTACATATTATTGTGGTGGAAAAATTCTGTTCTTAATATCTTTATGGATTTTTACAAGAACCTAGTAAAGTGCTGTGCACCCTGTGGGTACTTAATAAATAGTTGGGTAGTGACTGACTATAGTAATTGGATCCACCTGAAGTTAATTATCTTTATCTTGATCGTTGTTGCTCCAGTTTGACAGCAAGGCAAGCCTGTTGCAATTTGTTTTTGGTTGTTATATACATGCACAGTGCCCCCTGGAGATCTCAAATATATGGTAATTGATGATAAAGTGAATAGTGCTCTTGCTGGCATCTGTTATGGATTTTCAAAGAAATCTCCCTAGTATATTATCATAGAATTTATTAAACCTAGAAACATTTCCAAAACATATGTTTATAGTTTTATATTTTGAACTGTTCCAAGAATGAATTCCCTTACTAGTGTTCCAGCCTCCTGCCTGTCTCCCCTCCAGTCCATCCTTAACATCCTTGTTGAGTTTTCTCTGAGTCACAGCTCCAGTCAAGCCATTTTCCTGCTGGAACAGTGTTGACGGTCCCCTACTGAATGCCAGATAAAGTCCAAATTCATCAACATACGTGCAAAGTGACAAGCCCAGTAGCTTTCCATTGCTTATGTCCAATAGCTCCCCAACTTTGTTTTGTGACGCACTTGAGTCACATGGGATGTTAGCAGTTATTCTGTGAAAAAAATGGTTAGAAGCCAAGTAAGTTTGGGAAATGCTGGGTTAACATGAAGGCAGATTCTTGACTTCAGGACTTCTCATAGCCTTTAAATTTTTCAACATGAGTTTCTGAAAGGGAGATTGTTTTGACTATATGTTTTTGTCAAGAGAACCTGATTTATTCTCCAAGATTCTAGTCTCCCCCAACAACCCAGTCAGGGACATGGTAACATAACTTAACTCTCAGCTTATTATCATGCGATACAAGGTTCTCTTCATCACCTAACTGGCTGGCCCCAACTCCTGGTCTTCCCCACAGCCTTTTAGTATTTCTAAAAGGCTCACTGTAGAAGGGTACTTAACACCTCTGTCTGAAATGCTTTGCTGAAAATCATCTGGCTAACTTATATTCACCTTCAAGCACTCCACCAGGGGTCAACTTATCATGGAAGCCTTTCCTGAAACCAAATGTATCCTCATACCTCTTATCAGAGACCTTCCCACATTATATTGACATTATCTCTTTGGGTGTTTCTTTCCTCCACTGCCTCTAGCACACTGGGAACAGGGATTGTGTTCTATTCATCTTCACATACTTATTGCCCAATATAGAATCTGGAAAATAGCAGGCACTCGATAATTATTTGTCGAACTAAACTAAAGAGAGCAGGTGATTTACATATTTGGAAAAGTGAACTATGGCAACTACTTGTAAGTTATATTTTACATACACAAATGTATTCTGCAGTTCAGATGGTAATAAATGTCTTTGTGAAAATGGAGAAAATCAGGATAAGTAAAATCATTGCTGGCAAGTGTCATCCTGTGTAAGGTAGGCACACTGCATTTCAATAGTCTACTACATTTCTTTCCCTTTCTGACCTACATCGTGCGTATTGATGAAAGAGTGTTAAAGGTTATTGAAAAATGTTGTGAAATGCTTTAGAAATGTCTATGTCTATGGACTACAGTTGCTAATAAGTTTAGAACGTAGTGATTTCATTAGCTCTTTTGCAGAGTGCCCTAAGATGATTTGGCAAATGGCAGTAGAGAAAGAGACTGTGGTAGCTAAAGAAGCTACTCTTTTTGTTGCTTCTTGGATCTTGGCTGAAGCTGTGAATGCAAAGCATGGTTGTAGGAAACCCCCAAGTTGCAACTCTTTTCTCCCTATCAACCCGTGGTGGATTGGTTCCCAATGTGTATACCCAAACCAAGGGTACTAGCTGTGTGCTAAGACTGTTTCTCCTACCCTAGAAAGGTATCATGATCTCCTATCAGAAAACCATAAAGTAATTGCTTAACTCTATGACAATTGGTTTTACTGTCACATTCCTGAAAATTAGTTTCCATAATGTTTCCTAAATAATCCTGTGTTTAGTGATGTGGGAGAATCAAACATGTGTTGAATAATTTCTGCCCTCAAAGAACTTATATTGTAATTAGGGAAATAGGATAAAAACCTCAGATAACTATAAGGCAAGGCAGCAAAATGTACCTGCATTTTGATGATACAAATGCTTAAGAATTCAGTGCATAGGAATTGCTTCCATATGGGCTTCTAGGGAGGTCTTTGTAGAAGAAGGGACTTAACACTAGACCGTGGTTCAAGTTGGTTATAGAAATTTGAAGACTGAGGAGGGAATTCAAGGCAGAAGTAGAGAATAGCACAGGCATAGAGATGGTAAATGATGAAACATGTCTAGGAATTGTCCTGTAATCTAGTTGTTTTAAGTGTATATTTTCAGTAGCCATAGTGGAAAATCAGACTGGAAAATGTATTGGATTAGCATTGATTAAATGTTAGACTAAGTTTATGATTTCTTTTTTTTCTTTCTTCTTCTTCTTTTTTTTTTTTTTAAAGAAACTGTGAAACCATTAAGCGTGTAAAGGGAGAGAATTTTATTATGTTAATAGTAGGTCCAAAGTTTCTTTTAAGCAAGAACTGTCCGTCATTAGAAAAAATATCATGGCTTCTGAAAAAGAATGGCAGAATGAAATAAAATTCTACCTCCCACAGCAAACATGTAAGAATGCTGGATATAGATGCTAGGGAAATGGGACAGCAGTTAGAATACGTTAAGAAGTAAAATAGTGCAAAATTCTCCACACTTTTTGTAAGAAAAAAAATAGGAACACTGACTCTTTTAAAATAAATATCTTAAGGTAATCTTTTATATTTAGAATATAAAAGTGACAATTAGTATTTTTAGAAATAGATTGGTAGAGAAAATGTGGTGAGTTCAATAAATGCTAGGAAAAATCAAATGTTTACTAGCACCTTTTAAAGTAACAGTTATCAACTCATTATATGTTGATATAAAGAACTTTTTTGAAAAGCAAAACAAAAAATAAATTAATGTGGAGTTGCACTACTATGCATTTTTGTGAATCTTTAATGTCTTGGTTAATAGAGGACAGCTGAATTCTCAAATCTGTGTTTACATTCAGTTTGTTGCCATATCACATGTCATGTAACCTTTGGAAATCTCCATTGTTACTTATGAGACATTGAGAATGAAGTACAAAGAACATCTTAGTATTATTAAGAAAATGGTTTCGCCCTCACGAGATCCCTGAAGGAGAATGATTCTCAGGGACACTGGGTAATTTTTTTCTCATTAATCTTTGTTTCAATGGGTCTAAAAATTCTGTGACAGATTTTTGGTCAAGTTGTTTCCATTAAAAAGTACTGATTTTAAAAACTAACAACTTAAAACTGCCACACACACACATACACACACAAAACAAATGATCCACAAAACATTCTCCTTTCCTTCTGAATGTGTTATGATGCACTTTGAGGTATTAATGTTAAGAGAGCTGGAGGACAATATTAACATCAGGTAAAATCAAATATAATGTGAAAAAAACTTAAAAAGGACACAGTGGGAAAATTTTTTGCACAAATAAAGTAATCCACCAAGAAGCTGTAATCATTGTAGACTTTCATGGACCTAACAACAGAACCTGAAAATATATCAAGCAAAATTTAACAGAATTACAGAGAATTAATTAGAACTTAATAATCATTCCAGAAGATTACACTCTCACAGAATCAGCAGGTAAGGAATAACTAATAACATAAATGGTTTAGTGATATAATTGGGAACTCTGAGCTAATAGATACACATAGATATTTGCAGGCAAAATCAGAGCAGATATTGTTTAAAAATAGACTGAAAAATATTTTATATTTATACATTTGAAAACAGGTGAAATTGACAATTTTCTAGAAACATGTACTTTACTAAAGTTGATCAACATGCTTAACAAATACAAAACTTGACAGTATAGTAAGCCATTAAGGGAATCTCAATTAATTAAAAATATTAGCATTTTATAGATCACATTTTCTGAACATGATGCTTTGAAATTAAATTCTAACAACTATAGGATAGTGACAAAATTTGAAACTCTGAAAACAGACTTTTCTATAATGTATGGCTTAAATAGAAAATCATTAGAACAATTACATAATCTTTATATCACTTTAGGATAAAATTATTATCAATTTATTTCTTAGAAGACAAGAAACACTGCTAAGATAAACAACTCAGGAAGTCAGTGAGACTGAAAATAAACATAATTAAATAGAAAAAAGAAAATAAGAAAGATAAATATTAAAATTTAAGGAACTTGAAAACAAACTAACAATAAAAAGCATATGTTAACAAAACCAAGTCCCCCTCCCCATTTTTTTCCTTAAACAATGAGAAGTAAAACTCTGGGAAGATTACAAAAAAATAGAAAAAAAGGGAGGGAGAGCAAGAGACAGGGAAAGCAAGTAACACTAAGAATGAAATGGTTTGCATAGGAAAGGTAATACAGAAATTTTTTAAAAAGAATGTTATGAACAAATGTATATTCATACATGTGAAAAACTAGATGAAATCAATGATTTTTTTGGAAACACATTAATTACCAAGCTTGTTAAACATGCTTTTTAAAAAAGCCCTGAATTGACAAAATAAAGAGAAGAATTGAATCAGCCAAAAATTGTTCAGTTTTTTTAGCCTGCCAAAACCAAATTGTGTTACATTTAAGGTTTGGTAAAATTTCAAGAATGGAATTGCTCTCTTATATGCAACTTGTTTTCTAGATGTGAAAAGAAAAGAGAGCGACAAAAATTAACTTAGCAGGACAATGTAACTTTGATATCCAAACCAGACAAAATTATTAGCCAGTTTCACTTAACGTAAATCCTAACAAAAGTGTGTTGAATTAAATCCAACCATATGTTAACACACACATAAACTCATACACCCACATGCACACATACAACTTTACCTAGTAGACTATCTCCTAAGAGTTCATGGATGATTCAGTATTATTTAAAAAAAAAATCCATCAATATAATTCAACACATTCAAAGTTGATTGGAGAAAAACAGATCATAATAGACCAAGACTTTGAAAATTAAATAATTACTTATCGTAAAAACTCTTAACAAACAAGAACCATAAGGGAACTACTTTAGTATCATAAAAGGTAGCAGCTAATAGCCTACGGTAAAAGCCACACTTTCTGAGAAATTCTACAAGCATTTCTATTAAAGTCAGGAACAAAATAAAATTACACCTTTATGGGAGCCAGATCAATAATATAAGGTAGAAACAAAGAAGGAATATGGAAGAAATAGGTAAAATTAATATTATTTTTAGATAACATTATCTACATAGGAAGTCCAAGATCATGAATGAATGAAACCAAAAATTATAAGAGAATTTGGAAAAGTGATCAGCTGCAAAATCACCATAAAAATAAAAATAATAGCACATTTATATAGACATTACTAGTGCTCACTGCTTTTCTTTTCCTTCCTGGATCACACCGAGAACTGTATTTTCCCAACTTTTAAAAAAATTTATTTATTTTTTTTATTGAAGTATAGTTGATTTACAATGTTGTGTTAGTTTCAATGGTTCAGTTATTCAGTGGTTTATTCATATATATATATATATGTATATATATATATTCCTTTTCAGATTCTTTTCCGTTATAAATTATTATAAGATATTGAATATAGTTCCCTGTGCTATGCAGTAGGTACTTGTTGTTTATCTATTTTACATATAGTAGTTAGTATCTGTTAATTCCAAACTCCTAATTTGTCCCTCTCCCCTCTTTCCCCTTTGGTAACCATAAGTTTTTCTTTTAAGCCTGTGAGCCTATTTCTGTTTTGTAAATAAGTTTATTTGTATCTTGTTTTTTAAGATTTCACATATGTGATATCATATGATACTGTCTTTCTCTGTCAGACTTACTTCACTTAATATGATAATCTCCAGATCCATCCATGTTGCTGCAAATGGCATTATTTAATACTTTTTTTATGGCCAAGTAACATTCCATTAAATGTATGTGTGTGTGTGTGTGTGTGTATCACATCTTTTTTATCCATTCATCTGTCAATGGACATTTAGGTTGCTTCTATATCTTGGCTGTTGTAAATAGTGCTGCTATGAACATTGGGGTGTATGTATCTTTTCAAATTAGAGTTTTCATCTTTTACAGATATATGCCCATGAGTAGGATTTCTGGACCGAATGGTAACTCTATTTTTAGTTTTAAAAAAAAACTTGCATACCGTTCTCCATAGTAGCTGCACTACCTTGCATTCCCACCAACAGTATGGGAGGGTTCCTTTTACTGCACACTCTCTCCAGTATTTATTATTTGTAGACTTTATGATCATGGCCATTTGGACTGGTGTGGCAGTGATATATCATGTTAGGTGATACATCATTGAAGTTTTGATTTGCATTTCTCTAATAATTAGCTATACTGAGCATCTTTCATGTGCCTGTTGGCCATCTGTATGTCTTCTTTGGAGAAGTATCTGTTTAGGTCTTCTGCCCATTTTCTGATTAGGTTGGGTTTTTGTTTTGTTTTGTTTTGTTTTGTTTTATATCAGGGTGTATGAGCTGTTTGTATATTTTGGAAATTAATCCCTTGTTGGTTGCATCATTTGCAAATATTTTCTCCCATTCCATAGGTTGTCTTTTCATTTTGTTTATGGTCTCCTTTGTGGTGCAAAAGCTTTTAAGTTTATTAGGTCCCATTTGTTTATTTTTGGTTTTATTTCCATTACTCTGGGAGACCCACCCCCCTGCCAAAATATTGCTGTGATATATGTCAAAGAGTCTTCTGCCTATGTTTTTCCTCTAGGAGGTTTATAGTATCCAGCCTTCCATTTAGGTCTTCAATCCATTTTGAGTTCATTTTTGTATATGTTGTTAGGGAATGTTTTAATTTTATTCTTTTATATGTATCTGTCCAGCTTTCCCAGTATCACTTGAAGAGACTGACTTCTCTCCATTATATATTCTTGCCTCCTTTGTCTTGGATAAATTGACGATAAGTGCATGGGTTTATTTCTGGGCTCTCTATCCTGTTCCATTGATCTATATTTCTGTCAGCTACTATACTTTTTTGATTACTGTAGCTTTATAGTATAATCTGAGGTCAGGTAGCATGATTCCTCTTGTTCCATTCTTCTTTTTTATGATTGTTTTGGCCATTCAGGCTAATTTGTGTTTCCATACAAATTTAAAAACTTTTTGTTTTAGTTCTGTGAAAAATGCCATTAGTAATTTGATAAGGTCCCCAGCTTTTTTAAGCAGAGACATGTGACTAGATCTTTCAGGTGTTATTTCCCCATAAATGCTTCTCAGAATTAGAACTTGTTTTATTTGTGAAAGACAAGTGCCACACTATACTCAGTATCCCTATTCTGCTTTGAAAATAAAGGTCATCTCGCATACCTGGCTCATCCCTTTAGTAACAATTCTCTCTGGGGAGGTTCTTCAGAACAAAAGAAATTCTGTAGGACTTTTGTGGGTGCCACCAATCAAGATTCAGACATATTTAACCCTAGCACTGTTTATGTTCTATCTGACAAACCTAGTATTAGCCTATTTCAACATTTCTACCTCAGTAGACTCAAAGATTCTAAATTCAAGCAGGAAATCAACAGTTAATCTGGAAGTTCCCACTAAGAACCTTTCCAGTAAAAACACTTGTAAATTTGAGTGCAAAAATCTATTCTGAGGTTCAGCATTCATCAGATACCCTTAAATGACAAACAGATGTTCACCTTTAATGAATATAAATGGCCACAGCATAATGTAAACTACCCTAAAAGTTTATTTTAAAATCTCAGCATTATTGAGTTCAAAATATTTATAATATTTGGTATGTTGGTATTGGTGTTGGTATGTTTTGTTTCTCTCTTATTCTACTTCTAATTTTAGTTTGCTTTCTTTCTATATCCTATAGCTTTTCAAGATGTTTGGTTGTACGAATTAGTTGGAATTCCTTAGAGGATTAAAGGCAGAGTCAAAGTTTATTCTCTTAATCACTATGGAAAAGATGACTACTGGTTTTAAAATATGCTTACTATGGCTACATGTGAGCCACTTGTGATGAGACCATTATTTAGTTTATGGACAAAATGCTATAGATGCCCCTCTAATAGTCTTGTCCCCTGAAGATCTTATCAAAATCTATGTACTGATATGAAAGAGACTTTGCAGATGTGATTAAGGTTACTAATGAGCCAACTTTAAAATAGAGAGATTGTTTCTAATCATCCGGTTGGGACCAGTGTCTCACAGGAGCCCTTAAAAGCAGAAGAGGAAGACCATCAATGAGATGTGCAAAAGTGGAATTCAAAAAGCTTCCATGCATTAGAAGGATTCAAGGCACTGTTGTGGGCTCTGAGATGGAAGGACCTACCCATGTGCAAGAACTGAAGAGAAGCTTCTAGGAGTTAAGGATGGCTTCCAGCTGACAGCCAGCAAACAAATGGGATATCAGTCCTACACCTCCAAGGAACTAGATTCTGCTAGTGACCTAAATGAGCCTGGAAGCAGATTCTCAGAGCCTCTCAATAACAGGCTGGTGAGCTGACAACTTAATGATGTCCTCATGGGATCTACAGCAGAGAAACCAGTGAAACCAACCCAGATTTCTGACCTACTGAACCATGAGATAATTGATGGGTGTTGTCTTAAGCCTCTACTTTTGTGGTAAATTGTTACAACACCAATGGGAAGCTAATACAACCATCATGATGTTACTTTGAAGCATAGTGTGAAAAGAGTGCATAAGATACTTCCGGAGAGGTTATAATAAACTTTTCTGTTACTGAATAAAACTACAAGTGAGCATGTAGTTAACTTAATAAATATCATTTGACTAAGTTACCTCAGGATAGCTCAATTTTGTTTATCAATTTGATAAATGAACCCCAGATATAAAAAGAATATTTGGAGAAGTATTTTTGTAGGTTTGTTTATATTAAATATATATATATTCCCTTTTCTAAGAATCACCTTGGAATCCCTGTACCACTGAATATCCTTAAAACATTTAATATGGTTCCTTTTTTCAAAATTTAAATTTGTTCACAGCTGTTAGAATCATCTATTGCATAAGATTTACCAGTTTATAAAGTATCTAGTTCCAGTATTTCATTATTTTTCAAGGTAATTGATTTTTGAAAATTAGTTGCTTATTAGCACCAATTCCAGAAATTAAATTATAAAGGAATAAGAAAGCAAATATACTTATTTTACTGGTTGCTAAATGTTGTAACACTGTATCTTGAATTATTATTTGAAATAAAATTCAAATATCTATATCTTTATTTTATCTAAAGGAGAAAGTATTTGCTTTACCTACGTTTTTAAAAAAGTATAAACTACTTATGAATTGACTGTATAAACAGATTAAAGACCCTACATAAATCTATTTTAATGAAAATACAAATAAGGGGAGGTTATTTGCCCATGTAGCTTAGTGACTCTTTCAGATAGGTAAAGTCAAGTTGACCAAAGCAAATGCTTATGTCACTAATAATTATGTGGCAGACTCTTTCAATTGTGCTGGAGTGCCCTGGGGAGTAATTGACATAGTTGTTTGTTGGCCTATGGAGTAACCTGTGCTTTCTGACTTTTCTCCATTTCCTGTACCTCTAAAGGAAATGTGACCTGACATGCTTGGAAACTCTGTCTACTGACTATGACCTTGGATAATGTGAATTTGCTAGGCCTGCTTTGAAGAGGTGGCCTGACTCTGAGCAGATCGCCCTAACTTAAAAAAAAGAAAGCTAATTAGGCACTAAGAAAAGTCCCATTCTTCTGAGACTGAAAGCATTCCATTAGATTTGTTCAATTGAAGTGGTCTTAAAGACTTCATACTTAAAAAAGAAAAGAAAGAGAGAATGTTGCATTGAAAACTAGTAAAGGATTTGTATTTATTTGGGTTATTATCAGAAGAAACAAATTTAAATTCTATTTTCCCAGTACATGCTCACATTTTAGGGTAATCCTTTCTATCTAGGATGTCTATCTTGACATCAACTACTTTCTTAGTAATTGCATCAGATTTTTAAATTTGAACTAAAATGTGAATGGGTCATTGCTTAAATTAAGATGCATAGCTTTGTTTTGCTTTGTATACTAAAACATTTTTTAAAAATAGGTAAAATCTCTGCCTCAAGTCATGGAGGTAAGGGAACTTTTCAGAAATTATGTTACAAAGCATATCAACAATAAATAGTCTTTTAATGTTAATAATGTCTTCTATCTCCTCCTTTTTTTCTTCAAAGGAATTTAACAGATATCACAGGAAGTATCTTATTAAAATGTCCCTTTGAGAATGGTAAAGGAAAAAGGCCATTTACTTCATTTTAAAGCCAGAGAGAGTTAAATATTGAGAAGTTTCTGTTATATAAAATAATCATTAGGTATCATTTTGGCCCACTCTTAGGACAGAAACGCTTTGTCCAATTGTAAATTTTAGCTTGTTTCTCCAGGAGATGACCTAATGAAATCTGATCAAAGCTTCCCATTTGACCAGTCATCCTGCCCTTCCTCTACAGTCTCTGTTTACTTCCAATTAAAACTGGTGTTAAGCTCTCCCTGGCTGATGATACAGATATTTCTGCACTTAATCTTCTTGCCTGAAATGGATGAGGATGAAATTTCTATTCTATCCTTCTCAGCCAGTTTCCTTGATCAGCAATGCACCCTGGTTCTAATTACCTTAGGGGTCCTCCATCTTTATCCACACCAGAGATTCAGTACCTGGAAAGACAAACATAAGAAGGTTTCTTTTTTACTTGATTCGTTTTTCAACTTTCTGTAAAAGTTTCATTGCCACCATTTTTCTCTAGTTTTATTGAAAAAATAATTGACATACATCACTGTATACGTTTAAGTCATAGAGCATGATGGTTTGATTCACATATATTGTGAAATGATTACCACAGTAGGTTCAGCTAACATCCATCTTCTTATATAGATACACAATTAAAAGAAAATAAAGAAGAGAAGAAGAAAGGAAAGAATTCCTGCGATGAGAACTCAGGATTTATGCTCTTAAAACCATCATATATATCATGTAGCAGAGTTAGCTATCGCTGTCATGTTGTGCATCACATCCCTAGCACTTGTTTATCTTATGGACTCATCTATGGATGGAGACTGAAATGAGTTGGTTGGAAAAAATAGACTTCTTGAAGTTCTGTGGGCAGAAACTGAAGTGCTTCTAGGTAAAGAAGCGCAGCTGGAATACAGATTGATGATGTACTAGATCAAGGCTGCAAATATCTTAGACTACAGAAATTTGCTGTAGAATATTAAGGTACCATATAAGCCACCGGACAAGGTAGGTCTACTATAGCCCATGACAAAAGGGCCATCCTGTTAGCTGGTCAAGCACACACCTGATGGAATCCTGAAGAAAGGTTGGTCCTTCCTTCTCTTTCAGGGACATAGTCCAACTGATACAGAGACTCCAACTTGACACCAATTAGTGACTTCTTTGTAATAATCACCTTGCTCCAGAATGACATCAGGGGGTGAGGCTTAGCCTTAACTTTCTCCACGGGCAGCACATTGCCACCCTTGTGTGGCAAGAAACACTGCTTCTTCCAGACCTTCTCCCCTTCCGCCTCCCTACAGTTGCTCTGGGTCAGCCTACTTTCACTTGGCCCCCAGTGCATGCATCCTCTGCTCTGTGTAAAGGCAGTTGCTGAAGTGAGGAAGTGGGAGCCAGGAGGAAGCAAGTCTAACAGGGAAGGGTTTGGATGCTGAACGAAGAGGGGAAGAAGAAAACTTCAGGGCATCTAACCTCAGACAGAGTACCTAAACACAATCTGACTTTCAACCCTGAGAAAATTAACACCAGGCTCAACCGTATTATTAAAAAATGTCCGTGTTGATTTACATTAAACGACAAAAGGAGCTGGGGTTGTGGATGGTGGGATGGTCATATAGGCAATAAGAGAGGAAAAGATAATAGTGCCACCACATTTGCAAGTGGTTTGCATACCTTGTACTGCTTATGTTACATATTAATGTAAATATTTTGAAATAGACCATATGTTTGTAGACATAACCTTTACTCTCTGAATCATTAAGAGCTGAGTGATTTACTGGTTTGATTAAAAATATAAAATAAAAAGAAGAACTGAAACCTCTCTGTCAGTCTGCTAGAGTTGCCATAACAAAGGACCACAGACTGAGCAGCTTAAACCACAGGTGTTTATTCTGCCACGTTTCTGGGGCTGCAAGTCCCAGATCAAGGCGTCTGCAGGCTTAGTGCCTCCTGAGCCCTCTCTTCCTGGCTGGCAGGTGGCTTCTTCCTTGCTGTGTCCTCACATGGCCTGTTCTCTGTGCACCTGCATTCTTGGTTCTCTTCTTGTTTTTCAAAAAGGACTCCAGGCATATTGGATTAGGGCCCACTCATATGACTTCATTTAACCTTATTACCCCCTTAAAGACCTTATATCTAAATAGGGTCACATTGGGGGTTAGGGGCTTCAACATATGAATTCTGGGGGACACAATTTGGCTCATAAGGCCACACTTCCAGATTACCTGTTTCTGCGAAGCTCAATTTTGATTCATACCTGTACTTTGTTTCTTGAGTCTCACCATCTAATATCTGCAAAAGGAATCCTCTGATTTCTGCTGGTGGTGACAACAATCACAACTGGAGTCAAATTCTGCATGATCCTTGATTAACCTGCAAGGGCATCCTTTGATCAGAGCTGACATGGGCCACATTGTCACAGTGCAGTATTTTCATTCATGAAATTTGGGGGCTTCTAAAATCACCAGTTCATACCTAAATTTGTATATGGTACATTTGGACAATCAAAATATCAAAAGGGATCTTTTTACTGAAAATTTTCTCTCATTTTGTGAGAAAGCATTCTAGAAGAGAAGCTCTTATGTGTGATCTTTGGGGCAGAAGTGACTATTGACAAAGATCTATTTTTGTAGAAAATTTTGTAAAGTATCGTCATCAGTAAAGACTTACAACCAGGAACATCAATTTCAGAGATTAAAAAATGATCTACCTGGATGTCATTAGAATAATTTAAGATGGAATTGAATAGAAAGCCGTATTTTATCACTCACTGTTTCTGAAAACTGAAGTTTGTGCCAGGACACTCTATGGAAGAGAAAGCTGACTGGTGGAAATTGTAACTCTTTGCTCATTTTATTGGTATTGCTTCACATAGATAAAGCCTAAAAGTACATGTGGTAAGAAGTACTCAGTGACTTTATCCACTTATCAACGGTAAAATAAATCTGGTTCTGTAAAGAGAAGTAAAGGTCCGGCATGATGCTAAAGGTTTTTCTTATGATGGGATGTTTAATTTGTGATTGATCCTGAATCGAATGAATGGCAGAAGTAGAATTCAGGACAATTCTCCTTAAACTATGCTCTAGGAATAAGGAAATAAATATAGCCAACAAGTTATAGAATAGGTTTTTTAGGGGCTATTGTGAGAGTTGATGGCATCCGTTGCTTAACATAATATTTATTATAATAAAAATGCTGTTTAAGGCTTGGTTGTGATTAAACCTGGGGACACTTGACTGCTTTACGTATCACTCAAGTTGTATCAGCCTGTTATTAAGGCTTATTACCTTATTCATTGTTATAATTTTATTTTCAATGTTAATAACCTTTTTGTGATCTATACCAGCTTTATCAGCCTCATTTTAGAAGAGGAAAGAAGAGGGGAAGGTATTTATTAACGACAGTTCAAGTTCTGCCGTGTCTATGACTTTTCTGGAAATCTCCCATATCTCCCTTGAGATTCTGACCTAGGTGTTAAAAACAAATAAAATAAAACCCAGTCAAAGCATTTATCTCCCAGAAAGGCACAGGCAACACTCGGTCAGATGGGGCACCGAGCAGCTAGCTGGATGCCAGCCATAAGCAGCCACCGTGGCCAAGTTAAATGAATGCTGGCTGAAATGCCAGCTTGACAAATGACACTTCATTTTTTTTCACTATTATACACTCTTCCAAGCAAATGAAACAGAAATTAATGTCAGATTCTGCCCTTAGATGCCTTTTAATAGCTGTCAACTTTGAGGGAAAGCTTGTGTTAATTCCAGTAAAAGCTGCCATCATCGTCATGTAGCAGACGGCAGACTTTGGCATCAGGAGTCCTGACTCCCAGTTTATGTGCTATCAGCAGCTGTCTGCCAATCTTCATGAATATCTGATGTAGCAATATTCATAAATAAGACATCCTTCCAACATGCAAGATGCTTTTGCTTCACAAATTTCAAAAATAAATTAAATGAGAAAATGGAAAAGAAATTAAAGTAATGGATAGCAAAGCCATTTTTATTTGAAACAGAGAATATTGTAAAATTCTGTGCCAGCTCTTGCTAATAGAAACACAAACAAACACAAACACACACAAGGAAAAGTATAAAAGTACCCGTCTTCTTTCTTAAACTCTGTGCATCAATTATATTCTCATGTTTAATTGAGAAAGATACTAATATTCTTCCAAATATCGAATAAACAGATGGAAGAAAATCTTTTTACAAACTTCTTTAATTATATTATTTTGTAATTGCAAAATATATTGCTGTTAAATATATCCATATTCAGATTCACATCCATGTCTACATCTACAAGTATAACTATGTCTACATCAGTGATGTCTATCTCTACATTAGGTTTTTTTGATTCAAGTCTTGGTGAGTCTGTTGGTAAGACATGGAGATGAGTTTGTGAAATCTCATCCCTACTTACCCTAAACCGCCTGATGAGCCTGGCCCACCAAAAGCCTCAACCCATTTTCCTTTTCTTTTTCAACCACGAGAAAGAAACACCTAGAGAGAGACAAAATTGTGATAGGTACTGGTTTTATTTGCAGGATACATTTTGGAAAGTAAGTCAGATCGTGTCACTTGCCTGATCAGCTCTTCTAAAGGCTTCTCATCTCACTCAGAGTAAAAGATACACCCTCCGTCCACGTCCTCAAGGCCCTGCGTGGTCTCCCCCGGCCCACTGCGTCTCCCCTCAGCTACTCTTCCCTTGACAGCTCGCTTGTTCTGGCCGTGCTGGCCTCCTTGCTGGTCGTGGAGCCGTGTCTTTGCCTCTGCTGTTCCTTTGGCCTGAGAAGATTTTGCTCTGCGTGGCTGCTCCCTCTGCTCTCTCGGGCCTTTATTCCCATGCCAACTTCTCAGGAAAGCCTTTCTGGGCTACATTTCCAAATTTACATCACTCTTTTGATTCCTCTTTCCTGTTTTTTTTTTTCCCTGAAAGCTTATTACTTAATAGTCAATGCATTCTACCTATTAATGCAATGTTTTGTTCACTGCTGTTTTCTTTGTGCCTAGAATAGTATTTATGTCGTGTTAAGTGATTAACAGGGAACTGGGGATTCTGTATTTCATGTAAGGCATCCTCCTCTCTTGTGCTACTAGAGTTAGAAAGTATCCATGATGTTTTTATTTTGACTTTTTATAACTTGTTCATCCTTGATTTTTTTTACATTAATTTTGACTTCTAAAAATATTGTATCAAAATACTATTTATATTGATTACTAAGTTTTGTGGCACCCCTTCAATTTTGTGTCTGAGGGAAGAGTCTTACTTATCTCTTTCCTCTCACCATAGTCCTGACCCTTGAAGAACAAATTTTTCCTTGGTCTGGTACTGGGTTTGACGGAGAACCAGTCTTGTTTACTGAGGGTCACCTCAGGAGCCTCAAAGTACTAATCTGAACTCAGATAGGGGCAGAGTGGGAGAGAAGATGAAATATTTCCTAAGTTTGCTCTAAATTGGACCCCTCTACCATTGAGCGTTTTGTGAAGCTGGGACACCTTGAGTTTTCAAAATAATTTTCCTTTTTATTCTTCTCAAATTCAAGCTCTTATACCTGTTGTAAAAAAAAAATTAAAAATTAGTTTTGAAAAAAGAGTCAAATCATAAAGCTAAAGAATAAAAGATACAGTAAAATGTACAAGTGACACAAGTTTATTGATGAGAGTTGTGAAACGTAACTTGTATTATTTCTTCAATATATGTACACAGGAATAGCTAAGGTGAGCCTCAGCAAGCCTGGAGACGGTGCCTATTTCACTTTAATTCTTTACACATCAGGAGCGCAACTCCGAATCCTCTCAGTCCCCTCTGATCCAGAAATTATTTTGACGTCCACAGGGGAAGCAGTCCCTTGTATTCAAACATACACAGACTTACAATATACATTTGAAAAACAAGTTTACAAGAGAATAATAATAAACAGAGGTAAAACATACATTTGGAAGGAGATTAGATATACATTGGAAACCGAGAGGAGTCAAAGTAAACAGCGTAATGTATACATCTATCAGGATATTCAGATATACATCTGACAAAAGACAATTGCAGCATATGTTCAGAAGGGAAAAGGGAGCTTTGAACTGAGGAACTAAATTGTTGGTTAAGGTTTAAACTTTTGCAGTACTCGACCTAAGCTTCTCTTGATTAGGGAGGGGCTGAGTTTGATTTTCCCCATCATTGCTCCCTAAGTAGACAGCCAAATCGTTAGGTTATCATTACACTGTAGGACACTGAGGGAGGGGGTCAAGATAAGAGGCTGGGAAGGAAGACCTTCCTCCTAGGCAGCAGGAAACTACAGTTGTAAGCAAATTGAAAACTTATGAATCCTACAGTTGGCATCAATCTTGATTTCTCTAGCCACACTAGTAGACTTGAGGATATTTGCTTTGCATCTTCCCAGTTCTTGCAGACCTAGCTTTAGTCTTCACTCATTCTTGGATGCTACAGGTTAGCCCCCTTTTATTTTTCTTCTAGTCAGTAGCAGCACTTGCCTTCTTGCAGGGAAAGCCTCGGGATGTGGAGAGACAACTCACAGTGAAACTAAGCATGGGAGCAGACGTTGCCTGTGTAGAGTCAATAAAATCAATTAGCAGTGGGTTGCAGGGCCCTAACCTCTCAATTGTACTTGGACTTGTTTCTCTGTTACAAGAAGCAGAAGTAGGTAGGGCACATCATGAGAAGCAGCTCTATCGGAAAACCCAGGACCAAATCCATATTTTTAAGTGCTATGTAATCTTTTTTTTCTGAATACAATGCCTGCATTAGGATAAGGAGAATGGATTTGAAGTCATGGGATGCTAGTCTGGGTGGTGAACCCAAAGTTCACTAAAATTTGGTCTGGTGACAGTAGGACAGATATTTATAAATCTATCATTGAAGAGTCTAATGGTTGGTTTGGTGAAGACTTAGAAATAGGCAGTTTAAGAAGAGATGGAAAATCTTTTGTTAACGATAAAAATAGTTAAATAGAAAATGTTTAAGGTTATTTAATTATCTCATTAACATTTACAGCACTTGTGTTAGTTTTCTCTTTCTGCCATAATCAGTCGCCATAAATCAGTGACTTAAAACATTTATTATCCCAACTTATCTAAGCTAGATGGTTTCTCTGCTTCAGATCTCACAAGACACAAACCAAAGCTGTGTTCCATTCGGGTTGCTCTAGGTCCCTGTTCCTTTGCTGAGGTGAGCCTCTACAAGCCTGTTCCTTGCTGACTGTCAGCTGAGAGCCAGGCCCAGGTTCCAGAGTCCAACCTCCTTCCTTGGCTTATGGCCTTTTTTATCTTCAAAGGCATCAGCAGCAGGGCAATTCCTCCTGCCTCTTCTGTTCCATTTCTTTGACTTCAGATAGGGAAGGCCCTTTGATTTGGCTTTCAGAAAATGAAAAAACAGCCTTGTAAAAATTGATTGACTAAACTTGCTTGGAAAATCTGAGCATTTGTATACTAATCATCAGACATGCATCTTAGGGAGTTATATATAATTAAATCCTAACTAATGAGAAGAATAGAATTCTGGAAGTGATTTTAAATATTCTAGAAAAACCTGGAAAGTTTTAGAGTGTTGGCAATGGATACAAAGTATAGCTCCTCAAATTAGAAAATCTACATTCTAGATAGTCTCTGTCTTTGAAGTCCCCTTGGATTATAACCATTAACTATGAACTTCGTAACTCTAGTCTCTGTCAAATAAATTTTGTACCATTACCAAACTATTGTTTTAAAAAAATCAAATTCGATCCTCTCTCTTCCTTGCTTACAATTCTTCAATGAATATCCTTTGGATACAGACCACTAAGCAACATATACACATTTTCATAATCTATATAGTATCTGGGCTCATATCCCGAGGCTAATATACAACCTAAGCCCTAACTGCACCAAATTTCTTGTCATTTATGAAATGAGTCATGCTTACTCAAACTCACACCTTTGCAGATGTCATCTCTTGTTTTAATTGACATGGGTAAGGAAGTCTACCACTCTTATTGTTTTGATATTCAACAAGCCTATTGTGCATTTACTTGGTGCCAGACACTGAAAATACAGATCAAAAACACACTTGTTATTTTAAAATGCATAAAGACAAGTCAACAGACAATAGAGTGTGAATAGGGTCTGTGGCAGGCAGAATAACGGTCCCCCTAAGGATATCCATATACTTCCTTGTGTGGCAAAAGGGACTTTGCAAATCTGATTAAGTTAAGAGTCTTGAGTTTGGTAAGATTATCCTGGTATCCAAGTGAGGTGGGTTCAGTCTAATCACATGGGTCCTGAAAAGTGGAGAAACTGTCCTGGCTGTGGTCAGAGAAAGAGATGAGCTGATGGCAGCAGGATCAGAGAGATACTGTGTCGCTAACTTTGAAGAGGGAGGTAAGGGGTAAAAACAAAGCCAGGACATGGAGGGGACCTCTAGGAGCTGGAAAACGCAAGGAAATGGATCTTCCTTCCCAGTTTATAGAAAAGGAAGCACCCTGCTGACACTTTGATTTTAGCCCAGTTAGGCCATTGTTGGACTTCTGATCTAACACAATTGTAAGATAATCAACTTGTGTTGTTTTAAGCCACTAAATTATTTACAATTAGTTAAGAGTTTGTTATAACAGCAATAGAAAACTAATACAGAGTTTGTAATAAACTTTGTATTTATTGTATTTCATGGATTCCAAAATGGACTTTTCCCCCACATTGAAGAGCTATGGAATTGGGTAATGACTTATAATAGCTAATCCAGGAAGCATTCTTGCCATGGTTGAAATGATCTTTGCCTTCCTGTCAGAATTGCAGAATGGGTGACAGTGGTTTGGAGGAGAGTCCTGAAAACAGCATTGGACTGTATTTAAAATAAATATTTTATTACCAATTCTCTTGATGACAGAGGACACAACTGTGTGAAAAATACAGTTGAGGATAACTCTGAGTAGAGAAGCGGTTCTGAAAAGTGAGCTTAAAATATGAAAAAGATATAGGAGAAATCTTAACCAGTTCATTTTACTTATATTTCTAAATATATGCACTAGAGTTATATTTTGCAAAACGTATATTTAAGTAGGTCTAAATGAGCCCTTTCACAAGTATTAAAATTCTAAGTGATAAATTATTGTATAGTAGTTTAATTTGCAGTGTTTGTTCCTATGTTTGATAATTGGTAATGTCTATAAAAGTAAGTCTTTGGTTATGAGTTGATTGTAAACTACCCCCCCGCCACCATTCATATGTTGAAGTTTAAACCCTAGAACCTCAGAATGTGATCTTATTTGGAAATAGGTTCACTGCATATGTAATTAGTTAAGATGAGATCAGACTGGAGTGGGTAGGCCCTTAATCCGGTATGACTGATGTCCTTTGAAAAAGAGGAAGTTTGGACAGAGAGCTGGACACACACACACAGGGAGGATGTTCTTCCCAGTCCCTCTGCCCCTCCCCATTGAGGACATGATCTGCTTGACTGGTAAGTTTAGGAGAAGGAACTGGCAGAGTGTCTCAGGCCCTTTCTCTCCCTGTTATCTGCTTAGTTGCAGAGAACATGGGTTCCAACGTGCTCCTAGCCAAGTGATGAGCTTCTCAGATAGGCTCTGTCCTGTGCCAGCTCCGTGCCACATATGTTGTGTGAGTACATCTAATTGAGAAGTGAAATATTAAAAAGTCCACCTGAACCATATTCCCTTATAGCTTTTATTATCTAAAAGGGTGACACGTTAACCTCTGTCTGCTTGACTTCTGTGTTTGTCATTTGGTTCTGACAGGCAGGGAAAAGGGGGTGCCATTTACGACCTCATTGATCATCAGCATGGGCTCTCAAGCACAGTGTATGGAAGACAGAGAAATCAGCTGATGGAATATAATGTAAGGCAGAAATACATGAAAGGTGAAGGAGGTATAAGTGAGGGTGCAGTAACTCAGCTAGGGAAAGTAGGGAACAGTTTTGCAGAGGAGGTGGAATTTGACGCTAGAATGATGACTGGGAATTCTTCAGATGGAGGAAAGGGAAAGGACAATCTAGGATGAAGGAACAAAACACGAGACGTCAGAACACACACCACACACACACACACACACACACACACACACAGAGCGAGGCATCTTCAGAGAACATTGCAAAATGTATTGTGACTGAACTGAAGCTCAGATAAGATAGGACTGGGTTGGGACAGAATGAAGCAGGAAAGGTGGGCACAAGGGACTATGAAGCATTTCAAAAGAAGAAACAACAAGGCTAAGTTGACACTGTAGATAGTTGTACAGAAATGGTCTATACAGGACAGGAGACAAGGAGGCTAGTTTGGGGATGTGGTAGGACATTTGCTAATGACGATTTGTTTTAAAGTAGTGACATGGATGATACCAGGGGCAGTGGCACATCAGGCACTCAGAATTATTTGTTTGGTGTTATTCCTTTAGAACAAATGAACAGAGAAATGAGAGTGAGGTAAACTTTTAAGGGAATGATCATTTCAAGATTTTACGTACAAAAAATTTTACCTATAAATATTCACAGGTTCAAGATGACTAGAGTCTGGCTAGAGGTGGATATACATACATACATACATACATAGCCAGGTTGCAGAATAGACATGGTACTCTTGGTAGCTACAATAAAACAAAATTTTAAAAAAATTATCTCTGGAATGAAACTGAGCCTCATAGTTGGAGAGAATTTTCCTCCAGAAAAAATCTGTGTCTCCCTAAATGTACCACTTGAAGATGGTGGATGGTGGTGAGAGGGCAGAGAGACGGAAGGAGAGCTCTCAAGACACGCTTGGAGATAGCAATCCCTCCACACCAAAACAGAGCAGAGAAAGAAAAGGAAAAAAACTTCTCAAGTAACATGAAGTGTACAGAGCAACTGTATACCTTTGACTTTGTAAGTAAAAAGCAAACACTCAGTAGAGGCTGCCATAACCAGGGTAGAGCACAGAATTCAGCACAAATGGGAGAAAATTTAACTGTTAAAATCTCTGCTGGAAGAGAGCAGGCACTTGTGAAGCAGGAGGTTGGGACTGTTTTTGAAGGAAAAAGGAAATTAAAATGGAGAAAGGGAAGTACAGGGGGAGGAAATTCAAATTCACACCACAGCTTGCCCATATTTTATTGGGTAAAATTTTCAAGCTGGAAAACTAGACTTCACATTGTCAAGCCAAAAAATCACTTATGTGCCTTTTAGATTCCAGTGAATCCTGGCCAAAATAGTAGTGAATCTTTTTTAACCTTTTTTTCTGGGACTGTCAGCCACTTGGACATGTTGGCTTTTTAATTACCTTGTAATAAATAATTGTATTTTAAAAGAGGCAGTGCTGCTTGCTGGAGAGCAATAATACTTTTAGGATAATGATGGGGCATTCATCTAATGGTTCTGATAGGGTGGTGTTTTTGTTGATCATTATTCTTTGCCTTTCAGATATTTTTTTCTCTCTTTTACATGCGATTTCTCCAAGGTAGTAATTTAATAAAATTGAATCTTTCCCATTCAGAGAAATTACTTATACATGTAAAGACTGTTCCCCAAAGTGAACATTTTAGTTATCTTTAATGCCTGAGATTGTTTTAACATTAAACATTTCATTTTTCAATCAGTACATTTTTCTGAAAAAAAAATCAGTTTTATTTACATATGATTTCAATTGTTTTCATTAATATGTCTGGGGAAAATAAATGTGTAAGACTTTATACCCATTTTAAAATTTATAATGGAAATGATTTTAGTGTGCTGTAACTACTTCCAATTACCATTATATGAATAGCATAATATTGTTCCATATCTCACTATTTTAGAGGAATAGCTGCCCTTAGATGAGATATTACTATAATTTAATCATCAGAAGATTCTCTAAAAGATGCAGTTCATTTTTGCAAATCTTTTTTTAAATGATAATAAAACAAATTCTAGAATTGGTCACAATGTAACATGTACATTAATTTTTCTCTCTTTTTTTTTGTGAAAGATTCTGTCTCTTCCCTACAATACACTGAATTAGAAACCAATCTAGACAAGAGAGCCTTCAGAATTAGAAAAAAAGACTTTTAGATTATGGTTTTGCATTTCTCAAGATAAGATTTTATAGTACATTATTCCTGAGAAATGCTCCTTTAAATACATTCCATGGTTACATGAGTTTGGGAATCACTGAATAGGACCATACCTTGAGACCTGCAATGTTGTTTATATATTAAAGACTTGAATTCTTTTATAAAGTTGCATTTAACTTCTTTAAATCCAGTGTTTCTCAAACCTACTGGTCGACTGAAAACATTCCTCAGGGTGCCAGCACAAATATCCTATAGTACACAAATTGGGAATCAATCCAGTCCCATAAAAATATAATTAAGAAAGCCTAATGTGATCCTCAGGAAGGCCATGCAGCTAGCTCAAGGTGGAGTCACTGGTTTATGCCAGGATCTAGAATAATTTATACATGTCTGACTTACTAGTGACTAACCCTGAGTGTTACCATGGGTACAGGGACATTATGATTTTTCATTTTTTAAAAAGTGCTTTATAATTTTCTTTTAAATCTCCTGAGACTTAATGAGATAAGGTGACATATCACATATTCCTCCTTTCACTTTTCCCAAATCGTAAATGATACAATACAGCTAAGTGACAAAAGGAAGAATTTACCTCTAAGCCTTCATTTATCTGACTGAACTGAAAATGTGTCCTTCTCTCATCCACACACCACACTTCGTCCAGTTCAAAAGACAAAGACTCCCATCACTCCCATCCTCTTCCCTTCATCCATAACCCCCCAACCCCCGAACATTTGAAAAACACTTCTTCGGCTTTGGCTCCAGAATTTCCTCGAGGGTTGCAGGTCACCTGAAGACACACAGTGCTGCTCTACTAATCGCTCTGGATGTCATTACATGATTATATTCTCTTTCAACTACTTTCCCTGAGGTGTGATTTGAGAAGATTGTTCCTTGGTCTTCTCCTTCATCCTCATGCTCTGTGACTTGGGGCTCTGCCAACATGACCATTGGTCCTTTGCAATGAATTCATCATATGAGATGAATAAGTCATACAGAGCCCGGATTCCAGGCTTTCATCATGAGTGGACACTCGTTGTTTGCATATCAACATCTATTCCATCAGTCTCTGGCAGCCAAGTTCATCTGGATGGGGCTTCATCCTCAGGTCCTGTGGATAACATAGAATCCAACTCCTTCCTGTTATGAGTTAATAAGACTCAATTCCTGGACTTTCATTTTGAGCAAATGGAAGGCAGTGTTCTCTTTCCTGCAGGACGTGAATCCAAAAGCATATCGAGCTGGAATAGTGACAGTCATTTTTAACTATGACGGAAGAATCTAAGAACATGAGAGAGGAGCCAAGATAGTGTGAAGTGGATCTGGAGATGGAGAGAAACTGGGTCCTGATGATATTGTCTGATCACGTGGCACTTGAAACTAGTTACCTTCAACTTTTTAATTACATGACCCAATAAATCTTTTTTCCTTTTGGGATGTTTGGGTAGATTCTATACTATTTGCACCTGAAAGTCCTAATTGAAACATTTCCCTTGCCCTACAGCCACATACCTTTGTGTCTCTGTATGATCTTCAGGAGCTCTTAGGTTGTATCATCTTCAAAATAAAGGGGACAGACTACTGCCTAAATGATTTCTAGTTCCCTGACAGTTGTGATTGTCCATGGCCCCTCAGTGGCTAGGACCAGAATTAATGGCTTTTGACTTTCAAGACTGGGCTCAAAATGTTACCAACCCTCTTGAGCCGGGCCCCAACAAGGGTCCTCTTGCCCTTTGTCTTTGGTGCAGATAGAACTGTTACCCCAAAAGGTAAAGACCCTAGTTCTTGTCTTACCAAAGAAAAGATTTACAGATGGGAGGCGGAAAGCTTTGTGTAGCAAAAAGATTTTAAAAGATTTATTTAGAAAAGGAAAAGTACACCTCCAAGAACCTGAGGTGGGCTGATCCCAGAGAGGAAGAAGCAGTGGTTTTTGTCTCCCCTTTCTCTTATACCTTTACTTGGATGTGGTCTTTTGATTGATTGAGGCCCTTGTCCCTGGAATGCTTAGTCATGTTTGGCCCTTTGCACATGTCCTTACCCAGGGTGTACACAAAAAAAAATCCATGGGGTTGGGGGGCTAAACTGCAATGTTAATTATAATACAATGAACATTGGGCAGTGTCTAGTTAAGTCCTTTCTGCTACCACGCAGTCGTGGCTGTCAGGTTCTAACCAATTTCTTTCTGGCACTCATTTAGAAGGAAAGTCCCTTTATGCTAGAGGAGGGCATAACTCATCTTCCAGACCATCCTCCCTCTCCTCCACCTACCTGCCCGGTGTCCCCACCTATCTAACTACATAGCAGAATGAGACTGAATTTGTCCAGAAGCAAAGGAGATCTTTATTCTTTGATCAGAGAATGGAGAGGTGAGAGCTGGCACTCCAGGGCGTGCACACTCTCTGAAAGACCATGGGTGGGCTGCTTTACAGGGTTCTCCTCTGCAAAGGGAGGAGGGAAGGGGCAGAATTCTTGCAGAGCGGGCGCAGCTACACTGCTCAAACTGCAGACACCGTGTGGGGCACAGCGCCTCTGCACACGGCCCTTCTCCACCATCTTGAATTGCAGTGGCGTGGCTGGCACTGCTGCACACAGTCCCCAAGCTGAGGTGGCCACTGAGTCATCTCCCATGTACTCTGTCTGAAGGGCTGGATGCAGGGCAGGCACACCACACCCTGTAAACAAATGAAACTAGCCTAAGCGCAAAGGAAAAGGAAAAACAAAATGTTAGAATTTATTTTATTACCCAGATTCTATTTTAATTTCCTGGGGATTGTTAATGGATTTTGCTGGTCACAAAACATATTTCTTAAAAATACTTTTCATTGTGCTAAGAGGTATGGAGAGCTTTTACCTGACAAAGTTTCCCCAGTTCTATTCCTTAACACTCAGGTTAAAAAACTAAGATTAATGCATTTTATTTTCTGTATCATAAAACAATTCGATTACTTATGTACACGTGGTTTTCAAATTGCTTAGCCACGTCTCAGTCCTGTATGAAACTTGAGAAAATAAGAAGCCAAGAAAATTAGTTCTTTTTAATAGCGTTTACTATATATTCTGATTTTCAGACACCATTTGGTCCACTTAAAGTAAACATATCCATGTTTTAACGTCTACCCGACAGCAGAAACAGAACAAAATGAAGCAAAACAATAAATTCCTGGCAAGTGAGATGATTTCCTCCATCCCTCCACCTCTCCCTTCTCTCATCTTTCCTTCCTTCCTTTGCATTTAGGGTGGTAAGCGGTCTGCAAGATATTGCAGAAACAACAGCGCAAAACAATCAAAGATATTTTAATGGAAACTTACAGTCTAGTGAAGGAAACAGGCATAAATAACCTAATGAATGATTATTACACGTGATTTTTTTTTTTGAAGGAAATGTGCAGGGTGCTATGCAAGTGTGAAATGGGGAATGACATGGTGGAGAAGAAAGATCACCCCCGCAAAAGTGCTATTTGAGCTAAGACCCACAACAAAATTTGAAAGTAAATGGTGAAGGGGATACAGATGCTAATGTACTAGGCAGAGAGAAGAGCATGCATGGCCCTAAGCATCAAAGCATGTTTAAAGGATTAAAACAGGACAGTCCAATGTACAATGTTGGAATACAGACAAGAAGAGAAAGAGGCCAAAGCTGAGTCTAGAGATAGTCAAGGGCCTTTGATCATGCAAGACCGTGCACGTGGTCTTAGAGATTTAGGTTTTTATCCTAAGGACAATAAGAAGACATTAAAGTTTGGAAGTGGAAGGGGCATCATCAAACTGGCATTACAAACAACCACGTTGTAGTGTAAAGAATGACTTCAGAGGATGTACTGAGAATGGGGTGTTTTGAGATCAGTGAGAACATTCCAGCGGTAGTTCAGAAGAGATAATGGGGGTTTGTACTTGGGGAGTGTGGGGTGGGTGGGTGAGAAGGGAATTGATCAAGCTATGCTGATGAGGTAAATAAAGAGAATTTCCTGAGGTTTTATATCTCATTTATCTTTGAACCCTAAGAATCTAAGCCAATGCTTAATTTTAAACAATGAAAAAATATTGAATTTAAATTTAGCAATGATGACTGCAACTATTTAAGAACAACTGACTCAAGAGATAATTATTTAAATAAATATTGATGTATACAACCCAATTGTTCTCCCTCCTTTAGGAATTGTTAATATAGGCCCAGTAATACATTGAATTAAGTCATTACCCTGTGTAAGCAGCCAATGTGGCTTATTTAGACCCAAATCCCTACAGTCAGACTGTATAGACAGCCACTGGCTATGGTTTTCAGTTTAAGTACTCCGAGTTCCTTGTTTAGATGATGACTCTTCTGGAAACTATTCTAAATTCATTTATTTTAAACATAAGGAACCATTTCCAGGAAATAACAGTCTTTTTGGCAGGAATTTTTATCACCAGAATCTCAGACACTTTACAGAATGTAACAAATAAGTAGTATAAATATTGCATATTCAAAGGGAATTTTAATTTTAATTAAAGTCTACTCCCCACTTTTAAACAAATCTTGTTAAAAATATCTCCTCTTCTTAAGATGGTTGTAATTTTAGGGTTAATATCCTTTAACAAAAGACAGAGTTATCTGTGATCCTGTGTAAATGTAACATCTTAAATGCAGCAGTATGGCAAAATTCAATGGATAACATCACCGAAAATGATCTGAAACATTTTAGTGGGTAGATTTATTATATTTATTTCTCTGAAATATTTGTTAAAAATGAGTCTCTGTTTTCTAACATTCATGGGATTTATCTATAATAATGGGCAATATTTAACAGAAAGATATATTAGAGTGTTAAGTCCAAAGGTGAACTATCAAGCCATACGTGCTTATCTGCAAGAAGACTCTAAGGAATTTCAGGTCACCATTAGTTTAAAAACCCTTTCCCTTCATTACCATCATTTGTGCATCCTTTCTTTTCCAGGATGTAAACTTAGTCACAAAATATACTGATTTGCATTGATCCCCAAATACATACTGAATGTGGCTTTATTAGGTTAAAAAGCTTCCCCATAGCTATCTACTTGCTTACTGGATATCCAAGAAAACCCTCCTGATCCACCTTCAAAGACCTATTATTTCCGCTCTTGTAGGCTCTGTTTTCTAGTTGGAAGGCATGTCACCTATTCTCATTTCACTTCCCAAGGATCTACATTTCACAATGCACATGGAATTGTTAATTTTTTGATTCAGGTTGGCTGGTATAAGAGATGCCCAGATTGCTGGTAAAACATTATTTCTGGGTTTGTCTGTGAGGGAGTTTCTAGTTTCTAGTTAGCATTTGACTGAGTAGACTGAGTAAAGAAGACAAGAATCATCCAGTCCATTCAGGGTCCTAAAGAAACAAAAAGGGGGAGGAAAGATGAATTCTCTCTCTCTTTCCTTGAGCTGGGCCTTCCATCTTGTCCTGCCCTCGGACGCTGGAGTTCCTGGTTTCTCAGGACTTTGGACTCAGATGGAATTATACCATCAACATTCCTGATTCTCCATCATGCAGAAGCTGTTGTGGGACTTCTCAGCCTCCATAAGCCAATTCTCATAATAAATCCCTTGTTTATCTAAATATATCCTTTTGGTTTTATTTCTCTGGAGAACCTGCCTAATACATACACCTTAGCCCCAACTGTGAGTGGCTAAAGGTAATGTCATCAAGACAACCCATTTGGATGTCATGACATGCAACCTGAGATCTAACACCAGTTGCTGCCAAGGCCCCTCTTGTTTCCTCTTATCTTCTTTGAATTCTCAGAGCTCTCCAACTTTGTCAGTGAGCAAGGTTGTTTGCACTCTCTTCTCCCAACATCTCCCCCCCGCCATGTATCTATAGGATTTATCAATTTCATAGCATTTTTTTCTTTTAGTATGATTTATTTATAAAACTTGAGATATATTCTAATTCAATCTCCTCATTTTTTTTTTAAACAAGGAAGCTTAGACACAAAGAATGTAGATGGCTCATTCAAGGTCACCAAGTAAATTAATGGCAAGACCAGGACTGTAACACACATTTCTACGTTGTGTAAAAGTTTACTCTTTGCATAGTTAAGCAAGGAAGGATTTTAAAGGCATAGAGCTAAGAAAAAAATGTAAGAAACAGATTGATACACAAAATATAACACCATTTACATAAAGTAAAAATTCAGGCATTGATGTGGCTATACACATTAAAAAAGTTGGGATATTTGCCTTCAGGGTGGAGGGAAGGGGATGGGAGTAGAACATGGGGAAAAAGTGTAATAAATAACTAAAAACATGAGAGAGATTGTGCATGATCAAATATAATGAGCCATGAACTGAGTATAATTTTTTATTGATTCCTTCCTTGGGTCGGTCTTTTATTCCCAAGAATAGAACTATCTTTCTGTCACTTGAAACCCAAGCAATCCTACCAAATGAACTTGCATCTAAAACTTTTACACAACTTTATAAAATTAATTGCTCGTCTAAACCAAATGAAGCATGCAGACCTCAGATTGGGAGTGTGAGAAAAGGAAAGAAAAGTGCCAAGGAGTACGGGGGAGCAGGGGAATACTACCATCATTTGTGGCAGAAAATCATACTGTTTTTGCCAGTTGCTGTAATCATGACACATGAACAATGCAAAATCTAATTGTGGATTAGAATGGTATCTCACTTAAAATGACATAACACAGACCAGTGTAGTCACAAATAAATTGTATGTGTGTTTGCCAAAAGAAAACATTTTCCTTAATTTAATCAAGGGCAAAAAGATTAATTACATTTGAAGATACGTTCTTTAATTGTTTTTTTATTTTGTTTAGCACAGAACAAAGTTCTTTACTTCTTTCTATTTGGAAAACAAAGAAATAAATATGAGAAATATATTTTTATATAACTGACAAAAATAAATAGAAAAATAGATTAAGATAAAAAGCTTTCACTAACATTGTTTTTTTTAACCAAAATGTCTTATATTTATCTCCCACACTCAGTGTTTAAAAGTATGCATTTAAAAGACACTTTTTCATAATATACGTACCTCAGTAATACTATTTCAACTTTACAGTTGATCGTATCAAGGGAAAGCTATCTGAGGTTATTTAGAGAATGCAACCACAAAGGCTTGAAATTAGTTATAAAATATCACCTAGATGTCCATGATATGATAGGAAATTAGTTCCCTATTGAAAATAAAAGAAATTCCTAGCTCTCCTCAGTTATTTTAGTGGTCAATTAATCCTTTCTGTGTACTTTAAGATAACTTATAAATCATATAATTGAAATTATAGATGCCATACCAAAAGACTCACTATTATAGAGCATCAAAAATTAAAGTCTCTCTCTCACCTTTCATATGTTTCCACCTCTGAGTACATTATTTCTATAGAAAATAATGGTTTTCCCTAGAAAATGCTGCCTCTAAATTTTAAACTTTTCTCTAGTTTGCTTTTAAATTGACCAGATAAGCTAGCATTTTAAATCTCTTGCAGAAAGATACAACACTCCAATCTTCCAAGACATCTCCTCAAATATGTGTATTTTATGGCATTTAGTAAAGTTCTGGCACCAGCAATGTTGTCCTTTGGACAAAGAAACATCTGAGACAAAAATTTCATTTACCAGTGGTGGTCCAAATACAGGGGTGTAGGGGGGACAAGTTTCAATGACAACAAAGACAAAAATGCTAGAGGTCCCACTGTGCCATTGAAACCAGCCTAATACTATAAATCATATTTTATTGAAAATTCTTTATGCTGTCATGTGTACATGTTGTTTCTTTTACTTATGGTAGTTAAAGGGTATTTTAGGTTCCCTTCAGGCCTAACATGCTTTACTTTATTTTTTTTTTGAAGTAAGATTGCACCAAATCCTCTAGCAGACTCACATATTCCCTAATCACCTTGTTAAATATTGTTTAAAATGTTCATATATTATGTGATATTGTAATATGAAACAGAAAAGAAGCCAAAGGATACTTTTGCTAGAGAATGTAGAGACTTTGGCATGTTTTTATATTTCCAAATGCTATTCATTTGTTTAGAGATTATTATCTTTAAAGCTTTGTAGGGCAAGTCTTTGGAATTCCATTGGATTTTCTATTTAAATGCACTAGTTTGAATTTGGGAAGTGGTACAGAACAATATTCTCCTTAGTCTCATTTTTATATTTAGTAACCTTGGGCAAATCACTTAGTGTCTCTAAACTTCAGTTAAGTTACCTCATTTGCCAACTGAGGCAGATCCCCCTAATGCACATATTAGTTTGTAAAACCATTCATGTAGTTTATATCTATGCCCCAAATAGTAAAATTTTGGGTCCAGAAATCCCTTTCAAGATAATCTAACTCAAAAACCCTTACCTCGAATGAGAAAATTGTGATGCTGATATGCTAATAATAAATGTATATTATACAAAAAAGAAACTAAAACGATTTCAAGAATATTTGATTCAATAAGAACCTTTATTTTTAAGTTATAAGGGGTTACATCAACTTTGTGTGGAATTCTTCTATAGTACTTTAGGGAAGTGTGTTTTCAATTGTGTCTGACATAATAAATCAACACTGCTCACTAAAACATGAAGTAAATAAATGTCACCTTGAGCTTTATTTAACTCTGATACAAAACCCATAAACTAGTTAGAATTTATTAATACTGTAATTTTGTCTTATATTGGATTTCCATTCCTGAGTAAAGTGCAATCTCCACAGAATTATTAAAAATCATATACATTTGTGCTGTTTCTACTTTTATGGTGGAGAAACAAAGATATGTTTGGCAACATGTTCTAGTTCACATAATTTATTAAAATTAAATTCAGGTTTTTATTACCTGGGCACATTCCAAATAGTTTACTCTCTCCTTTTGTTCAGTTATCAAAATGACTATCTTGGGAAATGGAGTGGGCTGTTCTAGAACAATTCTAGAAGTACTTCTGCGTTAAGCAGACCCAGCAAAAAGTCCAGGAAACCCTAGCTGAGATGCCACAGGTGATGGCTCCTCAGTCAACTTGATTGTAGGAATTCTTAACAACCAAGGTGGATGGCAGCAAAAACGAGTCATGAAGAACCAGCCACTGTGCTCTTTGTGTTATATGTTATGCTCTTTTGCCTATATGCTTTTTCTTTTTAAGGTTACGGTAGGCTAATTAAGCACATATACTTTTTACTGAAGTTATTCTGTCACCCCACATATTGAGAGAAAAGGGGAAGGATCCAGCCAACACCATGTCTGCTTTTTAGATTTTGGGAGAGGCACTCTCCCTTTTGCCCCAGGACCTTTGCACCAACCCCTAATTGGTCTGTTTACAATACCCCTGCGCCCACACTTTTCACCTTGCTAAGTAGTAAACATAATAAAATGTTCAGGTTTTAGTTTGAATGTCATGTCTTCAGGCAAACTTTCCCTAATTCCACAGTAAAACCTACATCCCTTCCAGTCAGTCAGTCTTAGTGTGCCCATTTCTATTGTTTCAGAACTATTGTGTGTTTATTTGTTTAGTACCTGGTTCCTTGACTATACTCTGAAATGTGGGAGGACCAAATCTTCTCCAGTTGTCATTGTTTTATACCCAGTATGTCACATAGCACCTGGATTATAGTGTTTGATCAGTATTTGTTGAATAAATAAATAACCTGAAAATAATAATATATTTATTGATCAAAAAGGTTAAAACTGTCATAAGAGGATCACATGAGGAGAGTTTTCAAAGAGTAATATTAAGAGGTTGGGTTGTTTTCCCCTAACCTTTTGAGATTAGAATAGTTTCTTATTTGCTATCTCTCATATGGTGATTTTAGGTCCATGAGCTAAATTTCTGTTTTCCTCTCATTTGTTTTTATCTCATTTTTAATAACTTGAAAATTTCCATAGAAATGTGCTTTCCTTTGCCCCAAATATGTCTAACAGGGCACTAGGACCAAAGTACCTTTTTTCTTTAGGCTTCATAGTAGCTACTATTTGATAGGCTTTAGCCACAATCCAGGTAGTAAAGAACCAGTTTTTCTTACAGTTTCTTAGCCTCTCTGGAAGATAGCACATCTGCTTTTAGCATTGTCAGCTGGTTGCATAGTTGAGGCTATTCTTAAACCCTAAAAATCTTAAATCCTTAAACCTAAAAATCTAAAAACCTCAAAATTCAGGGCTGACTGTAGGAAGTGACATGGTGAAAGCATGTAAAGGATGTAACATGAAACCAGGACCTACAGGAGTGTTGAGAGTAATGTCTCAGGGAGCTCAGCCCCGAAGAGCCGGCTTAAGCAATTTGCCCACCAGGCCTATGAGCCACGACTGTAATTAGAGGTAAAGGCAGATTTCTGAAAACAAAGGGCAGTCATTTGACTTCCAGGTGTGCAGAAGCGGTTGATTGTCGTTAGGTTCAATCTCAAAAAAAAAATGGAATAGTCAAATCTCTCTGGCCAATAGCAATAACAATGAAAATAATAATAATTTTAGTTCATCTTATCTGTTAAGGCTCCTGAAACTAAAATGCCCTCTTGCACCTCTGTGCCTTTCTTGCTATTATTCCCTTTGCTTGGAATGTGCTGCCTCACTTTGTCCTATAAAACTCCTTTTAGTCCTTCAAAGCAAGCTTTGAGATCTCTTCATTTCCATAAGATCATCCCTTTTTTGTTCTCCTTAGAGACAGTTATTCTCCCTTTTTTCCCTCCTGAAAATATTATTGAATCCATAACATGGTATTTAAATGGTGTCATAAAGATCTTTTTCCATGTAAGTCTCTTGACATGACATGGCCTGAAATCCTCATCTTCATTAGATGTTCTTTCAGAGTCCATGCTCCAGAATATGAAATTGAATATATATGTATGTACATGTGTGACTGAAATATTATGCTGTACACCAGAAATTGACACAATATTGTAAACATACTATACTTCAAAAAAATACAACAAAAAAAGAGTGCATGCTCCAGAAAAAGACAGTGTCAGCTCAAATCCTGTCTCTGTCATTTACTACCCCTGTGATCCTAGACAATGTGCTTTCTCTCTCCATACCTCCCTTTCCTCACTTAAAAATGGGGATATTAATAATAATGTATTATACTGAGGCCCCATATTATTAAAGGGACAATACCTATGAAGCACATAAAACAGTACTTGGCACTTATTAAATGCCCAGTAACTTAATGCTTACTAGCTACTTTATTATTGCTGTAATTTCCATATTAAAGTATCATCCTAATAACTGATCAGAGAAACTATTAATAGTAATAATAACTATTATTACTATTACTATTTTTGCTGCAGTCTAAAGAGAGAGGTAGGTTAAAAGGATCCTTCATGGTACATTAAAACCTGAAAAAGACATTTATGAATAATAAATAATAATAAATTATAATAAAATAATTATTTATCATAATATATCAATATGTACATCATTGATATATAATAATATAGTAAATCATAAATAATAACTATAAAGTCAATTTTTTTCCATTTATTATCATATAGCACTAATTGTCATGTTCACATTAAACTTACATGTATTCTCACTCCTCATATCAAGATACAGCTATTTACCTGTATATGAACAGCAGGAGGAAGAATGAGGACTGACAGTGTCAGAATAGTCAAAGATGGTAAAAAAAAAACTCTTGGAAAATTGAGAGTATTATTTCTTTTTTTGATAGACTACAATCTCTTCCATGTCTGTGTCTGAAAAGCCAGAACATTTGTGATGAGGTATTGTATAGTCATTTTTAAATGATTTTCCCAGTGGCCAGAGGAGAGTTTGAAGCAACCATTTTCTGCTTAAGACTGATCCATATGAATGATGACCCATACTCAGAGTACTGGCCACTTTCTTCTTCACTTTGATGGGTGGGAATGAAAATCAGGGAGACTGCAACTCTGTAAAACAGTTAACTCTTGTAATCACTTAAAAATACATTTTTATCTCATCTAGTCTGATTGCTAAAGTACCTATGTAAATTAAAAAAAAACTCATATAGAGTCAAAAAACACAGTTTACTGCCAACCAAACAAAACACCAAGAAACTGCATGAGAAACTTCTGTGAAAGTTTTCAGCATTAGTAAACTGTAAAAAGAAGTGGCAATTTATAGGTCTTGGCTGGTCTGTTGCTATTGAAGCTAGTGTCTAACATGTCAGTGGGACTAGTGTGCTAAAATATGCTGTGTGGACAGAGTCTGTGGCTGCTGTTTTGTTATTGTATTGATGATACCTCTGTGTGTGGGACTGGTGTCTGTCTTTAGAAGCATTTCTGTCCCTGGTATACATGCATGCTGTGGTTTAGCATTGTAAAGATAATAGTGCCCTATAAAACTTAAGTTTTAAACAATTGGGGTAGTCTTCATGCTAGAAGGAAACAGAGGGCTGTATTTTCCCCAAACTAATAGTAAACAGCGAAATTATAATCATAACATTTTGTAATTCAAGATTTTTCAAAAGTAAAATTAATGAATTAGAATTAAAGATACACATAAGTTAAAAAAAAAAACAAACACAAAACTTCCATTAGGCTTAACCACTGGTGACATTAGTAAGAGTAATTTTAGTGGCACAGTGGGAGTGGAATTCAATTACAAGTGAGTTGAAGAAAGAATGGGCAATAACTAAATGGAAGTGTTTGTCAAGACTTTTTGATATAAACTTTGCCTGTGAATAGAAGGTGACTTGAAAGGGAGGGAAGCTGTCAGGAGAGGAGAAATGGAAGTATAAAGATAGCCTTAGACAGCAGGATCACTTCTTTCTCAGATCAGAGGAAAAAGGTAAAACGTGTATGGAGGTAGGTAAGTGGGTATGTTGTGGTGAAATTATGGGGAGGGAGAGGTTGAATGCGTTAATGCCTGAAGACCACTCTTTTTTAACCAGAAAATGCTGAAAGTGAAGGTGATCTGGGTGGGACAGGGTGCGTAGGGGAGATGTTACCTTTCTGCCCCTTTTTATTCCTTCGTCTCCCTACACTATATATTTCTTGGTACTTCTTCGTATTTGTTTCATTCTGCCTTTGCATATGTGTCACTCCATGATGGTTGTTGATATGTTGTATCTTTTTCTATTTCACTCCCTCAAATGGTTTTATTTTTTATATTTTATTATGGATCTATAAACAAATAAGAAAGAAGTAATATGAAAACATAATCTTAGTTATGTCTAGTTTATCTGAGATGGTTAAAGAATATCTTTCCCCATGAATATATTTTCCATATAACTGAAACATAACCCACACTAGAAAATTAGAACTAGAAAACTAGAAAATAATTTTTGATGGGAACTTCTTTAAAGTGTTTGATAACATTGGCCTCATGGATCAGTAGTTTGGGGAATGTACTTTTCTATCTGAGCTCTTTCACTTTTTCCTAAATTCTTAATAAAAGGTGCTGCCAAGTGTGTAAGCATGTTACAGCTTGTATTAAGCTGACATATGAAAGTAATAAGATAGAAAAACAATATCTGGCTCATAAATAAAATTAAACCATCTATGTATAGTAAATGTCAATATATAGCTAATAAATGGCTCTAGTATGAAATCTCCATTTGGCAAAATGTATGTCTCCGCCACAAATCTTACAAATTACTGTTATTTGCATTAGAGTATCTTTTTATAGCATAAGAGAATAATGCTCTTAGATATCTGCTCACTGGCTACCTGCCAAAACTCTCCCTGTTGTCTTTCCAAAAAGATTCCTGAAAGAACTTAGAAGAGTAGTTTTTAAAAGTTAATGTGCTTAAGAATCATTTGAAAATCTTGTTAACAATTAGAATAGATGGTCCTTACTCCCAGAAGTTACGATATCAGAAAACTGCTCTTGTTAGCAACTTCTCCTGGTAATTTGGCTACATGTAGTCCCTTGGAACACACATCTAGATAGCTAATATTTTCTATTAATCTCTATCAACTTAGCTGGAAGCAGGCTAAATATATTCCTTAATTATAATTCATCAGTAACCAAAGATTTTTTAAGCTAATTGACAGTTTTCCTCACAGACAACTATGAAATTACCTTCTGCTAGAATCTAGTCCCTGCCCCAGGGCTGTCCTGTTATACAGCATTAAGCATTCTATACTTATTTGCATTATTTATTTATACACACACTATAATATCTTATGCACAGCATGTGTGCAATTGTCTACATATGATACAAAATTTGCATTAAATTCAAGTTGGTTAAATATATGTTCTACATTTCCTTATCTTTTTAAACAAAACAAGCTCAATGTAAATTAAATGGTTCCTATTAGCACCCATTGTTAAACTGTTAAGCAGTGTAATTTTTGTCTTCTTTTACATTTTTCTGTGCCAACCCTTAATGTAAGATTTTCAGCCATTACTTTTCTTGGCATTATGCTTTTTTCTCATAGACTCTACTTAAGAACTCTCTTTCAAGAATCCATAGGATGCTTTCTGCACTGATTTTGTATAAATTTCCACATTTAATAATAGTCTTTATACATGTCTTAATCCACCCAAGATATAATCTTTTTGAGAAGAAACAATTCTGAATAAAAAATCTTTGTGTTTCTCTTGTACCCAACAATGTCTTGCCTTTGGTAGGTGCTTAGTAAATAGTTGTGGAATAATCAAATTAATTGTATGGTAAATAAGAATTCGAAGGCTATGAATGAGGGCCTAAATGTACATGTCTTTAGTGCAGACTGATGACATTTCTTTAGCATGCCAAGAACTTGTTTGGCTGCTGAGTTTCAGAAAGTTAAGGCTGATGGAAAGTGTTATTTTGAAGTGTTGTAGTTCTATTTTTCTTGTTATTAAAAGAAGAAATATTCTCTATATTCACACATTTTTATATAAACCTTTTACTTTATACAATTAATTGCCTTTTAGTTCTTTGAAAATAAATGTTACTTATTTGTAATTTATTATTTGAGTAAGCAAATAAACAGAGCCTATGTTTTTAAACCTAGCCTTTGTGTATAAAGATGTGTAAAATAGATCTTTATATCTTCTTAGTAATTTCTTATCATGTTGCAGAAAACTGCCTACCATTACTTCATAATATAATAAATTTTCTTTTTGTGGGAAGTACTTTCTAATCCTCAAGCTTGTATGATTAAAATATCATTCTTATTTACTAATTTAAAGCTCAAGAATATACCTTACGTTTATATATTACTTGTTACAAAAACTCACATTTGGATTACCCTTTAGATATTATCTTTAACACATTACCTTTATTAAGGTCACTAGCATTCCTACAGAATGAACCCTATTTTACAATATGAATATCTTATACTGTAGTTTGAAATACTTTGCGCCATCAATTGACAAGAATTTGTTTATAGTAATGTGAGTCAGTGATCTGTGTCTATTTGTTTATTGGGAGAGAAGAAAGATAACAGATAAGTAATTTTTTTCTTTTGTATTTTTTACTCAAAAATAAAGATCTAGTCATAAATTCAACTGAAAAGCAGTTCAGTTATTAATGGAAGTTCCCTAAATCAGGAATGAATAGTTGCTTGTGGTAAAAAGTAATAGCCAAATAATTTAATGACTTGCTCATACATACTGCCCATTTCTTGTGTAGGAATAAAACTGTGTTGGAAAAAGGAAATAAAATGTCATAATATTGACTATAGTATATGTTCCTTCTTTCTGACACCCTGTCTCCTTTAGCATACTTCTATTACTTTTAGAAGTAGAAATTAATGATGAACTTCTTATTCAACTCAAATTAATAGTCATTGAAATTAATATTGAAGTCTCTGCATCTCTTGATATGCTCTAGGTAAGCATGAACCTTATGATTTCTCTTTTTTTGTTGAGTGAGTACATAGAAGTTGCTATAATTATGTAGAACCACACCCTCCCTGTAAAACACGCATTCTACAGTCCTTAATCAAGATTGTATAAAGCACATAGCACAAATTTGATTTAGACAAGATAAGGCATTCTCAAGTTATCCAATAGTTTTGGATGACCATGATAAAAACCTGAGTTAGATTTATACACCTAAAATCTGCCTCTGCCTGTCCTTTGCTATTACTACAGGAAACTAGGGATGGGTGAACCTAGCCATGTTTTGGGTCCGTCAAACATCTTGAACTACTTTTCCAATGTTCTGGGTTAGGCAAAACCCAAAATGTGTTTTGCCAAGCACATTTTCTCTTAATTCTTAAACCCAGGAGTATTTTAAGGTAAATTTAATCCATATGCTTCTGATTCATGTACACTAAATTCATCAAAATGTTCTGTCTTAAGAGCTATTTGATGTGCAAGAAGTCTTTTGAATATTTTATTAGCCTTTTAAAGTCAAATTCATTGGACTTTTACATTCAACTGGGCCAAGAACAAGTGAACCTGGACCCCCAAATGATTAAGTTTGGTTGCAAAGTCTAAACCATCAAGGTTTGTGAAGGTTCTAAACTTGGCTATACATAGCTTAATCCTTGGTAAGAATATATATTAACATAATTTTTGCAGAATGTAGATTGTGTAACACAATGAGTAGTGAACAAAATGCAAAATAAGGCATGGAAGTATAAAGAAGCCAAGTGACAAATAATTCAAAGCAGACTGAATGTCTGTTCTTTAGCAAGAACCATGCATGGGCTAACATAATGGAGGATGACACTGCATCTGTTTTCATTTTTCTTTCTTTTGGGAAGGCTTTCTTCTTTTTGGACTGTATCTGGACTTTTCTGCAAGTTCTCTTTCATTTCCATTTTTTGCACAGTCACCTAACTTATAGCTAGCATTGTAGCCTAAACATTAAATTAAAGAAAATTATGTTTAATATCGTATAAAGGGATTAGTTTTTTGTTGTGAAAAAGCTAAAATGAATTACTAACTTTATTTCTTAAGATGTCATTTTATCATTAGAATTTTTAGGTTTGTAAAATAATGAGCAGGTTGACATTGATTATGAAATTCACAAATCAAATTCACTATCAAAGTCCCAACTTCTGTAAGTTTAGACTAGGCAGTACTAATTAAAATTTGTAATAAAGAATAACCTATTTGATTACATATAGGTAAATTCTTTTTGATCTCTCTCATTATTATTTCTATATGATTTAGAAGACCAGACTATATTTAAGATATGTACATAATGGTAGTTAGGGGCTTAATTATGTAAATCAGAAAGCTAAGTAGTAAAGCAGAATAAGAGAAAGTAGAATAAAAAACTGCCATAGAGAAATAATTTATTGCATGCTAAAAAGCTGAGATCTTGATCTTACTTTTCAGTTTTGAAAATTTCTGAAAACTAGACCCAGACATTGAATAAAATAAAAATCAATAATAATTTTAGCATAAGCTTTGACAGTTGAACATGTGAAAAGTTTGTTTTTCCTACTGTTGTTGGCTAAAAAAAGCACTTTAGTGGCTTTCAAAGTATTCTGTTGTAATAAGACACAAATGATGATAAATATCTTTATAATCATTATCTCAACCATCCTATATTCTTTCAGCACTTTCTCAGGAATGCTGAAGAGTGACATAGATGAACACATCAGTAGAGAGTAGGAGTCAAGGACAAGTATATTGCAATGAGTTCGAAATTCTTGACTCAAATAACACACTTAAACATTTCTTTTTTTCCCTTTCTCTATATGCCAATTTTTGTTTAATAATGCCATACTAGGATTATAGTTTTTAAGAGTTAGGGCTTTGGCAGTAATATATTTTAGTTTTCAATCCTCACCAGCTGGTTAACTTTGAAGATTTCTTACTCTTTTTTAATGTCAAGTTTCTCTTCTGTAAAATGAGAACAAAATACAGGGTTCTTGAAATTATTGGAAATGATTAATATACATCAAAAGCTTAAAATCAGACAGACTTAAAAGCATATGATAAGTGCTAAATAAATGGTACCTTTAGGGTGGACAATCTACTTCTGTTTAAATTCTCAAGGATGAGTTATCTACTATGGAAAAAGATAGTGCCTGCTCCGTTTATCCAAGTCTTGCTGTGTCAGCTTGGCTAGGTTACGGTCTCTAGTTACTCAATCAAGAATTAATCTAGATGCTTCTATGAGGATATTTTCCAGATGTGATTAAAATCCATAATAAGTTAGTTCCCTGTAGGTAAGGGAGATTATCCTGGATAACCTGAGTGGGCCTGATCAATCAGTTGAAATGCCTGAAGAGTAGAGCTGAGACTTCCGTGATGGAAAAGGAATTCTGCCTGGGGAGATTTCCAGTCAAGATGGTGGAGTGGTAGGGGCTTTTAAAACAGATCTTCTACTGTTTCTTCTTCTCTGCTTAAACCCTGGCTGATGCATGAATTCACTCAGCAAATACGTACCAAGGGTTTTCTATGTATCAGATCAAGTATTATTCTAGATATCAAGACTTCCGTAGAGAACAGATTACATACTTCTCCTGTCATCACTGAACAGATGATATTTCCTTAGACAAATGATAATAAATACATATTTAAATTAAAATAATAAAAAATGCTTTGAAGTAGAAATACAAATTATTTTCTTATTAGCCTTTTTAGGTCTCATATGGAAACAGTTAAAAATGTTTTCTAGTGAATTTAAATCAGACTTATGTCTTAATTTAGTGACTTTTTTGTTTGTTTCTGTGAATCTAGAATTTCTACTATTAAAAATGCAAATATAGATTTTCTTGTAAGCAAAAAAATTTAAAAATTTAAATTTTCCAAGTTTAACGTATTTAATGAATAAATTGAGATGAACAAGGCAGGGAAGGGCCCTTTTACCTGTGTTAGGCTCTACTGTGTTACCCAAAAGACCATCATTGTCAGTTTTTTTTTATTGTATTACCATGTGGTATGCTCATTCATGTGACTACAACAGAAAAACCTTATACTTTCAGTGGGAAATGTTTAATCATCAAATGTGTTTATCAGAACAATAAAAAGAACCTTTAAAAAATAAAAAGAGCTATCAATATTAAACATGGAAAATAAGAATTAAAATTTTGAGATTTGGAATCACCCTTTAGTATGTTTTTTATTTAAATCTTGAAGGAATAAATAAACACATTGTTAGTAAGCAAATCTGAGGGGGATCTAACTCTTCAAATAGAAAGTGTTATAAAAAATTTTTCAATTAAGAAAACATTTTTTCACTTTCTTCTACACTATTTCAATATTACATGTCAGTTAGCCTTTAGATCATGTGTAATTAAATTTACAAAAATTTATTACTCTTTCTCATTTATAATTTTACAGAATTCTCCAGAAACTAGTGACTTGATTGGAAAAAAATGAACTAAGTTTTCCCTTTTCTTTGATTGTAAACACCCACCTCCTGCCCCTATGAGCAATTATAGGACTATTGAACATATGCCTACTTAAATTTCAAATTGCCAAGCCCTTTTGTGGTCAAATCCTAGCCTGAAATTTGATCAGATATTTATCTACTTAAAAAATAAGCACCTTCTTTAGTTATAAATGTAAATACCTTCTTACTGAATTGAATAAGGTTAAGACAAAATATACACATGGATATTCAATTTGAAAATAACTTTATAAAAATTACAGCTTTTTACAAACATGTTTTTTAATTACCCTGAACAGAAGGAAATATAATTTAGAAATCCTTAATTTCTCAGACTTTAATAATTTTGAAGGTTGAAAGCAATTGCTATATTGTGAATTTCTTTTTTTTTTTTTTTAAGAAAAACACACTGCTATACAATCAGCAAATATCAGCAGATTTCCAGGAGAAACATTAAAGGAGCAGACTTTTCTACACTTTAAGCTTATTCATGTGTAATGAAACAATTTAACTATTATAGAAATTGGAGCCAATACAAGTGGTAATTGATATCATTAAAACTATTGCTTATTACAGATCTTACCAATAATTGCCATGAATGGGTTGTTGAGGCGTCAGGAATATTAAAGGTTATGATTTTTTTTTACTTTTACAGTTTTATATCACAGCCATTCAAATATTTATAAAAATTCAAATATTTGTAATTATATATTATAAATAAATGTTATAAATTAATTTCTCCCTTATGTAGACTTTCTTAGATCCTCTTTAATTTACTCCACTCTGTCCTACAATTAGCTCATTTTCTATCTGAGTCATGATGGAACATATTGCTTTATTGTATAAACCCTCTGAGCCAAAACATTCTTCTCTCATTAGCCTAGTTTCATTGTCCTTTGAAAATACAAGGACCCACAAATTAACAATGCAGAAATATTTATTAATTCTCATGAAAAGGATTTTATGTAAAATTAAGGAAATATAAAACAAGACCCAAGATCGCAATGCATCTCATTTAAATGCTGTGTAATTTGCAGAAAGCTATTAAAGTGATTCTACAAGTTACTTTCCTTCAGATTTTCTCCTTTGTAAACATGCCCAAATAAATCAACTGTTTACACACAACTAAGCAATAGATCAATATGGAGTGAAATAAGGAAGAAAAAATTGAAGGACAATCTGTAAACAGTTAGAAGACAATGGAACCTTGAGCAGCATGGTCCGTAATGAACAAATCATGCCAGACCATGATGATAGGCTTGTCTGACAGAGTTACAGAACTAATTGGATGAAGAGGATGGAATCGATGTCATGTATTTGGGCTCCAGTGAAGCATTTGAAACAGTGGATCATGAACTTTTACTTGCAAATGAATTATAATTGCTTTGGATGAGAACAGAGTCACACGGAACTGGGAACTGGCTAAAAGATCATAAACAAAAACAAGAGATGGCAATGGATCCACTCAGAGGATAACTGCAGCAGGTTTTCACAATGGTCAAAGTTCCGTAAGCTTTTATTTATTGGTGGTTAAAACTATTTTTCCTTAGTAATTTTGAAGTAGAAATGTTTTCAGAGGTACCCAATATAGTAACCAAAGAAAACAATCAGACCTAAATATGAGTTCATATAAATCAATATCTAATTTAGAATTTATGTCTGACTTAAGTTGACTTTTAAAAATGTTTATTATGTAAAAAAGTATGAGTGCTTAATATTTAGGCAATAACTAGTGTCAATAGAACAGAATGTTTAAAATATTTTAGGTATTATTATACATTATACCTGCTTATTGAAGTTCAGTAGCACCTCTATTAGAAACGTGTGAAAGAAAAAAATTAATCATTTAATTTTTATAAATCATGCTTGTGGTTTCTCTATATTTGTTTAAATTAGATGGGTTTTTGTAGTAACAAAAGAACAAAATGACAAATTTAAAATATAATATATACGATACAGATTTTTAACTGCTAGGAGACTATCAGAAAATAGCTGTAAACCAGTCAGAATGGCCATCATTAAAAAGTCCACAAATGATAAATGCTGGAGAGGGTGTGGAGAAAAGGGAACCCTCATACAGTGTTGGTGGGAATGTAGTTTGGCGCAGCCATTATGACAAACAGTATGGAGATCCTTTAAAAATTTAAAAAGAGATTTACCATATGATCCAGCAATCCCACTCCTGGGCACATAATTGGAGGGGACTCTGATTCAACTTATTTACAGAATAGAAATAGACTCACAGATATAGAAAACAAACTTATGTTTACCAGATATGGTAGGGGGTGTGAAGGGGTAAATTGGGAGTTCAAGATTTACAGATACTAGCTACTAAATATAAAATAGCTAAACAAGTTCATACTGTATAGCACAGGGAACTATATTCAATATCTTGTAGTAACCAATATTGAAAAAGAATATGAAAACTAATGTATGTATGTACATGTATGACTGAAACATGTGCACCAGCAATTGACACAATATTATAAACTGACTATACATCAATAATAAAAAGAAAAAAATAGCTGTGAATGTTAGAGTCATTTATGAAAGAAAAGGAAATTATGTATAGATTGATAATGAAATGTGGTAGAATGGCTTTTCCAAAATGTGAGCTAAAAGATAATTTTAGAAGTTATCCAATAATACTTTAAATTGTATGCATTTATATGTATTAGAAAATAGCAAGTGATTAAATGGCATAAACATAATTTGAAATATATTTAAGTTGGAACAAGAATGCCATCTCAAGAAAAATATTCACTGGAAAATGGTAAAATAGTATAAGATATGGTCAACATTCAGGTACACAGAAGACTAATGTTTGGGAAATATTGCCGATGAAAAGTCGTATTGCCTTATACACTAAACAAAGGTATGTTTAATTACATGAAAGAGTAATGTATTGAGATGATACCAGCAAAATTCTCAAGCAAAAATAAGATTAAAATGTTAAATAAAAATAACTTTCATAGCATCCTGTATAATCTAAACATTTCCCAGTTCTGGCCGACAGCTCATATAAACAGTATCCCATTGCAATTTTTTGCATCACAGCAAATGAGCCTGAAGATTCTCTTGAAGATTTAACCTGCGAACAAATTCTTACGTACCCCTTTCAATTTTTAAACATCAACAGAATGAAATAAAAACATGTTTAACAGAAAAGAAAACCATTATTGTCCCCATTGGGTTTACCTTTAAATGGAAAGAGTACATTTGCTGCTTGTAACTGAACTCTTAGTTGAATGAAAACTACTACTCCAAGATTATATCACCACTTATTTTTATTCATAAAACCTGAAAAGATAGAGGCACAAGAAAACTAGAGTAAAATGCGCACATTGAGGAAAAGGCAGATTTAAAAGCATTTTATCCAAGTAGAAGCAATGAAAACTTTTGGTTTACACAGCAGCCTTCTGAGGACAACGGTGGGTTTACGTCACTGGTTGCACTTAAAGTTCATCCTGAAGAGCACTGAGGCCAACATCTAAGAGAGAATTCTCACAGGAGAGATTAGATGACCTGTCATGCCCTTTCCATTTCTTATTTGCGTGATTTTGTTGTGCTAATAATTATTGTTTTGAAAAGAATATTCTGGCAACTTGAGATTTTATTTACAGCCTTGGGAGTTGTCTGGCTGCGTTCATCTAGAACTGAGCTGTCGTGTCCAGACATGGCGAAATCAGGAAATGGCACGTCATGGACCCCAGCCTTTCCTGGAGCATTTCTACTTAGAGAGGCAGTGTTAGTAACCCTCAGCTTTTGGAGACAAAGAATAAGCACTACAATTTACCTTACAGATGGAATAAACATAAAGACATTAACCCTATCTACAAATATCTCCTACTTCACCATAATTCTTGGGTTGAATAAGGTCATGATCTTTGCCTTATTGTATTTTTGCCTGAAATATTGACACATATGTATTGATTCATTATTTCTTCCATTTAGGAAATATTTCCTGTGTCTACCCTGGTAGTTGTGCTAAATATTGAAGACACAGTGATAAAAAAAAATACACATCCTTAATGCCCTCAGAGGGCATACTCAGCCAAATGAGTAATTATAATAAAAGTAATAAGTGCTCTGATTAGAAAATAACAGATATTTTGCAATTATATAGATGGGACACCCAACCCAGCCATGGTGGTCGAGCTGTGAATGTTAGAGTATTTTATGAAAGAAAAAGGAAATAATGCATAGATTTATAGTGAAATGTGGTAGAATTTATTAAGTTCCAATTTTCCAAATTGGATCATAGGCGTGATGATAAAGAGTTTCTCAGAGCAAACTATATATACATGTGTGTATATAAATATATATAGCATATGCAAACATATACATAATACATACATATGCTACATATATATCTATGCTACATACACTAGGCAAAGGGCACAGCTCGTCTGGAGACTCCAAAGTAAGAGAGCATGAAATGTTTAAGGACTTAAAAGATATTTAATAAGTTACAGGGTACAGTTTGAGAGAAAGGTGATAAAAGATTAGGTTAGAAGGGCTCCAAACATTGTCTGCTCTACAATTTGAGGGGCCCCATTCAGGTGGACCATGTCACCCAGGTGAGGGAAGTAGTGATCTTAGCCTAGAAACAGTGAGGATGGAAAGAACTAAAACAAGCCAAGAAATATTTAGGAGGCAAATTAAACAAGACCTAGTAATTGGATATGAAGAGTGAGAGAAAAGGTGAGAAGGAATTTTGCTTGATCAATTGGATGCCTAGATGGTGCTGCCCTTAACTAAGATGAGAAACTCTGAAGGCAAAATCAACTTTAGGTGGAAAAACTTTATTAGGTAGTTTGAACTTGCTGACTTTGAGGTGTGCCTGGAAACCCTAAGTGGGTATTTCTAGCAGACAGCTGGAGATGCATATTTGCAATTCAGAAGAGGAATCTAGTCTAGATATAAGTTTTGAACAGATGATAATTGAAGCCATGGGAATAGGCCTATAGCTATATAATTCTAGATTTATAATAATTATTAAAGGATCTTTACTGGAGTAGATTTTCTAATTTATTTTGATAATCCACATTTTAGCTTAACATCTGCATAATTTATTAAGTTCCAATTTTCCAAAATAATATAGAAATATAGAAACTACAAGCAAGCAGAGCAAACCAGTCAGTTTTTTAATATATACTTGTATTTTCCACAATGGATGTATAATGATTTTCATACACAGGTACAAGTAGGTGCTACTCAATGTCTTTCTAAATTTTTAATTTAGGGGAATGGATAGTAATTGGCTCATTTCTGATAGTTGAAACAGTATTTGTTTTTAAAAAATTAAATGAAAACATGAATTAAAAATATGGAAATCCCTAACTTATTTAATAAAAATATTGGTATTGCCCTTAAACACTTAGTAGGGCAGTTAAAAATATTAATATCGATTTCTATTCTTTTTTCTCAGTCTACCCTATTGTGAAAATAACCATGAATAGTAAAGTGCCACACTACTGATAGAAGGAAGAAAGGCAAAGAAGTCACAATTATGAACGAAGCTGTTTGCATTCTGGGTAAGTAATAATTATTCATTACTTGGCTATAATTAATGTTTTTGGTACCTTGCAAAAATGAGAAGTGAGAATGACTTTAGTAGATACATTGTTCTTTATGACATAGATTGTTGTGAACAATATAGCATGGTTCTGTACATTGTTCTGAATTTGAAAATGATGATTTATTTTTGATCACTGGCATGTGGCTATGTATACAGAAATCCAAAACAAGTGAAGCAATCAGTCCATCAATTGGTTATTTTGTTTACATGAAATCAAAAGAGTTAGCTTGACTGATTTTCCCCCTCCTTGGATGTTTGGGCATGAAATATGTAACCCAGATGTCAGCTGGGGCCACCTTGTCTTCCTTGAGATCTAGATAAGATTGCCTTGAATCTTGATACCCACCTTGTGGAAGGAGGAAACAGTTCTCAAAATGTCAGTGAAATCCAGGTAGCCTCAGTGCTTAATGGTTACTCTTCCTCCAGCCTGTCTCTGGATTTCTGTGTTTCCTGTCTCTTTTATCCACCAAATCATTCCAGATTCACACTCTGAATTCTTTTTTTCCTCACAAAACAATAACGTAGCCCACGCAAATGAAACATTGAGTGTAGAGAACTTTTTGGAAGATTGGGACAAGGAGGGATTAAGAGGGCAGAAGCATTTACACTGCCACAGGAAGAATGCCTACATTAAGTATAAGGCCACCCTGAGTCCTTCAGCCATCCTTCCTGATGGGCATTTCCATCAGTTCGTCAGCCACTCTGGAAGTGTGCTTTGGAATAAACTCATGAATTTATATATACACCCAAAGATTTAGATAATAGTATTGTTTGTAATAGCAAAAATTGAAACCAAGTTTCCTTATATAAGAGCCTGATTAAATCAATCAGGATATTCCATACAGTGTGATACTGAGCAGTCATTTAAAATGAATGAAAATCAGCTGATTTTTCAGTAGAAACGCTACAGGCTAGAAGGGAGTGGCAAGATATATTTAAAGGGATAAATGGAAAAAACCTACAACCAAGAATACTCTGTCCAGCAAGGCTCTCATTCAGATTTGATGGAGAAATCAAAAGCTTCAAAGATAAACAAAAGCTAAAAGAATTCAGCACCACCAAACCAGCTTTACAACAAATGTTAAAGGAACTTTAGTCATCAACCCATAAGAAAAGAGAACAAAAAGAGGAAAGAGTAAAAAAAAAAAAAAAAAAAGACCTACATAATATTGCTTTGACAGTGCAGGGTCTTTTTATGGTTCCATGTAAATTTTGAAATTGTTTGTTCTTGTTCTGTGAAAAATGTTGTGAGTACTTTGACAGGGGTTGTATTGGATCTGTGGATTGCTTTGGGTAATACAACCATTTTGATAATGTTGATTCTTCCAATCCAAGAGCACAAGATATCTTTCCACTTGTTTGTATCATCTTCAATTTCCTTCATCAGTGTTTTACAGTTTTCAGAGTATAGGTAACCTCCTTGGTTAAGTTTATTTCTAAGTATTTTTGATGCAGTGGAAATGTTTATGCCAGTTATAAAATTCTGGTTTTGAAGTGGGAAAAAAAAATGAATGAAGGGCTGCAAATGGCAAAATATCCTCCTTTCTTACCGGTGAGTTGCATTCCATTACATATATATGCTGCACCTGTGTGATGTTTCAGATTTTGGAAGTAAATAAACATATAATGAACTGGAAGAATACCCCCCAGTTATAATAGCAGTTCCTTTTAGGGATACGAACTGGGTGAGTGGGAATGACTGTTCCTTTCATTTTTATACGTCAGTATTGTTTAATTAAGTTCAATTTAAGTAAAAGTCATTTAAAATTAATTAATAGTACATAGATTCATTTTAATTAATTAATTAAGTAAGTAAGTAAGTAACTCCAAAGCTGTTCATGCCTTAAGTTTGGGCCAACCCACCTTCCTGGTGCCCTGCCAGCCTGCAGTCTGTTCCCAAACCAGATCCTTTGCACTTGTTCTTCCCTCTGCTTTGAGTTCTCCTTACCTGCTGCCTCGCCTCATTTGGGTCTTGATTCAAATGCCACCTCTTCAGAGATGCTTTCTGTGACCATCCTATCCATCCTAAGCCCCCTAATCCGCCTAGTAATTCTGTCTTGTTGCCCTGTTTCATTTGCTTCATGAAACTTACCACTCTTTGAAATTATGTATCTGTGTGTCTGTTTGCCTGTGTCTCCCCTAGTAGAACATTAGCCTTATGCCAGCAGTGACTTTGTTTTGTTTGTTCCTATAATTTCAGTGCCTAATAGTAAGCACGCAGAATGATGAAGGAATGAATAAGTTAAGGAGGGGAGTCACATGTCCCCCCTGGGTCTTATCTTCCTTAATCCAGAGTTTATTAAGAATAAATTCTTTCCTAAGAGGAATTCATGTGTCAGTTCTTAAATATTACACTTACTTTGTTTTGAGTATTTATTAATTGATACCATGTAATTTAGACAGGAATCAAGACGGAATAAATTTTAATAAACTTGCTAGAATAAAAATAAGCATAATTATAAAAAATTGAACCATCAGTAGGTACTCTACATATGCAGTATTTTAGGTAATCCAATAATCATATGAGATGGACCCTATGATGATATTTATCATATTATAGTATAACTGACTTCAGATTCTCAGAGGACTCATTCTCATGAATCTCTACAGATTTTCTTGATTGAGCAAGGCATGTTTTATGAATTTTTCCCATAGCTGGAAAGAAAATAACAAGATCAACTAGATTTTTTTGAGCAAATTAGTAAGATGTAGTCAATTGAATTATAGATACATTCTAGAAGGTAAAGATTCTGTTTTTCTCAGCATATTCACATCCATTTCATAGAATCATCAAAATAAACCAGTTTCAGTGTTCTGTTGATAGTGATTACCTGTGTTTGAGAGTAGTTTATAGGCATGGAACAGCTGGAAAAAAACATTTTTTAAGGAAGACTTATGGAGCTATATGCTGCAGGTAAGACTGCCAGCCTCTCCATCTTTCCCCAACCCATGACACCACCAGTCTCACCACTTGATCTGCAGTGAGGAACAAAATTCAATAAATAATGCACAATGGGAATCAAATAGCCACTTTGCCCTTTAAATAAATCACAGTATGTCTTTTATTTCTTCTTCCCCTCAGTTAACATCAGAAACACAAGCCTGCAAGGCCTCCCATCATCATGCAGAATCTCAGTTTCTACATTCCCTGATCTGACCAATCAGATCATTCCAGGTAGTGGTGTCTCTATTTGTGTTCACTGAGATCTCCTTTCCAAAAGTATGACTGTCTTTCGCCTCAGTCATGTTAGGGCCTGATAATCTCAGACTTGAGTTCCACCCTTTTCTCATCCAACCAATGCTGAGACTAATCAAGATAGAATGTCCTCAGCATAGAACATTCTGTCACAGGAAGGTGAGTCCATTACAAGCAGTCTGCTTAAGGAGAGAACAGAGTTTACTGCAGGGGTAGTAGATATGTAGAGTTAGAGAGACAGAATAGACATGGATTCAAAATCTATTTCCTTTAAGTAGTTTGGACTGTATTTTCAAGCTAAATTTTTAAGCAGGGATGTCTAATTCATGGTCACCCTGGTAACAGTGTGGAGAATGGGCAAGAGCCTATGTTTTAACTGTTCCTTGGAACCAAAGAGTTCATTGGAGGTGCTAAGCACAATCTTCAAACATTTAACCCAAATGAGATTTTTAAAAAATAATTTAACATTTAAAAACTATAATTAATATGCCTATCAGTGGAATAAGTAGTTACCTTTACCACTTCAAGATAGAAATAAGGTTAGGAGCAGAAAGGTTCAAAGCATCTTGCTGTAATAAAGCCTGGTTAGTGTTCATATCTCCATCAGGAATTCTCAGTATGTGGAGTCAACTGCAGGTCCCCTTACATGAGCCATTACTGAGTGAGGAAGCACCAAAATGTCTCATCACAGAGACAACTGGACCTATCAGAGCCCTGCCAGGCCTCTGGGGAGGCCTGTGTTGCTGACACTAAGCCACTGCCTTTCCATGATGGGTTCCAGGGAAAGACATGAGCTGGTGCCCCTGGGCCTGTCTGCTACCACCTTGATAGTAAAATGGGAAATGTTTTTCTTATGAAAAAATGCACATGGTAAAGAATTTTGAATATTGGAGACTTCATCGTATTAAGAGGTGCTGCTGGGTTAACTCACTTGTTGTGTGTTGAGCTGAGAACAAAGCTCTCCTGACTGCCTTTGAACGTTTATTTAAAGTGCTTTAAAAAATATATTTGATCAGGCATTTCTTGCTCTGATTTTGATTTTGCATTCAGCCTTTGCTTTCATTGTGGATGTTCGTTCATGGTGTGACCCATCCAGCCCTGTGACAGTATTTGAGTCAAACTACTATTTCTAGACCCAGCCTTCGGGAATGACACACATGACAAGGTGCCGGCAGAGCAGCTGGGTGCAGGTCCTCAGCGTCTTTAATCATAGTTGGGCTGTAATAAGTGAATGCACGATGCCTAGGGTGGAGATAATATAATATTATAGTTCCCTTTGCATTTAGATTAAGTTTAGATGCTCTTTTTTTAACACTTGACTGTTTTTATATTTTATTATTTCATATTTGACAATGTTACTGAATATTTTCAGTCGTTTCTTTTTTGGTCTAGCTTTTATCGACAACTTTTTCATAGGAGAGATGAAATAATTACCTTTGAAACCAGAAGTGGATTTTTGGTTATAAACAGAAAATTAAAGATGGCATTTGATGACGGCTGTGATGAGAGTGATTAGGCTGAATAAAATATGATAAGTTATAGCATAAACTAAATTCATAACTAGTGAAAAATGACTTGAAAATAGAATAGCACATAATGGCAAGAGCTCCTTTTTTAAAAAAAAAAAAGTGCCCTAGGCTATGATGTGGGTCACACTTCACAATACCTTTAGTTCTGGGCAAGAGGGGCCCCTGCCCTGGATCCCATGCTTTAGAGGGTCCTATTTTTGTCCTTCTGTGGCTACATCCCTCTCCACGAAGCATTTGAGTCCTTGGAATCAAAGAGACAAGCCCCACTGAAGCCCACAGCTCTGGTTCAGGCTGTCCTTTATAAGTCATGGTTCCTGGAATTCCCTGCCCTCAAGCTCACTCCCAGGACCTGCTGGGGGCTCTTACCTGGATCATCCTCCCAAAGTAGTTCTATACTGTGGTGTGTACAACCCTAGGACTGAAAGGTGGCCCAGGTGTGACTAGTGGGTGTCTATGGAGCTTTGACATGCAGCTGAGGAGACCCCACGCACCCTTGGAGAGCCCCTCAGGGTGTGGAATGAGCCAGCGATGGCAGGAGAAGGAGGCCAGCCTGCAGACTGGGAGCCAGTTGTTCTCATGCCTCCATGTGTCAGAGCAGGACTCTGAGGGGCCCGGAATTCTAAGTTCAAACTGGTGGCCATCCACATCCCTATGAGCATATATTTGCAAAATAAGAGATAGAGCATATTTTGTTTACTGTCATTTTCAATACCTTTAAATATTTAGAATTATGGTATTCTTCGTGTTCCTTCACGTTCCAGATCCTATAAATGTCAAGGATGTGCCTATATGGGATTAAATCCAAGCCATTCTTACAATAATCCTGTAAGTGCGTACTATCATTTTCTCTACTTTATAGAAGAGGGAACTGAGGCACAAAATTGTTAAACAACCATCTAAGGCCACAAAGCTAGTGAGCCAGGCTTGGGGTGAGATGGTTGGCTTTGTACTTTCTCTTAAACATTATACTATGCTGCTTCCTAAAAAAAAAAAAAAAGTGTCGACAATTCTCACAGCAAATTCCTGGATGACAAGAAAGTAAATGCTAGTAATTCATTGGGATTCACCTTTTACGTAGTAAAAATTACCTAAATCCATGATATATTTTATGTTGTGAAATTGGTAAATGTTATTATAGCCCCTGCAGTTACAATGTCATTTTGAAAGAAAACGTTCAGAGCATAAAATTGAGGCTCTTATCTTCTTCTCATCATTCACTGAACAGCTTAATGTTTTTTACAGTATGTTTATTTATATACATATAAATACTTGTGCTGCTCTTAATAGTATTGGATAAGTCCGTATAAATTCTTTACTAGACACAAACTTAAATTGTGAATTTTTCAGTTTCCTATAATCATATTGACAGTAAATTCCAGAAATTTCCTTTTCCATGCTAATTTGGTCAATGCTTTTAGGCAAGGTACTGAATCAAGTATTTCAAGTGAGACAGAAGAATAGTACCCTTTTTTGTTTGTTTTCTGATAAAGTAAATCCTTTGGGTAATTATTCCTTAAACAAGGGTTGCATTGCTTTGTATACCTTACCAATACCTTTAAAGAGCTGAACTGATTTAATTTGGCAAAGCTTTGCTTATAGCTGCAGATAAAGTATCAGAAATGAAAATGAAAATAAGAACCTAACATTAAAACAAAATAAAAATGACTATTTCAAGACATTGAATGGATATTTGACAGATAAATACTAAGTATCTGAAATTTTAAAAATATACCATTAACTATTTCATAGTGTTACAGATATATTTAAAATTTATTTCCTGCCTAATGGTAAATATTTACCCAATCAAAGAATCTATTCATCCACTCTCTCTAAATTGGATACTTACTAGAGAAGTGTGAATTTGTAAACCTTACAATATGACTTAGATACAGATTTTACTTTCAAATGTTCTTTTAAGTTTTGACTCTATTTAACTGAACAATAGGTCTGTGTGATTCAGAATTTTCTTGATACTGTGTAACCAAGATAAAACATAGAAATATGTTAGATGTTGAGGCTGTAACTGCCACTGATAGCCATTCTCATTGACTGATGTGGTAATGTAACATTATGTTTATAAAATATCCCTTTTGTTTTATTTATGAACCCTTGTTGTGTTTCATTAAAAATATAGCTCTGCTGTTCAAATATTGGATGAGAAAATAGACACCAAGCAGAGGATACGCAGGAGTTTAGGCGAGAGCTGCTGAGGGCCAGAGGCAGACTTGTGGGGTGGGGTGGGGATGGGAAGGGAGCTGAGGCATAGGGGCCCATGAGGTCACCCTGTAACTGTCTCTGTCTAGAACACATGCCCCATGTAACCCTCTTTCTGCAGCTACCTGCTAATTTGTCAAGATTTACCCAGAGAAGACAGGACATTCAGAAAAGAGAATTACCCCATCCATTTTAAGACCCAGTACTGTATAGATTTCATAAGAACCCTTTCTCCTTGGCTGGATGACCATCTGAGCATGCAGAATTATAGACCGAAGAAATAATCAAGTCCATTGTTTCTAGGTGACTGAAGTTGCCTGATTCTGATAGCACCATCAGGCCTTCTTTTCTCTTTATTCTTAACTAAATACACACTTGGCTTTTTGTTAGCAGATGTCTCACAAAGCTAATAGCCTGTATTACCCCATATAAAGGGAAATTTTTAGTGCCTCACTCCATTGACTAATAACAAACATCCATTAAAAACTTTACAGATGAATATAATAAGCAAAAAACCCAAAGAAACAAAAACAACAATAATAAAACACTTTTATATTTATTTCCCTATTTTTCTCACTTGTTTCCTCAAAGTGAGGCCTTGATATTCAAAGAACTGGGGCATGGAAGAAAATCAAACTTGCTGTCTCCTGGAAGATCTCTAGTGCACACCAAAGTCATTAAGTAGTATCTTTCTCTCCCTCAGATGCACTGGCTTGGGGGTGGGCCTTCCTCTTTGTCTTAGTATGGCTACTGACTTTGTTTACTAATGACGTATTATTGCCACAGTTCTACTTGTTGGAACATTACGGATTACTTTTTCTTAAATTTTAGATTAATATTACATTCTATGTTTGCACATCAAATTATGTTGGTCTCTTCCCCCTTTAACTCAGAAAAGAGTTTGTGACGTATTGAACAAAGGGACTGATTTGAAGCTTTTTTAACAAAAGAAGCACTGTTAATATAGCCTCATACCTTCAAATTACATGATCATTGACTGTATACAAATATTTCCCATTTTGGCAGGCCCCTCGTGCTGAATCAAATGGCAAATCGTGAGTATTCCACCTTTTCTTTTTGAAAGAAAGAAAACCATTTGTAGTTTAACTGAGGGGACTGCCTTTCATCTTTCACTTTGGCTATGTTAACATACAGGATGTGAAGTTGAAAACTGAAATAGTGTTTTGGTAATATTATTTAAAATCCCACTTTGCCTGACTATATCACATAATAATTCAGAGGTGGCTAAGGAGAAATCTGAGCAAGCCAAATCATTGACTTTCTCAATTGATAGAGAGCCTCTCTGAGTTAAAATATAAATCACATGTATTTTTATTCTCCTAAATAGGATTACTAAGCTCCGTACTAAATGAGTGCATTCTTCCCTGACTTAGTAAGCGAGGTACTATCTGAGGCAAAACAGCACGGAGAATGTTTACTTGCCAGATGGGGAGGATAAGGCAGTTGGGATCCCATCCCTGACCTGACATGAGTGGTGTGTGCTGTGCCCTGTCCTTTGGTGCCTCAGCAGCTACTAAATCCCACTGTGCTTCCTATTGTTGGCTGACAAGAAACAGAAGCCTCTTCCCACAAGTGACTGGTGGCAGATGGATCAAGCCAGTGAAACGCTATGCCCCAGACTTTCATCTGCCCAGCTCTACGGGGTCATTACAAAGTTGCTTTCACACATTGTTCCTCTTATGACTGCAATTCATGTGCAGTGTGGCCAATAGTTAGTTTAATTTAGCAAGTTTATTTAAAACACTGACTATAGGCCTGGCAGGGTGCTGCTAGCCTTCTGAAGGTTAAAAAAAAAAGACATGAACACAACATATTAGCTTGTTGTGTTTCATTTTTAAAGGAAGTAATAAGTGTAAATCTAGGAAGCCACAGCACTGAAATAAATCAAGATCACTCGGTCCTCTATTTTCTTGTAGATTAACAAACTCTTTTAGGGGTAATTAGTGAACATAGCAGTTAAACAAACAAAAATGATAAACGCGGAAGAGCATGATAAATGTTAAAGTCTTAAAAATTTTGAGTACACGTATTGAAATTTAAGTCATGGATATTACTATTAACTTTTTGGTTTTAAACGCAGAATTACAGAGGCGGACTTTTATTTAGTTCTGAGCTTATTTGTATCTACCTCTTTGTCTATCCATCCATCCACCCACCATTCATTCATCTATCTGGTTACTTACTCTGTTTTCAAGGTTTTCCTTGGTGAGAAATGAGTTTCTGAACCATTTATCATACCCACAATTAAAAGTTTTCATTTAAACCTGTTGATAGAGGAAAACAGCTTTGAATCAAGCGTATTGCTCCATTCTAAGAAAGCCAGCTGGTGGGCAGTACTGCTCAAAGGGCGGCTGGCCAAAATATCCAAAAAAACAAAGGAAAATCTTATTCTACAACTTTTATGAGCCCACAAAGTCCTTCCTCTCTTTAAAGAGCTCTCTCACTTTTATGTTTGTGTGTCATCAGTTTTTTTTCTTCTTAAACATTTTGGGGGACACAAACCGGAAAACGTTATCTGGTTTCAGACGTGCACCATAGCCCAAGGCAGGACGGAAAACGGAGAGGCAGCTCTGCAGACTTGTTCTCTAGATGCAAGTGTGCGGGAGTGTCTTGCTGCACCTAATCTGGAATCAGCTAAGAGTATTTATTTGAGAAAACCCAACAAGTAGACACATTCAGTGGACAAACTGAATAAAACTCAAGTTACGTTTGCTGTTTTACAGACCATTAGCTATTCCAATTCCCAGCAATAAAACAAATGGTCCGTCCTCTCAGCTTTAGACCATTCCATGAGTCTAAAGACTAATAAGACTACTTTATCTGAGATTTAATACAAAATATGCATCAATTACATTTATTTGAAGATGGGCATTCACTATAAATAACTTGTAAAATATGCCTCTTTAAAAACCCAACACATCAACACATTTTTTTTCCAGACCAGAATGAACATGGGTGGGCCAATTTTTGTTTAATTGTATATATTCTTTCCAAGTTAGTGCTTTGAAAAAGTGATGAAATCCTTCCTCACTGAAAAGCAGAGTGAAGCAGAAAAGCCATACCAATCTGAGTATGACATCTAAAAGGTGACCTAAGTGAGAATTACTTCTTTATTAAATAATTTCCTGCTTTAAAACATCTTAACAGTCATAGACCGATTCTCAAGTTCTTTTGGTGGCAAGTGACATGGACCTGATGAATTTTATTGCGATTTGAAACCCCCAAGTCCAGTTCTTTGACTTGGGAACATTATTTGAGTCTTTTGAATTCACAGCTTTCACTGAGAAATTTGGACTTAGTAGGTTTGGCAGAGCCTGGGGACCTATATTTTTATCATGGCCGCAGACATGCCTGGGAATCCTGCCAATCAAACCTTTGCCAGGGTGTATAAGTAATTTGTTACTAGTTTGTGAACTGAAACATGATTGATTTAGTGTACAGTCCCAGTTTCCTAATAATTTTGACTCCATTGCATTCAAGTGTTAGTGTCTGTTTAAAAAATACTGTCCAAAAACAATTTCCATATTTCCTATACTTTCTACCTCTAGAAACCTTTTTATCTTTTAAGTTGATGCAAATACTGCCACATCCACATGGCTTTCCACTATATCATAGTTGAAAGTGGCCTCTCCCTGCACTGACAAGAATTGGTCTTTGACAGAAGTGATTTCACTAAAAAGCTGTTTGGTGTGATATGTGTGTCTTTTGAGGAACGTATCTTTCAAATTATTGTGGAGTCTACTATCAGGATATTACCACATAGCATCATAATGAGGATCAGAACACATTACTCCCCCATAAGAATATTTGTAATTTTCTGAAGGCAGTGCGACAGAACAATTAGGAACAGGGATTTTGAAAACACTGCATATGTGAATATCACAGTGTCATTACTTACAAGCCATATGAGCTTGGACAAGTTGCTTAATCTCCTTGGCCTCGATTTCTTCATCTGTACAATGGGGATAAAGTTTAATGCCTACCTAATAGAGTTATTATGAGGATTAAATGAATTGGTATATGTATAATTCTTAGAATAACACCTGGCATTTACAATGACTATACTGCGTATTTGCTATTATTATTTTTCATAAGTGGTTTGTATTTATGTTATGAATTCTGAGAACCCGTTCTTCACTTTTATCTCTTCTCATTGACTGAATATCAATTTAAAGCCAAGTTTGTGACCTGACCATAACAAAAAGGGAACATTTTTAGCCTTATCCTTTTGTCTCTTCTATTGTATTTATCTCCTATTTAATTTATTCAATCTTATATAATTTTATGAATTCATGGAAGCTTCTTGATATTCTTTCTAGAAAAAAGTAGAGTATATAAAAATAAATAAATTCACATTTTTTTTCCTTTATCCTGCTAATTGAATTGCACAACAACATGAAGGAATTAAGGAATAGCCTTATTCTAGGACAAAGCAAAATATAGAAAGTTGTCGTTTAAACAGAAAAGTTTGAGAGGGGGAAATTATGTATAGAATAAAACAAGAGGGTCACTGTGTGACAGTAGACAATTTTCCTCCTAATTTGCTTTGCTGTCATTTGGAGAAATATATACAGTTTAGTGTAGCTATCCAGTGTGATCAACCATATCATTTTCAGTGGGTGGTTGTTCCTCTGTGACAGGGGATAACATGTTGGAATCGCTGAATGAAATTATAGTAAAACTAATCTGACAACTTGTAGGCCCATTGCCATAATATTCAAATAGCCTCCAGGCATGCACAACACAGCTATTCATAAGAAGTTCTGGGGTCTTTTTGATTCTGTAAGTGGCTTTGTTAAACTGCTGTCTTATGTTGAAAATTTTAACCATAAGAACAACAAAAACACTCCTCTCCACCCCCTTTATAAATAGCACTGGATGACTAGGAATAGGTTTCTATCCTTGAAATCTCTCAGAGGCTCATAATGTTTTTGCAAACCACAATAGCATTACTTCTCCACAAGAGCATTGTGTTTGTAGTTTATAATGTCATCTGGACTTCTTGATTGATTTATAGCATAGTTATCCAGACATCTCAATTCATTAACTGAAGTATTTTTCTCAGCTTAAGTCATGTGTGCTGTCAAATACTTTTCTTTAGTTCTCAGTGATGCCCTGATGCTGGAATCCTGCAAATTCCAGATTAGGAAAAGATCTTTCAATTCCGTGACTCATGTCCCCAACTTTGATTGAACAAAACTATTCACCCAAAGACTTAGACTGACACTTAGTGACAATAACTTTCGGGTTGAGAGGGTAAAACTATCAGAGATGGCAAAGAGCAAGCCCCGCTTGAAGAATGATTCTGGGCCTGGAACCCAAGCAGCGGAATGTGAGAATCACATATGAATTTAATTGCCAGCTATTTAACTCTACTGATATTTTTTCCCTCATGTGCCAATCCTAATTTTTCTGGTCATTAATAAGTACAGAAACCAAAGAAATCTGTCATTTAAAATATGTGTTATTATTATACAGTGATTAGAGATAAGAGAAGTAATTCCAGAATTTATAATCTGGTGCACAAATAAGTGGGATTAGAAAATTGTACATAGTAAGCTACGTATTAAAACAAAATCATAACTGCTCAGTAAAATTATTATGCTAGAGTAAAAATGACTATTGGAAAAAATTCTAACAATATTCTTGGATAGTCATGGTAGGCATTTAGATAATTAGTGTGTGGAAGAAAAAAGAATTGCAGTATTTTGAGAAATTTTAAGAAAAATCTTGGCTACTAAGACATTTATTTCATCTCTTATTTTTCATGTTCTTATAAATTCTTTGATTTTATGTCAGAACTTCTATATGGTCCATTTAGAGTCTGGGAGACAATTATTGATTTACAAATGTTAGTGATCTTATGAAGTATCTTGCTTTGCTGAGTAAGAGTGATACATATTTGGAGGTAGAATCTTGCTTTTGGAGTTCAGCCTGCAAGAACAATTTTGTCAAAGAGTAAAATTCGGAAAATAATGTTAGAAATACTTTTGGATATTCTTACCTTCAGAAATTTCAGTAAACTTCCACCACTTTTTTCTCAACTAGCTGATTGAAATGAAGATTTAAACTTTATTTCTAATGATAGCAATTGTCTGTGCTTTGGTTGACTTCTCATTATGACCTTTATTTTAAGTACTATATATTTCTCCTTTTTATATGAGGAAGGAGAATGGGGAAGGTGAAGCTGTGCATAAAATATGGATTTCTAATGACTCATGTATATCTTTTAAAAAGTAATTTATATCTTCCAATGCAAATAATCTTTCTGATTTAAAGCCTTCAGTTAATAGTAAAAGTAATAAGTCTGTTTATGAAATCTGAAACATTAATATCTCACTGAGACAGTTTTTAATGAAATAAATATATATATTCATGCTGATTGAAATTTTATATACTAACTGATATTTATAGAAATACATTTAGAAAAGGAATTAAACACACTCTGCAATTTCAAAAGGCAAAATTATTTGTAGCCCGATCAAAGCCATTTATACAAATTACATTGATAAGTGGGCATCAACTTTACAAATACACTAGTATTCTCAGAAGAAATTGTGAAAAAATTATAAATTATGATCTAGAAGAAAAAGAGAGTACATCTTGGCCAGAAACTGAAACCCAATGGCAATCCTTAGTGTTAGAGGATTGTACTTTTGATTACAACTTCTGAGCATTCTGTAAACTTGAGCAGTTTACACTTATGGGATAAATTCATGGTCTTTATGCCACTGGATCTGATTACAGTCTACTTGCTGTTAAACATCTTATGATGGGAATAAGATCTCTTTATTCTTCCTACTGATTTTTCCATCTTAACTGTATCTTGCATCTTTTCTTAAATTTCTGGGCATAAGAAGGACCCCATGACTGTACAGCTCTGTAGGTTTCTCTGGCTAATTATATCTGACATTTAGCATTTCTTTCCTAAAATGGTAAGAAAATCCACAGGGAAGCAGGATTAGCCTTTTATTTGGCTAAATGTCTTTAAAGGATCAGTACCAATAAGTCTCCATTGTAATCTAGAACTGGATTGAGTCTAGCATTGGAAATTCTAGACATGTGCCTTGGGTAAGCATCTATATTAACCTCTCTAAGCTTCAGGTTCCCCATCTTGCTAGTGAGCATAATACAGACTTTGTATTTTGCTGTTAGTATTTAAGTAAGGTGAAAGTCCCTAACAATAAGATCTGGTAAGTAGCAATTGCCAGATTTTCTCTTCTGATTATATTCATACTTTCCACAGCCAGACAGACACAGCTATTATCACTTTTTGTGCTTCATATTAGCTGAAGTTTACTATTCCCTGCTTTATGTGTATATGCTTGCTTTATATCTGAAAACATTTTTGAAGGCAGAGTCTATATTCCCTTGTGTTCTACCAAGTTGTAGTAACAGAGAGCTGGGTGCGTAGTACTTGTTGAACATACCTGCTTACCAATTGGTTGACATAGGCCAAAACTTCTTCAAGAGTACTTTTAACATATAAATGTTCTTAGATGTTTGCTCATTGCCATAGGTAATTAAGAGTTGCCCATAAGAATTTTATCTCTAATAGTATGGAGTACAGAGGATGAAAGTTGTGAATAGAGAGGAAGAAATAATTATGTTAAAATGAAACATGTTCTTAGCTGTACTAGTAAATGTCTTCTAAGCACAAGTTAAAAATACCGCCATTTCCAGTAACATGTCCCTACTCTGAGTAGCTAATTCTATTATACAGAGTTTTAGAAGCTGCCAGGGGTGGTGGAATGAAATTCTTACTAGAGAGTTATCTAACATGAAATATCTAGAGAAAACTTCAAATTTTATAATTCACTGAAACAATTACATTAGTTGCACATAAATTTCTCTTGGTTTTATAGCATAGGACTTCAAAGAAGGATAATTCTAATTCACATAACTAAAGCATGCAGATTATAGTGTGTGGAGCGTATACAAGTGGCGAATTATGATTTCCAATTGCGTTGGGAGGAATCATTCATTTCATAATAGTATTTACCACATTCTTGGCAAGCTATCTAATAATCGAAGGCCTGTTGTAAATAGCCCATGTTATTTCCAAATAGAAAATCATTTAAACATCATTCCATTTATTTACCAAAAATTTTTATTTTCCTTTACCCACAGCCTAGAAATATAGTGTTTATGTGAATATAGTTTCCGTTAACAGAGATAGGCAAGGCAAATTTATAGCACAATTCAGATACTAGTAATACAAAAAATTAAAGAAGTCCACCTTCTTTGTAAATTGGCTTTATGTCTGCCGATAATATTATTCAAAGTTAATGTAGACTCTAGGGTGGGATGCTAGACTTGCCAATGACAGATTGGAAAGAGGATTCTGGAACATTTCAAGGGTAAAAGAAAATAGGGCTTGACAGATTAAAGAGCCCTGAGCTGTGCTCACCTTCCTCAAACTGCCCTTTATCAGATGGATTAATGCAGTCTTACCATTGGGAAAAACAGGCTGCTACCTGTGACAGTAACCAAAGAGCTTACTGAATGTGGCCTGGCATTAGGAGGGGAAGAACGGGAAATGTTTATTTCCCCTGTCACTATCCTGAAAGAAATAGACAGCTGTTCGCCAGTGGCTTATCTTAAAATAGCTTCATTAACACAAAGAAGCAAGTTGGAAAATAACAACACAGGGACTGGAGAGTCCAAATGCCAAGAAAGTGAGACATCTGGCCCAAAAGCTTATTTACTGAGAAAATGTGAGTTAATTTGCAATTTGTCTTGCTTTTAAGAAGGGGCATTTTAGGTCAGATTCATGTCTGATTAAGTAAAACTTAAGAAATGTTTCTGGATTGTTATTTTAAAACTGTATTGATTAGAATGTTTTAATAACTTTTTTACGTTAAATTTATGAAAGTATAAAGTCCATAAAACAAAATGCATCTGTATTAACTGTACATGAGTTTTGAAAAATAGATGCCTGCATAAACACCACCCTGATAAATTTCCAGCACACATCCACCATGCCCAAAAGTTCCCTTACTCCTCTTTGCACTCAGTCCCACTCCCTTATCCTTGACCCCAGGTAAATGCTGATCTGCTTTATTATGCTACAGAATAGATTTGCCTCTTCTGGATTTCATATAAATGAAATCATCCAACATGTTCTCTTTTGTGTCTGGCTGCCTTGACTCAGTGTAATGTTTTCGAGCTTTCTACATGTTGTGTTCCATTTGTATCAATTAAAATTAATATAAATTGAATGTCAATTAAAGTATTAATTTCATAATATGGCGATTGAACAACTTGCTTCCAGATCTACTTTTTGGTGCACATTTGTGTTACTTCCAGTTGTGTACCATTATGAATAAAGCTGCTAGGTGTGTACGCATCCTTTTGTGTACTTTTGTTTTCATTTCTTAGGGTAAATACCTAGGAGAGGAATTGCTGGATCATATGATAAATACATTTTTAACTATGCAGAAACTATGAGATTGTTTTCCAGACTTGTCACACCACTTTACATTACAAAGAGCCATGTATAAAAATTTAAATTGCTGCACATCCTCACCAACACTTGGTTTTTCCAGTCTTTATAATTTTAGTCATTCTAGTAATTATACAGTGGTAACCATTGTGTTTTAAATTCACACATCCTTCATGAATAATATTGGTTATTTTTTCATGTACTTTATTTGTATATCTTTTTTGGTGCAGTGTCTGATCAAATATTTTGCCCTTTTTTATTGGGTTATTTGTATTACTATTTAGTTGGAAATTCCTTACACGTTGTAGGATATATGCGTTGTGAAGAATGTATTCAATCCAGGGCTTATCTTTTGATTTTTGTAATAGTTTCCTTCAAAGAGCAAGAGTTTTAAATTGTAGTAAAGTTTAATTTATCCATTTTTTACTCATCAGTGCATTTAGTGTCCTATTTAAAAATATTTGCCTGCTCCAAGGCCACGAAATTTTTCTGCTAGGATTGCTTCTATAAGTTCTGTGGTTTTAGCTCCAACATTGAAATACATGACAGATCTCAAGTTAACTTTTGTGTGTGCTGTGATACAGGATTGAGTTTCATTATCTCTTGCCTGTGGACACCCAATTGTTTCAGTATCATCTGTTAAAGAGTCGACCTTTTAAACTTAGAATTACTGTGGAAACTGTCAAAAACCAGTTGAATATACATATAAGTATGTTTATGCTGCTTCTACACTGTCTTGATTACTGTGACATGATGGTGTATCTTTAAATTAGGTAGTAAAATTTCTATATTTTGTCCTTTATAAAAAAAATTGTTTTGGCTAGTCTGGGTCTTTCACATTTCCATGTACATTTTATAATCATCTTTCATTTTCTACCAGAAAAACTCTGATGCTACTTTGATGGTTATATATTGAATTTGGGGAGAACTGAGAGATTAAAAATATTGACTCTCCCAATACATGACTATGGCATATTATTTTATTTATTTCTTAATTTAACATTAATTGTAATGGAATATTTGTGGATACTTAGCATGTTCTACATATATAATTATATTGTTTATGAATAAGGGCCATTTTGTTTCTTTAATTCCAATCTATTTCTCTATTTTCTATCTATTTCTATCTACCTATCATCTATCCTTCCATCTATATTTTAATAACTTTTCCTCACCTTATTACACTGGTCAGGACCTCTGATGCAGTATGAATAGTGTTGGTGAGGATGGACAACCTTACCTCGTTCCTATCCTAAGAGAGAATTGTTCATTCTTTCACCATTAATTACGTATCAGTTGTAGATGCCATTGTCATGTTGAGAAATTTTGTTTTTATTCCTAGTTTGCTAAGAATTTTTAATATGAATGGATGTTGAATTTTATCAAATGATTTTTTTCTGCATATATTAGGATGATCACATGCTATTTGATTGTTTTGCTAATATAGTCAATTATTTTGATTGATTTTTGATAACAAATCATCCTTGCATTTCTGAGATAAACTTCATTTTACTCTTTTTATATAATGCTGGAATCAGTTTGCTAATATTTTGTTAAGAAATTTCATGATTATGTTCATAAGGGATTTTGGTAATTTTCTTTCTTTGTTATGCCTCTGCTGGATTTGACTTTAGGGGAATGCTGGCTTCATAAAATAATTTTTGCAAGCATTTCAGCCTCTTTTATATTCTCAGAGGATTTATGTAAAATTAATATATTTTATATTACATTTTTGGTATAATTTTCTCTAAAGCCATCAGAACCTGGAATTTTCTTTGAGGGGAGATTTTTAATTGCAAATTTTATTCTTTTAATAGATCTAAGACTATTCAGATTTTTTTTATGTACTGCATTTTTGTCAGTTTATAAACTAGTGTCTCTCAGGGAATTTGTTCATGTCAAATTGAATTTATTGGCACAAAGTTGTTTATTATAGTCCCTTATTATCTTTTAACTTTTTTCATTCCTTATATTGGTAATTTAAGTTTCTCTCTTATTTTCTTTATCTTCTATCTAAAGATTTTTAAACTCATTGATTTTTCAAAGAGTCAGAGTCTAGTGTTATTGATTTCCTTTTTTATTTACCATTTTTAAATTTCCTTAATTTCCATTCTTTGATACTTCCCTTTGTCTACTTACAAATTTAATTTTCTCTTCAGATTTTGAAGTTTGAAGCTTAGATAGCTGATTTTACTTATTTGTTCTTTACTAATATATACAGTTAAATCTATAAAATTTACTCTAAATACCACTTTAGCCAAACCCCCCTTGAACTTTGATAACTATCTTTCTTCCACTACAATTCAATTAAACATATTTTCTGATTCTTTTATGATTTCTTTCTCTTTTTTTTTGACCTACGGATTATTCTGAAGTGTAATGCTTAATTTCAAAATATTTTAGGATTTCTTGATCTTTAATTGAGTTTGAATAGATTTATGTAGTCAAAAACATATTATTGCAATTTTTAAATTTATTTATACCTATTTTATATTATACTGTATAGTCTATATTGCTGAATAGTCCATGTGCTCTTAAAAAGAATGTTTTTTTCAACATTGGTGTGTATAATGACATTTGTAAATGTCAATTAGGCCAATTTTTAGTAATGTTTTTCAATTTTCTTACTAATTTTTGTGTTTCCTTATTTTCTTTCTGAGAGAAGAGGGTTGAAATATCCAAACATAATTGTGGATATGTCTATTTTTCCTTTTAATTTATCTCTAAATTCGACTGTATTTTTTTTAAATCTTCTGTTTACTTCTTCCTTATGTTCAAGTTTTCCTTTAAATACTTAGGCATGTGGAAAATAGTTTGGTTTTTTTTGAGGGAGGAGGTAACTAGGTTTATTTATTTATTTATTAATGGACATACTGGGGATTGAACCCAGGACCTCGTACATACTAAGCATGTGCTCTACCACTTGAGCTATAGCTTCCCTACTTAAAATATCCTTTTGGAAGTCCTTGTCTACTAATTCCTTTATCTCTAATGTTTCTGAATCTGTTTCTATTGACTGATATTTCCACTGTCCATAGGAAACATTTTCCTACTTTTAACATGTGTAGTCATATTTTATGAGATCCTAACATTATGACCAGTACACTTTTGAGTCTCTGGATTTTATTATTTTTCCTTTAAAGAGTGTTGAAGTTTGTTTTGACAGGCAATTAAGTTAGTTGTAGATAAGCTTGAACTTTTGAAGCTTGCTTTTAAGCTTTGTCAGGGGCCAAGATGTCTACAATAGCCTTTACTCTAAAGCTAGTTTAGCTCTGCCACTAAAGCTAGACCCTACTAGGGTTTCTATTACGTACCCTACATGTTCAGTCAGTTTGTTTCATTTTTGGCTGGTCAGAACTGAAACATCTCCTAATCAACCCAGTGCTGGTTACTGAAATTGTTAGCCTATACCTCTCAGTAAGTTATTTTTCCTCTAGTAATTATATTTTGCTTGGCCTTGTGGAATTTCACCCTATACAAACACAAATCAATACTCAGCCAAAGACTCAAAGAACCTACGTGGATTTCTAGAACTCTTTCTCTGCATAGCACTCTCCTATCTGGTTTTCTGTGCTATGAATCCTTACTGCCTTCGTCTTCCTTAACTCTGATCTCCTTCTCTTTAATCAGGGAGACTAGCTTGCCCTGCTCAGGGTCTCCCTACTTCCTCATAGTCCAGAAGGCATCCATAGGCAGAAATCTGAGCCAGTTATTGGTCTCATTTGGGTTTGTACCCTTTCTCTCAGGGATCACAGTCCTGCATGGCCTGTTGTGGAACACCTGTTCTAGTTGCTTTCTACTGGAGAACAAGTCCAGTTGCTCCATTATAACCCAAAATGGAAGTCTACAGGTAAACATTTAGCTTGCAGTATGTTACAAGGAAGAGTGGAAAATATACAGTGTGATTTTAGTTTTTTGAAGTTACAAACCAGAATCAAAACTAAAATTTATTTTTAAAAGATCCATGTGTAGGTTATAAAAATTTTTTTTAAATAAGCAAGATAAGAGTAATGATTACTTGGAGGAAAAGAATGGAATTGTAGTCAGAAAAGGGAACACAGTAGGGCTGGGGGCTAGAAATGTTCTGTATCTGAATGTGGGTGGTGATTACACCAGCGTTCACTTTATATACATTCTTTGAACTATATACATACAGGATTTATGCAGTGCTCTCTATGTATAGCATATCTCAAAATTTAAAAATATTTTACACACATATACATATATGACTATAATGTTAAAACCACTGGAAGAAGATCATGGCTTTGACTTTATTTCCTGCTTCTTAATAGTGACACTAGGAAAAGAACAGCTGATCTTTCCAGTCCCTTAAGCATCATGTAATAACTTTGATAAAGAGGTGACACAGAGCTTGATAAAAGTTCTCTAGTTCAGAAGCATTTGCTTTTCCCCCTGTATTGCAATCAGTATTTTCCATGAAATGGTCTCCCTTGGAACAAGAAAATGCTCTCTAAAGAAGTAATAGAAAAGTTTGGGTGAACATTATGGCACCCTTAATTTTCAGCAGTTCAGAATTTCCCAGCAGAATATCAAACCATGTATGTTCTCTTAGCCCTGAGGAGCGTACATGATTCATGTCTATACTCATTAATGGATATCCCTTTGTCTTACCTTGTGTATAACTTTTGGTATCCAACCTGACTTATTATGAGGCAAACCTGAGAGCCCAAAAAGGGGTTGATTGAGAGCCCAAGTTACTGTCAGTTGCATTGCATTAAAAAAGAAGTGAAGTATTATAATTGCCTAAGAAAGAACCTTTTATAATGTAGAAAATGTCCTTTATTTAGTATTCAAGGCTTTCATGGTTAATTAACATCCAAGTATAAAAAGATCCTTTTGACTTCCTGAGAAGTGTTTATATATTTTCTTCACGACACTTATTCCATTTCAGTCATCAGGTAAAGAATTCTGATTCCCAGCCATGAAAAAATAATTTTCTGGGTTTTTTTCTCCTGATAATGGTAATGTAAATTTATTGAAGTTATTCGTGTCAATATGCAGTCAGTCCCATGTGCTCAGTGGAACAATTGCTCAGTTTTGGGCTCTGGACACGGTAAGGCCAAGTGTTTTAAATGACTCATAGAGTAGCTGCAGAACAACATGAGTTCCAACACACTAATTAGAGGGAAGCACTGGGCATAGAGATGGTTTTAGATTTACTAGTTTTGAAGTTTTATGTCAATCAACCCAATATAACGTGGCCTCTCCAGTGTTAAGTTCATAGTCGAAGAAGAGGAATGTATGGGAAAATGCTGCATTAAACCCACAATGCTTCGTTGATTCTCCATCTATACTGTGTCTCATAAGAATGGAAAGGAAAGAATGCAGCTCCTTCTAATGTGAGAATGGCGTGTCTTGTCTCCATTGTGCAATGCTTAGTGCTTAGGGGTATTACTAAGTTATTGGATTGCCCAAACTTTTATTAAGAAAATACTCAACAAATGTAGGAGGTCTGCATATTTCAGATGAATGCTTAACACCAAAACCCTGACATATTTCTTGTAAAAATGCTCAGTATGAAGTTGTGGGGGTTTGTTTCAGATATCTCTGAATGAAATCCCACTAATAAGTTCAAGAAGTCAAATTGCATACTTCATCGCCACTTTTAACGTGGCTCCTATTCTTGTTATATAACCCTTGAAATATACTTGTCTCTGATTTTAAGGAGACTTGGACTGAATGTACTCCTTTACTATTAACAATCTTTGTGATTTTGGGAAAGTTCATTTTTCTAGCTCTTTTGGGGCCTGTATTTTATAAAGAGTGAATATTACTCTGAAGGCAACTCTAGGATCTTTTGTGATGTCAATTACTGAGAACTGCTTTTTAATAACAACCATCATTTACTGAGGGATTAAGTCATGATTATGTTCTAGAAACTGTGCTAAACATTGTACAAGTCTATGACGTTGAATGGCATTAAAAGTGAAATGGTTGAGATTAAATTATAACCAAAATGTATAAAAAGTAAATGCCTAAGATAAAGAAAGATTGTATCTAAACTGAACACAAAATACTAGAAAAAATTCACATTAGAAAATATAAGAACTATAATAGACACTATGAAAATGTGAATCATATTGGGTCTGAATGCAGAGGAAAAAAGAATAGGATAAAAACCATGGAGATGAGGATAATAAGTATGGCAAACAGAGAATTGTAAATAATCCTAAAGAAGAGCTATAAAGAACTATAAAACTAGAAGAATTAATGATCAAAATGTGTGTTAATGTTAAAACTATCCTAACTTTAAAAAATATTTTAAGTATGAAGACTGAAGGAATTTCCTTCTTTCAGAAAAGAGACAGTGAATATAGAACCACATGTAAACAGACATTTAAACTATTTTCATCTCAAGAGTAAGTAAACATTCTATAAGCATCCAGAAAGAAAACCAGGTGGTAAGCAAACAAGTAAAGTTCAGGTTAAGATTCAGACTTCTCTGTAGTGTTAAAAGCCAGAAGCTAAGGAAACAAAAATGTATGGCGTTTCGAAGCAAAATATGTGACCAAAGAGTTTTCTCCTTAGGTAAATTATTATTTGTGATGAAAGAAATACTTTCTTAAGGATTCCAGTGTATGGGTATGTTCAATAGGAAATTACTTTTCCTTAAAAATGATCATACCCTTGGATTTTAAAACTGAATAGACCAAAAATGGCAGAGCCATTAAAATTTACTAGTGATTTTTCTGCATGGAATATAATGCTTGCTGCATTGAACAAAGTAAGGACTTGATTAAGTGTTAAATATGGTTCTATAAACTCTTAGTTACAAATCTGAAAATGACCCTTCAATAGAGCTATTTATTCAACAAATATTTATCCGCCTCTCATTACAGAGGTTTACAGTCTAGGAGGAGAATCCAACCAGTAAACAGAAACTTACATTCCAGTGATTGGTGCTAAGACAGAGGAAACGAGTGGCATAAACACAGAGCAGTAACTCCTAACTACCTCCAGGGGTAGAAGGCTTCACAGAAGAAATAACACCTGAGCTTACACTTAAAGTATATGGAGGATTAAGTGACCCAAAATAATCCTGATCGAAGGAAGTTATTACAACAGCTGACAGGAGGGGGTTTTGTGTTGCTAGAGCTCAGGGTGTGAGTGGAGTGGTACAGTTATTTAGGGCTAGTGCTTTTGAGCCTCATGCAATGTGATCACCATCTTAAAATGCTTAATAATTTTCGCTCTGATTTTTGTGTAGAATTGAATTCTGATGAGACAGTAGCATATACACCAGTGGCCCAGAGCCTTGTCCCACAGTGATCCTACTTTCCACTGTGTCTCTGATTCCCCTGGACTGGTTTTTGACCACTGGCTTCCCCATCCCTTGGGCCCTGGGCCTCACCTAGCCCAAGTGATTGCAGCCCCCCTGCAACAACTGGCAGGGATCTATGCTCCAGGATACCAGTGTCATGTTGCATTGGGCAGGACTAGTGAGAACAAGCCTCCCACTCAGCCCCTATTTAGATATTTATTGCGTCCTACTTTGGGATTGCAATACCTTTGGGGGTTGCGCAACCACTGTGGGTTGGAACCAAAAGCCCTGGGAAGAGGAGATGTCTGGATGCACTTCCCTGCCCCCAACCAGAGCACAGCATTTTTGTCTGGTAGTTGGAAGGAGGGAAACAGCCACATGCATGCCCTACTCTCAGAGCAAGGTCCTCAGACACCTGAGATGGTCTGGGCTTATGACATGAGTATCCCTATGCCCAAGGAAGCATGCCATTAAGGGCCAAAAATATCCCTAAAAGACAAAAACAAGAAAACACACAAACAAAAAGATGAAACAATAACCACCATGGTAGGTCAAGAGAGAAACAGTAGTCTGTTTCTGATTCAGAGGCTACCACTGCCTGCCACCCATCAATTCCCATCCAGAGTTTACCCACTTGTCTCACCGTGAGAAAGGCCGCATAGCATGGACCTTCCATTCAGGAAGACAGGGGATTTTGAGCTTCTAGGCTCTCCAAGATGCCTTAACACTGACATTTTGTTTTCAGATTATGGTGTTGCTTTTCCAGTTTGATCAGAAAACACTGGCGGCAATATTGTAGCCCTTGAAACTCATTTATGTCATGTTTTCAGCTTTCTGGACAGTTAATGACCTGACAGTTGTGTACCTTATATTGCAAAAGCCAGCCAACAATGGGCTGATTATCAAGGTATTTGTTGTAGCTTCCACATATCCAACCATCGACAGGCATCATCTATTACTGAGCATTGAAAAGGCTTCCTCATTGTGGTTTTGATTTGCATTTCCCTAATGATTAGTGATGCTGAGTATCTTTTCAGGCACCTCTTGGCCATCTGTATGTCTTTTTTTTATGTCTATTTAAATCCTCTTCCAGTTTTTAATTGGATTGTTTGTTTGTTTGATGTTGAGTTGTATACGTTTTTTGTGTATTTTGTATATTAACCCCATATCAGTTGCAAATATCTTCTGCCATTCAGTAGGTGAACTTTTTGTTTTGTTGATAATTTCCTTTGCTATGCAAAAGCTTTTTAGCTTCATGTAGTCCCATTTGTTTATTTTTGCTTTTGTTTCCCTTCACTGAGGAGATAGGTCCAAAACAATATTGCTAAAACCCGTATCAGACAGTGTATTGTCTATGTTTCCCTCTAGAAGTTTTGTAGATTCAGGTCTCACATCTAAGTTTTTAATCTATTTTGAGCTTATTTTTGTATATGTTGTGAGCAAGAAGTCCAATTTGATTCTTTTGGGTGTAGATGTCCAGTTTTCCCAATAGCATTTATTGAAGAGGCTGTCTTTTCCACATTGTATATTCTTGCCTCCTTTGTCATCGATGAATTGACCATAAAAGTGTGGGTTCATTTCTGGGCTCTCTATTCTGTTTCAATGATCTATAGAGACTGGTTTTGTGTCAGTAACATACTGTTTTGATTACTATAGCCTTTTAGTATAGTTCAAAATGAGAGAGAATGATGCCTCCAGCTTTACTTTTCTTTCTCAAGGTTGTTTTAGTTACTTGGGGACTTTTGTATTACCATACAAACTTTAGAGTCATTTATTCTAGTTCTGTGAAAAATGTCATTGTTATTTTAATAGGGATTAAACTGAGTCTATAAATTGCCTTGGGTAGTATGGTCATTTTAACAATATTGATTCTTCTAATCTATGAGCAAAGCATATCTCCCCATTTATTAGTGTTGTTTTCAGTTTCTTTTATCAGTGCCCTTTAGTTTTCCAAGTACTTTTACCTTCTTAGTTGGATTTATTCCTAAGAATTTTATTCTTTTTGATGCAATTGTAAATGGGACTTTTTAAAAAATTTCTTTCTGATAGTTCATTGTTAGTGTAGAAAAACACAACAGATTTCTGTAGATTAATTTTGTAGCCTGTAACTTTACTAAATTCATTGATGAGTTCTAATAGTTTTTTTGGTTAACTAACACAATATTTTCATGTAACATTTTATCAAGTATATTTTAATTTAAAAAATGAGGAAAGGATATTCCCAGGGAAAGATATTCAAATAGTCACAAATTACAACCTCCTTAAAGAAAACATTAAAAATTAAAATTAGATGGCATTTTTTGACTATCAATTTACGCAAAAAAAAAAAGATTGTAATTACGTAAAAAAAAAAGAGAGAGAGAGAGAAGAAAAAGAAAAAAAAGGGAACATATTCCTCAAAAATGTAGTCAAATGTTTTTCTGCTCTATCTCCCCCACCTCTTCCTGGTCCACACACACGAATAAGACAGTTTTGTCACTGAGTATGACAGGCCTCTGAAAGGAGTCATCTCCTCACTGCTGCTTTCTGGATAATGATTAGGACTAAAGGATGGAAAAATTGGGATTCCTCCTTAAGCATTCCTAGATTTGAAGCTTCATGTTTTTCCTCTAAAGGCACCCACAAGTTTAGTTGGATCATGTTCCAGGTGGTAGCTAGGCCAAAAGAGGTCTAAGAAGATTCAAACTTAAATCTGGTTCAGCAACTGGGTCTTCTTGCTGAGCTGACCTGGTCCCAGATCATGAAGAAAATGACCACTTGGTGAGTATATTTCTCATTGCGTCCCTCCATGTGAACCTATGTGGGAGACATAATGGATCCCTAAGAGTTTATAAAAATATGCTTGTTCCTCTTGCATCTTTCCCTCTGCTTGAAAACTCTGGGTGCAAGTAGAAGATGATTGGGGGGAAAAAGGAGGTAGAATGAGACACTGATTTTTGTCATGGTGGAGGGAGTGTAACATCCCTCATATCTGAGGAAGAAATAACTTAGACTCCAGGAGGTGTGGGGAAGAGATGGGAAGGATAATCTTTGTCTGTCATCTCCTGCCACATGACTCTGACTACAATTTTGATTGCCATTCCCCTTGACCTTACTGAGAGGTCTATTGAAAACAGGTGGGGATGGTTTTCCATGCAAAACCCCTGCCACCTCTAGATGTTTTCTCTACCCTCATCCCTGTAGCTGCTACTCAGTCATTCTATGATACAAATTAATGTCCCCTGGCTGGCAGTATGGCATACAGGACATGTTGGACCTACTGTCTTCAGCCAGTCCCTCCAGGAACAAGAAGTAGACTCAATTTTTCAAACTGAACTGAGAACACTAAGCCTACCAGCCAGTCAGGAGGTCATGTCGGAGGCACTGTCATCCTGTGCCTTCCAACTAATGGAGGTCTCACTTGGGGCCCCCAACAATTGTAAACACTTTCTTTGCATGGGTTCCATGTGTGATTTGGGAGGACACTTTTGGTGTGGAGGTCAGGCAGTAGTTGTTATTAGGGCAATGATTGGAGCCATAATCATTCAAGAAATTACAAAGGAAGTGAGGGAGTCTGTAACCTTAGCCAAATTTTAAGAATTATCAAGAAAGTCTTTGAAAGCCATGGGAATTTTTCTTTTTTATGTGTTTTCTTGAAGTTATTTCCTTTGTTCTTTCCCATTTTTTTCTTCTCTTAGTGTGTTTAAGTTTTGACTTCCCTTTTTTCAGACCCTAAATCATTCCATTCCGTTACATTAGAGTAGATCAGACAAAATGAAATTTCTGATTGGGCACATGTTCACAACCATTTAGAGTTGTCTGCTAGACACATGTAGCCATTTAAATTTAAATTAATTAAAATGAAAGAAAAAATTTTAATTTAGTTCCTCAGTTACCCTAGCCATATTTCAGGTGCTTAGTAGTGACCATATTAGACAGTGCAGATACAAAAGCTTTCCATCATTACAGAAAGTTCTGTTAGTTAACAATGATCTAGAGCAACAAATGTCAACTCAAATTATTTAACAATAGATGACTATGCAATGTTAAATGTACCATCTGCCTTCAAACCTAGGCTGTGCTGCATGATTGTAATTAACTTCCTGGAAATTAAAGATATTATAATGATGTGGTATCTTTTGTAAAGCAAACTGTTACTTTTAATCATCATATGAAACTATTTCTGTATTCCTGTTTTAATTTAGACTTGACACTTAAATAATAATTTATACTGTTTTATTGTTAAAAATATTATTTGTTATTTGTTAATATCTAAATTTTGCTTCAAGGAGGGACATTTGATAAATTGGTAAAGCCACTATGGAAAACAGTGTGGAGTGTCCTCAAAAAATTAAAAATAAAACTACCATATGATCCAGCAATTCCACTTCCAAGTGTTTATCCAAAGAAAATGAAAGCACTAATTTGAAAAGATATATGCCTCCCATGTTCGTTGCAGTATTATTTACAACAGCCAAGATATGGAGACAACCTAAGTGTCCATCAACAGATGAATGGATAAAGGAGGTGTGGTGTATATATGTATATATATAACATATAACATATATATAATATATACACACACACAAATATATATACCATATATATAATCTTACTCAGCCATTAGAAGAGTGAAATTTTGACATTTGTGGCATCATGAGTGGACCTAGAGAGTATTCTGATAAGTGCAGTAAATCAGACAAAGACAAGTGCTGTATGACTTCACTTATATGTGTAATCTAAAAAACAAAACAAATGAACAAACATGTCAAAACAGAAATAGAGTCATAGAGTCATAGAGAACAAACAGGTGGTTGCCAGAGGGGAGGGGAGTGGGTGATGGGAGAAATAGGTGAATTGGGATTAAGAGATACAAAATTCCACTTATAAAATAAATAACTCAAGGGGATGCAACGTACAGCATAGGGAATATGGTCAATAATGTTGTAATAACTATATGGTGACAGATGGTAACTAGACTTATTATGGTGATCATTTTGTAATGTATAAAAATACTGAATCACTATGTTGTACACCTGAAGCTAATATAACGTTGTAAGTCAGCAATACTTCAAATAACTAACTAAATAAATAGGAACATTGAACACATATATACCCCTTCACACCCCACCCATATCCACAGTAGTTCCATAAACGGCTTCCCAGCTCTGAGCAGACTGAATAGTTGTGTCTTTGTTTTCATAGCACCTTTTAATCCAAGTAATACAATATCATCACAGACATAAATATCCAAGTTACTTCCAGCCACCCCACACCACTCCAACTAAAGGAAGAATCTTTGGACAACATTTATTTTGGTTAGATGCGTATTTTTCTGTCTCATCTACTAAATGTGAATGGATTGAGGACAAACAACTACAATCAAATACAGAAGCAAATGTCTCCTAGACACTCAGAATGCCATATACTCTTTTCTTCTCCAAAGATAAAACAGTGAACAAACAAACATACAAGTATGTATTTTCTGCGTACCCTCAATCTAGCAATGACTGGTTTTCTTATTTACCTATTTATTTAACACCGTTCTTGGCAGTGGAGTAGCTTTTTAGCAAATATTTATGTAAACTGACCTGAGGGCAAGGATCAATCCTCTATGTAAACAAATTGTTCTCAGATGGAGTGATTCCTCCCCCAAGAGATATTTGGAAATGTCTGGAGGTAGTTTTGATTGTCACAACTCAGGTTATGCGACTGGCATCTGATAGTCGGTAGAGGCCAGGGATGTTGTTAAAATCCTGCAATGCACAGGACAGTATCTCACAACAAAGAATTATCGGGTACAAAGTTTTAATTATACTGAGGTTGAGAAACCCTAGAAGACACCACAGATTCTTAATCCAGGGTTAGTGGACCCCTATGCTGCTTTAAAAAAAAAAGAGTATAAGAAGTAATCTGTTGCATGACTGGGACGTTGTACTGTACACCAGAAATCGACAAATTGTAGCTGACTAAACGGCAATAAAAAAGAAGTAATCTATTAATTTTTAGAGATTATAAGCAGAGTGGGGTCTATGTTCATGTTAACTTGTATTCGAAGGAAAGAAGGTCCTTCGCTATCAGAAAACTCTTAAAGAGGTTAAGAACCAGTGATAGAGATAATGTAGATACTCCTTGCCTCTTAGCCTTTGCGTATCAACATCTTTTGGTGAAACTTGGCAGTTTTCCACTTACTTGTTTGAGAAAACAGTTTTTATATGTATTATATAGACACAATTTTTAACTTATTGTTCTAACCTGTGATCCCAGGAGGGAGGTTCACTTGGTCTCTAGAAAATGGAAAAAAGCTATACGAAGAATAGACTGTAATAAGGACTGTATGAGCCAGTGAAACCATCTGGGAGGAGTGCTTTAAAAGGAGGTGGTAGAGGTTGAATTGCATCTCCCCAAAATAAGGCAGCACTGATGAATCCAGGAGAGGTCATTTCTCCTCCTTTGCAAAGGAGTAGACTCACTGCCCCTGCTTCTCACTTTGATGCTGCCCTCCTGGATTATGTGATAAAAATAACTACAGCAATATAATATAGCTCCAATAAGTGCTGAGAATTTGTATGCCATTTATCAGGTGTCCACTTTATTGCATTACATTATTTACTCTTCGCAATTTGCTAAACACCACAAACCAGCCAGTAGTAGAGTGGGGACTGGAAGCCAGGGCGTGAGCTGCAGAGCTGGGGCAGAGATGTTCTGCTCTGCTCTCTTGCAGCCTTTCGGCGGTCAGGCTGCTGGGAAGGAGCTACATTCCATCCTTGCCTCAGGTCCTGAATGTGGGTTTGTTTGGCTAGTTTTGTTGGCGTGAGGCCCAGCTTTTTACCTTCACTGCTCACAGACCCACTCACAGCCACGGCCGTCAGTGCATCGTGCTCTTCGCTCTCATTTTCCTGTTACTTCTCAGATCTCATGCTCCTGCTTTCTTAGCTATGCTGACATTGTCTAGAAAACTAAAATTTTCTAAAATTATTTTTAGACCATGTTAATGTGTTACTTATTCCCAGAAAACACAGACAAAGTTTAGAATTCCTGAAATAAAATCTTAGGTAAATAGTCAAATCACATTTTGAGAGAAAAAAAACTACCATTTAAATAATACATCTACTCAATTCCAAAGAAATCTTTACTGTTTCATAATTAAATTTAGGGCTTAAATATTTTAAAATGTTAGAATCACTAATTTTTCATATACTACTAAAAACGTCCAGTTAAGAAGAAAGCAAATATGAAGGTGTTTCATGGCCCTTTAGTTGCACCCTAAAATGCGTATCTGTGAGTTGGGTACTGGCAAACGATGTGAGGGATTAATTTCAAAAATGTTACAAATAGCTTATACAGCTCAATATCAAAAAAACAAGCAACACAATAAAAAAATAGGCAGAAGATCTAAATAAACATTTCTCCAGAGAAGGCAAACAGATGGCCAATAAGCACATGGAAAAGATGTTCAACATCGCTAATTAACAGAGAAATGCAGATTAAAACTGCAGTGAGTTATCACCTTACACCAGTCAGAATGGCCTTCATCTACAAACAATAAATGCCGAAGAGAGTGTGGAGGAAAGGGAACCCTCCTACCTGTTGGTAGTAATGCAAATTGGTGCAGGCACTATGGAGACAGTATGGATGGTTCCTTTAAAAACTAAAAATAGAGTTATCATATGAACCAGCAACCTGGGCATATATCCACGAAAGATGAAAACTCTAATGTGAAAAGATACATGCACCCAATGTTCACAGCAACACTATTTACAATAGCCAAGACAAGGAAGCTATGTAAATGTCCATTAACAGATGACTGGGTAAAGAAGATGTGCTACATATACACAATGGACTACTACTCAGCCATAATAACGAATGAAATAATGCTATTTACAGCAACATGAATGGACCTAGAGATGATCATACTAAGTGAAGTAAGTCAGACAGAGAAAGACAAATATCATATGATATCACTTATATGTAAAATCTAAAAAAATGATACAAATGATCTTATTTACAAAACGGAAATAAAGTCACAGACATAGAAAACAAATACATGGTTACCAGTGGGGAAAGGGGGGATAAACTGGAAATTTGGAATTAGTTTTTAATAACCTATAATGGAAAAAATCTGAAAAGAATATATATATACACATATATATAAAACCAAATCACTTTGCCGTAACCTGAAACATTGTAAATCAACTATACTTCAATTTAAAAATCTATATAATACAAAAAAGAGAATCAATGCAGAAGTTATCCCAACTTGTGAAAATCAAAATATAAAAATATTTGAATTTTGTTTTGTAAAACCTGTTTTAATTTCATTATCCATTATCTCAAATAATTATATATGTGAATTCAATTTGAAGAATTTTAAATAAGAGGTTAAATAACTGGCTGGATTAATAATATGTATAATTAATGATTTATGTATGTGTGTGAGTGTGTGTGTACAAATTGCAAAAAGCTAAAAAGAGGCATAATGTGCCTGCCATTTACTTTTTTCTTTCCATAAACAGGTTAATACTAAGAGAAGAATGAGTTAGTGCAACTGTGTTTGTCTTCATTCTCAACTAGTTTTATCATTTGAATTCACTCAATTTGTCAACATAATCAAATGATGAACTAGCCAGAAAGACAAACCAGTTAATGTGATAGAACTAACATATGAGAATTTGCTTTTTGATGTGGTAACTCCTGGTTCCAGATATCTTTCTTCTTTCCCAGCGCACATACCTGCAAACACACACACACACACACACACACACACACACACTCACACACACGCTTTGCTATGACCGCACTGAACTTTACCATTCATTTTAAATTATGTCGTCTTTTCTTCAGGCATCCACAAATTAGCCAACAGGAGTCAGCCTTTTCTTAAATTTTCAGAGCTTCTTTTCACACTTTAGGACCCAGTTCAAATGGCACCACCTATGTAGTTTGATGTCGGTTTCTGTTTGCTGCTGGTTCACATGAAGAGACCTTGTCACTCTGTGCTGAAATAAACAAAAGCAAGATTTCTAACCAGGGATATGTAATTTTCTTGAGAGTTCATTTGAGTCAAGCATTTGTCATAAAATCCTTTGCTGCCTTCAAGCTACAGTCTCAAAGAAATTGGTTTCTACCTAACGTCCCAGCCACAAATGGGAAGATGTACAGTTCATTGAGATAGGATGTCTGGCTTAATATCAGATGAGTAAAAAGAGATCCACATTAGAGTGAAAAGTGAGACTGTGCTATGACTAGAACGTTTGATGAGTTCATGAATTGCTGACTGTACCGTTTTCCTAGCACCGTCAATTGCTGTTCACAGATTTAAGTTTCCCGAGAGGAATCAGTAGTCGTGGGAGGGCATCACTGATGAAACTGCAGAGACACCCAATTCCAAGCCTACATAACTGGCGTGGTATCAGTGTATTAAATCACCTCTCAGGGTGACTTAATAGAAGAAGAGTAATGAGAATATCATGTCTCAATAGAAATTTTTGAGGAGAAAGGTGTGTCATAGGTGGTTTCATTTGGAAAATGAAAATAAATAGAGATAAAATAAACCAGGGTCTAAACCCTGACTGAACCAAAAAATCGCCTCCATCCTACAAAAGGGGAGGAATTTAACATTTTTCATAAAGGGTGATATGTAGAAGAAAAAAAAATTTTTTAAACACTCATTTGCTTCCACCTGGTATGCTTGATTCACCGCTGTATAATCTGCAATATATAATATCAAATGGATGAAGCCTAAGATCTTAAGATATCAGATCTGCTGGAGGTAACAATCACCAGTCTTTACGGCAATGCGGACTCCCTTTGGTAGATTTCTTTCTGTCCTCTAAATAAGTGTCTTTCAGAACTAATAACATCGTGTCTCACCTCTTGGTTGTCCATATGGCAACCCAAAAAACCCAAGCCCTGCAGAGGGCATCCGTCTGATGCTGCCAACGTCATCCTCTGGTCTGACACATCCACCAGCCATCCTCTCCCTCCCAGACCCTTCTCCTGTGCTCCCTGAAAACACCCCATCTGTGATTAACATAGCCTCCTATTTCCTCCTTCTCTTCCAAACTGTTATTTCTTCTTTTTGCCTTGACTAAACCCAGACTGAGGTATTTCCTCCGAGGACCTCTGAAGCTGAGCTGTTTGTCCTGTTTCCTTCCCGCCTATCCCAGGACTGGGTATTGTGTTAGGCAACCCCCTGTTGCTCATTACTGCTGGAAACCATTTCATTTCCTTTGTTCCTTCTTCCAAAACCCAGGTCTTTCATCCTTCAGTTCATCCAACTCTCTCCCTCATATTACAGTTCTCCAGACTTCCTAGTCACTCTCCTTCCTTCACTGGAGGCTCGAGTACTCCTGTCTGCCTCCTGCCCTGTCATATTCCTGATGACTTCAGCATCCAAATGAGTGACACATGCAGCACTAGTCCATCATTTCCTCTCCTGCCTCGAATGTTGCAGTCTTCAATCCCAGTGGCCATTGCTACTCACTCTTAAAGCCATGTCCTGGCTCACATTATCGCTAGTAACTGCACCACACTTGAAATCCTGATTTCACATATTTCCCAATCTGATCACTACCTTTTCTTCAGCTCACTGCAACCAAGTCTCCCACCACATCAAAACCTCTAATCCAATCCACTCACCTCATCATTTTTTCATTGGCCATCACTCCCCCCTGTCTTCACTTTCGTCCTGTCCCATGATCCATTTTATAATATTTACTTTTGAACACACTAAGTTTCCTTACCCAATACTCTAACCCTCTTTGGATCCAATTTCTTGCCTTCTTTATACTTGTGAATATTGTGGGGAAAAATAATATAAATGGGTTGGCTGGTTTTATTTTAAATTACCACTTGCCAATTTAAAAGGGTGCTAGTAAATCTAGTAAATCTCCTCTTCCTTTCCAAGGAAACAACTTTATACTTTCTCCTTTCTTTTTCAAACCCCTCCCAACCACTCCCACTACACAAACATATATACATACCCAACTAATAATCTCCATACTCCTACATTGCATTGATAAGTGAGAAAGCATCATTTATTTTAAATTCGATCAACAAATTTTATCAGAAATAAACTATCTTATTTCCACAGCACCAACTTTACCTGCTTGAAGGTAAATTCTCCTGATTCCAGTCAACAGAAGATATATCCTTGCTCCTGTCAAATAAAATCCCCTCCACTGGTGCTGAGGAACCCATCCTCTGTTGCCCTCTCAAGGATTTTGCCTCGTAATCATCTCTTGTCTTTCCTGCATCACCAACACTGCTTTTCTTTCTATTGGATTAGTCCCATCAGTATTTAAAAGGTTTTAGTATGCTCTGTCCTACAAAAACTAAACCTCGCTCTACTGTCATTTTCTTCTCTAGCTACCGCCCATGACTCTGCTTAGCTTCAGAGCAAAATCTCTTAAATACATAACGGAAACTGGCAATATCACAGTCGCACCTCACGTGCAGATTCTGACCCATTTTAATTTCACTTTCACCTCCGCTATCACTGAAACTTCTCCAGGTTACCAAAATCATCCTATTACCAGTTCAGTAGACATATCTCAGCCTTCAGCTCCCTTGATTCCTCAGTATTGTTGCACACAGTCAAGGACTTAGTTCCTTAAAATACTCTCCTTTCTTGTCATCCTTGACACCACTGACTTCTGGGTTTTTTTTTCCCTTTTCTATGCTAGTCTTCCCTTTTCATCTCCTTTGCAATTTTTCTTACTCCTCCTATATCTACTGCAAGTTTAACTTTCTACGTTGGAGTTCCTTTCTCTGTCGGAGTTCTTTCCTGAGTTCTGTTCTGTTTTCATCTATACTTTCTCCCTAGGTGATATCACCCAGCCTCTTCACTTTAAACATAATCAAATACTGACGATTTTCCCGTTTTATGTTGATATTGCTAGGCCAGATCATTCACTGAACTCCATATTTGTATATACAACTGTCTATTTGATGGATGACTCAAAAGTTATCATGTCCAAAAATGTACTAACCTACAAAATCTGTTTCTCATCCAACCACCCTCATCTCGGTTAAAGCCATCACCATCTCTTCAAGTAAGCAAGCCAGGAAGTTGAGTCCTCCTTTTCTCTCACCATCTTTCATCAAATCCTTTAGTCTTTCAGCAAGTTCTTTTATATCTACATTCAAAATGTATCCCAAATCCATGAATTTTTCTCCACTTTTTCTACTGCCACCGTTCTAGTCCATGCCACTGTTATCTCTCATCCGGACAACTGGTACACACATCTACATGCTTACATAGGCGTTTTTTTCCCTCCCAGTTTATTTTCTACACAAGAAACAGAATGTCCTATTAAAATTGTAAGCCACACCATGTTAGTCTATTGCCTAAATGAATTACAACTTCCATTTAGTTGAACTAAAATAAAAATTTGCCACCTGTTTACCTCTTATTATTTCATAGATTTCACTCACTTGCTTCTGCCGCACTCCTTTTCTTAACATCTTTAGCTGGGTAGACATGGCATCGCTGTGTAATTTAACCTCTGCTCTCAGTTTCCTGAATTGATGCTCTCGTTTGATATCTTAGATTTGGCCGAGGTATTCCTATAAGACACAGTCTACCTGGGCATGGTTGGCCACATAAGTTCACTTCTCCCTCCGTAATTAATGAGTGGCTATTGTATCAATGTCTCCCAAACATAGTTATCACAGTTATACAGTCTATCCTGACCTGTGAACTGCCTGGTTGGGCCTCTCTCTAGTCTGCTTTGGCTGAGAATTAGATTTAATCAATACAGACAAGAGTGAAATCACATTTAATTAACAGTAATAGGGCATATATGTTAGTTTACTTCAAATGATTTGCCTAAGTAAAGGTGCATGAGAGACTTACGTTAGAGTTAGTCATTATTACAAGTAACATATAACAAGTCTACAAAGCATAGTTTAAAATGTTTTGCAGGATGCTTGAAACTAAAGCTTGGGGGAAAGGTGAAAAATTCCTTTTATTCTAACTTTGAATACTCTATTGATTTTAGCCTCAAGATTTGTAGGACCTTGAATTTATACTAGGAAAAATGTTTAGAAATTCACTATTGATAATTTTCCTGTAAATTTAACACTTGCTAGTTTTATATATAGGAACTCAATTTGCATAATATATCCAAGTGTTTTGGGAGATAATTTAAAGCCTGGGATCACCTGCAGAAGCTGGGTTTGGCTTTTTCTGTAGAGGGGCACCATTAGTCTAAGTAGGTTCTTACAGAGAGAACTCTAGTGGGTAAGAGAATGAGACCATTTAAAGAAAATTTTATATCCAGTCCTATGGGATATGATAAGTCTGGCCTTTCTTCTACTGAGAAAATAAAGGTAATAAAGTAATAATCTTTGGAAGATATTTCACCATTCCATGGAAAACGATAAAGTCTGTTAAAAGAGCTGGAATTGGCTAGTCCAACCAGAACTCCTAAACTTCCTTTTTGGTAGCACCAAGGAAATCCCAGAATTTCTCTGTTAGGCATGGAGAAAGGCAATTGGTGGAAAACACATGGCCCCTTCAGTAGCTGTTATCAGTGTGTGAAAATAATAGGTGACGTGGGCAGACAGTCCGTCAGCGGCAGATGGGGCATGTGAGAGCATGAGGGAAGAGACAGAGGAGGGTGGCCGTACCATCATTATGAGAAATCAACATTTGCCAGAGCTTGCTAACAAGCTAACAAGGAGGAGGGCAGTCTAGTTAGCAACAGATTTTTGACTGATATCCACAAAAACTTGGGAATCTTAACGTTGTTAGGTCTGTTCTGTTTTGACAATAGATAGCCCTGTTTATTCATTACTCTTACAATTTTCCTTTTTGCATCTTGTCCCTTGGATTCTTGTAAATGGAGAAGCAACACATTACTGGTTGATGGTTTTTATCTAGCTTTTGAGATGGGGCTCAAATGACGCAATCCTTCCATTTCAGGGGTTCCTCTGGCATAAGTTTTACTTAGGTGTATGGTGATTTTTAAACTAGCTCAGGTTAGGAACTGAAATAAGTTGAATTAATGAAGCTTAACTTTTGAAACTATTTTTTAGAAAGTTCCATTGCCATTCATTGTCATTCAGAAAAAGAAAAAAAAAACTTTGAAAGTCTGCTTGAAATCGAAGACTATCAGAGAGTTGTTAAAAATAAAATAAGCTACAAAAGGGTCAGTTTATGTTAAATTCGGAGTATTTCAAGTTTCCAGGGAAACAGAACATACAGAAATTAAAAGCAGATGCTCTTAAACTGATGCTTTGGGAAAGCCCCAGGAGACTTGATCCTCTGCTGGGTAACATTTCTTGCCCCCAAACTTTCATTTGCCATTTTTTTCAGTGTGAATTTTGACAACTATACCATGCTCAGAGCAAACATACATATTAGGACAAAATCCTAATGTGTTCGTTATCACTGTCACAGTGTTGGACAGACTGCCCACCTCCATCACATTGCCACGTAAAAGCAGCACAACGGTTCATTCTTTCACAAAAAATTCTGCCAAATTTAATACCTGGCAACTTAGCATGTAAACCTGTAGCCCAATTTCCTGCTACATTCAAGTTGGATAATTTAAATTGAAAAACAAAATCTAGTATTTTTGCCCCTGTTTTCTTCCGTTTACTTTAAAATTATTTCAGCAAAAAGAACAATGGAAAAAAGAAGTCAATAAATTCCTTGGACTTTAAATTCTATAGTAAATTTTGAATTATAGAGATGATAAGTAATCGGTTCTGATGCTTTTCTGAGACTATGGAGTTTCATTTTCTGCAGGGTCTGAGTTGTTCCCTGGTGAGACAGTCATAGAGACGTATTAACGCCTTCCTGTCCCAAAGACATTATTTCACGTATAACAAACATGGAAAACCCCTTAATGTTAGTGTTCAAAGATGTTACTGCCAGGAGCCTCATTGGTGTGTGGCTGCAAAGTCAAGGCTAGCAGTTTTCTCAGTATTTGGCCTGTGTGAAGTCTGCCCTTTCTGTCCCACACACTGTGACACCACCTCCAAGACCATAGGGGATTATTCTGAAGTCAGAGGCCAGTGCAGCAACTCTGTTTTTTTTGCAGCCTAGCACATGGGCAGCTGGCCAGCTGTTGTTAAGTTTTAGTCACCATATTTTCCACATTACTTGAAGGCATGTTTCGTAGACATACAGGTGGGCAGTTGGCATATTTGTTCATGTGTTATAAGCCAGCATTTCCTGGCCTTGACCCTGTTGACATTTTGGACTTGTTAACTGTTTATTGTGGGGGGATGTCCTCTGCATTGTAGGATGTGTACCGGCATCCTTGATCTCTGTCTACTGGATGTCAGTAGCACTGCTACCCCGTCATCTGACTTGTGACAGTCAGGAATATCTCCAGATATTTCCAACTCCCCTGGAGGTAAAACCATCCGCATATGAGAAGCACTGCTGTAGACAAAGGCTAAACAGAAGGGGCTTTGGAGAAGAGAAATATCTGGTGGTTCTGGAGCAGTGTGTGAGGGGGAGGGAAGATGAACCAGGCAAGAGGCTTGGAAAGAGAAGAGGTTGTATTACAAAGAGACAGGGTGACCAGCTGGGAAATTAAGTGAGTTGTCTTTGACTTCATTTCAGGAAATGTTTAGTGAGTTGGTGCTGTGTGCTAAGCACAGTGTTTATTGCTGTAGCTATTTAGAACAGTGATGCATTTAAATTGCTTACAGTCTGGTAGAAGAATTAGAAAAGGAAATAATTACTGTCATGTATGAACTGCTGAAGACGACCTTAGAGGAAGGGACAAAAGCCAGCAAGAAAGGCTTTCTGAAAGATTGACCAATGTGTTGAAGGTCAAAGTAAAGTTTATCACATTTAGAAGGGTGTGGGAAGGTTATTGTACTTATAGGAAACAGCAGGTGCCGTGTACCTATAAAAAACAGCAAATGTAGAAATGTATAGAGGGTGTGTTTGTGTGTTTCTGCGTGTGTGTGTGGCTGTGCACGTGCATTCATGGGCACGTGTGAGAAAGAGAGAGACCAACAGTTAAAGACAGACAGGCAGACAGAGAGGGCCAGAATATGAGAGACTGGTGCATTCAGAGAAATGGAAGTAATTTTGCCTTACTGGAGCAAAGACTTTAATAGAAGAGCAATACAAGGGACACAGCTGGAGAAGAGGTCAGAGGAAAAATTACGATGGGCCTTGGTTGGAAAATAGTGTAGGTTTTATGTCCAAGGACAGAGGAAGGATTGTGAGCTGAAGAGTTACAGGAGGAAATTGGTGTTTTAGGAAGCTCTGGAAGCAGTGAAGAGATGATGGAGCTGAGGACAGGCCAGAGACGGAAGACTCGAAGGCTATCGCAGCTTTCCACACAAGGTAGCAAAGAAAATTTGAGAAGTGGGAAAAAAGTAGAGGAACAGTGGAGGATATTGCAACAATTTACCAGCACCCCCAACCCCTGAATCTTAACCAAGGTTTCAGTGATAAGAGAGGGGAGGTGTATATATACTAGGTAACTGAGCTTACACAGAATACAGAGAAAAGAGCTATGGTAAGAAATGAAGAAAACTACTAGAATGATCTAAGGTCCCTGCTTAAGTGATGTGTTGTGTGGTAGACTCACCTCGCAAGTGAGAAAAAAGAAAAGGAAAGAAAAATAATCATGCGTTTTGGGAATAATGACACATCCCGTGTTGGACATATTAAGCTTAAATCGCCTAAGAGCTCTTTAAGTGGGACTGTGTCATGAGTAGTTTGATACATGGTTGGAGAGTTCAGCAGTGATCTTGGTTGGAGATGGATAAATCCTTTGGGAATACATGATCACTGGAACTGAGGTTATAAAGAATATTACTTTGGAAGAATGAGCGACAACAGAGCAGAGATGGAAAGACGACATCCAGGTAGTAGAGTCAAGAATCGAGTCAAAGTTTGTGGATCCACAGTCTGGGATCTGAACCTCTGCACAGTTTTGACTCTCAACGCCTACCTGCCACTCATTCTTAGAAATTATAAATCAAGCATCACGTTGTGGGACCTTTCCTCCGTCCCCCTAGCAGGACTAATACTACTCCTAGGGGCACCACTGTCCCCAGTATATACATTTATCATAGAACTCAACCTGCTGAATTGGGCTTTGTTTTCTCATTAGATATTGCTCTTTATGGAGGGAAGAGACCTTATCATACTCAGCTTGTATTTCCTGCACATGACAGAATAACTGCTTGTTCTAGGTGCTCAATAAAATTTTGTTGAAAGACCTGTAAGCACTGAAGGTGGGTCTACAACAGATTACATGTTGAACCAAGGGGAATACATTCTTAATAAGCTCATTCTATGTGCCATGACTTAAAAATTTTAATAGTCTTAAAATATTTTATACTTATTTTAAAGTTATATACTAAGCCACAAGCTTATTATTCACCCCATATTCCCACCTCTCAGTGTAATGTTGCTAGCACATCTCCCTTCTCTACAAAAAATGTTGATTTTTGTAATAAAATCAAACTAAAAAGTTCAGTAGAGACAACTTTCAAAAACAAGCATAATAACAAACTGGCTGCCTAATTGGATTTCCTCATCTTTTGCAAATAAAAGTCTGGAAGATGGAGAGAGAAGTAAGATCCAATTCTTTGTACAGTTAACGTCCGTAACAAGGTTATTACCTCAGTTTAGAGTTATGGGTAATAATAATTCAATCTCCTCTTTGTTGGCGGTATGTATTTTATTGTGGAAGTTTGAAAAGGTGGGCCAATGCGCTCATGTAACAAAAACCATAAAGCATAGGCTTTTCACTCATTTTAAAAGTATTATTCAAATGACTCTAGACGTTATTTCTTAAATTGTATTAGACATAGATATATGTGTGTGTGCCTCTATTTGTGTGTTTATTGAAGTTCTTTAGAAATCAGTATGGATTGCAGCTGGGAATAATGTCTTAAAAATTGCCTGCTTATTCCTTCCTTCCATGGCCATAAACCAGACCATATCCCTTTGCAGTACTGATCATGTAATTTGTATGATATGGACTTGTTAATGTAAAGTAGCCTTTACAATAATACCAGAAAACCAACACAAGTACCCCGAGTACTAGCAAAATTCCTTCCCAACAGGTAATTTGCTTTGAGAGATCTCCTCCTGTTACACAGGAGCTGACTGCTGGTGTAGAAGGTGGAGCCGCCCTTCTCTCAGTGCGCTGAGAGGGCTGCCAGCCAAGCCGCGCCTGGATGGGGGGATGGCTGTGCCTCGTGCTCGAGGACAGCGCCACGCCTCCGTAGCCAGCTGGCCACGCACTTGGAGTTGTTTTTCCAGTTGTGGTGATAGATTTCAATGGATTCACCTGCATTTCCTCACCCAGTCTGCTTTATGACCAAGGGCACATATTTTGGGGACAGCTGGCTGAGGCTAGTGTTAAAGTCTGTGGCCGTGGAACAGAGAAGGAATTCAAACCCTCCAAACCCACAGCCTTGGCCTCCTGGTCTGTGCTCCCACCAACTGAGCTGCCCAGCGGCAGCTGTGGTTGTTCGTGCTGCACACATTTTGAGAGCGTTCCAAAGTGGTCCATCAGATGCCAACAGGGCACAGATGAATTCTTGTTTATTTGCATTGAGGCCAAAGAAAGCTGCACAGAGTGGTTTGGCTTTTCTTAAACATCCATCGGAATCATGTGTCATTTCCCGTGTTTATGGCTAAATGAGGCTCAAATCATCAAGCCCACTTCTGACATGAGGTTTTTATCAGTGGGAAAATGGAAGCAGGTGATTCCATCATCTTTAAAGTAGTGACATGGGGTGATGCTGACATCATGTGAGATCTGTGTCGAAACCACCTTAATAGCCACCAATTATTTCTTTAAAAAGTAATGTCTTTAGAGTTTTATATAAGCATTTCTTAAAGGATTGATTCTAAAACATTCACTCGGGGACCTTTCCTCTTGAAAAGTACTCTACCTTGGTTTCTCAAAAATTTTATCCTCATATGCTTATAAAACAGGTTGAAGGTGAGAACAAGGACGAAACCGCCTTGAAGCAGAGATGCTCAGTCCTGGGTACACTCTGGAATCATCTGGGGACTTTATAAATCACTAATGCCTGCTCCAAGGGGTTCTGGGTACGGTCTGAGCCTGGGGCATTCAAAACCTCCCCAGGAGACTCTAAAGTTCAGGCCTGTTGTAGACTGCTGCTTTAAAATTTGGAGGCAAGTGGAATGAACTGCACCATTACTCGGTATTTCACATTTGGCAGAGAGCTTTCTGAATTCCCAAGAATTAAACTAATTAACATCACTTCCATATGTATATTCTATATGAAATTGTATCAGTCCTAGAACGTATGTGGGACTTCTCTTAAACATTTGTTTTTCTCCTTAGAGGAAAAAACCTAGTGTTCACTAAATAAAGGCGAACTCCTGTGAAATTTGGTAGGCTTTAAATTTCAGGCCTGTACTTCTACTGAGATCAAATATTATGATTCTAGATACTGTACTTAGAATAATAGATTGTCAGTGGCTTCCTGCTACCTATTTTTTAAAGGGAGTAAGTGAACTGAATTTTCCAGGTGAAACCTGATGCTCTGCTGTCAGCATTATCCACTGGGCAGCTTGGAAGTTATGGCTTCTCGTCTTCTGTTTCAGGAAGGTGGGAAGGTTTCTACAACAATATTTTTAAGAGATCTGCTCATTTTGATCAGAAAAAGAAGAGTAATTAAAATGTCATAAAATGTCATGTCATTAAAATGGTACCTTAATGATGTCATTCTTGAGTAACGAGGATGTCAAACAACATATTAAAACTTTATTCCTATTATTTGTTTCTATTTTCTCATTCATATTCCTAATAATGCATGGGAATTCAATATTATTCTTCCTATTTTTAGATTAATAAATTGGGAGTTGGGAAGATTAATTTGCACGGCCTACACACCTAAGGATAGTGCCTAGGTAGGTTTAAATTCCATGTCTACCTGACTCAAACACTAAATCCTGAAATCAAATCACTAGGATAAGATTGGTATAGGATAGTAGCTTGTAGCCTAGTGACAGAGTAGATTATTCCAAATATAAACTTTGAGGAGACTTTGGCTCAATTTCCTAGTTTTCTCTTTAATAGGTAGGATGAATTTGGTTACTTGGAAGGAAGTGAAACAAATTATTTAGTCAATGAATAATCCTTGACAATGCTTTTCGTACTTTAGCTCATATATATTATAATAATTGATCAAAATCTGAAATTGAAGCTATGCCAGTATATGTTTACTCAAATAGCAAAAGCTTCATGTCTCATTAACATAAACCCCTAAACAGAAAGCACAGAGTAGCAACAATAGCTGACTTTTGCAAGGTGGTTTCCAAATTACAGAGTGCTTTTTTGGGTACTTTTGTAAGTCATTGAGCATTTTTTTAAAGCACAAAAATATAAGAAAAGACACTTGAAATTCAGTTGCGTCATTTTTCATTTTACAATACTCACCTTATGAAGTACTGCTTTTGAACTTTTACTTAGAAATTTTAAGAGTTTTAAGTTCAAAAGTTTTAAAAGGGCAAGCAGGTAGAAGTCTCACTCTAACCCAGGCCTTGCATAGCAGAGTTCCAGGGAATGGCCTGCTAAGTCACAAGTATCAAGCAGAGGAGTGGGGATTTGAAACCCGGTTTCTCACCTGGAGCTCCACGGTCTTTTTACTACACTACATCTAGCCTCTGACATCTCTGAACAGCGTACACTTCCCCTAGCTGTTTAAATTCTGCATGCCTTAGTATTCACATCTATAAAAATGGGGGACTTAATAGAATTTTCTGCAGAGAATTCTTATTAGAATCAAATGGGATTAATATGCGTTAATGCTTAGAGCAGTGCCTGACTGGTCAGTAGTGTTGGGAGCGCAGTCGACGTTGGTCCCGTTATCGCACCATATGTCTCCAGTGATTTCAGCATTTCACAGCATGCAAATACTGTAGATTAGAACCAGCTGAAGCTGTAGATCGTATATTCTCTGAACTTGTATGGTATCTTTAAATATTTAAGTCTTTCGAATTTGGCCACAAGCTGTCAATATATGTATGTCATTGGTGATTTCATGGTCCAGTGAAGTTACTGGGATACTCGACCCTTTAGATTATATACATATTTGCAGTGAGATGTCATAGTAGATATAATTACATCCCACAAACAAATCACTCTTAGATAAATGAGGCAAAAATCTGAGGATGTCTGAGTTCTTAGTCTGCTCTTAGAATTCTTTTTTTTAAAAAACAGAGTCAATAGATCACAAATTAAATAAGCATTAGTCTCAGGGTATCGTTGGCCCAAGTTACCCTGTGTCACACAATGGCACATTTAGCAACTTCTGCACAATAGAATCACATAGAGTTTGCCTTCTGCATTACACACTCAAAAGTTCAAGTGTGGACATACTTATTTACTACAGAAAATTAGGCTCCATCAGATTCTCAGGCTTTTCACTCATCATGTGAGGAAAAAATTCGAAAGAGTTTTATTTGGCAAGTTCAGTGGACATCATTGAAAGCATTAAACTATAAAAAATATTTTGTTTCCAATTATAAGAAGTTATAATCTCTTAGCTTTTGGTATTTCCAGTTTTCCATGATCTCTCCACAAGTTTTCCAATTAACAGTTATTTAGCAATCTGTTTTACAATTCTGCAAGTACCTTGAGAGCTTGACCTCTCTTAAAGGGTAGATGATTATTAACAGGACCACTAAAACTGTAATACCCTCTTACCAATGTTTGTTTTATGTTTCTCAGCATGTTGAAAACTGTACTCAAGCAATCAAACTGAAGCAATCAAAAAGAGCATCAGTTTACTTGCTTTCTATTATTCTTTAACACTAAGCTCTCTGAATATATCCAGGAGCCACGGAAGTAGTCATATGCTTTGCCTCTATAATCCCTGTCCTAGGGAATTGCCCTACAAATGGTTCACACAAGAAGAATGCTTGATGGAGGATAATGCAAATTCACGTTATATATAATAAAATGTAGTAAGAAAATAAAAAATACAAGAAAGACATTAATGCAATTGCCTATTAATAAGGCAATGTTTAAGTAACTGTGGAACATTAACTGGATACAGTTTTAGTTGTATGGTTACACCATAACCACTTATTAAACTACTGTGAATGCATTTTAAAATTCCAGTAAAATCCATGTATCACAAAATCACTGCAAATACTGACTTTCTAGCTTTAAGACAGTTGCTTGAAGCTCTACCCAGGCCACTTGTTTCTACAAATGTGCTTTATGAAACCCCTAGGAGAGGCCTATAGTCCTATTCATTTCTATGTTTTTATTGCATGGCACAACAGAACTAAATAAACTGAGTGGAAATGGGAGATCCCTGTGGATTTGGAGAAGAGTGTCCAGTGCATCCCGTCGTATTTTGTTCCTGGGGAAGAGGAGGGAGGCTGCTGCTGTCACAGTAATTGCGTTTGTGGTTGGAGGTGACTCTCGTTGACCTCCCCGCCCCTCCCAGACCCTCCCTTCCTCCAGGGAACATCCTTCCTCACAGCTGTCTGCAAGGTTAGGAAACATGCCTTTTTCAGTAAATAATATGTGACTTCCATGTGGATGCCTTGTAATGAATATGGGCAAAACCTGAGGCTGTAACCAACGCCTTTTGTCTTACTTATCCATTGTTTTGACTGGATTGTACACTTAGTTGTTTGAATCAAGCCCTTGACATTTAGCAAGAAAGCAGCCGGGCATCAGATGAGCTCCTGTGTCTCACTACAGTCCTCCAAAATCGCCCTGGCTTTGAACCAATCTCTGCTCCATCTTTGAGACTCAAAGTCATTCCTGAACAGACTTGGGAGTCAACAAAGGAATTTTGTTTGAATCCAGGCTACAGTACACGAAATAAGTGTTCCTGAAAGAACGTTCTCTTCCTTCTTGTCTTGGTTCAGTGCATCCTGCACTTTAACTCATGCCTTTGGTTCCAGAATTTGGCACCGCCCCGCGCAGTGTTAAGCATCTGGGCTCTTAGGCTTTTCAGAATGCTGTATACTTTAGGAAGGTCAGCACTTAGTAACAATTTTCCAAAGAAAACAGTCTTTGTTGCCATAACCTTCTTGTATAACCAAGTTCACAGAGCCTGGAAGCATTCTGTAATTGTATTGAAACAGCAAAAACTGCCCTGGGGGACCACCCAAGGGACAGGGATAAATTGGTTGCCTCCATTAAGTAATCTTGAAGCATCAAATTTTAGTAGAAATGTTGGGGAGTGAGCGATCACTTAAAAAAGAGGTTGCCTGAGGTCTGAGAGTGCAAGTTGGCCTATATTTAATAACTACAAGGTCATTGCATGAAATCAGTAAGAGGAAACAGAGAGAAGTGGGTATCTTATTTCCATACCATGCTCTGATGGTTTGTGATGTCAGCAGACCTTCAAAATGGAATGATTGCCTTTAAAATATCATATCATCTTGTTAACGAGAAAGGAGATCAAAGAATTTACTCCAATATCCAGTCATGACACTGTAATTTAAAAGTGCTTTGCAATGATTCCCATCCCAGGACCTCAAATTCTTTTTCTTAATTAATTTCATTCAAAGAAACTGCTCTAAGGGCCAGAGATTTTTATGGCTCTTTTGTAGAGAAGTCAGGTTACATGCAAGAAATTCTCATTATGCATCCTAACAATGGAGGAGATCAGGAGTGAAGATTATCCCAAATAGTTGGATAATCCAAAAATCCTCTCTGTTGGCCTTTGAAAGTTATGGCATTACTTGTTGTCGCTGCTGCTGCTGCTGGGTTTTTCGTTTGTTTGTTTGCTTGCTTTTTGCTTTTTTTTTTTTTTTTTTTGCTGTAAGACCTGAGTAGGAAGGACACTAATAGAAGGGACCACAAAGCCAAATTGATCAAATACCTGTCGAGAAGGTGGCTCAGGAACCTCTGGAACGCAACAGAAGCGGGCATGCAGTAGATGGAAGGAAAACACACACATATAAACCTCAAGTTTGCACTGTCAGAGAGGAAAGCAATTCTTCGCATTGCTTCTCTGCTATAGTCATAACCTGGCTATTAACTCATGAAAGGAAACAAAGTGGAAGTGAATACGAATTTACTCTGCAAATCTGAAATGCTGAATTTAAAACATCTTCTCTATTTATAAGGTGTATAAAATTAGACTTTTTTTTAAATCAGGAAAAACCTGATTGAGCTTATTTTTGAGGGAAATGTTTTTGCTGATGTATTTAAGTGGGGTAAGCAGCTAATTAGTTGGGAATAGAGCATGAAGTGAGAGTTAGAACATATACTCGTTTCTTGGTTCACAATATCCCGAAGCTTCCCAGGTATTCATTGCACCCTGTCGGTGTCCACAGGGATCATCTTTATCTTGGTCGTGTAGATCTGAAAAAGCATCACTTCTGCATTACTCTTCCTGAAATGGATGCACCCACAAATGTGCACTGAAGGTCCTTCACACTAAAATAACTGATCAAGAGCAAGAACATTCATCCATTCATCTACTTACTCGTGACTTACTTTCTGTGTACAAAACACTGTGAGACAGGGGAAGGATACTGATTGTGTGTGCAACACAGATCATCGCTGAGCATACAATCCACCTGGTAATATATGGTATTTATATAAAAAGCAACTAACCTTTTTGGCAAGTAAAGTTTAATGATGTAAAAGTTCTGCACGTCAGTGTAAGGACTGTTCATTTTGTCGGAGCTTCTGCATTCTGGCTGTGAGGTGTCTGCCCGTGCTAACCCCTCTCGTCCTCACACAGCCCTCTGAAGTAGGGGTATTAGCCACATCCCCCACGTGCAAAAACTGATGCTCAGTCAAGGGCGGTGACCAGACTGTGGTTCCAGCCCAGGACTCCAGGGTTTCGGCTGGACACTCCAGATCTGGCTTCCAGGAAACGAAAGTAAGGAGGACAAGGAAGGAGACATCAATGAAAATGTAAAAAGAACCCAGTTAGGGTGGAGGCGGAGGTACAGTTTTTATAAGGAGCTAAATACTAAGAAAGAGAAATCCTCAATCACATCATTGTGAGGGAAAATAAGGAACTAAAACTGTGGAAATGAACTTGCACAGGAAGAGCGAGTGCCACCAGGTCTTCTAGGCTCATAATCTTGCGACTCTCTGACTCTGAGTTTCTTTACCCACTGGTCAGGCTACCGCCTAGGTGATTAACAAGTTCTTATTATATGCTCTATACTAAAATGTTTTAAAACTGGCACAGTAAATTCAATGTCTTAATGAATTGGCAAGTGCTGTTATTGAACATACTCTTTTAGCCATACCTAAATTCACGAAACCAGATCGCTCTACACTAGGATAGCCACGATTATGTTATGATGTCATTATGGAGCTGATACTGAGAAACGATTAGTCCATTCATTACAGCATGGAAATGGCCTTTGCTAAATCTCGCTGGTCCATATTATACAATGCAGCGGGTAAAGAGATACAGTTGCATATGCCTAAGTTGTATCATAAACCTAGATCCAAAACCCTCTGCTCTTCCACAGGCAGTGGATTTGTACCTATCTAATTCAACTTTTTATTAAATGAGGACTGAAGGGCTAAGCTACTTATTTCTCTGTCAGCATTAGATAAATAAATAGGAAATTTCATTTTGAGAAACACCAGCAAGAGTTACAATATTATTTCATTGCTTTTTCCAGGCTTGGTAATCTTGGTACAAAATTTTTCATCAAATTGCAATTCCAGTTGCAAAAATGTTAAGAATTTTCTTCTTGTGTTTAACTTTTGCTAGCTACCCTCTAACTACCCATGATGCAACATCAAAGGAATTCTTTTGGGAAAAAGTAGATAATCAGGTTTGTTAGGGAAGAACTTTCATATGTCCTCACCATTATATACTGAATTATAGTGAAGTATAATTTTGTAAGCAAGAAAGGATCAAAAAAGATATGACAGAAATCCTCTTTAGCCAGGTTCTTAAAACGGACCCAAACAAAGTTCGATTTTTATCTTCCATGACGAATCAGGTGTCAAGGTGAATTTGGGTACCACTTCCATTGAATGCACTTCTCAATTAGATGACAACCAAACGATATGCTCAAGCTGCTATAATTAAACAATATAGAAATAAAAGCCTTTTATCTCTTTTATTTACCTCTACAATCCTCCATCCATTTTAGCATTGGAGAAAGGAGGAAACATGTCATGAATGCTTTTGAGAACAAAGCATCAGCTTTTTATTAGAGACTGGAAGTTTAGCTTACTTATACTTGCCTCAGTGTCAGGTAAACCAATGTCTAACTTTTTTCTCTTTCATTCCTGTGAAACTTTGATGCTTACAATAGAATGTCGTCATCAAACACAAAGATTTCCACAGGTGCCAACGTGGTTGGAACAGAACTTGATCTGTTAGGTGAGGATGCTTATTATAGAAGGTGGTATCTTTTGTCTTTTCAGACTGGATGCCGATTATCTTACAAATGTTAAATACACAGCATCTACCAATACACACACTTCATTTTGACTTAACTGCACGTGTGCAGACGTTTTCCACTTCTGTATAAGAATAACCTGATTCTTTATTTTTGTGATTTTCAAAGCATTTCCAACTGTTTTATCTTTTTCAATTATCACAACAGTTTCATGGTATAGTTAGGTATATGTTTCAAAACAAAAATAAAAAGGAGAAACATCTGCAAATTATAGGACTTTCCCTAAATCTTACGTGCAGTAAATGTGACAACATCACAAACAGATTTCATAATGTCTGGAAATCTGTCTAGAACACTTACAGTCACCTGTATCCTACCACTTTCTTGAATAACAATAAAAATATTTATTATAAGGACCAACGGCTATAGAAATAGGATTGGAACATGGTTTAATTTTATGGATTAATCATATCTTGTATTTTAGTGGCCATTTTAACATACATGTTATTTTTCAGTGGTTATCACAAGTGAGATATAGATCACAGAGAGGATCTAATTTTCATATATCTCATTAGCAATTTTTAATATGAGGAAGCCACTAGGATTTTTGCTTAATTTTTATAACTTCAGGGAGACATAATGAAATAGAACCTGAATGCATGAATTCTGGCCAGGCCCCAGGGACACTGGGAATAAGACTCATGAATATAAAAAAAAATAATAGCCATGAAAGATACTCTAAAATGAGTAAGGTGCAATTGGGGTGGGGAGACAAAATGACGTCCAGGGATAGCAAGGAACTTACCAGGAGTTAAAAGATGGTCAGAGATACTGACTCTTTCCTATTCAACAACAACAACAACATTTTATGTGTGGCCATGGGTGTTTTCTCTCAAATTCTCCCTTCCTTGTTCTTGGGGTCATTTGTAGTGATTCAAAACTGGGAATGAAGCATTGTCAGGACCCACCTCTATTTTGTGCTCACAAAGGGCAGACCGTTCCAACAAGCTGAGCTAAAATGCAAGCCAACCAAGAGGTAACATTGTGGAGTTGAGGGTGGTGAGGAAAAGGATAAGGATTATACCACGGGCAGCAGGAGAACTCAAAGACAGCAATAGAAGGAGTAAAGTGAGGCACTGGGGGACAAAAAGTGATCAAAGATTTGTTATTAAAAGTAGCAGCTACTTGAAAGCAATACCTGTACTACTCAAGACACAGAAAAAAAAAAATAGGAAACTTCTGGGAAGATTGAAAACCCCATGATTATGATAAAATACAAGTTTGCTCAGTGTCTGTATTATTGATTGAAGAAATAAATGTAAAAATTATTGTTGTGTACCATTTGGTTGAGAACAAAATGTCATTTAAAAAATCTAGGATTCCTTGCTAGAGCAATATGTGACTCTTACCCAGGCTTAACTCACTTAGAAGTTCATATAGAGTGTGTAAGACCATGGAATGAAGAAATGTAGATATGAGTTTGGTGAACTCTACTATGTATTATTTGAGTGATAATAGGTAAATTATTTAAATACTTTCAACCTCAGTCTTCTCATTTGTTAATTAAGATAGTTATATGTATGTTCCTCACACGGTTGTTGCAAAGATTCTATTACATGATGTAGGTTAACTATTAGCACAGTGTTCAGGCTAGACTGAACTCAGTGATGACGGAACCAGATAATGCAAATGAAAAAGCGAAAGTGTTAATGTCACCAGATGACTGAACACATAAGTGACCAATGTGTTCTGTTCCCCTTGAAATGATTTCTTCTCTTAACTTACTTAATGCTGTGGCTCTCTTCTTGTTTTCTTTCTTCCAAGAAGCATCCAAAATGATCCTATAAAAATGCAAAACACATCATGCTATTCTCCAGAATGTCTCTCCCTCGTCTTCCCGTTGCACTCATATCATAATATATCCAAACCCTTTACCATAAACCATGTCTACCTTCTTCCTCTCTACTTCTACTTTCTCAAGAAGATCTCTTCCCATTTTTCAGGCACATTAAGAATGTTCTTATTTTATATTTGTCATAGCCATTTCCTCTGCCTGGAGTGCTCTTCCAGCAAACAATTTAAGGTAGATTTAATTTTGCTATATTCATTTTAGCTTACTACAGGATTTCTCAGACTCCACACTGTTAACATTTTGGTCTGGGTAAATTTTTTGTTGTGGGAAAGGAGGTCCTGTGCTTTGCAGTATATTCAGGGATATCCCTGGGCTCTATTAGATGCCGACAGAACATCTCTCCACACCCCCACCCCACAAGTTGTAATGAAAAAAAGTGTTTCCAGACACTGCCAGATATCCCCAAGAGGGTAAAATCAACACTTCCCACCCCTATACACGTCACTGGGAATCACTGGTTTCATGTCACTTTCTCACAGAGGCCTTTCCTCATTCCTCAACCAAAGCAGCCCCTGAGTCACTGTTTATCCCCTGTTATCTATCACAAAGCTCTTTAATCACCTCATCTTTTCTTGCTAAATGATTTATTTGACTATTGTCTGTCCCCCCAGCACAGTATAAGTGCCTTGAGAACAGAAGCCCATGATTGCCTTATCTGTAATAAGGATGTGATAAGTACAAACATACTTAAGTATATACATGTTAGTTGAACAAATGGATTAATAAAGAAAGGTGTGCAGTGTCCAAACTGCAGTTTATAAACCCTGCCTCTACAAAACATTCTCTAATGTAAATGTTAGCAATGTTCTCCTAAGACAGTCTACCTGGGCAATAGAAATAAAAGCAAAAATTAACAAATGGAACCTAATTAAACTTACAAGCTTTTTCACAGCAAAGGAAACCATAAGCAAAACAAAATGACAACCTACAGAATGGAAGAAAATATTTGCAAATGATACCACTGACAAAGGTTTAATTTCCAGAATATATAAACAGCTCATACAACTTAATAATAAAAAAACAAACAACCCAATCCAAAAAAGGGCAGAAGACCTAAACAAGCAATTCTTCAATGAAGACATACAAATGTGCCAACAGGCGCATGAAAAAATGCTCAATATCACTATCAGAGAAATGCAAATCAAACTACAATGAAATATCACCTCACACCAGTCAGAACAGCCATCATTCAAAAGTCCACAAATGATTAATGCTAGAGAGGGTGTGGAGAAAAGGGGACCCTCCAATACTGTTGGTGGGAATGTAGTTTGGTGCAGCCGTTATGGAAAACAGTATGGAGATTCCTCAAAAAACTGAAAAGAGACTTACCATATGATCCAGCAATCCCACTCCTGGGCATATACCCAGAGGGAACTATGATTCAAAAAGATACATGCACTCCAATTAAATAGCAGTGTTATTTACAATAGCCAAGACATGGAAACAACCTAAATGTCTATCGATAGATGACTGGATAAAGAACTTGTGGTATATTTATACAATGGAATCCTACTCAGCCATAAAAATAATAAAATAATGCCATTTGCAATAACATTGATGGATCTAGAGATCATCATTCTAAGTGAAGTAAACCAGAAAGAGAAAGAAAATACCATATGATGTCATTCATATATGGAACCTAAAAAAAGAAAAAAAAGAGGACACTAATGAACTCATCTACGAAACAGAAAAGAGACTCGCAGTCATAGTAAACAATCTTCTGGTTACTGGGGGAAAGGAGGTGGGAAGGGATAAATTTGGGAGTTTGAGATTTTCAAATGTTAGTCACTATGTATAAAAATAGATTAAAAAAACAAATTTATTCTGTTTAGCACAGGGAACTATATTCAATATTTTGTAATAACCTTTAATGAAAAAGAATATGAAAATGAAAATTTGTATGTATAGGCATGACTGGGACATTGTGCTGTATACCACAAATTGACACATTACAACTAACTATATGTCACTTAAAAAATAAAAATTAAAAAAAAAGTAGACCCTGCCTCTAAACATGATTTTATGTTAGTAGTTTAAAGATTAAATTTTATATTACACTTATTTAGCAACTATTAATTGAGTACTTCCTAGGCACCAGACATTATCCTAGTTGCTTGGCAATGCAGTGGCCAACAGGGCAGAAGAGACTTACATTAATTCTAAAGTCATTTAGCAGGTATTTTAAGGTTACAGAGTGGAGGAATACAAAGAATATTTTTGGTAAATTAGATTTGTTGCATATAAAATGTGGGAGGAATGGACATTCTCTCCTTAGTCCTTAATTGTGTATTTCTTCTGAGTCCTAGTCTTCCAAGACTCAGTTTTTTTCTCAGCACTTTGCATAATTAATCCAAAGGAAGAATTAGATTTGCCTTTTCTAATCCATTTAGAATAGCTTTATCTTTACTTGTAGGTATATATGTATATACATATGTGTATCCAGAAATGTAAATGATTGGAATAAGTCTTGAAACATATCTACATAATATAAACATGTAATTTTCTTATGTATATACTTTAGATGAGTAGGATCTTATTCTAAACACTGTCTATAATTTGCTTTTGTAGAATCACAATACATGTTGGAAAGTTTCTCTCCGTATTAGTTTATATGAATCTACATTACTCCTTTATTTAATAGAATTTGATATTATGGACATGTTAACTATGTGTAATTGTTGCATATTGATTTAGTTTACTACAATTTTCATTATGACAAGTCTATAACATTTCATGTGTATTTCTGCATAATGTCTACCTGGAGGTAGAATTGCTAAATTGAAAGGTAGACACTTACATTTTAATGCAACTCCAAACAATCTTCTAAATGATGAATTTATATCTGTACTGATTTAATAGATGCATTTGTATATTAATATATTACCTATTAATCTGTACATGTTATAAATGGGCTCCAAATAAATTCTCCCTGTTATTTTTTCAAACTCTGAGTATGATTCTTTTCCCATATAGAAGTTTTCTTTTCTTTTCAAATGTAGACAAATATGTTAGTCTTTTTCTTCAAATATTTGTGTTTCCTGTTTTGCTAATTAAGTGGGCCTTCACTAATCTAAGTTAATTTCTCCTTATTGTTTTAAAATTTTTCTATAGTTCTTTTTAATGTATAACTAGTTTTTTTTTAAATTGAGTTATAGTCAGTTTACAATGTTGTGTCAATTTCCAGTGTAGAGCACAATTTTTCAGTTATACATGATCATACATATAATGTATAACTAGTTAATTGTCTGGAATTTTGTTTCTTGTCTGTAGTGTGAAGTAAGCATTTAACTTTTTTTCCAAATGATAGCCAGTTATTTAAATACCATTCATAGGATGGTACTAAATCACACATTTAATACGTATAAATTAGGTATATCTATATCTTTTAGAAGTCTTGTGCTTAATCGAACTTTTTAATTCTGTTGTGCCAATGCCACACCATTTTGTTAACGTAGTTTTACAGCAGGTTTTCACATTTGGTAAAATTTTCCTCCCATCCATGCCCCAGTTATATTTTTCAGTTAACTGATCTTGTATTTTTTCTATTTTAGATGAATTTTAGAATCAGTTTATCAAGTTTTATTTTTAAAATTTTGTCAGCATTGTACTTATTTTATAATCAAAATACAATTTTCTTATAAATGATGACAAAACTGTTAAAAATTAAAATGTGTAATAATATTTAATACTAGCAAAATTCTATCAAATCCCATACTCTGTGACATTACTTGTGGCAATTTGTACTTATGGCCACGTGTACAAAACTTTTAAAAATTAATTTTATAATAAGAAAAGTTACATATATTTGTTTTGATTTAGCAACTCTCAGTATATTTCTTTAGGAATAACATTTTTAAAAAAGGTAAGTTGATTTGCACATAAGTGTTCACAAGGATTTTATCATAGTATGGAAAAGACTTGGAAAGAAATTTAATGTCCAATAGCAGGAAAAAAAAGTATATTATGACACGTCAGCAAACTTTTTCTTAAAGAACAAGTTACTAAATCAATTGGGTTGCAGGCCCTATAATCTATGTAGCAAATATTTAACTGTTCTGATGAATCACAAAAGCAGCTCTAGACAATATAGAAACAAACAGGTATGGCTGTGTTCTAATAAAACTTTATTTACAAAAATGGCTACAGGTTAATTTCTATTATAGAACCATCATAGTGCACATAACCTTAATGGCAGGAGACTGGAGAGTATCTTGTGCTAAAGGATAAGTGAGAAAAGGCAGAGTAAAAATGTACCTGCACTGTGATCGTAATTATGAGCAAATTGTAGATGTGGAGAACTAGTGAGGAACTAATAAAAATATGAAACTTTTCAGTTATAAGGCAGTTAGGTTTGTGGCTTAATTGTTTTATTTTGTTTTAGTTATTTGTTTGCTTCTGGTGCCAAACAATACTGTTCAGTTTTTTTAAAAATTAATATTTGGTTCTGTAATATTTCTTTCAGTGTCCTTAATTTTCCTCATTTCTTGTCTGCATTCTGCATTGATCCATTCTATATGTGACTAGACTTTCAATCATTTAAGCCTTACACTTAATGGCATGTCTTACATATGTCTTGGACTCTTTTTCCTCCCATATGCTTATAGTATTAATTAACAAATCTGGCCCTTAACTTCTGGAAAGACTGATGAAAGTAGGAAAACTCTCAAATGATTTGATATTTGCTAGAAATTTTAAAAAGTTAAGATTCTTCCAAGTAATTTTTGTGATATCCTTGAAAACATTTATATGTATTTAGTTCTCAATCAATACTGAAATTTCTGCAAATAATGGAAAAAAGTATAAAACATCTACAGTTAGGAAAAGGAAAAAGTCATATTATGGTAGGAATTCTCTTTATAAACATGAGCAATTCAGGAAACTAGAAACCTGTGCATAACTACATATACCCTAGATTAGCAAAACCTTAACAAACTTGAAACTAATCTAAGAAAAAGAGATTGTTTGATTTCTCTTGGTCTTTAATAGGCCTGAGCTATCATCTGGGGGAAATGCTCAAAGTGCTAACATGACACTTTAAAGTGAGCTGGTAACCTCTCTTCATCAAATAAATCTGAATTGAACATTGTATTGAGGGAATTTCACCAAAAATAGATAGTATAAACTGGCTGAAAATGATTAAAAAGTCCAGTGGGATGGACAGTGAAATCATTAATAAAGTTATTTTTTTTGGAATGCTGAAGGTTCCTAAATGTATAATTGACACTTTTGCAATGTGCATTTATTTTAATTCTTCATTGTAGATGTGATCTAACATAAGCACATCAACCTTTCACAAATATCAGCACATTTTTACAAGTAGTATAGCTCACATCTCTAGTGCTTTATATCAGTCTGTATTTCATTACATTTTGTGCGAGGATGTGACTAGCACAACTGAAAAGGCCTGGATGCCTGACTGTTGTGCCATGAAGCTCTTGGAAGGAATTGCCAGAGATCTTCAGGAAACACTTAAAGTGGCAGCAGTGACTGAAATAGGAATAAAATTTTGAGAGCCATCTGTTGGAAAAATCAAAACATCTGGATAAATGTAGGCCCTAAGGCTCCTGAGACTGGCAAAAACTATTCTCTCATGAACAGGTTTTGGGTTTAGAGGGGATGATTTCATTTGACTAGGAATAAGAAACTAATTTGGGACATATGTTAACCATACTTCATGTCATTGCTTCACATCTCAGGTACAGAACATTTGGGATTACAGTTTCCAAAATCCAGCGTAGTTCTGCACATTGTGATAGTGGCAATCAGTAGACTTATGTCCTTGGGGGAAATCCTGAACATTTTCATATAGTGAATACTTAACCCTTGGAGGGGGACATAAATCTTTTCTCTAACTAATTTTTTTTCTTCTTTTTCTTATGTATGCTTTCTCTACTTTTAAAATCAGAATCCAGACTCTGATCATCAAAGAAGCATTCACATATTTAAGGTTAAATGTCTCAACTGTTATGTGTTACTTAAAAATATGTCTGTCCTTAGAGAAAGACAAATATTATATGATATCACTTAAATGTAGACTCTAAAAAATAGTACCAATGAACTTAACAAAACATAAACAGACTCACAGACACAGAAAACAAACTTGTGGTTACCAAAGGGGAAGGGTGAGGAGGGATAAATTAGGAGTATGGGATTAACAGATATACACTACCATATATAAAATAAACAACAAGAATTTACTGTGTAACTCAGGAAACTGTACTCAATATTTTGTAAAAACTTACAATGGAAAAGAATCAAAAAGAAAAAATATATATAACTGACACATGTTGCTGTATTCCTGAAATTAATGAAATACTGTGAATCAATTATACTTCAATTAAAAGAAAATGTCTATCCTTGAAAGTATAATACTAGAGAAAAAAGATTTGAGGATAAAAAACTTTCCACCAATTTCAGAACATCAGTTTTTAGGAAATTAAGCACTCTTTTCAAAATGTCTTATATAACTTAAAAAAATTATTTTTATCCTTCACTTTCTATTCATATTCATTGCTTTCTTTGAAAACATATTCTTATTTTCTTTTTAAAAATGTTTGCTCGCCTATTTCCAGGTGATCACAGAGAAGTGCTTGCAAGTGGAAAGTGGATCCCACTGGTTTATGAAAGAGTTCCTAAAGAGGAATTTCTGAAAGGCAAAGCTTATTGTTTAGAACAAACTCTTTCTTCTCATTCTTAGGATGTTAGACCAAGATCAGGTCTGAATTGTCTCCCTGCTTCATCCTGCGTTCTCAGGACTCATGTCAGTTGGCCTTGTTTTGAGTGCGTTGGGTCACTGCAGCTTGCCCCCCGCCTCTCCTGCTCCTCCCCAGCACAAACAGGCCTCTCACTGAGCAAAGACACTTTTCCATGCTTCAGTTTCAGAAACTAGAGGGCAGCGAGTTACAAAGAAGTCAGAAAACATTACCTTATTATTGAGAACTACTTCACCCGAAACCAAAATAACACAGATGGAGAGCCAAGCTGATGGAATGTTCAGTGACAGCCTTGGGCACATCCTCTCTGAGTCTTTCAAAGAATGGTCACCCCAAATGGCTGATCCAGAACAGTTTGTCCCCAGGCTGCAGGTGCCGCAGAAAACCATGGCTCCATTGGAAGGTGCCTTTTTGTTATCTGAAATAATTTTAAAGAGGTGCTATGGACCATCTTCAAGGCTCTTTCCGCAGTCTCTCATCCCATACAATCCCATCAAAACACAATTTTAATCACAAAAGTCAGAGGAAATACCATATACAAGCACAACTTAATTTCTAACACATTTTCTTCCTCTTCGTAAAAATCTGTATTGAAAAAGATTAAGAACAAGAAAAATATATTTTATAAATGCTAACATATGACTGGAATATTAAAATCCATGTGTATGAAAACCTTAATGAGTCATCATAATTTGAAGAAAACTAATCTAAATGATTAGAATTTAAATTATGATAGAATATTTAGCAAAAGCTATATTGCCATAACAGTTTCAAGCATGAAACTATTTAAAATAAATTTTATTATGTAATAAAGATCTTTAAGTTTCTTGATTGGGTGAGCAATTATTCAAAGCATGACAGATAAATGTGTATTTTTAAAGTGCATAAATGTCTTTAAATTTATAATTAAAACTTACAATTTATCATTATAAATTGATTTATATGTAGTGTTTGTACCAACATTATTGCAACATTTAATGACTTTGTTATGTTTACATATATTTTGAAAATACATGAGAATAATGTCTTCTTAAGAGTAAGTCTTGTTCACGTATCATTGAATTTTACTTCTAAGAGGCATTTGCCTGAATGAAAATTTTGTCTCAGAGTAACTCAGGGCATGATTTCTAAGAACAAGTCCTAAAAATGTGTGAAAATAGCATGTGTTAAAAAGACATAGACAATACTGATTTAGGCAAAATCTGAAATGGGTGAAATTAATAAGTATCTCAGAAACCTGGGATATTCTGAAACAGGAATGAAGGATGTGCAGCCAGAATCATCCTAATATCCTACATGATGATGAATGTGGCAAATGGACAGTTAACCACTGATACTTGCTGAATTTCTGCAGTCTACTACAATATTTGATATATATGCTGATAACATTCTGTTATACTTAAACGTGTTACTGCAACTGTACTATAGTGCTTGTTAGGAAAGCCTACGGTCAACAGTTCGACGGAGTGAGTATTACCAGGTGCAACACATACAAGAAATGAGGAGGTTTATAAGAAACATGCTCCAAAATTTAGTGTTTCTCAAATTTTAACGTGCATACAAATTATTTAATTTGTAAACAAATTAAAATTAAACCATTAAAATTTAAACTTCGATTCAGGAATGCTGGTGGTACCTAAGAATCTGCATCTCCACAAACTTCCAGCAGATGCTTGATGAAAAGTAAGAGTTGACATTTAGGGTGGCTGATGCAGCACAAAGTTCACATATTTGATGACGGGGGGTAAAATAAAATGAAAATGATAAGCCTTTAAATTGGCATATCTTGATATGAGTAACATTATAGGGTCCCTACTTTATGTACATGAGATATGCCTTATCTCATTTAACATTCCCACGCCTTATGGATGAGGTGCTAATATTAACTTCGTTTTGTTTATTAGAAAACTGAGCTTTAGAGCTGTACTACTAGTCAGTATAAAAGCTGGCAGTCAAACACAGGTTCTTCCAATTCTAAGCCACACTTATATACTTATTTCATGGTATTAGTTCACATGGAAAACTAGATGTGATGTAATGGACAAGACAGAGTGGGAATATACTTAGAATTTATACTGGTGTAATTTTTGTCGTCTAAATGCAAGAAAGTCAAGTAATTCTCAGAGTTCATTAGAGTTGCAACCACCATTTTATAGGGTCTAGTTGTCATAATCATTGTTCCTTCCTTCTTGACTTAGTATAATGCATATATCTGTTATAAACATTATATCATTGCTGCACATTTACAAATGGCATAAGGAGATAGTATTTCAGGTAAAGATGATTTCATGTGCAAAGTAGTGGGACTGAAACAGTGTGTTTTGGTGGGGAAACTATAAATAGTTTGGCATGCTAGAACATTTGGTCTAAGACAGCATCTGGAAAGAGGCTGGAGAGCAGGACACAGGCTAGATCATGAATGATCGCTCAGTGGAGTTTGGGCTTTACAAGCCAGGTAGAATGCCACTGAAGGAGAAAACAAATGCGGATTTGTTGTCTCAAAAAAGAGGAGTCTCTTGAAAAAAACAGGGAAAGGTTGAAAGGGGAATAGACACTAGGCAAGTATAGCAGTTTGGGACTTTTTTCCTAGTCCAGGCAAGAGAGAAGGCTTAGTTTTAAGGTGGGTCCCATCGAGGGACCAACTCAAGAAATATTCAAGAGGTGGTATTATAAGGAATTTGTGAACGAATAGGTTGAGAGAAGTGATAGGACTGACTTAGATTATAATTTGAAAAGTTGGGCAAAAATTAGTTCCATTAGGAGAATTGAATTATTTTGAACATGTTGACATCGAAATTCCAGTAGGAGGTACAGGTCTTTTTTTTTTCAATTGTCTACAGACATTGCATAGCCTAGGAAACGCAAATGGTTCTACCTTGAAGGGTCACCCCAGTGCACTGATGGTTGCTCAAAGATGCTGTGCTGAAACTGTTACACCTCTACATCTCTGTTCATCAGAAAATAGGTTCCTGCAGCTTTTTTGGTTATCTAGAGTTGCTATTGGATTATTCTTAACTTTTCAGAGAATAAAAAATAAGATATTGAGGTAGGGTCAAGATCGAAATAAATGCAAATTCCACAACTTGAGTAGACAACAAAGGAAGCAAATGAAAGAAATAAAGGAGAAATCATTAAAGGTATCAGAACAAAAAAAAAGCTATATTTATATAATTGTCAGAAACATCTTTCTTTTGCGAACTAATTTTACATATTTAGTGATTATTTCTCTGTGATATAGTTCTTTATATGTATCAGATTTTTGACATATACTATAAACATATTTATTTCTAGTTTATTCTAGTCATTTGCTTACCACTACAAAGACTTTTTATGAACAATTATTGAAGGAGAAGATGTAAAGAAAAATCACGGAAAAAAATGTTTAAACTCCTTGAGGACACTTTGAAAACAGTATGGAAATAAGGGAAAATAATAATAATATAATATGCAGATTTAGCTACAATGAATTTACTGTAGGAAAGCTTAATTTTTAAAACATTTGATTGCATATGATTTTTTAAATAAAAAATACTAAATGGCTGTTAGACTAGTAAAAAAAGAAGTCTTTGCCCATACTTCTCCTAAGGACCATTGGTGTTTTTTGTTTCAATAGTTATCTTTCTTCCTCTAAATAAATTGCTTCTATCACTATTTATAACTTTGGATATTATCAATTTATTTTTTGCTATGAATGATTAAGATTTGGCTTAATTCAACCAGAATACCTCTTTTTCCTTTTTCTTCCCAATAAAGCTACATAACTAATTTTGGTTCTTCAATTGGTTATATTTGTACCTTTGTAAACTTAAAAGATGAAACTTAACATGTGTATCTTTTTTACGCACAACTGTGATAAAAGCAGAAATTCTTTACACTTTCATGATATAAGTATCCAATGATTGCTTCTATTTAAAATTTTATTGGAGTATTTAACAAATTCAACAAGATAAAATAGAGAAACAAAGACCAAGTGCAACAGGTAGGAAAAAAAAGCCACATTAGGTTTGGCCCTAAGAGAGAAATTTGGAATAAAATTTTGGCAATAACCAGCTAGCCCCTGAAAACCATGTAGTTGAAACTTAGTTTTTGGTTTGGGGGAAACTTAGGACAACATGAGATCTACTTTGTATAATAATATAATGTTGGATTCATGTCATTATATATCAAATTCTGAGCTATACAACATACTACCAAATGTAAAAGAAGCATTACCCTAATACAAAAACTGGAAGAAAACATATTGCAGAAATCTTCAGCAAAATATTAATAAATTGGATCTAACAAATAGCATATGAAAAGGTCAATATAATTTGCCAGTATGGAAGAGACTCAAAGGACTGGATATGAAAGATACACTTGGTGAGCAGGGAAGTGTGTCTGGGGCAGCATACCCAGTCACTGGAACAGTTGTTCACAAATTAATTGAGAGAATGAACTCTCAAAACACTAAGTAATTGAAGGCTTGAGGAAGAAGTGGAGAGGAGAGAGCATAAGATTACCCACAGAATTCCTTGGTTTTAGAGCTTTTTGGAAGGAGTCATCCAGACAGGAGTGTCTTGTAAAGGGAAAAAATTTAACCAGTGAAAAAAGTTACCAAAGCATGGATCCCTGTTTCAGGTCACGGAATGATACTAACAATCAAAATGACTTTTTCAAAGATGGAAGATGTAGTTGAAGAGGGTGCAGGACATGGAAAAGACAAGGAGAGGATATGCCATAACTGTACTCCCTCACGATGTATTAGGATAGTATTAGCAATGTGCCTTAAAAGTGTGATAAATAAGGAAATTTGTAAAACAACCAAAAATGTAATATTTTTGTTTTAAAAGTGCAGTTATGATGGTAACAAGTGATGGTGAGGAGGCAGAGACATTGGAACCCTCATTCACTGCTGGTGGGCATGTAAAATGGAGCATCTACTTTGAAAAGCAGTCTGGCATTCTGTCAAAAGATTAAACATAGTTACTATTATGCCCCAGCAACTCTACCCCTAGGTATCTAGACAAGTGAAAAGGAAACATGTCCACACAAACACTTGTAAACAAATGTTCATAACAGAGTTATTCATAATCACCAAAAAGTAGAAACAATTAAATGTCCACCCATTAATTAATGCATGAATAAAATATATATTCGTGCAATGGAGTAGTATTTGGTTATAAAATGAAATAAAGCACTGATGCTTGCTACAACATGGATGAACCTTGAAAATTATGCTAAATGAAAGAGGCCAATTGCAAAGGATCTCATAGTATATGATTTTATTCATATGAGTTACTCAGAATAGGCAAATCTACAAAGACAGAAAGTAGATTAGTGGATGCCCAATGCTAAGGGGGATGTTTGTGCGGTGCGGATTTGGAAAGTAACAGCTAATGAGAGCAGGGTGTTTTTTTGGAGTAATGTTCTAATATTGGTTGTGGTGATTTACACACAACTCTGACTATACTAAAAGGCATTGGATTGTGCACTTTGAGGGAATTATATAATATGTGAATCATACTTCAATAATGTTTTTAGAAATATAATAATAAAACAAAGTTACATATTTTCTGTAGGGGCATATATATGCATGTAAGTTAACTGAAAAATTTCCCATAACAAGTTGTTAACTAAATTTCTGAGGAAGAAGGCAGGGGACTACACTTGAAAAATCATGCTTTTGAAATAGATTTTAGCTTTATCTTTAATGTTTTCAGTATTTTTCAGGTAGCATGTATTTGTGTACTATTAGTGTAATCGGTAATTAATTCTTAAAACCTATTTCCCTAATGGAGGGTTCCTCTGCGTCAGACTTAGCAAACGACTTCTATACAGGGAGGTTCAGATTTCTCCGTCCCTCTTCTCACCCAATGTCTCACCACCAAATCTTGCAGAAAAACTCGGTGATTATGTCTAAAGTGTATTCTTGCCAAGTGGAAAGTGGAAATCCTGAGAAGTGCACTAAAATGCTGCCAAAAATGTCACCCTTCCATGGAGCAGTAACTTGATCTCCCAATAATGTAAGGTATGAGAGGCGCAGCCCACAGACCATGTGTCGCGCCCACGCTGATGCGGCGTGAATTCTGTTAGGAATGCTCTTCTCCTTCATGGGAGAGCGAAGAGTTGTTTCCACAGTACCTGGCTCACCGTCCCCACCCAAAACCCTATAACATTTGGCCGAGGGAATCTCTGTGCCTGTGTTGAATTTGTAAGAATTAAACAAAAATATCTACTTGAACTCATTTTGATATACAAAAGATATGCTACTTAATGTGAGATATAACTAACCCGAAACATTAAATAAAAGAACTTCAGAAGAAATCTGGAAGAACATGAACTACTCAGCTACAGCTACAAAGTAGACATTTACTTCTGCAAAGCCGCAAAAGAAGTTTCAGTTTAATGAATAAATTAAGATTATACTGAGCATTTTTTCCATAGCTTGTAGAACACCCAGAGCAGTACTTCAAATATTTTCCTTCTCCTCTAAGTACAGTACAATTTAATTCATAACATCTTGAATTTCCAAATTAAATCACCTTTAATCAAAGAAGTTCAGCCAGCCATAGAAAAAAAGAGCGCTATATTTTCTAAACATAAGTGATTACGATATTTATCAAAGCTAGATGTATATTTAAATGGAAAAGTCTAAAAAAGTAATAAAGCAGGATTCTGTAGGCCAGAAAGCAATTAGTCTCAGGTGTTTCCTGTTAATAAATTAGAATAAACTTAGGGCCAGACTTGTGAAATGATTTCCTTTAATTAAAAAAAATCAAGTGTTTAATGTTTATTCTCTTTTTCCCAAAGGTGAACTGGAAAGCTATGTTCTTAACTAAACAAAAGAACATAGTTGCATTAATACTTACAGCTTTGAGGCACTACTTTATTTTTCCAAATGACCAGGTGTGATATTGAAATAATATGAATGGCTGGGAAATCTGAGAAACCAGTTTTCAATCAACAATCAATGATTGTCTGCCTATTTTGTATACATTAATCTAGGAGCCAGAGTCTGACACACTGGTTATTGACCATGTCTCCTGCCTCCAGAGACTCCCAAAGTAAACTAAACTATATGAAACATGATTCACTGGTATCTTGTAAGACATACCCTCTACCTCAAGTTAAATTTTGAACAACTTCAGAGAAGATCATATTTATGGAAGACTACTGTCACTAGGAAGTTGGATTTGAGCTGGAACTTGGAAGGTAGATGACAGATGCAGAGATGAAAAGGGTAAAGAAGGATGCCAGGCAAGTCAACCATCAAAGCAATGACACAGTGTTAAGAACGGGAGTAGTCTGCACACTGGAGAGAAGAAAAAAAAAATGAGTCTTTTCCTGATAGATGAGAAAGGTATATATAAGAGAATAAAGAAAAGTAGGTAGAACAGGTGGGGTAGCATCAGTTAAGGAAGCCTTAAACCCAAAGTACCTGGTACTTTGATAAGAAATAGAGAGCTATTGATAAGAAATAGGGTTCTGAGTAGAAGAGAAACCTTACCAAAGCAGTGAGTCAAGATCAGGCTGGCACTGATTCTGCAAGAGGGAATTCCTCTAAATATTGTAGAAATGTGAGTATCTAAATGGAAGTAAAACATTAAACATTCCAATAAAATGTGGATTCACTTTGATACGTCAAAGAAAGATATGAATTAGACAACTTCTTCAGTCCCAGGTAAGGACCAACAGAGAGACATGAGGTGAAGAGACCATGGGTTCACCTCTGAGCATGTTGAGTTTGCAGCTACAGCAGAGAACTCATTTAAAAGATCAATAGGTACAGAGAGAGAGCCAGAGATTAGATGAGAACGTTCTGGAAATGGAGATTTGAAAGTCATCAACATCGTTGAAAACCAAATACATATAAGAGGATCAAGTTCTCCAAACTGAAACTTGGACGTCTCAGTGGTTAAGGAGGAGTCAGGGAAAGAAACAAGAAGAATTAATCACGGAAGCAAGAAGCAAAGTAGGATATTATTTCACAGAAGCCGATGGAGTGAGGCGATTAAAGAAGGGTGGAGTCACTGATTTCAAAGGATACAGAAACATCAAAGAGATTGAGAACAAAGAAAAGGCCCCTGGGACTTGCAATTACACACACACACACACACACACACACACACGCACACGCGCGCGCGCGCGTCATTGATGACTTAGAAAGAATATGCATGGTGAAGTTTTTTAAACTACATACTAAGAGAACCCAAAACTTAATTTATACTAACATTTAAAATTCTGTTTCTATTTCTCCCTGATACAGAAAAAGCTTGTTTATCTGACACTTGTATTACTTTCAGTGCTTTGACACATCTGCACTGCTGTAAAACTGCATTTCTATTAATAGTCCTAAGATACTTAAAGGTGATTATTTATCATGGAAAAAGGTCAATGGAATTTAGCACTATACACAATTACCTCTTTACCAAGTTATCCATACAGATAGACAAAACGGGTGCCTTAGGAAATCAGAAATTCCGCACCATATATCTTCAAGTTCACTCACAGTCAAAAATCTGCAAACTTCAAGATCATCTATACTGTTTTAGTTTCAGTATTTCACTGTGCTGTTATTCATTTTGTCAAATAAGCACTCTACGTTAAAGGGGATACTTGTTTCACCAAAACATAGTGCCCTGAAGAGAACTGTGCTTGGAAAGAGGCAGAGAGTAAGTCACAAATCTAACTGTTAACTGAATTATAGAATGACTTTCCCTGGCCTGTAATTTTTTTCTACTTTTTCTGACAAAGCTAAATTGCTTCATCTCCAGCACCACAACATCAGAATAGTTAGAGATGAAATTAATAATATTCCTGAGAAATGGCTTTCTTTTGACCATAATAATAATGTTTTAGGTTTTTTTAAAGGAAGAAAATGTAGTCCTGTGACAAAAAAAAAATATTGTCTTGGAAGCAAACCTAGTGTCTCTCACCAGCTTCTTCATACCACCTCAGCTGAGTTTCTTAACCACTTCAATCTAATTTTCCTGTCTTTCAAATAAAAATAAAGATTCCAGTCCTATTTATCACATAAGGTTTGTATGAGAAAAATGAGAAATTGATGTACAAATCTTTAACACATCAAAAGATAGCCCTTAGAGATTCAGTCAACCATTTCGACGTTAAATATAATTATTGCTTAAAAAATATTAACATGTGATTCATATGTAACTTTGTGAAAACTGTTCTGCTGCCAATTTTCACACAAATGGACCCTTAGGTCAATTAACTATTAAAAATACAACATAGGTTTGACTTTTTTTTTTAGCAGAAAATACATGGTCATAACATTCTAATTCCTACTTGTCAAAAAAACTATTTCATCTAGAAGACTGAAAGAAGATGCACCTTACCCCCCTGTCTTTGCTTCCTTTTTCCCTTCTCTGGGGCTTGGTCACCTCTGTAGCATGCCTCTCCTCTGAATTCTCTTTCTTTCCATAACTGCATTAGCATGTTTATATTAGCTGTCAGAGTAGAGTAAGCCCCAAGCCACAAGCAGCCCAGCCAGCTCAAGAGGGCGGTGGCAGGGTCCCATTAGAGGATTTTTATTGTTGGCAGGAGCAACTGCTCACAATCATACTTTAAGACTCCCTGCAACCAAAATGTTTATTTTGTATTTGTATGTACTCCAGGTATCCTCCTTATAATGGGAAGCATAACTCATCGATGCATAGGGCCCATTAATATTTGACCGCGGTCCATAGGTCAAAGCTGCATATTCCCAAGGAACAGACAAGAGCATTATGCAAAGCTGTAGGGAGTTCTAGGGTCAATAGATCTTTGTAACTGACTCGGTTAGGTACTTATTAACCAGTATGAATAAAACTCTCATTCTGATCAACATTTACTCAACAATTTAGCTGAGTCAGCCTGGCTTTTGCATTAAGCAATTACTACCATTTTCACTGACACTAGATTATTCCACCTCCCCCCACTCCCACTCCCAAATCCAATCTTTTAAAAAATAACCTGGGGATATTTCAGAGAACTACTGCTATTCTCCCCATAGGAGTCCTTCAAAATCCTCGTACCATTATCGCTATATATGCTCATTGCATGCATTTAAATGTACTTTTATACATCCTATTATGCTTTATTTACACCCTAAATCAGGTCAACAGATTTCTTAAAATGTTTAGTTGACCTCTGATAACTCCTCATTCTTTTTTTCATCTATGTTTCACTCTTTCCAAGCAATTATTGGAGATAGCAATTGCTGAAATCTATAGTATCTAAACAGGCACCTGAGAAGGACCCTCTGCTATGCTGTTTTAATTATCAAAGCCTGGAAGCATCTGAAGTATTTTATCATTGCCACATCTCTGAATCTTATCATCAATTCGTTTCAAGGAAATGTTATTTAAAATTCTTAAAACATAACTGCTTAATAATCATAGAATTTTCTATTAGCCTATAGTTTATAATCAGTATCAGATTTTGATTAGAAATATATCTAAATAAATTTGGAGACAAGCTTTTCTTTTCTCTTATATATGACAGTGCAGAGTCATTGTTTAGTTATAATTTTGGTTTAAATATGCTTACATTTGTGTTTTATTATTGTGGAACAAATTACCACAAAACAGTACCCACTTATCTCAGAAATCTATAAGGTAAAAATATGACTGTAGTTCAACTGGATTTTCTGCTTGAGAGGTCTTAAAGAGCTGAAATCAATGTATGGGCTGTGTTCTCACTTGGAGCCTTGACTAGGGAGAAACTTCTTTCCAAGCTCATTCAAGTTGTTGACAGAATTCAGCTTCTTATGGTTGTAGGACTGAAGTTCCTATTTACTTTCTGGCTGTTAGCCAGGGATTGCTCTCATCTCCTACAGGCCACTTTCATAGAAAAGAGGCACGACCCTCTCCACAACATGGAAAATTGCTTCTTTGTGTCCAAGGGAGGCAGTTCCTTGGTCTGCAGCTGCTACTTTTAATCTTTTAAAAAGAGCTTTCATGATTAGGTGAGGCCCACCCACCTTTTGATTGTATTAATATCACCTGTTTACAGACTTAACTGATCTGCAGAGCTTTTCATCTTTGCCTGCCAAGTTACATAACCTAATCATCGGAATGGTATCCGAGATATTCATATGCCCTGCTCGTATTTAAGTGGGAGAGATTACACTGAAAGTCACTGTAGGCAGTAATCTTAGGGCCTTTGTAGATTTCTGCCTGATACAACCCTAATCAAGAAGATTCCAATAATTAAGACAACCCTGACCATTGTTGTTGTTGTTGCTATTCTTTTACTGGAGTCTATTGACAATTGACTCAACTCTTCAGGGCGTTGTAGGAGAATATAACCCGAAACATTTTCTGACAACATTTAATAGTCATGATTGTAAACTAAGATATTCCTGAAGATTGTCAGATTCCTCAAGACATTCTAAATGTTATCCTGGGATGAAGCCAGACCTGCAGGGAGTTGAGACACATGCAACACATTGTATGGTCCTTCAAAGACAAGAATTTACTACTCTAGGCTCTCCTATTACCTCTTAAACTACATTTAAACTTAGAATAAACATCTCTAAGAATCTCATCATTATATTTACAGTATGGTTGTTGCTCATTCTGTAGCATGGCCTCATTTTTATGGAAGAAATTTCCCTCAGGTTTCAGTAGAAGGACTAACTATATATCTTCAAGAAAGTCAGTTTTTATTTTATGGATGTTGATGCATATAACTGATCAAGATTCCAGTTTTATCTAAGCTACTATAAAACAAATAATCAAATATATAACATACCCCTGGGAGTTACAGAAGACATTTTGGGTACCATCTTTACCCTAATTTTAATTTAATCTCCTTACTTACATTTTATTTTTTCCCCTTGAACTCCTTCACTTATTTTTTTTTAATCTTCTAGTTCCACAGGTACCTTTATAAATTGCCTTAAATCTTTTCTGAAATAAATCAGTTCGTATGTATTAAGCACTGTCAAGGGAGCAGTTTTAAGTACTTTAGCAGGAACATAAAACACACTCTTATTTTTCCTTCTCAGAAAGGACACTAGCTAATGGGCTTACAAAATAGTTAATAATGCACATTAAGAAAGGATTAAAATGTGTCAACATCAATATAGGAATAAGCATATATAATAACTATATAACATAAAACAGCTGAACACTTTATAGCATAAATGCTCCTTCTTTTGTATAAACCAAATAACATCTGGCCCTATCTGTAGTACAAATTAAATCATATTAATATTAAATCATATTAATTCCTCAAATCAAAAGTTTCTCATCTTGTCCCCATCTGCTCATGGGCAGATGCCTTAATTGCACTGAAAATATGTACTCCGACTATTTTGAGTAGTTCTTCAAAAGATGCCTCACCCTCAATCCTGTCAGTCAGGGTCGCTGGGTGACATGTGTCTTTATGTCCTTCCACTCTGATCTGGCTCCTATTCCTCAGCACCTGCTGCTCCTTTTGATAGGGCCACATAGGAAGATATAGTCCTCCATCCTTACACCCTTGCCTCAGTCTTTCCCTAAACTGATGTCCCAACAAAAATATGCATTCTTCATTCTCTAAAGGAAATCTAGTATCATCAACATCTTTACTATTGAGTGTACAGAAAGTGCTAGGCGCGGAGTAAAGTGACTTACAGGGACTGCTTCACTAAACTCATGCAAATATTACTATCTTCATTATCTTTAGGGGATGACGAATGCACAAGGAGATTAAGAAACCCATCCATGTCTATTCAACTGGAGTTTATTCAAGTGGAGAAACTACAACTCAGGCCTAGGTAGCAAACTCCACAACCTTCATTTTTTAACTGACATGCTGTATTAATTTCTGATGTAAGTTAATAAATACAAATAGGGGAGATGTGGTCAACTCTGAATTCCACTTCAATCTGTTACTATGTCCAGTTAGACTTACAGCTCTGAGCAGTGATAACCCCTTTTACCCCAGTCCCCTTTTTAAACAGAAAAATAAAGTAAGATTCAGAAAAAAGTGACTTTTTCTAAGATTTCACAATACCTGGTAAGAGAGGGCTCATAATTCTATTGGATCAGCACCTTGAAGTTAGATACTCACCTATACACCTCTAGCACCTGGGGAAGTGCCTAGTATTCAGAACGCCCTCAACAAATGTTGGTTGGATGAGTGAATGAATGAATGAATGAATGAGTAATGAATAAAATCAGGAATACCTGATTATTAATTCAGTGTTTTCTTATATGTATATACCACAGATAATCCCATGATGACATAATCCTGAAGGACAGAAGTGTCCCTGGTAAAGTGCTATTTATCTTTCACTTTCTTGATTAATGTTTTAAAATCAAAAATCATATTTTAAAGAGTGGAAAAGAACAGAATTGTATATGGATGTGAGGGCACATGATGTGGCAAAAAAAAATGTCTATCTGCAAGTAAGGGATGCTAAACATGTTTGATTGGCTAAAGTCTAATCTGAGTTGATTTACAAAGAATTAAGTGTTAAAGTGAAGAAGGAACAGTTGACAGCAGCCCAGCTTTTTTTTCTAGTTCTGTTTTTAAATTCTAAAAAGTGTTGGGAACTCTTGAAAACAATGTTATTTTTTATTGAGTACTACTAGAAATTGTGTGCAGAAGATGTTATGAGACCAAATAAAAAACAATGAGGTGTTAAAGCTTATAATAAATTGCAAAACTTTTATTAGGGAGTCATTGTACATTTCTAACCAGGAAAGATACATGACTTAAAAACATAAGAAGGAGAAGCCAAATCTCTGCTTTACATGTCTACAGAAGGGCTCAGATTTTATTCAGGAGGATTAGCAATTTATCATTGTTGATTTCACCTTAGACTAATTGTTCATAATTTTATGAGAAATCTTTAGTTGAGAGATTGAACTCTATAGTTTGAAATCTATCAGCCTATCAATCTTTTCAACAGTTTTTCCAGGGTTCTTCTTCCACCTAATGTACATAATAGTAGGTATTATAAGCCAACTTTTTCTTCCAGCATATTCTCAATAATAAGTTTTTTAATAACAATATTAACTGATCCATCAGTATTCTAAATTAGAAGCAAAAGGAAACAACTCTGGACAAATTAAGCAGAAAATGATTTATGATAAAAACACTGGATAGTTCACAGACTCTCCAGGATGACCAAAGAGAGGCCACTCAGCCAGAAAAAACTCCAAGATAACATATTTGGGTGAGAATTTCCTCTGCTGTTGCTTCCAGCATGGATAGGGGTCAGCCCCACCCAAAATGGTGGCATCACATACTTGGCCCTGAATAATGATGCTTGATTACTTTGCCTATGGAGACAGGGCAGAAATCTCACCATCATATCTACCCTCATCTTCAGAACGAATTCTGTTCTATTCCTGTTTAAGAGTGTCATTAACTTCAGATTCATCTTGGTGGCATCTTTGGCAGACGCTAGAGCATATATCCATTAGGGGTTCTCCACTGCAGTTCCCTTATCAGGGCTTGCTGCTGGCTCCAGAAAGCATCCCACAAAAATTTCATAAGTCACTGGATTCAGTGGGGCCACACAGCAGGGGTTCTTTTCTTTGGCCCCCCACTCAAAGCTGCTAGCCTTTTGGATATTACAGTAAACAGATTTGTTTGTTGCCTCTAAATCCAGAAAGGCTCACCATATACTATATCCCTACTTAGTGGGAGGGAATTCAAAAGTTCAGCTATCGTCCTGCCGTTTTGTAGGAAGCACGTATCTCCACATGTTACAGATCCGTGGGTCCCTATTAACTTCACCAAGGTGGCAGGACTGTGTATTTTCCTGCATTTACCTACCATCTTCTAGTAAAACACCAGCAAGCTTCTACTTCCCTGGTACTATTCAGTGTGAGCTCGTGAAGGCAGAAGGTCAACATGATATTCCAAGGGGTAATCAGAAGATTAAATTCCATGCACATTAAATTGTGGTCTATAATTGGGGATTGTGTGTGTCTTTGGCAAGGCATTTAAGATGTAATTCTGTCCATGACAAGTAAAAATTATATTTACCTATAAAGCTTCCCGATTACACTAGTTGCTAGGTTTGTATTGGTGGCACCCAAGAAAGAAACTACATCTGGAACAGCAGCTGCAATCAGATCACTGCTTAAACTAAAGATAATCCAGCTGCTAGTTTTGGTACCAGTAAAACAGGGAAGGTCAATGTGGCCATAACAAAAATCACCACCTCTTAATCTTTCAAGTCTTTGAGACCAGGATCAATCTCTACTATTCTCTCTGAGCCTCAGTATTGGTTTTGTTTTACTCTTTTGATATGGGGTGGGGAGATTCTGGGGCTTCCCTTTAGAATTTTCTATCATGATAATCCTTATTCTGTGAGTAAAGGTGGGAATTCTGTCTGTCATTTGCTTAGAATATTAATTCCATTTGGAAACTAGGGAATAGAACGTAAGTTCGGCTTGGGGCTTCATTGAGCCTAACATAAGATGGACATGGGTCCTGACTCCCATAAGCCCCTTTAAAGCAGGTACAGTGATGTTCTGGTTTCCATGATCTACCTTGAGCCAAGTGTTCAAAAAACTCCTGTAATTTGTGAATCCTTGTCTTTCACAAAGATGCAGTTATTCTGATAAATAGACACAAATCCCTTTGGGAAAACATTAAGAGGAAGAATTGAAATAAATACTTATAACAAATTCCAAACAAAATTATCTATCCCTCTCTTGGTTGAAGGACCATGAGGTAGTTGAATTGACCCAGCTCTAAAACTGGGTGAGGACATATTAAAAATTGTAGTGGCTTAAGTAAGTCCTCCACTCACAAGGTCGAGAGTTTATGAAGTTCTGTGTTCATATTGGGGACCCTACGATCAATATGCTACCAAAAATGCCTTATGGATCACAGTATTCGGATCCCTTTGTTTATATTGCTTCTTTGTATAGTCAGTAGGACCTGATTAATCAAATTGTGTACCACTTCATACCTTCTGACATCCTGGGATCCAGTATCACGTGGAAGTCAGGGAGCCCTTCTGACTACAGTATCTTGCACAATCATTACTTTCCTCCCAGAGTGCAGCCCCCTGCAGTACCTTTTAGGAACTCCACTGCCTGGAATGTTTCTCAAAGCCTTGGAGTAGTAAACATAGTTAGGGAAGAGTTGAGCAGTTCAATGAGTTCCATCCTCTTTAGCATTAGCTGATCTGTGAGCCTTTACATACTTTCCTCTACGTTATCCTGAAGAGTTTGAGTTCAGTGTAATGTTAACCAAACCGAGGAAGAAAAAAAGAGAATCACAACCAACTGTTCAAACTAAACAGTGAACCAAAGACCAGCCTGGTAATTGAATGTATATTGATTGATTTAACCCATTCTAAAATTATGCCTCTCCCTCTTAGTTCTAGAATTTTCCATTCTCACACATTTCCTCCACATTTATATCCATATAAATTATCAAAATCTTGTAAAGTTTCCCTGCCCAAAACTTTGTTTATGGTCTCCCTGTCCAAATATTCTTGACTCTGGTTCTGATTATAGGTCTGAGGACAAGGTTGAGGGACGTGAGAACCCACCATGGTCCTTCCATCAGGGAAGTCGGTGCTCTCCAGTAAGCCCTATCTACCGAGAACAGGGACCAGTTCCATGTTTTCCTCCTGGAGATGCCCATTCCAGTCTTTAGAACCCCAGTTCTCTCCCAATCAAAGGCCTGGTGAATTCAATTAGCATGGTAATCTGTCAACCTGTGTAATCCAATTTTAAGTTTGGGTTTGACAGTTGCAGCCTGAGGACGCCAAACAAAAGATAAACTTTTAGTATGCTTGTATAGAAATCCTGGTATTTGGAGTGAAATCAAGATTTTGAGACTTTTTTCAATCTTTTTTTTTCCTTTAAGCCATGCATGCAATTAGAAGCAAGCATCCCCCTCCCACACCCCGGAAACCCTGTGCTCTCCAGCGCCTTCATATCCTCCTATGACTGCATCCACTTTGCCCCTCCAAAGCTTCACCTAGTCTGAAGTCACTCGTTAGAAGTCAGGTTGTAAGAAACACTTAGTAATTAAACAAACTCTAAATAATTAAACAGGACACAAGTTGATAAAAAGATATTCAATAACTATATGACAATGTGTCATGGCAGGTTATATTGTTGTGAAAAAATATATAACCTCCAGAAGCTTCGTTGCTTCTATAGAGAAAAAGACTTACTACTTGCTCATGTTGCATATCTAATGCTGGTTTCTTTCATCACATCTTCTCAAAGAATTGGACTAATGGAGTCATTATTTTGACATATGCTTTCAAAATCACTGCAACAGTGGGAAGGAAATATGCCAAACTGCACATTGGCTTTAAAACTCCTGCCACATCACTTCTGGTCAAATTATTTTGGCCAAAACACATATTCAGAGCAAATGAGACAGAGCAATCCTACTGTGTGCTCAAAGGGAAAGAGTGAAAATGTTTGTGAGCATCTCTACTGTTTGTTGCAGAGCTCAGAGGATTTACAGCAGGGTGGAAGAGTCAGACTTTTATTCCAAGCAGCCAAAAACAGAGTTTAAAACATCATTTTTTACCAACGATGAACCTACATTGACACATGATAATCATCCAAAGTTCATAGTTTACCTTAAGGTTCATTCTTTGTATACAGTCCATGGATTTTTAGCAAATGTATAAAGACATATTTTATATGTCTTTTATTTTATACCCATCACACAGAGTATTTTCACTGCCCTAAAAATCCTCTGTGCTCTACCTCTTCCATCTCTCTCCTTCTCACCCCTGCCAACCACTGACTTTTTTTTAATGTCTTCATAGTTTTGCCATTTCCAGAGTGTAACAGTCAAAATCGTACAGTATATAGCCTTTTCAGATCAGCATCTTTTACATATTACTTTTACTTAGTAATATGCATCTAAGTTTCCTCCATGTGTTTTCATAGTTTGATAGCTCATTTCTTTTTAGTGCTAAATAGCATTCCATTGTCTGGATGTACCACCTGCTGAAGGATATCTTGGTTGCTTCCAAGTTTGGGCACTTCTGAGTAAAGCTGCTGTAAATATCTGTGTGCTGGTTTTTGTGTGGGCATGTTTTCAGTTCCTCTGGGTAAATACCAAGGAGCATTGCTGGATCATATGGTAAGAGTAGGTTTAGTTTCATAAGAAACCACTAAACTGTCTTCCAAAGTGGGTTTACCATTTTGCATTCCTACGGGCAATGGGTGAGAGTTCCTGTTGCTCCACACATTGACCAGCATTTGGTGTTGTTGCCAGTGTCCTGGATTTATATGCTTTTTCACATTCTTTTATGATCAGTTAATTATTTCACTCAGAAAACCTTACATGTATGTGTGTACATATACATATATATGTATATATGTAAAGTCACTGGTTTATAAGAATCCATTAACATGTTAATGAAAATTTTATCTCAATTTAAACAGTAGTTTTGTATAATATTACATGCCCTCTAGTTTACTAGATGCTACAAAAAGAAAGCAAGGGAGATGTGAAAGAAATACCCAATAAAGGGTACTCCGAGTAGCGTATGAGAGGACATTAGCAGGAGTTACGTACATGAAGTTAGCTGAGAATCATATTAAAACATAGGAAGTGACTAAGTATCAAAAGTGTAATTCAGACAGAAATAAATGTAAGCTCAGAAAACTAAACAGCACTTCTTTGGGACATCAGGAGTTGAGAAGAGATCCAAAGAAAAGAGTGTTGGTACTTTGTTTATTAAGAACTTTAAATTCACAAAAGAAATCCATAGGAGAAATCCAAGTACATCTGATACCATTATCCTAATAAGGGTTAAAGAAAAAATTCGAGTTTGTGGCCATGTTAATGTTTAGTCTGTCAATTAACCTTCTCCAAAATACCCAGTTATGACTAGTTTCAGTGGTCCTAAGACTTGTAGCTAATTTTTAGCTACAACTGAATAGAAATTTTGTCTCTTGATATACATAAATAGAACAAGCTCAGGGAGAATTCGGTAACATGCTCTTTGCATAGTATACATTAGTAAATAGTTAATTGATTAGGCTAAAAATGACAAAGCATATTTTAAATATTTTAATAGAAATATTTTAATAATATTTTAAATAGAAAATGCTTAGTTTAAAATGCATTTAAACATTGTATTATTAGAATGGGAAAGGCAATTACTATATTGTCACTGGAGAACTTTTTATTTAATTTTAGACTAAAACTGCTTAAGAAAAATAAAACATTTTGATTCATTAGCTACCAGATCTAAAATTTGACATTATATGAGGGGTGTGCTCATACCAGTTTTGACAACCACCCTTATCAGAACCTGCACACTTCATAGATAATATTTAGCTCATTTCAAAATGCCTTCAAATGAAGAGATGGAATTCTAATGGCTAGCCAATCCTGCCTGCTTGGCAGCCTTCAGATATGCCTTTACATACATGGACTCTAAAAGAGGAATACATTTTAAGACTGTGAGAGACAGCACTACTGGATCAGTTATGATGAACACGTCATGACATGACTGTGAAAGTGTAAACTCTCAAAATGAGTCTCATAATTCTTTTCATTGCAGTTGCATAAACAATCCACATCCACGTCATTGAAAACCTTTGCTTCAAATATGCTAATGAAAGATTAACACATGGAATTGGGAGGTCTGAAAAACTACCTAGTGAATGCCCTTCCAGTAAATTTTTAACTAATATAATTCCCCAGAGTAATAGTCTATGGTGATACAGTCATGACTCAATGAAATGCCTCACTGTAACACATATTATTTCACTATAGTCTGATACTCAAGCACCATGTTTAAAAATCTCTCTCTCTCTGTAGAAGTTTCTGTATTCTTTTACTTTTGCATCCATATTCTAACCTATAGTACTGAATTTTTATTTCTACTTCAATGTAAGGTAAAGAGTCAGCTGTGTCCAGAAATAAGATTTTTAAAAGTGACTACTTTCTCTGGCCTTCATCTCAAGGAGAAGAAAACAAAATAGCCCAAAATATGACAAATAACATGTCCTACAGGGCTATTAATGAAGTTCTGTCTGAAAGCCAATTGATGTAATAGAATATAGTTATGTAGGCAAAAACTAGTAACTTCTTAAAACAACGGAGACTAGTTAAGAAATAAATATTAGCTTGTCTCCCTTTGAAAAGTTAGATGAAATTAGAGTAACAGAAAGAAGAGAGGTATATCAGAATTAGAAAAGAGTTCTCACTTTTAAATTAATTCTGACTCTAATAAAGTAGATCAGACAGCACAGTAAGGGAATCAGAGTTAGGAACAGATGGAAAGATTATACTTGTTAAGCAGCTTAATAGGCATCAATATCCAAAAATATCAACTCTACTTAAGAAAATCTCACACAGTTTCTTTTTTCCAAAGGTACAGTAGGATCATTTGAAATTTTGTACTTTCTTCTATGCTAAATTAAGTTTGTTTTTTTCATGTCAAGACTGACTATAAACCATAACATAAGTAATTATTTCCATAGATTCTTAGGGGATGAACATCTGGCCCATATTTGCTAATGATGATCATGTTTATATGGTACCCCCAGACTGGACCTGGCATGCCTGTGTAGTAATTTTGGCTATTTTGATGGCTGCTACCACCAAATGGAATATATGATGTTTCCGATCAATTGTTAAGACATCTGAAAGCATCAGATGAGTGATAGCTCTGTCCAACCTACAATGCTTAGAAATAGTCATTAATAACAATTTGCCTGAGTCTATATTTAGAAACATTATACCTGGTATTTTCCATGAATACTAATCCTAAATATCTAAAGTGATTTAACCTAATAGAATGATTGAAAGGTTTTTCTTGCACTTGCTGGTAGATGTTTATTTGGCTATATTAAAGGGACCAACAAATGCCTTTGAATACTCGGAAATTGATTATTAACCTAAAAGATAGATAACTGACCCTCAAGAGTGGGGAGAAGATCCACTTTAGTTCCCTGATAATTTTATCCAAATGTTATGCTCTCTTTTGTTATGCAAAAGGATTTCCTAGAACCCAAAGCATATCAGATAACAGAAAGTAACTTATTTATTAAATGGGCTGTACGCCAGATACAATATAAAATATGAGAATCACTGGCATAAAGTAATGAAAATTACTTCCCAACTAATGAAACATTGACTTTAAAAATTGTCTTAAAGATAAGACCTAGGATTTTCAAAATTATTGTGTGTTCATTGTGTGGAAAATAATACAATATCCTAATACCACACATTTTCAATCTTTAACTTCTGTAAAAATCATTTTATGAGGCAAAAATTTTAAAACAGAACTCAAATAATTTTGTAGAAAAATTTAAGCTGTTTAAAATGAAAATTACTGTAAGCTTACTTGCAAAGGCAGTAAACACTGGCAAAAAGTAGTAAAAAAAAAAAAAAAGTCCAAAACAGAGCAAAGACAAAATTGAATGAGTGACAAAAAGAATTTAAAGTCTAAATTTCAACAGGAAAACCTGAAGACATTGGAAAGAAATGAGAAGGAAGCTTAAAATTAAAACTTAAAGGAAAGAAGGCTGATAAAGTAAGATTAGAATTCATGGAACACAAAACCCACAAATAATTAAAATAAGAAAATTATGGTGAGTATAAATAAAAATTGTTGTATTTAATTAGTATTTATTACGTTTATGCATCTGGTGTTGATTTTGACCAAAAGAAATTCACAGATTTGACAAAGGAGCAATGGGGACATAGTGGTATGTTTAAAGTCTCTTAAGATTTCTTCCATTGCTATACACATTTGTCATACTGCAAATTAGGAAGTAATTGGCTTAGTAAAATTTTTAAATTTCTGTTAAATGATGCACAAATTTTCTTAAACATTGTACAGAAATGTGTTTGAGTATTTTCCACAAAATACATTCCCTCTGGCAGCTCCAAACGGCCACACGTCACCCAGGGTTGGTTAATTCCCCTTTGTGCTTATTGCACTTGTTCCCATAAACTCTTCAATCCCTCCTACCCAATTAATGGGACAAAATGCCTAAATAAACAAGAAAAGGAAGACCTTAAAGTTCTACTACCCGCAATAAAAGGGCTTCATTTTGAATGATTGCAGCTCAGAGTTGATACTTACCATGACTGACAGTATAGACATCCCCCCACCATTTATGTGCCCCCGGTAATGACACCCACCTCATGAAGCTTTGAGACTTTTCATACATTGGCAGTTAAAGTCATTTGGCCTTTGGCCTTGTGCCTTCAAGGGTTAAAGGCATTGATTCAGGAAGAAAGATTAAATTAACCATAGCTAGACCAAAGAATAACTAAAAGAAATAAAAACAAAAAGAATAAGGAATGAGGAAACTCATTAGATGGTAAAACGAGGAAGTCATTAAGCAAATGAAACCTTAGATTGAATAATTGGCAACATTTTGTGAAACAAAAGAGCTCTTAAACTCTGAAGTACTATTGTCCTGTGACCAAAGTGATTGAGCTGCCCTTGGGAGGGTTAACAAGAGGTTGGCGGCCCTTGGCAAGCCTTGTTGGGCTAACAATCCAAGTCAGACCAGGGAAATTCCCTTCATGATAAACAGCCAGCTGTGTTTGTGGGAACATCAAATCAATGTTACTCTTTCTCACTCTCATAAAATGCAAAATAGTCCAGGTAACTGTATCAACAATCAGTCATCATGCTCTGCTGGGTAGAAATTTTTGTTTTACATTTCAGACTCGTCTAAGCCAAAGCATCTATAGGGCAGAATTCTTCCTATCCTAAGTGGCTGGTATATAGTTCATGACACTCTGAAAGTGAATGATGAGTGAATATGTCTGATATGTTACCCTAAAATGTATGCTAGGTCAAATAAGTTTGAAGTAACCACTAGATGTTTTCTCATTTCTGATTCTGGATCCTTCTGATTTCATTGCCCATGTTTCTGAAAGAATAATTCAAAGGGGATTGCGGTCATTCATAAATGTTTATTGCTCATCAAATATCAGAGTTTCACTGTATCTCACCATTCATGATGTTTTCCATGCTTTTCAAAATTTAATAAGATACGGAGATGTTCATTTTCATCTCCAAGCCCATTGAGGTGCCACTTTTCATGTTCTGTGTTGAACACTAAAGTGCCCTTAATAAGTGAGTCCAGATGGAGTGTGTATATAGGACGGGTTGGGTAAGTGCATGTGATGTAGACCACAAATAGCTTTATACTCAATCACTTCATAAGATGCCACATGGCCTGGGGTAATTTTCCGTAGCAGAATCTAAATAACATTGTTCATTTGCTAATGGTCTAAATATCATAATTAGGACATGTTGCTGCTATAGAACTCTAATTACTGATAAAAAGCAACTTTCATCATGACCTTCTCCCGTTTAAATAAAATGATCATTATACCTAACTCTAGCCTTTCAACCCCTTGATCATTCCAATAAAGACTTTCTGAAAATGCCAAACACATTGCTTGGTTTAGAATTGCTGTTTTAACTGGGAACTAATGATTTATGTCTTTTTCAACTGTCATACATTTGGAATCATTACCAGGTGAGAACTGAAATAGCAAAACTGGGTGGCTCAGCAACCCTTAGACACGTGCTTACTAAGGTTGCAACTAACCACTGTACTACTTCTCTCTTTCACTTCATTTCATACCAGAGGCATTGCAAAGCAAGCCAAAAGGAAGTTTAATCTAGCCAGGTTCAATTACAGCAGAATGGTTTCATGTATCTTAGCATTCATCAGACCCATTGGATCTCCCTGCAAACATACGTATCTGTACATCTCTATGCAACATCAAGGTGGGGCTAGCTTTATGAAGTGGTGATGTGGGTTGCCTGTGTGATGTTATAGAGAGTCTCTCTGTATAAAAAAAAATAATACATCCCTGATTGTCTGTTACAATTGCTGGAAAGTTCATTACCAGAATTTTTTTATGGACTCTGATGTGTCCCCAAAGAAAATGCAAATATCATTAACAGGAAAAGTATAGCAACATATATCAGCTAAAATCTTGATTACTTTAGAGCAAGCTGTGAGCAGGTCTTCTAGGCAGACAATAGTAATAGGGTCTTGGGACCATGAATGGCCATTCACTCATTCAGTTAGAGAATAAGCACTGACTGGGCACCTATTTTTTTCTAGGCAATAATATGATTTCAGCGCATAGAGATGCATGCACATGAGATCTGTATTCAAAGAGCTTAGTGTTCACTGGAGGAGACAGGCAAGACATAAGGCAATCAAAGTAGAAAAAGTACCATGATGGAAAAAGGGAACTGTGGAAGCCTTGGGAAGGGCACTTAAACTGGACTGGGTTGAGAGGAGACAGTGTGGAAGCTTGCTTGAGGAAAATGTTTATAAGCTAAATTTTAAAGAAGTCATTTTTCAGTAGGGCCTTACAAAGTTAAATATGTTTTCGTATTATAATTAATGAAAAAATACAACAATTAACTTCTTGACTCATAGTAGGTCAAGAATAACTTTTGTGACTTCCTGAAGGTAACAGTATATTTATTATTAGAATTGCAACCTGACCCATGGATTGAATGTTAATAGCAGACATGTACCGTTTTCTAACTTGGTCCCTCTGGAAACTGAGCAAGTATCTTGTCCTTTTTGTGTCTGAGTTGCCTCATTTGTGCAATGTACCATTGGCATCCCCATCCTATTTTGGTTAGGGCAGCTTCCTAGTCCAGGTTGAGGCTGGGGTTGGTACTATATCCAAGGCTCTGAGACAGCAGACAGGGTCCCCACCCTCCCACCTTCAAAAGAATAAGTAAATGGTATGTAAGTATTCCTGACAAATTGTACTTATGTCACCATTTTGTGTAGTAATAACCAAATCTCTGAACTTAGAAAATAGTGCTTTATATTTACCACCACATTTAAAACTTTTCTCTAGAAACTTACTTTTCTTAGAACATTATCTAAAGGAAAAAAAAATACATTAAATGCTACAGTGGGTTTTTATAATAGAACACAATTTATTTAAAAATCATAAAGTAGAGAATGTAGTTACCAATCTTTAAATTTTTTTCAGCAGGCTTTCACTGATTTAGGCAATATTTTGTCATTTTTATTGAAGTACAGTTTTACTGAAGTCTAGTTATTGACGTACAAGGTTATATAAGTTACAGGTATACAATATAGTGAGTCACAATTTTTAAAAGTTATATTCCACTTATACTTATTATAAAATATTGGCTGTATTCCCTGTGTTGTACAGTATACCCTTATAGCTTATTTTATAAATAATAATTTGTACCTCTTAATTCCCTACCCCGATACTCCCCCTCTCTGCTTCCCTCTCCCCACTGGTAACCACTAGTTTGTTCTCTATATCTGTGAGCCTATTTCTTTTTTGTTATATTCATTAGTTTGTTGTATTTTTTAGATTCCATAATAAGTGATAACATACAGTATTTGTCTCTCTGTCTGACTTATTTCACTTAGCATAATATTGTCCAAGTCTATCCATGTTGCTGCAGATGGCAAAATTTCATTCATCTTTATGACTGAGTAGTATTCTATTGTATATATATACCACCTCTTCTTTATTCATTCATCTGTTGATGGACACTTATGTTGCTTCCATATCTTGGCAATTGTAAATAATGCTGCTATGAACATTGGGGTGCATGTATCTTTTTGAATGATTGTTTGAAGGTTTTTTAAGATATATACCCAGGAGTGGAATTGCTGGTTCACAGGTAGTTCTATTTTTAGTTTTTAGAAAAACCTCCATACTGTTTTCTACAGTAGTTGTACCAATTTTCATCCCCACCAATAGTGTAGGAGGGTTTCCTTTTCTTCACGCCCTCACCAACATTTGTTATTTGTGCTCTTTTTTTTTTATCATAGTTAGGTGATATTTTTAAAGGCCAAAGGAAGAAAAATAAGCCTATCAACAATAGATTATATCAATACTTTGCTAAAAGTGTTTTTTGTACAGAATTGTACTTTGCAAATAATGAGTCAAATTTCAAAAGGAAAAATCTGTAAATAAAAATAGCAGTTTTCAAGGACCCATCCAAAATATGTTTCCTCTTATAGATGTAGTTTTTCTTTTTAAAGAACATGAATAAAATGAATTAAACTATTTTTCCTGTAAAATTGTCTCTGGTTATCTTATGAGAGTGAAATTATAAATTTGAAGAGAACAGACATTAATTGAGTCCAGATAAATAAAAACATATGCTCACAGGGGCATTCTTTATATGAGTTTTCAGATTAAGTCAATCTTCAAAATCCACGGGCAGCCTTAAGAGGTGTGAAACAGAGTGGAGGAGATGTAACCAATAATGTGACATCAAAAAGTGTTAAGTGATCATGAAAAAAGTAAATGACTTCGCATAGAAAATGCACCAAAAAGATTGCTAAAAACAAACATCCATTTGAGTAGGATTGTACGGCCTTCCTAGACAATCATCCCTGTTAGATAATAGCAATGTACTTGACGTCCAAATGTTAGTAGCAGGGAGCTTTTCATGATCAGGAAGAATGAGGTTGTCCCAAGACTCAAGTACTGCTCTGAGTCCTCTTTAACCAGCCATAACCGAGAGAGATGGGCTATGTTGTAAATGCCTTCATGTCTTATAGTCAGTATTGTGAAATAGCAGTCCTCCAGTATAACTAACGTTATGGTAAGTCACAAGAGAAACTCATCTTCTAAGAGCAGATTTGTTCCATTATATTAATAACAGATTATTAAATAATGTATTTCTTCAATGTGTCTTTTTTTTAGATATATGAGTACTTTTTAAATACTAATGTTATATTAGATTTTCTTTGGAATCTAATTTCATTGTTTGGAACAAGCCCACCTTGTACAGAGAGTTGTAAATCCCAAGTTGTAAACCATAAAGCCCTTCAAACTTTAGAACATTACATTAGATTCTGAAGATTAAATGTAGGCAAATGCAGATTTGCTGTAAGTTAATTAAGAACAGCAAATTAAAACAGCCATAGTGTTCATCAATTGTTCTTTTTTATAATATAATATAATGTAATATAATATATGATATATTATAATACTTTATGCCAATATTGGAAATCTGTGTTATTCAATAATTACAATGAATCATGAAATGATGAACGAAATGATTTGTGAGCTAGTTATCCATGTCGTTGAATTTGAAAATAGTATTCCTACAAAGAATTTCTTTTTCAACATTGGCTGTCATCTCACAATGCCTGATTTCTTGCTGTTCTGACTCTGGGAGAAAGGAGTAAGACTCAGTATTAATGTAATAAGCTTAATGAATTTTGTTATGGTGCCGCTGGGGAAGAGTCCTTCTCTCTGGCTGGGCATCTAGGTTGTTTTCCCCCAGGTTCAGATGCCGAGACAAAGATTTCAGTGTGAACAGTTTGACTTAGAAGATGATCCAAGAAAGCTCCAGATCAGATGTAGAGAAGAGAGACAGGGAGGGGGAGGAGGTCAGTAAATGTGCGCTGTGGAGTAGGCTCCTGCTGTGAGTAACCAGGCCCTGTGCAGTTAGGGATTACAAGAAACTACAGAACATGCCTCAGAGTTCTCCCACCCGCCTGAGGAAGAAGCTGGGGTTTCCAAATATTTAATTCTAAAAACACAGCAGCCCTGGATGGAGAAGTCAATTAAACACAGGAGAAGTCAATTAAAGCTTTAAAGGATAGAAAACTCCAATACTTTAAAAATTTTCTGAGTATAAACTGCCAAAATTTTTCACAGTGAAAACATATATAGATGTATCACTTATGAATGTTAATGTAAAATCCTAAATAAATCCATAAATATAATCCTGTGGTGTATTTAAATATTAATATAAAGAAAGTAAATGGAGTTTAAGAATATAAGGATGATTTGATAGTTGAAAAATCTATTACCATAATTCACCATATTAATTAAGTTCAATGACCAAAGAAAAAAACCATTTGGTAAAATTCACCATTCCTGATTTTAAAAACAACTTAAAATTTGATTAAGTGAATAAGTGATCAGTGCTAAACACTAGAAACATTTGCATGAAGTTCAGAACAAAATAAAGATGCCCACTGTAACAGCAGAGAGGCTATATTATGTATTGCTGCATAACGCTGTGGGGTCATCTCACTGTACATACACATGGCTTGATTATCTGAAGGGATTCATTGATACTCAACAAGATCTAATGCATCTGGGACGAAATCTCCTTCTGAAACAAATTTCAGCAGAACTGCCATTGGGATTTCTTCAGAACAGCCTTCATCATAGAGCATTTCTGTGACACCTCCTCCAGGAGTATGGACACAAAATTCAGAATCATCTATTTCAGGAACATATGGCTTTTTTTCCCCCTCCATTTCTTCCCAGGTAAGGCTCTGTATTTTATTTTGAACACTTCTTTGCATACAGGATGTAAATAGGCACCTGAAGGGAGTACTGCAGAGCTAATGTCACCATGGTGATATGAGTTACTGCTCAAAAGGACCACCACCTTGGCACAGTCACTGCTTTTCACCCAGGAATTCACAGAATGGCTTTGATTTATACTTAATAAAAATGGATCTTAACTGAAGAGCCAGTAGTTTCCTTGAAGGCAATGCATACACTTCAGCATTTGTACTGAGCGCCACTGAATTTTCTTCCATAGTTGCATGTGGGTTTCTAGCCATCGGCACAAGACAATCAGTGTAGAAGTAACCAATCTTACACATATTCAGTGTGGAAATAATTAGCTCTATTGAAGTTGGCCAACATTTCCAACAGAAACTGCTGGCATCAGGAGCATGTACCCCATGAGGTCCTCTCAGGAGGGAAATTACATCCCCCTCCTGGGGCAGAAATCGCCAGCGGCTGGATGAGCTGGCGGGCCAAATTATTTTTCAAAGGACCAAAACATCGATTAGAATATGTGCCTAATTATATAATTTTTTTGTGATATATATAGAAGATCTGATTTTGTGTATGTGTGTGTGTGTGTGTGCGTGTGTGTGAACTTCTGAGATGTATGATGGATATCAGGGTGGGAGGGAGCATAACTTAATATTCCACCCCATATTTTATAGTTTGACTATTAAAATTGTAAAACAATTTTTGATGCCTTGATTACATTGATCAAATACGTAAATTATTTTCTAATTCTTAAAATTCAATAATTGTATTACAATTAACATTGTATAATAATTATCTTAGAAATTAAGAAAATAATGATATATTCAGTAATTTGGGGAACAAAACTAAAGGAAACTTTTTTCAAGGTATATTTTATAGAAAGTCTTGGAAATGCTGTTAAAACAATGACAAAACGGCCATAACAACTATAACAGAAAAGTGTTCTTTGGCCAGAATGACTGGAAACACCTTGAACTCTACCTCAGACAGCAATAATGAGTATTCACATACCCAAGCCTCCTAAAAATCTTGCAAACAAGGAATTTTATTTGCTTAACCAAGCATTTTACGAACACATTTAATCAGATAATGTTTCTGTGTTCAACATCTCATATTAATACCTCACAAAACATACTTGTAACATTTGTTTAGAACTGTACCGGGGCAATGTGATCATTTCAGCTGCATGAGACTGGTTGGTACTGAAACACTTGATTCAGACTCGCTCAGCCGCCAACTGGAGAAATTCCAGGGGGCTGGCATCTTGGCCACACTCCTAGGTGCCGTGGTGCTTCCCTCTTTCCCTGGGAAGTTACATATGCTGAGAGGCATGCTGCCCTCACCTACAGGTCATATCCATGGCTGGGATTCTTTTGAGATCCATGAGAAAGAGAGCAGCCCCAGGACTTTATTCTCTTTGGTATCAGGCAAAAGCCAAGATGCTCTTGTCAGAGAAGACTCTTTTCTCAGAAACTGGGCAAAAATTGCTTTGGAATACTTCAAGTGGCGGAATCCTGTTGATTCCTTTGCAAAGGGGCTACCCTGGACTTCTTGGTGGCATTGTTTGCTTGTGCCCCTGCTATTCGAACTGGAGGGTCACCATGTCACTGGCCTGGACTGCCAGCCCCAGCAGTTGGGAGAGAAATGCAGTTGGCATGCAGGGAGAACTTGGAGGATGGAAAATTCTTCCACATAGCTGCTAGAAGGGTAAGGGTTTGCCAGTCCTTTTTGTTTGCTTGATTCATTTTGGGGAGCACAAAACAGTTACATAATTCTAAGGATAAGAAATCATCACTAAAAGGTGAAATATTAGAAAATGAAGCCTGTATGAGTAATCACTGAATTAAAGAACTGAAAGTAAAACTTACCTGTGAGACATACAAAAGCAGCACTAATGAGAGAAGTTATAACATATATGCCTAAATCATTTCAGAATTATGAGGAGTAAATTTGAACAGTAAAGACATAAACGCCCACATATAAAGCAAGTGTGATTTTGTTGTTGTTGTTCCATGAGGTTTTCCCTCGTTAGTGAGTCATTCTATAGTGGACTTATTACAAAGCCTCTCAAATAATGTATCGTGCTCTCAGTATGGTTTGAAAAGCAATGATCTCTTTTGAGGAAAACATACTAGCCTTATATGACAGCCCTCAATGCTAGTTTGGAATGATTACAATAAAGTTTACCTGACAGAACTGGTTAAAGAAGACAGTAAGGAAATTGAATGCGGATTTAGTGATTATCCTTGAGTAAGTGATTTTACAGTGATAAGTTTGGGATTTTATGAGACATATGGATCTTAAAAATTATTTGGAATAAAAATATAGTGGTCACAGTTTAGAGATCATGCAAATTCATTATGGAACAAATTGGAATAAATGAGAAAAACTGTCTTACGCAAATGAAGTTTAAGTGTGTGAGGAAATTCCTGTGAACTGTCAGCTGTGAGTTAAAACTGTGCTGCACCTTAAACAGCTTAGATCATGTGAAGATCACGCGCATTAGGAATAAGTACACAGTGACTCACAAAGTGGAACTAGTGGCGAAAAAGACAATAATTTCAAAGATGCATTTAGCGAGTTTAAATAAAATTGTTTAAAAAACTGTGAGCGAGGGGTTTCCCATACTGCATGTAAAAAGCTTAGAAACTGCCACTCTGTCCTAATGACAAGCAAAAAGCTAAACAAACTGGAAAATCAACAACCTACTTAGACCTGTAAGAGAAGCGGGCTGACAAGGTAAGCCGTGGTGCCCCATGTTGCAGAGGCAGACCGGTCAACACAGAGAATCACAACTTAACCAGAGCAGCAACCCCCACGGGAACCATGGTGAGGACAGGGAAGCCTGATGATTGCTGATTGCTGAATTGCTGTAATAGAATGAAGATTATTTGAGGAAAAATAAATCAAGAAACTAAAGTAAATATAAATTTCCATAGAGATAAAATACTGATAGCACAAAGTAGGAGCAAACAGTTATATAAAGTATATCTAAGTAGAAATACTGAGAATGAAAAATAAAATTATTTAAAGAGCTCATTAGAGAGGATGAATAGCCAGACAATGAATTAGTGGGATAGAATTTCAGACTGAGTAACTTTTCCAGAAGACATCATACCTAATGAATTAGAAACAAGTACTAAAGAAATTAAGGAAGTGTAAATACCTTTATAATAAAATTTCTGAAAAATAACTATAAATAGGGAGTATGGATTATATAAGTAATAATCGCTAATTTTTTTAAAGTAAGGATATCTGAGAAATTAAAGGATGATTCATTATCAGGTAATTTGTAATGTTATTCATTATTTTTAATAGGTCAAAAGAAAGTAATATTCCTTCAATAGATTTAGAGAAAGCAATAGAAATATTTCACCATTTATTTATTATGTTAATAGGCCACACAGCATTATTAACCACAGTCATCATGCTGTCCATTACATCCCTAGTATGTATTTATCTTATTTTAAAAATCAAGTATCTGGAAATATAAAGGAAAACTAGGTCATGTCAGTTTAGGACTTTAGATTCCAAGGCGTCATCTTTTAAAGTATGCTGACCTCATATTTCAAAGAACATGAAGGAGACATTTAAAGAAAAAAGAAATAAAAGTGTCAAATCCCTTCACAAAGGGAAAAGAATGATACGTATCTAAAGAACAACATGGATGATCCTAGAGAATGTCATTCTAAGTGAAGTAAGCCAGAAAGAGAAAGAAAAATACCATATGAGATCGCTCATATGTGGAATCTAAAAAACAAAAACAAACAAAAACAAAGCATAAATACAGGACAGAAATAGACTCATGGACAGAGAATACAGACTTATGGTTACCGGGGGGTGGGGGGGGTAGAGGGTGGGAAGGGATAGACTGGGATTTCAAAATTGTAGAATAGATAAACAAGATTACACTGTATAGCACAGGGAAATATACACAAAATGTTATGATAAATCACAGAGAAAAAAATGTGACAATGAGTGGCTATATGTCCATGAATGACTGAAAAATTGTGCTGAACACTGGAATTTGACACACTGTAAAATGATTATGAATCAATAAAAAATGTAAAAAAAAAGAACAAATTAAACAACTCAAAAACATGCTATTTATTTCATGCTTTTTTTTTAATCCAAAAGAGTTTTTAAAATCAGATGAATAAAGGAATTTATACTGTTCCATGGAAACATATAAATATTGCAGATATTTTAACTATATAACAATCAAAGTTTAAAGAGTTAAGACATAAACAGAGAACATATTACTGGAATATTCATCTCAAAGGCAGTGACATCATTGTTCATGGAGCTGATCTTCTGATTTTTGGCGGCTTTCTGAAGAATTCTCTTAGTTCTCCAAATCATTTCTGCTATTCTTTTAGCTTCCAACAAAAGCAGCTAGTTTACTATGCTTTATTTTCATAGTGAGATAGTTGCATTTTGGAATAACATTTAACTGGTATATTTTAAGACCCATTGCAAAGTCATTTCCCATCATTTGGAAAGTATAAACCATCGCTTACTTGTAAACTGTTTCACTGCTTCGGCCAGGATACCAGGCATATCAAAACTTATTTCTTTCCATCTCTGACTCCAAAAAGATTTAGAAAGCTGAGAATTAATATAATTCAGCATGACTAGAGGGATATTCATCCCCTGAATCAGTTCAGTTTCTTTGGCTTAAGTTTACAATGATGCAGTAAGCTTTAGAATTCCACACCTGAACCCAGTAGTTGTTGGTTACTTCCGCACTTCATAGTCTCACTTCAGCTCTTTGTGTAAGTATCTCATGTATAACTTTGTATTTGTTTTCTCAACACACCATATCCTCTGGCAATCCAGACTTCAGTAAGACTCTAGTCTATATAAACATATTACCTATGTAGGGTACACCATGGGAAAATTGTCTTTAATGGCAAAAGACTGTAGACTATGCATTAATAAATACTTGATAATACTGATTAATAAAACATTAATAAATACTTGATAATAACATAATACTTATACTCCAGATAGTCAGACTCACCTGATTCAAGGATTGTACAAGGGGGAGGTATAGCTCAAGTGGTACAGCATGTGCTTAGCATGAACAAGGTCCTGGGTTCAATCCCCAGTACCTCCTCTAAAAATAAATAAATAATAAACCTAATTAATAAACCTAATTACCTCCCTCCCACCGCCAAAAAAAATAAATAAAATTAAAAAGAAAAGAAGGCATGCTAACAAAAAAAGAGAAAGAATATTTAAGAAAAAAAAGGATTGTACATGGACTGTGGTATTACAAAATAATCATTACTTCTCTGTGTAATTCTAGGGCAAGTACGTTTATTGTGATTGTGTCAGTACAAAAGCTGGAAATGTATCAGACTGAGAAATGGGAATAGGTTTCACCAAAACAAGAGGAATGAACAGATCCCAGAGGTGTGTGCAGAACCGAAGTCCAAGAAGTTTGGAAAGAAATGTTCACTAAACCAAATGGGTAAGAAGCAGATGTAGAAATTGAACTGAGGTGCCAAAATTTCAGGAAATCAGAAGATGGGAGTAATTGCAAGCAGACCCAGAGAGAAAAGAGGTTTCTAGTGTAAAATGGCATATTGTTTGCAGCCCAAAATCAAGGTGGTCTCAGCTCTGCCCAAAAATATCCATGAAAGCAGAGGAAAAACCCAAAAGTCAGAACACTGTAAAGCAGAATTGACAATAAACCCATTACCAGTATCTGTAAGGAATGTTCCTAAACTGCAGAGCTGAGAGGGTTGCACAGAAAATTGTAATAGGTATTCCAGCCTTACTTGCCCAATCAAAAGTAGGTTAAAATGTTCCCTCTTTGCTATTTTTCCTGCTTCAGAAATCAATCTTCATCAATTTGGAAATTAGAGAACTATCTATTATATGGAAACCACATTTTGAGATTCCTCTTCCCTCCCCACAACCCAATGACCATGACCATCTCTCTTTGTATGTCTATTTCGAGACTATAAAAAATGGAAAGAAAACAATTAGACAGGAATGTGTGTGTCTGTATCTGTGCTGAGGAAAGGTTGTCTCGTGAGGTTGTACAATATCCTTGAAGGTTTAATCTTTATAAACAGGATGTCACGTGGAAGGATACGAGTGAGAAAGAACTCAGAATAGTGAATACTGTAAGTTTTAAAAGCATCATTTATTCAGAGCACTGTAGAATTCAGCACTGAGGTCCAGGAGGTCCTATCTCAGATCAGCAACTCTTCACTGGCACTTAGCCAACAGATATCGGGCTAAGAATTATGTGCATCCCTGCTTTCTGTTTGGAGTCCTGGGAAAGGATTCTGTCAGTTTGCTTTGTCTCGAGGGTCAGTGGCAGTCCCATCAATAGAATCTGAGACATCCAAAAGGAAAAAAGGTATATTTTTTTCTGCAGAGCATTCACTAGGGTGACTCACATCACATCAGTGAGGCACGGTCCTGTATAAACTTTGGTAACTACTGCAACTTTCTAACACCCTACCACTGAAGGATGAAATAAATATTCCATGCCTGGAACCCTGCACCACTCTCATTAGTCTACTGATGGTGATCGGAGAATGTAAATGAGGCAGCGGTTTCACATTTTTATTTTAAAAAGTCTGATTGCCACAACAGATAATACCTAATTCATTCTTTTCACCTCTGCTTGAAATAATGGTGAATGTCTGCGTGAGATTTTGGAAACAGAGTGAGCAAGCAGAAGCAGACGGAGAAGGTCTGCCTGCCTTCTCCATGAATAATATCATTGATCTCACTGTGTGGTTTTCAAGTGGGTTGTGAAAGCAATTTTAACATAGGAATTTCAAAACTGGGCTTATTAACAGCAGCCGCAGTGAATTAAGGATTAACTTTGGTGATTTATACACATGACAGTACACATCTGGAGGAATATGCTTTAATATGTTTGCTGAAACACCAGATACACCTAAAATTCCTCTTAATATTTCATAGCCATTACTTGAAAAAAAGCTCTTGCGAGGGTCAGAGAGACTTTGCTCTCCATCAGCTCACGTTTCCCACCCCCAAGCTCGTCCAAACGTTATGCACAGGTATTTGCTGTTGCTCAGATCTATTGATTTGGGCCCCGCAAGCCTCTCCTGGCCATTTACCTGGCCTTGGTGCTCAAGTTCCGTTTCCCAGGCTCCTTGCTGGTCTTGCCCTACAGCATCTGCCAGACTTGTTCTATTTTAGTTGGATTTTTTTGGATGAGCCTCTAGAGCCATATACCAGCCTCTTTTCCTGTTTTTATCAGCTGTACCCTCACCCCGCAACCTGCCGTATGACTGCTCTAGCCCTGGGATGATCTTTTTCTCTCTCATTTCAAATTAGGCTATTGCTTGAATTTACAAATTTAGTTGAGATGTTATTTAGGCAAAGCCACAGAGACAAAACCAATTGATCTTACCCTTTACAGTTTTTATTTTGTATCCATTGGTTGATTTCCACATGGAGAAATCTGATGTCAGTGGGTCAACCTAGGCCAGAAAGTGAAGGCAGTATTGAGCCCTCTTTTGGGACAGATGAAAAATGCAAACAGATTTAATTAAAAGATTGCAAAATTTGTTAGATGTGTGAGCTGACGATGGGTCACTAAAAATAATTATTATCAGGTTCTGCTATTGCTTGAAATATTCAAAGCTAATTTATTTGGGAATCCTTCAGATGATTTTCTTTTTAAATAAGAAAACTTTCTACTGCTGTATATTCTGAGAAATGTTGCATATTTCTCCACTGAGTATTGAGAAGATTTTCAATAGCCGTGTTGCTGCCTACGTCTGCGTTTAAATCCTCACACTTTAAATCTTCACATCTGGAGAAGTTTAGGTTTAGAAGACCTGTCTTTTAACTGCCCTCCAACCAACTTGATTGCACGTTGTATATCATTCTTTTTGCGGCTTTCCTTCCGTACGTGGCTCAGGAGAAGAGTAGATGTGAAAACATATAAATAGGCTCTGGAAGTTTCTTGATTCTTCAAATTATCTTAAAATAAAATTTCTAGGCCTAAGTTCACACCGAGTTTTCGAGCTTGTGTGCGGTTAATTTACTGTTCTATCTGTCTTGCTGCTGAACTGATGTTTTTGTTTGTTTAATGTGAGTGGTCTTTCTAATCCCATTAAGTGGAAACAAAGTTTACAAATGTAAATCCATTTTACTTTGATTTAGTACTTTTGCAAGACCAGGCTTCACAAATCAAGGCCTGAACTTTGACAGCGGGAGTCATTTCAAAAGGTGTTTTTCCCCACCTTTGAGAGAAAAGGACTAAGACCTTTTCTGAGGGATTCCTTTCTTCTCCTCCAAAGATAAACACTGGGAGTGTGGGAGGTTGGGAGGATCAGGGACTTGGCAGAGCCTTTTTGTACAGAAGTAACTGTTGAGCCTAAAAGCCTGAGGTCCTGCAGGTGGAATATAATCTGTGGGATTATTCCTGTTGTTTTTCTGTTGTTAAATCAATCCCCATTCTTTGAAGGGGGAAATTAACTGGGAATCTCTGTGAGGCCCAAGGGTGAAATTTTGGACTCTGAGTCAGAAGACCTGGGGCGAGCATGATCACTTTGACTCTCCCTTCTCACAGGCACAAAGTAAGAGCAATGATGGCTCCCATTTGTCGAACAATTGGATGTGTTAGATCCTTCTCTCGTGTGGTTCTAGTTTCCACAATAGCCCACATGAGTTTCTGAAAGAAATAATTTAGTGAAATGTACACAGAAATGCCTGCCATGCTATCTAATGTTCTCGTCAAAATCAAATGGAGCAATTTATGTAGAAATTGTCTGAAAACTGAAATTACTATTCCCACTGGAAAGGACTCTTGGCTATCCCTCTTGAAATCAATTTGATAGCTATTTTTTTCATAATTCAGTTAGTCTCAGAGGAAAAAGCAATTGTATAGAGACCGTAAGTCTCAATAAGCAGTAAGTCAAAATAACAACATATAGATTCACATATTTTCCAGAGTAACTACTTGGAAAAAGTCAATGTGATAGTGTGATGGATATCATTAACAGAAAATTACGGAATTAAGATACTTAAAGCCTAGTGAGAAAGCGTTTATATTTGTTTCTGAGATTCAGTAAGCACATCACTATTTATAAGAATGAAAACAAAAATAACTTAATTGACATGATTATTAAAGAGTAAAATACTCAATAAGTGGGTAATAAATGTTTTTCTAAGGGTATGTTTATACTCTTATTCCAAGAAAAGTTTATGCACCAAAATTATAGTCCATGTTTTTATATATAGCTTGAAAGTAATGGTAATTTGGTATATTGTTGAAACAATGTAAAAAATTACCACATAAACACACAGATACACACAAGAGAAAAAGAAAGAAGAGGAAGCAGAAATAAACTTTAGTCCTCAGACATGCAATACATATTTTCATTTATTTTAAAATTTTCTATGACTTAATTTCTGACTCTAAGACTCCATTTTCTACCTCCTTGGTAAAAAATTCAATTGTCATCATTCTTGGGTGTCCCCCCACCTTAACAAGTTCTTTTCCAGAGCCAACGCCTTGAGGAGAGAGTCACTGACATTACTGTTCAGTCACCTCTTCCCTTGTGTGTGGAGCCACCTTAGGTCTGTTGGTTCTATGCCAGGCTTGAGAGAGGGGGTGTTTTCTGACTTGTCAATGCTGCCATTTTCCATTAACAACTGGGACTTTGCATCTCCCCTGGGGAGGCCAGAAAACGCAGGACTCCCTCTTTCCTTCTCCAGGAGCTCAGGGGGTCTCTGTTCTTGAGGGAAGATTTCCCATTCTCTGTGGACACCCTCATCCATCTATTTCTCCAGAACACATTGCCTTAATCCGCAGATCTTCTTTTATATGCTTTAAACTCACGTAAGGCATAGATTTTGAGAAGACACAAGCCATTAGTATCTGCAGTTTATTTCTGCTTTCTGTCTCTGCCACCATCCCTTAAACTTTTCAAAACTCAACAATCTCCTTAAATCAAGCAGGAGAAAGAGTAAACAAATGATAATTTAGTATAGTAGGTATACTTCTAGTATAGGATGTATAATTTAGTATCTCTGTGGTAAGATGACCTAATCGTCCCCCAGGATATCCAAACGCTATGGCCCAGAACCTGCGAATGTTACCTTATATGGAAAAGGATGTTTGGCAGATGGAATTAAGTTAAGGATTTTGAGTTTGGGGGCTGCTTGTTATACAGGAATAGAAACAGAAAATAGAACTTAGTCTCTAAAAAGTTGGATGCTGCTATAAGAATAACCTAAAACATGGACGGTGGCTTTGGAGCTGGTCAGCAAGGATACTGTTGGTGGGGCTCGAAGTGCAGGGAGAAAAGCCCCTGTTGCAAGCTGGAGGGCATCTGTGTTGTAGAACGGTGGAACCGTTGGTGAGACTGTCACTAGCTGTAAAGTAGAAGATGTCAAATGTGCCTAATAAGTCTGTGATCTAGATAATGTGGTTTTCAGGCAGATTGTTGACAGTATAATCTGTATTTTTAAAGCTGTCTTTAATAAAGTATTTCAAAATAGAGAAGTCTTAAGGAAGGACATGCTCAACTTTCTGAGCAGGATTTATAGGCATTATTGACACTTCAGGACTTACTGGGTTGGAAAATAAAAATGTTTTTCATTCCAAGGATTTCCAGTTGGCAAAAGGTTTCAAAGTTAGGAAAGGCCTCCGTGCAAATATCAAGTACTGAGAGCTGACAGCAAAACACAGCTTTCAGGGTAATAATGAAGTCAATGGTACAGGCATCAGATCCCTTGTTGAAACTTGAGAAATATTTAAGATGGTCCTTCATAGACTTCTCAGTTATACAAAAGACTTATAAGAATCTTAAGGGTATGCCTCTTGTACTTTTTGCTAGACCAAAAGGCTCTTAAGACTTAAGGAAATCATTCTACAGCACTCATGTTAGGCAGGGTCTTATTTCTAAGAGATTTATTATTAACATGGCTTTTGTCTAATGGACTGGATTATAATTTGATATCTGGAAATCCATGAAGCTATTAAAGGAATTATGTCAGCTTGGACTGAAAGAGACATTCAAAGCAAAAAACAAAGAAACAAAACAAAAACAAAAAAACTCCAAAACTCTGAGGTCTCTACCTTCTATAGGTTAGAAATATTGACTGAGAAAACTATTCATATGCTAACACTGGCCCTAACATTCTTAGGGAAAATGAAGGCTATCTCAGGAGACAGAGCCAATAACCCAGAGGGTGTAACACATAGCTGCAAACAAACAAACAAACAAAAAAAAGCACTCCCAGAGAGTAGACCTGAGTCCTAAGGAACACACTTCCTTTTTTCCCAGAACAGTGAAAAGGGCTGGGTTTCAGAATTGTTATGGATCAGTGACTACTATGTGCCTCTCATCACCTCATTCTCATTTTTGATTAAGATATTCTACTGGGGTTCATCTGTCCCTGTCTCACCACTGTATGCTCCTATCTCACCCTCAACATACAATATGGGAGATGGATGACTTTAGTTCACAGGTCTTCATCAGGGGAGAGCTGCATCCAAAACTTCTCATCCATTACTTGAACCTGATTCCACTGATGAGAGTCTGTCCTTCAAGCCTGAACATAATGCCATAAAAGGATGAGGTTCTAGAAGTATTACAGGAGGGGGAAGGAGGTATATTCTACAAGTGAGAAACATGAAAATCACTGGGAACCAGGGGGTGAACTGTGATAGACTATTACCTCTTTTTAATTGAAATAAAATTGACTTACATGTTTATATTAATTTCAGGTGTACATGATTTGATATTTGTATATATTGTGAAATGATCACCACAGTAAGTCTCGTTAACAACCATCACCACACATAGTTGCAATTTTTTCTCTTGTGACGAGAACTTTTAAGATTTACTCTCTTAGTGGGGAGGGTATAGCTCAGTAGTAGAGTGCATGCTTAACGTGCATGAGGTTTGGGGTTCAATCCCCAGTACCTCTGCTATAATAAATAAATAAACCTATTTCCCTCCCCCACCCCACTTCACCCCCCAAAAAAGATTTACCCTTTTAGCAAGTTTTCAATATACAATACAGTATCACTCACTGTAGTCACCATACTGTACATGACACTTCCAGGACTTACTTATTTTGTAACTGGAAGTTACTTTGATCACCTTTACCCATTTCCCCCAGCCCTCACTCCTGCCTCTGGCAACCACAAATCTGTTCTCTGTATCTATGAGTTCATTTTTTTGTTTGTTTCTTGGTTTGTTTTAAATTTCACATATAAGTGAGATCATATGGTATTTGTAGTCTCTGCCTAACTTATTTCACTTAGCATAATGCCCTCAAGGTCCATCCGTGTTGTCACAAACAGCAGGATTTCCTTGTTTTTTATGACTGAATGATACTGCATTGTGTATATATGCCACATCTTCTTTATCCTTTCATTTGTTAGTGGAACTTAGTTGTTTTCCTGTCTTGGCTATTGTGAATAGTGCTACAGTGAGCAAGAGGGTGCATGTATTTTTGTGTGTGTGTGTGTGTTTTTTGAGTTCATATTTTTGTTTCCTTCAAATACATACCCAGAAGTGGAATTGCTAGATCATATATAATAGTTGTATATAATAATATTCCTTTTTAAAACTTTTTGAGGAATATCTGTACCATTTTCCATGAGGTCTGCACCAATTTACATTTCTGTCATCAGTGCATAAAGGTGTCCTTTTCTCCACATTCCCTGATATACATTCTGACGTGTTCCTTATCAAGAACTGAAAAATAGGAGGCAAATTAGCCTGCCACAGTTTCATTGATGCTGGTAGAAGGCAGAAAACTCCTGGATTACAGCTAAAAGGTAGGTTATTACTCTCAACAATGGTAGTGGCCAGAGGGTTTCCATTTTTGTGCTGGGTGCACACAGCTTGATTCTCACAAGTTGACAGAGAGTCATTTACACCCACACATACAGCAGATTGTGTTACAAGAAAAGAACTCCAAGCTAATGGAACCCAAATCTTTTATCATGGGCAGTAAACCTGCTTGCTGGTGCTCTGGAGAGAGACATTAATTATATTGTGATGGCCTTTTGCTCAGAAGAAGACACACTGTCTGTCTTCCAAGGCTATTCATTATACAGTTGTCCTTGAAAAGATCAGAACAAAGGCAGTTGGTTGGTGCCCCTGCTTACAAGAAGTAAAGAAACACAAGAGGCCCGTGGGGAATCGTCTCTCAGAAATTATTTCCAGTTATTAGCAGAGATTTATGTTTGTTTGTTTCAGTACTGGATATATTCCTTTTCATTGAAACATTTAATGTCAACTCGGTTCAAGGATTTTTCTCCTCCCCTGTTGCACCACAGGCTAAATCTTGCCTCCGCCACTCTTGGAGTAAGGTGACGGGTTCTGGCTTAAAGAAAACTCATCTTCCTCCTTTTCTGTGTACTTACTCCCCATTTTAGGGTGGGGGGCAGGTGAAGGAATACGGGACCTAGGTATCAGTGAAGGAGAGATGCCTCTGGCTTCACTTTGGTGTTGATTATTCTCTTCTTTCCTCGTATTTTCTATTGACGTGATGTTTGAAGATAGATACATGGGCATATTTTCCACACCTTGCCCCCAGACTCCGTTTTTTTTCTTCCAAGGATAGCCCTGACTCCCTTTGACAAGTCAAAGATACAAAATCACCAGTATTTGTCTAGTATGGACATCTATTCACTTGGCCTCTACAACCTCCTGAGCAGCGATGGAGCTCTTGGCCCCTGCTAACCCTCACACTCCTTTACATGTAGCACCAGGAACGCTTGTTGTCCTCTCTTGCACCTTGAAGGACTGCGAAGAACTGGGTCAGGTGTGAGGTTGCCCAATCTTCTTCCCAGACCCATTCAGCCTGGCTCCTTGAAGACCATAGTGACACCAAGCTTTTCACCTCTCCTCAAATCCATCAACTCAAGACCAACGTCAATCACAAGTGCTTCCCTCACTAACACCTTTGTTCTTTGTTCTTTGTTCTTAGTGTGAAAAAGGATCACCTATGACATTTGTTAAAATTCAGATTTCCACGCCCTAAGCATAGAGATTTTGTTTCAATAGTTTGGATGTTTAACAAGTTTTTCACGTGATTCTGAGACACTGGTCTATCAATTTTCTCTCCCTTATCAGAATAAGCAGCACTCTTCAAAACAACGCAAATACTGTGGAAACAGTGTGAAATATCGGCAAGGGCGTTGGCTTTAGGGTCAGCCAGATGTGCATTCAGATCCTGGTTCAGTTAGTTATTAACACTTTCTTCTTTTTGAAGGCAGATAGATTTTTGGTGACATCTAAGAGGAATTCATTGTTGCATGTGCCTTAAATACGATAAGCAGGATTTTTAGGTTTCTGTAAAGGGTGACATAGTAAATATTTTCAGCTTTTCAGTAAATATTTCAGCAAGCAATGTGATCTCTGTCACAACTACTCAACTCTGCTATTATAGCATGAAAACAGCCATAGACAATAAGTGAGCAAATGAGAGTGGCTGTGTTCCAATAAAACTTTATTTACAAAATCAGATGGCTGGCCGGATTTGGCCTGTGCGTTGTAGTTGGTTGACTCTCTGTAGAATGTGAAAGGGATACAATCAAATTTGTGGGAGTGTAAATTATAAAACATAATTTGGCAATCAGTTCTGCTGGCAATCAGTTCTGCTATTGTAAATAAGTTGTTCTAAAAGATAGAAAATCTAAAAAGGACTTGATTATGGAGTTATATTGTGGAGAAGTTCACCACCACTGGGCCAGATGTGGCACCTCTAATTGTTACTAACTGCAAGACCTTCTTTATGGTGGCATGTCAGCTATTTTCAAAAGGAGATTTATAGTGGAATGGATTACTTTTCCATTCTTTACTACATCCACAATAATTAAATTATAAATCCGTACTCTTTGGCATGTAACTTTCACTGCTTTCCTATAGTTGGTGGAGTGGACCTCACCCCTTGACTTGGGGTTTTTCTATGTGACTGTCTTTGGTCAGTGGGGTATTAGCAAATATGACATAAAGAGAAGTCCATAAACCTGTAGCATAATTGTCTCTTTGCTTTAGAACTTGGGCCAGCACAGTGAGGACACACTCAGCCTGCTGGTCCCATGAAGAGGCTGTCAAACATGTGGGGCAGAACCACCCCGAGCTGAACCTAGCTGGCTTCAGAAGCATGACTGAGTCCAGTTCTGACCAGCAGATCCATCCAAACAAGCCCAGCTCAGACAACCTTCCACCAATGTGCAGATAGTGGAATGAATGATTCAATCTTTCAAGCCAATTTTGTTTCAATAATTTGAATTTTTAACAAAGTGTGGCATGATTCTGATGTAAAGTGTACACTGAGCCTTCTATTTTCACTCCCATACAGTTTGGGGATGGTTTTTAATGCAATATTATTTTGGTCAGAATTAACTCATAAATGAATAACGTCATATATATTTCACAGTCAGACAGACAGACACAGACACACACACACGCACACACCAATGCAGATCCACTGGTTTAGACCTTGCACAGAAATCTTCCTGTATTTCTTTAACTTTTTTTTTCAGTCTCCATTGCTGGTTTTAGGAAATGATGCTGGAGAGGAGGTAAAAGCCATATAAAATGATATGCACCAATTTATAATTTAGTGACCATAAGAAGCTACTAAAGGATTCTAAGCAAATATATCTCATGTTTATATTGTGGTTTAAATGTTTAATATTATCGATCAGATCTATTGAAGTGCAATTTTATTTTCCATAAAATAATTAATTTTGCTTTAAACCCCAAATTTGCTAATAGAGGAGAAAAAACCTTACAAACTAAGTCCTGCAAAGCAATTCAGTTTCTTACAGTTTAGAACTAGTCTCTTTCAGGTTAGCTGGGCAAATCTAAGGCTCTCCACCTACACTATTTCTCCTATTCCCACATCACCCTTCGTTTTCACCTGTATTTGGTGGACACCTGAACATTAAAAAAAAAACTTATAAGAGTGGAATACGAGGGGTCTCTGTTTCATGAGCTGCTCTCTCCATTCTTTCTGGTCTCCCCTGTTGATATACCTACTCCCCTCTGTCCAGAGCATCAGTTGCTATGGCTCATAGTCATGCCACAGTCCCCGGTCAAAAGGAGACTAAATACTTTTCCAGACCCAGTTACATGTGTCTTCAGATCTACAGGCCTCTTATTAACACTTTACAATGGCAAACAGGAGCTTGTGGACCAATTCCATTTACATGCACACCCTGAGGAACCAGAGTCAAGGGTTATCTTGGGCCCATTCTCTCTGATTAAATACCTTGCATGCTGGAGGTGCTCTTTGAGATGGTGTCTTCCCAATGTTCAAACATAAAGAGAAATACAAACTTCTGCTTTCAGCTGGGTTTGAAAATTATTAAGAAGACAGAATCTAGGATAATGCTTCTCAAATTTTAATATGCATGTAAGTTACCTAGCAATCTCTTAAAAATGCAGATTCTTATTTAGTAGATCTGGATTGGAGCCCCCAAATTCTGTATAGGAATAAGCTTCCAGGTTAATGCCGATGTTGCCAGTCCATGATCCCCACTGTGAGAAAGAGATCTCATTGAATTCCAGAGCATTTGGGGACTGGCTGAAAGGCAGAGTTAATGTAGATGAAAAAGCTTGAGATAGCTTACCATCCTCTAAACTAGCCTTGCCTACTGTTAGAGTGTTATAATTTCTTCCCCAACAATTCCGAAACCCTGAAAATTTACGATCAAGGTAACCTTCATCACCATGTATTAAAATTACTTTCTGTTCTCCTCAGTTCCTTGAGACAACTTCTATTTGTGCCTCATTTTTTTGGCATCACTTTTGCCTGATCCAGTAGGATACAGAATATTCTCAAAAAATGTAAGATGAATGAACTGTGCCTTCACTTTAAGTGTGCAAAATATGCCAGTATCTTTACCAAACCTCTGAGTGTTATAGGTTAAAAAAAAATCTACATTGCCTTGTTATCTTCCATTTATAATGTAGAGGAACAGCCTTGCCAATTGCACTTTCTGGTTACTAGATTTTAAACAAACATAAAAGAAATGTATACATAATGTGTAAAACTGAAAAGATTATTGAGATTTCATCTTCCTCCTCACCACTCTCATCCTGTATCCCTTGTCTCATAATATTCATTGGCTAAGAGTTGAAGAGCAAAAATTAAAATACTACACTCTATGATTGAATTTTTGTTACAACATATGAGATTGTAATTCATCTCAAAAGTCTATGTAATTTTTATCTCTCTTAAATAATGAAAAATGTATAATATAATGGAAAACTTTGGAATCTACACTGCTTGCAGAAATAGTCTTTTTCAAAATATAAAATTAAGTATTATATTCCAAGCTTTCTGTACAGCATTCGAACAACCAGTTGGTTAGGTAACAAATGAGAAAAGAGGCAGTTATCCAAGTATCAAAAATGCATTTCCAAAGTAAAATTTGCAACAGAAATGTTTAGATCCTGGTTTTAATCTATCAATGTCATTATTATAATTAAACTATTACTTTCCAACTTTATATAAGCTCCCTTTGATTCCCTGCATGCTACATTTGATTTTAAGGTCTAATCCAAAATGAAATATAGCATTCCTTTTGCTTTATGTAGAAACATCAGTGACTTTCAAATTATCCAAGAAAAGACAAATTACCAATATTCAAACTTGTTTGAATAATTTTTAAGTGATTCCAGGCAATACATATTTACTGATACATAGAACATGGAAAGTTTTAGCTTCAAATTATGAACTTGCAAAAAATTTGTAAAGGACTGAATATAAGAGAGGTTATGGAAAATATTCGGTCACCTTAATTATAGGTTTAAATGCCACAAATGCTATAATAATACTTTTTACTTTACTTTTTTTATTTGTAAACAGCAAAACCACTTTATAAACACTAAACCAAACACCTCTTTAATGTAAGACTTTTTTTTCTCCCTGGGTATCATTGCTAGATTGATAAAAACAGCAAAAAGTAAATGTTTTCCTGGAGGCAGGAAAGATACCCTCTACGCTAGAGTAGTTCTGAAAGTGCTAACTACAATTCCTCCCAATTTTTTGCTTTTTCCTCTTTACAACTGTTAATTATAATAAAACATACTGAAATGTTTGCCTTAGATGATAGCTCTGCTTGCTACTATATTTTTAATTAATATTTTACTTTATTTCATTTATTGTTATGAGGATGAAATACTTTGGGGATCTCTTTTTCCACCACTCTATGTTATTTTCAGCAACAGATTGTTTTCTGTTATTTGACAGTATTCGGCAAACCACCTACCCATTTATGTTTGATGTGGTTAGAACTCTGTAGTGAACTGAAGACCATCATTACTAGTTTTTTTTTTTTAGCGTTTACATTTTGTTTAGCAGGGGTTTCAGATTAGTGGCTATTCTGGGAGATGTATCTCAGATAATTATGGCAGAAAAACAGCAGAGGGAAGTCTGAATGAAGCAACCCTAGACTGGAATTCTCAATCGTCTATTATAGAGTGAAAAATATGTTTTCATTACATTCACCTCTTTGTCCACACTATCTCTTAAGTACCATCTCATGGTAGACCAAAAAAAAAAAAAAAAGTACTCATTTGGTCTTTACAGGTTTTACTTTTATTGATTTCACATGTTGTGAAAATATTTTCCCTAAAGACTTAGTTATGTTATTCTTAGATTCCAACTTGTTTGCAGCTTCCATCTGTTTATTTATTTTAAAAAATATTTTATGTAGATGAAGGTGCTGTGGCTATGTCCTGAGCTCCTTAGACAGCTGTCCCATTAAAGTTATCTATTCTGTCTGAGACGTGATAGCTTAGTGAGACTCAGTAGGCCATTAGGAAAATAAGCAAATTCTTATCTGGAAGTCATTAACTAGAATCACTCATTCTCTTTTTCTCTCTTGCCTGGAAGTTGGTTCTTTTCGCATCCTGGAAAAATATTTTGATAGAGAATTAAGTGCTGGTGAAAGGTGAGTATGTGGCAGAGGGACTGGGATGGGGAAGGGACTGAAACTCCATTTGTCTACGTGATCACTGAGGGCTGTTAACAAAGACAAGGTCAGTGGGCAGCTGCTGGCATTGTCACAGTTCACTGCTTAAGTTTTGACAAAGAAATAACAGATTCTTGGCCAGTCCATTCTACCTTGCCAAAGTCAGTGTCAGTAATACATGGCTTTAGGTAACAGTTTTCATCCACAGTTACTGATGATAATCTGTGGAAATTATCTAGAATTGCCAATTAAAACTATTAGGCGTGACAAATCCAGGGGGTCATCTACACTCAAGAAATTAGCTGAAAATTACATTCCCAGCTCCAATAGCAATTTCAAGGAAATTTCCTAATCCAAAATCATGAATAGAGCCCCTCTGCCAGATTCCTCCACTGACGTCCATGGCGCATGAATAAGCAAAGTCTGAGGGAATCTGCTCAGTGGGAGGTAAAATATGCTTTTCTTTAGAAAATCATGTCATTTTTGTAACGTAGAAGCATTTGCCATGAGGAAGTTAATCTCATTTATAATTAAATTGTGATATAAATACCCATTTCATATTCTTATGTCTAAGTGTGTGGTTCTTTTGTTTAGCCATCTTCTATAGAATAAACATGAAATAAAACTGGATCTGTCTCTCAGTTCTAAGTCAGCACGTCACTCCTGGTATTTGTTGACCAAGTTTAGGAACTAAGTTAACATCATACTATAAATTGTTTAGTTATTCATTGCATTGCAGAAGCATCTTGTTTTAGAACCCATATTATCTCATTTATGTCAACGAGGACTGACTTAGAGTCTGGGGCCATTTAGTCGATGGCTGGGTGCTCTGTGATATTTTCCTGGAACATTTATGATCTATGAGTACATTGTTGGGTGGTGAACTTCCACCAACCCCCACAGAGATCCTGTCCCGGTGCCCAGATTTTGCTGAGCTCCTGGGAGAAGATATCTAGAGTCAGAGCCAGCAGTTGCACTAGCTGAGAGCTCCCCCCCACATCTTCAAGATATGGAAAGACAAGTGAAGCGGACAGTTTTCGAGGACCTTTTACTCCCCTTCCTGACAATGTCCTGGAACATGCATCATCGTTGACCTTAACTATCCTCTGAGGAAAAAGGCCAGAGAGCAGGGGTTTACAGTAATTTGTGTTGTCTTATGAATCAGAAAAATCAAGAGTAATGTGTCCTTCAGATAAAATCAATATCATTGAAATTAAATTACAGATAACTTAAAAAGATGGTTCTTGTTTCTTATAAATGCACTCTAAGTATTATTTCACAAGCTAATGCACACATCACTACAGGGAAAAATTCAAAGGGAAAAACTGTTCTCACAGACCAGAGAATGGGATTATGAATCCAGGTTTGAGATTCCCTAAAATAGAACATATTTTTGAGGTGCAAATTAGCTATACAAAAAAAGTTCTGGCTTTATATACAATGAAACAAAGTTTTTAATTTTTTAAAAAGTAAGATCAAAAGAAAAGCAGAGAAAACTAGGTAGATCTTGTAGATCTCTAAAGAAGGACACTAGTCTGAATATCTGAATGAGCAATCTGACAATATACTTGTAAATATAGAGCTTATTTAGTAAGCTGCTGAAAGAATCCATAGATTTTCTGAAGTTGCTTAATTTAAGGTTGGTAGTGTCGTAGAGCTTGTGAGTGAATATGGCTCAATCTGCTTTCCTGATAACTTGAAATACATATAATTCATAATAGTACGTCTATGTAGCAATGATGACATAATTTTAGTATCATCATTTTGATAGAGATCCGAAGGAACAAGTCATTAAATTATCAATGAAGAGAAAATCATCATTGTGCTATAGCCAAATTGTGTTGGGGCAAAATATTCTAAGACCTGAGTCCAGATGATGACTTTTGTGGAAAGAATGATAACTGTGGATATTGGACATGGGAGAAAAGTCTGAAAATCTAGTTTTTAACACAGTATTGAGAAACGTGTCATCTGACTTCTTGCCGAACTGGTTACTTAAATGCACCCAGGGGATGGAAATGAGGTCATGGTGAAAGCCTTTTGAAGTCCCGCAAACTGTCCTCACTTAAAGGAACAAATGCAGAGACCCTGATTGCAACATAACTATTTCTAAAATACTGAGGGAATAAAGTATGGTATATTATATGGAGGTCTGTATTTTCTTCCAGCAAGTGTCAGTTTTTGGAGATCCCCCAAGTTAAGAAGAAAACCCAGAATTTAGTTTCAAAAGGTAGTGAGGAGAGAAACAAAGGTGATTTAACTGCTGTCTCCCTCCAAATCCTATGCAGACTAGGTTTCTGGTCAACCAAGCCAGAGCTGAACATTATCACAGGCATGCTAAAGACAGGAGGAAGAAGATCAACTTGTTAGCTTGCTGATCAAGCTTCTGTTAGCAATTAATTCTGTGTGGGATAGTTCTGTTCCATCGCTTGAAGCCAATTCTCTAATTCTTGACAGCTTTTTCAGACAGCACTGACTGTGGATCACAGAAGGGGCCAGGTATTCTTGTATCACTGTAAATCCATCAACATGTTTCTTTAAATATCTGTCAATTCTATGTACACAGAAAGTACACACTAATTTGAGAACTGTTTGCTATTAATCATAATAGCTGTATTTTACTGCATGTGACCTACGGACCAGGTGCTATGCTAAGAGCCTGTATATCTTGTCCCAATTAACCCTTACACTAACAATGGGAGTTGATATTAAACCAAATATGTGAGATGCCCAGAGGATCATAGCTAGTAAGTGGGAGACACAGATTTGAAGTCAGTCCATCTGTTTCTTATTATTACATTTCTAAGCCACTTCATTATACGGCTATTCCGTTGTTTTCTGTTTCTAAATAGCCATTCACGACTAGGTGATACAGTTCAAAAGCATTTGTGAAACCATAGGTTAATTTAGTTTATAGATTTTAAATCTAGATGATAATTCAAACATTTGTGATTTCAAGTCCAGTGTAGCTGGCCTACCTTGGCTGTATTATTACAAGAAACCCATTCTGGCAAATATGACTTTCCATTTTTCTGTGCTATTGATAATCATATGAACAGACTCCACATGAATAAGAACTTACTGGATACATTTTTACATATATATATATATATATATATATATCTCAAACATACACATCTTGGCCTGTGTTATTAAAAGAAGACGTGAAGTAGAAAGGGCAGACTCCTTTTTCAGCCGTAGCCTAGATATTGGAAGGGTTATGGTTCTGGATAAGACTGGAGAGGTAAATGGGAGACACACACACACAACTCACTCACCAGACAAGTAGGAACCTAGGCGTCAAGATTTCATTAGTAGAGGGTTTACCACGAGTTGATTAATAAAGTGAGTAATGCCATTAAGCTACCAAAATAATTTTGGAAACCAGTGGTCCCGATATAGTCTTGGCCCCTCCAGTTATGTCTGATGTATCAAATTTCAGTTCTGGGCATCACATTTTAGGAGGGCTATTGCAAGTCTATAGTATCAGAGGAGAGTAGCAAGATGATGAGTATCTAAAAGTAGTACTAATATTAAAAAGGTCACAAAGTCTACATGAGCTTAGGGGAATTGAAGCTTGGGGAGTTGAATGACAATACTCACAAAGTCTCTGACAGACTGTTTTGTAAGAGCAGGAAAAAAGCTTAACCTGGTGTGGTTTCCAAGGACAGAACTAGGACCAATGGGTAAAAGCTGCAGAGAAGTCGATACCTGGTTCAACTAGGAAGAAATTTCTAGTTATTATTACTGTACAACAGTGGGAGAGGCTGCCATAAATTCACAAAAAATGGGGGGAAAATGAAACGTACTGTCAGAAGCAGAAGAAAAACGAGGAAAAAGAAAGGGACATTAGAGAAAGCAGTAAAACAGCAAAACCATGACAAATTCAGAGTTATGGGCTCTGCTTTGGAAATCAAAACTGCTATATCCAGAAAGGTTTAGATATCAATATGCTGGAAAGTAGTGGATTAAAAATAGATTTTTTTCTATTTTACCTGCAGAGTAATGTTTTAAATTATGCAGTAAAAAAAGTAAGAGATACAAATTTAATACTTCCATTTCTAAGCTATTGTTTGAGGATAAAACCAGTTCTACTCATATAAAGCATCTTGCATGATGCTCTTTTTTTATCTTCTATTAAATCTTTTCTGGAGGAAATGATCATTTGTTCAGTAAAGCTGTTCTTACTGGCTAAAAGAATAATATAAAGCCAGAGCGATTTTTGTGGGTTTGTTTTCTATTTAAGAATAGAATACGCAACTTCATCAGCAAACCATATTGTTTTAAATTAAATATCCAAATAAACATACTTGGGTGTGAATTCAAGGGAAAATATTTTGCGAAACTCAAAGAAAAAAAATTAACATCCAAACTCAAAACATTCTAGTGGTTTTATAAAACTGAAACATTTTGGGGAGTTTATTATTGTCAAAGTTTTTAAAATAATGAATACTAACCACATGTGCTCAGCAAAATCTGTTCTTCAAGGCAACCTTCCTACCCATACATAAGTTAACAGTGACATCTTGTGGTCAGTTTTTACTCTTAAAAAAGCATGTGTAAGTGAATGCGAAGTACAGAAATATATCTTTCTGTGTATAGTGTATATATGCATGCAAAATACAGAAATATGACCCTTTGTTTTACTGCAAAAATATACAATTTCTCCTTCCACTTCCAAATATTTCTGCGGTTCTTATGCCCTATGCAAATCTTTAAATGTTAAATTAGTTGTTTAAAAATCACAAAAGCATGTCACATTGATAGCATGCATTCTTGATATGATTTGATGAGAATAGTATTTTAAGTCTGTGGTGTTATTCCCCATAACCCAAAACCCAAATCTAACCATGAGGAAAATATCAAACGAACCCAACTTGAGACACAGTTTCTAAAAACTGACTACTACACCTCAAAACTGTCTAAGTCATCAGAAGCCAAGGAAGATCTGGGAAGCTATTGCAGACCAAGGGAGGCTAAGGAGACGTGACAACTAAATGTAATGTGATATCTTGGAACAGAAAGAGGGCATTATGGAAAAACTAGAGAAATCCAAATAAAGAGCAGACTTTAGTTGATAGAAATGCACCAGTGTTGGTTTCTTAATTGTGATATATCCCCTATGGTAATGTAAAGTGTTAAAAATAGGAGAAACTGGTTGAGGATGATATAGAAACTGAATTCTACTATATATTTGCAAACTGTTCTTCTGTAAATCTAAAACTATTCTAAAATTTTTCAAAGTTTATTTAAATTAAAAATACCCTGAAGTTGTGAAAAATTATTGGATTTATTGGGTAGGGCTTTCCAAAGATAATAAAAAAGCAAACCAAAAAGAAAGATTTCCCAAGGAATTTAAATCTTTGAACAAAATGTACTGATCCTTGTAGATCTCTAAGTGCTATGAATTCTAAATATCTTTGTCACCCGTCTTTTGAACTAGAGATTTGAAGTCTCTTCTCTTTTGTGATGCATTAAAGTTCAAAGTCCTTGTGCAAGAGGCAATTTGGGGGATATTAATATTTGCCAAATATTGTACAAAAGTCAAACATGAGAATTTGCAGGTTGCCTCCGTGTATACATACATGTGTGTGCACAGGTAAACATTGACCTTCCTCCTCTCCAACCTGAACCCCATGGTGCACTATTCTAATCACTCAATCTATAAACCTTAATGTCCCCTCTCCTCTTGACTTTTTGCATACCCTTCTGTGCAACCCCCAGCTGTCTTTTCTACTTTACTGCTGGAAAAAAAATTAGAATCATCTAGATTGCTGCCAGCATAAGCAAGATTCTACACTTAGCTGTGCCCTTAGCAATATTGTAACAGTCAGAGTTCAGCCTAGATATTTAGAGCAGAAAGAGTTTGCATGCAGGAAATTAGAGGCAGAAAGGTTATTTTCAGGGATCAGAACTGCCGTTATTACAGGCATGCCCCATCATTGGTGTCAGCTGCTGTTGTACAGAAAGAAGTGATTTATTAGTCACAGGGAAAAACATGAACATGAACCCTTATCTCACACCATACACAAAAATCAATTCCAGATGAATTAAAGACTAAAATGTGAACAAACAAATAATAACATATTTGGAAGATAATATAATAATGTATCTGTAACATCAGGGTTGAGAAATGTCTCTTAAACCAGATTTTAAATGAGCAAAACATAAATATGACCACATTGAAGTCAAGAAATTATGTTTATCAAATGATATCATAAAGAAAGTGAAAAGTCAAGCTAAAAACTGCTCATTGCAGGTCATTAAAAAAGAAAAGATGAAACAACTCCTGGAGAGGAATTTCATAGCAGAGGAAATACAAATGACCAGCAAACATTAAAACATGCTCCAATTCATTAATAGTTAGGGAAATGCAAATTAGAACCACAAAAAAATATTATTTTACGCACACCAAATGAGCAAAACTTTAAGTCTGACCATATCAAATGTTGCTGATGATAAATTCCTAGTACGTAGAAACAATTTCCTTAGAAAAATATTTAATACCCTCATAAAGTTGAAGATGACTCCACCATTCCTCTATTCCTAGCAAATACCATAGACAAGGTATGTTCGAGGAGGATTATTTGAAATAGTTAAAAATGAGTCTATGGCCATATCACGTTGAACGCGCCCAATTTCAGCTGAAATAGCTTAAAATGAGAATGCAAATGCTTGAACAACAGGAGGACTACCCTATTGAAGTCTAGCCTTAAAATGTAATACTATGCAACATAAAAATAAGCAACCCACAACTATAAAATTCAAAGTGGAGAAATCTCAGAATCTTAACGTTGAGTAATTAAGTTCATCACAGAGGAAAATACATAGCATGACTTCTTTTATAAAAAGTTAAAAAACATGAAAAATTAAAAAGTATGTAGTCAGGACAGCCTTGAATGATCACACAGGTTGTTCACTACCCAAGTCCAGGGCTGCCACTCAAAGAGTAAATATTTAAGAATATCCACTCCTGGTAAAACTACCCAGACAAATAAAGGAATTATCAACATGAAGTTCAGGATAGTTAACACCTCTGGGTAGGGAGAAGGAGGTATGAGACTGGGGTCACAGTGAAGGGGGAGTGCTTCAAAGTTACTGTGATGTTCTGTATTCTGAGCTGGCCAGTGAGTACGTGGCTGTTTATTTTGTTTTGTACTTTAAACTTTAGAAAAATATTATCAATACTATTTTACTTGTATTCAATATTAAATTAAAAAAAAAGAATTCACTGACTCCACGTCCTTGCAGGCATAACCCACAACAAACTAGTTTTCAGCTCACCCTACAATTATGTTCTTGATCATGTCATTAGTAGTTTCTTTGTTCTCAAATCAATAGGAATTATCTGTTTCTTAATTAAGTTCTCTTCAGGATCCAGCACTATCTGGGATTCTCTATCATGATTTCTACAAAATCACTCTCTCTTAGCCTCCTTACTCTCTCTGAGGATAATTCTCCTCTACCTTGGCAAAGTTCCTCTAACCTGCCAACCTCTAAAATATTGGTGTTCACCAAAGTCCAAAACACTCTCTTCTGTTCTCAATAATGTCTCAAGGCAATCTCACTTATGCTCATAGTTTCAACCTACTACACATTTATTGACTCTCACGTCTGTATTTTGAGCTACACCATGGTCCTGCGCTCCATTGTCATATATCTAATAAATGGTAAAATGATACCCAAAAATGGACTCGTCATCTCCACCCATTAAAACATACTCCCTTCCACATTTGGATAATGATGCAAACATCAGTATCATCTCCTTTAGATTTATTCTAGGAGATTTTCCACTTTCCTTTATTTCCCAATTAAGTTCAGTTGATTGTATATCCAAAATTTCTCTCCTCTATATCACCCTCTCCATCACCACCTCAGTTCAGACTCTCATCATTTTTCTCTTGACAACTGCAGTAGTTTTATTGATGCTTTGTATACCTCCATTCTGGTCCCTCACATTGATTCTTTGCTGCCTTCAGAGTTATCTTTCCTATATGCAATAATTTTTCTGTTCATAGTTCTGCCATAATTGCCCATCCCCTAAAAGATCACCTGCAAAATTATCATGGCATACAAGGCTCTAGATAAAGGTACAGTTATTACAACATAAAGGATCAAGTGAGGTTCAAAATCTTCATCCTACATCAAGACGTCATGTTCTGATTACTGTGGGAATGGGCCAGCCCTAGTTTGCTGGGCTCAGGGAATCATGGTAGCTATAAATGAAAAGACTCCTTCATCAAGGACACCACTTCCTCTCTTGCTCAGACTGACAGTTCTTAGGCACAAGTCTAGGATTCGGTTTACTCTTCCAGCCATGTAGAGCAGACCAGCGGGACACGATGTTCTGCCTTTTATCTTGGTCCCCCATCTGCCACCTGTCTTCCTGGGGAGCTCTGCAGCTGGTTTCGAGTGAGCTCAAGTTGGAGATCATCGAGCCTGCAGTTGAACAGGAGGTGAGCTTCTTTCAAGTTCGCTGGTATCTGTTCTGCTTCCACACTGGCTTCTTTCAGTTTATTCTCTGTTGACACCTTACATTTCTTCAGGTGTCTGACTGCTTCTTTCATTTCCTAGCACTGAATTTGCTAGTTTACCCTCTCCAGATCTGAACTTGGGTGAGCAGACTAGTAGATTTTGGCATGGAAGATCAATGTAGTCTAACTCAGAATTCTATTTGGGGTTAGAATTTTACTATAGGATCAAATTTATTCAGCAAGTAATTGGCCATCTGGAAGAATAATAAATGGTGCAACTATTCAGATTCTGCTTATGTATTACTTCTCTTTCTAGCTTTTTATTTCTAAGTTTTGCTCTGATTTGTAAGAAAAAGAAACAATCTGCATCCAGTAAAGATGAATTAGAAATTATAGGGAGGAAAAATGCCAACAATTCCCACCACCAGCTTTCAGCTTTTGTTAACATTTTGCAGCACTTCTTTCTTGGGTTTTTCTATGTGTCGTTACGTGCGTCTGTTTCTTAATGGATCGTGAAGTTTATGAAGATTTTTCTTAGTCTTGGTTTTTTAATTTGTATTCATTTCAAAAGCATTTTACATTTTATACATTTTGTTTTAATGATTTCGTTATATTTTTAATTTAAATGTACTACAATTGATCTAAACAGTCCCCTATTAGATATCGCATGTATGTGTGTGCTCTTTGCTATTACAAATGCTTACTATTTACTATTACAAGCTTTCTATTACAAACGGGGCAGGATTTTATTGCCAAGTGTCAAGCAAGTTATTCTGGGTGTCTTTCCTTGTTTCCTTCTCTCACTTTTACTCTCAGGCTATTTTCTCTACCTCAGACCCTCAAGTCATACAACCCTGAACTAAGGAACATGTTTTAAAAGCCATTTCCCCTTCTACACAATGACTATATAAAATAGAACCTAGAGGAAGGGGAAAAAGAGGTAGATTTGCAACTCAAATGCAAGCGAGGACAGGGACAGGCTAAAGGGACAGTGGGTACACTGACGGGGAAGAGAAAGGGAAAAATGTTCTCGATGGGGAACCAGGAAGCTGGGTGGAAGGATTCACAGACCAGCAGTCATAGGAGGAAGAATGCCCCCACATGCATTTCAACAGTCCTGGGATCGTTAATCTTTCCTGATTAGACAATAGGGATTTAGATCTTCCCCAGGGAGTTGGGGGAGATTGGGGCTGATGGTGGCCAGAAAGATAAGCCTCTCCCCTCGATCTGGGCAACACTGAAAGTTTTCCTGGGAGTGAGGCAGCAGTTGACCCATTGTCATCATTTCAGTTCTCTTTATATATATATTTTTTTTTAATTTGTAACATTTTTTGGATCACTCCCTTCAAATTATGAGTTATTTCCTCAGGGTCAGAAGTAATGAGCATTTTAAAAACCTGAACTGTATCACCAAAGGACTCTCCATAAAGGTGGGAACAATTTACTTTCCCATAGTGAATACTGTACTTTGATGGCTATTTAGAAGTTATTTGAGACTCTTTTAACTACTTGAGCTATTCTAGGAAAATTTAATTTTTAGGCCAACTTATATCTATGTGAATTTGAAGGAAATCTAATGAATAATGAGAGGAAAATCATTGTTTTTCCCCTATGTCATATTGCAGACAAGTTTCTATAAAACTGAAATGATGACTTCACTTGGAAAAGACATTTGATATATCAAATGTAGCCATATGTTCTAAATAAAACAGATTACTGCCATGTGCCTGAGTTAAGGAACACTGTGTGGTGTAAGTTGAAAGAACATTTGAAATATATGTTTGAATTTCAGATAATTCATATTGCAGACATTCGCATTTCAATGAGAGAAAAATAGGAAAATATATAACCCCAAGTTTGGGGTATAATCAGTTTGTTAAGACACTAAGCCATATTAAAACTGAATCTTATATATTAAAAAGTGTATACAATTTCATTAGTATCCCCTTAAGAAGTCCCTTGATGGGAAGGAAGGACCAGAGCCTATGTGCAGATAGAGACTAGGAAGAGGGGAAACTCACCAGTCTAATATTTAAGGAGGCATCACCTGCATGGCCCCTTAGGGGATCGCTTTTGGACTGTAAGTAGATTGTGAGTAAAGCAGTCATTCTGCTGACGCTTCGCTTAAAATTTTGGTTATTTTGTCCACCAAGAACTTTTTGGTATAAATTTTGATTTTTAAAAATGTTTTATTAAAATACTATTTATGTTGATTACTGAGTTTTTTTTTGCACCCCTCAAAGTCTGCACTGGAGGTGAATGAGACATTCGCCTCACTCCTGGCTCCATGTGCCTGCCCCAACTACGCTTTTCTCCCCTTCTCTGCTCAGAAGTGCAGCATATCATGTGGCTGCCAAAAAAAAAATCAGAAGTTTCTACTATATTCTTTAGCCAGACCTTTCCTCCATGGGCTGATTTTCATGTTTCCAAAGGCTTTCATCTTTCTTACCTCATCATCCTCAAAATAAATCTTAAATACATCCTATTCCTTAATGTTGTTCTAGCTGGTTGTAGATGAAAGAATTGATAATCTATATGGCACATAAATGTAGAAGGGTCATTATATTATTATTCTTAGAGTATGTGTACATGCTTAAAAGAATCCACCTAGAGATAAGATCTCTTCTCATTTATTTACTACAGAAATACATATTCTTCTGTGCTAGGAAGATAGCTGTCAGCAAGACAGACAAGACTCCTGCCCATGGAATTTACATTATGGGAGCTATATAAAGATATGATCAGGAATGGTAACATCTCATACACCTTAGCAAATAGTGATGAAGGAATGATAACAAAAATGCTGATTAATAAAGTGCATAATGTCATTAAGCTACCAAAATAATTTTGGAAACCAATGGTCCCGATGTACTCTTGGCCCCTCCAGTTATGTCTGATGTATTAAATTTCAGTTCTGGACATCATATTTTAGGAGAGCTATTGCAAGTCTATAATATCAGAGGAGAGTAGCAAGATCATGAAAAGAAATTTAAAAAAAAAAACTGAATTAACCTGGATGTCCATCTAGGAGATGGTCTAAATCAATTATGGTAAATGTGACACTAAAGAATACAGTTATCAAAAAAGTGTTAAATTTTTATGTACTGACCTAGAGGACTCTTCCTATGTATGAGATTAATTCTGTTTTTATTTAAAACGTACCATACCCAAAGAGAAAAAATAAAAATATCTTATAAGTGTTTGTCTCTCTATATAAACATCAATTAAAATATTTATAGCTGTATGAGCTTTATGGGAGGCAATGATCAGGTCTGAGGCTCTGAAGCCAAAAGTGGGAGAAACAGATTGCAGATCAACATGTCTACAGCATAGCAATGAACCTGTGTTGTTGTTGAAACAATGAACCTGTATCTTTTCCTTATATAATAAGAAGTCTGGAGGCAAGCATCTGGGAGAGTTTATGGTTTAACGATAAGAATGTCCCAGACACACCTGTTTTCCCACTCTTCCAAATGGCCTTTTGTCCCCCTGGTTTATGGTTTCTTCCGTCTTCACTCTAGGATGGGCAAAATGAAGAAAAAATGTGGTGTGGGAGTGCATAGAGCCTCTCCTTGGGAGGCTGGCCTTTTATTTGGGAAAGACTGCCCTCTCCAGGGACTTTCTTCAGCAAAAATAGGTGATTTAATTAATCAAATGTTTTTATCCTTATAAAATGACCATATGTGCCAGAGGTGATTCATACTCGTATTAGAATGTAAAAAAATAATTATAAATTATGAGAATATTTGATTCCTTGATGATACATCTAAAACGATTTCAAAAAAGAATGTAGACTGCTCTCTCTCTCCACACACACGCACACACACATACACACACACACGCACACATATACACAAAATTTCTGTCTTGTTTTCAGCTGAAGCCCCAAAATACTAGGTGCCAACTAGTTCCGTATTTCCTAGTAAGTGTCAGGCTAATTATGCAGCAATTACACAGGCATTTATAAAACGTGGTTTTGTACTTCTTGACCCTCCCTCCAACCCAGAAGATGAGAGACTGAGAACACACTGAGAGTCCCTCCCGCCCCAGCCTCATGGTTGAGAGGGCAGGAGGAGAGATTTTCCCTTATCTGAAGCCTTAGAAACTGACTTTCTAATGGGATCACACCCAGCCCGCCCCAGAGGAGCTTAATGCTGGTCTCCTGGAGTTTGGGGTACACAGTGGTGTCAAATCATAACTTGAAACAGAGTTGCCAGGGGCAGCCCAGTGAGTTGGGGAAGCTGAGGTAGGGAAGCAGGAAGCCCACCCACCAGCAAAGTACCCAGTGATACATTTTCTCCCAACCCTCATCAGTATTATTATTTTATTTTAGCCATTCTGATGAGTGTAATAAAACCTCATTTTGATTTTAATTTGCATTTCCCTCATGGCTAATGATCTTGAACATCTTTTCATGTGCTTGTTTGCCATCATATGTTCTCTTTGATAGTCATGTCTTTTTTATCTATTTTTTAATGGGATTGTTTTCATTTACTATTGAGGTTTGAGAATTGTTTTATATGTTCTAGATACTGGTTGTTTGTCTGACACAAGGTTTGCAGTTATTTTATCACACCCTGTAGCTTATTTTTTCACCCTTTTAACAGGATGTTTTCCAGAGCAAAAGTTTTATTTCAGTCATGCCCAATTTATCATTTTTTTCTTTTATGAATCATGCTTTTGGTGTCAACACTAAAAACTCTTTGCCTAGCCCTAGAACCTGAAGATTTTTTGCTCTTTTTTTTCCTAATAATTTTATGTTTACATTTATCTGTGATCCACTTTAAAGTCAATTTTTCCAAAAGATGTAAGAGATAGGTTGAAGTTTTTTTTGCTTGTTTTGTTTCATTTTTGGCCTATGGATGTCCAATTGCTCTAGCATCATTTGTTGAAAAGGCTGTCTTTCCTCCACTGGTAATTAAAACTAAATATTAAGTCCTGAAATCAAATAGACTGACTGATCCTCCAACTTTATTCTTTTTTCAAAATTGTTTTAATTGTTCTTCATCTGGTGGTGAGCAACACCTCTGTGATGCTGCAAAAAACAATCAGAGGCGGGATAATATTCCCTTTGTAGGGTAATTGTGAGATTATGGGAGCTGACACACATACAGTACTCAATATAGGACCTGGCATATGATGTAGACACTTAGCTTTCTTCCCGCTGATTCTAAACCAACCATCGAAAATCCTACACACACACACACACACACACACACAAACTCTCTCCCCCAGTAATACTGTATATTATGTTCTCAGTTTCATGTAAATGTGTTATATATACAACTAGGTAAGAAATACGCCTTCAATAAGAAATATTTCTAGGGGGAGGTATAGCTCAGTGGTAGAGCACATGCTTAGTACGCACAAGGTTCTGGGTTCAACCCCCAGTACCTCCATTAAATAAATAAATAAATGAACAAAACTAATTACCTCCCCCACAAAAATAAATAAATAAATAAATTGTTTTAAAAAGAAAGATATGTGAAGGAAACAAATCAAAAGGACGAGCTGTCACTCTCATCCACATCTGAGGTTAGGAAATAGCCTGTCACCATTTCCTTCTCACATCCTCAATTTAAGATATAAGAAGCTCTGGTAAGGTTACAATCAACTGGGCAGTTTTTGTCTCTTCCAAACATCAACAGAACTCATGGCCAACCAGGAGAGAGTCCGTCTCCAACAGGAAAAAAAATCATGAATATAAATACTGCCCAGCTCATCAGAACCGTTTTCCAGATCAGACATTGGCGCTCCCTGGCAAAACTGCAATGTCTCATTCCACTTTAGCCCGCTGGCCTCCTTGCTGTTCTTCCCCCTATCCAGATACACTGTGACCTTTGCAGTGCTTTGAATGCTTTTCCCCAGAGATCCACATGGCTCTTCTGTCATGTCCTTCAGATGTTACGTAAGTGCCACTTTCTCATGGTGGCCTTCCCTAATCAGTCTATTGAAATCACTCTACTCAACCCCTCAACCCAGTAATCTTCTTGCCTGATTTTTTTTTTCTTCTTGGCGTTTATCTCTGTCTAGCATAGAACGTGTCTACTTGACAAATCTGGTTAGAGTTCACCTGTAACATGTAAGTGCTACAAAGGCCTTTATTTCACTGCTGATTCCTATGTATCCAGAATAGTGCTGGTATATAGTAGTTACTTGATAAATATTTGTTGAATGAATGAAGTAGAGAGATTTCAGAAAGCCACTGGAGAATGTCATGGCTTTTGATGGTAACACTTTAAATCTAACACTAAAGGCAAGCTTAATAGGGAAGATCTTAATATTCATTTTCTTTTAAAAGAATGTCAACTAAATAAACACATAAAAAGAGATAAATACATGTTTCACAAATTCTCCTATTTCCTTTCCCAAATCTTGGCCCACTCCCCTACTGCCACCTCCCCTTCCAAAAACAAGATGAGAGATTAAAGAAAAAATGCATCTCTTGTCTTCCGGCTTCTCTCATTCCACTGCTCAGGCTCAAAATTTTGGATATTTTCTCATACCTACATTCAATTCAGAATCTATGATCACTTCCACTACCTTCACTGCTATTGTCTCTTCAGGCCACAATGAGCACTTGCCTGAAATAAGGCAAATTGTCTTCTAATTGGTTTCTCTGCTTCCAAATTTGACCCTCCACAATATATTTCCAAATCAGCGAAAGTGCTATGGACTGAATTGTGTCTAAGATTCATAGGTTTAAGTTCTGACCTCCAATGTGACTCTACTTGGAGATGAAGTTTTTACAGAAGTAATTAACATTAAAGATGGTCATTAGGGTAGGGCACTAATCTGACAGGACTCTCTTTATAAGAGAGACACCAGAGAGCTCAGCCTTCACCATGTGAAGACACAGCAAGCATGCAGCCCGTCTTCAAGCCAGGAGGAGAGCTCTCACCAGAACCCAACCATGCTGGCACCCTCACCTTGGACTTCCGGCATTTAGAACTATAAGAAAATACATTTCTGTTGTTTAAGTCTAAACTGCCTAATACATAGAGTAAGTCTTTTAAAAACCTAAGTCACACCACGAGATCCCTCTGTTGAGCAGAACCCTCCAAAGGCTTCTCACTCCTCTGAGTATTAGTAAAGAGTCTTCAAACAACCCTAGCAATTTGCCTCTAGGAACCTATTAATTCTGGCTTCTTTCCCATTTCCTACTGCTCTCCCCATCCATTGCTTCCTTCAGCCACACTGGCCTCCTTTTGTTCTTGAGCCCAGCAGGCATATTCCCACCTCAGGGCCTCTGCAGTAGCTGTTCCTTCCACCAGAATTCTCTCTCCCCAGTTTTGTCATAATTCACTCCTTCCTTCGAGCCTTTGCTCAAAAATTAATAAATTAATGAAAAAAAATCAGTGAACTTGAGGTACTTATTTCTAAAAGTCAGTTTAATACACTTGCAACTTTATAACTAAATTGTATCATCAATTAAAACTTAAAGGTATATATAACTTATAACTTCCTTTTGGTAACAACATGGTTTTCAATACCCTCAAGAATTATTGAAATAAATCCAAATAAATATTCTAGTTCCTAATTACAATAGGAGAATGAGTCAGTCAATTAGATTACCTGAAATGAGCTTAGATATTTTGTGATTTAGGTTAATTTTTTTTAGCAGACATTTATTAAGTACCCACTATATACAGGTTGATCGATCATCACTGAAGCATCAAAAATAAAATAGTCCCTACTTCAAGGAGCTCAAAGATTAATAGGAATCAACTCATGCTGAAATAATAATTGGTTTTAACAAAATATAAACAATTCTTCAGTCGTTTTTTATTTCCCTTGTTTCAGTTACACTCACGTAAAAGTACACTCCTCTTTGTAAACTGCGTCATTAAACAAATTATATATTAATGACCATAGCAATATATATGAAATTATTTTCCCAAAGATTAGCAGTAGTCATCTGAGTGATACTTGCGTCATTTAAAAAAAAAGCATGTGACAAAAAAAAATGCTAGAACAGTATTTTCAATAACAAGTTTCAACCCCAAGAACTAAAATTAAAAAGCGATGCGATATCCATAAATGAAACCTGTAAATTTAGCCAAGGGATAGACGTTTCGGCGCAGAATATTCCCAAAGGGTTTCTGGCAAAAAAAGTTGCTCTGGTCCTAAGAGCAGTGGCAGCATCACCTATTTAAAAGTTTCACTTCTCCCGGCCACATCTGCGGAAAACTTAACTCCAGCACGAGTTCTTCCTTTCAACTACAAACTCTTTGGGTCACGCTAAGTTGCAGACGCGATGTGATTGGCTAAAAAATGGATGACGCACGGCTTCTCAAGCCTACTGAGAATCGGCCTCTCCCAGCGCGTCTGAGATTCCGCTTTCCGATTGGTCCTTACGGCAAGGGGGCCGGGACAATTGCTGAAGTTGACCTCTGATCCGGAACTCCCGGCAAAGATGGCGGCGGCCAGGTGTAGGAGGCTTTTGCTCCGCGGTCCGGGGCTGTCATTGCACACTGCGGCCAAGGCTGCCGTCACTGCCCCAGAAGTGGTCGGCTCAGACGTCGCAGCGGCCCCCCTCGCGCGCTACCCGCCAATCTTGGCCTCCCTGACTGCCGACAGCAAAGCGGCGCGGCAGCGGCGAGTGGAGCGATGGCAGGCCACGGTGCACGCGGCCGAGTCCGTGGACCAGAAGCTGCGAATCCTCACCAAGATGCAATTCAAGAAGTACGTAGTTTACCCCCAGACCTTCGCCCTGAATGCCGACCGCTGGTACCAGAGCTTCACCAAGACCGTGTTTCTGTCGGGCTTGCCGCCGCCGCTCACCAAGGCCCAGCCGGACCCCGACCCCGACCCCGAGTCCTCCCTGGACCTCGCGGCCTTGCGCGCCGCCGCCTGCGACTGCCTTCTGCAGGAGCACTTCTTCCTGCGGCGCAAGAAGCGCGCTCTTCTCTACCGGGACCGTGAGGCCGTCGCCTCGCCTTTCCTGGACCAGCTGGTAGCCTCCCTCATGGGCCTGCTCAGCGTGCACAACCCGGCCTTGGCTGCCGCTACCCTCGGTAAGCCTCGAGCCTGCCACTCCGGGCGGGGGAGGTGGGGGTCGTAGGCGACCTCTCTGTCCTAGTTTGTCCCCTCTTCGTTTCTGTCTGTCTGCTTTGTCAGTCCCCCACCCACCCCAGTCCTTTCGCTCCTAGCTGGGGGCCAGCGTCTGGAGACTGGGTTCCCGTGCGTGTGCTACCCCCTACTAACTGCACAACCCTAGGCTAAGTAGCCTGAGGTCTTCAGGGCTGCTTCAGTCCTTTGCTCTACTTTGTGAAGGTCCAGCCAAATCGGAGGGCCGTGCTGGTTAAGAGAAGGCGCACCTCGAGAGTGGGACAGACCTGGGGTTGCCTTCTAGCTCTCCCACCAAAAACTCACATGACCTTATGTCAGTTTATTAACCATTTTGGGCCTAGGTCTTCTTTTTCAAGATGAGAATACGATAATAGTACTACTACTTCGTTATAAAACTGTTAAGATTGAAGGCGGTATTGAAATACCTAATGTATGTATAAATCAGTACTTTCTGTGCGCTTGGCCCTGTTCTAAATTTTATATGTGCGAAATTTAATCCTCACAATAACTTTACAGTAGGTAGCACTTTTGTATAAATGAGAAAACATACCAACCCGAAACGCAGAACTGTAAAACGTACCTAGTCAAAGAACCTGTAGCTGGTAGATTGGGAGAACAGGCTTCAGACCCAGCCATTCTGGGTTCCCAGTAAACAATCAACAACTTCTATTTTACTGTTCAGAGCAGACATGAAAAATAATTAATGGATAGACAGTTTTAAAAATCGTTTTCTGATGTGTTCATTTTATATTTATCACCCAGTAAGTATCTCAATAAATATTTACTGATTTAATGCTACTGTGACTGTAGGTGTGTGCTCAGCTGAGTCTTGTAGCGTACTTCTCTCTCTCTCTCTCTCTCTCTCTCTCTCTCTCTCTCTCTCTCTCTCTCTCTCTCTCTCTCTCTCTCTCTCGGGAAGAAAGTCGTCTTGAGAGGGAGCATCGCAGACTGACTGCTCATGATCAGTGGCCTGGGAAAATTGACTGAACCTTGTCAAGACTCTCGTTCCACTTCTATAAAGTGGAGAGGATAACAACTGTACATACTTCACAAGTTATTGTGAAAATTGAATTAGTAATCCATGAGAGAGCTCTGACTCCTGTTAAACTTTTTATTTCTGGTGAATGATTATTGCTGGTGGGTTTATGTTTATTCTAACTGAGAAACTTCTTTGGTTACAGTGCTTAAGTGTAGTGCAGCATAAGTAGACAGTAAAAGTTTGAGTGTTATATTTAAGTCGTGATCATTTAAGTTAAATTATCACTTAACTCAGACTCTATCTTACATCAAAGAGTACTTTTAGATATATTTTCAATTAGCACACCCATTCTTGAGTTCTGTATTGCTGATTTTAGTGTTTTAATAATAACTACATTTGTCTAAATTATTAGAAAAGAAATTTTTTAATGTCTTTTGATAGATTGTAAACGCCCAGTTCACTTTTACTGGTTGCGTGGCGAAGAAATTATTCCTTGTGGTCATCGAAAAGGTCGAGTTGATGCTTTGCGATACCAAATAAATGATAAACCACACAATCAGATTCGAATGTCCAAACAGCTCCCTGAGGTAAGGATTTTTGCATGTGTATTTGTTGACAGTTGAAGAGGAAGTGTTATAGGTAGGCTCGGTAATCGGCTTAAGAGGGTAAAAAGTTTTGATCAGATCTCTCTTTTTGAGTGTCTTCGGGATACATCTCATCTGAAATCCTTTTTCAGTTTTTTAGCTTCCTACAGTATATATATTTTGCAAAGTTCAAATAATCATTTTAAGTGGCTTTAAGGCATCAGTTTTCAGGACCATAAAAATCTTTTTTTAATATAAAAATACTGATAACAGTTTGTGATTGCAATTTAAAGCAGGCTACCCTACTTAATCGTAAATCAGGGCATTTTTATAACAATAAGCTGTCATTTTATGTGTGTACAGTTCTTTTGGAGAAAACAAGTATATTTTGAATGTTCTCTGTGTGCCCATGCCAGAGGTTGGCACATTTCTTTTGCAAAGGTCCAGATAGTAAATATTTTAGGCTTTGGGGCCCATAAGTCTGTATTGTATTCTCAGTTTTTGTCATGTAAAGGCAGCCATGTACCATATGTAAATAAATGCTCCTGTGTTCCAATAAAACTTTATTTGGAAAAACAGGTGGCTGGCTGGATTTGACCCATCATTAGATGATAATGATGTTAATGTCATCAAATTATTTTGTAAAAACCTTATTTTTAAGATTTTTAAATGTCTTAAGATTTTAAGTAAAATACATACTAGTGTTGCTGTGAATTCACTTATGACTTTTTCTTTAAGTTTGTGCCTCTGGATTATTCTGTACCCATAGAAGTCCCTGTTATGAATTGTAAGCCAGACAAACTTCCGTTATTCAAACGGCAATATGAAAATACTATATTTATTGGTAAGTTTCTCTTTTGAGGTATTGTACAGTAAATGTGTTTGAAGTGTCCTCTAAGATTTGCATAATTAATTCTTGATGACCAAGAGGTTCAGATAGTCCTTGTGCAATATAATTCATAATCTCAGGTTGCAATATGCATGAAAATTGGAAAGAAAATATTCTTTCAGCTCACTGTTTAAAATTCTCCTTGTTTCTATTGCATTAACAGTATTTAACTCTAATAAACAGTTACTAGGCTTTGTTGATTTATTATTTATATAGAAAAAGTAATTTGTGTTTTTTTCCAAAGTAAACAAGTAGGAAACTGGATTAGAGTTAGTGATTGGCTTTTTTTAAGCAAAAGCGTCCCGTTTGTGCCACACGCTATGATAACCGTCAGGAATACAAAAATTTTATTTGTATATTTTCTGATCTCTGATTTCTAATCTCTGCCTGTCTGCAGCTTATTCTTTTGACATTTTTTTGTTTATTAATTTCCAGCTGATTTGAGGAAGATTTTTAAGAAAGCAGCTTTATGCTGGTCTTCCAGAACTGTCTTAATAGTCCCTTCTTAGATCAGTGTGATCTTAGTGAATTATAGGCAATTTTTGGATGAAAAGACTTTACCACTAAGGTTAAGAATATCAGCATTATAAAGGAAGTTTTTAAAGTCAGGAAATATGTATATCCTTTGGTGAATATGACCAGGAGAATAAGAGTTCCTAATGATGATGAAGGGGTTAGAGAAAACTGAAATAATAGGATATTTTAAATAAATTTTACGTATATTCTTTTTACTTATCCTGCATCTTTGTGGGCTTAATAGCTAGCAGATTGTACTTTCGCGCGAAATTTAACGTTAATGTGATTTAGTCAATGAAATGAATAAACCAATTTTTCCATTTGTATATTTTGAATACTGATCACATGAGCAGAGGAGAAAGATGGGATTGAAGCAAATGCTGAGGACATGTGCTGCAGGTGTTCTAAGTGTGCACTTTATCTGAAATGTCTTTATATTGCTCATCAGGCTCAAAGACAGCAGATCCACACTGTTACGGACACACCCAGTTTCATCTGCTACCCGACAAGTTAAAACGGGAAAGGCTTTTGAAACAAAACTGTGCTGATCAGATAGAAGTTGTTTTTAGAGCTAATGCAATTGCAAGTCTTTTTGCTTGGACTGGAGCACAAGCTATGTATCAAGGTAAAACTAATTTTATGGCATCATTGTTCTTGGAAGACATTTTAAGAATTTTAATAGATCAAATTGTTTTCTTGGGTTAAGGCTGAATCTTAACATTTTGAAAACTTTTACATGGGCACACAATACAGTTGTTTTAAAACCCATAATTAAATGTTTTACGTTTGTAGTTGGCAAGTGGCATTTGGGTAGTTACTCTGATCTTTTACTTTGGCCACTTTTGTGTGAATGTACTTTTTTTGGACAATGTTCTTAAGCATTTCAAGAGCTATAGCCAACTGAGTTAACTCTGTAGATGATGGTGGCTTTCTGATACTAGAAAAGGAAGTGCTTTAGTGGATTAAATTTTTCATTAAATCACAGTTATCATATGTAGTTTCTTTGAAGGCCACATCCAAGATGTGGATTAGGAGATTGTTCAGTTAATGGTTTATAGTTTTTATGTACCAGGCACTGTTGGCCTTGGAGATACAGTGTTGAATGAGAGAGGCAGGCAGATCCTGCTCTCCTGGAGCTTAAATTATAGTGAGGAAAGTAAACAATAATAAACGCAGAATATTTTCAGCTGATGGTAATACTCTGGAGAAAATGCACTAGATGAGGGGAATAATGATGTATGGGGTATAGGTTTAAATGAGGCTTGGGGTGGAATTTATTTAGACAGAGTAATTTAGGGGAGAGGTCTAAAAAGATGACATTGAAACAGAGACCCAGATGGTGAGCAGCTGCTTATGTACGAACCTCGGGAAAGGATACTTCTAGGCAAAAGGAATGGCAAGTCTCTGAGGTAGGAATAGACTTGAACAACATGAAACTGATGAGAAAGGGAAGGGGAGAATGAAGGGATGGGGAAGGAGACAGAGGAAGCTGGAGGCATGTCACAGAGGACTTTTAGAGCCTCATTGTGAAGCATTTGGATTTTGTTACAAAACTGGAAGTAATAGATAACTAGATTGCTCCTATATTAGCGACCAGGAGGAATTTTACTACACATTTAATTATTACCGGGCTACCTTTTTCCTTTGTATGTATTGTTTTAAGCTTATACTCACAATGGTTGATTTATGTTTCTATAATAGAAATAAATGGAGAAGATAGGAATAGGAGTAGATAGAATCAGCAAGAGGAAACTTCCCTAAAGATGTTAGAATGGCATTGTTTATTCGTAAAAGATAAAGTACTTCTTTTACAGTATAATTGATTCTATATTTTAGCAATTTTATTTATTGGCTATCTCCATTAAAGGTGATATATAATATGTGTGCTGAAATTTACAAATTACTGCTTAGCCCTGGCAGTTGGATTTAGAAATATTAAAGCCAGTCCATCTGGAACAAGAAGCAGCCAGAAAACTTGAGTAGCAAAGGTTTTAAGATATCCTAGAACCTTATGATGACATAAAATATATTAGGCAAAATGAAAGCAGCTCGTAAAACCAATTTTGAAATATTAATTAAGATACAGAATTTGTCCATTTGTCCAACTGTATGTTTGAAGATCTTAGAAAGTCAGATTTTTCTTCTGAAAAGTTTTTTTAGTAGATGTGGTGGAGTAAATGACTGTAATGGTTACTGGGTAGTAGATGCTGCTGGTATAAGGAAAATTTGAACATATTTGAGGTTGGTGAATAGTGATGTATTTAGTGCCAGATGTGGGAGAGACCTGCGTAGATAGAACCTCTGCTCTTAGATGGAGTAAATTAAGGTTGGAAGCTGTTGAAGTCCAAAGTTATTGAAAAGGTGTGTCATGAGTTTGGGGATACTGGAAAGAAAGAAAGAACGCTTGATGCAGAAATAGAATATAGGATTAGAATGGAGAAGACGGGGAAAACTTCGAGATCTTTAGAAATTTGGTAGGTAAAATATCTGGGTTATAGGAAGTGTTTGATACCGTCTAATGTGTGTGTTTTTTTCAAATATATTCAATAAGTAAGTTTCAGCATAGCTTTCTTCTACAGGATTCTGGAGCGAAGCAGATGTTACTCGACCATTTGTCTCCCAGGGTGTGATCACAGATGGAAAGTACTTCTCCTTTTTCTGCTACCAGTTAAACACTTTGGCACTGACTGCACAAGCTGATCAAAATAACCCTCGTAAAAATATATGTTGGGGGACACAAAGTAAGCCTCTTTATGAAACAGTCGAAGATAATGATGTGAAAGGGTTTAATGATGATGTTTTACTTCAGATAGTTCACTTTCTACTGAATAGACCAAAAGAAGACAAATCACAGCTGTTGGAAAACTGAGAAAAAACATTTGATTCAGGACTTCGGGATTACTTAAGTTTCACTGAAGAAACAATAAAAGGAATTTTGACAATGAGACTTCTGTCAAATATTAAATGCATTAATTTTGAGACATTTTTTATGTTAACCTGTGATTAGACCTCTCATTCTGCTCAAAATACATCATTGAAGTATTTAATTTTAGGTATAGTATATTGATTAAAAATAATTTTATTTATATATGATTAACTGATGAGACTAATCGAGCAATTTTCAGTACCTGATATTAATTGTGTGTGTGTGTGTAACCAAGTCCAAGCTCATACCAGTCACTCACTGCATAACAGGCCAGTAGGTCAAGGGACAAAATGCTGGGGCAGTGAAAAATGACTATTGGAAAAGCCAGCTAACCGAGAAGATGGACTTATGTCTTGAAGAAGTGTTTTTTTTGGGGTAGAATTCTAGCTTCTTTTATGTTAAGGAAAGAAGCCGGGTGCCTGATCAGCTTGTAGACGTTCTTCTAATTAACTGGTGGTGAGGTAACTGGGTGGGGTTTTGGGAGTCAACATCATCAACCTTCTGGTTCCAACTGCTCTGGGGTCTGCATGCTTGTGGTCAGTATGTAGTTAACTTTTTCTGTCTGATGGATGTTCTAGTATCTGCAAAACAACTCAAGGGTATGGCTCAGAATATTATCCATAACCCTTCAGGAGGAACTGTAGGTCCTTGACTTTGTTTATGACTAAACTATTATTTTTGTCTTGTTTGACTGTTTTTATTGTTTTCTCATTTCTCTTGTTAAATTTGCTATTTGGAACTGTAGGAAGACCTTGGAGGCTAAAGCTTTTCTATAAACAACAGGCAGATGATAAGGGGTTCTGTCCCCTGAAAGGCCCCGCAGGACCCTGCTCAGTTTCATGTAGACTTAAAAGTAAGGTAAAGGCAGTAATTCAGTTGCTTGAGAATACATAGATATTTTGTTATAATAACAGTATAGAATTCCAAAACCCCTTCAAAACATGAAGTGTTTTGCAGATACAGGAAACTGGCACAGAGGAGTTAAAGTAACTTTAATAAGGTTTCACAGATGATTAATTATATAACTGATGAATTATATGCAACTTAGGTTCTTAGACCTTGGAAGTAACATTAGTAATGTTTCAAAAAAGAAAAATAAATGAGAAAAAAAATTGCTACAGAGAATACTGAGAATAGAAATCAAAAAACCCACAGGTGTACAACATTGACATTGGCCAATATTTGATTGGACAAGGTTGAATTTCTCATGAAAGGCCTTCTTAGTATCCCAAAGTTTGGTTAAAAAAAAATTTGTAACAAAAAAATAGCAATAAAAAATTAAAACTTAGGACTAATAAGAGATACCATAAAGAGTGAGAATTATAGGTAATAATTCCAAATGTACAGACATGGTCACTGTCTTTATGTATAATAAGCGCATTGCAGACTGAAATTCAACCTAGTTACTATCCAAATGAGCTTAACTCCGCATTAGAGATCGCTTATAAGACTTTGAGAGTATTCTCATAATTAGCTCCTTTAAATAACGTTCTGTGTGCCATCCTTAGTACAATTACTCTTCATTTCTCAGTCACATTTCTTCATTTTGTTTCCCCTCTATGTAAAAATATTGAATTCGGTCTCAGGTCTTGATTACGTTTTGTGTTCTTCCTCTGTCATCTTACAGAATTCTGCCTTCAATTTGCAACATTTTTGTAAGTAACATTTGACACTTGACTTTTGAAACTTTTATAATAGTTGGGGCATAAGTCTAAGGTTTAATATATAGGATATGTTTGGGGATTTTTGTATCTTAAAAAGAAGTTATGGTTATAAGATAATTTGATTTTTTTTTAATTTTGGTTTTTTAATTGAAGTGTACTTGATTGTGCTAATTTCAGGTGTACAGCAAAGCAATTCAGTTATACGTACTTTTTTTTTCAGATTCTTTTCCATTATTTGTAATTACAAGAAATTGAATATAGTTGCCTGTGCTATACAGTATGTCCCCGTTATTTTGATTTGCTTTTAAAATTATGTAAAGGAACTGCCGTTGGATTTAAAATACAAGTAGTGTTCTCTAGAAATGAACTGAATTGTTGGGGAGTCTAAGTTAATAAATGCAAATGGGATCACACTTATTTTTTTACCTTTTTAGTTTTTGGACAGAGTAAATGAAGTTTGACCTTGGTGACATATAGCAAAAACTCATACATCAACCAGTTTAGGAAAACTGAAGACAGAAGAAAGTAACTATCTTATTTTTTAATAGATGATTATATAAATTATTATAAGCTTGATGCTTTCATATTTTAATTCAAACATCCTCAGAATGTTTTTATGAAAATTATGTGTTGATATAAAGATATTCGTAACTTTAGCCTTCTTTAGATGTGATACATATATATATAAAATAGGAATCATCATATTCATTTTTACTGTGCCTATCGCCTTATTCATGTTGTAGAGAAATGTAATACAGAAATATGTACCCAAATAGTTTTAGAAATGAGCCACTTGTAATTTTTGATGACTTTAATTTGAGGTTTAAATTACCAAAACTGTCCTGATCTCAAGAAAATGAAAACTTGCATGATGTTTAGCTACTTAGAAAGTATTTCTTTGGGTCTTCAGTTCATGTATAACTTGACTTTTTATTTGCAAACTAACAATACTTGCATTATAAGCACTTTATTAGGCTCTTCCAAAACCTTTCAGTAACTTTTCTCTCTTAACCATTAATAGTGCTAATAAAGGAGGTGGGCAGGATCTAAAGCTGGAATGGGCATCAGAGATAATTTAATTTAGCAGCTGAGTTCTGTTTATGTCATTCATCTTTATCACACTGTATGGGTTTTTTTTTTTGTTTTAATTATCAACATTAAAAGGGAAGGGAGTTATGAAACACTCAGGTTTCGAGTTCTTTTCAAAAATAGTAAAATCTGGCAACTCCAGGTTGTGTGGACAGGAGCTGGAGATTGTCCACTCTGGGTTCCTTTAGAGGAGGCATACTCTCTCCAGTTTGTCACTGTCCCACCTGCTCCAGCTCCTTACTTCTCCTCTCTTTATTTGGCCAACATCATTAGGCGTGCCTCCCTAATTTCTGTTAAATGTTTTGTCCTTGATACATTGAGTTTATGACCCCTGAGGTCCAGATTGCTATTAAGAACTTGTATTATTGGTGGTAAAACTCAACCTTTATAATTACTTTTTAAGCTTTAAAGATCTCAGTTTTCTATCAACAAACATTGTAATAATGATAAATTGAATTCAAATGGAGAATTCAGTTTCATTTGGGATAATTAAGTGAAATCTAGTCTTCGGGTAGAAGGTGATATATAAGTTACCTGGAAAAATAGATAAAACTTCTGTTTCCTACTACTTCTGCTAAATGAAAGGCAAAGTGGATCCTGATTTGTTTTGTTTTGACAGTTTCTTAATGATGATGTTGGGAAAAATTTTGTCTGTTTTCACAGAACCGAAGTTGGCAACCAGGGAATATTTGGACACTGGTCTGAGAATTTTCTTTCCCTTCATAGCCTATGCTGGGTTGTCTACAGTACCACCCTTCCTAGTAGTAGAAGAATGGTAGGGATGCTCTTACAGAGTTGAGACCATATCAGACTGGAGAAGGTGCCCAAATGGTGGTCAAACACAGACTGGCTAGAAAGCTGTGAAGTAACCCATTAAAAACAAAAACAAAAGAAGTCTTTGACTTTTGCTTCCCAGAATGGTGGACTAGATTATTTGGTTCAATCTTCCTGCTATGACATCTGACTGAATATAATAGATACCCACTGAAGGCATTGGAGAGATAACAAGATAGTAGATAATTGCCAGACTGGTATCTGGAAGAAAATGGAAATCCAGAAGGTGAGCCCTAGTATCAGGCCTGCTTTTGCTCTGGAGGGGTGATTTGCTAACCAAGATGAGGAAGCTGAGAGGAGGAGTAGAATTTCAACAGCCTTGTGAGATTAGAAGGACAGAAATTACAGCACAAGACCTCCATGGTTGAGACTGGTAGAATTCCTGGCTTTGAGACCCTGAATGACTACTTCTGAGGGTGTAAGGGTGAACTAGAAGTAAACCATTCACATAGAATATAGCTTAGAATCAAGTCATCTACATAGTTTAGAACAATACGAAGTTTTGGAAGTAGATGAACATGATCTGAGATTTCTAATGCCTGGGGTATCTAAAAGATGCAGGGTTGGAGAAAGAACATTTTCCTAGGTCTCAAATTATTTCTACAAGCATTTTTTCAAATACAGTATATCCATATATAATAGTTGGGCACAAGAGGAGAGAGAGAGTAGGAATGAAAATCAGCAGAAACAAGATACAATAGAAACAGACCCAAAGGGGCCTACATATTTGGATTGTAAAATGGACTTTAAAATTAATGTTTAATATGTATAAGGAGATGGACTAAAAGGTTGAAAATTTCAATATAGAACTGGAAACTTAAAAAAAAAGTCATTGCAGATTTGCAAAAGAGCCAAATATTCAGGAGCTAGAAAAACAAAATGGTAAATAAAATTAAGAACACAAAGCATCGTTATTAGTTATGTATAATGCATAACATATAATTGCAGGCTTAGCTTCTTAAAACCACACATCTGTTACCTCACAGTTTCTGTGGGTCAGGAGTTCATGGCTTGAGTGGGTCCTTTGCTTCAGAGATTCTCACAAGGCTGCAGTCAAAATATTGGGCAGGTGAAGGGTGCCATCTGAAGCCTCAGCTAGGGAGAGGTCTGCTTCAGATTCTGTAGTTGCTAGCAGGTTGTTGGACTGAGGGCCTCAGTTCCTTACCGGCCATTATTAGGTAGGGGCTCCCTCGGTTCCTTGCCAAACGGACCTCTCCGTTAGAGCAGTTTATACCAGAGAGGGCCTATGGAGAGAGTCTGCTAACAAGACTGTTGGTCAGAAGCCAAGTCACTGTCCAGTCCACAACCAGAGAGAGGAGATTACACAAGGGCATGAGTAAGAGGAGCTATGAATCACTGGGAGCTATGAATCACTGGGAGCCATCTTAGAGTCTGCCCACCAAAAGATTATAAACGCCACTGAAAAGAGAATTACTGACATGGGAAGTCCAAATAAAATATCTAGGGTGAATATTGTCTTCATAAACTTTGTTACTCCGCCATCACCAGTGAAGAGGGGTTGATATTTACCCATGTCCAGAAACAATGGAAGTACTGTGGACAGAGGATAAATAAGGATATATATTAATTGAATATAGGAGCTTAGAAATAAGGAGGCTACTAGGGAAGGAAATGAAGGATCAAACTAGGTATTTAGGAATCTCATTTGTTCTTACTCTGTGGATACCAGTGGATACCCCATCTATAGAACTCTTTGTAATGAGCTGTATGTAATTTGTGGCTGAGTTGATTTTTTTGATGTTGATTAATAATATGCCAGTGGATAATCAGTGGAAATGTGTCTATAAACTAATAGCCATTACACATAGTAGTACTTTATGTTGCTTACTTTCTTTTTGCACAGGATTTTCAAGGTGTGCACATAATATTTATTTCTGAGATGTGTACAGTTTTCTTAAATAGGTGTTCATTTTTAAATTAGCCATTACCTCATGGGAGGGTGATATTTGTAAATATATTTCAAATTAGCATACATTTCAGTAAATGTATTGTTGAAATGTCCAAAAAAAAAAAAAACCAAAAACCACAACTACAGGTTAACTAGTTTTTGTTTATCTCATAGGTGTTCTTTCTTTGTTCAGTCTAGGTATTATGGAAAAATCTCTTTAATGTTGACAGAATTTCTTTAGAATAAACCATTACTGTGTCTGAAAGACCAATTTCAACTGGCAGAATTAGAGAGGGAACAGCAATTTGGAAAACCAAGTTACCTGTAACCTTTGATAAGCAAAGGCCTCCATAAAGTAAGTCATAATATTTCTCCTTTTTAAGAATTCACATATCTAATGTTTGTATCAGTTACACATTAGTTTGAAAATGATCTCAAGCTGGATTCATGTTGAATAAAATCCAGAAATTTTCTTCATAAATTGAGTGGATGTATAGGAAGCTAGGAAGAAAAAGGAAGGCATATGGTGAATAAATTTCTCAATGCCAGTTACTACCTTAATATTAAAGCAGTCCACCTCCAGCATCCATATTCATTTGAAACTGGATGATATTGTTTAGTTACTTATCATGGACTACCCAAGGGACATATAGATAAATATTTACTTGTAACAGCCATCTGTAGAAGCATCCAATAGAGTTTATGAATTTATTTGTATATATCAAATTGTACCCTATGTATTAATGAATTTATGCATTTAGGTAGAAAATGAATAAGCTTTTGAATTAGTTTAGAAAATCAGATTTTCTTTTTTTTTTAGTTTCATTTTAATCTGTAGAATATAAGATTATTTTTGTTGTCAATGTGAAGTATATAATTTGAATGTGAAGTATGAAATTTGAAAAACATTTAAGTGGGAAACATAATCTCATACTGTTAACATTTTGGTCTGTCGCCTTATATCTGCATTTTTGTTGTTACTTGATGTTTTTGAGTTCATACTGTAGATCAGAGTTCTCATATTTTTGTTTCATAATCATCAAATTACCATATATTTCTATATTCTATAAATAATTTGGGGGGTATTTTGAAAGGTGATTGAATAGTAACAGTATTATACACTAGGAGAGAAATACTTAAACATGAAATTTCCATAATACTAAGTTCACATTCATTTACAAGGAGAAAAAAAATCACAATCTTTTCAATTATGAAAAACTCAAGCATGATAATTATTTAAGATTAGCTGATGTGGGTGTAATTATATTTAATGCAGGAATAGTTCACAAGTACTCAGATGATTAAATCACGACCTTCAATATATTTGCAAGATTTCTGTATCTCACCACCTGGATGTGATTCATAGTTGGAAAAATAAAGGATCTGTGTATTTGGAGAGCCCTAAGGGAAGTAAAAATATCCATACAATTATCCTCTGATAAAGTATAATTTGTTGCCACCCTCAGAACTAGAGTTTTAAATGTAAATCTAAAAGAATGATGACAAAAATTCTAATTCTCATGTTACCTGAAAATGTAAACAAGTTTCAAAATCAGTTTGACAGTTGGATCTAAAAGTCTAGATTGAAGTCTTGATTCCTTCATTAACTACCTAAGTGACTTCAGGCCAATCAGGTTTCCTTGAATTCAGTTCCTTTGTCTGAGAAATTGAGGGGATTGGACAGAATCTTCAGAATCCCTCCTAACTCTAATGTGTGATGAATCATCCCTTCTAAGCCTGTCACAGCAGATGTGATTTGCCATTAACTTTTTTTTTTAATTTCTTTTTTAAACCTCCTGTTTCCAAGTGACAAAATGGTAATGTTGTTAAGAGCTAGAGAGTTGTGTGGGGGTTAGCTTGCCCTTTCACTGAATTTCCTCACTTGAATATTTCTTTCATGCTTTTTTCCCCACAGCACTATATCGCCTGAGGGATAGACTCATAAACTTTTAGAATAAAAGGAAATTTAATAGTCATCAAGTTCAACTCACTATTCAGTGCTCAGATATCCTCTAAAAACATCTGCACCAAATACTCACACCCATCTGTGCCTGAAGTTTGGTGATTTATTACCTTCCAAGGCTTCCATTTCTCCAGTTTGTATTGTACTGATTACTAGATCATGTTGATTTGGGTTGAAATCTCTTTTCTGGTAGCTTCTTCCCATTTATCTTAGCTGTGTCTCTCAAGGTTATTTGGATATCTTTTCCATTTGTTTTCATCAGGTTCAAATATTTTTTTTATCATCTTGCCATATTCTTGAGTTAACTTTTTCCCATTGAGGATTTGATGCCAGTATTTTCTCTGAAATTTTGGAAATCTAATTCTCAAAGTCTTAAATATAGGGCTCAGCTTTTCCTAACATGGCCAACTTCCCAGTCAACCTTGAGATTATGTGTTTGTTTGTTTTTTTTTAACCAAGGAATTTGTCAGTTTTACTATGGCAGTTATTTCCTTTTTATGGATTAGAATTAGGTCCTTGTGTAGCTGTTCCCTTAATTATTTCCTCTACCTTGTGAAAAAAGAAGAGCAGGGGCACTAGCATTCACTGAGCACCTACTGGATGCCAAGTAGTTAATCACATGCGGTGATGGCATTTAATCTTCAAACCAACTCTGCAAAGGAAATGTCACTGTCCCTGTTTAATTTTTTGTTTTCCAAAAGGAAAGTTCTTTGTGTTAATAACTGTCAAATCTCAAACAATGCTAGGTAAATACTTGGTAAACACATCAACATGACCAACAGAAAGAAAGTAATAGTATTTCTCAAAAAATACGGTGAATGTTTTTACTTATTTTAAGTTATTGAAGCAGCATGGTCAACTAAGGCATCAACTACTTTATCCCTCTATTATAGATTCTTTATGAAGAGATGTACTGCAAAAGAAGTTAAAAGTATGGTTGGGCTGGAAGGAAGGAAGAGAGAGAGGGTAGAAGGAATTAGTACATTCAAAGCCAAAACAGTGAGCTCTGAGCGGTGCTCCCGCAGCCTGGCGATAGCATACCTGGATGTGGGCTGTTGAACGTCTTCATGTTGCCTTGGGGAAAGGAGGCATGGACATCGCCGAAGACTCTTGAGCTCTGAGATGGGAACACAGCCCCAGCCCCCAACCCTGCTTTGTAATCTAAGTCTTCCAAGAGGCTCCTGTTTATAAAAGGGACTAGAAGAAAGACAGTCCGCAGAAAATGAAGTATGTGGCCAAGACTTACAAGTGAAAGAATAAAAATCCTTTGTCTCAGTATCACTGTAGGAAATGCAAATGAAAATAATGAGAAATACTCTTTCATTATGTTGGGAAAAAATCAGAATGTCTAAATAGCACATATCGCCTTGCTGTGGGGAAATGAAAGCTCTTGACACTACAGGCAGGCATTTAAATTGATGGACCCACTTTGGATGCTGCTTTGCGGTATTTTGTGTGGTGGACGATGAACATGCCCTGAGACACAGCAGTTGCACTTCTAGATCAGTACCCTGAATGCACTCTCGCTCAGGTGCACAAGAAGGTGTGTAAGAGGATATTCCTGTGGCACTATTTGTAATAAGGGCAAGATGGAAAACCTCTGAGTGTCAATCAACGAAGGAATATATATACATTGTAATATATTCATATGCACATGCTAGTGTTTGAAAGAACTTTATAAATTTATTAATAGGAATGAATCTGGAAAACAAAGTTGGGAAAACAAACAGAACAAAAGCAAGCTGTGGAAAGATTTGGTCAGTATCACTCCATCTATGTAAGTTAAAATTTCAGAGAATATTACATTGGTAATAGTATACGCGTGTGGTAAAATATATAAAGAATGAACTGGAAGCTGTGTACACACTTTCGGATATTACAGTATCTAGATGATGAGGCAGGAGTGGGTGGTTGGTTCTGTTTTGTGGTTACCTTCAGTTACTTTAGTTATGTTTGCAACAGTTTACTTATTTTAGAAAAGGAGGATGGGGAATAAGTATTAAGGTAAAATCATAATATTTGTTAAGATTGAATAATAGGTATATTGGTTTTCACTCAGTATTTTCTGAATGTTTCTGAATGCTTGAAATATACATATATTAAAAAATTGTGTAAATGTATGTAGATTATTGATAGCCAGTATTGCAGCTGGACCAGCCCTTATCATTCTTGTTACAATCGCAAGATGCCCTCAGCAGTAACCGTCACCAAACTTGGGGGGAAAAAAGTTTATTACTTACAAGGCCTTGGCCTTATATGGCAAACTGGGGGCCACACAGCAAGGCTGCCGGTAGAGAGAGAGAGAGCACAGGCTGGGGTTCTGTCTTCATTGGGATCGAGGGTGGGGGCCTAGGTTTCCATGGGCTCACTCTATTGGTGAATTTAAACATAAGTGGAAATTTTAGGCACAGAAAGAGAAAAAAAGCAGCCCATCTGGCCGATTACAGACACCAACAAAGATCTTTAAAACAGGAGACCAGGGAGGTGGGTGAGTGGTGGCCTCTGGCTGGTGACAGGTTTATTCCAGGTAGCTTTCTTTGAAGTAGATGCCACAGCAGTCAAAGCTTAGGACAGGCACTTGCATTACAAAAGAAAAAAAATGGTCAGGGCTCACACTACATTTCTAAAAATAAAAATAGATGTACAGCAGGTTGCATGCAGCAAAAGCTGTGTGTGTGTGTATGTAAAACAAAGGCAAAGGAAAGGCAGGACAAACTAGTGAGCAGCATAAGCATGGGAAATCCCAGGAATAAGAAATTGACTTAAACACATTAACTTACTAGAGAATCCACATTCCCACACGATAATCTAATACAATTTTCTGGTTTTAAAATAAAGCGTACCTTGGAGATACTGCACGTTTGGTTCCTGACCACTGCAATAAAGTGATTTTCGCAATAACGTGTCACATGAATGTCTTGGTTTCTTAGAGCATATAGAAGTTATATTTACACGATGCTGTAGTCTGTATACTAGCATTATGTCTAAGAAATGGTGTACATACTTAGTTAAAAAATAGTTTTTTTTGCTAAGAAGTGCTAACCATCTTCTCAGCCTTCAGCAAGTTGTAATCTTTGTGCTGGTGGAGGGTCTTGCCTCAGTGATGACGGCTGCTAACTGATCAGGGTGGTGGTCGCTGAAGGTTGGGGTGGCTGTGGCAATTTCTTAAAATAAGATGATGAAGTTTGCCACATGGGTTTGCCAATCCTTTCACGAATGGTTTGTTGATAGCATGCGATGCTGTTTGATAGCATTTTACCAATAGCAGAACTTCTTTCAAAAGTGGAATCAGCCCTCTCAAACCCTGCTTTATCAGCCAAGCTCATGCAGTATTCTTAATCCTCTTTGTCATTTCAGCAGTCTCCACAGCATCTTCACCAGGGGTAGATTCCATTTCAACAAACTTCTTTGTTTTCTCATCCATAAGCAGCAACTTCTGTTAAATTTTACAATGAGATTGTAGCAATTCAGTCACATTTTCAGGCTCTGCTTCTAATTCTCTTGCTATTTCCATCACATCTGCAGTTACTTCTTCCTCTGAAGTCTTGAACCCCTCAAAGTCTTCCATGGAGGTTGGACTCAGTGTCTTCCAAACTCCTTTTAATGTTAGTATTTTGAACTTTTCCCATGAATCATGAAAGTTCTTAATGCATCTAGAATGGTGAGTCCTTTCCAGAAGATTTTCAGTTTACTTTGCCCAGATCAGAGAAATCACTATTTATGGCAGCTTTAGCTTTATGAAATGTGTTTCTTAAGTGACAAGACTTGAAAATTACTCATTGATCCATGGGCTGCAGAATGGTTGCTGTGTTAGCAGCATGAAAACAACATGAACCTCACTGTACATGTCCATCAGAGCTTTTGGGTGACTAGGTGCATTATCAATGAGCAGTAATATTTTGAATCTTTTTTTCTGAGCAATGGGCTTAAAATATCCAGTAAACTATGTTGTAAACATGGTCTTTCAGGATTTGTTATTCTATTTCTAGAACACAGAATAGATGGAGCATAACTCTTACGGACCCTAGGATTTTGGAATGGTAAATGAGCACTGGCTTCAGTTGAAAGTCACCAGCTCCATCAGCCCCTAACAAGTTCTTTGAAACTTTGAAGTTGAACACTGACTTTTCTCTGACTATGAAAGTCCTAGATGCATCTTCTTCCAATGTAAGGCTGTTTTGTCTACACTGAAAATCTATTGTCTAGTGTAGCCACCTTCATGAATGATCTTAGCTAGATCTTCTAGATAACTTGCTGCAGCTTCTACATTAGCACTTCCTGCTTCACTTTGCACTTTTATATTATAGTGATGACTTCTTTGCTTCAACCTCCTGAACCAACCTCTGCCGGCTTCAAACTTTTCTTCTGCAGCTTCCTCACCTCTGTCAGCCTTCATAGAATTGAGGAGAGTTCGGGCCTGTCTGTGGATTAGATTTTGGCTTAAAGAAATGTTGTGCTTGTTTGATCTTTTATCTAGACCACTAAAACTTTCACCATATCGGCAATAAGACTATTTTGCTTTCTTACAATTTTTGTGTTCACTGGCTAGTACCTTCATTTCCTTGAAAAACTTTCCTTTGCATTTACAACTTGGCTAACCGCTTTGTGCAAGACTTATCTTTGCCTTTAACGTGCCTTCCTCACTAAGTTTAATCATTTCTAGCTTTTGATTTAAAGTAAGAGATGTGTGACTTTTCCTTTCAGGTCATTGTAGGGTTATTAATTGGCTTAATTTCAATATTGTTGTGTCTCAGGGAATAGAGTCCTGAGGAGAGGGAGAGAGAGAACCACTATCTTACATGAGGGTGATTTGTGACACCCCAAGACAATTACAATAGTAACATCAAAGATCACTGATCACAGATATCCATAACAAATATAATAATAATAAAAAGTTTGAAATATTGTAAGAATTACCAAAATGTGACACAGAGACAGGAAGTGAGCAAATACTTTTGGAAAAATTGTACCAACACAGGGTTGCCACAAAACTTCAATTTGTAAAAAAAAAAAAAACCAAAAAAAAAACTGTAAAGTGAAAAAAAAGTTAAAATTCAATAAAATGAGGGATGCCTGTAATAGAAGCCAGAAAGGTCAAGAGATTTGCCCAAGTTCCTGTGTGTATTGGTGTAGAGTTGGGGCTAGGATTCAAGTGTTCTGAGTCCTGTCCAATGTTCTTCCTAAATTGCCATGAATAGGTCATTAGTGTACAGCTCATGACTTGTACTTTGGTCTCATAAGACATAATTTTGTAGATTTCTTTTATTATATCTACTTCTCTCTATAGTGAAAGGCATACTCCTAGTTCCATCTGTAGTGAAAGACATTCTGATGTTGTATTAATACCAGGAAGCCCAGAGTAAGTCTGAAATGATACCTTTTACTTCCCTATGGGAACTTTCCAGTTAGCATCAAACTTGAGACTCAAGTAATAATTAGCTCTTAGGAATTTTTGCAGTATAAAGTCAATTACTTATTGACCTATTTCCATTTGCCAAGCCAGACTGATATATTGTCTTTTAAAAGATCAATATGTTGTTTATTTTCAACCATAGGTAGTAAAAAGAGGAAGTGCTCAATGAATATATTAGATTCCAGTTTGTCTTATCTTTTCTTGACAATCTAGATAAACAGACTTGTGACTAGACACCATTTTTAGTGTTGTCAAATATTTTGTAGAACTACATAGATTTTTGTGGGGAAGGGGTTATATTTTTAGTAAAGGAATTGTTTCCTTGGGGGAAAATACTGAACATGGAAGCATTAAAACAAGTGACAAGAAATGGAGGTCATTTATTGTAACTATCCTTTTTGTCCTATATTTATAGTCACTAAGCATTCCCTGGGGAGGGAGCCCAGAGCTGAGTATCAGAAATGAGATGCTTGCTATTCTGCTAAGTCCACCAGTATCAGTTTATTTGCCGTATATCATTTCTCCATCTGGAAATAGATTTTAATGCTGAATAATCCAGAGATATGGTATGAGAAGATATTAATTAATTATTACTAAATAGTCATTTACAAGGCTTCAGTATTAATGTTTGACCATTTGAAAATGGTAAAACATGTGCAGCAGAGAGGCACTGGACGTGGGGGAAAGTAAGGAGACATGTAAGTTGGAGCTGGCCTCAGTGGGGCGTTGGAATCGGTACTGACCTTAATCAGTGGCGCAGTATGTATGATGGCTTACGTGATGTGCTTTTTGGAGGTTACGGAGGCCCTGTTGCAGGAGTGGCTTGTTTCTGCTCCACGGTGCCGGGGTTTGCACCTGGTAAAACTCAAAAGCTGGGAGTGACTCAACACCTGGGAGCTGGATCGTCTTCACTCACGGGTTTGGCAATTGCTGCGAGCTGTGGCTGGGATCTCACCTGGGGCCAGTTGACCCTAGCACATAAACTCGCTCTTAGAGTGGTTGGGCTTTTTCCATGATATCACGTACCCTGTAATCAGTTGGTCAAGACAGTTTTAAGTCCACTGTGATTCCAGAGAAGGAGGCATAGACCTCACTGACCTCACTTCTTGATGACAAGAATAAAAAAAAAAAAATTGGATTCATGTTTTAAAACTGACAGAGGCTATATGAGTTGAAGGCCACTACAGTCAAAAAAGAGGACAACGAAAGGAAAATGGTGATGACAAACTCTGCCTTCTTTGCCCAGATCAGGCTGCCTGTGGAAGGTTCGGCGCTAGTGAAGCTGTGGCTGCTGCTGGCTACCGAGCGTCCCATTAAAGATCACTCTGAGGGTCTCACTTGTTTCAGGAAGCCCTCCTCACTGACGTTAGATCAGGGACAGTAAGGAGCCCTCACCTCAGCCACATGAAGTGGGCTGTTCCCCACTAGGAGCAGAAAATGGCTGCTTCACAAGGTCAGCCTGCTTAAAGTACTGAGCGTTAGATTACTCACGCGTAGATGTATGAAGAGACTTTTCAACACTACTTTTAGTACAATTTCAAGGAATCTCCTTCCTTAAAAAAGACCTCAGTTTAATATTGTCTTCCAGGAGTGCTACCTGTCCTTGTACCTGCCACAGAACCTGGGTGGTCCTTGGTGTCAAGATTCCAGACACGGATCCCGTGTCCTCAAAGCACCACGAGGCAAGACATTTTGTGGGAGGAGCTTACTCCCCCTCCGGGTCTCACCATGCTGTAGCCTCCACAGTGCTCCCAGACTTTTTTTATATCATGGATCCCAAAGAAATTGATATTTATTCAGAATCCTATTGTAAATAAGGAGGGTCTGTTTTCAATCAGTGGCAACTGGCTCATGGATTCCTCTCGTCCCAGGCTCCATGTGTCTGTTATTGAGAAACTGGGTAGAGGAAATAACCCTAAACTAAGGGTCTAGACATCTGAATTCCAGTCCTGTCTTGACCATGACTAGTCTTGTGATCTTGGTCAAGTCAGTTGCCCTCATTATTTAGTGCTTCCTTTTGCCTCACTTTCCTTTCTCCATTTGTTTCTTCCTCTGCCATTTTTTTCCCCAATGAAATCGTTCTAAATATTTTTCATTAATGATACTGACCTTAGTGTCCCTTTTGTGTCAGTGAAACAGATCATCTTTGGGAGATGATCTCATCTTGCCTACAAGATGCCCTGTATCTTGTAAGTCAATTCTAAGACAGTTTATGTGATTTCTGGTTTGTCTGTCTGGCAATGTTTACCAGAAAATGCTTGTCTTGGCCATTGTAGAGGGTAACATGTTAGCTCATTGGAATGGTTTCACTGGTTGAAATCCGAATCTAAGTAGGGAGATTGCAGCTGCTCACCTGGCATCCTGAATCCTGCAGGAAATCTGCAAGCACTTTGAGTGCGACAGTGCTCTGGGAAGGACACCTGAGAGAAACTCTCCCTTTGAGCAAACATGCATGACCCAAATGTGACATGACTCCACTTTGGTTATGTCTTTCCCCAAGGCCCCATAGATGAATTCATTCTTTTCCTTTGGCTGGTAGGTAGAAATGGGGAATCAAAAGTCAAAAGTCTGAAGATGAAGTCCTTAGAGGAAAGAAATGAAAACCAAGCTCTGAGAAAGAATGATGTGGCTGAGCGTGGAAGACAGAGTGGGGACTGCGGTGAGCGTGGGGGCTGTGGTAGAGAAACCAGAGGGATTCTCTTAATACAGCATTCAAAACAGAATTGAAGCTTTCATTTTGGGGGGGGAAGGAAATAGAAAAAAACTTCCTTGACCAAATATACTCAGTGTGGCTTGCTGATTTATAGAAGAAAAGAAGAGTTTCTCCTAGTTTTAGAAAAGGATGTAACAGAAAGAAACCGGGACCCAGGTAAAGGCAGGTCATGGGCTTTGATAGTATGTCTTGGCTGGCAGGATCCTTTCATGGTCCACCCTTGGAAGACTGCCCCGTGCTGGGTCTCTGCTCAAGAGCTGTATTACGGGAGGCGACAGCCCTGGGAAAAAAGAGCCAGCCATTGGCTGCTGTGGATGTGAGAAGGAGAAAGAAACAGAATGAATAAAAGGCCAGATAACACCGTACAAGGAAAAGGAGCCAGACGGGCCCTAAGGATGCGAAGTGCAAAGCCCGAGGACTGAAGAACCCATCGGTTAACTTTACTATAACCGTGACCTCCATCACTGACTTCATCAGTGTAGAAAGAAGCCCAAGTACTATGAGACGATTCATGGGAATAACCTACATGTTTGTTTATTCCATGAAGACTACTTGCTTGGTAGGGGGAACCCCTCACTGATGATGGGGGACCTGAAGGTAGCAAGTCAGACTCCACTTTGAAGGAGCTCTCAGACTGGAGTCAACAGAAAAGCCTGTATTTCCATGTAGGGCTCACTTACCACAAATAATAAAGACTTCTCCCATCATTTCAGGTGCCACCTTCTCCCCAGACTGACCTAGCTCTTTGTTTCATAAGTTTTAACATCTGGTAACGGTGGTTGAGGAGTGGTTGTCACAGTGTGTTAGTGGGTGTGGAAGGCTGAGAGACAGCCCTCCAAGACACTCAAGTCCCTGTCCCTGGAACCTGTGACCGTTCCCTTATTTGGAAAAAAGACTCTTTGCTGACACCTTGATTTGTACCCAGTGAAACTGATTTTGACCTCTTGGCCTCCAGAACTGTGAGAGAATACGTTTCTGTTATTTTAAGCCAGAAAGTTTGTGATAATTCATTACAGTAACCGCAGGAAACTAACATAGTGGGGAACAGCCTGGGAATATAGTCTCGCTGCTCCTAAATTTGTAAATGTCCTCCATATTCTTCCCTATTGTGTTTGGACACGTCTGGTTAGACTATCACTATATCTGAATGTCATTTTTCTCCTCTCCTCTCTTTTCTTCCCTTCCCACCCCTTTCTTCTCCTCCCACCTTCTTTCTCTCTTTCTCTCTCCCTCTCTCCCTCTCTCACACACACACACACATGCATGTGTATAAATAAAAATGAAGCATTATTGGTGCAGAAACACAAAATGCCTTGGCAATTCCTCTAAACCAAGACATGTATTTATATTATACTGAGTTCCAAAGTCCTGCTTCGAAGCAAGTGCTTATTCAAGAGCTTGGGGTTGGGAAACAAAGTGTTGAAAACCATAGCGAAATGGTGACTTGATTGTATTTACAATATCTTTGCCATCATCTCTGCTTTTGAATTTTGATGTTAGTCAAAATTAGAGGCAAATGCTAACAAGTAATAAAGAGCAAGAAGTGATGAAAATAGAGGAAGGCGGATGTGTTAGCAACAGCCCTGGCTTGGAGGACTGTTTGGACAACAGCCGTTTTTAACAACAGTGTTGTAATCAATTATGTTCTAACAAGGCATCATTTAAGTAGTTGTCCATGAATCCAAAGGTAAAAATCCTCCTGCTTCTGTTGATTGCTGTAACAGCAACATCGGATGGAGGTAGTTGCACAGTCACTAAGCATTTTCAGAAAAGTTCAGCAGCAATTTTATGTAGATTATCAGAACAGACTTTAGCTTCTGCATTACAAGTTAATGATGTCAACAGCTGGAATCTCTTAAGAGTCTGCATGGTCACTCAAATAATTTTTTGCAAGGGTTGTTTAATGCCAGAAACAAGGTTAGTGGCCAGTTCAATTTGTGGCACGCTAAGCTGAGTGGTGAGTGAATCAATGATAGCATATCCACTTAGCCTCAAGGAAAAAGGAAGTAAAATATCTTAGCATATGGTCACCTGGTCAATCAAAATAAAGCAAGGATTCAGGTGCTGAAGACAGCATTCTATCATTGTCATTGTGACTCCAGCGTGAAAGCTGGAGTGGAGATTTTGGAGTTATCTAGTGCCAGAGAAATGTGGGATGTGGCTGAAATCATAGGAGTCAAATAATAAAAGTCAGACTGTATTCATTTCCTTTATATGTCCTGAATCACTAGTGCACCTTTCCATGAGGGATCTGCTGTTCATAGTCTGAGGGCACTGCACCATCGCTTGTGATTTCTCACATAATCCTCGCAACGTATACAGTCGTTCCTCTACTAAACTCTTATCAGTCACCCAGTTTAAGTGTGCAGCTGTGTCTTCCTAGACCCTGATCAATTCACACTTAGAATGTGCACCAGATACAAAACATTGCCTTCTTGTTACTTTCACGAGTTTATGTGAGGCTGCTCTTTAGTATGTAGTTTATATTTAAATTCTAGGATGTATTGTTCCCAAATATAAACACTTCCTACATTCTCACCACGCAGTCTTTCAAATTAGCAATTTAACATTGATACAACACTCTCCTACAATCTCACCAATCCCATTTGGATTTTTCCAATCAATGTCTTTTTTAATTCCTGGGTCAGGATCCAGTCCTGAAACACATGCTGCATTTTGTTGTTTGGCGCCGTCTCTTCAGTCTGAAAACCCCTCACTTTTCTTGACTCCTAGTCCCTTGACAGCCTTAAAGAGCGCAGGCTCTTCATCATGTGGGCTGACTCAACCTGAGACTGACTGATGCTCTCTCATGACCAGAACCTCAGTATTCCTGAATTCTTGGTGGGAACACAAAAGAAAAAGAGAAAAAGTGCTGTGTTCTCGTTCTCAACGTACCACATCAAGGCAACCATAATTTTGGGTGATTTCTACCACTGATCACTAGCTCACTTTAGGGTTTGCAAAGTTTCTCCAACTTAAAGTCATCATTTTCCCTTTGAATTTGAATCATGTTTCATGGCAAGTTGTTCTCCTGTTACCTCAGTACCCTTTCCTCATCAAATCTTACTCACCCGTCTTAGAATATATTGATACCTTCCATTGTTACCAACTGCCACCATCAGAGTTGTCAGATACTGATTACCCATGTGTGCCATTCCTTCTTTACTTATTAAAATGTTTTAATGTTCTATTCATTTATATTAGTGTGGAATAATAGGAGCCTAGGAATTTTCTCCTACTGCTCATCTGTCTACCTACCTACCTATGTATCTATATCAATATGGAATAATAGGTTACTGTTTTATTCAATAGGTTGTAATTTTATATGCTCATTATTTATATTAATGCTCAAATTATATAAGTTTAGGCCTGTGAGAATTTACTTATTTTATTGCTTAATTTATGTCCAGGCTTATTTTCTTCTTTCCCTGTTTTTCCCTTGAGCCAGCGTGTCCCCAAGAAGCCCAGGTTTCTTTTAGTGACGGTGGTATTTGGAAACCAAATCAGAATCCTTAGTGCTGCTGGAATTTTACTGCTTCTAACATTCTTCCATGGACAAAGCTAGAAACGTGTGTGTGTGTGTATGTGTGTGTGTGTGTTTAGAGAGAGGGAGAGAAGGTGAAAGAGAGAGAGAGATGTAAGTACATAACTTTATGACTATTTCCATTAGTGCCTTGGACTCACCCTCCCGCAGCTGGTCTGCACCAGTCCGGGGTCACCCCAGGCCAAGCAGCCAGCCACAGTGGGACCCAGCCCCACCCCTCTGGGCTGGCACCAGCCCTGGGACTACCTGGGCCATGCAGCCAGCTGAGCCAGCCCTCCCACCAGTGGTTGGCGGCCCTTGCAGGAGGCAGGGCCTGACCGCCACCTGGGCCAGGGGCTAGCGCCCTGCCAGCGTGCCCACGGCAGTCAGTCCCACCGCAGCAGGAGGGTCCGTGCAGCCAGCATCCAGGGCAGCCCTAGAGAAAATAGTCCTGGTGATCAGAGAGGATCACTGCTGGGCCCCAAAGGAGGTCTCCTACATGAGGTCTCTTCTCTAAAGCCAGGAAGTGTAACCAACTCACCTAATACATAGAAATAAAAACAGAATCAGGCAAAGTGAGGCAACAGAGAAATATGTTCCAAATGAAGGAAAATGATAACCCCAGAAGAAGCCCTAAGCAGAGTGGTCCATAGATTCTCAATTTCTTGTATTTGAATGAAAAAAAAATACCAAACAGTACATCAGTATAGGATCATGGAATTTTCTGTTGCTAAAATATACATTTAGATAGTCATGCATGCAAGGATATGCCTTACTTTTAATGAGTGATTCTCTAGGGATTAAGCCAGTTATCTGGGGCGCCTTGTGTCTCCCCAAAGTTTTGAGACTGCACCATCACTGAACTTGTCGGTAAGGCTGAAAATCCTGCCCTACTAAGCTTCTGGTATCTGTTTAAATGTGTTTCTCATTTTCCAAATGTTTTGGATCAGGAAACTAAAGTTTGTGAGCCACTATTTTCAACACACCTTCGTATGTGAAAATCTAGATTTAGACCACAGACAATGGGAAGGAATAGCTTTAAGATATTACAAACTCTCCACATAGTACCTGAAAAAATCTCAAGTTTCTTTCTTCAGCCAGAAGTTGGCTCCTGATCACCACCTACCTGGATGTCTCAAGTATGCATAAACTCAACATGCCCCAAACTGGGCTCATCAGCCTCCTGTCCTTTTCAGTGTTCCCCAGTCCCTGGATTGGCACTACTGTTTACACAGTCTCCCATCTGGAAAGCGGGGAGTCATTTTTCAGTCCATTCTTCCCTTCTCATATCCAGTCAGTTACCACGTCTTGAAAATTCCTGAAGATGTTTCCTACTCACTGTTCACTTCTTCTCCTATCAATTTCTGCTTCATTTCAAATCCTCATCACTCCTCCCCTGGACAATTCCAAGGATCTTCTAAGGGTCCTTGCCTCCAGCCTCACTGCTCTCTACTCAGCCTTCACAGTGCAACCAGAGGACACAAATCCTTCCCCCAGAATGAAATCCTTGCTTCATAGCAAGGCTGCAAGACCTCTGGTTCCCTCGCGAGCCTGAAGTCATGTCATTCTTCATTTTTCAATGTTTAGCAATACTGAAGGAGTTGCCTTTCATTAAGTGTGCCAAATTGGCCCTGAGCTGCTTGTTTTTATATTTGCTTGTTATCACCTGCACAGGACATTAGTTCCTGACACAGCTCCAGATTTACCTTTATATGTGAACCCTTCCTTGGCTCCTCCACGTGGACTGAGGCTCACCTCCCATTCACTCCACATACACACAAGCACTTACGTCAAACCCTCATCATATTGTATTTATTGGTCCTAGGTTCCTTGAGATCATGTCTGTTCTTTGTTCAGTCTCTAGGACATTGCACAGAGCCTGGTACATAATAATGTTCAGTAAGCACCTGGCTAATGAATGAATGCATCTCTTAATTAGAACCCTCAACAAAAGCAATTACAATATAATTTACTATGAAAACAAACTTATGGTTACCAAAGGGGAAAGGGGGTAGGGGAGGGATAAATTAGAAGTTTGGGATTAGCAGTAACAAATCACTATATATAAAATCAACAATAAGATCCTACTGTGTTGCACAGGGAACTATATTCAATATCATCTAATAAACCATAATGGAAAGGAATATGAAAAAGAATATATATGATATATATGAAAAACTGAATGACTTCACTGTACACCAGAAACTAACACAACATTGTAATTCAATTAAAAAATATATAATTTACTATGCAACAAAATTTGACTTACAAACTTTGGAGATACAAATATATTGGGTCTTCTACTGGCTTCACTCATAATCAGTCAGAATATTTTAAGAATGTAACTATCTGATTTGAATATTTTGACCTTTTGGGGAAAATATAGTTTACAACTGTAGTAGATTATCACATAGGTGCAGTAAATTATAGACATCAACACATTTATTATCTCTACTGTCTACTTCGTGTCTTTTCCTTCCTACGATGAGCAGAATGCTTTGTAGATCATATTTGTTCTCTTTTGCAAGACACTGTGTGGGTGCTCTGATGTGTAATTTGCCCATGCAAAAGGGAAAATCACTGCTGGAGAAAAACGTAGGCAGTGTCTCTTCCTACCTTTGGGGAAAAAATATTGTTATATAACTGGTCCCAAACTTTGAAGAAATTGTCTATCTTTTAAGACTTTTTTTTCTTGCCTGTTACTGTGACTGAAGTTGGTACAAGGCTTCTAGCATTATGTTCATTCATTTATTCATTAATTCATTCAATGAATATTTGTTGAACACCTAGTCCTTGCCAGCCACTGTCCTAGACAATGGGGTTACAAAAATGATTGACAGGATCCCTATCCTCATAGAGATTACAATCTAGTGAGAAAGACAAGCAACTAAAGAGACAGTTACTGTAACAGTAAGTATCATAGTAGGTAACCTGAGTAAAGATGAACTTCCACGTGGCCCATTTCAACAGGATGGTGTCCCACAGGCCATGGCCTGCATGAGATACTCAGTCTAAAAACTGGAAATCAAACTGTTTTTGTGTGTATTCCTGAAAAATGCTGAGAGAGGTTGTCACATGAAGCACTGCAAAATAGTCTAAAAATCTGCTCTACCCAACCATCCCCCACGGCTGATCATCACAGTAGATCTGCTGCCCTCAGCCTTCTCTTCACCTCGTCCCCAGCTTCTGGTTTATTTGTTCTTTTCCCTCTTCTTTTGTTGTCTCTCCCTCTTCAAAATCTCTCTCTAAAACTTCAGACCACTGTTGGTCTTCAGGTTTTCCTCCTTTCCCTTTTCCTCCTTCTTTTCCAAATCTATTCTCTTCTTCCAGTAGACTTGGCCTGCGTTAATGTTTGTTTGTTTTCACACTGGCCAACACAAGGATCAATAGACTAAATAGCTCGGAAGCCAAGCAAGAGAGTGAGAGTGAAGGAGGCTGTGACGCTCATGGATTAACACTTCTCTTCTGTCACAGTGAGAAATTATGACAATCCATCCTGCCTTCCTTGCAGAATTGGGATTCTTGGAGCAAATTTAACACTTTCCAGTTTACACAAAACAAAATGAAACCATGATTGTTAAACTCCCTAGACCTAGATACTTAAAATTATGAAAAAACATTTTGCTGCTAACATGGAATGGATATTTAAAAAACCAAATAAACAAAAGAAGAGAATTCTAGATAATGTTTTAGGAAAATTTGTCTTGGGAAATTCTGAAATGAACGCTTTCAGTCCTGGACTGAAAAGTGGCTATCCACCTTGGAAATATACTAAGTTCAAAATAGACTAGACTCTAGTTGTGTTGTGCTTTTGTATCAGCATAAAAGTCAGTCTTAGGCTGACAGTTTGCTCCTCTCAAGCTTGGAAACATTTTATCGAGTTATCACAAATGACTTTTCCAATGATCTAGTTCAATTTTTGGCCTGATGAAATCTCTTCCATCAAGTGCTTGATAAACAGCTGCTGACCTTCCTCAGGGTCAGTCTGGAGGGTGGGTTAGGGTGGGCAGTCTAGGAGAGAATTCTCCATCAGGAAAGTATTTGATAATTACATCTTGGATGTAGAGTAAGATGCCAGCAAATGGAAAAGGGAAGGAAGGACATCCCTAGTTAGAGAAATTGCATGATAAAATCGGAAAGAGATTGAAATATTTGTTGTGTTTGTAGAAAGTCCAGTAGCTTTATATTGTTGGGGCATAAGAGTTTGGAAAAGGGTGTAATGAAAAAATAAAGGTTATAAATGTATTTGGGGGAAAAGTGATAAATTCTCTAAATGCCACTCTAAGGAGTTGGAATTCATCCTGGAAGCAATGAAGAGTTCAACCCAGCTAATTGTGGGAAGCCTTCCACAATTTTTCAATTTGGAATAAATTCTTCCCACTGAGAGATAAAAATAAATGAATGAATAACTAAATGGATCACCTCTAAAAGGATAATTTTTTAAATGTAAAAAGAAAATTTATTGTTTCCGCCTGGCTCACCCCTGGGAGGAGGCTCCAGAGTAAGGAAGGCCGCCAGGCTTGAAAGTTTCCTTGTCATGCTTGCGGTTGAGCCTTCTGCTCAGCCTGTTCTGGGGCCGGCAGGCCATGGAGGTTGATCAGGTGGTTGCCCAGTAGTGGCTTACACCCTCCAGGGCCACATCTCCAAGGTGGAAATGGAAACCCAGAGACGTTAAGTATAGGATGCCTGCATTTGCAAGTGGATGATAGCCACTATCTTGGTGGAATAATTTTGGTGGATCTGGCAGCTCATGGTTAATATGCAACAAAGAGTTTATCACAGAAAATGGTGTTAGATGGCTTTGGAAGCTGGGTGCCGTGGAGAAGTGGTCCTGGAGGGTGGACATGGACCAGAGAGGGGGTTCACGGGTAGCCTGAGTCCCTGGGCGTGTTGTGTGCAAACACTGGTGAAGCAAGCTGGGGCTGGTGGGCACTCTGTGCCTTTACAAGCGTTTTGCTGTTTGCAGATAAGTATGCCTTTAAGATTATGGTTCAACTCAATCAAGAGAAGAAGGAATAAATAAATAAGAGTATTATGATACTTACTCTACTGGAGACTTCTCTCCCACTTATGGTCATTGGCACAGCCTTTAGTGGGATAAGTGCTCAAACATCTGAAACTTCTGTCAACAGCATGACCATCAACTTGTTTCATTTGCTTAATTGAAAAGATCTTTTATTTCTAGGACAAAATTCAGAGACAAAATAAACTACCTCAGGACCAGAGATCCTCTAGTAATACCATAGTTGTTGTTCTTAAATCACATATATTATACCTCAGCTTTCCAGACATTTTATGGGATAATTATGGTAAGGATGATTACTGCAATTTAAGAAGAAACTGAATTGAAGATGGTTAAATGATTTGCTTAAGGACACATGGTTAGTGAGGGGAAACCTAGGATGCAAACACAGATGTCTTCAGTTCTAAGGCTACTGCTTTTTCTAAAACAATGAATTCCCAGATACATTTTGATAAAAACAAAAAAGTCAGCTTTATGAGGAGGACACAAAGTGAGGTCCATCAGAACAACAGAAGAATGATGTGTACACTATATAAATATACAAATTCTTTTCTACGTCTGTATTGATAAATCAATCAAAAGCCTGTATGAGACAAAGCAATGGGCAATGTGAAGTACAGCCGCTGTGAGCAGAGATTAACTCATAATGCTGGGGAAATTATTACTTTACTAGGAAACATTCTTCACCTCTATTTGTCTTTGGAGTTGTAGCACAGGAAATTTGCCTGAGGAGCAATTTTGAGAAACAAAAGATGCAGACAAATTTTAAGGAGGTCAGAGGGGTGCTAGGGAAGAAAATTGCCCAAGGAAATGTTGACAGAACAGATGTATTTAATCTGTGAATGATTATTTAAATGGATTTTTTTTTTTACTTTGAAGCTTTAACTATTGTTAAGTCTTCATTATTCATAATGATGGGACACATGTCTTTAATTTCCCCCACCAGGCTTTGTTGGTTCAATCTCTTCCACACCTTAATAATCTTATTCCTTGGTTCACTTCTCTCCTCTCCGCCAAACAGGGACATCGGCAGTGCTATGCATGTAAGAGGCACTCACCCAGTGTGTCCTATTGATTTACAGTCTGACTTAGCTTTGTTTTCCTGACAGCAACTCTCTATGTGCCATGAAATGGCTCGAGAGAAGAAACCATAAAATCCCCAGGTAATAAATAGGCTTCATAATTAGGCACTGGGTAACTAATAAATGTTTGTATTAGATGTAGTTGTTTATAAATATTCAGCTAATTAGTTATATATTTTTATAACATCCAGAATTGTGAAACACAGGCCAAAACCAAGTTGTCTGTTATCTAATCTTTTCATTTTAAGAAGCTTAATCTTTCTTCCTTCCTTCCTTCCTCCTCCCACCCCTTCTTTCTCTCTGTCTGTAACAAAATATCAGCTACATATAAGATCAGGGTAATAAGAGGACCTACTTTTTGATGTTGTCGTGAAGATTAAATGAGAGAATCCACATCAGGTTCCCCACACTGTCAGCTTATTTTGTGATAGGTTGTCTGTTTATATTGGGCACTTGTTTTTGCCAGACACTAGCCTGAGTGCCTCACGTGAGTTGTGTCTTTTTATCTTATCACAGTTACTTAAAAGATGACACCCCTGGTCCCGGAGCTAGTAAATGTAACGGCAATATTTGTCCCTAGGTGGTCTTGTCCTGCTCTCCCAATTCATACCCATAGTGCTTCTCAGTCTGCACGCCTGTGACTTGCTATTCTTTCCCTTCGTGTGCAGTGAGTACAGCTCCGCCATGTTTCTCAACAGGATTTCCAGATGGAGCGAAAGCTTAGGTCCTTTGAGTGAGTTGAGGGAAGTCCTTCTGCAATAAATCAGCAATGCAGAGATTTCACGTTAATATTGAAACCACTGAGAGCTCCAAATTTAATATATCTCCATGTAAGTTATCAATAATAAAAGCTCTGTCAAGTATCAATAAATGCAATTTGAAATATTCTGGAAGTAAATGTTAAACATTTATTATTTAATGGCATGGAAGTCAGTTACTCTTTTCTCTTCATGGCTGCAAAAAGGACTCGATCTGGTAGAAAATTTCACAAAATTATGAGTACTTTGAATGAAAGAATCAGAATCCCTTTGATTTTATTAATATACAGATCTCAAAATTTGGTACTTATTTAAGTGCTAGAGAAATAGCCAGTATATATTAAAACAAACAAACAAACAAAAACCCTGCAATTAGAATTTCAGTAAAGCTCTTTGATGAATGGTAGATAATTGAAAATGAACTGTTATACTGACAATAATTTGAGGGACAGTATTAGATTTGTGTATTTTTCCCTTTGAAAGTTGTATATTTACTCTTGACTAATTCTTTTGACAACATCCTTGGCAATGTTATTCTTTTTCTTGAAGTGACTGATGTTCACAATTTTTAATTCTCATTACCAAAGTTTAAATCTACATACCAACATTGACTGTTTGGGGGTATGGATTTAAATCAATGACTGTAGAGTACCCAAGAAAACCGGAGAAACATGAAGTCTCTCACATTTTATGCAGTATATCTGTGTCCAAGGAAGGTCTGTTCCTTAAGAGACAATTGTCTACCTTAACTTCCAGAGAGCATGTGAATCTATGGGAACATGTATGGATTACATCCATCCTGCCTCCTGCCTCCAGTGCTGGACCCCAGCAGTTGACTCAGTGTAACACAAAGGTGGATCTCTGTACTTGTTGGATGGATAAATTCTGACTGATTCATGAAAGCACTAGACATGTGATTTTGTGTGTGATTTTTAGATGGAAGTGGCTGTTTCATTCATGCAATAACGAGTGAAGAAAAGTTTGTAAAACAAAGGTTTAAATGGCAAAGGCTTTAAAAGTAGAAGGTTATTAGTAATTCAGAATCCAAACTTGGGTGTGAATGGTAAGTGCATGCAGTGTAACTATCTTTTACTGTCCTATTTTTGTATATCTTATAAACATTGTTGTCTCAAGATTATGTCTTGGGTAAATATGAATTAGTGGAAAAGAAGAAAAATGTAAGTAAACGATGCTCAGGTACATTTTTGAGACAGGTTAGAATTAGGAAATGTGTTATATGAGGACACACTTTCTCCCTTAAGGCTTCACATGTCTAGTAATTTTGCTATTTCTGTAGGAAACATCATCTTGCATGAGGAGATAGGCCATTTTAAACTACATAGACAATTCCATCGAGTTAAAAATAGATTGTGTTCTAGAAGTTCATTTGAATGTTAATTTTTTAGAAGTTACAACCTATTTTCTCATGGAAGCAATGTGAGAAATAGGGCTTCGATTCCCAAGGAGCCAGAAGGTGTCATGACTTGTCCAAGTAATTCAATGTAAAAGTAAGTGCTCTGGGGTAAGAAAGAGCTGCATTCAAGTTCCTCCTCTCCAAGCTGCACTCAGGTTTCCTCCTCTATAAAATGGTGCTAATTATAACAAACACTTCAGGGAGTCTGTGTGGGTTAAATGATGTAGTGATTCTTAAATGCAGTACATGCTTATGTTGCTGGTGGATGCAACCAGTGTTCCAGGTTCTTGTCCCATCCCAGAAAGAATTCAGAGACAAGGCGTAGAGGTTAAAAAAAGTAAAGTGAGGATTTATTAAAAGATGGATAGTACACTCTCAAAGAGCGGGCAGGCTCAGGTGAGCGGCTGCCCTGAGTTTTTTTGGCAAGTTAGTTACATAGGGTGTGAAAATGAATGGGCGGAATATTCACTGGGGAGGGAAGAGCTTGGGGTTGTATTCCCTGATTATAATCCCAATTCCACCTTGCCAAAGGGAGGAGGGATTTTTGTCCTTATTTATTCTGGATCAGAAGTGTCATGGCGTCGGTGCATGATGGGTACTTCTGATCTGCAAGGCTAATTTTAATGAAATGAGGGCATAATGAGCAAAAGGTTACATTCGGACGCTGGAAATTGCTGACTTTTCTCACCTTTCTTTGTTAGTCTCCAGGCTAAAAGGTGTGGCCCCTTATCAGCCCAAAGGTTCCTGCTTTTCCTTCTCTGCCCAGGGACCCCTGGTGCTTACATGATGTATGTTTTCCTGCATTTGGCTTGTGCCCCTCCTTTCTGGCCAATTCTGGCCAAAAAAGGAGCCATTGTTGTCTCCCATGGAAATAAAGTCTACCAAAAGCCATGCTGTCGCTCTATCTGTAATGCTTGTGTTGTATTCCGTTCCTTTTGGAGCCCTGGAAATCAGTAGTATTTAAAAACTATCCATGTAATTCTGCTCTGCCTCATCAGGGCAGACGTCCTTACCTTTCCTCATGCTCTTTTCCCAGCTAGAAATGAATCCGTAGACTTTTTTTTTCTTCTTTCTTTCAAGTCCCAGCTCGACTGCTACGTCCTCTCAAAAGACTTTTTCCTTTCTGGAGCCAGAATTAATGAAGAAAAACTCAGATGTCGAAGAAGGAGCTAGAACAGAACTAGTTCTGGAACCACAGCAGGCCAGGTTTGTGGCTTTGCCTGCTTTTAGGGGTGGTGGGGCAGACGGTCTAGTGTCCTGGATTAGGACAGGGCTCTGGTGTTGGAGGTGGACCCGGTGAGAGTACTAGTCAGGGATCTGCCAAAGTAAAGCTGAACACACTGAAGTAGCTCAGAAATCCAGTGGGACCTGTTCTGTATAAACTTGACAGTGACCTGTGTGGAAGCAGGCGCCCTTCTGGAGCCCTAGACGTCTGGTCTAGTTCATCGTTAGCATCCCACTAGCTTACACAGGGCTAGTTAGGTGTTTGTTCACTGACTTGGTTATTTGATTATAAAAGAGATGAAAGAAAGAAGGGTGAGTATGCAAAGCCACGTTGTATAGAGCTTCAAAATTCTATGGTAAAGTATATTCACTGAATTAAAACGTCATTTAATGTATAGTTTTACAAACAGTACAAAAGCCTGCTGCTTTTAAATTTTTTATTAGAAATTTCAGTTTTTGTTCTCATTCACAATTCCCCATTGAAGAAATAATTCCAGATTTCACTTCAGTCCATCATTATGAATATCCACGTCCCTCGTGTGGTGATTTAGAATAGAACAGCATCGTGGGGTGAGAGGAAAAGCCATCAGTGGGTATCAAAAACTATGAGCTTTAATTATGGGAGTTTTAAATTTGCACATACTCAGTAAACATGCTACCCTTATAAGTTTCCTAGCTCAAGTGTCCATACTTACAGAATGAGAAGAGTCCCTTGGGAAGAGGAAGATCAGATGCATATTAGCAGACTGAATTAAAACTTGTATCATCTTTTTCTTTTTTTTTTTTTAGCTCACCAAAGTGTATTGACATTTCTGACTTTTCTAAGGAAAGAATTTTACAGTTTGGTTTTTTTTTTTTTTCCTTAAAGGGTAACAGTTACCAAAGGCTATGATGTATTGGTACCCACTGTATTCAGAAGATGACGGTTTTTGGCTTTATTCCAACTCTCCCATTCAGCACATGGCTTTCGCAAGGGGATAGTTCTACTTTATAATTATGCTGTTATGGGCAACCGCTTCAGCCAGGTGCAGTGAAAATTTTTATTCCCTTCATGGATGCTAAGCCAGCCACCCCCTGATGTATGAGGCTGCATGTGTTTCTGTGAGTGCTGATTCGCATGTAAAAGTTCCAGTTTTGTCCTTGACCTTCGTGTCTTTTATTTCTGTTAAAGCTCTTAAGCTTATTTTTTCCTTCCTATATTTTTGAGTACTCTCTCTCTATGTACCAAAGACTCCCCAGTTAAACTACTAACCTGTCTCTCTGTCCTGAGCTCTCAGATACATGTATCTAAATGCCCCCTGAGCATCTCAACTTCTAGATCCAACAGACAGCTGTGACAGTGTGGTTTATAAAAAGAAATATATATTTAGTCTTTGTCCCCATTCCTGGCACCAAACTCCTAAAGCCTTGGGATTTCCTAAGTGATGAGAGCAGTGGGTGTCTTTTATTATGTCAATGAGGTGATTTTTGGTAAGCCCCTAGGTAACCTAAGGGTGGGGGCTGGTTGCCAGTGGAACCAATCACACGATTAGAGGGTTGGAACTTCCAGTCCTTCCCAGCCCCTGCCCCTCCCCAGCCTCTGGGGAGGGGAGAGAGTTTGGAGATTGAACTCAGTCACCAAGGACCAATGAATTAATCATGCCTAAGAAATGAAGCTTCAATCAAAACCCAAAAGGACCAACTTTGGAGAGTTCTTTTAGTGGTACACTCAAGAGAGCATGGAAGCTCTGCACCCTTTTCCCCACACCATACCCTATGCATCTCTTCCATCTGGCCTTTCATCTGTATCCCTTATAATACCCTTTGTAATAAACTGGTGATCTAGTAAGTAACTGTTTCTCTGAATTCTGTGAGCTGTTCTAGTAAATTAATGAAAACCCAGGAGGGGGTTGTTGGAACCTCTTATCTAAAGCCTGTGAATTAGAATCACAGGCCACAACGTGATTTGGGATTAGTGCTGAATTGGGGTAGGGGAGGTGGTCTTGCAGGACTGAGCCCTTACCCTGTGGGATTTGATGGTTAACTCCAGATAGACAGTATCAGAATTGAGTTAAATCTGTGAGACACCCTGTCAGTGTCCATGAAGAACTGAGTTAATTGCTTGGTGGTGTGGGAAAAACACACATTCTGGACAGTTCAAACTCAGTATGTTAGAATCTTAACACATATTTTCTCTCCTTCTTATTCATTTTCACAGCAACATAGCCCTTTCACTATATGCTTATTTTAGTGAATGTCACCTTTATTTATGTAGCTACCTGAGACTAATCTCAGATCAAATCTCCAACATCTTCCTCATCTCTTGCAGACAGTAAGTCACCCTTCTTAACATCTTTGGGGTCAGTTTCTTTATCTCTCCCTATATCACCACCTTACTTCAGAGCCTCACAATTTTTGGTTTACTTTACTGTGATAGCTTCCAAAGTATTCAGCCTACTTCCAGTCCAGTTCTTTCCTAATCTATTTTCATCTTTTACCCAGGCATGGTGACCTTTCTAAAACACAAACCTTGGATTTTAAATTTGCCTAACATTCTTCTGGTTCAGTAAGTTCTATGTGTTTACTGCATCTGTTTCAACTTAGCATCTCTAATGTTTAGATGAATACTAAATATAGGATATTTACTAATTCATTCTCTTATTCATTCCTTCACTTTCTATCTAGCACCTCTGTCATCCAGGGACTGGTACATGTACTGGGTATACAAATGTAAACAAGACAGCCAAAGCTGTGTTCTATGCTAAAAAAAAAAAAAATAGTGTGATACCATGGAAAGTAAACCAAAGTGGCTATTATATATAGAGTTATCAGAGAAGACCTCTCTATGATAGGGTCTTAGAATCTTAAGGGTGAGTAGGATTCAGTCTTGAGAAAAAGGGGACAGGGTGGGCTAAAGGGAAATTGCAATGAGATAAGGTTATCCAGCTAAGAAAGGGCCAGAAGACAGAAGTGGTCAATACGCTTTCCTTCCCTACCTGAGTGAGTATAAAGAAACAGGTGAAGAACTTCTTTATTCTTTGACTTGGCTGGATCACAGACGTGGGAAGAGCTGCTTTCCAGTCTTTTTACGCTATTGCCTTTGCATTTCCATTGGGTACTGAAATCCACAGTCTATTTAAAAGTCGTCACTGGGGCTTAGTGAGCTCCATTGGCCTTCAGACTGTTGGTTGGGAACATGTGAGTGCCAACAACGAATAAGCCAGCAAATCCCCGTGATATTTTAAATGGATCCATTTCATGACATTTTTCCCAGTCTTTTAAAAGCCTTAAGCTGAGACTCAGATGCATGACTCCAGAGTGAATTAGCATCAAGAAAGAGGACACTCTTCCTTTGTTTTGCTTCATGCTAAAGGGCCTGCTTTCACATTAGAGCAAGAAGTCCTCCATTTTTTTTAAAGCACTATCAAATTCAAATATGCTTTCTATTGTCTGCATAAATTTCCAAAAGTATCCTAAATTTCAAATAGTTCAGTTTATTAACTGCATCTTTCACTCATATGCAGAAGCAAGACAGTTTTATTTAAGCAAGACGAAGAAAAGTCACGACAATGGGGTAAGATTACACATTGTAATTCCACAGTCAAGATTGCTGATTTCACAATATTGTAAATAACCAGTACCATGCTGCATGGTATACTTAACTAAATTGGGTTAGTTGGCTATGGCACTGGATGAAGTTTGGAGGTGGATGGTACTGGGGTTCTGTTTGGTGTAGTAAAATATCAGAGATTTTGGAGCCAAACATTTTTCTCTTCTTGCCTCTGACCTTTGGGAAAACATCAACTCCTCTGAGCTTTAGATTTGGGTGCCAGTTTCCTTTAATGCAGAATTTGCCAAACTTGCCTGGTGATAAAAATTACCTCTGGTAGTCCTGTCATTTTACCTCCCATCGTCTATACTGAGATTGTTGACCCTCTAGGGGAGGAAAAGTCATATATTTTATTCCACAGACGATTCTTAACACCAGGAAAATTGGAACTCACAGGTGTCATATGACTACTTAGACTTTTTCTTATTACTCCCTGAAAATTCCAAGGTTTACCAGTTTGAGAAACACTGACCTAAGAAACTAAAGGCTTATCCTTTTAAAATTATTACTGAATTATTACTGAAAAAGAGTGGTTTGCCTTTAATCCTGTCAAAATTAGTTTTAATGCTTACTTTTAAACGAAGAAGTAAAAATTTTAAATTCTCAGAACTCATAAACCTCTGAGACAATGTGGGACAATCCTTAGTTGGACAGATTCAATTTTATTACAGAGACAACCATACCAGTGGAGTCAGCGTCACTCTTTACCGCCTAACTTTTCCTTATTCCATATCCAGTTTCCCATTCTCAAGCATCAGAGGTGTCCTGATGGACACAGAATTCCCCTTGTGGAATGCCTAGTAGATGCCAGTTAGTAAGATGTTTAGGTCTAGCTCCATAGTATTATCACATGAATTAAAAAAAGCTATTTCAAGAACTGATTTTATTTTCTGTATTCCTTTCTGGGGGTAAGAAGTAAATCATCTGAAAATGAGTATATGTACACAAAGTGCGTGTTGGAGGGGGTAGTAAAAGAACTCCTGGAAGTCATCTTGTAGTCAGAAATCCACAAGCTCAGTCTCCTTCAGTTTCTACACACAAAAGGAAGAATGTTTATTTATGTTCAAAATGGAGATTCCTAGATTGCAAAGCTCTTAACCATCAAAGCAAGCCTCACCATACAGAATTTAGCTGAATACTCCAGACATTGCTAAAACATTTTTAAGGGTTATTGAAATATTTCCTTGCAGTCTTTAATTTTTCCACACATATTTTTCATATAGTTTAAATCTGCCTGGATATCTAGTTTTCTCTCCCATTTTCTTTCTGTCCCCCCACCCCGACCCACACCCCAATACACACACACACTCTACAGTGTATTTTCCCTTGGAATTCATCAGTGTTTTTCTGATAATGTGTGTGTGTGTGTGTGTGTGTGTATATATATATATATATATTTCTGAGACTGCATTTGGCCAGGAAATCTAGGACATGGAGGAGGAGAATTGAAACTTTGCTTAGAAAATGAGACTTTAGATCATTATGGGAAATTAGATTATGTACTCATTAGTGGTCTCTCTAAACACAGTTATGATAAATAATATTTTGCTTTCAGATGTCATCCAGGGTATCAAAAGATGAATTGTCCTAGTGTATATTTTACAGCACACCCCTTATCTTAGGTCTGTTACTTTAAGTGTATCAAAGAAAGATATACTTAAATCAATATGGACTCTAGGTCCTCAAATAAAAGTGAAAGATATATTTCCTCCTCTTTGGGCAATCTCTGTCACAAAATAGGCCAAGATGTGCCACATTCCATTCATGAGAAATTTGTTTTATTCAGAAAGTGCTACTCTAGCTTTGTTATATGAAATAACAGTGATGTGCATTGACTTTGTCTAGTACTTTGGAACAGGGCATCAACTGAGTAAACTATTTGGAAAATTCACTCCAATCTTTGTTATCCCAGAAAGTCTGTGTATCCTGTTAAGAACTAACACATGGTTTGTCAGTCCTCTAATTATTGTTGTTTTTTAAATTGCAAGTTATGGTCATGAGTATCAGAGGTGGATAAGACAAATTAAAAATGGTACGTAATTATACTGTATTCTTTCTCACGTGGTTAAATTAAAAGCTCATGTGATATTAGGTATCATATGTTTTAGATGCAAGATCCTAAGACATTTTAAAGGATAGTTTCTCAAATAGTCATTATTAAATAATAAATTAAAAAAATAAAAGCAATAACTGTGCTATGATAATGTTTTTATTTTTTAATGGGAATGAAGTTTAACAAATACAGCTAAATTACACCTCAATAAATAATGGATTCTCTATCTAATTAATTAAATTTATAAATGACCCCTTGTTTAGGCCATGCTTAGCTAAACCTGTTATATTCCCATCTAGCAATATTGAAATTACTTTTTTCACAAACATTTCTTCTTTTTCATTTGGTAGTTTGTCACTTGGAAAGCAAATGATTTCAAAGTAACCCTTTTTGTGCTACACATAAGCTAGGTTGGATTTAAATTAAAAACTGACATGACTTCCAATTTTTACCTTTTTTGTGTGTTAGTTTTACATAATTGGTGAAGAATAGTGAAGAAGCCAAAGTCCTAGGTAATTTAAAACAAATGAACTTTGAGTTTTGAATCTGCTTCCCCACTTTGTGAGCTTATTTCCCAGATAAGAAAATGTCAGTACTGTAAAGTAATAAAGCCCTACTGACTTTAGGAGTTCTGACTACAAGAAAGGGGGGAAAACTACAGGTTCTCTAGTTAAAAGTGTATTTTGCTTTTTTATTGTAGAAAATTTAGAAAATACAGAAAGGGGAAATAAGAGAAAAAAACCTTCACAACATTGTAAAATGACTATAACTCATTAAAAAATATGTTTAAGAAAAAAGAGAAAAAACCCTCCTTTAAATTGTATCATTCAAAGGTAGTTTCTTTTAACCTTTAATGTATTTTCTTCTAATGTTTTATCTATATTCACCTTTAAGGATTTTCATAGTGGTGTATAAGTAATGCCAAACTCTATTTAGGTTTTTTTTTTCAACCAGTGCACGTCATGTTTTTCCTATATTATTATAAATTTCTCACAGATACAGTTTTAAATAGCTGCAGAATATTTCATTGTGTTGGTATCTTATAATTCATTCCATTATTCCTCTATGGTTAGACAGTTAAAGAACCCCTAATCTTTCATTATTTTTTGTACAGCTTTGTATTTCTCTCATTGGCATGATGCATTTCTGTTTGATTCCATGTATCCTTAGGAAAATAAACCCTATCAATAAACTTGTAAATAAATTTTTCTCAAATGAAGCCAGGTGGAGTTTTCCAGAGATGGTAATGGTAGTTGACAAAATTCTTACTATTGAATGTAGAGCTATATGGCTTAAAGAAATAATATTAGGTATAATTGATTTAGTACTTTTAAAAGTTGATATTTATCAATAGCCAATTTCAAAATCATTATTTGCAAATTGATATAAAATGCAATGTAACTTTAACTAAATGGCAAACATCAGATGAAAAGAAAATTTCCTAATTTACATAGTACATGTACTTATGTTTTGGCTAAATGCCTGAGGTTGAATTCTGTCATGTGAGGAATAAAGTAAATTTCAGCAAAAAAAAATAGTGGGAACCAATTTTGTCCCTCACCGACTCTGCAACCTGTCTGCACAAGGACCAGTCTGGGACACCATGTCAATGCGAGGTAGACTGATGAATTGCATTTCTGTCTCGGTCTGGAGCACTGATTCCAAGCAAGGTTACACCGTTATTGTTGAAATAATAGCTGGAAACAGAGAAAGTGCTATTGATCCTTTCATCAATAAATCACAAGTAAACAGTGCAAGCTCCTTGAGCTCCTAGGGGAAAAAATTATATCTTGTTTCCCATTGGTCCCCTTAAATAGAGCAGGATCATTCACTAAATACACTAAAGGGAAGTTTCAAGTCCACGTTGACTTCTAACATCTTTTTCAGAGAAAATTCTCTGTAAGTTCACCTCCAATGACAAACAGTGTTTACTGTAACTCTTCCTTTTTAATTTCTCCTCCTCCTTCCAGTTCGTCTTCCTCCTCCTCCTTTTCTGCCTCATTCTCCTTCTTATTCTTTATCGAACACTGCTTTCTTTGGGAGAATAAGAGACACTTCTAAATATAAAAAACAGTTCTTAAAAGGAAAAAACAGGTGAGCAATCAAACAGCCCTCTCTCCTGTGCTGTTTTCCCTGACAGCGCAGATTGCATTGGCTTCCAGACTTCTGCCAGCACTGGGTCTCAGGTGTATTGGGGTTTCTGAGGCCTGGGGACATTCTAGTGGCGCACTCCTGTGGCGCGGCAGGTGAACGACCCAGGACAGATTTTAACAGTAGCCAGTGAGTGGTGGGAGGAGGATGGTTGGGGACACTGGAGGTTGCTGGGGAGGATCAGCCTGCTCAGTAAATGCAGCAGGTGATTCAGGCAACAGTACCGGAGTGCCTGTCATGGTCTAAAGATTTCACACAGATAGGCCATAGGTTTTGGCATGTTAGCAAGGCACAGGGGAAGGGAATTTAAGAGCGAGTAGACGGAGCTGACTCGTCAGGTCTGAAGTGCAGCCATAAGATTTCTGCACACAGGAAAATAGAGTGAAGAGCCAAGCAAGTCCAAGTCTAGGAGAAAATCCTTACAGAAATACACACTTAAGGATATATTTATTGCCCAATGTTGTTATGCAAATTGTGCTGTAATTGCATAATGTTCTGCTGCCTATTTAGAATTTTTAGCAGATTTCAAATTGATTGGGACCTCCATATGATTAAAATGAAAATCTAATTAGAAATAAGTGTGTGCATACTGACTTGGCAAAATATTTTAGTATAAATGTAATAAACAAGTCACAATTAGCTTAGGTTACATGTGTGTCCCTTGGTACCAGAGTAATTTTTAAAAAGTAAGATAAAAAGTTAGTAAGCTTTAGCTTCTTTTATACCATTACAGTGTAAGTTTCAAAATGTGATTATATCTGTGGAGGGAGATGAACATTAGAGGATGGTTAAATTAAAGGTAGTAATGCATCTTTTGGTTATACAGGAATGAATTGTGGAAGGTACAATACTTGAATGGTACCGAAATTTATTTTAGTGCCAGTCTTCTATAATTATAGACCAATTATGTCCCCAGCATGAGTTGTTTTTGTGAAAAAATCAACCAACCAACCAACAAACCAAGTACCAGCTTTCAGAATCAAGACTGTGGTACCTTTCATCACAAGGAGTCACTTCCTAAAGAAGATGGGCATTGGTGTTGCTAACGCATCTTTAGGTGATAATGAAAACTCTCAGTTATTTGGCAACATGTTTTTTTTTTTTATTCAGTCAAATACTATGGGGAGGAAGTATGCTTGGGGCAATCTGGGGCAAGTTTGTGGATGGCTAGAAGGAGCTGGTTATTTCTTATCATCCAAATTTACCTTTGTCCTTCATTTTTTAGAATATAAATGAAATGTTACTGATATTTCAGACTAGGGATTTTGTTAGAATAGTGATGAGAAGTATGCTACTTAAGACAATAAAAAGCAAGATTTAAAGAAACATAAAACTTTAACTATAAAAAGGCCAACTTTTATTTAATACACCTTGGTAAAATCTACCACAAAGAGCACACAGAGTTGACAAAATGACTATCATCCTAATTTTCAAATGTGAAAATGGAAGTTCAGAGAACTTAGGTGTACAGATCACATTCTTAGCGAGGGGCAGGGCTGGAACTTGCACCCAGGTCTTCTGGTTGCAAAATCATAGGATTATACTTCAGAGAAAAATTCTTAGTAGGCTACAACACACATGTGGTTGAAAAGAAAGCACATGAACTCAGAATCCTATGATCGCATAATCTACATATGTCTTGTTGCAATAATTTAGTAAGCTTCAGGGCTTCCAACAGCCTCATAATAGGTTAAATATCTGCAGCCTTGTTTGTCCTCTTTTCAATATTTAGCTTCATCCTGTAGATCGATGAACCCAAGAGAACTGTCCACAATGATGGAAATGGTCTCTGTCTGCACTATCCAACATGGTAACCAATAGCCCTATGGGACTGTTGAGAACTTGAAATGTGGCTAATATGACCAAGAAAGTGAATTTGTATTTTTATTTCATTTTAATTGATTTTTATTTAAATTGCCACATGTGTTTGATGGCCACCATATCATAAAATGCAGCTATAGACAATATATAGTTATATATTGTATAGTTATAGCTCTATGTTTTGAGACCTATTTCTTCTAATGTACAGTAATAGGAGATACAAATGTAAAAAAAAAAAAAAGAAGGAAAGAGACAGCTAAGATCTGAAATAAGACAACCTTCTCTGTAGCATAGATAAGGAGTCAAAATACAACCACAGGCCAGCCAAGTTTAGAATCTGTAAGAAGACAGAAGCTGGGAATTCCCAACTCAGGAAAATGAGAAATTTAAAATGATCCATGCCAGCTTAGGCAATAAAAAAATTTCATCATACTCAAGGTGTGGTCAATTGTCCCAGCCTGTGACCAAACTCTGCATGAGGTTAAAGCTTAGATTAAACAAGGAAAGTAGAACTAAGCAGCGCAGCCTGGAGGTCAGGGCTTGGGCTGTGTTATCACCTGGCTCAGTGACTCCTGTTACCTCCAGGTCTCCTGTTACCTCTGAGGGACAGGAGTCCTGAGTTTCAAATATGAGACCTAGTCTGGTCTGACACTTCTGGTGAGCTTGTCATTTTATTTGTATATTAGAAGTATCCATGTCTAATTACTTTAATAGAGACAATTTTGAGTAATGAGAACACTATAATCACTTCCTTCCCAAACAGGCAGACCTAGGGGTAACCTGGTCATTTGGACTGAAGGGTACTAACGAGGGTAACAATGATAGCATTCTGCTGCAGACTCATTCCCGTTCAGGCCTCGTGAGTGATGTGTCTATATTCCTGAACCTTAATCTAATAAATTTAAATCTGCAGTTTTATAGCAACTTCAGCACCTATTACACAACATGACTCAGTTTTATGTGACATAATCAGGCAAATCATGAAGCTGGGAGCTGAAGCCATAAATAAGATTTGACTCTAATACTTGCATCCAGCTCCATAATCAAAAGAGTAATCATCTTTATACGTGTGCCGTTTAGTCAAGTTTTTTTTTTTTTGCTGGAACATCTTAAGAGAAATATTTTTTCAAGACCTTTAAGTTTTAAAATAACAGATTTTTCAACTGTTATTTGAGGGCAGTATAATAATTGTAAAATGTCTGCATTTAATCCTGAATCATTACATTTACTTGCAGAAAAGGCAATTTCTAATTGTATAATAAAATGCTGATCTTGAGGGGATCTAAGTAGTTAAATAGTGGCAATTTTTTAACTGTTCTGTGTATTCTACTTTAAAAAATTTGTCTGTCCTTAGAATTGTTTGGTCATTAAGTTATACTTACTTCTCATATATGAAACTGAGACATGCGTGTTCTAAGATTTATCACTTGCGTCCTATTTTAACCCTCACAGAAGCTCCTCAAGGTGAGGTGTTTATCACAAATGAGGGGGTGGAAGTACAAAAAGGTTACTTTTCCTAAATTGGGTTTTCAATCCAAGCGCTATTCTATATCTGTTTTTTGTTTGTTTGTTTGTTTTGTTTTATTTTTGTTTGTTTTGGTTTGGTTTTTTGAGGCTCAAGATAGAGTTCTAATGATGCTTTGGTTATCTGGTTCCTACCCCAGAATGAAGGGTTTTAACGTTTACATTGATTAAATTTTTATTCACCTTTTGGGGAATCTATTTTATACTCTTTGTTAATGTGGCACCAAATAACTATTTTGTGGAAACAACCTATGGATGGTAAATCCTTCCCAGAAGGATTAAATATTCCCTGTTAAAATAACCGGAGGCCTCTTCTTGGCTCTGACACATTTTCTTAAAATCTCATCTTATAATTCAGTTTTAGCCTGTGTTTTGTAATTGTCCATTCACTAGTGATGCCTGGATCATAAAATTAGGATTATGAGGTTGACATCTAATTTTTAGCTTGACAGGGAGAGAATTTACATGTAAATAATAGTGGAATAAAGAAAAAAATCCAAATTAAACATAGATCTCTATAGAAAAATGTTGTAATATAGGGGAGGTACTCTGTATGCAGAGAGACAAGAAATATGATCTTTTTATTCTGTTTACTGAAAATGACTTAAGTCAGTAAAACCTTGGGAAATTCAGTTTTCTATAAAAATGATTTGACAAGACGTTTTCCAGGCCACTGACCATGTGTGAGGTGAACCTGCACATTCATTTTGAATTTATGACCCAAGTTGTTCCTTTTAACTCAGATTGTAGTAGTGAGGCCTCTGGGGAAGATTCAGTGCAGTTGTAATGTGAGGTTGAAACGAATTTTAAAAGGTTATCTATTCCTATTCCTTTTTCTTCTCATTTTGGCTGAACCATTCAAGGTGGATTAAGTTTTAAGACTATTAGAGAAGAGGGCTCACAGCCTTTCACTAACTTTAATAACCATCTTGCTCTATGCTCTATTTTAAATTTATATCAGCCCCCCCCAGAGGCAGCTCATAGGATGACTATGAGAACAGTAAGGAAGCTTGAAACTATATCAGATGAGGAGAGTTGAAGGAATTTTAGCTAATTAGGAGAAGTGTAAGCAATTTCTTAAGCATTGAAGAGATGTGAAAGAGAGAGAGAGAGAGGACCCTTGTCTTCTAAGAGTTTCCTATGCTAATGGATAAAAATTGCCAAAAGACAAATTTCAGCGATATATTACAAATAATCTTATAGCAATCACTGAGTGTTTTCCATATTTGCAGGTGATACTGTAGAAGGAATTAAAGCACTAAACTGGTTAAGAGCTGGCTCCCATATCGTAGACAATGCATTTGAACCTCAGGGAATTTAATTTGTATGACTTAGGGAAAGTTAATTATATCAGAGATGGAACCTAAAACTAGGTCTATTTCAAGTCCAATGAGTATGGCATTGTACCCCATTTCTGACGCTCAGAATTTTAGTCAACCGTCATTCCTTCATTTTCGGATAGGAGACAGCTGAGTCCCAGACTGAGATGAGAACTTGTCTAAATAAGGACATCTACAAAACAGAAAAAGACTTGCAGACACAGTAAACAATCTTATGGTTACCGAGGGAAAGGGGGCGAGAAGGGATAAATTTGGGGGTTTGAGATTTGCAAATGTGAACCACTATATATAAAAATAGATAAAAAAAAACAAATTTCTTCTGTATAGCACAGGAAACTATATTCAATATCTTGTAATAACCTTTAATAAAAAAGAATATGAAAATGAATATATGAACGTCTATGCATGACTGGGACATTGTGTTGTACACCAGTAATTGACATATCATAACTGACCATACTTCAACTAAAAATAAATAAATAAATTGGCAGATAAATGAAGTCATAATCAAGTGTGGCTTATATAAAGGGCAAGTTATTAATGTGAATTTTTTGCAAAGATAGGCTGAATTATGGATAGAAAATCCTCAAATATTGAAGTGGGAAAACCTGCAGAGCTCACTTACCTCATGTTAAGCTCCCCTCTATAGCTGGCTTGAGAAAGGGTTACTCAGCTAGGGCTTAAGTGTTCAACCTTGTGAATACTCCTTTTCATGTTTGCATTTGTCTTGTTGCATTTGCATTCGTTGCATTTGCATTGTTATGTTGAACCAGAAAACTGTCTTCTTTTCTGGTTCAACTTCTGTACTTCAGAGCAATGTAGAAAACATTTGCTTTTCCTTTTTATGAAACATCCTCAAACTTTGAAGCTGTTTCGATTGGTGGAGTATTCTCACTATGATGAATTGTTTGGCTTTTTGTTGTTCTTGTTGGTATTTTTTGTTTACTCAATATACAGTTGAAAAAGTTAAGACTCAAGTGATAGAACAGAAGTACATATCTTGGGAAACAATTTGTTTTTGAACTGTATTCCTATGCAAAATAGAAGTTACATATCAAAAAGAAAATGCACCAAGAGAAATTTAACTTCATGAACTGTGAAGTGGAAGGTGAACAATACTTCCTTTTTACCACCAGAGGTCTTCGAAGGACCTATTATAGCCGCCTCTCCGCCAACTGTGGAGGAAAATTCTCTTAACAACGGAGCTGACAGAGATTCTTAGCAAGTAATTTACCCGAGAACTTAAGTAATTATTAGTAGTCTGTAGCCTTAAGGCTAAATATTTCCTCTAGGTAGAGTTCAGGGCAAGAAAACAAAAACTAATAACCAAACTCTCAAATGCAGAAAAATTAACATATATTATTTTATATTTTATTTTGATTTATTGCTTAATCCTTTTATTGCTGGGGAACTTCTGAGGTTAATTGCAATGATTAAAAACTTCTCATCAACATCATATGAAAGAGGAAACCCACATCATTTATATGTTTATGAATGCATTATATACTATGAATATATAAAATATCCTAGTTTTGCTTTTCAATTTAAAGGTTAAGAGACATTGTGGGTTAATTCCTTTGACTTTTCCTAAACCATTGGGAAGAAAAGCTAAGCAAAGATTTTGTATCAACTTAGAAAAACAGCTCCCTGTTTGGGTTTTAAAAAGAAAATGACTGTAGATAAAATAATGGAGCCTATAATATGCGTAATAATTTGAGTAACAGCTGTCTAACTTCATTGGTATTTTGTATTTCTTGTACTAATTACTTATTTAATTCAGTATTTATTGAGAGCCTATAATGTGTCTGCTATTTTACTAGTGATAGCATAAGTAAAAATTGCAATCACACATGATCACCGTTCTCAAGAAATTCAATGTAGTACAGGAAAAAAGGCAAAGAATTACATTTCAACTTTATACATGCCACGTTAGAAAGATGAGAAGAAGGGCAAGGAAAACCCAAAGTGTGGGTACCTAACTCTTAACTCGGGGAGAATCAGAAGATTTCAACCAAGAGCAGACTCATGAACTAGCTGTTGAAAGACAAAAGGCAGCCATGAAGTGAAAGGTGGGGAAAGGAAAGCAGTGTTTCATGGAGGAGAAAGATCATGAGCAAAGCAAAGCTGGAGGCAGAAGAGAATAAAACATAATAGGAATGATGGGAAGTGGACGGAGAAATATGGCTGGATCTGTAAGGATTGTAAAGGCTAAGCTTTTTCCTTACTATGTGTAAAATGAAATTGAGAAATACATCCTTGATTGTTTTATTTTGAGGGTAACAAAAGGGCTCAGGTGAAAATATTCTGAATTCTTATTTGTAATTCTAATCATTAACCATATACAATTAAGCAGAGGTTCCCTAGTCCAATCACATTTTAAAAATAAATTCATGCAATGACCTGAAAAACAATTTTTAAGTTTTTAGTATATATTCTAAACTCTAAACAGTTTTTGTTTTCTCATGAAATTTTTCACCTACCTCTTCCCTCCTGCTGTAGGTTAGCATTCTTCATTTTTCTTTCTTTTTTTTTTTTTGTTAATCTAGTGAGAAGGGTAGTGGAGAATGAGCCATATCTGACTGGTAGGAGAGGGAACACTAATTAATACAGGTGTGTTCAATGAACAGTTTGTGTGTTTACTGTTCCTATAACGCAAAAAAGAGGAAGCATAATAAAACCATTCAAAATAGGAAGAAACCAATACATTTTAATTGTATTTATGGTCATAACAGTAACGGTCCCTCAAGGGAGTTACACAATTCAACCATTTTGTCCATAGACATTGGTTGGTCTTGTAGTAATACACACACTATTGTCTTTGGTTTTGCTAGAGTACAAATGTTAAAGAAAGAAAATGCTGGATCCTAAAGTTTGAGGCTTTAGGTTCCTGCTTTTGCAGGACTTAGTGTCTCTCTATTTAAATTTGAGTAGGAAATAAAACAGACTGGAAAATCTTAAACAGTCTCCTGGCCTCTCCTCTGATTTTCCTCTGCCTGATTCAATCATCCTGTTGACTTCTCTGTGTCTAACCCCTGGGCAGGATCTCCACGAGACCGCTCGTGCTGTTTTGCCATCTCTCTCCCCAGGCCCTTTTCTTTCCTTGTTCTACTCTCCTCTAGTCATACCAAACTTCTGTCATTTTCATATCTTGGCATTTTAGGGAAACTTCTGGGCCTTTGCACAAGTTGTTCCATCAGCCGGGACATCATCTTCCTTTTCTCCCATCACACCCCTGTTTGATAAGACAATTATCATACTGAAGAAACTATAGTGTAATAACTTTACGGTAATTATCTCTTTGCACATCTAATTCTTACTAAACTGTGAAGGGCAAGGCTCTTGTATTTTCACCATGATAGCCTCAGCACCTTGCTTGGTGAATATATTTGTGTTGAATGAACAAAGGAAGAGCTGAAGGGAAATATATGGATATTGAAATAATCATATAAATGATGGAACTGTTTGGCTCAATTTTTAAAAACTTGAGGCCAGATTAATTTTCAAATCTAGATGTTTTAATATAAATAATCTAAGTATCATTAACTTAACTATCTTAAGTTTTAAATTTTATGCTACCAAAGACATAGAGTTCTCATTTTTTCTCAAGGTAGTCTAGAATAGCATTTGACTACAGATCTTCACTAGGATTTATTTAAGTCAGTTGGTGTCATCTTCAGGCTCTCATTTTTTCAAAGGGAAATATGTTTTCTTATTTATAACTAGATTAAGCACCCACTGAAAGGAGAGTCATAGATATCTGACAGGTTCTTGAGTCTTGTTAATAATCCTTGAGACAAGAAACAGAGGAAAATATCCTCTTCTTTTTCTGATATGTTTCAAGTGATGAAAAAGCATAAATACAGACTTAACGCATTTGATCTCATCTATCAGGGCCTCTTTCCGAGGAAGGCAACATGACTCATATTGTTCCTTGGGGTACAGCAGTGGGTGACTGTGTGAATGAAAGAGTCCATGGAGACGTTAAAGACCTCTGTGGCGTTTGCTTTCACCTCTGGACTTCAATAAAGAGACTTGCTTTCGTTTCAGTATCACTTTACTTGTTAACCAGTATTTGGGAAGAATCTCACTTGTAGACTTTGTGCATTTGGCACGTTGCTGTTGCATAAGGAGACTGAGACCTTTATATCTGCCAAACAGGAAGTTGATGTGGTGTCAGCCTCGTCTAGTTTTTCCTTTACACCTAACCAGGCATTTGGCAAGAACACATTTAAACATGTTGAAGAAACATTTAAGCTTGATAAGGTTTTTCTATTCACAGGAAAAATATAACAGAAAGTGCCATGAGCAGATGAACCAGCGCCACGTTGAGCTTCATTGTTACTGAAACGAATCTTAAAATTTGAATTTCTTTCCTACTATTTATACTATGATTTAATTTCTAAAAAATTCATCTACAAGTGGATTTTTGGTTATCTCTGTCTGAAGTTGGCAAACTACTATTAGCACCACCAAATCCATCCTAGCCCTTGTTTTCTTTTCTTTTCTTTTTTTTTGTCAATAAAATCAAAAAGTCCCTCTCATTTATTGTCTACAGCTGCCTTTGCTCTACAACAGAATTGGGTGGAAGCAACTCTATGGGCCACAAAGTCTAAGCTATTTATTGTCTTGCTTTGTCCAGAAAAATTTCACTGATGCCTGATTGTAGTTGATGCAACAATTTTATTGGCCTATATAATATTATTATTTATCAGTTGTTCTTCTTTGGCTAATGCTGTAACGAGATTTATGTTCTACATTAAACCTTTACAGCATACACTAAAAATGGAGATAGAGATTTTGTGTGCATTGAATAAAGTATAGGTTAAAATATGTATAGTAATTCTTTATGAGATAAAGGCAAATTGATAAAAGGCAGATGAAATAAAGACAACAATGAGCAGAATGAAGAAAAATATCATTATAAATAACAATCTGTCAAAAAAAAGCCTGTTTTGAAAGGTTGTTTTTTTTTTTATTACGACATTGTTTATTATAAATTTCTCAGGAAAAAAAGACTCTAGTTAGAGCAGAGTTAATACTACCTGTGAAAATGAAAAAACTTCATCTATTTTAGGACAGAGAAGTTCTACCAAGGTCAATTAAGATAATTTTCCCATTCTTAAGCTATAACATTGTTATTTGTGTCATTTGTACTGCAGTTCCCAGTAATTAAAACAGCGGGTTACAGATGGGTTATTTCAGCATGGCCACACTTGTTTTCTTGCCCTCCGGTTAGATGGACATTGTCTTTTGTAGGCACTGCCCACTGTCCCTGGGCAAGACTCCCTTAGATTGTCCTTGGACAAGAAAATTAGCCTAAATAGATCTCTTTTATTTGTCTCATAAGTCTTTCAAACAAACTGTGTTAGTGACTGCCAGCTAAGTTGCTCCAAACAGGAAAAAAAAAATCAATAATCTTATACTTTTGATGTCAACCTGACATAAAGTTAAAAAGAAAGAGATTCTGTTATTTAAGAGAAGACTTTAAATGAGTTTCTTTGAAGTGCATATTTATCTGTAAACATTTTTTTTTTTAGGTTGACAAAGAAATCACATTCCTCTGAAAATTTTCCAGTTAACATATGCCATTGAAATACCTGCCCACAAAGTGGCAGTTAGGAAAAATTTAGGGAAGAAAGAGGAAAGATGAGAAAGTTTCAAAACAATATACTCATTTGTTTTTGGAATGAGAAAGTATGTTTTTGGGAGAGTATCAAATGTATGTTTATCCACCTACTTAAGGTTATGCAAAATTTGTGGAAAGACCTTAATACATACTGCATATGTCCCTTAGATGGTCCAAAGTTTCTACTCCTTTCCATAACCAGAAAACCATTTCTTTTCTTCCCCCTAAACCAGTGAGTAGAAACTCAAATAGGATTTTCCAATGCATGATGGAAAATCATATTTTAAGTCTTAAGATTTCTATGTGTTAAATGTGCAGTTTAAATTATATAATTTAATCAGTATGCTTGAATCCTCACAAGTGCTTGGCACTGTCCCAGGTTCCTTTAGACAGGTTTCTTTGTTGAGAATTCTTGAAGTTTTAATCAATCAGCTGCCTTGGTTTTAGATACAAATTTCTTTCACAATTTCTGGTCCTTCACATAGCTTCTGCTATCCTGTCTACCTGTATTGCTTGCCACTTCCCCTCCTCACCATCTGCCAAAATCCTACCCATCATTTCAGACTAAGTTCAAGCCCCATCACATTCGTGAAGACTGTTTTGATCACACAGCCTGACAGGGTCTCTCCTTCCTCTGGTTGGTCATGGCGTTTATTACAAATTCCACTCAGAGATTTTCTTTCCTACTGTTTTGTATTGCCCTGACCTTTAGCAAACATCTTATTTGTCCTATTGGTCAGTACCTGGGTCTTATGTTTTTGTGTCTCTCCTCATGGTACCTTGAATAGATTGGTTACTCAAAATGACTGAAAAGTCATCTCATACAGGATATGACATTTTCGATAGTCTAAAGGTTACACATACCAGTTGCCCTTTAGCAGTAATTTTAATACAGGAGGGTTCACGAAATCATTCCCACATATGGAACTAGAAGAATAATCTCTTCCAAATCATGACAGATTGCCCATGAATAAAATACTCAACAGAAGACAGTTTTATGCAATATCAAATCTAAAAGCAATTCTGTCTTTGTGATTTTTATGGACCCATGCTAGGGCCTTAGTAGCCTGAAGCCCTGGTACTTAATTTTTAAAAAGAGAGAAGTGTTGGAATGTATTCCTCTTTTGAAACAAACACCCTGTTGTGAGGAAAATCCTGTTTGCATCTAGAAAAGATATGGAAATACCCAGCTTGATGTCCGTATGTTTCACAATCAGAGGACTGAAGTCAATGGAGTAATAAATACCTGGATGTTGTACGATACTGTTTTTGGTAAAATAAGAGAGGGCAGTAGAAAAGTCTTCTTGGCTTAGCTCTAAACTTTCCTGTGTTTTGAAATTTCAACTTCTTAAATTATTTTTGAAGAACTCAACTTAGGCCTCATCTAAAGGGTTATCATTACTTTAGAGTTGAGCCTATTACAGCATGATGGAAAGCACATTATGCAGACATTGTTATGAAGTAAAAAGCAATTAGCATGTGTTGAGCATCCACCCACCCCTCTTCCAGGTGTTCAGGTAATTTACTCCATGAGATGATGTCAACATTTTTGTCCCAGGGCTGCATTTCAAGGACCTGAGGCTTGAGAAGAGGGTCACGTGTTTGCCCAAGGCCAGGCGACTGAGAAGCCAGGATGGAAAGCCAGTTCATCTAATTTCAAAGCCAATGCCTTTCCTGCCCTGTGTTGCCTTTTTCCAAGAATGAATTATCAACATTTAGAAACCTTGCTTATAAAAATTCCCCCAAAACAGAGTTTTTAGAGGATATACATATAAATTCATAACTAGAATGTATATTGTATATGTTCATGAGTAGATGAAAGGGCAATTTGCAAATAAATTTCAAATTACCTTCAATAAACTTTCTACATGCAGCCTTTGGAAAAAGCAGGATTTACCATGTAACAGAAATCGTTAGCTTTTAAAAGAGTGTGGCATTTCCAACTCAAATCCAGTGTGTTCTCCGTTCGACCTCTGTATCCTTGCCTGTTGTATTTTCGCTTAACTTGCCTTTCTCCTTTTTAGAAAAAAACAATTTCCCTCTAATGGATTTTCTTTTAGGGTTGAAACTCAGTTCAATAGGAATCAGACACTCGGAGCTGCAAGAGACCTGAAGGCAAAATTGAACCTAAACCATCATTTTACTGATGAATAAAAAGCTGACATTCAGTGAAGTGAAATGATTTATCTAGTCTGCAGGAGGGATCTAGGTCTCCTGAGTCTCAACTCAGTGGAACTCTGTGACCCACTGCATCTTAATGAGATGCTCAGAGATCAAGCAATTATGAAGTCGATCCACACTTTTTTTTTTGTTTTGGTATTTATTGACCAATTTGATCTAGAGCTGTCATTATTAATTCAGTGTTTGAAATGCTATTTTTAATATAAAGGCTATAAAAAATTAAAAGATGACATATAATGTAGGAAAGTAGATATTATTAAACTTCAGTGTAGGCTTCAGGCTGTCTTTCCAGCTTCACTTTTTACCCACTCTCCCCTGGTTTGTTCTAGAGTTTGTCATACATTTCATGCCTCCATGATTTAGCCGCTTATGCTCCTTTATCTGGGATTTCCTTCCACATCTTGACTGTCTGGAAAAATTCTACTTTTTCTCCCTTTCTCATGTCTTATTCTTAGCCACACCTTCCCGTGACCTTGGAAGAATTAATTTTCCACTTGTCTGTGCTTTATATCAACCTATATTGTAGTATTTATCCTTACCTTATTGCCATTATTTCTTCACTTATCTTTCCTCTTCCAGACTGGAAGCTCCTTGAGGGCAAGACTTTGTTCTAATCATCTTAGTATCCCCCATGACAACATCATGCTAGACACATAGTGGGAGCTGCGAAAACATTCTTCTTGAATGAATTACTTGCAAATGATGGTCTTTCAAAGACAATGCCCTACAAGAAAAACTGAAGTCTGATAATTAAGTGAGATCACATGATCTGGTAATTATCACAAAATTTGCTGTGGTTCTTACAAGTTGAATTTTGACTAGTCACAAGGTTTGAAGCAAATGCCTTATTTTCAGTGGTCTGTGTTTTAGGTTCCTCTTTTAGTAATAGAGATTTATATGTCCCCAATCATAATTTCTTACCTGCTTGTCATTCCTAACAGCATTGATTTAATTAATCTGTTGCCTCAAGAATAGCCTGAGTCTGCTCCTTCTATTTTGAAATAAGAAATCAAATAAATGACAAGTAAAATCTTTACATCACTTCAATTTTGGGAGATCTAAGGTTTAATATAGTGCTACACACACAGAACAGCTCTATTACAAATAAAATGTAACTGCTCATTTATAGAATAAATTCACATACAAATAATTTTCATAAAGCTATTCGTCTCTTCATTACCAGTAAGAATGAAAGAAAACTAAACTTCAGCTATAAGATATTAATTCAATAAATAGTTTATCAGCACAAATGCATTTATCAATATACCCCCTCCCCAATCTTAAGCATGATTAATAAGACACTGGGCTGCTAAGGATGGTATCTTCTGGTCCATATATAGAGTTACATAATGCACAGCTGTTGGTGATTAATCAGAGTTTGTAATGGCTAGTGAGTTCTGTACTTCTCAGAAGAGAAAAAGCACAATTTTTTTTTAGTGTGTAATCTGAGTAAACAAATTCTGAACAAACGTAATGCTGATTTTATCAGTTTCCTATTCATTAATGGGGAGCGTTTGCTTTCTCAACAATTGAAACCAGTGAAACGTCTGTATGTGTGCTTCTACTGGGCTTGATGGACCTTGGTTATATAACAAATTACAGTTGCATAATCTACGACTGAAACAATGCTTAGGTGGTATAAATGAGCTACTCGCTCAGAGAGTCTCAAATTGTGCAGGAGGCAGCTGCTCAAGTGTCCCAGAATCCAGGATTCTTTAAACGAAGTTTCTAATAGACTTGCTATTTTTCTTTGCCGTATCAGCAAATAGAAAAAATGACCCACCATTTCAATGGCCGTAGTGGAAACCAGATTGTCGTGGAATAGATTTAATTTGACTCTGTCTTCACCCTGCTTCACTGCCAGAGCCCAAGTTGCTATTTATCTGTACATCACATGTAGCTAAGTTTAGAGGTATTCTACCCGAATATTTTGATTAATATACTACATATGGTATTTATTTCCTCTTTTTTAATGATGAAGTATTTCTCTGACAAATCATTGCTTTTATTCAGGGGAAATGCATACACTATATATAATTAAATGCTACTACAAAATGCACCATCTTCATTTCCAGTTAATCCGAGGTATTGTTACAATTCCTTTAGTACAAATTTCACCTTCTGTTTTGAGAAAAGTTTCTGTGAGTGCTTCTGAAACAGATTCCGGCTGATAACTGAAAGTGTGTTTCCAAATGTCCCCAGCTTACTGGATTATGGTATTAGGGCATTCATTTCTTTCCTTCTAGATACTTCTACTCACTGTGAAATTTTGTCATGTAGAGCATGTTACATTGCTTTCACTGAGACGTTACATTAGGTCAAGGGAAACTAGTGCCATAGGATCATAGGATACATTTCCCAAAGAACAGACCTGGAGCCTCTGAGCTTTATATTCAGGGGATTTATTGGGGATTGTTCTTGGGAATAAGTAGGAAAAACAGTGGAAGCAATGTTGAGGAGGATAAGCAGGTGAACTATGATACAGTCTCAGCAGTGGCCTCAACCTACAGAAAGTTCTGCATCCGGGATGGCTCTTGAGTTTTGTGTTTTGAGGCAAGAAGCCAGGCTTTCATGCTCCTGTATCCATCAGTCACTGAATACAGGCCACTGGGCTGGGGAGGGGACTGACCTTGGGTCGATCTGCTCTCTTTGACTAAGGCTAATTGTTGGAGAGAGACTAATCAGAGAGCTGTTGACCACCAGTACTCCCAGAAATGGAAGAAATGAGTGTTTCAGTCCTGAGGAGCGGTTCTGGACAGCACACCACAGTATCCACTATAATGAGATGCCTCACTTTTGGTATATTTGTAAGGCCAGTGTGAGTGATAATTAAGTTGTGTGTTATATGGAACATTAAAACCGTTGAAGTAAACTGTGGGTTGTAAGCAGTGGATAATATTCAAATTATTTTATCGCATGGTTATCTCCAAATAACTTTAGAAATGCCAGCCTCTAATTTCCCACTGAGACCCTAGGGAAGTTATAGTCAAGATTATCATTAGCTTTAATGAGAATAATTTGTACAGAATCCCATGCCTTTGACAAAAAATAAAAACATCCCCATGTGCGAGGCTTTGAACATGCCTTTGTTTATTTCAGCCTTTAAATGAATAGAAAGTTGTTTTGTTTTCAGAGCTTTTATCAAAATGACATTAAAGATTTTTCATATTTTTGTTGCTTTATTCCTAATAGATTCTCAACTATATCAGTATCATATATGGGTATTTAAAATATTTCTATTAACCTGGGTTAAAAATTATAAGTAAGAAAGAATTACTCTGACTACCAGATGAATGAATACGGCTAAATTCTAAGGGTTAAATAGCTATGCTTGGAGTGAAGAGGACAATAGTAGTTGAACGATGTAAATTTTGATATTTATTGACACAATTATTGCCATGGCAAAAATAAATCCAGATGTGTGGTGAGTAACAAATGGCGGCAAAGTGGCATAATTGAATCAAACACATACAATTTGCTAGTTGAATGAACAGGTCAATTTGCATTTAACACAAAGGGATCAACTAGTATTTAGAATGAAAGTTGGTGACAGATGATGAAGTTATATAGTCCTATTTCAGTCAGTTAACATGTGATTGACAGATTTACTCATGGTGCTGAGCAATTATTTGAATAAATGTTTAGGATTGTTTTCTAAGCTTCAAGGTTTACCAAATGTGATTGTAGTTAATTCTTTAGATAAGCTGCACTAAATAAGTTAGCATATTCAGCCACTCAAATGCCAGTGTTGTTTTACCTCTATAATTAACTCATCCTCATGGTTTGCTTAATGGAATAATCGATCTGATCTTCGTCTCTGATAATATTGTTTCTTTGTCCATCAAGATGATGACCCTAACAAAATGAAGACTTCTATAAGGTTAAGTTTTATGTAGTAAAAAACCCAGTGAAATAGATCATTGGGTAAAGAGAAAAGGCAAAATAATCATACTTGTCTTAAAGTCTTGATTATCAGTGGACACTGCCCCCCCCCCCAAGAATTTTGTCTAACTTGTTTAGGTTAATTTATTCTTTGAACTCAGGATATAAAATTTCATCTGCTTTATGTTGTCTTAGAAAAAGATGGTTCAGAGGCCATATATTATACCCCTATACTCAGGTTAGGGGTAGTGTAAGTAGATAGATAGATAGATAGATAGATAGAAAGATATATTCTTATGAGAAAATACAGATGACTCATAGAAAAAGAAAAATATCTTAAAACCTATGTGGAGAAAACTGTGTTAAATTTAGCTGACAAAGACATCAGAATATGTCCCCCATCCTCCACTCACAAAACACATAGAAAAGTTGAATAAAATATAAGAGCATTAAAAACGTCAAGGTACCAAGTGGCAGAAATGTCGAGGGTGCTTAGCTGAAGAAGTGAGTTGTAGACAAACTGTTCCAGCTCACAGGGATATTTGAAGCATATATTCTTAATAGATGGTTGGTATTTAAATGTCAGTGAGCACTGATCATTGTCAGGGCCACAGGCCTGACAACTTTGAATTCTGAAAAAGAGAAGTGTACAAAAAAGGAAAAGACAAAAATTCTAGAAACTATATATACCTACATACATACAAGAAAATGAAAACATCATGTGTGTTAAATAATACACAGCTGAGGAAATATTAGGAAAGTACAAGACAGACTTAATGAAACCACAAAGAATAAAGGAATTATACTGTAGTATCCATCATTCATCAAATTCAAACTCAGACAGGAGAATATTGAGAATAGACACTAGTCTAAGAATTATGGACGAAAAAAATGTTTCAGATTGAAGAGAAATATAAATTTTCAGGTTAGAGGAAAATATATCAAGTCCCTGTAATGAGACACAATGTTCTGAAACTATAAGGTACCAAAGATGCAAAAAGATGTAAAGACCCTAGAGGGAAATGACAGATTATTTGTAAGGAGACAATTGGATGGCTAGATATCGTATTTCTCATTCGAAAAATTAGATGTATAAATACTCACTGGAATATTTTTGAATTGCTAGGGAGACGTAGACATTAATAAACATAAAAGCTAAAATAAAATGGCACCTATAGACCCTCACTGAAAGACATACTGAAGGACATACTTTAGCAAGAAGAAAATTGATTTAATAAGAAATGTTTGAAAAGCAAGAAAAAATAGTGACCAAAAAAATTGACCTAACAATCGTACAAATACTAAAATTACTAAAATCACTATCAATAACTACTTTTGGAGGGTTTAAAAACAAGGTGGAAACTAAATAGTAAATAGTAATTAAAATGACTAAAGAGGAGTACCTGAAGGGAATATAATTTGTTACATATATTTGAATATTTTGAAAGAAGAAAGTGATACTGATTAACTTTAGACTTTACAAGCAAGAAATAAAGTTAAATGTGTATGTAAAAATTTAAAGGAAATGGAACAACAATTTCTATTGAAATTTCTATTGCAACAATAGAAATAGAATGTTTAATTTGCCAAAAAGGAAGAAAATTTCTATCAAGTCAACAGAAGATAGGAAAAGAAAAAAAAACACAAGATGCTAAGAAAAAGATAATAAATTAAAAAACTCAGAGTAGGATGGAGAAGTAAATCCAAACATATTAGTAATCAGAATAAATATAATAAATTAATCATCCTATGAAAAGACTAAGACTGTTAGATTTTATTTAAAATTTTTTTAAAAGGTTGTTATTCTATATAAATTCTAACCAAAAGAGGCAAGGAATAGTTTTATCAGAAATATATAGAATTAATTCTACCTCTTCTTTTCTAATGTGGATATCTTTATTTATTTTTCTGCCTAATTTGCTCTAGCTAGGTCTTCTAGTATTGTGCTGAATAGATATGATGAGAGTGGTGATCCTTGTTTTGTTCCTACAGTGTTAACTATAGGCTTATCATATATGACCTTTATTATGCTGAGGTACATATCTTCTATACCCAATTTGTTGAGAGGTTTTTAATAATGAAAGGATATTGAATTTTTTAATTGCTTCTCTTCTATCTACTGACATGACCATATGATTTTTATCCTTTATTCTATTAATGTGATATATCACATTTATTGATTTGCAAATGTTGAATCATCATTACATCCCAGGGACAAGCCCCACTTGATCATGGTTTATAGTCCTTTTAATGTGCTGATGAATTTGGTTTGCCAGTATTTTGCTGAGAATTTTTGCATCTGTGTTCATCAAGAACACTGCTCTGTTTTTCTTTTTTTGTAGTGTCCTTGTCTACATACTGGCCTTATAAAATGAGTTTGGAAGTGTTCTCTTCTATTCTATTTTTTGAAAGTGTTTGAAAATAATTGGTACCAATTCTTTAAATGTTTGGTAGAATTCAAAGTGAAGCCATTTAATTCTGAGCTTTTCTTTGTCTCTGTCTGCAGGTGACATGATCTTGTATATAGAAAATCCTAAAGACTCCACAAAAAAAAAACAAACGACTTTTAGAGCTAATGAACAAATTTAGTAAAGTTGTAGGATACAAAATCAACATATAAAAAATTAGTTGTGTTTCTATACGCTAACAACAAACTATCTGAAAAAGACAATACAAAAGCATTCTCCTTTATAATAGTATCAAAGAGAATAAAATGCTTAGGAATAAATTTAATCAAGGGGATGAAAGATCTGTTACTGAAAACTGTACAATATTGTTGAAATAACCTGAATAAGGCACATGTATGTGGAAAGATATCCAATTTATATTGATTAGAAGAAGAAGTATTGTTAAAATCTCCACGCTACCTAAAGCTTTCTACAGATTCAATGTAATCTCAGTGAAAACTTGAATGGCAACTTTCACAGAAATAGAAAAAAAAAATCCCCAAATTTGTATGGAACCACAAAAGACCTCAAATAGCCAAATTAATTTTGAGCAAGAAGAACAGAGCTGGAGGTATCACACTTTCTTATTGCAAATTATATTACAAAGCTACAGTAATCAAAATAGTATGGTACTAGTATAAAAACCAACACATAGATCAATGGAACAGAGTAGAAATCCCAGCGATAAACCCATACACACATGGGTAACTAACCTTGGACAAAGTTGCCAACAATAGACAATGGGGAAAGGATAATCTCTTCAATAAATGGTTTTAGGAAAACTGGACAGCCATATACAAAAGATGTGGGGTGATAATAAAATATATCTAAATAGTTGTAATTGTATTTTATATTTACTTAACATTGTCAAGTTCAGAAAGTAGTGTCCTATAAGTCACTGTGCTATTTACTGAACATCTGTTATATGCCAGGTGCTATGATAATTTCTTAAGATAGCAAAAATATATGTCAGCCCCCATTTTAAAGAGCTCAATCTACCTAGTGTAGACGCACAAAAAAATTCTACCTATTGGAAGAGAAAGAGGACTAAGAAAACAACATGAAAATATGGAGAATTTTAGAGGTTTTTTTGAAGGAGCAGTTTGAGTTAGGTTGAGAAGAAGATTTAATGGCTTAGTGGTTTTAAGCAAAAGAGTAAGTGGTTGCAGACTATTTTAAAAGGAAATTTCCACAACCCAGTTATATAAAGATGGTTCAGCACTGGAAATTTAATTTATTTCATGGGAAAAATTAGATAAAACATGATTATATTACTGCCTGCAAAAGTCTTAAATACCCTTAGGAGTATGTTCCAGGAAGTAAAAGCAAATACATGTGGTGAAATATTAAAGACAATTTCATTAAAATTAAGAACACAGCAAGAATTCTGATGGTCACTGTGATTATTCAGTGTTGTTTTGGTCCTAGGTAGTGGAAAAAGACACTGTGGAATAGATGTAGTAAAAAAAAAATTCATTTTCAGATATGATTGAATACCTAAGAAAATTTGAGAAATTCAACAAATAATCTATTCAAATGAAAAAGAAAATTTTACTGAGATGACTGGCTACAAAAAAAAAAAATCCAAAGCTTTCCTTTTATTCTACTGTATCAGTATAACAGGATGTTAAGTTGGAGGCTTTGACTGAACTCCAAGCTACAAAGTACTATGAGTCAGACAGACAGGCTGAAGTTTCAGAGAAAGTGTCTGTGAACCTGCTGGATGAGTCATCTCCACCAAGGATCTAAAACGGTCAAGTTGCTGGAGATTCAGTGGGATTTGATGAGAACTGGTTGGAAAAAAAAAAAATCTGTGCTTGAGTCACATCTCCCATCCAAGTGAAGGGAGAGGAATCACTGACCCTCTTTCTCAAATCTAGTGAGATATCTTCACGAGGTGGCAAGGGTGACTGAAGCGGGTGTGAAAGGGACTCCTAAGTTATTAGAAATGATCCGTTTCTTTATCTAGACACTTTTTACACTAACATGTGCACTATGTGAAAATTCATTGAGTTTTACATTTCTGACATATGCCCCCTTTTATGTATATCACGCTTTAAAAATTTTACTTAAAAAATAAAAATATTTATTTAGCTTGTTGAAGTTAGACACTATAGACACTATACAGTTAATTGGGCCTTTTCATGTCCCCCTATTCTTTTTTTAAATTAATTAATTAATTAATGATGAAGAACCTTGTGCACGCTAAGCATGCCCTCTACTACTGAACTATACCCTCCCTTCGTCCCCTAGTCTTAAACTGATTGGAAATCTTTGAAATAAAGATAATATATTGGGGAAGGGGATAGCTCAGTGACAGTGCCTGCCTAGCATGCACAAGGTCCTGGATTCAATCCCCAGTACCTCCACTTGAAAAATCAGTAAATAAATAAAACTAATTACCTCCTCCCCTATAAAAATATGAAGATAATATATTTTCTCAGAGATTATTGAGAGATGATCTTATATAATGGAAGCTTACAGGACTGCTATCATCAATTTTTTTTTACATAACTATTTTCTTTTTTTACATAACCATTTCTTTTGTACCACTAAAGCAGGGATCTCAAATTGAATATAGAGATTCAGACAGGTCTGGATAATGGGTGTGGAAGTCTAATAGCCTTCCAAGAAGGTGATAAAATCCTTGTCCAACACTCATTGGACTGTGCCTGGCTCATAGACTTTTCTCAATAAGTATTTGTTGAATAGATAGGTTAGTGGAAGAATGAATGGATGGGTGGATTAAAAAGAGAGGGAGATTTTATCATAAATGACAGAGCCAGAACAGAGATGACTAAGAAATCCACTTCTGGATAATCAGAAAGTGGATCACTCTAATGAGTAGAAGACCTGCCCCTGGTATTTGTTTGCTGTCCTGATTGATTGCATTAACTTCATGTTCAAGTCCAGAGGACAGCAGGAGGTTTGTGAATGATGACTATGAAAGTGGTTTCATTAACCCTCAGTAAGACTTGAAACACAAGTAGCAATGCCTGGAAACACTGAGTGAATCCTTCCCCATGTTACAACAAAGCATGGTGAAAGTTTTGAGAGTTGTCTCTGTAGTAGTGAGTTTATTCCTAACCACTTGTAACACATCTCCTGGGATTAGCAACAGTAATTGAGGGGACATTTGTCCTGTGCCTCCAACCTGCATTGGCAAGTGTTGGATATAATAGCCAATACCACTTGAATTTTTCTGCCAATGTGATTTAATTACAGAGCCAGGACCAGGGTCCTGAGCTGCAAGACTCTGAAAGTAGTTGCCTCCTTAACTTTTGCACCCTAGGTACTTTTCTTACTTTACTCTAGTTCTGGCCTTGCTTGCTAACCATTAACTAATGATAACTAGTGAATCTCAGGTTAAATATATATATATATATTTCACTGTCTTCCATACCCACAAATGAAGCTTCCTAACAAGCAAATATGCAAAAGGACAAAGCTAATGATGCTGACATTAGGTAATGGCGTTTGGTAGACAATGATTTAATAAATGTAAATTCGACATCCTCAGACAAATGTTAGCTATTACAATTTTTACCCAGTTAACTTCCTCCCACATTGATTGAGGTCCTTCCCTAGGAATAACTAGACAGCCAAAGATGACTAGGGCACAATCGTTGCATTGGGAGCCTCACACTGATTTATTGTAGGAGATTTCTCCCCATAGCAATAGCAACACACATACAATGACCAGTCTCCAGTCTCTTACTTCATATTGTGGCTAAGGGGAAACATTTTCTTTTTAAGTTTTTCAATCATTTGAAAATTAGGAAGGCTTTCAAATGGCGTGTGACACTGACAGGCAGATTTGTGTGCTTTGGCGCACCACTTGGAAAAGCTGTAGTTTTATTTCTGCAGAGAATGATGTCAAAAACTTAGGACCAATTTTGGAGACTGTAGGCTGGTGTGGGACCTAATTTTAAAAATAGAAGTGTCCTGACTAATCTGTTATGCTGGCAACAGATCTAAAGACCATAGACTGATACTTTTGAAGATCTGAGAAAATGAAGACAAGCAAAGACAGATTTGCCCTTACCACAGTGGTTAAGATAAAGCCTTCATTCAGTTAGTACTGCGAAGAAATTTCATTTAGATTTTAACTTTCTGATATATAATTCACAAAGGGAATCTTTCTCACTTCAAAAATAACTCTTCAAATACCAAACAACAGAATAAATGTTTTTTACACTAGAAAAACATTTGAGATTTTTCTGACAATTCTCTCTGTTCTGGGGGAAAAGAAAGGCAAAAATGAACTTTGTTTTCCAGCGTTTTCCTAACAAAAGTCTTGCATTTGTCTCTGTGGAAATTTTGCCAACCATATGTTGTTAGAAATCTAACATTTGTTTAAGGTTAGATTATGTACTTCTATTATTTCATTAATTTCAAATGAGGGTTAATGCCATATTAAAAATTTTAAATTGCTAGTGAATTGAGGAACTTTGCAATAGGGTGGCCATGTTCAGCTTCCATACAGTGCCCTGAGAAAGGGGGTATACATAGTCTGAGCAAGTTCAAGATGACTTCCATAGGAGGAGAAGATCCAACTACTGAGAGAGAAGGAGAAGGGAGGAGGGGGAAGAGAGAGGGAGAGAGAATGAAAAATAGGAAGGCAGGATGGAAGGCAAGAAGGGATGAGGGAAAAGAAGACAGATGAAGTTTTAAAATATATTTTTATTGAGGTATAGTCAGTTTACAGTGTTGTGTCAATTTCTGGTATACATCACAATACTTCAGCCATGTAGGAACATACATATATTCGTTTTCATATTCTTTTTCACCATAAGTTACTACAAGATACTGAATATAGTTCCCTGTGCTATATAGTATAAACTTGTTGTTTATCTATTTTATATATAGTAAATGAATTTTTGTAGTTAACATCTGGGCTCAGATTTGAATGAACACAGTGGTGTGCTGGAGCTGGCTGGAGCACAGAGCACACTGTGTGCATCTCTTCCCAACTCTGTCCTCAGTAAAATTATGTAGGTCACTTCAAACAGACCACAGCAGAAGTATCACACTGCAAAAATAAGCAAATGCTACAAATCAGGATATCATCTGTCATCCTTGCCTCCTTGCCCCGCTGCCCAGGAGCTAAATCATTTACCGGCTTACTGGTTGCCCTGGAAACTCTCAATGGCCATTGTGATAAAGAAAAACAATGTAAGGAAATAGAAACAACTCATGAGTTAGGATGAAGGAATCAAAGGGGAAAGCGGGGAGAGAATCAGGATAGTCAAGAAAATAATTTAATCACCTGGGTGATCACACCTACTGGAAAAACACGCCCAGGTACTGAGCTGATTGGGAAAAGAACACTGGCTGTTTCTCTGATGAAACATTACTAATGCATGCTCCAGGCAGAGACTAGAAATAGATTCAGTAGTTCTCCTGGAGGTTTCTTAGATTAGCAGGGAGCATGTCCATTTTTCAGGTGTTAAATAAGATTTGGAGGTAAAACATAATTAAAATGTGTTTAGGATTCATAAGGAACAAAATAAGATAAATATAGGCACTTTTCATGAAGAATGGAGAAAGATTATCAGTAAAAAAGATTTTTAACCTCGATGCATTTGACTCAGTTTGGTGTTATCCATTACCATTGCTGCTCACCATAGCTAACTTCTTCAAGGTTCTTAGACTGTGCCAGGTACTGGGTTACTGACTTTATATCCATTATCTGAGTTGATACTCATGGCAATCATATTAAGTGAGCACTATTATTATCCTCACTTTACAAATAAACTAAATGAAATTTGGAGGTGTGAAATCACTTGCCCAAGGTCTGGTCCAGACTCCTAGCTCTAAGCTGCTTTAGCATGTTTCACTCTGCCATTCCAGGAGTTGCTAAATCTATTCTAAATGCAGAATTCTGGATTAAATTGAGTAACTAGGAATGATTCTCAAGTAAGAGAAGGTACCACTGAACTTGATTTTTCTGTTTTTATAATTGTGGTTCAAACTGGTATCTCTTTTTGCAATACCCTGAATATGGAACATATACTTCTCATACAGATGCATTATAGATGAAGTATTATTTTATTAATACAAAAAATATGAAAAAAGCCTGATTCACTATATAGTGTCTATTTGGAAACTTCAACAAGCTGAAGAAATATTTTTAGTATTTTTTAAAAGTAAATTATTTGAAGTACAATACACAGAAAACGGCATATGTCATAAATGTAAAGCTCAATGAATTTTCGTATAGTATATATACATATGTAAAAACTGCCTAGATGAAGAGGTAGACCAGTTCCAACAACCCAGGAGCCCCTCACATGCCCTCTTTGGTCACCCCTCACCCTCCACACACAATGCAACTACTACTAGCCTGATTTCTATCACCAAAGGTTAGTTTTGCCTATTTTTGAATTTATAGAAATGGATTAATAAAGCATGAAAACTGTAGCTGACATTTTGTTTGTTCAATATTATATTTGTGAGATCCACTCATCCTATTGTGTGTAGTCGTAGGCCATTCATATTGCTGCAAGATATTTTATCATTTACTTACTTACTCTACTACTAATGGAAATTTGGATTGAGAAATACTATTAAAGCATATTTCCTTCCCTTACTCTTGCATCTTAAGTTAAACCTTTTGAGCTGCAGGCGAAAGTCCTGGGAGTTGGGAAGAGTTCTTAGAAGCACTTGCTGGCAAATACACTAATATGAGTTAATCTCCATCTTTTTCAACTTGAGCTTCATATAAGTTGCCTTATTTACTAAGTTCCTAAAATTTTAAACATTCCTAAATCACTTCAGAGACAGAAGAGTTCCTACTTCCTTTTCCACTCAGAGACTTCAAAGGCCTTTGTAAATTCACATGTGATCCAGAGTTTCCCACATACCGCCAATACGGATGTAAAGGTCTCTAGTAACCTTATCAGCAACTATGAGGCTAGAACTTGGACTGAAAGTGTAACCCTGTGACAAAAGCTCTTGTTCTAAGAAAGCTCTTCAAGACAGTGTTCCAGTTTCTTTATACATATTATAGCCATTCTCACAGAGTTAAGGCTCAGCAAAAATTTGAAGATCTAAATTGAATTTGGTTATTTCAACAAAGGAAAATGGAAACTAGTACATAGAATGCATTAAATCAATTAATGACAAAAACATTTCCAGTCCTGTAGAAAATAAACAGTTATATCCAGCATACAAATATCCCCTTTCCTCTTATTCTAAAACTAGTTCTAGAACTAGCTTTCATATAGTGAAAGCTGTGAACCTTCTTCTTAGAATAATTCTTGAGGAATCAATTTTTTCCGTATGATTTTGGTGGGCCCACCCAGGATTCCATGAGATTTCTGTGGAGACCATATTAAGAAATGCTCTTCTAAATGTTTGACATCAAACATTTATTATCTGACTCTATGCCAGGCAATGTGCTATTTGTCACTCATGCATTCCCAATAGGGGTAATCTTCACCCTCAAAGGGGTAAAAATTTATTCTTAGGAGGTGAAAAAAATCTTACTGTATTTTATGTATAATGCACAAATGTAGATACAGTATATTAACTGATGTACGGTATACCTGTGGTATTAAAATTTCATGGGGCAGAGGCAAGTAAAAGAAGAAAAAAGTTATAAAATGTCTCCCTGGTTGGAGCGATGGAATTACATGGGAAGTGGGAAATGGGAAGGACTGACGGAGAAACCTGGCCAAGAGAAGTTTGACTTTAACCCTTTCAAGTAAAGTGTACATTGTAACCTCCGACCTAGTTCCCAGTTTTAATTAAACAGCTCTCCTGAAGCATCTCTGAATATATGTTATCTTGGTAAGAATACGCAATTCTGGGAGGCATAACTATGGATGTTTCCCACAGTGAGCAATAAAATAAGTAATTTGCCCTTCAAAGCTCAATTTTAGTAAATTTTTCATGTATTTTAAAAAAATCTCTGAATATAATTTTATGTGTTGTAATGGTTCTGGCACACTATAGATGTAACTGCCTCTAATTTCTCTAGCGATATCTCTTGGAAGTTTACAAATTACATGTAATCTTTTAATTTTGTACTTAGTGATATGATTTGGGAAGAAATGATTATTCTCTGAAGTAAGAAATATCATTTAGCATAATTTTTTAGTAAATTCACACTTGTAAAGTTTATAGGTAGACTTAAATCTTGGGATCTATTTTTAAAATAATCAGTAAATTATCTTACAGAAGAATGAACTAATTGCTCTATTCCTACAAAACATTCCTGGTAGTGGGTTATTTTCTAGGTATAAAGAGTATGTCATTTAATTCTCAGCGGCATATTTCCTTGGGAGTTTTCTTGTCACTTATCTGCTTCAACTACTCCTTCAATACAATTATAGGGAGTTTCACCATCTGCTAAGAGGTAAAAATCACATACCTAGAAAAATACAATGATTAACCTTGGCATTTTAAAAATGAATTTAAAATGTCATCCATAAATAAATATATCTGCTCTCTCTTCTCTTATTAATCTATTGCAGGAAATGGCCCTATCAAACAATAACTTTGGCCAAAAAAAAAAAAAAAGAAAAGAAAAGGCAAAAGCAAAACAAACAAGCAAAACCCATCACAGTGGGGGTCAATTTTCTCAAAGAATTGTATAATTTTGTTATTGACAGGAGGACCTGCCCCTAAGCATATGAGACTAAAGATCTTATTACGCTTGGTAGATAGGCTTTGGGCAACTTGTTAAATATGTTTGTTCCATTGTTTTTTAGTTGGAAAGCTAGGAGTAACATGAAGAAATTGTAGTAATAATTCCTACTTCAAAATTTTTGAGGCTGGGTGTATTTGGCTGGTGTCATGGGCTGACTTATACCCTGCCCCCAATTCATATGTTGAAGTCCCAGCCTTCAGTACCTTAGAATGTGACAACATTTGGAGACAGAGTTTTTAAGGTGGTTATTAGGTTAAAGGGAAGTAAGTAAGGGGAGCTCTAATCCAATAGGAGTGAGTATTTTTATAAGAAGAGGAAATTTGGACACAGATGCATACAGAGGGAAAATGATGTGGAGATACAGAGGGAAGGTGGCCACCCACAAGTGAAGGGGAGAGAGGTCTCAGAAGAAATCAACTCTGCTGACACGTAGATCTCAGACTTCCAGCCTCCAGAACTGTGAGAAAATGAATTTCTCTTATGTAAGCTACCCAGTCCGTGGTGTTTTGCTACCTCAGCCCTAACGAACTTGTATGGTGGGTTGACATTTATAAAAAAGTTCTTTATGAATTTTCAATATAATATACAGTTGACCCTTGGACAACCTGGAGGTTAGAAACACCAATCTTCCACGCAGTTGAAAATCCAGTTGTAACTTATAGTGAGTCCTCCAGATACACTGTTCTTCTATTCAACCAACTGCAGGTCATGTGGTACTGTAGGATGTATCTAATGAAAAAAAAAATCTGTGTATAAGTAGATCTGTGCAGTTCAAACCTGTGTTGTTCAAGGATCAACTGTATTATTTTTTGTGCTTTGCATTATTTTCTACCTGTTTCCATCTCTGTGTTATATAGTTGTCTTTCAGCTAGAATGGTTGGGTAGCAATACATAAAATTCTACCATGGGATAAAGGTGGTTTCTTTTAAGATGAGAGAAATAAGACTACAGAGTTAGGAAGACACAGGAGTTGTCCTATCTACATCTTAAATTGTGCCATTTACTTGGTAATTTCTTTTATTTTAAAAAGATTAATTATGTCTCTTTCTACTTCATAATTATACTTGCTGCCATGATGAGGATAGAATGATGAAACTAAATATTCCATAAAACTGAGATAATTCACATAAAGCATCTAGCAAAGTGCCGGGATAGAAGAGTGATAATGATTACTGGTCCTCTTCCCATTTCTTCTCTGCTCTTTTAAAGAAATGCAGTACAAAATAAGAAATAAACAATAACTTAAATTTAGATAAAAGTACCACTCCAATTATGATACTAATAGTGGTAAATTATTTGATTATTTAAAATTAATTATGTCTAATAGATATAGGGAGTTTACTCAGTTGTTTCTTTATGTAATTGGGGACAAGCTTTCACATATGGCTAATGTTCATTTAGAGTGAAATTAGAATTGTAAAGCCATAGTTTGATTTTATATTTTGTGAAATGAAGATCAAGAATGGTTTAGTTATAATGTGGTTACTGCATACTACAACTTATTTACTGAATTTCCAACTCTGGCCACCGCTCTTGACCAAAATAGTCAGGGAGGATGTACTTGTCTTAGATATCTGTATAGAGTGAGGTTGAGGATGAAAACCTTTTCTGTGGGTTTGCAAAGATGTTGAAACAATTTGAACCTAAAAACAATACTATTTTTACAAAAATTGCATAAAAGATAATAAATTTATAAATTTTACTATAAATATTTATATATGGCAAACTGTGTAGACTATATAGTGGATTCTGAAAACTATTACAGAATATTCGGTCAGACCTGCTCATGGCTCTACCCTCAAAGCATAACACAATGCTTGGTATGTATTAGCTATATACTTACCACATGGGTAGATGGATGGATGGATAGATGGGTAGATGAATGGATGAATACTAAGTGAATGACCTTTCTAAAGGGACTTGAGATATAGTCTAAGTTGCTGTATATATTACATAAGAGGTGATCTAGTGTATAATTTAATCAAAAGTTTTGTTTTATTGCTTAATTGTGCCAATTACTAGAATACTAACCTCTTGGTGAAGAAGTCTTTTTCTTCCTGAAATGCTACATTGAAAACAATCTCCACCTTGTATGTTATTATTATATGTCCTAGATAGCAACATTAAACATTTCATGTTCATTATTGTGTAGACGATATTTTTTCCACCTTTAGATTAATTGGTTACTTGAGGGGACATGTTTGGATATTCTTTTATTCTCTTTTCTCAGATTTGTCTTTAATTAGAGTGATAGATGCTTTTTCGGAGTTGACCTGGGATAAACTTAACCTGGAGTTAACTTCTAAAGCAATTTTCTTACTTGAATATGCAGAATTTTTATACTTCCAATGCTGTGGCTACTAAACTACAAAAGAGAAATTTCAAAGAAACTTGGGAAGATGGTTGACTATTAATGTATTTTATTATTTGACGTTAAAGATGCGTTGGTATTTTTAATGAGTTCTAGAATATTATTTCTTTTACTGCATTCATCATTTTCCTGATTGAATTGTAAAATTATATTATCAGTGTAAATAATTCACATGTTAGAAACTTCTTTTTGGTTAGTTTTTGAATGTATAATTTTAGTTCTTGCATTTTGATGAACAGAATGATGGAAGCAGTTGGAAATGTGAATTTTTTTTTGTAGTATAGTGGTATTAATTATAGTGATATTGAACTTTCTCTTACAGCCATAGAGCCTGCCTATTTGATTAACTAATTTTCTTAAATTATCCACAGCTTTCTGATATAGCGTCTCTTGCTTTCACTTTTTCTTTCTTTTTTCCTTTCATTCTTCCCTTATACCCTGTCTCATTTCAGAAAAGACTTGAGATAGCATAGCATATTCCACAAAAATTAAATATCTAAAGAGTAAATCACAGTCAAGTGCCTGTGAAAATATTAATTAAAATGAAAAATCAGGAATACAGACAGATCAGAATTCTAGAAATTTATTCAACTTCAGTAATATACTTAGCTCTGAGATTTGTAATGGTTAAGATTAAAAGCACAACATGATTATTCATATAAATTTCACTGTTCATGAGAGAACATACCATATTCTCAAGAAAAGTAATTTTTTCCAGGCATTTATTTTTCAGGTGAAATTTTTACAGAAGCCATAAAATGACATCATAGACAACATAGAAACAAACACCATGGCCAATTTTATTACAGGTAATAATTAATTTCAGGAAAGTACCTACCATGATATTTGTAGAGAAATAAGTTTTCATCCAGCTGCATCTTCAAATATCTTAGTCATTTCTCTTTTGAAATACATAGAAATTAGTTCAGGACAGTTATAATTACAATTGTCTTTGTACAGTTTTTTTTTAATGTAACAAGGAAATCTTCATCTACATTTTTCATTTCTATGGCTCAAAAGAGCATTTTGAGTGTGACTTTGAAACATGTATCTCCATTCTGCAAAACCAAAGTCTAAAACTGTCAAATGTTTTAGAAGTGCTAAAACTTGTTACAGGTTTCTTCATTATTAACCCACAGATACTCCGTTATTGCCATTCATGGTAACATACCAAATAGAATCTGAATTCTGTCGCGTAAATGAAACTATCCATTATTGGAACATTCTTTTACCTAATAGAGGAATATATATATATATATATATATAATAATCTGCATGTTTTATTATTTTCATCAGATATCCTTCTGATACTTGAAGTGCAATGTGGCTTTAAAAATAAATTCTAGATTTTTCAATCCACATCAGTTCACTCTACTAACCTTCCCATCAATCTGGCAGCATCATCTTGTCTGCCTTCCAGTTAAACACACGGAGAGGTTAAGGACTCTTGTTCTTGTAATCCCTTATTCAAACCATTGCCACATCCTACCACTGATTTCCATATATTATCTATTGGTTAAGTTCTTTCTGCTCTAACCATTTTAAAAGCTCTATGCCAATAATGAATTTGAGGCTAGACAATAGCAACATTCTTTACAGGGACTTTCAGTGTTCAGTCATCCCATCTCCTACATTAATCCAATCTTCCAGGATGATTAGAGAGGCACACCAATGCTGACTGCTTGGCATGAAACAGAGTTGCAAGCTGGAGAGATGCAGTACAATTTCTAATGATGAAAACAATCACCCACATAATGTGATATTCCTTTATTAAATGTTTAATGAGCACCTACTATGAGCCAAGTACTATTCTAGGTTATATGTATTTAACTAAGTTCCTCCAAATTCTTAATTATAGAATCAGAAGTGAAGGTAAACATTACTTTTTACTATAAAACTGTATACTGTGCAAAGACATTTGTAAGCCTCAATGTGGTTGGAAGTTAGAGAGTGTACTTACATCAGATAAAGGGAAAGAATAGGAAAGGTAATTTGGATATGGCAAAAACTTATGGCTATCTGCCCAATTAGAGGAAATCAGTAGGTGACGTGTATCTGAGCCAATCACAAAACTGTTATAATGGAAGCTCTAGAAGGGACACAGAAACTTCAACAATCTGTTCATCTTCTGGAAGTCTATTCCACACCAGCAAAACAACTGACAAATTCTTGCCTGGTCTTATTGATATTTTCATGCCCTAGAGGGCAAAGGAGGTGATTATAGGAACTATCCTTTTTTTTTTTTTTGGCCTAATTTTGATCAGCAAGAAGAATTTGGTTCATAAAGTGCCAATGACAAGAGACTTTGGAAAAACTGGCCATATCATTCTTAAGAATTTGTAGTATCTTGGGAGAGACATCCATTAGACAGGTACTCTAAGAAGAAATTCAAAAATTTCAGATATGGGAAGCTTAGAAGAAAGCTCAGGAAGGTAGCAAAGGTGCTAACGATATAACTATGACAATGCAAACTTCAAATTAATGAGGGAGAAAAGAAGGTCGATAGCGGAAGAAAATGGCATAACTATGCAAAGAACTTTATTATGTCTTCAGATCATTAAAAGACATGCACAGAAGATGAAAAGGAAGACAGATAACCAAAAGGAAGACAAATAACTCTAAATATAGGCATGTAGCATGGATTGGTTAAAAGAGTACAGGAAGGTCAACATCTCTAATGAGCTGAGGTTTGCAAAATTTGCTACCGACTGTTGAATTTGGGGTCAGTTGGAAATGTGTAGGGCTATTTTGGGTGAGAAGTCAAAACTGTTCTGGTTGATATATTTCCCCCCTTACTCTCTTGCACTTTGCTCCTTCTTTCCATTAAATAGGGACATTATCTAATATTAAAATAAATTCCTTTGACTTCTAGTATTTTCCCTAAGACTTTCTCACTACAATATGTAAGATTCATAGGTTAAAAAAATAATTTTCCAGTCTACCAACGCTGGAAATGGAAGACCCCAAGGCAAAAATGTCAATTTAGGTGTATCAGGAGGCCACAAGCTCATAGACAGAAGATAGAAGGAGACACCAGAATACACATCATCAAATGAAGGGCCAAGGTGATACTCACAAGAGAATATTTTCCTGACTTCTCAAGGTATTTCTCTAACAAGTTGTGATAGGATTATTATTAAAATATTCCATGAGAGAGAAAACTGGGGATTAACTTTGTTTGGCTTGACTCTTCAATGATGGTCTGGACATCGCAGACCTACCAGTGCTCTCCTGACAGGCAGAAAGTCAGAGCCAGCCTTGACTAGATTCCCGAGGGGCCTCAGGAACACCAGAGATTAATGGAAGATATTATGGTGTCAGAAATACAATAAAAAGGGGGATTTAAAATTTATATTGCAATTGGAAGAATAAAAAATATATGGAATGATTTAAGAAAAGTTGAAATTATTGATCTAATTGTAGCCATTAGATTTTTTGTCAAGGAAAATAATTTCAGGGTCATTGTAGAAGAAACTAATAATGGACAGGAGAATAATTAAATACAAATCTTTCATAAAACAAATAATAGAATAGATCACTCTCTTGTTTAAAAAGAAAAACTGCATGGTTTCTTGTTGTACATAGGGTAATATTCCCCCTGATTCTCTCTTCCATCAAATTCCCCTTTATTCTCCCTGAAAATGCTTATCATTTTAAAAACTTTTTGTTTTGAGATAATTTTAGGTTCACATGCAGGTGTAGGAAACACTACAAGAGGTTTTTTTATACACATCACCTGTTTTCCCCCAACGGTGACATGTTGCATAATTGTAGCACAATACTATGACCAGTCACAACAACAGTTTCATCACAGAGATTTTACTATGACTTACAGGTGTTCAGGGAGCTGGCAGGCCCCCACTCTCACCCCAGCCCACATATTACCACAGCAATCTCTTTTCCTCTGATATTAATTTTCTAATTTTGCATAACAAGTTACCACAAATTTAGTAGCTTAAAATTGCACATGTAATATCTCAGTTTTTGTGGGTAAAGAGTCTGAGCACAGCTTAACTGAGTCCTTCGCCGCAAGGCTGCAATCAGGGTGTCAGCCAGGCTGTGTTCTCAAAATCTGGAGGCTTGTCTGGGGGAGACTCACTTCTAGGTTCTCTAGGGTTAATGGCAGAATTCACCTCATTGTGCTTATAGGACTGAGTTCCCTATTTTCTTACTGGCTGTAGACTGAGAGCCATTCTCAGCTCTCAGAGGCTGCCCACAGTCCCTTTCCATGTGGTCCTTTAACACATGATACCCTACTTCTTCAAAGCCAGAGAGGGGCGGGTCTCTCACTCCAGTCTACCATGGTGAAATCTCACACACTGTCACCTAATCATGGGAGAGAAATCTCATCATCTTCACTGTAGAGCATAGCCTAATCAAAAGAGTGATGTGCCTTTCCTTTGCTTAGTCTTTTGCTATGTTCTTTTACTGAAGGGAGGGGACTATCCTGGGTGTAACACTGGGGTGCTGAGATTTGGGGGATCATCTTAGAATTCTGCATAGCACACCTCCCAATGTCCACATCACTCACTCTGCTCCAGCCACTGGGACCTTTGTTCTACTTCTGTCTCTTCTTAAAGTATCTGTAGTAAAGGAGCCTTCCTTCCTGACCATCCCATTTGAAATAGCATCCCCAGTGCACCCCCCACGTTCCACGGTCCACCATCCTGCTTGATCTAGCTCCGCGGCACTTCACACTGTTTGGCTTGGTATATACTTGTTTGTTGCCTGTTTATATTCACTAAAATGAAAATTTCATGGTAGAGGAATTTGGTCTTTTTCATTTTCTATCTCTAGCACTTGGAATGATGCCTTGTATAAAATTGGTCCGCAAATGTTTGTTGAATGAACAAATAAATACTTTATTTGGCAAATAGAGCCAGTATGCTTACATAATAGAAGTAACTCAGTGCCTGGATTTTTAAAACTAAATAATTTTGTTTGAAAAAACATAGTGGGTAAGCTCACAAGCTTTGGGTTATACTCCTTGTGATCAAATCCCTGTTCTCTGACTTATTGTGTCTCTGTGCAAATGATTTTCCCTCTTTATGCCTCAGGTTTCTTAGCTATATAATGACTAAAATGATAGTATCTCTTCTTTGGGTTTATTAGGAATTCTGAAATAACACATGTAAAATATGCATTAAAGTGTCTTGTAAACAGGAAATTCTCTATAATATCAACATATGTGATTGCTGGTGGTAGTCCATTGAAATCCAATTCATTAGCCGATTGCCAACTCATCTCTATTTCATATTGTGTGCGCATGACTGTTTCAGTGAGTTCTTCCCACATAATGAATGACCTCAAGACTTAGTGGATAAAAATAACTATTTTATTACTTGTGATTCTGTGGGCCAGAAAGTTGAGCAAGGGCCCCGTGGGGATGGCGCCTCTGCTTCACATGGTATCATTTAGGGCAACCCCCTGGAGTTAAAGGATAAGCTAACACAGTCACCCCAGTGACCACGTGAATTTAGGATGGACGTGTAACATAAGGTGCTGCCAAGTCCTCTTCCTTAATGACTAGTTATTGTTTATCCTAAGAATATGAATATAAGAGGGTGTATCTGCTTGGTTACGTAAAAGGGTGAGATTTCTCTGTCTTACAGTCTCTGAGCAGCTTGCTTGTGATGCCTATAGCAATCTTGTTTAATTGTTTTTTACCATCATTGTTTTTCCTTTCTTTTTAAATTGAAGTTGGAATCAGTTACAATGTGTCAATTTCTGGTATACAGCACAGTGTCCCAGTCATGCATATATATACATATATTCATTTTCATATTCTTTTTAATTAAAGGTTATTATAAGGTATTGAATGTAGTTCCCTGTACTGTACAGAAGAAATTTGTTTTTTATCTATTTTTATATGTAGTGGTTAGCATTTGCAAATCCCAAATTTATCCCTTCTCACTCTCTTTCCCCCTGTAAACATAAAATTATTTACTATGTCTGCCAGTCTGTTTCTATTTTTAGATGAGTTCATTAGAGTCCTCTTTTTTCTTTTTTTAAGATTACACATATGAGTGATATCATATGGTGATCTTTTTTCTCTTTCTGGCTTACTTCACTTATAATGACAATCTCCAGGTCCATCCATGTTGCTGCAAGTGGCATTATTTTATTCTTTTTTATGATTGAGTAGAATTTCATTGTATAAATATACCACAACTTCTTTATCCAGTCATATGTTGATGGACATTTAGGTTGCTTCCATGTCTTGTCTATTGTATATAGTGCTGCTGTGAACACTGGGGTACATGTATCTTTTTTTATTAGAGTTTCCTCTGGATATATGTGAGATTCTTCCAAAAACTAAAAATAGACATACCATATGATCCAGCAATCCTACTTATTTACTTTTATTTAATAACAAATTTACTTTTTCTTCTACCTTTGTGGATAAGTTTTCTGGGTTGAGAGGAGATTTGGATTTTTGTATTTCCCTAGCAAGATACAGTTCATGAAAAACACAGATTGATTATGAAAACAATGTACTAGAATAGCTTTAAGTTACTTTTGATTAATGAGAAACGTGATGCACTTCCTCTCATGACAAATAAAGCTACAAGTAGAAGCAGAGTTAGAGAACTGAGCAGCCTGGACATGGGGAATCCAGAATTCTACTCTCGGCTTCACCACTTCAGTGTCTATATTTAATTTTATGGGGATTTATTTTTCTCATTTGTAAAATAAGGTTAGATTTGACTGGTGGCCTGTTGGCAATAGCCATCTCTGTATATGTTTTGTTTATTATGCGTTCTGCTTAGGTTGTTTTCAAAATAGAGAGGTTACACATAAAAACTGAACTTCTGGATAAGAAGAAGGAAGAAGAGAAACAAGGGGGAGGGGAGGAAGAAGGAGGAGAGAAAGAAGGATGATTTTACTATACAGGGCTCATAATGGCATTAGCTGGAGCTGAGAAATGACTGACTGCTTGCCCTGGACACATGCTCTTGAGTTGCCTACAATTGTCATCATTTATCATCCTCTGTTGTGTATTAGTTGATTTGTTCATTTACTTGTATTTCTTGAAGACATGTGTACAAGATATAGGTCATTGAACCACCCACTTAACGTGTATGATAAGAGCAATAAAAGAAAGACTATCTAACTAGTACTTTTCTACTCTCTTTTAGTAGAAAAGTAACACTCACATGTGTCTGTATGTGGGTGAGTCAAGCAATGGAAGGTTCCCAAGCTGTGCTCTAGCAGGGGATCCATCCTTTGCATTTTGACAGGCAGTCACTGGTTATGTAGTCCAAGTGTGTCTTTACCCCCATGCCTTAATTGGCCAGAGTAGTTTCAAAACAGAACAAACAGCATACAGAACAAACAAAAGTTAATAACTGATTCAAAAATCTTACTAGAGGTGTGTTCTAAAATGCCACCAAAGCTATTTGGTAATGTGTATCTTTATTGACTAGATGCCAGTTTTTAATCTGGGTTATATATATTTTTAATAAGATTTGAAACTTCTATTCCCTTTAAGCATCCTATTCACTGGGTTTTTTTTTGTTGTTGTTTGTTTGTTTTTGTAAGACAGAATTGCTCTTTCTTTTTTGGTCAAACTTTTAAAATATATCTGGCTCCTAAGAGAGGCAAATGATCACTACATCAAGGCGTGCTATTTCTTCCTCAACTCTCTAATGAACATTAGTTTTATATCTAGTTTACCAAACTGCAGCAGTTCCATGGGCTTCCACTTGTAGTCTGAATAAACATCTGCTGAGGCATGTATGATATGGTATATAAACTATCATTGTATATAGTGTAATATATAAGCTAATGTAGGGTATAGTATGTAAATTATAAACATACCACTTTTTTTAAAAAAGTCAGAAAATTGCCACATGTCAATTTAAGAAAACTTTGAATATCTTCTTGACTTAAAATACTATTGAACAATGTCATAATTAGTTTCCATATGATTTACGATTAGCTTTTCTTCTAAAGAATAATAAACGAAGCTTAACAAGTATAAGCTTCTCAGTTTTAAAAAGCTTCCTTCTTCAAATAAATCAATATTGTTAATAATGGAAGATGTCACAGATGTCCAGATCAACTAAAAATAAATCTACTAAAGTGGGAAAAGAAATCTCAAAGAAAGGTAAAATAATCTAACTTTCATTTTTAGATTGTGATGTGTTTTACAGTACTAATTGCTTAGATATTGAATATCCTGTCCAGGCAAATTAAAATGGAAGTAAAATGATCATGCTTGGAAATTGCCTGTGTCCCATATTCAACCATTCAGATTTCAAACTTAATGACCTCAGCAATTCTCTTACTAAATCCATCACACTCACATTCTTTCTTTCTTTTTTTTTTAATTGAAGTAGAGTCAATTGCAATGTGTCAATTTCTGGTGTACAGCATAACGTCTCAGTCATTCATACACATACATATACTCATTTTCTTATTTTTTCACATTCTTTATACATATTCCTCTTCTAGTCTTTTACCCTGAATAGCTGGCCAAGAAATGTGTTTAGTCTTGGACTATTGGCAGCCACGCAGCTGATCTTCAAGACCATATAATGAAATGAAAGGAGTGGAGACCAAGCAGACAGCAGACCAGCTTCAAACCCATTCCTTGTCACTGGGCCTCATTCCATGACTATTAAATTATAATTTTAAATTCTTTTTCATAGCCTGAAGCAATTTATGTGGGTGATATTAAGATCATAGGGAATTCACTTCCCCTTTAATTTAAAGAAATGTTAAATAGTCAAAAAATTTAGAACACATCAAATTATTGGATGCTAGCCTCAGTCTAATAAACAGTGATGTATAGAATGATGCTTAAAATTTTTGGAACTAAGAATACAATTGATTATTTATGGAATTCAAGTCAGGCTTCTACACATGGTATGGAAATACCTAAAATCTTCATTCTTGTACCAAAACTATCCAACGTAGGTTATAAATAAAACCACTCGTATGGTGCTAGCAGCTAGGTATTTCAAATGTATTCTAATTTAAAAGATTGGAAATTTCTTTATGTCTCATTGACTTATGACTACTTTGATTTGAAAAATAATCACCACTTAGAGAATATAGCAGATTAGGACATTTTGGTAGAAGACAGCCACTTCACTACAGTTTTTTATGACAATTCAGACTCAGGATTTTATAGCTTACTGAAATTGAGTCAAAGCCTATAGTATAGCATGCATTTTAGCAACACACAGCTCTTTACCACGTACTGGGAAAGTTTTGGGGTTTAGCCTTAACAGCTGGAAAAATAGAAACATATTTGGCTCAATATTTTTATGGACAATAAATATTGATAATTAATAATCATTTAATAGCATCCTGATGGATTTTTATTTTATTGTACTTTATTTTTATTATTATTATTTTTCTATTCCCCCCTCCATTTTCAATTTTTAATTTACATCTTTCCTTGAGAAACCGAGACCCATGGCCGAAGATTTTCTGTAGAGAGAGCTGATGAAGGGATTAAATAGCCTCAACTTTACTGCTCTTGAGACCTGTGTCAACACCAGTGAAAAATTCGTTGTTTCTTGCCATGAAATAATGCCGCTACTTAAACTTGCATTTACTTGAAGTAAGTCGGAAATTAAAGAAACCAACAAAGTGATTAATCTAGAGCCTGTTTTACATTTCAAAGCAATTAGTACTAGTATGCTTCCCTCAGGCAAACTGTTTTCAAGTTTCTTTGAATCTTTGTTGTGACCATCCCTCTTCCCGCACCCCGCTGGAGTGGTGCCTTATTGATCTTATTTTGTTTATGCTGTTATTCCACAGTGGTGTTTCTCTGGTGACTCCAGATTTTCTTAGAACTATTATTGCAGGCTTCATGGATTTCAAGGGCAATAATGCTTTAAAAGGACAATAATTTTATAAGTTCCAAAGTCATTAGGTAACACTAGTTTTCAACAATTTCCCAGGCATGCACAGTGGCTTATTATTAATGAAGAATAAACCTATGGACAACTACGTGTAACGTATTAGAAATAGCTGTTTCCAAATTACATCACAGAAGGTTGAAAACGTCACAGAACTTCTAACAACGTTAATATTTGACATTTGAATTATTTTTCAATATAACAGGCTGGATAAAGAGTACTCTAGATTCTCCAGATGAACTATAACAACTAAAAATACAAAAACTTTTTCTTCAATTAAATCAAGATGAATTACTTAGAGTATACTGGTGTGCAGGGCCAAGGAAGTCACTGCATCACTGAAAAGGGACTCTTTAACAATCACTTTGAATAGTTGAACAAAATCACAGTCCGATTCCTCAGAAATAACTCATGAAACATCATTTGAAAGGTTGTTATTTCTTTTTAAATGAAAGTAAAACATGCTATTTAGTAAGAAAAAAGGAATCGGTAGCGTCTACACTAATGAATTAATAACCTGTTTGGCACTTAAAGGAGTGCCCGCATGTAGTGCTCAAAAAAAGCCATTGTCATCATCACCAGTCATCACTGTGAGTGGTCAGGAGCTGATAACAAGCAAGACATAGGATCCTGCTGCAAAGGCCACTGACCATCTCTCTCTCTCCAGGATTCTCCTCTCTTGAGGAAGTAAAGAATGGATGTTGAGGTCAGAAAGGCGTCCTCAATTTGAGCTATTTTTCTGCTACTTATTAGCAATATAAACTCGGGCACGTGTTTTAAGTTTGGTGAATCAGTTGCTGTTCTATGAAACAAGGCCAATGATTGCTACATCACAGGCCAGGCCAGCAGTTTAGCCTCCGATGCACAGTAGGTCAGGAAGGTGTTTCTTTCATACATGTTAGTGTTCCTGCTTTTCTTTGAAACAAGTACTCAGTTGAGAAGTTTTTCCATGCTGCCTCGATGAAGGAAGAGAATCCTAGTGGTAGCACACATCCATTCTCCACTTTGTCCTTAGAACAGAACCTCTGAATGTTAACTGGGCACATTGCTTCCCCAGATATGCTTCATTTCCCAGATATCTTTGCAGCTAAGTGTGACCTTATGATTTCTGACAGATACGAAAGTAAAAATAGGATGTTCAACTTCCTGAAAGTGCGCTAAATAGGTAGCTTATCCTGCTCTTTCCCTTTTGTAATTTTTGCTGACTGGAATGTAGAAGTAATAACTGGAGCAACAGCAGCCATGCTGAATCATGAAGAAGAGGGCCACCCTCTAGGAATGGAGCATTAGAAGTTGGAAAAAGCTTGTGTGTTACTAATAAAACACTGCTCAAATTAAGGTACGTTGTCTGACCCCAGAGCCCTAGACTGTCAGGTTCCAGAATAAAACTCTTACACATTTTAGTCATTATTAATTTCAGTTTTCTGTTACAAGTGGCAAAAGCTAATCCTAGCTAATACTACCTCAAATTATATTATATAATATAGATATTATTTATGTATTCTTGTGGTTTATTTTTTGATAGCACTTTTGCTAACGTATCTTTTTATACAAGATTCTCAGAAATACTTGAATTATATTTATCACAGAAAAAAAAAATCCTCTGTAAGCCAGGGAAGTTGGTACGGCACGGGATAATAAACAATGATATTTAAAGACAGGAATCTACTCCCTTAAGTAAGCTTTAGGTTCCATACATTCCACACAGCAGAAATGAAAAAAATCTTTGGTGTCTAACCATTTGTTCCAGTTATTACGGCTGTATTACAGAGCAGCCAGAACTTAGTGGCTTAAAACAACCATTTCATTATATACAAGAATTCTGGAGTCAAGAATTTGGACAGGATACGGAAAGAACTGATAGATTCTAACTGATGGTGTCTGGATCTCAAATGAGAAGAGCTGAAAGCTGGGATGACTTAAGAGACAAAGGCTAGAATTATCTGAGGTTTATTCCTTACAAGCGTGTCTGCTGCTGTCCTGTAAGGACGTGAAGACTAGCATTGCCAATTGGCATAATTTACACGAGGCTTTGCCATGTGTCTTGGCTTCTTCATGGCACGGTGGCCTCAAGGGATTTATTCAGACGTCTTATGGAGTGACACCAGGCTCCAAATACAAGTGTTTCAGTCAACGTGATAGGAGTTGCAGCATCCTTTATAACCCATCCTGCTTACACTGGACTGTGTTTGAGGAAGCATTTTCAGTCCCTCTGAGATACAAGAAGAGGGGACATAGATTTTACCTCTAGATGGAAAGAATGTAAAGAATTTAGAGGAAGGAATGATTTAAAGTAGTCACACTTTTGTATCCTGAAGGAGAAGTAATCATCTCCAAGTTTTGTCATGGCCACACCTGCTATTACCCAAGGACACAGTAAGAAGTAGAGCAAGGAATCAGTGTGACTTCTATGAGTAAGCAAAGTCTTGAATGGGGATGTGGTCTTTCCAGCCAAACTCATGGATAAAAAGCAGGGAACCCAGAGATCTGAGTAACTCTGACCTAGCAGGATACTTACCCTATATAGGTAACATTGATCACTGAAATTTGAATGAACTTTGCAAGGAGCTAGCATCTAGGTAACTAGCAACTAGTTAAGCATTGGGGAAATGATTCCACTCTTTATCATTATCTGGCTGATTTCTTTGCATTGTTCAGGTCTGTATTAAACCAAAATAAAAGCAACCTTGTATTTGAGTCTCCATTCTCACCCGTCTTCATACTTCATGGTCTAATGTCTTAGCCTGGTTTAGATGAATAAGAACCTCTTATCCTTGGAAGTATAAACACTTGATAGTGGTGATATTATTAGTATTTAAAAGTCAATAACTTTTGTAATTATAACCAGACAGAAATAAGTTGTCAAGGCATTCTTGCATATTGGATCACAAATAATTTCTCATACTAAGAATTTGTAAACAGAGGGTCTAATATTAGGGGAAAAAGTTGCAATTCAACTGTTAAAATCTGTGTCTCAATTTGCTGGTAGTGTGATAAAGGGAAAATTCCACTTAACCTGGGGAGGTTTGGAGAGAATTAAAAATGTGAGTGTGAACAACTCCTGGCAAAGAGCAGGCACTTAGTAAATGCTGGCTTCCTTTTCCCCAGGTGGCCTCCCATGGACCCTGTCACCCACCTGGGCAATGTCTCATTTTCTAAAATGATTCTGCAACTTGGAAATTCAATCTCTGATTCACTGAAAAGGAAATTACAACATGACTCAAGATCACCATTGTTTCAAAAGCTTTACCTTTCTACAAATTAACAAAAGAGCTAATACTTAATATTTCGAAGTCATCTTTTATCATCAAAAATATGGTATTCCAGGGTACTGTCCAAACAATTAATTCAGTGAGAAATAAGGAGGTTATGGCCTAGGGAGTTTCAAACTGAAAAAAAAAATTACATTTCTTACAGGAATTTTAACAATGAAGTTGCCATTTATAGCCATAATTGTAGACTTATAATCTAACCCTCTCTGAGCATAAGGAGTTGGGCATTTACACCTCGCTTTTGCCCACAAGCCTTATTTCTCTGCTCATGTAAATTAGTCATTAGCGCTTCGCAAACATTTTCATCATCATTATCATAGACCCTTGTACCAGAGCACAGAGGCGCTCCAAGGAGCAGCTGTGGGTGTGGCTTGTGCTATTTCCTAGTCTAGGAGTTACAACCTACAATGGATGGGGTAATCGAGGTTGGTCCCCACCCAGTGGATTTCACTATATACCATCTGCCTTATGAAATTTGTGCTTCAGGAGACATCAATTTTAAACGGAGATATCAAAGAGCATTTGGCTGCAACTATTTTTTTCAACAGCAAATGTACCACTTCACATACCTACTAGCCAGGTATGAGTTATCTAGTTTTTTCCCATCCATGCCAGCACTTGGTGTTCTCACTATTTTTTTTTTTGACTCTCCACCTAAGTATCTGCTCATAACTCATAGTAGTTCTAATTTGTATTACTCTAGTGAGTAATAATGTGGATCATCTTTTCATTTGCCAATTTGCGATGTGTATATCCTCTTTTTGAAATGCTTTGGTGAAAATTTGCCAATTTTCTAACTAGATTTTTTAAGCTATTGAGTTTTAAGAGAGAGAAATATTTACATTCAACAACTTAAGAGAAGTGAAACACTTGGGAAATAAATAAGATTAAAGTTTTACAATGAAACCTTGTATTGGATATGATTCATTAGCACCCAATAGTTATTTTCTTTACCCATTTCATGGGGACCTTCTTGTGTTGTGTGGCTTGAAGTCTACATATTCCATTTCCTTGTCATTAGCATTCTAGATAAAGATTGTATTCTGCCTCTTAAATGCCCTGTGTGAGATTTGGGAGATAGAAATGAGACAAGCATCATCTTCCTTCTACTGCTGGCTGTTCCCTGCTGTGACCAATGAGAGGGAGAAACAACTGTTTTGTCTTTGTTTTCTGCCACAGATTTCTATGTCTAGTCACCAGCTTTGGTGCTGGGAAAGAGTCACCGTGGTGGTACAGCAACTTCTCAGTCCTGATTTCTTGATCATCAGTGTGCAACAGAGAAGTGTGTTCTTGAACCTAAAACTTCCTTTTGCCTCCCTCAGCTTTCTGACCCTTCTGGAGTGTGGACATGGTAGTAGCCATTCTGGTGGTCTGTTCTGTGGCCTTCTGTGCTATAGATCTCAGTGAGACCCCTTTGTTCCAGCCCCTCTAACCTTCGCCAGGTACCAGTTTTCTGCATTAAAACTCTTTCTGCTCAAAATACCTAGAAGTTTTCTATTTACTGGATAGAATCCAAACGGATACCTACCCTCTGCAGAAATATTATAAAAGTAAACACTGATTAACATGGAGAAAAATCAAGGAATGATTTAATAATTGACTTTTTAAAAGGGTGGTGAGCAGGCTTCTCAATACGCCTTTCTCAGTGACACTGAGCCGGCTGCAATCATGTACCTCACCCACCGGCAACGTTTGCAAGACGCAGCTGTGATAGGCTGCTTCTTAAGTCAGGTGTTTCTGAAGTCTAAGAAAATGGAAGTAAGAAAAGTACCCTGTGTTTTTACTCCTGCTTGAGCTATTTTTAGTGAGAAACAAATAGGTGATTTTAAGGCTATGTAGCCTAAAAAGAAAAAAAAAAAACTAACTTAGGAAATCCACCTCCTAAATGGCAGAATAAGGGGTTCTGCACATCTGCTCCCCAGCCAAACAACCAGAGTGGTTTATGTCCCTGCAAAATTCACAAGTGAAACTTAATCCCCAGTGTGACAGTATTTGGAAGGAGGGCCTTTGGGCAATGATTCGGTCATTAGGGTGGAACACTCATGAATAGGATTAGTGCCCTTATTAAAGAGATCCCAGAGAGCTCCCTTGCCCCTTCCACCATGGAGGACACAGTGAGAAGATGTGCATCTGTCAAGAAGTAAGCCTTTACTAGACAACAAAACTGCTGGCTCCTTGCTCATGGACTTCTCGGGCTCCAAAACAGTGAGAAATAAACGCTTATTGCTTGAGATGCCAAGTCCATTTTTGTTATAAGAGCCTGAATTAATTAAGACAAGCAGAAAATTTGTATTCCTCTTAGAATACCTTTCAAGAGAATCAGGCTTAAGTTTCAGTGAAATAAGTTAGTGACACAAGAGTAGAATGACTTTTACTCTGGAAATACGTGTATCGTTTCTCAAGTTTAATTTTCCCAGTATAAATTTCTGGTGCTTTTTAGCTGTAAAATGTCTAGCAAAGTATTAGTGGTTTTATTTTGTTAAAAATGATTAAGGAAGACATTGTGGATGATACAAATGCCCTTTAACACTTCCTGAAGTGGACAGTCTCTATTCTTAAGGGTCGGGAGAACTGCAAAATGGAGGGGAAGGCAGCAGGCTTTTATAGAGAAGGAATAAAGAACAAGGAAGAGAGAAACAGAAAATGACTGAGGAACAAAGAAGTAAGTGTAGAGCTCAGAGCTGGCTTGGCTTTTGGGGATTTGCTGGTTGGATATGTTACATTTCTGGTCAAGCAGAGCATTTACAGAAACACAAACGTTACGTAAATTTCAGTTTGCTGAGTGGCACCTGGGACAGGAGCAGTTCCATCTTCAGTCTAGAATTTTATTTCAACATTATCATAATCATCTTACCTTCCACAATCTTTTTTTTCATAGCAATTTTATACCTTCAGTCTACCAGTTTTTCAGATACAAAAATGAGAATTCATCTTTGACTCTTTCACATCTGTCCTTTCATATCAAGTTAATCACTAACATTTATTGACAATTTATTTTTAGTTAATTGCTCCCTTTTCGTTGTCATTACCATGTTCTAGTTTCAGATAGTTGTTATCACTAACCTGTACTAAAGCAATAAATATCTATACGTTCTTCATTCTCCTACCACTTCTACACACTACTGCCAGAGCAATTTTTCATAAGTTCATTCTCAAAATACCTCTTTTCTGCCCCAAAATATACAATGACTGCTGGTTGGCTATTGAATATATTTCAAACTTCCTGGCCTGTTGGGCAAAACCTTTCTTGTTGTGTTCAAGCCTACCATTTCAGTGCAAAAGAGATGACCAGTTGTCTGACCATGAATTAATGCATTCTCTCACACATGTTGATGTCTCTTAAGGGGAAAGAAAAATTAAATGGAAATGCTGCTTTACAAATATGGTCTTGGAGCAGTGTGTTAAATATGAGCGGACAGCCCGGTTTATCATATTACAAAACCAGGATAGATTTTCAATGTAAAGCAGAACCTTCACATTAACAAAGCATAATGTGGGTCTCTCTTGGTCATGAAATAGGAAAGAGAGGGATTTTTTTTTTTTTGGTAATAAAGTTGATTGCTAGGACCCTGTATTAACTTCCTATTGTTGGTGAAACAAATTGCTACAAACTTGGTGTCTTAAAAAACAGCACACGTTTATTATTTTACGGTTCTAGAGGTCAGGAGTCTGAAATGGATATCACTGGGCTAAAATCAAGGGGTTTGCAGAGCTACACTCCTCCTGGGGGCTCTAAAGGGAGATCTGTTTCCTTGTCTTTTCCAGCATCTGAAGGCTGCCTGTAGTCCTTGCCTCGTGGTCCCTTTCCACCTTCAAAGCCAGCAGCAGCTGGTCAACTTTTTCTCACATTTGCATCACTCTGACACTGACTCTTCTGTTTCTTATCCATATTTAATGACTCTTGTGATTACATCAGGCCCATCTGATAATGTCTTTATCTTTTCCATCTGATTAGGAAGCTTAAATTCATATGCTGTCTTCATTTCCCTTTGCCATGTGACACATTTACATAGGTCCCAGAGGTTAGGACATGACAGCTTTGGGAAGCCATTGTTCTACCTACCACAAGACTATTCAAAGTAGAGCTGAAGACAGTACAGTCCAGAACTTTGTCCACAGCTTATTAAAAGGGCTAAATCAGCTTGACTGCTCTTAACCACTTCCTGAATCTTTATCTCTCCTTCCGACCCCTAGAAAATTCATTCATTGCATTGGAAGAATCCTTAGTCTTCTACTCGAGGAGGGCTATTTGACTCCCTTTCCTTCTCCTGTCAAGCCAAGTGGGGAATAGCTCCAAGAGAATCAGTAAAATCAAGAGGGTGAGACTGACAACTCATTTCCTGGGTGGACTTTTGTTTAGGCAGCAGACTTGATGTTCTCCCTCTGGGCAGATCTAGCTGGGGAAAGACTCAAGTCAGAGGGAGATAATGAGCAGAGGGATAAGCTGTAGTCACACACTGGGGCAACCACACTGCGTCGAGGATGACGCTCAAGCTGACACCGCAGAAACTGGGACGTTGCACCACCTGACTGCCCCCAGGCCCCACATGAGTGCTTCAGGAGCCGGCCTCAGGCATTACCTCCTCTCAGTGGCACAGTCTCTTGAGGTTGGTCAGAGAAGCCACAAAAGGCAGGCGAGAACTACAATAGCATGGTTCAGCGAAAAGTCATTGCTCCCTTTGTTCTAAAGACTAATATTAGTCTTTAAAATAATGGAGGAAATGGACTCAGAAAAGGGAAGGAAGGGGGACATGGAAGAGCTGACCACGGGCTTTCCACCTTTCTGACCCACGTCACAAGCACAGAGAGGAGGAGAGGCTCTGAGCAATAAACTGGATGTGAGCTTGATATTTCAAATTAGATTAGAGTGGATTGGAGTTTAAAACCTAAAACTGGCAGAGGATTACAGAATTTACTCAATATGTCTTTAAGGGGCAGTGAAGAAAGATTTAACTGCAAATGTTTGAAGGTTACGATGGAAAAAAAAATTATTTGTCTCTACCCTTCCAATTTAATATTGGTCTATATATTGGTTATAGATACAATGACATAATTTCCTTCTTTAATTATCTTTATCAAAGATACATACAAATATTATCTGGAGCATATTACAACACAGTTGATAAACACTCTGGTGTTTGTAGGAGCTCTTAGGAAAAAAATAATTTGGGTCTAACCTGAGATACTCCGTACATTGATCTATTAATCAACCACCTTCTCAGATGGGTGATGCTGAAGACGTACTGTTTGCATCTGAGAAGGTGACATTTTCTTATTTCCTTGGTGAAATGAGATTTAGCCTTCATATTTCTAGCTTATTTAACCCGATGAGATAGCTATAATCTTTATTTTACAGGTGAGGAAACTAAGGCAGCAAAAGGTTGTGCAACTTGTCCAACATCTCAGAGTTATAAAGTGTGGGGTTCAGATCGCACATGGGAATTCTGGCGCAGAGTCTAGCAAAACAAAGCAGTTGTTCACAAGTGTTTGCTGAATTGAATTGACTACTACAGTTTATCATGGTTATCACCAACTTTGCAACCTAAACTAGCTCTCAGTATTTCACAAAATAGGGCAGGATAAATTGTTCTCCAGAAGGAGTAGTTAGTGTTTCATACTGTTAAATTGCCTAATTTTCCAATTGTCGATTGTTAAATTGCCTAATACATTCTCTCTGAATGGTGTTTTGTTTTCCTTGAAGAGGTAAACAAACAGTAAAACTCTTTCATCTCAGCCATCACGGAATAAAGCTCCCCTCTAAGCAATGCTTGCTTGGGTTATAGCTGATGTTAAATCATCTTTAAACGTTTAAAAGGCAAAGTGCTTTATCCATGGCGATTTTATTGTGCTAGAAAACATTAATTGTAGATTAAGGTTCTTTTTCTCTCAACTTTGATGTCTTTGGTAACCTTGAAGTCAAATCTTTGTGTTAGCAAGAATTGAAGAATGGTGTTCATCTATTAGCCAAAAAGTTTGTCTTACAATAAAAAACGAGGTTGTTAATGTTATTATTTATAGTTCACCACGAAATCTCTGTAAGGAGGTGGGTATCAGAGAAAAATTTCTTTGAAGAAAAAAAATTACACACATACACACACAAGCACATATTTATGTTTTCCTGTTAGAAAGTAGTTCATGCTTAATACCCAAAACTTCAAAAAGCATATGGAGAAATGGAACCAATTAACCATAATTCCACAACTTCATAATAGTCACTGTTACAATTTTGATGTTTATCTTAACGGATACTTGTTTTCATGTTTGTCTGTATATCTCTATGTTTCTCTTTATAAAAATATAGACTTAATCTAGCATTCAGTAAATGTATGTTTTGAGGAATTTTTCATTTATAAATGTTTCAATAAGGTCTTTCTATGTCCAGAAATACACTTTCATAATATAGATTTACTGGATGCACAGTAATCTAATGATAGCACCATTGTGTATTAAAGCAACAGACTTGAAACTGAAGATATTTTGACCTATCTAAAAATTTTTTACGTCTTCAGCTTTTCAAGAATTGAATACTATGCAAAGTAGGCATTTTAACTCACATTAGTCATGATAAATTGAAAAAAAGAATATGTCTTTAAAATTTCATAAAGTGTGCATTTGAGATCTGCAAATAACCAGGACAAATTCATCCATCTATAGATTTTATACATATCAGAGTCTACCACATAAAAACATTGCTAGCTCCACTCTGTCCCATAAGACTTGGCCAATGTGCAGAAATGTTCATGATTAGTACAAAATAACTTGACTGAGGTCATCTATCAACATTCTGAAATAGAATCTGAATGAATTAACTTTTTTAAAACTGACACTGGTACAAATTCTGGGTCTACATCAGAAGAGCTCACAATTGTAATATGTGTTAAGGGAAGAAATTCTCAGAAACCATTAAGAAAGCATTAATATTGGATGTATTTATGACTGTTACATTTTCACAATCATACACAATCATATATTCCTGCAATTGTAATTGAATTTATAGTTTCTTCCTTCTTTGTGTTAAGAGGTGGTAAATCTTTTCAAAAATATAAATGTTAAAAAAATTTGCAAAACAATCAGCCTAAAATGATCTTGACTCCATTTTAGATTTTTCTAACACAAATAATGTACACCTGTTTGACTTTGCTTTTTTCATTATAACTGTGAAACTTCAAGTTGCCCTTTTGTTCATATTCCTTGAACACGAAACCAAATTGATTGTGTTAAACACTGTTCATAATGTGAAAATTATAGCAAGATCATACACCTTTGCCAAGCATTTTTCAAACGTCAGAATTCTGGTTATGATTTTCAAAGACAGAACTTTGAAGATTAAAGTTGTCTGAGGAAATGGGCACTTTTATGCAATATGGTTTATTGTTTTGTTGATTTTAATATTACTCTGTGTTTTTTGGATGCTTACTAGCAACTCAAAGTACTCCTTGATTTTTCTTGCAATTTTATGGACTTTGAAAGTTAATTTTCTTTAACCTAATCAGGAAAAGGCTTTTGCAAAAGCCCTTTTAGAAGAGAAAAAACAATTCTTATAAGTTGAAAGGTAGTTTTATTTTTGCATAAAACACCACTGGCTTTCAAGAAGGCATGCAAAATACTGATACTTCTACTCTAGTCTTTAGGGGCATCACGAAAATAAAAAATGATAACAGTGATGAGGAGGAGGAGGATGAAGAGGTGGAGCAGGGAGAGGTGGGGAAGACAGCAGCTGTGAAGCATCAGAACACATCTGCAAAGGGGTATGAGGTTATCACTTCTTATTTCCTGGAAACATATTAACAACAAACAAAAGTAACAAAAGTTAGCTGTTTTTCTTATATATTTTGTTTGCTATCTTACCTGAAAATTAATATGAATATCATGTGTAAGTACTTTGTAACCTTCCAAGTAATTTACAAGGGTAAGACAGTTTTATTTTCATCACTGTTATTGGTACCACTATGATTATTCTTATTTGAGAAATGAATATTCATATACCATTTGTCATTATGTTTCCATGTTTGTGCATGTGAGCTGAATATTATGATGAGAAGCACCTTGTCCAAGGCTAAGACGGGAGTCAGTGATAACAGGATAAACCCAGAATTTAGTTTATGACTCAAAAGTCTGGGCTTCAATTTCATGACAAGTTGCTCCTTCATCACACAGCTCAGAAATGACTTTGATGTAGCCATTTTCCTGTTGGAAACAATCATAGGGTACAAGCTTATTTGAAATTGAAATCACTTTGGTAAACTAGGGTTCTGATTGCATGTGACTCTTGTTTCTATCGTGTATATGCCTTTGTGGGTATTTCACTCAATTGAAAGGAAAGGAAAAAACAAGAACAATTTATTCTGCCTTAAAAGCTCCTTGGTAATCTGCAACATTTCTTGATGATTCATTTTGTATTTTCCCAGGCAGCCGCAAGTAAAATTCAGAACACTGTGGGATCAACTTTTCCAGTGAGTAGCCACCGGGGTAGTAAATCTCACCCAGAGAATTCAGTGAAGTGCACTGTACCACAGCCAGAGCACCTGTGTTCTCATAAAGATGCATAAAGTACAGCATATTTGCAGACGGTGTGTGTTCATGCAGATCGTAGGCAAGTAACAATTTTCTGATAAAGTATATTGTGTAGAGTCCTGCACTACCTGATATGTCATGTATGGTTATGGAAATTAAGTTGAAATTTTACAAAATAAAATTCAGTTTCCCAGTCAGCACAAATATGGCAGCAACAACACATGGGAGCACCTTAGAAAGGCAGTCCCAGCCCACCCTGTACCTGCTAAGTAAGAATCTACATTTCAGTAAGACCATTCATTAGGTGACTCAGGCATATTAATTTGAGGAGAACTGTAGGTGGCCAGAGAAGATAATCTAGTCCGTTTCAGAAAAGAGGCATCCATTTTAGTCTAAAATAATTCAACTAACTTTGTTATTTTGGTAGTTAAATATTTTTAAAAAAACGATTAAAATTTTTCCATATATACCAGAATTTTGTCTTTTTTTTCCACCCCAAGTGTTGTGATTCAGGAAGGAATCACCCTAACACCCATGAAGGAGAGTTGCTGTAAAGCAGAACTTTAGCTATGATGAGACCTATTGAAACATGCATTTAGTCCAGCTGGTTGACAATTCAGGTTTTACCATTTATGGTCTGCATTCCATATAACCTGATAATAGAAAAACTTAAAGTTCCAGTGACTTTATTGTTTGTTCTTCTTTGTCTATGTGTCAGGTTTTTATTTTTTAAAAAGCTATTTTCCCTTTTCTTATATCACTTTCTTTTGATTTCATTTTTATTGTTCAAGATTATCATAATTTTTGTTTGCAGAAGTATTTATAACTCACTGTAGCCCTGTCTTATGAAACGATTTCCCTGCCTACAAACAGGTTTCTAGTAGGATACAGAGACGTATCCTGGACATCTCTGCTCTTGATGAACATTTGTCCATTTATTTGTTTTTTTGTTTAGCTTCCAAAGCTCCCTTCTTGAACATTTCATCAGTGAATATCTATTTGCTTACACATACAGTGACAAATTTACCCAAAAGACACATACATACACACATACAAACACAGACTCACCTACATTTAACTGTTTTACAATGCTTTCATGTGGCTCGCTGGCTATTTCATAATAAACACCTAGGCCATAAAAAAAGACCAATATGCCTCAACTTTACAGCTTAAATAAGATACTACAAATAGAGTTCAACAAAACTCCAAATTTTGGTCATAGGACAGGTGAAAAATAACCAACCAGGAAGGCGTTCACGGCTTTTCTGTCCTCCAGTTCCTACACACATACAAATAAGTTATTTGCAGCTGAATTTCCTTCCTTCTCCACATTCTGAGGAAGGAAAGCTGATCTTTGTGATCCTTCGGTGTTTAGGAAGACAGACGGCATTGGATTGGAGTCGGGAGTGCCATTTCCAGAGCTTCTAAATTGAAATTGCCTATTAAGAGCCTGAGAGTGGAAAGGAAATTTTGCTGTTCAGTTGCAAGCAGTGCTGATCAGCAGCTGCTGGGAATGAAGAATTAAGCAGTGAATAAAGGGGCTTTTAAAAGCATTGGTGTGAGGTTTCAGTGGGGTGTGGAGGACTCTATAGGATACATTTTTTTCTGTTTATTTATGGTACTGAACTGTGTTTCTTACTTTTGGCTCCATAAAGAGAATGATTCATATGAGACTCTTGGATATTATTAGCATTATATACATGCATTTAAAATGTGAAATGATTGCATGATCTGCTGTATCTTACCTTGATATTCATTAGGCTGTGCTTAATTAAAATTCCAGACTTAGAAAGGATTTTATGAAAATTAACTATTACGTTTCAATGTCCTTGATGTAACAAACATAATCACATCACCTGACCAGTCAAGAGTGACTAACTATAGTTGCCCTTGATTTGTAAGGATCATAAATAACTTTTTCATTTTCTTTTCTGTAGCCTCAAATTTGTTCTCTAGTAAAGTATATACTATATTTGTAATAGGACAGTAAGTTATCTCTAGTGAACTGGATTTCTGTTTTCCATTAAGGTTTTCTCTAATTTCCAGATTATTGTACAATCAATATATATTTCTTTATAATCCAAAAAAAGGAATTAAAATAGAATACCAACTTACCATTGATACTATTTCTAGCATTTTACTGTTTTATCATTTTTATGCTCAAATGCCATGTTTTGAAAATTTCCCATGGAAATGGTTACCATGGATTGATCCTTTGGAAAGTTTGCTCCTCCTATCAAAGATTCAATTAGAGGTGATGTTTCCATGTCTCCTTCAATACTTACTCTGTGCCTTGTGTTCCAGCTCTCATTTCCCTACCTAGGCCTTGTTCAGACCCATTGAACAAAATAACTGAGCATTTGAGGAAAGAAAAAAAAAAAACCCTTCTGGGGTTAAACTGACTGGGACTCCTGGAATTTACGAGGTCAAACTTTCATTTAAGTCACGCTATAGTTTACTGGGTGCCTTAGTAGGATTATTCAGCAGTAGAAGACAAAGCTGTTTTATAAATCAGACTGCCTGAGTGTGCTTAAGAAGTGTTTTCCAAAAAATACAAAGCTGCATAAAATTGGGGGCCCAGTTGGTCATACTTAGTGAGTCATCATCCTCTTCCCCCGCCTTCTCATAGATGCCACACAGAGACCCATCAAAAAGCTACTCAGTTACCCCTCCCCTACATGAGACAAAACCTTGGATGGCTGCTGCGTCCAGCGCAGCTCGGGATCGTGTCTGAGGACGGGCGACACAAGACTTAAGAAACAAAGAGACTAAATAAAGAGCAAAGATGGGACCAGGAGACTCAAGATCTCATGGATCTAGAGCGCTGAAAACCTGGGCGACATCATATTTATATAGCTCAGAAAAAAATGTGATCAAAGAGGTGGGGCTTTAGATATTCCATGTGATAAGCACAAAGTTCTGCTTGCTGGTTAACTGATTAATTTCAGGCCCATTCCTTCCAGGAACAATCACCCTCCTCGGGGTATACAAAATCTCTGAGTCTGTTCTGTCATTGCCTCTGGGACATCTCAAGAGAGCAGATACTTCCCCTGGGTTCAACAGCATCTTTCATGCCAGAACAAAGTTCTGCCAATGGATGGTCTGGCTTTCTAAGACCATCCATTGTTTTACCCTAAGGAAATATCTGACCTCCTTCATGCCGTTATGGTCAATCTCAGGATTGCCCCTCACAAATTGTCTTTAGCATAATACATGTTATAGGTCATCTACTGCGCAAAACATTAAAACAAAGCAAGCATGTGCATTTTAAGCAAGTAAGTGTGAATACAATATTTTAAGCTCGTGGAAATTTAGATGTGACTTGTTTTCTAGTTGCCTGTTGTCCAGCGGCTTGTTTTCCAGCAGATGGCCATGTCTGGGAGCCATTAAGATCAGAGCGGGTTGTGGGCTGAAGGCAAGGGCAGAAGGAAGCCCTTGTGATGCTTTGACTGTCTCCACAAACCTGAAATATTCTTGATGCTCAAAGCATTTAGTTACTGCCATAATGCCTAGTTTCTTCTACACAATAGCTTTATTATTAGACGCCTTTGAATTAATTAAGATTCCTTTGGCTGGGTAGACTAACACACCATGTAAATGAGAAGGAGTAAACAAAAGCTGGAAAACTCTTCAGCATACCACGTTTTTCTTATACACCAAGCCTCCACAGAATAAAACTTGTAGGCTTACAAAAGGACTCACTAAGTGATTTCATAAAAAGATATTCACTCCTCCCCAAATTGCAGAACACACTGCTGGGAAGCCCTTTCTGAATTGCTTCTTAACCCCATAGACTCATTCCCTTTTAAGACTGTTTACTTTAAGTGTGATTGTACAGATTTCTGGAGGAAAAAATTTCACACACAATTTTCCCTGCAAATGATGTGGGGCAGAACTCATTGATTTTTATAAACAACTTTGTGTTTATAGTTATGCTTCTTAATTGCATTGCATTTCATAAAAAAAGAACTGAATGAAAACCAGATTAATGTTCAAACTGGAGGTACAATGACCTAAATGAATCTAAGCTTTTGAAGGGTGTTTGGATATAAAAGATATTATGAAAGTGGCCGGAAGTGTGTCATTTGATTCAGCCAAAAACAACAGATGGAGCTTTTGTTTTTAGCATTCTTGTTGAGTATAGAGATGCTCAGAAGTTTAAACAGTTGCTAAGTTCTGTAAATTCTAATAATAACGGTTATAACTAATAAGTCTGGGTTGGCAACATCTGTCACAGAGATCTCTCCATTTCTGGTGCTGCTACTAAATCCAGGTCCTTACAAACCATGTAATCTAAGAAAGTTGGTGAATCTCCCTGAGACTCAGTTCCTTTATCTGAAATGGGAAAAGCATTGCCGGCTTCGTAGGGTTTGATGCCCTCTGTGTTACTACGTGCCGGGTATAGTTCTACGCACTTTGTAAACACAAGGCCAGGTATCCTCAACATAACCCTAGTCAGTAAATACTATTAGTACATCAACATTTTGCAAATGAGAAAAATGAGTCCCAGAAAGTTAAGTAACTTGCTCCATGCCACACAGCTCATGATGTGGTGAAACCAGAACTAAAACCTGGTTAGTCTAGCTCTGGGGTCTGCTTTAACCACCTCAATGTTTGATGAGGAGTTAAATAAAATACTATGTAAAACATTCTGTATGTTATGCACTCGTATTTAATAGCCGTCTTTACTATCATTTATAGCTATTGCCAGCCAGTGAAAGCACGAATTTCTTCTGCTTTTGTCCCGTCTAATCAAGATGAATGGAAATCAACACTTGGTTTGGGGATTGTTATCATGTCTTTGTCGCTATTTACTGAAGAGGAAATAGATCTTTGATGATAAAGACTCTTAAAAAATGCCATAGAAACATTTGAGATTTGAGGTACTAAATAGATACAGGATATGGATAGAATCCCAAATTCCTGAAAACGGAAAGGTCATTCTCTGGATTTTCATGTATGGTTGTTCAGTAACGACATTAGCTATTGAGGGGATGAATGATCTCATCAAAGCTACTTCTTAGCCCATCCAAACAGTTTTTAGAATCAGTCACCTTAAGAGGGGGTGTGTGTATGTGTGTGTGTGTGTGTGTGTGCGCACCTGTTTTATATTTTGTGGGTATAATAGATCAGATCTGTGGTTACCAGAGGCAAGAGTGGGGAGACAGGGAATTGGAGGAAGTTGGTTAAGTGTACAAACTCCCAGTTGTGAGGTAAACAAATACCAGAGGTGTGATGTACAACGTGATGACAGCAGCTAACACTGCCGTGTGATATATAGGAAAGTCGTTAGGAAAGTAAATGTTGAGTTCTCATCAAGAGGAGAATTTTTTCCTTTCTTTCTTTCTTTCCTTTTTATTGTATCCATATGTGAAGATTGATATTAGCTGAGACAATTGTGATAATCATTTTACAATATATATAGATCAAGCCTTTATTCTGTACACCTTAAACTTATACAGTGCTGTATGTCAATTATCTCTCAGTAAAACTGGGGGAAAATAACAGATTTTTTTTTCTTCTAATTAAAAGAAGTAATGTCAAATGCCTGTCCACTCTCCTCACCTTTAACATTCTCTCATCCATGGTCTCTAAGTAAAAAAGTCTAAGAGATTCCCCTGGGAAGCATGTAGCTGATGAAGGACACCATCTAACAGTCCCCTTTGGGGCCATGATTCACTTTCATCATCCCCCATCTGGTGCTCTTTCCATAGGAAAATCATTAGGATTGAATTCCATCTCAAAGCCCTAAGTAAATAGGGAAGTTATACACAATGTCTGTCCCAACCATGGTAGGGTATCCACTGCCTTTCAGAGTTTCTTCCACCCTGGTTCAATACATACGAGTGGATTAAGCACCCGATTGACCCCTCTCCTCTCCAACTGTTAATGCCAAGTGTGAACATACTTCTCCTAGGATCCTTTTCTCCTAAGTCATTGAGATGAATGGAAGTAACTAATACTGCTTTGTTTTACAAGGGAACACAATTTTACAAATAGTCAAGGATTAAAATTATGTTGTGGCCAGATCTCATAACACAAATTTATTTCTTGTCTGTAGTGCACTTGAAAAGGTACTTCCCATACAAATCTGCAAAATATGACTTGCTTTTTTCTCATCAGGGTAACATAATCACGACAATATCACACGCAAAAAGGAAGCCTGAATAACTGGAAAAGTAGCTTTGTCAATGTAGAAAATTCCACTGGGATCCAAAGTGATTACAAAGTTTAATCACAAGCTATACATTTAAGTCTTCCTGTTTTCTATGAACAATTAAAATGTGGCAAGACAGAAAAATACAACTAAAAACTTGTCAAAGTAAGATTAAGATTTATATTTTTTCTATTTTTCAGTTGCATGATTCAGTTCGTTGATGTGAAATTTCTGTCTTCATGAACAATGATGGACAGATGAAAAATCTTTTTAATTTGGCATTGCATAATCTAAAACAGGGTAATTAGTGGGACTGGCTGAAGACAGACCAGTGTAATCACAATCAGGGAAGAGAAGGGAAAGGAGGGAAGAAAAAAAGCAATAAATATAATAGTAAATATAGAAGCATCTCAGAGCAAACGTGTTGCAGGAGGTCAGAAAAAGCAACAGGACATCAATCAACTTCCTAACGATCGAGAAGGATAGCATTGCCAACTGACCAGCTCTGAGGTCTGTAAGGAAGGGGTGGAAAGCAGAAGATAACTGAGTCGTTAGTAATCCTAAAAGGTTCACGGCACTATTCTGCGTAGTTTTTAAGTCTTGTGTTTGTATTTAACTTTCTTGGGTTGAATCTGGCTCTGCCACTTACTAACTGGCCATCTTTGTGTAAATTAAGTCCTTATGTGCCCCTTTCTTCATATCCTCAAATGAGGATCACTATAGTACTGCTTCAGTCAATTACTGGAAAAAGTATCATCTTTAGATCTTGGCAAAGAGGCCCCTGCTCTGTGTCCTGCATGACGGAGGATCCTGAACCGTACAAGTAAAAAGAAAGTGAATTTATTAGATTGTGCAGAGGCATCTGGGCACTAGCACCATACGCTTCAGTGTATAGATCTGCTCCTGTGACAACTTTCAGGTCACAGGGAAAAATTGCTCAAAATCTCTTCCTCTGTGTCCTCCCAAGAAACTGTGACTGTATCCAATTCCAGGATCTGAGGTTTGTTCCATCGCCCATTCCCCAGTCGAACACAGCTTCAAAGCGTTTGCGAAGACTGTGTTGGAAGCGCTTGTCAAATCCTTCCTGTCAATAGGGAAGCAAAGATTTATCACACAAAAAGGATCACTTTTCAATAATGCTGAGCTTCCATCTTGTTTCTTTTCTGGGATCAATTCCCCCTTCCAGTTTCCAGAAGTATTCACAAATTTGTGAATTAGACGTTATTTGCAACAGTTGCGTTTGGTGGCTGAGGGAAATTGTGAAATATTAAACAGCTCATTATTTTTGAATGAGTAGGTATGTAGACCTTTATTTGGTTTGGCAACCAGACACACATAACACTGAAACTGCTAACAACTACTTCAATTAAATAATTTTAACTTGAAATTTTGATATTTAATAATTATGTTTTTCACTCTTATTCTTATTAGATAATTTTGAATATTTAAGAAAAAAATTTAAACAAAATCGTTTTATTTTTTGATTCTCAATGGTTACTTGAATTCATATATTTTGACACATATATTTACATTTCATACATTCTTAAAATAACTATTTTTTAATTCTTTGAATTAGGATTTGTAGACCACAAAATATGGAAAAATTTGACTGTAAGAACTTAATAAATATTTTGCAAAACTGAAAGCAAGAAAACAAATTTTATGAAATAAATGTATATAATAATTGATAGATTATGTATTTCTTTATTTCTCATCCAAACATTCTTTGTCCCTCAATGGAACACCTTCCATCACATTTTGACAAATTTGACAATTTTTTCATATTATAGGCTTTTTGTTAAAGTAGGAAGATAAAACATGTTATGTGATAGTTTTATTATTTAATGCACAACTTGGTTCAGAAGATCAAATTAGATGGTATACAAGCTAAAAATTATTAATTTTAACCATGGCATTTTTCTACCTACTGAGAAAGAATAGTAAACAAAACAAAAATCCTGCCCTCAGGGGGCTTACGTTCTGGTGCAGAGATTCATGAATGTTTTCTGTGAAGGGTTAGACTATATATTTCAGGCTTTGTGGACTACATATGATCGCTGTCACATATTCTTCTTTGTTTATCTTTTTCAAACTTTTAAAAATGTAAAAATTATTTCTCACTCACAAGTCAAAGAAGAGTAGGCCATCCCCAAACAGGCCTCAGTTTGCAGACCTCTGTTCTAGTGCCTTTAACTGCAGCACATCTGGAGGGGATCTACTGAAAGATCAAATCAAGTGTATACACTTTAGGATCTTCTAGGCAGGCTCACCACTGAGTGCAAACTGGCTTCTAAACGTCGATGTGGGTCTGCATGTGAAGCAGCTTCTGGACATGAAATGGATGTGATGTTACTGGGGTGAGGCATTTTCAAGACCAACAAAACTGAATACAGTCAAGTACTTTATGCATAAATTAACTGACTGAAGCTCCCATCAGAGACCTACTGCCATGCGCTGGCTGTGCATCAGGTCTGCAGAGGGCAGTTTCCCCCACGAGGCCTGCTGGATAGAATCTTTGTAGCCACTTATGATCAGGCCTGAAAAGTCACACAAAAGCTTTTGGCCAGAAGCCAGACGCCTCAGTCATTCTGCAGCAGGTCATCCCTCACTCTGATGAAATGAACTTACTATTTATTTGACAAATAGTTACTGAGCACCTGCTAGGTGCCAGATTCTGAGCTTAGCATCTGTGTACCTCTGTGGCTTGATGCAAAAATTTGAAAGGTAGACATTATGTGTATATGGGTAATTGATTCATTTTTGACATATCCAAGATAAATCTGGCTTTAGATGACTCAGAAGATTTACTGCTTTAAAAATTATCCATTTTAAAATAATTTCTTTGTGGATATAACCTCACATGGTTTTTAAATGCTAGTAAATATTTTGGCAAAGCTTGAAGTTTCCTGAAAATCAAATTATTCTTAGTTTAAGAAATTAGTTCTTAAACATATTGATGATTTAGGTTCTCCTGCAATAGACTGGTGTGTCATTAAAATAATATTAATCTAGAACATTTATGTGTAAAAGCTAGGGAGAGCTGTACCAAGAAAACTTTTTACTGGCTTCGATCTGTTTATATTTTTTGTTGAAGTTATTTTGTTTGTTGTTAAGCCAAAATTTAATTGAGTATAACAATATTGTGCATATGACTCTAAACTCAGTCTTAAAAATTGTCAGTAAATACATAGCAATAGACACGTGTCTGTGCACACTTGTGTGTGCATCGGCGTGTAATGAATACTTTGTCCTCCAATGATTCCTCACTGCTTTAAACCTGTCAAATACAGTGCATAAAATGTCACAAGGAAGTTATTGTTCTCAACCCCAGACATACAAGATTTCACTCTTCTTTTTTTTTTAACATTTTTTATTGATTTATAATCATTTTACAATGTTGTGTCAAATTCCAGTGTTCAGCACAATTTTTCAGTCATTCATGGACATATACACACTCATTGTCACATTTTTTTCTCTGTGATTTATCATAACATTTTGTGTATATTTCCCTGTGCTATACAGTGTAATCTTGTTTATCTATTCTACAATTTTGAAATCCCGGTCTATCCCTTCCCACCCTCTACGCCCCCTGGTAACCACAAGTCTGTATTCTCTGTCCATGAGTCTATTTCTGTCCTGTATTTATGCTTTGTTTTTGTTTGTTTGAGATTTCACTCTTCTTATCTCACCAAAGATGCACCTTATAATGAGGCTTAAACTTTGAATTCTATTCTATATGAAATATCAAAAAGGAACTTAAAGTCAGCTGTCTCTTGATTTCTGTCTGCTCAGGCGTCATTCTTTTCTTCTGAGGATGAATATGTTTTAGTTTAAAGAAATCACAAAGGAGACAAAAACTTCAACCAATAAATCAAAAATATACTCTGCAGAAAGCCAAGTTACAAACCTCTAGAGAGGGCACAGCTGTGTTTCCAATATTTCAGTTTATGGAAAAGGGGGAAATATTCAAAAAGCAGAAGTAACTGGCATGACATTTTGTAATCCTACAGAAAGTTATTCCATAGAGCTTGAATCTATCCATTCCTTTTCCCAAAATGTCTAAAACTATGGTTCTCTATGTAACAAATGATTGAAGCATTTTAATATCACTTATTGAAATTACAGAGAACTAAGTGGTTAAAAAGAGTGATTCTCTCTCTCTCTCTCTCTCTCAAAAAAAAAAAAAAAAAGAGGGAAGAAGAGAGAAGTATTTATTGCTCAAAGGGATACATTTTAGTTATCAGAAAGCCTTTTATCTTGAATACCTCATTAAGCAACACTGCTAAAAAATAAAGATATTTTCTAATGATAATTATTCTTAGTATTGCCTAATAAACTGATGGTCACAAGCCATTTAGTATTCACACACATACATATATGTGAATATACACCCATGTACATCTGTAGGTACTACATACATATACCCGCAAAGTGCTTGGAAGGAGAAAATGTTAAGTGTGAGGTAGGTCTTGGACTAAACAGACATGAGTTCAAAGCCTGCTCTGGCATTTTTTAGCTGTGTCATTTTGGGCATGTAACTCCACCCTGCTAAACCTAAATTTTCACAACTATGAAATAAGATTGATAATAATACCCTCTTTAAAATAATTCTTCTGAAGATAAAATGAGACAATGTATATCAATGCTTATCTTATTTTCTGGCACAAGTGCACACATACAGTAGGTCTGATGATTATGATGTTTTATGGTTATTAGTATATAAACAGAAGTCATTAGCATTTATTTTCTAGCAACCATCAGTTTTGACCATTGGTTTCATACAATTGACTTTAACTAATAGAGACAGGATGGGAGACTGATGCTATAAAAGGTACCCAAATATCATTCTATGACGGGAAGGCAGTGTGCCCTAGGAAGGTACAGAACTTTGGATATCACACTGTGGATACCACCACAGCTTAAATCTTTACATGTGGGAAGTCTTGATGTAATGAGGCTGCCTGGTGGGCCCTAAATAAGAGTCTCAGAAAATTTGTTGCATCTCGGGGGGAGGCAAATAGCCCAGAGGTAGAGTGCATGCTTAGTATACATGAGGTCCTGGCTTCAATCCCCAGTACCTCCATTAAAAAAAAATGATAAAATAAATAAATCTAATTACCCTCCCCAAAAATGAAGTGATCAAAACAAAATAACAAAATGAAAATTTATTGCATCTCATCAGAACAGTATATCTTAAGAAGGACTTCTGTCTACTTCCCAGTTTGAAGATTTCAATAGAAATACCATTAGATCCCATAACTGTATGACCAGTTGAAATTTGGTGCGACAGTTAAGTTACTAAACCTTGGAAAGTACTGTGGGGAAGTGATATTCAAAGTATTTTAAAATGGGCTAAAAGAATACCAGTTACTAGATGTTTGGTGATTTTAAACGTGGGTGAATGGACTTCAAAGCAAATTTCAACCTAAAATTCCAAGATTAGATGATGTCAGGAACTGTGAAGGATCCAGGATTTGATTTCATATTTATAAGTTAAGAAGTTAGCCTGTTACTGTTTCATAGGTGCCAGTGGAGGACACAAGGCTCCTGGGTCAGAAACAAAGGACTTTATCACTCTTGGCACAGTAAGCAGCATGAACGCCAGATGCCATCTTTATGTCAGGGGCTGCACAAGAAGCCCAGGGGGATGCTGTGCTTCCACACGGTGGGTTTGTGTCATAGCTGAGGAACACCGATCTTGGGGATTCCACTGCTTTCTATTGAAAGCAGTAAGCAAGTCTGCATGTTTTCCAGGGGGCAGGAGGGTTACAACATTTCAAAGTTACCAGCTGGCATAAGCCATTTTGAGAAGCGGCACAGAAAAAAGAACAGGCAGGGCTTTGTCATCTTGGCACACCCAAGAAGTTGTGTAGGCGCACCGGAGAAGCAAGAGGGATGACATCTCTATAGACCACACATATATATGGTCTTATTTATATGAGATATAATACCTATTTATATTTAGTTGTCATGGTCTGAATAGTAATTATGTATTTTATTTAATATACTGTGGCATCTCACTTAAATTAGTTAAAAACTGCATGTGGTGGAAATACTGTAGGGCGGTCTCTATAATTCTCACTTCCTGGTTCGTGCCCCTGAGTTATCCACTCCCACCGAGCATGGGTGGGACTTGTGACTTGCTTCTAACCCGTAGAATATGGCAATTGTAATGGGATGGCACTGCCATGATTGTGTATGTTAAATAAGATTGTCTTTCTGGCAGTCACTCCAGACTCTCTCTGCTGGCTTGATGAAGTAAACAGCTATATTGGGGAAGCCTGGGTAGCAAGGGGTTGGGTCAGCCTTTAGGACCTGATGATAGCCTCTGTCCATAGCCAGCAAGAAGCCAGCTTTTCAGTCTTACAGGTGTTAAGAAATGAATTTGGCCAACAAAGTAAGTGAACTTGGAAGCAAACTCTTCACCAGTACCCAGATGAGAATGTAGTCCAGGTAAAACCTTTACTGAAGTCTTGTGAGACCCTAAACTGAGGACGTAGGTAAGCCACACCCAGGCTCCTTAGCCATGGAAACTGTGACATAATAAGTGCATGTTGTTCTAGCCACTAAATGTGTACTCTTTTGTTTCACAGCAATAGATAACTAAAACACTCCAACGATTCAACATGTGTCAGTGGTTTTCTTTTAAGAATAGCAATTTCAATTACTATTTTAAATCAATGCCAAATAATCAGAATAACTTTTGCTGTGGAATACATCCTATAATTTCATCTTTGTATGTACTTTTCTTTTAAAACTTAGTAAATCATCTAGATTTAATTTGTATAAAAATGTGTTAGCTGAACCACCTGAACAAGGTGACCACCAATGATTTTTAACTTGTTGGTAAAACCTGTCATAGTGAGTACAAAGTGATTAAATAGTGAAACGTCTGAGCTGGGGCTGCTGAGGGAACATTCAGAACTTAACCCAGCTCGTGTCATGGTCCTGTCAGTCCAGATGCCACTTAGAAAAGGAGTCTTTCGATCAAAGGGAAATTGCCGTGAGCTGCACTATTGTTTTCTTGGGGGTAACAAGTGTAAGTGGCAACCAACATTTGCAGAGCTTATTGGAAAAAATGAACCTTCACAGAAGTCGATTTTTGAAGACTAATGACTTTATACAAATAGTAATGAGAAATTGACACATTGTAACTGATGGTAATTCAATTAAAAAAAAATAAAGAAGACTCCATCAAAAACATATATTGAGGGTGAGGCCCCAAAGGTTATGGGGACAAAAAATAGATCAGCAGAATATGGGAAAAGAAGAGAATATACTAAACCAGAAAAGAGATTGAGTCTAAGCATTCATCCCAGTTCCTTATTAAGGAAGAGCCATAAATTAACATCAAAATGTATTTGTGTAATATTGAGGTTTATTGACTATAATTATGTACAAGCGAACATTTACTAAGTGGCAAGCTATTTTTTTATGGTGTGGATTTAGGTGTCCTCAGCAAACAATTTTATCATTTTAATAACATGCCAAGTTAAAACATGATGAAAGTTACTGCTAGATACAGACCCTTGGCCTAGGTAGTACTTATTTTAGTTATAATCTTAGGCCATATTGCCAAATACTTGAATATTTAAAAATGATTTTCAAACATTCTTGATCAATCTCCAGTATTTTTCTGGTGATGACACTGGGATGTATTATTATCATTTATTTTGCACATAGGAAAATTGATGCATATAGTATAACTATCAGGGTTAAAATCGTTAAAAGAAAGTATGAAAGAAAAGTTGCAGCCATCACAAAAATCACAAAATATCTTTGTTATTGTTTACTATATGTATATATATGTTATTATTTACTATATATATATATATATATATATAGTAAATAATATATATATATATGGCAAGTTGTGGTTGTATTCAAATTCCAAAAATATCAGTCACTCTTAGCTTGCATTTTGGCTTAAATTTTGCAGTAAATTTTTCTAAGCTTGAAAGTCTATGATTGAGGTTAAGTTAGACATGCTGAGGTAATTTGGAACCCTACACAAACATTAGGGTGTGAATGATTTCTCCCATGGAAAGAATCTCATTCACTGATTGCTCATTAGCCAATCTTGGGAGGCATAATTTCACGTTATGCATCTTCTCAAATATTTTCTAAAGCACACATTTCAGATTTCCTACTTGCGCTTAGAACATAACTGCCACAACATCGTAGTGCTTTGTTGTGCTTACACTGACAACCCTGGGTCTGGAGAAAATCCACGATTGTTTGTTTGCTTTCTCTGCAATTGTGAAAAAACACAGCATGTTGGATCATTTCTGTTTCACTGTCAGGCTTCAGTGAGTACTGGTCTTTCTGCTATGCAATAATTAGGCAGGGGATCATTTCACTCCCTTTAATCTTTTTGGAATTTGCCAAGAATCTGAGATTTGTTGCAGATAAACATTGAAAATTAAGAGTTGGCCTAAATTTTACTGGTATCTCCAAATCCAAGTAAGACAAAAGACGTCACTAAGAACTTATTTATCAACTTTTCTCTTTATGTTTATTTTTATATACAACAGCTTTACGGAGATATAATTCACATACCATACAATTCAATAATTTATAGTAAACAATTCAATGGATTTAAGCATATTCACAGAGTTCTGCAACCATTATCATAATCAATTTTAGGACATTTGCATCTCTCCAAAAAGGAGCCTGGTACCCATTAAGAGTCACTCTCCATTTCCCCCCAACCTTCCCCATCCCAACCCTAGGCAACCACTGATCTGCTTTCTCTCTTGATCTGCCTATTCTAAACATGTCATATAAGTGGAAGTACACAATATGTGGTCTTTGCGGACTGGCTTCTTTCACTTAGACGTTTTCAAGGTTCATCCTTGTTGTAGTATGCATCAATACCTCATTTCCTTTTATTGACAAATACTATCTCACAGTATGGATGTATCGCATTTTAGTTATTCATTCATCCGTTGATGGACATTTGGGTCGTTTCCACTGTTTGGCTGTTATGAACACATGTACACGTTTTTGTGTGGACATTTTTATTTCTCTAGCGGTAGGACTGATAAGTTATATGGTAACTCTGTTTAATCTTTTGAGGAAATGCCAAACTGTCTTCTAAAGTAGCTGTACCATTTTACATCCCCACCAGCAGTGTCCAAAGGTTCCAGTTTCTCCACAACCTCACCAGCACTTGTTGCTGTCTGCCTTAATTTAGGCATCTGAGTGAGTATGAAGTAGTATCTCACTGTGGCTTTAATTCTTTATCCCTCACAGCTAGTAATGTTCAGAATCTTCTCATGTACTTATCTTTACACTCTGACCATGTGCTTTTATTCAGAAATAGCTACATATTTGTTTGGGGGTTAGAGACTCAATATAGCCGATATATACTGCATGATGTCATTTGAGTGTGCATTTGTGTCTGTGTGATGGTATAAGGTCCTAATTCATGCAAGATTATCTCTATTGGTGTAGGGATGGGGTTTGGAAAGAAAGAGGCATGGAAGAGTTAAGGGACAACATAATAAAAGAGGCCAGTTCAAAATTGTAGAGAAAACTGAGGATTAAGTTCAGAAAAGTAAGAATCCAAAAGTTAGAGAGAACATGGTAAAAATCCAAGGTGAAGTAAAATGAACTCTCATTGTGAAAAGAGATGAAATATCTTTTGCGACCTTTTATTGACTGTAACAGTCTTAGAGAATTGCAGGTTTGGTCCTATTTATAGGTACAGTGTCAGTGAGAACAGGTAGGTGTTTAAGGTCTCCATTCTTAACTTGCATTAGAAACTTTAGGACTAGACCACCCTCCCACCCTTAAAAAATAAAAAATAAAGAAAAAAGAAAAATAGAGCCAGAAGGAGGTTTACTGATTATATTCTGTCTGGGCCTGCTCATGCTGATGTGAGCTGGCAATAGATAGTCAGAAACATACAGTTGCAAACTCATATGTAAACTGGAGGGCGGAAGAGATGTGGGAGTCATGACGACCAGTGATAGGGCTTAGATTATTGTCAGTATAATGTTTGGAAGAAGAGATATCATTACTTTTCTGGGTTAAGATAAAAATTCAAATCTAAGCGCTATGCATGTGAAGTCCAAGGACAAAACAAAACAAAGGAAATGAGTAACAACACATAGGAGGCAGCTAGTCCAAAATATCGACAGCATTAAAAAGTTAAATATTCTGATCCTGTAAATTTTTGTCTCTTTAAAGAGGCATCTCCCTAAACATAGTCACACCACAGTAGCACAGATTAACCCCTCATTTCCTGGATGGGGAACTAAGGATCAAAGAAACTACGGAGATTTATTCTATTAAGCTAATACTGGCTGTGTTAATAGACACAAGAGCTAGAACTGAGATCTAATCCCCGATACAGTGATTTTTCTTTTTTCAATATGACTTTGACTCTGTTTTCAAGCCAATAGCAAGCTAGGTCTGCCTCTTTATAATATAAAATGGAGGGACTCTTTGATAAGAATATGATTAATTTAGGTTTGACAAACTCTACAACCCAGTTTTTTTCCCTCTGCTTCCTAGTTTACTCCATGACTATCACTTCAGGAGAATGATTCCGTTCTGAGATCTACCATTAACCAGGCATAGTATCGAGTCTAGATTCCACTTATTTACAGTGAATAGAAAACTGTACAATGCTGTGCAAATACTATACTTGTATATGAAGAATTAATTACTAAATCTCTAATAAAGATTGGTATTTTAACAAAGGTTGCTCTGATTTTATTATTTTTTTAACATTTTTTATTGATTTATAATCATTTTACAATGTTGTGTCAAATTCCAGTGTTCAGCACAATTTTTCAGTCATTCATGGACATATACACACTCATTGTCACATTTTTTTCTCTGTGAGTTATCATAACATTTTGTGTATATTTCCCTGTGCTATACAGTGTAATCTTGTTTATCTATTCTACAGTTTTGAAATCCCAGTCTATCCCTTCCCACCCTCCACCCCCCTGGTAACCACAAGTCTGTATTCTCTGTCTGTGAGTCTATTTCTGTCCTGTATTTATGCTTTGTTTTTGTTTGTTTGTATGTTTTTGTTTTTGTTTTTTAGCTTCCACATATGAGTGATCTCATATGGTATTTTTCTTTCTCTTTCTGGCTTACTTCACTTAGAATGACATTCTCCAGGAGCATCCATGTTGCTGCAAATGGCATTATGTTGTCGGTTTTATGGCTGAGTAGTATTCCATTGTATAAATATACCACCTCTTCTTTATCCAGTCACCTGTTGATGGACATTTAGGCTGTTTCCATGTTTTGGCTATTGTAAATAGTGCTGCTATGAACATTGGGGTGCAGGTGTCATCCTGAAGTAGATTTCCTTCTGGGTACAAGCCCAGGAGTGGGATTCCTGGGTCATACGGTAAGTCTATTCCTAGTCTTTTGAGGAATCTCCACGCTGTTTTCCATAGTGGCTGCACCAAACTGCATTCCCACCAACAGTGTAGGAGGGTTCCCCTTTCTCCACAGCCTCTCCAGCATTTGTCATTTTTGGATTTTTGAATGACGGCCATTCTGACTGGTGTGAGGTGATACCTCATTGTAGTTTTGATTTGCATTTCTCTGATAATTAGTGATATTGAGCATTTTTTCATGTGCTTTTTGATCATTTGTATGTCTTCCTTGGAGAATTGCTTGTTTAGGTCTTCTGCCCATTTTTGGATTGGGTTGTTTATTTTTTTCTTACTGAGTCATACGAGCTGCTTATATATTCTGGAGATCAAGCCTTTGTTGGTTTCACTTGCAAAAATGTTCTCCCATTCCGTAGGTTTTCTTCTTGTTTTACTTCTGGTTTCCTTTGCTGTGCCGAAGCTTTTAAGTTTCATTAGGTCCCATTTGTTTATTCTTGCTTTTATTTCTTCTAGGAGAAAATTTTTGAGATGTATGCCAGATAATGTTTTGCCTATATTTTCCTCTAGGAGGTTTATTGTATCTTGTCTTATATTTAAGTCTTTAATCCATTTTGAGTTGATTTTTGTATATGGTGTAAGGGAGTGTTCTAGCTTCATTGTTCTACATGCTGCTGTCCAGTTTTCCCAACACCATTTGCTGAAGAGACTGTCTTTATTCCATTGTATATTCTTGCCTCCTTTGTCGAAGATGAGTTGACCAAAAGCTTGTGGGTTCATTTCTGGGCTCTCTATTCTGTTCCATTGGTCTATATGTCTGTTTTGGTACCAATACCATGCTGTCTTGATGACTGTAGCTCTATAGTATTGACAGACCTACAGCCAGCATAGTACTCAACGGTGAAAAACTCAAAAGCTTCCCACTAAAATCTGGGACAAGACAAGGATGCCCACTATCACCACTCCTATTCAACATAGTCCTGGAAGTCCTAGCCACAGCAGTCAGGCAAGAGAAAGAAATAAAAGGGATCCAAATTGGAAAAGAAGAGGTAAAAGTGTCATTATACGCTGATGACATGTTACTATATATAGAAAACCCTAAAAGGTCCACACAAAAGCTACTAGAGCTGATTGAAGAATTCAGCAAGGTAGCAGGTAACAAAATTAACGTTCAAAAATCAGTTGCATTTCTTTACACTAACGATAAATCAACAGAAAAAGAAAGTAAAGAAACAGTCCCCTTTAAAATAGCACCCAAAGTAATAAAATATCTGGGAATAAATCAAACCAAGGAGGTGAAAGAATTATATACAGAAAACTATAAACCATTGATGAAGGAAATTAAAGAAGACTTTAAAAAATGATTTTATTATTAAACCAGAAAAAATTACATGTAAACTTGACTGATCTACCCACCTAAGTGGTCTTCCTTCACTGCAGAATAAAATAACATGAAGTAAAATCAACCAAAATCAGAAAAACAAAATAAATGTTCTTGAACAGCTGAATATAAACAACATATTGACCTGGGCTAAAAGCTTGTCATTAAAATGATAACTCTAGGAAACTTGCTGCCTTTTACATTTTTTTTTCATTTTTAAAAAACATGTGCATCACATAACGTATATGCCAGAAATAGTTGTGGCCTATTTAAAGTGCTAAATGTTAAATTTCTGAATCAACAATAACCTCTCTCTGTTTCTAAGATATTTATAAATCTTTCCTCCTTTTTAGGGTCTTTAGGGACTTTATACTGCCAAGAAACTAAAAGAATTGTGTACAAAGCAATTGTACACCACTGATGAGCTTAGTGAATATTTCTTGATAATGAGGCTGATGATAAATTATCACTTACTTGTTAGGTCTCAGAGAGGTTTCTCTGCACCAGAATGTTTCTTGTTAAAAATGATGTTTTCCTCCTACGCTTTTTTTTTTTAACACCCCTTGATGATTGCCTTCACAGAAATTGATGTAAGAAAGTTGTCATCCTGTTCTCTGCATCCTAATGGCAATTACAGAGAGTTTGTAGAGCTTGAATGAATTCTTTTTAAACCCCTGTTTAAATAAATTTTCAGCATCTATTGAATTTCAAAAGATATTTGCACAAAACTTTGCAAAAGTAGTTTTAAAAAGACTTAAAGGATATTTTCACAAAACCAAACTTTTACAAATGCAATTTTAAAATGACATATCCAATATTTCTCCTGAGGCAGGAATTGGCTTTTTTGGGGAACACATCTTGAATGACCATTTTGTATGAAGAGTTAGATCCTAGAGGCGGATCAAAGAGGAGCATGTATAACGCAAGATAGGCTAGATTCCTTGCATAAGAAGATGCTCTAGACATGTCTAATATTCATATTTAAGTTTTATGCAAAACTGCAAGTACTTTTATCTTCTAGTACCGTCTGCTATAAACATGTTTCTGGAATAAGTGTTTCTTGGTTAAAAAAACAAAGAAAGAAATCGGTAGAGTAGTACCATTTGAAAAGTGAGGTACACATACAGGCTGATGAGACTATATACAACTTTAACCAGTTCAGTAGAAGCATGAATTCAGGGCCAGAGATGAGCAAAAAAGCCTCTCCTTCCTCTTTTAGGCACTGCCTCTTCATCACTGTCCCCGGGATCCCTGGGAACTTGGGAGGAACGATGCTTGCCAACCTCTGTGAGGTGGGGCTGAGGTACATTCTCATTAACTACTACTTCCACTGACTTTGAGATCATGTGATTGATTTTTTAAATTGAAATAGAGTTGATTTACATATTGTGTTAGTTTCTGGTGTACAGCGCAGTGATTCAGTTATCCATATGTAAATATTCTTGTTCATAGTCTTTTCTATTATAGGTTATTATAAGATATTGAATATAGTTCCCTGTGCTATACAGTAGGACCTGGTTGTTTGTCTATTCTGTATATAGTAGCTTGTATCTGCTAATCTCAGACTCCCAATTATCCCTCTCTCCTCCCCTTTGGTAACTGTAAGTTTGTTTTTTATGTCTGAGTCTGTTTCTGTTTTTTAAATAAGTTCTTTGTGTCATTCTTTAAAGATTCTGCATATAAATGATTCATATGATATTTGTCTTTGTCTGATTTATTTCTCTTAGCATGTCATCTCTAGGCCCATACAATTGATATTTCTTATCTCAAAACTACATTGCTTTAGCATTCTTTACTTTTAGAAAAAATTTATGTTAAACCTATTATCAATTAAGAATAGTACTTTGATCTCATCATCTTAATAATTTTCTCCACTACCGTTTATCTAGCATGTAGCAATTCCTCAGCATTGTGATTGTTCTTAGATGGTATTTAAAGAAAAAAAAAGGAGATAAGGTTTCCTCCCTAAAGAAATAAACTTTCTAGCTGATAGCAGTATGAACACAGAAGTTACTCATCTTAATGATTCATTTGTAAATATGACTCCCTTACTGGATTATGGACAGGACCAAATTTTATTCACTTTTGCATTGTCTAGAATCATTCCTGAGACATAGTAGATATTCAGTAAATATTTGTTCATTGAAAGAATAAAATAGCTAGGGAAACAGATGTAAATATGTGATTGACCTTTGTTTTGTTGAAGCAGGAATGAAAATGTGCAAAAGCAGGCCTGGAGGGCTCGAGGAATAATGAATAGTATCCAGAAAAGGGAAACTTCAAAAGAAGGGGAGAATGTATACTGTTAAGGGTGGAGAAGACCTAAGTGCTCTAAGGTACGAGATAATATGAACCCGGGACATGAAAGGAGAAAGAAGAATGGCCTCTTGAGGGAATGTGAAGTTGAGGCACTGAACCTCACTGTTGAAGAACTGTTGGAGTTATACAGGGCCAGGTAAAAGGGCTTAGACCATTACTAGCCCTGGAAGTCTCGGATTTAAATTTGATTGCACAAGCTGTGAGTAACTTCTATTTGTTTTTCTTCAGAAGAACTCCGATCAATGTTTTGTTTCAGAAAAATGCCTGGTATAAGTTACAGGGTTGATATAGAGTAGGAGAGATATGTGCATGGTCATACATATATTGTCATATAGGTCGGTTAAGAAAGGGATTGATATAATGGTCTCCCAGGCATTGGGTAGGGACACAAGGTGGAAATGAAAGCTGTGAGAAACTAGAAAGTGTATTGACTCCAAGAACTGAAAGGAAAAGACACTGACCCACATCCTAAGGAAAGGACTGTAGAAAATACATTCAGGGACTGTCACAGAGAAGAGTTTCAGGGGTTCATGTTGGGTTTTGGAGGCTGAGAGGCAGGGGCAACTGAGAAATCTTAATTTGTTTCATTATTTGGAAAAGCAAACTGAAGACAGCCTAGTAAAAGAGAAGAGCCAATCCAAAGAAAAGGATGCTGTAGGGAAAAACAGACGTAGAGGGGTCAGGTTTGCTATTCAGGGAAAACCTATGTGACCTATTTCCGCAGGCTGCACGTAACGGAGATGAAGAGGGTTCATAGTAATGTCAAAGGGCAGTGTTCGTCCAGCTGTAGCTCCACTTATACCCTTCATGACTCTAAATATTTGGGGACATTTTGTGTAAATTGGAAACTCTCTTGTTACTTTCCATAAAGAATAGTCACCATTCTGTCCACTTGTGCTACAAATCCAGTGATCTCTCCTATTTGATGGCGGGGCCCCACAGCCCCACCCACACTGCTAGCTCCTTCCTCCTCTCTCTCTGGTCCAGAAATGGGCTGGGACACCTTAGCAACCAAGGCGATTGTATCAGTTCTCTCCTCTAATGTATAAGTGAGGATGGTGAACTTCCCTCCAAATTGTGCCACCTGGTACCAAACTTTACTGGATAAAGTTTAAACTTTTGTAGATTCAACTTCAACACCTCTTCCATAGAACTAAAACTGATTTCCAAAACTGGGAGGAATCAGGCTATACCCCAACATTGATCAAATTTTTTGCTCAAGTACTTTGAACGTTATAGGGAGTGTAAGAGGATCTCACCGTCTCTAGGCTTAATCTCCAATTTTATTTTGTGTATAGTTTTTATATATGCAGTTTTCTTTGAGAGAAAGACCTCCTAAATAATCAAACTTGGGGGTCAATACCTCATGGCCAACAATGATCATCATCACGTCTATTCATAATCCTTAACAATCAGGTTTCTGAATCGCATTCTTTCCTTGCATGTTGGGTCTTGCTTCAAGTTTTATGCTTCAGACTTTCTAATTTTAACCTCCAATCCCAATCCTTTGTTTAAGCAACTAAACATTATGATACTTAAGAAATCACATAAAAATTAAAGTGTTAATCATATTAAAACACCACAAATAGTTTTGTGATGCAAGGGAAATGTTTTTCAGAGGCGATGTGCACAGGAAGTGAACAGAACTTCAGTGTTTCTAAACAAACTGCAGAAAATTGAAATGCTTTGTGTGAGTCAGTGTGTGTGTGTGTGTGTGTGTTTGATGGAAGCAGAGGAACAAAAATGACAAAATTATTTTTAACCTGCAGGCTGCAGAGTTGCCAAGGAAGCACACACATCATCTCCTTTGCTAAATGAGGTGGGGCTAGCTGCAAGGGCCACTGTTAATGAGTTCAGAATAATGAGTTCTAAAAGCACTATCTCATCCTCTTCACTGTGACATGACGATAGCATTGATATCCTTAGCCGATAACACACACACACACACACACACACACACACACACCACACTCTAATCACTCTTTGTGTATCATTTTTACTTTCCGAGCTATGAAAATGAAAGAAAAAGAAAGACACCAAATGAACCAATATTAAAAGTTTTATTCTCTGGATTTTGCTTCTTCATACATGTGAAAAAAATTCAGAGCACAGAAATTAAAAGACAATTACAAAAATGACAACAAATTTCTCCCAAATCCTCGGGGAGTTTTGTTTATGCCTTCGTACAATGCTGTATTCCTTGGTTTTGCAAAGATTACAATTTGAAAAATGTGCTGCATTGAACATTTTCCCTTCACCTTGAGGTTGCCTCAGATGCTTTGAACCATTTTTTCTTTCATTTGTTTATTCATTTATCAATTCATTCAATACACATCTCACTGAGCCCACATGTCCCAGGTGCTGTATTATGTTCTGGAGGTAGACAGATAAAACCAAGTTTTTGTCTTAGAGGAACTCAAAATCTAGTGAGAAAAATGCATATCTCCTTGCATAGTTCAGATAGTAATTGCAAAAATATGTATATACAAAGTATATTATGAAATCATAAAGAAAGTTCACTTAATTGGAAAGGTCAAGAATATCTTTCAGGAACAGGTGATAACAGAATTGAGCTTTCAAATGTGAATAGAAATTAGGTGGGTAATGAAGTGAGCCTTGCCTAGTAAGCAACATGGAAAATGAAATTAAGGCAATAAACATCACAATGGCAGGAGGAAACTGCAGACAGTGTGCTAGAGCACAGATAAAGGAAGAAACAGGTGTTACGGACTGAACTGTGTCCCCATTTTTATAAGTTGAAGCTCTAACCTCAAATGTGATGAATTTTGGAGATGCGCCTTTGGAAGGTAATCAGGTTTAAATGAGATCATAAGGGTGGGACCCTGATAATGGAATTAGTGCCTTATAAGAAGAGAACTTGCTTGCTCTTTCTACCTTGTGAGGACACAGCAAGACGATAGCCTTTTGTAAGCCAGACGAGAGCTCTCATCAGAAACTGAACCCTACTTGACCTTACTGTTGAACTTTCCAGCCTCCAGAATTGTGAGAAATAAATTTATGTTGTTTTAAGCTACCCAGTCAGAAGTATTTTATGGCAGCCTATGCTAAGACATCTTGGAATGTAAGGAAGTGAGAGGTAAGCTTACTTCGGGAGAGGTAAGCTGGGCTCAGATGGAGACAGCCTAGTTGCTCTGTAAAGAGAGAGACTTGACACGCCAGCCAAAGGAGATAACTGATGCATTTTCCTTCTCTTTATATAAGCTGAGTTTTTTTCCCCATGTATTTAATTAATTCTTAATGTAAATTCCTTCTGGTTCATCAATCATTCACCCAAATATGCTTTAGTCCTAAACCGAAAATAACTTGTAGTCTTGGGTTGAAATAGATATCTTCCTTCCAATAATGAAATCAGGAAAAGTGAGTTGAGGAATTATTGAATGTACCAGAAATGTCACTTTCTAAAACCAAAGTAAAATAAAAAGCATAAACAATTCACAATGGCACATTAAGCTGCCACAATTCCACTGTGTTATTGGGGTATTCACTTTGATTAATGAACAGTTCTCTTTGATTTGTAGGCAGTGGAAGTGAACAAGCAGCTTCAGGGGACCACTGAAATGTTGTTATGTGAATTATTACATCCTTACAAACCTTCTTTCTACAGCTGATCACTTCTAAATGTTTGGAAAAACTGATTTTGACTTTTTTCTCCAATGGTTATACAAATGGGAAGGATGAAGATGATAAAATGAGCAAAGACCATTCTTTTTTATAATAACATTTCTTATTTTCTTTCTAATTTTAAAAGCAATGCATATTCCTTGCAGACAAGGGAAATACATAAAAGCATAAAGTAAAACTTAAAAACCACTCATAACACTCACCCTGCAGAGATAACTATCATTAGCATTTTGATGTATTTCCTCCTAGTGTTTATACATTTAAAAAAAAACTGAAGTATAATTGACCTACAATACTGTTAGTTCCAGGTGCACAAGGTAGTAATTTGATATTTCTATATATAGCAAAATGATCACCATGATATATCTAGTTACCATCTATCACCAGACAAAAATATTACAATATAATTGACAATATTCCCCATATGGTACATTTCATCCCTGTGATGCATTTATTTTTGTAAGTGGAAGCTTGTACCTCTTAATTGCCTTCACCTATTTCACTCATAACTGCACCCTTTTTCTCTCTGACCTGTTTGCTCTCTGTGTCTATGAATCCGCTTCTGTTTTGTTACATTTGTTCATTTGTTTTGTTTAGATTTCATAAATAAGTGAAATCATATGGGGTTTGTCTTTCTCTGTCTGACTTATTTCACTGACTATAACAGCCTCTATGTCCATCCATGTTGTTGCAAGTGGCAAGATTTCATTCTTTTTTATGGTTGAGTAATATTCTATTGTATAGATATACCATTTCATATTTATCCATTCATCTATCAGTGACTAATGTAAATAATGCTGCAATAAATGTAAGGGTGTATATATCTTTTTGATTGAGTGTTTTTGTCTTCTTTGGGTAAATACCCAGAGGTAGAATTACTGAATCCTATAGCAGTTCTATATTTAATTTTTTTGAGGAAACCCCATACTTATTTCCACCATAGCTGTATCAATTTACAATTCCACCAACAGCGTACTAGGGTTCCCTTTTCTTTTTCTTCTCTGAATGCTGTGTAGCTTGGACTTTCAATACTATGTTGAATAAAAGTGGTGAGAGTAGACATCCTTGTCTTGTTCCTAATCTTAAAGGAAATGCTTTAAGCTTTTCACAATTGAATATGATGTTTGCTGTGGATTTGTCATATATGGCCTTTGTTATGTTGAGATATGTTCCTTCTGTACCCACTTTGTTAAGACTTTATCATTAATGGATGGCAAATTTTGTCAAAAGCTTTTCCAGCATCTATTTAGATGATCATATGATTTTTACTCTTCAATTTGTTAATGTGGTGCATCACACTGATTGATTTGCTGATATTGGATCATCCTTGCATTACTACCATAAGTTCTATTTGATCATGGTGTATAATTCCTCTAATGTGTTATTGAATTTGGTTTGCTAATATTTTGTTAAATACTTTTACATCTATGTTTATCAGTGATATTGGACAGTAACTTTCTAACAGGGTGATGCTGACCTCTTAGAATGAGTTTGGAAGCATTCTTTCCTCTGACATTTTTTGGAATAGTTTGAGAAAGAAACTTGTTAACTCTTCTTTAAATGTTTGGTAGAATTTATCTGTGATATCATCTGGTGCTGAAATTTTGTATGTCTGAATCTGCTATAGCACATTTATTTCTAATTAAAAAATAGAGTTAAGTTGGGAAGAGAACGATCAGAAGTAAGGATTTAAATTGATATTTGCCTCTTTTTTTCATAATTCTCTATTTTCAGTTCCTAGTCTTGAAATTTTAGTTGATTTGACACAACTGGGAATAGTCTAGGAATAATGAATCAGGGGTTGTTTTTAATTACTGAAGATAGTCCACAAGCCATTTGGTAACAGAACAGGAAAAAAAAAATCTGTTGATTCATTTCAAACAGAGCTATTTACATGAGGAAGCTAATATCTTGCTATCCTGGTCACATAATTGAGTTATTGTAAATCAAGTGACTTGAGTTTTTGTCTTTTTGGGTGCTCATTGCAGCCTTTGTTGGCCATGATTTAAAAGTTAAGAAAAAAAGTTTAGTTCTTTCAGTGATATTCATTCACAAAAGTCCTGAAGGGATTTGATTCCCTAATGAGAGGTATAAAAAACTTGTGACTGAAAGCACACATAAAATTTAAATTGTATTTTCACTCACCAGTGGCTTAATAGGGCAGAAACACTTAGACAAGTAATTAGCTTTCACAATGGAAAGGTAAACAAAACTATAAATTATGATTAGATAAGTGTTCTTCTCTGCAGAGACAAATTAGTCAACGTTCTTCTTCAGCTGTGATACATAGATGTTTTAATATTGAGAGAGTTTTGTGAATACATTCGGTAAAAATAATTAAAAGAGTCTGAAAACTGTACTCTTTTGTTCATGATGTGTGTGTGTGTTGTAATTTAGTGCCTTGGTTTATATCTTACTTTGTCATTTTCCCTTTCTCTGTTGTAGATAAAGGAAATCAAGAGGAGAATTTAAATGTTTTTAATTGCAAAAGGGAAATAAATGCACTCAGGGAAGCCTTGTATTTGATAACATTCAACTGGAAGCTCCTATGACAACACCAGATTTTCATTTATTTACATAAAAATCTTCTCACTTACATGCATACATTTAAAGCAATCAAATAGCAGGGCTTATTTTTTGACTTCAGTCTTCCAAAATGAGTTTTTTTTTTTAAGGATGGAATTTGGTATTGGTCAGCTCAGGCTGCCATAACAAAACACCAAAGCCCGGATGGCTTATGAAATTCCTTTCATAAAAGGTGAGGGAAAAAAGAGACAAGACATAAGCCTAACATATATTAGTGCCTTCTTGGCACCCGGTATCATATAAGATGAATCCAGAAAGATGATTTCATTTCATCTTTATAACCCTGAAGTACTTTTTGATCTGTATTTATAAGTTCACTAACTATGATTAGAATAATTATTAACTTATAAAAAAATCATACAATTAGTAAGTTGTAAAGCAGGTGTTTCACCCAGGTTTATATGACCCCGAAACTTTTATTTTTTTCAATCAAGTACTACTCTTAACTCCTTGCTAGAGTCTTTCAATAATGGGAACAATCTTCATGTGATATGTCTATGTCACAAGTTTTTAAATTATCTAAAATGATTGAGGAATACTAGATCTAATGGAAGCTATAAATATCATCTAGTCCAAACTTTTCGTTTTGCTTAAAAAGAAATAATCTCAAAGTGATAAATGCCCCCTCAGGGCTTTACAACTTGTTATTGAGACAGACAACACAAAAACTCATACTGTGAGCTAGATTCCAATTTTACTTTACCCACTTGTTTTTATAAGAATGTTCTCAGTGCCTTACATATCTACATGTTACTCATATATGCATCCTCAATCTCAGTTACTGGGGAATAAGGCTCTCCATGTGATCTTCAGCATTGCATAGCTTACCCTAATGGGAACAGGTAGGGGTACACAAATTTAGTGAGGGAGTTCTAGAGGGCTGAGTTTTGTTATTTGGGATCCTATTAGGCAGATGATCATTGTCCTGGAGATTGTTCCTTGGCTTGGAGGTCTTTAGTCCCTATCCTAGGGCTCAGGGATAAGTCTTATTTTTGAAAAGAATTACTATTTTAGATAAAATTATTAATTAGCACTTGGTGGTGGGGTGGATCCAAAGTGATGTTCAATCTTACGGATGTGATCAGTGAAAGGATCAGCGAAAGGAGGAGATGCATCCTTCGAGTCAGTAGGTTCTGGGCTTGGTTATGAGTTCAGGAGTCCCAGAACAATATGGCAGAGGGTGGCGTAAGTATTGTTGCTGATTCAGGAGATTCCATGTTAGGGATTGCCAGACAATGTCAGGGTGGAAGCCAAGTGTCCATGCCTCTGTGCGGAATTTCATGTAAAGCTGGGCGGTCACACACACACACAAAATTGGGGAACATGGGAAAGAAGGAGAGAAGAAGCCTGACGATAATTAAGATCACTGACAAAGTCTCTCTGATTGTTCGACTTGACACTTTTAAACTGCAACATATCATGAAGCCTTAAAAGATGACCTTGGCTAACCATTTGCTCTTTGACCTAATACTAAGCTTTTCCCATGAATTTGTTGTTGTTGTTGTTGTTGTTGTTGTTATATGAGAAAGATTTTGAGTTATTTTTAAATGAAAATATTATTTGTGAGAGGGTAGAAGTTGATGAGGCGAAGGGACATTATGGAAGAACTCTCAGGCGTCAAAAAACTGTCTAAGAGAAAGGTAAGAGACTAGGTACAGAGTTTTAAGAAAACCAACAACAAATACACAGCTTGGTAGGGTTATTAGATGATTTTCATGGAGCATAAATCAAGCAATTAAAGTACTTAGCAGAGAAAGTGACATAACCAGATCAATAGGAAAAAGAAATTTGGAAAATTTGCAACCCTGGTAAAAACGAAAAATATTTAAATGTAGTCATTCAGAGTAGTAACTTCTTAGAGAATAATATAATTGTCTGGAAGAAGAAGCACTCTTAATTAAGAAATTTGTCTACATATTTAAAGACAATTATAAAGATGAGCTGTTTATCTTAAAGTTATAACTCTAGTTAATTTACTCTCAATTTTAATATGAGCAACATTAAGGCAAATACCTTAGATATTTACTTCGCCTCTTAAGTGTAGACAGAGAGAAAAAAAGATATTAATGTACAGTTGAAAAGATGTACTGTGGACAAAGAAACGAATGATTAAAATATTGGGATTTTGTGAGACTATCAATGGAGGAGAGAAAAAGTAACAGGCTTCAAAGATTGAGGCAGTTGAGTTTCCACAGTTAAAAGGAAAAATGATGAGAAAGAAGTTGGTGAAGAAAAAATCCTTTCTCTATACTGATTTGGAATTTGTAGTCAGACTTTGGGAGGGGATATTAGATAGAAGGATAAATTGAATTTTTAGGATATTTTTCCATTAATAGTAATATGGTCCATTTATATAATTGAGAAAGAAAGAAAAGAAAACAGTAACTATAAAATAAATTCTGAGATTCAGAGGTCCCTATAAGAACATTTTGAAATAGTTCCTTTTGGTTTTCTCTGCATTTTTATATGGATAAGATAATAAAGTTCACAATTTTATAGCCTTTAAAAATCATACTTATTTTTTAGCTGTATCTTGATTGCTCAAATCCAAGTAGAAGATGAAACTGAAGTGACGTACAAATAGGCAAACTGGACAAGAATACACGTATGAAGCAACAGATAAATAAGTGTGTGATAAGTAGTAACGTAAGAAACATCCAGGACATTCACCGACTGCTCTGATATCTCTCAGGTTCACTGTTATTAATAATGATGCTATTTATTAAACTTTATCCTGTTGACAGATGATTTCAAAAGGGTTATGACCAGCATAAAAGACTAATTACATTTTGATGTTTGATCACAAATAATCCTTTCATGTAAGATCTATTTTTGACTCATGGCAAGCAGCCTGCAGCAATGAGTATTACCTAAAATAGGGCAGTGTCTGCAGAAAATCCCCAGGCTGGCTGTACAAACGTACCTATTTCCGCTTCCACTTAGGATGAAGAAATCTACAAAAAATGTTGCTTACATATCATTAATAAGAAAATGTCAAATAATCAACAGAAGCATACCTTTTCTTGAACCCATCAGAAAGCTAAGGTTACAAGGCTACCAAGTGAAGACCACTTTGGAATAGCTGAGGCTCAAAGCACAAAAGTGAATCACCTTCTCTCTCAAGCTCTTTACCACTCTCTGCCAGGTGCTCATGGGAAAGACTAGGGGCGGGACGGGAGATACGGGACTCCAAAGATTGGACCAAGTGTGGAGGACACGGTCAGTGGCTGCTGGAAAAAAGAGAAAAAGCTCTCCCACTCTTGCTGAAAATCCTTTCCTAATAAGCCTTAATCTACCAGTTAGTAGATAAAACATTCTCTTGCTCCCAGTGTATAATGATTTATTGCTTCCTGAAAAAGAAGATATACAATCTCTTGGGCAGGAAATTCTCAGCCTAGAGCAATTACAGATTACAGGCAGGATTCAGCTATCACAGGAAAAGTGGGCAGTACCAGTGAGAAAGCCCTGCCTTTTGCACAGAGCCCACGGTTGGGGCAGGACAAGACAAAAGGGGACCACACCAGATCAGTTAGGAGTATGGGATTAAAAGATACTGGTTTATATAAAGTGGATAAACAACAAGGATTTACTGTATAGCACAGGGAACTATATTCAATGTCTTATAATAACCTATAATGGAAAAGAATCTGAAAAAGAATATATATGTACATACATGTATGTATAGATAGATAGATAAAACTGAATTACTTTGCTGTACCCCTGAAATTAACACAATATTGTAAATCAATTATAGAGTTCAATTAAAAAAAAACAAAACAGAATCCCATCGACCTCCGCGACAAACCTAGAACCGGTAAAGTAATTAAACAAGACATTAGACTCAGCAAGCCGAAACCCAAGGCAGAGTCAAGTCAATGGAATGTGAGAAGAGGAAACTGAAGAACAGCTAATCACAAACAGCCAACCAGACGTCCCCAAACAAGGCAATCGCGTAAGCTGCAGCCAGTCAGAGTCCCTTCGCTTTGCTTCCAGCCTCCTCTATGAAAGCCTTGCTCCGAGCTCAGGGCGGGAAGCTCTTCCTACTGCTGTTGGTTTGGCGCTGCCAGATTCCAGTTGATGTTTGTTCCCATAGACTCTTGAAATTGTTAATCTGCCTCATTTTATCTCTTTGCACATCTATGACAAAAATCCACACACTACCACCGGGGGAGGTATGAGAACATGGAGAAGGAGCTCCTTTGCGGCACAGAGGCGCAGGAACCGCTGAAGGGGAAGCAGGCAGACTAATGAGAGGAACTAAACCCATTAGCCTCCCAGCTGCGACCCTAAGCACAAGGGAAGTGCCTTTAATCAACCACTGGAAGAAACGGAAGCCTGTGGTGTCCTGAGGGTAACAGTAGAATCAATAAAGGGCAGACATGATGAAACCTTACAGACATGGTGCCCAGTGAGAGAAGCCAGAGCAAAAGGCTATATATTTTATTCCATTTTCATGACAGCCTAGAAAAGAGAAAACTGTTAAGACCAGTCAGAACTCAGGTCCATGTTTGCCACTGTCTGGGGTTAATCGGAGAGAATTGGTTTAAAGACACATAAGTGAATTTTGAAGGTGTGATGGAGATATTCTGTTATCTTCATTGTGATGTTGGTTATGTGACTTGGATAAACAGCTAGTAGTTTACTGATTTTTTTTTTTTTTTTTTTTTGCTGTTTAAGAAACTACCAAACTCTTCCTAAGTGGCTTACCAATTTGCATTCCAACCAGCAATGAATGAGACTTCCTGTCCTTCCACCCCCTTATCAGCAGAATTTGGCAGGTTTATTTTTTAGAATGTTACTACTACTTATTTCCATTACATTGTGAATTGAATAGAAGCACGAAAATATTGCTTAGAAATGTCCACATGGTAGAATCTATATTAATTAACTGTTTCAATTTATTATTATCCTCAGACTTTTTTTTTTTTGCCACTATGATATTTAGGGGCAATTCCTTTTATATAATTCTCAATTTAACCTTGGATATATACTTGAAGTGCTTCAGGGGATGCAATTCCATAGAGACTGGTTTTGATATAAGAGGCATCTCAGGATTGATGTGGAGGTTCAGGAAAACTTACACCTGTCTATTTAGTTATAATCATGTATTCACTTCCTCCATTTGAGCTCTCTGAGGTTATATCTGGTTGTGTTAAACATATTAAGAGAATGTTTCACATAGTATGAGCTTTACAAATATGTGTTACATTTTAGTTTGAACCTCATTGAAGGTAACTTCAGGGATATGATATATGCTCTCAGGATTATGTTTGTAGACAGCTGTGATGTGAATCAGAGGCACTCTGTAAAGAAAAGAAGCAGTATGGATACCACTTTTCTATTCTTTTAGACTTTTGAATCAAATGTGGCTAAAATATGATAATTTTTAATAATCAGAGCTTGGTTAAGGGATTATGTTTAAATGTTTGGAATCTAAAAAAATTTTAAATGTCCCCTTTTTTATAAAGACACCAGTCATATTGGATTAGGGCCCATCCTAATGACCTCATTTTAACTTGATTACCCCTGTAAGGAGCCTATCTCCAAATGAGATGACATTCTGGAGTCCCAGAGGTTAAGATCCAACATATCTTTCTGGGGGAGACAAAATTTAACCCATAATAGCCTGCCTTCTGGCCTCCTCAAAAATCATACTTTTCCCATTTGCAAAATACATTCACCCTACCCCAACATCCTTAAAAGTCTTAATCATTTCAGCATCAATTCTCAGTCCAAAATCTCATCTAAACATCATCAACTCAATGTCCCACCATCAAAGTCTCATCTCTAAATCATTGTAGTCAATTGGGTTGCAGTTCATCCTGCAGAAAATTCCTCTTCATCTGTGAACTTCTAATACCAGATCTACTTTCAAAATCAGTGATGGGACAGGAATAGCATAAATGTTCCCATTCCAAAATGGAAAAATTGGAGGGAAAAAAGATGTCCTGGTTCCCAAGCAAGACAAACCTATGCACTAATTATAAGTCTTTCACTTACAATTATGTGACTTCAGAAGAAATTACAGGTAATTATGATGATTTGCTTTTTAGTAATTGAATGGATACTGATTTTTTTTTTTTTTTTTTTTGGCAAGGGTCTGTCCCACCCGGGGTTATCCCAATGGGTTTAAGAATCTTAGTTGGGAAACAATAAAAGTTGAGACTGTTTTGCTCAGGTGAGGAGATGCTATTGTTCTCTTTGCAGGTCGCTGTCAATTCCTTGGAACTTTACTGCTTTATATACGGGAAAGCCTGGTTGATTAAATCATGGTGTAGCTCAGAACCGTTGCCCAACAGGAAGCATTTGAAATGAAGGGTGTGGAGGTAGAATGTTATCAATCAAATATAAAAGTAATGTCAAATATTATACTCAGAGCTTGGTGTGTGCTTGAAATCTTAGATGTTTCTTATCATTGGTTTTCCAAGGATGACTTTATATGAGAAATTTCTCTCAGATATAGTATTGTTTTTGTCTTAAAACTTGCATTTCATTTCGGATAGATACACTAGTTAAAATGCCCAGAGGCTACTATAAAGTGGAATGCTTGTAAATAACCACCTTACTGAGGTCTTTTTAAATTAGAAGAACATATTTGTAGAAAAACTAGTGGGAATTTAATCAAAGCGTTGACATGCTGCCAAATAAATCAGTGAAAAATAGTCACCACATTATGAAAATTCAAAAATAATCACTATCAATCAAACCAACAAACGCTAAACAAAGATAAACAATTAGAAGAGCAGAACCAGAATTTCTGAAAACAGCACTTCTAAGTTGTGCATGCCAGAAATAGCGTTTTCATAAACAGTCTTTGGAATTTATCTGAAATTCCTGAAGAGTACTCTTGCAATGATCATTTCAGCAACTATTTTCTGTACGGTTGTATTTATCCTAGTTGAAAATTTTGCCTGAAGGCTGGACTGAGAGCTGCAGGTTAGGCTCAGGGCTTCACAACCTAGGTAACTGTTTCTGCTTCTCCTTGCACTCATTTTCTGAGGTCAGAAACCTAGGAGTCATCTTTGTTCCTCTTTTTTTCCTTCCCTCAAACCCTGTACCCAATCCATCAGCAAATCTTGTCACTCTGGCCCTCCAAATCTATCTCAAATTCAATTCTTTCTCACCACTTCCACTCTGTCACTCTATTCCAAACCACCAGGCCACCATCACCTGTCACATGATTTACAGCAATTGCCTCCCAGTTGGTCTCTCCGAGTCTGTATTTAACCCCTCACAGTCTATTCCCCATACAACAACCAGAGATCCTCTTGAAGCTAAATCACGTCTCTCTCTGGCACAAAATCGTTCGATGGTTTCTGGCTACATTTGTAATCACATGTAGCATTCTTACTGTGGCTTAACAAGGGCTGCTTGACTTGGTCTCTCTTGTCACTCACTCAATGCGCTCCTGATCCAGTTCACTCTGTTTCAGACTCTTGGGCGTTTGTCCTGTCCCATAAAAAAGGCAGACTTCCCCTTTTCAACTTTTCAGCTCCTACTCTTCCCTTTACCTGGATGCTCTCTTTGTAGGTTTTCAAGATTTCTCCTGGCAGCTGTCCTTGCCCTTACTTTCTCACGTTCTACCTTTTAACCTGTTTCATCTCATTCACAGCACTTACCACCGCATGAAATTGTACCGCTTCTGTGCAGTTTACTTGTGCAGTGCGTGTCTCTACCAAGGGAGATAAGCTCTGCATAAAGCGTTAGAACTTTCAGGCTTTGTCATTGTTGTTGTTGATCACAGCATCCCAGGTGTCTAATGAATAAACGAGCACATTTCTGTGGAAAACCAAGCTGGGAGAAAAGAATCAGTGGTCCTAAGAACAACTCTAATGAAGTGAATCTAAGAATCAAATGTATTTAAGAATATAGGTTGAAAAAAAATTGGGAAATCATCTTAATTGTGCTACCAGCACATGCTAAGACTTTCTTTCCCAGTCTCTTTATGCTGGCAGGCATTGAAATAAGGGGAGCTTTGATCACTTCACTTCTTATCTTACGATCAGTTGTGAGATTTCTGCTTAGTATTTGTGCTTCACTATAACAGAAACTGTGTATGTGTTTCATTTGGTTGGAAATTATCGGCTACAAATATGAACATCTGACCTCGACAAATGACCCAGGATCAACCTAGTCAGGCTTTTCTTCTCTGGAACTCAGGCGCAAGTGCAGAGAAATCGAAGCTCTCACCTTCCCTCTTACTGACTTCCCAGCTTGGACAATGGAAACCTTGAAATGTCTTTGGTCAAGATCTCCTCGGCCTGGAGAAAATTTAATTGTACCAAGAGAAAGTGTGGTCAACTTCCAAGGAAGTAGAGCCAGGACAGGGTTGGAGAAGGTGGAGGATGGGGGAACCGGATGCCATTATCTGAGTCTTAGAGTCTAGATCTGCTGGAGGCCAGCTCTGCCTCTGTCCTTCCTAACTCAGTGAGCCATTTTTCACTCTCTATTTTTTAAAACTATTTCAAGTTGGTTTTTTTGTCATTTGCAACAAAGAGTCCTACGTAATTCATTTAGAGAAGAATAATGTCCTTGACCAGATGCTTCAAGCACTCTCCTGATTATCAGACACTAGATGCTAATGGATATGGCATTAGAATCATAGACATAATATCTTATGATAGTAGGGCTCTCTAGAGTGTATCTGGTCCAAAGTAGTTAATACTTCTGTGTAAATCTAATCATACCTAAAGCCCTGTATGTAAAATAGATAAAAACGGAGATGTGTTTTGTGTGGATGTTTTCATGTTTATCCATGCAGAGAGCTTTGAAAAGGCTGTACGGAACAACAGGTCTCTTTGGGGATGTGTTTTGAGAATCAATAAATTGTAAATATCAAAATGGAAGAGTGGAATAACTTTCCCCAGGCATATAATTAGTTGATTAACTCACTGGCCATGAGAAAGAAATGGATAAAGATATAAACTCTAATCTATGTTCATAACCTTTAAGTCTGAGTAATTTCATATCATTGGGCCTCTCAAAGTCACTATACTTCTTAGAATCTCTTCAGTTTTCAAAGTAAATCTCTAAGTCTTTAACCAGTAAAAATTCTCTTAATGATTTCACTCGGCTTCCTTCTCCAACCGAATTCCACCATATGACTTTGTCAAGCTATTTACAATCCTCGAAACATGGTTCCTTGTATTTACACCTGCATTTGCCTCTGTCCACAATGTTGTACTAAACTTTGTACATTCTGTGCTTGTAATGGTGCCTGAGATGTGGTAGATACTCAATAGAGGTCTACGTAAATGAATTAATGCATTTCTTGTCTTCTGTAGGTATTTACTAACTAGAGAAATCAGAGACATCAGAAAGCATGTTGAGAAATAGCTTATTAAATGCAAATTATTGCTCATTTAGGGAAATAATGGTTAAAATGAGTTGTGTAAATTTTAGATTGGTTGAAGATCAAAACATTGGGAATTCTGGAACAGCATCTACTTGCATTTCACATATATTCTTATTTTCCCGACCACAGAATTCCTGAGCACTCCAAAGGCTTAATTGTTATTATCTATTTAAAAAAAGAAGTAACTTCACTTTTCAGTCTTTGATTTTTACTATCACACATTATTTGTGCTGTGACCCTGTTAAAAAGATTGCACCAGGCCAAATCGCCAACTACAATTTGCTTTAATTTAAATGCACTTGTTATTAAAGAAAATTTAGATTCATATAAATTAGTTTTTAGCTTGAACAAGTTTATTTTGGTAGTATAACTTAATTAGATAAAAATTCATTACTTTTAAATCAACTTTTGATGAAATAAATATGTTACAGAAAGGCCATGTGTTTTCTTGAGAGTCAAGTTATTTGTTTGAAATATTAAGAAATAGGTACATTTATTTTTATGCGAGTTTATATAGACATGAATATTTTTTATATTCTTAATGGACTTCTTCCTCTTTCTATGGGTGAATTTTATTTAATTAGAACAGCATATTTTCTGAGTAGAACATGGTGGTTATTCAACTTTGGTATATATGTTTGAGTCTCTCTAGGACTTTAGATAATGTACATTCTTGGGTTCACCCACTATATGGTATCTAGAGATATTTTTTTCCAAGTCTAGCAAGTGACTATGATATGGCTGATTTAAAGACCCCATTTTGGAGAAGAAAAAAGCTAGAATATTCCCTGATAACATGCAGGAAAACAGTAAAATGAGAGAGGAAACCTGTTTTTCTCTTTAGAAAGAACAGTCAGAAGTCTAAGGAGTTCAAAGAATTGGTAAAAAGAGTGGTAGTATTACAAGTAAAATGGAAAACATTCTACTCTGTTAATTACTGGTCAAATATTGTGAAAAGAGAGTGGACAGTTAAATAAGAAAATCTTAGGTTTAAATTTTAGTTCTATCATTCAATTGCTATGCCCTTATTAAGTCTCTCTGAGGCTGAATTTTTTCATGTGCAAAATGAAAATAATGATACTTACTCATAAAGTTGATATCAAGTGGTTTTACCCATCTCCAGACATTTTGAAAGGGTTTGATTCATTTATTCACTCAGTAAACATTAATGGAGACATTAATTGGGTATTTTCTATAAGTCAGGCATTGAAGGCAGTGTACTAAAGTCTGGAAAAGATTTAATTTTTGTAACAATCAAGCAAAGTTATACTTTATTTCTTTTTAAAAAATGTTTAATTGTCAAAGCCGTGAATGAATACATGCTCTTTGTCAACTTACCAGCATCATTTATCTCCCATCCTCCAGCACATCATCTCTGTCTATAGTTAACCATCATTTGGATCTTTCCAGGTCTTTTTTTTCTATTATTATCATTTTATAATTAGTCTACTAAACCCAAGTCTTAGAATTTTTTTATTTTCAATTGGGGTAATTTTGACTTCAGTAACAAACAAAGGCTTAGAAATAACTGCTTATTTTCTCATAAATCAGGCCCAGGGACTAGGCAAGAACTTCAAAGTAAGCCCAACGACTAAATAATACCAACAAGAACATGGGTTCCCTGCATCTTTCCACGCTCCCTTCCTCCACTGAGCAGATCCCCCTCACCTTGCCTATGGTAACAAAATGGCTACAGCTCTTTTAGATAACAGCTCTTCAGCAAAGGTCAAAGGCAGAAACTGAAGTTTTTCCAACAGATCTACTTATAAAGAATTTTCTCAGAAGACTTTCCCTGATGTCTCCTTGGCTAGGGTTACAGTTCATAATATGCCTAGACTAATTACTTGCAAGAATAGAATTACTATAATTGGGTTAGACAATTGACATTCACTTTCATATTCCCTACAAACCCGGGAGGGTAAACGTGTGAACAAACCAGTCTCTACAGCAAGAAAGACGATGGGACAAGGATGGACGTGGGGTTGGTAAACTTCAGGGTCTTCCAGAAACACAAATTATATGGAAACTGTGTTCATTAATAACAACTAGATCAGGTCTCTGTTTCAACATCATTCATTGTTGACAATTTCAGGGCTAGCTAGCACGAATGCTGCTATGGGATTATTTGATGTGCATATGGTTCACTGACTAGACTATAAAATCTATAGGAGAAGAAACTAGGCATATTTTGCCCACTTCTATAGCCTTCATGCTTAGTGCAATACTTGGTACATAATAGGTGCACAAGACTTTTATGCAGAATAAATGAATGAATGATTGAGAAGAAGGGTAGTTTTTACTGTTACTGAAATAATCCAATACAGTGAAGGGGTAGTAAATCAAGCAAATTTAAAAGGTGACGTATGCAGAACCTGTCTAGACATTAAGAATTTAAACATGCTCTCTCCAGGGCAGAAGATGGTGTTTTGAATTTCTTAGCTCTGTTCTTAAAAGACTCATGAAGCTGACACTGATTCTCTGACATGAACATTTCAACAGTTAAAAGCCCCCTCATTGTCAGTAATCTACTGCTGCTTCGTGTAGGTGTGTGTAAGTGGAAGACCTCGTTCCTGTCATATAGAGTTCTGTTTTAAATGGCGGAAATATTGGGGGAGTTAAAAGATAAATTAACAGGACAAACTAATAGGAAAATAGTACTGTTTTTAGTAGAGCCTAGACATACTCAGAAAAAAGGGTTTTGAGGTTTGGAAATGAACAGGAGAATGAGGGAGAGAGAGAGAGAAAGAGAGAGGGATTGAGAGGGACAGAAAGATTTCTGTGCTGTTTTATTTAAAGATTCTGGAGACGAGAGGGAATTCTTCCAAAGAATGGGCACACTCCATCTGTTTGGTCTTAGAGGGAGTCTCTGAACTGTGTCACACTGTCACTAACCCTGTGCTTAGCCATCTCGGTTGTGCGAGATTGATGGCAGAGAAGCAGAGCAGTAGGAAATCAGGAACAGAGCAGTTCTATCAATCTGTCTAGACAGGCGCTTCTGAAACACGGCAGCCTTGAAAGACTATGATGGATGAATTGATTTTCTCGGAATCTTCCTGCCACAAGAAAAATCCATGAGCCTTTCTAGTGAAAGAATGATAAAATCCGAATACCTCAGTGTTCTGAAACTTTGTTGCAATTCATAAAATTGATATCAGGTTCTTGTACTTTTTGTGGTCTGTATATTTGTATAGCTGACTGGGTCTATTTCTGTTCTCTAATGGATGGAAAAATATCAGTATTTTCCCCTAGGTCATCCTTAGAAATATCACGGTGTATGCTCAACAGATATATACAACTATTACATTATTAAAAAGCACTGAATTGAAATGAATAAGGCAAACAGCATTAGTAACAAAGCAAGTATTATTTCAACTATATGTATCATCCTCTTTTCCAAATTCACCAATATTACTTTTAAATAATAAGTTGACTGTTAGTGCCAAAATATTTCCAGTGAACATTGATGTGTCTTGACTATTCAACCTGGGACAATTAATCAGAAAGAGTCAGAATTATTTCCAAGGAAGAATAAACATGAGATGCTTTCTTAATAATACGCAATATTCTTCCTCAATTTGGTGAACCAAATCTTAATCTTGCTTTAGTTCTTCAGTGAGTCAGAAATTGTTGGCTACTTTATTTTATAATATAAAAATAGAGCCCTTTTTGACTGAGGGCAGCAGTTTTGACGCTCATCTAGTTGGTAAGGGGTGTCAAGTTAACAGGAAATTGGGACTCTCAAAACTGTTAAGAAAAATATGTTCAGACACTGATGGGCATGTATCTCGAAATTGCTGAGTTTCTTGGAGCCTGTGGACAATTACAAGACTTCATGAAAAACACTCTTGACTCCCTTAAGAAACCTCTTTTTGACTTTACAAAATGGAAACTGTTTTTCCCCAGGAATCAAGGTGTCAACGGCCTCGCTCATCATTTTTAATTACACAATATTTTCCCAGGAGCTAATTATTATTTTTTTTCTATTCGGTGTATGCGAACATAAATGGAAACTGCTGATCATGCAACCCAGAACATTCTGGGTATGGAGCAACAAAAACCTAATCCTGCAATTGCGGATGAGGCTATTGCAATGTTGATTACAATCAACGGGCCACAGCACATCTCTCTTATTTCTTCATTTTTACGGCAGACAGAAAACATGAGATCAACTATTATTACATAACAAGAGCAAACACTTAAGATTGTATCACAAGATTCTTGGTCTTAGAATTGAGTCTAATTTAAAATATGTATGAGGTACTCTATTCTTACTACATTTGTTTGATATATGACGTAAACTGTGTGATTAAAAATTAAACCTTCCATAAAATGTGAACAGTAGAGGTTATGTAAATGGTAGAACTAATGGGAATATTTGTTTTATTTCTGTCTTGATCAAGTTGACACAACAAAGCAAAAGTTCATCCAAATTAGATTTCAGTCCTTTAAAGGAAGTCATTCAATTGAAGCTAATCTTTTCATCTCTTGCCTCCTCTGTGCACTGTCTGATTAATTCATAGTCAAAGCCAAGGGATGGAAATACATTGCTACACCTTATTTTTTTTTCTCTTAGAGATTACTTATTTCCTTTTTGAAGGTTTTATTTCAAAACATTGTCAATGTAGAAAAATTATGTGAAATCACTGAAGTTGAGCCTAAATCAGGCTTCCATAAAAACAGAATGTATAAACAGAAATTGATGAATAACTAATTTGAAAAAACATTTCAAAAATTTAACAAATAATAGTACAATGGAAAGAGCACCAACATTATCAGAAAGAGCTGCCGAGAAATTTCTTTGGTCAAGACAATTTATATGTGTGAATTTTTTGTGTCTTGGGTAATTAATCATTTTCTGTCACAATTGCATTTTTGTCTCGTCCATCTGTTTAATATACTTCCTTGTTAATTCTACTCAAATACTTTTTTTTTTAAAGTAAGTAAAGAAACAGAGATCACTGAAGCAAGTAAAAAAACAAGACAAGCCCAAACTGATATCCAAAGTGGTCAATGTAGGTAAACAGAAACGTATTTTTTTCTTGTTGAATTCTTGAAAGACCAAAATTTATACAGCAAGCAAGGAAGACTAAAGTACATTTAATTGAGTATTGAGTAATGTGAAAAATAAGTGATATTTTTAGCATGCTTAAGGAAGATGCTGTGTTACTATAATTGTATTCGGCATCTTCAAATTTATATTTAATAATTAACAGTCTATATTGGGGATTGTGAAGTTACAGCTATAGTTGTCCACCTGTTATTATAAATAAAGTTTTATTGGAACACAGGCATACCCATTTGTTTATGTACTGTCTAGGCTACTTTTGTGAACAAGAGCAGAGTTGATGAGTTTTGATAGAGACTCACAAAGTGTAAATATATACTATGTAGCTCTTTATAGAAAAAAAAAGTTTTCCAAACCCTGTTCTATATAAACAAAAATAATTAAATTTAAGATATTTTAAGATGATATATTTGAAGCAATTTTACTAATGAAAAGATGAAAATGAGCTAAAGCAATCTGACATAAGCAATAGTCTGTTATGAACTTTTTATTTATAGAATTGTACATTTCCTAAAAGAAGCAATTCTTTTATTATAAGAATATAATAAGTATTAAACATTACTTTTTGCATTTACAAGGGAAAAGAAAGCATTCTAAAAATATATCTATTTGTTAGGGTAAGCTAACTATATTACAAAACTCTAAAATTTAGGTGACTTATCCCACTATTTTTATTATTACTATTATTATTATTATTTTATTGTTAAATTTTTCAACAATCTGTAAAGAATGTTCCTCTTTGGAAGGCTCTTCTGAGTCATTGTCCTCTGCTTCTGCTTGGCTCCTTATGTTTCTGTGGTAGCATTTTCTTCTAAGTCCTTGGAACTTTATTTCATTTTATGATGGGAAAAAGAATGGAAGATTATGATGGGAGGGTTTTATGTACCATATTTGAAAGTGTGGTTCCACCATTTCCACCATTCCACCCTGTCTCCATTGTTCAGAACTTCATCACATGACTTTCACACAATTGCAAGCATGACTGGGATATGTAGTCTTCCTGTGTGCTCCAGTGGAATATGGAATTCATTTGATGATCTAGTTGGTTACTGTACTAAGTGCATGTGCCCACACACACGCACACACACACACAAACACACACACACACACACACACACTGCAATGAGGAAGAAGCAGTTTGTGGTCTCATTCACAATAACAGTCAACTGTGATTGCTAGTAAAGTAGCTTATTTTAAGAGCTATTGTAATTGCTCAAGTCATGCATTCAAATTTCATCAAATTTATTTACAGAACTTATTTTTGTTAACAGTAAAGTATATATCATTTATGACAAATAACATTTATGTAATAAGAACACAATTTAGTACTTAGATGTCACACAGAAAACTAAGTGAATATCCTTAAGGATTCTAACAAATTACAAAGAAAATATGAATGCTTCAGTGTAAAGCTGAACAAGATATGAAATTACTATCAACATCTGTAGTCTAGAGAGTAACGCTGTCCAAAAGAACTATGATGCAAGCTATATAGGTAATTTTAAATATTTCTGTTGCCATATTGTAAAAACAAAACAATTGAAATTCATTGTAATAATATATTTGAATTACTCTGTTTTATCAGTACTATTATAGTTTCATCATGTAATCAATATAAAATTATTAAGATGTTATTTTTTATCAGTCTTCAAAATCTGGAGTGTATTTTATGCTTCAAGTATGTCAATAGACATATTTCAAGGACTTAATAGCCACAGTTGTCTATGGCTACCATCTTGGACAATACTTTCCTACATCATTGACTCTCAAACCTAAGGGAGTCTGATGATTCTCCTGCAGAATTTGTTAAAACTACAGATTCTAGGTTCTCAGTTAGAGAGTCTGATTCAGTAGATTGGGGTGGGGCCCAAGAATCTGCATTTTAAAAGATACCTTCATGATTTTCATGGAGGTCAGGTGTCCACAACTGATAGAAGGCTGCTATAGAAATCTCCGAGGTCCCTTCTACCACTGATTTTATAATTTTTAGGATTTTTCAGAACCTGTTATTCTAATGACTTCAGTATTATAATGTATTGTTTTGTGGAAAATTTGTTTAACAGAGCATACTGAATTTCAAATCTGTGGTTATTTTTAACAAAGCCACAAGGCAAGTTAGACGGTTGGGGCCATCTTTTTTCTAGTTCACTCTTCTTCTCCACAGAGTAAAGGGACAGATGGATGGGAAGCCCCTTTACAGTGTCACTAAGTACTTTCTGTATTACTAGATATGAAGAAACTTATTCATTTTGATAATCAGAGTAAACTTTGGATTTCAGAAAACACATTAAATCCGTATGTACTAGAGCTCAGCTTTAAAAAGTGCTTCTCACATTCTAAATTATTAGCAACATACGGTTTATTTTTACTGTGTATTACCATTTTCTATTGTGAATTTTCCTCAGATCCTCAAGTTCATATGCTTTCCTATAGACTCTACCAGATGTCTCATTTTGTCTGCTATGTACTTGTCTGAAATATAAATGACTGCTATTTGGAAAGTTTAATATCTCTGTATATGCAAATGATTTGGAGAGATATGAAAAAGTTTTCTAAAATATTTTAAAATACCAAGGCTCTCAAAATACTGCATATATATTAGCAGCAACTTCTGCTTTAGAAATACATGAGAGTTTTTCATTATTTTTCAGTTTAAAAGGATTGATTCCACTCATTCATATCTGTGAATCATTCTCCTCTAAAATCAAGAAGACCAAGGACTTCTTAAGAGTTTGTATCTTTCCTTAAGAGAACTAAAAAACAGAGGAAAATACATTTTTTTCTCCGAGGATGCTTCATTTGTTGGCATGCATCAGTCCTCTTCATGATCGATCATGGTCCAATACATAATTCGAAGCTATTTTCTTTCCAAAGACATATACGTTTAAGTGACATAAAAAATGCCCTTAAGCTTTATCAGAAAAGAACGTGAGAAATATATACTACTGAGTCAATCTGCTACTTAAGATTTTCTGTGAAATTTCCTAACAGCTTTGGTAGAAAAATGGCCTATTTTTCACTAATCCCCTCAAATTACTTACAAAGCAAAGCCTTTTTTGAAATGTTAATCCCAATAATGTATTAGATCTCATTTTTCATATGTAAATTTAGCACATTCTAAATACAAGGAAGTGCCACGCATATTACTAAGAATACAATGCTCCTTAAGACAAGATCCCTACTTCCGAGAAGATTCAAGTTGTGCTCCCATGGCGTGCCATTTTTTTTTTTATTCCTTAGATAAAATCTTGTAAAGTGAGTATTATTATGATTGTTTGCTGACTGAGAATCTTGGCCTCTGTAACAGAGCTCCTGAATGTTGAAACTGGAGTATAAACCTCATTTTAAATACAGATCTGGAACTCTTTCTACTACATCTGGTGACTATCAGGGGAGAGGGCAGAAGCAAAAACAGAAGGTACTCAGTCCTATTAAACATTTATGATACTTACCTTTTTTCTTCCCCTTATGAAGCAAAGGTAATGTCCCAGGTGGTTTTCATAAAATTAGAGAAATCTTATGTTTGAACAGTGATGTTGAGAAAATGAGACTGCCTAAGGTTATAATAGACTCAAACTAATCATTATTTTCCTTTAAAAAAATACATGATAAATTACTTATTCTTAGATCCCCATACAGTCATTTTCTTATACCCAAAAGGTATTTAACGTTATATTGTTATGCCATCACATACTAAACTGTGAAAATTGGTGTAATTTAGTTCATGCAGAAAGCTATTGAGACCCTCAGAATAAGAAACTTTATAAAGTGACAATTCTTCCTGGAGTATTAAAAATATCAATTGTTCTATTGTCTGACAAATCAGAGTTAAATGATAGTTAATAACATGCTTTTAATAGAGAAAAGACTCAAAGTACTGTACTATCTTTTGTATCTTTTCATGTTAGCAGGGAACAATTTCCCAGCTTCTTTCAGTCTCCACCCACCAAAAAGAGAAAAAAAATTAAAATGAGATCTAAAAATCAACATTTATTAAACTACAGTTGGGTTGTAGAAATATCATTACAGAGACAGATTTTATATGCTGAAAATATTTACAAACATTCATGATGTTCACAGTTACCAAGATTTATTGCTATGTATATGCTGTGGTCTTACACAACTCGACTTTCTTTAGTCTTTTTATATCAGATAATTACTCTAACACTAAAGGTGAATGCATTAATAAAGATTGCTGTTTAGAGAATGACTGGGGAGTTGACAATGGGAGGTAAGATCAAGATTGAAATGAGCATTTACTAATTTCTCTGTTTTTTGATTTTTTCCCCTCATATTCTCCAATTTTACTACAGACCTTGCTCTCTGTACTCTGGACACAAGGTCTTTGAGCTCATTTTTTTCTCTGCAAAGAAATGTCTCCTCATTCCTTTATTTGACCTAGAGATAGCTGATTTAGCACTTTCCCTCCAAGAGACTATTCCTAACCTCTCTGATTTATCCTGATTGATCAATTCTCTTGGATATGTCTTTTGTAGACACATATGCCTCTCCTTAGGAGTGTTAAATAGGGATTTAATTTTCTTTTTAACTGTGTGATTATTTAATTTGCCTCTATTTTCTCTACTAAACATACACCTGTGGGAGCAGGATTGCCATTTGTTTGGCTAGCCCAATGTTCCTCCAGCATCCACTGAAATGCCTGGTAAAAATCTAAATTTTTAAAAATAATCTTTTTATTTCCTCATTTGGCCCTTAGCATTTGTCTTCAGTTGACAATTGATTGTTTAGTTTTGTCACAGTCAAAAGCAGTCTGTGCATTGGATCCATACTTCTAGCACCGTTTTGATTATAAAATTTTTTTATTAAATGGATCTAATTTTGTGTTTTGGTGTTTGATTGAGGAAACTGAGACTATTAAAAATGCAGATTCAAACCTTGTCAGGCTTAACGAATGAAAAAAATTCCACTAGAATGTTTCCTAGTATTGCTTTATTATGAAACGTTATTATGTACTTAACTTATGAAAATATATTGAACATAATAAAGCAACCTTTTTAAAACCCAGCATCCAAATTAAACAATAAAAAAAGAACAATTTGTCAAAGCGGCTGACACCTCTATGAACTTTTCAAGGTCACCTTTCCCAAAAAGCCTCAAGTTGTAGCTATTCTATATTTGTTATTTATCATTCTATGTCTTTGTCATACATTTGTGTATCTATGTGTGTGTGTGTGTGTGTATATATATGTATCATGTAATATAGCTTTGTATTTTTAAAAGTTCTATATATTTATATATATTTATATGTTATATTTTGTATGTATTCTTCAACATCTTGATTTTTATACTTAACATTTTAATTGTAGGTTCATCCATATTTATATATAGCTTTAGTTCATTGATTTTTTTTTTTCTCTACTGAAGAGAGAAATTAGGATATTTTGGATATTTCTAATTTTTAGCATTTAAAAAATGGTTTCCATTAACATTCTTGTGAATATGTTTTTATGTATCTATGTCAGAATTTCTCTAGACTATAAATCTAGTTATGGAATACCAGGTCACAAATTTGTCAAACATTTGACTATACTGGTTATGTCAAATTGTTCTCCAAAGTGATTTTACCAATCTACATTCCTATAAGCAGTTTAGTAGATTTATTCTTGCTTCACATCCTGATCCACACTTACTGTTTTCATATTTTAAAATTTTGTTAAGACTAGAGCTATGAACACAGTATGGATAAATCTTAGTAATAGCTGAAAGATAAAAGCAACTTTCAGAAGACTACATGCAGTATCAAACAAATACTCTTTTTTGAAAGCAGAAGAATAATAAATTCAAAGACCAGGAAAGTGGTTCTCTCTGTGGAAGGCAAGATAAAGGTGAATAGGATGGGAAAGAAAAAATAGGTAGCAGAAAATTTTCGTAATGTTCTACAACTTGAATATGGATTTGGGCTTATGGTTGTTATATGCATTAAAGTGAATAAATAAATGTATAAAAATAAATAAATAAAATAGCAAGCCATGTGTGTATCAATATACAAATTATGTTAGTATGTCATGAATTGTGGAATTTAATTAATCTAATTATAGGCACCTAATGCCCAAAATTAAATAGACAGGTAGACAGAGAGAAAAATAAGTATGTAGATGGAGATACATAATGTGAAATTATGTTACACTGCTTTGCAGCAGAGCACAGGATCTAATTTGCCACATGCCAGACTCTGAAGGTAGGTCCTTGGCCTTTGAGTTCTCAGGTTTAAGTTGCATGACTAAGGAAGACACACCCACTCTCCTCATGTGATTAGGGTTGGTCTCCAACAGTCCAAACCTGACACCCACCCTTTTCTTCCATATCAGTAGATTCATGGTGGGGAGAACACAAGTCTCCCCTGTGGAGAATGGAGAGCTGGGGTCTGTGCTTTTAAGTTTCCCCTGTGTGGTGTGGAAGCCCAGTAACCAGATTTGTAACCTTAGCACTCTACCAAAGTGATTGCCTGAACTTGGTATGGCTGGTTTTCTGTATTGCTTTAGAGGAGACATTATACAGCATCAGTTTTATTTTTAATTGAAGTATAGTTGATTTCTAACATCATGTTAATTTCTGCTGTACAGCATAGTGATTCAGTTATACATATATATATATTTATTTATTTTCATTGTCTTTTTCATTATATGCCATTACAAGGTACTAAATATAATTCTCTGTGCTATATGGTAGGACCTTTTTGTTTACCTATTTTATGTATAGTAGTTAGTATCTACAAATCCCAAACTCCCAGTTTATCCCTACTCATCCCCTTCCTCCTCTGGTCACCATAAGTTTGTTTTTTATGTCTGTGAGTCAGCCTCTGTTTTGTAAATAAGTTCATTTTTGGCCTCTCTTTAGGATTCTACATATAAGTGATATCATACAGTATTTTTCTTTTTCTTTCTGGCTTACTTCCCTTAGTATGACAATCTCCAGGTCCATCCATGTTGTTGCAAATGGCATAATTTTATTCATACACACACATACACACACACTAACTTCTTTATCCAGTCGTCTGTCAATGGACATTTAGATTGCTTCCATGTCTTGGCTATTGTAAATATTGTAGGAAACAGCATCAGTTTTGAACAAATTAATTCTTACTTAGTTTTCTACATAATGGCCATGTAAATCTATTGTCAGATTGACTTCTAGATACTTTATATTTTTTTCATTAATAACATTTAAAAAATATTCAACAGCTTTGTTAAACTTTTATTAATATTAATAATTTGTCTATGAAATCTTTTAGGTTTTGTTGTAGGCTGAATTGTATCCCCCCCCCCAAATTCTTATATTGAAGTCCTATCCTCGGTAGCTCAGAATGTGACTGTGTTTACACAACAGATGTTTAAAGAGACAAGTTAAAAGGAAGTTATTAGGATGAGCCTAACCTAATATGAATGATATCCTTGTACGATGAGATTAGGCCAGACATGCACAGAAGGAAGACCATGTGAAGACACAGGGAGAAGACAACAAAGGAAAGAGGTCTCAAAAGAAACCAACCCTGTCAACATCTTGATCTCAGATTTCTAGCTTCCAGAATGTGAGAAAATACATTTCTGTTGGTTAAGCCACCCAGTCCGTGATATTTTGTATAGCAACCCTAATAAACTAAGGCAGATTTCAAACTGAACTGTGCTTCCTAGATTTGGTCAGTTTATGACCTGTTTGTCTGTAAGTGATAGTCTTTAGACAATCATACTGTTACGGAAATGACAGGCCAGCCAAGAAACAAGCACCACTCGGAGGGTTGGAGTACTCAGATGTATTACGCCGGTGGGCTCAGAGGGGCTTCTGCTCCGAAGCTCTGAGCACCTCCAAGACGTGCGCATGAGGTTTTATAGGGTAAAGTACAAGCTTGGGGTATTCGGCCAATAGGCATGGAACAGCTTTAGCAGCATCATTATCACAAAAGTGAAGGCAGGGAGGCAGCAAACCAACATTCCAAAGCCAGATATACATCTTTGAAAATCCAGCTGGCTAGCAAAAAAAAACATGAACAGCAAACCAACACTAATTAACTTAGATTTACAAATTAGTCCGGCAGAACTCAGATCAGTATTCCGAAACTTAGATTTGTGAGTTATCTTGTTAGCCCAGCCCAGCCTCTCCTTCACATTCTTAGACTTGTGAGTTATCTTGTTAGACCAGCCCGGCTTTTCCTTCACAATACCATCTGTGAACTTTCTATATCTCTATATTATTACAGTTTTATTTCTTGTTCTTACTGAATTTTTTAGAATGTTGAAAAGAATCAGGGAGAATGAGTACTAAAGGGACTGCTTCTTAGTTTTCACACGATGAATAATGTTTGTTACGGATTTTTGATACACAACCTATATTAGGTGAATGACTTCCCTTTAATTCTTACTTGAAGAGCTTCTTCTTTGAAAATTATGGATGAATATTTAATTTTATCTAACACTTTTTCCATACCAAAACAGAGTATTTCTTTTTTTTAACTCTATGTTCTTTTTGATATTTTAACAATGAGGTAGATACAGGTATTACTTATATGATATAAAAAGAAGGGAAAATGGAGTGAATATTTATAATCTATTCAATTTAACAAAGTCTGATGAGTGTAGACCCTGGTAATTACACTCTTGCTAGCTCTCTGCAGCCACAATTTTCCATTAATTTTATTGGTGACAGTTCTCAAACCATACAGTCCAAAGAACATACATAGTAAATACCCACATTAGACAGGAAAAATGGACAGAGAGGTCAATCTTCTAAGATATGTGATGTTGGGTATTTAATCTGTTAACTCTGGTGACTGAAACAGATACACAGTCTAAAAGTCGAGAGTTATGTTTTATTTGGTGGGAGGACTCGAGCCGGGATGACAGCCTCTCAGATCGCTCTGAGGGACTGCTCCAAAGAGGAAGGAGAGGAGACAGGATATATAGGAACTTTACAACAAAGACCAGGTAGTTGGAACTTTAAAAGATTACTTGTTAACTAAAGAAAACCAGGCATCTCAAGTTAAAGAATTTAGCGCTTTTCTACATATGGGAGGAAGCAAACATTTGGGCTCATTGAATTCATTCTTTTGACAAGCACCCAGCTATCTAGGGGCAGTATCTTGTCCTTTCTTATTCTGAGTCCCCTCAGGGTGCACCATGGTGAGTGGCTGCAGAGGCTGGGCTGCAGGCTTGTCTTCCCTGGGGGGTGGCGGCAGCCACTGATGACTTGATGGCTTCAGCATTCTTTGTTTACTAATACGGTTCGGAGTATTTTTCGTTCACAGCTCTAATAAGGAGGCAAACAAATAGATTCTCATTAAAAAGGAGCAATTAGTCTCATTTTTTAGCTTCACAAAAAGTCGTGGAGATTGTTTTATTTCATTTTGTTTTAAAACAAATTTCCAAAGTATAGGAAGTTATTTTTATGTGTATGTTATTCTACTTTTCTGTGCAGGTGATCGTGTGTCCTGAGTTATTTCTCAGTAGTGTTTACTGACGGGTTTATGTTGATACTTTCACAATTTTCCCTGGGGATTCAGAACGAAAGATCATGGTTGTAGGTCAGGGTTGGCCTTGTCCTTGATCTCAGCATCTGAACCTTCTCAGCATTCTTCACTTTCATTTTTCTAGAAACAGTTACTTCCTCTCTAGATATAGACATAAGATATAGACATATCTCCCGTGAGATACTTATCAGGTTTTTTTGTGTCTGAGGAGAGCCTTAAATTTGTGTCTGCTAGACATTTCAGCTGGTTTTGTTTATCTTAAAAATCTGGCATCAAATCAATCAGACAATAAAAGAGGACACCCTGAGGGGGAAAATAAAAAGAACAGTAATTTCTCCTTAACTCATCCACACAGAGTTTTAGTGAGCTTTGAAGAAGGCGTACAATTGAGATCACTTAAGCAATAATGTCTTGTTTTACATTGATGCTAAGGAAGGAATCCTTCAGTTTACCCATCCTGTCACAAGCTTGGGCTGAGTCATCTCTGTGACTGAAGTTTTTCTGACTGAAAACAGATATACGGCTAAATAAGTCTTTTTGAGCCCTATCACTTCTTAATAGGCAAGCTACTGGCTAATGCGTCATTTAGTACAAGCTACTATTGTCTGTAAAATGTTATCAAACTAGAAATATATTCATTTTAGCATTTTGTGATTCACTGAAAACAATTATAATTCTGAGAGTTTTAGTACAGTGATTTCTAAGGAAAGTACAGTTGAACATCACTATATATATGCATATATGTATAAAAATACATATAGATATATGTAGTATAATTTCGGTTAGAAAATTCATTTAAAATAGACAAATTAGTATAGATTTGCTATTAAAATATTCATACCAATGACTTAGATTTGATTAACTTTTTTCAGTTAGGAAGGCATTTCTTGATGTAGTATATAAATGCTTGTAGCAATGCAGATCTCAAATTTGAAAAATAGAAAAATGTAGTAGATTAAATTATTGGCCTTCATTCTTCAGCCCTCCCTGCAAGCTCACCCTTGTCATGCCCTATTCATGTGCAAAGGGACCTCCCTTGACTTTGCTTTCTTTTTTCTTTTTTTTAAATTGAAGTATAGTTGGTTACAATATGTCAGTTTCTGGTATACAGCATAATGTCCCAGTCATGCATATTTATACATATATTTATTTGCATATTCTTTTTTCATTAAAGGTTATTACAAGATACTGAATGTAGTTGCCTGTGCTATACAGACTTTTTAAAATCCATTTTTATATATAGTGATTATCATTTGCAAATCTCAAGCACCCAAATTTATCCCTTCCCACTCCCTTTCCCCCAGTAACCATAAGACTGTTTGCTATGTCTGTGAGTCTGTTTCTGTTTTGTAAATGAGTTCATTAGTGTCCTCTTTTTCCTTTCTTTCTTTCTTTTTTTTTTTTTTGATTCCACGTATGAGTGATCATATGGTATTTTTCTTTCTCTTTCTGGCTTACTTCACTTGAAATGACGATCTCCAGGTCCATCCATCTTGCTGCAAATGGCATTATTTTATTCTTTTTTAATGGCTGTGGTATATTATATAAATATACCACAACTTCTTTATCCAGTCTGCTGTCGATGGACATTTAGGTTGCTTCCATGTTTTGACTACTGTATGTTGTGCTGCTATGAATATTGGGGTGCATGTATCTTTTCATATTAGAGTTCCCTCCAGATACATGCCGAGGAATGGGATTGCTGGATCATGTGGTAAGTCTGTTTTTAGCTGACTTTGAACTTAGGCATGCGATTGGCAGTAACTGGTGGAAGGTCGGCAGGAGTGACAATGTAATAGGTTTAGGCCTAGGTTTGAAAGGGCATACCATGTTTCTGCTTGCTCTCTTGAATTTCTGACGTTGCAAAGCAAACACACACCCTGGTCAGCCTGCTGATCCAAAGAGGATGAGACCTCTGGAGCACAGCTGTCCCAGTCCCTGCAGCCTGAGCCAGTCGCCCAGCTAAACTTAGCTTGGATCAGTTTAACTCAGTGAATCTGAGAATAATGATTATTACTGAATGCCATTGAGATTTGGTGGTTATTTGTTATGTAGCGTTATAATAGCAATAGCTGACCAATCCAGGGAAATTTGTTTTTATGAAAAGAAATAAATATATTATTTATAAGGTCGTTCTCAGTCCTCCCTTTTGGTTTCTCTCTGTGGCATCACTCTTTTGGGTGATATAACTTTAAGACTCAGTGTGCTCATAAGCCTGAACCATGCGCCAAGGTGACCTGCCAACATGTTTCATGTCTCATGCAAGAAGCAGGAGTTGGAGCATAAACCTTCCCTTTCCTCCTCAGCTCCTACTGGGGCAGAAATAATCAATGAAACTAAGGTGCCAAGAAGTTAGATGCCATGTCCCATTCAGAGGCTGCCTGGGCATTCTCTTCCTTGCTCTATCACATCTCCTGGAACATACGAAAAAAAATTCTCTAAGGTCTTCTTCTAATATGCACCAACATAGATCCCTCACACTAAAATGGTAGCTGCTAAGTTAATCATTTATTTCACAGAAATTTTAATCAGGAAATATAAATTCTGCTTGTCCAAGAAATACCTGCACACAAATTATCAATAACTCATTTATAATTAAAACTGTGCTGAGTAGAAAGCTAATTTTACAGTTAATGAAAATCATTTGGTGCTGATAAATTATTTATTTATTTAATTTTAACTACTCCTGTTCCAAAAAACGAGTTGCTATAGAATGATAATTAAGTGTAGATCTAAGGTCTTTGTTTGGATAAATGATTTTTTAAAAAACTGTGTGTCCTATGTATTTAATATGATTTTCCATAGCATTCAAATGCATCTTTTTCTCATTCAAAAGGAGGAGGGTCCTTGGATTGGTTAAACTAAGAGAATTTTGGATACAAGTGATCTTTAGCAAAATCAGATTGTACCAGCTAATGGATATCTGTTTGGGAAACAGGGACCATAACATGACAGTTTTAATTTAATTATAATCTAAAAATCTGTTGCTTACTCTTTGCAATTGTAGAAAGGAAAACCAGAGATTAAGAGTGTAAAATACATGGTGTTTCCAAGATATTCCTTGTTGTCACGTTAGAGTGCCATTCTGATATCTGAGAATCCACCTGCTTATTTTATCAGGGCATGGTTTTGAGAATCTGCTTTTGCGTATCTGTGAAGCATTTTGTAGCTTTCTTGTCTCAAAATGTGGGATATTTTTGACTCTTCTCTGGAAATTCAGTACTGTAGTAAAAGGAACAGTTAGTGCAAACCCAATAGTGATTGTTTTAAATTCGGTGGTGTATAAACAATTGAAACTTAACCCGTGAGCTCTCAGTTTTTCCCCATCTTTTCATTTCCTTCATATGATAAAAAATGTGAGTACAAAGTTACCCTGATCAAGCAACATGCAACCTAAGGCAGGCCAGATTTGAACACAGATCTAATCGATTAGAAAATCCAGTTGCTCAATCACTTAAAAAGTTACTTTATTTTTAGCTTCCTGTATTTCCTTCCTTTCATTCATTTACTTTATGCCTTTTCTTGTTTTTTACCTTCATACACCTTTATTCTATGTACTCAACTGATACCTGCTCCATAGACACACATTATACTATAGAAAATGAAGAGTCTGTTCACAAAAAGGATTTGTTTGTATTTTAGTAGCATTGACCGGAACACTTGAGTTTCTCTACCAAGTGTTTATTGTTCCAATATCCTTCTAGGTAGAGGCTTGATTCTTCTTATCTTTTCCCCAATTTGGAAAAAGAAGGTAAACAATGAGAATGTCAAGGCATAAGAAAGACAATTTTAATTGGCTGGGTAGAAAATCTTAAATGTTGATTCATTCATGTATCGATTTATATATTGATTATTAAATATTTATGAAGAGATTACCATTTTTCAGGCATTATCTTAAGGATATTTAAAAAGAAGCAAATATCCTACTTACTTGGAGTAGTGACAGTGATGAGACAGATAATAAACAAACAAACCAATTAAAAAAAACAACAACATTTAAAAATGCCAGGTAATGAAAAGTGCTATGAAGGGACTAAAATGTCAGAAGTGAATAGCAAGTGGTGAAAGCTACTTTTTTTTATATATGAAGGTGACACTGGAGCAGAGACCTGAATAATAATTTGTAGTAAAGGAAATGTTGAATTTTGTCAAATGTTTTTTCTGCATTTATTGAGATGGTCAGGAGGCTTTTATGTTTCCTTCTGTTAATGCGGTGTAGCACATTGATTGATTTACTTATGTTAAACCAACCCAAGGATAAATCTTTTTCATGTGTTAGTATTTGTTCATGTGTTGTTAGTATTTTATTGAGAATTTTTGCATCTATGTTCATCAGAAATATTGGCCCATAGTTTTTTTTTTTCCTGTAGTATTTCTGTCTGGATTTGGTATCAGAGTGATGCTGGCCTCATAAAATGAGTTTGGATGAGATCAGGTGTGTTCAGGTTGGTGTGGTTGTAGACTATACATCGATAAAGAATGAGTTTGGAAGTATTCCCTCTATTTTTTGGAAGGGTTTGAAAAAAATGGTATTAATTCTTTGAATGTTTGGTTGAATTCAGCTGTGAAGTCATTTGGTCCTGGACTTTTCTTCATTGAGAGGTTTTTGATTGCTACTTCATTTTTACTCCAGTCTTTGTGTTTGTCCCCTGTTCTATTTTGCAGACTTATTTTGTGTTCCACTTTTTAGATGGGAGCAGACAACACATTTCCCCCTGCCCCCTAAAAGACTCCACACAGGAGCCACTTTCCTTATAACTCTGAAAAAGAAAGACGTGCCAATTAATGAAATACTTCTTTCTTGGGTTACTTCAGAGTATATATTTTTAATCTCAGCTGGGATAATTCTTCATTTTGAGGAACTGTCCCGTGCTTTTTAAGATTTAGTAACACCCTGGCTTCTACCTACTACTTTAGGACGCCAGCAGCACCCCTTAAATTGTGACAGAGTGTTTCAGATAGTGCCAAATATGCCTCTGGGGGTAAATCCCCTTCCCAGTTGAGAACCACTGGTTTATATTTTACCCAGAAAACTAGTTTTATTCCAAATATACTAACCAAAATATTGGGTAATATTTTACATTAATGATTTTAAGTGTAAAGTAAAATCTTTTTTTCTTTTTTACCAGGGACCTAATAATTTTTGAATATTACATAACTTATACATATGCTTCCACTCTACCTAAAATAAATCTCCTCAATCTGTGCTTATTCCGCTGGTATCGCTAATTCTACATATTGGGATGGAAAAAACACAGATTTCCTCAGACATAAATTCCACGTTGTTAGTGTTCCTGTTTGGGTGATATAATACTCTATTTAAAGGTTGTGAGATGCTGTTTCTACAGAGAGTTTTGTAAAATAGATGAAAGAAAACTATGTTTTGTTTAAATGTAATACATCTTTTTTTGAAACATATGAGGACATTTGTGCATTACATGTTAATGGCATTTAATGTACTCTTATAATACTTTTTTGAGTATAAAATGCCCACATTCTTGTTATGTGAATTTACATTGGTTTTAAAGAGGATTCTATAAATTAAGCCAAGATTAATCAATATACATTAACTGAGCAGTCCAATTAAGAATCAAGTAATATTTGATGCACCATATCCTAGAAACAAAAAAAGGCTCACTCTGTATTCTAGGAGTCATCATATAAATGTGAATTGTCACCTGGAGGTATACAACATGACTGGAATACAAAAGGGGTAATTGAAGTTAGACTTTGCCCTTAGTAAGCTTTCACTGAAACTTGAAGAATTCTATCAAAGAGTATAGAAAACAAAACTACAACACCCTGTGTCCTAGGATTATAATTGTGAGATTATACATGTCAAGAGCCCAGTACTAGTCCAGTCAACATTGTCTTTCAGGGAAAATAAACCTCATGTGCTCTAGGTTAGTCTTAGGAATCATGGAAAAGCTAAGATTTGAGCTAAACTTTGAAGAGGGTGGGGCAGAGAGAGAGGGCACATATGAGCAAAAGTACAGCAGGAGTGAGGCACAGGCAAGGTTTGGTGTAGGAATAGTCTAGATCCATTATAGTGGGGATCGAAAACATATCATTGGTAGTCCTTTGTGTTGGTGGCTTAAGCATGGATGCATTTTTTTGTGAAATGGGATAACCATTGAAAGATTTGGTTAAATATAACTTTATGCAGAAATTCCAACATTAGGGACACTGTTTTCGATAGCACTATCTCCAGCCAGCAGTAGCTAAATTGCATATATTAACACACCTAAGAGCATCAGTATCACACTTAGATGGAGTATTTAATCATGTTTATTTGGATTAAGCAGAAGTCAGGGGACTCTTGCTGGGGCCAGCTGGAAACATCTCAATAGAACGTAGGGTGCACAAAGGGGATGCACATTCTTAAGGGTGATTCCTTGGAACCTCTGAGCAGGGAGGGAGCAGAATAAGGACACTTGGCAGTTAGAGGAAGAAAGTGTTCTGTAACTGAAGGGGGTAGAGAGCCAGGGGCATTACAGAACAAGGTGCTTTCAGTTTACGGAGATCTTTGAGTTGGTTAAAATGTTTCCATAATAAATAAATGCTATTACACGATCTATCCCCATTTCCAAAGTGGAACTCTCTTCCTGAGATATAGAAAAATAAAAAATCATGACAGGTGCTGAGGTGAAAAAGTAACCTACTTAAAAATCATATTCAAAGGAATCTTAGAACTTATTCATAAAAAGATGCCTAAACTTATCAAATTACCTTCAACTCCCTTAGCACATTTCAGTGTTTACAAGATAATGAATTTTATGATTGTGAGTGCTAATATCAAAACCTTAAAATTATTGTCCCAATACCATGATGGTCATTTCCATTTTTAATGTATTTCTAATTTTCATTTTGGTACATTTTTAACCAGTGTATGTATTGATCAATCCTATGAATCTTCACAGTACTTTTTTATTCACCTTAATTTTTAAAAAAATTAATATAAATAAAATGTTAGTTTAATAAACTTTTGGTATTATATTACAGTTCTATATAATTTGAACTCTAAATTTGATTAGCTAAGTAGATTTTCATTATAAAGAAAGCAATACATGTAAATGTAGCCCAGCAAGATCTTCATTTATAGAATCAAAGTATCTTGAGGAAGAGCTATTGCTCATTTGAATCTAGGATTGATTAAGTGTGACATTGATGCATATTATTTGCTTGCAGTTATTTGTGCTTGTAACTAATTTCACTAATTTGTTGATTCATTTTTAGTAGGATTGACTTTCAACAAAGACGTGCTGACGCAAATTGCCTTGAATAAATTTACTATAGACTCTGCCAGCCTTATTAGAGATAAATTATTCTAATATGAAAGAGAAAGAAATCTGTTTTAAACTGTAACTAAGTCTTTTCTAATTGATGACAGGTGTTGAGTTAATTGGTAGTGAAGAACACTGCGTCAAACACAATTTCTCAGTGGCTAATGCTAAACACAGAAGTTTTCTCCCATTTTTTGTTTAAATATGAGGTTGCTGCTATAAATAAGTCATATTCAGTATCAAACAGCTTAAGCCACTTGCATTGTTTTAGATATAACAAAGCATGGCAGACGTGGGCAAATATCAAAGCAACGCAAATATATAAATGCTTGAAGGGCATTGTTGTCAATCTATTCCAGATTCCACAGCATAAGATAATTTGTTTAACTCTTCTCTTTTATATTTGACATTTCCATTGCATAACTAAGTTTATAAGGCATCACTTTTATTTCTTTTTAACCATGTACCTAATACCCAGAGGATCATAGCTAGGAGTTGACAAAGTGGGCATGTGGCTAAGTAGAATGATTTAAGGTTTCCTTCTCCACTTGCGTCCCATTCTCGAGAGAATAAAGGTTCAGGGACGGAACTATGAACCTGTTTGTCATTAGAATTCCCTGGTAAAAGGCAAATCCACCTGATACAGGAGATGGTTGATTTTTATTAATCACAGAAATAAGAGCATGTGTTAGTTTGTCACCATTAAATATAGAGAGCAAACACACAAGGAGTAAAGCACAAAACAGGGGCTTGTTTTGTTTTGTTTTACAGTAAAATGAAGTTAAGAAATCTTAAGACACATATCACCCAGGAAGGGACAGCATGAAGGTCTCAAAATGGGGAAAGATACTATAAGAACCTTATTAAATATAATTTCTTCCTGCCATGTTTTTAGCTCTTAATATGGTGATGATCAGATATTTCTTGCTGATTTCACTCTCCCAAATTACCTCTAGGTTAGTAGAATGGCAATTTGGCAACACATCTGCAGGGACACCCATCAATTTTTCTTTGGAGAAAAATATATTTTTTAGCTTGCCTCGAATCCAGAGGATAATAACAGTATTCTGTGAATAAGAATCAGGAAGTGTTAAGCAGATTTTAAAATATGATCTCAGCACTATTAAATGTTCCATCAAGTATAAAATTAAGAAAAAAAAATCTTCCCTTTGGTTCACAACTACCAGGAACTCTAAGTCTATGATTTTTCTGGAATCTAGCTAAGTTGGAAACTGGAACTTGAAAATTACTTAATTATTAAAATACCTAAGATTGAGAGATAGAAAATGAATACTTTAGTGCAAAATATACATGAAATTATTATGCTTAAATTTTAAAAGTTGGAAAGTGTCCCAAGAAATTAATTTGTCACTTAATGAAATAGACATTTTAGAGAAGATTTCTCAACTTGGATTTGAATGGCGATTTGTTCTTATCAATCATTTTAAACTGTTGGCTTTACTTTCTCTTATCACTTTGAAACTGCTCCTTAAACTCTTGCTATGCCCATTTGAATCATCATTTTTCCTCACTGCCATTTTCTTATTACCTAATAGTTTATTTCATACTTAAATGGGAAAGTAATATTTTAAATTGATGTTATAGAGGAGCATGGTCTGGAAGGCATTTTAAATTCAATTAAATTAATCAAATACATACTGAGAAAACTTACATTACTTAGGCCCTCCAGGAATTCCAAAAAGCTAAGGGGCTTAGAATAAACCAGAGAACAAAAACACAGCTATACTTAAAATACACACACACACACACACACACACACACAGAGATACGCTTTCTTAAATATTAATAAGCAAAGTTTTGGGGGGAGTGAGGAAGAAGTAAAGGGAGTAATTGATTTTTCCCTGAAATTTCAAAGCATTTGACTTTTTAATGAGAAAATTTATGAGAATATTACCATGCAACTAAATTAGTATATTATTTGGGGGAGTAGATGATAAGAGAATTCCTAGAGAAAGATTATCCAAAGTCATGCTAAAAATTTATTTGGGCCAAGTAATAAAGTGTGGATGGAACAGTGAATACGTCAGAGGAGTACTTGGAGGGTCTTTTTTCCCCTTTTCTCTTTCCCTTCCTTCCTTTACTACATTCTTCCTTCTTCCCCTACTTCCTATTTTTACTTTCAATATGACAATTTACTTTGAAACATTTCACTGTAAGCATTGTAGCAGAAATACACATTTGGAGCGTGTGGTAGAGTATCGGTTTATTCTTTAAGGGCACTGAATTAGTTATTTGAAATACCTTCATCAAGATTCCACACTTTGGAGACATTCAAAGAGAAGTATCAAAATCTATATCAAGGGGTTTGTTAATTGGCATTAGATATGTTAGAAAATAATTTTCTTTGATGAAAATGAGTGATATTTAAAACGTGCTTGGCTAGCAATTCTGTGCAGATGCCAACCTTGCATGAATAAAGCTTACAAGTCAGGCAAATTCTAGAGCTCATGGAGGACTCCTGCTGACTCAGGTAAGAGGACATCTACTAGAGAGTATTTCTGCATCTAACTCAGAGTGAACATCTAAGGTAAGGCTTATCTGAGGACAAAGTAGAGTTTTCCAGACCTCACTGAAGCAAATTGTATGTTTGTGTTTTTATTTTATTTTGCATGCTGGCTAATAAATATTTGTGATTCCACAGTATTTGGTGTAACCCTCGCTTGCACTGCCTCGTATCCCTTGGCAGGCGGTTTGTGGATACGGGTTGTATATGACCAGCGACCCCTCTTTACCAAAAGAGCTTGTGGTTTGCCAACTGTCCAACTTGACTTAGTCCAGTTCACGACTTCCTTTCTACTTTCTTCATTATTTCTTTCCCTCTTTACCTCTCTTTCCCCTCCATCGTTCATTATTTATTTATTGAGACCTTGCTATCTTCCCAGCTCTGTGCAAAGTGCTAAGTAAAACTTTTATCTATAATTTATATCTTCACTCAGTACACAAAACAAAAGGATTCCATGCATGGCCACAAAGTTCACCATGGCTAGGAAAGTTGAGCCTCCTTGACGTTTTGTTTTTCAGTGATAAACCTGGAATCCCCAGATCGGATTGGACTCTGCTGAGTCTCCAACCTGACACTCGGTGGCTTTCTCTCATTTTGGTTATGACCTCTACATAGTGTGTAGAAATTAAAAGTAGATAATTAGTAGATAATATATTCATCTTTTAGTTTGAGATATTTAGATCTGCTCCATTAATTGTAATTCAGGATTTATTCAGCAATAGGACAGTCTAGGCAGGTAGGTCAGTGAGCGAGATTGATCTGGACTAAGTTGGCAAAAACAGTCACTGAGGCAAGGCAGGCAAGATACAGAAATTAGCAACTGGGGATCCAGAAACGTACAAGGATCAGAGTCCAAAAGATTTAGGCTGGGAAATACATGAGGTGACAACGAAGTGATGTCTAAGCCAAAGATTCTGGGTGTTAAGAGACTGAGCCCTACTCCAGGGCCTGCAGGCTCATCCCCAGTGACCTGCAGGGTTACCACCAGCTGAATGTGAGCCAGGCCCTCCGTACGGGAAACTCCCTGCGTATTGCCTGTTTACCGTGTGGATGATGACTGATCGGGGCTATAGCTATCTAAAGGGTAGAGAAAACATGTTCGTTGTTTTTCACTGAAACTCAATGACACTCAAATGTGTTTATTCCATACTAGTGAATAATGGTGAAAGAGTCTCCAATTCTCAAACCAGAGATATCTTGTTTGGGGGTGTTACTATTTTTTAAATTTTCGTATTTTCTTACTACCCTGGACTTTCATAATCATGTTGTGCTTAGATGATTGTATGATGAGTTCATGTCAGTGACCTGGTTAGGTACTTCATGTCCCAATTGATATAACAGTGTTTTTGTGTTTCCTTGGGAGTGAAGACTGCTTGTTTAATTTATATGATCCATTGTGCTCTTTAGGAAAGGAATCAGGGGATAACAAGCAAAACAGAAAAAAATTACAGAATTTTGTGCCTGTATTTAATATTTGGACTTCTTCCTACACTATAGGAACCTCTGATTCTTACATTGTACTGACTAAAGGCACCGTATGTACCATCTGCTTTTCTTTTCATATTATTTGTTATGTCCTTGATCTACTAAAATGTCTCATCTTATCCATATATTTTTTGCTTTAAAATATCCTTTAAAATACATCCTAGTAGATCCCATTTACTGTGAAAATATTTTATGATATTTTATTTTGGAGCTTCATATAAAATCATGTTAACATGCACAGCTAATCACCATGGTACCTGTTGGATTGCTTAAGCAAAAATGTTAAATATACAGACCAGCAGAGGAAAAATATACTTGGACTTTCAAGAGTCCAAGCACCTGCTTTTGATAACTCTTTCCAGTATATATGTCAACATTCTTGCAAGGGTGTTTTGAGCTACAACAATTATTTGAGTGTCTGTTCTTTGGAAAAAACTGTCACTCTTTACTAATTGATCTCATTCCTCAGGGGAAACTCATCAAATATAATCACCACCATAAATTCTTCTACACTTGAATCAAGGGGTATAGAATGACTAGATTAAAATGACATTAGATGTCTCATAAAAATGAGTTTTGAAAAGGAGTCAGCATGCAGGGTAAGTACAGTTCACTATGACTAACTGTGCTGGGAAATTATGGGGAAGAAATATAGTATGGCTTGAGCATGTCATGAATCATAATTCATTGCCCAGTTCTCTGAATGACAGCTCACCACTTTCTCTCTCCCATTTTAGAGGTGAAATTTAAAAGGAGGAGAATGTGAGAATGATCCATATCATGGCAACAGTAGAACACAAAAACAGACTTTAAAAACCAGTAGAAGTATTTTTCCTGGAATTTTGAAAGGTCCATATCAATCCATCAATCAATAAAACATCTTAATTCAAGGTTTGTTAAGACCAACTTTACATCAGACATGGTTTTATTTTCAAAGAATAAATATATTTTCTAATATAATCACATTGACAGAAACATTAGTCAGGATGAAATGAAGCCAATTAAGTATTTCTTTATGATGGTCGATTTCAGTTCTACTTAAGGTAGTTATACATGTTCTGAAATAGTTTAAATTGCCATTTGCCACTTTTACAAAAAGTTTTTGACGTTGAAGTTTGATCAGCAAAAAACCAGAATATTTTTTGACTAAACTACAGAAGTAATTTCTAATTTCCATAACTCCTATAGACTCCTCCTATACTAATAACTATAAAATAAAAGTAGTTATTTAGTTCAGTGGTTATCTACAATCATTTAGAACACTTGAATGTCATGAATCCAATGTCCTGCCCTTGTGAAACAAAGCCCCAAACCTGAGAAGTTAACTCAGCACATTTTAGAGAGGCTTGTCTGCAGGCTATGTATACCGCTAGGATAGAAGTATGCAGATCTCTGTATTAAGGATGTCAGCATTTCCATTAAAAATAGCCTAGGTAAGAACTTTAACTCAATTCAATCATTAAATTGCTTCAGTTAGAGTTGCTTAAGCTTAAATAGTCCACTAAAATGTGCATATTCTGATGATCTGATTGCTTCAATTAATGAACATACTTAAATACAGAATGTGATTACCTCTATTAGACATAAGTCTTCTCTTATTTGTACTTTGGCTTCTCTTTAGTAAAATAACCAACTTGTGCACCTTTGGAGCTTAAGGCTTTTATGTCTTAGAAAAAATTGTGTGTACTGGATTTTGAAGCAATCCAGTATGAAGGATCATTTGAACAAAGCTTAGTTGCTTCAGTTGCTTAGTTGCTTTGGATTCCCTTGGTAAAATACCTATTTAAAAAACCAAAACAAAACACTAGAAGAGATATAACACTAGGGGGCACTAAGAGCCTCCTCTAAACTTCTCTGCCCCTTCTTGCTCAAGCTGTCTCCTGGTTCTCATTCCTGTTTTCTTATTTACAATCTTTAGGGGATAAATCCCTTCCTTATATTTGGTTAGTTGATTTTTCTGTCACAAGGCCAGCGATTGGGGAAATGGTGTGTCAACTCGCATTTTCAGGACTGGACATGATGTATGGCCAGAAAAGTTTCTGCATTTACACACATGGGTACAACTGTTTCTCTGATATTTTATTTTTTGGTAAACGACATGATTCTCAACTAAGGTACTTCCAGACATGATCAGTGTAATCCGCCAAAGGCAGGTTTAAAGTTGCCGTTTTCTGTTATTCATATGTCTACAAGTGGCTTATTGTGATAACCCATTCTTAATGAAGGTGATTTTACCCTTTAACTACACAATAATACAGCTAAAATTGGCTCAGCATTTTCTTTGTACCCAGCACAGTCTGATGCACTATAGTAGGATTTCCTCTTTTAATTTTTTACCACAAGTCTTTGAAGTTGAATAAATTATTTTCTCTACTTAGCAGACTGGAAAAATGAGATACTGGAAAATTAAGTAACTTACTCAAAGATAAAATAGTTAATAAGGATGTGAACAAGTCCAGAAGCCAGGTCTCAGTGGCACCAAAGTTTCCTTAATTTTGATTTATTTTGGATTGAATATTTGGCTCAGATCCAAAGTTAGCTTCAATTTAAAATATCCCTTTCTCTTCTACATGTCAGATCATATTTTCTGCTTTTGTTTCAGAAAATATCATTGCCTTTGTTAAAAAGGATCTATAAAGCCAGAAGAAACTCTACAATGTGCAAGTAATATATTTTATAAATGAATATCATTTGAACAAAAATTTTTATTACTTTGAAAGACCCCAGTGTACATGAAAAGTGTTTGTTGCATTCAAATTATCTCTCTATATTTCTTATCTAATCAGTCACTGAATATGCTAAGCATCTGATAGATCAAATATTATAAGGGATACAATGCCATGGAGTACCACTTCCAACATCCTCAAGAGACAATCAGTTAGAAATGTACAAGCAAATTATGTAAAAGGTTGACCAAATGGACAATGAGTAATGCATAGATTTCAAGCTTGCTTGAAATCTTCCTTTCCTCTGTGTTTCTCACTCTCCCCATTCTTGAGCGCCTGATCTGAGTACCAGTGTTTTGTGATCTTTTCTTTGTTCATCTCAGACAATAGACATATGTCCCACTGATGAAATTCTAATATCATTGAGTTGTGGGAGTCCTATATTTATGCTGAATACCAAGCCTTTCTCAGTTACATGATTTTCAAATATTGCCCCCTATTTTTTGGCTGGTCTTTTCACTTTCTTGATGGTGTTCATCGATGTACAAGTTTTTAACGTGATGAAGTCTGATTTACCGTTTTTTTTTCTTTGTCACTTGTGCTTTTTGTGTTGTGTCTAAAAAAACGTTGCCTAATCTTAGAGCATGAAGATTTATGCATAAATTTTCTTCTGACAGTTCAATAGTTTTAGCTCTTTTATATGAGTCTATGATCCATTTTAACTTACTCTTTGGATATGGCGCAAGGTAAGGATCCAACTTCATTCTCTTGCAAGTGGATGTTCAGTTGTCCCAGCATTATTGGTTGAAAAGACAATTCTTTCCGCATTAATTTCCTTGGCACCCTTGTGGAAAATCAATTGACCATAAATGCAAAGGTTTATTTCTGGACTCGCAATTCTATCACATTGATCTATCTTTTTATCCTCTTGCCAATACTACTCTGAGTTGGTTACTGTAGATTTGCAGTAAGTTTTGAAATTGGGAGGTGTGACTACTCCAACTTTGTTCTTCCTTTTCAAGATTTTTTTGGCTCTTTTGGTTCATTGTATGTCTACATAAGTTTTCAGATCAGCTTGTCAGTTCCTGCAGAAAAGAAGGTGGGTTTTGACAGGGATCATGCTGAATCTGCACATCAACTTGGAGAGTTTTACTAGTACAACAATATTAATTTTACCATTCCATGAATTTGAAATATCTTTTCATTGATCTGAAACTTCTTTCATTTCTTTCAGTGATGTATTATAGTTTTCAGTGTATTAAGTTTTCCGTGACTTTGTTAAATTTAACCCTAGGTATTTTTTGATATTATTATAAATGGAGTTGTTTCTTCAATTTCTTTTCTAGATTAGTCATTGCCAGTGTATAGAAATACAGTGGATTTTTGTATCAGTTTTGGTACACTGATCTTGTATTCTGAAACTTTGTTGAATTCATTAGTTATAATAGGTTTTTTAAAATAGATTTCTATGTGCAAGATCATGACATTTTCAAAGAGGGATGGTTTTACTTACTCCTTTCCAATCAGGATACCTTGTTTTTTGTTTTGTTTTGTTTTGTTTTGTTTTGTTTTCTGGCTGGAATCTGCAAGACAGTGTTTAATGTAAGTGGCAAGAGTGGACACCTCATCTTGTTCCCAATCCTAGAGGGAAAGCATTCAACCTTTTACCGTTAGGTATGATATTGGCTGCAGGTTTGTCATAGAAGGTCTTATTAGTTTGAGGATGTTCTCTTCTATTCCTGATTTATTGGGTATTGTTATCATGAAAGCACATTGGATTTTGTCAAATAATTCTTCTGAATCTATTGAGAAGATTATGCATTCATATATTGCATATTCAATCTATACAAACACATATTTCTTACTATAAATGATGATGTCATACTATGACTTCATTTAGCCTCAATTACCTCCTAAAAACCTAATCTTCAAATATCGTCATGTTAGGGATTTAGGCTTCGTCATATCCCCTCGCTAGGGCAGGACAGGGTACACAATGCAGTCCATGGCAGGTAGTCACAGTTGAGCATTTAGATATTAAAATACATGTTATAATATAGTTCATTTTTATTTTGCATTGTATTTAATACAGTTCTTTTGCATTATATTTAGGGCATTGTATTTTTTAACTCTGTGTGTGTGTGTATGTGTATGGCGATAAATTTCCTTTCAAGAAGGTAAGGAGTGAATTTAATAGTAATTATCATACAATGTATGATCTGAGTCTGATTGGTCTGTTGTGGCATTATGACTAAATGATTTCTGAGCTTTTTGTATTTATGTATATTATTTCATTTACCCTCACGAAAATCTTGGTAGGGTAGGTGGTATTATCTTTATTTTATAAACAAGCAATCTAGAGCCATAGATTTGGTACTTACCCAAGAACATGTAACTAGTTCGTGACGTAATTACCATCCAACCTAGGTCTGTGTGATTCCATACCCTGTATTTGTTCCTCACTGCCTGCCTGCCTCAGTTCTTACTGGATAGGAGACAGAGACACAAATCTAGTGATGTCAGCTAGGCAACTGTTTCTTTCTGTGGGCAGAGTTCCTGGTTGTTCAAGCAAAACTCTCATAAGAATAAATATTTTAGGTTTTGCTTCTAAGCAGCAGTGACTGTTTCCCATAAACTTGTAGTAAATTTTAGTTACAGTCTTAACTGCTAAGTGTTGTATCTCTAATTTTTATTCCAAATCCCTTTTCTTTATACATTTGTACTGTTGGTTGAACTATGGTAGATACCCAGGTGACTGGTAGCTCACAAGTAGGTTGAAGCAAATTAAACATTAATACTTCCTTCAAAAAAAAAATTGGGGGGGAGGCAATTAGGTTTGTTTGTTAATTTATTTAATTTTTAAATTCTTGATGGAGGTACCAGGGATTGAACCCAGGACCTTGTACATACTAGGCATGCACTCTACCACTGAGCTATATCCTTCCCCATAGACATTCATACTTCTTAAAGATTCTTAAGTTGTAATTTTGTGACTTGGTGAAGTTAAATATCTTGCATAAAGTACAAAAGTGAGTCTGTTTAACAACCACAGACACAACCCCGTAAGTTACTTAATATAAGTATTGTACTAACTGTGATCTGAACTCCCTTCACCAGTTATAAAACTCTTTGTACTCAGATAATTAATAGGATGTTTTTCCCTACCTATATCGATCTTCAGTCAGTATTATTGATGAGCAATTGCTATATAATTATTTTATACCTACGGTTCATAGTCTATCACTGAAACACAATTAAAATTACTTTTTGAATGCTTTCTCTGTATCACAAGTGGGCCAATATTTCTCTGATAATTTCAATATCTAATTCAGGATTTGATTTCTTTGTTTTCCTCTTTTAAAAATGTAGATTGTCTTTCTCCCTTCTCTCAAAGTACAAGTGTTTTAATTAAATTTTTCTGCCTTTGACACCCACACATTTTAATATTAACAAATATATTGCATTTAGCATTACTTCCTGCTTTATTTTAAAAACTAAAACTTTCATCATTTGAGGCAAATCATATTCTGAAAGACAACTGTGACGGTGCTCCACCCTGAGTCCATCAAAACTGAGAGTGTCTCATATTCAAAGAGATTTCTTTTTATGAATATTCATGGCAATAAATATTTGGGTCATATTGGTTTAGGGTTTCAATGTGAATTTTGAAAGAATGCATACAAGGGAATTTTTTGAGGCAAATTTTTTTCTGTATAGATACCTTCAAGACAAAAAATTTACAGTGTTATTTCTGCAAATGGATTTACACTGAAGATGATTTGCATATCAGTCTGCATTCATAACACTATTAGAATTCTGTAACAGACCAGGGATGCTTTTATTGCTGAAACCTTTTGAAAGTGGAGAGTGAGAGCTGTTTGAAAATGCTGAAGACGAAGGGTTGAAAGTGTGTAAATAATGACGTCTAGTACAAAGCCCTTACCAAAATAATACAAGAAAAAAAATCAAGTTCAAATATAAAGTACAGATGGTTTTTAAGAGCAAAAAAGTAATTTATTTATTTATTTAACAAATGATTTTATAGAGAACAAGAATGTATGGGTGGTGACATAAATATGAGTAAGTGCAGTTAAAACGTTACCTCTAGACAGTCGTAAGCTAACTTTTATGCTTCTATGGATTAGAAAGATTTAATTAGAAATTGATTTAGATTTAGTATAAATTCCAATTTCTAACTAAATTTCTTACTCAGTTATTACAGATTATATCTTAAAGGCCCACTTCTGTTTTTTCTATGGTTGGTTGGTTTGTGTGGCACATAGCTAGCTAGTATTCCTCAGTACGTGATTAGAATCAAAACCCTGTAACCTATGCTCCCCAAATAAAGTTTAATGTGTGAAATCAATCCATTTATCAAATATACACAAACTTTGAAGAGATAAAGAAAACCTTCCCACTAGGTCTAAAATAATAGCAGACAGTATGCAAAGACAAAAAACTGGAATTGTCCAAGATGATATAAAAAAGATGTTATAGTTGAAACAATGATGTCTCTTCACTGGCTTAATTATGTTCACTTTCAATATGTTTTGTTAACTCTTATTTTGTAGGCTGCGTGAAACTCAACAATTTTTGGACAGTCAACCCTCTGGAGGCTCAGATTTCATAGTGTAAAAATGAACATCCTATCTGTTGCATTAATCCTCTAAATAAAACCCTGATTACCTATGCAACAAGGACCACAGAGGGCAGAGAACGACATTATGAAATCAGTTATGCAATACGCATTTAGAACAAAAGCAGCTCTGCCTAAATAACCCAGGAGGAAGAAAAGGACGTCCCCACAAGGGCAGGGACACACAGAATCACTGCAAAGTGACGAAGAACTCTTCAGTGCACTCTAAATTGGCCATCATTATTTTAATGAGCTGGCTGTAATTTTTAAAAGCACTTGCTTTTGTAGGCAGATTCATAAATGCTCTTCTAATGGGGTCATTTATTAATTTGCCTAAAGATCACTTCTTATGACAAAAGCCTAACAAATTCTGTTACAGAATGCATCTTTAAGTAATAGGGTCTGAAACTGTCAATTAAAAAATAAATTTCCCAAACATTTCCATCGTGTATTGTGCAATGCTTTCCCCATTAAGTTAATCATCTTCTCCTATGTTCAGATTATTAGCAAACTCTAATAAGGTTCTCTATGACTATTGTTTTATTTAATGAGTCTATAGTAGTTGTATATACACTGCTTTCAACTTTCCTTACTTTACATCTATGCTGTAATCTTACTGTCTGTGAAACACCTTGCCTGATAACCTCACTTAAAATACCCCAGTCTCCAAATTACTCTCCCTTTCCCTTACCTATTTTGTTTTTCTTTTGCACTCGTCATATTTGTTTTTCAGTCATTTTCGTCTCAGTAGAAATTAAGCTTTTTAAGGACAGGGACTTTGTTCAATGCTGTCATGCTGGAGCCTGGAATAGTGTCTGGCATGTTGCAGATGCCCAGTTAAGACTTGTTGACGAAGTGAATAAAAAGATAAAAGCTGAACACAATAGATTCGTTTCAATTGATCTTTGTAATAAATGCTGTCGTCCTTTACGCCCTAACCATCGACGTCAGTGCTCATCTGTGTCGGGAGTTATCCCCAGGGCTCTCCTCCACAATCATGCAGCATTGTCCTAGTTTTGGCCTTTATTTTATACTCAGACACTTCCACAAATTCTTCCTGCTTCTTTTCAGCTTTAGTCTGTCTCAGGTTTAGTCCATCACCTCAATACTGCTAGCCATCTTTTAAAAATAAAAAATGTTCCATGTCACCACTCCAGCCTCACTTCCCACCAGCCCTATGCCCTCAGAGTGGTATATGTGAACAACTCTGGCCTGAGCCTGGACTCTGGGATTAGGGTGTGAATTTCTACTATGTTTTTGGAAAGATTAAATGTTATCCATTAAAATGTAAACCATGCATATGTCTTGGCTCAGCAATATTTTTTAGATCATTTTTATTAAAGTAAAAGTACCAAAGATGTACTGATAAAGATACACAAGAATCACAACTTTTTTCTTTAACTGCAACAAATTGGAAAAAAAATCTGAATCTCAATGCCCATCAAAAACGATGGTAAATCTGTATTATGGACCATTTCTTGGGTATCACAAAGAAGGAGATAGATATTTATGTACTAAACAGAAGGGATATCCATGCACACATAATTAACAGAAGAAAGAATAAATTGTAGAGTAATATCTAGGGTAACTTCATTTTGTTGAGGAGAAAGGAAAATAATGAAAAAATATAAAGAGACAGAAAGAGAGACACAGAGAGAGGGGGGAGAGAGAGCATGTGATAAATTAAATTTTAGCTTTAAACATGACCTCCTAATTAAAATAGTGAAAACATTAGAATGTTTGTATTTGGTCAATATCTCTTAAGTTAAACCTGTAACTTCTTGCTCTATTGTAATGTATGTGCTTTCATAATGTGGAAAATACAGAATCTTAGATGTAGAAAGTCCTCAAAGTATAATATTTTTCTTCTTTGTATTGGTGACAAAACTGAGGTTATTGAGTAATTATTTAACAATGGTCACATGACATGTTAAAAGTGGTATTAGGGATAAACTTACACTTCTTGACACTTAGACTGGTAATCTTTCCAGTAAGCTTTACTGCTTCTGAAGGAGAATATCTACTTATTCTTTGGGCTCAATTTTGCTTAATTATTGTTGATTACCCCATAAATTACACACAGAACCAGATAATACTTTGTCAAGAATAAAAATATTACAAAAAAGCCAAAATAATTAGATATGTATTGATTAAATTGGAAGAAGAAACTAGTTTTTCATAAAAGTGTGATTAAAAATTAAAACTAAAAAGATAATAAATTTTAACAAACTTTAGCACGTTAATCACACAGAAATAATTTTAAAGTTGTACAAGTTCATGATGTAAAGAAAAAAATGTGCCTAAGATGATATTTTAAATTAAATAAGATATTGTTCTGAAAGTCATGATCAGTAATTCAATATGCCCACTGGTTTGTCTGATCAATTACCGCTTGGTAATACAGCTGAGATTTCAGATTCACCTATATTGCATGCAGTCTAGACACGGGCTCAACTTTTAGTGTCATAAATAACTTCTTTTTTGTTTTTGCATTTGGGATGTATGTGGATCTGTACAAAATACAAACCGGGTAGAATGCTTAAGTAGTTATATTTTACCCTGGACTACTTTCTGCCACGCGTTAACGACTGTATTTAGAATAGTTTCTGATTTATTTAGAACTTTGCAACTGCATTTTTTATCAGGCAAAATATATGACTTCTCACATAGCAGGAAGTCTAGAGGTAGCATATTGAAAAATAAAGCCACCACTGTTGCTGTGGTTAAAAAGAGAGGTAAATGACAAGCCAAACCTTTTTACTGAACCCTGATGTAGACCACTGTCACTCAACATGACTTCTCCAGAGCACCAGTTGTTCAGAATTTGTAGAGGTGTTAATTAAAACAGAAGGTGGCAAGGGAAATTTTTAGTTAAATATGCTTGGAATAGCCAGATTTCTTAGGGCATTTAGAAGGCATAATCCAGCAGAATAGATTGTACAATTGTCACTAATCTTATGCCATCTTTAAATTGTCTTTTGTTTGTCCATCAGAGAGTCCTTCAAGGCTAACGTGTTCTGTGGGAAGAGCATAGAGAAATGCTGATATGGATATATTTATTTGATATGGTTGCAATGCAGTTTAGGGGTCTGGCCATTAGGCCGTGGTGGAAAACTAATTGAGGGAAGGACTGCAGGACGTACAGACAAAACACTTGGTACTCTACTTACGTAAGTCCTGGCGACAGCCCAAGCAAAGTCAACTCTCCACCCAGAAGTATCATGAATACCGGTGTATAAATAGATATGGTATAGTAGGGAATATTACACCCATACTTGGATGTAAGGCTATGTCTGAAGCAGTTTATTACTGCTTTTTATAATCATGAAGAGAAAAAAATAGATAATTGTAGAATAATTGAACTAAATGTTGAGTGGAACTCATATCATTAAATGAGGTAATATTGGTAAAGCACTTCAAACATTGTCTGGTACATAGGAGGTGATATATAAATGATTGTTAAATAAAACAAAAACATGCTGGGAGGAAAGGAGAGAGACCAAAATAACTTTGAAATGAATCTTAATTGTGTATGTTTCAAACTATTCAAACATGTCTTTCCTTTCCTTTGAAGTTTAAAATAGTTTATTGTTTTTGTTTGTTTTTTCTTGTATAAAAACAGTATAATATTAGACATCAGGAAAACTGAATTCTTGTCAATACCAACACACTATAGTATGATCACAGATGGGTCACTCTATTTCTATGGGTTTGGTTCTATAACAGTAAGATGAGAAAGTCAAATTAAAAGATTACAGGGAGGGGATCCAGGCAGTTGGTGAATTATGGGGTGGGGCTTCCAGGCACACGTGCTGGTCTGTACTCACCAGTAAGTATCCCCCTGCCTGAGTAATCTTGAGATTAAATAGCACCATGTCAGAGATAAAATAGTTTATTGTTGACATTTTCACTGTGATTTACTTTTCCCTTCCACTGAAAATATGATATTCAAAGAGTCATCTCAGACATTCTTCTCTTTTGAATAAACAATAGAGCTCAAATTGATTCTTTTAAACTCACATGATGTTTTGGGCCCCTTTGTTGACTAGTGATAGACTAGCTGGTTTGTATTCCATAAATTTTTATCACTGCTTTTGTTAATTTATTAAATGAATGTAGATATATCTTTGTCTAAGTGTTTAGTAGATATCAGTATAGAAACTGTTTTTATCTTGCTCTGAACTCACTAGGCTGAACACAAATATAGAACTTTTTTTTTAAGATCAATGAAGCAAACTCTGTGGTATATAAAGAAAAAAATATTGGCATTAATTTTCTAAACTGCAGCGAAAATCTTTCTTGGTATCAAATTTCTACATATTCTACAATTTAAACACTGGTTAAGTATTAAATAATGCATTAAATTAAATTCTAAGATTCCTTATATCTATTCAGTTTGCTATATGTATATCAGATTATTCCAAAGGCATAAACATTTCTACTGAGTCTTAAAAATAATTGTTCAATTATTATTTTTTGTCTACTCTAATAGTCCCAGACTTTTCCATGAAATATTGAATACTCAATGCAAAAGAAACTTATTCTAAGTAATTAAAAGTAAAAAGAATAATTATTAATAATTAGCATTTTAAAAACTTTCATGCCTAGATCAATTTATGGGTGGTATGTAAAAAACACTATTTATTAAAAAAAAGTGATATTTCATTTATTCCTTCTTAATTGGTCATTCTGTTGCAAAGATATTTAATTTTCTTAGAGTAGGATATTTCACATTACTAGTACCTTTTGAAGATCTAAAGTTAATTTGCTCCCTGAATACATGATCATTTACATGATAGAATCTGTAATTCAAAATTTAAGACAAGCATTGTTTTCTAAAGAAAAATTCATTTTTTACACTTGAATTACAAAGTAACTCATCTTTACTAATGAAATCTATGAGTATACTATCCATTTAATTTATAATTGAAAAGAGAATAATTTTCTTCAGAATCTTCAACTAATGAAAACTGATTCTTCTCTTAACTCAGCAGATGCCCCTCTACACCCATAACCTTCATGCAAGAACCAGGCAGATGTTTTCTCAGTGCCTTATGCAGTAAGGCTCTCTGCTTAATTAATGCACATCTCTTGCCTCTGTGAGTTTTGGGTTTTGATCTATTTCTCTGTCTATATCACTCTGTTCATTTCTCACTCTCACTTGCTAGCGTCTTATATATGTAAGTAGTATATACATGCATTACATTTATTATGCCTTTATTCTTCCAAACTTTTAGAAAACATATCTTAAAAGTTCTGTTTGTAATTACTCCTCCATAGTTATTTGACATGAAGGATTTCAGGGATTAGATACAATCAGAGCAAGTTGAAGAAGGTTTTTTAGAATGGATCCAGGAAGGAGGTCATTCTCAAAAAGAGAGTCAAAGTCTAATACTTAAATAATAAGGGATCTTTTCCCCAGAAAATACATTGTCAATACTGGCTGTCTTTTGTTTACCTGCTGATTTATTAAGATGAAAATAAATCAGGGTGAAGTAAGTTAACAATAGAAACTCTTTTTGTTCTGATGCAATTTGGAAGCTGGATATTATAAAGAGCCAGGACCCTGGTCCTTTTAGGCATCCTGTAAGTTAGGGTTTGACTAGACTACTGCTCTAACATATTTCAAGCAGAAAGGGATGTAAAATAAGGTATTAGAGACTTATAAAACTGTCAGAGGCTCAGGGAAACTGACACTGGTGGTGAGGAAATAGTGAATTATAAAAACAGCAAGGACATACCCCCAGTGACTGTAGCTGTCTGCAGCCCTGGTGTGAATGATGAGTAGAAAGAAGCAGAGAAGCCCTGGCAAAACTTTTTTATTTAATTGCCAAAGTTTATAGGCTTTCCCAGCTCTTGTTGGAACAATAATGGTTCCATCTATCTTCCTCTTCCAAATCTTGCAAGTGGAAAACTAAACCATAATCTGTCTATTGTGTGAATCTGGAAAATGTAGTTTCCAGTCTTCTAGCTCCTGCAATACAGGGACAAGCCTAGAAAGGAAGGGATAGTGCTGATTACCAACATGTAATACATGTTAAATTTGGTAAAACCATGTTGATGGCTACTGAAGTGGAAGAGACTATTTGTAGATTATTGAAATTAACATATAGAAGCCACTGTGCAATGCAGTTAGTTTATATAACTTTTGAAGGGTGAGGACTAATTCATATCTATGGTAATATTTTTCTAATATGTTAAGAAGATAATGTCAGAGAGTTTTGTCATAAATATATGACTATCAAGTTTCATTCTATCAGATATTTATATAGACAGCAGTTCATCTCAAATAAGTAAAAAGGCTGAAAAGTGGTTTTCTTCAGTATAGTGAACACTCAATGTTCCTAAAGCATATTTTTCTCAAAATATTTTGTTGCTTTAGCATATTTTACCCAGTTATTACTTTTTAGGAATGGAATAGTGTCAAAGGCTAGTTAGGTAGGTACAGATGGCTTCAGTATGGAAAAATTGAATGAGGGCAGTCCTTCAACACACATTTTAAAGTATGTAGAGAAGATACTGGGCTTTGTGTTAGAATTTCAAAGAGGGTAAGACAGCCATGTGACTCAGTTCCAAATGACTTAAACCTAGCAGAGAGATATACAAATTAGTTTGAGAACCAGGGGAAAAAAATTGGTACCAACCATTAATCTGGGCAGGTTAGAGGACTTATTAAGAACAGTATACAGAATTATGGTTAACAGAGGGGAAAAGGGTGGGGAGGGATAAATTGGGAGTTCCAGATTTGTAGATATTAACCACTATATAAAAAATAGGCAAATAACAAGGTCCTACTGTATAGCACAGGGAACTATATTCAATACCTTGTAATGCCTATAAAAAAAGGAATATGAGAAGGAATATATATGTACAAATGAATCACTATGCTACACACCAGAAATTAACACAATATTGTAAACTGATAATACTTCAATAAAAAAAAAGAATAGTATACAGAAAAAGGGCTGTGAAAGCCAAGTGTTGAACATTTACTTCTACAAATTACAGATTAGTAATCCATGCCTCACTCAGGTAGCATTTCTTGCACTAATGTGGCAAATTTGATAGAACTATCAGAGGTTTTAAAAGTGCCTCATTTACAGTAAGAGGCTGCTTAGGAAATGAGACTATGATTCAGTTATCTTCTCAATGATAACACAACTTAGACAAGAAATTGTTTAATAAAGCTGGAAATTATTAAGCAGGGAAATCCTGATCGTTGAGAGCTCAGGGTTTGTTAATGGTGTTACACAGGAAGTGCCATCATAGCCATGATTCCATTAATGAGAGGCCTATTTTTAGCTTGGAATCCAATTAGGCAGCACTGTTAGTTAGTAGAAGTGGAGTGTAACCCTCCTTAAGGCCATAGCCTAGATGTCTGCATTTTCCATGACACCAGGCACACGTGGGTAGATTGGAGAGATCGTTGCAGTTTGCAGAGATGTTGGTGAAACAAGTCTCCATGGAAATCAAGTCATGGTGGCTTAGTGTAATTGAGATCTCTGAGCAACCCGTTAGCAAAATTTGAGATTAATCTGCAAGTAATGGCTCCCAAACAAGTAAGTGAATCAATCCTGGAGGAGATGGTATAGGACATACTGATGATCAGCAAAACTTGGACAATACAATGAGAAGAGACTGGGCAAGAAATGTGTTTGTCTTGGCCAACTTTTTAAAGATTCTCATCCACGTTTTATCGAAGAGGAAATGAAAGTTTATGTTGAAAAACACTATAAATCTTTTTTAGTTTGGTGTGTATGCTTAAGCTTATGTCTAATAAGATAACATCATTACAAAATGTAGGTTCAATCATCCTCACTTAAACAGGTTTCAGCCCAGTTCTTGAGATTTACGGTCAGGGTAGATTCATGATTCTGGTGACCAAAGGGGATGAGACTCAAGTGCTGTAACAAAAGTACTTAGTTCAGTTAGGACATGCTATATATTGTCCTTAGCATCATGTGATCCAGCTTTTGGATAAGTCTGTCAGCAGAGTTAAATTAAAGATAAATTATAAAAAGCATTTATTGTTAGGGCAGAAATTTATTCTCTAAGGTTAAATTTTTTTTCTAGTATTGTAATAGAGAATATTGGTTTCTTTCACACAGGGAATCAATATTTCTGAACACAATCATTTTTCATGGGATTGATCATGTTAAATAGTGATCTTCTGAGTAGTATTATTTTCAAATTCCCGTTTGACTGAATAAAGACAGATAGCTAGAAAGAAATACAATTTGTTCTATGTTAATTTCTCAGCTTGAAGCAATTTATATATGATAATATTTATAGATCATCTGAAAGTTCTCTTCAAAAAATCAAAGTTTATTGTCTTTGGCTTTTTCTGAAACTTCTTTTTGAATAAGGAATTTTATAGGATATAAGAACAATTTTGATAACAATACAGCATATATAAGTAGGTGTTATTTGCTTATGTATAATACTATAAATATATATTTAAAGCACAATATTTGTTACAATAGTTAAAAGACCACTATATTTTCCAGTACAAGGAGAAAACATGAAAAATAGATGTATTTTACAATTAATTTTTGCAACTTGAAAATGAGGAACTCAATAATTTGGGAATAAGGAGCAGTATGAATATTTAACTTTCATGAAATCTCTATTTCAAGTATATTTGCACACAGAACAGGTAGGGGATCAATCAAAAAGGATATCCTTATTGTGTGACAAAAATCACCATTTCCCTAAGTCAGTTCTTCAGAATACTAGTCTGTCTGTCTATCTGTCTGTCTATCAATCTATCTATCTATCTATCTATCCTCATCACTTATCATGTGTTTATGTGTGTGTTAGCCATTAGTAGACTGATCTACATTGTAAATCTCAGAGGACAGAACACTGTAGGCACAATTTCTTTGACTTATTTCACTTTTTGACCTCAGAGACCCACTTCCCTTGCTTTTGTCATTAGAGATTTCCATTGGACTTCTGTCTTTTGAAACTACAAGTGCTTATCAGGTCTTAATCAACTAGGCCCTTCATGACTCCCCTTTGTAAAACTGAGGAAATGGCTCACATTTCCTATCCAAGCATTCCATTTGATTTAGTGGCATCAAGAAAGTACAGCTTCAATTTGCATAATGAATTTTCAACTGTAACTAGATAAAAAATAATGGGGAAGAATATTGACAGATATTCTATACATATGTATATGTTCATATTTATATATTCACATATATTTTGTTGTTGTCTTCTGAAACATTTGGGTGGCCCAGCAACCTCCTCCAATTTGGTATAAACTGTATGATTGCTTCTTTAGAAATTTGCAAAGCCAAATGCTGAGACATCAATCCAGGTAGACTAAATGATACTGCCTCTGACTTCATTACTCACTTTGGTTCAAATGCCAATGAGAATACAGCCTTGAGAATACCCCTTGGAAACCAAGAAACACACAAAAATAATTTTTTTCAAGGTTTTAAAAGACACATGAATTCCCTAAAAACAAATGAGCCCCCTGAGTATCTCAGATATAATGCAAAATAAGGAATAGAATAAAAAATGTGAAAATAGTTTGTTGAGGTATAGGAGAGAGAATGAGATGATTTGCAAAACCCACAAGAAAAAAATAGAATAAAATGATTTCTTGTTTTCAATTTTCTCCGTTCTTTCAAGGGAAAAACATTTTCCAAACAGACTGTGTATTCTTTCAGAAGTGGTAATTTGGTCTCCTCCACCCAGGCAAGGTCAATCCAACTTCAGAAATAACGATGTTCTGTCTTCGATTATGGCAAATTCTTGTTATCGCAAGGTGGGAACAAGGGAAGGAATCAAGCCCATTATTTTGTTCAATTCCTTTCTCCCAGTGAGACATAGAAAGTAGTGGCAGAGGAAGAATTTACGATTCCAGCTCCTAAATCCTGGCCATTGTTACTTCGCTGTATTTTATGTCTGACTGGATTGAAGAAATAATACTTATGTACAATCTAAATAAAGGACTCAACATTAATATCATTTGGGACACTCTTGAGTAATTTTCTATGGAAAACAAACCAATTAGAATTCATTGCCAACAAATGCTGCTGGAAGTGAAAAGTTGTGACCACCCGAACCCAAGCTGGCACTTAATTCAAACTGGTACTCCTTTGGGCCAGTGTGTGTTAGAGCATTGTCACATCAATTGTTTCCAAATCTAATGATTCATCAAATAAGACTAAGAAAATGTAAGTCTGTAGGGGGTGATTAGGAAGCTGGATATATATACAAAAATTATATTAAAAGTAATAATTTTAAGACGAAAATGTTGACTGCTTTTTTCTCCCTCTAAGTGTTTAAAATAGTGCACAACCCTCCCCTCTCCCATCAGCTCTTTTGGAACGTTTGGCTGTGGGAGGGTCTTCCACTGACAGGTGCTATTGTCACTTTCCCCAGATGCTGTCACTTCAACCATCTGATTTTAATTATTTCTGCCTAATAGGTCACAATTTTTTTAATGCAGGGAAGATACGTCTATGAATACAGGAATCATACTCTAGACAGAGAATTTCCCAGGTACTGCATATAATGTGCACCCACTGTGCTCCCAGGACTAAAGCAAACTGTGTAATTAGGCCTGTGATACTAGAGTGGACTGTGAGGACAATATAGGAATAATAACATTCCTTATTAGCTCATTTAATAGTTAAAAAAAAGGTCTAGAAAATTCTACTTCCAGATATCCATGTACTTTTATAAATTACATAATTTACCATATATTACCAATTTATTATTTTCTTTAAAAAACATATCCAAAAATATACATTAAAAAGATAAGTAAATATAAATTAAATAATATTTTAAAGTATTCTTAACTGTAATAATTAATCAGAAACACACAGTGACAAAGTATGGTTATAATTTCTTTGTTTTTGAAATTTTGATTTAATACTTTGTGGTAAGTTGATTGGATATCCTGATTTTAACTTTTGTGTGTTTCTGTAGTTTACTTCAATAGCTGGCATACCTGTTAAACTTACTTCTAAAAGATACATAGATTTGAAAGGCTTAATGCCATTGATAGGATTTATTAAAGCAGGACATTCATTTTTTTCAATTATAAAAACCATAACTTTTAAAAAATTTGGCCCTAAATTTTCAGCTTTCCTGCTTTTATTTAGTTTTTGTTACAACTGTATTATAATGCTAATGAATTTTTATATTGCTAAAGGATGCTTTCAAAACTCACTCCATTCCATTTAAAAAGTTAAAAAATTCAACTTTCAGGTCCCTTAAGAATGTAAATTGGAGCAATTTAGACATGGCTCACTTTCATTATTAAAACTGAAAATAATTCAAAATATTTTTAAGATAGTCTCTTCATTATATAAGTTTTCTTTTGCTCATTTTTGTTTTTTTTTAATACCTTTGAAAGGAGAGATTGCTATAATTCATTTTACAAACTGAAAGAAACTTTGTCAAAAATGTTTTGTGCTGTATAATCCCATTAATATGACATCCTGGAAAAGGCACACTAGAGGGTGGAACACAGATCAGAGGTTGCAAGGGTTGAGGTAGGGGGAGGGTTGACTACAACAGGGCTGCACGTGAAAACTTTTGGGTTCATGGGAATGTTCTATGCAATACTGTAGCTAGGTGACGAGACCCTGCATTGGTCAAAACAATAAAGAATGTATTTAACTGTCTGTAAATTATAAAATCAACTGTGATGTTAAGAATCTCAGGACAAATGTGTCACATATGGATGACATTACTGAAAGGGCAGCAGAAAAGAGTTTTGGAAAAGTAACTGAGAAACAGTGATACCAGCTATAATGAACATATACTTTGTATTAGACAGTGGATACCAGTCCACAGTCAATTTAATAGTTCTGTTTCATTTTTTTTCCCAAAGCCCTTAACTTCCAAATACTGAAAACAGGATTTTTTTGTTTGTGATGTGAAGTGGTGGCTGCAGATAAGTAGAGGTTGATTCCCAGCTGATTCAGAAACTTTTCTTGGCTGAAAATATCAGGGTGTGAAATAGAGAGTGCAATTATTTATATATTTATTGGGAAAACCAGCACATGTTGACTCGCACTTTTCTGAGTGGCTTACTCTTGATGAATAGCACCATGTGTTAAACTGAGTTTGAGTATTTGTGGATGACTGAACTAAATTTATTTTTAAGCTTGGAAGCTTTCTAATTGTCTGTATAACCCTATCATGTAATTGATGCTGTATGTTAAAAATAACCAACCTGAATACATTTAGTGTTTTTTCCTGGAACAGCGTAAAGCCACCTGAGTATCTATAAAAATCAATTTGAATAGCCATATATATGATAATGAAAAAGGTGGTATTTATGTTTTTAGACATAAACAATTCAGTCACTTCATCAATTGGTGCAATGCTCATTGCCGTACTGGAAGTAATAGAATTTGTATGACTTGGTTTTCTTTCACACGCAAATTATTGGGTTTTGACTACACCCTCCTTATATTGTCATTATGAGAAATAGAAATTCTACTGATCCATAAGTACCATCCTCTACACAAAAAGCTTTCCTCGATAGAATTCATCTTTATCCTGAGCTATTTTAAGATTTATCATGGCACCATTTATATAACACAGGCTACGTGTATAGAAATAAAGCAATAGCTTTATATAACAGCTCTGGACATAGTCATGTCCCACTGTGTGTATTTTTCAGAGAAGTGCCTTTTTTATTCAAGCAATAGTGATTTGAATCATTAGAATATATTAATTAGAATTAAAATAATTATCTTTACATTATGGAAATGTTTTTTCAGCATCTTTGCACTCTGCAGCTACCCCAAGGTTCTGACCATATGAGGTCCTCACTACGAATCCATTAAATAAGCAAGTTAATCAACTTGCACCCTTTTATTAATAAACTTTATTCTAAGAAGACACAAACGTAATGTACTCCTCTGAACCAACAGAACTGAGGGGCTTTCTTTAGAATGTTGAACCAAACCACTTATTTAGTCAATTTCCATGTAAATGAAATTCCAGTGCAATTCAATGCAATTTCAATGTAAAATGCAGATGGACAAGTAGAAAAGACAGCTCTGTACAGATATTAAGTTTCTTAAATGGGTCTTGGTAACTTATCACTTACTGAATGCTGGACAGCAAGATTGCGCCACCTCTTTACCATGGCAAAATTTAATTGTACAAATTATTCATACTGTATGTGTTGAATTACCTTTATTCATATGCTATAAATCAAGAAAAATATCCAAATAGGTTTCTTTATAAGACAGAATATCCAAATGATACAACCATAGAATAATTTTAAATAGACTTTAATGTTATTTTAGCAAAGTTCTGGAGAGCATGCTGCTCCAGTATTAACAGTTTATGGCAATGGCACCTTTTTTATTTCATTTTTGGAGAATCACCTTGGCAGAGGTTAGCGAAACTGTTCACCATGCTTCTCATTCATCAGCTTTAGGTAGCTGAAGGTTAAGACGATCAGACACACTGAATTACATAAAAGTACAAGTTTCATTGCCAGGGCACACATCCCATTCAAAGAGTTTCTTATATTTTAGAAATGCGTTAGTATCCAGCCTATTGACTTATTGGTGGGCTATGGGGCATTCAAAACAACGAGGGATATGAGACTTGTGGAAGTTACGGAAAGCCGTGAGGCAAGAAAGAAGACCTGCAATACCTACAATACAGACGCAGGGCAAATATCAGCTGGGCAGATGCCCGGCTTTGCAATTTGAAGACAGCTGAAAGGAAATGTCTATAGAACATTATCTCGTGTAGTACACAGTGGGCCACTATAAAATAAAGCAATAGTACAAATTTAAATTTTTTCGTTGAATTTACTCAGTAAATCTTTTAATGACTCACCCTTCAGTATTTTTCATAAAAACATGACAGCTTTAAAATTACTATACCCCTCGGAGGCTAACTCGATTGTCACCATCTATTCCTTTCCAAAGATGCAATCAGTTCCCATCGTCTTTGTGTCAGGAACCCCCCAAGTGAAAAGTTCATACTCCTTCAATTTGTATTATCCAGTGTTTGCCACCAATTAATTAGTTTTCTTGTATCGAGACACAATTTATATCGTAGTTCTGGCTTGTGACAAATGAACCCTTCCAAGAAACAAATGATTAAAGAACAAACAATGAGACATTTTATGTTTTAAATCCTAACATAGATAAAAATAAAAGCAGCCTCAATTATGGAGAGGAATGGATAAAAACTGGGTTTATTTGGGAGGGAGAAGTGTGGATGCAACTTTCAAGAACACAAATACAGCTAAATTCCTTGTCAGAGACTTTTGAAAAGCCATTTCAAGCACATTTGTGCCATTTACATAGGGTAGCAGAACACAGTGATGGAACTAAGAGCAGGTATTTTCAGAATTCTGTTGTCATCCTTTGTGTCAGATGAAAGTCCACAAGGACCCGCAACAGGGAGCACAGACTTCCCTTTGGGTCTACAGAAAATGGGAAGAAAACTGGGCCAGGGTTGCTGTCTGTCACCCTCTTCTTCAAGTAGATTTTGAGTATGGAAGCAACAGCAGTAGTATAGTCGATGTCAGTATTTATTAGTATACTCGATGGCAGCATTAGTATAGTTGGTGGCAATATTTATTAGTATAGTCGATGGCAGTATTACTGTATACTAGTATTACTAGTATAGCCGGTGGCAGCATTAGTATAGTCAATGCAGTAGTAGTAGCAGTGGCAACAGCAGGTATAGTAGTTGGTGTAGCAGCAGCAGCAGCAGCAGCAGCAATAGTAGTAACCAAAGGAATACCTTACTAGCAGCAAGGAAATAAGACCTGGAGTTAAAGGAGGAGAGAGTTTACCCCCACATGAGGTCCTGTACTCATGCCCAGTACGTGTTTTATTTTTAGTATTAAGAAGAAGTTTTAAGGTATTAATAAACTTGAATTTGAGAACCCCCAAACTCTCACCTGCCATAGGTCTGACCCAACTGAGTAGTAAGACAGATGGGGCCAGAAATATTTTTGTTTTTGATGGAGGTGACACAGGAGAACAGCACTTACATAGGTAAACAAGTGAGTTTCCCAACAGTGATCCCCTAAATTAGACAGACTGAGGAGCAGAGTAGAGTGTGTGTTTCTTAAGACACCCCACTCCCAGAGGAAGAAAGCAGGAGAGGGCTGAGCTATGCAGGCGACTTCTCCTTCCACTCACCAGTCAGGGTGGCGATTCCACTCTCCCAGGGCAGAGAGAATGTGGGACTGGAGACAGGGAAGGAGTGAAATACTAACGACCTTCAAGAAGGGGAAAGAAATGTCTTCTATGTCCCCCAAAGTTTTCAGATTTGTCATTGTTGCTGCTTGCTTGCTTAACCTGCCAGTCAATATTCAAGGTGTGCTGAAAGCTCCCTCAAAAATATGAGGCCAAAAAGCCATCAAGGAGTCCTGCTCCACTTCCAGTAAGTTTATCCCCTCAAGGCACATCCCCAAGGTTTGGACTATGCCCCTGAGACCACTGGTTGACACTACAGATTTTGCTCCCAGTAGGCTTTGACTCAATATGTTTGGATGCTTTCTCAGAAGATTAGGCATTGTACCACGTGATACACTGAAAGAAAAAAACAAAGCTTACATCATGCTATTGTATTATCATAGTATTATACTCCTCCAGATGGCAGGATTCATATTAGATTTTCCATTAGCTTTTGAGTCTTAGTCTATTTCCATCCATCATAGCAGATATTTCTGGAGCAACTCTCCCCATGAATATTGGGAGCGTATAACCTGGTAATGAGAGGAGAGGATCTTCTGAGGATTAGAGCAGACCAGCTTTGAAACAGTTAAGGGTGTGTTGGGGAAGAGATGAACGAGTCAGAAATATCTGAAACTGGCTGTTGGCAGTAGTAGCAGATGTTTCCTTACGGAAGAGTGAATAGAAGCACTGCCTAGACCGAATGTGACATCAGTTCCAAACTCTAATGAATTGTCTTTAAAGGACAAGATCAGTTTTGTCAAAATGTAAGTGCTAAAGGTTATGACCACTATCGTACTTTGATCTGTTCCTTTATTTTGGGAAGTGGCAATTTGGTCCTTTTTCAAGACCACATTTTGTGTGCCTTGTTTACTTCAAAATGTAGCAAGTAACATGTCATGCAAATCAGATCTAATTTAATCTCTACTTGGCTTCCTTAATTAAAATAAAGAGAGGGTGAATTCTCTTACATTGCCTAAAATACATCTTTCTTAAACAGAGCGTTTATAAAAGTGCTGAGTATGAGTAATGAAGTTTATCCGAAATTTAAGTCATAAGATGTTCACTCATTGATTCATCTAAAGCAATAACTTCAATGTCTATAATAAAAAACTCTACTTATGGAACAATGGGTTTGATATTTCTCAAAAAGATAAACAAAAATTTATTTTCTAAGCATAGAGGGTAAATCTTCCTTTTACACCTACTCTTTCAATTTCTTCCTTACTTATTCTAAGAAAATCATCGGTGGTTCCATTAGTGAGTCATTCATTGACTCAGTAGTCAGAGAAAGAGATCCCAAAATGTTAATTTTAAATTCTTTAAATTCTTTTAAAATTCTTTTTCTTTCCTTTTTGGGGGTAGAATTATGAAACATCAAGACTTGACCTTTTTCTTAATATTAAAAGTTTCTAAGGAAGGTAAAAAAAAAATCATTTGTTAAAATAGCACTCGGCAGTTTTTAATCATGTGCTTGGGGCAGTGCTAAAAGTTGAGGATATACTAAGGAACATAAACCAGTATTCCAGGATAGTAGAATTCGGTTGTGGTAGGTGATCTTCACTGTATTTCTGGCAAATATTTTAAGTAAAATTAGGACAGATTACATGTGGACAAGAAAGAATTAGGAATTAAGGGGTCTAATATTTAAGGAAGAATTAGGAATTAAGGAGTCTAATATCTAAGGATTGAGTACATGAATGTTGGAGTGTTTCTGTAGTTAAGTAGCTACAGATATGAGTCATTTATGTCATACTTACGTCATTAAGTGGGTCAAAAACAACAACAAAAGAAAATCTTGGTGATGAGGTCGAGATATTGAGTTTATTTCTGGACACAATTTGAAGTGCTGCTTGGACACATTGTGAAAATAATCAGTGAGCAGCTGAAAAACTGGATCCTGTGCTCAGTGAAGAGGACCAGACTACAAAGATAGATTTAAGATACATATCCTTTTTTTTATAATATTTGAAGAATAACTGGTGAGGTCACCACATCCATTGATGTCACCCATTAAAAAAATAAGACAAGAAGCTTCATGTTTACACATGAAAATTGGTAAAATAATAAGAAAGCTTTTAGAAGCAGTATTCTTCAAAGAATTCTGAAGAAAGAAGATCAGAGTAACTTTAGGGGCAAACTTCAATCAATGGGCTACATATAATATTAGACATGTGCTTGTTAGTGTTTACACTGAAGTTTTATGTTACTATTCTGAGACAGAAAGAAGTAAGAAACAGCTATATTGATATGGATCTATTTTGTTGGACATCGATGGTGACCTAGGCTATAAACAGTATCTCAGAAGTGAAGGTTTGCAATATGCTTTCCTTATTGGTGCTCACACACTTATTCAGGTTATACTTGGGAGGCTCTGATTAACTATTATTAGCCAACAGGATGACTCAGACAGCTGTCTATGAGTCAATGTGCCTTATAAACATCGACAGTTTTGTCTTATGTCCATAGGTGTGAATTTCTTTTTTTTCATGTGGGTCATAATGACTCACTCTGTTCTTTTCAGTTTTCAATCCACTTTCAACCATAAATCTGAGCATCTGTAGCAGATGCTTCTCAGGAAAAAAATTCTAACTTCATACGTCAAACACATTTACTTACCGCTAAACAAAAAATAGCCAAGATGACCACCTAACCTTGTGAATCTGCCTGCTCTGGATTTTAAGTTAAATTTATGATATTATTAACAAATAATTTTTTCCCTAGATGATTGTGAAAAGTGTTACCTAGGGTAGGAGAGAGGTAAAATCATTTTGCAGAATTCAAAAATTTGGAGAGGAAGTTATATGTTGCCTGTGTGTGCGCCCATGTGTGTGTGAATACATTTAATTTGACCCTTTTAATATAGTCAGTATTGCTCACATCCTTATTACAAGAGGAAGGGGAAAAAAATCTCATGACACAGATTAGAAGACTGAGGATTGAGGAGTTTAAGGAAACTTCAATTACAGAGTAAACTCCTTGTCTAATCTGACCTTGTATAGCTCTTGGCACAGTAGTCGGCCGTCAACAAGCCCATCAAGAAGTTTGCTGTGACTAAATGAATGACTACACGAGTGGTCATGCTAAACTGCCTCGTGACAAAATGAGAATTGAACTCAGCTGACATAGCTCCATTTTTTTAGTGCACAGTAAAGAAAAGCATGCTGATTTTTCCTGAAGGGCATAAATCTTAGTCCCTACATTTTTGTAGATGATAATATTCTACATGAATCACACCAGCTTGAACCATAAAGATCAATGAGAATATAACACTATTTTTCACCATTTCCTGTACATAGTGTCAACACAAGTGAGTCTTCTAAATTACTTATTTCTCCCCCCACATACGTTGAAATTAGGCATCTGAACTATTTGATTTGATAATGTTGATGTAAGTTTGATTGAATAAGTTGAAAACTGAAAGACTGAATAAGTCATAATGGCACTTTATGAAAACAGCAATTTGATCAATTATCGTAGTCTTACATAATGCCAATTCATATTTCATGATGTGAAATCTGTTCTATGTTGTTATAAAACAAAACGGTTTTCATACGGTTTTATTGTCCTGACATCTATTGGTTGGATAGACTTTAATAGTGGATTCAATCAGTTATCTGGATTTGAAAGTGACCTCAGAAGAATCAGAGAAGCTCAGAGAATGGCTTCTAGGTCTTCTTCAGTTTCAATGCTTCTGAGAATGGCCGTTTGGGCACCATTGTTGCTAAAATGTAATACAACCATGCATTTTTATTCTGACAATACAAAATGTGGAAAACTTTCTTTAATGCAATTTTAAAAATCTAATTATTTAATTATCATCTAATATATTCCTATAAGAAAATATGAGCAAAAATTTAAATAGAAAACTGTATCTCAAGAGCTAGGTGTCCTACATAGGTAATCAAGTCTGCAAATTTGAGTCAAGGATTTTCATCTTTACTTGAAATAGGCTTAGGAACCATCATATTACTATTTTAAGAAACATAAACTACCATAAGGTCAATCTTTTTAACTGGTTGAGAAAGTACAAAAGGCTGATTATTTCACTTACAAAATCCATTAATGTTATACTAGCTTGTTGAAGAAAATAGTTGGATAACTGAATTACTGGCCTCATGCATTTTCACAAAGATTACAGTTTTTCATTGACACGATGGATTTGACTAAATTCCACTGTTCCTTCGTAAAAATGAATGTTCTCAAAAACCTATTGTTCATTGGTCAACAACAACAAAAATTGTTCAGCTCCTGACTTTATTCTGAGAACAGAATGTATTTTTATCCTTTCCCCATCAACAGCAAACTTTGGTATCTTGACAATAAGAAGGAACTGAATTGCGTTATATTGTGACCAACAGCATTTCAGAAATTTTGTCCTTTGGCATAAGATGTATTTTTCCCCTAGAATATAAAAAGCTCTCCATGATGTAAGTGCACGGTTGGAATCAATTTAAAGTTACCAAGGCAATACGCAAGAAATCAACAGTTGAGTCCTTGGTTTATACAATACTCAGCTGAAAGAAATTCTCCATAGGATGTAGACATAGCCAGAAAGGTTCAGTGATAAATTTCCCAGTACTAACCAATAATTACAGCCCACTTCACTTGTGTAACTCAAGTAGCTCTTAGGTATTCTCATTTATTTGGAAACTCATCATATTTTTCTGCTCCTCAGCCTCTCAAAGGCATATGGAGATACAATGGATATACCTGAAACAACAAAAGAAACTTGATAAAGCTTCTGGGAGCTCCCATTTGATGCAAATGTTTGCATGGAAAACCAGCTTTATATTAAAACAAATTTTAGATAGAATAATCAAATATCATATAATTTTTTAAGACAAAAAAGTTAAGCCTACAAAAATTTGTATTACTGCCTGCCTTCTTAGACTCATACTCATTTCCATTAATCTCCTAATAGACACCTGTTCTCCGGTCCTATCAGAGGATGTCCCATGATCTAAATATGCTCTTTCTCATAAATCCCAGTCTTTTCCCTGCAAGCCCTCAGCACTGAGTATCCTTCTCCCGTATCTTTTCTTGGCCAACCTGTAGTTCTACAAGACTCACCAATGGCCTCATTTCTTCTTAAACACCTTCCCTGCCCTGCTCAGGAGTCATAGCTGTACTCCAGGTTACTACAGGTTCCTGTGCATATTTCCTTTTAAAGGTTTTCTTCTGTAATATTGTTTACTTACTTGCCATTCTCACCAGACCATAGGCTCCTTGAAGGCAAAGGTAAATATATTTCATCTTTGCATGTTTAATGGACTTAAACATTTTTGTGCATGGAATTAATCTCTTCCATCTCTCCACAGCCCCTTAGTAAGATATTCCATACCCAGTAAATCCTCAATATATGCTATCTGGCTGACATCTGATTTATTGAAATCACTCCATTATAAAATCTTGCACATATAAGTATTAAGATATATAAATTTATGTTATATCTGTTTTCAAAAATTATGAGGCAGCTTTAAAATATACCTAAGAAAATATGTATCACAAACCCGATACAAGGAAACCAAACTGAATTTTATGGCTCATTTAGTTGCCATTTACTTTATCATCTTTGGATATGTGAAATTATAAATTGTACATTAAACTTTAATATAAAAATTTTTAAATTATCCTTTATCTTTTATTAGACAGAAAGTGAGAGACTGTGTGTTAGCAACGTTTTAGAATTTAGCATCACAATGTCATGTACCAAGTGTAAGGGGGCAATTGAATAACATTACAGCATCATTCTAGAAAATAATTCTTGTCAAAAGTATTTCCAGAGGTGATTCTTGATTTAGTTATTTTGCCAGATGGCTGTGTCAAGTTCTATATAAATGATTGGTTTCCCTATGGAGGGAGGAAATTAGCAAGTAAATCAATTACGAAGAACTCTTAAGAGAGGAGACTTTAGCGCTGCAAAATCTTTTAAAAGCTACCCATTTCCATATAGTCCTACGTAAGAGAATACAGCTTGAACACTGATTAATTATGAAGCGTTCAACATATATCAGGCTTTATTACTGGGAATTCTATAGTAATTTCAGTGAGGAAAAGTCAAGGTTAATTATTTTGTAAAACATGAAGGTTATTAGCTATAAGATAGTGGTGGAATATGTGAGCAAAAATATGATTTTACATTTTCCTCCAGCTTAGAACAATCTTTTCCCCTCCCCTACCAATGGAAAGTGATTCAACCTTTTCAGATAGTAGATCATGCTTAATTATGTTTTTAAAATATGTATCTGTAAAGTATAGTTACAATTAGTATAATGGCTGACATGTTACTGGTGATATTTAAAAACATTATCTGGGTAACATTTTCTATAGTAGTAACACAAAATTTTGATTATTCCAACCAAATTAACATTTTCCCTCTTGTAGCCTGTATCAGTTTATATTCCCACCACACACTTTTAATACTTACACCGTAATTTTTTTTCTCTCTCTCTCTCTCTCTCACATATCCATCTATAGGACAGTAGCAAAACCCAAGGCTTATAACAGGAAACACTCCTCACTCCTTCAACTGTGTCCAAGGCCATAATCAGATTCTTGGCCTCCTCTGCCAGCCATTCTAGTTTCCAGTCACCCTTTAAACATTACTTGTGGTGGTCAAGGTTGTATGCCGAATGGGGAAATCACCAAGGGTCTGGGCAGCTGGTTATCGTGTCCTTGTCATGTGACAATTGCCAGTATTCTATGGTTACTACCAGAAACGGAGGCACCAAGAGCTGCCCTGGTGTCTTCCCTGAATTGCAGACATACTCCTCCACACCACCATTATACAGAAGCTCCCCTACTTCTGAAAAGGAGGCTCAATTACCATGCCGTGATAGCAATTCCCCTTTTAACTCCAGATCTACTGGCAGTACGAGCCGTGAGTGACTAGGTGGCAGCCATGGCATTAGGGTAAGTGAAACTCCTACTGCATCACCTGGTAGAAATTACCCCCACAGGGAACCAGGATCTTTAATCTGGCAGATCTTAAAGTTCAGCAAACTAGGAACATAAATTTCCCACGTGGGCAACTGGGAGTGAGAATGAGAGAGCCTGACAGATGCAATTAGTGTCCTACCCAAACCCTCACTCTGAATACCCTAGTGCTTAGTCTAACTTCCAGCTGCCAACAACTGCATTTCTTTGCCTGAATGTCAGAGAATTAATTAAAGCCTCCAGGAACAGCCCTCAACAATTTATTGACTGGCATTACCTATGAATATCCCAGGTCCTTTGCTTCTTTTTGATCTAACTCTGAGCTGTAGGTTTTGAATGAGTTTACCGTTATTCTACCAGATGCAAGGCTATGATTCACAGTGAAAACTGTGTGATAAGGCAGCATTTTGGCTCCTTTTTTTCTCTGTCTCATCTCACACCCTTACTGTGTGCCCTTTGCTTTTCCAATAAATCATTTGCCTCAGTTTCACTATCTGGAGGAACCCACATCAATTCAAAGAGGCCACTTATGATTCTAGCTCTTGGTTATGGGATCCAAGCATTCAAGTACAGCACCTTGTAATTGTTACTCGTTCAAAACATGTATCACATTGTGAAAGACAGTGTCCTGAACCTATAGTAACATTTTTCCCAACCTGGCACTTATAATAGTACATTTAAGAAGCCATTCAACATTCTGTCATTTCAGTTGCTTCTGGATGATGCAGGGTACTCAGAGAACCAATGGGTCTACAGTCAGGTGTTCATTCTTGCACATTCTTCACTAAGAAGTGGGTCCCTTGGTCAAGGCAATGTTACATGGGATCCCATAATGATAAACCAAACACTCTGAGCATGTACATAGTAATACTTGCTGAGGGGCAATGAACAAGGATGGCAAATCATACAGGGAATATTATCAATCTCAGTAAAGATGAATTGCTGCCTCCCTCCCTCCCTGGTTAGGTGGAGGGTTTCAGTACAATCAACTTGCCACCTAGGGGCTGGCTTGACTCCTTGAGGAATGGTACCTTACCAAGACTCAGTGTCAGTTTCCGTGGCTGCTGACTGGTCCACTCATTTAAAAACAGTAGTAGCTACATCAGCCTTGGTGAGAAGTAGCCCATGCAGTTGGCCCATGTGTAGTCTTAATCCTTTCTCCCATGGCTATTCTGCTCATAGACCCTGTATGTAAGCACTGGAGTGGCCAAATATAGAGGCCAAGCAGTCTCCAATGGATGTCATTCTTTCTACCTAACAATTGAGAGCCTCTCCTAAAGATTTTGGTGGTCATAGAAATCCTCCAGGCAGAGCTGCAGATACTTCTCAGTTGAAAGTCTTTGAATCAGTGTACAGTGAATATGTTGAGTGCCAAGCAGTGTAGAGTGACAACTGTATCTGCCACAATAATAGACACCATTTCTTGATTAATCCTCCTCACATCCTCTCTGCAAATTCACTATTATTTTCTCTTTAATTCAACTGTTAACTTTAAACCAATTGGCTAGAAAGGCTGAGTAACCTTCCCATAAAAGTTCAGAATTTTAATTCCAAGTGCTATGCTCCTTTCACTAAAACCCAGCAATATTTCAAGTTATCCAACAGCAGGTTTCCTCAATGAATTCTTCTTTAGTTTTAGAATAGTGAATAGAATATTGATCATGGCTGAGCCTCAATCCTTCCCAGAATAGGTAATTTAGGTAGTATGAAGACATTAAGAAATGTTACAGGAAATGCCAGAGTGTGCAATAAATCTCCAGAAAACTGCACAGTAGCCATAATGTTTCCTGTTCAAGCTGAAGGAAATTACTTTCTGGTCAGAAATCAGGGGGGAAAAAAAGAAACTTAAAAGTTCTCCTTTCAGAGAAAAAGCTAGTATCAACAAGTTAGAAAGCTAAAGACATAACGCTTGCCGAGATACATATGGAGAAACGGTCGGCATAACAGCCTGTTAACGCGGAGTGCACAGTTGTTTTGGCTGACATCCTCATTCCTTCCTTCAATAGCTATTTAAGACTGAGGACATGAGGATGGGGGAAAAGTCACCCTCCCCCAAACCAGAGAGAACATAGAAGGCTGAAAGCAGACTCAAAAACAAACATATGGAGCCTCATACTGTGAAGAAACGTACTGTCCCTGCTACCTGATTGTTTCTGTGGATTTTGGTTGGGTTAGAAGCAGGGTACAAGTCTCAGGAGGAGGGAATTCTCAGCTTGGTCCTTCATTATCAGAAATGTAATCTCTGCTTGAAGAGCTGAGTGATTCACACAGCCCAGCCTGCATATGATAGCAATTCAAAGCAATGATCCCAGAAAAAAAAAATTATCTCCAATTTTTGGGTTGTTTTTCAATAGAATAAAAAACGAGATATCTTAAAAATTTCCTGTTTAATCTCTGACACTCTTAATAGCCTCTTCTCAAACTCTCTCTTTTTGCCATTTACAACTTCTTAACAAAAATTCCAAGACATCCTACCTCTGTCCTTTTGGACTCCTTGGTCCCTGTTCTTTCTCCCTCTACCTTCTTGGTGCTCTGATTTTTCTTGTTAATAAAAACTTTACTTTTTATTTTGTTTTTCTTCTTGTTTCAAAAAATAACTTTTGTTTTTGTTACACATTAGTATTTTTCCTCATGCCCTTGTGAGGCATTAATATTTGCTTTTGATCATTGCCCAAATGATTGAGAAGTGGAAACCCATTGGCTGACCCTTGTCATCCAGTGTGGTTAGAAACCGTAAATGCTTATATATTATATTAAAATACACATTGAATAACATGTATCAGCAAATGCTAATATGAACATATATTCCTATGTATGGGTAAATATAATTAGGATAATTAGCAGGTACTTACATAGAGAGATATACTAAACACTATTGATAGTAATTTATATGTTAAAAGTCATATAATAATTTATAAGGACTCTAAGAAGTACTACTCCAACTGTTCTCACAGCTAAAAAGGATTGAGTCTCAGTGAATTTACACAAATTGACCAAAGTCAACACATAACTAGTAAGCAGCAGAGCTGGAATTTGAGACCGGGGTTTAGGTCTTTCAGTCTGTGTTCTTAATCACAATCTGCACCCTCGAAGAAGAGCTTTGAGTGTCTTGGATGCTTGTATTGGGGAAACAGGAGGCCTCACCAAAGGATTGCCTAACAGGGTGCAGTAGACACCTGTTACAAGGCAGTAGAGGACATTTTAGTCAGAAAGTTACTGTCATTTTTCTGTTGTTCAGAATATGACTGCTGATTTTCAGTTATGTTTTATAAACCTCATCCCTAGTAACTCGTAGTCAGTTTGTAAATTGTGAAGTTGTTGTTGGCCAATATTGCTGCCTGGCAGAGTGATTGCTTCTGGTCTTTGGGAGGGTAAGATGCTCAAATAGTCACCGTGTTACACTCACTACATCAGCTTGGAATCTGGCTTATAGAGTCATTTACAGAAAGAGTAAAGTATTTCAGTGCTACTCCTAAAATATCTAGACTCATAATGGTTATCTTATGAATTAAACATGAATTGATTTTTATTTTTCATTGCATATATAATGTTCTTTAGGAAAACTTTCAGGAAATAAAAATAGACAAAATGGAAACACATAAAAATGACATAATGGATTCTCTTCCTTTTCTATGCATACAATTATTTGTAGTCTTATAAAAGTCAAATTATATCTTATATCATGCCCTTCTTTCCTTACTTAATATGTAATATTTCTAGATATATCTATATATATATATAGTATCTCTAGATCAATAAACTTAATTCTGTATCACAGAATAGCATCTACATACTATTCATTATACTATTTTAATGAAAATATTTATTAAGCATATACTACATTGATACAATACTATTAGGTATTGTTGATACAATTATAAATTTTAAACAGTCCCTGTCCTCATGGAGCTTATAGTCTTGTGGAAAGAAGCTACCATAAATAAACCAGTGAGTAGACCATGTAGTATGTCAGATGCAGACAAGTGCTGTGCAGAAAATTTTGAAAGACTAGCTAAGAGGTATGGGAGTTCCCATTGTAATTAGTCTGGTAACAGAAAACCTCAAGAAAAAGATTATATTTTAACAAAGCCTTGATTTGACTCATCTTCTATATTGGAAGCTTAGGCTGTAGTTACAGTCATAAACAATCAAGCAATGACTATCTTTGACTTTTGCAAACCTGACCATTTATTCCCCCAGGCCAAGAGAAAAAAGCTAATTTTCTGTAATTCAGATAAGAGCATATCATGGATTCTTGATATACTTTGTTAGATTGTTTTCCTGAACATTTCATATCTTCACCAACATTTCCCCGCATCCTTATCAAATCTTGATACTCTCATTCACTCCTCTTTTAAACTTTGTTAATCTGATGGAAGAGAAATGTTTCTCTTTCTTTCATTTATTAAGAGATTATTAATTTTAAGCACTTTATATTTAATTAATTTTATCACACATTAGTCAAGCCTTTAAAATTCATTTTTATGAAAAATATCATTTTTTCTGATGGAATACATGAACATGGTTTAATAATTCATACAGTAGCTATAGCGTAGTTACTGCAAGAACTTTTCTTACTTCATTCATCCTAGGAACAACCACCTTGAACTTGTTTAACTATATTCCAGCACTTACACATCACTGTATTTTTAAATATGTAGTGTGTATCTATCTTTGATTTGTCAATTTTAGATATTACTGTTTTCCCATTACAGTAGATGATGATTGAGCCCACTTACCCTCCCATTCTGTCTAAGTTTCCTTTGCCATCCCTGAAAATTTTATATACTGATATTCAGTGTTACAAGTTACACTCATGGAAATGTTATTCACAGATGAAGGTTATAAAGGTATTGTGATTATGTGTCATGGCTTACTTTTTTCAAGATTAATAATCGTTTTGTTTCCCTCTCTAATTTCCTGGTTCTTGAATCTAATTCTTCCTCCACCGAACAAGACTTTTCAGTACTATTTTCCATAAAGTCAATCATGTAAGGTGACGTACTAGTTCAATTTTCCTTTTCTCGGAGACATCCATCTTGGAGTTCTTTCATCTAAGCAAATTGCACTGCACACATGCTCCACTGTTGTAATTCTGTGATTTCCCTTCCTCATTATACCTGCATTAGTATTCCTGTTTTCTGTACCCAGAGTCTTGCTCTTAATGGATTTATTCCATTGATTTGGTGGACAACATTCTCTAGTAGCTTACCAAGAAAGGGTTTATGAGTGATAAATATCTTGAGACCCAATATGTTCAATTCTACCCTCATACTTGATGGATAGTTTGACTAGCCATGAAATTTTAGATTGCAAATCATCTTCCTTCAGGATTTTGAAAGCATTGCTTCTTTACCTTCTAGCTCCCTGAATTAATGAGATGTCAGAAAGCATTCTCATTCTTCATTCTTTATAGATGGGCTGTTTTTCCTCCAACCCTCTGGAAGCTTGCACAATCCCATCATTAATTGAAGAACGATTTAAAGTTTTTAAACTGTGGTCCTTGAACCAAGCTGTTTTCATCTAGCCACTCTCTGAGCCCTTCAGTCTGGAAACCCATAGCTTTCAGTTATGGGAAATTGTTCTAAATTATTTCACTAATGATTTTCTCCCTTCCATTTTCAATATTGTTAATGTATGTGAAGGGTACTTGATAGTTTAAATGTGCAAGTGTTAATATTGGGGATCTTATATTCCTTGTATTAATTTGATAAAATTGGTAAAGTATAGTCATAGACTTTAATAAAGTATCACGTACTCTTTCTTTTTGGAAGATAAAATCCCTAGAACTTGTACAGATTTTTACTTGACATTTAATCTGTGTTGGAGGTTTTAGGGTACCAATCCAAATGAAACAAAAGTAACAGCTTTACTACCTACAATACAAGAATTTCTGATAAAGCCGGATTAAATGCAGCATTGCCTCCTACCTTTCTCTCTAAAATGAATTTAAATACTCTTTCACTGGAGATTGTAAAATACCCTTTCACTTCCCTTGAAGGAGAGGTCCTGCCTCAGCAGGACTAGTTAATAAATGTTGCAAGAGGAGGAGGAAAAAAATAATTCTCCTTGAGACACTGTTAGTTAAAGGGAAAGAAAAATAAGAGAGCCATTTTTATGTCTAATTTATTTTGATGCAGTGATTCTGCCTTTTGTCAATGGACCCTACAGACTTTCCCAAATTTCACCATATAATATATACTTCCTCTTTACCTCCTGAAAGTGAAGTTCATCTAGAGTTCCAGAGTGCTTATTCCAACTTTCTTAAAGTACCAAAGAAAACAGAAATAATTTCTCTATTAATCTTGGCAGGAACATGGGAATAGCAAAAGATATCGTCCCAATCTCATGTCTACATTTGTGATTCTCAAAATTTAGTGTGCATAAATATAACCAGGGAAATTTATTAAATAGCAGATGCATGAGTTTCACTCCAGAGATTATCATTCAGTACGCGTGAAGGAGACATGCTGAAGTCCAGGAATATGCATCTCTAATAAGTTTCTCTTTCGGTTGCTTTTCAGATGGTCCCTGGATTCCACTTTGAGAAATACTCAACATCATGTCAAGTACCTGTACACAAATTTGTAAATTCAAAGAAATAACAAACTCAGAAATAGCTTCTTAAATTCATGGTTTTTGTTTTGTTTTCAACAGCTTGTGTGAAATATGAACACCATCCAAACCTTAATATTGTATAGGCTTGTTTTGTTTCATATTCACTAGTTGATACTAGCTGGTACTTTCTCATGGGTAGTCACCTTACTAAAGTGAGTTTCAAAATGGCAGGTGACATATTTTCCATATTGTTTTTTTCTCCATGACACCCAAGTGCCAGACTCTTCTCTACTCATAGCCTGTTTATCACTGCCTAGAGCACCTTCTTTTCTTTCCTTCCATCCTCTCCTTTTTATTGGCCTGCAGAACTCCTAACAATATTGCAGATTTTATTTTAAATGCCACTCACTCAGAGACTTCTTTCTGAACATCAAGCCTGAGTCACATCACTATGTCATTAACTCTTAAAGAGACTTGTATATTTCTACCATTTCCATTTTCGCAATTAACAGTTATAGAGCTGTTTGTCTGAATATTTTATCAATGCCCCCACCATTAGACTGTAAGCACCGATAGAACATACTCATATTAATTATTTTTCAGCCTCCATTGAAAAATGCCCCCTATATAGCACCAGTTCTTAGAAGAGCTCCTGCTTTATTACAGCCACTAATTCAATGAGCGAAGTAGACAGGGATGATGGTGATAATGATAAAAATATCATTGTGTATGTTCTTGGTTCTTGTGTATATATTGTAAAGTCTTAAATCTGTACTTTAATAATAATTATAGCCCAATAATTGCATCTTAAATAAGGGTGTGCCATGCAATAGTGTCACCGTGGTTTCACTGGGTTTAATCCATAGCCAATGAATACTTTATCCCCACAGTTTAGCTTCACCCTCTTCATTACTATTTTCTCAACTAAGATCTTAATTGTCCTGAACTTATCATTCCTTAGTATCAAGTATCAAGAAATTGCCCAAACTATGACTTGTAAATGCTGTTTCCTCTACTGGGAATGCTGTCTTTCTTTTGTCCTCAGTATAAATTCCTACTCAAGCCTGTATTAAGTAATCCATTCCTGGCTCTCTCAAATAGTATTAATATTTCTTTTCTCTAGTTAAACTTATTGCATTATATTGTAATAATCCATTTAGTCCAATTTCTACTAGATTGTATCTTTCTAGTCAGCAGGATATCCTTGTGTTCCAAATGACTAAAATAAGGCTTGGTAACAAGAATAAGATGTACATGTATACGTTTGTATATTTGGGACATAGTTGGATGGCATGTATATTCACATGTTAAAATTTGCCATAATCATGTAAGTTTTTGAAGGATGTGACTAAATTTTATATAGGCAAATATTTAAACTGCATTCTTAGAATCACTGGAAAAACTTCAAAAATAGCAAGATTCTGTTTATAAGGTACAATAAACCTGTGTTACAAAGTGAAATCAGAAATGTTAATAAGCCTTTTTCAGAGGATTTAGTATTATATGCAGTATATAAATAATTTGTTCTCTAACTTTACTCCTGTTTTCTCATCATGTCAGTGACACGTATTTTGTAATTTTTTTCACTCCAAGAAGAATTAAATAACCAGAATAATAACAATAGTATTCATTGATTGCTTCATTTTATTATTATAAAAGTCCTATGAAGTAGGTAATACAATTATTGAGTTATATTATTTTGATTAGAACATTATATAGAGTTGATTCCTTTTAGATTGTATCACTATTATTTAAATAGTGCTGAAAAATAAAAATATTTTAATTATAGGATTTATATAGAGCACAAAATTTAGAGTTTATTACTTGCTTATCATGGTACTAAGATTTATTATTGTCATTATTCTGGCAATAGAAAGTCTACAGTTTTAACATTACCCTTACTTCATTCCTACAATAAGGACTTCACTCTCATGTTATATGCTGAGGGATATAATTACAATCATACTTATAAAGGTTATTTTCATGGTATTAGCCATAGTTTATACTACATTGCTATTAAAGGATTTTCAATCTAAATTAAAGTATCTTCTATTTTTAACATAAGAAATAATTAGCTAATTTCTAGAAAAAATACTAATATCCTATTTATGTATAATTTATTTCAAATTATGTTTAACAAAAACCAAATTGAATATTTTCTAATTATACATATAAAAGAAAAAAACAATTTTAGAGAATCTATCTATTTTATCTTTTATTTGTCTTTATTGTTTAATTTAGCCCTGCAGGATTCAAAAAAATAAAGAATGAGAAAACAGGTCTAAATGGAAGATGTCTAGTAACTAAGTTTTAAAATAATAAAAAACTAAAAATTAACCTTGGAAAACATAGTCCTTTGCATACAACACCTACATTATATAACAGTTTTATTATAAATTGTATTTATAGATTTCCAAAATAATTGGAATTTGGTCAAATGCCTCTTTTAACCGACAGATTCGTGAACATTTTCTTCAGATGAAATTCAACTTGTGTTTTTAAGTATTTGCAAGTTAAAAGATAGAAACAGAATTTAAAGTCAAGCCGATTATCAATCTTTGGAAATAATTCTTAAATTACTGTTAGTGACAAAATTGTTATAATTAGTGTTGATTATGATATTCTTGTACTTACCGAGTGTTCATACTTCACTAGAGGCAACTCATTTTCTATCTGACCTTTGAGCTTCTCTTTTACACATAAGCCAGTGTCTTACCTGGGCCCCACGGTGAGCAAATGTAGTGTGAACGACCCCAGAAGGCACACCATGTGATCCAGCACGTCTGCTGTCATCTCAGCACATTCTAGTTCTTTCTACACATGCTCTTTGTGTGGTAAGGACTGGAAGCCTGGAAATCACATTTGACTGACTCTCTTGCCATGCCCAGCTTAGGTTTCAGCCCTGAGAGGCAGGCATGGCTCAGAAGGTGGAAGGAAGTAGACATCACTAGTCCTTCGACAGCAGCGGGTGCTGGTTGGACCTCAGCTGAGGGCAGGTAGGTGATTTGTCAGCAGATCCAGGTGTTCTGCGAATCACCTGCTTCAGTGCTGCAGGTGGTCAGCTCGTGTGTGGTGGTTTCTTGAAACTCCTGCAACTACTTGATTTCCTGAAAGCTAGAAATGGTTTTCTCTGACTTCTAATCATACAGGCTTTGTCATTATTTGTAAGCAACTAATCCTCAAATCACATACCATACTATTTGATATCCTTAGGATGCTTTTTTTGTTTTCTTAGCTGAAAACTGACTGATACACCACTTATGGACTGAGCCAAATGTGGCAAGTAAGTGACAACCTCCTGGTGACAAGTCTCTCAAATTCTTTAATAGAGAGTATTCACGACCAATAAAGATAACACTAAAAAATGAAAGAAAGAAAAGAAAGCTTTATTTCCACATGGCTGATTTCTCCCCCATCCCACGATTGTATCCAAATTTAAGAACACATACAGATCATTGAAGAAGAATAGATAACATCTCAAAAAATGTCAAATTACGGTGTGTTTTTTCTAAATCTAGGAGAAAAGCAAAAAGCTCCAAAATTTTATTTCTCTTAAAACACTTGGTAATCACCAGTTGGAGATAATTACGTATTTTATTTCAGTTTTTAGGTTATGGCTCTTCTATCTACCTAAGCATAAGTTGTTTTCCACTTTACTTTTTTGGGGGTGGACAGGAGGGAACAGAAACTGTCCAATGACAACAGCGTTGTGGTTTGCCCCAGCACAAAGGAAAGGCCATGTTGGTCAGCACTATTCAACCCTTAACAGGTCTCCGCAGCCTCCCAAGTTGGCACCTCTAAATTCTTCCTCTGCATTTTCAAAGCTGGTCACGCCATGTCTCCACTTTAAATCCTTCAGTGTCTTGTTGCCATGCAGAGAACATGTTCAGGCACCCCCAGGTGCCTGAACAAGGGTGCCCTCTCCTGGGTCCTGCTGCTTGTCTCACTCCTCTTCCCACTGCTTCCTCCACTTACCCGACGCTCCAACCTTGGAAAACAACAGCTGCTGCCTTTACCTGCCATAGCATCTCTTGCCTCCTAGAGTCTCCCCAAGCTCCCCCCATCCCAGAAGGCCATCGCACACCCTGTCTCCCATCTGAGCTTCCGGCCATCATTCTGAGCGTCCGCTCAGAACTTGTCTGCTGAGTGTCTCTGATTTACACACTACAGCAAAGAGAAAAATTTTATATTTTGTTTCACTTCTTTATAGTCTATTGTACATCTCTGTGTTGATCATTTTGACAGTTTATTGAATTGTCTGTTCGAGTATCCAGCTTCATAATGAGATGTCAGACTTGAATGCATCTTTCTGTCCCTCTGTCCTTAACATGTTCCACATGTGCTCATAACTAGTGCTATAAATGCTTGTTGAACTAATAAATAAATGCATGTTTATTGACTTACACATTCATAAACTACAGTTTACAAGGATTAATTTGATTTCTAGAGCTGCATTTATGGCTGGTAATTGTGATGAAAATATAGAGAAGTTCATCATACTGTCTTCTAAAACATGCTTTAAAAAACCAATACAATTTAGCTTTTCATCTTCTGGATGCAGACAAAACTGATGACTTTAACTAAACCATCCTCTGTGGCTATAAAAACAGGCTATTGTTTGTTTGGGTTTCATATCATAGTAATTAACTTCTATGAACCAATTAACTATAGTTATTTTTTGTATATCAATGACCACATTTTCAGCTTCATGCCAGATTCTGCTGGGGAACCCATAAAGGCAGAACCTGTTGTGCCTGGTATTTGGAGATAGTTGATAAAAAATTGTAGCATGCATGAAGGCACAAACTGTCCAGCTGGAGACAAAATGACGAACACAGGTAAGCTAAAAACGGTCAGACAACACAGAAAACAAATTCCATGTGTGCGTTAGTGCCTGAGAAACACCTATATTCTAAACAGACACATCTTCATAAGAAGTGAGGAGCTCTGGATGTATGCCAGCATTACCTGATAGGAGAATGTATAAGGTGAATAAACAGTACTAAGTACAAGAGATATGGGGGACGAGCAAAAAATGCTTGGTCCCGAGATGAACTGGATTGGGTGCGAGAAAGCAGTGCTCTCTATGTCCCCCCACAGGGTCAGCAAATGTTACTCCTGAATCTGGAGAAGAAAATTCTTGTTACATTTGGAAAGCTCTGACAAGCTTTCTTTCACAGGACAATGTTGACAAGTGTGACTGACTGTTGTACTTATTTTGAAACATTGATGTGACAGGTTTTGTTGGAGTCCTCCTGGGATAGAGGTGGGAGAAGGGATAGGAGAGGGAATAAAAATTGGAAAGATCAATGGAAAGAACCTCTTTGAAAAGGGAAAGAAGATGCAAAATAAGAGTTTAAAGGGAAGGATGCTGGTGATGGTTGTAGTGCATGAAGGGAGTTCTGGATCCCGGTTTCCAAACAATATTTTTCCACCAGTAGACATGTCAGTAAATAGTGACAGCATTCAAAGAATTCTGTAATTGCAGGTCCAAGGAACATACTGTTGATTGTACAAGTGTAGAGTGCAAACTTTTGAGGATTACAAATTCTTTTTGCGTATTTATTTTCAGCTCAAAGTATTTTGCAAAATCAGTTTTACTGTTTGCAAAAGTCTTGCTTTTATTTGAATGATGTTTTCTGTCCCTTTTCTTTCATTGTACAGTGTGTTCTGAGTCACCAGTTGATTTTGTATTGTCTTAATATTTGCTTAGATATATTCTTTTGAGCTATAGAAGGATCATGAAGTTTGAGTCATTTGGTGCTTGAGGAAGTGATTTATTGTTTCATAGTCCTCATCTGTAATGAGAAGGTGATAATGTATCTATCCATCACTAGGAATGTTAATTAAGACTGTTTATGACTGTGTTGATTTGGCTCCAAACAAAGCAGGTGCTGTGAACATGCTCACTCCCCCTCTCCTCTGTGTAATCTCAAATCTAAATGAGACAAACTTTCATTTCAACGTGGAATAAGTCCATTTATTTGTCCAAAGGTACTGACTCATGAAGTACCTCCCAACAGGGCTGCCCTAGCCCAACAGTCCAAAGAAACAGCCTGCTATTTCTGAAAAGATTTTCAGCTGAGATGGCAGATTTACTTCCACATTAACAATTTAAAAAATCTCCAACTGGATGAACATGGACCTCAGCTACTGATAATCTTTAATTCAAAATTAGCTTAAATATTATGAAGGTGGTCTGGCAGCTAGAGAAGAGGGAGGGTAGGGCAAGAAGGTGAAGAGTTCTGGAGGAAGGAAAGAGAATAAGAATATAAAGGTCAATATTAATACCTGGCAGTGTTTACTGTGTGCCAGGCTCTGTGCTAAACAGCACAGGGAGTGTGCACTGATCCCTCCAACAACTCTACTGTAGATTCTAGTACTACTAGTATTTTACAAAGAGGAAAATGGTTTGAGCTTGGATTTGAACTCACCAACCTGACTCCTGCAAAACCATTTAAGCAGGAGGAGGTCAAGAGGAAGCAAACTGGGTCAGATCAAATAATATCAGCATCTTTGGCTGCTTTTGTTCAGAAAAGAGAGCAAAGAGAATGAGATTACTGCCAGAAAAGTGTCACTAATATTTATGGAATTCATCCTGGTCCTTGGATCTCTTCAGTTCGGTCCCCATATCAGGTTAAATTTCTGTGCTCCCTCTGAACCCTCCTGACTATTTCCTCTCCTCCATCCTAGGAGCCTTCTAAGGTTATTTATGAAATGGCTCTATAAATGAAACATCCTTAATACTATTGATTTTCTCCTTCAAATCCAGATCCACAAGGTAAATTCATACAAGCCAATGAGTCATTCAATAACTTTTAAGCATCTACTCTAGAGCCAGGTTGCTGGCTCAGAACTTGTCCCCAGTGTGTACTTGCTCTATGACCTTGGGCAAATTGCTTCATTTCTGCATCTCAGTTTGTTCATCTGTACATTTTTGATTAAAAAACTAAACAAAAAAGTCTACTGGTAAAGTAGATTTGAGGATTAGATCAGTTAATCTATGTACTGTGTTGAGGATAATGCCTGAAGCATTGTAAATTCTCATAAAATGTTCAGGCAAATATTCTTAGTTAACATAGTGATATGCTAATAAGATGATGATATGCTTCCTGTAAAATTCTCATTAATAGATTCTCAAAAATGATAAAAACTAGAGACAAAAGCTTAAGTAAAGTTCATGAAATTTTTTACCAATTATATTATGGGTAAAAAGTGATTTTGAAGAACAATGATGATTCTATCCCATTCTTTATACCATCTAAAAAAAACTAGCATAAAAGCACTAACATTTTATGCACCCTATTGTGTCATGAAGTGGTCACATTCACTGATGGTGACAATGCTTATCTTTCACCTGAGGAAATGTCTTCAGAATCATCTGTTAAGCGTTGCCTCCTTCCTAACTCCCTGTGCCTCCTCCATCAGCTGCGTCTGTATTTCATCCTCTCGGAAACTCAAACCACCACCGTGAAACATAAGAAGTGGAGGAGGAAGGGTAAAGAAAAGCTTTATAAATGAGAATAAAAATCACTAGGTTCATTTCCTTTCAGGGCCAAAAGAGATTACTCCTGTGTGTATGTACTAAATTTTTTGAGGGAAAATTTCAAATTTGGAATTTTCCAAACTTCAAATATTTTAAAGAAACTTCAAATTTGAAATTCTTCTAAAGTTGAAAAATTCTATAACCAAGCCGGAAGTTCCACCTTCACCTAGCTCTGCGGACGCACGATGGGCGTGTGTATTCTCAACTCAACTTTGAATAACAGCATGGCCTCAGGTCCCTAATGGTTTTATCTGAATCTAAATAACGCACAGGGATATCGAATTCACAATCCTTGCTTCTTCCTAAATCACAGTAGGGTCATCGCTGCACCGTAATCCCTCCAGCGTGGTGACAGTCCATGGAGAAGAAAACCAGCAAGCCTTCTGCAATCACACCGCACTTGACTTAGATAATGGCATTGCAGAATTTAGGAGCTGAGTGGCCTAAGCAGGTTCCTAGGTGTTGGGAGTGACGGGGACCATGGGATCATTATTGGGTGCAGAGTATTGAGCAATGGGACACCTATGACCAAACTCTCAAACCTCAATATAGGTAATGCACTTCTGCACATTGTTTCAGGAATAAGGCAAACTTTCACATTTCATCAATGTCCTCTCTGGGAACCTAGCATGGACAGGATGTGAGTTTAATTCTAAAGTATAATCTTCTACCACTTGGGCTTTTGGCGTTCTGTAGCAACTATTGCCTACCTTGCATGGTGACATCTTTGACTGTGTACCTGTGGGAGGGTGGAGGAGAAAGGGGGATGTATCTTATAATCAGAGTGTGACTGGAGTTCTCGGTCTGTTCAAAGGTGGTTGTAAAATAGACCTCCCCTGACATTCTGTGGTTCTAGAAATGTTGGCGAATGAAGTTCTTAGGATGCTTTGGTATCCGGGTATCCTAGAGCACCCAAGAACCACCCAAACCAGTAAACAGAATTAATTTGTCAAAGTAACCAGGTAATGATAGTTCCATCTCCCTTCTCAGTGTGAGGTATCACTCTAGTCTCTTTCTGCAACAGAAGATGCCTCTAAAGTGTAGTGTTTCTTTTGCATTGATATGTTGTTGTCATACTAGGAACTCAATAGTTTGATATCTTTTTAGTTTTATAATATATTTTAATATTTAACATAGGAAAGTACTGGCTGGAAAGGTAATATAAATATGATTCTAATATTTTTATTAAAAATGCATGGATTTTCCAACTTACTTTTTCTTCACAGAATCCTATTCATGAAATGTTATGTGTCCGCCTAACGCACAAAGTGGAACACAAATGAAGCTGTCCCTATTCATTGGAAGTGGAGACCCATATTCTTGCCCTTTCCTGGAAGTTGCGTCCTCAGATCAGTTCGAAAATGATCACACCAGGCCAGAGTATGGAGCATGTTGAAAGGATGAATTAAAGGATGAGTAGGGAAGAGACTGAAGACAGAGAAAGGGAAGGAAAGACTTGATAAAGCATCATCCTTGGAGACATAGCAAGGCAGAAGCCAGCTCACAGGTGGGGAGGGAAAAAGCACTTTTAAGGAATAAGAATATGAATCAAAATGTTTGATATATGTGGTGCTTTTAAATTTAAAAATGTCTTTGCTGGAGTGGAAATGGCCCAGGCTCTCTGGTCAGGGAAATTTACATTTGCATCCCCAGCCTTGTCACTTCATTTGCTTTTAATAAATTTACTCAATCTCCTTGAACTTTAAATTTCTGATTTGCGTGGGTTGGGTAGTAATATCATGATCCTTACCCCTCAGGATTATTGGGCAAAAATATTGGTCAATCTGTATAATGTGTCTGGCTTAAAAAAAATTTTTTTTAAAGATATAGGCAGTCTATAAATGCCCATATCCCTCTAAATACTAATTTTTCCCTCCCTCTAAAACAGTATGTTTAATAGTTTAATACGAATAATCTGCCCTCCAGGATACTTTCTGTATCTCATCTTCTAAAGAGTTCAAATTTCTGGCCAGGGTGTAAGGCTGGCTTACTGATGTTTTAGTTCCTGCTACATTAGTGCTCTGTTTCACAAAGTAGCTGAATGACCTTGAAATGCCCTTGACCTAGGTGTTTCCATTGCTTCCTCTGTAAAAAGAGTCAGGTAGGCTATATCAGTCTTCCCAAATGATAATTTGCAGACTAGCCATAAGCATCTGAATAACCTGGACAACTGTATGAAAACACAGCTCCCTTGAGTCTCGTCCTAGAACTACTAACACACACTCTGTGAGTCTGGTTGGGTAGGCACTTCTGGTGCCACAAGTTAAAGGAATCTCTTCTGAAATCATTTTAGTTCTAAAATTCAAATTTTTTTTCTCCTTTTGTGTCCTTCTCTCTTCAATAACTACCTACATTTTGATGCTTATTTAAAGATTTTCTGGGGGGAAAAACACTGAGATATGAAGAAATAAAGAAAAGGATTACTGCTTAGATGATCTTTCCAAATGTGATGACATTTAGAGAACTGATCAGGTAGAATTAATTTAACTTTCCTCTTCACAGCTGACTCCCACCAGGATTATCATTTACCATCATCTATTTAATGCATGTAATAGCTAATTTTCACATATTGATATGGATACATGCATAAGTATTTCTTTCCTTATATTTGAAAATGGCCTTTGACAGAATTTGAGATAAAATATCATGAGCAACAACAAAAACTGATATATGACAACAGTGTGAAAAACAGCCCTACTTTAGCAAATTGTACCTTTTATATACTTAATAGAGCAAGATTTTGCTCGTTCATTTTTATAAACTCTGTTCTTTGTGGCTTATAGTTTGCATGTCATGTTGCAAACATAAATCTAATTTCTCTTAAAAAGGTTGACATTGGGTAGATGTGTGGAGATAATGAAGTGTCTTTAGCTAAGTCTAGAATTTTTCATGTTGCAAAAGTAAACATCTGAAGTCCCAAGACTCTGGTTCATTCTGTAACAAAGTTAGAGAGAGAATTGAGGGCTTAAGTTTGTTTCAAATATTAAGTGACACATGTGTGAAAGTGAAAATTTATAACCACTTTGTGAAACTTTAAGGAGAATAATATTAATAAATTAGATGCTTAATGCAGATTTGTTGATTTGTGATGTGTCCTAAGGCAATGACTGTGATGCAGGAGAATTATTACTAAGATAGAAATCCTAAGACTTGGGGACTGAATGTAAAGGGAGTGGCCAGGCCTTCAAGGACTGTCTTCAAGTGAGCTGTATTTTGGTGGAATTAATTAAATTATGGAAATATAGGATGAAACACAGATTTCAAGGAGAGTTTGTTTGGGGACATAACAAAGCTTAGAAAATTACAGATTTCATGACAGTGGACACCCTTTAAAATCTTTTACATTCATCCTTGTGACATGGCATATGGTAGATAGAAAACAAAAATGAAAAATAAGGTAAGAATAAATATGCTGAATAAAGGAATGATCGAACGGCCATCCCAGTTGGAATGTGCAGGGGCAGCTGAGACTATGAATCAAGAGTTCAGGTTTAGATGGTAAGATTGTGATCATGGAAATGAATGCAATTGCCAAATTAGTTTGTAGAGCAAGCAGAGTTTGAAATGGATCAAATTTAATAACTGTAGAGATGAAAAAAAAGGTAAAATAATCAGCCCCATAGACATAAATAAAAATTGAGAACTAGAAAGAGGTCACAACATTATTTAGGGATGTTACTCCACCTGGTCCTCAAACACACACACACACACACACTCATTTTACAGCTGAGAAAACCAGTCCAGATGTGTTATGTGCCTTGTCCATTTGTACCAGGTGGCTGACTCAAAACTACTACTCTTTTCTGGCATCTAGGGTAACATCAAAACAGAATAATTGTTTCCAAAGGTTATTTGCTGTATGCATCACTGTTTGTACTGACATGGCCAAATATATTTGTTTATTCAAAGGTCTTTAAAATTTTTTTTCTCAAATTCCCTATTGACTAGCAGTAACAGAAAAACAGTAAAAAGAATGGCATTCATGTGTATGCAAATAACTCTCCTGTGTTTGTGAATATTAATTTTGGTTTTAGGCATTACGTAGAAAACATAAATGATGCAGATAATTAGATCCACACTTTTCATGTGGAAGAGCTAAGTATTAGAGTTTTTAAAAAGTTATAACAAAGGACTAATGTGGAGTGTCCAAAGATAGTAATGACAAGAAAAGAGAAGGGAAAATGGCAATGTTAGTGTATTCTGGTAGGTTGCAAACTGCTTGTGATTGGAGAATATTCTTTTGTTCATAGATCTTAAAAAATAGGGCAGTATCTCAGCATCGAATAAAATATCCATGACTTGAATTTGTGAACACGTTGCAATTATTTTACATAAAAGTGTTTTTCTTAAAGGAAAAGGCTAGATAAAATGACTCATGTCTCCTTATCCAGGACTTTAATCAAAAGCATTTTTCTCTTTTCTGATAACTTTTAATATGGAGATTTCTCATTTTAGAAAACTCAGCCTTAACTCATCCCATATCCTAGTCTGTTAAATGAGAGGGCTTAATCTACTGTTTTTTGCAATCCTTACATATAAATCTAAAAACATGGTTTGATCAAACACTGTGAATACTACATCAAATGAAAATTTCATACTTTGCTCAATAAATAACTTTATAAATATTCAGTGATCAGGGGACAATAATAAAACATAATAACTGTGGCACATAATAAGTTCCAGGTTTTCTTCTTTCAACTTTGCAGCATGTATACCGAGGAGTCAGGGAGGGAAGAGGTGCTCTTCTCTCTTGCATCCTAAGTGTTCTGTGAGGCTATGCAGCTTAAGGAAACCACTGCTCTTGTGTGCAGCTGACTTAGGTCGTGCTTGGGGAGATACATGGTTGACAGCAGACCCCAGACATGTGTACCTAAACTGACTCCTGGAGAAGAAGCTTGATGTCTCATGTGACAGCTTCTGTAGAGGGAAACATATAATATCTTTCACTAGTCTGTTGTCTGAGTTAGGGAATTAAACTCAGTAATTCAACACATGCTACTTAAATGTTTTTTAAATGCATGCAAAACATGCAGTTAGGATAACTTTACAATGTTTAGTATGCAAAGTGTATTTCAGCACCTGAATCTGCTCTTCTGTCTACTTGGACCATCTGTGTCAGTGCAAGCACCGCCAGGCTGTATGCTCATAGCCCTTCCTTTCATGGGGTTATCTCTGCTCAACTTAAGGAAAGGTGTATGAGTTATTTTGATACAGACTTTAATGCTAAAGTAGACAACTGAGAGATAGTTTGTTAGTATAAGATCGAGAGAGTGATGCCTTTCATTGCAAAGAAATTGTATTTTAACTTACACATCAAATTCTCTAGTCATTACCCGTTAAAATTTTATTAAATTAGAGTGTTGGAAAAAGATCACTTCTGATGGAATCACTGTCTCAGGAAGTGAGAAGTAATAACCAGTTGTTTGGACTGGAAGACATCAATCTAATATGAACAGATTCCATCAGAGAAAAATAAGATAAACAATAAAAAAAAGAGTAGCATATGTCCTAGGTTCAATGTGCTTTATTATCTCCTAATTAATGGCAATTAGATTTCTTTGAAAAAAAATAATAGTTTCCTTTGACGTCAGAAACAAGTCAAAGATGAATACTATTACCATTATCATCAAATATTTTTCTGGAAGTGCTATTCAATATAATTTGACAAGAGAAATACGTAAGTATACAGATTGGAAAAAAGGAGACAAAAATTGTCACTATTTTCAGAGGGGGGGAAAGCCTAAGAAAATTGACTGAAAAATATTAGAAACTATAATGCAATGAAGTTATAAACGCAATTAAAAATGACCCATTAGAAAATTTTAGAAAACAAAATACTGGATTTAAGACTAACAAATAGATAAAATATTCAGAATTCAAATTAATCTGTAATATTCAGAAATTATGGGAAAAGTTAGAATTAACCAAATTTATTAGCTAAAATTATATACTGAAAGCAGATCACATTTTTTTGGAACATGGCTCTAATATTTTTTGGATGTGTAGCTTTGAAAATTATGATGATAATTACAATTTCTTTGTAATCTTACTATCAGTGAGAAAGTTAATATAAAACCATTCAGCACAGTTACTGTAGATACTGATATGAGTTGACTTTACATTTAAAACATGAGGCTCAGACTCATGTGTGATGCATGTGCCATTTATGTATAATTTAAAAACAAGTACATGCATGTGTGTCTAGGTAACTAGTCAGCATATGTATAGCAAATTCAGCTGAGAAATATGAGAGTACTTGCTTCCAGAGATGAAGACTATGATTATTGAAAATAGAATTTTGTAGAATTTAAAATATATTCCAAAGAGAATAGATTACTTTTATATTAAAAACTCAATACAATTATGAAATAAACAAGTCTCTATTTCTATGTATTTTCTAGTATGGTGTTATATATGATATGTAACATGTGTATGTAAAATAAGAAGTCTATGGGAAGTTATATAACAAAATATTAATAGTGGACATCTCAAGTAGTGAATTTTTAAATTTCCTTTTTTTTCCTGTGTTTTTCAAATATTTGTTGGTATATATTTACATGAGGTTCAGAAAAATAATTTTAGTAATATCTGACATAGAAAATCAATGAAATTTCATATTTTCAATTCGTAATGAGTTTTAAAATGACCTAACCACATAAATTACTCCAAAGTTCAATTTACCTTGTTCTCTTTTGGCTCTCAGAAGAATATGTAATGAGACAAATTGGAACACCAATCTCAACTCTAGAGCCGTCAAAATGAAAATATGAACCAGACCAACCTAATCTGAGTATGAGCTGAGGGTAAAATATAATTGTTAATAATACATAAAGTACACAGTTTAGTATCTGGCATATGATTAAATTCAATAAATGTTAATCCCCTCCCCCTTTTCCATTTCAGATCCTTTTCTGTGGAAAAGAGAGCAATTAGCCCCAACGTCTCTGCAGATCATGGGGATGAGATTTGCTCACTTTGGCCTGTCATTGGCCATGTGAAATAAAGAACTAAAATTGTTAGTCAGTTAGATAGAAAAGAGAAGGAGCAATCTAGAAGTACACCTGCACTCAGGATAAGGGGATTCAAAGAGTTTAACTTTCTCTAAGTGATCAACAACAAAGAAGCCGGTTAGAATCAGACTTTGCAGCTGCGCAGTAGAGAGAAGGACCAGACTTAACATAACCCAGTGCTCATCATAGTGTAATTAGCATTGTGGTTTGGACCCCTCCCACAGGTTTTTCTGTGTGCATCATGGGTAAGAGCATGCCCAAAGGAGAAGCATGCCTAAGCACTCAAGGGACTGAGCTGTCAATCAATCAGGAGAACGCCCCTAAGCCAGGATATAGGACAGGAGAGACAAAGGAGCAGCACCATTTTTCCTTTCTTGGGTTAGCCAGCCTTCATTCTCCAAGGTGTACGTTACTAACTTTTGCTCTACTAATAAAATGCTTTAGCCTTGGTTCCTGGGAGGGGTGGAGGCTATGACATCGATTATAGTTAGGCAACAGGGGAGGAGGAGACATACCTGAAAATGCTGTCATAGCAAAACCAACTTCCTGTAGAATGTTCAGTCAGGAGTGGATGGCTAAGAACCAGCGCACTGTATGCTGAGACAATTTTCAAAATACTCTAGAAACTAAATTCCTGGAGTGAGGCACTTGATCTTTTTTAACACCTGCTCAAAAGGAGTTAAAGCACTTTGATTTAAGTATATTAAATACTCAGTCAGGAGAAGGACACTAAAGTTTATGGAGTGCTCCTGACCAGTCAGTCATTGTGGGAGGTACTTTGCATGAGTTCTCACAACCACTCTGAGTGCACAGATGAGAGAACAAGTCCATAGACCAAGGTCAGCTCTGCTGGAAAAGGTCAGAGCTTACCTTCCAGTTTTCCTCCATCTGAAAGAACTCCTGTCCTTTTCATTACAGCATTCTGTCTCTGCTGTTGGTCCTGGGGACAGTGTATTTCTGTGGGCTAAGTAGGAGAGAAATGCTCTGTGTTATTTTTGTCTTTGTTTCTGACAGCCAATGTCTTTATAAGAGTTAATTAGATAGTGTGTTTCAAGTGGAGATGGCAAGACAGCATTTGCCTTTGGGGAGAGGAAGTACAGAAACACGGAAGTTTGGGCTTTATAGTGTGAAATATTTGTATATTACACATATGCACATTTTGAAGTCATTTGGAAATTAGCATGATGGCTCAAACAGCACACCATTCAAAGTTAAAGGTCACTTAGATTTGACTAAGGGTGTTCTTTCAGGAATAGGCGATTATGCTTCTGATTTTGAACCAGTAGAAATAAATCTATTTCACATATCACTTGAATTTCATAGCAACAGAGATAATTGACAATGTAAGTAGTTTTAATTTATGCCTCATCAAGTTCTTTATGGAATTTTTTTTTCTAGTTAGAATTTCTTTATTTTAAAGTTCAATCACATTTTCTTGAAAATCTTGCTCGTGTGAAGTACTCTCCTTCCAACCTCTACAAGGAATATACTTAGAGGAAAAAAGTGAAGAATTCCACCTCACACATTATACAATATGAGAAAGGGCAGGACTTTCCACAAAGAGAAATTGGAATGCTCATCTGATGCTTTCTGGCTTTTCTTAAACTAAATGACTGGTTCATACAAACTAAGGGAAAATATTTAGAACTCCAGATTTTTAGTCACCTTAATTTTCTTTTTTAACAAAGAATTGTATTTTTATCCATTATTTGTCACACTGCTTCATTTTTCTTATCATTCCTAAGAATCTGTTAAATAATGTACTTAACAAATATTTATTGAATTATTACATCTAAAAGAATTCAGATAGCATTGCAAGAACTCAAAAAATTGTGTCTTTTTATTTTTTTCAAGAGTTTAAAATTAAGGGAAGGTAAATACAAGTATCTTTATTAGTAGTTAAGACAGTATCTGATTATAGGCATTAAAACGACACACGAAAAATATGCTTGATAGAGGGAAATGGAAGAGAAGATCATTTGTAATTCAGAGGATCAGACAAAATTGCATGAAGAAAAGTATGTTTAAACCAGATTTGAATTACAGGTTGGGGGATGGTTAGGGAAGAAATTACAGATGGTTATAATGACTAAGACAGATGAAAGTCAGACAAGAATGAGATGAGATTGAAATAAGATGTTTATTTGGACCACAAAGTGCACAAAGAAGACTAGAAAATGAGATTCATTTTAGTTTCGTTTTAGCTTATAAATGATGTGACTAGTCTCTAATCAAAAAACTTCTTGTACACCTAGTGCAAGACCTGATTAATCATCCATTGGACAAGTACAGCGGGGACAAGTTCTTTACTCAGGGGATTCTGACAGCGCACCTCCTTGTTCACTGCAGTCCTCTGCGTCTGCCTCTCACATCACCTTTGTTCATGTTTGTTATAGGAGCATTTCTTCTAGATTCCGTTGGATCTTTCTTCCTGGGGAAAATGTACAAGAGGAAGGTTATTGGGATGAATTACAACCTGCTCCCCAACCTCTGTACCTGGTCTTGGGGCCAAACTGATTAATGCCTTCTACTACCGTCCACTCAAGATCACCCTCACCCTCAGATACCACACTTGCTGGTCTTGGCAGTTCTTATGGTAACATGACAGGTCTTCATCCTGAAGGAGTCTGAGTCCCTGGACTCCCTTCCCTTCTCAGGCCAAGTTTCTTACTTGTCTAACTTGCCATCCGAATTGAGCACAGGAATACAAAAAGATGCCCAGATGGATGGCCTTGACATTACACACAGTCTTGTAGTTCAGCAATGCTGAATAAAGAGGGGAAATACGAACTCAATGGGACAGCCATCTAAATAGTCATGGCTAATAAGTAGATCCTCTCTTCCTTCTATGGAACTTTGAGTGTACCTGAAACCTCACCTGAGTATATAAAAATATGATTAGTGATGGTCTGAGAATCCTATACAAGAGTCAAAGCTGTTTTTTTAAGTGGAAAAAAACCCCACTATGTTGCACCTAAATTTAATTCTTAAGAATGGAGACATAAAATAGTAACATTATAGAAACTCATCCCATGCTTGTAGAAAATTCTCTCACAGATTTAGAGAATATGGACATATCATGTGTGTCCAAGTTTATGTCATATTGATTTTTAAAAAAAAATAAGAGGAACAACTTATTATTCTGAACTTGATCCCAGGACGAATGATGCAAGTGAAATATACATTTTTTTCTAGGCTACCTTTGTGAAATTACTTTGATGAGCTGTTTATAAAATGATTTAATCAAATTCTTACAGAATTAATGAAAGTTGATGAATAATCAATGTAATTATTTATTAGAACTCATATTAGGAGGTGGATTGGTTTGGTGTCAATTTTCCTATTCTTCAGGATGGATGGAAAATAGCAAAAATTAGGATTTCTAATCATAAAAGAATAAGATAAAAAGTCTATATGTATATATGATACAAGTATACTTATTCACAAACTCTGATTATTCCAGTAAATTTTTCATGGCAAAGACACTGAGATACAATGGGGGATAAAGAAGTCTAGGAGTTTTTACTTGGTGTGCTTTGTTTGCAATCCTTCTCTGCCACTTTCCAGTCATTTGGAAAAGTCACTTGAACTCACTCAGCTTCAGTTTTCTCATCTGCACAGAATGATGGAGGAGATCAGATGGAATGTGCACGTGAAGGTCCCTGACACTGCTTATCACAGAGAGACTCAGAAAGGTCTAGTTCTCCTCACTGTGCAGCAAAATAAGGCTTATTTCTGACCAGGAAGTAATTGTTTTCTCTCAACCTCACTAATCCCAATAAATAAAAATATGTTCAACATCGCTATGGGTTAGACAGGAAAGCAAGCATCATTTGGGGAGAAGCCTTGAATTGCTGAAAAGGTCAGATCTGAAAAAGCCGGGGAATAGAAAGGGGTCAAGCTTCAGATTCTCACTTTTAAAACGGCACTGTCACTAATACAACGTTGTAAATCAACTATACTGCTATTTTTAAAAATGTGAAAAAAAAACCCTCCATCCACACCTATCCTCAGACCCCTAAGTTCCTGCAAATGAGTTAATGTATGTTATTGGTTCTTGTTAATCCTTCCGGAGTTATTCTATATATATACAGTCAAGTATTGTGGGAGCCCATGATTGGGTTAACAAATTGTAACAGATCCCAGCCACTTACCTCCTTAAAGAAGATGTGCTTAGTATCTGCCTTGAGGTTTTAGCAATGACCCAGGCCCCCAGCTATAAACGCTGGGGCGTGCCTGCAGTTAGTCTTCTATCCCCAAAACAGCCTTGGGCTGGAATGGTAAACAACTTATAAAAAGCTGCAGACTCAGAGGTGAGAAGGCTGGTTAGCCCATGATGGGTAAGATCCCCTGAGGGGGCAACCTAAGACAGGCACAGCCGCCTGAGTCCAAGAAAAATCTTGTTAAGCAGGTGATTCTCATACTTTCTGCCCTGATAAAGCTGAAAGGCTCAACACGATTATGATTCACCAAAAAGGGTCTTCTGACCTTGAGCCAAACACCAACAATAAACAAAGCCTTTGTACTCATTGTGATCCCACCCTGTCCTTCCCCAAATTCCTGCTTCGACTGTACTCAGTAAACATGAGAGATCTGAGAGACTCATGGAGTTGCCTCCCGACTCCCTCTCGCTCTCCTGACTTTTCCCCAGAGTCTTGAGTAACTCATTCTGTTTCGGTGGAACTTCAGCTGGCCAGAACCCACAACTGGTGACGAACCCACAAAGTATAATATAAATACACTTTTCACACACACACGCACACACACAGTACTTACCGAGTTTATCAAGTTGTGTGACAGACGTGTTGTGTGTTGCTTAGGTGTGATCGTCCTGCCCGTGTTTTGTGGTTGTTCTGTTTTGTATTGCTTTGTTTTTCCTTCAAGGAGCTTAGGAATACTGAAGACTGACTCAGGCCCACATGCCTTGGTTTGGCTGGAAATCAGCCTGTAATCTTAATTAAAGTTTGCAAAGCTTAAAGTAAAGCTACATCTAATTTACCGAGATTGCAGTTCCTTGTCCGTCCATTCCTAGCCTCACCTACCTTCTCCCTCCTCGGCCCACTCCCTCCCCCAGGGATCATGGCAGCCGCAGCAGAGCAGGGAAATGACCTCGTGTCTTCTTGTTTTATTTAATGGGCCAAGCCATTCAACAAGCACTTCCTTTCTTCACGGTGCCTCTTTTTCAGGAGGCTGGACCATTTTGTATTTAAGATTCTGCTGGGCCTTTCAATAACACTGTCCTAGTTTGTGTGGTAGATGGAGAGGAAAACTGACATTTTTATCCTCCCCTCAACCCCAACTGGATTAGCACAGAAAGAATATTACATTCACTAAAGGATGCTGCTTTGAATGCTCGCTTTCTCTAATTGGTCAGCATGAGCCAATGGAATAAACGCTAGTCTCAGAATCAGAAGGCATAATTCCAGTCTACCGTTCAGTCATTATGACTTCATAAAAACGTCACTTGAACTCTCTGAGTTTAGTTTCTTCATAAATAAAATGTAGGGATAAGATAAGATGTTCCCTGAGGGACCGCTTCAGCTCTAAACTTGTATCGCTCTATCTCAGATTGTTCCAAACTGCTTCTCCTGCACTCAGTGTGGTCATTTGTTTGGCGGTTAAACAGGGTCGTGTCCAGTGAATAATCACTTTCACTCAACTCTTCCTGTTCTCCCTCTGAAAAAGCTCTAGCCAGAATTCTCAAATCAGGAGTGATTTTGAAAAACATTAACTTTAAAAATCTGTTGTTATGTCTAAGATTCTAAGAGTTTAATGTTACAAAATTTATAAATTACACTCTGAAATATTGAGAAGAGAAGCACTTTTGTCCAATTTCACGCAGGCTTACACCTGATTTCACTGTCATTTAACAGGTAAGTGTTCAATTCAATACGTGCACATTTCCACTCTGTGGCAATGTGGGTGGTAAATCGTATTTCTATGGAGCATGTCATTTGCCTTTTCAGTCTTCCTCAGCTCTTTCCTTTGTGGGTCTCAAGAAAGAGAGAAGCTTGGGCAATTTCACAAAGTGTGATTGTGAGTGCAAGTATATCCTTGACAGGTTAGAATTTTTATCTCTTTTCCTAAGGGAAGATTTTGAAAAGTCATGGGCATTTATTGAAGGGTAAATATTACTCCTTTTTTTTTTTACAAGATTCATTTTTTATAGATAAATATAAGTGTTTAAAATTCATTTGGGGTTTTTTGGTTTCTTTTTATTGAAGTATAGTTGATTTACAATGTTATGTTTATTTCTGGTGTACAGCAAAATGAGTTATATCATACTAAGAGAAGTAAGACAGAGAAAAACAAATACCGTATGATATTACTTATATATGGAGTATGAAAAAATGACACAAGTGAACTTATTTACAGAATATAAATACTACTACTTTTATTAAAATAGAGCTCTGATATCAAAGTCCCTTTCAAGTCTTACTTGCTATGATCAACTCCTCATAGTGATGAGTGGGTGAAGGTAGTAACATTAACATTTAAATACAGAACAAGATTTCTTATCAGTAGGGAAGGAAACTACTGTTATTACTTATTACTTATATATTTACAGAATGCCTAAATGTTTTTCAGAGGAATTAATTAGTAATTCTTAAAGAGTTATTGTACTATGTTAATGAATCACAATAAACCAGGCATAATTTGGGGCACAGGGTATACATATTAAGCACAGATGGCAGCATCTTCCTTCCTCTTACTATCTTCTATAAAAGGTAGAAGGAACATATCTTGCTTCTGAGATTTTTTTTTTTTAACCTTTGGTGTCCTTTTTCTCCTGTTTTGCTAGGACATTAGCTCACTTTTCCATGTCACTGTCCATTTACAGTCATGCATGTCTATCCCTTGTACCAACATTGCTAAAGTTAGCAATAGTGATTATGATAACACAACAGCAATCGAATATTAAATGCTTTCATAGTGCCCGGCACTAAGCTGTCTCACATGGCTTATATCTTTAATCCTCCAACAACACCTTGAACATTACTACTGTGCACATCTTACAAAGACACTGCAGCTTAGAAAATATAGATGCCCTGTCCAAAGTCACAATGGAAAAAGGAGAGTTGAGAGTTGAACCCCAGAATTCTAACCCCAGGGCTCTAGACCCCAAATCGCATGGCCTATGAGATGTCTCCAGTTAAGTGTTCTGCCTGTACTTCAAATTCAACATCTCAAAACACAAGCATTACCTAGTTCTCATACATACCTCTCAAACAGTGACTTTTTAAAAATTCATGTTTCCTCTTTCAGTTAAAGGCCTCACCAACTCCCAAGTTTCCTTGAGAAAGATATTTGATGTCAACTTCAATTCTTCTTTTCTTCTTACCCTATTTTTAGATTCAGCGCGTCCCTCCTGTTGACTTACAGTTTAGATATCATGTGTTTTCTCAATATCCTACCTGTAATTAGCCTCGGTGCCCTTTATTGCTTCTCTGAATTGTGGATAAATGCTGTAAGTGGTTGTTATAGGTTGAATTGCTTCCTCCTCAAATGCATATTTTGAATGAATATTCACCTCGTACTCGCCTCCAGTATCTCAGAATGTGACCTTGTTTGGAGACAGGTTCTTCACAGAGGCAGTCAAGATAAAATTACCTCACTAGTGTGGGCCTTGATTTGGTATGACTGTTATCCATATAAAAAGGGGAGATTTGCACACAGTTACACACACGGGGAGAACGCCACGTGAACATGAAGGCAGAGATTGGAGTGATGTGTCTACACATCAAGGAACACTAAAGATTGCCAGCAAACCACTAGAAGCCCGGGGAAAGGCATGGAACAGACCCTTCCTCACAGCCCTCAAAAGGAATCAACCCCGATGACATCTTGTTCTTAGACGTATAGCTTTTGAAACTGTGAGATAATAAATTTCTGCTGTTTAAGCCACCGTGTTTAAAGTCCTTGATTACGGCCATGCTGGTAAACAAGCACCCTGGTTTTCCGATGTCCATGTCACCATCAGACTCGAGCTATGAATTAGAAACCCTGCAAGCTGCTCTTTGCCAAAAAGTGTTCCTATTTCTTATGCTCTGTCTTTCCTAGGGCTTGTCCTTCCCCAAACCCACTTTCTCTTTCTCTTTAAAACAACAATTTAAATTGATGCTTGATGCTTATCTTTAAAACAACAATTTAAATAGTATTTCCTTCTTTAACTGTCCTGAGTCCCCACCCACTCCACTTAGGACACAGGTTTTAGCTGCCTTTACTCCCCCAAGTTTGGGGTGCATACCAGTCATCATCCAGACAGAAAAATTACTGGACATTTGGTGAAACCATAGGTAATTGCCATTTTGGCTGCTCAGATTCAGTTCAGTATTGGTAAATTCATATCAGTCAATATCATATTTTAAACAGAGTAAATCAAGCACGTATCATTCTTTACACATAATGATAAAGCTGAATATTTTAACAAAGGAATGTGAGGCAACCCAGATACTAACAACACTAAGAAACTGCATAAATTTAAGCACCGGGAGGCTGGAGGGACCGAGGGAGCAGGGCAGCCCAGGAGCCGGCCCACCTGGTGAAAGCTGGGGCCGCTGCCCACCTGTAAGGCAGGAGCTGCAGCCACAGAGGAGGCTCGGGCGCTTGCAGGAAATCTCTCCAGAACAGGAAAGGAAATATTCAGCTTATTCTCTCATCCTGTCTTCTGCCAGTGCCTCCCATTGGCTAACTTCAGCCAAACACTAGAGGACCCTGGAGTCTGCAAAGTATATGTAATGACACAGAGTGAAGTAGAGAAGGGTGGGGAGTAGATGTGAGAGGAAACAGGCAAGTGAAAGGCAGAGATGAAATGGTTCTCTTATGTTTGACTTTAATTTGCCAGCCTCCTGCTGGCTCTTGGGGCTGATACTGTTCAGGATCTATTGCTCCACAGAGCTGATCCCCGAATTGTCTGTGCTTTTTGTACTCCCTGAACTTAATCCGTACACACGAGTGTGACAATGGGACTCGACAGAGTTCTTACGTCCAGTTTCTGGATGAATTAACATCAAAGGACAAAATAAAGGGCCCTAATAATGAGGTCATGCTGAGCCACCACTCTACTGGCCTCAAAGTAATGCTCAGCAGACTTCTGCTTCCCAGGGAGAGAGATCAGAGGCGGGACCTGAGACTGAGCACCTGACTGTAGGAATCCGAGCAGATGTAAGTCAGCGTGCCGACAAGGGCTGTGGGAAATCGTGACAGGGCAATCCGGCGCAGACTGGAGGAGAGCTGCAAAGAGCACGCCTGCAGTGACTCAGAGATGGGGGCAGAGGGGCTATGACCGGGCAATTGATTTTACAGGATATACAGCATCTCTGTGGTACCTGCACTTTGCAAGTTTTAATTCTCAGAGATGAATGCCACTACAGAACTGAGCGTGGGTCTCACTAGATTTTCACCATTGGGCTCTCAGTAAACCCAGAAATGGTTCTTTAACTAAAGACTTTAGATCTAGATACCCAGTGGTAGGGGATAACTGTAAAATGAAGTATGCGAAGATCACCAAGCTGTTAACCAAAGTGAACGGTTCCTACGTGTAATCTGAATAAGATGGGGCCACCTTGTTCTTGCTTCCACATCCCCCTTAGCATTGTGTCATGTTAAAATGAAACATCAAAACTTGAATAGTAATGAAGGTCATCTTCGAAGGTCTATTTAGGAAGGGGAGGGTGGAGTTTCCAGAACATTTTTAAACTTTCTACATTTTGGAGATTTGTCCTTCCTAAAGTTCTAAGAACTGCTGTTGCATAAATTAGTCACGCCCTCTGTCATTTCCTCCTTCCTTCACTTTCTTTCTGAAGCTTCTTGGGGTAGCTGTACCCTTTCTCCTCCAGATCTAACTGCTTCACTCCTTTACAATCTTATCTATCACTGCTCCAAAATGCAAAAAGCCGAGTCATTGGGGCCCATGTTTGAAAGCTGAGCAGGAGGGAATTCTAAATACCCTTCTTTTTTTTTTTTTAACATTTTTTATTGATTTATAATCATTTTACAATGTTGTGTCAAATTCCAGTGTTCATCACAATTTTTCAGTCATTCATGGACATATACACACTCATTGTCACATTTTTTTCTCTGTGATTTATCATAACATTTTGTGTATATTTCCCTGTGCTATACAGTGTAATCTTGTTTATCTATTCTACAATTTTGAAATCCCAGTCTATCCCTTCCCACCCTCTACCCCCATGGTAACCACAAGTCTGTATTCTCTGTCCATGAGTCTATTTCTGTCCTGTATTTATGCTTTGTTTTGGTTTGTTTGTTTGTTTTTGTTTTTGTTTTTTAGATTCCACATATGAGCGTTCTCTAAATACCCTTCTTATTCTAATGTTCCTATTACATGTAAAAGGGACTAAACATAATATGGACAATATTCTGATATTAACTTTCAAACTCTCCTCATTCAAGAAAAATAAATTTGTTGGCTACAGGAAGCTAAAGAAAATACCTCTGCAAATTTCTGCTCTGAATCCTCTTCTCGATGGGGCACTGTACACTGTTATTTAGTCTTACCAATTGGATCAAAGAACATAAGGAAGCATAACTATTCTTAGGTCTCTGGGGGCCTCCTTTAGGTCTCTGGAACAAAGACCAGTCCATTAGAAGATAAAGAGCAAGCGATTTACCAGATGGCTCTGTCACTGGTCAGAGTTCACACCATAGGACCTCAGCTCTTCTACAATCTCTGGTTGTACCACCTGGCACCTCCAAGCAGCCCAGAGACTCTTATGTCAAGTGGGTTTGATTTGGAAGATGAAGTTTCTGTATTATTCAGTGGCAGCAATAAAGACTATGTGAAAACCCAATCCTCATTTCCAGGAGGCTGAGATAGGCAGTGGCATTAGGAGACGAGGGGAGAGAAGATGAACATATATGGGTAGGATTGGTGGGATCCATGAAGAATCCACCAAAAGGGCAAGAAGGACCAGCAGATGGGGGTAGGTGGGGAGATGGGGCCAAGCTTTTCTAAAAGGTGCATACTCTGGGTTTTGTACAAACTATGTATTCAGTCACATAATTTTCTTCCTCTCACTCTCTTTATGTGTGTGTGTGTGTGTGTGTGTGTGTGTGTGTGTGTGAGAGAGATATATAGAGATTTGCCAGAATAATTTTTATCTTGATAATTTAAATTTAAAAATGTAAAATGATGCAAATTCTACCTATAACCTTAACCTTGAGCCGATGGCACCTGCTGCCTATCACTGGGTGTAGGAGTGTGAACACCACTGAATCTTGGAATCAGAGTCTCCAAGTAAAACACAGCACAATCAAGCCCTAGACAAAGCAATGTTTTCCTTATGTAGAGAAGAAACAGGGCAAAGGCAGCTTCCATTGTGGGTGTCAGTTCCCCATGACCAGCTGGTCCCTCCTAGCAGCTGATACAGGGCACCTGGCCTCTACACACCCATCTTGTGCTGCAACAGAAGGCCCCGGTCCCCTTAGCATGGGGGACAGATACAGCAGTGGGGGTGATCAGGTGCCATATGATGTGCACATTAAGTTGAACAAAGGAGGGGACATTGAGTCTGATACCGAGAGACTCCTATAAGAGGTGTTAAGTCCAGCACAAGCCCTAAGGACCTCTCATCTCCTGATAAACAAGTAATCCAGACCCAAGACCCATTCTTATGCTACCAAGTGGGGATGGAAAGATTTTTGCCCAAGACTGCTTTTCCCAACAGGCAGCATGTGGAAAAACATGTTTAGCTTGAGTTATCTAGATAATTAACTCATACCACATTGCACTGTTTGACATAATAAAATTAAGAAGAGTCAAATCTACCTCCTATCAAGCAATCTCTATCCCCATGTTGCATATGCTCGATATAAATAGCTTCAAACTTTGAAAGAAGAGTATGTTTAATCCATCAAAGGAAAATGTCTACAGATCGCAGACGAGCCAGTCTGGCTAACGGTGATTTTGCCCCAGCTGAGTGGTGGGTACACCCTAGCATGTCGAGGATCTCAGTGACCCTCTGGTAAACAGTTCCCACTAATAACTGTAGACTGGTCTCTGTAAGAAAGCAAGGAATGGGCTCCCTGAGACACACTGTCAGGAAGGCAAGCTACACAAGTAGGGTGAAATCATAGCAAAAAGAGAAGCACTCTGTGGTGATACTAAGGTCAAGATGAGTGAATGGAAATGAGTCTTTTTTTGGTTTGTTTGAAAGTATAGAAGTCATAAGCATAGCTGTCAAAGTTAGTGTGGGCTGAGGAAAAAAAGAAAACAAAATTAAAGTACTTAGGGTGAAAAATACCAATGATGACTGCATGTATGAAAAATAATAAACCAGCTTTATAGTTTGGGATTAAAGTCCAGAAAGTAGAAGGAGATTGACTGTCTGTATATACTGGAGCCTTTACAGAAATACCTAAGAATACACAAACATACACACACCCTAAGTCTGTGTGTACGCTGGCACATCTCACTTTGTTGAACTTTGCTTTTTTGTGCTTCACAGATATTGCAGTTTTTCAAATTGAAGGTTTGTGGCAAGCCTGCATAGAGCAAGTCTATTCACACCATTTTCCCAACAGCATGTGCTCACTTTGTGTCTCTGTGTCACATTTCGGCAATTCTCGAAATACTCCGGAAATTTTCATGATTATATTTGTTATGGTGATCTGTGATCTTTGATGTTACTTTTGCAAATGATTACGACTTGCTGAAGGTTCAAATGATGGCTAGCATTTTTTAATAAAGTATTTCTTTAATTAAGGTATGTACAGTTGTCCTGTGAACAACACTGGTTTTAACTGCTTAAGTCCGCTTATATGTGGATTTTTTCACTAAATACATACAATAGTACCACACAATCCATGGCTGGTTGAATCCTAGGATGCAGAACCATAGATACGAAGGGCCAACACTAAAGTGATCCTCAGATTTTGACTGCAGAGTGGGTCGATGCCTCTAACCCCCATGTTGTTCAAGGGTCAAGTGTACATTGAGTTTTTTAGACTTAATGCTATTGCACACTTAATAGATGATAGTACAGTGTAAATATAACTTTTATATGCACTGGGAGACCAAACAATTCCTGTGACTCACTTTATTGCAATATTTGCTTCATTGTGGTGGTCTGGAACGGAACAGCAGTATCTCTGTGGTCTGCCTGTATTCACCTCTATATATGCAGTTATATAGAGACAAAAAATATACGAATATATATGTGTGTATATATATGTATATACGAATATATAAAATGAGTGGGAGAAGAGCATAAGGTAAAGAGAAAATGGACTGTTGAGTTCAAATCTGAATTCCTCCATTTACCAGTTTGTGATTGTGCGATCTTGGGCAAGTGATGTAGCATCTCCTCTCATACATATTAGGTTGAATTAGACGAAGTTTCCATTTCTAGGGGTAAAAATGGTTGAATAGTAGCAATATCTCATTGTCCAACCCAATCAAATGGTGTGAAGTGATAGTAAAGTTTCATAGTGTTGTTGCGGGAATTAAATAATATTCATAGATTTCTTGAGACAGTTCCTGCCATCTATTAAGGGCCCATGTTTGTTGTTAAATAAGCATTTTCCATTTCACCACAATACTGAACTCTGAATAACATGCCAGGTGCAAGTGAATTCTTGATGTTCTTTTATACTCTTCAGCCTCTAAAATACATGACTGGGAGACACTGGCAACTAAATACCTAGATGAACATCAGAATGAAGACAGCTGAGCAAAATACCCTCACAAAACTGGTCATTTTTCCTTGCAAATTATTACTTTCTCCCACCTGAGACCCGCTATTTGGATGTGCACCAAATTATTGAGGTGATGGGAATGAAATTCCATTGCTTTGGCACATTGGAAAAAGAACCACATTCTCTTTCCCCTGTATGGTAACAAGAGGAAAATACCCAGGAGGACTTTCCTGAGGAAGAGGAACAGAAAGAAAGAAGGAGAATGAAATCAAGCATGGCCTTGAAACACAGCTCTGGTCACTCCACAGCCAGTACCCCCGTCACAGAGCAGAGAGAGGAGTGTTTCGTGGGCACCTCTCCCTCTCTCTAGGGACTTGGTGGCTTTGCACAGGGACAACTCACTGTTCTGAACCTGAGCTTGTACTCAGCTGGCAGTTCACACACTGGGCTGCATCTCTGAAAGCCAAGTGTGACAATGGCAAGGTTTTCCTGAGAGAGTCCTTCACTGGGACTCTGGGAGAGTGTCAGTGGCAAAAATGGAGTTTCTTTGTGTCAGTCTTCTCAGCACCTGAAGACGGAGTTCATACAACCACTGCAGTGCCTGGGAAATCCTCTGGGGAGGTTTACTCTCAAAGAGGAACACGGCAAGCCACAGTCAGGTGAGGCAGAAGCTACTACATGTCCTGAGTGATGGGAAATTACATCATACCTGAAATACACACGTACAAGAATCATTAGAACAAGGAAGTGCATTTTACATAAAATTATAGGTGCTGCTTATCCCCATTTTGAAGAATCCTCTTCAAAAATATTAAGTAAATATTTTAATTCCACTAAGCACACTGTTTAGAAAACCGCTCAAGATTCAGTAAGTCTCAGAGTTAGCCTTCCTTGCAGGGGAAAGTTTATTCTTTGATTTTGTACTTTACCTGCAGAAAAAGCCAACACAACAGGGTTTTAAAAAATATTTTCTCACTTAAGTTGAATTGTCTTCTCAAATGTTAAGTTTATTTCACTGCACAACTTGATGCTGACATGTAAGTATTTGTAACTTTCAAAGTGAGAATTAATCACATGCCAGGCATGTTAGAAAGATCAGGTTTCCAATAAATCCAATGCAGTTTTTACCCTATAGAATTCCTGACCAGCTACGCTTCAATTAAATGTAGTGGCAGTTTTCTTTAACTTTTTTCTTTTCCTTTTTTTTATCTGCAGAATATTATCTATAGTGTGCTACTGAAGCAGATATAATCAAGTTCAAAAAGCACAATTACAGCTCACCACTTGCCCTTTAAAAATATAAGAATGTTCAAAGACTTCCCTAAGATTTTGCAAAGATGACACTAAATAGCAATCTTTCTCCAATTTACATGGTTTTATTTTGGCAGAGACCAGACACCAGTGGCTATATGTCATTTACAGAATTTGGGCTGGGGGAAGCAGAGAAAAAGTACAGACCAAGTGTCATTACTTGTTAGTCTTTCTTTTTAAATAGATGCTCCAAAGGAATCATTAGATTCATTATTTTGGCTCACACTTAAATCTATCAGTGAAAGAACTAACCTGAATTCCCAAACACTGTTTCCTCTCTGAGATTGAAAATAAAATCGGGAATGTCTGTGAAGTATACCTTGCTTAACTTAACATGCTGGTGTTCTTAAAACCACTGAGTGGTATTATATAGGAATTTGATTAGCTTTACTGTGTTAATATCACTTATCTGGACCTTAAAAAAAGTGTCTAGTTCCTAGTTGGTAACCTGGAAATAAGCAGTGTGCATCAGAGCAATGACTCTAAATGCTCTGAGAGTCTGATTCCCTTTAAGAGACAAAGGGATTTGCATAAAATTTCCATGGATCTCTCCCCAGCAGGACAGTTGATCCCAAGTGAAAAAACACAATTTTAGAAGAATTTGAATCCTTAATTACTAGTTATTCTTCACATTTCAAACTGCACTGAAACTAACATTCTAAATCTTTAGCAAAAAGGAAAACCTCAGGATGATACATTTTCCACTTAGCACACGAAAGCAATAATTAGTGTAAAGTTGAATAAAATGAGGAGAAAACTAACAAAAGTGAAAACTATATAATTAAGTATGTTTTATGGCCTCTTGCCTCACTATGAAATACTTACATCTGGATGTGATGCGTAACCTAGGACAGCTGACTGGCAGAGTTAAAATGACATCTTTCCAAGTACATATTTAGTAGAAACAAAAAGCAAAACTATATAATTATAGAATATTTCTTACATTTTGCGGAAAATGGCTGTAGTCTCGTTTTTTTTCGTTGTCTCATTTGTTCCTTCAAAATGAACTTAGGGAGTTCTTTGCACTTAACACTGTAGGGAGACATGAATAAAAATAACAAACGCATGCTCATTGCATTCGTAGAATTTTATATCTATTTGAGCTGCTCACAATCTTTTTTGGCAATTAAAAATGGAAAAAATGTCAAATTTATCTACCCCACTTTCCCCCATCAAGGTTGGTTTTTTTTCCAATAGGCTCATCATGGATACCACAGTAAACCTTTGGTTTATTTAATACATCTGCAAATCATGCAATGGCCTACAATCTGGAGAACTGTTTTAAGAATGAGCTATATTATTTTTTTTCTAATCTATGTTATGGAAGCAAAGAGATTGAGAATATCTTTCATACACAATAAAATCTATTTTTATCTTAATGTCAATTTAACTTAATGTCAAGTGAAAAAGATAAAGTGACATTGGGAAGTTCACATCTCATGATCTGAATTTGTTTAATATATTTGATTTTCGCTTAGGCTATTTCTTCCTGAAAAAGAACAAAGCTATTAAATGAGGTTAACATCAGTGTGTAGAGCTCTTGGGTAAACACTTCCACCTTGAAAGGAAATCTGATGACCTCTAAATTGAAGAGGGTTGAAGAGGGAAAGATAGAGTGGGTGTTGAAATAATTTTTCTAAGAAGAGCCCCGAAGGGCACACATATGCTTTGTATCTTCCATGTAAATCCAGGTAAACATCAGAAATCATGGAGCAGAATACAGCAGATCTGTTTGGATGACAGTGGTGGCTGCATTACAGATACGATTTCTTTATTTGACCACCCCCACACCGTGACTCTAGATTTTGAAGGAATCTTTTGCAAAAAAATCCCAATCTACTTATTAGTGCTCTATTTTGGGGGACAGTTTAATATCCATTGTAAACAGGTAAATGCATACATATATATATATATACATATATATATATATATTTAGCAGAGGCTAAAATCATTTCAGATCACCACCACATTAATACTTGGGAAATTACTTGGAGTGAATATAGGTTAGTGGTGAAGCCACGTGTATTCCAAATGGTCATTCTGGTTTATGGCTTAGAGCCGAGAAAAAAACATGAAAGCCGTGCTGCGGTCAAATGACATCACTCCTTCCAGAACGGAGAATATATTTGCATAGTACATTGAAACAGATCAGCTATATGATGACTACAAGAACAGGAAGCTAAGTAATTTACTTCAACTTTCATAAATATGAACCTAGGTAGTTTTTCAGTCCAAATATTCGTGTTTATCTATTGAGTTCACCAGGATGCTGCCCAAGAAGATTCCCTGCTTTAGAAAGCCCGTTTAAAAGCTGCAAAGACTACAGTGTCCCTGTAACGGGGAAGGATTTATTTGCAATGTTAAACCTCTACTCGGACAAAAATGTTGGGAACTCTTTATACAGATGAAGCACTTCTAGTGTTTGGCAACACATCTAGTTTTTCCTGTGTTCTGCATTGCCATCCATTTGCATTAAAAACACAGCCAAAATATCTGAAAGAAATGTCGTCAACTGTCATGAAATTTATCAAATGCGTTAGCATGAGGGGCTTAAATCAGTGCCTCTTTAAATGGTATTGTCAAAAATCGAGGCAGCATATGAAGCTCTTACCTCCTACCAGTGAGTTCACTCTCATTCTCAAGGACAAGTCTTAAAGGACAGCATTGAACTTAGGACAGGATTTTCACTTTTTAAATTGTTTAAGCCTATTAAAACAATTTCAAGTAGAGAATTTGGCAAACATTTTTATCTATTTGAATGAGATGCATCTTTTGATCAACACATGTCAGGCACCATAAGGAATACGGCTGAGAAACTAAAAAAAAAAGTTGTCCTTGGCCAAGTTACCAGGATAAAAGAAGATTGGAGGTGGGCACTTTGAATACATCCTTGAGAGGTTCCGATGCTGGAGCAGTGCCTGCTTGGGTGAGAATCCGTGATTATATAAGGCCTTTCAATTTCCCAACAGAAAAGAATCCTCAGACACCAAGGACAACAAATCTCTTCAATCTTAATTCCATTGAGAAATTAACATAAAATATACATTTTAAATTCAAATCTGTATTCGTTTGTTTGGGCTGCCATAACAGAACACCACAGACTGGGTGGCTTAAACAACAGAAATTTATTTTCTCACAGTTCTTGACGCTGGTATTCCCAGATCAAAGTGCTGGCAGGATTGATTTCCTGGTTTGGAGATGGCCTTGGATCTCACACTTTGACCTGATTTAGCCTCCTTAAAGACCCTGTCTCCAATTGCATTCATTCTGGGGGTCAGCCTTCTGCTCATGAAATTTTGGGGAGAACACAATTCAGTCCATAACACTATTCCTACTTACGAAGCTTGCCCAGTGATAGACACATTTCTGAAGATGATCTCATCATTATGATAACAAAGTAAACCATGTAACTTGAGTTCATCTTAGCACGTCTTCAAGAATTATAGTATTCTTTGACACAGCATATTAATTATATGTCAGTGGTAACTCTGGTCCTTTTTGTTACTATATATGTGTGTGTGTGTCAGGGTTTTCAGCATATGTTGCAATAAAAAAGTGAAAAATTATTAGTTAACAAGATGAGTAGACATTGCCAAGACAAAGACTATTCTACAACTGCAATTTTATTTTTTTTATCACAGGCAAATAAAAATTTACAACAAAATTAGTAAGATTTGTATTTTGCAAGTGGCCATTAAATTTAGATTAAAGTAAAAGAAAAGGAAAAAAGTCACACGCATAGAAACTGAGTAGAATGGTGGTTGCCAGTGGCTGGGTGTTGGGAGATGTTGATCTAGGGGTACAAACTTTCAGTTCTAAGATGAGTAAGTTCTGGGAAATCTAATGTTCAGCAGGGTGACTACAGTTAACAATATTGTATCGTATACTTGAAAGTTACTTAGAGAATGGATCTTATATGTTCTTATTACACACACATACAAAGGAAATTATGAGAGATGACAGATGCATTAACTTGTTTTATTGTGGTAATCATTTCAAAATATATACACATATCAAATCAACATCTTGTACCCTTTAAATTTATACAATTTTATGTATCAATTATACCTCAATAAAGCTGGAAAAAGAGATATTTGGAAAGATTATTTTTACATTCAGTCTTGTGAAAGGGATACACTTCGACTGCAGTAGAATCAACTGCATAAAAAATTCTGTGTATCTACAGACAGCACGGCTGCTCGGCGGTGCCTGTACTTGCTGTTTTTGCATGCATCCTAAAGTAACAGCACTTCGTTTCTGAATCACGTAGACATAATTCCACTTGGTTCTAATTAACAAATAACCTTTCAGAAAAATCACTCAAAAGGTTTCTCATTAGTAATCAGAGAAAAATCTTCAATTTTATTCAGAGCTGCGTTTGTGGCTCTAAAAGTTTAATTGGATTCCTCAGGTTCACCCTACAAGAACTGTGCTTTTCTCTTGCAGACATTCATCTATCTCTAACATGCTTATAATCTCATCCTACCCTCCTTAATTATTTAATTTTGGAAGGGTACAGATTCACAGTAATTACTACAAATCAGATACGCATGTTTGATCATTTTTCACACAATTTAATTGTCATTGAACTGTCTAATCTTTGTGCCTCTATCATGTTCAGAGTAGGAAAAAAAAAGCAATTTAATTAGGTAACAGAGTTATTCTTCTTTTTTATACTTAGAAAATAGTTCAGGCATACAACAAGGCATGGAAAACAAAATGTAATAAAACATATGTCTAAAATATTAGTTTAAGAAAGAAAATTTATAAAAACTCCTAATTTAGAGAAAGGGTAAAAGAAGAAATATTACGTAATGTTATTTTACTGCCTGTCAAACACAAAGGCAGAATCTGAAATGGAGGATATTGTTTGCCCCTGAAAAAGTAAATGCTCCCAATGAACAAATACTTAGCCTTAGCCATATGGGTCAACAGTGAATAAGGTTAAGTTTGTATTTGCAAAGTATCTAGAAGAGATATGGATAGGAGCATCTAACACCTCTAAAACTGTCATCAAAATATATCTAACCACTGAAATAAGAGTACAATGTATAGATTTATTTTGATAGTTGTCATATGTGATCTATGATTATTTGCTCTTCTGAAATTTTATCTCCTGATATTTTCAGCCATTCTTTCAAGGGACAAGAAGAAAGGTCTTAGTAAATTCACAGAACTGCATTAATCTAAAGTTCTTAGTAAGTAGAAACAAAAATAAAATGAAAAAGGAGAAAATAAAAATAATTTTTCAAGTGTGTAGAATAGGGGGGAGATAGTAAAGGAGTGATAAATGCTTCAAATGAAAGAAATACTAGAAGGAAAAAAATTAAAAAGACAAAGAAATTGCTGAAAAATATAAGCTATTGTTGAACAAGAATACAATCAATGCACTTCTAGAAGATTCCAATCTAAATTAAATGAAAAGGGATTCTTTTGAAAAATTAAGTTCACACGGTGATAAAATCCAATCTGTAACTAAACCATATGAACAATTAAAATGGGGATATTACTCTTCTGATGTATGTATTTATGTGAAATAAAGAAAACTGGGGATAGTACTCAGAGGAGTTTATGATGATCTGCTGTTATATTTCTTTTACCTTTTTTTGTAAAAGCCAGAAAGATAGACTAAATGATGATGGATACCACCACCCCTGCATATGTAAGCCTTTGAAATTGATGAGAATTTCTACTGCTCCTTCTGGGATAGATTTCTTTTTTTAATTTTTATTTTTCTTGGCTCAATGTTGTAGGCATGGGGGCCAATTTCAGAGACTTTCACTTGGCCTTCTCCATTACTGTATAGCTCATATCCTAAAAGTCAAGGAAATGACATGATGGTTTTGACAATCTTTAAATGTGTCCATTTCAATGATATATTCAGGGGACAAAAAAATTATGTTAATAGCTCTGTGGACTCAATGGAACTATATGCTAAGCTGGAATTGACACAGGAGTCTACTGACTACCTGGCCCCTGATCTAACAATGGTCCATGATAACATGTCAGGTTTCTGAGTATAAGTGTACTCTCAAATCCTGTGCCAAATAGTACCTGGCTTGGGATCCCGTTGGAGACGGTCTAAAAGAATCATGATCATATATACTTGGCAGTGACTCCCATCCAGGTCCAGTCTCTTCTCCAATAAGTTTCAGTTCTAAGAAATGGCTCAAGTATTGGAAACCAGGCAAAAAATTCTGACATTGAGGTAACTACCTTCAGCCTCCTACCTACTTATCCGTGATTTTCTTTGATTATATAAATTAAGCAATTTATTGATTGCCTATCTACCATGCTTCTCCACAGTTGTCTGTGTTCCTATTTCCTTGGTTGTTCATTATAATAGTTGCACCCGAATGGTTTCTAATGTTTAATTGTGACAACTGACCTCCATTTCTTCAGAAGCCTATCATTCTTACTGCCATTTAAGATACCTAAAAGCAACTCCTATCCTCAGCCCTGGCCTATCGAGTATGGCTATGGCTGAACTTACCAATGGTGTTGGTGGTCCTTTTACCAGCAGGTAACTTACAACTTTAATAAATGGACAGTCCTCTAGCTCTCCTTGAGCAAAATGGTTAACTGGCGGGTTTTTCAGCCTCATACAGTATATACACTGTAGCAACCCCATTCTGAGCTTTTGATCCCTTTCTCTACTTTCTTCCATGGCAATTCTGGTATTTCTTCATCACTCAGTGTGGGGTGTGGGCTGTCATTTTCTCCAAGCTTTCAAGAAGCTTCCTAGCATATGTTAGCTCCATCAAAGGTCCTTGTCCAGGTGTTAAATCTTAACTCATAAGAAAGAAATCCACTTTTAATAATTTCCCCTTTATCCAATTTTCTATGCCATCACCCTTGCTCCAGCACCCAAATATATTTTCCTGGTCCTTGACATATATTGGCTCATCTTGCAGCTCCCTGGTGTATAGTTCCTTGTCTTTCTTATCCAATTCAAAAATTTCCTGATCAGGTTATGTTGTGACTTATTCAAAGTAATTAGTATGTTGACCTAGAGAGGAAGGGTGAGGGGATACTGAAGTGAGTTGGGTCATATTGACTTGGAAGGCAGAGGCAGGAGGGAGTGAGTGACCTCTGCATGTATAGAACCTTCTGGAGAATCTAGAAATTCAAGATTTCTGAGCACAATGACCCATATATTTCCATTCCAAGTCTGAGTGTTCTACTTATTACCAATCAGGGTTATGAACTTGGCATAGTAGGATTAAAAAATAAAATCTTTTCTGGAGTCCTTATACACTTATAATTAAGTGTTGGGTCTGATCCTCACCTTTTCCTGTCTTCCAGCTGCAAGAGAAAAGAGTCTTTCTATATTTTTCCAAAGAAGTCCCCTGGCTTTCATCATTCATCTTAAGTTGATCATTCTCAGCTTAAAATTGCCTTTCTCCTATGACTTAATAATCCTTATAGCCATCTAACTCCATAGTCTTTAAAGTGAATACTTTCACCAACTCTCTCAATTGTCTGGTATCTATCATATCATTTAATTATATCCCATTTTAATATCAATGAAAGTCTTAATAATTGTACTACTACAGTATCATGGATAATATCAGTACTCTAAATACAGTCATGGGTAACTGGCCAGAGGGTGCCTGGTTCCAAAAACTCATTTTACAGTCTGATTCTTGGAGTCATTTCTATTGCCAACTCTCTTTCTGTTTTTTGGGGACATTTAGAAAAATTGTTTCTGTTTTGTTTCATTTTTCCACAATATGCTGGCTCTATGAAGGAAATTTTTATAAAGGCGGTTTATTAGTGTGTGTTCTTGGAAACAAAATGTTTAAGGAAGTAAGGGATACAGGCTTGAGAACGAGAAGGTGAACTTTTATGAAGTTGAAATAGAAGCAACCAATCCCTCAGGGGGCCTTAGGGCTGGAATGGTTCTTCAGGATGGTTCTAAAGTGAGAAAAAGGGGCTAGTCCTTTAACTACACATTGCTCAGTCATTGGATATTGACTTCCAGAAAGGGGCCATTATTTTGGGCAGGATGGTTCTCTTCACCCAACAGAAATTCCTGGAGATGGACTCAGTCCTGAAATATTAGAAGGTAACATTCCTAGCATTTGGGGAAATAGATGGTGTGGTCTTGAAGAAGCAATCTGTATAGTGGTCCATAGTATCCACTATATATGGCTACAGAACAAGAAATGATATCTATTAAAAATTCATTCAACAGAGAATGAAATTACAGTGTTTGGGAAACAAAATATCTTGAGGACTGAAGCCCTAAGACAGCTAGCTGTTGTTATAGCTGCATGTGTTTTAATGTCATTATGCATAATTATGAACTAGTAATTTTTTATTCTAATAGAGTCTACCTTAGCAATTGGGGAAAACTGTATGTGAATGTAAGTAATTTAGCATCCATGATGCAAACACTGAAATTGTGCTTTTTTAACAATTTATCTGGCTTATCACATCACATCTACTGTAAAGTAATTTGCATGATAAAAGTCACAGCAAATATCAAGTGTGCATGGAAGATATGCTTTTAAAAATTCAAGATAAGTTGACTATAAGTAGTAAACAATAAATATGTATGTATTAGTTTGCTAGGACTTCCATAATAAGATACTACACACTGGGTAGCTTGAACAACAGTAATTTATTTTCTCATAATTTTGGAGGCTGGAAATCCAAGATCAAAGATTTGGCAGGTTTGACTTCTTCGGAGGCCTCTCCCCTTGGCTTGCAGCTGGCCTCTTCCTTGCTGTATCTTTTCTTGTGTATCATGCACGTGGCCTTTTCTCTGTGCATGGATGTCCCTGGTGTGTCTTCCTTCTCTTACAAAGACATCAGTCATTTTGGATTAGGATCCCATCCTTATGACCTCCTTTAACTTTGATTATCCCTTTAAAGTCTTTATATCCAAATATAGTCACACTCGGGGTTAGGGCTTTAACATATGAACTTTGGGAGGACCTGAGTCTACAACAATAAGGTTAAACTAATGTATTGATTTTCTTTAGAGAGGCTTCTGTACATATTGGTAATTATCTCACCCACAGGTATAAATTCTGGGTCCTTTTGGTAATATAATAAAAATGAAGAACTCTGTTTCCCTTTGCCTCTTATTTCACCATTGTGTTTTGCTTATATTCACACACACATGCCTCACCTCATTGGTCCAGCTTGTAGCTGGATAGAATTTTTAGGTAAAAAACAAGCTGAGAAGTGACACTACAAATTCATCAGGACTGGAAAAGAGAAGAAAAGAAAAGAATCAGGAATAGGTTGGCCTCATTATATTGCCAAACTACAGCAATACAAGGATTTGCTCTATAGCCCCTTGTCAAAGTATAATTTTCAAAATATAAAAAACATAATTTTTACACAGATAGTAAACACATGTCATGATTTAGGGAACTAAAAGAATGACAAAGCAATTTCCAAAGACATTTTGAAAACCTGGCATTCTATAGTCTATAAAAACAAAATAAATTTTGAAATACAATGTTAAATTCTTACAAAATTGGTTAATTACCTACAGGGCAATAAAACATACTTTTGATGCAATCTTCTTCAATAGACAAAAAAGAAAATTATTATTGCATTTTATCAAGTTTCTATAAGTTAGTTTCTAACTTTATGGAGTTAAGAAATGTCTAGACAATCAATAGTAACTAGTATATTAAATAAAGTTACAATTCCCTGAAGAGTAAGATGACCCGAGGTGGGCCAGTTAGACAATGCTACAGGATGACATTAAATGCCTAAACAATCATCTTTGCTTTATTTCCTATATTGAAATGTTTGTTTTTTTAATACCCTGGTATCTTCTCCATGTGACCCAAACAAAGTGTGGACAAAGTTACAGGAGCAAGAAAATATCAATTTTTTTGTTTTGTTTTACCCATTCTAGTAGGCCTAGATTCTTATTATTAGCACTGAAGAGGCTATCATTACCTTGTAATTATTGTTGATTAATTTTGAAATAAATAGGTCAGTCATGTTTACTGTACAACCTAAAAGTCCTTCCTCCACATTATAAATATTAAATCCTTACTGACAAACAATATTGAATATATTACAATAACCATTAAGAGTCAAGGGCATGTGTACTTCTGTTTTACTGCTTTGTAAGAATTGAATTTATTTCTGTACAATATTGAAAGCAGATCATTAGGGGAAAAAAAATCCCCCACGATCAATTGAGTGCAGCACATTTTAAAAATTTAAGAAGTCATTGACCAGATGGCCTTTATATTTCCCTCAACTTGACTAAACTTTAGATGGATTTCTTTCTGCCTCTAAGTCCCTGACCTCCCTCTCACACTGGCGCTATAAGAATTCTATAAGATGTGTTCAGATGGCATGAACACAGAGGTCCTTCTCCTCCATTTACCTAGAGAATTTTTTAAGAAAGCTTATGATTGTAAGTTATTTCTCTGCCTCAATGAGAGATAAATATCTTTAAAAGCCTCTTGCCAGTCTTACAACACAAGAAATGTTTTTCTCCAGGGCCTGGGAGCCATCATATTAAAATGTAATCATCAAGGAAGATAGCAATATCTCCCAGTCTCTGTGTAAGTGTGGGAGCCTATATTTCATGGGCACTGATTAGCAAACAAAGATGGCTAATCACAGAGAAAAAACTGTTTGCAAACTCAGGAAATAACTCAATATACTCAACATATGCCATTGATCAACCTCCTCTGTGACCACTTCCAGTACTTTTCCACTAGCTTGTCCCTGCCCTTCAAGACCACCCCCCCCATCATTTTTTTCAACAGCTGAATTCAGATTGAGTTCTGTACTCTCTCCCCATGATAATAGCTTTGAATAAAGCCTTCTTTGCCTATTTAACTTTGATGACATTTTGCTTTGACACCATTTTCTATAATGACCTCTTTATTCCCCCATGTAACTTATTTCTAAAATTTCTGTATAGTAACCCAGAGTAAAATATTAAATCAATATTTTTCCTCACCCTTTTATTCATAGGAAAGAATTCACTTGATGAACTGGGTCAATGTCGTGATCCTCATTACTTAAGAAAAATAACTTCTGAAGGCAACTCTTTCATATTCTAACTCAAAAATGAAAGAAGAGGCAAAAGTTTAAAGTTTATTTGAATCAGTTGATTCTTTAAGTAGACTCAAAAAACAAAATCATATAGTATGGCAAAAAATTACTTTTCCATAATTTTAACTCAAAAATAAAATAATTTTTTCATTTGATAAATTTTATTGAAGATTTTTGAAAACAGTACACTGTTTAATAATGCACTAGATATTTACAAGCCTATTAAACTCACAATTAGTTGAAGATTAAAAAGTAATAAATTTTCACTCTTGAAAATTGAGAAGATATTTGTGATTTTTATGATTTCCCAAAATTTTTGGAAGAAAGGGAAATGTCTGAAGAAAAAAATGTTGATGATTCAATTATTCATTCTTATGAAAAATTAATAGATTGTATGATAGAATTGTATAAAAAAGGAATTTCTTAATTCTGGTCTTATAATTTCCTTCTCCCAGTGGCAGATAAAGATGTTACCCTCTTTGGAGTAATGTCTATGTTAAATGGAATTTTTTGTTTTTTTGATATTGAATTATACGAGCTGTTAATATATTTTGGATATTAACCCCTAATCAGTCGTATCATTTGCAAGTATCTTCTCCCATTCAGTAGGATGTCTTTTCATGTTTTTGATGGTTTTCTTTGCTGTGCAAAAGCTTTTAAGTTTAATGAGGTCCCACTTGTTTATTTTTGCTTTTATCTTCTTTGCTTTAGGAGACATATCCAAAATAATATTGCTATGATTTATGTCGAAGAGTATTCTGCCTATGTTTTCTTCTAAGAGTTTTATGGTTTCTGGTCTTACATTTAGATCTTTAATCCATTTTGAGTTTATTTTTGTATATGGTGTTAGGGAATGATCTCATTTCATTTGTATATAGCTGCCCAGTTTACCCAGCACTACTTATTGAAGAGATTGTCTTTTCTCCATTGTGTATCCTTGCCTCCGTTGTCATAGATTAATTGACCATAAGTATATGGGTTTATTTCTGGTCTTTCTATTCTGTTCACCAATCTATGTGTCTGTTTTTGTGCCAGTGCCAAGAGGCACATGAAAAGATGCTCAACATCACTAATCATCAGGGATATGCAAATCAAAACCACAGTGAGATATCACCTCACACTTGCCAGAATGACTATCATCAAAAAGAACACAAATAACAAGTGTTAGTAAGGATGTAGAAAAAAGGGAACACTTATACACCATTGGTGGGAATGTAAATTGGTACAACCACTGTGGAAAACAGTATGAAGCATTCTCAAAAAGCTAAAACTAGAACTACCATATGACCCAGCAATTTCACTCCTGGTTATATATCAGTAAAAAAGCAAAAATGCTAATTTAAAAAGATACATGCACCCTAATGTTCATAGCAGCATTATTTACAATTGTCAAGATACAGAAGCAACTTAAGTGTCCAGATGACAATTAAGATGAATGATAAAGATGAATTGATAAAGAATATGTAATATATATACATAGATGTTATTATATATACATATATAATGGAATACTACTCAGCCATAAAAAGGAATGAAATGTTGCCATTTGCAGAAACATGAATGGACTTGGGGGATGTTATGCTAAAGGAAATAAGTCAGACAAAGACAAATACTGTATGATATCACTTATATGTGGAATCTAACAAAATGCAACAAACTAGTGATTATAACAAAAAAAAGAGAAGCAGATCACAGATACAGAGAACAAACTAGTGGTTACCCATGGGGAGAGGGAAGGGAGGAGAGAAAATTTGGCAGGAGCTTAAGAGGTACAAACTATTAGGTATTAAACAAGCTACAAGGATATATTGTACAACACAGGGAATATGGTCAATATTTTATAATAACTATAAATGGAATATAATTAAAAATTGTGAATCTCTATATTTTATACCTGTAAATTATATAATACTGTACATCAACTATATGTCAATTAAAAAAAAGAAATTTTAAAAAAGATGTTACTTCAGATCTCCAATTCATGGGGTAAAAAAGAAAAAAGCTCAATGAAAAGAACAAAGCTTATCTATCATTAAAGTGGCAAACGTGATTTTAAACAACTGATTTGGAAAAATTGAGCATTGGCCCTTTCATTACATTAAAAAGAGTTCACTTAAACCAGCAGGAGTTTTTTAAACAGCATGCCCTCCTATTTTATTAAAGTGTGTTTACACATCATTAACTTCTTGAAAAAGAACAAAGGATAGAGAAAATTTTAATGCTTAAAAATTAAGAGCCACTACTCTTCTTTAAAATTATTTTTTAATTGAAGTATAGTCAGTTACAATGTGTCAACTTCTGGTGTACAGCATAAAGTTCCAATCATGCATATGCTCTTAATGTAAATAGAGATTAAAATGAGCAATTGGTCATATAACGCTTCTTAGTATTAAAGTGCGTAAATTTATAGACAGTGCCTTTACCCCTAAGTTTACCTACACATGTTCCTAATATTCTGGCATCAGCAATGAATTTTGGGTCTCTCTGTTTTATCATCAGTGAGCTTGTTTCAGGTAAGTAGAGGCCATCACTTACATAATATTATATTATTGTCATTAGCTGAAAACTATTTTTCTCTCCTGTCTGCCATATATCCCACCAAAACAAAGAAACAAACAAACAAAAACTTGGCCTTTATTTCATTCAATCATTCAACATATATTTATCGAGTACCCACTATGTACAAGGAAGTTTCTTAGTGTAGAATCTATAGCAATAAACAAGAGATAGGATCACCATCCCCTAATGCTTATATTCCACTGATAAGTGATAGTCAAAGTTAAGAAGAAAAGTAGAGCAAGGAAGTGTGGGATGGAGCTGCTATTTTAGCTTTGGTGATCAGTGGAAGCTTTTCTCATCAAGTGGTATTTGAGCAGAGACTTGAATGGAGTGAGGAAGGGAGAGTAATTGGAGAAGAGTGTTCAAGCAGGGGGAATAACAAGTCCTAAAGAAGGGCTTACATAGCACATTTGAGGAACAGCACAGAAGGCAAGTCTTTCTAGAAGCTAATTGTGTAAATTCCCTTTGGCTGCTTTAACAAATTAACAAAATCTTTGTGGTTTGAAACAACAGAAATATATTCTCTCAGATTTCTGGAGGTCAGGAATCTGAAAGCAAGGTATTGGCAGGATTATGCTCCCTCTGTAGTGTCTAGAAATGAATCCTTCATTGCCTTTCCAGCTAAGCATAGTTCAGGGGTTCCCTGACTCTGCCTCTCTCTTCTCAGGGTCTTCTCCTCAGTGTCTGTGTCTGTGTCTTCTTATCTGTCTCTGACAAGAACACTTGTTATTGGATATAGGGCTCCCCCAGATAATCCAGAATGATCTCATCTTAAGATCTGCAAAGATCCTTTTCCAAATGACACATTCCAAGGTTTCTGGGGTAAAGACTTAGAAATATCACTTTGAGGGCACCATTCAACTCATTACTCTTATCTTAACAAAGATATTTTTTAGAGAAGTGACCATAGTTAGCACCAAAAGCAAGCGGACTGCTAGGGGGTTAGCCAAAAATATATGGTAGAACTGTAGGGATTCTGCCCTTGTCTCCAGGCTAGATCTTCCTGCAATTTAAAGACCCCCTTTTCTTTCCAGACACTAAGACTTTCCATAACTGATTTAATGTTTAGAAATATGCTAACCCAATAGTCCATTGGTGCAATCACAGTTTTGCTAAACTGTTGTCTGAAACAATTTGCTGTTGCTAAATCCCAGGGAAAGTATCAGATTCCTTCTTTCGTTTGTAAATTCACATTATTTTGGCCACTTGAGCACATATGCCTGTGTTGATTTATAACATTTTTGTTGCATTTGATTTATTTTCACTACTAGACCTTAGAGTTATTTACATATTCTATATGTCTAATTAGTGTCCTACATTAAAAAAACAAATGAGTCAATATTTATTGAATGCACATGAACTACAGACTTCTAGAAGAGGAAACACAGCATTTTGGTCATCATTCAGGACAAAATTTTTTAAGTAATTATTGATGAAATAAACATCTTTTATTATTTTTCCAGAATTTTCCATCTTTATTGTCCTTTTAGGTTGGATGTTAGGAAGAATTTTTAGGTAACTGTTTGAAGAATTTGCTAGCTCCAAATAGGCTCAAGACAGTGTTCATCCATACTTAAATTTATTTTTAGTTTTTGAATATCAAGATTAAGAAAATGTATTCACATTAACATGACTTATGAAGTTTGACAAACCTCTGTATGTTAAGTACATTTTTTTCTTTCCTAACTGTACAATGACAATTCTTCATTCTTTGAGTCACAATTCAACATTTATGTAATACATAGGTCAATAAACAACATAAAAGCAATTTCATGTGTTTCTTCTTCATCACGCAATTGTCAAAAGTACATTTTGTATTAAGGGACATTCTGTTAGCTGAATACCAGCAATGCCTCACCTGCCCTGGCACTCCCTAACACCTGCTCTTATGTGAATTTGAATTCGTATCTCCAATATTTAAAATTTCCATGTTTTTCCCTTTATTAATTATAAATATTGGTGAAAAGGATAATTAAAAATATTTCATACTAAGTTATGGTTGGAAATGAAATCTCCAACTTCTTTTGAGAAATTTATTTGAGTCATAAATAAGCTCTCATGGCATTGTTTACTCTGCCTTCTGAAGAAAATGGTTCTTTCAACTTTTGACATGATATTAACTAATAGAAAAAAATGTTGCTCTACATTGATTTGCTTAACTCAAATGCAGGCAAGAAAACTCAGACTTCCAAAATTTTATTTTAAGTATATGAAAAATACACATATCTTCATATGATGTATGTGTGGAGAAAGGGGTTAACTTTGGAGAAGAACTGACTTTTTATGGCCCAAATAATGCATCATACTTAGATGATTTCTAAATCAGTTTTCCAGTACTGAATGCAAGATGCATTTTACTTCTTTTTCACACAAAATATTAAGAAAATAGATCCTGAGAGGTTTTTAAAGTATGTTCAAAGACTTTTTAAATGTCTCTACGTAACTCAAGCATTTTGCTGTTGAATTACTACCATGATAGGCAATATATGTAGTTTCCATGAGAGCAAGATATTTTACAAAATGAAGGACTTCTCAGAGTGCCTAAAAACATTCAGGAGTGGCAAATCCTATACAAGATTCTTACTTGCTCCCACTTCATAGCCAGATGTACTCTTGGGGACTTGATTCCTAAGGTCCATCTAGAATAAATTTCATAGAATTGTTGACAATATGCATCCCTGTACAATTTTTTTTTCTATAATAGACCTTCAATTTGATGCCCAGGCTTTTGAATTTCAGGTTTTTTTTTTGATTCTTTTCTGAAAAAATCAAAAGCCAATTAACTAATTCCAGGAAGTGCAAAGCACTGTGTATAATATTCTGTATTCACTTGCTGAACTAGTTTATTTCAAAATTTGTGCACCAGTCTATTTCCATTAAGATAAAAGAAAGACATGTTGGACGTAGGGTAAGAGGTTTCCCAGAATATTGTTTAAGGTGGCTTCCATGGAAATGGTCCCTGGCACTCGGGTAGGCACTAGGGATAAACTCCACTGAGCCAAATAGGCACTAGTCCTATCCTCATCAGGCTTATAGATTATCCTAATAAGTCATTACAAATGGTCATAAGGACTGTAAAGGATGTGGCATTTGATTTGAGATCTGAAAGTTAAATAAGTGAAGAAGAAGAAAAGTTTTCCAAATAAAGGAAGGCATATGTGCAAGGACTCTTCAGTTGGAAGAAACAGTGCATTATTAGAACTAGAAGAAGGAAAGAGTGTCTGTACCTGCCCATTTTACACAATGGCTTCCATCTGAAGAACAAGTAAATGTCTAGCCCTTAACAAAGATGCCAAAGCAATTCAATGGAGAAAGGATGATCGATTTACAAAGGCAATCTGGAACAATTTGGTGACCACTTGCAAATAAACGAACTCAGACACAGAACTTATAGCTTCCAAAAAATGAAAATCAATCATAGATATAAATGCAAAATACAAACCATAAATCTTCTGGAAGAAAAGATAAAAGAAATGCTACATGACCATGTGTTTAGTGATGAGATTTTAGATACAACACCAAAAGCACCATCCATTAAATAAAAAATTGATTAATTAAATCTTATTAAGATTAAAAAATTTGGTTTGTGAAGGTGACATTGTTAAAGGAACAAAAATAGAAGCCATATGCTGAGAGAAAATATTTGTAGATCACATTTCTGATATAGTTCTTGTATCCAAAATATATAATCATCTTAAAATTCCAAAGTCAGAAATGAAGAACTGAGTTGAAAAGTAGACGAAAGATCTGAACAGACACCTGCCAAAAAATAGACAGGCGACAAATTAAGCATATTGGAATTGCTTAACATTATATGTTATTACATAAATGAATGTTAAAACAACAGTGAGAGACCATTACACACCTATTTAGAAAGGCAGAAATTTAAAAATTGGACAGTAGCAAATGTTGACAAAAATGTAGAATAACAGAAACTCATTTCTTATTGTTTGAAATGTAAAATGGTACAGACAATTGGGAAGAGAGTTTGGCAGTTAATTACAAAGCTAAATATAGTATTACCATATGATCTAGCAATAACACTTTCAAGTACTTACACGACTTATTTGAAAACTTATGTCCACACAAAATCCTGAACACAAATATTTATAGTAGCACAATTAAAATTGTGAAAAATCAGAAGCAAGTAAAATGCCCTTCAATAGGTGAATGGATGAATAAACTGCTATAGCCATATAACAGATTTCTATTCAGTGACAAAAAGAATGAGCTTATCAATCTACACAAAAACAATGATGAATCTTAAACGCATAATGTTAAGTGAAAAAAGCCAGTCCAGGAAGTCTGCATACTGTTTGATTCCACTTATGTGACATACTAGAGAAGACAAAACTATGCAGATGGTAAGCAGATCAATTGTTCCTAGGGCTTTCAGGAGGGAGAAGGATTGAATAAGCCAAGTACAGGGCATTTGGGGGATATAACAGTATAATATTCTGTAATCCTATAATGATAGATACAAGACACTACCCATGTGTCAAAAACCCATAGCCCTTTATGGCACAAAAGTAAAACCTAGAATATATAAATTAAAGATAAAAAATTGTTTAAGTTTGGGGGACCCTATAAAGGAATGCAGATTATGACAAAAGAATCTGTAAGACAAATTTATAAGATACCCTAATTGAAGGGAATGAGACAAAAAGGGGAACAATTACCTAAGTAACTTTGAAAATGGGTGAAGACTGTAAAATTGATGGCAAAAGTATTTATACTCTAGTTGGTAAAGTTCTCTCCCATAGGGATAAAGAATAAGAATTCCGAAGTCACTGTATGTGTATATTGGAATTGAATATTTCAGTAAATAGCAGACAATGGGAGTCATGCTTAGACTCACTGTTAGAAAAGAGGCTTGCAGACCAGCAAGGGGAGAAGGTAGAATGATGCCTGTGGTAATGAATTAGAGTTGAAGACATCAGTATGAGCTCATTTTGAGCTTGACATAGATTCAGATGAATACATATAGAAATATTTATTGATTTTTATATGAGTATGGGTTAGTATGCACACTAAGTTTTTGCTCTGCCACCTGAGAGGGTCTAGAAACAATACCTCAGTAGCAACAAGCACATCTCACACCCAAATCTTTTTTCTAATATCATTTTCCAAAAAAAAAGGCAAGGGTCCTTGAAGAAAAGGCTGATTCTACTGCTGGAGCAATAAATACATCAAATGAGCCTGGAACACTATACAGAGTCTGAAAATAAGGAGGTACTCAACAAATTACAGTGATGGATCAAGTTGTCAAAGGGACGCAGGAACCAAATGAAAAAGCTCCCATTAGCCAAAGTGGAACAATTTGAGCAAAAAAATATATAAGAGTAATAAATTATAAATTATAAACCAGCATATAAATCCATACTTATATAAATGAGTAATTGAATAAATAAATTAAGAGAGTAAACAAATCTTCCATGCAGAAGAATTCCAAACAATTTTTGTAGATATCCTGTTCTCGTGGAGGTGGAACATAACTACTCACCCCTTAAGTGTGGCCTATGCATAGTGAGTTCTCCCCAAAGAGCACAATATGAGAAGGAAGAAAAGAAACATTGCAGACACCTGTCAAGCACCATTTAAACCATGCAATTAAGGTTAACATCAACAGTGATAAGTCATGTTGATAATCTGTACCCTTGAAGTGATGTGATGAGAATGACATGACCTCTGTGGCCATCCACACAAAACCATATAACTGTATTGTAATCATGAGAAAGACATCGAACAAATTCCAACAGAGGGACATTCTACAAAATACCTGACTAGTATGCTTCAAAACTGTCAAGGTCGTCAAAAACAAGAAAACTTAGAAACTGCCACAACCGAGAGGAGACTAAGGGAGTCGTGATGATGATGATATGCAATATAGTATCATTAGGTAAAAATGGCAGAACTCTAACTAAAGCATGGGCTTTAGTTAATAATCACGTGTCATTATCATTTCATTTGTTGTGATAAATATATCACAGTAATATGAGATGTTAATATCATGGGGAACGGGGTTTGAGGTATAAAGAATGTCTCTGTACCTTTATTATAAATTTTCTGTAGTGCTAAAACTTTTAAAATAACAAATTGTATTAATAAATAAAACTGTGATTATGCTTCAATTATGCTTCAATAAAGCTGTTTAAAACACAGAATAAAATTCCAGGAGTACTAGAAAATAGTTATCATTTCTAATCCATCGAATATCCAGAAATTTCTAAAAACATATTTGATCCTAAAACAAACAAACAAGCAAACTAACCTGTTCTCCATGACAAAGCCTCAATTATTTTCAAGGAAAACTGTATTGGAAATCTCAACAGAGAATCACAGCAATATTTTTTTCAGGATGACTAAATAATATTTCAACACCTCTAGTCGTGCATATTCATAATTATTTCTTCAATCTGACCTGTAAGGGTAAATTTTAAATGCAAATGTCACGACTTGCTGATAAAGCGTGCATAGTTCAAGCTCTTCAGTTATCAAATAAGTGCATTTTATTTTTGGGTAAGTACTAAGTATGTTGCACCAAATTATCTTTAGACATCTAAAGTGGTGACCCCAGAGATGACTTCATTAGTTAAAGACTCCTATAATCAATTCAAAGGATTATTTTTCCCACTATGAGTAAATGAAAAATGCTTACTTGTCCTTTACCCAGGGAAAATAAACTGAGGTACAAAGGTTGATTCACAATAATTCAATTTTCATTCAGTTTTCTAACTGTGTTGACAGAATTGAAGAGGCCAAATTACTTGTCACATCACAGTGATCCAGTTGGGATTTCATCTAATGAGGGGTGAAGCCCTCTCAAAGATTTCTGAGCAACTGCAAGATGGCAGTGAGAAGGCTGGAAAATTATCCTTTTCATTTAATGGTACATTTTATGGTCCTCTAATAAAGCATGTCTACTGGAAGCTTCCCTACAAATTTATTAGGTTCACTACTTTCTAAGGGAAATTTTTGATTCTTTAAACATTTAAACATTGAAATATCTAGAAGAGGCCCTCATTGAACTGCAACGAACTTTTGAGTTGGGAAATCACCAATGAAATGGATTCCATATTCTTTGCAGCCAAATTCAACTACCTGAACAAACATCTACTAGCCACTTTCAAATGAAAAGTCCTTTGCTAGGGAGGAACTATGTGCCTGTTTGAACTAAGAAATCAACAAACAAGATATACAGATGGCAACTAAGCACATGAAAAGATGCTCCACGTCATATGTCATCAGGGAACCACAATTTAAAATAACAATAAGGTACCACTGTGCACCCATTAGAATGGCCAAAATCCATGACACTGACAATAACAAATGCCAATGGGGATGTGGAGCAACAGTAACTTTCATGTGTTTCTGGTGGGAATGCAAAATGGTCCAGCCACTTCAGAAGACAGTTTGGTGCTTCTTACAAAACTAAACATACTTTTACTCTACAATCTCGCAACCTCACTCTGTTATTTAACCAAAAGAATTAAAATCTCATCTCTACATAACAACCTGCACACATGTTTACAGTAGCTTTATTTATAATGCCAAAACCCAGAAGCCATCATGTCCTTTAAGAAGTGAATGGATAATAAACTTAGGTACATCCAGACAATGGAATATTATTCAGAGATGAGCCATCAGGCCATGTAAAGACATGGAGGAAACTTAAATGCATATTACTAAGTGAAAGAAATCAATCTGAAAAGGCTATGCACTGTATGATTCCAACTATATGACATTCTGGAACAGGAAAAACCTATGGAGACTAAAACTTTCAGTGGTTGCCAGGGGGTAGTGGGGAAGAAGGGATAAATTGGTGGAGCACAGAGGATTTTGGAGGCAGTGAAGCAACTTTGTATGCTACTATAATGGTGGATACATGTCATGATGCATTTATCTAACTCCACAGAATGTACAACATGAAGAATGAATCCTAATTCAAACTATGGACTTGAGGTAATTATGATGTGTCACCGTAAAGCTGATTTTTAAAAAAGAAAAAGAAAAAAGCACATACGAATTTTTGCTGTGGTTATTTGGGTTAATTGACTCTTTGGTTTGGACAACCCAAGAACTAATGATTCAATCTCTATCACATTGTTGATAAAAATTCCAAAAACTTTCTCCTTTTCTTTCGACAATGGTCCATATTGTTTTTGGTGCCATAAATCCTCTCAACCTCTTGATGAAATTATGATTTCTTTTTCAGAATAATGTTTGAAAGTCATAAAGTTAAAAAAGCAAACCAATTATGTTGATGTAGTCATCAAAATATTTTTAAAAGAAATTTGTTACAGTAATAAATATGCTATTTTATTAAAACATGAAATAATAACATTTAGCAACAGATATAATAGCTACTATAATTTTAACGTAATGAGTATAAATATAATTTAAATATAGCTGCAAAACTATAATTTAATATGAAAGGATATGTGATTTCTAATAATAAAATAACAGATACTTCTTATGCTATATTGTTTTATTTTCCCTAGATTCATAATTGAAGAGGGTGATAGATTTCAATTGCACCGCCCTTCATTTATTTCCTATGACAGAGCAAACTCTTTACCAAGAAAACTTGTCCTCATTGTTCATCATGCTTTGAGAGTCTTTCTCTTTGAGGGCCAATAGAATTGATTCCTTCTTGCCCTTTGCATCTGAGCTTCAGCTTGTCTTCCTCCGAGAGCCTTTCCTTGACCCCCAAATCCAAGGCAGCAATTCAGCTGGTTACTTCCTATGAGTGACCTGCTTGAAATCCTCTGCCTCGCACCTACTCTCCTGACTCCTCAGTGGATTTTGTCCTTCTCTTTCACTTCTGTATCTCCAGGACCTAATGTTTCCTGGCATGCAGTAGTAACTCAATCAACATTCGTTGAGTGAATAAATGGAAGATATCTTCCCATTTGTGCCTGACAGTTCACAGCTGCTTCCTAATCTTAACCATGTGATAATCCAAGAAGGCTAATGTGCAGTGGGAGGAAAAGAGGGAGGAAATCCCCATGCCACCATCATGCTTTCCAGCGGGAAACACCTTTTTAGACCCACGTATTCCTACACTTCTTTGTCCTTTTCTCCAGCTTATGTCCAAACAATTATATACTAAAAATAGAAACACTGTGCAATCCACATGAACATTTATAGTGTTTTCTTTCTTCCATTTGGCTTTTCCTCAAGGGCTTAAAAATATCACGTCAAGACATGTACAAACTTTCAAACTTTTTGACACCATGATTCTTTTATAAAATTAAAGAAATAATGGTTAATATCTTAAAAAACTTTCTGTATATATATGATCATGATACTGTGACTGATACTAGGGGGGAAAAGGGAAAATGAATCTAGGTAACAATTTGGAAAAGGTTAAATAAATAAAGAATATGTGCAGGCAGCCATTAAAATTTCTATAAAATATTTTCAATGAATAATTATACTTGTGAGTTTGAAAAAGTATGTAAAAATGTTGTATATAAGAGAATGACATTATCTATCCATTTATCAGCCATTTTTCATGTATTCATTGATTAACCTACAGACTACTCGAAACTAATAAGCACATATAACTACAAAGAAATAAAACCACAATTTTAATTATATTTGGTTGCCTTTATCTTCCATTTTTCCTTCTTAGAATCTTTTGAATTTTCTGAGTCTACATTATTCTATAATGTGAAAATATATTTAAGTCAGAGGCAGTGCTAAGATGTTTATGGGTCACATCCTTTTTCCTGCTCCATGATTACTGTCATCTTGTTCTGAGATAGTGTGGCCAGAAAGAGATAATAGAAGTCTTGATTTTACATATTAATTTATACATGGAATTGTTTGGATGAAACCCCTGAAAAAGACAGAGGGTGGCTCTGAGTGGCCAAAAGATGACATCAAAGCAGCTGCTTCCCCATATGTATTAAAACTAAAAAGTGTGCCCACAAGATTCTAGGACAAGTGTGACGCATGCTTTTATACCTCAAAATTCCTACACCCTCTTTCTTATATCTATTTCCCTCACTCTTTAAAACTTCAGTTCTTAAAATTGTAGAAAACTTCTTTTTCTATCCTTTAGTCTATGCATTTAAATGACAGAATTAAAAGTTACCAGAAGTGAAACTGAGCAATGCCAAAAGCCTGGCCTCTGGTCATTTCTGTGTCTGCTCTTGAGCTCAGCTCCAATCATGAGCACTGAGACACTCCTTTTGAAGATACCTTTTATTTAAGGTAGGTTTAGAATTATTAACTCCTGATAATTCCTAACTGGGAAATGGAAAGATGTGAAACTTAATTCACTTCAGTTAGTACTAAACTGTGGTGGGAAAATATTGTCTATACCTGAAATGACATATAATTATAGATTTTATTTCTGTCTCTAAAACTGTCCTCAATCACTGGCAAATGGAAAACGTCAAACTGAGTGAAAGATTTACACACAAAACCTAAAAAGCTACAGCTCAGGTGTTTGGGAGAACATATCACAAAGTATCTTCCACTAGAAGCAAAGAAAGAGGAGCTTTAGTTGGTGAGATCAGATCAGTAGACCCCAGTGTGGGCTCTACCTTTAAGTCACAGAAGACATTTTTTTAAAAACAGATAATTGGGTTATATCAAGTCTACCATATCATCGGTATTCAAAAGATAAAACCTTAAAATATTTGACTTTTTTTTTTAATCTCCAGAGATGATTCTGATACTGTCCATTCACAGACTGGTACTTGAGGACTGCTAAAGTAGAGGATCTTAAACAATCCATCGTTTCCTTGTTCATTCATTTACTTATTCAGTTATTCAGTGTTTATTGAGAAACAAATAAGTGTTTAAGTCACTAGAAATTCAAAGAGGAAAAGATCAGCAGTGGCCCTGTTCTCCCCTGCACCATGCATCTCACACTCTGCCCTAAAACATTCTCTGATGTGCAGGAACCAACCCAGCACAGCCTGGAACTGTGGAGAAACCATCAACAACGGGGGCAGCAGCTCATGGATAAACGATCCAGCTCCTGTCCTTTACGATGAAGATTCTAGGAGTAGTGGAGTCCCCACTGCCCACTACAGTAACCTCCATAACACATCCTCATATTGGCTTATCTTCCTTCCTTGTCGCACTCTCTCTGCTTCCCCACTTCAGCATCCTGGGAATGTCTCCCAGATAGACCGAACCCAAGAAGTTATCTCAAGTGCTGCTTTTTGGAAGAATACAGACCAAGGCAAAATTGAAAAGTAAGCTTCCCTTCTTCTATTCAGGTCCTTCAGGAAGACACCACGATATGACTAGATGGTAAAGGGATATCTTGGGGAAAATACCTATGATATAAAGGGGGCTGACACACTGTGGTAGCAGTCTAACTCCTGTGATGAAGATTGAGTCAGAAAAGTCTTAGACTGATGTGCATGTCTAAGAACATTGTGACAAAGTCAATAAGGAGTCCTTGAGCCAAGGTTGCAGTCAAAAGAGCCTTACATCTCCCAGGAATAGGCCTGCATTACTATCTCTTCCTGCCAGTCCTGGAGAAGCAGTAGTCAGTGGGAAATGCAGCCTTGGTGCAAACTCACTGATGAATTTTAGAGAAAGAGTTTGAAAGGTTAAATAGGTAGGTAGGTAGGTAAATAGAGAGAGAGAGAGAGAGACAGACAGACAGACAGACAGACAGGCAGGCAGGCAGATAGAGAAAGGGGTTTATTGTAAGGAATCACTTTACATGATATGGAGGCTGAGAAGCCCCAAGAGCTGCAGTCAGCAAGCTGGAGACTCAGGAGAGTCACTGATGTAGTTCTAGCTTGAGTCAAAAGTCTAAGAACCAGGACAGCTTTCTTAAGTTCCAGTCTGAAAACCAGCAGGCTCAAGACCCTAGAAGAACCAGTGTTTCCATTTGAGTCCAAAGGCAGGAAAAGATGAATGTCTCATCTCAGTCAGTCAGGTCTTCCATTGATTGACGAGGCCCCACTCACATCAAGTAGGGCAATTTTCTTTACTCAGTCTCTGCTCTTACCCAGAAACATCTTCACAGACACACCTCAAATAATGTTTAACTAAATGTCTGGGTACTCGATGGCCCAGTCAAGTTGATATACAAAATTAAGCATCATACATATCTAGATTTAATTTGCCCTTCTACTTCTGTAGAATCTAGATGAATCCAGGAGAGTGATGACAGAATGTAGATTAGTGTAGGCTTAACTAAGTAGAAGTCCTTGTTGCATCCATTGCATGAATCTGATGTCATTGCTAGAGTATAAACCTTTTGAGAAACAGCTCTTGGTGCATAACTGGGCCCTGATTAAGAGAGAACACTTGGCCATGGGCACTATGTGCAGGAAATTCATTTATCACTCTGCCCCTACTCTAATAGGGTGACTGTGATGATGCTTTGGTTCTCTGGGTATCAGCTCAGACACCAGGTCTAATAGTCTTTGGAATGTCTGGATATTCTTATTCCTCCAGGAAAAGTCACTTAAGTAAATATGCATAGGTTCCTTTGAGGAAGAATTGGGGAAATCATCACAGAACACATTTGCCATGGTATTTCATGTTGTTTTCTCTTAGTGAACCAATCACCTCTTCTCTCAGTGGGTTCTGGATTTGAAAATGAACTTAGTTCTGGGGTCTAAGCAAGAGATTGTGACTTCTTACCATCTTCAGTCTCCTTTTCTTTCATCCTTACATCCTTTTAATTGTTCACATTAACCTTAAAAAAGTACTTGCCAGTCTACTCTTTTTTGTAGGGACACCATGTTCTATTAGCCATCTCCACAACCCTATGCGGGCCAAGCAAAGCCCACTGGATGTCCCTTCAACCTTGTTGCCGTCAAAGAAATTGTTAGGCAATTATGCACCAACATTTAACCTCTATTAATTTGAAGCCTCATCATCTCCATGGATAGTAATGAGCTCAAGCCTAGAACTGCTTCCTCTACCATCAGCCCTGACCTGCAGAGCCACCTCTGAACTTCTCAGTGCTGCTGATACCCTTCTTATACCAGATCATTTCTGATAGGTTTGGGAAACAGCTTGTCGTGTCCTCTGAGCCTTTCCATGGTACACAACCCTCTGGGGGATTTTCTTTTTTTTAATTTTATTTATTTTTTAAAACATTTTTATTGATTTATAATCATTTTACAATGTTGTGTCAAATTCCAGTGTTCAGCATAATTTTTCAGTTATACATGAACATATATATATATTCATTATCACATTTTTTTCTCTGTGAGCTACCATAAGATCTTGTGTATATTTCCCTGCGCTATACAGTATAATCTTGTTTATCTGTTCTACAATTTTGAAATCCCATCTATCCCTTCCCACCCTCTGGGATTTTCTTAATTTACATAATGTATCATTCCTCCCTACCCACTTCCCTCAATCTTGGTATTCCTTCACTACCATCTTCCAGGGCAACTCAGGCATTCTGCTTTGCTCAACATTAGCCCAGTCTTTCTTCATCCCTCTAAGAGCCATCTTAGCATTGTGTTTGCCACATTCCTGGAGATCCTTGCCAGAGTTTCAAGTATTGTACCCTGAGAAGGTAACCTCAAGACAATAAATTATTGCTTATCCAGTTTTCCATTCTGCCCCTTTCACCCAAATATATTTAAAGGGATACTCTTCTGGCTCCTGTTAAGCAAGCAAAGGCTATGCAACAGTTATATTGCCAGGGTTCAAATCTTAGCTCCATTTACTTAGTTGTGCATTGGGTGAGTTACTTAATTTTCCTATGTCTCAAGTTCCTCATATGCAAAATGAAGATGATAATGTCAGTACCTGTCTCAGCTACTAAATATCATAATATATGTACAGTTCCTAGTGCTAAGCCTGCACACAGTAAATACTGAAGAAATATTCAATGCTGGCAGTGTTGTGGTTCCCATATAAAGGATGGGGTCTTTATATGATAGGGCTGCCTTTTTTGCCTACCGTGATGAGGTACTGGGAACTGAAATGACCCTGGTTACTTCAAGCACTTCTCTGAAATACCACAGAATAAGCTACTAATGACCTCCTTCTAAGAACTCTGTGTTGGTTATTATATATTTTAAAAAGCTGATATTTGTAATTTGCGGCAACTTTTCAAAATACGACAGAGTGGCACTGCTAGAGTGGTGTCTCTTAGCTTTCAACCCTGTGTATCCAACTCTCATTGTAGGGGAGTGTGATGCATTTTAGAAGCTTCTGTCAGCTTTCTTTGAGAGTTAAGCATTCTCACTTGATTCTGAGGCTGCAAACCATGAACTGTCTGTCTCTTTTAGTTCATGACCAACTGACCTTTCCCATGCAACAGGGCTTTCCGGCTCTGTGTCTTCAAAGATTAGGCTGAGAACTTGGGCAAGATAGATCTGTCAGGAAAAAAGGTACAGATTGCATGTGAAATGACATAGCCCAAGAGCAGAGAATGTCAGGGAAAAAATTATGTACTTCTCCAGGGCACCAGAAGAGGGCACACATATGAATAGGATTTAACTAAGCATTACGAATGAAGCTGCAAGGAGGTGGGTGTAGGAAACACACAAAGGTGCACCAAAGCACACCTCAAACCACTTCTAGTAGGACCTTTTCATTGATGGATACAATGGGACCAGCCAAACTGGTCTGGAGCAAAGTCGTGAGACAAAAGGATGGTGAAGACAGTGAGTCTTCTGGGAGATACTGGGAGAGACTTACAATGAATATACTAATAAAATGAACTGTGAGTGTTTCCGAATTACTTTGGAGGATTTATGTTGGCTACATTAAGCCTCCCAACGGCTCTACACTCAACAGATAACTGTTCCCTCAACAAACATCCGAGGGCTTACCTCACACACTCTACTGAGGAGCAACTGGTGACTTTTACATGATTTTGAATCTCAAGTCCACTGTTTACTAGGTGTGTGACTTGATTTCTCTGTGTTTCTGCTCTTTCATCTCTAAAAACATAATCATCCATCATAGTAATGGTAGTGAAGACTGAGTGACCTAATGTATGTTAAATGTCTAACATTTTTGAGAAGTTGAAATTTTCATTTCTTATAAAGGAAGAAAAATTATCATTAGGGATTGTCAGAGAAAGCTGTCAGAAGTTGGAAGTTCTTTTCTTTAAAGAAGTCCCCATAAAGATAGTACTTTGCACACATAGCACTAGATACAAGTTTTTTTTAATTAGCATTCTGAAATGTACTTTTTAATATTTTATTACTTAATATATGTGAGGGGAAATTCTTCCTCAAACTGTATTGCCCAAAATTTAGGAACTGAGAAACGGCTATAGAGAAAACTTGGACGGACACTGAAGACAGAAGGAATAAGCCAGAAAGCTAAGGAGCATCTCATAACTCAGTCTGGTCATGGTCCATGACTTTTAATGGTACTTTGCAAGAAGAAGCATCACACATTTTCCTGCACTGGGCACCCTGCCAGGCCATTGAGAGCATCTGTGCATTTATGTGTAGGACTAAACCAAGAAGATCCTCCCAGGAGCTGGGAGGTAATGTGGTACTGCTGGCTCCTTGGCTCTTGGAAGGTGATCCACTGTCTCAGGACCTCCTCGTGGTCCAGCTTATGCACAGTAGGTCTGAAAGTGCCCTGGGAGCCAGCTGTGTCTTTAAAAGGTAGGTCCAGTCAATGTTTATTAAAGGACTGAAAATACCTCTATCTGCTGGAGGCCGCTCAAGGCTCTCTTCACACTGTTACCATATCTTTAGGGAAGACAGAAAGTTATTTTTAAATTGGACCTTGAGATGGAAGACACTCTGGCAGGCCTTGCTGTTCCATTTAGCTGTGCTTTTTTGATGAGAAAAATTGTCATCACCTCTGACCAAAAAGTTAAAATTGTATCTTCAGTGAAATGAGGAGCAAATTGAAATGTTTTCCTAACTATTCTATGAAAATTTCAACTTATTTATCATCCAATGGGATGCATTGGTTTATATTTTATTTGGGGATCTAGGATTTTTCTCACAATCTCATTATTAACAATTAGAAGGAAAAGATCACCGCCTTTCTCATAACATCCCCACAGTTTTGCAAGAAAGTATAATAAGGCTGCCCCATTTCTTTCTATTTTTCTTCCTAGATATTTCTTTCAGAGCTCTAATTAGAAAAACAACTCTGCACTGGTTGTCAAATTCATGCTTTCATTAATGCCTTTACTCAGTTAATAACTATTTATTGAGTACGGATCCTTTTTCATAGGAGATGATCATGCAAACCACTCTTGATTTCTATGTTTGTATGCTGACATGAGTGCTTATGCGGGAGGCAAGAAAACACATGTGCATGATAAGGCAAACCATCATAGTTTTCAACTGTTTTTGTAATACGTCCCTCCAGCAAGGTCATTTATCATTTATTCAACAAATATGATTGAATATCTACAGAGTTCCAGATACTGTTTTAGGCATAGGGGTTGCAGTAATAGGTAAAAGCAGAGTCCTTGTTCTTATTTTGATGGAGGATGGAGACAAACATAACTGAATAACAAAATACAGCACAATAGATTGGACGATGGAAATGCTAAGAAGAAATCAGGATGAGGGGATAAAGGATCATGGCTGATTAGAGAAGGTGACAAAGCTAAAGTGACATAGACTGGAGTGCTGAATGGAATGAGATCCTCATCCAATCTCCAGCAATTATTCCTGAGGAGGGAGAAGCAAGGTTCACCGCACTTCTGTCTGAGTTCTCAGGGAATTCATATGAGCAATGGGTCCAACTGTTACATGGCAATCTTTCGCACAAGGGTCTCCTCTTCCACCCAAGAGGGGAATGTAAATTCTGCGCAGGGACGAACTACTGATGCTAGTCAGAGAAGCCAGCCCTGGCCAGCCTGCTGAGCCGAATGGGGGCAGAGTGCAGCTGCGCAGGCTTCTCAGAGGGCAGTCATTCTCAAGAATTTCTGGTCTTTTCCAAACACAGCCTAAACTCATTTATTATCTCAGTCTCCTGAGTCAAAGCTGTGAGAAGCAAACATGTCAAGATAGCAATGGAACAAGATAATGGGTGTAAAATGACAAGAAACAGGTAACATCTTCCTGAACGATTCTCAGTATTGTCACAAAGAAAAAGAAAATCTCTTCAGCATGGAAAAGGCAACTAAAACTGTAGTCCGGCATCATTGAAATGACTTGTTAATTTGCCTGGGTAAAAGTTCTGGCCAGTTACTGGCAGAAATCATACCCAACTAACATATTAGCAGGGCTGGGTTCGGGGGATGCAGTGAATTAAAGCAATAGGAGCTTTTAAGTGACATACTTTGGTTAATGATTAGCTGGGAGGTACCTCAATTTACATAATCATAATCTTTATTTTAAACTAGGACAAAAACAGACTGTTAACAGAATATCAATGTTCTGTTCTAAAGTATAAATTATTTTATACAGGATGTATATTTTATACAGGGCTATTGATTGATCTTCAGAAAATACCAAATTATAGTTTTAATTCCTTTAGTGAGTTTGAGGGGCAATACTTGCATATTTCATGCATACAGGAACAAAATAATTCTCATCCCAACAAAGCAGAACCCATCATAACAAGCCAGGCTGATGAAGATGGTCACACTTTATTGCAGGCATTCTCAGATGTTCCTGTCATTTTTGTTTAGCTAAACGATGGCTTGACTATATCTCCTCATTTGTTTTCAAATTCAATAAGAAAACTGAGTATCAAAAAAAGTTAACTTGAAGAATCTCTAACAGTGAAAGAAATTCTAATAAATAACTTTTATTCAACTATTTCCAGGCGAAAGAGTTTTTCCATCCCTAGGATTCTGTGCTGTTCTTTTTTCCTTTGAAATTCTCTCAATTTTTCAAAATTTCTGCTATAAATACCTATTTATTTTCTTATTTTAAAAGTTTATATTAAAAATAACAAAATTCTTCCATAAAGTGATTTAAATCTGTTTCCAGTTAAATTCCTTCTGCTGGTTCAGGTTCAAACCCACAGATCTATAGGTAATTCTTCTCTGATTGACAGCTAGGCCACTTAAACATTTGAAGAGAATTCTCTTTTTTCTCAAGTTTCCTCTGACTGATGATGGTTTATTAATCAGAAAATTTTTGATAACATAATTAGCACCTACTAATGATTGCCCTTGCAATTGACATAACAACTTTAAAAATAGGTAGTGAAGAATACTGGCCCCACTTCTTATGAGAAAATCAAAGCATTAAGATAGTAAATTAGGTTCCAAATCTAGGTGGTCTGAGCCCCAAATGTAGGCTTTTAACCTCTGCCATCTGCCGTTTTCAAGTGATTCTTCCCCCTAATTTCTGGCTTTGCATCACTGCCAGATAAGATACCTACATGGTTGCTTTCCTTCTCATCTTGCTTCTCCAGTAACCTCCTCTTAGAACTGGTTTAGTGCCCATCCACTGCTCCATGACTTTTCTACAAAAATACAAACATGTTAGGCTACCCTGAAAAGGAGGCCTTGTTGTAATATCTGTCCACTTTGATTTAGGAATTAAATGTATTTTGCATAAGATAAAGGACACCCCATCTTGCTAAACCTAGATTCAGTCAGAGCTCCTTGTTACAACATTGTAACATTTAAATCTGTACCAGCTGATGTGAGACATAAGGGAGAGTAAAAAAGATCTGGAGAGAGTCCACACTGGAAAACTATTCATAGAGGAAGGTAACCAAGTGAGCAGATTGGAAATCTACAGATTGAGGGAATGAAGGGTCTTCTGCCATCTGACTGGAGCAACAACCCAACAGAGCTCGGTTTGGCATACCTGAAGACTGAACAGAGCAATTAGCTTATTGCTGACAGGAGGAAAAATGCTTCCAGCTGGTGCAAGAAAGGAATGCTCAGGTTATCCCTCCGTTCCTTCACATGCTTTCAGAGGTCTTCAGAATCTTTCACCCCCAAATCTCTACCTGTAACCTGTGCCTCCAACTTCTCCTCCAACCCACAGCAGTCCTGGTAGGAAACGATCCTGGAGGATGGGTCAAGTCAGGGAATCCAGGACATAAGCCAGTCGACTACATGATAAGAAGCAACCCAGGTTACACACCTCACCAGTAAGAGCTCTGGTGAGTTCTTTGATAGTCTTTTAAAATTTTTTAGCATTTTAATTTCTTAAAAATTCAGGCAATATATACTTCTGTTCATTCACCAGGCAAATTTTAATTTTTTAAAGTTCATTCTTCATATTAATACCTGAAAATTTGATGATATATAAGTAATATAATGATGGTGACAGTTTTAAATTTTAGATATTGATAAATTCTTCCCTGTATGAAAGTAAAGGGAAAAGTGCAAAAGGATATTTGTGTTTAATACATACATATTCCTTAGGCCATCAATCTTGAGTATATCGAAGTCACAAAAAATTTCCAAGGAATAAAATAATGATTCTCTGGGTCATCATTACCCTGTAGAATTGCAGGTAGTCAGGTTCTATGCAAAGTCTTGACTCTGCCAGGTGGCGATTGGGAGAGAGAGAGAAGGAAGATCCTAGAGGGTGTCACCAAATTAACTTACTATTTCATATCCCCACAGGATAGTAGGCTTCTCGCTTCCAAAGGCAGTGTATAAACATTGCCCATATTACCCATCTAGCCAGAAATTTACACTGCTGCCTGAACATTATCAACCCTGCTTATTGTTGGGACAATCTCTATGGAAGGCAACAAGATGGAGGTGTCGGGATAACTCACTGCTGCCCCGTCTCTGCCCTTCTTTTACAGGCTTCTGGGTCCTTCCGTCTGGAGGCTGTATTTTCCCCATTAGGATGGTGAATTCCATATGCGTCTTAACATGCCTTGGGGCTACTCATCTTATTTATCACAAGAATGCTTGTAGCCTATCAGGAATTAAGGTCCATTGTCTCCTTCTTCATGTCATTGTGCAGTGGACTGAGCCCCAAGGATCTACCCATTAACTCGGGACGGGATTATGGTCTCTGTTCTTCTACATCCTTGTAAGGAATTTAATTAGCAAATTTTTTCTCTTTGAGGAGCTACATTCAAAACACTGAACAAATAATAAGGAATGTATTCCAAAAACAAAGATGATTTCAGCAAGATAGTTTTGAAGATCGGTATTCTGAATAACAGTTAATGCTAATTTGGGACTTTGAAATTCAGGAAAGATGTCCTTAATTCTGATTCCACCTGATTGTCTATTCCTTGGAGACATTCATTCACACAATGCAGTGGAAACAAATACACCATGATTATTATATTTATGTTTAGTTTCTGCATTAATTAGTCAGTATGATGGGAAAAGAGCCTCCTTTCCCCTTAAACAGTATGTTCTGTTAGCATTCCTGTTTAGTCTAATGATTTCCCTTAAGACTTACAAATAATTAATTTTTATTTTTATCAGGCTATCCTAATGCAATTGTCTATCTTCCTAAGAATGAGACTTTTCTTCTCTTGGCAGGTATGCATCACATTTAGAAATTTTCCTAGTTTTTTTTTTTTTTTAAGGCACAAGAACACACATTTAGCAAGAAGAAATCAAAAACAAAAAGTGTCAATTAAATGCTTTCATTTCTGTGAACATTTTCCCACACTGCAAAGTCTTGTAAGTCATAAACAGAAAATAGAAAAGATATTAACTAATATATATAACATAGATAAACAAGAAGTTCATACTGTATAGCACAGGGAGCTATATTAAGTATCTTGTAGTAACTTATGGTGAAAAAGAATATGAAAACAAATATATGTATGTTCATGTATGACTGAAGCATTGTGCTGTACACCAGAAATTGACACAACATTGTAAACTGACTATACTTCAATAAAAAATACATGTATACCAAAAAAAGTTGAAACTACTGAGTTACAGTACAAGTAATCTTGGAAATGTTTTATTATTAAACCTTGACAGCTTTTCCATTTTTCTTTTCTTGCCATAATGGAAATAAAGGATCATATTCAGTTCTAAATTCAAACATGTTAAATTTCTTAAAATACGTTAACTTTCTTACCAATATTTCTTTGTAACAAATAACCTTATCTCAAGTTTTCTTTTTTCTTTTTTTAGAAACTGTTTATTTTCTGTCAATCTATTTCCATTTTAAGAGTTTGTGGAAAGAACAGCTTACAGCCACTCGGAGGTTGTTGCAACCCATTCGCTGGCCTGAGCAGTGGGAGCTGCAGTCCTTGGTGATGGGCTGAGCACTCCAGTCTTCAGTAGGGAACCACTGAATAGGCACAGAGGGCACCTGAACACCTTTGGACCAGTCTGCCACCTCAGGCTGAGTAGCAGTGAACTCAGGAGCGGGAGCCATCCATTCACCCTGAAATTCCTCCATGGTCACAGCCTTTTCAGCTGCAGTCTGCTCTTTCTTCTCAGTCTCTTCAGGATCTCTGTAGAAGTAGAGATCAGGCATGACCTCCCACGGGTGTTCCTGGGAGATGGTGCCGCGCATGCGCAGAACCTCCCAGAGCGAGCATCCACCACACCAGACCCACTGAGTGAGCTCCCTTGTTGCTGCATGGGATGGCAATATCCACATGGCATAAAGGGGAGTCTGTGTTACACAGAGCGATGGTAGGCAGGTTAATGTAAGATGCCTTGGTGAGAGGCTGGTGATCAGCCCTGGGATCGGTAACCACCAGAAAGCTTTCCCGGAAAGCTGCCTGGATCTGGTTAGTGAAGGTTCCAGGCATGAAGCGGCCAGCAATAGACGTGGCTCCAGTGGCAGCAGCAAACTTCAGCACAGCTCGCTGGCCAGTATTCAGGGAGAATACGACACTGACATCAGCTGGGGTTTCAATGGCAACAATGGCCCGAGCTGCCAGCAGAAGCTTCTCCCAGGTTCTCTTCAGATTTATGATGTAGATGCCATCACTTCTCCTTTTGTAGATGCACTGCTCCATTTGGAGGTTAAGGTTGCTGCCACCTAGGGGGGCTCCTGCCACAAGGAATTTGAGGACACTCTCCTCCTTCATTTGCAGGACATCAAGGGCTCTGGACATTGTGAAAGTTTCCCTTTAAGTTACGATGGGAATCCGGAACAGCGCCATATGGACCCCTCTCTGGGTAGTGTGGAAAAGCTCAAGTTTTCTTTTGGTTTTGAAATAGAGTGTATAAGGGAAAAGGAGACACATAGGAATGTCTTTAAATTTTTCCTCCCCTTATCCACCCCTTGCTATCCGATGATCAGTAAGAACAGAGATATATGGGATAGGGAGAGAATCTAAAACATTGTTTTTAATTTGGCCCAAGGATAAAAGCCCTATAGATATAGGGAGTCTGAGCATCTCAAGTTAAAGGAAAGAGGAACTCCTCATGGAATTCTGAAGTGGAAATATGGAAATGATCTATGCAGCTGTACCAACTGAGTACCTCCTCTACCCCTACTTTCAAACAGATATACTGGTACACCTGAAGTGGTTACCAGGTGTTCTGTATATTGTGGACGTTTCTGCAGCATCAGTTCATTTTCACCCCCACTGTATAGCAGCTCGTGGTTTGGGTGAGGTTGAGCCCATCACAAACTCTACTGATAGATATTTCAAATAGGCCTAAGATGACAAGTGTGCAAATCATCTGGTTACAGTGTTTGATTCAATGTAGAAATGTAATCTAAATTGGCCCAAAGTGAAGCACAATACTGTTGTTTGATAGTTAGTGTAGGGGATGGACTCTTTCCTACTCGGAGAGTAAATTAAGATCCGGGGGTCCATGTCAATATGAATGAATAAAATAAGTAAGTGGAGAGAGAGGAAATGTTTACTTACAGGAGAATTTCAATAAAATGGAAGAAATGCTAGAGTTACAAAACTACCCACTTCCCAGGCATTACCATAATATTTGTTTAGGTAGGAATTGTGTGAGTGAATGATAGTGAGTGAAATTATGATGAAAACCAGGATATTTACCAACTCATATAGAATCTCCCCACAAGATAGTTATTAATTAAAAACAGTTAGAACAAATATTACAGTACACAGATCTGGTAGACACCACCTAACCAAGGGATCATGGTTACCCAGTAATGAGACAATCGGTGTCAGGTGCTGCCTGACATTATGCATTGAAAAGGACACACTATCACTTTTGGGATGCTCTTGCCAAAAATGCAGATCCTGAATCTAATCATAAGAAAAGCTCCAAACAAACAAACAGATGCAATAAGAGAACTCTACATACAGTCTGGCCTGAAGTCATCGATCATGTGAAGATCAGGTAATATCATCAAATGCTTTTCCAGGTTAAAGACATCTAAATATAAATGACCTATAAATGTAATTTGTGATTTTGGATTGAATATTGGATCAGGAAAAAAATATATATATATATGCTTATATATATATATGTATACATTCTTTTGCTGTAAAAGTGACTAGTGAGAAAATTAGTAGAATTTCCACTAAGGTTTATAGATTAGATAACAATATTGTATCAAGTAATTTCTTACTTCAATCATTGTAATATCGTGCAAAAGAATGTCCTGGTTTTTAGGAAATACACACTGAAGTATGTAGGAATTAAAAGATCTGCCTTAGGTTTGGGAAATAGGGAACAATTAAGTTTCTTATTTCTTCTTCTTTTATTCTCCACTTAAGAAACTGCCTTTGGCTCTTCCAGGGATGAAGCAGGAGAGGGAAATGATGTAAGGGACAAAAGTAATATCTTTTTAAATTGGTACCCAGTGTAATTCACATTGGTGCTTCCTGGGTTTAGCGATGCAAGAGAGAACAGATGCTTTTATTGCTTCACTAGAAGCCTTCCTCCAGGACCATTTGACTGTGCTTCCGAATAAGTGGGCCATGCATTTTCATCTAGCTAAGTACATGTCATTTTTCAGTCCCTGGAGCTCAGTACTCTATGATGTACACTGATGTTACTATGAGGCAAGGTTTGAAGTGCCTCCATATTCTTCTGTGAGACTCAAAGTTGGTCCTTGGAGAAATACTAATGCATCCTGGGTACTGAGACAATCTTGGATTCTAGAACCCTCAAACGCAGCTGCCTGTTCTCATTCAGAGCTTCTAGCATCCATTTTTCGGTTTAGACTTTTCAAGTTATAAGTTAAGAGTTCAGGGCACATAGTATTAAGGTCTCTCTTACTTGGTCTTTTCACTCCTTCCTGTATGGAATAGTAAAATTCCATAGGGTCTCAGTACAACTTTTTTTCCCAAACAGATAGCTTCTCTCAGACTTTTCAGCACTAACTCTTTTAGAGGTGAGTTCTTGGTTTATGGCCTCATAAAAAATTCTCTACCTTGTCTTTTATAGATACTGCATAATATGTCTACCACCTCTGTTTGAAATGTGAGACTATGTGCCATCTATTTTTTTGTTGTTGCTTTTGGATTTCTGACACCTTAGCTAAAACTGAGAAAAATGTTTCATTTTAACATCTTATTGTATGTGTTACAATAACATTCATTTGAAAACGCAGCAGAATCTCCTGCAAACTGAAGTTGTACATGTATTGGGAAATGGTCTAGAGCAGTCATCCTAAATTAACATATTTATTTCCAAAATTAAGGTGCATTAAATATTAATTGTATCATGTCTCTTGGGATTTGGTGCTTTGTTTTGTATTGTTTTCATGTGAAACACAGATGAAGATAGAGTGTCTAGTAAAACACAGATGAAGATAGAGTGTCTAGTGAGCATCAATAATCACATTGTCTCAAATGGCAGGATCTCCTCCTTTTTAGGGCTGAATAGTATTCCATTATCTTGTCATTCTCCTAGTGAATGTTTGAACAAATATTTAAAAAATATTTAATGACTCCAAATTTTTCAGTCACCTCAGGCAAGGGACCAAATTATTATTCTACTTCAAGTTTTCACTTGTTTTGTCCCCTTTGGTTCTAGACAAACCTTTCTTGTGCTAAATTTTATCAATTATCTTCCCCTCCAGGCATTAACTAAATTTAGGCTCTTTCTCCTTTCTTTTTTCTTTACACACACACTTACACACACACTCATACATATTCCCTTATTAAAAAACCTGCTGGCAGCAAACAATAGCAGTAGAAAGACTTGATAAAGCAATTAACATTAGGGTGTAAATATCTGACAAAGTCTGAAATGTGTTAAGTAGTCAAAAATATTTATATACTAATAAAGGGCAGAGCATTTTCCCAAGGACATAAGTTTTAAGGAAGAAATTTTAACAATAGGAAAATAGGGAAAATTTTGGAGTTAAGGCCTGTTTGGGTTCCCTCTAGTTCTGTTCAATACAACAGATAAGTATTGAGCAACAGAAGAATGACAGGTTTCAAAAATTCAGAGATATATACGACCCAGCTTCAGCTTCCAACAATGTGTAATCTAATGACAGAAGCAACTATACAAGAACATAGCAATTGCCATAATGAGTAGCAAAGTACAGAAGACAGGGAAAGAATGGGGAAAAGGAAACTAATCAGCCTTTGAAATTAAAAAAAAAAAATCCTACAATGAGGCAATACTTGTAGAATGAATATAAATTAGCAAATAGTGCTAAAGTTGGAGAACGAGAGAGCAGTAGGGTAGGGAACCAACCTTGCATTCCTGGGATAAACCTCACTTGCACATGATTTATTATCATTGGTATATATATATATATTTATAAAATATTCAATTTTATATTGGATTGTTTTTGCTAAAATTTGATAAGAATCTTTCATCTATGTTCATAAAGGATATTTGCCAGTAATTTGTTATTTCAATGTTTTTGTCAAGTTTTTGTATCAGAGTGTTACCAATCTCACAGTGGTTGCTTCAGGATTTGTGGCAGACACCTTTAACTTAGTACAATCTACCTTCAAGTAACACGCCACTTCACACTCCAGCTTCAGGGTTGTAGCAAGGATCAAATGCATTAATATTTATAAAACATTTTGAACAGCACTTGACACAGTCAGTGCTATTTGTTTATTAATAGATACTTACATTAAAAAAAATTTTTTTGCCTTTCCCCAATAGACTGTGAGCTTTAAGAAAGAGGCATTTTCTCTATTTTGTTCAATGTTACATTCCAAGTGCCTAGAAGATTTTGCTAATTTTAATCAGCAGTTTAGTGTTGAAGATGCTGATTAAGCCCAATGCTTAGGGAACAATCTATTTTATAATTCCTTCCTTGGCATATTCCTATCACTTATCCCACGGTGATGTGGTGAAAATGAACTTAACTCTGCTACAACCTGAGAAACTAGTTGCTTAGGAAAACTTAAAACTATAGAAAAACTTTACAAAGGAGAAGAAATCCTATGTGTTGGCATGCTTTTCCTCGGGTTTATCTTTCCTTAGATTTAGCTTTCCATGTCTTTAAATATAGGGTTTGAAATACGAGTATATGCCTTTAGAAAAGTCTGTTTTGGTTTAGTGCCTAAGTCTTTCTAATATAAGATAGAGGACCTTTGCATTATCATATGAACAACCTAGGAGGCCTAAGTTCTAGTCAATTTCAAAAAAAAAAAAAAAAAATTTAATATTCCTTATCCTATCCTCTGTCCTTCCGTCCCCCACCTCAGTTTACCAATCAATATACTATTAACTGTTACCTGAAATAAACCTTACAAGAGTTCAAGAAACAGATTGACTTCTGAGAGTGATACTGTTCAAGTTTTAGATTGCCCCAAATCTGACATTGACAGTCTGGTACATAGGACCATTTCAGTATAATTTTAATTACCAAAATTCATTCAAGGAGTATCTCTTAACGAGATAGTAATTGGCTTATTCCCTGCTGCTGGACACAAAGGCAAGAGACTGTGCTAATACAGATACTCCTCAAAATTCCAATTCGGAAAAAAAAAACACAAAAAAAACAAGCAGAGGTGAAAAGAGTCTTGTCCCACAACTGCTCTAATTTACTAATTTATAACTAAATGAAACAAAGGAAATGGTAAATTATGGACTCTGACATTCTTGCAGTTCAACCATTAGTTATTTTAAAATGCTTTGGGGTCCAAATATAGTTACCTGATAGGAGACTGTCAGCACATACACTTTTATTTTTAATTTTGCAACTTGGGCTTCTTTCCACAGTTCTCATATTTTAAAACTATTATTCATAGGTAACAAGGAGAGTATGTTTGACTAAACATAAATAATGACCTCTCGAAGGAGATTAAGCAAGTGAATTTAGCACTTATCCCAAATTAAACTTTTATCATAGAGCTATAGTGCATGCGTGTGTGTGTTATGGGGTTTGAAACCAATTTTCATTACCAAATATTTTTTAAGCAATGGTTATTTTTCATCACTCATCTCTCAGAATCCATAAACTAAATATTGAGATTATGGCCCGTGACCTTCTGGCAACTTACTTTCTGTTCTGCCAGCATCCTGCACTTAGAACATTAGTCTCATTCATGTAAGTGCCACCTTCCTCAGCCAAGACTTCCATTAGGTCAAGATTAATGTAACTAATGAGCATTCTGTGACTGTGTTTAAACCCCACCCCACCCCAGCTCATCATCAGTACTCCCCCTTCCTGATCTGTCATTATGACACAGTCACCTTTGAGATAATGGATGTTGAACCAAGTTTAGAAATCCTGTCACAAGCTTGATTCTCCTTTCTCTCCTCCACCTCACTCCATCAGCCTCCACCAAAATAATAAATGCTCTTTTAGAAACTCAGGAAACGATAAAACATTTATTTAAAAGTTGCAAGCATTGACCTTAATTTACCTGGCTTCCTGGTTATTTTCAAATCCTTCCTGTCTTATAGTTGGACACACTAATGAGAAGAACAGCTACTACTTCCTCCCAGAATAAGTCTGACTAATTGGGAAGTTTACAAAATTAATTGCAAGGAGTTTTGCAAGAAGTGCTTGTCCTAGGAACGATTAAGAATGTGGTAACATGAATGCATTGTTTTTAATTATAATCCATTGAGAGTGTAAAGCTACCTGGTCCACAATTCTACTGGATATAAACTCCATTTTAAAAAGCAGTAAACTAGGCAGCAGTTGTATATAGTTTAATTAATTATTCAATCAGATTTGATACAGAGTAAGAACTTCCTGAAAATGACATGTACTGTACGGGAAATACATATGCAAAGTCATACAAACTAGCCTGCAAACATATAACACATTTATTCCTGGAAATAAACAAGCAAACTTAGACTTTTTTTTCCGTTTTCCTAAACATAACCCCCACCTGTTTAGGTGCCAAAAAGTTAGTATAGAGATTGTGTCTGCTTTCTTCAAAATGAAAGAATTCAGACTAGGCAACTAATTCTCCTGGAATCTTCCCAGGAACTCCTTATTTCTGGGTCTAGTTATTTCCCTTGAAGAACTGAGATGTTGAGATGACAGAAGAGGAAATAAGAGGGGAAGAGCAAAGTGCCTTTTCCATCCTTGTACATCGCTTTTCATTTCTCTCTCTCCACATGCTCTCTGCCCCACTATTAAAACACTTGGAACTGGAGCTTATCTGAAAGGCTTATCTATGGATGAGTTCAGTGTAAAATGGAGGAAACTCAATACTTAACATGAAGCATGATTTCTATTATGTATCTGTTCTTGCAGGTTCTTGTCATTCTACCGACCCCCAATTCCTCTCACTTTTCTTCTTCTCCACTTACCTAAAAATCCTGATGTGAATTAAGATTCAGTAAAAGACAGTTCAACACTTAAACCTTTACTATCTTGAGTAGTTAATTAATTATTGGCTAAACACTCCATTGCTCCAAGGCATTGAGAGATTATGTTGTCAATAGTACTGATGTAGTGTAGGTAATTAACAAATGCATGTGTTCAGTTAATCGACTGAACAATACTGAAAATCCACCGGGCTTGGCAGAGTGAAGATATGATTTCTATTTTTCCATTTTAAGTCTACAAGTACTACTTGACCTTTATGAAGTAAAAGGCTTATAGCCGGACGTCACAATGAACAATCAGAAGAAATCAGAAATGCTGTGGGTTTCTTTTTAGGCTCTACAGCATCAAAACAGCTAAAGGATAGGAAGGGGAAAAGTGCATGGTGGTGGGAAGGAAATCAAGTTAGCCTAGAGTCTCCTCACATCATGGAATGTCTCTTATGGTTTTACTTGTATATTATACCCACCCGTTTCAAGGTTGCTCTAATTTTTAGAGTAGAAAGCAGTGAAATGAAGAATCGCTGACTTTAAATATTCCCTTAGCCCCCTGAAAGCAAAAGCACATTACTGGGTTTACAGTATCAACATTATAATTGTATCATTGGCAACCCAAAGGGGAAAATTCAAGTCTTATCAAACTGTTAGGCATTTGACCAGACTGTCTTAATGCCGTCCATTTGCAGATCAATTAAATTAACTGCTCAGAATACCTTATGAACACTCAACAGCCCTCTAGTGAACACCCAGGCATAAATATCCTTAAAAACACTATTTTTAGTCACTATCCCCAAAATAATTAGTGTAATATTAGAGAGTCTTCTCTTTATCCTAAAAATATCAGGAAATCAGGTCCACAGATGACAAATATTTTCATTTGGAAAATGAGAGAATGTAACCATTAAAAAACCCCCATCTGTCTTCTATGATGTAAGAATTGCCTGTATTTCAGTGCAGGCTTTCATCGGTTCTGTGTGCATAATTTCACACCAGTTTGATCTTCCCAGGGACTTTTTTTGCCCCTAGCTTTCTGCATAAATATGAAATAATATATTATATCTGATAAAAGATTGATGGTGCCTATCTAAACTATTTTTCCCAGTTTGAGCAGGTTTCTCCTAGCTTTACTCTTCTAGTAGTTCAGTGGGTTCACAGGGTTGCAGTGAGCGATTAGCCAAATGCTGTTCCTAATATTTCAAAAGGCAAATTCTCTGTCAACTCAGGAATGATACTCTAAAATTCATCTGACTTTTCTATGAGCCCATGAAATGTTGAACCACACAGAAAACTGCAGTTTTATACCTCCACCTGCTATTCCACTGTTCCAATTAAGACATTTCTGTCATTCTATCATTTATCTTATATTTCTCCCATAAATACTCTTACTCAGTTTGCACATGTATTGGCATAGATGTTTTTATTTTCTTCAGAGTTTATTCAATATTGAGTTCCTCAGTTTTATTTCTGTCGCAGGAAACCACTCCACAGACTAAAATCTTCATATATATATATATATATGCAATGTGTCATCATAAGTCATTGATTTGTTATTTGTAAAGATGGTTCTGGTTGTTTGCATTTTTTCTGATTGAGGGAGTCCTAGTGGAGGATTCTTTTTGTGTCCAGATTCACTATTCAGGCAATGAAGAATGGCAGGCACACTGTGTCTTCTTTATCTTCAATCTCATGCTGTTTTTCCTCTTGGCAAACTCCTGTTCAAACATCTCAGAACTTAACTGATTTTTAGTATCACCTATAAGGCTTCAAAACATAGATTTCTCAGTTCTTTCCCTGAAATTTCTGATTCAGTGGTTTTGAAATCATGTTTGAAGTTATCTTTTAGGAAATAATCCTGATAGCCAACAAGCACATGAAAAGATGCTCAGTATTGCTCATTATTAGAGAAAAGCAAATCAAAATTACCATGAGGTAATCATCTCACACCAGTCAGAATGGGCATCATTAAAATGTCTACAAATAAGTGCTGCAGAGGATGTGGACATAAAAGAACCCTTCTACACTGTTGGTGGGAACGTAAATTGGTGCAGCCACTAAGGAGAACAGTATGAGGTTCCTTAAAAAAACTAAAAATAGAGTAACCATGTGATCCTGCAATCTCATTCCTGGGCATATATCTGGAGAAAACTCTAATTCAAAAAGTTACATGCACTCCAATGTCCATAACAGCACTATTTACAATAGCCAAAACATGGAAGCAACCTAAATATTCAGCAACAGATGAATAAATAAAGAGGTTTGACATATATATATAATATATATATATATATATGTATATATATTAAAAATCCCAATGGAATATTACTCAGCCATAAAAAAGAATAAAAGAATGCCATTTGCAGCATGGATGGACCTAGAGATTATCATGTTAGGTGAAGTAAGTCAGACAGAGAAAGACAAATATTATATGATAACACTTATATGTAGAATCTTTAAAAAATGACACAAATGAACTTATTTACAAACCAAAGATAGACTCACAGACATAGGAAACAAACATGGCTACCAAAGAGGAGAGATGGGGAGAAGTGATAAATTAGTAGTTTGGAATTAACATATACACACTACTGTATCTAATGTAGATATACAACAAGGACCTACTGTATAGCACAGGCAACTATATTTAATATCTTGCGAAAATCTATAATGGAAAAGAATTGAAAATATATATATATATAGAGAGAGAGAGAGGAAAAAAAACTGAATATATATTCTATATATAGAGAGAAACTGACTCACTTTGCTGCACACCTGAAACTAACACATTGTAAATTAACTATACTTCAAATATTTAAAAATAAAAATAAAATTTTTTTAAAGAAATAATCCTTACCTGAGGACCAAAAGTGTCTTAGATTTGTTCAGCATAGTATTCTCAGTCCTTGCATAGTGGGTAGTCAGTAAATGGCTTAATTAATTAATTAATTAATTAGAAATTGATGCATTACCTATTCAACAGTTGTGTATTAATTTTTTCAGTGACTAAAAGTTAAGTGGGGTACAGAAGATATAGCCAATTTCTTGACCTTATGGAACTATCTACATTAAATGATTAAGCAACAACTAAAGGCAACACTTGATTAATTATCAAAACACTGAGTCAAAGTGATACGTTTTTCAAAGAATAAGAAAATCAGAGAACATAAAAAAGTTACACTTACTCAGTAGCATGCTGTTATTGAGCACCTACCGTTTGTGAGGCTAGTTTGAGGGAATTAGAAAAGAATAAGACAGCGTCTGATCTCTAGACATTCTTAGCGTAATGTATGGTAAGCATTTAAAGTAATCAGTAACGCTATGCTATCAACAAGATTGTTGCGAATTTGAGAGGGGAAAGACTATTTGTGCCTGTTGTGGCGGTGATGGTATTCAAGGAAGATTTCACAGGAGAGAATGGACATGTATCATGTTATTTTTAGAGGCATAAGGTCACTTGTGTTTCAGTACTGCTGGTATCTACTGGGTAACTGCACACAAGCAATCTTTTCCTACTATGAAAAGGGGGATCCCAAGGAGAAAGAAATTCACTGAAGCATCATTCCTACCTTTATATGTTTAGGAATGTTAGGTGTAGAGCCCCAATATTCCAAACTCTTACACATAAATAGGTTATTACATCACCTCTAAAGACCACTTGAAATATAGGTTCAAGTCAGTTGTAAACAAGATCATTCTATTTTGAAAGGAATTTATGATGCTAATGTTAAGGTTGTAATGTAAAATAATCCCTTGTTAACTGAGAAAGATCACAGGTTGTTATGGTCAGTGAGTCATGTGGCAAACAATAATCATGAGGTGAGGACATATATTCCAAGGCAAGATTATAGAATATAACTTAACAGGACTTAAGGTTGTTAGAAAAAGACATATCTTTCTATACAGGAAAGACCTCATCTTGATTTTTTTTTCAGTTGTTGTTACTGCATATAGTTTAAGAATATTATTCACAAAATATTTAACCAATTATTCCAAAATTTTTACCACTAAAAATTCCTAGTTAGCTTAACATCCCATGCAGGGTGGGCTCCGTATGTTGCAAGAATTAATATAAGTATACCTTGACAAGTGTAATGCTGGCTGGGGGCTGGGGTGAAGAGGAAAAAGAGCATGTTACTTTAGAAATAGAAATATTTTCAAAATGGAGTCCATTATGAAGGTGTCCACATTGTGCATGGGTGGGGTTATTTTCTATGAAATAGTAATAATGTACTACTTTACTTGCAAATTTAGCATATTAATGCTGCTGATGTACTCTATTTTCTTCAAGACAGCTTACCTCGTCTTGACTGAAAGCAGAATATTTACTTAGAACATTTTAGCTATCTGGTTAGATAGTAGAAAGAAATTAGAGTAAGATAAGAATGCTTAATATAGACACAGGTTATCAAAAGCAGTTCTTTAATCTTATTCCTGAATATTTTTAAGAATAAGATTGACTAAGGCATAGGAAATGTAACAGAGAGATAAGTCAGGTAACATAGATCAAATATATTATGAGAGCCTTAAATACAGCTGGAAAGATTAACATTTCACGCTGCAGGTAACTGGAGAGCGACTGACCGCTTCTGATCAGGAAAATTATATGACTGAAGCTGGGCTTTCATTGTATTATTTAACTAAGACAAGAATAACAATAAAAACCTTCTTTTCTGTGTTTTATCTAATTAATTATTACAATAACATTTAAGAAACTGTCACAATTAAATATTTAAGAAGCACAGTTATAGTCTCTCAAATATAGCCTTCCTGGCAGTGTTGAAGATTTGAAGTTTTCAAAAAGAATCTCTAACTTATAAGCCTGTAGAGACCTATTAGAAATGTAATTAAGATAATCGAAACTATCCTGGAGTTCGTACTTTTTTTCTGTGTAAATTGACACTTTAATTCAGTTTTGAATTAGGATTTATTTTTCTTGTAAGTAGGACTCAAGTTATTCAGAACACAGAATAGGAGTCCTACACTAGGAGGAAAAAGGGGGATTAAAATGTGAAACATTTTGAGGCTAAAAGAAAGTAATGGTAGTATTATTTGGTAATGACACTTTGATCTGCTGTTCAGCATTTGTAATCAGCATCAACTGATTTTTTTTTAACCAAATATAGGCCATTTTTGTTCTCATAAAATACAGCCTTGTAGGAACAAGAATTGCAGAAGTCATAACAGGGAAATGAAATTCACACGTGGCTACATAGTCATGATGCGCCCTACAGAAGTATCCTCAGAATGTGTATCTTGAGTCTGCTGACACAAGAGTTGTTTGTGCATCTGAAGCTGGTATGCTGCAAAATAATCAGGAAAATTACTTCCATCTGCACAGCCACTTTTTAAAAAAAAATTCAATAGTTGCTTGACTTTTAACATGAAAGCTTGAGTTGAAAATTTGAAGCAAAAAAAAAAGATTATCACTTTATTTTCAAGTTAAAACTGGAAGGGAAAATGCTTTTAGTTAATTGTGGCAACCTGAGCCATATTTGAAACAATGTGGTCAAGAGAAAGGACAATTCTAGATTCTGTCTAAAATAAAGAAATTATATTAAAAGTCTTTTGACTTAAGATAATCAAGTGGAGTCATTGCATGACAGTGAGCATGGTCTACAACAGCTGTCTTCTAATGTCAATTAGCAAATGTCTTCAATTTCCTTGAATCTGATGAGGAACAGTGTCAGTAGACCATTACTCAGAAGGTAAGGTAAGTGCCTGGTAAATGGTCAGCAGTGAGCTGGTCAGGCATCCATTTCTACTTCTGAGCCCCTAAAGACAAGCAAAACCTAGACAATCATAACTCCTTCAACCTATATGGCCTCTAATCTAATTTGGGAAAGGAAAATTGGCAGGCTAAGTGCAATGGACTTTATATGATGTAGCTTTTATACATGGATGCTTCTCATCTTTTCTCAGGGATAGAGGAGAGAGACTATTAACATCAATTCCTGACTGATTTAAGTGAATGGAATGCACAAGAAAGGACAGTACATTCCTATATTTGGCATCAATACTTTGACCCTGAGAGCTTCCAACATGGATAGGTGTGACTCATGATGTATCAACCTTAGTTTTGTCAATGTCAGATCAGTTTTTTTTATTAAACTGATTAGGTATTCATCAATTGTTAAGATACATGTGAGATATCAAATATCTCTTAAAAATGCATACAAATAGTTTGACATTGCTAATTGTGTTACACAGTTAATTGGCTATTTCTTTGCATACAAAAATAGCCCCATGGGTATCAGCATTCAGTAACAGGGACAAGGTAATTGGAGTAAACGTAAAAAAAATGTTATTAGCTGTGATGCTTAATAAATGTCCTGAACTATAGAGAAATACAAATCTACCATTTTCCTAAGATAGTATCAAAGCAGGCAAACAAAAGCAATACAAAACAAAAGCAAAAGGTAAAAATTGAAAAGTCAGAAAGAGAAAGTGAAATATCTTTAAGCTTGTCTGGAAAGGGTGCCAGACGTTCAGTCCGTAACAACATATTTTGCCAGAAATGCAGTGAATTTGTTGAAAAAGAGGTTTTCAGCTCACTAGAACAGCATTATTTCAAGAGTTCATTGGAGTACAACAAACATTATTATTGATGAAAACATTAGGCACATTCTGCCTTTGACTGACGGTATTGTTCCGTACTTTTCTTTCAACTATGAAGTATAGTCATTTGTTTTACTCTTAGCCAGAAAATTGTCATGGTCAAGAATATGAACTGGAGGCAGACTCTTCGGGTTCAGACCTCTTTTTTTGCCACTTAGAAGCTGGTATCTTTGGTCAAGACTACACCTTTTCATGCTTTGGTTTCTTTATCAGTGTAGTAGAGAAAATAGAACCTTCTTTATTATTATGACCGTTAGATAAGTTAATAACTTTAAAGGGCTTGGAATAGTGCTTCGCACATGATAAATGTCCAGAAGGAGTCAACAATTATTTTCATGAGCCCATCGTTATAAAAGCGAGATATATGAGTTAGATTGTTAGATTGTAAAGTTTTTGTTTTGGGACTTCAATTCCTAAAATCCTTCAGCTTCACATCTAAAAGAGAGGCGTTTGTAAATCCTTCTATAAACACAATCAGCCAATTCTTTCTGTAATAGGAAAGAAAAAATCTGATTCCATATTAGAGCTGTTCCTTTAGCGCTAACCCTGTGCTCTGTTTCATGTTGGTTCTGCACCTTTTGTAAAAGAGTGTTGTTTATAGCCTGAAATATACAGGACAGCCCATTCTCAAGGTTCTGATCTTTAAGGGTATAACACTTTTTCATTCATATAGAGATAAAAAGTTGGAGAACAGAGGATAACATTTGTCTTATTGAAGGAAAACCACAACCTGACCTACATGGACAGCTGCAGTAACAAAGGGTTCCAACACCAAGAAGTTTGCAACAACCAACGACACACACACACCCTTTTTAGTATAAAAGGAACCTCAGTTCTGACTTAGGGAAGATGGTTCTCTAGGACATTAGTCTGCCATCTTCTCAGTCTCCTGGCTTTCCAAATAAAGTTGTTATTCCTTGTTTCAACACCTGGTTTCCCAATTTATTGGTCTGTCGTGCAGCAAGCAGAATGAGTTTGGACTTGGTAACATTTTAGTAGAAGAGTACTTCAGTGCCTTCATATGATGTTATCTTTAATTAAAGAGTCTATTGTTTATATGAATTTCACTGAAAATTCTGAATTTCATTAGGAAACGGCAATCTCTTTGGTTCTACTTAGCAAAGGCATTGATTTGGAACCCTAATCTCTCATCTTCCCATGCTGGTTTGAGATATTTTACAAAACAGATCTTAATATATTCTAATATATATTAGTACCTATATTAGTGTATTTTAGAAGTAAAAACTAAGAGTTATTCTCTACAAGTACTTGGCTAATATGAAGGCTGATAGCCAAAGAGACCTGAAGGTCATAGTGAAAACGAGCCAGTGGTTTTGGCTTGCCCATTACCCATCCAGTTGAGTTTGAGAGAGAGAATGCTCTCCCGCTCTTTGAGAAGATACAATAGTCCAACTCCAGAGTGAATCTTCAGCTAGCTAGAGAATTAGACTATTAAAAAGACAGATATCAAGAAGATACTGCCAACCTTAATGTGTGCTACTTTTAAATTCCCTTTTCTCTTTCAATCGGGCAAAATCCTTGATAGCTGCCAACACTCAGCTCTAGAACCCAGTCATTCATTCATTCACTCAAAATTTTATTTATTATTTATTTGTTAAGAAGCTACATACCAGATAATTTTTCTTTCTCTTTCCCTGCCCTACCCCAAGATCTAAACTGTCAGCCAGTCCTGTCAACTCTAAATTTTGAATTCCTCTAAAATCCATTCTAAATATATTTCCTTCCCTCTATTCTAACTTCTACTAATCTAGACCCAATCACAATCATTTTATATTTATAAATCAATTACTTAGAATTCTTCCAATATTATTCTTTTATATTTTCCATAAAGAAACAGTAGTAAAATCACTTAAAATGGAAATTAAAACATTTGCTCTCCTATCAAAAACTGCCTTAAAATGAAGACTCAGCTCCTAACTTGCTGGACTTTGTGCAGTCCAGCTCCTGCTTACTTCTTGGTCTTCGTTATATGACATTCTCCTTGTCACTCAAGTTTTCGCGCCAACCTCAAAGGTTGGCCACATTGATAAAGTTGTTTCTCAGCCACTATCCCAAACACTATTATATGTTAACTACAGAACTTATCACCAGCTGATATTTTGAGTCTATCTACTTGACTACTATCTGTCTATCCCAAGTATAATTAAAACACCTGGAAATAAAAATCTGGCATTTTTTTTTCGAAACTGTTAAGTCAGTACCTAAAATAGTGCCTGGCACCTAGCAGATACTTAATAAAAATTGTTGAATAAATATTGAATGTTACTCTAGTCTTTGGTATCATAGATATCTCTCACAAAATGATTGTATCTAGAAAAATATTGTATGACATTTATATTTTCTTCTTATTTTCAAAGTACTTTTATATGTGTTACCTCATTTGATCATGACAACCCTTTGAAACAAATAAACTATTGATCTGTTTTGTCTTTTGGAGATTATAAATCACTCAAGGGAATCAATTTTTTATTTAAATATTTCACCATTTTAAACAAACTCAGATATTTATTATTTAAATAATGGTCCAGGTAAGAATAATTGCCTTCCTTCAGATGCCTTTACAACTGGAAAGTGCTATTTTTAGAAGAGTACCCAAGAACTCTGTGATGAACTGAAAGATAACTGAATGTTACTGTTCTTAATCTTCTCATATACAATCACTTTAAACTGAGGTCCAGAGAATGTAATTTACATTTTCAAACACGTGGGTAACAGTAAGGACTTGATTTCCATACTCCCTAACTGCTGTTCCTTCCTCATTACCAATCAAGCTGTCTTAGAATTGTATAAAAAAAAAAAACTATGCTTTGGTTCTTACTTCTTTTAGAATGCCTTCATGGATTGTATAAATCAAAGCTCTTAGAAACATCTGTAGCAGAAAACACAATAAAACTCTGGTCTTCAGTCTATTTGAATGAAATATTTTTACCCACTTTAAAACACATTAAAATAAATGTAGGGTTTTTTCCCTGTCATCCTTTAGCCAAATCCAATTGATTTGATTTTCCTAAATATCTTTCTAGCCATCCTTTCATCTTCACTGCCACAGAAGAGGCTCTCGTTCTTTTTTTATGTAGAATTTTCCAATAGTTCTGTCTTCATTTTAAGCCTTTCAAATGCAAGCTTGATATCATTTCCAGGTTCCTATTCTAAAACAGCAAAATTACTATGTTAGTACCCTCTTTAATATATTTTAATAATCAATAGCTATGAGAAAAGTTAAAGTCCACTAAATGGCACATAATAAATTTTAATATTATCTCCTCCAAATTCCTTTGTTATCTGCTTGACAAACCTGTCATCTCCTCTGATATTTGGGGCTTAACTACATATGTTAATCACGTCAGCAAGACTTTTCCGATGCCTTCTGTAGATTTTGGTTTCATTTTTCTCTGATGCCATAGAACTTTGTAGACACCACCATGATATGATGGATATACTGTGGTCATTTTATATAAAGTTTTATCTCATTTATTAAGTTGTGTTATGGTACTTGTTTATAGTCTTTTTTCACTTGGTGAATATTGTCTGAAGGTTAGAGGCCACGTCTTCTGCTTTTTTGTAGACAACTATCTTTTAGTTTAGAAAGTTTAGATGAACATGACCTGAATTAGTTTTTCTAGTCTCACTGGCTTCCAACATAATCTTTGGTTTCTAATCCTCTTGGAGGTGCTATCTTATAATAGTATTGAGAGAATTAAATGAGTTAACAGATGTGAAGTGTTTAGTACCTAGAATCAAATTTTATTCTTTTCTTTGTTAATGATGAGTAATGCGAATAATGCCTTAAGTAAAAGGGCCATTCTATTACCATTCAACCTCTTTGGGATGTAATTGTATGAAAGTCTTGAAGTTAGGATTATACTGGCATTTTAATAAAGAATACTGACCAAGAGACTTTTTTTTCTTTTCCACTTTATGTATTACGTTCATTAATCAATTTTATTACTTCTTGGTTTTCTGTATACATGCTTTCTCAGTAATCAGCTACAATTTATTCCACTGTATCTTTTTATAGCTTTTGTTACTGGCATCTTTAGATCAAGTGAGGCATTGCTTCACTTGACAATGACTTATTACAGTGGATCAAAATACTTACAAATAGAAAAAGATACCAAAGAGAGTGCTAAAATATTTCTCTTAAATTATTTTCTGAATTTAGCTACTATCAAAGGTAAAGCATTTTCTCAATATTAAGAGGATGTGCTGTCAAATTTTTCTAAAAGGGAAATCAAGTGTATTTCATAAATATCCCTTAAGGTGAAGTCTATTTGGTTTATCAAATCAAGTGATGCACTGTTTTGGCAGGTTTATGATTTTCATGATTTAAGTAATAGAATCTATATATTATCTGAAGTTTTCTGAAGTCAAAGATTTGTTTTACTGCCAATTTAATCCACTTATAAAGTCAAACGATGAGTTTTTCTTGAGTACTGTGTGAATTCAGGAGTGGAAGGTTTACTTGTTTCTTTTAAATGCATTTATTCTGAAGTTGATCAAAACCAAAATAAGCTTGGGGATAAAAATGGAGAACATCTTTATCTGAGAGTTCTATATTTATTCCCCTTCTCAAATAAAAAATGCATTCTCTATGTTGGTGAACCAAATTTGGTTATCATGCCCATCCTAAGCATTTAACTGAAATAGCTCTATACACATTTAGTTTCATCATTTTCTAAATAATACTCTGACTTTTTTAGATAATGTGCTGGTTAAAATAATTTTCCACTGAGCACACACACTGTGCTCAGAAGCCTATTTCAAAAAGCCTCCAAAGTATTGGATCAACTGTTACTAGCTTGAGGACTTTGCAGAGATATTTAGAGAAGCTGATATTAGCTTTGTGACCTGGTGACACCAAGAGACTTATTAATCAGAGTTTACTCCTTATATGAAATGGGAGGGACTCCTTGTTGTATTTGGATGGTCTGTCAGCAAAACTTATCTCTCTCGGGAACAAAAATCCCCCTCCATATAAAGCAGGGCTTGTGCCTGAAACTAAACTGGGAGTGTGGGTTAGTATCCAAAACAACACCAGTATTAGAGCAAATGGGATCCCAGAAGGCGCCAAGAGCATGTGATTAGTATCACACACTGACAAGAAGACAAATGAAATAGTTGTGTGATGTAGCCTCAGTCACTGAGACTGCTCAAATCTATGAAATGCCCCTACTGGGGATTAGCTGTACCATCTGGACCTATAGTATATGCAGGCCAGTCACAAAGTATTTCAAAACAAGATCTTCTTATTTTAGAATCCTGTTCTAAAATAGCAATTTATAAATATAAGCAGCTGGAGAGAGCCAGTGAACTTCCATTTAAATGAGCAATTTGGAGACACTATGACTCAAAATGTGTTTTCCAAATCTTTGATATATCAAATAGCCTTGACACTGGTAAGAGTTATACAGACAGCATGGATAGACAATGTCATAACACTTTTGAAGGTGGATTCTCTTCTGCACACGCCTATTTGCACAAATGCCCTCAGCTGGTCCTATAGAATCATGGCAAGCGTGAAAAATACTCTGGCGGCAAATTCCCATCAGTGCTGACTTTCTCCTTGTGCTTTTTATTGGAAAATGTTGTCCGGGGTCTTCTTCTTTGCTTTGAATAAACAAAAAACTTAGCTCATAGCCTTTTCTGATAGTAAGTACACCAGGAAAAAACTAATCTGACATATGGAAACGAAAGCCTCATTACTTCCTTAAAGTTCCCCGGGGTGCATCTTTATAATTTACTCAGTGAGAAAGCCTGAAATTGAAATTCTGAAAAGATCACTCTTTTAATTGCCCCCAAGGCTAGCCAAGTCTGGTTTCCAGAGCCATTATCATCCTAGGCAATTGTATTTAATCCCATAGTAAATCAATGATTATTATTCACACTTGATGGAGACTTTGGAGAAATAATATAAATAATTTTAAAATAATATTATTATATGTAATACATTAATACATAATAATAATATATAAGTAATATTTGAAACACACCCAAAAAACTATACCTACATTGTTTAAAAGACAAATTTTAATTTTAAACTCTTCATTTGCAGAAAACACTTTAAAGTAAGGATGTGGAGGCAATTGGTGCTAAGTGACTGCTATCATTATGTAACTTGATAATTTTCACATTGGTTAATAGCACATAATAATGGTGGTAATCAGGGCCATAGATGAATACTTAGCCACATCAGGAAACACAACCAAGTTTCATTTAACTCTATAGGGAATAAATGATGGGGAAATCCATTCCTCGGGAGAGGTAGGAGGTGGATAGATAATTTCTGAACATGATTACTGAAATAAATATATTATCTAGTGTGGCTGTGATAACTTATTTTTTACATTTAATCACTATATGTGACACAGAGAAATGTATTTGCTGTATATTTTCACTTTAAACTCAGGATATTCATCTCATAGTGAGCGCTAGGACAAAAGGGATGTTGTGGAAACAAGGCACACCGAAAGACTGTGAAGGAAAATCATCTTTAATAATCATGCTTCCATTGCATTTTGCATGATTTCTGGGAAAAAATAAATAAGTCTTTTTTACTTTATGGAGAAGGATAGCAAAGGAAAAAAGATGCAGAGATAGTGTATTGTATAATGACGCTCCTTGGATGTCTCAGACTCTTCCTTAACAGAATTTTCAACAAGGAAAATTTCAACATGGATTTCCAACATGGAAAATACTCATCACAAAAGACATCTGTGTGCAGCTGAATATTAGCAATAGTGCATATTAATGCTCTATTTGGTAAAAAGCCAGTGGTGACATGATATTTGAAATGATTATATTATTTTTCCTACATTATTGCCTTTCTATTACAGCAAGAAACTTGTGGTAAGCTAGATACTTGACTTATTTTGAGCATGTCACTTTCCGTGATGTGCTCTGTGCTATTCCTACAGAGATGGTTCACTTCTACTCCCATATGCTGATCTCACTCCCACCAATTCCTCAAATGTTTCATAAATATTCTAAACCCTGCCCTGGCTCCCCAGCTCTTGGCACTCTGTCTCTATACTTAAACCCAGAGACAAAAAAATGAAAAATTAAAATTAAAAAATAAAGTCTAGCTTTTAAAAGAATTAATTACCATCCTCTCTCCTACCCCTCCAAAAAAAAAAAAAAATACACAGAAAGTATTAAAAGGAATAAAATCATATGGTTACCAGGGTGCAGTTAGTCTGTTTGTAATTGAAAAAAAAAGCAAACACATCAGTCTCTTCACATGATTATACATCTACAGGACTTTCATGTATCTTCAGAAATCATATTGCAGAACAGGAACAGATTTGTTTTCATAAGGGCACTAACGCCTGTCCGAAAAAAGGCTCAAGCCTCATAAATTTAGGAGCTAGTTCTAGACAGGATGGTTCTGTTTCTGTTTGCTAGTTTGTCTGTGTTTGTTTCAAAAACAAAGATTACCTTGTTTCTATTCCTATGCTATTTTTACTGTGGTATTTGATGTGCTTAACCATAATGGAGGCAGAGAATGACTCAGTTTTTCTTATTCAATTTCTAGAGCTTTTATCATTTGAATAATCATCTGGAATTTATTTATGATGACTAAAATTATTATTGAGGTTTTTGGTGTTGTTTGACCTTGATCAGAGGTCTTGAAATGGGTAATATGGTGCTTTTAAAGAGAGTTATCCAAAGAATGATTGACTATATTTTGAACACTGAACTGATGGATGTGTGCTAATGGGTTGCCAAGCTGATGAGAGATATTAATCAGTAGTTGGGCATCAACCAGTGGAGACAGTAATGGAATGTATTAGTGCAATGGCAGTGCAAAGAATAAGGCACCTCATGTGAATCTATGCTCTAGAGAGGCAATTATGTTTAGAGGGTGTGTTCAAAGCCACCAGAATTAGCTTTTTATGTTTGGTTTTTACCTTCTCTCTTTACTACCCTAGCCATCACTAGCTTTATTCTCCAAACATAGTGCCCATGACTTCTTTCTTTTAAATTAAAAAAAAAAGCTTTGTTGTTGTTGGGGTGGTGGTAGGGGGAAGGAGGTAATTAGATTTTATTTATTTATTTATTTATGTATTTATTTATTTCTTTATTTATTGAGGTACTAGGGATTGAACCCAGAACCTCGTGCACGCACTCTACCACTGAGCTATACTCTCCTCCCCCTTGCCCATGACTTCTTATGATAACTTTGTTAAGTGGAAATTCTCAGCACTAATTGGTATCTATGGACAAGATAAAAAATTTATCTTAATTTTTTTTTGTGTGTGATTTAAAACTGGGAGACCAAGGCAGAAAATTTCTCTACAAAAGAGATACCCCTCAAATCATGAAGCTTTGGAAGACATAAATAAATAGAAATAGAAAGGCAAGAGAAAGTGAGTTAAGTTATTTAGAGGTGGCGCCAGCAGTATAAGCAGCAGACAGAGACAAGAGTGATTGAGTGTCTATGGAAGCAGAGCATTGGGGCAAAGACCTGCAGAGGCACATTGCATTCTGATACATGATTTCTATCCTTGGAAAAAATCTGGAAGGGAGGTCAGTTCCATGATATCTTCACTTCCAGGAATATTCTTGTCCAATAAATAAAGGTATTCTGCTCCTCTTTCCCTGTTACCTGGAAGAGACTAACATAGACTAAAGTTAATTTCATCCAACAATTTCAAGCTTCTGCACTGGATCCAGCAAAAAGTGCCATTACATCAGTCAATATGCCTATTTAATGAACAGCTATATGCTCACTCATTCAATTAAAACCTGAATCACTTAATTAATACAGAACCTACCAAATGCTGAGAACAAATATACATGAAAGTTTCAGTGTTTGTCCTCAAAGCATAGAAGAAAGTTAAGGAAACAGATAAATGTAGATAAACACAGCAGGAAAGAGTGGTATGTGGAAAGCGGACACGGAATGTTAGGGGAACACATCGGATGGATATTTAATTTCATCTGAGAAGTGATGGAAGCATTTCTGGGGGAGATGACATCTGAGCTGATCCTAAAATGATGTAGAGTGGTCAGCTCGTTGAAGAAGGGGAATTTCTTTGGTAAATCATTCATGCCATTTTTTTAACACCAAATTTTAGCATGTGGGCCAAGCATACTGCTTTAAACTGCAGAGTTGCTAGTCTAGGGGCAGCAAGTTAGAAATAAACAAACAAACAAAGGAACAAATTATATTCTATTAATCTAAATCCTTCTGTAACCTATGTCAGTGTCTCACTTTTTTCCTCACTGCAAATGGAGAACTCGTGGGAACCGAAGAGAATGCAGCATGTTAGGGAAGCACTCCTCATTTTCCCAAGAATCCAAGCTTTACGATACTGAGAGTGGAATTTAGACCCACATCTCTCATCTGCAATTAGGAAACTCAAAAAGCTTTGAAATATTTTTTGGTTCCTTATTCAAGAGAAAACCTTGACCTGAGAGGAATTAATGTGAGGCTATTAATAGTCTTTCTTTGTCCCATTTGTTGTAAATGTTGGTATATTTCAATTCGGGTATTTTAATATATTTGATTATGGGGCACAACCCATGCCACTTTGGAGATACAACGTATTTAGTGCACATAAAAACAATACATCTTTTTAAAATCTAAAATATTCTGAATTCAGAAACACATCCAGCCCCAAACTTTTAAAGTCTCAAAATGTCATTTGTTGATGTAGGAAAGAGAAGAAAAGGAGAGCTAAGTGTAGCCTCTTGAGTTGTGTAGGGGAGGAGGTACCACTGTGCCCTCCTTCCTCACCGTCAGTCACCACCTCTCCCCCGACCCAACACATACACCTACAAACATACATGTATATGCAGCAAAGGGAAATCCTAATGCATAAATGGTAAACCTTAGAGCTAGAGTGAGGGTATGTTAGAAATGATTACTAGCTTGAGATTAAATTTCAAAACCCATTAAACGACCATAAACACCATTTCTTGACAGGAAAGGAAACACTTTTTATTTATGCCAGACACCATACCATATCCTAAGAATTTACACATGTGTGTTTCTCCAGCTGGACTTGCTTCATATTAATTGAGCCTAGGGCTAGTTATCCAGCTGTAAACATAGACTAATAAATAAAATGATCACCTGTCTAGGACTCAGGAAATCTGAATTAAGCTGTGATTCTGTCAATGATTAGCTATACAATTTAGCAGTTGCCTTATCCATCCTGACTCATGATTTTATTTGTCATATTCATTCCATTCATTCACACAAAAATTATTTATTAAGTACAATAATCTTCCATGTGATGATGAATTTGTGCTTCATAAACTCCAAAGCTTTTTCTAGCTCCAACATTCTTTGTGTTTATCTAATATTTAATTTTAAAATAAAAAAGTATTTATTTCATCAAGTGAAAAGCATTGTGCAGTGAACTGTGATATATTACCACCTAGATTCTTTAGTGAATAGCTTTCAATGTTTAGTCTTTTATATATATATATATACATATATATATATATGTATCTCTCTACCTGTCCTTTTTTCTATTCATTTATCATTCCATCTTTTTTTTGTTATCCTATTTAATTTTGTGGGGTAGTTTGACATCTGAATAGATTGTATTTAAACAGGATAAGAATGCTCTAAGTTACTTCACTGCCTCCATTAAGTTAAGGAATCAGCTTCTTATACAAGCCATTTAAGAAAAGTATTATGGGAGCCACATAGTATAGCGCCTCGTCCAAGAAAATCAAGAATTGAGGTGACTGGAAAATGGTAGAGGATAAAGGACAATTTATCCAGAGCACCGTTAGTCAGCAGGGGAAAAAAAAAAAGCAGAGAAAAAAATATATATATATTATATATATATTTAAAAAAATTCTTTAACAAGAGGGCTTAAATGATGTCACAGCAACAGACTTTTACCTTGTTTTGCCACATTCTTAAGACTTGTTACCATACAGTTTTAGTCATTTTGGGCAGTTATAACAAAGTACTTTAGACTGGGTCGCTTACAGCCAACAGAAATTGATTCCTCACAGCTCCGGAGCCTGGAAGTCCGAGATCAGGGGGGCAGAACGGTGATGGTCTGAGGAGGGCCTTCTGGGTTGCGGACTGCTGACTTCTTATTGTAACCGCACGTGGTGGAAGGAGTGAGAGAGTTCTCTAGGGTCTCTTTTAGGAGGGCATTAGTCACACTCATAATTATCCCGAAAGACCCCACTTCCTAATACCATCACACTGGGAGTGAGGATTTCAAGTATGCATTTGGGGAGACAAGAACATGCAGTCCACCACACATACAGTGCTTCAAAAGGCAGTATCTGGGATGTAAGACCCAAGTTCACGCTCACGTTTAATCCATTCTCCCTGTCCACTACCCCTCACAGTTTGTCTTATATCCACATTTAGCTCTCCAGAGATTTCTCTAAATAGCTTTATATCACATTAACTAATCAATACCCATTTGAGGTAAGCTCATTACCATTTCTACACTTGATGAAACAGATGTAAAAAGGCTGAGTAGAGACGCAGCCAAGGTCACCTCACTTGAGATTCGAAGGGAACATTTTATATTTGTTCCACTACGATGCTTGTATACTCTCTGTTCTAATAATATCACTGTTTCCTGGGGAAAAGGCAACATTCAGATTTTGACCATACATTCCCAGCAAGTTATCTGTGATCCCTGCGGCCTCCGAGAATTCAAGAAATTGAGGATAGATTCTGAAACTTGTATCAGGGATCTGAAGGAACCCAAGATAGGAATTCTAGAAGTTTTAGGCAAGTGAGCTAAATAATTGGGAACATTTGCCTGCCCCTCCTTTGAAAACTCTTCCTCCCTGCTTTTGGAGAACTCCCAACTGAGTGGTGGTTGGTGAAGTGCACGTCTTTTTATGCCTCAAAACAGCACACGTCACTTTTCCAGCTGCAAGGACAGCTCACCTACATGCACAGAAACTAGGTATAGCCATTCAAATGCACCCATTTCTAGATGTTGAAGTAAAAGGCAATTAATGTTTTCTCTCCTACATATATATTTTTCATTTAAGATTCTTTTCCATAATATGTTATTATAAGAAATTGAATATATATGGATGTATAACTGAATCACTTTGCTGTACACCTGAAACTAACATTTTAAATCAACTACACTTAGATAAAAAATTAAAAAATAACAACAACAATGACAAAATTAATTAGCTTTTCAGGCTTTAGACTTATCCTTGTGAGGAGAAGCAATTAATGACGCAAAAGGCAACTACTGACATAGGAGACTAATTTCTAGTGATGATGGTGGTGGTACTTGCAGGCAGTTGCTAGGAGCCATGTGGTCAGTGGTTAAGACTGTGTCATCCAGTGTCTGGAGCCGGCAGAATTGGTGGATTGAGACATGTTGTTCCATGGGAGGGATAGAGATGATGTCATCATGCTGTTGGTTCTCAGACATGTTTTTGGCCCCAAGGAAATGATATTTAACTTTTGTTCCTTGTCTTTTTCTGAATCTGTTTTTTTTTCCTTTCTCTTGATATTGTGATGAACTTACTCTCTCTTGAATAAATCTATATTAATAATCTATTTAAATCAGGTCAAATCAGTTTCTGTTAATTATATTAAGTATTTGATTGATATAGGAATTGGGGTAAGTACTAGTTTCAGACACAAATTTTCAGGAAAATGATGGGATTCATTTTCTGTCTCTGCCATAACAAACTGCCAGGAATTTAGCAGCTTAAAACAACACCAATTTATTATGTCACGTTCTGAAGGTCAAAAGTCATAGCATAGTGTAGCTCTCCTTAGAGTGTCACCAGGCAGAAATCAAGATGTTGTCAGGGTTGCATTCTTTTCTGGAGGCTCTGGGAATAAATCTGCTACCAAGCTCATTCAGGTTGTTGATTGAATTCAGTTCCTTGAGGTTGTAGGACCAAGGTCCCTGCTTCACTCCTAGAGGTTGCCTGCATTCCTTTTCTTCCTTTACTTGTGGTCCTCATTCAGCACCAATGGGTCAAGTACCTCTCATGCTTCAGCTCTTTCCAACTTCTTCTCCTGAATCTCACTCCGGGGAGAGAATTCTTTGTCTTTAAGGGCTCATGTATGCTAAGTCCCACTGGATGATCTAGGTTAATTTCTTTATTTTAATGTCTGTAGCCTTAATTATGTCTTCAAAGTCCCTCTTGCCATATGACAGGAAGCATTCACAGGATGCAGGAATTAGGGTGTGGACATCTTGGTGGCCCTTCCACCTACCACAGTGTAGTTTCAAGATTTATTATCTGGTTCAATTAAGACTGAAGATCCTAAAAAGGGAAAAGGTCTGGAGACCCAAGATCTTTAGGGGCAAAGTTAGTTACATTATCACCCATGGTTTTTGGAATGAAATGCTGTTGAACACAGAGCTTTAAGGTGACCAACACTAAAAGAAAGAATGACAAAAATTCAAGATCTCTGGGATAGACTGGCTTCTAATCACTCTACAAATCTTAACAAAATAAAATAATCAGGAAAGTTTTCTTAATTTTGGCTCAAGTCACAGATAAGAATTGAATGAGTTTCTGTAAATGTGTTAAATTTTCTTATCATTTAAAACTGGATGAATGAGGTAGCTCAAATTCAAGTGCAAAGTTTGACAATTAAATTTACTTTGTTACAACGTTGATCAAGTTTACAATTTCCCTGGCTTGTTTTTTTGTTTGCTTTTGTTTTTGTTAAGAAAACAACAAATGCACCCCAATGTTCATAGCAGCACTATTTACAATAGCCAAAACATGGAAACAGCCTAAATGTCCATCAACAGGTGACTGGATAAAGAAGATGTGGTATATTTATACAATGGAATACTACTCAGCCATAAAAACCGACAACATAATGCCATTTGCAGCAACATGGATGCTCCTAGAGAATGTCATTCTGAGTGAAGTAAGCCAGAAAGAGAAAGAAAAATACCATATGAGATCGCTCATATGTGGAATCTAAAAAACAAAAACAAAAACAAACAAACAAACAAAAACAAAGCATAAATGCAGGACAGAAATAGACTCATGGACAGAGAATACAGACTTGTGGTTACCAGGGGGGTAGAGGGTGGGAAGGGATAGACTGGGATTTCAAAATTGTAGAATAGATAAACAAGATTACACTGTATAGCACAGGGAAATATACACAAAATGTTATGATAAATCACAGAGAAAAAAATGTGACAATGAGTGTGTAAAAAATAAATAAATAAATAGCTATTGGGAAAACAACAACAAAAAAAAGAAAATAGTAATCAAAACCTATGTTAAAAAAATGGAAAAAACAAGTCGCATATCATGCTGGTTGTAAACATGACTCATATCTACATCTTAAACCTTGAAAAAAATGCTGATCTTAAATGAATTTAAAGATTTCTGCCATTTATAGCTTTGTGTATGCAGATATGTGTGTATTTACAGGTATGTGGTCTTCATGAAATTGTGCAATAGATTAATCCTTGTGTTTGCCATCTGAGCCTGGTTGACAGCACCATGTGCTAAAAGTATAACATTGTTAGAAGGATATACATTTACTTTGTGACCTTGGGTTGGCCATTGATTTCTTAGTCATGACACCAAAAGTAGAAGTTGCAAAAAGGAAAAAAAATAAAATAAAATTGACTTCATTAAAATTAACTATTTTGTGTGTCAGCTGATGATATCAGTAAAATGAACAAAAACCTTTTGGAAGAAAAAAAAGAAAACAACAAAATAATTAGGAAATAAGGAGTACTTGAAAATTGGAATGGAAAATATATAGTAAGAGGAAGAACAAATCCAACTACCCCAAATCTTCAATACATTGTCAACTAAAATCATTCTCTTACTTTAAAATCTTGATTGAGATAATTACCTTGCAAGGGAAAGTCATTTCCTATACACCTAAACTCCATCATCCATCGCTGTCTCCAGAGCTTTAAATACTAAATACTGTTAGATTCCCCCTCTGGGGATTGAGTGGCGTGTGTCTGTGAGTGTGTGTGTGTGTGTGTGTGTTTAGGTCAGTAAAGCCGACATCAGATGAAGATGAGTCAACACCAAAAGAACTGCAATACATTTATCATTCCAGTAAAAAATCCAGTAAAAATACATGTGGAAATTGCTTCAGAGAGTGTTACATTTGGTAAAGAGGAGTATAATTGCCAAGTGGGTTTTGATTACTGAAATATTACCTAAGATTTTAGGTTAATTGTCTTGGTTAAACAGTTTAAAATATTTCTAATTGTCATCTTGATTGACTGACCAAAACCTGGACTCAGTAGTGACTTACTCTAAAAGAATTCGAAATGTCAGAAGTTCCTGGTATATTATGGAAACAGGGATCTAAAAACTCAGGTGCTAAGGTAGAGTTATCAGGCATTACTTTTCTCTCCACCTCCTCCTGATTATGGCCCTGAGAATACTTGGGGTCAAACTAGGAAGGCCAGTATCTGTGAAATACATTTTAGTGGCTGCTCTCTACAGGTCAGTACTCCTCAGTAGTTAAAACCAGCTGCCTCATTTATTGATGTGATCTTAAACTAGTTTCTTATCCCCTATATGCCTCAGTTTTCCCATCTATAAAATGGGTAGGGGGGTAGCCGTGGCTACCAGAGATGGATGTGATGAGAATTATATATGATAAATTTGCAAAACACGTAACAAGTGATTGACACATAGTAAGTAGTGTAAGAGAGTTGTTAAATAAAATAATACAGCTTTGGACTTCTGCTTCAGGTCAAGATGGAGTACCAAGTACCAAGTAGATCTGCTCACCTGAAATGTCTAAAATTTTGGGCAAACTATATGAGAGAAATCACATTCAAGTCATTGAACAGCAGGCAACAAGGGTCAGAGACCCCTGAGAAGTGAGAAACAAACGAGGTGAGACCTATAATTGCCCCAGCCTGAAGAAAGATTCCAGGCAGTGGCTCTGGAAGGGGATCCCAGGCAGAGTCAACCAGACCTCTTCAGTTGAGGAGACAGAGCTGTGAGGATGACAAGGTGGTCAGAACGTACAGGTCCCCAGAGTATTGGGGAGGAGGAAGGTGCAACTAACGACAACTCCAGACAACTGCAGGGGGTCACACTCAAGTACTCAGATCAGCACGTGCAGGTGAGGAAACTATTCCGGGCTGGGGAAAGACAGCTGTAAGGATTAGAGTGAAAAGTCTGGAAGTTCACACAGGGCAGAATGAAAATGATAAAAGATGGAAACTATATAAAGGTATGAAGAGAATCAGAAATGGTTAATACATGCGTAATTATAATTAAAAAAATTTTATCCCCTCCATAGATAATCAACTGTTCAAAGAAAAGACAGTAACAATGGATAGAAAGTTTATAGCATATATAGAAGTTAAATTTATAAATAATAAGAGCACAAAGGCCTGGAGAAAAGAAATGAGAGTATGCGATTGTAAGGTTCCCCTACTGTATGTGAAGTAGTCAAATAAAACTTGCGGATGAATGTGATCAGATAAATATGCATCATGTAAAGCTTAAAGCAACCACGTAAGTAGGGCAACAAAAAGAGCTAGTAAGTCAACAGATGAGATGAAAAGACAGAAAAAGTCCCAATTAATCCAAAATAAACAATAAAAGAGGGAAAAATGGCTAAAACCAAATATAATATCATAAACTCACTTTCCATTTTCTTCTATTTTATTTCCTTGGAGAGTTCTAATTACTTATGTTTTTTTGTCTTTTGTCTAAATCAAAGGGCTCATGCAAATTTCTACAACAACTCCACTGTTTAGTATTTATAGCTTTAAATCCTTTCTTGATCCCGGTGTAATGGAGCAGTGAAGTGAAAATCCCTTGATGATACTCCAGGTCTCCTTATTTTCATGTTACTTTTGTTGCTACCAACCCACGCAAAGGGGAAGTTTGATCTTGGCTACATTTCCAAGCCTTACTATTTTCATTTCTATTCTCTTCTCTTCCTCAGGCATGGTGTACTTTACTTCAGCTACTTTACTGGAGTTAAAGCAAAGCAAAATAGGACCAAATACAGGCAAGCAAATCGGAGACACACAGAGTGTTTAGTGCCAATCATTTGTCTATCTTGTCCATTGCTATTTCTTCAGAACCTGTAGCACCCATGGAATGTTTATTGCTGCTCAAGTAGTTTTGAATGAATGAATGAATCTTAGATTATACAGTTTGTATATTTTCGAAGTTGTAGTGTCTTCTTTCAGGCTCTTTGAATTTGTGATTTTTATTTTAATTTTTTTTTGGCAGAAAGAAAGAAACATGAATGTTGGGTTTAAATATTTAAATATATTTAAATAGTCATGTGATCTTGGATGAGTTCTTTAACTTCCCTGAGTCTTAGTTTCCTCATTTGTAAATAGAACAGGTTTCCTGTTAAAACATAAGCTGAGGCATATTAAGATTTTTAAGAGTTTATTTGGGCAAAAATTAATCAGAATCGCAGAGCCAAACTGAAGCGGTTAGGAACAGTCCGTGGTCAGGAGCTAGTGGAAAGACTTTTATAGAGAAAAAGTAAAGCAAAAAAGTGATCTGATTGGCTGTATCTTAAGCATTTGCCTTATTTGGAAAAGCCAAGTTGTCTGAGCTTGATTGTCCTTAGATTTTAATTTTTAACCTTGAGGCGATGACACATGCAGGTTTCAGTTTGCTTTCTAGGCTGCTATGGTATTAGAAGCACCTCAGTCAAATGTCCTCCTTGTTTAATTCAAGAAACCACTGTAATTACCTTGAAGTAAGTGGTTGGAAGGGTAAAAGAAGTTATTTTCTTCAATGCCAATGGTAACTATGGATAAAAACAAAAACAAAAAACACATTCCTTTTATAAATATTTCCTTCTCTTTTCATTTTCCCTGATCCATGAAGGACTGAAAAAAAAATTATGTGTCTTCATTCTCCTAAGTCACTAAGATGAAACAATGCAGTTTTTCACTCTCTTGAGTTTGCAGTTCACTGCACGCTTTGGTTTCCTTCTAATGTCCCAGCTCTCCATACATTTTCCACTGGCCTTGTTAATGTACTGTCTTCTACCTTCTGACTCAGTGAGCTTAATTAACTCAGTTCTGGTATTACCTATTTGCTGACTCATTTTATCTCCTACAATTCCCCCCCAATCTTTTTACTTTGCACCTGGCTTCAGCATATCTCTTTATATGCTTATTTTTGTATCCTTGTGGACTCATGAAGTAGCTCTTTTTAGTTCTTCAGAATGAAACACACATTCACTTATAAGCATAAATTTATAAAACTTAAGGTGATCTGAGTTTGACTAAGAGAATCACTCCTACTTGGGGGGAAAAAAGAATATTTAAAGTCTTCTCAACAGTGAATACAGAAAATGGAACTCATGAAATTAGGAAAGTTAGAGTGACAGAGAATATCGGCAAGAAAACATGTTTAAGAGCAGGGAGGAGAGAAAATGGGCTAATTACCTCAAGGGCACTCACTAGTAGAGATGAGAAGACTGGAGATCCAGGAATAAAAACAGAAGAAATTGTTGGAGGTGTGGCATTAAATATTTCTACCTGACTTCCAATTTAGTTCTTGAATATCTAAACAAAGAATATCTAACATTTAAGGTTGTAGTTGTGTACAACAGGGAAAGATTCTGCCAGGTATGATTTGAGGTTATGACTGGAGAGACATATAGAAGCTTTATCTCCAGGTTCTATATCGAAGGCTGAATGGGAGGCTTCTTTAAATAATTCCTGTGTTTGCTTGGAGGAAGATCATAAGTAATAGGACTTTCTGCCTATATCAACATTAAAGAGTTAACCTGGAAATGTCAATAGAACTTTTTACTAGCTTTCCCATAGAGCGTAATTAAGCTTAGAAACTTTTAACTCAAATAAAAATGCACAACACAAGAGAATAAATATCCAGAAACCAGCTTCATTTAATTTCTCCTCAAGGCATTGTCTCTCAAAGTGTTGTCTACCACCTACCAGCTACACCCTGGGTGTTTGTTAAAAATGTAGGTTTCTAGGCTATCTAGTTCCCACAGAATCACTGAACTAAAGCATAGAAAAAATGAATTAAGGTAGCAGTGCTTGATTTAATAAGAATATGATGTTCAAAGTACCCAAAAGGTATCTGACTGTTCAAACATTGGTGCTACACTTGGTTTAAGCTATTTTTAGTTTAGTAAATGAGCAAAACATCATATTCTAGTCCTAATTATGTTAGCAGGTATGCACCAGGTAATCAACTTGACTGAATATCCATCTTGGGTTCATACAGGATGTGTGAAAATGATTAAGGTTAAAACTCCCAGCCTTACTTATCATGGCAAGGGGGTGGGGGTCATAGAGCAGCAGTTTTTGGAGGAAGACCTTGTCTCGTTAGTTGTATGTCAAGATGATGCTTTATGGGCATATGGTAGAGGCCTGTGTTCAGATGTAGTTACACAGTTTAGTATAAAGAGTCAGGTCCCTAATGAGACAGAGAACATTACCAAATACTCTGAGTATGGGAGTATTACAGAAAGTTAAAGATTGAGTATTTAATTTTATAATTCTACCCTCTTGAGCCAGTGGAAGTAAGCCATCTTTTCAAGCACTTGCAAACAGAAACCTCTCCACTGTTTGTCCACATCTCCAAGTGAGATGGTTCCAATTATGGCAAGACTTTTTAATACAATATGGTTTTCAGTCGTTCAACAAAAATTTATTGGGCACCTATTCTCTAGGCACTGCGGAATTTGGTAAACAAGAGAGAAAAATCTTGCTGATCTAGTAAATCTTACATTGAATGGAAGACACACCATTCCTGGTTGCTCCATTCTCATAGTCCTCAGAAAGCAATATGCTACTGTCAGAACTTCCACTATTCTGGACATACACCTCCAGGAGGTTGTTAGGGTCACTGGCAACCATACCAACCTTGTTGTTCTGTTAATTTTATAATCGACTGAAACTGCCAGTGGTCAAATTTCAAAAATCAGAGGATCACTAGCAGAGAAGGCTAATATTGTTTGGGAACTAGACTCTGCCCAAAATGGCAATAAAAATATTGAGGGGATTGATGGAGTAATACATGCTGAAAGAGAATACAGTCTACTCTGAATTGAATGGTTGTCAAAGTGTCTTAGTCAGGGATCATTTTATCTCCAAATAATGGGACCCAATCAACAAAGCTTGGGAATCTAAAGGTGAATTTACTGGAAGGAGGAAGCTAGGTCTCACAGAGAAAAATGGTAACAACAAGGATTTATAAGATAATAAATTTGGGGACCAGAAAGTAAAGAAGTCATGGTCTTTGGTTTACACTTTGTACATATTACCCATGTCTTTATTCTCTCTGCTTATGCACATCCTTTGTTTTATTAAATAAATGACAAATTCACTTCCAGCTTCTTGTTGCCTTCTTAAAGCTCTATTAATGTATAATTGATACACAAGAAGTCACACAAATTAATGTACACCTCTAGATGAGTTTGGACATACACATATATCCATAAAAACACCGCTCCAATCAAAGTATTAAACATATCCATCATCTCCAAAAATGTTCTTCTGTTCTTTTGTTGTTTGTTGTTGTGTGTGTGTGAGTGTGTGACAAGAACACTTAATGTGAGATCTATCCTCCTATTTCTAAGTGCTCAAGCACTCTGTTACCTATAGATAATACGCTGTGCAGCATATCTCCTGAACTTACCCATCTTGTACAGTTGCAACTTTATATTCTAAGCAAAAACCCCACACTTCCTCCTTTCAGCCCCTGGAAACCACCACGGTATTTCCTGCCTCCATGTGTCTGATTATTTGAGAAACTCCATACAAGTGGAATCATGTAGTATTTATCCTATCAAATACCCAACAGAAATTACATAGTCGCTTCAGTCTCAGGAGAGTAATTGGTCCAGTTTACAACCAAATGTTTATTGCTAGTCCAGTCCAGGATGATCATAGTGACAAGGTCCACACGCTCCCTGCATGGATCATATCTGGCAAAATCTCAATCTCATAAATCTTACCATCTGACTTCTCCATACATACAAGCAGAGGTTGGATTTTTCTCGGGAAAATTATACAACTGTGTGAAATATTTTCAATGAAGTATGTCATTGAAGAAGTCAAAAGACACTGGGACATGACCAATGTAGAAACAAATCTTGCATTACAAGTCTCCCTTTTCTGCAATGCCAAGCCTTCATATCTCCTCTCTCCAGAAAAAAATCTACCTTCCCTCTTCACCCTTACTTGGGAATCACTGGCTCGACTCATAGTTCATTGTGAAAACAGGAACCATCACCTATAAGCTTCTGCACCTCCAGGCCACCCTGAACATCATCATCATCATCATCATCATCATCATCATCAATTACAGCACTAACTATGGCATCAACAGTAACAACAGCAACTGCACCTGTATCATTTCTTTTTGTTTTCCATCTGTTACAATGGGAGAGGTCACCCATCAGTTCCCTTGCTGGCACTTATGGTCCCATCTCCTTTTACCTAACAGACTTTTTTTCCTTCAGCTATCCTTATTCTCCTGCACTATTAATCTTTTCTCTGTGGTCATAACCAGAAATCTGTCTGTCCATCTAGTCAAATACTGTAAAGCATATATATAATGGCTACAAGCACAGGGTGTAATGTTCTTTTGAAAATTTTCATAAGAAAAAGGTGGAGAAAAAAATCAAAGTTTACAAATTTAAAAAAAGTAAATACATAATAAATATAAACATGGGAATCCCACTGAGATCCAGAGGAGCTGAACTTTCAACCCTAAGGGATAATTTATGCATTGTAATTTCATCTAATAATATTTAATTGCAGTGTTATTAATGTCTTCAAGCTACCTTTCAGGGAGTATATTAAATGAAACTGTGATGAGAAACTTAAGTTATAGTCTTAGATATAAAATAAACTTTTGCAGAAGTTTTGTCAATATCAACTTAAAATTAAATTGAATTAAAATTAAAAATTAAGTTAAACTCAAAAATTAAATAAAAATTTTTAAATGTCAATTTCAGTCAATAAACAAAATTGATACCAAAAAATCTTTAAATTCCTTTATGTATTCTGATATATATATATATATATAGTATATTCTCGCATCTATATGATATTTAGAATATAGACTATATCTAGTATATTCTAATATATATTATGCATTCTAGAGTATATATACACATATATATTTTAGTATATATTACATATCAAACTTAATTATGTCTCTTAGATACTCTTCCAAGGGAAAAAAATACAAAATCAATTACCAATCCCAAAGCTAACTTTTGTCCTAAAATATATGAAATAATGAGATAAAATGGGATATAATATTCCCTATTCCACACAGTTGCTGTGAAAATCTAATGAGATAATCCAAATTCTTCACAAAATGCATTAAAAGAGATGATATATAAAGTATCTAAAATAGTTCTGTACGTAGTAGGTATCTAAAAAATGTTAGCTTTGGTTCTTCCTCTCTTCAGCATCTTATTTTTTAAAAAATAAAATTCTAGGTGTGGGGCATCAGCAATCCAAGGATGGGTATATTTTCATGGAAATAAGGCTACAGTCACAACCCCTTAACTAGAGTGCTTTCTTTAAATTCTCATTGAGCTGAACCTTGCTTTCTTCTCAGGACTAAACTAAGATTCCACCTTATTAAGACTGGGTTAGGAAGCTTTCCAATACCCCTTGTCTCCTGATTGTAAAGCTCAATTATAGGTATACCAGTCTGTCGTCCCTATTTGAACACAAATCGTTTAAGAATAAGATCATATTTCCATCTCCTAACTTAGTGTCTTATTTAGAGTGGATCCTAAACAAATGTTTATTGATTAAATGACTTGTTTTATGTGTGATGTATTGGATTGTTCAGTAACTCAAGCACATTTTATTTTGTTTCTTCCAGATTGGCTAAACAGTTTGTGTAAAGGCTCTTTCAAGGGCATGTGACAGAAACCCAACTGGAACTAGTTTAAACCAAACAGGGGAATTTATTAACTTATAACTAAACTCCAGTAAAGGAGATAGGGGTGGACTTGGCCTTAAGGGAAACTTGGAATCATGGATGAACAGACTGTCAAAAAGGGCCTTGTCACTCTTTCTGTCTCTTGTTATCATTTCCTTATATTTAAGCTTTGTTCTTTTATTTTCCTGCAGGTATATTTCTCCATGCAGTTGGCTACCTGTGTTTAGAAAGCTCTGTACTCATAGACTTCCAGTCCAAGAGAAAGACAGTATCTCTCTCCCAGTTCCAGTTGAAAAATATTTTGAGGAAGAACTTGCACTGATCTAGCTTGATTTACTGCATGGATCAGTCACAGTAGCTGTGGAAATGAGACAGTATCAGTTAGCTTTTGATGCCCCAAAACTTAATGAATTAAATTGGAGCCATTCATTTAGAATATAATTCTGTGGGGTGGTCATTTGTATTGTTTTTTGGGTGGTTTTTCTGGTCTTGGCTGGGCTCATTCATAGAGTTGGGGTCAGCTGCTCATCGCTGGACACTTGCTGGCCTAGAATGACCTCAACTGGCATGTCACATCTCTGCTTACTGTGGTTTCCATATTTGAGCTGGTTATTTTGGGCTTCCTATACTGTGGCTGTACAGGGCTCTGAAATAGAAAAGGTAGAAGCATGCAAAGTCATTGAGGCCTGTGCTTGGATCTGGCCTTTAAGACCTTTTACTGTGTCTTATTGGCCAAAAAGTCATAAGACCAGGTCAGACTGAGGACGAGGAAAAGAGACTCTGCTTTCCATCACAGATTTATGGTAGGTCTTGCAAATAGTCAGGATACAGGTAAAAGTTAAGGATGTGGCCACCTATGCAGTCTACTACAGAGGTACAAAATAAATTTGACACTGTGTCACTTGTATGCATTATAAAGTATGGGTAAAATATCAGAAGAAACAGTAAAGCACATACAGTTAGCTGGATAATTGCTTCAACTTCACATGTTCTCCTGGTTTTATCACCTATTCTGTCTTCCCGCTTGTTCAAGAAATATAACTTGTACTTTCTTGCCTTAGTGTTATTCTTTGCCTCACTACCCATGTCTCTCATGTTTCTGACACTTCTCCACATAATCTGATACCTCTCTAGCCTTTAAACTCAGTTTAACTGGTTGTCTATGGAAAATCCACAAACTGTGGGAAACTTTCCATGATTACTCCAGGTGAAGGTAGCTTTTTCTTCTCAGGACCTGTAGCAATGATCCTCAGTTTGGACTATATATTATAATCTTGTAGAAAAATTTCAAAAATCTCAATGCCCAGTGATACCTCAGACCAGCTAAACCCAGATCTCTGGGAGATGGATTCCAGCATCAGCTCCCCTGGTGATTTTAATGCACAGCTAAGGCTGAAAACCACATTTCTAGAACAGTTTCTGATAAAGTTAATCATTTGTTAGTTACCATGTAGGGTTACAGTGGTTTATTTCCATCTATACTGTTAGCTCTTTGAGGGCAGGAATCTTGTATGTTGTACCATACCTGGCTGGCACTCAGTATGGGGTTGCTGATAAAGTGAGCTAGAATTATAATAATAAAATTCAAAATACCATATAAATGTTTAAATTAAATATCTTTTCAAAAATCATAACATATTCTTATTTTAGAAAGTCAGTACATAAGTTAATTCCTCAGAAATATTTCTAAAGTTGACATTTTTTACAATAAGAAACATGTATTTTTTAGTATGTTAATTTGCAGATTTATTTTTTTCACATAGATGTACTTGATTTTGCCTTCCAAACTGTTACTAACATTACCAGAAGTCTTTATTTTCCATTCCTTTGTAAATATCCTCCCCTTGCCTAGCATAGTGCTAGCTGATTGATGTACTTATTGGTATATTTTAAAAATTATTTTTAATGGCCAGAACACAAATAATTACTATATATAAATATAAAACTTCCATAGAATTAAGATTTGATTGTTGCAATGGCAGTGTAGGAGGCCTTTAGATAAATGTGAGTTAAACCTGCCTTCAGACATTCAAAAACAATATTCTGCTAAGCAGGAAATCAATTCTAAAATACAAATGTACCTTAATAGCAGCAGTAGATGAAAAACTGATTGACTTGAATTGCTAAGTCATTTCACACAGTGAAACCAGGGTAAAATATTTCAAAATTGTTCTTACTGAACATTCTATTCCTCCCACATACACTCAAGAAAAAGAAATCACTACATAGTCAAGTAAATTTACATACATATATACAGTCTGAACTCCCTCAGAAGAACAAAAACAAGAAAAATGTTCTTTATTTCCTTGGAATATATTTGCTTGAAGGAAAGGGATCTTGCTTCTGTTACACTGAGTTTTCATGTCTTCTATAGCTAAAAAATAATGATGGATAAGCGAATAAAGAGAAAGGGCAAACATAAGATTTCTTTATGTGGGAGTATCTGTAGGTGGTATATGTGTTTATTTGACCTACACTTTAAAAAGACATTAATTCTTCATTCAATAAACACTGTACTGTTTCCACTTCCCTCAAAGTAAAAAAGTAAATAACAAAAAAACCCAGTTAGCTGTATCTAACAAAAGGGCAACGAAGAAGGACTAATGTCCTCTAAAAGAAAAAATTGTCCTCACTCACAAAGGCCTTGAAATGGAAGCAGTGCTTTAACATATATCAAAACTTGATTCAAGCTCTTCAAATTTCATAACTGAGAAATGGAAAAGATCTTCTACCCAGACTTATCCACCTAGATTCAGGAAGAGATGGGCAAAACGACTCAGTCTATTTACAGTAAATATTTAACCAGCTGTTTCCCTGTATCCTTTAATATCCCATTGTTTTGAGCTAATTAGTGATCAATATGAAAAGAGCAGATTTGGGAGCCATGTCAGGAAAATCAAGTATTTTATAAAAAACATTGTTTTTTTTATTATGTGAGAGGAGAAAAGAAATAGATAAATTATGAATTTTTGCAATCACCTCTCCTTCCTCCCCCATAGAAGAAAGTTTCTGTTAGTACTTGATTGCCCACAGTAGCATTCACATCAGAGGTCCAATAATTTAATATAAGAACCTTGTGAAGAAGGTGCATCATTGTCATCATCATCTCCATTTCACAGATGAGGACATTTAGGCTCAGAGAGTTGAGTAACTTTGCTAAAAATTATCCAGGTAGGAAGTGGCAGGGATATTGTTCTAAACAAAACACCCTGGCTCCAGAGTCCAAACTCTTAACCTCTATTCTATATTGCTTCACATAAAACAAGTAGTTGAAATAGCTAGCTTAGGAATTTTTGAAGAGTGAGAAAAGAAGTGGGAACAGGACAACACAAAGATATCAAAAGAATTCTAATTTAATGATTTTCTATTCAACTCCTGCTTCCCTATATTTTGAATATTTACTCTGTGCTCAACATTGTGAAACACATAATATGATATTTTTGTTATTAATCTGTTGGGGGAGGGAACACAAGAATTTCTAATTAGTGTTCTAAGATAAACCTGAAAAGCAAGAGATGGAAAAGTTACAACAATTTCTCCTAAGATTATCTCCAGATCTAAAGGATTATTCTCAGCCATCACAGGAACTTGCAAAAGAGATGGTACAGTTAAAAAATATGGGTGTCTCTTTAAGAATTTAGACAATGTATTAAATTTGCTTATCTCTTTGGCTGTATCATTCTCTTCTTTCTCAGCTATTTTTGAGCAGGTACTTTGCATTAAGTTGGCAATTCTAAGTTTTGGGGGCAGCCAAGTCACTTTGAGTTGTGTAAATTCAAGACTTTACTAAAGGGATGTCAAATCAAAAATTTCCCTATCACAGATATAGAATAGTGTGTAATTTTTATTTATAAAGTTTAAGATTTTGCAATTTTACATATACATAATTATTTTATTAAAGTCTACTTCCCCATTAGAAAGTAAACTCATGGAAGTCAGAGTTCTTCAGTTTGCTTACACTTATATCCCAAGCTCCTGGATACAGTGGTTGATTGATGCATTGTCACGACTCAATAAATATCTATTAGATTACCGAACCAAATAATTAAGGAAATACTTAGAAATACTTATTTCTATGCAGCTAAGGATAAATGTAGAATGGTAGATAATACTGTCAGTAATTACAATAAAGATTCAAAGAAAAACAAGTTAGTGTTATCAGAAAAAAAGTTGCAAGAGTTCATGGCAGAAAACTTGGACTTTAAATGGCTTTACTGTGTTTAGCTATGTTGAGGAGATAATGTAGAGAATTCCAGTTTGCAATTGGAATGGCAATTGGTGGGTAGAATCAGTAAACAGGGAGAAATGAGCATGTTTAACTTGGAGACATTAACTTGGTTAATCTGGAGATCCCCTCCAACTTGGATAACAAAGTGAAATAAGTGGTATGTTAGGAAGACTATGTGGAAGGTAAAAAGGTAGGAGGAAAAGTTTTGCAGAAACCAAAGTTGGAAAAACCAAGTTAGAGACGAGAGCTTTGATTGGGATAGCAATTGTGAAAATGAGTTAGTTGGATGATTGAATATAAGACAATTTGGAAGAAAAAAATAAAAAGGGAAATGTGACAAATTGTGTTTAGGCATAAAAACAGGAAAGGGAAAAAAACCTAATTGTGGACCATAGTTTCTAGTTTGGGTATTGGTAAAAATTTGGTGCCACTGAAAAATATAGGAACTCTTGTGATTTAGAAGGATAAAATAATTCAAACTTGAACACTTTAAAACTGAACAGGGTAAAAGACAATGACAATAAAATGTATCCTATAAGTAATGTATTGGAAAATTGAATCATGGAAGTCTAGGGAGAAACTTCAAGAAAAAATATTGGATTTAAAGATGGAACATAAGATTACTTCAAAAGAAAAGAGAGGTGATGAAAATGAAAACTGTGAAAAAAAATCAAGTGAGGCAAAAAGGAGACTTCTGTAAAATGATGGTAGAAACAGAATTTTCGAAATTGAGTCAAGAAGAATGATGAAAAGGCAAAGGAAACAAGTCTGAAATGAACTGGAAGAGAAAGGAACAGGACTGGATTGCAACTACAAAGTATAAAAGAAAAATTTCATCCGCCTAGTTAACTGAGCAAGGAAGATTTTATCTGAGACTATTGCAATAGGGGAGAGAGACTGAACTCAACTATGCTGAAAGGAAAGGAAGGAGGATTTTTAAATGCTGAAGTGAGCTAATGGAAAAGTACTGGAAGACATTGCAGGGAGGTTGGTCAATGTGATTAGGCCATCTGTGTTTGTTAACTGGCTTATTAAAATTAGGTTCCTGCCCTCCCTTAGAGACTGAGAGACAGGAGCTCTAATTTTCTTGATAATTACATTTCAAAAGAGATGACCTCTAGTTCCTGGAGAAAGACATTCAGGTTTGCAAAAGATTTACATCTCAAAAAGGGAGACAAAGAATTTACAAATTTACACAGCAAGTTTTCTAAAGCAAATGTTCTTAGAAAAGGAGGTCACTTAGGAAGAAGGCTAATTAAAGTTTAGTCAGGCTTAGATAAACGTAGAGGCCATCTTGGTCAAATGGGAGCCACAGGCAGGTTTACTTTATTTAAGATGAAAAATATGGATTTATAGTCAATTTTTCTAAATTGGGGACATGTAAGAGCATATATGATACCTGACTAATGACTCTTTTCTTTGGTACAAAAGCTTAGAAGCTATATTTTTCCTGTGAGACGACTCAACAGTTACCATTTTTTGGGATAATCAGGTCACAGAGAGCTATTGTTTTATACATAGCTATTTTTGATACCCTTGACTTCAGATTTACCAGTTATTTCAGACTCAAGACACAATTTATTGGAAGCTAACTTGCGTTGCCAAAAAGGCTGAAAAATAAAGGATAATTCACTCTATCTCAAAGAATGTTGGTTTTGTAGATAATATTTTAAATGGCAATGTTCCTCCAGTTATTCTTCAAGAGAAAGAAGCAACAACTTCTAATACAGACAACAAGTACTTACTTATTTTTTAACTTCTTCTAATAGGTATTTAGGATGGTTATACTCCATTCATTCATTCATTCAATCAATCATTTATTGAGTATCTACTATGTAACTGGCACTATGCTTCAGTTTTCAAAATTTGTGATTTGTGCAAATCATAGTATCATTTGTACGAATAACCAATCTCACTGAAGTTCCAACTACAAATTGAACTTCATGACAGGAGCTCAGCACACAACTGCAAACTTTTACGTAAGATTCAAGCCTCTGTCACCTAATCCATCCTTTACAGTCATCCCTTGGTGTCTGTGGGAGATTCATTCCAGGATCCCCAACAGACACCAAACTCTGAAGGTGCTCAAGCCTCTTATAGAAAAGGGTGTAGTATTTGCATATAACCTATACAGTTCTTCCTGTATACTTAAATCATTTCTAGATCACTTATAATAAATACTTAATACAATGTAAATGTTATATAAATAGTTGCCAGCATGTGGCAAATTCAAGTTTTGTCTTTTGAAACTCTTTGGAATTTTTTTTAATATTTCTATCCAAATTTGGTTGAATCCAAAGACCTAGAAACCATTGACCCAGAGGGTCCACTGTAGAATGATATTCTTTCTGAAAGGTTTTGGTTTTCTACTCAAATGACATCAATGAGGTTTGCCCATCTGTTAAGGGTGAAAGTTTTTAGGGTTATAATGAAGGTTCTACTCAGTTTAGTACCTTCTTTTCTATAAAATCCCAGTCAAATATACTTAGAAGAATTAAGATCTAATTAAGTCACTTTAAGTTTTTAGTGATATTAGATCTATTTTATTTCTGGCAAAAGGATGGAATAATCTAGAAAAGGGTAATTCGATGATTCAAAGCTGAATTCACTTTGATCATATGTGCATTAAAATAAAAATTGTAGATTTTGCTTATGCGTGACAGGAAGGAACTTGTCATTGAAGTAAGAAGTTTGCTAAAAAAAAAAAAAAGACTCAAGTGTTAAAAATTGACCAGAGTCTAGGAAAATCAGGTATGTTAAGAACACAGGAAACATTTAAGCTTTTTGTGTCTTGCTGAATGTCAAAAATTCATGTCTATTAATTTTAGGTTATGCTAAACTGCGAGCCTGTACAAGCACTTTGTTTTAAGACAAAAAGACACACAAAAAAGTCACAAAACACTACAATTTGTGTGTGTAGTAAACTATCTTCCTTAAAAATAGCTTGTCTCTTTCTTAGTTATATCACTAGTACAATAAAGTCACTACATTTAATCTTTACAAATAAAAGTAAATTTCTTATTCTGCCCCAATAGACATCCATTTCCCCCTGCTAATCTGCTAAAACTTAGTCTATTTTAGCAATAAAGAGCACATGAAATGAATAGCTCTAGGCTTCTACTCATGGGCTGAATATTTGATTAAATAGTTGCAGCTGATTTGAAACTCTTGGAAGCTTCAAATTTCAAACTTCATAATTCTTTGATTATTGTACTTCTGTACTTTCATCACCTGTCTACCAATCTCTAACAACAGTGTTCACACCAGAAACACCAAAGCTCTCTGACATGAGGTGGGTGTTTTCTTCTACAAATATATACATATATAAAAATATCTTACATATTTTACAATATAAATGATAGTAAGTTTATAATTTATATTATATAAAATGTGAGACGTTTATAATCTATATAATAGAAATAACAGTGAGACGTTTAGGTCTCAGCTCCTGCTGGGAACAAAGCATTAAGAACTCAGTCCAGAGGATTTCCTGAAGAGCCTACCCGCCCAAAAGATGTTATGGTTTTGTAATTGCAGTAGAAGATTTTAAAGTATCACTTATAAAAAATGGTCTTGTCTCTCCTCCCTAAGAGCCTGCTGTCCAGCCAAGAGCCTGAATTTAAAGGCAAGGGCAGGGGAGAAGGTCAAATTCTTAGGGGCACGATGCTTGCTTCATGCCAGAGGAGTCAGATAACACTCAGACACCTACAGAGCTTGAGCTCCACGTTGTCATCTTTCTCGGAACATCAGATAGAAATAGACAGTTGACCCTTTAATTGGATCTGTACTTCAAAGAGGGGAGTACTTGAAGTGTGCTGTCTTTCAGAAACTTGTTTTTTCCTAAATAAGTCAATAAAAGACAAGGCTTTATATGTGTAACCAAACTCGTGTGTGTGTGTGTGTGTGTGTGTGTGTGTGTGTACACTCACGTGTTTGGTTTTAATCATCATCAACTTTACCAACAACACGGTGACTTCTGCATCATATTACAGATTTTTATTTTAAAGAGGTGTGATTGTAACAATGTTTACCATCTCTGGGTCATACATGGTATCCTATCTGGAGTGTGTCCTCTCATGCACCACGCCCACCAGACAGTAGGACGAATTCTACTGCTGAAAGAGCAGGAAATTAGCAAAGTGGCTTCCCTGATGCTGTATGTGTTTGCTGATTCTCCCTGACTTAAAATCCTTGCAACTTGTTTTTCTCTTTTCTCTGGCAAACCCCCATCTGTGCTTCACTTGCCCAACTGCTTTTTATACTCTCTACTCCCTATACATCCTTTACCTAGAATAGCTTATCCTTTAACCCAGAAGCTGTATTCCTGAAAGGTAGTCACGGGCTGATAGCTTCAGAAGAATGAACAGACCTTCTGGAGTTTCTCTGTGACGCGAGGTGAATTCCTCAAGATTAAGAAAAATGCAGTGCCCTGGAAAACACCCTGATTGCTGTTGCCTTTCTATTCCATCCAGTTTTTCTATAAAACCTCAATACACCAACCCCAAGATGGATTCACAGTCACTGAGAAACTAAGCTGCTGTGACTCCTCTTCTGCCTGGCAAAGCAATAAAGCTGTTCTTTTCTAATTCTCCCAAAACTCTGCTTCTGAGTCTCAATTTGCCCATCAGGGTACAGAAGCCGGTTTTTCCGCAACACTCTGTCACAAGATTTATGTTAAGAGCAGGCTCGTGCCCCCCATCTGTCTCATATCTCACAGAGAATCTTGCTGGGACCAGTGCACTAGTGGAGGGACATCGCCCTCCTGCTGTTTTATCTTTTACGGGACAGACATGAGAAAGAAGCCTTGTTGGTAGTAGGATGGACTGACTTCAAGAAAACTGGATATGTGGTTGTCGGCTGTTTACAGAAGGCATCTGAAAACATCAGCTGCCCAACACCTGGAGGTCTTGGGCCCTGAGGAATGTTGTCATGGAGAGAAGAAGCCTGAATTTCCCTGAAGAGTCAAGATTTCACGTATAGCTCCTTCCCCTGCGAAAGCTGGGAGTGAGACGTCCGACTCACCTCATTCATATTCTAGGCAGCGCAGCATGACTTAGAAAATTCTGCTCCTTGCAACTAGAATGTTGGATGTGAGCCAAGAGTTGGGATCAACTTTTTTGCAAAGTTTATCTCATTTAATACTTCTAATTATCCTAGGAAGCAGAAACTATTTCAATTCTTCACTTTCCAGTTACAGAAACTGAAATATAACAAGATTATGTAACTCTACCATGGCTCCATGCTAACTCAGATAACCAGGCATTGTAGCTGGGTTTTCGAAGCACTGCAGAATAGAAGCCCATTTATAAAACATTGACCAAATTTATTTATTTTTACAGTGTCAATGTATTAATGTTAGCATTAAAAATATTACAAGAAGCAATAAACATGTTGGACTGATGTGAGATTAAGCAACATGGCTGCCTATGGCACCAAAATTCATCCCAAATAAGGAAATGATAACACCTCACAGGGATGAATTTCTCCCTATTTATTTCTAACTAAGAAGTGCCAGGAGGCAAGCTAGGAAAGGCAGTGTGACCAAAAGTAGGTCCAGAGTAAAATTATTAATTAGGTAGTTTGCCATCAGTTTCAGTGTCTGCATAAAATGTAAAAATTCTTGGCACTCTGTCCAACAGCCCCATAAGCCTTCACACTGTGAGACGTGAGCAAACTGTAACATGGCTTCTATAGGTCCAAGACTTTCTCCCTAGAATGACTCCAGCCCCCCTCAAAATCCTGGCCTGAGAAAATTCAGCAATGCGAAAAGAATTTACCATTTGTTCCACAGCCAAAATATGACTATGGGCCTCGGTCTGCCCTTTTCTTAGAGGAGCTAATTGGAAAGAAAAAAAAAAAACTTGCGATTATAAATCCTTTCTCTCCCCTTTGAGATGTAAAGCGTCTACCACCCAGAAACATCTTGAGGACCTGGGAGTCATCTTGTTGAAATATAAACATCTAGAGGCATAGTTGTCTGGGCTCCCAGTTCCCGTGGGAGGCTGAGAATTTAACTTGGTGGGCACCTGGCTCCAATTTGCAAAGCTAGCTTCTCTCCTAAAGATATGAAAAGTTGTTTCTCTGTCAGATAAGTGCCAATCAGCAAACCACATTGACCAGCCCACCTTAACATCCTTACTACTTTTCTTTGGCACATTGCAGTATTTAAAAAGGCTCCCACCTTTTTTTTACCCCCAGTGGAATTGAGTGAGCTCAGTTTACACCGAGTCTCTCTCCCCCACTGTAGTTGTCTGAATCAACTCTGACTTACTGGCATTCACAGCTGTCCAGCCTTGTTTCTCTTTGACATGCATATTTATGTAATGTCTTAACACTCTTCCTGTCGAGCAGAGATCACTTGCAATGATATCTAACATTGACTTGATATCTCCAGAAATGTCCTTATACCTGGAAGTTTCCTAAAATGCCCTTATAATTTACTTACCTCTCCTAAAATTGTATTAGCCCTGTGCTTTTCAAATATTAACCCACATATGGATCACCTAGGGATCTTGTTAAAATGCAGACTCTTGCCGCTAGATACAGGGGAGGCTTGGGATCCTGCATGTGCTCCAAACACCCACATAATACAGATGCAGGAACGTCCTTTAAGCAGCAAGGCACAGAAGGACGACTGGTTATAATGACTGACAGACCTTTTTTGGTCATTGTTTAATGATCATTCAGTGATGATCTCCTTGATCATGCTGCTTCAAATAGCAAATCCTCCCCAATCCCAATTCTTGACATTCCCTTCTCTCTTTTCTGCAGTTTTCCTCCAAAGCTTTTTTCACCACCTCAATTATTGTGTATTTTCTTATTTTTTAATAATGTATTCCTTCCCAGAAGGATATAAGCTTCATAAAGGCACACATTTGTGTCTTTCTTGTTCACAGCCATATCCACGTTGTCTCCAACACTTCTCGCCATACCATATGAGCTCAGGGAATGATTTTGATGTATTAATAGACCATCTAAATTATAGGTAGAACTAATGGTTTATTGTGTTTGAATCTCTAAGGTAACATGTACACAAGAAATGGGTACAAATGAAACCAAATGGATTGATTAACTAGCAGGAATTCCAAGCAATACTGGAGGAATATTATGGATAAAAGGACTCGTAGACCTTCGTCAGGTGTTACCATCCAGGTGACTCCTCTGGTTGTCCAAAGGATCAGCTACTACTGGGCAGTCTGCAAGACTGAGAGGTTGATTAATTGCTTAATTAATTAATTATTGAAAAATAAAGCCCATGCCTTCTATTTTTAAGTTATTCTAATAACTATATTCTGCATTTCAAATGTTATAAATTGGATGATAGGAAACCTACAGGACATGTAGAGCCTAATTTCCTATTTTCAAATTAATTTGATAATTTTTCCCTTGCTGCTGCCTATTCTTACTCACTTTTATTCTTCCTAATTCCTAATATTTACTTTCTATTATAAAATGTAATATTATACAGAAATCAGAGTAGCTGTTTAGCAGTAAGACGAATCCAGAGAATACAGCACAAATCCCTTCACATATCAGTATTTAGGTTCTTATCCCTATCTGAGTCCCCTGTTTGTAACTAATATTTTACAGTGGTGCCATTACTCTTCTGAAATGACAACCATTGAAAAAATAAAATTTTTTTAAATGAATACATGTCATTTCTTAAGTGTAATGGGAATCAGACCTAATAGAAAGGTATTTGTAATAAAAGAATTTAAAAGTTAATGTATAAATACTGGTACTCAGTTACATCAGAGTTCTTTTTTTAAAGGTCTCAATTTCCCTATACAAACCCACACACTCTAGGGATTGATACCCATTAGGTTGGAAGTCTTTACATACAGAATTCTGCTATTGTTAAGTACGCGAGATGATATAGCTCTCAGACAGTTTTGTGTGAGCGTACGTAGTATTAGTGGATTTCTTATGTTAGAGTTCTGTGGTCCTTTGATGGCTTTTCTCTGTTGAGTGTGCTGTATGGGAGCAGAAGCCCTCTGTGTGTCCTGCCCTTTGCACATAGAAATTTCCCCTCCCGCTGAGCCATTCTTTGTCCACTCGTAAGATTGCGCCTCTTTCATTTGAAAAGCTGCATTTTGGTTGTTTCTTATTTCTGAAGAGGTCACATTTTCAAGCCTTTTCACACTCTTAGTTCAGTCTACACTCTCCCCTCTCCAAAGCAGTCACATTTTTTTTTGAGACGAAGTGCCCAGCATTTATATCGATGCCATCGTTAATATGTCATAGCTAAGAAGAGAAGTTCTGAAACAGGCATAAAAATATCGCAATGCTTTCCCAAACTTTCCTCCTTCCTAATGTAGCCTTTATTTCTAATCTGTTGAAACTGAGCTCCTATAACCTATGTCTTCTCCCTTTACTTTCAGCATTATAAGCTAACTGGTTCTGCCCCATTCCTTTATTTGTTATTTATTTAAAAAAAGTGTGACTTCCTTTGCAATGCATATCTTTGCTTATGGCATACATTTTAACCTTCATTATAAACAGGAGCACATGATTATTTGAGAAGACTTGTCATAACAAATAGATTATTAAGCACATTGTTCCAAAAGGTCCATAGAAAACATCTTTAAAAATCCTGAGGAATCTGTGAAAATACACGAGCAGGAAAGTAGGGGGGGAGAATGTGGTAATAAGTGATGACAGCAGTCAGCCCCTTCATGATAACCAAATTCTACGCCACACGTTCAAAACTAAATCTGCATCACCTCTTCAATGTCATATTCCTTTTTGTTCTTTGGAACTAACACGGTGACACTCTTCACTATCATAATGAATATTTAAAGCTCTTTTCAGATATACATTTGATCTCCGGTGTCATTTTTTATTTTCAGGCACTGTACTTGAACTGCTTTCCCAATATATATATATAATTGGCAAAGTGTGTTTCCTTGTGAATCCAAACGCCTGTAGCCCCTGTGGATCCTAAAACAATGCCTGGTAAGGTGGGGAGGCAGAAGTCCTGAACTGTGTTGAGGTATAGCAGATGAGCTTGGGACAGTTTGAGAATCGAGACGAGATGTGTTTTTGTTTTTGAGTGGTGGTCAATTCTACACCCCCCCTTTTTTTTTTGCTTTCAGCTCTAAAATAAGTGAATAAAGTCAGCTTTCAAAATTTCCAAAGCCATCATCTCCTATATAACACGAGGCTTTGAGTCGTTAAATATTTCATAATTTGGGGAGATACAGCAGCTTTAGGGAAAAAAAAACCACAACTTTTTTTTTTGTTTTGCAAGAAACTTTGCTATTTTTTGCCATCAGAGAAACATGTGTTTTGAGAACTATGTTGTGCTGAGACTATTGGCAAGAATTGTTTTAAATGAGTTGGTACAGACACTTAACATTTTACAGATATAAACTAATTCCTTAGATAGCCGTAACTATTGAAGTCACCTAAAAATGTGTGCAGAAAAGTTTACCTTTTACTGTCATACATGTTACAACTGAAAAGAAAAAGTTATTTCTCAAAGCTACGTAGGGCCAGAACTTTTTCTGAAACATATTTTACTGTCCTTTTGGAAAGAACTTAACATTCATGATAAAATGCTTGAGCAATTTTCTGACAGATTTTCAAGAAATTAAGATGTTTGCTGGGAATATTTCCTCACTCAACTAATACTCAGATTTATAGAAAGGTTAATAATCTTTAACCAGATAATTTTCTTAAAAAGTGATTGTTAAACCAATCTTTTAATTATCTTCTTATGAAATAGTCCTACTTAGATGGAATCTTTAAACAGGTTTAGACAGAACTCTCTTGTTAAGTTTGAATTAAAATTTTGACTTCTGTTTGATCAGTTTATATGACAAATTGTTTTAACAAGTTAGATAAAGTCTCAAAACTTGCCAACACTCATAGCTTGGAGAAATTAACAAAATCACATAGAAGAACTCTGCTTATGTGGCTCTTGTAAAGGCTAATAATAAACTAGCTTGAAAAAGACTAAACTTTCATTACAGTTACCAATTTAAAAAGCTATTATCTGAGAGTTTCAAATGTGGAGAAATTAAAGTTCAATACCATGTATTCACAGAAATACAGGATGTCATATGTAATCATCCCTTTAAAAAGAACTACGCAAAAAAAAAAAAAAAGGCCCAAATCAATGGATTGGATCATTGTTCTATTACAGTAAAAAAACCCAAATGCTTCAGTTAGGTATAAAGCTATAGTTATTAGAACTTTATAGATAAACATCACAGATGTTTAGAATCTTGAGAGTTTGAATCTGGAAAGCTAAAGGATCTTGGAACAATGTAGAAGGCCTTTGGAGACAGTTTATGAGCCACACGTAAAACTGATCACAATTTGTTTTGGTCGTAGTGATGCCAAACTAATCATTTACTATATTAAGAAAATAAGGCTTCAAATGAGCTTTGACTGACTCCAAAAATGGAACTTACTGCTCTCAAGTAGAGATAAACCACAGTTGAGGACACGCATATCAACTTGCTACTGGTCTTTAGAGTGTCCTGAACTGGGTGGCCAAAGGTATTTTGACTCATGCTACTGTCTTTGGGATTTGTGTTTAGCATTTTAAGGTAATTACTGTGAAGAGGACAATCACCTGAATCTTTCCATCTGCTGGTTTACAAGCCAATATCGTTAATATACATTTGATCTTTGGCATGCAGTTATATGGAGAATATATGCTATACAGTGTAGGCAAGTACTTTATCTATTAAGCACTATTTAATATTTCTCAAATGAAATACTTCATTACGTTAGACAGCAGAAAGTCATACTTTGAGCAGTTCATACCTGCACCTTTCCAGTACAATTGAGGGAGTAATCAAAACTGAAAAGCAATCAAGTGTCACAAAATCACTAACATTTTCTCCTAAACAACTATAATAAAATTATCTTTTTCTGGCAGCAGATTTGTGAATACGCCATAGCATTTTTCCTGTGTAGAAAAACTCATGCTTTTCATACGCTAAAGCTATGAAGGAAATGAGGAAGAACAAAATGACAAAAATTAACAGAAATGTCAATCGCTCCGAGAGAAGGAAGCAATGTGGCCTTTGGTCAAAGACTTCAAAATGGGAGGAGGAGGAATATGGCCAATTTGCTTCTAAATCCTTGATGAATTTAGACAAGGTACATTCTACTTTCTTTGTAGTCTTTTAAAAGCAGAGATTCTCTTCATGATTGACTTCATTGTTGGCCAATTTATAAAATATAGATGTCATTTTCTTAAAAAAGGAAAGCATCAAAACTAAGAAAATCACTGCTTCCGAGTGCCAGTAGCAGATATACTTAACCCTGATCGTTCTATCCATTTTTTTTTCCCTAGAAAAAGGGCTGAGTGAATGAAAGTATAGAGCCGAGCTCTAATTCCATGCATGAAGCCAGTCATGCTTTAAAATTTCTGACTATTCCTTTCAGGACATAAGTAGCTATTGATGCCCAGTATCCAATTATTCTATAATGACTACATTTCTTTCATATTGTACAGTGTAAGTCATTTTTCAAATAGAGCGTGTAATGAAGCTTTGCTAGGTGTAATGCAAATGAACAGGATTAATCACACCTGGGCTTTATGACACATATTCTAGAAGCATAGAGGTAGAAAGGAGAGAAACAGCTTAATGTTATAAATAATGAAACTGAGATCCACAGAAGCAAAGTAGAATAATAAAAGGGACAAACACAAACACAAGTGGAAAAAGAAGGCATGGTGTCTTTAAAAATAAACCTGAAAGATGGTAGAGATTGCTTATACTTTGAAGGGTAATTAATTCAGGATTTGAAATACTATATCTAAAATTCAAAACATTCTGTTTAAATCACCCCTACCTATTAGGTGTATTCTAGTAACCTGACTCTGTACTTTGTAGTTTCCTGCAAATATTATGCTCATTTAGGTTTGTAAATGGAAAAATAACCACCCTTGCAAAGTGGAGCAGTATGCATCAGGGAATTATTCACTTTAGTTGTGGGTGGTCCCCGAGACTTGGAGACAGGCCATGTATTTGATGAATATAATCTGTTGGCATTCCTGCCACTTATCTGTAGAGTTTTCGAGAATCCTTCACTCACTGTAATAAACTCTGTCTCAGGCTTCTAGGTCTGATTCAAAATCCACCCATTTGCATAGGGAGGTTCTATCACTTTCCAAAGCCTTTGCAAGACTCAAGTCTATCATAAAATAGGTTTGTATATGTAAATTATAGGGCAATTATTTGTCATCCTCGTTTCCAATAATAGTACAGAAACGTCTGTGTTTTGAAAATGGACAACAATCATACACTAAGGAAGTATAATGTGAAGAATTAAAGAAAACTCAACTTGTACATTGTAGAAGATGTAAAACACAGGAATAGCTGGAAAATCCGTGTCTTATTTAAGTTCTTTGCTTTCTACACGTATAGAAAACCTGTAACTAATTTTACAGTGATTATCGAGTATAAGCCCCCTTGGAAATCTTATGATGTAAAGGCAGAAAGACAGAGGCAAATCTGTACTCATTAATAAAACAAAACATTTGATTAGACTATATTGATAAAATAAAATATTCATGGTTTTAGTTTATTTTCTGTTGAATTTATTAATAATCTTTATATATATTTATATATGTATGGCTTTGAGCAAAGACAAAAGAAATACTCTAACTCATCCCTGATCATACAGTTTTTGTAAGAATTAGCTTTTCTACTATTTTCCCAGCAGCAGGAAGACCAGTCTTTTCAATAATACATTTCTTTCTGTACAGTTTAAAACTCCATACTTATGGGCTTAACTATGTACAGAGAAAAGAGGTCACTTTTCAACTAGCAGTGGACTTTTATATTACAGGAATGTGAGTCAATTTTTCTTAACCTAAGTATATATATTCATACATATATATGTATATAATTTACCCTGTACCACTTTATTTTTAACATATAAACCTTAGGGTTTTTTTTTTTTTGTCCATTCTGTTACAAAGTGAATAAAAATTTTATGGTTGCACTGAAAGACCATGCAGTTCAATTTTGCTTATGTTTCTCAATAGTGCTCAAAATAAAAAACCAAAAATTTATATATGTATATAAAAATATTTCACTACCAAACCCATTAGTCCTATCAAATGTAAACCTTTAATAATTTAAAGGGCCAATATATGATGCTCATAAATTGAAGTTCATTCTCAGTATTTTAATAAAATAAAGGAGTTTTGTACTGATATGTAAATGGTCTTGCAGCTTCCCCATAGGTTCTAGGTAGACCGAACAATCCCTTTCTTACACCATTCCTGAAGCACCAGCATAGGTCACCAGCGTGTTCATGATAACATCACATTGATTCCTTTCACACAAGCTGGGCTGTTAGAAATTAAACATAACAACTCATTTTGGTATTATAGGTATCAGCTCCATAAAAGGCGTAACAGGCAGCAAGGATCCAATTTAGAGTTTTTGCTTTTGTTTTTGTTTTCTGTCCTCAAGTCTGTCTGGAGGCCCTGCCCCATTTCATGCGTGATCTTTGTCAAGTTCTTCTTAAATGGATCGCCAGTGTCAGAGATAAGGAAGACCTTCCTTTAGGTCATTGTCTTAACTTGGGTTGTGTACAGAAGTCGGTTATTAGGAACCTTCCACCTGTGTTCCAGTCATCCACCATATTCGTGGGATGCATTAGGCACAACTGATCTCTAAGGGACTTCTTTGAGAAGAAGCAGATGCTCAGAGATCGTGGAAAGAGCTAAGGAAACAGACAAACAAACAAACAATGCTCACAGACATTCGGTTTGACCCCTGCTTGCTGGCACCATGTCTGTACTTTTTGCAGCACTTTTAAAACACCAAACCTCCTATCTAAGGGCTATGTTAGTCACCACATGCCTTCAGAGTTACTAGCTATTTAGTTACAATACACATAGCGCAAAGTGTGTATTCCCAAGCAGACATGATGCTATAGTGTATTTATTTTTTAAATTAACACCACTGTAAACTACCAACTACAGTGAAGACACAGAACACACTGGTGACTCCAAATCAAGCTATGGTTTACAAATCATTTTTGAAATAATAATACTACTAATAATGATAATAATAATAATAACATTAAACGAAAGTGAAAACCTCACTTCTAGACTTAAGTCAGAGATCCAAGTCAGCCTTATAGGAATTTCAAGATAGGCAATTAATGAATGGTTATACTTGTCTAAGAACGAGAAATACTGTAAGCCTTTTCCCTACATGCTTTGAACCTTTTTTTTTTTTTCCCCAAAAAGCATGCAGGGCCTATTTTCGGATGCTTGATTATGGCAAGAAGGAAGAAAAGGAATGATGTTCGGTGTAATACAAGCAATTTGTAGAATCGAGCATACAGTTTTGCATAAAACATTGCAGGTTAAAATAATATTGTAGGTTTCAAGCCATTGCATTACAGTTGAGTAAGTGTCACAATTAGGTTTTGTAAAATTTAAAATCTAAGTTTCGAAGTGAAGCAATAAAACTAAATTCTTCAACGAGGACTTTTACCTTCATACAGCACAGAATAGGTATTTTTATCTGGGTTGGAAAAGTTATTTACAACTAACATTGATTGAGTCTTGGTAAAAGTCCGATAACACGTGAAGAGAAATATCCCCTCGGCTCTCTAAAAGATCGTGGACGTGTTTGAGGTTAGAGAAAGTCATAGCGGTGGCAATGCTAGTCCCCTACCACGGCCAAGCATAAGGTGTGATCTTTAACCTAATTCAAAATTGAAAGCACCAAAAAACAATTTAGAGCTATAAAATGGGATTTGCTCTTGAATCCTCCATAATTAATAACTAACAATTTAGATGCAGAGAGACAGCTAATGAGAGAAGTTTTCATTGGTGCTATTCAGTAGCTCACTTGAGTTGCCTTTTTAAAACCAGAGGTTTGTTTCCATTGAATTCAAGAACTCTTCATAAAATAGAGAAATACATATATCAAAGGAATTAAGTAAAAGTAGGTTAAAAATAAATAATCTTACAACAACATTTTAAATCCTTTAATGATTTAAAGAAAGGAAGACATATAACACTGAATGCTAAACAAGTCTTTTGAACTTCTCTTGAGACTTTTAGGTGTAGATTTAATCGTATATGTATATATATATATATATTTTACATTTTGCATGTAGGCCAGAGCTGTCTAAAATATCTCTTCATAGTAGGCTATAGGGATCTATCAGGAGATAGAATAAAATAAGGTCTGAGCATATTCTCAGTTTATTAGAGTATTTCTTTCTGCTTTGACAATCAGCAGGGATCATAAATTTGAAGCAAATCGTGGCTTTTCTGCCTCTGGGTCTGTACTTAAGACTGACGATGACTCTCTCTGATGAGCCGCTGCTGGTGGAGGGGGTGCCGGGGGGACTCCTCGGTTGGGGGGGATGGCTCCCGACGACATCTGTCGGAACAGGGTGACTCTCTGGGGGACAGTGCCCCGGCCGGCTGCCTGCACCGCAGTCACGGGCTGAGGGATGGAGGCCAGGGACTCGCCCACAGTGGGATGCGGTCTGGAAATCATGGTGGAAAGCTCATGGGGCAGCGAGGGCTGCGAGGCCGAGAGGGGCCGGACTTCGCGGGTCAGGCTGGGGTTGTGAAGCGCCTGCGTGCTCTTGTGCACTTCGTTTTTCGGCGTCGAGCTGCCGGATGCCTGCGGCTGGTGGGGCGGCGGCTGGGGCGGCGGCGGCTGGGACTGCTGGACGGGCTGCTGCTGAATGAGTGACAGCTGGGAAGCCGTGGGGGAGGCGTAGTGGAAAGTTCGAGAGGCCAGCGGGCTCTGGACGGGCGGGCTGCAGACCGCAGTGGTGTAGGAGCAGGGCGAGAGGATGGCCGAGGGCTGCGGGGTCTGCGTGCTGGGGCTGGGGGAGTGCAGGTTGCTGTGCGACAGGCTGGGGGCGGTGTACACCGGCGGAGACTGCGTCCTCACGCGGGACGTCGGAGTGGCCGTCGAAGATGTGGAGTTCAGGGCCGTCATCTGGGGATAACTGAGGGGAGCGATCGCCTGCACCATCTCCCGGTCGTGTTTCACAATCTGCTTCAGGATCTCGTTCTCCTGGTTGTTGAAAACACCAGTGTTCAGATCCTTCTGGAACTTTTGCAGAAGAATTGAATTTTTCTTTCCTGTCAGCGAAAGAAAGATAGGCCCTTAGAAAGCCTACAAAAGACTGATGGCAACTCCAAGTGAGAGTGGCCTTGCAGACAGAAGGGTGGCAGTGTCTCATGGGAGGGGCTTAAACGCCACGTACTCACCTTCGGAAACCAAACAGAAACGTGGCTTCTCCCTTTCACGCTTCCTGTATCTTTCTGGGAAATCTTACCTTCTACACAAGTCAGGTTGAAAAGTGTGTAACATGGCAAAAGCCACCTTACAGAAGAAATAGAGATACGTGTCCTGAGGACTACCTTGGGACGGGAAAAAGGGCCTTTGGATCAGATTTCAAATCAAGATTTCAGTTTAAAGCTTCTTTTTCAAGAGAGGGCAATGGAACACTTGCTCTGTGACAGGTGCTCTACACAAGACATCAGGTAGATTTATTTTATTTAATCTTCAACTCTTGAGGTAGGTGAGCTCATAATCCTATTTCACCCAAAAGTAGACTGGAGCGCAGTTAAGAATAATGCCCAAGAAAACATGGTTACCAAGTGACAGGGCTGGGAAAGGAAACCAGTAACTCTGATGGCCGACTTACTACAGACTGTGAGCCAGCCACATGTGTATCCCGTGCCTGTTTGCTGGAAATGAAGGCTCCCGCCCCCACCCCCGCCCTTGCTGAGCAGATGCTGTATTTTAATAGATCCCCAGGTGATTCTCACATGCAAGTTTGAGAAGCAAAGGCCTTTGCTTCTGACCAGTGCCCCCCACCATGACTGTCCACTCTACTTGCATCTTCTCATCTCTGGAGATTTCCAAGGACTGATTTTCAACTGCACCCTGCCAATTAAATTGGCCTAACCAGACGTGGGCCCAGTTTTCAGTACTTTAAAAGCAAATTTCCCCAGGGGGTTCTCATGGGCAACCAGACTGAGAAGCGTTTCACAATCTTTCCTCTTCTGAAAAGTTGCTGTGAGGACCAAGGGGCATCGTGTATGGCAAGCTCTCGCTCATCGAGGACCTCAGGAAGCAGGGCCTCTCCTTCCCGCTCTTGTCTGTGGAGTGGTTTGCAGTAAGAAGACATTCTCTAGCAAAGTGGCAATTAGAATCAACTGCAGGTTGATGAAAGGGAAATCGGTGACTTTTTAATGACATCATGAATAAAGTCATACCCAGGTAAATATAGTGACTGAAAAGTAAATTAATTTGCCATCATCACTAAATAAAGTATCACGTCTAAAGTAACAAGGTATATTTTTGAATGGCAGTATGTGTTATAATTTACTTGGATGCTGGGAAAGGCAATCATTTTAAATGGCTACCGAAATGAATAGTTACCTGCCTCTCTTTACAGAATTGTCTTAATTTCCCAAAGAACAAAGACTTCTACATTAGTAGAAAATATAAATGCTTACTTAGCATATTCCTTTAACTATAGTGTATACATTTATAAGCAATGGCCACAAAACTGAGAAGGATAATATTTGTGATCATGTGAATAGTCAACATTTCATCATTCAAGTATCTGGGCCCTTGTGTAAAAATACTATAACTTTTAAAGCACTGTTAGAATCCTGTAAGAATTAAGAATGCAAATGCTTGGTGCTCACCAGCAATTTTATTGCCTGTATTATTGATTGCAAACCATTTCACGCAAACTTTCTAACGAAAAATCAATTGCAATAAGTTAGATGAGTGTGCTGCTCTATCAGATTAACAGAAATTTTCTATTGAAATAACCTGATTTTGGTGCTTTTGCTAAATATGTCTAGCTGGCTTAGAAAAAAAACTCATATACTCAGAAATTAGTCTCTCGCTCTACCATAAATACTCAACATACCACAAAGAAGGAAATTATTTTCAAATTAAGTAATGATGCTCTCAGATGTACTCACTTCTTTTTTGGGCACTGTCTCCTGGACACACCATCCTGTTACATCTCTAAACTATCAGTATACTTTCTAATATGTGTGTGATGTCTAATGGTAATGTCCAAATACTACCTTTACTTCTCCTAATCTACTTTCAGATCCTTTTGCAGTCCGTTGTCCTACCAATATAGGGGAAAAGAAAGATGTAAAGTGCAGAAGAAAAGCTGGCACGACAATACATCAATCAAAAGTCCTTACCTTTTATAAGAACGAAGCAGTTGAAGTACCTCTTTGTTTACTTTCCAGTGATTCCCAACCCCATCTCCTTTGAGTTCATTGATTCCTTCATCCCTCCCTAACTCTCTTCACCAATATTCATTGTGTACTAGGTACTGTGAATTAACAGTGAATTAGACATGATCTCTACATTCACAAAGCTTAGCATTGCTAGAGCAGCTTAAAGAATAAAAGCAGTGCTGTGATGGAGAAATTTCCCAGCGATAAGGGAGAACATATCCAGGGTACTCAGCCTAGTACGGGAGTGGGAGGTCATGGAGGTTTCTACAGGGAAGTGATGTCTAACTTGAGATAGGAAGGTGGGTAGAGTTAAGCAGGGAAAGGGAGCACAGGAGGGTAGGGTGAGGCAGGAGGATCTGGGTGTGGAAAATGAATGCATACCACCTTCTGACATCAGAATGTTCCAGCATATCTTGGGAAGTTAACAGCAAGCCCATCTGATCTAACTTTACTATGGCAATTATCCAAATCTTTAAACTAGTGTAACTAATAAGGTCTAACTTACATATTTTTATCTGAGAGCAGAGAAGACTTTAAAATAAGTTGATCCATGCAAAGTAAAGCATCTATGTGGGTTCTTCTATTAAGGCTTTTTCTGCTTGAGTCTGTATTACAAACATTTCAAGAAGTTTCTCCTGAGACAATTAAAATGCACAAGTTTTCAATTCTTAATATAAGAATAAAATATAAAGTTGATCCTTAAAAATCTTGTTATAAAATTGGGTTTGTAATGTAGACTCATACTATTGTATTTTTAGTTCTATTTTAATGCAATCTAGAATTTTTTTCATTGCTTTTTACCTTAAGATTCAAATTGTTTTGGTATCACTGAGGAAATCAGACTGTGTAGCTAGTAAAAACAGAAATGAATAAACAAACCTAGAATAGTTAGAAGAGAAAGTTAGATAGAGCCTCAGATCTTTCTAGAAATATGGCTAGAGCTAATTGCTATTTCTATGCTAATTAAGAAGCAATCTATAAACTAGCATTTGGGACTTATAATTGAAACTATGTATATATATATATATGTCAGTCCACTTGATTAAAACTAAATTGTGCACAGAGAAGAAAACTAAGCAGAGTACCTATCCGATCTAGTCGGTCAATGGCAACCGTCTCAAAGGCTCTTCTCATCATTGGATATTCCTCCAGGACCTCATTGAAATTGTCCACAGAAAGCGAATACAGACGACAATATGTGTCGGCTCGGACACTGGCAGTGCGGCGTCCCTTGGTCAGCAGGCAAATCTCTAAAAAGACGAGAAAGAAAGATTTGTTTGGTAATTTTCGGCAAAAGGCCGTTAAAGCCTCCCAGAACTAAAAAAAAAGAAAAAAGAAAAAAAAGAATAAGAGTTTCATGATGTGAGAAATCAATGATTAGCAACATTTTCTACTTTATCAGGAAATCCTTTCTGATAATTAAAAGTACCCAATTGCTAACAGTTAATCTGAAAAAAAATTAAATAATTGAGGCTTTTGGTACAAAGGGAAGGCTGAAAGAACTTAATTTTCTTTCAGCTCCCATTCCAATCCCTCTGAAATAACAGCCAAAAAAAAAATGCAGAAAAAATAATAATAAATCCAAAATGGAGCTGAAAACAAGAGGAGACTATGGTCAGACAGAAGTTTATGAATTCTGGAAGACAGAAACCAAAGTGAGTTCAAAATCACTGGCTTAGAAAGTCCTATGATCAAACAAAACTAGATCACAGGTTCAGATGTATGCATTATAGACATGTGTTAGGTGGTTCATATACTCCAATAAGATCAGTATAAAACATTATTTTCCTAATTCTCAGAGTGGCTTTTTATGTAAGTAAATTCTAAGGAAAATCCTTTGTTAAAATTTTGATTCCCACTAAAAGGTAAGCAGACAGTTGCAAATTTGGATTTTCTTATTAGCTCACTAAATTAAAAAAGTGATGATTTTCTATTTCATTTTCCAAAATTTATTAAAATCCTGTAGACTTTGCTTGTTTAAAAAATTCAGAATTGAAAAATTTTGCTTCAAGATAACGTATTTGAAAAAAGGAATGGCAGAAGTGTTTCCGAAATGCACAGTCTCCTAGCAAAAGGAAATACAGCAAAATAATTATTGAAAGCAACCCAAATTCACACTCCAATGAACTTATTTAAAGAAATTCCATCCATGTTGATAAACTTTATGGGTAAATTATGTGGGAGGCACTAGGTACTTGATGTTAGAGCTGGAAACACAAATCAAACATACTATCTACTTTTGTATGACCTACCTGCTGGTGGTAAAAAGAAAAATTGGTTCCTTTTAGTTTTCATTTAAATGCAATCTGGTGAGACAAAGAGAATGCAGGCACTCTGGGAGTACCAAAGAAGCGCATCTGAACCAATCTGGCGATTAAGAGGATTTTAGGAACTGCCACCTAAGCCACCAATTATGTTATTGTTCATGCTGGTAAACATATTTCAAATTTAATAAATAATATTGTGGCGGGGCCAAGATGGCAGAGTAGGATGCACTGAGCTCCCCTCTTCCCTCAGGCACACCAAAATTACAACTATTTACAGAGCAACTGTTGATGAAAACAACCTGAAGAGTAGTAGAAAAGATCTGCTACAACTAAAGATACAAAGAAGGAAGCACAGTGAGTCAGGTAGGAGGGGCACACATGCGATACAGTCAGGACCCACAGCCCTGGGAGGCAACCCTAAACAGGAGGAGGATCACGTTACGAGCAGATGCATCAAAATGCTAATGAAGGCTATTTCTGGGGGATGAGGATTATGGATGATTGTCATTTTTCACTTTATGTTTTTATGAATATCTAGTTGTCTGCAATGAACAAACATTGCTTATAAAATTAGAAAGAAAACAGTAAATGCCATTAAAAATGAAAAAATATTGCGCACTGTTCATATTTGCTTGTTTATGTGTGTGCGTGCACGCACACTGGTAGGAAGGTGAATCTCTACTGGTCAATGTTGGAGGATAAAGTATATTATCGTACCATGGCATTTTTCAGCTACTGTAATCTAAAAAATGTAATAAAATAATAATATAAAATAAAAATGTAATAAAGTATTTTCCACACTATCCCAAAATTAAATTCCTGTGTTGCTAAAGTACTAATGCCATATTATATAACTTAGAATTACAATATTATGACAAAAAAAGATGAGAAATGTATTATTGCTAAGTGCTGCTTTCAAATCTGTACAGACTGTCATATAGAAAGGTTATAATTCTGACAGAAAAACCCCAATAATATGTAACAAAGATCTGAAGAAGTATCCATACTCTTTAACCCAGGAATTTCACATGACAATCCAGCCTAAGGAAACAGTTTGTGATCAGAACAATGTTGTTTACATGGTGATATACATTATGCATTCATTTATACATCTGAAAATATGAGAATGCCTTAAATAACAGGTTAAGATTCATGATCAATTATGCGGCAGTTATTAAAAGTAAAGCTTTGAAAGTCTATGTGTTAACAGGAGAATGGTCATGAAAGCTTCAGTGAGAAAAGCTGGATACAAGATTATAACTATAGCATGATAAAAAAGACCACATATAGGTGAGTAAGATGACAATAAAATCTACCAATATGCACTGCTCTGGTTGGAAAATGTTCCTTTATGAAGATATACTGTGTACATTTTTTCTTTGTTCAACTTTCTTTTATATAAATTAATTTTATTTGTGGCTGTATATAACTTTCATTTTTTACATGTTATTTAAAAACTAATATCTAAGTGCACAGAATAGAAAAAAAAACAAGATCTGAAGGAATATAAACAAAGCTATTAATAGTGATTACTAGTGTTGGAAATTTCCTCAACTTTAGTTTTCATTGTTTTCAATGTATTTCTATTTTGGCACTTATTTAATGTACAAATGCTTTCCATTTCCCTATGTTTGTTGCTTTCTCGTTATATTCTCCTCTTCTGTTCTGGATGTAATATTCTCTATCTTCTGATAGTTGTTAAGAGTTCTGGTTTTGAACGATGAGTGTATACTACAACACGGAAAAACCTCAGTATGTTTCACAAACATAGTAGAAGAAGCAAGACATTAGAGTCCACATAGTACATGATTCCACTGTATAGATACTCTAGAAAAGGCAAATCTCTAGTAACAGGTAACAGGTTAGTGGTTGCTTGGAGCAGTGGGTGGGAAAGGAGATAAACAATAAGTTAACATTTAATGCACAATACTTCAGACATTGGTCTTAGTTTATATCTAAAGTTCCATTGATTTTTATATCTATAGTGCTTCTGTGGCATCCAGTAGGCACTTAATGTTTGCTGAATTGAATCAGTGAACAAAAAAGCAACATGTTCTACAAGATGAGTTTCAGTCACCCATGGAAAAACTAAGAGCTAAATATAGATTTACACTAGCAAAGTCGTTTTAGAAGTTATCGAATGAGCTGTGTTCACTCCCCACACAAAGCTCTTCAGCCATTATCTCTCAGCATCCCCTCAGCAATTTCTTAGTAAGGAACAGAACAAATGAGGGCATATTCATAAGAACAGAAATAGTCACTAGTCAGTGTGAAAAACAATTTAATTAGTCCCTTCTTTTAATGCCTCCATGTTCTTTATTTCCACCATGAACGGAAATAAACAATACCACACACTTAGCAATGAGAAAAAGTAAGCTTGATCATAAAAGAGTCTTAGATTTCACGAACCAAATTTCCTAGATTCAATATGAATGGAGCAGATGTTTCTCTCAAAATTAATTTTCTCTTGATATTAAGTTATTTTGGGGATTCATGTATTGAGTGAAGGGAGTCCTGTGCTAGGTGTTACGGACTGAGTTTTTGTGTATTTACTCTGTGTGTGTGCGTGCGTATGTGTATGTATATGTGTATGTGTATGTGTGTGTATGTGTGTTTGGGTAAAGGACAGAGAGGAAAAAAAACAATTTAGTCATCTGTACATCTGTATCTAATACTCTCCCTTAGGTTCCTTAGAAATTGTGTATATACTAGTTTATCACTGTTTTTATTTTCTTATACTGTGTTTTCTAATTATTTCCTAAACATTGATCTAATCTCCCTAGCGAGTTTAAGACATTTTAAAGACAACAGCCACGCAGTAACATTATTTTATCCCTCGAAGTGCCTGCTACCTTGAGTCCTGAGCCCAGAGAAAATTGTTTTCAAATGCTTATGAGTACAGTGATAGTGGACAAACTCAAGGTTGACAGTAACTTCTAGCCTTCAGTTTCAGATGACACAGATGTCTTGGTTCCCCTGCTGGGCATCGTCCCTTTGTAACAGAACTTGCCAAATGCTTTATGTATTTTTCCTAAGCAACACGGTGTATCTTCGAGGTTTTTGCGCAATGTATATAATGAAGAAAGTACACAGAGGATTTGGTCATGTTTTCTTCAAAGTAGGTATGTCCTTACTCACAGGTTAAAAATTAATTTGCTTTTGGGTGCTCAGATTGACTTCACAAGGAGAATAAAATATAAAATGAAGTAAAATTGAACTCCCAAAGAACCAGCTGAGCGTAGCTTACAGATGGAACCTTTTTAAAGCAGTCTTTTGGCATGTTTTCTAGACCCTGTTGGTTGTTTCAGTCTTTCTGCTTTTTTATTTTTTTCTTGTCTGTTTACTCTCTGAGAACTCAACTAGGAATTTTCTAGTGGTGCAATTGCTGCTTTAAAAATCTTAGTGGAAGTTTATTTGGAAATACATCCCTTCTTCTGGAAGTAAATTTCTAGACTATAATTAAGTGCACAAGTAATGGGAACTTGGCATACTAATTTTAATTCTGCACGATTCTCCTGTTTTTCTTTACAAGATAAGTTATTTTCTTTCCTGGGTAAGTTATTTCACTTACTCAAGAGGAAAACTGAGAGTAATAAATCCCATCACAGGAATATTAGAAATCTCTACTTCCAATTTCAACAGTGTAAGAAGTGTGTCCCGGGAGATTAAATGTGGCCTCCCACACTGTGTATGTATACGCTTTTGATAGTCTTTAGGGGATAAGCTATTTCAACCACCCAACGCTATTCTTGCTGACATTAGCTAACCTGACTGAACATTTCAGCCCACCTGACATCACTGCCACCTATATAAATGGTTGTTTTATAAGGCAAGGCAAATGGCCTCAAGAATTTTGCAATTCAGAAATATTTCTCTGACCTCTAAAACAGATTTTGACATTGCGGTAACACAGAGTTAATCATGAAAATATGGCAGAAATTTGTAAGGTAATGAACATAGGTAACCTGGGTTTCTAGAATTTATGGGAAAATTTGTATTCAGCAGCTCATAGTAATCTAAGCAAAAGCTATCTTCTTTTGTATCCGATAATCATGAAATAAAAGTAATCCTCTGTTGTGCATCGAAATACTAATTTCCTAGAAACTACTTAGGTTTCTAATCCAATGTCTCATAATAATGTGCAAGAGGAAATATCACTTTTTCGTTTTCTGTTTTTATTTGTAATGTTTTCATATTTGTACTAGTGAACTAGTAAAATGTCACCTCTGTGGCATACGATATGGTAAAATCCGGCTTAAATCAGTTTGCATACCAAATGTGGCTGGTAGAAGTGTCAAATGGATTTGAATAAGGATCTAAAGAAACAGAGTAGGATAAAACAAAATAGATGTAAATTTTGTAGCATTTGATGTATTTTGAAAACTTTCACATTTTATATAACTTTCTGAAAAAGAGATTAGATACAACATATTTTCAAGTACAGATATTATATTATAGCCTATTATATATAGATTTTATATCATGATAAATACTCTAATAAACAGAATTGCCCAATTTTGCTTTTTTCTAAAGATATAATTGATTATTTCAATTTCTGGGGATGCACTCATACTTGCACAATTACTGGTGTCCTCTATTGCTGTTTATGCTATTATTTATGATTATTTAGTCATTTAACGATATTGCATTGTCAAACAAATCTTAGCTCTCGCCATATGTCTGGTCAATTTATTTCTCTTAAAACACAGGATCAGGATCACCTGGGGCTGTGAGTACTGACTCTGGTAGCAACGCCTCAGACAAGTTACACATTGGCAAAACTGTTACAAGGTTTAACTAATACAGTGCCTCTAACGTGCCTGGTGTAAGCCTCATACAGTATGGGCACTGTTACAACATGAGTTCCTTTCCTTTTTTCTTTATGTTCCTTCTCTTCTCTCTGTATTTTCCTCCTTTGATTTCTGGCTCGACTTGCTAGAACCAAAGAAAAAGTAATACTTCATGTATCAAGTAACTCTCCAAATTTGTGAAATATAACTATCATCTCTCACCCCCCTACCCTCTCATAAACAACTTGTTCATGAACTAATCATCCCAATACTTTAGACTTGTCTCACGTACAAGGCTTCACACCGATGGACATTTTTTCTCAATTACTCCAGGTAGAATTCATCTTTGTGCCTCCACTCTGATCATCTTGCATCTTAGCCCCTACAGCACATTATTGAACTTATTTGTTTATATGCTATTTCTCTACACTAAACTATAAGGTATTTAATGAAAAGTTCAACAGTCACATTTGCGATGTCTAGTCCTTACCATAGAAAGGTACTATGTCACACATTGTCACTTGGTTCATGAAATAAGGAATGAATGAGTCAATCAATTAATGAGAAGCAGAGTGACTTACACCAGATTGGAAACATCCTTCATAAAACAGGGTGCTCACATTTGAACATAGCATCCCAAAGAGCCAGATCTCCTTGAGGAGTGTTGGTCCTATTCACTAGATGTTGCATCGCTCTTATCTTTTATCTGGTTCCTACTGATTATAAACACGTTTATGACACGATTGTTTCATCCTGTTGGATATGTAGAGGTTTCCATTAAGGTTTATATTTTTCACTCCTTAAATTCTCACCCCTTCCCCTTCCTTAGGATATCTGAGGAGTCTTTAAATTTCATTGTGACTCCTTCTACTGGCTAATATCTGTATACAATCACTTTTACACAATACTGTTTATAAACTGAACTCTATTATGTATATATATAAATTTCTTGTCATTGGCAAGTTAAAGTACTTTATGGCCCATCTCAGTGATTTTCAGACTATCTATTGGATAGATAAGAAACAATCACTACTAGCTCTGTGTTAGCCCGCATGATATCCAGAAGATAAAAGGTGATCTGTTATGTGATTGGAACAAAAATCACATAAAAATATCAAAGCTAAGAAAAATAAGACCACAGTTTTCCTGTTTCTATCCATCTTTCAAAATCTACCAGACCACTCCAAATCTTTCCTTCTGATTTTAAACCTACCAGCACTCAACTCTTAAAAAGTTAATCAAACACCTTGAATTATAAATGCCTTTAAAAAGCAGCCAGCTTTTAAAAGATTCATCAAATGACTTCAGCTCTTAGATACCCCATGTGTTTTCTGAAGCGGTATCTTGACAGCTCTGTTTTCCTATGTGGTTTAACACAAAAATGAAAAAAAAAAAGTACAGCAGAAAAAGTAGTCTAAATAGAGAATATATTCACTAGATATTTATGAAGTGAGTCTACTGCAGCAAAAAAGTTGTCTGTCTCCAATATTTCCCCTAGTTAAAGAGAACTTATCTTCTCTAGCTTCTCTTTTTCACACACAACACACATGTACATACGAATGATAAAATAAGATTTAAATACACATTTTCTTGATTTATTTAATGTAAAAAAATCAACGGTCAGCTGATTCAGACTAGATTCTTAAGTGCAGTGTTCCCCACATTTTAATTTGCATAATAGTCACTTTATACATATTAATGTCTTGCTGAAAAGCAGATTAGGATTTGATAAATCTGAAGTGGGCCCTGAGACTGCATTTCTACCAAGTTCTTAGGTCACACCAATCATGCAGTTTTTTTGGGAAATGAATTCTTGTAGCTGTGAGCACTAAAGCAAAAACAGGGTTCCTTGTTTAAGATAAGTTGGGAAAAGGTGGTGAAAAGAAATGGAAATTAAGGGACAGCATGAATTCAAATCAACGAATGATTTCCTTGTACCGGCACGTTGCAGGAAACTATGGGAAATATGAAAGAAATGAAAGACACTGATCCTGCCTCAAAGAGCTTATCGTTAACTAGAAATTCAAGCACAAAATGTAACAAAAGCTTGAGAATGATTTCCAAGCTGCATTTTCTGCTAGTGACTTTAAAGTTTATAAAACTCTAAAAATACAGATACTACATCATTTGTCATCGTATAGTTCTGCACACCTCAGGTGGCATGAAAGGCCTTAGGCTCTGAATGAGGAGCAGAAATTAAACTGTTTAGGCCATGAGGATGGAGAGGACAGGGAGAAAGGAAGGGGAGGGGGGACGAAGGACATTAGAATGAAATAATCATGCACACAGGTTCAGAGAAGAGTCTGTAAGGAGGTTTTCATGGAAATGTAAAACCAGCAGCCTCACAGGATCACAGGAATTTGATAAGGCACAGAGAATAGTCCTCCAGTGGCAAGAAGCTGGGTCTTGATCTGCGAGGTTCTTAAGGAAGGAATCTGTGCGTAAAGTACTGTCTTAGGAAAGGAGATTATATGAAATAGAGTAGGGAGTTCTAGCTCTCCAGAGTCTTGCCATATACAGGAAAAGTGCTCCATCTCTCTCTTTCTCTTAAAAGCAAATGTATTCTCTTTCAAACCTTTTGTTTTATGACACAAGAATATTAATTTATAGTTGGCTTATAAAATAAACTAAAAGGGAGATTTTTTACAGTTATAAAAAGATCTGTAAAGAAGTTTTGATAATAATTTTGGGTATGAGGTGATGGGAATTTGCCTGAAATAAAGCTAATGTGCCCAGAAATGATCTCTTCTAAGAATCCTCGTGAAAGGAAGCTTCAAAAGAACTTGAAAGATGATGAAGCATCCGCAATTTTGAACCCAGATGTAAAGGAAAACCACTAAACGGTATCTGTCCTGTGAGTGAAGATAAGATGAAAGGCTGTTTTTGAAAAAAATCAACTAAAACTTTGGAACCAGAGAAAAATCAAGCAAAACTTTGGCATCCAGAGGAAAACCTCATTTCACAAGAATCTTCCTGACATTAAGCCAGTAGCTCCTTTCTATAAAATTGCTTAGAAGCAGTATTTTTGTATGTGTACAAGCTGGAAAGCTTTTATCACATGACTCTGCATATTTGTGATAACTGGTTCCAGTAGTGATGCCTGTCCCAAAGATGGTCGTCTGTAACTGGTCGGCAGCTCATGGGATGGCCTGGCTGGAAAACTTTTCCTGATGGGGATGCTTTACATTGGATTGGATTAACAGGCCAAATGATAACTTCTTATGGGGATTCAGAAAGTAAGGAATGAACAGCCAGAACAGTCTTAAGTTATGGGAAAGGTGTAGCCTTAATGTGGCTCTTAAAAGTCCACTGGCCTCCCTGGGGCTTCCCAAGCAGCACTCTCACCTGCCACAAAGTCGGGAGGCCTCTGACGGTCTTGACCTGGTTTGCTGTGCTTCCTTTTTTCATGTGCTCGCTCACAATAGACTCTGTCATCTCAGCTAACCTGCACTTCTCTGTGCCCTTCAGCTCCAAAGTGCCTGTCTCACACACGTCTCCGTCTCCCACCTCCTCTAAATATTTACTGTCATCCGTCTTGTTAGAAGCCTCTGCCTTCTCTTGTCTCTCCCTCTCTTGAGAGACTACAGTGCGTCCTTCAAGTCCATGACATGAGTAGTCATAGAGAGGCCTTGAAGTGAGTTGCAAATTAACATCCTACCCATGGAGGTTGCATTTTCTACTTCTGAGTAATCCAAAGCATCAGTAGAGAGGTCCGCTGGAAATCTCTTGTTGTGCAAGAGAACAGCAAAAATGTATTAGGCAAGAAAGCACTCTTACCAACATCTCCCCACCAAAAGAACAGGCACATTCACAAATTAATCCTAACAAAGGGAACTATCTGCTGATCTTTTCTCACTCCAAGAAGCATCACTCTATTTGACAACAAGTGAGTGAAGTTAAGGTAATAATTGCAATCATAGAAATGACGCTGAAGTTCTGCATCCAAGTTTGTGTGTAAGGTCAAGTATATTGATGAAAAAAAAAATAATCCACATCAGTAACTAGCTGGTTTAGTTAGTAGCATGTATTAGTTGATAGAAGAAAAATGCATTAAAGGGATAATAAGTAAAATATATTTCAGTGACTTATTTTTCTTATATTATTCAGAATGAGTTAAATTGGAAGATAGGCTAGGTTTGAAATGAGAGGTTATTTATATCAAGAGTCCTATAGGCAAATTCAACCATCATATTTTTTGCTACTTTTTGTACTGAGTTAAGAACAGTTTTCACATTTTTAAAAGTTTGTAAAACAATAAATAAATAAAAAGATAAATATGTGACAGAGACCACATGTGGCCCACAAAGCCTAAAATATTTACTATTTGGCTCTTTACAGAAAGTTTGTCAGCCCCTAGGTTAAATAGACTTTTTTTTCCCCTTCTACACAGATGACTTTTATTCTATTTTAACTTAGTCATATAAAAAAATCTGGAAGGAGCAGTAATCAGTGGGCTAAAGATGTATGAACTAGGTTTTGGCTTATGATTTCTAGCAGAGCGAACTGAAGAATTGGGTCAAATGTCCAACAGTTTATCCAAACCACATTTTAAGAAATTCCTACTTGGCCAGTTTGATAAATAGACCACAGGAAACCCTCCCACCAGAGATGGCCTGGCTCTCATCGTGGAGGAAAGCTTTCTAAGCTTAACTGAGAGGTGATTTCATTCTTTTCAAATCATATCCAACAGAAGCTTCACTCATCCAGGTACTCAGTCAACCAGTGTTTTCTTCTCAAGTTTGTGGAGAAGGGTGGGGCAAGGGGAACACATCTAAAAAGATAAATGTTACAAAAAGGGCTAATTTTTTCTTATTATTTTGATTGTTAAGGTTCTTATTATGGAATATTTAAAATATACAAAAAAAAGAACAGTATAACACTATACTATTAAATACTAGTATGACAGTATAAATCATAGTCTAATAAACTTGTATAATAGTGTAAATAATAACAGTAAAATAAATCCTATGTATTCATCACCCAGCTTAAACAATTACTGACTCACAGCTAAACTTGTTTCACTGCCACCTCACATATTCCCCCTCCTTTATTATTTTGAAGGAAATTGCAAATATATTAATTCTACTGTAAAATTTCTGTATGCATTACTAATATATAAATAATCCTACAATAAAATCACCATAATTATCACATGTAAAAATTAACAAGAATAACTTAATATTATCAAATATTCAGTCAGTGTTCAAATTTCTAAACAGGAAGACATTTTGTGGAGAGGTGATTTCCACATCATGTCACAACTCTCTCTCCTTCCCAGGGGAGCCTAAACAGAAATGTCCCCGAGAACCTGTAACACTTAAAATAATTAAAAATAAGTTTTGTAAGATGAAAGCTATGCAATCCATTATAATACTGTCCCAGCACAAGACAAGTATGCTCATTTGCTTCAGAAAGGGATAGTAACCTATTTTTAAGGAATAGCAATTGAAAACAAAAAGGGATTTTATTTTGTTGAACACCAGCAAAATATAACTAAAACACCATAGACCTGGAAAATTGACTCACAGAGGTATATCTTTATTTAGTATTTTTTGCATCATCATCATCATTAGCAGAAATCCCTAAACGGAAGGATGGATGACAGCTGAAAATTCAGAGGTCACATGAGAATGAAAGAATTGCTGAAAGAACCTCAGGAGAAAAACAAAACAAATGCAAGAAAGATAATTCTTATTATTGGACTTAATGTATTAAGTATTGGACTTGTGTTCCAATAATATCAAGCTGAATGAGACTCTCTAGACCAGAGTTTCTCTATCCCTGTTGGCATCTGGGGCTGGATGATTTTTTTGGCATCTGGAGCTGACCTGTGTGTTATAAAATGTCCCCCTGCATCTATGGTCTCTGTCTATCAGCTGCCAGTAGCAAACCCCTCACACTAGAAGCACCTTTACTGATGGACTGACAGTAGTGTTAATGAGGGCATACTTTTAGTGTCACAACTTCATAAACCCTGCTCTAAAATTCCAAGGAGGCAAACATGCTATTGCTTTGTGTCTCTGTACTTTTGTATCAACTTAACAACAGAAGCTTAAAATTATGTTTTAGATATTGAAGCATTTATGATTAAACTCTTTGAGACATTTGCCTTAATTAAGCAGTCTTCTTTGGATTATCTTGCAGCACTGTAAACTGAAAGCTAATCACTTTGTTAAAGAGAGAAAGCTATTTAAACACATTAAAAATGCTTTTTGAAATCTCCATCTATTTTCCTGTCCCATTACAGTCTCAGGTAACTCCAGTTGGTTTCCTAGTTTAATTAAACAGAATAAAAAAAGATCAGCTAAAGAGTCCATGACATACAGATACAGAAAGAAACGAGGAAAAGGAAAATAAATTGTATATTAGTGTTAATAAATAGTAACCAATGTGCAGATTGTTTCTGACAGAAAAAGTTCGATTAAGTTGGGGCTTTCTGACGGTGTGTGGGGACCAAAAAGCATTTGAACGTATGCCAACAGAGCCTGGAGGGAAGGCCTTTTCTTTGATGAGCGACATCATATGGTTAGGGAAATGCTTAGAGCCACATATGACAGTGTTCCTTTAGTGCTGGGATGCCTACTTAAATCTTCCAGCATTTTCTCTGATACAAAAGCAGAAAGTTTTTTTTGGGGGGGGTGTAAAGAGAAATGAATAAAATATGTCCAGTATGTGTCACGTGGCACTGTCACGTAGTGTCATGAGCAACAGCCCCAGCAACACGCATACACGCAAGGACTGACTCCATGGAGTAGGTGGGTGAGTAGTAATGCGTGTTAGCCCGGTTAAAAAAGGTGCAGTGCTGATGCAATACCTGGCCATGGAAGACCCTCATCCAGAAACTGGTTTTTGTTTGTTTGTTTGTTTTCAATGCGTCTTTAACTATCTTGAATCATCTTACTGATTTATTTCCATTTGATTGTCTGTCTCAGTGAGAACGAAGGCTGCAGGAAGGCAGGCTATTGTTTCTCTTCCTCTCTACTGTACTGCCATTACTGACAACAACAACTGACACTTTGCAGTCGTTCAAAACGTATTTGCTGAAGAAAGAATGAATCATTTCACAAATGAAGTAGTTATGATATACTTAGGTACGATGAACCAATAATATCAAAAACTGTTTAATTAGGAGCAAGAAATAATCAATTCTATTTTTCCCCTTGGTTTGGACACAAATAAAAAGATAAGAAAAAAATTAGGAAAACAATCATCCACCATCATCATCAGGGCATAAAAGAAAAAGATATTTTAACATAGAAATAGCAAGAGTAATTCCAAAATAAAAAATAAACACAGGACAAAGGGCAGGACAGTTAAATAAACTCATCTCTAAGAATAAGTCGCTCCATTGTTCTCATATTACTTATTTCATCACAGACCGGTGGAAAATCTTGCAGAGCTCATCCCCTGGGAGACAGCTATAAAAAGTGGCTTTCCATTACGATACATGAAAATGACATGAATAACTACTAATTGTTATTTTTATCCTGAGCTCATATGTTTCTCCTGAGCCCCCAGGCTACTGAGTTAGTCTAACTTTAAAGTTTCAAAATATAAAGTATACAGTGCCGGGTAAATCGGCTTTAGGGTCAGAGGTTTGTCTTTACTCTTGTTCTCATTACCAAAGCCCTTCGTGCTGAATAGCTTTCCCTAAGGTCTGGTACGACTCGGCTTCCTTTGTTCTCCTACATAAAGGTTTAATGATGGTGTGTATCTTTCCATTGCAGGGATAAATTGTCTTTTCCTCAGCAGAGACAGCTGGAGACATTCTATCAAGAGTGTTTGTTTTTATAGCCTAACTGACAATTAGAGTATTAGAGAGCATAACTAGATAGGAAGCTCTGTTCCCTCTCTCCTACGCAAGATTTATGTATCTTAAGAATTTTACATAAAAATTCCGGGTGCTGTGAAGCTCAGGTATAGACCTGGCCCTTTCGAGAACAGAAACATCTACTAATGTATAGAATAGTTACAGAAAAAACATAGGGTTAGAATCATGGATCCAGAAACTTGTGAGAGGTAGAAAGGAAACTGAATTGTACCTCTAATGACAGGAGCATCACTTCTTTTGCTTTCCCTGTTGATAACTCAGCATACTGTTTAATAGCAAGTAGGCTGTTCTAATATTAGGGGGAGGGGGAGGGACGTTCTCAGCCAGGGCTCCTAATTGAAACCATACAACAGACAATCATTTCAGTCACTATTTAATGAATTCTCACAAGGACGGTATGTGAGTAGTACCATCCTAGACATGTTAAATGCTAAGTTAATTCATTGCTTGTGATATATGACTTAAGACCATAGCGCTTGAGTCTGTCTGGGCTCTGGTTCAGAAGGGCTGGAGAGTAGCAGACTAAGTGGGGAGAGGACTCAGTATGTTACAACAGATTACGATAGGAGGGGAGACACACTCTTACAATTTTGTGAGAATTCCCCATGTTTATGAGGCTAGTGATCATCTTTTCTGCTCTCAGGTCAGTGGCAGCTTTCAGAAGGGAATTAATTTTGCTAATTTACTGTGAACCAGAGTCATCTCTATCTTCATTACATGCCTGCAGGCCCCTGGTACTGCAAACAGACTACTGATCCTCCTGGACGTTTACAAGCTGCTTGGTTCACAGGCACTCACTCATCAATTCAACCAACAGATACTGGATAAACACAGGAATTAAATAACTGCAAATGTGGCAATTGTTGGTGATAATACTGTCAAAATGATGCATTCTTAGAATGTGTAGTCTAGCAAGCCCAACACCCAACTTACTGCTTATTTCCTCCCACTGCTAACCTTGCCAACTTGCTTTAAATATATTCACTACCATGGTAAATGGCCTCATGTTTACCCAGTTATCCAAACCAAAAACATGCTATTGTTTGGGGTGCCTCCCTTTCTCTTACTCTCCATAAGAAGCAGGACTGTAAATTCCACTGATTCTTTTTCCTTAGTATCTTTTCTAATCCTTTCCTGAGAATTAATTTAAATCCTCATAACTTCTCTTCTAGGTTATTTTAAGACCTACTTAACTGTCTGTGTACTTGTGCAATGCCTCTCTCTATGGAATAGTTATTCCTGAACAAGCAAATTTGATCATTCCATTCCTCATTTTAAAAGCCTCCAATTCTTGCCCATTACCTGTAGGATGAAATCCTAATTTCTTGCAAACACATAGATCCACAGTCACTCACCTGCTGCTGCTGCCTGCCTCCCACCTTACATCCCAAACGTTATGGATACTCTATGCTCATTTCCTCAAACCGCCATCTTCTCTCCACCCGCTGCTTTTACACTTGCTGCTCCTTCCATCCGGAATGCTCATTCCACAAACATCCCCTCAATCCGCTACCTCCTACTCAGACTGTGGGACTCAATTTAGGTGTCACCTCCTCCAGAGAGGATGCTTTTTGGGCAGATTCCTCCATCTTAAGTTGTGATTTTATTGAATTGTGATGCATTGAATTGTGCTAGTCTGCATAGTTGTTTGACTTCCTGTTACATGTTTACTTTCTTGAAGACATACTGAAGACACAGTGACTGGCATACAGAGTCTCCAGAAAGCTTGTGGAACAAATGAGTATTAGTCACAGCATAAACTGCTGATAACATTATCAGTTATATCATTTATAACACAATCAATATTTAACTTAAATGACTAGTAGTAATAATAGGTGGCAAATAATTTTATGCCTATAAATCAGTTAGGAAGATATTGATATAGAATGGGGAAGCAAATGATGAATGGGAAGCAAAATATGCTTGTGTCTATGTACGCATGTATCTGTGTATGGATGGTTATTCCGACACACTTTATCGAAGACCTACAAAACCCAGGGGGAGGGAACAGAGCTACAAAATTTTATAAAAGTCTAGTCCAGTAGGCAAGCACGGATGATTTAATTGTAATATACTCAATAAAAAGATGGGAATAAGCTAAGAATATTATAAAAAGAGAGGAGGAATCCATGGATCAGTCTAGAGGTTCACAGCAGGCTTGTTGGAGGAGTAAATATTTTGAAGAATTAGTTCAAAGTAGAGAAATGAAGAAGAGGAATGGCTGGTTTGTGCCATGTGTGCAAACATTACTAGCTATCACCTTGAACCATGAAATCTAGCTAAAGAATTTCACTGGAAAATGAAATGTTTCAGAAATCTCCCAGACCTTGGGAGCTTGGAAAGCCATTTAAAGAGAGGCTCAGTCACTGCAAGCACACCACCTTAGGACAAATCTTTAACTGAATGGATATGGAGACACATGTGCATATGCTGATAGAGCTGTGGCATTTTATACAGACACTCACAGACACATATATAATACATAATCATTTATTCCTTGCAACTGCCCTACAAAGTGAGCATTATCATCCTGATTTTACAGACTGCTGTGCTCAGCTAAGAGAACTGAATTAACCTACTTAAGGCTAAATAACTCATTGGTAATAGGGCCAACACTTGATTTTCTGTCTGTATGAGGTCATTCCTGTTCCACTATGCCACCTTGACAGATATTCTGAGGGGCCGATTAAAATGGCACTTATAAAGAAAAGAGAATATTTTAATACACTAGAGGCCCTTTCTTTCCCAACAAACATTTTTGAAATATCTTAGAGGTAGAAGACTGCATTCATATAAATTGTTGTAAAGATAAAAATGAAAAGGAAATGAAACAAAAATATATTTAGTAGATAGCTAAGTAGGGGCAAAGTGATCCAAAGCATAGCTCCAAAGAGACTTACCATCTGTGCACTGAAACGCTTGTTTTATCAAGTCCAACTGTGTTTCCTAACGATGCCAGTCCCTTCCCTTGGCTAATGCAGACTCCAGTTTACAGAATATATCACACTGAAACCTTCTTGCTGAGCAGAGCTGAATGCTGCTTTAACTTCCCAGCCGGGAGCTGGTATTTCATCATGAACCCGGCATATTAAATTGTTGTGTAAGTGGAAAGACCACAATGTCGGCCATATGGCAGTTTTTCTTCACAGAAGAGAAGAGACTTTCAAATCAAACTGCTAACTCTGATGTCACAGTCATTAGTTTGGAGATATGGACCAGAGACTCCTATATCTCTTCCAAGTGTTCCTCCCTCCTTCCTGTGCCCCATAAGAGTGATGGGTCCATTTAAAGTTGAAAAAAAAAGTGAGGTCAACTTTAAGTATATTAAATTATGAGCAGAACTTCCAGAAATTTCTATTCCATAGCAGAAGGGAAAATGCTTCTTTAAAATCAATTTCTAAGCCTACGTTTAGGGTCATACTTCCCTCTGGAATGAGCTGGATTGATTTCAGACCATCAGGAATGGGTTTCCTGAGGTGAAAGAACAGAAGTGGTTCCACATAATTTCCTTCTCTAAAACAAGCCATCCTTTCCTTGAATTAGCTATCTCCATCCCAACTTTTTCTTGGCTCAGCACACTACTGAACAGTTTTTACAGCTCAGCTCGGAAATTACTTCATTCATCCATCCAAGAAATTTGTATTACAGTCTAATGCCTGCCAGATCCCACTCTAGGTATTGCAGGTATAAGACAAGTTCCTTATTCTCATGGAACTAACATGCTAGTGAAGGATATGGAAAACCTTAAATGAGTAAGATGACTCGAATAATGACGGCTGCTGTAGAAAAATAACACAAGGTAATGTGATACAGTGCTAGTGCATGTCCAGAACATGATAATCACAGGATTGGGGGTGATTCAGGATTTATTTAATACCTATATTAATCATTTTTAATTTGTTTTAATGATTAGATTTTTCTTCAAAGATTTTCTTTTCCTCAGTTCAAAACATGTAGAGTTTCTGAAGCTTTGATCTAGACCCAAGGTTCTCATTGACATGTTCACCTCATCTTGTCTCCCCAAAGATGTTGTAGCAAATTCTAGTCCAAATCCCTGCAATGATGATGATGCCATTAGAGTTACTAATGGGGGTCTTTTGAGAGAAGGCAAATCTACTCTTTCAGAGTCACTGGCAGAGGCAAACGCTTCCGCCTGAAGGTCATCTCTTTCACCAAATAATCACTTCTCTCCTGTGGGATCCACCTCTTCCCTCTCCCTGGCTCCTCTCAGGCCCTCAGGCATTTAGTTCCGGCACAAGTGGGCCAATGAACGCAGCAAATGCAGAGAACCAAACATTAAATCCGAGATAATCTTTCTAAAATGTTATCCTCTGGGCTGGAAATGAAATTTCATATCCCCCGGGGGCCATTTTTTTCTCTCATTTTCACCCTTCTTATATCATTATAGACTTCTTACTCAGAAGCCACTGGGAATTAGGTTTATTCTTTGGTATTCCCAAAGTCCTACAGACTTAGACACTTTAAAAACACTAAATTCCATTAGGCAGAGTATTACGCTGAAACATTTTTACTGAATTTTTTCAGTTTTTGGTTATTAAAAGTATCAATATTTTGGCTTTTTCTTCGTTTCAGTGGTCCCTAAGAAAAATCTCAAGAGGGCAGTCTGAAAATATAGCCAAGACCAATTATCGCCTGTTTCTCTTCTTTTTACAGTTTTAGTGACAAAAGGGCTTGACTTTGAAGATGTTCAGATTAATGATGGCAGGGATGTTGATTTTTTTCCCCCCCAAACAGTACATACTCTCCTGCAAAACTGCAAGGTGTAAGTCTACATTCACACAAAAACATGGTAATCCTGACCAATAAGTGATTCAGAAGAGCTCGGTAAACCAGCAATGACCTAGTATTTGTTCAACCGCATTCAATAATTCTCTCATACATGAGATATCAGACACCAACTATTCCCAGTCGTCTCTGATAAACTGCCTTTACGGTTTAGGAGAAACTTACAGGAGGCGAATTTAAATTTTTAACCAACTACATAGTTAAGGGCTTTTTATCAACCAAGGTTTTGGACAACAGCAAACTTCTACTGGATAAAGTTCATATTTAAGGGGAAGAGGTTATGATTCAGTTTTTAAATTTCCTTTCTTGATCTCTCCAACAAGAATATATTCTGCAATAAAAGCTCAAGATGCAAAATGATACTTTCAGAATGCATTTGCTCTAGAATTATCATTTTCCCTAATTTAGCTTGCCTGAAATTTTCCATGTAAGATTATCTGTCTGGAGCACTAGCATTTTGAAATCCTGTAATATGTTATTCTTTATTGTAACATTCTCTTGTTCTTGTTCTTCCACAGCTGATCTGTGATCACACGTGATCACAGTCACGTCCAGTAAGAAAATTAATCTCCATCTACAATACAACATCTTGGTAGAGCTGTGTCCACATACTGCAAGGATGTGAACAGACACCTGTGTGTTTAATTTAACCCAAAATAAAGGAAATCGGAAAACTGGAGTCTAGAATGACCAAACAACTTAGTTCAAATCCCTTCTTTACTCGGAACAGAATGCCCTGATTCTAAAGGCACTGACGCCAAAAAACAAGCTAGACCAGGTCCAAGAGTCTCACAAACTGGGAATCAACTCTTATCTAGATCACTTCCTTTCTAGTCAGATACAAAAAAGGAGAAGACGTGTAGAACACAAGATATGGAAGTACTATTTTGGTTCCTCTTTCACTGGCAAATTTATAATGATAATAATGATACCCTAATCCATTTATATTATTTAAAATGATAGCCTGTTAGAAAGGACGAGTCCAAACATTGATACTGTATCCTCTCCCTTCTCCAACTCATAACAATACATGTGCAAACATGCATATTACACATACAAAAATGTTTCAGTACCAATATTTCCAGTCTCTTGTTGAGGCAGGAAATATTTGTGGTTGTTTTACAATTACAAATATCTTATAAACTCCAAGAAAATAAGAACTTTTTGTGGTGCTCATTTTAAGTCCTTACAATAAGAGGATAAATAAGTATGAACTAAATTAATAAGTGAACCACTGCATTGTGCAATGAATTAAATTAAGATTTCAAATGCTCTTTCTTTAAGGAGTCTAATCTGTATTGGACTGTAATTAAGGTTCTCATTCATGTCCAGTGTGATGGTTTTAGTGTGAGTGGCTATTAGTTGACTTGCTGGCATCAAAAATATTTGGACACATCTTTGGAACCTTCTTTCTTTGGAACCTTCTTTCTTTGGAGCACACATGCATATCCCAGCAAAAGGAACCACTCACTGTATGTCATTAAAACATCAACTTGTTGTTAATGTATTTCCCTTGTGACATATAGTATGAGGTACAGAGAAACTTTGTAAATACGCCTGGCACTTTAAATTTCTAAGGATATTCAAACATTTCAATAAACTTACTATACCCTGCACAATAGGTGATGAAATGCAATTTAAAGTGACTAAACTTTTCCCACTTCATTATCTTTTTGCTGACCTATTCTGACCGGTAATTTCACTCTTCTGTTCTAAGTAAATGCAGCCATGGAGAAGTGTCTCCACGGGTAATAGATAGGTCAAAACAATCACGCATAAGTGGAGCATGCTTAGAATTAGCAAGTGCAGATTATTTAACAACAGGCTAGGAGAAAGGAATTGTGTGTGTAATGTGTTTCATAATTCAATCTAAGAGGAACAATCCTTGTTTTCTGAAATGCTATGAAGTAATAACATTGTTAACCACCTGCAGGTAGTGTACCTTCTGCTGTATGAAGAGCAGTGGCCTAAAGTGACAGTCTATCACTGTCACTGCCGATCTCTGTGGCCTAGGCATCTCTCAGGCTCCTCATTTGCCCAAGGGAATGAGATAATGGATTAGATCCTACCTAATTCCAAATTTTATGGAAATGTTTCTGAATAATTTAGCTTTTAAAAAAATATGTCTGTTTTTCCATTTCCCTCCTAATGCATTTGGGAAATTGACATTGAAAGTGACAAAGATTATATATTTTTGTAGTTACCTTAATCTAATGTGGAGTTATATATTTCAAATTACTTAGCACAATGCCTGACACATTAAACGCAAGTTATCTGGAGAATCTGGATTTTATGAAATCCTAAGTGTCAGTTCTTGGGGGTGTGTGTGTGAATATGCATATACACATATGCGTATACAATGAGGGAATTAGAATTTTCAGAGTCAAGGTTACTTTTAGTTTGTAAAAGCTTTCAAGATTATTTATTTCACTCTCACATTCCTGTGTCCAACCATAGCCACAAACCGATTTAGAGTGAATTTCACTGGCATTGCATTAAGACTAACACTGACTCCAAAGAATATACAAATAGATCTTTCAGTTCTCCAGTGCTGATTCACTCGACATGAGCACTGATTCAAAAATACCTCAGTAACATCTTGCACGGGTATCTGCTGCTCTATATGACATCAGTCCAGTTGCTTTTGTTACCAACTAATATCATGGCACAGATTATGTTCCAAGTGTTGCTCTAAGCATTCTGTACGTGTTAAATCATCCACTACTCTAAACAAGCCTAATGAGGTAGAAATTACTATTATCATCCTGATGTTACAGATTTGGAAACAGGGGCTTGGAGAAGATCAGAGACTTTCTCAAAACCCAACAGCATCTCAAGATCTGACTCTTAACACCCACACCCTTAAACAGTATCCTTCTGTCACATTTCAAAGAGCTTCCCAACCAGCCCCTGACACTTTCTACTTTTTCACTACCCATGAAAAAGGGTTGTAGTTAATTTTCATGCACTAGAACATGAATCTTCACCAATATCACCTGCCTCCATTTTTTTAATGCTAAGGTCTTGTCCTGGAAAATATCCTCAGTGATGATACTTCTGTGGACTCTAGAATAAGCTAGAAGACACTTTAGATACTCAAAAAGCTACTAAAAACAAGCAAGCTGGCAAAAAGGAGATGCTCCCACGAGTGCCATTCCAACAGAACCACAGACCTGGAAGGCTGCACACAGCGTCCATTTTAATAACTCATTTTACAGCTGATGATCCCAAGCCTTAAAACGTTAAACAAGTTGCCTGGGGACATGCAGTTGGATTGGGTCTTGTTGACAGAGATGGCACTGGTCCCTGGCGCTGTGGATGCTGAGCGCTCTGCCACATTATGTGGCTTCCTGATCCTCTTATAGTTTTGTTCCTAAAGATAGAATTTGATAATTTAATTTGCAATATTATGAGAGTGGAACAATCAAGCAATGAAATATGCTTGAGCTACTGAGACATAACCTTATAAATTGCATATGGTGCACAGATCAGCAGGGGTTGCCACTGTACAGCGGTACAGTTTTAGCAATGTGGAACTTCAGACTTGAGGGGAGGGTCTAAATTTAAGAGTAAGTAAAACTTGGACACAGAATTAAAAGCCTCTGATATTGGCACACGTGGAAGGCCACATGGAAAAGGAGCAAGCTAGAGATAGAGTTGAAATGAGGACACAGTGAGAACCTAGCCATCTGTCTACCAGCAATTACATGCATAAACTAACCACAGGACACCACTGCCTCCAAATGAACTTGTTTAAAGAGTGGCTGTCCAAGATCATAAATACTGTGTTGGGAGCATTTATCAAATAAGATCTTAACAACGTTTTAAACTGAAATTCTACATTATGATAAAGAGCCTGGAATGCTTCATTTGCATACCTCCTAACTCTTTTATAGGATAAAAATATGGCTTTGAGAATGTCATAGAATATTTAATTGCTTCCAAATGTATACCTAATGCCTCACAAGGTACCACTTATTATTCCCACAGAAAGATGGTCTTCCTTCGCCTCACCCCACTCTGGGCTAATAGTATAGAATAGAAAAAGTGGGAGGAAAAAAGATAATATTAAAAATAAAATTTGAACCCAAGCTCTTTCCATGACTTGCTGTCCTTTTGCACTGTGTTGAAGTGTGCCTACTCAAAGTCTTTTCCCCCACTTTCTTTCCTAGACTCCACAAATACAATGAAGTATAATAATGATCCTTAAAGAAGGTGTCACAACAGAATAATAGCTTGCACAACTTTAATCCAAAGAACTGGGAGTACTTTACTAATGTTAGCTCACTCATCACACCCGCCTGTGACGGGGATGAACAGATCTGCCGAAGTGGGGCAAGAAGACCTTAGTCAGCGATGTGGTACTGCGGCTCTCAAAGCCAAATGTGAAGCTGAAGAGCAAAAAAAAAAACCAAAACCAAAACAAAATAAAACAACCAATAACACCCCCCCACAAAAGAAAAGCCAACATCAACAAAATAAAAACAAAAAACTCAGAAAACAAAAGCTCAGAAGGAATCTTGCTGCTCTATTCAGCACCAAATGAAGTATTACCAAAATACTAAGTCTAATGATGTGGTTCACATTTATGATTTTTGTTAAGAAATTGGAGGAGAAACAAAGAAGGGCAGATACTACAATTAAATGTTTGAAAAATTGAAAATAAATATAAATAGAGATCATTTATTAAAACCTTGATAACTGACTTCATGATGTAAAATATTATTTAATTAAAAATGATTTCAAATTTAGATTCAATGCCACAAATATTTATTCCATTAAAAAGATCTATCAGGGAATGTGCTAAAGATGAAGATGCAAATAAAAACATAAAATGATCAGTATAGTAGGAATCTTTTAGTCCCATAATTTCTGTGTACTTTTTATATAAATGTTGCAAATAAACAGAAGAAAATTAGAGATGGAGAGAAAATAAGGAAAATAGTGTAAATAACACATGAAGGAAAAAAGTCTTAAAAGTATAACCTTAATTTAGTTTAAGTAGGCCTTCACTGAAATATAGATTCTTCTTTTCGTAACGTTTAAAACATATCATCATTGTATCCATCAGAATGCTTGGAGATGTTTCATTTAACACATTGTTAGTGTTCTTTGGTTAACTCACTCTTAACAATATTTCATTTCTATATTTCTATTTAGCCATTATTTCAACGGTCATATCCTAGACCTAGTTATCAGTAGCTTAGCCGACTTCAAAGCTGCCATTCAGATCACCACTTCTTGGATTTCCAACTCAATTTATTCTATTGCTCTAACTCAAGTAATTTTTTTTCTATCCCACAAGTCCATCCAGTTCATTAACGCCAGTTCTTTTTTTCTCCTCTCTGTTTACCACCTTCCCACGTGAACTAAGTTAGGGTGCCTGGCCTATCACTAAGATGACTTATAAGTACATCATGTTCTATGTATGTCACTAGTTCTTTTTCTGGATACAAAATAGAGCTCAGCTTCTATAACCCTTCCCATCTCTCCCTTTGCTCTGTCAGGAGTGATATTTTTTGTTCCTGGAATCTACCACCTCTGTTCCCACTTCAGGAAATTTGCTGTTGCTATTCTCCATGCCTTTCCTGCAGAAATTAAATGGCTAGTTATCTCTTTGTATTAAGGTCTCTTCTCTACTCAACTCTTCTTTCATTAACTTGTTTTATAATTTTTTTCATGGCATCTATTACTTGAAATTATTTCATGCATTCATTTATTTTTTTTTGCATGTTGGGTATCTCCCCAATAGTATATAATATCCATGAGTTCTAAGGTTTTACCTTATTTGCTACTCTATGACAAATACCTAGAATTCTGCCTGGAACACTGAAGATTTTCAATATCTATATGGGAAGGAAAAAAGGATTGAAGGAGTGAAGGAAGAAAGAAAGGAAGGAAATCGGTATCATTTGCTACATTTATGAGATAAATTAACTCTTAGGGATATTTGAGGATTAGCATGAAATAAAGATTTTTTGAAAGACTGGAAAATATCTAAGAATATAAAAATAGAGAAAGATAACACTCCTTTATACTATGCTAGATACAATAACCTTGTAAATTCCTTTCAGCCCCTTTTGACAGCAATCTAGATCTGTTTTATCCAATATGGTAGGCACTAGCCACAGGTGGTTATTTATATTTAATCTAAATTAATTACAATAAATGAAATTAATCATTTAATTCCCCAGTCACACTAGCTTCAAATGCTCAATAGCTGCATATGGCTCCTGGTTAGTTTTTGAACAGTATTAAGTAGATACTATTTTCATCACCACAGAAAGTTCTACTGGATAGCCTTGCTCCAGATTACATTGTTAAATTCTAGAACTATATTATCCTTAATAGAGTGAGATCTATTTAAAATTACATAGAAAGTAATTTAAATATTAACACTGAACTTCTCAGAAACAGGTAATTCTTGTGTTTCATTTAGTTTAGCTTATAATTTATCATTATTATTTGTATTGATTTCCAATCTTGAGATAAAGAGAATGAATTGAATCCAGTATAATACAAAAGTGAATGGGATGCTTGACTGCTTTTCTTTTTTGAGGCTGGAGAAAAAGCAGAAGAAGAGATAGAGATAAAGAATAGAAACAAGGGAACATATATTCATCCACCATCCATTCATCCATTCACTCACTGTACAAGTTCTCACTGACTCTGTGTGACAGTTCAAGCATTGTTCCTTGGTGTTGCAGGTTTAAACTGGAAAAAAAATCACAGTATCTAAACTTAGAAAATTCATAATCCAATATGGAAGATTGATGTATAAAATAATAATGAAAACAGTTCAATATTAGGTTAAGGTTAAAGTACTATGAAAACAGAAAGAAAAAAATTGCCTGGGGGAGATTAAAAAATAATACTTGAGTGGTGTCATAAAAACATGAGAAGCAATGTGTCAGCCTGAAGAATGAAGGGGGTTGTTTTTATTTTAGTTTTAGATTTTTAAACCAAAGGGATCATTCTTTGCAAAGGCAACGTTTGCTTGCTTATATAAGAACTAGTAGTTTTAGGGGGTTGGGTTAAGGGTGTCAGAAGGGAAAGACATGCACTGAGATTAGGAAAATAGGTTTGGCCAGACTGTAGAGGGTTTGGTAGACGTTCTTAAAGAATTTGGGTATTATTCTTCTTTGTATAAAAGGCAAGGGACACAATCAGATAAACTTTCCTGAATGAGGAATAGCTACAGAGTGGATGAAAGCACAAAGAGCAGGGGGCTGGAGCCTCCCCTTCTGGGAGTGCTGGGACACAGGCATGAATGGAAAGGTTGGGCTTCAAAATAAAAGGCCCACTGGTTCCTCTCAAATCACCAATGCAGATCTCCTCCAAGGAGAACCCTTAAAGAAAACATCAATCCAGGAGATAGCTTTTACTTAGACTATCCTTATTGGGTGATGTATTTAACCTGTGTTTCCTCCAGTTAGCTTGATAGAAAGCCCTACTTCTTTCTACCCTCTGAGCTATGCAAAATGAGGGAAAAAATCTTCCATCTGTTCTTTATTACCAGAAATTCCCTTAATAGCATATACAGAGTTTATTGTTGCAAAAGTTGAATAACACAAGTAAAATGTGAGTACTAAAGAGTATTGGTAATCAAATTTTCACAATTTATGTTTTCAAAAGAAGGAGAAAGAACATTTAAAAATATTCAAAACAATTTTATATTCTAAGGTGAGTCATAACCTGCCAGATTTGTTTTGGCTTGCCATAGAACTTCATACCTTTCACGAAAATAATTTTAGAAATGTACAATGGACTAGAGGTAGAGTAAACTGTAAGCTACAGATTGGCAGATGCTCCATTCCTTTTACAAATAAAGAATAGTCACCATGATGGAATTGTCTGTGGTTTTTCAAACCTGTGGCTTGGTTTAAAACTTAAAAATACCAGATGATTGTAATCTGGCCAGATGCATTTTGGCCATAAAACTCTTAAATAGGCACTTTAACTATATAAAGTATCTGGCAGTCTCCTTGAGGTTGTCAAAATGTTAGACATGATTAAGCAGCGTTTAATACCAAATGATTTATAATGACAACAACTGTGGGAAGTATTTTCTTTCTGCTAAGTTTATTTCACATCATTATACTATAAGAAGAATTTATGGGATTTGGAAAGAAGCAAAGTCAAGAGACTGAATCAATTAGAACACTTTGGTGTGGAAAGACAACCTCTAATAGATCAGTGGATAGAAATAATAACAATGAAACATTATATCAGAAAAAAATAAAAGCTTGTCTTTAAAATCATGAACTACTGAATACAAAGATACACTGAAATTTTAATGAAGTATATGAACAGCAGTTTAACTTAGTGGATAATATGTTAATGGCATGATTACTTTAATAGGAGAGTCAGGTAGAACATATTGATTACAAAATGGTTTAACAAATGCATGTATAAAAGGGCCATGGATGGCTCTGAAGGGAGGCTAAGGTGTACTAATGTTTGAAGCTGACATCCTAGAGGATCATCATACCCTCTCTTAGGAAGCAGTGAGGAACAGTGGAGAAAACACAGGCTTTGGGGTCAGATTCATAGCTGAGTTTGAAACCTGGCTTTGTTCTTTTCAGGTACATGGCCTTTGCCAGATTGTTTAACTTCTCTGAGGCCCATCTCTCTCATACGTAAAAAGAGAATTATAAAAATTTTCCCCATAGAAGGAATCAAGGAGATTAGGAACTTCTTTTTCTGCAAGGGAGACCCCTATTTCTTTAGCACCCAAAACTCACTGCCTCACCATTTACCTGGGCTGAGCCATGAGGACCAATCTCGTTAGTTATCTTAGCCCCACTGTCCATCACTCTCAGTAGGAAGCCTGGGACTCTTAGGTAATCCCACATGCCCGAATGCTAATCTCCAGCTGGCAAGGAAGGGCAAGGAGGTGTTTCTTATTTCTTCCCTGCTTCAGTTTTCCTTGAAGCATTTATCACCATCTGATACTGTGGCTTAATATTTCAGTAATTTCCAGATTTCTTTATTACATTTCTTCTTTCTAAAATATAACATAAAAAAGCTCCATGGCTGTGGATAATTTTGTCTATTTTGCTCAATGCTGTATAACTAGTACCTATAAACCTGCCTAATACACAGCAGGCACTTAGATAATGCTCATTTTCTTTTATTCTGTCTCCTAGAACATTACTTGAAACTGTTGGTGAGAACACTGAATACAATGATGCATGAGTTAATATAACACACTCTCTCTCCCACCTGCACATAAAAAAGGGGGGGGGACCTCTCTAGATACATGTGTGTGTGTGTGTGTGTGTATGTATATATGTGTGTGTGTGTGTATATATATATATATATATATATATATATATATATATATATATATATATATATATACAGAGAGAGAGAGAGAGAGAGAGAGAAAGCCCAGTATTATTGCAGAAATAAATCAAGTTAGGAAGTTATGCACAAAACACAGAACTCTGAATGTGAGCTTTCTTCGAAAGTCTCCTTATCTCACTATTTTGCTTGCCATTTAGTTGGAGTGTATTCTGTGCACTGATTACATTTACTTAATCCAGACACTTTAGAAGAATGGAAAGAGCATTCCTCAGTTGATCCCTGGCTCTTCTGCTTAAGAGTACTATGAACTTGCCATGCTCAGCTTATGGGAATGTAAAATTAGTATGCTACAAAAGTTTACTCTGTCAATTTCAAAATTTTCATATTAGACACTTAAAGAGGTATACATTGTAAACCCTAACATGCTAAATAAGTACAACTTATTATTATTATCGGGTTCTAATAGCCTTTGTTTGGCTTCTTTGGTTTTTAAATTGAACAAATATCCACTGCACGTGTAAAAGAATTGAAAGTATGCTGACCTATTTTCTTCCATAAAATTCCCATCAAAGGACAGGTCCACTAATAGCCTGTTCAGGTCACCATAGTGAAATTATGAGTGACACTAAAAAGCAGTGAATCCAAACAAAGTATTATTTTGTAGAATTTCTTACTGAAATGAGTTGGGTTGAATAAGTAGATATTTGACTCAGGAATAAACTATAGAAGAAATATTTGTTAAATGGTTAAATGGGAGATAACTTCACTGGTAATTTTATAAGGCTAAATTTAGAACTGATCACGTATGTTTTAAGAAATTTAGAAGAAGAATGGAGAAGAATATGTATTTTATATAAAATTGCATTATGATTTTGATAACTATGTTTAGTAATTGAAGACCATCACATTCCTCTTTAAAAACAAACCTCATTTAATCTCATTATCTTTCTTATACATCACTTGCTATCAATACAATTATTGTATTGCTGTCAAACACAATTCTGGATGATACTGTAATGGTGAATACAAGACAGCAAACATTTGTCAAAAACTGTAAAACTTTACAGCACAAAAATGGAAGTGTAAATCTGATGGTATGGAAATTAAAAAAGAAATAATTTAGGTAGTCATGAGTTCTCTGGATGGAATTCAGAATGTAACAAAAGAATGTAAGTGTATTACAGTTGTATGAAACCACCTCAGTGAAGGAGGTGGAGGAATAAGATGCTGACCTAAGCATCTTTGCAAATGAATGAAGAGGCAAAAGGAACTGTATGTAAGACTGTAGTCTAGTTGATAAAGTTATTTCTCATGGATGTATTGGTTAACAATTTTAAAACCACTGTAAATCTATACTAGAACTGAATAAGTAAGTAAGTAAATGGATGATGGATTATGGGAACCAAATTTCTTCCTGTTGAGGGTGTACTACAGATAAACAAGGGAAAGAGGCTAGAATAATTTGTGTGGTAATGGATTAGAGTTGGAAACATCAGTATGTATTCATATTTAGCTTAATATGGATACATATGGCTACACATAGAAATATTTACAGACATGTGTATATATACAAGGTAGTATGTACATATGTTTCACTTTGCCTTGTCAGCTGAGAGGACCTGGAAGTAATGGTAATAGAAATGAGTCACCTAGTGTCCAGATCATGGTTTCTAAAACCAATCTCCAATCAAAGGAACCAGGGATCCTTGGAAAAATGGCTGATTCTAGGACTGAGTAAGGAAATGTGTAAGATGAGCTTAGAGCATCATGTAGTGCTAGAAAACAAGAAAAATCTCAAAACAAAACAAAACACAAACCCATAAACATTTTTCCCCAAACCACTTCCCCCCAAAGCTGGATTATACTTGTATTGCTTACTATCAGCTTTTATTTATTTCCATCAGCTTTCAGTTTCTCTTTTTCCTTGTCAGAATTTTTAACAAAGCAAATTGCCACTTGTGATGGTTAATTTTATGTGTCAACTTGACACATGAGGTGCTCAAATTAAGCATCATCTGGGGGTATGTCCATGAGGGTGTTTCTGGGTGAGATTAGCATTTGAACCAGTGGACTCAGTCAAGTGGACTGTCCTTTCTAGTGTGTGCATCTTCAACCCACTGGGGGCCTAAATAGGAAAAAAAAAGAAGGCGGCAGAAGGAATTCATTCCTTTTCTCCTGTCTCACTGCTTGAGCTAACATCTCATCTTACTTTCTGCTCTCAGACATGATTTACACCGTTGGTTCTCAGGCTTTTGGAACCAGACAAATTAAACTACCAGCTTTCCTGTCCTTCAGTTTCAGAGGGCAGATCATAACACTTGTCAGCCTCCATAGTCACGTGAGTCAGTTTCTCATGATAAATCTCCTTCTGTGTATATATATCCCGCTGGTTCTGTTTCTCTAGAGAGCCCCGACTAATACACCACTCAACTAGAAGCTACATTTCCCAGCCTTCATTATGCCTAGAGGTACTCTTGTGACTAAATTCTGGCCAATCAGATGTGACATGGCAGTGATGTTGGCCATTCTGGGCACACATCTAAAAAGAAACTGCTCACTCTTCACTTCCTCTGTCCCCTCCTCCCTCTCCTGTGGCCCAATTTGTGGAAGGGAACCAATGCCTTTTGTGAAAATGAGGAAACACTCTAGAGGATGCCAGACCAACAAAATAAATGAAATCTGGGTGCATGAAAACTGTGCTGAGGGGAGCCATCTGACCCTTCTGGGACATTTGTTGAGAGGAAAACATACTTTCCACTTGTTTAAGCCACTGTTATTTGGTTTCAGTTCAAGAAGGTGAAGGACTACTCTAACTAATAGGGTAATAAGTGCATGTGCCCTGAACGGGCGACCCTGAAATGTGAAAACATACCACATAGACTTTTTATCAGAATTCAAATAAAAGCCCATATTCAAAACCAACAAACAACATCCTGACATCTCCAAATTTCTGATAAAGATACTTATCGCAGGTAAATTAAACTTCAGCTCAGTTGAAGTTTCTTTTTCACTCACCTCCAAAGTAAGAGCCATCTGTCAGCTTCATTTCTTTACTGGATTTTGTGATGACACCAGCAACACCATGTTGAATGAAATACATTTTTTTACCCACCGCTCCTTCTCGTATGATATAATCTCCAGGTTGAAACACCTCAAATCTCAACTTGCTCAGCATGGCAGTCACAAAATTAGGATCCGCATTAGCAAAAAGAGGCATTGTAGCCACTAGTTTCCGACAGTTGAAGTTGACTATCTCCTAAAGATGGCAAGAATAAACAAATATTAAAAGAGATATTCATCATTTCAGGAAGAAAATCATATGTTAAAGTTAAAATTCTATATATAGCATACATTGCAATTTAAATTAAGAATTAAAAATACATAAGCTCTAATAATCTTCATATCTTTTCGAAACCAGGGATTATGCTTTATTTTTGTTGACGTATTCCCAGCACGGAGAGCAGTATAGGCACATATCAAACATTCAATAAATGTGAATTAAATATATACCAGTTTACCTTTTATAACTTTCCATTTCTTTATTATTCTTTATATAGAATTAGAACAAAATTGTGGAAGAGTTTTAGCCTCCCTTTGATCTGCTTTTATGAAGAAGGGAAGCCGTAACACTTCCTATTAGCCATGACATTACTGCTTTGATGGTCACAACTGAAAAATCTAACTTGCACCTACTGACTGGAGTTCTGAAACAAGAGCCCAGCTGCCAACAAAATGCCAGCAGCATTTTGACATTTTTTTCTTAATGTTGCTCCCATTAAAGCAAGGAGACGTAGTGTCGCATTACACATTGCACAAAGGAGACTAGACATAATCTATAATTATACATTCAGTCTGTTTCTGGGCTAGATCAGAAAATCCCTCCTTAAAAAACCTCCTGGGCTTTCATGGGAAGTCTTGGACTGGACAGAAGCCATATTTTCCTTTTCCTGAATTGTTCATTTTATTTCTGGGATCAGGACAACTCTAAATTAAGAGATTTATATGTTTGACTTCATTCTGTGGATTCTAGTCCAGATTAGACATAGGGTTGTCATTATGAACCAAAATAGGGGTGTGGGGCCAGTCATTTTTAATCCTGCAAATTAGATACGGAACAGAATAAACAACAGGAATCTAAATTTTACCACAATGCCGTTTCTCAGAAATATCTTCTCCAGTGAGCCCCCAAAGAACAAGGTTGAACCTGAGTTTGTAACTTGTTTAAGAGACACAGAAAATGAAGTCACCTCTGCTAAGGGGTGGGAAAAGGGCAAAAAGATTCGGGAGTATTGAAAGAAGTTTGAGGTCTGAATTCTTGCTCTGGGAATACAAAATTCCAGTTTGTAAGACTGGGAAACAAAGTTTCCCCAGTCTTACTTCATAAAATCACCCAATATTATCTCAGGATAGTTAACAAAATTTCAGCTGATGCAGAGGGCACAAAATTTTGCGTCCACCATGGAAAAGAAGGTGTTTCATCTTCAACAATATGTTGTGATTTCAGCAGAGCAGAGAAATATCTCTAATAGCAGGTTTCATGGAGGATGGTAGAATATTTAAAAATCAGCAATAATAACTAGAAAGTAAAGACAAGAGAAGGATGTTACATGTGGTACTTGGTGCAGCACCATCCAGGCCCCACAGTACACAGCAGACTCCACGCGTGGCTGTACCTTACATGATCTGTGCTTAGTATTAACTGGTGCTGAAGAGCCGTGGTAGGAGTAGACCAGGGCTACAATAAGTTCAGCACATAGTAAGTACTCAATAAACATGCCTGCAGGTCTGAATGAACAGAAGGCAGAGAAAAGGAAGAATGTGGGGAAGAAGGAAGATGGAGTCTGGCAGTGGAAAAAAAGTGCTCACAAAGCCTAATTTTTATTCTTGTCGGGAAGTGACTACTGAAAACTCTTAGAATGCTTTCTCAAGCAAATAGCTTGGGAAACAAGTCTTATGTCTATAAAATGTGCTTTTTTTTTACTCTTCAATATACTTCTATACAAACACCACAGGAAGATAAAAGGTGAACCATTCGAGGTACTCAAGGTAACTACGTGAGTTAAAAGAAGACAGAGATACGTCCATTAAAATGACCAAACTGGTTCTTAAAGAGTTAATAACTTCACATGTAAAATGACGTAGAAGGACAGTAGTGTAGGAAACTGAAAATAAGTCAGGTTGCAGAGAAAATAAATGCCAAACAAAAATAATAAAGCAAAGAGAATCTTTTCATCTATGTTTTTTGTTTCAACTATACAGATTTTTTCTCTTCATTGTTTTCTCACCTTTTATTTTAGAAAATACTTGAAAGTCTATTTTATAAACAAGTAAATGGGTCTTTGTTAATATAAACAACTCTTTTTCCATGATACATCACATATTCAGGTGCACCATTGGAACTGCCTTGATTATATCACTGCGAAGATGATTTCACATTATTGTTACTGCTTGAAGGAATCCATTCATTTTTCTCTGTCTCTGTAGAACTTTTATCTCTATGTGAATACTTTCTGATTTAAACTGTAAATTCTAACAAATATTTGACAGAAATAAGATGTCTTGAGACAGAAACTTATTTGCATTTAAAAGCCCTTCGTCTTCCAGTGAAATTTGTTTGCTTTGAGGGTATGTAGTTTAATAGAAACAATGAAGTGAGTCTAAAAGTTAAGCAAAACTTTTAAAGGCTCTTCCCCATCAATCACATTTTTATAGCACAGTTTTGCAGAGGGAACATATTTAGTTATGTTATTAATATCTCTCTATTAGTAAAACAAGACTTTTAAAGCTCTTCCATCAATCACAGGTCCTTATAGCACATTGTATTACATAAAACACACAGTAAAGCTATGAATATCTCTAATCTCCAACCAGATTCTTTATGGCGGTTGTTATGAGGTGTTTTTTTTTAGCAACATGTTTGACCTGAGTTAGGAATATTGTCTATGTGCATTAAATTGAGGAATGCTCGCTCCCTAAGGGAATCAGATATGTGGTCCTGACCTTAATAATAATGGCTCCAAACTACTAAGCTTACTTCATAACTTAAAAAAAATACAATTATTTCTTTCCTAGAGCATCTTATCCTACCAGAAAGTATGGTCATGCTAGAAAACAAACAAAGTAACAAGCAAAAACATCAACAAAAAAAATGAAAAGAATATTTCAGGATGAAAAGAATATTTCAAAGAGGCCAATTGAAAGAGCTACCAAACAAGGGTGTAACAATTTGAGTAATAAAATAAATAGTGTAACATTGGCTTAATTAATGCCAAAATATAAAATAACTATGAGGCTGTACTTATATAAATAAATGATTGAGTAAATTACAAAAAGTGAGAGAAAACAGACAACTCTATTCAAATTCCAAATAAATCAACTTTTTTCTATTAAAAACAGCATGATGCAAAAATCAAACAAGAACAATGAAGAGCCCTGCATTTGATCTTAACTTTGACATAATGTCAGTTTATTTAAAGTATGAAAGTCTTTCTTTTTCAGCAGTCCTTCCCATTATTTTGCTAAAGTGCAACAGAATTATTCATGTTCATTTTTGGGTCACAGTGTAGAGTTTTTTTTTTTTTTTAACCTGTAACACAGATATAGAAAAGCACACAAATCATAAGTGTTCACAAATCTTATATGAGATTTTCAAACACGTGAAACTATATAACCACCCAGGTCCACATATGGAACATTTCCCAGGAGGCTTCATTTTTTTCCTTTCCAGCCAACCCCAGAGGCTCTGGCTGTGCTGATCACCATCACTACAAGCGGTCTTACTTGTCCTTGAAATTCCCATAAATGGCATCGTGCAACGTGGAGTCTTTGGTGTCTTGTTTCTTTCACTCATTACGTCAGCATGATTCATCCATGTTGCCGTGTGGTGGCAGTTCTTTCTTTTTATGTTTCCGGCTGTATTTCATTTTATGACTATGCCCCAGTTTATTTCTTCATTCTACTCTTCATGACATTTGGGTTGTTTCTAGTTTTAGGCTAATAAAATAAACCTGTCATAACCATTCTTGAAGTGCCTTATACACTGATTTCTCTTGAATATTTGCCTTATGTTGGAATTGCTGGGTAATAGGATAAGTGTATATTTAACTTTGGTAGACATTGTCAAAGGTTTTCTAAAATGATAGCATTATTTTCTCATATACCAGCAATATATAAAGTTCCAGTTGTCTTACACCGTTGGCAAAATTTGATGTTATCATTCTTTTTAATTTTAGCCATTAGTAGGTATGTAGAGATATCTTATTTAAAATTCTTTTTCATTGTGGTTTTGTTTTACATTCCCCAATGATTAACATTGTTATGTACATATTCATAGGCTTATTGGTCAGATGAAGATCCTGGTTGGTGAAATGTCCAGGCAATAGTTTTCCCTGTTTTTTTCTATTGTAGGAGTTCTTTCTATGGTCTTGACAGGAGCTCTTTGCTGAGATACGCATTGCAAGTATCTTCTCGCCATGTATGACTTGCCTTTTCAGTGGCTCTCTGTGGTATCTTTCATTGTTATTGTTTTGTTGGTAATTTGATTCCTAGTTTGTTTAACTTTACGACAATAAGAAAAAATGGGATTTGATATATTTAGATTGCTTCAAGAAGGATTCGTTTTAACCATGAATCTGTGCTTTGGAATCGTGCATACATTGAGACCCTGGGAACTTTTAAGCAATATCTTGTTTGTTATTACAACGCGCAGCAATGTTTTAAGGCTCCTCCTAGCACTACAATTCTTTATCAATAACTCAAGTATCACTGTGGAAATTTCCATTTTGTGAAACATTCAGCTCTCCATTCTCCATGATTTTATTCTACACAGTATAGTTCTAAAAAGTTTTAAGAATGGTAGCTATAAATATAATTACCATCATTACAATAATGAATCATAGAGTAATCTTAACAAAACAGAGCTGCTGTTCCATTGCTAAATCCCTACACCCAACACACCCTGTATTTTTAGACTGTGCAGAGCACACAAGAGCTTTCTTCTAAGAACTTACATCAGACAGACATTCGGATGGCATCCAGATGTGCAGGCTTCTATGTATTAACTTGAGAAACAAGGAAATACATACAGTCAAATCTGTATCAAATGACACTCTGTCACCTAGAATACCCTATAAAACAGTGCTGCTGACGTCCTATTTTTTTTTCCAATTCAGTAGCCAGGGGTAGTTAGAATCAAAACAGAGTAATCGGATGTGTTAGGGATTTCCGTAAGGCCGATAATTTTAAGAAAGAACACGGTAAAAATAGGAGACAATATTTATTAAATTCTTGCTGGTTTTACGTATTGCTCTAAGTGATTTACAAGTATTTATTTTATCCTCACAAAATCCTAGGCCACAGCTATTATTACTATTCTGCCTTGTAGAAGACATTGAGTAATACGCCAAGGACCACTCACTCACAAGGGGAGGAACTATGGTTTGTCAGGCAGCCCATCTTCTAACTTAGGGTGTTGATGGATTCGAAGATGCCATCTTACCTTTACAAATACCTAGAATCACCATAAACCCTGGAGATTTTGATGTTACCTATTAATTTGTTCTTTCCAACTTTACACATTTTGAGAGCTTGACATGTAAGGCGGCAAACGTGGCTGTTTTTATTCCCCCCACAGCAATTAATTTTAAAGATCTGAATCTGACAGTCTTTACATTGGCATCCATGCTCCATGCTGCCAGTTTTTAAAACATGCTACTTCATACAATTAGGCTATCTGACTGGCACTGTAAATCAGTAAAATCTGAGATCTTTGAACTGCAAAGAAAAGAGAAGGAGACCAGCATGTGCTGTGGTTGTTTGCGGGAGTGGGTATGTCTTGTGTCATAGGGGTCAGTGTTGATGTGTGCCCTTTACTTCTTCCGTTTAAAGAAATGTTTCTGGCCATTTGTTTCTTCAGTGACATCTCCAGTTCTCCCTGAATAGCCCCCAAAGGAACATTGTAATTGAATTTGACAAGTTGAAAGTGGCATGTGGAAAGAAAGAGAAAGGGAGTAAGATTTATTAAGTGCACATAATAAGCAGGTACTTCACATACTACATCTCATTTATTCCTGGAGGAGAACAAGCAAAGAACAAACTTGAATTTGGTTCTATTTTCCCAAATATACAAGAGAATGAAGACAGTGGCGCTTAGAGGGGGGAAATACATTGCCCAAGCCTCAGAGCTAGAATACGTCTAAAGAAACTAACCATTATGTTTGACTTCCAAACCATTGCTCATTCAGCTTCACCAAGGGGCCTCCCTATTACCTGGATCAAAATCACAAAAGCTTATTAGCAGTTAGAATTAACCTCACCCTTACATTCTGCAATTCTGCCTATGCTTTGGATTGAAAACAGTCACTTTTAGTATTTTATAACATTTTAAATCAAAAATTTTACCCATTTCAGGCAAATAGCTATTGCTTTTTTACTTTGATGTACTTCTGAAATTATTTACATTTTTAACTAATTTGAATGCCACATTTTATGCAATATACATATTTTCAGGGCAGATTATTACACAGCAAGATATTTACTGTTGTGGAATTCTTCAAAAAACACAAGATTCTAGTTAAAAATACATAAAACGGATCTTGCTTGTGTTTACTATATGAGAACCAATTGCTATGAAAATACAGCTGCCTTAACAATAATTACCCCAAAATTATTTTGAAAACTAAGAAATATAATGGTTCTTTTACGTACTAATCTAATTTTATCTTCAATTATCAGCATTCGTTTACATGTCTGGTAAATAAGAAGCACTTTCTCTTCATCAGAAATTAGTGTAAAAGGTAAATGTGCAAGAAAACAAATGAGATCTTAAAGGATAACTAAATGACTTGGAGTATACTGATAAATAAGCCTCCAAGTCAACATGAACTCATTTCCTCAGAGAACCCCATGACATAGACACAAATGATGAAGGGCATGATGGGGAACTGGTGGCTGAATACGTACAGCAGTTAATACAAATCACGCATTGTAAAGCTGGGGCCTGAAGATACTTGACAAGGGTATTAGGCTTCAGGTAGCTGCCCCGAACCTGTTGGAAGTTACACACAAACAGGTGTATACTGTCCCTCTGTCTCATGTGAGACAGATGGCAGTGCTCACAAGATTTCCAAAGGGGCCATTGTCAGCAACAGGGTAAGTGCCATTGGTCTAAATGTAGTATGGCTGTGATGATGATGATCACTAATACTTACTGAATGTTTTTTGTCTTTTCTCATTTAATGATAACAACCACCCCATGAAATAGTTATATTATTAACCCAGCAGTATAGATGAGCCAAATGAGCTTAAAAGAGATTGTCATTTCACAAAAATCACATAGCACATGGGAAGTGAGCCCAATATTTAACAGCATTTAAACAGTCTGTTCCTAGAGTGACAGTGTCTAACATGGTAGCCACTAGCGACATGGAGTTAGTGACCACTAGACATGTGGCAAGAGTGACTGAGAAAATAAATTTTTCATAGGTTTCACTGTCACCATTTAAGTTTAGAGTTAAAAGCTGGTAACTGAGCTATTAGAAAATGTTAAATTGTTTGGAAAAGCTTGGATAGGTGAATATGCATTTTCAACTGTAAGTTTCATGAAACCTATAAACAGATCAAGGATTTTTATAAAAAAAAATAGCATCCCAATTGAGATATTCTGTAATTATTAAAAATATACCAGATTCTGAAGACTTAATACAAAAAATAATGTAAACCATCTCATTAATGATGTTTTTATATTGATTACATGTTGAAATTATATGTTGAATACACTTAGTTAACAAATTTATTATACTTAATTTCACATATTTCTTTTTATTTTTAAATGTGACTACTAGAAAATTTAAAATAAATATGTGATTCACACTACATTTCTACTGGACGGAGAACACTGCCATAGAACAAACATGATTTAATACGTAAGAGGACTGGCAAACAGAATTCAGCTCTAGATTTTTTTTTAAAACCTTCATGTTAAATATGTTATTTACTGAAGAACTCAGCAAGAAAAACATGAAGAATAATTTTTCGACATTTATTTAAACTTTGAAGAGAGAGGTGAAACAGAATGAGAAACTTCCATAGAAGAGTAAAATGTGGTTTACTTTGACTCCTGGAAAGAGTAAATTTAGATCCCAAGACTTCCATGAAGAGTAAATCAATATCTGAAAATTGCTAACCAAAGTTTCTTAAGAGACCTCACTGAAAAGTTCTAAGGAAGCCATCTGCAATCATACCTTCAAGACCACTACATGAAGTCTGTGGGCAATAAATAAAATAGCCTCCATATCAGCGTCTAAGCAGTCTTTAGTGTCCTAGGTGAGGGCTCTTATGAAACGACTGCTGAAGGGTCCAACACAGGGCAGGGTGCATAGAAAATGCCCAGAGTCGGGTAAAGTCAGGGTTTGTTGGTATGCTGCAGAACTGTTCTGGGGAAATAACAGAACATATTCAAGATGAGTCTGTGGGACCTCACCCTTATCATGGCTCTCAAGTAGACAGCACCGATTAAAAAAAAAAAAAAAAGGCTTCAGTGACCTACCAAAGACAGCAGTCTCCTCTCTGGATATATTTATGGCATTTTTTTCTAAAGTACAGTTTACTAGGCTCCAGTCCAGATTCAGAGAATCTGAATCTAAATCTTCAGGGGATATGACTCAAGAGCTGTGCTTTTAATAACACACTCCGAGTCATAAGCAGTCAGATGTGGAAACCATGGTTCCTAAAATAAAGCAGTATCTGAAAGTTTATAGTTCAAGAAGCAAGATACATAATATAGGTACATATTCATTATAAGATAACTGTAAAGAATAAAATAAACATGGCAGAATCTCTCTCTCCTGTGTGTGTGTGTGTGTGTATGTGTGTGTGTGTGTGTGTGTCTGTATATGGGCTCAATCCCTAATTCCAAAACTGACTGACTTGGTGACTGTAGTAAGTGACCCATACTCTTCAATCTTAACATTTTCACCTGTAAAATTGAGATAACACTAGCAACTCTATCATAGATAATTGTGATGATTAAATTAAATAACCAAGTAAAGCACTTAACAAAGTTCACTAAATGTTACCTATTATTAACCATTATAACTAACAGTTGTATTATAAAACAATATCTGTTAAAATCAAATGAATGGTAAAGACCATATATTCTATAAAATTTCAAAGAAAGACTTCAAGGTAATTTGTTAAGAAGATATTAGGTCAGATTAAAAAAAAAGTTGAGTGGGAACCGGTTATTAAATATCAAAATCATAATGGGTGCAGGGATTCAGAAGATAAAAATGACAAGACAGTCTTAGTGAAATTTCCTTTTGGCTAAAGTCAATGAATAAAAGATAAGATTCTTATAATAAAGCTGTCCTAATGGTATAGTAAATTTGGAAGGTGAATTGTAAATTACATATTCCATTTTTTTAAAGGAAACACATGGGGGAAATTTAAAAAATTTCCTCAGCATTTCCAACTGGCTTATACTGATCTGCTAGTTTGTCTTCTTAATTGCAAGATGGTTGACTGCATGTGTAAGTAAATCAACCCATACAAATCTTAATGTTTGAAAATGTTATAAACATTTATCCAAATATTGACTAACACATTAGGTACCTGCTTCAATCTCTTAAACTCAAAGCATTTCCCCTGATTTCTGTGTCTCTATTAGGGAGGATTTATGATATACTGTTTCTCTAGTTGAGATAATGTGTCTTATTTTTCAAGACAGTGTTTATAACCCCTAAATAATTTGAATATAAAAATAATATAATAAAATTCAAAGATAAGAAATACTTACCTTTAATATTTATTTTGGGGAAGTTAATGGAGTTAGAGATAAGAAAATGAGGATTGATGAATTAATAGAGGGAGATTCAATCTTAGTTTACTGTAGTTTTCCATCTCATTAAAGAAGAGTAATCAATTTTTCTTATTAGCAAACAAATTGTATTTTTAAAAACATCTTTAAAAACAAAATGAGTATACACATATCCTTTAAAATATGTAAAAGAAAAAAATCTCTATATTTTTTCACTGTAATGAAAGTAATTTAATACATTTATATATTCTCTTAATATAATCTCTATTCACTTTAATATAATTGTAATCATAATACACATTCAATATTTGTTTCTATTTTCCCTACTTTTAATAGTATAAAATATTTACCATTTTGAGATATAGTCCTCATTGCTATTCTTTTTAATGGCTACACAATATTCCACCTTGTGTTAATCATAGTTTATTAAGAAAAATTCAATAGAGAGAGAAAAATTGTCTGCAGTGGCCTCTTAAATATTGGCAAGCTTTAGCATTTTTCACGATTTCTTGTTTTGAAACTCAGCTATACCATCAATTGCTAGATGCATAGTCTCTTCAAATTATGAGTTAAAAAGCAATCAGCCTAAAATCTTAGCATATACAAATGGCAAAGTATGATTAAGTGGCTTGAATGAAATCTGCCTGTTTGCAAAGGATAGCTCAGAACAAGCTGAATATTGAGAGACAGATTCAACCATTTTAACGTTTTCTGTAGTTACAGTTCTCAGAAGCATCTAATTTGGTTTTGAGATAATAAATCACATTTAAACTTCACAATATGAATGCACACGAAGTTTGAAATTAATTTGGTCTTAGCATAGTCCTACTGTTTTGCTTTCCTAGAACAAAGGAACATATTACTCAGTTAGGTACCATGCAGGATGTCAGCAGATGACATAAAGTTCTCTCAGCATTCACTTAAATTTGCTTATATAGGAAAGAAAATGATGTAGAAGCAGACCAAAAAAACTCTAAATCAAAAAACTGTGTATTGACAACGACAGTGTTCATTAGAGGCTTCATATCTCTGCCTGGTTCTGGAACCCCAGGCTGAAGCTCAGTTAGGATTTGTGTAAACACCAGCAGAGCACAGCTTCAGTGGCCGGCAAGCGGTAAGCAAGGTGTCAGAGTCATCTGCAGAATAGGAGGTAAGCCTACTTGACAAGGGAGAAACAGATTAATTTGGACTGTCAAATACAGCAAATACATCAGACAGCTAAACTAAAAAATTTTGCTAAAACAGGACCAGCAGATAGTATGTTGAATTAGAACATTTAACTCTGAGAGGTGATTTGGAGAACTTGATAAAAACCTTTATTTGACATTTTACAATATAATCCACATAAATTCCTCTTCTTCATCAACAGGTCAGGAATGGAAATAATCCCTACGTAATAGTATGTGCACATGTTACAAAGGACATGAGGAAATCAGGCCACACCCTAAAACCAGGCAGGAATTCTATGATGTATTACACATTCATTTACTTGCCACTTTAGCTAGATTTGTATGGAGCATTGCATGTGTTGGCAGGCATGTGTGACACCTCTAAATTCATATTTTGAAGCCCTAACTCCTAGTACCTGAGAATGTGCCTGTATTTGGAGACAGGATCTTTAAAGAGGGGATGAAGTTAAAATGAAGCTGTTAGAATGGGCCCTAATCCAGTCTGACCACTATCCTTATACGAAGAGGAAACTGGATACACAAAGAGAAAAGTGGTCTTCTGCTAGCCAGGGAGAGAGGCCTCAGAAGAATCTAAACTGGCCGACACCTTGATCTTGGACTTCCAACCTCCAGAAATGTGAGAAAATAAATTTCTGTTGTTTAAACCACGGTGGTATTTCGTGATCGCAGCCTGGCAAACTAATACAGCGACTTAGGCTGTGGCAGGCAGGATGAAGCTGCCCCCTTCTGGGTATCTGCCAAGACATGGTGGTAATGGGAGCTGATGGGAGCAACTTAGCTTAGTGGTGTGGGTAATATTTATGATCCAGATACAGCTGGGATCCCTTTGAGGAGGTGTGGGACACAACTCACACACTTACAACTACCGAGCTCAGGTCTGGAGTGACATAAATTCAAAAAAATTTTTTTACTTATGTGAAAAAAGGATTTTCTTTGTTTTTGTATCGAGTGTGAAGCATCACAGGCATTCAGGTGACAAGAGTCACGGGCAGATGGAAATGGCTCTGGAGATCAGGACTAGATACAGAATTGAGTGCCAATTTATAAGATTAATTTTTTAGATTTGTATAAAACATATATAACAATATTCATAGTTTTAACCGTTCTCAAGTATACGACTCACAAGTCTAGTCACAATGTTGTGTAACCATCACCACTATCCATACCTAAAACGTTTGCATCAGTCTCAACAGAAGTTCTGTAACCTTTAAACTCTTAACTCCCCCTTTCTCCCTCCTCTTAATCCTCAATAACTTCTATTCTATGTTCTGTTGCTTTGAATTTGCCTATTCCAGGGGCCTCATAAGTGGAATTATACAATATTAGCATAGGACCAATTTTTGAAGTCCTAGAAATAAGCACTGACATCCAGGGAAATACTGAATGGCGGGGGGCGAGGTGGGGAGTAGCGAAGCACCGTTAGGAGAAATCAGGGAAAAGGCCCAGTAACCTGGCTCCTGCTCAGTGACACAAACCATCCTACCCATGCCACTGATGACACTGCCAGGTGCCCGATTCCCTTTTATTCACATCTTCCCTGACACTCATGAAATCTTGTCTTTTGATAATAGCCATTCTAACAGGTGTGGGGCGCTATCTCATTGTGGTTTTGATTTGCGTTTCTCTAATATTAGTGATGCTGAGCACCCTTCCATATACACCTGCTGGACATCTGAACATCTTCTTGGTCCTTTGCCCACATTTTAATCAGACTATTTGTTTTCTTGCTATTGAGTTGAATGAGTTCCTTATATACTTGGAATACTAACCCTTTATCAGATGTGTGGGTTGCAAAAATTTTTCTCCCATTCCATAGGTTGTCTTTTCTTGTGTTGATGATTTCTTTTGTTGTGCACAAGCTTTTCAGTTTGATGTAGTATCACCTTTTACTTTTGATTTTATTGCTTGTGCTTTAGGTATCAGATCCAAAAAAAATCATTACAGCAAGACCCATGTCAAGAAGCTTTTTCCTATGTTTTCTTCTAAGAGTTTTATGATCCCAGGTCCATACATTTCAATCTTTAATCCATTCTGAATTTCAGTGTAGTCTGCTTTTCTCTGGCAATTAACTATATGTGACTTCCTACATTTCTTGTATTTTTAGTAATGTATTTTAACCTTTCCTTTGTAGTTTTCCTTAAAAAGTATTTTTATCTTGTCTCTACAAGCATATAGTAAGCACTGTGAGATTGAAAACCACGTTTTACAATTTACCTTCCCATCACGCCTGGGTCAATACCTTGCACACATTAAGAAATCATTAACTGTTTTTGTCTGTTTGTTTTCTAGAAACTAGAGATGAAGTCGAAAAGCTCTAGGTCAAAAGAGAGAAGATAACCCAACTTCTTTGCTTGGTAATGTGACCAAGACCAGGCCACTTACATAAATTTTCTAGCCTTTGGTTACTGTGTCTCTTACAAAAGTATCTGATAATTTAGAAGATCACACAATAGCTTTACAATACTATGATTCCAGTCTATTTTAATTAATCTTAACTAAACACATTTTCAGAAGGCATTTAAAGAAATCAAGTATATACTTTAAAAAAAATGATTCTGAATCACATTAAATAAATACTCATGCAAATTATGGTTTCTTCCTTAACAGTCTATTCGACAATTTAAAGGTCAGAAGGACCTCAGCCCAATTCATGTTCTGTGAAAATGAAATATACTGACGTCCTATATTCTCCTGGAACACATGATCTGTACCTATTTTCAGCCCACGGCTCTTCACACTCCATTGTTTAAAAATAGATCAGTTCTGAACTTAGGAGACAGACTTAGAAGGGCATTAACCTCTTTCTCGACTGTTAAGTTTGCCATTTTGCTCTAATCAAATCAGTATAAATCCGATCATGTTAAAAATAGACCTTACTCTGTACACATTCCAACAGGCTCTCATAAGCAGAAGGGGATGGTTCACTGAATTTTTCTAATTAGTTTTTAGTTTTAAAGATACTGCCTGCTTTTACTAAAGCGTCATCAGTCTCTGATCCTAACATTTCAATGCCAAGTTTAGAGGCTAAGACACTGTCTCCAGAAGACTGGCTGTTAAAATGGAGGCAGAGCCTATTAGCAGATTTCATGAATAAATTCAGAAAGAAATGAGACATATGAGAAGCCTGGACTCGGTGTCCCTCCGGTGTAAGGCCTAACGCCCTCTGAATGACCCTCTCACAGCACTTATACACAGTTGTAATTGCTGATTTAAATTTCCGACTCTCACTTAGCTGTAAGAGCCATGAGGGCTGGGACATATTCTATTCTGCACTGAATCATAGCAGTACCAAGACTTAAATTGCACTGGCTACTTACTGTGTGCCGGGCACTTTTCCAACTTTTTATATTTTTTGCTCATTCAATCTTATAACAATGCTGTGAGGTAGTTATCGTCCTCATTCATATTTAAAAATGCGGAAAGTGGAAAAGCATACAAGTTACAAAGTAGCCCAAAGTTGTACACAGTAAGTCGTGGAGCTGGATTTAAAAGAGGCTGGTGGAACCAGGGCTTTGCCCTTAACCACCATAGTAGGTTTTCACCCAGGACTTGATATATAACTGAAGGTACACCCAGAACTATTAGTGGCACTGAGACTACCATAAAGCGGATTTAAACTATTCAAAACACTGAAACTGAACAGTTCTGAGCAGCCGGGGAGAAAAGGAGCGTATCATACATGGATGGAGGGAAAGGAAAGAGGAGAGCTCTTCAGAGAAAGCTGGGACAGGTACCAACTGGGAAGGAGAGGAAGTTCCTAGAGATCACTGAAGTCCAGCTTTGCAGTCTCAGAATTTTAACTAGACACAGCCACAGAGTAACTGGAGAGTGAAGATTGCAGACGACGGATGATGAATGCATCACAAAACAGTGGCTCTAACATAAAATTCCAAGCTTCTGAGTACCATCTTAAGTATTTTTCTTAGAAAACTGTAGTTGTTCCTTTACTTCCTGGCCCATGTATTTTAGTTCACAGCGAAACAAAGATAATTTTTTATGATGACTTTACAATCTCTTCCCAGACTGCTGACAATGCAGTAGAGCCAGTACTCAGGTCACATGGTCTAGACTGAGGATGAAGAATACACTGATTTATCTGTCCCTCTGAATCTTCTACACCTGGAGGTGGCTCACTGCTGAGGTTTGGACAAGGAATCCAGCAACTTTTATTTTGTGAGCCACTGGCAATATTCTAGGCAAAACTGGCATAGCAATCTAAGAAAAGAAGTACTTATTTCTATCTATTCCATGGATTTATTAGATTACAGACACTGTACAAAACACTTCTATACCTTTGATAATGGTACTCTGTTGGAATATTCCCCCACTACCAGGTGGACTCTGCAATAAACCATTAATGTGTGTAAATCTCGAGAAAGTTAAAAAGGAAACAAAAACAACCACATTCAAGACAGAAACTTCTGGCTTATGATGCAGATATCAAAATAAAATCACAGAGGAATCTGAAAAGGCCAACATCCTTTTGTTATATACTAGAGACAAGATACTCCATAGTATCATCTAAAGTGGTACTAAGGAAGCTGCCTGGCCACAGAACCTCATAGTTCTGGGCATCACTTTTCTTGTTAGTGCCACCACCTCTGACTTGTCTATAAAACGCTCTCTCCAAGCTCTGAGAATCAATGATTCTTTGAGATGGTTTGCCAAGTGTGAGATCCTTATTAATTTGCCTTTTCTCATTTATCCAGTAAGTAATTATTTAATATGAACTATCTAGGGGCTGAAGCAACGGTGAAAAATCAAGAAAGACAAAGTCCTTGCTTCCTTGGATCCTGAGTTCCTATAGAAGAGTGGACAATTAAGTAAAAAGAGATGACAAGACAAAGAGTGATGTGTATACAACAAAATGGCTGATGTGATGGAGAATGACTGTGAGGGAATTAATTTAGATGAGGAGGTAACATCCATGAGACCTGAACAGTAAGAATGAGCCAGGTGTTTGTTGAAGGCATTTCAGCACTTTGTTTTCAGTGTATGAAAAAGATAAATCACCTAATTTCTGCACAGAAATGGAAGTAGAAGAATGCTCTCAATAAAGCAGTGCTTTCAAAATATCCACAAGCTGAATTAATTTGCATATGCATGATATGAGTTTTTTGTAAGAGTCTTCAAAGGTCACACAAATGAAATTTTCTGCCATTTTACATCTTAGAGATCCTTCATATATAAAAACATTCCAACACACTGGAAAGAAAGACTGGAGAATAAAATGAATATAACATAATATAGACTTACTTGATTATGAGTGTACAATAATTTTTACATTCATAAATATTGCATTTTACTTTCTTTATTTTTAAGCCATAGGTTTTTTTGTATAAGTTTTTGAGAATTTGAAGTTTGATCTGTCCTTCACTTTTATACATTCCTGAGTACCCAGACTTGGGTTAGCAGAAATCATTGCCCTTAAGTATACATTAGCATCTCAAATTATGCAAAATACTTTCATAAAAATGAGCCTTCTGGACAATGAAGCATTTTAAGCTAAAAGTCTTGTTAAAATATCACATGGTTGCTGACTTAAAATTGAATATATGATTAACAATTATACATGGTGTATGTGTATACAAAGCACATATTTTAACCTTTTATTACAAAATACATATCAAGAAATCTAGCTTTCTCTTTCTAAATAGCCTAGTTTCATTCATTTGACATTCATTTTATCAATCATTCAATGTCTTTTATGTGCTGGGCACTTTTCTAGACACTAGAGGCAAAACAGGGACCAAAATACACCATTGCATAAGTTAATGCCTTATTTTCTAAGTTGGAATACAGCTTTGGAAAGGTGGAATGATATATTTTACTATTTTTAAGTAATGTATTTTACTACTTATAAAATATTTCTTGTGATCTACCACTCTCACCTGAACAGGGCAGGTACATAATATTTCAATTGAATAGCGAACAGGACATATTTCCATTGTTCTTATTCAAGATTCTGCATCGGGTATGTCTGGTCTTTCTAGATCCAGGTTTTATTTAAATGATGACTTCTGTTAGCCCTCTGCCAATGTCTCTCCTTACTGTCCTATTCTACTCTTTCTGCTTTCCTTCTAATAAAATCTTAACTCGATGTCACATTAAATTTAGGCTTTCGTGTGATTCTGATGCTAGAAAAGCAAAAGCTGACGAGCAGATGAACTCATGGAGAACATTGTTTCTTTCACCTTTTTAAGGTGTTAAGTGTTTGAGCATTTCATGCTTCTACTTCTAGGATCTCTAATTTTATTAAGTATCCCTAATTCTTACCCTGCTTTTCATTCATGATTCTGTTGAAGACCATTCACTCAGTAAATATTTAATGAGTTCCTACCACATACTAATCACTAGAGATCCAGAGATATTATGACACAGTCTTTATCCTCAAGAAGCTCATAGGCTTGAAAGAGACAAACAATAATCTGACAAGTGATAAATACAGTGATAGGGAGAGAATAGCAGGGAAACTTTTTGAAGAAGGTCATGTCCGGTAAGAGTGTCTGATGGAAAGTTGAAGGTAAGCTGAGTAGAGGGGAGTGAAGACAGAGGGGAGCATGAAGAAAGGCAAAGAGGCAATCAGCAACATTTCCCCCCAGGAAATTATCAACAATTCCCTGTCAATGAAGCATGAATGTAGAGAAATGAGGATGCAGGCAGGCCATGGAGCATCTCCTGTGCTATGTTAAGCAGTTTGGACCTTTTCTTGAAGGGGATAGGAGGTTATGGTTAGTTTCTAAGAAGAAAGTAACATTAAATTTGTGTTGTACATCAATCAATATGGTAGCCATGAGATGGCATGCATTTGAGCTAATTGAGATCAAAGATAGGGATAAAAAATGGTGAGTGCACTTGAGAAGTTGAGGTAAAAGATGCTGAGACACTGAACTATATAGCATTTGAAAATATAAGGAAAATTTTTTTTTCTAACTCAATGATGGAGTAGTTGTAGGAACTGAGAAAACTGAACATATGTCTTTAAGGGGGCAAAAATGCAAAGTGGAAATCTTTTCCACTGAAAATCAGAGTAAATTAAAGTGTGGCAAGATAAAGTAGTAAATAGCACACACATTATTAAGAAAATTTTCTTCTTATTCTGATTTTACACTACTTTGAGCATTTTTAGCATCGAGAGGAATGCTTCCCATGTAAGCAGGCAGCTTCTTAGGGTCTATTTTTCTGCTCACTTTTTCTGTCAGCTTTCAGTATTCCCTCAATGACATTTTAAGCTGGAATCCTTCCTTCTCCCTGCTTCTTTGAAATAAACTCTTAGTTTTATTGTATCCTCGTGTCTACTGACGTGACCTTAATCCCTGATCCTGTCTCTTCCATTACCTTTGCCGGTCCTCACCTGCCTTTGAATCCCGCCCGGCCACTGAGAACACAACCTGGTTCAAGTGTCTTGAGCTTCTGCCTCTTAGTGAAAGGGATTTGGATTGAAAGCAAACTCTGTGACTCAACAACGAGATAAAGCAGAGCATACTGATAGATTTTATAAATGACATATTATTCTTTTCATATGCAAAGGTTTGCATTATACTTCTCAAAGCAAAAAAGATTTGTACATTCATATTTGATTGAGGACTCTGTAGAGAAAACAAGCTAATCAATAGCAGATATTCACCGCTGAATGGATGCAGACACTTACGAATGGTTGTAAATGGTAAAGATGTTTGTTGGAATGAAAATATTTATTGAGAATTTGATATATGCAACATGTACTAGGAATTTCAAGACAAATTTATAGACTAAATGACTTTTGCTCTTAAAGAACTTTTACGGCAGAAGTGGAGAAAACAAATGTGAACAAATGGTGATAACAGACAGAATGGATAAGTAGCATAGGAGAGCAACAGACTCAGTGCACTGGGAGCTCAGAGTAAAGAGGGACCAGATCTGACCTGGAAAATCAAAGAAGGTATAGATAAAGAAATACTATTTGAACTAGATTTGCCAATAGATGAAAACATATCTGGAAAACATATGATGCAAGTTGAGAAATTAGAATTGATTTTCGCAAAACAGTTGTACAGTTTGGCTGTAGGCCACTTTGGAACATGTAGGACAGCAGGGGAAGGTAAAGCTGGAGATTTAGTCAGGATCAGGGCCTGGAAGGGACAGAGTATGAGCCTCAGGAGGCTACATTTGATTTAATTTGTAATGTAAAGACTGAAAGTTTCTGAACAGAGACATGACTAGCTCATACACATAAAAGAAGATTAATCTGGCATCATTGCTTTAAATGGTAGTTAGAGAAAACAGACCAAAGGCTGGAAGGCAGACTAAGGGGACAGTGCCAATAGTCCATGTGTCAGGAATAAGTTTAGAGTTATGTCTTGGGAAAAGAAACAGGGGATAGGAGTGAGATGTATTGTCACAGTGAATTGACAGTATTTGGTGATTGGGTGGATGTGCAGAACAGAGAACGATTTTTTAAAAAGGCTAAAACTTTACATTCCAAATGACTTGAGAGAATAGCTAAAACATTTACAGAGAGAGACTTCAAAAGACGAGTGGTTTAGTGATAGAGGATAATGACTTCAGTACACAGTTTATTATATACACAGGGTAAGGGGAGATCATGTAGCTTTTAAGAAAACAGAGCTGATGGCAAGAAGTTGGAGTTCAAATTTACAGAACTGAAGATGAGATGAACTAAATAAAAAAGAATAATACAGACATGCAAAAATAAATAAATAAATAAGGACAATGGCTCAGGGATGGTCCAGTTTTAAAGAAGTCTCCAACAGTGATTCAGGATATGTATTTTATTAAGAGTTTAGAAGTACCACCAATGGCACAAAGACAAAGGATTTGATGATTGAATGGTCATTGATAATTTCCAAGGAAACAATTTTAGTAAAGTGGAGACTGAACTACAATGCAATAATTATAGAGCAATCTTTTGAGAAGGCTGGCAGTAAAAGAAAGGAGAGAGAGCAAAACTGTATAAGAAACACGAACAATCAAGAGACTGTTCTTTTAACCTAGGGGTGGCCTGAACATTCCACCGGGTGGAGGGAAGACGTCCAGCGAGGGATGGAAAGGAGACTTAAGGCAAAAAGGTGGTTATTGATGTTGCAAAGTGTTTTAATGAGGTAACAGGAAACGAACTACTCACAACAGGTCAGGTCAGTGTGTAAATAGGGAGAACAAACAGAGGAGGGAAGTAAAAATCAAAAAGAAGTTAAAGATACAGTTATGTGAGCATGAGGTGATAGAGTGGGAGACTGGGAAGATATGGACAACGAGGGCACAAGAAGGAATCTTGTAACTAGGGACACAGAAAATAAAACAGTATCCTGAGAATCACAAGAGGAAAACCAATTGTCCAGTCTTGTTAACATAAATGCCTGTAAATGGGAGAACATAAGAGAGAATAAGGGCAAAAAAGATGTTTTAACATTAAGTTTTAATTTTTCTTTCGAGTAGTGCCAAAACATAAACATGATGATTTCCCAGGGAAAGAGAAAATAAACCTTGATCATGCACAGTGGAGACTGAGGGTCATAAATCTTACCTCTCTCAGAGGATCATTGAGTTCACTGAGAATATTTTCCTCATCAAAGATTTTGCCTTGGTATCTGTGCTCATAATAATCATGTATCTTCTGACGCATATCAGCTGGTAACTTATGGAATGACATGTATTGCTCCACTTGCTTATACTGTAAGGAAAGGAAAAAGGGAAATTAGGAAATTAGGAAACACTGTTAGGCTGCATGAGGAATCATGATGCTACTTGGTCGTGCTATATTCAATAACATTTGAATAACAGTCGCAAAAAGAAGAAATCCTTTAAGGAGAAGGAACTAATGTACTTATTTTTAAGTTACTTATAATGTAACTTATTTTTCCTCACAGTAGTAATGCAACTACTCCATATCACAAACTGTAGAAAGAACTTGTTTTGGTAAACACCTTCTGAAAGGAACTGTGACGTTATAGAAAAGAAGGATGAAAGGAGTACAGAGTGAATTTACAGGTATAGACCCAGAAAAGCCAGTGATGGGGCAAGGAAAAAAATGTGATGGCCTTGTCTTTGGATTATTTTTTTTTTTTGTAGCTGTGTTCTAAAGGTATGAAGTTGATGTTTTGCTCTTTATTTGGAGAAAGAATCTCAAAATTATGGATAGTAGCACAAAAGCCTCTACCTTAGATCTTACATCAAAAGATCAGACCCAACTAAAACTTGAATCTGGAGGCAGGAAGCTTGGCAACCGTTTGCAAGTCATAGATACTCAAGCAACACTGAAGTTCTATAAATTAAGAGAAAATGTCAGGCTTCCTTTTAGGACTTAGAAAAATACCAGATGAAACTAGATCCACATAATTTTATAGCTGAAACTTGACTTAGACATTAAAGTTCATTTAAACAAGCAGTTCTTAAATTTGATGGCTGATAAAATTTGGGGTGAGGTTGTCTTTTGGGAATGCAAATTTGCAGGCTTAACTCCAGATACTGATGCCGTTGAGGTATCTGCCTTTGTAAATGTATACACGTACTCTTGTACATACACATACACACTTAAAAAAAAATCCCTGCAAATCGAACCGAAACACAGAAGCATGGACATTACTTGGGAGCTTATTAGAACAGAATTAACAGGCTTTACCTCAGACCTATGAAATCAGTAACTGCATTTTAGAAAGATTCCCCAGATGACTTGTACACATTTAAGTCTGAGAAACAGTCCCTTGATGTTTCAAATGAAGGAGTCATGGGATCACGTTTTGAAAAATTTAGTTACAGCCCCCAAAATGAGTTTCATCGCACAGATGATAAAATTGAGTACAAATAAAAAAGTAGGTAATAAAACTTGATGAAGATAATGGAATAAAATTCTTTTCTTAAACACAACACAATTAATGTATTATCTGTGAAATTTTTTTCTCAAATCTTTTCCTGATAACAGAGCTCAGACTAGAAAATCTAGGTGACCAGACTCCTTTCTTGCCCACAATTATTGTAATTGTAATTGGTAATTGATAATATACAGCTAATGAGAAACAGCATCCACTGTATTGTATTTCTTCAATTTTTTGTGCATACTTTCCTTACACATAACATTCATATTTTTGGACATTCCCTTTTAGAGATTTGTATTCTCAAAGGAAATACAACTTTGTCATCAGATTCCTTTATTTGGTCACCAGACTGTTCCCTAAAGTATTTAAAGCCTGCAGACCTATATATATATATATATACATACACATATCTCTCTGAAGCAACTTGATTACGACTTAGGCATTCTAAATTTAGACACCAATGCTGTCACTGTCATTGTGTGTAAGTGGCTTCTAGTATGCACTTGAGAAGGACTGGGTTAATTTTTCCTGAGAAGGTCAGAATCTGTAATTCTTCTAACCTAGGATGCCCACCCCTGAAGCCCTGGGATTCAGCCTGCTCAAGCCTTCCTGCAGCTGATCCATAGAGAAGACACTTCAGTGGCCTTTTCTACAAGATTGCTGTGTAGGATAAGTTGATTTGCAGCTGGACTGCAAAAAAAAAAAACCAGTCTAGTTACTTTTCCTCACAGAAATCAGTAAATCCCTTTCAACTTTACTTTACCAATCTATAGTATGAGAGTGTTGCACCAAAGATCTTCCTTGCTTCTTCAGACAAAAGTTCTGTGAAAATTTCTTGTCATTTACTGGGTTCATCTGATTGCTGAGCCTATCTTACATTTTTTAAACATCCATTTACTCATAGTAATTATGGATTTGACAAGCTTTAGTGGATTGCTGTGTACCAATGGGTCTCAAGGTATGATTACCAAACCATCAGCGTCACCTAGGAACTTGCTAGAAATGCACATTCGTAGGTAGTCTCCACCCCAGACCTACTGAATCAGAAACTCCAAATTAGAAACTCTGGCAGTCTGTTTTAACAGGTCCTCCAGACACTAAAATATAGAACCATTTCTATATGCCAAGTACTGTGTTATCTCAGGACATACGGAAGTACATTTGAGTGAGTAGGAAAGAAAAGAAATTCAGTTTCTGACAAGCTAAGTTTAAGATGCTCATGGTGCATCCTAATGCCTGTATTTAGGTCAGAAGAGAAAATATACACACAGTCACTGGCTAAGGGATCACTAAGGATGTGTCAAATGGAGAGACAAAAAGAAAAAGTGGAATCTATATTTTAAAAGTGGTTGAGTCATAGAGGTTGAGCAAGTTAAGGGAACTGACATTAGCCAGCAAGATGTGAGAGCAAAACCAGAAAAACCTGGTTATCAGAATCCAAAGAAGGATAAAGTTTGAAAACGGTGGTGGCACTGAAAAGGAGTACATTCTAAGAACAGAGGTATCGGACCATGGTCAGTGAATTTGTGAATTACGTAGTAATCTCTGTTAGAACACGACACTTACTGAAAACAGGAGCCATTTCTTTTTATTTGTTTCCCTCATACATAACAAGACTTGCAAGAATGAATAAAAATATCACCTTCGTGTGATGTGAAGAAATAAAAATAACAAATACATTTTTGAAGAAGACATCTCGTGGTGGGTGGATAATGAAATAAACCAGATGTTAGAAGTTATGCATAAGCTGGCAGAGTAAAAAGTCATAAAACGGCAGTTTCTGTTAATTTTAGTAATATACTACATGCAAAAGATGACTTGATACTTTGAACATCACTGATGAATAGATTTTTGAAAAGCAAAGGTGCAAATACAATTCTTTCTTGAATATATAAAATCAAAAGTTCATCTCATCAGAGTTAGAAGACTATGAAACAATTTACCATTTAAAATTCTAATGTACTTTGGTGTTTGAAATGTTCTATGCAACTAACATAACGTATATATAAATAATGCATGCACACGATATTGTAGGGCTTCAGAACAGGCCTCCCCGAGATGTGTCACTTTGGCACGTGGATCATGTTGCGTTCAAGGCAGTGGAGGCCCTGTGGGCTCAAGAGAAACTACTGCTCCTCCCTTAACCACCTAGAGTAATGTAAATTGGGGATTTTTTTTTCCCAGAAAAAGAGTTATCACAAGAGATAAATTTTATTTAAGTGGCCCCATCTGTATGGCAAGCCAAAGATCTAATTGCTTAGTTTGTCTGTATTACTAAGCATCTTGGGAAGCACTGAATTACTGTACAACAGTGGGTTTTATGACAGCTCAGGGCATCTTTTATAATGTAACCCATACCCACAGCAGACTCAGCCTGTGGACTGTGTGTATGTCACTTAACTGTCATTTCATCACTTTTTAAAGTTTTTTTCCTTCTTGCATAAAGTTTTTACATAGGGAGACTCTCAATGATTCCAGAAACAATTATTAATGGTAAGACTTTTGCCACCAAAACTCAGCTTCCTTCCTGCAGTGCAGCAGTCTTTGGAGATGATAGTAAATGCTCCCAGGTAACCTAAGACAGGGAATCTGAATTCTTACCTTAACATTAAAAAGTAATACAACATAGCATAATACCCTGTTTAACAAAAACGCTACCAGTTTTATGACATGGCTAAGAATATACCTTTCTTAATTAATATTAGCATATACAAATACCAAGTTCCTCAAGATATTTATATGGAATCTCATTAGAAAATAAATTTAGCTTTAGTTTAATAAAATGCTGACAAATAGCAGTACTTCAAATAATAAACTTATTATGGATAATTATCAATAAATATTTGTGGAAAAAATATATATGTAATGAGTTTCAAAAACATATGCCATCCAAAATAAATTACCCTGTCCTCCTGAGAATGTATTTGATAATAACTATTTTACGAATACATTTCCAAAATATTCTATTTTACTTACATAATTTATAATATTCATTTAATTTTTTATGAATAGGCAAAAAAAGAAAAGTATACATATTATTGTACTAAATATAGGCAAAATTAGATAGATATTTAAAGGTTTTACTCATTATTACATATACTTTGTATTATGCATCTCCAGCACACACCAAAAACAATTTTTTTAATTGAAGTACAGTTGATTTACAATGTTATGTTAATTTCTGGTGTACAGCATAGTGATTCAGTTATATATATATATTCCTTTTTCATTATAGGCTATTACAAGGTACCTTATATAGTTTCCTGTGCTATATAGTAGGACCTTGTTGTTTATCTATTTTATATATAGTAATTAGTATCTGCAAATCCTGAACTTCCAATTTATCTCCCCAACACCTGCCTTTCCCCACTGGTAACCATAAGCTTGTTTTCTATGTCTGTAAGTCTGTCTCTGTTTTGTAAATAAGTTCATTGTGTTCTTTCTTTTCTTTTCTTCTTCTTCTTTTTTTTTTAGATTTCACATAAAAGTGTTATATCATGTGCTGTTTCTTTTTTTTCCCGGATTACTTCACTTAGTATGACGATCTCCAGGTCCATCTATGTTGCTGCAAATGGCATTGTTTTATTCTTTTTATGGCTGAGTGGTATTCCATTGTGTGTGTGTATATATATATCTATATATATATATCTGTTTTTATATATATATATATATAAAAGATATTTGTTTATTTTTAAATGTAGGATCAAAATAGAAACCATGGCTTCAGTTACAATGTATACAAATGGCAAAACTAAAAATATATTTGTAAAAAATAAGATAGCTTAGTCATAAATCCAATGATGATTGGCTTAAACATAAAAACAAAGAAAAAAGTAATTGATTGATTATTGGTCTCTGAAGAGAAATTTTAAATGTTTTATTTTTATTAATTATTATTTTTTCATTGCATTTAAAATTGACCACATGCAATCATTTGAATACACAAAACCTACATTAATTTTTCATTCTGTAAGAAACATGTCATTTCAGGCATCATTTTATATGTTGTATTTATACTAAGCATGAAGTGTATTTTAATTCAACTAGATTTTTAAACTAATTGCTATTTAACAATTTTCTAATAATTACCTATAATACAATGCTTTAATTGCATGCCTAAATATGCAGTGGTTTATCCTAACCGTGTAATTCATTTTTTGTTGTTATTCATTGCCTTCTATTTACTGTCAACACAAAGGTGTTTTATTCTTTAATTAAAAAAAAAACTATACCAAAAACAAGAAAGTGAAAAGTATGTTTTTAGAAATAAGAATTATAGTCATGTTACTTTGAAAATCACAATAAATATATAGTTTTAAAGAAGGGTGTCACCATAATGATAACATCTATCTCTGTATCAAACCTTTACTAATGTCAGGAAATGAAGGCTGCAAAAAACTCTCGTGGTTTAACAAGCTCTAGAGGCAACAAAAAAGCTGTTTTGTGAGTATCCTGTGTTTTTCTTTTTGTTTGTTTCTCTGAATATTTTTCCCTAATATCTGGCACAAACTTTAATATACTCAAATGACATGGGGATCTTGTGAACTAGAAATTCACATTCAGTATGTCAGGGCTGGAACTGAGATTTGGCATTTCTAACAATGCCTTAGGAGATGCTCATGTTGGCTAGCAGAACATCACAGTAGTAAGGATCCAGATTGGACTAGATGGGCCATTAGTGCTCCCCTAACACCAAGCCCATACCCTGGCTCTTCGCCACTATTATAACTGCTTATTAAATTGTCTGAATTGTCTGCTAGATCGTAACGTCGTTGAAGGCAGGGGTATTGTCTACTAGGCCATAAAGATCTCGAGGTGTCTCCTTACCATTGTATCTCTATTCTCTTAAACAGTGACTCATATATAGTAGGTGTTCAATATTTGCTGAATTGATTAGTTATATATATTCTAGAATATTCATATTTGCAAACTATATTGCTTAGTTTTGATTTGAAGTACTTTTTTTAAGTACTAGCAAAAATTCCATTTTTCTTTGGAAAGGCCAAATATATGTTAAACATTCAAATTACTTTTACTACTTTTTAAAAAATTTTAATGATTCATTGTAGAGAAAAATCAGGCACCTATTCATTGTGACAAAATGCCCAGTCTTTTGTTTCTTCCTGAGGATAATATGGTTTATTTAAAGTAGCTCAAAGATCTATAACATACTTCTTTAACTTTTAATTTAAATGATTCATCATTTAATTTTTAAAAATTAGTATTTATTTATTTATTTACTTTTGTGAGGGGAGATAATTAGGTTAAAAATTAAATGGTGAAGAGCAAAATATTTCCTAAAGTATAAAACCTATTGGTCATAAATCTAGAGGTAATATTTCACCTCAAAGTTGAAACTTACATGATTGCAGCTTTTAGACTAATAATTTGGGGTAAAATGATTAAAAACTGTATAAATTTAAAAAATATTAGGTGCACTGATTGTTAACAGTATGTTGTGTGTGTGTATAGGCGGGTTCTTCAATGAAAAGATGCAAATTTAGTTATGCTGCGCTTCCATTGGGAAGATAATTTTACTCTGCAATGAAGAGCTGAACATCTCTTTTAATAATGTTTTTCCAATATCCTCTTTCCACCACCCTCATCCAATCTTTTAAACTTTTACTGATGGGTAATAAATTATTTACATAAGCCCTATATAAGTGCATTAAAAAATTCATAGTTTGAAGCTAAGGACATTATGTAAATATCACTGATATTCTTCATTATTTCTGGTCAAAATATTTCTTAGCATTAGTAATAGCTTGATTTACTTTTGAAAGTCTCTCTAGGTTGTTTTTAAGACAACTGTTTCTATTTCACTGTCCACAGCTTTCCAAATTTAAAGCAACTGAATATCTGAAGATACATAACAATTACTAAGAGTAAATGTCATCTGGAGAATAACTAAAAGAAGACAATGAATTAGTGACTCATCAACAAATTACCATGGAGAAGCAACACATTTGATGAAGAAAGGAGCTCTTACAATGCTTAACATTTACACTCTTTTGGATTAATTTGTTTTTCAAAAGTGAACAATTCTAACAAAGATATCATTCCTTCTGTACAAATTAAAAGAATAATATTCTTTAAGTACATAATATAAAATGCAGTTGAAATGGATATTATTATCCATTATCTGTTATTACTCATTGAATCTGACATGATGTGATACTAGGAAGCAATGAAGCAGCACATACATATATTAAATACAACCAATCAAAATCCATGTTTCAGACCCAAGTATTAATTAGTTGTCAGTTTCACCATGGAACAATTTAAATATCTCTGCTAATTCAATGGAGAAGTTACATTATATAATTACTACAATAACCTTTGGTAAATATCTACCAGAGAGTAAAGAGATGTTATTAGAAAAAAGTGCTACGTATAGCACTGCAGAATGAGAAAAAGAATGAAAGTCTTGTTTAAGCAAAGCTCAGCCTTTAATCAAAGGTGAGTATTTGTGATTGACATTAAAAGGAAACATACAGACACACATACACAAATATACATGTATATGTTTGTATTTTGCATATATATATATATCAACACAGAGAAATATAAATTTCTGAATATAAGCTTACATAAGTAATTCAAATTGAATAATAGTAGTTTGAACTGGCAATGGCTTATTAATGTTTATTGACAGTGCTTTTGAGTTTGATAGCAAACCAGCACCATAAACATCATGTGTAATAATGCCAAGGGAAAGGAAATACTTTCAGAAAACCAATCATAGAATTTATAAAAGATAAGGATCCAAACTTTAGCAACTCTAACCCTATAAAACTAATACTCTTTGGTTAATATAAAATTTGGCTTTCCAGAATCAAACCAACATCATAAGTTCCAAATTATGTTTTCTGAAGTAGAGAGAGATGACAAAGACTTCCAACCTAATTAACATAAATTCAAAAAATGCCTTATTAAAGTTAGAACAGTTTAGCAGAACAATGTAAAACATGCTTGCCAGAGAAACTTCTTAGCAGAAGATGAAAGCAGCTGCTTACAAAATATTGGACCTAACACAATGCCAGTGGTACCAGATACAATATGAAGATGAGTCAAAACATGTGTTATCAGGCTTGGCATTAGCCAAACAAAGTGAAGCAGATCGAAGAAATGGACCAGTAGGTCACTGGATAGCCATCGTCAAAGACATGTGAGCAGAGACGGAAAGTGAAGCAGTTTCCAATTCTGTTCTACTCAACCATAAGGGGCCAGGAGGTTTCATTGTTCCTAATCATCAATAAGATTTTTTGTTAACTTATTCTGATAGGAGTAGATTCTGCTTCATTTGGTATTTATGGCCTTAAATTGTAATTTCTCAAAATCATCTGAAGCTTCAAGATGATGACGCTAGTTTAACCCTTTTTTTTTTCAGCCCAATTCTGAATGGCCTTAAGGAGGTACATTCAATCAGTAGTCATTGCTAATGAGCATCTTTTTAACCAGGTGTTTTGCCAGGCATTTTCCTATAATTTAGCTGGGCAGCCTAGTGGGTTACAGACATTTTAAATAGAAATGACAACTGATAGAAAAATTTGTAAGTTATTCTAGAGCCCCTCTCTATATCAACATTCATTGATAAAGAATGCTGTCTTTTCCTAGTTTCCTGGCTTTATAGATATATCCATATTTCAGACCCAAGTATTGATCAGTTGTCAGTTTCACCATGGAACAATTTAAATATCTCTGTTAATCTGATGGAGAAGTTACATTATATAATTATATACATATAAAAGGTGAAGTCCTCAATGTACGTCTGCAGACTAGACTTCTTTCATTCAGATTTATATGTCCAGTTGCCTAATTGGCATCCCCACTTGGATGTGTAATAAGGACATCCCATTTAACACATCCAAAACTGAAATTCTTCCCCCAAACCTCATTTTACCAGATCACACCTCATCTCTCCCTTCAGATAATGATAACTTCCTACCAGCAGCTGAGACCAAAAACATTGCAGTTGGTTTTACCATATTTCTTTCTCTAATACACCACTTTCATAGGTAAATCTTATTTGATGCCTTTTTTTTTGCTTTACAGTTTACTGAAGTAAAATTTACATATAATAAAATTAACACTTTAAGTGTACATTTCTACAAGCAATCATTGCCATATCCAAATTTTAGAACACTTCTTTCACTCCCCCAAATTCCCTCATTCTCCGTTGTAGTTACCCTACACTTCCACCCCTGGTCCAAGGAAACTACTGATCTATTTTCCGTTACTTGTTTTGCCTTTTCCATAACTTTACATAAGTGAAATAATACAATATGCACTCTTTCACATCTTGTCATTTTTTCACTTAGCATGATATTCTGCAGTACATTCATGTTGTTGCACATATCAGTACATATTCTTTTTTAATTGCTGAGTAATATTCCTGGATCTGCTTTTTTAATATATTCACTTATTCATCTTTACTCCTACAAACTTGGTCCAACTCACCACCATCTCTTATGTGGATGACTTCAATAGTCTTCAATTGGTCTCTGCTTTAACATTTGACTAAAATTTATTCTCAAACCTATACTAGTATTGTCCTTCTAAAATGTAAGTCTGACCATGTCATGTCTCTGTTGAAAATCCTCCAAGGATTCTCGTCTTAGAGTGAAAGCTGAAATCTTTCAGTGATCTACGAGTCCGTAGGTGACCCAGACTCCTCCTGCTTCTCCTAATACCATTCCCCTTCCTCACTGAACTCCAATCTGATTGGTACCTTAAACCTGGAAATACAGGAGAGAGCACAAGAGAGTACCAGAGTTTCAGAGAAGACAAGGAATAATACATCATATATTCCTGACTCATCAATCTTCCTCAGTGGTGAGACATTTAAATCCTTAAAATGAGATAAATTGTAGAATATACTGTAAAATTTAAACTTCTAAATAAATTTTCATATTGAGACCAGTGGCTTTAGTCTATACTCCAAAACATTCTGGTGTACATGTTTACATTTCTCTGCACTTTAATTGTACTTGGTAAACAAGTGTGGAAATCATTGGCCTAATTGATCATTCTGGATCATGAGCTTAACAAAACTGAATCATTGCTCAAGCTGAGCTAAGGCTGATGCAGGAGCACCTCCAAGAATGGTTAATTTTAGCTCTGTATTTTGCTAAATCAAGTTTCCAAGTTAGCAACAACAACAGCAACACAATACACTACGCGAGAGGATTCAGTGTTTGACTAAAATTTTACTTTCACTGGATGGAATTAAAAAAGACTCAGCTAATTTTTACTGGAGAAAAATAAAAATGGTATGACATCCATGTTTCCTTTAAAAATGTAACAATCTATTCATGTGGCTCTATTTCACTGCTAATGGAGTATATCAAAATACTACAGTGTGAAAAACAGAACTATTCACACATTTGTTTAATAACAAATATATTTCCCTAATATTATCAAATTGTAAAAAAGCAGAATGGAATAAAACCCCTGAAAGTGAAAATAAACTTGGGATCAGCAAACTACTATAAAATAAAGTGTTAACTATAAGACATGACTCATTCAGACTCCCAGTTTTCCCAACTTAAACAGTATATTCCAGCATTTTAATTTTCACCGATACTAACACAGATATTTTCAGCGCTTCAGAAAACACAGAGCACATCTCCAACATCATATTATAGTTTAGACTAGGAAAAACTGTTGAAATATAAATTGTTTTGAGATAGGAAGGGGGCAGGGCACAGCCATTCAAGGAATAATACAGCAATTAACAGCAGAATGGTGAAAGATTCAACCCCTGTAGGCCTTAAGGCTCAAGATGGTGGGAGATTTGACTTCCAGTAGACCCTGAGCTTCATTACATGCCCATTGTAATACATTAGCATGGTGAATAAATAGCATGCCCACAGGCGCCATGAAAGTTCCAAGGCTAGCCACAAAAGGTCAAAGTGTGGGAAATGGCCAACTTCCTGGGAATCCCAGCCTCTTCCCCAGGCTAGTTAGACTGATCCTTCCACTTATTAGCATATGAAGCCACTGAGCCCATAAAACCCAGCAACACGGCGCCTAGTGGCGCCCCCTCTCTCCCCCTCTTTGGAGACGGCCCACACTCTATCTATGGAGTGTGTACCTACTTTTAGTCTAATCTGAGCACCCAACCCCACACCTCATGGCCTTTTTCTTGCTTTTTGATGTATCTCTAAATGAATCTACCTTTACTCAACTGTGGCTCCCTCTTGAATTCTTCCCTGCACGAAGCCAAGGACCCATACTTGGCAGGGCATGTCTCAGGGTCTCACCCGAAGTCTGGGGCACGGCCCTCCTCACACCCTACATCCATTTTTCCTGTATCTCTTCTGTACTTTAGCATCAAGTTTTTAAGGAAAGAAGAGGTTACTGGAGGTTATAAATAAATGAAAATACAAGTTAAATGTTTAAATATTAAAACCTATATAGATTTTGCTTGGTATTTGAGAGCTTTTATCATCATAAATTTTTTCCTAAAGGAGACTAATGTTTACCATTCATTACATTTACATGCCTCATTATTCTTTTCCAAGTACTTTCTCTACAACTCTGTTAGGCCACAGAAAACTGTGACAGAGCAAACACTAGAAACATTTTCTTTCAATTGCAGAATGGCACTCTTAGCTAAACACAAAACACATAAAAATGCTAACGAGAAATACTGTTCCATGTGTATATAATTATAAAAGAAATAAAAAGACAGTAGAGTGACGACTAAGTCAAACAGGCCATTTAATAACTTAGATCCTCCTTTTCACTCTTTTTACTGACATTCCACAAATGCATGTATTTGTTGAGTTCCATGGTTGTCTTATTTTTATTTAAAAAATTAATGAAAAGGGGAAGACTAAATCAAGGCTAGAAAAGAAAAGGAGTCATGGAATATACTGAATAAGCAGACATGTGGACAAGAAGAATTATTAGAAAGCAATCTACATTTTTAGAATTTAGTGGGTGATGACAGTAATAGTCATAACGTTTCTTTGGTAATTTACAGTTTACAAAGAACATTTACTCTTCCCAGTTACCACATGAGGTAGGCAGGGCAGACATGGTTATGTTTATATCCTTGTGAAAATACTGAGACTCACAGGAGGCCATACAATAATTGCACTGAGGAATTGAAACTCTGACTCATGTTCTTCACACACAGAACGTGTGCCCATATTTTCTGTGGATTATGTGTTCCAAGATGTTAACAAAGGCAGTGAAAATATGGTGTAACTTCCTGACATCATTAGTTTTAAAAGGTTTCCAGGTGATTCAAATGTTCAGCCCAGGTTAAGAACTACTGGTCTAAAATAAGAAGAAAACAACCAGAAGTTTATAAAATGAGAAAAAAATATGTATATGAGGACTCATTGAGAAAAGCAAGCATGCTATTCCGGAAAAGAAAGTATTTGAAAGAGAAGGTTTGACTTACTGTGCTCTGGTCTGGCTAGAAGCTAGAGAGATAAAGATGCTAAATTAATAGACAGCTTGATGTTCAAAAAATTAAAAACATTTCAAAATAAATGTGTGCCTTGTGAAGTCAGTTCCATGTCAAGGAAAGTGCTCAGGCAAAAATGAACAACTATAGCTCAAGGAAAACGGTCGAAACCAGTAACATAAATTAAGAGATATAAGAGATCATTCAAAGACTCTCAAAATTTTAAGATAGTTTTACACTTTCTCGATTGTCTTGAACCTAATTTCCATTCTTCAGTTCATGGTTAGTTAAAATACTATTCATTGGTTAATATTTTAAAAACAAATGTGTTCATTTTAAAAATGGCTTCTGAACTTGGTCTTGTAAAATTTAAGGAAGAAATGTATTTCCATGGACTGAAGATAATGCCTTGTGTCCAACCTAATTAATAACAATTCCCTGCACTGGCACAAAGACACTGAAATATGGCCAAGGAAGTTCAAATATAAAAGGGCACAAAATTAAAGTATTATTATAAACATTAAAATTATAAATGCAAAGGTAATGAAGACATATTTCTTTGTCTCCCCAGAAATCTCGAGTTTGGAGATCTCTGCACAAACAACATTAAAACTCTCTTGTTTTAAATCTTTCTCCAACCCTCTACTTCGTGGCCAGAGTAAACAGAGCATACTGAACATAATTTAAACCGCTCTTGATGATTCACAGTAATCATTATGAATAATACTTCCTATACTATACATGGTACAGTGGTTACTGCCTGGCTTTTTCCCAGGGCTTCTGCTTCATTTCTCATCTCAGAGGCTCCCACATTACTTAGTTCTGTCGGCTTACCACTAAGCCGTCCTTGCCTATAGCTGTTGGTGTTTTTCTAGCTCCTTTCTCTGTGATCTGATCTATCTTTTAACTGTAATTCTCCAAATAGTTAGGGGTCTGTTTTGCATATAATCACCTGCAACCTGAACTTTATGGCCTTACAGTCTGACTGCTTAGAAAAACAATGGCTTTTTGTAAAACCAGCTAAAGAGATGTTAAGTACTTGAGGAGACAAGAAATGCAAACACTTCTTATACCTACATGTCCATACCTATTTCCCTAAGACTCAGGGGTGTTTTAAGTTAATTATTTTTGGCTTTGGGAGTGACCCATTTGAAGTCAGGTAGAGGTTGGAAGTCAGGTAGCTGTATGATTGGGTGTTGCTATAAATGTGTAATGCTGTAACAAATTAGATTGTAGCAACAAACCCAAAACTAGTGGAAGAAAATCTCCCAAGAAGGCTATATTAAAATATAGTATCTAATATTGTAAATAATTGTTAGCATATACCCTGAAAATCTATACGTAGAATAGAAAGTCATATAATTTTAAGATTTCCTCACCCTGTATCCCCAACCAATACTACACATTAATGAATTATGTTTATAAGGGTGACCCAACAGGAACTTACAGTGGTTTATGGATCATCTGAGGGAAATTACCGTATTTAGCAGAAAAAGAGACATTCAGAGCTGGAGGGCATCACAGAGATCATTGTTTTCAAGTCTCTCATTTCACAGATTAAGAAAAGAAGCCCAGAATGGCAAATTCATTTATACAAATTTCACATCTAGTTAGTAAATATCAGGAATAAAACCAGGTCTCTGAATTCTTAACGTAGTGCCTTTTCATTATCTCCAAGGTCACCGTACTAGGCAGCAAGGTTTATTATTCCTTGGTACTATGAAAAAGGGTGATTCTTGGGTCTAAATTTGAAAGCTCTTGCTGTGGTGTGAATACTTGTGTCCCCTCGAAATTCATGTTTAAACCTAAGCCCCAAGGTGATAATATCAGAAGGTGGTGCTTTGGGAGGTGATTAGGTATGAGGATGGAGTCCTTATGAATGGAATTAATGCCCCTATACTAGTGGCCCAAGGAAGCTCCACTGCCCCTTTTGCCACGTGAGATTACAGCTGAGAAGGCACCATCTATGAACCAGAAACAGACAATACAAAACACTGAATCTGCCTATGCCTTGATTTTGAACATCCCAGCTTCCAGAACAGTGAGAAATAAATTTCTGCTGCTTATACGCCATCCCATTATGGTCTTTTGTTGTAACAGCGCAGACTAAGACAACCCTGTTAACTTTAATAATTAATACACTAGAAAACTAATTTCCTTAACAGCACCACGTAAAGAGACATTTAGAAAATGTTCCTAGAAGCAGAAAAGCGTTCCCTTTTGGTGCCACAGCTTGTGTTTCCTCCTGAGCTTGAAGATGAAGCTGGACCAGACCAGACATGGACTCGTTCTCCATGTGGGGCTCTATAAGTTACTGGTCTCCATCCATACATCCATCCATCCATTCATTGATTAATGTTACAAGGGTAGGTCATGAGTATTTGTTTTTTTAATCACTTGCACTTTTCTATAATATGTTCCTCTTAATCTGCAACATAGGAAAATATTCACTGAATATAGTCTCTGAACTATGTATCAGAGAAGTAACTTTTTTTCTGAAAGTGAAACATTATAATGACCTTCATTTTCTTGTGTTTGAAACCACATAAAAGAAATATTCTTGTTTTATTACTTGGATTTTTTCCAAATATAAGTTAAATATATTGAGCCAATTTAGAAGTTACTAACTTCTAATAGATTCTAGGTTAATACTTTAAAGTTATTTTTTTCAAGAATAAAATCATTATTATACTGGTAAAATGTGTATCTCTTTCCTTCATATTTTTTCGTTAGATTGTAAGTTACAAATAACAATTCATCCCTATGAAATAAGAGGAAAAGATTTCAAGGATAAGAATAATATAGGCAATAACGTTTTGGCTTCAGTTTTAAGTGGGTCTCATTTGAAAAGGGGTAAATCAATCTTGACTAAATTTAAGACAGAAGAAAGACTTTATATTCATAATATCAGTGGCCAAAGGCAAATTATTTAGACATCTGTTTAATTTTATTCATTTTATTTAAGAAATATGCTCAGTGCTAACTATGCACCAATGACATATTTACTTGGTGGTCCAGGACTTGAACAGAATTTAAAATCACTCTTTCTGGTCTCAAAGGAAATTTCAATACAGTAAAAAAAAAAAAATATTGTGATGGCATAAAATGGCTGAGATAAAATAGGAGCTAATTCTGGTTAATCTTGAAAATATTTTATTTAATGTATAATTTTGATCATTAAAAATTAAGTTAAATTTAGAAATGTTTCCTAACTATGGCTCCCATATCTCAACTGAATTCATTTTTTAACATAAGAAGCGATAACAAATTGCTAACAAATAATTGTCCAAAATAAATAAAAGTGACATTTTGTTTCACATTCATAATTTCAAACAAGCTATGAGACAATAGTGAAAGATGAATTAATCAAAATAGCCTTGGATTTTGATTTAGAAATGAAAGGGAATGGCCTGGATAAAGTCTACAATTATACTATAACAAAAATAAACAATATTTTATCTTCATAATTAATCCAAAGCAGCAAGGTATTTCTCGGTTGCCATGAATATCTTATAAAAAGTCCCTCTATTTTTTTTTTTGCCTTCTCAAGGAAAGAATATCTATAAAAAAATCACAATTACCACAAATCTATATAAGATTTATGAAGAAAGCTTAGACTAACAAATATTTCCCTAGAAGGCATATCAAGGGTCTTGTGTAGAACCTCAAATCTTAGGAATCTAAGGTTTCATTTTGATTGGGTATCTGCTAACTATTCAGCTACTACTTGACAGCAGGCAGAAGTATAGCTGTATCTAAAAGTTTGTAGTAAGAACAAATAGGAAGGACAGGAGTTATTGTTTAATGGGAATAGAATTAATGTTTGGGATGATTACAAAGCTCTGGAAATGGATAGTGGTGATGGTTGCATATATTAATAAAAAAAAGAGTGAGGTAGATTTACAATGGATTCCAACTATTCAATAGCAAAAAACAACAACAATAATATTCCCCCAAATAAACCTGTAACCCAATTAAAAATGGGCTGAGGGCTTGAATAGACAATTTTCCAAAGAAAAAATATAAATGACTAAGAGGTATATAAGAAAATGCCCAAAGTCACTTATCATCAGGGAAATGCAAATCAAAACCTCAGTGAGATATCATCTCAAACCTGTCAGGATGGCTATTATTGAAAAAAAAAAAAAAGACAACAATGTTGGTGAGAACGTGGATAAACTGGAACTCATGTATCCTGTTGGTGTTAATTCAAAGTGGCGCAGCCCTTATGGAAAACAGTATGGAAGTTCTTCAGAATTTTCCAAATAGAACTATCCTACAATCCAGCAATCCCACTACTGGGTATTTATCCAAAAGAACTGAAATCAAGATCTTGAAGAGATATTAGCACTTCTATGTTACTGCAGTGCTATTTACCATAGTCAAGATGTAGAAACAACCTGAATGTTCATCAATCAATAGACGGATTTTTTTTAAAATGGAATACTATTCAGCCTTAAAAAAGGAAATTCTGCAATATGCTAGAGCATGGATGAACTTTTAGGACATTATGCCAAGGTAAATAAGCCAGTCACAGAAGGACAAATACTGCCTGATTCCAGTTTTATAAGGCATCTAAAATAATTGAATTCATGGAATCAGAGAAGAGAGAGGTGGCTTCCAGGGGTTGAAGGGAGGAGAAGAAGGGGAGTTACTAATCAATAACACACAGTTTCAGTTAAGCAAGATGAATCAGCTCTAGAGAGCTGCTATACAATGTTGTATCTACAGTCAATAACATTTTGTATACTTAAACATTTGTAAAGAGTTAGATCTCATGTTAAGTGTTCTTATGACAATTAAATAAAAAATTTTAAATAACAAATATGGAAATATATATAAGATGTATTTATTAAGTGAAAAAGCAAGAACTCAAACAAGCTGAGGTGTGTGAATTCACTATATTCTGTATATAGTATAAATATCCAGGGCATGCTAAGAAGACACTCTGGAAGAACTTAAGTTACACTGGGGGTGATGTTATAAGGACTTTAATGCTCTAGATTGCTGAATTCTAGATTGTTAAATATGTTTATAATACGTTTACAGTGATATATGGTTAAAATGGTAAATTTTATGTCATGTATCTTTTACCTTACACAAGAAAGGAAAAACTAAAGAGCATAATATTTCATGGCTCTACCATTTGTTAAGACATTTGTGAATTCCTTGTACACTGTGTGCCCTTGCAAGCCCTGTACCTCCTTTTCCATACTACAGATACATTAATATTATATTTTGTGTCAGATGATCATAAGTAAATATTTTCATTACTTACTACACAGGAAACATTCTGGGACTAAAAGATTAAGATATCCTGTTGCTTGTTCAAATTAAGCTTAATTTCCTTACTCTTTGTAAAACTCAAACATATTAAATGTTATTTCCATTTTAGAGAAAATGGCACAGTCAAGATAAGTGTGCTGTGAGCACAGTAATTATTAGCAGCTATCTTCAGCTATACTGAATCACACGGTGTTTTCTTTTAGAAGAGAGTTGTTATGATATTGCAAAGCTCTTTTCCAGGGAACAAAGCTAGATTTCTTCTACAATCTCTTAAAATTAATTTATATAAGAATCTTAATAGTAAGTATGGGATCAGGTAGATGCAAAAACTAACATAGCCTATTCATAAGGTAAACTCCCCATAAAACCTGATACCTTTGAAGATAATTTAATTTTTTTCTTCTGAAAAACTCAAAGACATTTTCAAAACTCACAGAAATCTAGTCTGTGAATTTCAGATAAGTTTCTACAGAAACAGTAAATCTCAGGGTGCCCCTTCTATCATTGTGGAAACATCAGGGCCAACATTATCACTCAAATATTCTGGTAATACCTTTTGTCTGTTTAATGCCACAATGTCTTCTTTTAAAGTATTGTAACTTTTTGAACTAATTTTCCTGAAATGACAAACCATTATCATTTTAAAACATGAGTACATAATTTCAAAATCTACAACTAGGTTTCAAATTCCATGAGGGAAAAAAAAAAAACTATTAACTTTCACTCATTTAAAATAATGGGTTATTTCCAGCTAATGTCAAACATACTTAATACTTTTAGCAACATTTTAGTATTAAAATATAAACCAAATACTAACCAAAGTCATATTTCTGCATACTTATCCAGAAAAAAAAAGTTTATACGACATCTGAGAAACATACAAAGTTGCTTGCACAACCCATGGAATTAACTTATTTCTTTATATTCTAATGCAGTGAAATGTTCTGTGTCCTGAGATAAGTTTTATAATCCATTTATACCACTGTTTATCCAGTCATTAGGAATGAAAAGTAACACCTCTACAAGTTTGTTGGGAGATTCTAATGATAAATGCTTAACAGCCACATTATGCACTGTTTCCCTTTTTAACTCTACACTGTACTTAGGGTTTTGTAAAGCTGCTTGCAGTGCCAAATATATTTGCTTTCAGATAAAAGCTTGTATACAAATTTTATTGACAAATGTAATAAGATACTAATAACCCTCATTGGCATCTGAATGTATATGTTACATAAAATTTGGCCAAAGAAAAACTTTAGAGCTATATGAAATCTGTGGAATACTATCTTACTGTCAATAAAAATCATGAAAATTGATTTTCTAGTAAATTCACTATTTATAAAGCTGAAAGCATCTAAACTGTACTTGCAAAATAATGTTTTAGGTAAAGTTATCTATATTGGGTAAAATGCCCACTTACAACTAGCTCACCAAGCAGAAGGGCTCAACCAGGGAAGAATGTAATTAATCTCCTTATCAAATGTTTGACATAAGCATCACTACCTTCAAAAAATACAACCAAAAAAAGCTTTTTATATAAATGCTACAATCTTAGAAGAGTAATTGTAGCTCACAATGTGATCTTCTTTGGTTGTTATGGTCTGTTTTTGGAGTCTGGAAGGTAAGTGCAAAGGCTGATCTGCAAAGTACTCCTGAAAATATTATTCTCTTTTAGTTACCTCTGAATTCCTCTAAAGCATAGTGTGTTGAAAAGTAAGAATGCTGCTTTGTTCCTTTGCCACTTTGCTAGTTAAATGTTTGAATGTGAAATATAATTTAATCTCTCTGGATCTCAGCCTTCTTATCTCTAAAGTGTGAATTATTTGAGAATTATAGCATCATAAAGATACCTAAATAGAAAAATCTTCCTTCTGCCCAGGACTAGAAACATTAATAAAAAATAAATAAATAACTTAACAGCTTTCAAGCTAAGAAAATGTTTATGTTACTGTTGTCTAGATAGTATTAGTGATCTGGATGATAATTTAGCCACTTAAAAATGCAGATATGTCCTGTTGACCAGAAACAGGTTGACTGCCAGATACTTCTCTAGCGAAGATGGGTTGATTAGGGATCAGGAGAGAATTGCAGTTTGGGGTCTGGAACCATGGCGAGCTATGTGCAAGTCCTCGCACGGCAAGGGAAGAACTCTTAAAGAGAGGAAAAGGAAATTGGAAAAGCTATACTAAACAGAGTCCATGGCTTTTCACTGGTTGAGACCTTGCCAACACAGAAGGGGAGTTATTTTTCTTCCTGTTGGGCTCTGCTCTTGCTGCAAGGTGTGAGAGATCTTCCGTCTGTTCTCCCAACTCTATTGAATTAAGATTTCTGTTTATTAATGTTTTTATAGTTCTTATAGATATGTTCTAACCCTGATAAGCCTCATGCACACTCATTCTCAGAATACTGACTATTTTCTTTGCTATGACTCTTACGAATTGTATAGATTCGACTTCCAGTCATTAAGATCTAAATTTGAGATGAAAAGGGGATGCTATTTTATAATATGCTTGTAAGATACAATGATACAGCATTCTTTATGCTAGATTTTTCATATTGCTAATAGAAGGAATGATCACTGTGATTGCATAATTTATGAATGTTTTAAAGTTTGGAATCTAGTCATCGGGATCATTTATAGAAAGAAAAGAGAATTGATTTTTAAATTTAAAGTCTTAAATTTTGTCATTTCTCCAACATACAACTTCCTGGAGCTTGTATGACTAGACAGAACACTATACTATTACTGCCAAGATGGGAAGAATGAGTCATTCAATCAGGGAACAGTATTTCAATAAAGAAAACTTCCAAACAATTAAGGCTTTCACACTTTCACCCTTTAAAAACATTTAAATATACTTCAGAATAGTCTGTCTTTGAATTTTTTTCTTTTTTCTTTTTTCAAACTTTTTTTTTATTGATTTATAATCATTTTACAACATTCTTTGAATTAATCGTAAATTTTCCTGACATTTTAAGTAATGTTTATCACCTTTTAAAAAGTGGCTTTTAGTGTTTTGGGGTTTTTTTGTTTGGTTGTTTTTTTCACTTTTAGGATTTCTGGATTGTTTTTAAGTACTAAACATTTTGGTTGAAAAATATGGAGAAATTAAATGGCAGATGCAATTAAAAACAAAAAGTAAGGTTGGGCAAACTGGAAAACAAAATTCCATAATTACCATTTTTCACTTGTGCCCCATGTGTCTGTTTGAGATGTTCACTGCTTTTGGGGGAAGCATGAATTGTGCATTATTTTCTGGCCATTGCCATTGTGTGATTTGGAACCTCCTCACCTCTAACAGCATCTGTGACCCCAAATTCTGTAGGACTAGATGAGCTTTAAAATTTGCCTGCCAGATGCCAACAAAACAGAAGGAACTCTCTTTGTAATACAAACACATTTTATAAATTGATCGACATTTGGTAGAGCTCAGATGTGGGATGGGAGTCCTTCACAGAGAGGCAGGGTTTGGACCTACATTGCATTGTGCCATAGGGCTGGCTTCTTAATTGCTAAATCTGGTTTTATCATTTTCCTCTTCTTGCTCTCACTTATAGATCCTTTTCCCCCATTCATCTCCATGCACCTACCTTTAGCAGCTCTGCATCTACTTCTAATGTGTTGCTTTTCCACTAAATTCTGGGGTGGGGCTTAACTTAGGAAGTCATGATTACTAGCAATTTGAGCTCCAAGTAAGTGAGATGTTTATGTTAATAACTAAAAAATAATTTGGTGCTTTAATGATCAGCCCACCACTGGTAAATGAAAGAAGAAATCATAACCTTAAAATGAAATTCAGTATTTTATATTTCCATTGAGGAAAAAATCGAAATAATCTATTTTCATCATTTAATAGACATCTTGGAGCCTGTCACTTAATAAAACTATAATTCTAAAGTTGAAAGTCATTCTTTATTAAATATGCTAATGCTAGGTGTTTCAATAGTGCCTTTCACCAACTGCTTAAATAACTTTCAAATTTTTACTTCATTAATTTTAATAGTAACTCGGTGAAGTAGGAGGATAGTAAGAAATCACTGAAAATGAACATACATTCTAAAATAATTTCACTTGGCAAAGCTTAAGCAGTGAATATGGACTATAATCATCTCTTATATTATCATCTGAATTATATCTTATATTATCACCTGATAATGGTCATTATCCTTATCATTATACATTCAGTTGATAAAATAAGATACACTTTAAGTAAAATATTGTATTATTGTATTTTGTTTTTGTCAACAATAATATAATAATAATAAACATAATATTACATATTGTTATTATTATTGTATTATTTAAGTAAAATGGGTATAGTCAGAAAAAAATTGAAAATATTTTGCATTAAAATGGTTTGTGCTTGCTTCATTTGTATATCAAGAGTTCTAAATTTGTATTCCAAGTTCAAACTATCAATATACTCAATTCAAAATTCATGAGTTCTTATTTCATTTCATACATTTTTCAGAAAGGAAAAATTTCTGACTTCAGACAGTGAATAGTGAATGCTATTTATGATACATCTGGTGTAATTTTGCTTTATACAAATTGTTTTTCATTGATAATGACAGAGAAGATCCATGTTAGTGATTCATTATGAATAATCAGATCACAATTGAAAAGCAAGAGGAAATAAAATTATTGATACCTAAGTTTTTTATAAAATAGATTTTTTTTATAACAGTAATATGTTTGTTAATAGAGAGTATACATTCCACTGATGGTTAATTTTAAGATATTTCATTAACCCGGTAGATAAGACAGTGCATAAGAAGCATTCTAGATAACACATTCCAAGTTTACTAACATACGGCTTAATGGAAGACATAAGTTCTTCCCTCCATTTTACATTTCCATCATCTCTTGTTTCACATATCTCCTCATTCTCTAGCATCTACCTTCTTACAGAGTCAGGATATATTCAAAATCTCAATGGCTCTCTGTTACTTACCAGTCCAATACAAATGGCTTTAGGCAATGTATCTACTATTGTTGAAACAAGTGCTCCATGACCCATCCAAAGTGTATGCTTCCTAGAAAATTTCAAGCATTTTCCTAATTCTTTATTTTTGCTTTAGTATCTGTGGCAGAGATTACCAGTTTCACACCTAAATCTGTTCTCTGCCTCTTGTATGATATAGAGTTGCTAGCTGGCTGCAGAGTTGCCCAATTAGACTACATTTCTCAGCTTCCTTAAATAACAACATGTATAATTTCTCACCAATGGAATGCAAGTAGAAGTGATGTGTGTCTTTCTCCTTCCTCTTGTCAGGAGCTAGAAGACAGACATGTCCATGTCATAGCTTCAGACCTGCAGTCAAGAATGATACCTTAGAGCAGTGGTGGTTCTTGAAGGCCAGTCTCTGGACCAGCAGTGACACCTGAGAAATAGTTGGAAATGCAAATTCTCAGGCCTCACCTTGGGCCTAATGAATCAGAAACTCTGGAATTGGGGCCCACAAATCTGTTTCAACACGCTCTCCAGGCAGTCATGATGCATATTAAATGCTGGGGAATACCATCCCAAGGGATAGTGGAGGAACAGTTTGGAAGACTCTGTTCTAAAAATGACCATCTGGAGCAGTGCCACCCCTCTGACCTGGCCTCTCATTTCACAAATTATGTAGTTCTTTAGGTCACTGAATCATTGGATCACCTTCTTACAGCAGCTCAGCATTTGCCCTGAGTAGTATTTAATCAGTTTGGAGTGGCCTGTTTAATATTTCCACCTGCTAAAACTGAAACCCTACCTGGGTCTGTGCAAGTTAGCACTGGCCCATTTACCTAATGCCAAAGAACACTAGGCTGTTTTTGCTTTCCTTTAATCTATTGTACATATTGTTGACCGAACACTCTTTAAAAAATTTAATTGTACCACTTTTCTGCTTCAAATTCTTACTAGACTTTCATAGCATTTAGTCTAAAATACAAGATGGCCTAAGAGGTGCCTTCACTGTGACCCGCATCAGTCTCTCCAGCCTCATCCTGGGCCATTTCACTTCTCTCTCTGCTCTTGTCACACTTTCTTCCTGTCTGTTCCTGAATCATGGCCACCTTTTTCACACTCAGTCCCATGCTGTTCACTATCTTACTTCTACTCATTCTTCAGGTCATTTCCTAAATACCATTTTTTCTTCTCTCTCACCCCACCCTATGAATCAAGTCAAAGCCTTAAAATCTCTTAGCATGAGCTTTACATTTCCTTTCTCAGCACTAAAATTTTTTATAATAATTTATTGCTTTCTGTGAACCTTGTCGTTGAGTGTGATGCCCGTCGCTTGCCCCAGTGTAGTACAAGAAGCCTGATGAGGGAAGGTCCCATATCAATCTGCTCCCTTTGTACGTGTAGCAACTAGTACCAGGCCTGACTCATAGTAAGCCTTCAATAAACATGCATCAACTGGATACAAAGTGGAATACTTGAGATTCAACTCACACGACATCTTAACTCCCAAGACTATTTGGATCCTACTTCTTTATAAAAAACCGTTGTTTCTGGCAGTTTTATTGATTAGAGTATCCCTATAGACTTGAAAGGCTGACATTCTTGCCCTGTTTACTATGTTTGTTCTAATGATTCTACTAGTAAGCATTGATGAAGTGATCTATTTGCTCGCAGAACCATACAACCTAGGTTCGGAGTACACTGTATTTCATGCACTGCTGTGATTTATTTTCCTAAACGGCAGCTTCAATGACTACCTCCCATAGCTAAAATTTTGCAAGGGACAGCCTTTTCCTACTGGACAGTCTCATCACTCCAGCATTGAAAACTATTCTTCAGTGGATCATGACCCAATCTTATTTCATACTTTGCCCAGCAAGGTAGTTTTTGCTTCATTCAAAATAGACAGTTCATATTCCCCACACACAGCCACCTTTGGGCCTTTGCACATTTTATTCCTGTCTGCCAGGAGTCTTCTCAAAATTAGAGCTCTTTTCTGGGACATTTCTCCCATGGTGACTATCTCTGCCTGCTGATTTCCTCTGTGTTCTTCAAGGCCCATTTCCAATGGATCCCAGAGATATAACTAAACAAATGCAAGTACACTCAGTGATTCCTGTCCATTGTGGGTTCTTGTCAGGTTAGTGGATCCCAGGTGATAAGATCTGCCTTGTGTTAGCGCTCAACTGTGTATTTGGTTGTATGACATATAAAGGACACAGGTACAATACAGCAAAGCATGTGAAAGAGAACTTCAGGGAGCTCATTCAAATGAAAATCCAGACATTTCTAAAAAATTAAATCCATACATCAATCAATAAAAGAAAACAGTAGAAAATGCAGCTCTACTTTAGAAGCATTACAAGAAGCTGTCAGATGTTCTGTCAATATTAAATATAAACTGCAAAGAACTAAATGAAGGATTGGTGAGGACAAATCTCTAGCAATCTGTACACACTTGAAACCATGAACATCTACAACAAAGATGCAGGAAATCTCAGCATAGAAAATCTAGTATTGGTATAGAAAGTATCACTGAGTGAAGGGGATACCCTGTCTCTCAGTGGGATATATTAAAATACAAAGATTAAAATCAGTAGCATAAGAGATTTACAATTGGCAAAATTCTACTTTTCTCCTTGGTTAAATTAATAGCCTCAAACTCCCTCCTTTTACTTGTATCTATCTTAACAACAGTACTTAGTTAATGTAAAAAATCTTTTTCCTGCTGAGCATGTAATGTTATTATTCTGCCAGGAGTCTGACTTGTTAGCAGCTCAAGTGGCCACATGAAGCTAATCCAAGGGCTATGACACTGCTGTTTTCCTATGAGAAAAATCTCGCAGATATTCCCAGTCGAAGGATGTTCTGCCTGGGAACACTTGGCAATACTACCACTTTAACATATCAGAGTACCTTAAATTCAGCTCCTGGGAAGCACAAGCATATAGTATAGCTGAACTGGAAATCTTTCTGGCTAATTAAGGAACCATGTGGGAGTTGTGCTCACGGCATTCTCATTTGTAAAGGAAGGAAGAAGGCACTTACGAATATGGAAGAAAACCAAGTGAAACATTTTGCTGAAGGCACATAGATTTTAGAGCTACCTCTTCCCCCTAAAAACGCTCCCAGTGAAAATGAGGGTTTCAGGTTATTTTTCATTTAAGTACTGGGTCGATATGATTTTCAAAGTTCAAGATCATTATAATCCCAGAACCCCTTTGTTCTGAAGACCAATACGATTCCAGCCTACAAAACTAGTAAAACAAATTAGTAGCTCAATTGACTAATTTCTTGATATAATGAAGATGGTTTGCAGCATAGGATGTAACTTTTTTTTCTTTTTAACTGAACAATAGTATTATTTATAAACCATCATGGCCAGTTGCCATTGCTCTCGATCTGCCATTACTCTGGTCTTAGAATTTCTCTCTTTTTTTTTTCAATTGAGGATTCAGAATTACACGATATCAGTGATAAATTGACCCATCCTTCTTCCTGAAACAAAGAATTCCATCTTGTCCTAAAGCAGAACACACTACTGATCAATCCAGCAACCAAGAAATGGCTTCAACCTTGATGAAAGACATTTTGATAATATACCTTTTACTTACAGGAAATCAATCTCAGAATCTCAGAAGAGGAAGCATATTGAAAATTTAGTTTTCAAAAAGTGATCTGTGTTTGAGCTAAATGCATACCTACCTACCTACCTACATAAATAAGCACTTGCTGTAACACCAGAGACAGTATGTTTGCATCCATGTGAATAAACAGGATAAATATTTTTAAAAAGATGCTCTCATGTATACTCAAGTGACAGCATTCAGAAAAGTTCAAAATATGAACTCTTATTCCCATTCATGTGCTGAAATAAAAGCTGGACACCTGTAATTATACTTAATCCTCACTGTCCCCTCTGAGCCCTGTTTTATCCTCAGCATCACAGTACTGAGGTTTCTATGTGTGGGGATGAAATACACAAGAGCAGAGATACAGGTCTTCCCATCATGGTGTTATCCTCCCCTTGAATAGACAGAATATACACAATAAATATATTATTATAGGTTGGAATTATCAGAGAAGATGTCACAGCCTTCCAAAGGGAAGGGCAGAACCTGTGTAAACAGTGAAAGGGATAAGTATGTAAAGGGAGAGGATGAAAGGTGTGGCACGTAGGTCAGAATCATTTTTGTTGAGAGAACAAAAATTATCTGGCTGAAAGAGAGATTTGGCTGTAAGATCCAAAAGAGCTGAAAAGTTGATTTGGCACCATTCCTCTTCCACACAAATCCTTCTTGAAGGGCATTTTACCAAGAAAGGAAAATATATATGAATATTTATATATATATATATATATATATATATATATATATATATAAATGCCACAATCACTTTATTTTAAATGATATGAAATTTGCTTTCTTGCAAATGGGATTGAGTAGCTTGAAAATGAGAGCAGGTCTTGGTGCCCAGTCTTCTGTTAATGGTCTTACCATTAGTTTATACAAATTTGGAAAATTAGACTTAGGCTGATTAACAAATATTTCTATGGAATAAGAAATCAATGTGACAGTCCTGATTGTAGTCTTTCATTTACAAGGAAAGAATAAGTATCTATGGGCTATCAAATCAAAGAAAAAACAGATTTGCCTGAACTGACTAGGTTTAGGATATAAAATTTTTGATTTGATTACATAAAATTGTATAATTAAATATAGTTTCATGCAAGATTACATTAAAAAAACCTCACTTGTATGGTTCAGAGACTACTTACATAAAACTTCACCTTCTTATTCCAAAGGGGTTTTAATGGGCATCCTATAAACTCTTTTTGATATGGACAAATTTTACCATTTTTCCCATTTGGATAAATTCAGAATTTTAATTTCTTCTCATTATTAAGCTGAGAATCAGTAATTTTTACAATTTTGTGCAACATAATCACTATTTGAAGCTCTAAGCAGCACTGGCTCACTGCCTCGTGCCCTACCATTAGAAAGCACAGTCTATTTAAACAAATAATTCCTGGATCTGCCTGGGATTTATATACACTCTGCTTCCTGAATACAGAAGCTATTCAGTATACAAAGTTATTTCAATTTGATAATTTCTTCATATAATTAAATTTTTTTATGTTCAAATTTCACACTAAAAATCATTCATGTACATCAAGTATACCAAGACGAGTTGAAATTTTCTTACTCTAAATTCATAATGTGTATTGTGTTAAAATTATTGCCTATTACAGAGGGAAAACTGCACACCTAAGAGCTGCTATTACTATAATTATTTGACAGGAAAGAGAGTGACAAGTCAAGAAATAATAGTAGGCTTCCCAGGGGTGTCCAAATGTAAGAACTAAGACACAATAGTATAAAGACACACAGTGATTCAAAGCAGTTTCATTTCATAAAGACTAAATGTGCTGTGGATATGTCTAGAGAAGGTAATAACTACCCAAGGTCAGTTTAAAAAAAAAGGAATAGTCACTGTGGGGAGTTTGTCTAGATAGGTATGTTCCAAAGTGTACATCAGTTACTTAAAATACATAGAGGTTTGGTATGGAGGGCAGAGACAAAATTTTAAATGTCTAGGGTACACACATTTACAGCAAAAAACTCCACTTCAGTTCATTGCTTCAATCAACATTTCCAAACTGATTTGACCAGGAAATAATCACTTATGTAATTCAATAGTAAACCTTATATATGTATGTATATATTTGTGATTTATTTACATTATCTGTGGAAGACGGTTAGAGAAGAGTTGAGATAAAGAAAGGTCTAAAATGTTGCTAGATTGGGACTCACCCTTCCCTCCTCATGTTCACGGAGCTCCTAATCTGAGCTATCAGAATACTGCTTGTGGAAGAGGCTCTCTCCTACACGGGTTTACTATAGTAAACTGGGATCCAAGGATCAAGACTCCTGGAGTCTCAGTCTCATCGAAGCTCTACAGAAGTCAGAGGATAGAGTGAGAGTTTTTCTGAAGACAATAGTGAACAGATTGAAGAAAATGACTGCTCTTCTGTAAGTCCCTTTCCTAACCCACTGTGGGTCAGGGGTATAGGAAGGCCACCTTCTAACACTTAACCTGTCAGGGGAACTCCAAGAAAACCATTTGGGGATCTTTGAAACAAGTTTTCATAGTTGGGAGACATGAGTCTGGGGCCTGAATCACATCTGAAAACATGTAAATAGCCTGTGGACATGGGGTTCTGACTTCTGTCAAGGAATCGAAGGAGTCCAGACACAGGCTCCTCACTTGCTTTAGTGGAGGAGGCAGCAGAGTGCAGAGAGATGGGCTAAGGGAAAGACACATGCATGCTTCTCTGTGGACCAAACCGAACCATATGGGAGGGCCAGCATTACATCTTAGGTCCTGTGCAAGAATGCCTCTTGGCAGAGCAAGGAGCCCTCAGCAGAAAGAGGCTGGAGATGACTGCTTGATTCTCAGGGTCTCATCTCAGGAAATACAGGAGAGGGACTCAGTGGGGCTCAATGAAAATGCCCAAAAGAATCTCTCAAATAAAGTGCCAGCTTTAATCAACTGCCAGACCCACCCAGGGACACTCGTTTAACAGCTCTAGTAGGCACATTCAAACTGCCTCTTCCCTCCCCTGTCCTCCCCAGGGCTACTCTACCTTGATGAGAAGACGAAGAACAGCTCCTGGTGGGCTCACCATAGAAGAGAGAGGAGAGCCTACAGAGCACACCTACCTTCCTCACTCCTGGTTCTTCCAGCCCCCAAAAGTCCTAGGTGGGGGGTGGGGAGAGATTTAATTTGCCCAGAAAAGATGAACTTCACTAAATTAAGTTAAAACACCAATTAGAGAAAAAAACAAAACCAAAACCAAACATGGTGTTTGGATATTTCTGAAGTTCAGCTTGTTCAATGGCAAGTAGTAGAAACTCTGCAGCTTGCTGGTAATCCACAGCAAAGCACTGGGAAAGGCTCATTTTAAATACCACCCATCTTACACCAAAGTCCATATTTAAAAGACGGGGAAAATGCAGCTGTCTGAAATGTAAGAGAATACAAAACATGATAGCTCATGAAATCAGCAGCATACAATGTATTTCAAGTCAAAGTTTAATCTGCACTGTGACAATGTAAAGATCAGGACACATTTTTTTGGCTAAGAGAGAAAATAATAATAATGGCAATGAGGATGGCTGACACGATAACCTTATCAGATTGTTAGCATTAGTATACTGTGCAGATAAAGCTCTCATAATCAGAGGACCTTATTCTACTGCTTGGGATGACAGAACTACTTAAACCTTGGGGGATCCACAATGAAGAGATGTTCCCTTAGAAGGAAGAATTAAATGACTCTCAAGATTCCAAACTAAAATAGTGAGCTAGGAGACCTGCAGCAGACTAGACATGATCAATATGTTCAGCGGAGCCGAAGAGTATGATAAGTGATGGAGAGACAGTAGAGTCTCATGTCTAGGAGTGAATTCTGGAGCTAGATTAGGTGCTTGAACCACCCAGCACATTCTGAATGGCTGCTATAAAAGCTATTGGGTAGAGTTTTTTCGCTTACATCAAAAATATGTTATTACTGGGTACACGGCAGTGAAAATGACATCAATATTAATTTTGCAGACATCCCTGGCAGATGGTTCCAATACACCTAAAGACAAATATTAACTGAAAAATAATTCATCAGTTGCTCAAAGTTAAACCTAGAATTATTCTATGACCCAGCAATTTCACTCCTCGGTATAAACCTAAAAGAAATGAAAACAGGTACTCAAACAAATACTTGTACACAAATGTTAATAGCAGCACTATTCACAATAGCCAAAGGTGGAAACAACTAAGTCTGTCAAGTGATAAATGGCTAAATAAAGTATGTTATATCCACATGATGGAATATTAATCAGACACAAAAAGGAATGAAGCTCTAAAACATGATACAAACCTGATGAGCCTCAAAAAGGTCACGTATTATATGACTGCATTCATATGAAACATACAGGATACGGAAATCAATAGAAAGGAAGCACCATGAATGACTGAAAAATTGTGCTGAACATGCTGAACACTGGAATTTGACACAACACTGTAAAATGATTATGAATCAATAAAAAAATGTAAAAAAAAAAATAAAAAAATAAAAATAAAAAAAAAGAAAGGAAGCAGACCAGTAGTTGCCTTGGAGTTGGGGGAGGGGAAAATGGGGAGTGACTGTGAAATGCTTAAAGAATGCAAATGTCTTAGAGCTAGATAGTGTTGGTAGCTTAACACTGTGAATGGACTAAATGTCATTGAGCTGTACACTTTAAAATTCACTAGTTAATGGTGAATTTTATATTAGGAGCATTTTATCTAAAAAAAAAAAAATCCAAAGTGGCTGAATCAGAAAAGAAGCTGTAAATCAATCATACACTATAAAATATAAGATTGAAAAGAAGACATATATTGTTCATAAAAGTAAAAATTTTTTAAAGTAAAAATGTTTTTAAGACCTGAATTATGCTGACTAGAAAATGAGAACAGTATTCTAGAATGTAACTTCTTGATAGATCTGGATTTGGAGACAAAAAAAAAAATTATATACTTTTGATAAGTAGTTCCTGATTAATTTGCTCCAAATGTCAGAAAGTAACAAAAAGTTACCCTAGTATCCTTGTCCTCTATTAAACACTTGTAAGATCAAGAAGTTGATGACTTGACTTATGGCAAACATCATAATATCTTTGCATATAAATATTTTATGACTACATAGTTGAATAAATTGGGTTCCCAAGTTAAATGTGTCTTACAGGGCAGGTCTAAAAACATAAAAATGGTGAACTGACTTAATCTGCAATATAATAAATGCAATCCTGGAAATTAAAGATTGTTCACTTTTAAGAAAATATACAGCAACGATGTAAGCATAGGAAAGGGGAAAAGAGCATTTTTATGAAAAGCAGTATCTACTAAAGGGACAAAGAAACTGTGTAACAGAAACACGTACCATGTTGTAATCTTATCTTAAATCCCCATAAATTTGCCCAAATTCTATTGAGCATACAATTTTTAGTCAAAATAATGACTGTATGAAGTTTCTTCTTCCTTATTATGTCCTTTGTTCTTTCCAGTTTAATGGGAGGCTTTATTTTAAAATGAACCTCAAAGCAATTTTGGTGGTTCATCTTTTCATTACTTCAGTAATAAAATATCAGCTGACTCACTGTAATAGTCAGTGCCAGTGTAATTACATTCATGAAAAATAAAGAATTTGGGCTCCCTTTTCCTATTGTGTGATTAAAGTATTGAAAACTTCAGTAAATAAAGTCACAAATGAAAGGATCTTTGCCTGTTTTGCAAGTAATTATGAGTCTAAACTGTTATCACTCACTAGGGGAAATATTCTAGAACTATTTTAACCATTATTTCAGATCTGCTCTTTTGCAAGGTGCATATTATATATTCTGCCATGCTCAACAGAGCTCCCACATTATAAATTCTTCCTTCAGTTATAAAATATTCTTATTTATCTGTCAGAAAGTTACTGATGTTTGGTCAATAATTTAAGTACTGTCGTATTATCCAAGGTCTAGTCCCAACTACAGTAATTCAGCATCAAAAAAAAATCTAATAAATAAATTATTGCACAAATGTACTCTTTGTCTTTTTTCTGAGAAAAGTTTAGAGCAGCAATCATTTTAATTAACACATTGTGTGTAAGAATGCATGATAGTAGCTGTTAAAGACTGGAGGGGGTGGTGACTTATCTAGATATAAGGGCAACATATGTTCCACTATGCATATGGACTGTAATATAAATTACTATGGCACCACACATAGAGGCACAGAGAGATGTGCAGTGACTGCCTGTCCGGATTTAATCAGCTAACATATTTTTCTCACACCTACTGGAGAAGTCTTTATATTCTTTCTACTGTTGAAAAATGATAGAACATAAACCATGATAATACGTTTATGTAACATCATGTATTCTGAAACATGTAACATTTTTCTGTGAATGCAAATTCAGATTTTTTAAAATTCTTATTTAAGAGAGACATTGGAAATAAAAGGTACATCTTGATGAAACTTCAAATTAGGGAACAGATTGTGTTTTCCCCCTATAAACACTTTAGCTCATTATAGTTTTGATAGAGGGCACAATTTACTTCTCTGAACACTATTAATTAAATTGGCAAAGTAGCTGTGTTGAACACATTAGACAGAAAACAATTACCTTCTCTTGATATTGCCGCCTTGAGGAATCCAGAGACTGGATTAGAGCGGTGGCATGGCCGACGAACATGGCGTAGCAGGTGGCCCCCACTATCATGCTCAGCATGGTGATCCAGAGATCAGACATGCTCACCGGGGCCTGGGCTCCATACCCAATGCACAGCATGTGGCTCATCGCTTTGAAGAGTGCATACGAATACTGCTTTCCCCACGAATCATTCTGCAACAGAAGAGAAAAAGGAGCATTGAGATGGTGCAAGAAAAAGTGAGTGTCACCTGTACACAGAAGCATTGTAACATTCTTGTCCTGGAGCATTTACACAGGTACTTCTCCCCAGCCAACAATCAAATGACTGTACTGCAAGATGAAATAGAAAGCGTCTACTGTTACAATATGCAATCCTACTCAGTTTTAGGTGTGCTGTTTTTAAAACTAAAAGTTCCTTTTGGGACAATGGCATGAGTATCATATAAAAATGCCAAGAGTGAATGCTGATGGGCTCATTTTAGTGTTTCCAGGAAATCTGGCCCTTCTCTAGTAACGTATTTGCAAGCTGAGAAATGCTGCAGATGGGTGTGAAGCAGCTAGGCTTAACTATAGGAATTTTTTTATCAAAACTATGATGTTTAAATTTAAAAAATCTAAATGGTGTATTTGGGTACTTCTTAATCCTGTATGTCTTAAATGAAAAATAAACAAACACAATTTGGAAATACGGGTCTGATAAATGAAAAGACTTCTTTGAAGTCTTCTCTGAGCAATGTATATTGGAATTCAAATGTCAGGGTTGATGACGGATGAATTTTGTTGGCTTTCTATACAGTAATAAAATAAAATAAGCAAAATAATATCTTGGCAGACCCTGTGAAAAAAAAGCTGACTTCTGACATTAGTTATCAGATGCAATTCTGATGTCATTTCAAAACTTTACTCTAAGCTCAATTCTACAAAAATAAGCTGTTCAATATATATTATATACTGTGATAACATTTAAGGAGTTTTTTAATCAATTTGTATCAAACTCCCTAGTCCAAGATTTACATAATTTATGAGACCCAGGGCAAAACAAAAATTTGAGGCCTTTTAGTTCAAAACATAGGGAAAAAAGTATTGTTGAAGATTTTATATATATATAAGGTTTTTCTTTTAAAATATTTTATTACTTATAAAATTGTAATAATAGTGATAGTTGAGTACTAACATAAATTTGTTAATTTAAAAAAAATGATATTTTGGTGTCATAACTATATATAATATGACAATAATTTTACTGTACTATTGTGTATTGACCATAGAATTCTTCTGGCTTAATTTTCTGCAGATTTATTCCTTAGGTCATCAAAATTTATACAATTAACAATTTCATCTCAATGATAAAACTGAAAGTGACATCAGTTGCTTTTTCTAATGCAAGGTCACAAATAATTTATGATATTTTTTAATTTTAAGGAAGATCTTCCTGTTGATGCAACTGTTACTGGAACTATTAAGAGTATTTTATAGGCTGTGACAACATTAGGATATATTTCTGATAAATTGTTTTAATATATAAATTTTAGTATATCTGGAGATGATGATTCTCATGAAATAATTTTTCCATAGAGATTTAACTCATCATATAAATATTTCATGTATGCCCGAATATGATTTTTTAATTACAGTTTTTATTTTAAAATAATTATAGATGAACACAGAAATGATAAGAAATAATAGATATCTCATGTACTCTTCACTCAGTTTCCCCCAATGTTAACATCTTACAAGCTGTAGTACAATGTTACAATGGGAAATTGACATAGGTACAATTCACTGATCTCATTCGTATTTCACTAATGTATGTGTACTTATTTGTGTGTGTATTTAGTGTTAAGCAATTTTATTACATGTGTAGATTCCTGTATTCATCACCACCATCAAGATACAGAACAATTCTATCACAACAAAGAAACTTTATACTGCTTTTATATGAAGTTCAATGTTAAATGTAAATGTATGCAATGATATTTCAGTATTTCTTCTGACATTTCCTGTAACTTGCCAAGGTCATGCAAGAAACCAAAAGTAGCTTCATGGTTTGTATATAATCCATAATGTCTGTTGATGTATTCTATTCCTGTATTTTCAATTACAAGGAAAATTTAATTTAAAAATTGTCTTCCTTGGCTCATTTAAAACTTCGTATGAAAATAGTGTTATTTTCCATCCTATGTGATGATCTTTAAATTTAATCTGTATTTCTAGGCTGGTGGATATATTCACTTTGCAATACTGCTGGAGTTTTCAAATCTGGACATTTTAAATTCAAGAATTCTAATAACTCTGCAATAAGCTTTATTGCAGTGGGCACACAAATGCCTTTATTTTGTAAGAACTTTGTTGATAAAGTTTATTGCCCGAGCTCTGCAGGTCCTGTCTTAGAACTTAGGCAGGAGATTTGATATTTGTGTAGATACTACAGGGAAGGACTCCTGGGACTGATAGGCAGGTGGCTCTCACCATGGGTCCTATCCTGCTGGCACAGGGAGCCACTCCTAAGTCCCACTGTTGCCACTGTTGCTACCGCTGCTTCTGCTACTGCCCTTGCCACTGCTCATCTGGGCCCAGTTCTGGCTTGGGCACAGTGGGGATACATGGCATCCCAGACTGCTGAGGCGTGCCTGTGTGCGCCTTGCTGCCAGGACAATTGCTTGGCTTCTGTACCGCCTGCTGTGCCCGCAGGCCTGAACCTGTGTGTGCACAGCTGCTACTTACAGCTCCGATGCTCATGTTCATGCTTCACTGTCCCAGTGGACTTCACTTACATAACATAAATTCAAAGATAAAATGGTTATGAATTTCAAGATGGCTGCAGAGAGCATTAATCCAAGTACAGGATCCTTCCCAAAGCAGGTCCCTTTGCAACTGCTGGTCACATACCACGTACCCATGAAGCCATCCTTGTGACTCTCAAATGAATTTGTAAATTATCATAAAAATACACTGAATATACATGGATATTTTTGTTCACTGTTTTAATAGGGTTTTTCAAAATCAAATTCATAGATTAAAGCAGAGCACGATAAGATTTAAAAACTCAACTTCACAAACTTTGGAACTGTACGTGGCTGCTGACTAGTAAGGAATAACTAATCCCATCTAGTTGAAGGAGTTAAGATTCTTAAAGTGAAATTCGTTTTATTTTTTATAAAATAAGGTCATGCTTTCATATTAAACTACTCACTAGTCTCTCTCTCTTTCTCTAATGGAGAGAAAAGTATAAAATGAAATTTAATTTTAAAGAAATTGTATATAGAGATAGAGACAGAGAGAAAAGTATAAAATGAAATTTAACTTTAAGGAAAGCAAATTATTTGTATATTATATTACACAATGCAAATAGTATAATAACTCCATGCACAAGTTTTCATGAACAGAGTTCTTACAGGAATATATATAATTAGTCTCAGGAACACACTTAAGTTCCAAAAATTCTAGACATTCCATGAACAAGAAATGGGGTATTGAATTAACAAAGCAATGATCTATAAAAATCTTGGATATACATTTTATGTTAAATGGATATTTAAATTCTTGAAATTCAACTCAGAAACATAAAATTGGATTCATTACAAACCATACTACAAAATAAACTTTATGTAGCAAAGACCCTCTCAATTCCAGCAGGGATTTAAACTGAGTTACTATGTGAAGGAATTTGAGCAAGAACATGTCTTAAGCAGGAAAAATTCTGGATAGATGAGGCTGGATGTGAGACAGGGTACTTGGGAGAAAATTCTGGTTGAGAACATTTATCAAATTTGGAAAATTCCTCATCTACCTACTTATCTAACTACCTGTCATCTAGTTATCTACCTATCTATCTATCTATCTATCTATCTACCTACCTACCTACCTACCTACCTGTCGGAAGATTTTCTCATAGATCAGCAAGTCTAAATCATAAGGACAATATGTAATAGAATAAGGAATGCACTAGGAAACATAGTGATGGCCAGAGTTGAAAAGGTCAGAACATTTTTTTCAGGATAATATGAAAAGCCGCTGAAGTTTTTCAACAGGGAATGATACACTCTGAACTAGGAAGATCGATCAGGAAGCATTGCTGAGCAGCGGTCCTCAACCGAGGATGATTTTGCTGCTCAAGGGACACGTGACAACATAGAGAGAACATTTTGGTTTTTACAACAGGGGGAAGAACTATTAGCGTCTAATGGGTAGAGGCTAGTGAGGCCGCCAAATGTCCTACAGTTCACGGTAAGTTCTCCCAAGGCAAAAAATTATTTGGCCTCAAAGCCAGCAGTGGTAAGCTTGAAAAATCCTCGTATGAAGGATGGACTTAACAATGGGTAGAGAAGTCAGTTTAAAAGCTACTACAAGTTTAAGGGAGGTGAAATGAGAACTGAAATTGTATAAAAGTATAAAGGACAAAACAACAACAACAGATAATTTTGAGGAGACAAGATGTATAGAATTTAGCATATCAGGTTTTTATGAAATGGTAAAAGAAAGAATACCTCAGGGGGTTAGGAAACATTTAGAAAAATCATGCTAACATATAGGCCTGTCTTTATGGAGGACAGTGATCTTTGAGACCAGCATCATTCTCTTCAGACAGTGAATTTCCTCTACACACACTGCATGTACAAGTGCCAACCCAGCCCTCACAGTGGTATGTGAGTATTTAGGTGAAAACCACGTGATTAGGAGGCTGCTATTGAAAGATTCCCAAGTAGAGGAACAATATTTTATACCATCATTTGCAGTGTCTTTTATCCCCTCCTCCTGTCCCCACCATCCCCACCCACCATCACACTTCCAGTCACAAAAGATGCAGGCAGGAAAACTAAATTGACTGTGATAAAACACACATACAGTGTTATCCTTGAAAAACATATGATAGAAGCAAATAACATGCATGGCTCTAAACTGTTCAAAGCACCAAGTATTACATTAAACCAATTTGGCCTTGTCATCATACAGTTCTTATCATCACCTGATGAGTGAGGACGTTGAGGCAGAGAGCACTGTGACTCGCCCGAGATGACAAGTGTGTTCCATGGAAGAGTCAGCTTTCTGAACTCAGACCATTAGGCTTTAGGGAATGTATTATTAACCACTACATGACACTGATCTCTACTTTATAAACATAATATTTATAATTTTGGGCAAGATATTGGAGTGAAAGACCAACGATTAGCTCAAATTTCTCATTTCAACCATTATTTAACACAGTTAATTAAAATAAAGTAGAGCCCAGGCGTGCAGAAAGAAAAGCTAGGATCTTAGAGGGTTTTGTGAAAAATCCAGGAAGGTTTCTATTGCCAATATGTCCTATTTTTTTCTTATGAGGCTGTTCTCTTTTAAAAATGACTCTATCATTTGTTCGTCTACATCAATAATCCCATGAATAAGAGAATGTATGCTCAGAGTGCTTCACCATACAATCCAAATATTACCAAGTTACATATAATTTGAGTCCTATTGAAAGTAAACAACCAAATTACCAGTGAGCTCTGATTTAATTAGGGAATATCCCGTTTTCATTCTAGGTAATGATGTACCAATAAACTGCTCTTTATAGATTAATTTTTTATTATTCAAATTGATCACTCATTTAATTCATCACTTCACTGAGTCATCATTGAAACTGATTTTCTTTTTTTTTTGCAGAAAATGTATTGAGCCAAGTTAAGAGAAAAAATATATATGATAACTTGATCATTCCATTGGGGAATTTTCATATAGAAAAATTATATTTTGAGCTTTCTCTAGATTTAACTTAAAATCCTTTCTAGGCGTTTGTTTTCATATCTTTTTTGTACTGCTATGGAATGTGGGTCAGGGTGAAGGGCTATGGCACAAAAAAAAAAAAGAGAGAGAGAGAAAAGAAGTATTTATTCTAGACTGTCTTAGCTCTCCTGACATAGGACATTCAAATTCAAACTAAGTCACTTAGTAACCCACCATGGCAACAAAAGTTCCTCAGTTCATCACCTTTCACATGAACTGAAATTTTATAAAGTTAGGAAGCCAAATATTCCATTATTGAATATCTGAATTAACTCTTCTTTATCCCTTGAAAGTAAAAATGAGTACTAATATGTTAAGTAGGTAAACTCTTAGCAAAATATGATATATAGAATTTAAAGACTCAAAAATTCACACATCAATTGCTAAATTATTAAAGAATCAGAGAAATAACAAAGTAGCAGAGCCAGAAAGCCAGGCAGAGAATGAGCTCTGCAAAGCTAGGTCACCAAATTTCTATCAGTGTGTTCAACTTACTTCTTCAGTCACTGAATAAACTTATTACTTATATCAATTACAGCAATGCCAATCAGATTGAAAATTGCATTAAGGAGTCCTCAAGACAAGGAATACAGTGCAACATAATCTGCCTGAAGACATAAGAAGAGTCAGCAAAATAGGTTGCCAATTCCAAAGATATTGCCCTCGCTTGAATATGCCATGATTTTACTTTATCTGTATAGAAGAGAACAGAATTAGGATAGTAAACAATTGTTATCCATCAATTTCACAGAGCTGAAGAACGTAAGCCACGAACAGACTTTGGGAGTGAGCTTTATATTGATTGGTGATTAAAATAGAATTATCACTGTTGTTAAGTAGTAATTTGAGTTTTTTTGTTCTTTGAATTGTGTCCCCTAGAATTATTGGATTCATGCACTTACTACAAACAGAGACATTAAAACAACATCCTTGAAGAGATCCTTATCTTCGTTGAATGAAACATAGTGACATTTTGTTACAGATCATAGTAAGTGATAATGTCAGTAGGAAGACAAGTAGAGAGCAACTCAATGAGGCCATCCTAAATTGAATTATTTGGTAGAAACACGTACATGCCATTTCTAAGGAGACCAGGGGTAAAAACTGCCAGCAATGCTGAGTGTAAGGTAAAAATGGAGATAGCCAAAAGAAATAATATTTCTTAAAAAAAATGTGATTAAAAGAATATATATAGGATGCAAGCGTTTCCCCTACAGTACAGTGCTGTGCAAAGCAAATTCTAACTCCAAAGTGCGCAGGAGGAGAGCCTACCAACCTCGTGCTTTTGTTGATTCCATGACCTGTCTACCTTGTTATGTAACATCAGCACTATATTTTTAAATGTATTTGAAAGTAGTGATTATTTCCTTTCCATTCACATGATAAAAGCTTTTGAATTCTTGGGATATATATTTGCATTCTTGAGAGCAATCTCTCCAAATAATTTAAAAGCTATGATTTCTAACAATGACACTGTTAAAAAGTCAGATATACAATTATATATATTTTTCAACTGGAGAAACTTCTTTTTCTTATTTGTAGTGTTATGAGCTACTTACAAATATTTTCACCTCTGACATCAACCCTTTTGCATTATAGAGGGTTCAAACAGCTTTTAGCAGTAAAAAGTTACTGCGTAACTAAACTGCTACTGCTATGAAAAGAATGAGGTCTGGTCATTTTAAGAGTTTGTTCTAGACCTGTTCCCTGGCCAATGAATCCTTTGAGTTCTAAATGTTCTCTTTACTATTTCAATAATGATGATAAAATACAAAATTTGCCCTTAGTAGATTTATAAATTAAAATTTAATGATGCTTGAGATTATGGATATTTTTCTCACATTTCTTTCAATGTTGGTGTATTATTTTAAAATAAAAACATAAATAAATTAATAATTCTTAAATTTGGAATGTCTATTAGCCCAAATTTTTGTACTAAGAGTTCATTAATACTTATAGAAAGGTACTAAATTAGATATTAAGATTTTAAGTGTAACTTTTCAACTATAATTAGCATTTCAAGAAAAATATTTTCATGTGGTACCTCTTTGCTTGTTTGTATAAGTCAATATGAGCAATTGTATTTTACGTATTTTTCCATATATAAATATTAGTAAATACATTTTACATAATGCATAAATATAAAGGAACAATGGAAGAGATTAGCATACACTAAGCACTTAACTCTTTGCAAGGTACTCTTACGTCATCTCATTGCTCTTTATAACATTTCTGAAACCTCATATTGTTATATTACAGGTAGGGAATGCAAAGCTTGGACAAATTAAGAAACTTGCTCAAAGTCACACACCTGTAGGTGGCAAAGTTGGAAGGCAATCACAGGTCTGTCTGAACCACAGTATAATCTTTTCCACTCTAAAGATCTTAGCTGTATATTTCATAACCATTTATATGAGTAAAATTCATGATAATCATAATACAAGATTTTCAAACATTCTAAGAACATAACCATAGTACAGAAATTCTTTAAAGAATGTACGTATTTTCATTGCAACCAATGAAAGGAAACCTCTACTATATCTTAAGGGAATTTAGAGGAAAAAATTATCTCAGGTTTTCATCAGAGAAAATCTCTGAGGGAAAATTCCCCTGGAGTGTCTGAGGTCAATAAAGGTGGTTGGGTATCATGGTTGTATTTCACTTTTATATCTTCTTATTGGCTAAAAACTCTCAAAGGGCTCTCCTCCTTTCCCCCATCCCCAAAGCTCGAGATGGAGTAAACTACCCTGGTATCTAATAGGAGAGAAACTTCTGGAAGGAAATTCTTGCCTGAGGTGTAATCCTCCAGAGAGCTGGAAGGTGCAGGTGACATAGAGAAGCAAGTTCAACGTGAAACACTAGCGGATGCTGTGCGCTGTCATTCAACACCTGGCTGAAGCGAAATAAGCAATGATGCCATATTTTCTAGGTGCTGTTAGTTAATAGGCACTTTAAAGTAACTGTATGCATTTTAGCAAAGCAGCTCTGCACTGATTATCTTCAAATTAGTAGAGCATCTCTTTTGATGGCCTTCTCAAGTTAACTCTATTAATTATTGGTTTTAGCATATTGCTAATGTGCAAAACTATTACAATTAAAGTGAAACAAAGAACTGTAGTCTTTTTGCTAGGCTCAAACTTCTGCTCCTAGTAAGAAAAGTAGCCACCTGAGACATAAAAGCAGCAGTATGTTACGAACACCTTTTCAGCCTAAGTGAAGCCCTTGGGTGGTTATTGTTAATTAGATCATAAAATGTATTAAGTGTGCAATTTTTATTTATGTAAATGTTTATGGGACCATCTAAATTAAAGAATTAGATTTTCTTCCTGGATAATTTGCATATATGTCAGTTTGTATGACAGATGGTGGAATATAGAAAGAATTTGTACTTTTTATGCAGATTAAATGAGAGGCTTTATATAAAAGGCTGACACATAAAGCGGCTGTTTATAAAAGGGTGGATACATAATAAGATGTTTAAGTGTCTTCCATATAACATAGTTCTGCAAATGAGGGTCTAAATTTATTTACAGTGTGTGTACATGTGTGTGTTTTAATTTAACAAACATGCTTACAGCACTTTCTACTGCTAGCTACAATTCTAATCTCTTTACAAACATGTAAGTCATGAAGAATTTTATTAAAATCTAAGGTTCAGAGATAAGCATAGCACAGAAAATTTTAAACCACAGAGAAAAGAAGCCGACAAGAAGCTAACTCAGTAATTGGTTATTTATGTTGAGGTTAAAAAGAGATCTTCCATTAACCCAAAAGGTAGACTCTCATTTATTACAGATTCTGAAATCCCACCTTAGCAATGGTAGAGTTTGCTCTTAACATTCAACATATCCACATAATTTTGGATGGTATGTTTATGAACTTCTCCGCTTTTTCTTTTTCTATCTGGATTTGCTATTGAGCCAGGGATCCCATGACCAGAGGTAAAAAGGGACAGTGATAGAAAATAAAAGCTTTGACCCATTAAATATGTTTTCTTATAGTAGACTGACTCTTATCCACAGAGTCATAGAAAGTTATAATTGTATAAGATCTAGGTAAAAATTTAGTCTATCCCCTTACAGTCAAACTGAGGGTCAGACTCTCCATGATGGTAAGATGAAATTACATGCTTATATAAGTAAATAAACACATCGATACATAAATGAAAATATTCAGACTACCCAACTGTATTTTAATCTAATATGCAAAGAACAATATATCTGAGGTCTCACTTGGTTTGTCTAAGAATTGAAAATCAAAAAGAAGCCCTCTTGTCTCCACATGCGTACAAGTATCATTTCCACTGAATTTGCATAATCACAATAACCCATAGCATCACCACCACCACCACCACCAAAAACACCAGGTTCAGTTCACATAGATCTCTTACAATAGGAACTTAATTCGTCTTGGTGATTATCACCACAGCCTTATGGCAGCTAGAACGGCCTTCATTAACTTCATTTGACTGATATGGATGGATTTTAGAGTTTCACTGACTTGCCCATGGTCTCATGATAGGAAGCAGTATCTTTCCATTGGTTCTTTGCAGATACAGTGCATTTTAAGCTGTAATTTAATCATCGCTATCCAGAACTCTGCTCACATATGGGTATTAAGAGGACAAAAATCAACCCTGATCTGGTGAAACCATCTCCATCCTGAAGGTGATAGTACAAGTCAGATTATTACTACAATACATCTGGGTAAAATGATGAGGACATCTGCTATGATCTGTATTGCCCAGCATTGCTCTCGAGCTATCTCTTTCAGGGAATAGATCGTATTAGATCAGTGGCTAATTAAATTATACAGGAAACCATTCCCCTATGCTCAAGTTATTTCAATCACAAGTTTAAAAGACAAGTGCTGCCAGTTAAAATTGTTCTGTTACTTTAGAGAAATACCTTTAAAATTCATCTCATTATTTACAGCAAAGTAATAATGATACAAATCAGCAACAGTACATGTTATTTAATTTTAAAGGCATGACCTTAAATTGCAGACAAACAAATAAAGCCTTCCAGTAAAAGTAACGCTAGCATTTGGTGTATTGATTATGCAGTCTAACAAGATAAGCCTAGGAAATCCTCTGCCGTGTAAGGCTGTGCAAAATGCAGAAAGTATTGAGCACTTGGAGTTATTTTTTAGAAGCCAAACCCTCAACTTAGAGCTCTTATCCTATGATATGTATTCAGTGTTTTCTTAGCATGTAAGACTTCTGCGGCAGTTACGGATCTGAGAGAATATTCTGCTTTGACTTCCAAAACCACATAAGCCTTACACACAAATGTACATTTCATAATGAGTGGACTCCTTGATCTCACATACAACTTCATACAAAATTCAAATACCAACTAGTACTGAAGAAACGCAAAACACATTTCTTGATCAATACAATTAAAACAAATACCATTTTTTTTACAAGGACCAGAAAGGTTAAAACCTAGAGTCTCAGTTATCTGTGATAAATCAATTCTCCACTCACATCACAATTTAGTGTGAGTGTGTGTATGTGTCTGTGTGTCTAAGAAAGAGGGAGGGAGTTTTTGGTACTATTAGCTTACAATAAGACTAGGAAAATGGTGATGCAGACAAAATTCCCATTTCTGATGAGCTCCATTCAATTCTCTAAAATCAGAACAAAAACACATGGCCGACTGTCCCACACACAGCCAACCACGCCAGTACTAGCCAAAGAAAATACGAAAGTGAAGCAGGTCCCCATTGGACATCAGTGGGTTCCTCTGAAATTATGCTAATGAGCATATTCTAGTTATCTTCTTACAGTATGGAGAAAATTGAGGTTATCTTAGTTTTAGGAAAGAAGCGGTTTTTACTCTATGTCTGCATGTTTAAAAAAAAATCCTAATAAGAAGGCAAATGCTATTGGGAGCGAAATGTTGCTAAATCCTTTGGTAGAATTCTTACCTGTTTCTAATTCTAATTTTACCCAATGCCAACATCACCCACAACTCTGACCACTTTGGGTGTGGGGCATGATAACCCACGTTTCCTGAGAAACACTGCTTGGTGCACTTCCTGTAGAATGCTGATCCAGAACATCTTATTCAGGCAAAATGACAAATTTGCCCCAAACTGGCAGACTGACTTTACAGAACACAGCTGGACAGGTCATATATATGTCTTCCTTAACTTCTTCTGATGTGGAAAGATACAACACTGTGGCTTACTGACAAAGCTAGAAAATGCCTTAACAATTAACAGCATGCATTTCTCAGTCAGCAGGGATTGTTCAGAAAAAAAGAAGTAAACATTCAAAGCTTAATGATTTCTCTTGTGCATCACTTCCGTGACTCACACAAGATTTTCCCAAGCTAGTTTTAAAGTGATTAATCTGCTCCAGTGATTCAATAGTCTTTCATCCTCACCTTTCTTTAGGCACTATTGACATAGGTTAACAAAATCATCTGTGTGTATTCAGGTGGGGGTGTATGTGTATGTGTACCCCAGGCTTGCCTAGAAACAGTGTAGTGTAGCATTCAGTCTGCGTGCTGTCCTTGGTAGGGGACACTAGGTTCTCTGGACAATGGAGACTGAGGCAGCAGTAAACCTCAGTGGAAACAACTTTCATCACATTGCAGAGGAGGTTTGAAAGGAGAGTACCAAATTCTCCAATCAGAGAATCAAGACAATGAACGGCCTATTCAACAATGTGTCCCATATCTTCTTCTGGAAGTTACCTTGAGTCTCTCTGTTTTGGGTAAGAAAGTAAAATCAGTGACATTCTCTGGAAGATCACACATCTGGTTTACTCTCAATTAGGTGAATGGAGTTGAAAATGATTCATCCAAATAAGACAGACCACTTTCCTGACCTCTAGCCCTAACTACTGACGTGGATGTCCCCTACCTGGCTTTAAACAGATGTCCCAGATCCCGTGTGTCCAAACAGAACTCTTCTAAACTGAGCCTACCACCACTGAAACCCATGGTTCCTGAATCCCGCATCTCAGTTCAACATCACTGACAACTCCATGTTGTACTTCCCTTCTCTCCATGGGGGGGACCCAAAGCACCCAGGCAGAAGAGCAGCTAAGTAGTGTCTCTTTCCACTACTACTCAAATTCTCAGGCTTGAAAATACCTATTTATCAGAGGACAACCAACCAAACACACATAAACAACAATTAAAAAGAATATCTTTTTGTCCCCCCTCTGTATGGCATCCAGGCTGTCATTCCCTGCCCAGTATTTCCCTCCAGGACATCTTATGATGTCACTTGGTTTGAGGCCATATTAAGCCCTGCCTTTGGTTTTTCTATTATCAATTGTTTATAATATGGAAAGTGACTTGGCATCCTTAATAACTATGCTTGTCTGTTGCGTACTTCTTCCATGATTGTGAGCATTAATAACTCTGAGGCCAGTTGTTTCCCTTTCAAGATTTTTAAAAATCAAATTACACTTCTGTGATAAACTCTACGTCATAATTAGGTTACATCATCCTGTAAGGCACTAGATGCCATCCTCTGGTCAGTGGTGGTTGATATTCATCGACTCTTCTGTTCTGTCACCACCCTTAGACTTCAGTTCTGCTCCTGTATTTCTAAAGCTGTATATTCTCTTTTTACTGTTTATTTTACTTTTCTCTTATATAGAAAGATAGATCTCCTTCCCCTTTTTTTTCCCAGTTGCACTGAGATACTTGAATGTTGCATTAGTTTAAGACATACAACATAATGATTTGACGTGTATATATTGTGAAGTGGTACCCGAAATACGTTTAGTTAACATCCATCATCCCGCATCGTTATAAAAACTACAGAATGCTTCAGAAATTTGTGTGTCAACCTCATGCAGAGGCCACGCTAGTCTCCGATCCTTCCAAGTTCAGCATGTGTGCTACAGAAGTGAGCGCTAGGGTTCCTTTTCTTCATCCCAATGAAAAATGCCTCACTATTCTTGAATTTTTCTTGCCTGGATTACTACAGATTATGATTCAAATTACCACTGACTACCTCTACTTTAACTGCCTTCCAGGCCATTTTTCAGAGTAGGAAGCCTCAAGTCCAGTCTAGCTACCCACAGGCTTAACGTTTCCTCAGAGCCTCAAGAGTAAGTCAGATCTACAAAGGGAATCCCAACAAGCTGGTTATGACGTGGCCCCTGCTCTCCAGCCACACTCCATAACTTTCCTACCTCTGACACCAAGACCCAGACAGCTCCTGCCACTGTGAACTGCTTGCAGGTCCCAACAAGCCAATTCACTCTCCTCCATGCCTTTAAATCGGTAATTTTAGCTGACTCGGTATGTGCTCTGGCTTCCTTCCCCTTGCCCGGCCACTTCTGCTAGTCTCTCAAGATGCAGATTATTTTGCAACATTCTCAAAGATCTACTGTGATCCCTCCAAACCAGCCCTCAGCAGAGTCCGGCTTCTTGCCCTGGGAGCCCAGCACTGTGCTTTCCTTTCTCATGTGATAACATGCTACCATCGGTTTCTGTTTGCCTCACCTGCATAACCAAAGCTCCCTAAGAGCAGGGACCACATCCTGACCATCTTTATATCACAAACATCCAACTGGGATTGACATTAACACAATCGAGGAGAAATACTTAACGGACCTAAAATGGTATTGGAGTATTATTCTGGTCTATAAATTTATCATAGCTATCTTGAATTGTGTTGGAGGTCGAAAGACCAGATGCCTTCACCTGAACCACAAAAGAAACCTCTCTCATTAAGATTCAGGGTATCTCCACTGTGATTGAAACGTGAACTTTAAATTTAATGAAATCAAACAGATGCCCTTAGCAGTTTGATCAACTCTTCTCCCAATTGATATCTGTATAGCAGATGGCATAAACAGCTCAGCACATATTTTAATACTAAAATACAAATTAAAATAAGTAAAATATTTCAAATTTATTAGGTATTTGTTTCTTCATGGGTGCCTTATCAGGGAACTGGCGTCCCTGGCTCATTTTCAGACATGCTTTCAACTATTTCTCTAGTCCTCCTATTTTTCTTCTAAGAAGGAGGTAAATATCCTTTCACAGAGCTATACTTATGCTTTTCTGGACTCAAAGTGCCAAGAGTAAAACTTGGCGTCCCTGGCTCATTTTCAGACATGCTTTCAACTATTTCTCTAGTCCTCCTATTTTTCTTCTAAGAAGGAGGTAAATATCCTTTCACAGAGCTATACTTATGCTTTTCTGGACTCAAAGTGCCAAGAGTAAAACTTGAAGCACTACTCTAGCAATGCAAATATCACCCTTTTCATATTTTCTTCAGGAGATGAAGATGGAACACATACCCAATACATATAAACTGATCAAAAAGCCCACAGAAGTTGCTTTGGGTTCCTTTAGAGGAGGATGACAAATCTAACATTCACATAGGAGATAAAAAGTGTGGTCCATTACTCAAATGTGGACATGTGACCTGCCTAGTGAACAGAGCTCTTACAGGCCTTGTGAGATAAGCGTAGTTGGCACATCTATAAATGTGCAGTGTTACTCATTATTTACCTAGTGTTGTCATTTAGCTTCCGATGATTCCCGTGCATATTAAAAACTAAACATGAGAAATACTATTTTTACTTTCTAAAACATGATTAACCAGATATGATTGTTCTCAATATGCTCCAATTTTCTCTGTAGGGTGGAGAATGAAAATGGCAGAGGTTTCTGCCAGAATAAGCCATGAGTCTTTGGTGAATAGTGGGCACTGAATTTTAGCCTTTCCGTTACTATTCCCCGCTACCCCTAACAAATTAAAAAAAGTTAAAGGCAATGTCAACATTCTGAATTGCCTAATCGTAGAATATGCTGGGCTTCCCGGAATCATTACTCATGTATGGACCAAATAACAGAGAATACATTTAAATACACTACAGTTTGAAGGTGTTTTCTCAATAACTAACCCTGAACTAGTTTGACATCATGCAGGACTCAAAATTCAGATGCAGTTTTCTATCAGTGCAGCGTCAAGTACATAGTGTGCACCCATCAAATATTAGTGGATTGACAATTTTTGATGGATGGATTGAGGTATTAAGTGGCTACTAATAATCTGTTTAGTAATTACCACTAATAATTTACTTTTCTGCTACTATGTTACTGAATGTTTCTGAAATACATTGTTCTCTGGAAAAAATACAGCAATTATCAGGGGAGCCATTTTTTTTTAATCAGTTTTTCGTACTGTTAGGTCAAGGTCAGACTTAGGGGCAGAATATATAGTTGTGTTTACTAGGCCTTGTAATATTTGACCTTTAAGCTGCTGTTCGGCCATGCCACAGCTTTTGCAGAGAAAGCGATCATGTTATATTCAGTTCACTGCTAAAATAAATACAAGGTCATTGCCTCCAGCAGGTGACAGGAAAGAATAAAGTAAAATCTTCTTGATCGTGACACCAAAAACAAAAAACAAAACTAAGAATTTTCCTCAAGGCTTTTGAATGTACTGAGAAATGTAAATAAATAAAACAATAGATTACCCATAGTCAGCTATGATCAATTTAATTTGGCCAACCATACAAAAGCAGTTTCCTTAAAAAAGAGCTACCCAGGGTCTCATTAGTGAAGAGGAGAAAAAAAAAATCAAGGTCGAGCTAAAGGTGTATGACTTCACGGTGGAAAATTTCAATCCTCCAAACACCTCCTGGATAAGAAACTAAAAAGCACAAGGAACAAGTACTGTCAGGCAGATTTCAAAATCTCATTCAGACCACTGGACAAATATGAAGCTAGAAAAAAAGGAGAAATTCTAAACATACTGAGGTTTACATTTTTACAAAGGAAGGCTGACAAGGCTGGAGGTGGGCATGGGGTGTCCCTATTGGAGTGGCGGAGAGCATTATCTGCACACCAGTTTGAACATGGAGAAGTGGGCACCTCCAAATTCCAAAGTGACCTCTCATGTGAATTGCGTCTTCAGGGAAAAAAACAACAGTAATTGTGAACTGACTTTATGAATAGATAAAAATGCTTTTTTCTATTTATCTTTTAATCCTGTCCTGTCCTTTTTAGAAGAAAAAGTGATTATAATGTTGAAATGCAAGCGAAGAATGGTGAGAAAACATAAAATGAGGGCAATTACCCATCAGAGCTCATCTGAGCTTAAAAAATAATGCTGATAGCATTAACAGACTTCTAATTTATTTAATACTGTTTTGCATGTAGCTTTTGAAACCAAGCAATCTGATCTTTTCTAAATGACATTATGATAGGAAAAAGGTCATGGGTGCAGGCTGGCAAGCCCATGAGGAAAATAATAGTAAGCTTCCAGTTAGACTCTGATGCTGATAAATCAATGTAACTGTCAACAGCTGGGCCCTAAGATGAACACAGATGTGGGAAGAGAAAGCAAACACAGTCGTGGAAATGGAAGCAAACACAGTACTTAAGGACATCAGCCATCTGGGAGTTAACGCCTTTGAGCAGAAGGTGTAAATCCAGCCAGCTTGCCTGTAGACAGTTCTAGTACCTCTCTGTAAAAGTATTTTATTCTAATTTGGAGATTTATGTCTAATTCTATATACCGCTGGCATAACTTGACCCAGAAGCAATACCAGAGCATAAACTGCACATTTACACCGGAGTGGCTTCCTTCATCACAGACTACTTGGAGATAAAGGGTGATACCCTTGGGCTCCTTTTGCACACGCATCCCTTTGTGTCAGGAAACCCCAGTGATGCAAAACTTATGCTCTTCATGCTTTTGCCAGGTATCTCCTTGGACACTTTGAGGAATTTAGGGGGAGAATCAGATTGTGGCAGTTCGGGTTTGCTTAAAACTATCATGCCTTGTTGGGGGAGCCCAGAGTGTGCTTCACTATTGACACTAGACAAGCTTCCTTTGTCAAACAAACCAAAGACTGTGAGCTGTATTTCATATCCTGAAAGAACTATAGCATAGTTACTAGGATGGGACAGTCTTATGGAAACACTGGAGCAGTTTACCAAGTGGTTGTTTATCCAGTACTGCAAGTAATGAGAGGTACTTCAGATGTAAGAAATCAGCATCCTATGGGAGACGCTGATACCCTCACATCGCGGGGAATGAGAGAAACAGCAGCAAACAGTAACTTGTTAACCAGAAGCCCAAAGAAGTGATGATAACCAGGATGCTGGAAAAAGCAAGAGCCAGAAGTCCCCTGATATTTGAGGAGGTAAGCGAGTATTTCTATTGGAGAACTCAGAATAAGCTACCGTGCTGAAGTCTGTCTGCATTTCCATGCCTGTCCTTCAACCCTCTCTACCCTGCCCTTTGCTCAGGAGACTGTTAAAGTAACTTGCTCCCTTGCTTCTGACTTCATTTGGATTATGTCAATGGGAAAACCTGACGTATGATCAGAGAGAAGGAGAATGTGGTCAGTATTTTGGGCTTCCACGTTGAAGAGTGTGGGGGCTGTTTTCTGTTAAAGGTAACTACTCTTGCCAAAATAGCCCCATCTACAAGATTCTCTTTTCTGGGTTTTAGTTTTGGCAACAGTTCTGTGATTACCGTCAAGGGCACCCTGCTATCTCTTGTGGCCTCCAGCATCCCACTCACAATGTGGCAAACAGTCTCCTTTTTAAGCTTTCCCTCGACTTTGTAACTTGAGAATGTCATCTGTTCTCTGTGGGGACCCTGCCTGTGTAGTGTTTGGGGTAGAAAGGGGAGAAACACATGGGGAAACAGAAATAAACCTACCTGAGAGTCAAGAAATGCTGGCTTAAGAGATCAGTCACTAATGATTCTATGAATTTAATAAAGTCATTTACCTTCTCTAGGCATCTTACATTTTTAGTGTGACAATATGCCCAGCTTAATGCAGGACACTGTATTTGTTGGAAGAATGGGCTGCTGAGTGATTCACTACTGGCCAATGAGGTGACTGTCAAAGTTACTGGACAAGGTTTGTGGAAATCTAAGAGGCTGTCTCAGCTGGAGGTGTCCTTTTCTGCTCTTTGCCCTTTCTCTCCTTCTCGCCTGAACTTGATGGCTAATGTTCAGCCTTGATGGTTCGGGAGAGGGGCAGCAGAAGTCACATCCTGTGGCAGATGGAGGCTGGTTGCTGAAAACATCATGGAAGTGGCAACCCAGCCTTGGATGGCCTTTCAATTTATTAGATGGCAGCAGTCACTTATAATGTGGTCTCTTATGTTTCTGTAACACAAAGCCTTCTATGTCTCTCTAACTCATAGCAGAACATAATCAAGTTACACACATGCCACATCCACCCACCAGGTTCTTGTGGGAACTCTCAGGTAGGTACTCTACTCAGGTGCTCCAGGAAGCCCTGCTCTCTCTTTCCTTATCTTGTATTTGACCCTTTCTCTCAAAACTTACCAGGACCATGATAAAACCACCCAGCGTTCTAATTTCTAATTCCAAAAGCAGCAACCAAGTTGTTTAATCCATGTTGCTTACTTATCCTGTAACTTCTCAATTCCACTTACAGTTAGATATCCAAGAGGAATTCCTGCACAGGTAAGTGTGTAAAGAAGAATGCTCATAGCAGTGTGGCTTTTAACAGCAAACTATTGTTTTCCTCTTTCTATTCATCCTTCAAAATCCGGCTCAGTTTTTACCTCTTCCTAGGCAATGTTTCCTTAGAACCACTAGAACAATTTTCATCTGTAGAACATTCACTTGCTAACATACCTACACGGTACATTCTGCTCCTGTCTCACTGGTTTATAATCACGCGCAGGGACTTATCCCAGGATCTGGCACAGGATAAAGGCTGAGTAAAGAGTTTCTGAATGGCCAGACTTCAAAACATCTTCAACTTACTCTCTTGGGATAGTCTTTAAACTGTGTATTTTTCTTTTTCTCATTTTCCTCACTAAACTTCTTGGAGAGTAACAACTATGTCGATCACATACTCACTTTCCCTGATCTTGCCAGGTTCACTTTATAAAAATTACTGATTTACTTTAAAAGAATAAAAACATTAAAGTTGTGATTATGAATTAACAGTACATATTAATTGTTTTACTTTTAAAAATACACTAAGACACCAAGTGCTAAAGATTTCTATAGAAATTAAGAAATTAATACTTATCTTCTGAGTAAGGCCACCTAAAGTTAAGAGTAAAAAGTTAGATGAAAAAAAAAACCCAGCTCTTCATAATCAAATTTGCCAAAATGACCCAAAATTCTGGGGAAAAACATTAAGATGGCATGGAATGAATGCTACTATTCAAATTTAAATATTAAATTATTTCCTAAGCTTCATTTGAGGATTTGTTTTTCTTTAATAAACCTTAACATATTCCCAGTATGCATATTTTCACTTCATATCTTGCTGACAATGTTGAAAAATTATTTAAAACACAGAAGTGTAGCCTCAGTATTTTAGGTCATTAATAAATATATTGAAACAAATAAATAATAGAAGAATGAAGTGATTTCTATTGCTACTGCCTATCATGGAAACATGTTCATTTTTAAACTACTGTGTGTATGTCATATATAATATAATATATACAGATATACATATGACTATGTGTTACTCACAGGAAATCATCTGTATCATCACTAATGATAAAAGATGTTTTTAATCAAAGAGTCATTTGTTATAATTCTCAATAACAGTCCTTAGTTTGAGTGTTCAGTATGTAAACATAATGAAATCAGGGATGATGACATTGATATTTTATTACAATTACTGGCATATAATTCCAAGCACACAGTGAGTAATTAACAGATGCACAGTGGTTTGTGATTTCCTTGCCAAACTTTTAAACTTTTTCCCCTGTTGAAGGGAATAGTATGAGATCACTGTCATAAATTCAAATGCAGTGGTTTATGCTCATAATTAACAGCTTGTAACGTCTTATCTTGCGTGTCACACTATAAAGCATTTATGTAATTTATATTCACATAATAATATTTAACACCATCTGTGTGGCATTTCATTTAATCCTAAGAAATCCAATTATTGAGTCATTTGATAAACTCAAAAAACATGCTTTAAATCCTTAGAGACAAATGACAGGAATGCATGAAATTACTATAGGTTAATTTCTGGAAACACATTAGTAATCATATCAAGATGTCAAATAATGCTTTTACGTACTCTGGGGTGATTTTTTAATTTTAACTGAGAAGATGGCAGAGGGCATTTGTATGAAGATGGTGGTGATGGAAAGGAGGAGAAAGATCTAGAGAAGAGAATAATCAAATTATCGAATTCCAAGTAATTGAAAGAAGAGGAACAACTAAACACATAAAGAGCTAAGAATGGACCAGTGAGAGATGACATGTCTGAGGCATCTGGGGAAGAGCTTTGAACTAATTTCATGCTGTAGAGTTCGAAATGAATTAGAATCACTGTGATTCTGAACTAGAAAAGTAATGTGATTGATTTTTATTGATTGATTCATGAATTTAAGAGATTCTACTGACAGGAGGATGTGATATGGGATCATAGGGAGGCTGACAGATTAACTAAAAGATTTTATCTATATTTAAATGTGCAGTAATGATGATGTGAAACAGACAGATGCTTGGGAATGGCAGAAGAAGGAACATACACAAAGCACAAGATAAACATTTAGAACTTGATGACCTGGAAGCAAAAATGAGGGATGAATAGTGATGCTGTAATTCTGTAGGAATGAGATTAAAAGATAGTAGATATTATCTTCCTGAGCCTGGGCAATCAAGATTCTTTCATTCTTTCTCCTCATCTAGAGAATGGCTTCACCTCTCCCTGCAGTTAATTCTAGTGAATTGTTTGAATAGGTAAAACTTGTTGAGATAAAGTGTGATGGATATATTGGGTGTGACTCTACATTGTAATATTTACATGTATTCTGAATGCTTTTTTGTTTCATCTCCTTTAAGGATCATTTATTTGGAACAACAAACAAGCGGGTTATGGTGCAGATGAGAATAAGTCATATAAGGCTCCTCATTCTTTTCATGGGAGCACAAATTTTGACAGGATCTGTTCCCTGAAGAGAGTTCGGAGGCACTTATATCTGCTCACCATTTGAACACTAAAAATTCATGTGTTTTTTGAATTTAACTACAGAGGGAAAAAAAACATATTTCTTCTCCAATCACCCATTAACTGAAGGAAAAGGAAAATTTTAAACTACAGAGCAGATAAAAGGAAAATGTAATCAAAATTCATAAAACAACAAAAACTTAGTAGTGTGTACGCCTAAACTATGAAAGGCACATTCTAGTTGTCTTGCTGTGCTTCATATTATATGCCTAAATTCATATTATATGCCTATAACTCACATTATAATTTATCATAGGAATTATGCTATAGTATGAAAGGCATATTCTTGCTGTGTTCCAAATGAGACAAAGTTAAATTGTTTCAGCATACCAGTATTTTCTATAAATTGACTCCTACAAAGCCAGGTCACCCTCGTCAGCTCTACAGTTCTTAAAATGTTTACTTCCTAAGGTGCTTTTTATAGCTGCCTGTTTCCAAGATACCAAGAGTTAAATACATTGCAATTTCGAACCTTTAAATGTCAAGTAACAATAACAACAAAAACCCTAATACTTGTCTCCTGAATGCAGTTCACTGATTTATCTTTTTAATCTTTTTGTGACCAATGGTCTAAAACCTAGCTTTTAGTTCATTAAAAACACTAAAAACAAAACAAAACAAAAAACCCGCACCCTCCACAATTTTGTGTTTATGATTAATATTTAAGCCTTCTAATTTCTCTGCCAGGAGAAATTCTTTTTCCTCTTTCTAAAATATCTGAATATTTATGTGTTCTCCAAAATCTATTCAGCATCTCCTTTTAGATAGCCCTAGTTTCTCCGGCAAATTAGCCTGCAAATTATGGTTATTTTTATTAGATTTGAGCAAGCTGTAGCTTTTGATGGCATCATTTGTGAAGAAAATTTGTCTTCACATTGCATCGATTCAAGTAGTAGTGTTGGGAAACTGTGATATTTCTAATATATGGAACTGTATATCAAATGTATAGTTCCACTAAATTACTTTAATTTTTACTTGTACTTATTAGCTACGAGTTATTAATAAATATATACAATTAAAACAAAGTGTAAAATATTTATAAAGAATATAGGTCACCTTGAAGTTTGATACATACAGTAGAAAAATACATTCAATTTAAGTATTAACCCATAAAAACTTTAATTACTTAGCATTGATGAAACTACCTGATTGGATTTATGGTACAATATGTAATGACATTGTTTCTTAGTCATTTCAAGTACAAGGGAGTATTTCATGTCCTTGCTTAACTAACCCTTAACTCTGGGAACAAATCCTACTTTACCAAGATTGTATGGAGGTCATTCTTGATTGCTTTCCATTTTCAAAATTTCAGGGCATTATCTGAAGGAGAACATTATGTCTTTAGCCAGTAAAATCTGTAGTATGGTGGAAAGGGGAGGTATACTTTAAAGTGAGATGTTCCTTAAGTAAAATTTTTACTTAGCTTTTCACAGCTGTTTTATGCTGGGGAGGCCACTGAATTTCTCTGAGCCTGTAACCGTCTGTTATAAAAATGCAGATACAACTTGCAGAATCACTACAAGGATTAAATGAGATAATGAATGCAAAGCCCCCGGCACATACCAGAAATATAACTAGCAGATACTTTAAAAATCTATTCTACATATTCTCACTATATATAAATTAACATTGTACAATTTGATTTTCGACATGATTTTAGTCAGTTTCAAATTTTCTGCTAAGAATTCATGTCTGCTTTGAATTTTGTCCTATTTAAAATTTTGATTATCCATATCAAGGGTCATTTAGGTGTCTGTTTTTCTTTCCTATCAGGATGTCTGCTTTTTGATCATTTTAGTGCTAACTTGAAGCAATGAAGAAACATTCATTTTAAAAAAATACTTGTCACTCCAACTTACCATTACTGCTTTAGGAATTTGTAAAAATGAATTATGTTAGTAAACTTCACATTTAAGTGGTTACCAGCTAATTTGTATACATATTTAATTATTAACTTTGACTTACTAGTGATAAAGGTAATTGCACATTTTTATGTTAAACATTTTTCATGATTAATAATGATTTAATATATTTCATGTACTATTAAATTCATACATTATTACAGCTTTTTAAAATCAAATTTGGCCTGGGATAATATAAGAAAAAGATAGAAAGGCAGGAATAAGTAAAATAGTCCATTAAAATGAGAGAGAAAAAGCTGAATTTGGAATAAAACAGTATGAAAGAACAAAAAAGGCTTATAATATATAGATACAATATGGATATATAATACAATGTGATATTTTATATATAATCTGAAAAGGGGAAAAGAATAGAGGATTGAGAGAAAATATGGAAAAAAGATTTTATACCCTGAAGAAAATACTTATTAAAATACTTATTATACAAAAGAATTAATAATCACCAAAAACTAATGAAAAATTTTTATAAACTAAGTGACTATTCTAAGAACTGTAAATGTATCCTCTCATTTAACTCTCAAAATAACCTTAAGAAGTAGGGATTATAATTATCATTTTTTCCCCAGGTGATGAAATTGAGTCTTAAAGAGGATAACTGGCATTCCAATTACCACAGAGTATATAAGAAATGACGGCAATTATGTTACCAAGATTTTGTTCCTAGAACTACTGATAGTAGTTATGTATTATTCCATAATAAATCATTCTAAAACTTACTGGCTTAAAATACAACCATTGTTTATTTTGCTCAGGCATCAAACTTTGGGCAATGATCAGCAAGAATGGCTCATCCCTGATCTGTGCAGCTTCATATGGGATCTTTCACTTGGGTGGAGATAATCCACTTCTAGGATGCCACATTCACAAAGCTGACAAGTTGGTACTAGTCGTCTATCAGAACTTCAGCTTGGTGCTGCTGGCGGGGCAGGGAGCGCTCTTAAGCGCTCTTAAGTACTCTAATGGCCTTCAAGGAACTTAGAAAACAGTTTGCATGGGAAGGAGTGGCAGTGAAGAAGACTGTAGTAAGAGTGGTGGTTAGTGACAGTTATGACGTCAAAGCTGGATGTTTCAGGAAGAAGAGCAAGAGAATGGACTGTAAGCAGGAATATAAATAAGAAATGAAACAGCGATAAGTCCAAAATATATATATTCACCTCTTGGCTTAAATAAGAACAAACACACAAAAACATTCTCAAATATATTTTGTTTCTTGTAAATCTCTAGACAATTAAATGAGTGTCGAAGAACAGAACTACAATATTCATCAAATTCTGTTTTGTAATTAGGGAAATTTTAATTACAAAAAGCATAGATAACAATGACATCCCTAGTGACATCCGTTATCCATAACAATTTGTTGATCTGTGAGGAAATCATATTTTAATCGATGTTTAGTTTGTTTCCAGATACTAAGGCATACATAGCTGCTTGTGTTTCTTTTTCTTCCTGTCTCCTCTTTTGTGGCTAGACTGGTGAAATGTGCACATTTTTTACGCATTTCTGAAGGTTAAAATGCTCAGAAAACAAACCTTTTTCAAATTAGTTGGTTTCCTTTCTTAAAGCGAATCTAAGCCACAAAACATATCTTTCCTTTCTTCACTGTGTCTGCAAGACCTCTTCACTGTGTCCTCAAGACTTAGAACATGCCTGTTTTATAGCAGGTGTTCAATTAATGTCTGTTGAATGACTAATTCAAATTAATAAAATATCACACATGGACAAATTGCAAAAGCTGTTGGTTTACACTCAAACCTACCCAATGCGATCTGAAGGGTAGGATTAATTCATGCACAATACACTAGTCAATCAAATTGGAGTGTCATCCCAGAGTTAGAGAAATATGAAGGTGAATTGCTCACTCCCTACAAGGTGTATTCAGTAGAGGTGATTTAGTAGAAGGTGCCAGGTTTCAGCTCAGAGAGTGTTTTTCACTTCTCTGGAGAGAATAAAAAGAAATGAATTTTAAGTTGGTTATGAAGGATTTATAGACTTCACATTTGAGCCTCTTGACACAAGGTAGGATTTATGGAGAAAGTGGGAAAGTTTTCATTTTTATAAAGGTGTACTAGATGATGGATTCCTTACTATTGATAACATCCCTGGAGAGACACTTGGGGTCTTCCTCCAAAAACATTTGCCCCAGAGCCATTTCAACCCAAAAGACTTAGTACTGGAATAAACACCCCTGGACTTTTCAATGAAAAGATTATTATTCTCTGCACATTGGACGAAGCTTAGTCAGTAGGAGTCAGAAGGAAATGGAGCTGAAGAATTCCAAAAACCAGAAAATAGACATTAAAGTAGACATAACCAGGAGGGATAAGATTGACATTTTTCTGAGAATAAATTAAATGAGATACAGAATCATTAGTATCCAAAGTTGTAAGCGGAGAAGGTATTTAAGCCAAAGACTAAACAATGATGAAGAGTATGGATGAATTTAAAAGAGAGAGTTTTGTCAAATTTTGGAACTAGAGTATTATATTGTTGATGGCTAATATTTTTGAGTACTGGCTATATGCCATGTGTAGTAAGCATTTTATAGACAGTCTTTATAAATCTTACAACAACCCAGTGGAGTGAGCATCACTGGGTCTTTTGACTTTGAAAGGAAAATACAGTATTATTATCTGTATTCGTTTCTGCGAATGTCAGCGGAGAAGCCTCCTTATGGCACAGATCTGATCATTCCCACAGTTTTTACTTCACACTGGCAGTAGGTTACTCAGTTTCAGGGTTGTCCAATCAGCTTGAAGCCCAGTAAACATAGCCAATAACCAATTTGTTACCTAACCCAACAGACTCGATGAAGTGCTCTGGATGTTCTTAGCTCAAGCACCTGATGCTTAAGACAAAGAAGAGGTTCTGCATTTTACCACACTTGAGTTACTTGCTACATTTATTTATTTCATATGGTAGTTTGGTTAAACCCACTGAATTCTGATATAGGCCTACCACTGAATTTTGATAAAGGCCTATGTACAGACATCACTAATTATGACATAATACAAATGTAATGGTGAGAATTTATTCATGAGCTAGTAAAAAGAAGTGGTTATGGATTGATAAGGGCTCCAAAAGAAAAGCACTTTATTCAAATACTATTTGTCATGTCAAGTAACAAATTTGTTAACTGGTTTCTACTGAAAATACAGTTTCGGAACACTATAAACACAGTAGCTCTAGCGAGCTTCTAATCCACTGGGCTGTCACATCGTGTTCCCACCAACACTGACAGGGCCTTTGAAAGACTTGGTGAGACGGAGGCCTGGACTCCTGGGCCCCATACCTACTTCAGTCCGATCAATGAGACTTTATTTTTTATACATATTTATTTGACATATTGGTCCTTAGTCTCTCCTTGAATACTAAGAATTCTAAGGTTAACTACTAATAGTCCAACTTCCTCATTTTACATAAGTAAAGAGAGGTTACAGAAAGTAAGTTCTATTCACAAGGTTAAATAGTGCAGAAAGGGAAAACAGATTAAAACACATTTCTCCTACTTCCCTATTTAGCACTCTGCTCTGTATAACATTGCCTCCTTAATGTTAAAACATCAAATATCCCTGCTATAGACCCAGATGAGTGTGTTCAATCCAAACTGGTGGCAAGTCAGAATCAGAGTATTTTAGAAAGAAATGCAGTTTTGTTGCCAGCTTAAGTATCAATTAGGAATTATACTAGCAAAGATATGTTTAGGTATATACATTAGGGTAATAATTTAATGCATATTAAAATTTTAGATGTAAATTAATGGGATATGCTCAAGCCACACAGGAGAATCAGTTCAATTGTGTTGCAATCATTGACATGAATACATGTAAACTACCTATCTCATGATTATAAAACATAAATTATGAAATGTTTTTACTTAATATACTTAAATTTATTTTTATAAACAAATGCTTTTTAATTTGCTTAGTAATATGTTTTACAAAGGTAGCACAAAGATAAACTTTATTCTGGTTCCTGCCAAATAAACACAAATTCTAAATTTATAGTGGGTGAGTAAAGGCATTTTGTTGTTTCCAAGAATATTTCCTACTGACCTCCATTCACATTCATGGTATGTGCGTGGCAAATTTGTCGCATTATGCATTTAACCCAGGACATAAGTTTAAAATCTGAGAGTATCAAAGTGAGTAAAAATTTTCGTAAAGAATGGAAGATTTGAAGGAAGCTCTGAGTGGAGAAGAGAAATGGCTTGAAAGCTGCTTTGGGTATGCTGACAAAAAATGAAAGATAGAATGCCAAGTGCATCCATTATGGATTGTTGGGTAGCAAATTGCTCTAAAATTTAGCAGCTTAAAGCAACAACTATTTATTATCTCAGTTTCTGAGACTCAGGAGTCAGGGAATGGCTCAGCTGCGTACCTCTGGCTCAGGACCTCTCATGAGAGAGTTAGCCCCAAAAGAAGCCAGGGACGCGTCATCCGAAGGAGCGCTGGAGCACCCACTTGCAGCCTCTCATATGCCTGCTGGCAGGAGGCTTGGGTGCCTTTCCCCAGGGCAGCTCACACATAGCAGCTGCTCTTCCACCCCAATCCCAGGAAGTTCTTATTTTTAATGTTCAGTGATGGGAGAGAGGGAGTAGATGTATTTTTACCACGTATTTTTTGGTAACACAGACCAACCCTGGCACCGTATGGGAAGTGTGATCATTTGGAGGTGGATCGCCAGAACTGGCTACCACACCAGGGGAAGAGTTAATATGCTGACACCTGACAGATGTGCCAGGCTGGGGTTAAACTGGAAGAAGGAATTAAAACAAGCTAGATGCTATGTGCTGAACTGCGTCTCCCCGACACACACCTTGCCCAATTCATGTTGGAGCCCTCACTCCCAATGTGATGGTATTTGGAGAAGGAGCCTTTGGGAGGCAATTAACTTAGATGAGGTCATGAAGGTGAGGTCCTTGTGATGGGATTAGTCATGAGACCTTATGGGAGGGGACCAGAGAGTTTCCTCTCTCTCCACCCCAGAAGACACAGTGAGAAAACGGCCACCTGCAAACCTAGGAGAGAGCTTTCACCAGGAGCAAAAATAACTGGCACCTTGATCTTGGACTTCCTAGACTCCAGAAAGGGGAGAAATTAGTATCTGTTGTTTAAGCCACCCAGTGTGTGGTATTTTTTCTGGCAGCCCAAGCTAAGACATGAAGTAATAAATAAAGTCCCAAATGTGAAGACAGAATGGCTAAGGCATTGAAGAGCTTCCGAGGGTTGAAATTAGACAAACCTGAGTTCAGTCTCAGCTCTACCATTTACAGTAGAGATATTAAGGACTCCGAGCTCCAGTTTCTTCATTATAAAATTGAGATTATCAATGCATGCTTTAGAGGTGGTGATGATTAAATGAGATGATGTGCACATCAGGATCCCTAACATATAGTAAGCACAAACATTAAGGGCCAACCAGGAAGAGGAATACTCTCTTTATATTGGTCTACAATAATCTTACATGTTAACTACAGAAAGAATGTGTTTAAATTATGTCTCTCTTCAGAGCAACCTCTGTGAAAATAGTCATGCACAGCTATCAGATGCCTAATATGACAGCAATTCCACTGAAAGAATTTTGTAATCTTCTGAATACTCCTTAGGCTCCATGAATAGCTTTCTTTTGTCAAAAGAAAATTTGTAACTCTTCTGAAGAACTGAAGGATCTATTTCAATGAATGCTCTGTCTGCATTCTCAGTTCATGATTGTATTTTTAATAAAGCCCTATTTCCATTTAATAAATTGATTATTTTATGTTTTCAACTACCAGTAGTCAATTAAAATTTCACTGGAAAATGACTAAGAGATAGTTTCCTTCTGAGTTGAAGTGTAGTTTTCTCTCTTTCAGAAAATTGTTGGGTGATGGAGAGGAAAATAAATAGGAGCCTGAATGTAACTTTTTTCTCTTAAACTGAAGTTTACGACTCAGAAAAAAATCTCTCTCTCTCTAATTCCTTATATGTTTCAGAGTGGCTATCCTGCAACCCTGACAAAATCAAATTTTGGATAAGGAAAATATGTCATTACTGGGGAAACGTGGAGCACCAAATGGTATCTTAGCCTTTAAATACACAAAATGATCTAATGTTTTCTAGTAAGTGTTTTCTTCCAGGAAAAGAAAAAAAAATGCAGTACAATGATAAAATGAGAAACATTGTAAATTAATATGTCATCTTCTGTCTTTTTTAGAGGGAAATGAATCAAGTTCAAATTGCTCTTTTATTTAAACAGAGTTCCGCTTGACTTCCAGAAGTTATTCCATAAACCCTGCATGACTAGATAAGTAGAGCAAGAATGAGCAAATGGCTCATAGAGACATGGAAGATCCTCTCCAGGGTTAAAAGATGATCCATTAACCAACAGGATATTATTTTTACAATTGGAGCCTAAATATTTTAAAATAGATTCCTAATGATTTCATTTGATATAAATGCAAGTACACAGACTCCTTTAACATAGATAGACTTCCCAGAAGTAGTGATATTACAGGAGATTGAAGGGAAGGCAAAAAGAAATATAAAACATAAATACATAATATCATTAGACATACTGACAAAGCATCAGCTTCAACTTGGAATATGTGTTGAGAATTTTTCAAATAATGAAGATAGAAACATAAATCAAAAAGCTCAAGCATCACTGAAGCTCTGAGACTGCCAGAAATCAAACATCTGTCTTGGTTTCTCGTCACTGAACATGATACTTGAGGAAATCAAACTTACTCTCAATTATTCCTTGTACAGTAACAAGTTCAATTAGAATGGAGACCTCCCAGGGCAGGATAATAATACCTACACCAGAGCCTGGCACCCAGCAGACAATCAATAAATATTTGTTGATGAACATAAGATCAAAGCTACCCAAATTCTCTCTCCTTAGAATAAGATAAGATCATTTTAAAAGTTTTCTCTATATAAGATCTTAGCCACTCCCACCTTCATGACCAAAGAAACTGAGGCCCCTCTTCCACCTGAGATGCTAAGGAAGATGTCACACGTTTCAAATCAGTCTGACCTACTTACGTAGGCCACTGTGCTTCCTTGCTCTACCCAGGGGGAAAGTAGCTGCTGCTCCGTCTCCAGACCTCACTAGTTGAGGTCAGACTCACTGCTGTGTGCGGCTCTGCCCCGCTGCCTGGAGCCTTCATCACGCACGGCCGACCTCTGCACTGGTCTGGACTCTGTTGCTCTGCCCCGACCACTGACTTGTTGTCAACTGACTTAGACATGTGCTCACCCTCCTGCAGCTAAGTGCCTGGTGCCATAGCTTTTTCTGTAAACTAGGAAAATAGGACTCCGTCCTCTGCGTTCTGCCCTGGAAGGGGTTCTCACAGCATAGGCTGCTGGGTCTCATTTAGTTCTCCACTTTACAGAGAGTAAAACCTCAAATCTTCCCATAGTTTGCAAGACACTTTGTGATCTGGTTAGCCCTGGGTATCTTTCCAACATCATTTTTGTACTCCTCTCTCATGCCACTCCGGCCACACGAGTCAGCTGTCCCTTCCTCCTGGACTACTCGCCTTTAAATAGATCTGCTTGACCCAGGTCACTGTATTCTGTCCACTTGCTTTAGATTTCTTAATAGGATTTGTGCTGCCTGGGATTATCTTTTACAGCTCTTCATTTTGTTTATTTTCTATTTTCCCAAATAGAAAAACTATGAAGGCAAGAATGTGTTTTATTGTCAATATATTTTCCCATTTGATCAGCAGATATAAAAATCATCACTCAATAAATAAATAGGTAAGTATGTAGATAAGCAGCTAGCTAGATAAATGATAGCTAAATGCTACTAATGCATCCTAATCTCATACAAATAAGTGGATGCAAACGGTCCTGCAGTGGGAAGGGCTTTTATATCTAATTGCATAGACAATGCTATTCCAAATCTTTTTCAGCCCAGCCTGGACACTACATACTTAAAACTGAAAAATATCTCCAGTGATAAATTTTAAGATGCTGGATATGTTCTTAATTGTATCACTAACATAAAGCTGATGCTGAAAAATTCCCTTTCTCCCATTTTCCCCAGGTACCTTTTACATTGATTGATTTATTTTCCCTTTTGTAAATGGAGGAGCAAGGAGGAATTCTGTTAGGACCTGGTCTGAAAGAAGGGACCAGTACATGTAGGGACAAAGCATATATTACTGGTTTCAACCCTATGAACTAAATGACTAATCTAGAAAGTTGGAAGCTGATGGCCTCCTAGATCTAAATCATGCTTACTGGTGTTTTCTTCCTGGGGACACATTATTTTTAAAAAATAATAATTATGTAAAATGATATATAAGCATATATAATTAAACGACATACATTTTACATATATGTATATACACTTGTGTGTGTGTGTGTATGTGTGTGTGTGTGTGTGTATTTGTACTTATAGGTGCACCTCAGAGATATTACAGGTTTGGTTTGCAACCACTGAAATAAATCCAGTATTGCATTAAAACATGTCACTGGGATGTTTTGGTTTCTCAGTGCATATATAAAAGTTATGTTTACAATATACTATAGTCTATTAAGTGTGCAATAGCATTATGTCTATAAAAGGTACATACCTTGATTAAAAATACTTTATAGCTAAAAAATGCTAACCATCATGTAAGCCTTCAGTGAGTTGTAATCTTTTGGCAATAGTAACATCAAAAATCACTGACTGTTATTGCCATAAAAATACAATAATAATAATAATGTTTGAAATATTGCAAGAATTACCAAAATATGACACAGAGACAAAGTGAGCAAATGCTGTTGGAAAAATGGCGCTGATAGACTTGCTCGATGCAGGGTTGCCACAACCTTCAATTTGTAAAAAACAATAAAAATCTGCAAAATGTAACCAGTTGAAGAAAAATAAAATGAGGTATGTCATGTGTGTGTGTCTGTGTGTATAGTAGTTGCTATATCTAAAAATTCTGATTTCCCATAAAAATGCCAGCTTTCCTTGCTAGTTCTGGGCAACACTGGGTATATATAAACTTCCACGTGATAATTATCAGCTGAAACTGAGGAGTAGCTGTGTCCCTTAGACAGGATAAGCTTTGCCTAGTTCACTAGAGGCAAGGCTTGTTTTTTTTCTTATACTTGGTCTAATTTCATACATCTTTATTACTGGATTGGCTCATGTAGGTATTTAAATTCAAAGTCAGTTTGGTTAGACCAGACCATGTTTGGGTAATACCTTTTGATGGAATTGATTGCATTTTCTTTTTTATTTATTTTTCAAACACTAGATTAATCTGATAGCCTCAAGTTGTCATGTGATTATTAAAGAATTTTCTATGTGCACTCAAATTTATACATTAAATGGTGTTTTTAGAGACAAAGATTTCAGGTTATTTTTGTTGACTTAGTTGACTCTTATAATAATAGCAAATTTTTGGTTTCGAAAGTTGATGAAAAATTTCTCATTCCTGTCATGTTGTATGGAATATTATGAAATACATTAAATTACTATTTTATAGTCAATATTTTTTGGATCACATTGTATATGTGTCAATACTATATTACAAAGAAGTATAGCATAGGACACTAGATTGAGCTGACACTTAACATTAATTCCATAGTCAAGATTATTTCTTAGGATAAATTTCAAATACCTTCCTCACTTCTCTTGCCATTGAATTCACTTGCATCAAATTCCTGGGAAATAAGTGAAAAAAGTGCGCTATTTAAATGCTTTGATTAGTTGTGTTTTATTAATATTAATGAAATGGGTTATGTGTGTCTGGTTGATTGGTTGCTTATTTTGTATCCCTTTTCTCAAGTTTGCTCTGGATCCTCTAAAGAAATATAATTTCACAAATGAGAGATTCATAGAGAGAAGATGAGTTAACTTATGATCAATTAACTCTTTTATCTCTAAATGAAGAGATAAGCATTTTTAAGAACGTGTGAGTTCAATTTACCATAACGTGGCTGCAATGGAAATAATCAGCAATTCAATGAGCAGATGCATCACGATTATATTAGGGATGGCTTTATTTTTGGTGAAGTCAAATGTGAAATATTGCAGCTTCTGACTGTCTTGCTGTAAATTAAACAATAAGTAATCTTTTGCTCTGATTGTGCTCCAAGTGGAAACTGGCAAATGACTAATTTAATCCAGGAGAATATTTTTGTCATAATTTAAAAGATTTTTCTTATTACAAGTAATAAAGAAAAATAGAACAAATAAGACAAGATGTTAGTGGTTTATGGAAGCAGAGCCACATTACTTCTAAGTTTCTCAGTTAAGGAATTCATCAGAGTGCTCTGTCAAAATGAGTGACATAAATTTATGAACTAAATTCGGCTACACAGTAAGAGATGTACTACAAAGAAAAACACTGCAAAGGAAAGAGCCTTTGTTTCCTGTTTACATAATCGAGAAGAATAAGTGTAAAAACAGTGAGATCTCTTGTTCAATTTGCATAATTTCATTCTCTTTGCTACACTCTTCCTAGGTTTTTACAATATGTAAGTGTGCTTTAATGCTTTCTTAATACTTAAATACTCTGTAAAATGATCAAGTGAGTTATTTGAGAAAAGTAGTTATTGAAAGGCAAAGTTAATTACTGATGTGTCACAATGCCCTTAATTTATCTTACATACAAATGATTTTATAAATGATCTAAATTAGTTTTAAAAGCATAATTTCAGGAATAAAAATAGATAACCAGTGAGCATTTACATTTCAAAGAGATAATTAGGTATCTTCTGGTCAGAAAATAATTATCTATAGAATTATAAGATCTTAGAATTGGATGCCCAAAATTACATTAAATATTTTTTCTTGTAAAAATATTGTCAGTTACCCTCCTACACTGTTTGTGGGCATGTAAGTTGGTGCAGCCACTATGGAGAACAGTATGGAGGCTCCTTAAAAAAACTAAAAAATAAAATTACCATAGGATCCAGCAATCCCACTCTTGGGCATATATCTGGAGGAAACTAATTTGAAAAGATACATGCACCTCAATGTTCATAGCAGGACTATTTTCAATAGTTGAGTCATGAAAGCAACCTAAATGACTATCAACAGATAAATGGATAAAGGAGATGTGGTATATATTTATACAGTGGAATATTACTCAGCCATAGAAAAGAAGGAAATAATGGCATTTACAGCAACATGGATGGACCTAGAGATTATCATACTAAGTGAAGTAAGTCAGACAAAAATAAATAGCATATGATATCACTTATATATGGACTCTAAAAAAATAAGGAACTTATGTACAAAACAGAAATTGACTCACAGACATAGAAAACCAACTTATGCTTACTAAAGGGGGAAGTGGGGAGAAGGATAAATTTGGAATTTGGGATTAGCAAATATAAACTACTATATATGAAATAGCTAAACAATAAGGACCTACTATATAGCACAGGGAACTATATCCAATATCTTGTAATAACCTATAATGGGAGAGAATCTGAAAAGCAATATATATTGTATGTGTCTGTGTGTATAACTGAATCACTTTGCTGTACACCTGAAACATTCTAAATCAACTATACTTCAATAAAATTTTTTCTAAAAATACTGTCAGTTATGATCTTTAATTTATTTAACATGGGCAGTATCTTAATTATTGACATATATTGAAATTACAGTCACAAAAATTTTATGTATTTTTCACATCTTTGACTGAGCCATGTCTGATTCTTGTACTTGTACTTGTCCTTTTCCTTTTTTTTCTGATTCTTATTATAAGACCTTATGTCCCCAACACCTTGTCTCCCAATGTATGGTCCTGTGTTGCTGCAAGCAGAACAAGTTTGGACTCAGTAACAAAAAGATCTTTAAAAGGTAAAGGGGCAATGTAAACTATGACATTGCAATTAATTGGCTCTTTATTCATCACTGAATATAGATGATTTGCTGAGCATGGCTGTGAATGGATGTCGCAAAACTGATAGATGCATAAAGAACCAAACAATAATAATACCTGACTGTATATACTAAATATTAGATATCTGGTAGAAGTTAGAACTCTTCTATAGGTTACTTGGTAGAAATATACTCATAAACACATCATTTACTTACTAGATGAGAAATAGAAGATTTTAATGAGAACATAACTCAGCAAACGAAACCAGCTATCTTAAACAATAGCTGGTTATGATAAAGAGTATAAGTTTTCTTTCTTTTGGGAGAAACAAAGCCGGCTTCAGCGACATCTAGTGAAAATGGCAGATGGCCTCAATGGTGGAAACACAGCTGAAAGGAGAAAAGGCAATCTACTTTTACTGCATCAGCTATTTGGTTCCTATCTCCTACTTCTAATTTACTTATTTTATGTAAAATAGTGAGTTTATCCTCTTTATTTCTCTTTCAAATTTTGTGGTCACTTAATTCCTACACAGCACTAAACCACTATAATTTGTTCACACAATGCATTATGATACAAATTAAATGATAAAATACATTAGAACACATTAGAACATGTCATTCTCATAAGTTTTCATATATATACTGCATCAAGATCTATCATTTATAAGGTTTTCATGTTTATATATTTCATTGTATAAAAATTAATACATAGAATCTTTTTCATACATTTCTAAAGAGCTATTTTTTTAAGTTATAATCTCCTGGTAAAATAATTACAAAAAATTATAGACAAACTACAACATCAATGAGTGCAAAGGAAAGTACCCTCAGGAGAATGACTTTCATAATTGTTATAGAATAATACCAACTTAAATTTGATTTACTCATTATATACCTATGCTAAATTTTTTTTTTCTTTTCCCTTAAGAATTGATGATCCAGTGAAAGCAAAATTACAAAAGTGCTAAACAAAATGTAATCATTTAATGGAGCACTAATGCTTTACTTTTAGCTTGGGAGTAGTGGGGAGTTAGTAATGGGTTCCACCTGAAATGGTATTTTTCCCGTTTTATAATTCTATTTAACTAAATATCTTTTTAAAAATATGAAACAATAGCTGACACCAGAACAAGCACATTTAAAAGATCATCTAAAGGACAAAAACATAGTTTATGGCAAATTGAAATAGTCAAATTAATTATGTTTTCATTTTAATACAACTGAAATTAAAGAATTTTTTTTTTTTTTTACTGGAAGGACTTTCCAAACTTAAAAGAATCAGGATCTCAGATTACCACATTGATCACAATGGCAAACGCTAGTACAAGATGCTCTGTGCATATACATCAATCGCTTTGGTGGACATTATAAGTAGATATTGTAATTAATATTTATTTCTATCTTTAGAATATATTCAGAGAAAAATTTTATTGACTTCATGATATGCTCTAGAAAATGCTATTGCAGTATAGAGAACATAGGGTGGTTCATTGTTATACATACTTGTATAAATTAAAAAGATGTGGTGGCAAATTCTCTTATTTTCCTATGTGATTTTTCATCATTATCAAACTTATACAATTAGAATAAATGGTTACCGTCCACAGATGGCTGTGCTCACAGCTCTATGCATGCAGTATGAGACAGCAGATTGTACAGCAGAGCCAAGTGTTAAGTAACTCTTGCTTAAGTGGAGCCGTGTTTCCGAGGCACCTAGCTGGTTAATACTAGAACAGTATGTAAATGTGGTCACATTGTACCCATCACTATATTCTCAAAGCATAGGGAAGCCTGGTCAATGATTTCAGCACATATTCTTCATATCTTATGATAAATTGTCTATGCTCTTTATATATATATATGTGTGTATATATATACACACATATATATATGTAATAACTGAAATAAACTAAAGATTCACAAGTCAAATTAAATTTTTCATAGGGATTACTCATTTCTAGAATATATTGCATCTTTAAAAACAAAAATATTTCTCAAAAATAATAGAGTATATAATGGGACTATGAAAATGTTCATGCTAACATTCAGAAAATATTTCCTCTATTGTTTTCTTATATCCCTCACTTATCACATAGCTTTCTTCATGTCATGTGAAACCCAAGTAAATGAGAAATTCAGAATAAATGCAAAGTTAAAACTTCTTTCCTTTGCCAAATTATTTTTAGATTTATGACAGTAGGAAAAGGAGAAACTTTAAAAACCAAGATACACATACAAAATACAATGAGTTTTTCAAATATTTCCACATATATTCCAAGTTCTTCCACTGGTGCAATCAATTTATAGTTGTTTTCTGTGAACATTAATTGACAATTAATAATGGATGAAGCTCTTTGGGGCCCATGAAATAAAATGCTATGATAGGTTCAGAATTAATTCAAGGGAATAAATGGATTTCATCACCAGTTCCCATACTATCTGCTTCTGGCTTTATGTAAACCTAATAAGAATTCTCTGGGTCAGACTACTCATCTGTAAAATGGGAATGAATATGCTTTCTTTTGGTTCAGAATAAGTGAGATACTGTGGTACATGTATCTTTACATTACATCATTGAAAGTCTCCACAGTATTCGTATGAAAAAAAATATATATATATGGAAATGGAGAACAAAGTCTAGTAAATTAGTCTTCTTGGATAAAATATTGAACTATAAGATACTTTATTTCTTTTCCAATTTTAGTAGGTACCATTTGTTAGAAAAAGTTATTTCATGAATGGTGCTTCTTTTAGCCTTTGATTACTCAAAATTTAAGAGCTAGTCTATGTGAGAAAAAAATTGGAGGAACTTCATGAATTGGTCCTATTATTGCCGAAGCTACTTAATACAGCTGCAGATAATATATAATTTAAATAATATCCTTTGTCGTTCTCTATTATGGAACTATAATTCAGGTTAAAGTTTTTCTGAAATGCACATTTCATTTGAAAACACAAAAGCAGATTAGAATTCATTTCCGTATGTTCATTCCCATAAAAAAGAATACACATCTGAGAAGGAAGAAGTCAGCATGTGAATTGTTTCACTTTTGTGATGAGGTTGTGTTTCTATCCAATAGAGAACAGTCACCAGGCTAGCTTTCCTAATAGACAGAAACAGGATGGCGAAGGAGAATCACAGCACTCAGCAGTCTGCTGACCTACTTTGTTATTGTAACTCATAGGAGCTATGAATGCACTTTTTTAAAAAAAACAGAGCTACAATAGTGACTTGTCAGCAAATTTAGTTACCTTTTGTTAAGACTTAAGGCAACACATTCTACTCAGAAAAAAAATCAATAATATATAATACAATTTCAAATTTATAGAATTCAAATCTAAAATACATTGCTATTTTGTAATAACCTACAGTGAAAAAGAATATGAAAGGAATATATATATATATATAAACCAGAAATTAACACATTGTAAACCGACTACATGTCAATTAAAAAAAAAATCACTTAAAAAACAAAGTACATTGCTAGACTTCAAGAGAGGAGAAATATACATTTTAATTCATAGTTTTTTTAGCTTCATTTCTTATTTATATTATCTTAGTTGTAATATTTCAGTCAATAATTATCTAATTAGTCTATGGGTTTTTGTAAAACAAAAAGTGAATCTATTTTATCTTCATGCATTTGCTAAAATATCAACAGGAAGTAATATAATCACTCAAGGTTTCAATGTTCTATTTGTATATGGGGACTTGCATATGAATAACATGTATTCCTTTTTTTCCAAATCATTCGCTGAGAATCAGTAAACAGCCCTTTTTACTCTAGCCCCCCAGCATGCACTTATTTTGATTATTACAGTTTTTGAGCTAGAAGTGATCAAAGTGTCTCAATCCCTCCTCTTTGTTGAAGGTTCTTGATCCAAAACCAGTTGACAGCAGTGGAAATACATTATCTCCCTATTTTGTGTCTCCCCATGCTTTAGTTTATATCCTCTATGGATTTTATCTCAGTCCATACAAGGCTGCCACTAGCACACTGTTGTTAGAAGAAAGTAGCACTCTCTGGATGGCTAAATTAGGGGGAAGAATTGTAGGAAAGGCTACACTTTCAAGTGAACATGGCTTGACAAGCAGAAAGAGGACAGTATTTCACTAACTTGCTCTTTGAGCAGGGCACACAGTTCAGAGGCCTCAATTTATATTAATGACTTTCGAACATAATTTTCTATTCGTAGAGATTAGAAAATCTAATTAATCTTTGCACAGTTTTCAGTACTAGGAAGCAGTGCTGTGAATGAAAGCACATTAGAGTGTAAGCACTACCAGGGCAGGGGCTTCACGTCATTCTCTACTGTGTGTTCAGTGCTGATGACAATGCCTGGCACAAAGCAAGTATTCAGTAAGACTACCTAAGGGAAAGAGTAAACAGCATACCCTCATTTCATAGCTGACGTACAGGAAAGTTTGGTGATTTGCCTAAAACCACAGAGGTAGCAGTGGTAGAGGGAATTCTGGAATGAATCCCTGTAAATTCAATTCTGCTAGTTTTTTTCTCTCCCTATTCTGCAGCCTCGGTGAGCCAGGAAAAACTATGTTATATGTTATGGGTTACGTATTAAAATACAAGCCTCTGGAGAGGAAAAGAGAACTAACTGGGAGGTTCAATGATTAGACTTACAAGTGAAATATGATACTGTCAACTCAGAGCCCACCGATATCACTATCATAGGGCCCCATCCAACTGGAAGAAAGCTGGAAAATGTGCATAGTGTGGGGCCTCTTGGTTATTAGTAAGTGTCCTTGATATGCCGTCTCAAATGAAAATAAAATGACAATCATCTAGATTTTCCAACCAAATCTCTTATTTTCTCCACATAGTTTTTATTAATTAGACCCTTTCGGATATTTTATATCTCTTTTTTTCCTCCGATAGTCTTAGTATTGTTCATATATCCCAAATTTTTTTCTGAAAAATATTGTTATTTATACAGAAATAAAAAGCATTAGAAGCTCACTGATTTGGATTCATGAGTTTTGAGGATGTTATATTGCCCAGAAATTGCTCAAGTGATTATTAATCTTTGAAGAAATAATTTGATGTACAAATTATTGTAACAAAAAGTATCCAAGGAACAACACTGAAAATGCACAACAGAATAACTTCTTTACATTTAATTTTCAAATACTGTTGTTAATTACCCATTCAGTTATAAACAATTAGTATTTATTTAGCAATATATGCAAGATTGGCATAGGACCCATGGGGTAAACAGATACTTCTAAGACATATTGTCTGCCCTCTAAAATGGCATTTCTCAAGATGAAATAATGCATAGACTCCTTCAAATAACAAAAAAATAAAACATTGTAAGGAATGATCTTTGAGTTGGCTAAAATCATTTTGATGATGATATAACTCAAATAAATATAAGAATAAAACTAGATATAACTCAAATAAATACAAGAATAAAACTAGGTATGTCTCTTATCCTTATAGTCCTTGTAAAGTTAAAACAGATATAAGTTTACAAATCAAATGTTAACAAAATAATAAGTTAATAAATACATCTTAATGTAAATTGGTTGTGATGGATGATATATTTTTGCTGAAACCAAATATTTACATACAAGGTGAATATAGCACTGATTATCACAATACTAGTTTTTCTAGAGTATGTAATTTAACACATAAATTGTACACTATGTAATGAGTGACTTAGTTTTCAAATCTATTTCTCCATTTTGCCTATGGTGAAAATTATTTTAAAATTTTATTTTTAAATTGTTTCATTAATTTTCATATCACTTCATTTCAGAACATTAAAGCTATTTTTTTCTTTAATTAATTTTGGGGGGGGAGGTAATTAGGCTTATTTATATATTTATGTATTTATAATGGAGGAACTGGGGACTGAACCCATGACCTGAAGCATGCTAAGCATGCACGCTACCACTGAGCTATACCCTCCCCTTGTACAACATTTAACAGGATGTCGTTTAGCCTTGGTACAAATGGATCACTTACTTATTAAGCTTACAGGCCAGAATTATTTTATGTAACACCTCATGGCACAACACAATTCAACTACAAAATTAAATCCAGACTCTATATTTAGGGTAGATGATAACTAAATTCATAATATGCTTACCTTGAAACATTCAAACTATTGCCAACATGTACTCTTACATTTATAAGGTTTCTGGGAGAAAAACCTGTGGGTTCCCTGAGGGTGAACCTGCAGACCTCAACTGGAGAAACATTGCTCTAGGAATGTACTATTTATCTGCAACTCTTTCTTTATTCTGTAAAGTCATTCTCTAAGTTACGTCAAAATTCATATGCAAGGTCAGCTGCATCATATTTTAGAATTTTCTTAGATTCCCAAATGAATATTTTATAATATTTTTATAATTTAAACCAAAAACCCATTGCCTCTAATCCATTTAATGATGGACTATTGTAGTTTCAGTGTGTGTGCTAAACCTAAAACATAGTCAAAAAATATCCTAGGGGAAAGTAAAAAAGATATCATACCAATGAGAAGATTTTTGGAATTAATCTTATTAAACATTAATTATCTGGCAAATCTAAGATTTTCATTCAAATAGAATTCTGTAATTCAAATATTTACTGAATGAAACAAAAGTAAATATTACAAATATGACACAAGATCAATCCCTGTTCAGGTTGCATTTTGCAAGTCAGTTATCTCTTACCTCACCAATTCAAGTAGCCCACCATGTTAGCAATTGACTTTTTAAAAAACAGCATTTAAAGAATTATTTTAGTAGAATTTATAAGGACTGGGAAGGAATTAGCTAAGAGGAATTTAACCTATTTCTATGGAATAAAATGCAGATTGGAAGCAATTAACATAAGAATAAATATATCAAACAAATTACCAGTTAGTGAGATAGTATAGTTATGGCATTTCTCATCATAGGGCATTGATGGGTAAGTCGCTATGGATGTGTAAATATAGATAAGGATATAAATATAAATGCACACATCGTTAAGGAGGATTTAAGTATACAGAGAGAAGGATATAGATATATATGCAAATGTGTTTAAGAAAGATTTAAAATATATGGAGATAAAGTATAGATATAAATGCAAATATGGTTAAGGAGTATTCAAAATAATATTTAAGAGTACATGATATGGGAAGGCAGGAATGCACAAGGAATTGTCTGAACACTCTACCTAATCTTTATCTTAAGTCATTTCGTAATAATGTCAAATGTTAAAGAGTAATTGTCAACCCATACCCCAAAATGACTCGTATTATGTTCCGCGTCCACCCTGATCTGGCTTCTCCGTTTTTGCTTCCTAGTTTCATTTATTTTTCTACATCTGCTTCTCATATTAGTCTTGTCAGTTTTTAGTGTCAGAGGTCAAATCCTGATTTTCAAGTGACTTTATACTACAACTGGCATGCTGTGACTACAGGTTTTCTTTTTTGTATCTACTTTTCTTAACTGTTTTATTAATAATCTATGCAACATAAAGTATTCTAACATGGTTTAGAACAGAAATTAAGGAGTCAGATAGATACGCATTTTAATCTTGACTCTACAATCTGCATGTGTGACAATGAACAAACAGTTTAACCTCTAAAAGTTTCAGTTTTCTGAACTGCAAAACAGAAGAGAATAAAGCTTATCTCACTCATTCTTCTGCGGTGAGAACCAAACAAGAGAGCATTTCTTGAAGCTCTGGGCTTAAGCATGATATGTAAATACAGGGTGCTTCTTGCTTATATTGGATTTTAACTTCTCCTTTCCAACTCTCTTTGTATGTAAATACATTTTTCTCTGTTTTATTGTGAAGGATGGAAGGTTTTCGAGAACTCAATAGCTTTAGGATAGAAAATAGGATCTGCAAGGTCAGATGACACCATCAGATTCTCTATTGATTAAAAATGGTCTTTTTTATGGTCGTTATCTCCTTCCTATCACTAATAACCACAATACAGAAGAATTTCTGGTCTTTATAGTTAACTCTTTCCTATCCTCTACATTAAACATGGAAATAATATTCAATAAATATGAAAGAAAATACGAGCCCATTTCGTAAGTAAAACTGCAGCCAAACAGAAAAAAAAAAAGCAAAAAAGTGAACTGTAAATTCAGGAAAGGGTATTTTGTTCAACATCAGTATATAAAAAATGTTTGGCTATGTTAGCTCAAACACAAACACAGACACAAATGAGAACATGCAGAGGCATTTAAAGAAAAATGAGCAAGACGTTAAAATTTTTCTTCATTAAATGCATATCCCACTGTATGTATTAAGTATTATATTTCCCAACCTTATAAAATTTGCAATTCAATTTATGCAATTACATGCAATTTATGGATACCTAAAAACAGTCCCTTTACTCTTCCAATAAAGACAACTGCTATTTTTTGAAAGATACCTCGGGAAAATTTAAAATAATAATTACTTGCAAACTTAAATATTAGTTGGTGCCAATGATGAACCATCTTTTGGCAGCAATGTTAGTATTTTTTATACTATTCATTCAGTCAGTAGCCAGATTATAGAGCTATTTTTTCCTCACCCCCAAATATCTTAGTATTGTCTTTATGTATTGCATCTTCAATGATATGAAAAGTGGTAAATCTATAATCAAGGGAACTACACAGATAAGAAAAGTGAGTTCGAAAAGAAAAGAGCTAGAAAAGAGATTAGAAAAGAAACTCCCTGGCTTGTTTTTTAGATACAGAAAGTCCCATATAGAACATTCCCCAAACTTTTGATAAGTGACTAGATTACAGCAAATTACTGTGTCTGGAACTGTTCTAGGCACTGGAGATAAAGGGTAGAACAAGACAAATTCTTTGACCTAATGGAACTTACATTCCAGTGTGGGAGACACACAAAAATATAAACAACAGATTATGTGTGCACGCATGCCCACGTGCACGTTCGTGTGTTGCTAAATTCTTTTAAGATGAAATATAAACATATTGGGTGATGTATTAGGGCTGTCAGGGAAGGCTTCTGTGAGGCAGTGACATTTAAGCAGGTATGAATGAAATGAAGGAGAGATCCAGGTGAATATCAGGTCTCGAAGAAAGGAGTGAAAGCAATAAAGAAGGAAGGAAGAAAGGGAGGGGAGAAGGAGGGAGGAAAATACATAGGCAAAAAGAGAGAAAAGGGAGAAAAAGACACTCTTCTTTACATGTGCCATAAACCCCTCTGGCCTTCAAACACAAAGCCTGAGCTACAGTTATTGGGAGAAAAAAATGTATATTTCTAAGATGCCCATGTCATTGCTATAATAATAAGCTATGAAATTAATAAAAAAACAGTTTGGGAAAGAAGAGGGTATTCAATTTATGCCAAAGTTAAAATTTGTGAAAGTCTCATAAAATGTACTTTCTATAAAATGTCAAAGAGAAGAGAAGGCTATTCTAACATATAGCTAACTTAAGTAACATCTTCTTAAATGTAATAATTAAAATGTAATACAAGAAGAAAATATGAAACATATATAAAAAGAGAACAAATATTTGTGAATATATATTAAAATATTCACTATTGTTTCAGTTCCTTTGTGAGTGTTGCACTATGTAGATCAAAACATACACTCTTAAAATTAAATGTGAATATAAGTACATTTAACTGTGTAAATCAAATTTATATTTCACAGACATTTTTATATTTACATATCTTTCAAGGCAAAGTTTAAAGGCTGCCTCTTCCATGGTATTTTCACTAGAAGGAAGTACTACCTGAAATATTGCATGTCAAATGCATCTCATTTGCATTTACACTGATGTACATGTGTCTTCATGTTTAACAACGTCTAGAATTTCATGTCTTGAACATAGTAAATGCTAAGATCACGTTGAAAGAAAGAAGTCATTCTGACCAGTAGGTAATTTTAAAAGAATGTTGTACTATGATTATATGTGTGTGTTTGTATGTGTATTTTTGAAATAAAATATATCTCAAAATACACAGAGTAAGATATCTAAAAATAGATGCTGTAACATATACATCCCCTGGCATATTTCATGTAAATAAAATTTAGTTGTAGAAAGAGAAAAATAACAGCTAATTTTATATCCATTGAAGCAAAGTTTTCTCTAACCATTTATGGAGGATAACTAGATCATTATAACATAAACATTTGAAACTTTTTGGGCAAAACATAGAAAACGCAATGTGAAATAGTATGAGCTACTTACAACCATGTTGTTGAGAGACACCCAGCAATCCGGTGGGAAGTCCTGCAGCAGTGGTACCAGGAACTGGAGACAGCCGTCCCAGTGACACAGCAGCAGCATCATGCCGATGAGGTTGAAAATTCTCACCACGGCGCTGGCCAGGTCATATGTCATGTGGAAAATCTGTGGACCAAAATACAAAACCAATTCTTATAATCCATTTTTTAGAAGTCAAGAATACTACCAGAGTCAGTAGGCATTGACATTATGTAGTGCAAGTATTGATTTAATAAAAATACAGGAAGAACTTTGACAAATAGAAACAGAGATTACATGCCTTTATCCTTACATTGAAGTCTGGCTGGCACTCTGACTATTACAACCAACTGTGGGTTCTCCATAGGGAACAGAGGTAACATAAATACATTAAATCTGTGGGTCATATTTTAAAGAACAATTGGTTTTGCCAGTAGTTTTCATTTACTGTCTTTCCAAGCATTTTAGCAAAGGTACTTTAAAATAAGTTAACAAATTTGAGAAATGATAGGCACCCTCTTCTCTCTTCTCATCCCATGCTAATAGATTTGCTGAAGAGCCAAAAAAAAAAAAAAAACCAGAAAACAAATAAACCAAGGACCGAAAACTGTTAGCAAAAGTAATTAAATTGCAAAACATAAAGTTAGATTGTGAATCAATTGCAGTTAACTTTCAGCTATATGAGTAGCAGTACTTCTTTTATTGAATATATAGAACATGGATAGTGGCTTTTGAGATAAAAGTTCTCTGAATGGTTAAAAAAAATTGTGCAACACGTTTTTAAAAATTAAAATTGTTATCTCCATTGTATTATCTGTATGGTACAGGTTTCCCTTTCCTGTGAAACTTTCTTATTTGTATTTTCACAAAATCCATTATGATAGGTGAGATTATTTAGAAAGCACAAACATTTGACAAATGAACATCCTCCATCAGAATTTTAGAAGTGAAACTTATATCTATAACTTCTCATTCAGAATCTGAATCTTTTCATTTATCATTTATCATTCTCCTGCTAATCTAACTGCTAATACAGTTTCTGTTTATATTTCACCTCGTCTAGAATAACAAAACCCACTTAGGAGCAGACCTATATTCTAGAATAAAATTTTTAATTGTTGAAGGACTACTGAGTTAATAAATAAAAGTAACAAATATGCATGAATATACAAAGATACACAATTTGAAATACTCAGAATCACATTTTGTATAATTGACCAAAAGAACGGTCTACTTTTGAAGTAATGAGGACACCATGCATTGAGAAATTATCTGAGAAATAGGAAGAAACCCACAAATTTAATATTTTGATTTAGAAACTATATCTCAATAAGAAAACTTTTGTAGTTCTTAAGAAATGTGTACTGAAGTATACAGAGGTTAACATGACAGCACAGCTGGGGTTTTGCTTTTATAAAATCACCAAATCTGTCTTTAATTAAATGTTTTTTTCACTTTGATATATTTCTATTCGCCATTAATTCTTTCTTTAAACAGTCTTTCTTTTTGACATAGTAATTATAGTGAGCAAAAAAATCTGTCTTTGCGGAAATATATACATACACTGTTCTGAATTTTTTTAAGAGCGGGGTCCTAGATTTTAAAGTCAACAGATCACATATTTTGATATCAGACAGCTAAACATGTAACAATTTATTTTAAAGCATTAAGAATTGTATTTCCTTCAAAAATATTTTTTAGCTTGGTTTTTTATTTAGCAAACCCACAGGAAAGTCCTTTTGCTATTATTCCCTGTGATATTTCTTGGTCACTAAATTTATAAAGAAAAATTGTACCAACATTTTCATCAATAACTTTTCATTAAAAGTAATACAGTAAAATATAATTTAAAAAAGGTTTCCACTAGTAAAGCAGGAAAAGAAAACTACAGATTTAAATTTTTTGTTTATAATAAAATTTTATATGTATATCTAAGCACTTCCTGACCAAATGTTCAATATATATCTTTTGTGTTAAGTGTTACATAGATGAGAAATTGGGTAAAATTGCAGAATATAAAGTTCTGGATCAAACAAGAAACTAATCTCTTTTCAACCTTATTATTTGAAGTAAATAATATCCGAAACAGTCTGCCAGTCTATAAATTATAAATATATGGGCAGCAACCATCACCCAATGATCAGGCTTTGTAGAGTGAAGTTTGGGATGTTATAGAGAACTATGGCCCATTCTCAACACAGCTGACTTACGGATTTACTACTTTCTTTTTGAGAAGTTAGATGCCTTTCATGTGATCCTAAGGGATTGTTTACTGAAATAAAATAACATATTCTAACAGTTACTTACCAATTGCTTTAAGAAAACCATGTTATTTCTAAACTGTTTTCCAGAGAAAAATAACCGCTCTTTTCATAAAGAAAGTTAATGGGGTTATAAGAAACATTTTTTTGCTTTGCTGCCATATAATTCCTGAACACCTATTGTACAGGATAATCCCTAGAATTAAGCCTAACCTCCACCCCATTTCTATTCCCACCTTCACAATTTTGGAATACTGTATCATAGTGCTAGATTTACATACTAACTCTACTATATAGAAAGTGCTCAGTAATAACTCACATAATTAATTTTATAAAGAGTCTCCCTTTCTGGCCTTTAACATTATGTGTTCAAAAGTGACCTCATTTTTTGGAACTATCCCAAACTCTAACACTGGAAGAAGCACAGCAGATTGGCTATTTTGACACTGGTTAATATCAGAGGCTAATTACAGAGAGTCAAATCTAGGTACCTCCATTCATTTTTATCTACCTGACAAAAGAACAACATAATATATGTAATATTACTTTTGACATACACATGAATGTGTGTAGTGCCTGAGCCCAATGTGATTGTCTGTTGAACTCTTATAATTCATATACCTTGGCAGGCATAATCTTCACATGTGACCAGTTGCCAAGATTAATTAATTAATTAATATTTTATTAAAAATTTATTTCTATTGAGTTAACATTGATTTATAACATTATATAAGCTTTATATGTACATTATTTTTCTACTTCTGTGTAAGGTACAGCATGCTCACCACCAAAATCTTAGTTTCTATCTGTCACCATACAGTTGATCCCCTTTACCCATTTTGCCCATGCCTGCCTTTTCCCTCTGGTAACCACTCACTCTGTTCTCTGAATCTATGTGTTTATTTATTTATTTTTTTGATTTGGTTTGTCCATTTATTTCAGATATTTTGGTTGCTTATTTTTATATTCCACATGGGAGTGAAATCACATGATATTTGTGTTGCTCTGTCTGACTCATTTCACTTAACATAATAACCTCAAGGTCCATCCATGTTGTCACAGATGGTAAGATGTCATCTTTTTATGGCTGAACAACCATCACATCATCTTCTTTATCCATTCATCTATTGATGGATACTTAAGTTGTTTCCATGTCTTGGCTATGGTAAATAATACTGTGATGAACATAGGAGTGCATGTATCTTTTCAAATTAGTGTTTTTGTGTTATTTTGATAAATACCCAGAAGTGGGACAGCTAGGTCATATGGGAGATATCAATGTTCCTGTTAAAACCTTGCTCATGGAAGATTTGGAATGAGAAGACTACCTCCTTATGGAGCACATACATCTGGAGATAGTTGTGTAACCATAGAAGGAAATGTCTGATCTAATTTAAGCATAGCCACAACTTCTTGTAGTCTCAGGGCAGTTTGTAGGATAAGCTCAGTGTGACTTTATTCAACATCCTAACCAAGTGGCCAACACCATTGGTTAATTCATTAATATTTTCAGTTTTTGCCATCTATGAGGTAAATACCTTAGAGTGATAAATTACCATTTAAATCAATTATCTTAATGCTACTGCATGCAAATCTGACTTTACACAAAAATAGCACTGTAGGTGACACTCAGTAAGTTGCTGTTAAATGAATGGATGAGAATGTTGCAGGAGGTTAACAATAACAGCACAAGCAGCTTTTGATTTTAAGAGTGTAAAGTTTTTGCTTTTGTGTTTTAAAACAGGGAATTAAAAAAATAACTTCATTATTTTCTACCTTCCAAGTAATCTGATTTGCAACCTGATCTGAGTGCTCAGGATGTGGCAGCAGAAAAACAGACTGTTCTGACCCACCAGCAGTATGTTTTGAGTGGTACTTATGAGAGTCGATAGAAAAAAATAATAAAAATAACTTTTTAAAGTAGCTCTTCAATTTTATTTTCACCAACAACTGGACTACAAAATATGTCAGTGGAAAGGTACTGTGCTTTACATTTGTCCAGCTCAGTACATTGTGTTGTTCATATGACTTCAGTGAGAGGAAAGAGCTGATCATAAATAGTCACTGAATTCTTTAAAAAATATTATAGTTCTAGAATTCTGCCCTGTTGGAGTCTTATAACTCCAGATACAATAGCTGGAAGAATTCTCTGAGTAAGATAATTTGAAGAATACTCTAAGATAACTTGATGCAGAATCCCAAATCCTGCTCTAATATTTGCAGAATTGTTCACCACAATTATATTTTTGTAATATTTTTCCCAAGAGCAATGTATAACCCATCCTGTTCTTAAATAGTCAAATCCCAAACTGTGCTGTGTGGCAGATATCCATAAATTAGCAGAGTGGTTTCAAAATGTTTCCACATTTTTTCTTGATAAATTGGATTGAGGTGTCTCTCAATCTAAACACTCACCTATGAAATCAGTGGACCTTAATCTGTCTTTAACTATCTGATCTACTATGTTTTACCTAACCAAAAAAAGTGTCAAGATTAATTCAAGATTTTTCAAAGAATATATTGATCTATCCTTAATCTTGGATTTCACAGATGGGAATCATTTATATTTAGATTGCTTCTATGATCTTCTATTGATTGAAGGCTTCAAATATGCTTTCAGAATTCTTATCAAAGTAGCATTAAGGAAATCAAATGGGCCAGAAACAGCTCTCTTGACACAGAACATTCTTATCTTTAAGGTGTAAAATAAAATCGGATTCTTGGGTCTATTTCACAGCTAACGTATCCAGAATTCAATATGTAGTAGTCTTAATCAATACTAAAATCAATATTTTAAGAGCCCTTTTGTGCCTTCTGCAATTCTTACCTTGAAAATGATCTAGATTATCCTACCATGCTTTAGGTAAAGTGCAGAGGGCTTTATGTGATATGTGAGAGAAAAGCCCTCTTTACAGAGACCTCTTTGAACACTGATGACGACTGTAGTCATTGGACTGATCAGTCTCCTACTCTACCTAGCATCACATTTGGAATGGCCAGCCCATAACCTTCAGGTCCTCTCATCTTTAATAGCCTGTGTCCCCAGTCAAAATACAGTTATCTATTCCCCAGCTCGCCACACCTATTATCAATCCTCATGCTGTTGAGTGCTTTTTCTTGGATTCTTCTTTCTATTGTCACTTCCAAAACGCTACCAATTAACTGTCAATTAATTTTTGTATACCTTCAGCCTCGTAAAACTCTTCCTCTCCTTCTCTGCTTTTCCCGAGACTTATGACTACGCCTACCCCTCTTCCCAAAGTCGCTTCTTCTCTGGTAGCTTTCTCAAATAGTCATTTCAGTTCTTTCATACCTCATAACCCTTAGGTTTTGCTCATTTTCCTCCATCCTCTTTGCCACTTTCAATTATTTACCCAGTTGTATAAAAAAATTCCTTCTTGTCCATGTTCATTCTATTTGCCTATTCCACCCATAACTTACCCTCATTTCTGGCATCTTACAACCTCTCAATCTCTACCCACCACACATCTCTATTAAGGACTCTATATTTTTCCATTGCCTTTTCCTGCAAAATGTCAACTTTTGAGTAATCAAAACAGCCATTTTCTATACCTGAGATAATCAAAATTACTGGACAGGAAACTGTAGATGGTGTTCACTAAATTTTTTTAAAGGCTAGCTACCTTATTTGAAGCTCTCAGCTATGGTCTATTCATTTCCCTATTCTTAGCATCTACAGTTTTCCCCTCTTACCATCGATCCTGTATTTTTTCCTCTCTTCTCACATTCCCCAAAGACCATGATTATCCTGCTGAGTTTTAGCTTAAAATGTTACCTTTTTCAAAGGAAACAAATTCTTATGTTTGAGTTCCCTCACCCCTTGTACTTTCCAACAAACAAATATCCCCAGCTTTTCTTACTGGCTTTTTCCTGGTATCAAATGTTGTGTGTTTTGATATTAATCTGACCTTCTTTTCTCCTCCAGGAACCTAAATAATTAGTTTAGAAGTCCCCAGTCTATGATGAAAATCAACTCTCTCTGCTGTCATTTGGGGACGGGTACTTTTGCAAAGTACAGCAAAAATAAAATAATATAAAGATAAAAATTTTTAAAAAGGCATATATAATACAAGCCGAATGCTTATCCTCTTGGTTGTGGTGACAATATCAAATTACTATAATTACTAGATTGTGTTTTTCCTTAAAATTGTTAACTTCTACACATATTTAGACACAATAAAATTTCACATTTTATCAAAAATGTTTTAAACTAAAAAATAATCTTTACTTCCTAGGTACATTCCCATTTTTTTACATAGTCCTCTCAGTTTAGCTTCTCAAAAAAAAAAGCTCTCCTCACTGGAAATCTGAGACAGAGAGAGCTGGCCTGCCCCAGTAGGTAAAGTGGTTTTATTTTCACAGTTACATGTGCAAATTACCACCTGGTGCAAAATCTGACTTCCTGAGGAACATATGTGTCATAGCTACTCTGTGTTTCTTTCCCCTCTCCCTCTTCCCCATATATTAGGGGAATGTGAAGAAATTTAAAGTTGACTTCATTTCCCCAAATGTGGGATTGAAACTTAAAAAAAAAAAAAGCATCTATCTGAGAATTCTTTTTGAAGTGGCACAGATATCGTATCATTGGAACTATAGAGAAGGCTGTATCATTACATGACTCTGCAAATACTGAACAGGACTATAGGAGGGGAGAACAAATCTCACTCCATATTGGATCTGTTTCTTCTACTTTAACGCTTGTATTCTATTGCTTTTGCTACAAGTTAACCATTAAAGGGATGTGTATAGCTTAAACTATACATAATGGCCCATTCCCAGGAACTCTGCCTCCTATGCAATGAGGGTTAAGCTAAAATGCCTACGTTTAAGCTCACAGGAAACATCCTGACCAGACCCACCTGTGGAAAGAAGAAATTAACACATTCCCTCCAGAGTCTGGCTGGATCCAGGAAATATTTGCAACAATTTATCACCGTTTTATTTTACCTCCTCACCTTCCCCTCTTTGTTCTATAAAAGAAACTAGCATCCAAACCCAGGCAAGATGGTTCTTTGGGACACTAGTCCACCCTTTTCTTTAGCCTGCTGGCTTTCTGAATAAAGTCACTACCCCTTGCCCAAACACCTCATTGCTCAATTGATTGGACTGTTGTGCAGTGAACAGTATGAGCTTGGAGTCAGTAACAGTACTATATAGCCATAACAACTACACATACTTACGGAAGTATAGTTGTGGAATAGAATATACTAGTTATCAATCATGACTGCCAAAAAATAAAGTATATAGCTAACTATACATGTGTTATTTTGATCATATCCACATATTTCTTTAACAAACACATATATATAAAATGAAAAGAAATAAATTTTAGATATTTGAGTTATAAAAAATTGTCATGTTTCTTAATTATCTTTTCTTAACTATCACTTAGATAGTATAAATTTGTTTCATTAGTTTGATACTGTAAAATATACCAGCCATTTCTAATCATATATATTTTACGTAAGATTTTAATTCCTTATACATGAATCTCTTCATGCAAAAATTGCTCTTTGTTAGTTTTGCTAGCCTGAGAAAAAGCAAAAATCATTAGCTACTAAGAAAACATAAGAAAAAATGGTAAAATAATATGGATTCTTTCAATATTTGGGATAGGAAACAATAATAGAAACAGTTATAGTGTAAATTATAGTGTAAGCTATAAAAGTACAAACCTTGAAAACTGGGAAGCACGATGTCTGGTGGTATAGAGTTTTGCTCAGTAAATGTTTTTCTCCCACAGAAGTTACTCTTCTAGCAATGCGTTTACATAAATGGATCAGTGTTAATGAGTACCTAACTGAGATGAAGCATTTCTACTAAGATCACTCATTTTCCTTGGAATTTAAAGTCAAAATCATCTAACAAATGAGAATAGATCAGCAACAAAAATACTTCTGGTAGGTTACATTTTGTTAACTGAATATACCCAAAACATCACATTTTAAAAATTCCTTAGGAAAGAGGAGTACATCTTTTAAATTTATATGAGGACTATGTAGAATAATAGCACATCTAATTATTGGACAGTGCTCTAGAAAAACAAAAGAGCCAACACACCCCCGTGTACTTAATTTACTTTAAGAAGTAGCTTACACATTGGGAAAATCAAATTACAAATGAATATTGAAAATGGCCCTATTAAGAAGAGAGTTAAACAGATTAGTACTACAGAAAAATAAAATTAATTAAAGTGAAACAATTTAAGATCATTGTCTATTCTATTACAAATTTCAAATGGCTGTAAATGTAGAGAATATATACAAATTGTACAACGTGTGAAATATTTAAAGGAAGAAAATAAAAACAAACACATATTGTATGATGGATCTCTCAACCTTATCTTAAGGATGGTCATATGAAGGCTATCTGATGCTTACTGTACACTTAATTTCACTAAGTCAGCAGTTACTTTCATGAAGTTAGCACTATGATGTTAATTTAATGAAATATGATTGATTTTCTTCTGAATTTTTTGCAAATCTTGTCTAGAAAATTCAAAATTTTAAATTAATTTTTAATAAAAAAGTTTTAATATTCCTTTTATTGTCTCATTTACAGTAAAAAAATTATAATCAAGAAAACAGTTGTTAAGTGGCTAGTGTATGTTTGTATGTATGTGTAGAGAAAGAAGGTGAAAAATCAAACCAATTAGTGATATTTTGTCAATTCTGAGTAGCTCCTGTGAACTAATTTCAAATGATAGTTCCCTAACACTGTTTTTTGGAGAGGATTGGGGAATATTTCATTTCAGAAATAACATAATGCTATTTATAGTCTCATCTTTATCTTACCAGTTTCATGTCAATCTTTTGCTTGCTCCCTTTCTTTTGTGTAACTGCTGTCTCATTAAATTTGTAATACGTTACATGCTCCAATAAGTACAAATTTAGTTATCTCTGCATCTTGAGATTCAGATAGTAAAACTATTCTAGTTTTTATTACTATGTAGTCCATTTCCTCAGCATACAAAATCAATCACATGGATTTATGCTTTTTGAAGGGCAAAAATATACCATACAAAGGAATAGTGAAATGTACCCAGTCTTAGTAAGAACAGATATTTTACTTTGGAGACTTCATGTCAGAAATTTGTTTTCTTTTTTAATTCATGTAAATAATAAACACACTTAAAACAGAGAGAGGACCACTTCAGTGTACAATCTCTGGTAACTGAACTATAAAAGCAAATAAAGCAGAGGATGTTTAAACTCATTATACATTCTGTAGATTGTTTTCCCATAGACAGTATCTTATAGATATTATATAATCAATAAATGTCTATTGAATTGCATTAAAATTACCAAGTAAGAATATGACATATTTTTCCATTCTATTCATATATCATCCAGAAATAATTTTGTACTAATCCTCAGGTAAGCAAAATCTATTAGACTGTCTCCCAGACATAAAATGCACAATCTATTTTAGTGGTCTTTTGCTAATATATTTTAAGTATACCCCCCCCAAAATAATATGTATTGTTATATCTTCCATTTTCTGTATGTTCTATGGGAAAAAATCCACTCCAACATTTTTGGTCTCACAGTCATGAAATTTGTTAAATTCACAAGTGTTTGGCATCTCAACCAATTTTTTTTTGGCTTAAAATATTGAAAATTGTAGTGTTTGTAGTGTGGTAAAAATATTTAAAATTTGTCATATATATTGGCATGGAACATTAAATTGCTTAGTAATATATATATATATTTCCAAATCTTTGAGCAATTATTTTGTGAAGTAACAAAACTAACGTGAAATCAAAAGTCATTCACTAACCAAAAGTTTTCACCATGTACGGACCTTAAAAACTTGTCTATTGGGGAAATGCCTAACTTCAAAAGAGAATTCTAGAGTTCTACATTAATCAGTTTCTAAAAATTTGTCTTAGCTTTTCAACTAAAAGAAAGGAAATAGGGCAAATAAACTCTGAAGTATATTTTATGTATAAAATTCAATAATACTTTTACTTTGGAAATAAAATAGTACAATTTTTTAAAAAGTGAAACACAGGGAAGCCAATTATCACACACATACATGCCAAATGGAAAAGAAATTACAAGTAAAACACTATTTTAATAAGTGATTTCTCTAAACCTTTATTGATAAAAATAAATAAGAATATAATAAAACTAAAGGTAATATTAACAGATGGTAAAATAGAATGTGTTAGAGGCCATTACATCTAGATAAATTGCACAATGTCTTTTCAAAACATCCCCAGCCTCTATTCATCATTTTTAGTCTAGAAAGGTCATGTGCAGCCAGCACATTCCACCATTTGCCAGAAGTCAACAGGGGAGACTTCCAAGAGAAAAGAAAGCTGACTTCTGAAAAAACTGCTAAGATGAAAATAATGCTTCTTCATTATCTTTTAGTAGTGACCATCAGAGTTACATCATGCATTGGCATGTTATCTAGCTACCTGGGCCAGATGAGCCAGTCAAGTTTGAAACACTAATTTAGCTGAGTGAATTTGTGTCAGTGATGCTCTGGAAGGAATGGTGCTGGTTCACTGTCTTGGCAAATCCCTTGGAAAGAAACCATTAAGAACATGATTTTGGGTATGAAGTCAGTAAAATAGGACTTCAAATCTTAGTGAATTAACCACACCTTATGCCATCTGATGAAACCTAATAAATGAGAAAAATATATTATTATTGCAACCTCCCAAAAAAGAAAATAAACAAGAGTTGGCAAAGTTGCTAGCAACCCAAGAAACATTTGAGTAAGATCTGATCTAATGGAAAAATGGCACGATTTCAGATTCACTAGTTGGACACCTTCCAGAACTAAGTATGCATTATAATGCTTCATCAATTCAGGTAATAGTGCATCAAGATATTTGGCAGACCACCTGAAGTGTTGAAAATAGTTATGTATCAGAAGTATTATAAGAATTACATAAACTGATATATGCAGAAGGACCCTTAAAAGCAATGTCATTTTTGTATAAATTTGATTTTTCTTATCACCAAAAACCACCTATCAAATATTGGTTCTATGTAGAATACAAAGTTAGGCTCAGGATTCTTCAGTGCTCATGGTATTGCCTCCACCACACACTCACACACTCACACAAACAGTTTTTTCTCCAGAGACCACCCACATGTTCTAAGCAGGACTCATTTTTCTCTAGACCCGCAGCAGAGCTATCGTAACTGCTGTTTTCTTGAACACATCTTGTAGTGGTCACATTTAGTTTATACCTTTATTTGGGGTGGGCGTGTGATTAGGGCAGCAGGGACGTGGGTGAGACTATCTTTCTCTCTTACCTCTTTAACAATAGCTTATCTGCGTATAGAATTCTAGATTGAAAATCACTTTCTTCACTTTATTTGAAGATTTGACCCCATTCCTTCTAGCATCTAGTGAATTTGTATCTCCAAATATGTGTTTAATTTCTTTAGTGAGAAGATGAGGTATTTTACACAGGGGTAAGTGAAAACTGCTCAATTCTGTGTGTGTGTGTGTGTGTGTGTGTGTGTGTGTGTGTGTGTGTGTGTGTGTACTGGATATGAGAGATGGGTTATGGGTAATAACTCTTACAATTGTCACACTGACCTTAAACTAAGTGTCCTTCCTGTGTTAGCCCTACTGGTCAATTCTGCATTATGCCTTCCAGCTCCAACTCCAAATGTCTCAGTGGCTTCACAGTAAAGACTGGCTCTCACTTCTTTTGCAGGCCCTTGTGTAACATATTCCAGGATTTCCTCTCTTTGTGCCATCCTTCATTCTACTCCCTTTGGTTTTTAATCATTTAAAATTTTTGAGAACTTTCCCCTCTAGATAACAGTCCTCTGCTCTCGTTCCTCTCTGTTTTATAGACACATTTTTTTTTCCACTTTGATTCTTTAATTGTGCTGGAGCCTTAGGAGGGACAGAAGGCCCACCTCTATGTCTTATCTATTTTCTAGAAACAGAAATTTTTACTTTACAATGCATCCTTTCTGTTAACCCTGAATATAAAAGGACTTATGAAACTCAAATTCATAACTGTATATTCTTTCTGGACTGACTGGTTTGTTCCAATGAGCTGTTAATCAGTTCAAGTACCAGTAGGTCATTGATTAAATTAGTTTATCTTTGTAGCATATTTTTCAATCTTTAAGTAACCCTACCCCCATAGTTCTCCTAAATAGCTTGTATTTCACACACTTATATTTAAAAATAAATTTAGAATCACTTTGTCAAGTCTCTCTCCCATTCAAAAAATTATGTTGGGCTTTGTTGTAATTGATTTAATTCCTATACTAATTTGTGTTTTTCATTTTTCAACATCAGTTACCTCATATCTCCAGCCTCCAGTCTCACCTTCTTTGAAAATATAGTCTACTTGGCATCCAGAATCATCATTTTATGATTCAAACTTATCATGGAAGTCCCCTGCTTGAACTTCTCTTGGAGATCTAGAGAATCTTCATGAAGTCCAAACTCCTTGGCCTGGTATTAACGGCCTGTTGTGATCTGTCCTCTGCTACCATTTCACCATTGTCTCTCGCCCCTCTTCTAGGTATTCCATACTTGAAGCCGATCAAAACTGTCATAGTACCTTTACTCAACATGATTGCATCTATTTACATAATATTCTCTCCTGGTATAATTTCTTTCATTCTATAGCTTTTCTGACTTTATTCATACTTCAAAACTTGGCTCAAACATCACTTCCTCAGGAAAGACTTGTTTGAACTCTCCATGGAAAGAATTAAAAGCTTTCCCCCATAGGGCTTAGTCCATAACTCTTAAAAGTGTTTAATACTCAACTGTAATTATGTGTTTGTATGTTTGTGTCCTCACTAGACTGTGAGCCCCTAGAGGTCAAGGACTGTATTCACAAAGCAAACACTTAAATGCATGTTTACAAAATAGAAGGAAGTGAACAAGAAAGGAAAAAAAAAGGAACGAGGGAGGGAGGGAAGGAATGAGGTAGTCCCCAGTTTAAAAATAACTGGCACATTTTACTAAATGAGAACTTTAGGATTATTATATATTTTTGCAAATTCTTTTTTTGTAGACAACCGGATGGATATTCTGATTCGAAGAGAACCCTTATCATGTACCTGTAATGAAATAAATTTGCATACAGATTTTGTTTGTAATTTCGGTAATTATTAATTCCAGAATATCTGTCATCCTTGGTCACACCCCAGTTACATGATCAATATCCATATAAACATTGTCATCACTGTACCTTGTCATTATTCAAGCTTGTAGTTACCAAAATTTACTTCTCTGAAGGCATCTATCTAGTTTTCATTCTTCATTGTTTTACTCTCACTGAACTTTGTTTTTAATTGTTTGAGATGAGTAGCCTTTGAAAAGTTCTAGTTTCTTCCACTATCTACTCTCTGCTCATCATCGCTTCCTTCCTTATCCAGTCTGACACAAAAATCTATTATTTCAACCAATATCTTATGAAAATTGTTAATTATCTTATCTGCTGTATTCTAATATTAATATCCTGTTTTAAGATGAACTAACTATCCACATTCTTACTCCTATATATGAGCTTCTAGATATTGCTGGAGAGATCCCCACTAGCTCATGGTGTTAGCATCAACTGGGTAACATCAACACTGCTTAGTGAGATTGGCACGTTCCTGGATAGCACATACCTGATTCTCAAACCTTCCCAAGCCTCCCGAAGTCTACCATACCTTGCCTGTTCACCTCATCCCAAGAAAATATTTAACTTCCAATTTTACTGAAAAAAAATACTGTCATTTACAAACATGTTTATGTCCTTTCTCCTTATTCTAGAGCATGATGTGTCTCTTTTTCTATATTTTTCCTTTTCTTTACCTTACAATATACTCAGAGCCCTTGCTTCATTAATTATCCCTTCTCTTCCTTCTCAGACTCTTCCCTATATTTTCTCTCATCAGCACTTAAGCATGCTTAAATCTCTCCTATATGTATTTAAAAAATTGTACATTGCTCCTATATTTCACTCCATTCACTTTAATAACATCTACTTCTCTTCTCGCATATACTAAAAACTTGTTAACACAGTCTTCACTTTTTCCCTTTATATTCAACTTTTAAACATTTTGGAACCTGGTGTCTCTTGTCTGTCAAATGAAAACATTTATGACAAAATTGGCATATATCTCTGTTGCTATCCAATGAGCAATCTGCAAATCACGTTTGCTTGATCCTTGCATATTTATCAGGTTTCAGCTGTTCCTTCTTGACACTCTGTTTTCTCTCTTTCTGATAGGCAATGTTCCTTATTGTTTCTGTTTACACCCATTTTGCTGGTCAATTATATTCAGTCTCCTTAAGCTATACACTCTCTGCTCTCTCTAGGATTGAAATTACCCAGCTTCCACTGTACACACTCTCCTGAAAGACCCTTCCACTTCCATAACTACAACTATAACTTAGAGTCAGAGAACTCTAATACCCTGACTTCTACTGAGGACAACTCTCTTAATTTAAAAACCCACAACCCAGTCATTCTGCAGATGCCCAAAACTGTATCTCCCACCTGCCATATCTCACTTGAATTCTCTGCAGGGACTAAAATACATTGAGCTTCAAAGTAGCCTTTCATCAGGGTAATTCCAGTCTTACTCTGTTCCCTCACCCTCCATATTCAGTTAGTACCTACATTCTATCAATCTCCCTCAGTAAAAGTTCTTAAATTGCAAATTCCCTAATTCAGAAAATCTTCATCTTTCACCTGGGTTATTTAAAAACTTCCTAAATTATTTCCATCTCTCTAGATTTGCCCTCCTGTACCCTGCAACTAGAGTTTTCTTTACAAAATACAAATATGAGGATGTCACTTTTCCCGTTGGAAATCTTCGAAGATGTGCCAATAAATTTAGTTAAAGAGCAAGATCTTAAGTTTAGCAATATATAGCCCTTATGATCTGGCCATTGCTTACTTCCCATGCCTCATCTACATCCCTTTCTCTTAGCATTCAAATCATTTACTTCTGTTCATCATATTTAATTACCTTGTGATTCTCTCTTCCTGTCTCCATTAAAATATAAACTTGATGGGGAACATAGTATCTGTCTTAGTATCTCAAAGTCTTTGGCATACTGTTAACTATAATAAATGTGTTAAATGATTGGAGAATGATGAGTGAAATTAACTACCTGTTAATCTTAATTCAGTTTCATGTTTATATAAATAAATACCACAGAAAGATTGCAATACAGGTGTTACTCTAAAAATAATTGCATTGGGAAGAGGGTATAGCTCAGTGGTAGAGCGTGTTCTTAGCATGCATGAGGTCCTGGGTTCAATCCCCAGTACCTCCATTAATAAACAAACAAACAAACAAACAAACTTAATTACCTCTCCCTTAAAAAATTTAAAAATATATAATTGCATGGTTTTAAAAATCTGAATGATTTCAGATAGTTATTTTCCTATTAATTCCAGTAGTCACTAATTGAAATCTATGTTTCTTTGTTGTTTGAGTAACAATAATGTAACTGTGGCTTACATAATGAGTATGTAAAATGAACTAGTGATTAAATTTCGATTATACACAAGTATATGAAAATAGTTTTAGTGACTTTATGGTCATTTTCATATGTTCTATAATCATAACATTGTTATTAAACAGAAAGGCTTGGTTTCTATTTTCTGAATGCCTGTTATGCTTGCAGAATTTTCAAAATATTTCAGGATTGGCAATATTCTTTTTATGGTGGAGAAGACTATTTTGAGTTTTTGAAACTGTTTTGAATTAACCAAAAATATTGTTCTCCTTTTATGGATGCAACAACATAAATCCCACTGTGTTTAAGGAGTTCCAGAACCTTTATCAACTTGAGCTAATGGGCTAACCCTCTAACAGACACCCAGACTGAGCCAAAATTGACTCTGAAAAACTGTAGATTTGAATGTATTCCTATTGAGTTGGCATGAGTTAAACTCAATAGAATCCAGTATTTCTGACAAGTTCTAAATGGAGGAGTCCAAAAGGTCACTATCATTATCATCTAGGCTTTCACCCAGCATTCAGACTCACAAGTCACTGTCATGTTTTCTGCTAAATTCAGCATCGATTCTGGACTCCACATTATTCCATTCCTCTCATGTATTTATGTAGTATGAGAGTTTATAGACGAGAATATTTTTGTATTATGCTCAGTAGTTTATTTAGAAAGAAAAACATGCATTTTTTAAGACTATCAAGAGTGAAAAGGTTTAATATGTCTACCTCTGTAGTTACATCTCTGTAACCCCTTTTCCTAATGCTCTTCAAAAAGAATCACCATTTCCTGAAGGAAATACGTATATTCAAGGGCCCAATTTCTGTGTTGCAAGAAGAGAATGAGAGAAATCGTAAAGCATTTAGAATTAAATCTTAAGTGAAAATATCTACAAAACATTTTTTTAAAGCAGCAGCTGAGAGTAAATACAAGAAAATATTTTTCCCCTGTAGCATTCTCAAGATTCCTAGAGATGCACTCAATACCACAAAGTTCTAAGTATTTTAGAACTTCTATTACTCATCAAACAAATTTATAGATAACCACGCTTTCAAAGGAAATGTTATGGAATGGACTGTGTGCTCCCAAAATTCATTTTGAAGCACTAATCCCCAATGTGATAGATAGTATTTGGAGATGAAGCCTTTGGGAGGTAATTAGGCCATGAGGGTAGAGTCCTTATGACCAGATGAGTGCTCTTATATCAAGAGACCAGAGCTCGCTCGCTCTCTCTCTCTCTGCCATATGAAGATACAGTAAGAACAATGCCATCTGGAAACAAGGAAAAGGGCCCTCACCAGACATCAGATCTGCCAGCATTTTCATCTTGGACTTCCCAGCCTCCAGAAGTGTGAGAAATATATGCCTTGTTTAAGCCACTCAGGCTACAGCATTTTGTTACAGCAACCCAAGCTGACTAGGATGTGGTGGTACTGGTTTTACTGTTAAATGTTAACTTGCAGAGTCATATTCATTTAGCAAGTTCAAATAAATAAGTTAGTTAAATATATGGAAAAAACAGTCATACCTTTTAAAAGATTCAACTATCGTGTTTTCAGTGAGAATTCACAGTGAAACCACTGCTGAGTGGTATGTAGTAAACCTGGCATTAAGTGAATGGTATGTATTAGTGTGGAATATGTGTATTTTTAAGTATATACAAAAAATATTTGAATTTTGTGGTCAAATAGACTTGTCTCCTAGGGCATGTCAGAGAATGGAGAGCAAATTCAAATCCAGAATCTGGACTAGGGAAGTCTACAAGACTTGCAAGATCAGAACTTAACACAGAGTAAAACTGTCATTGCTGGACTAATGGAGAAATTGGAGATTCAACAGATGAGTGGTAGACAAATTTGAAAGCAGACTCAACACCAGTAGCTCAGAGAGATGAAAACCTAGCATCTAAGGGGACCATAAGACCCAGACACTTCCAGGTGCAGTGGGACCAGTGACCAGCTTCTTACCCTCAGGGAGGTTCACTGCTTCTGTACGACTGGAGAGCACAGAGATGCTTAGAAGTTCATATTATTCATATGTCACCAATTATTTTTCATTTGGATTTACTCTCTTCTCCCATTCCTTCTGCTCCATTCATATTCTAAACCTATATTAATTCCTCTTTGGGTGGAAGTTACTGCTTTCTAGATGGTTCCCCTATCTTTGGATTGGCTTTTTCACCAGTGAATTCTTCTTGATGGCACCATCTGAAGTTTTCGGTCTTAAATTGTCTTCCTCACCATCTCCCTCACACCTTTGACTTGTCTCTTTCAAAGTCAGTTGGTGTGCGACGAGACTTCAATTTTTATACTACCCAAACCAGATACCATTTGGGGTAAAAAACAAAGGAAAATATAATCATATATGCTATCCCCTACTACTTTTTTTCTTTAATTTGAATAATTTTTGCATCTCATGTTATAAACCTATTTATGTCTCAATCATCCTGTAAAAATCAATCAATAAATAAAAGTAACAACAAAAATAAAATTATAAAGAACTTCTTCACTCAAATTCCCATTGACAAACCATTCTCTTTCTACTCCTCTGACAAACCTATGATAAATGCTGCTCCTACTGTCTACATTTCCCTATTTTCCACTCACTGTCTTAGCCCACACTCTACTTTTTGTGGCCATTGTCTCTTCTTGCCAAAGTCCACATCAGTATCCTCCGTCATATAACAAATTTACATTTTGCAGTCTATATTTACTTTTAACATCCTTATTACTTTTCACATTAAAAATTTTTGACTTTCTGAAACTTTCTACTCCTTCAGTTTTCAAGACATCCACACTATCATGCTACTTCTTCTAGCCTCATTAATCGATTTTTATCATTATTGTTGTCGTCCTTTACTGAAAATTCATTTTCCCTAACTAACTCCTTTCATCTTGTCCGTGCAAAAGATCTTCCTGTAAAGCACATCTTCCCTATTCAATTTTTAAAAAAATTTTATTGGAGTATGCTTGCTCTCTATATCTGTAAGTCTGTTCCTGTTTTGTTATACACATTCACTTGCTTTTTTTTAAGATTCCATATATACATGATAATATGAGTATTTGACTTTTTCATTTACTTGCTTTTTTTTTAGATTCCATATATACATGATAATATGAGTATTTGACTTTTTCATTTACTTGCTTTTTTTTAAGATTCCATATATACATGATAATATGAGTATTTGACTTTTTCATTTACTTGCTTTTTTTTAAGATTCCATATATACATGATAATATGAATATTTGACTTTTTCTGCCTGACTTATTTCACTAAGCATAACATTCTCTAGGTCCATTCACTTTGTTGCAAATGGCAGAATTTCATTCATTTTTATGGCTGAGTAATATTCCATTGTGTATATATACCTCAACTTTATCCACTCCCTTGATGATGGACACTTAGGTTGCTTCCGTATTTCGGCTATGGTAAATAATGCTGTGAACATTGGGGTACAGGTATTTTTTCAAATGAGTGTCTTCATTTCCTCCTATACCCAGGAGTGGAATTGTTGGATCATATGGTTGTTCTGTTTTTCTGTTTTTATTTTTTTGAGGAACATCCATACTAGTTTCTATAGTGGCTGCACCAATTTACATTCCTATCAATGGTGCAAGGGTTCTCTTTTCTCCACAACCTTGCCAACGTTTGTCATTTGTGGTCTTTTTGACAATTGCCATTCTAACATGTGTGAGATGATATCTCATTGTAGTTTTCTCTGAGATTAATGATATTTAGTATCTTTTCATATGCCTGTTGGCTATCTGTATGTCTTCTTTGGAAAAATGTCTATTTAGGTCATCTATCCATTTTTAATGGGGTTGTTTGGTTCTTTGATATTGACTTGTATGAGCTGTTTGTATATTTTGGACATTACTCTTTATTGGTCACATAATTTGCAAATATTTTCTCTCAGTCAGTAGGTTGTCATTTTGTTTTTTGTTGATGGTTTCCTTCACTGTGCAAAAACTTTTAAGTTTAATTAGGTCCCATTTGTTTTATTCTTGTTTATATTTCTTTTGCCTTAGGAGACGAATCCAAAAAATTAGTGCTATGACTTATGTCAAAGAGTATTCTGCCTATGTTTCCTTCTAGAAGATTTATGTTTTCAGGTTTTAAATGTAAGTCTTTAATCCATTTTGAGTTTATTTTTGTATATAGTGTTAGAGAATGTTTTAATCTCATTCTTTTATATGGAGCTGTCCAGGTTTCCCAGAACTGCATATTAAAGAGACTGTCTTTTCTCCATTGTGTATTCATGCCTCATTTGTTGTAGGTTAATTGACTATAAATGCATGGGTTTACTTCTGGGCTCTCTATTCTGTCCCATTGATCTATGTGTCTGCTTTTTGTGCCAGTACCATGCTATTTGATTACTGTAGCTTTGCAGTATGTCTGAAGTCAGAAAGCACGATACCTCCAGCTTTGTTCTTTTTTCCTTAAGATTATTTTGACAATTCAGGGTAGCCAAAGAGAATAAATCCCTTGACTATCACAATTATAAAAATTAAGGACTAGTACTTCCACTGCCTTGAATGCTTTTATTATTCACTGTGATGAATTTCTTTGACCTTGCAACTGGCTTTTACTTTCAAAATATTTTGAGAGGTGTGTGTGCAAATGTGAGTGTATTTTTTCTTACATTTGTAATACATATTTTTACCTTTGACATCCTGATCATCTTGAATAAAAAAGAAATTTTGGGGGTTATATTTTGTTGAAACCAGCTTAAATTAATCTAAAATCTGCCAGTTAAATATCTCACAGTGCCCTTACAATGATATGTATATGCCTTACCCAATCAGCATATAAAGTATACAAGGGAAAGGCATATTTATTTTGGCTTATATACATTTTTTGAACTAAAATTTAGTTTTAGAATTTATTTACTCTTTGAAGTATCAAAACTAAAATGCACAAACTCTAATGATTGTCAAGTTGCTTATCATAATTTATGAAAATATTTTTAAAAACTGTTCATTGAAGCTAATAGAAAAAGGCTTATCTTCTTTGCAATTTAAGTGGATGATGTATTTTGAATAGAAAACTCATGATCCACTTGTCACTATGAAAGATTATGAAACAAACATGTTTCCACTGTGACATAATTGTAATATTATAAAATATGCACACCAGAATTTACTGCAAAGTATGATTCTATTTAGTTCTGAGTGGAATTAACATTCCTTTAGATAAGGACAATGCAATTTTGCATTTAAAAATAATTTCCTGCTATTTATTAACAGTATTGTCTTAATTTATAGCTATTTAAATTTACTATATAAACTTGTCCTTAAATTCATCATCTTTACTGAAACTAGGATACAATGATAAACATGGTTTGTGATACATCCCTTTTATTACATTTTGGAGATTTTATATCTATATACATATATAAATGTTCATATATGTATATATATTTCCCCAAAGACAGAAGATAAGAGCTATAAATTGGAATGTGCACAAACCTTAATTATATTTTTCAGCAAAACATTTTTTATTCAATAGAAAACAACTTTATACTTATATAAAACAATTACAAACTGGAAAAACAAAGTAGTTTTTTCCTACATCTAATAACATAGAATTTTATTCTTTCTAATAGACTTCTTTATTAATAATGAAAACTGAAAACGGGACTAAGCTGTAATATCTACAAACTGAAATGTAATTTGCAAATGACTTATCTATGCATCTAGAATGAGCTCAGAAAAAAACCCAACAACAAATAGTGTGCACAAGTCATATTTACACCACCACTTGTTTTAAAACTTCTTTAAAATATCTCATCATTTTATCATTTAGACAAAAACTTTGAAGTGGCCATGTTTGACTGTGGATTTCTTGCCCCTTTTTTTCATCTTCTCTACAATTTCACTTAACTCCTTTGCAAACTCGATCTCAGCATAGCTTTACCCCCTCTAAATAACCTTCCCTGTACTCCTGGGGATTGTATGGGAAACCCTTCCTTATGTGTCTCCACAGCACCCTCCTGCTTTATTTTAGCATTTATTTTGCTGATGCGTAATTGACTGTTTATTTCTCTGTCCTCTTCATAACACCGTATGCTCATGTACAGAAGGACTACGGTTTGTTTCTCAATATTTCTAGTACTTTACATGTATTTTTAGTTTTGCATACAGAGGAGTAAATATTTGCTAATTTTAAAATATAAGAATAAACAAATTTGCAAGATCATATATCTAGTTGATTTCACTCCACACTATTCCCAGGATATATTTATGCCATCTTAAGACATACCTAATTGAGCCCTCATAAACACATCAGGACACGACATCCAACCTAATTTCAAAATCTTATCACATGGTATAAATCAGCACCGTGTCAACCACAACACTTTGCATTATATCATCATTTCTCAAAACCAATTAAACCATTCTCTGCAGAAACAGAAAACCTCTGTTTCATTACTTTATTGAGAAGATCTGGAATTTGGCCCAAGGGGAGAGGTGGTAATAGACTATGATATCATACCTATATTGCTCAAGGTTACGGGCGCAGGGATGTTGTTTGTAAAGTGAATCTTGAGGAAAACAATCTTTTCATTCAGAATGGTGATTTAAGTTAGTCTGCAGAAGAAATATGACAAAAGGAAATACCCAAGTGCTTTGAGAAATAACAGGCAAAGATAAAACCTTCAAAGTCAAAAGCAAGTCTTGTACAAAAGAACAATAGAAAGAAAAGGCCAAGAGAAAAACAAAATCTCTTTACTTTGTTGGTAAACTTGGTAATGAGTGTTTATGAAGCTAGCATAGGCCATAAACAAAAAAAGGCAGAAGATAAATTATTAGAAAAATGGCAATAAGTTTTAATCAAACATTTTCAAGTTAAAGATAATGTAATTAACACGCAAAAATGTATCACAAAGATACAAGGAAAATGCCAACATCCAAACAGAAAATTATGCAAAGATTATGAAAGTGTTTCACGAAAGAAAAAATTAATTTCACTGATTAAAAATACAAGAAATGTTCAATCTATGAGTAATGAAAAATTATTTAACATTTTGAAATAAGATATTCCCCACTAATAATACATGTTAGTTTGGAATATTTTTTCCTATTGAAGACATGGAAAAGTGGATTCATTCACTATTGCTTGGGCTATAAATTGATATAAAGATTGACAACAATGCATCAGTTTCAAAATATTCCACGTACTTTGAAATAATCACTTAATACACGAGAGTTAGCTCTGTGAAAATGCTCAGAGCTGTGTTCAGATATTTACCTATGGCTCTCAGGATACATCAGTGAACAAAATGGACAAAGATATTCATTCTCAGGAAGCTTACATTCTAATGGAGGAGAAGAGGGTACGATACAGAATAAACAAAAAAATACTTAAATTATGTAGTATGTTAGAAAGACCATTATAAGTCTTAGGCAAACAAAACTGGAAGAGAAGAGTGATGTTAGAGAGATCAGTAAATGCAAGTGACTTGGCTAGAGGCGGGCAAGGGTTGGGCACCTGCAGAAAAAACTGGGATTATTAACGGCTTGAATGGCTCAAATGAGGTGGCAGAGTCAGTCAGTTCTGGAAGAAAAGAATCACAGCAGCGAGAGAGGTCAGCCAATGACTGTAAAAGCACTGACGCGGCTACATATCTGGCATGTTAAAAAAAAAAATTGCTAGGCGACCAATGTGGTTTTATAATGGAAGGAGAAGAATTTTCCCAGAAAATAAAGTCAAAGAAGTAACGCTTGTGGAGTGTGTATGTGTGTCGATTTTGTGGAGGAAAACAAGAACCTAACTGATGTCAAAAAGTTAGCTAATCCAAGTGGTGGTGGGATTGGACACCGAGGAAGACCTGAGGGAAAAATATTTTATCACTGAATGATAAAATAAGCTAAACAGAGAGATGAGCTGGTAGAGAACCTAGAAGTGAGACCCTGGTATATTAGAAATTTTTAAAGATATTGAATTTGTTTTTTTTTTTAATTTTTATATACAGTGGTTATCATTTGCAAATCTCTAACTTCCAAAGTTATCCCTTCCCACCCACTTTCCTACAGTAACCATAAGATTGTTTGCTATCTTGTAATAACCTTTAATGAAAAAGAATATGAAAATGAATATATATATGTATATTCATGAGTGGGACATCATGCTGTACACCAGAAATTGACACATTGTAACTGACTATATACTTCAATAAAGAAAGAAATTTTTAAAACAATTCAGTATAAAGTATCGAAATGTAGAGTAACGAAGAGGAGAGGGTATCAGGAAGGAAAGCATGGGCTGTGATGAAAGATGATATTGAAACCTTCAAGTATGAATGGCTCCAGAAGCCTTACATAGGAAAATAAGAATATTGACTTTTAAAAAGGGGAATGAAATGACTAGATACAATTGTTTTAAAATACCACTCCTTTAACTACACTGGAGAATGGTTTACAAAGGAGAAAATATAGCTAAAATGGCATTGATTTTAAACTGTTGTTGTATGACTAAGCTTGAGATAATGTAGTCTGAATCAGTGGCAGAGGGATTAAAAGCAATTTAAAGAACTGACAGCTCTTGATGGTGAACTGGATGGATGCAGAAGACAAAAGCGGAAAGAGACAAAGTGGCTCCCATGTTTCTAGTGGAGGTATTTGGGTGAGTGGAAATATCCAACATTCCAATATAGAAAAAATAAAGCAGTTTTCAGAGGAAAAAATAATAGAATTTCAGTTTTGTGCAATCTGACATTAAATTGCCCAGAGTTTACCCCCTTGGAAATATCCATGGCATTTGGAAAATCTGAATATGACATTCAGAAAAGGGATGTGGCAAGAGGTAAGAATTTGGAAGCCACTGCGGTTTTTATGGTCATGATAACTGGTAGCCCATAACTCATGATTTCATAATTTAAGGGAAAAAATAAATTTCTGGACAAATAATTAGACAAAGTCATCCTTCAGTGAGGTCTCAGCCTCAGAGACATGAAGTTTAGAAGCTGAGGAAAGGTAACCCAAGACACACCGCTGAAGACCAATGACATTTTTTTAAAAAGTAAATTAATATCTGGAAAAAAAGGACTAGAAAGTACATAAAATGAGTATGATAATCATAATTAGATTGACAGTAACATGTATTTTATCACATTTTTCTACATTTGTAGAATATGAAATCCTTTTAATTATCTTATATTTTATAATTAGAGAATCATTAAAGTTTTTAAAAATTTTCTAACTCTTTCATTATAGAGAAAAGTTTAGAATTGAAGTAGCGTCAATGCAATAGAGTGGATTTATAAACTAAAACCCATTGGTTTATCATATTGCTCAGGAAGTTGCAATGAGGGTCAGATTATCAAAATGAGAGTCTAACAAAAGAGACATTTTTCCTCCCTCGGGTAATAGGGCAGTATAGTTTTAGTTCTGTGGTCACTTAAATTTGGAATCATTTCATATATTAAAAAAAAATGAATTGAGGTGGGCTGAAATGCGTGAGAAACTGTCAAAGTCAGCTGCAACTGCATAGCAACAGTTATCTTTGGCCTGTACATATCCTGCTTGCAGAATAGAAAAAAAAAATAAGATGATTTAACTCTGATCTTCCAGATAATGCTAGAATATCTTCTAAAATACAAAGGAGACGATTGGTACAGCCATTGTGAATAAAACTTAAGGCACTCTAACATCCTCCTTCTTAAAAGCAAAATAAATTATCATGGGAAAATGGTCATGTATTTGACTGTTTTCACCACCATTTTCCCATACTGGCTTGATCAGTATTTTCCCCAGTTTTTATTTTCAGAGCTGGTTTCCCCAGGAGAGAATGCTGTCCCAGCCATTCGGAGGAGCCCTCTATCTAGTAAAGACTATGTGCTCAGCGATACTGCAAAACAAACTTTGTGCTAGCAATAGTAACACCTGTCAGGAAAGAGGAAACAGTCCATCACCCATGAAAATATTAAAGTTGACCTAAAAATCCCCAAAGCTCCGTGTTTGATGGAGCTTACAGAAATTTATGTTGTCAAATGTAAACCAAGTGTTTATTCAGAACAGGAGTTAGATTAATGGCTTATGCTAGTGACTTTCTCTTTGTGATAGAGAAAGAGAGCAAAAAAGTGAGTCTACTGTGAAAAAGCATGTTTTCCCCTGCTATATTACATTGCCGTCAACTGTTCCTTTACAGGCCCACTGAAATCCAGCAGTCATGAATTTATCTGAATTATTTTGAATGTATTTAGAGTTTTAGTGTATGTTCTGAGACAGTATATTTCAAAGGTAATGTGAATTTCATATTTTGTATAGATTTTTAGAGTCTGAAATCATGGTTTGACTCATGACTCTGCCACTTCCTGAATGAGAGGCAGTAAATGACTTAATCTCCCTAAACCTCAGTCTCTTGACCTATAAAATGAGGACAAAATCCTCAACTTAAATTATGTTGATTAATAAGTGAAATAACACTTTTGCAGCAATACGCATTTAGTGACTAGTGGTGGTTCTTCTTATTATTTGAATATATATTTTCAATATGCTGAAAATAATCCTGGCAAACAGTATTTAATATAATTAAAATATTAGTGGCTTATTATTACTATTTTTATTATTAGTGGCTTATGATTATTATTTTTCTAAAATGATCTTGTTAGGCTACTTTACAGCAAATATTCAACAATTTCACATTCACTTCATATTTTCCAGATACTCTTTGTGATTTAATAAACCAAACTATTTTTTTTCAAGGGCATGTGTCTACAGAGGATACAAGAGTACAACTGAAAGATATTTTACTTCGTTTTATTTACTTAGAAATAATAAATTATTCTAGGAGAAGGGGCTTCCTGCCCAAACTAGAACGGACATGCCCCGGGGCAGGAGCATGGAGAAGGGAGAGGGGATATTTCCAAAGTTAATTCCCTAATAATTAAAATGGATTCATCCTGGCAAAAATAACTAAATGAATAAAATAAAATAAGATAAAATAAAATAAAATAAAATAAAATATTATCCCAGCTAAAATATATTCCATTTTTACAAATCCAAGCAAAATTACAATAATAGTAATATTAAGAATAAGAGGAAGAGGAAGAAGGAGAAGAAAAGGGTGGAGGATGAGAAGGAAGAGTTTAAACATTGTCTGCAAGTTTATTCAGTTTGTTAACGGCAGAGAAAAGAGCTGAATAACCATACTGTACTGCCTTACTAGGGTCTGACAGTTCAGGAAGAGCTACATGACAGCTCAGGTTGAAAAAAAAAAAGATGAAGATAAGAGAAATTATGTCAACAGAGCAGCAAAACATAACCTAGTGTTGACCCATCCCATTAGGAGACCAACAGAAGAACAATGTAGGCGAGGTAGTGGCAGAAGAGAAATTAGCATCAGTGGCTGCTGACTTCAGTCATGAACACAACAAGGATATGTACATCACCTTCCTCTCCTGACAGAAAAATGAGGGATTTAAGCAATATGGATTTCAATGATTCTTCTAATAGAGTTTAAAGCTAGATATTAGTTTGGTTAGGTGCAGAGCACTTACTTGCATTTTCTCATATTTCAGTCAGATGGAAAGAAGGAAGGCACTGGATGCAGAATGATGAAAGTAGCTAGGATCAAACCTGAAAGCGCTTACTGAGTTTGGAGAGGAATGAGGACTCATTTCAGACATGACTGAAGATTGCGGTTGGGCTGCTACCGGGAGGACGGATGGATGAGAAGGAACCTGAACTGTGACTTGGCAACTGGGGTTAAAAGGAAATGATCCGGGATGTTGAGGAAGGATCTGGAATAAAGAGTGACATAAGAACTCACCTGGGAAGTGTACTTGTGACAGGCTTTCCTAGCTTACTTTCTGCCACATGTATGCAGTGATTCCATTTTTCTTTTGCAATCCCCTTCTTCCCCTTTATGCCAGTCAATTAGGAGGTGGACACAATATCGTTAAGGTAGGGAGAGGAGGATTATCAGACTTCGGGGTTTTGGTCTCCCTCCTTCTCCCATTGAAGAAGCAGTAAGGCAGAGTCAAAGGAACATGGCTTTGAAGTTCATTCATTCATCCAGGTATGAATCTGTCTTTATCTGTTACCAACTGTAAGTTTGAATTTTTAGTTTACTCTCAGGGTCTCTGTTTCCTCATTTTTTAATGGATAAAATATCTACTTTGAAGGACTGTAACTGAGGATTAACTGAAATCCTCAGACAAACAAACAAACAAACAAACAACAAAAAAACAAAGCACTGAAGATAAGCATTTGATAGGCACCCAATAAGTGATCTTGATTAGGCTTATTGTTTTCATTCTCCTTTCAACTGGCCGATTGGCTACTTCTTGCTTTGCTAACATTCATCTGATAAATTAAATTCTGACTCCACTAGCATCAAGAACCTGGCAAAGATGAAAAAAAAGACAAAGGCTGAGTTTGAAGCATTTCAGTGATTTGCTGATCTTCCATGTGTTGCAAAGTCTGGAATTAGAAGGTAAGTAGGTTCACAAATAGCGACAGCCCCAAACAGCAGGGAAAGGGGCTTCATGCTCCCCACCCACAAATCGTGTCTGCCCACTTCTCTCATATAGAGGCCTGTCTCAATTTTATGTAAAAGGCTTTGCCTCTGCAGCTGCCAACACTCTGTACATCCCCTCTCCCCCTTAAAAAGATCCCTACCCTTAAGCTCTAATAGAAATTCTGGACTTAATACGGTTGAAAAAATTCAAAAAGAAGACTGTCCACAGCAACATAGCCAGGGGCTGTCAATAACTCTAAGATGGTTTGGGGACCTCAAAGAGATTTCTGAGCCTCACTAGCCCTGTGGGCCAGAACCTCTGGAAGCTGTATTTTATACAAACCCCTATTATGTTCTCATGCAAACTGAACTTTGAATGTCATTGGTATACGTATATTGTCCCTAAGATAAGGCACAGCTATATAGAAGCTACTAGCTCTATTTATTTCTGGAAGCATTTTTAGATACTTGATCTAGTTTAAACATAAACAAATGAACCTATATGCAAAATAGAAATTTACTCACAGACACATAAAACAAATCTATGGTTACCAAAGGGGAAAGGAGGGAGGGGGGATAAATTAGGAGTTTGGATTAGCAGATACAAACTACTATACATACAATAGATAAGCAACAAAAATATACTGTATAGCACAGGGAACTATATTTAATATCTTAAAATAATCTATAATGGAAAATAGTCTGAAAAATACATATATATATATATATATATATATATATATATATATATATATATATATATAACTGAATTGCTTTGCTGTACACCCGGAACTAATACAATATTGTAAATCAACTACATTTCAATTTAAAAAGAAGAAAAAGAAAAAGGTATGGTAGAAACCCTTGGTTGCCTATCCAAGAGCCCTTCACCCTTTCTTCCTCAAAGTAACTTCATTTTGATAGTGTCAGAAGTGTTTTTAGTTATAAAGTATATTTTTCAGGCTCCCTCATAGATAGAAGCAGGCAATAAAATATAAACAGAAGTACTTCATCGGGGCTTCCAGGAAAGCTCTTTCAGAAAGGAAGGGAAGTGACTCAGAGGAAGCTCACATCTTGACCTTCCCCTTCTTCCCTTCACAAGAAGGACAAGAAGGTGAGGGCTCCAGCAGTCTTATTGTGATTGTAATGTAAACTTAATAATGGACACCTCAGGCTAGGTTGGAGGAATGAGAGAGAACTGGTCTGGGTCCCTGAGCTGGGGCACGGAGCTGCCATGTCTCCCCTGGCCTCTCGTGCTATTTTGGGTCTCTAATAAGAAGAGCTGAACCTATTCCTAACTGATAGAAAGCTTACACTTTTACTATGTTAGAACTTTAAAAAAAGAGATTAGAAAATGTTCAAAGTCAAGGTGAAAGTCAATGTTTGGTGCAGAAGTGAGTATCGATTCAGTGAGGAGACCATGCTGGGTGTGTGGGAGCTACTGGCCCAGAAATCATTAGGAAGAGGAGCTGCTCTGAAGGCCTGAACACCTGTGGTATGTAGGGCACAGGTGGCAGTTTGGCAACTGGAAGCCTGGCCTTTGGAGTCGTGGCCAAACCCAGTTCTGGTAAACTCATTACCCACACATATGCCCTCACTTCCTGAGAGATTTCACTCAGATATGCTAGTTTTCTGCTTAGCATCCTTATGTTATCACTTACTACATTTGTTGATGGAAAAAAAATGTTCTAAGAAAATATTCGAAAGCAGTTGATTGGTTTGTACTTCAATACAGGCTCTAAAAGAATCTGTTTACTTCAAATAAGTGATGTTTTTCTGCCTTGTGAATATCTCTTAAGCACACTTTATTTCCAGTTCTTTCTACTTAGGCAAATGACTATCACTACTGTTAAACCCTGAATGAAAACCATGTTCTTTTCCTCTCCCCTTCTCTCCTCCAGTTTCCTGATTTGTCTCCTTTTTCTTTCGGATGTACAATAAAAATTTTGGGAGGGATTACTACAACAAAAATGATGAAAGTAGAGACATCAATAACAAAGTGAATTTTTAGTCTTATTGCTCATTAAGCAATAAAACTGTTTTCACCTTATTTGAATCATTACAAAGAATTTCCATTTTATAAGTTCCCAACAACTTTTGCAGTAGGGAAATGCTTATGGTTTAACGAAGCCAGTCATTCAATAGTGCTTTAGACTAAGGATTAATTTGTAATTTTTTTTATAAAAGCTATTACCTCTTTTTCTCTGAAGAAGAGTTGAAAGGAAATTTATTCACATATGTAGAAAAAAATTTCAGTGTTAGAAAAGAAGAAAATGGGGAAAAGATGATAGTGTTATGCTTCTTAGCTCTGCATACTAGGGAGTATACCAAAGGACAAGATCAAGTATTTCCAAGTAACAGAAGTAACAGAAGAAACACAGGCAGATAGAGTCAGCAGTGGTAACTCCACGTGTTCAGAAACAGATTTGGAAATTATCCTTCTTCATGGGTTTTGCAACAGGAGGAAGCACAGCTATTACATATTGATTAATATTATAAGTGCTTACACTTTTAATCCTCAAAAAAGTCTCAAGATTTGTATTATCTAATTATCTCCATTTCACAGATGAGCAAACAACAGGCCATTAAAATTAGATAACTTACCAAATTTTACCAAGCTAGAAGAATTGGAGCCATATTCAAATCTATTCTATTGCCAAAACCTTGTTTTCTAACCAACAGCCCAGGGATAAAGAACTATTTTTCCGATAACTATTACATGTGATGTTAAAAAAAAGATACATCACTCAGACTTATACACCATCAATTACTGTTGCTACAGCTATATCTCTATCCTTTAAGTGGGAATCATTCATTCTCTATCATTTATGACATATTTCAGGGTAAGTTTTTAAGCCATTCAATAGAATGAATACCAAAAAACTGTTAAAAAATAAAATGAAGTACTAACAAATAAACCATGAAAAAGTAATTATCTTACTGTGCTTACATAGCTTAGCCTAACTACAGACAGTAGACTTACCTCCCTGCAGGAGAATAATTTCTCATCAAAATCTTTCATGTGCAATTTTACTGAAATATTTTAGGAGTTAAAAAGGAATATCATTATAAGAAATAATATAGGATAGGAATATACATATATAAAATTATATGTATACATATAAAATAAAAATCTTTATGAGTTTTTAAAATGGAGAAATAATTCATATATATCTTCAAAAATTAAGATAAATAATAGTAACCAAACAAATCATCTATTTTAGCTGGTAGAGCAGATATTCACAATTATACTAGTTGTCCAAATTCAATCTCTATTGTCTACTTTTAATGAATATCTCCTCTACATTTCCATTAGTATTACCTGTAACTCATTAGGGATTTTGCATCCCCTCTAGCAGTAGTTGTTCCTTACTTTCTCAAACTGTCTAATTGTAAATAATATATCAAAACTTTGAACATTCCTCTACCTAATGCCAAAATAAGTTGAAACAGTAGTGTCACTACGTTAACAATATTACCACAGTGTATTTAATAATGATTTGGGGAACTAAAAATGTTTCTGATTAATACACTCAAGTTGAAAATCTAGTAAGTAATTATCAGTAGATATTAATAAATTGAAAATGATGATGATGTATTTTTTGCCATGCTCTGTACTTGGTGAGTTCATACAGGAAGAACAGAAGTTGTATCTGGTGACACACTCAGGCTTTCTTAAAAATATTTCTTGTTCAATATCAAATACATTTTTGAGAACACCACTGTACATTTAAAAGGTTGGTGAGATGATGGAAATGGTGCAGAATCAGCTCTACATTTTCTTTTGGTTACAGCAATGTATGGTGGACCCATCACTATTTTTGATATATCTAGGCCATTTCAAAACTAAAAGGCTTATTCTATCAGAGCTTTGCCCTAATGCAAGTATCACGAACATGAAAATCTATTGTCATAAATGACTTCTTAAAGATACATGTGCATACACCTGGGCTTTTTTTCCAATTTTTAAAATCCCTCCTGAGAAAATCGGCAAAATAACGTGAGTTCTTTTTCCAAGTTCTAGTACTTAAACATTTTTAATAGTTTCAAAATGATCCAATAATATTATTATTGTAAAAGTGTATTACATGTATCAAGGTTTGAAGAAAATGCAATGAAAACTTGGTGAAATTACTTCTTTCATATGTGCCTAGATAGGTAAATAAAATCAGATTAACATACTCAGGTCAAGTTCTTAAAAATGCAAGATTGACATGCAAACTATGTGAGTGAATTAATCTTAGAAGCCTGGATTAAATAAAGTCACAGTCAGATTCCACTAGCTGAGTGATGGAGGAGAAGTGCAGGTCTTGAATTGGAAATACTGATTTGACTTTTGCTGTTTTTAAACCATACAACACAACTGATTTTCATATTTATGAGAAGCCGGACTACATTGTGAATATAGCAATCTTGACTGGAGAGTATGCAACATATATTATATCAGGATGTTCTAAATTTGGATGAATGTATACAGAATTTGCCACCAACATCTGCCATTATTCCTTATTCAAGTCTTGGCTCAGATTTTACGTTTCACTGAGGCCGTCCCTGACCATCTGGTTTACTACTACAAACTGCCTTCTCCCAAAGCTTCCCAGCACCCCTGCTCCCACTACTCTTAATCCTCTATGCCTCTCTGTTGAAACAGAAACTTCATAAGAAAGGCAATATGTTTTGTTATCTTTTCACTAACAATGGATCCTAAGCGTTTAAACGCTAAAATGCAGTTGATAGTAATTTAATAAATACTTTTTAGAAGACTAACAATACCTTGATTGAGGAGTACTGGACAAAAATATTACCTTTTTCCATGTTACAGAAATTCATATTGATCAAAGAGCAGAGACCAATTACATTAATCATAATACAAAAATAATAGCACAAGTCAGTTGTACTTTCACTAAACTCTGAATAATATTGCTTTAAAAAATGTATGGCATTTCCATATTATCATAAAATATATTAAAATGCCCTTGGGGGCTACCAGAGTTCATAAAACTCGATCTTTGAAATCTGCTGCAACAATCTTTATATTGAAAAAAAATAGAAGTGATTCAGAAGCTAAAGGTTGCTGTTCCATTGAGCTTAAAAAGGATGTGGTAGGTCAGAGAATATTGGGGAAGGTCCAAAGAACCATTTAACTATATGATAAATAATATCATAGCAACTGCTACTCTTCCATCCATTCCTATGATTAGTATTTTTGTTTAGTCTATGATTTTATACTAGCTGTTGTGACCACAATTCTGTCAAGAAATTAAGGAACCAAAATTTTCCCTTCAAAGGTCATCTCCAAAGGCAACAAAGTTTGCATTATAAGTTCTAGCCCTAAATCCTTGATTGTACAATTCACTGGGTAAAACAGTTACTGAATGTCTGCCACATGAACAGGTCAGATCACATCTTTGTCCCCAGATATTTCATGATGTACTAGGAAAGGTTGGTGTGTACCTACTTCATTCTCACACAGGTGATGTCTCAAGAAATTCCCAGAGAATAGTTAACCCTGAGTTCAGAAGAAGGACATTGTGCATAGGCAACACAGAATGTAAGACTTTTTATTTGAGTTGTAGTTTGGGGTCGGATTTCTGAAGCCAAGAGGAAAGCTGATATATGGCATGAAGTTGCTGAGATGTGATGTTTCATTGCATTTTGAGGAAGAAGTAATAGTCTGATGGGAAGCCAGGGCATGTAGGAAAAACATATGCATGGTGGGTGACAAGAAAGGTTGAGATGAAGAGCCATGAAACTCACAGAATAGCATTTAGATTGATCTGAAAGCCATAGTGGGGAATTCCAAAAGAAATTTAACAAGAAAATAAAATCGTATTTGGATCAATTTCAGGAAAAAGAAGTGTTCTTCTGATTATAAGTGCTTGACAACTCCAGAGGGACCACAGGGCTATAGAGGACTGATGATTCTTCAGAGGTGCCATGTACCTCCCACTCTCAAATTTACCCACAAAGAGTAAGGCAGTCTCAGTCCCCAAAATCAATAACTAAAGGTATGGTCAAACTGGACCCTGGCTACTTTTCAGTCAGTTCCACAGCCCTAAGGCAGCCAGCTTAAATTTCTCCAATGAAGGCACTAAACTACTTAACATGACGAGCCTGTGATGAGTCAGCCTATGATGTGTCAGGCATTGCGTATGTGATGAGTCCACCAAGATGTGGTCCCTAGTCTCAAGAAGCTTGATAATATAATAGGAGAGACAGCCAGTCAAGAGATAGAAGTAGGCAGTGTAACATAGACTACCGTAGTGGGTGCTAACATGGAGCATAAAAACAACTAACCTAGTCTATCTAGGACTGACAGCTAGGGTTGTCAAGTTTAGCAAATACAAATACAGATCATCCAATAATATTTGAGTTTCAGATAAACAACAAAAAATATTTTTACTGTAAATATATCCCAAATATTCAAATTTAACTGGGGATCTTACCTGGCAACCCTACTGACAGCGCTTCCTGGAGAGAATGTTGCTGGGGCAGTATCTTGAAAGGTAAGAACTAACCAGATAAAACAGGGTGAAAACAAAATTTGAAACAGAAGGAGCAAAATGGCAACATGTGCAACAACAGCAGCAGGAGACAGAACTGCTCATTTGGAAAACTACAAGGAAATTCAATGCGACGAGGGCACAGAAGCCCAACAGTGCAGTGGCAAAGAGATCATTTGCTAGGGTAGCCAGGAGTCAGATCATGCTGGGACTGGCCTTGCTGATAGATTTAACTACAAAGTCATGCTTTCCTGAACTGATTGGCTCCACAGTGATCCCTGACAATTGTATGGGCCATGGGTTCTTTTCTTAATATATCTAAAAATACTATTTTTCTAAACAGTTATTTCAAACTTTTACATTCTCTTCATGCCTCCTTATGCCGTCTTCCTTCTCAACATTGTAACCAAAAGATTTTGCTTCTTTCTTTCCAGAAATATGATGCCAATGCAGTGATGCTACAATTCCCAGTCTGCCCTGACCCATGATCCCTCCTCCCAGTCTCCCCTCCACCACCGTGGCCACTGCTGCTGCTGACATAACCATCATTCTGGAATTGTTTGGCCAACCTTCTCACTATTCTCACTCTTTTCTCAGCGGAAGAGGACTCTTTCATCTAATATATACCTTTGCTCTAGAATTGCTCCCATTCTTTCCTAATTACACTTGACCTTTTTCCACCAATCATCCCTTGTCTACACCTTCTCCATCTCAAACAGCCCTCTGTTCCGCATGTGAACTTGTTCGAGGATCTTCCATCTTAAACAGAAAACACTTCCTCCTATTGTCCACCTTACCCACCCACTGGTATCCTTGCCATATGATTTTTTTCTGTAAAAACCCATTCCCCCTTGAACTTACTGAGATTTGGTTTTTGCACTTGCTTCTCCCTGAGCCATCTTCCAGAAAGATGATAAATAAATAAATAAGATGCAGAGTCTGTGCTTGCGAAATAAAAATTAGCATGCACTGCCCCGGAACTCTAAATCAGCCTCAGATGTATCTCTCAATCTGTCACAATGTTTGCACAAAGTGTTATCCAGGCTCTAAATGATACATAATACTTTGGGGAGCATATTTTAATTTTATGCAGTCCTTTGAAACACTCAAAAAATGAATTTGGGATTTTTTTCAGGGGCCTTTAACCTCCTTGGGCAGGTCTTCACACTGTCCAAATCTTTGCTACTTGTTCACAGCTTCTCCAGTCATTCTCTGAGTCACCTAGTGAGTTCCTAACCCCCCTGAACATTTCTGACTTCAAGCATTTGTTCCCTTGTTCTGCCAGTATGGCTGCCTTTTGTTATAAGACTCAAGCATTTGTTCACTTGTTCTGCCAGTATGGCTGCCTTTTTTTTATAAGACATGTGGAATCTATTCCATGGATTATCTTAACCTGAATAACATAGTTCTGACCCTCTCTCTGGGTGTCTCATTTTAGCCGGAAAAATCAAAACAGTATTGTGAGGAACAAATGAGAAAAATAATGTATGCAAATACTTTAGGGAATAAAATTGTATTTCTTACAGAAATGATATACTGCCTCCGTAAGAAGGCAAGGAAGTTGTGAAAGCTAGGGTCAAATTCATTATTTTTCATGAATTCAGTATCTGACATGGGCCTATCAGATGATTCACAAGCACTACCTACATATAAATGTAATAGCTGACCATGCTGACACTTGGGACATTTTGTCACAACATGTAAATATATAAAAACAATTATAACAAACCAAGAAAAACATTTCAACTGCTCTCACTTTTTCTCCTGAGAATTTTGGACACTCACTGAATTTCTGGGTCCTGGGTATCACACTACACAAGCTCTTACACCTGTCCTTGTGTCATAATGAGTGTCCGGCCAGCTGCTCCCCCATCATAGCCAGCCACCGCAAGAGCGTTCAACCCATATTTAACTACAGCACATTCTTAGAAGGGCCCCTGCATCATAGGGAGAATAAGCACAGGAGAATAAGCACTGGATGAGGAACTACTTTACCCTTCCAAATTAAAACAAAATAAAATAAAACAAAATAAAAACTTCTTCAGTAGGTTTGACGAACAAGTGCAACCAAGATCCTTAGACCTTTTTTAATGAAAGGAGAATATGTATTTTAAAGTAAAACCCTCTCTACCTGAGCATGCCAGAGTCCTTTGCTAAAATTGAGATTCTGGGGTTATCAGCAATTAATCTCTATATTTAAGATGACAGTATCATATTACATTTTAATATATTTCTTTCTAAGTTATAAGTACTTTGCAAAATCCTCTCCCTTTGAATTTTATTCTTAGAACAACCCTTTGAGGGAGTGAGAAGGAACTAAAGGATGGACAGATCCCAAAAGTCAATGGTTCAGGTAAAAAATTATGGAATAATTTACATAGAATAACTTTTCAAGATTGTGCAAATCAAGTTGAAATTAAAGAAATGTGGTTTGATAAAGATAAAATATGAAGAATTCTTATGTACTTGTCATAGACACAAACAATTATCATAGCACCTAAAACAGTGTGTAGTATGTAGTATGTAGACATACAGGTGGAGGACTTCGGGATTAGAATAAATATTAGATCTGGTAGAACTAACAGGTAAATAATCAACTTGTCATTTCACAGTGTCACTTCAATAACTTGCAATTCTTGTTTAGTTGATTTGCATTTGTGCAATAATTTATCTAATCTTGGCACATAATTTAACGACTATTGGTCACCATGGTGATACAGGTTAAAAGGTATGCATAATCATAAATAAATCCTATAATTAATAGCTTGGGCATATTACCTTTAATTCAAATTAGTGGTAGATGTAGTAGGTGTAAATCACTTCACTTAAGAAAATTATGTTCTGCAAGCTAACTCAGATGTTTGTTTAATAATTCTTTCTCAGTAAGAGGTGGCATAATTTTCTCCTCAAATTACTAAAATTCCTAATGGCACTTTTTCTAGAATATCAGAAAATTCACATCAATAAATGTGCCACCCCTATACTGATTAATTTGTTTCTACTTGACTTCACCTTCTATCCTAATACTTATTGTAAAATCAAATCAAATGCTACCAAAGAGTAAACTATGATAGATTGATGACTAGAAACGTTATACAAAGTTTGATATGCAAGCTCAAAGTTAGATAGGTGGCAGTTCAAAATAATGACTGAAGGCAGCAGAAGCAAAATGATGGTTGATTACAATCTTCCCAAGAGCAATATCTACTTTTAGAGGGAAAGATGCTAAATAATCCTGATTCTACTGTATTACACTTGCCATTATCTAATTTTAGATATAAAGATGCTAAATAATCCTGATTCTGTCCTATTATACTTGCAACTAATTTTCTTTAGCAGTGTGAAGTCAGCCAAGTCGCCTTGGTCTTTGGGTACGTGTGTGCATGTCATGTGTAGATATGAAGTGTTGATAATTAATCATCCCCTGACTTCTTTTTTGTCATAATTTCCTAAAATATGAATCTCTTCCAGAGCATTTTTTTTTTTTTAAGAAATTGCTGCCCTCTCTTACTGGGCTCTCTACATGGAAAAAACAGTGATTTGCCTTTTTGGTTATTGGACCACCTTTCTGTATTGAGTAAATCTGAGTTCTGGCCTCTGAATTCTACAATTGTGAAGGCTGGCCACAATCTTCCAAGGAGTAGTTCTATTATTTCCCAATATTTTAAATGGCCCTATTTTCTTCCTGCACCCACTGCATTGTCTAGCATATGCACAAATCTAGAAATAAGAACTAACTCCTTATCTAGATTTAAACTCATATAAACAAAAATTTTGAAGTCGGTTTTGGTTCCACTCTTATTCTCCTACTCCATATGCAAGGCACCTGAAGGCTCGAACTTTAAAATATTCTCAGAGCCCAGCCTCTTCCACCACCTATTCCTCAAACATGCTGGTCTGACCATCCTCATCTCTCACCTGTATCCCTAGAATAACCAGGACATCTGTCCACGTTTATGCCATCATCAACACAGCAGCCAAATCACTAAAACCTGTCATATCACACCATTCATCTGCTGAAGCCTTCAAATGACTTCCCAAAACAAGTTAGAAGCCAGTCTTTACAATGGTTTACAAGGTACTAGAGCTACATTTTGGTGAAGCTTTTTTTTTTTATTGAGTTATAGTCATTTTACAATATTGTGTCAAATTCCAGTGTAGAACACAATTTGAAGCTTTATATAAGGTAAAGCTTTTTTTTTATTTTACACACTACACACTCATGTTTAGTTTTTTAGTGATAATCAGTTTTTTATTGCCTAGAATTATTAATATGAACAATACTTTTAATAATATTTTGACACTAATTTTGTCATTTACAAGTACCCTACTAATTGATTATTTTATTTGAAATGGATAGCATGTAAAAAACTTAATTTCCTTCAAAATAATCTCATTTTGGAAGCTACATAATAAAATGGATAGAGGTATGTAAAGAAAAGTGAATACATAAGAGAAAATAAAAGATTAAGTTCCTTTCAGTTATTTCCAAGAATAGCTTATTATTTTAATTCTTCATATCTCCCCAATAAAAATATTCTACAAATAACATCAATAAAAATAATATCAAGAATGTCTTGGAACATATTTGAGGGAAAAATGGACTTATGAAAGGATACTCTTACTACAGTTAAAATAGGAAAAATGTTATTACGTTAATGTTCTAATATGATTTAGAGATTTTTTTTTTCCCTAAACATTGAAGCAACTGGTGTCATCTAAGGGTTCTTAGATAATTTTTGGAATTTATATTATTATAAAAGAATGTAACAATACACTTTATCTTTTTAGTAATGCAAAATATTATGCTTAATAAAATAGTTTGAACACAACTGTTCATTCTTATTCTAAAAGAAAAATAATTACGCATTTATTCTCCTAAGAACATCACTAACCAGCAAACAAAATTTGTAGATACTGATTTGAGATTTTTAACAATTATATGCATGTCAAGTAATGAAATACCCAGGGATTAAATTGAAAGGTGGCAAGTTGCAGGGACCAAGAGATCAATTTATCTTACACAAGGACACATGGAATTGTATATTCCCATTAAGACATCAACAGCTTAATAATTGCTTACAGATTTGAAGCATATTAGCCCCACACGTATCTTTGTCTCTATGTTAATAACATAGTTTCATAAAACATGTACTTTAAATGTCTTAAATTTCTGTTGATTAAGTAATATTATACTTTTATGACAAAATAGCTGATAGCACATGATTTAAAAAGTGTTAACAGTTCAAAAATTTTTATCTCTTCAAAGGTAACTCCAAAGCCACTTGCCAGAGGTAACCACCGTCAATGGTTTCTTATTTATCCAGACCTTTTTTAATGCAAATATTATACACCCACAAAAAAAATGCATACGAGCATACACACAACCTTCTTAAATAAACATAAACAAGAATGCTACACATGCTTAAATACCTTGTTTTCTCTATTACTGTATCCTGAAAGGTTTTCTTTATTAACACATAGAAAATTTTCTCGATCAAGTTTTAACATTTTCACGGTGTTTTAATTATGTGGATGTCCTCATTTTCATTTGATCAGTAGTCTGTACATGAACAACTTTTCTTTAGTTTAAAACAATGCAAGATCATAAAAAGCACTTTGAAAATATAAATATAATAAAAGAAAGTAAAACCTCACACGTACTTCTATCTACAAAAATCTACTCACTGTTAACATCCTAATATATAAACTTAAAATATTTCTATAGTGTAAGGATAATGAGCATGAACTGAAGTTACTCATGGCTGATTAAAATCAGTTCATCTTCATTTATTTTGCTTTACCAAATAGTGCAGTCCTTAAGAGAAGATCATATTTTATCATTATCTCTCCAGGACAGAACAGATATTCAAAAATTAAATTTGAAATAGCCTTTATTTTAAATAGCGAAGAGATAATTTAATGCTAGATTCCTATTATGTTTGTTTTCCTAAGAAGATATTAAAATATTTAAAAACTCTTCTAAAATGCAAAATTTCATGTTCTTTTACCATAGAGTTACACTGTGCCTCACATTACCTAGACTGTGATTATATACTCCTTTAAGTCACTCCCTAATTTCATTTGTGTTGGAATTGTCCCGTCAAACAGATTGCAAACTTTAGGATAGAAATAACGCTTTATTAGTCTCTTGTTTTTTCTCATATTGTTTGACACAGTGGTGAACATGTAGTTGGCTTAGACCTAAAAAGAGGTTTAAAACAACAGTTTGTGTTTGTATTTGATTAAAGATAATGTCACTCTCAGGACTACTACACAGCAGTCACAAAATCATTTAGTGTTTAACAGTCACAGTCGAGGTGTATTTGAACAGTACCCTTAAGGGTATGACCTCACAAATTAAAATCCAAATGTAAATAGAAAGGATTTTACTACAGCTACACTTGTATTCAATATTTATATTCATTAGAATGACAAAATTAAGATTTCTGGTAAATAGATAAACAGGTTGATGTTGGATTGACATTCGTGTATAAATGAAGATGATCTAAGGCAAAAAGGTAAGGGATATGAAAAGGCAAAATACTAAAGAAGAAATCAGAATGGCCAATAAGTACATGAAGTGACATTCAGTTTCACTAGTAATCAAGGAATGCATCCACCATTGTTTAATGCTTAAGACAATCTTGAGTCAAATAACTTTGACTCTACTCCTTACTAGCTGTGTACAAATTACTTAACATTATGCCTTCATTTTCCCACTTGTAAACTCAGAATAATTACATTATCTACCTAATAAAATTGCTATATAAATTAAATAAGATTATGCCAGCAAAATTAAAATAAGGCCTGAGTATAGAAGCACTCAGCAAATATAAGCCAATAAAATGACAAATCATTTTAAGCCCATGAAACTAGCAAGAATAATAATAATGAACATTTAATAAATAAAAAATAAACAGAGAGAATGTTGGGTTATGAGAAATTTTTATGTCCTGCATGTGAGAAAAATTTGGAAATATTAAAGTAGAAATTGTCAAAACATGTATAAGCATTTAGACTGCAGCATTGTTTATATCTATAAAAATTGGCAAAAATGCAAATGTTGGTGTATACACATAATCGAATACATCACAATAGTTAAAATGAAAAGCAAGTAAATTAATAGAAACAATCAAGCATTTATCTCTTCTTTCTCCCATGGAACTTATTGTAGGTTAAAAATACTTGAAAAAATGGTAGGCATTCAGAAAATAAATGAAAAAGGAGTACATGAATTAGAAAATCATTATTTTGCAAACTTTAATGAAGTAATGGATTTAGGCAGTGGCTGCTAACTTCACAAAGAGAGACATTATGTTCCTTTTGAAGTAAGTACACACCACCACCTGTGATTCAGCCTCGCCAAAAAAAAAAAAAAAAATCAAACCTGAATCTTGTTACCAATTTAAAGGAACTAAAGAAAAAAGAACATTTTGAAATTAGCTAACTCCAGACCTTGAGAAACTAAAGGCGAAAGAGTAGGCTTCTCCCACAAACAAAACAGCAAGGGAAAGAGAGACAGAGACAGACAAAGACAGAGGTTAAAAATGGAGCATAGATATTAGCATGTTTTACATCAGTAAAAATAAAATTAAGTAGAAAATCTACATTTCATATCAACATGGACCACACTCAAGTGAACAATTGCTCGGCTTATGTGATGCTCCATGGTTTCAGCACTCTCCCTTCCCTTTCCATCTTGCCTCTCTATTGGAGAGGCACACAGCCAAGTTCAACTCATCACTGCTACACACAGCTTCCCTGCGATGCTGCCACTGGCACCCACTCCCTCCATCTGGCCGTAGTCTGAGCATGGTTTCCTCTACAACTATTGCCAGTCTGTTGCCATAGCAGCAGCTAAGAGGGCTTCGACAGTATGGGATAAGAAAGAAAGCACACTTCATCTCCGTGCTCCTTGGTGAGATGTTGAAATGGTTCCAAGGTCCCACTAAAAATGTGACAGAAAAAACAGCTTCACAACAGATGTTCACGATAGAGAAACACCTCTTCCAGAGAGAATTAAACATGTATTAGTGAGAAACATTTTAACCCTGCAATTTGAGAGCTAAGGGACACCTTCACATGGTTGGAAGGTGACCCATGGACGACATGATGAAGGGGTGAAAGTGATGAAGGAGGGTTTTTAGGCTTTTATTAATGGAAGGGTGGAAAGACAAGCTGCAGGCAGAAGTGCTAGATCAATATTTGAAAATTCCTTTTTAACTGGAAAATCATGCACTGACTTTTCAAATTGCTACCTCGAAATTTGAATGAATACAAGGTAAGCACTTTCTAGCTACTATATTATAATTCCATGTCAAAAAAAATCATTATTATCAATATTGAATTCCTGGTTTTAAAAGAACAAGCTATACCCTCATGTTTCCTGAAAATTCTATCTTACCAGAATCTCACCAAAAACTTACTTTAATTTTATACATTCTGACGGTAATTAGAGATACCTATAAGCATTGCATGCAGAAAGGAGACATATAAACCAAGCACTGAAAACTAAAAGGACAAAAGAAATCAGTAAATTCTTAGCTTAAAAAAAGCCTACTGTGAAAGGTTTTGACAAGTGGGAATCTTACTAACACTTAAGGTTCACATGACAATTACTGAGTTGGAGGTATGTCTTAAAAGGTCATCTTGTCTTTCTCTCACTTCCAAGTAAGACTACAGAAAACTCCCAGACAAAGGCCTCTGTGTCCTACTTTTGAAAGCCACAGGGAGTCAGATTCTGCCACCTGTCTTACAACCCAAATTATTCTCCCAGTTCATAATTTTCACCTTTTTGTAATTTAAATAACAGAAGATACATGACCAACTTTTCTTCAAATTGCTAGTATTACCTCTGTTGCTATAATCAAGACGTGTATGTTGTCTTTCTGTAAAAAAATTAGGAAAAGAGATAAGCAGCATGGCACTTAGAGCTCCACAACACAGGGTAGCCTCAGTGCAAAGACTGACATTTTCAAGCATTCTCACTAAAAGTCAAACTTCCCTATATAAAATATCTGTGATTTAATATTAGCCAGTAATCTAACTGTACCGATAAAAGAAATGATGATTCTTAATGGACTACAGGAAAATTTGAGGCATTCAGAGAATACAGCTGGGCTGTGTTACAGTACTAGTCTGAGGAACTAGCAGAGCCTGTTCACAGGGGTAAGGTATTTGCTTCCAAATTTGAACCTTTTGAGAGTCAAAGTCAAAAGAGCTATGGCTACTAAACGAATGGTTTATGTCATCATCTCATTTGCTATAACTCTGAGTGTTCATCCTGCTTTTTTTTTTTTAATGCCACTATTCTGCTTTGTCAATCCTGCAAATACCTATTGAATGTCCACCTTACTCAAGGATAAAAAAGACATTTTCCTTACTTTCATGGTCTTAAACCGTTATCAGCACACAACATGCTTCTTCTTTGAATCTTACACATTACCATCAATGCTTGTATTTAACATGTCCTCTGTGTCATTTTCTGCTAAACTGACATTTTACATTTGTAACTATGCGGTCGCCTCCAACCAAACAAGAACAGTGAGATTACCACACAAAAAATGTATGTCCCAGAGGCAAAAATAACCCAAGTGATTTGATTTGGTTGTTCAGGGGACTGAGACACATTTTGGCTATTTGGTTACATAATGCTACATGATAGAGTCAATCACATGCATATTAAAATTATAAATTCAACTATACATGCTTACACGCTAGGAAACACATAGATAAAGGACAAAGAAAGAGAAAGAAAGAGTGGGAAAGAAAGAAAGAGAGGAAGGAAGGAAGAAGGAAGGATGGAGGAAGGGAAGGAGGGGAGAGAAGCTGGGAAGAAAGGAAGAAATAAAGAGAGCGAGAAAGCGGAAATCATTGGAACAGTTCAGAAGGCTCCAGTCATGGCCACACTCCAGGCCTGTACGCTACAGTGTGAACATGAACTACACTCACAGATGTCCAGGGTCTTTCTTCTCAATTTTTATATGCTTCTCTTGAGAGCATCTCAGTGGGCCAAGTTTGCTTCCAGTGTTTAAAGATAGGACTTCTTCCTCTAATATGACCCCCAAATCCAAGCCAATTATTTCTATTTCTGTTCAACTAAAAATAGAGTGATCTATTCTCATTTGCATGTGAAAATTAGCTGTGTTAAAGCTATTGACAGATATTATCTATGCTGCTGTTTTGAAGGATTTTCAAGTTTGTTTATTTTTTTCCCTGTAATGAGATATAATTTGGAATCTAAAAAAAGATGATCCTAGCAATATATCCTGTTGTGGACAGTAACTGTTCTTCAGACTTCAACATGCCCTGGTTCAAATACCCTCCAGGTCATACAGGAAAGCTACATTTTGATTCTTAAATCATCATGCAAACTTCTGATCATTAATCGAGCTTCCCCATCACCAAGATAAGGGAAAGGGAGTTCCCTGTATAGTACGATAGATACTAATATTACCTTCTTTTCATATAGAATGTTACTCATTATAAATTAATAAAGTCGAATTATACCAACATCTTGCATCTGCCAGAATTTTAGTAGATGACAATAATGCTTGAATGAAAATACACAACCAGTTTTCAGGAGCTTTTGATCTACTAGATAAATGATATGACTTGATAGTGAGATTGAGTAGGTGCTCCAAGACTGTCGATGAAGGAGTCACTAACACTCCTTGGAGATGTCAGGGAAGATTTCCCTGAAGAGCCTTGACAATTAGGAGATTTTCATGCAATCCCACAAAATGAAGGGCATCTCAAGCAGAAGCTTATATACAAAGGGTACACAGAACTGAATTGTGTGTTCAGGAAACTTCCTATTATACGATTATAATATAGCCTCAATAGGGCAGTGACTCTTTAACTTGTTCATTTTGAAATTTCTTCTTAGCCCCTACTACACAGCCTGGCTCACAGGAGGTGTTTAACAAATCTTTGTTTAATTAGACATAATTGGCTGGAACACATAATCATCAGAAGTGGGAAGCTGCTGGGCAACAGGTCAAGATGTATTCAAGATTCATATCACAAAAAAAACTGATACACCAAGTATAATTAGAATTACATTTGAGTGTGACAGAAAACCCCAAATAACAAAGGATTATAAGAGAAAATTTTATGTCTCTCCCTTTTAAGAGTTTACAGCCCAGGCCGTGTATGCTGACCACATGAAGAACAGGGCCCTAATTCTTTCTACCATGTTGTCATACTTTCCATGGCTGCTCAGTTTCCCACCATCAACTCCACATGCCAGCCAGGCAAAAAGAAGTGGCAGAAGAAGGGTACGCCTCCTCCATTTAAGGACAAGAAGGAGGCTTAAAGATACCAGGTTCATCCCATCTCTAATTAACTGTCTGTCACTTGGCCATACCTAAATTCAAGGGGGCTTAGAACTGTAAGATTTATTGTTGGAGTCCAGATCCAGTTAATATTTAGGGGTTCTATTAAGGGGAACAACACAGAAAATACTCTGCCACCCAGTTTAATGGAGCTTGGACTTTAGCACATGGGAAATACATTTTAAGTTGTTAGTTTGTTGAAAATTTTTGGAGTTTATTAATTAATAATCTGTTAATAAAGTTAATAACACCACAGTGGCAATGACCACACCTAGTGCTTAGATGGTTTCCAATGCCTTTTTTCTTGAGCTCCCAACGGCCAAAACCAGAAAAATTTAAGCAACAAAATAAATAACACAGTACTGAATTATAAAGATAAAATCAAAATCCATGAGTCCTTAACAATATAAATGATTGAATCAATAAATAAATGACAGAGAAGAGACAAATGTCCTTTGCAGAAGAATTTCAAATAATATCTATGGATGCACTCTCCTAAAGAATATGGAGCATAAACTCTCATCTTTTAAGTGTAGGCTGCACATAGTGACTTCCTTTAAGAGTACAGTATAGTAAGGGGGGAAAAAAAGTTTTTAGTGGAGAAACCTGAAAAACACTACCTCAGCCATGTGATCAAAGTTAACATCATGAGTGACAAGTCATATTCACAGTATTTACCTTTGATATAAATGTGCCATTAGAGAAGAGAACCTTACCTCTGCAGTCTTCTTCCCTCAAACTTGTAACTCTTAACCTAACCATTAGAAAAATATCAAACACTAATTGAAAGACACTATATAATATTGCCCTCAAAACTGTCAAAACTGTCATTTAAAATAAGGAAAGTTTAAGAAAATGACACAGTCCAGAAGAGCCTAAGGAGACATGAGGACTTAATATAATGTTATATATTATATAATTATATAATACATATAACATACATAATATAATATAATGTGGATTTTGCATGAAATTCTGGAGCAGAAAAAAGAACATTAAATTTTTAAAACCTAAGCAAATCTGAATAAAAGTATAGACTTTAGTTAATAGTAACGTATCAGTATTAACTAGTTCATTGCTTGACAAACGTATCATACAATGTAAGATATTAATACATAGGGAGACTGGGTGTGGGATATATGGAAACACTCCCATCTCTGCAACTTTTCTGTAAATATAAAACTATCATAATATTAAGTTTATTTTAAACATTTTGAAGCTGAATTTAATAAGTTATGCAAAAAGAAGCCAATTTAAATCATAGCCTATAAAGTTAAGGATGAGATCTTCATTCTCACACATAACATTCATATCCTGTATGTGAGCAACTAGCTAGCTCTCCTAGGTGAATTCCCTATCTCTATTTATAAAACCCTATTTTATGTTTCTTATTGGCTACAGATCAAAGGTATTTCAATCATATGTATTTTGTTTCATATATTCCACTCTTCAAAGTCAATTTTTTTACAAACTGCTATTTGCTCAGAACTCCTTAATGTCTTCTGAAGATTCAATGACCATGTCTTCTAGAATATGATATGGTTAATGTGATCTAAAGCTCTAGAAAACTGTTGAACAGCACTCATGTCAGATGTAACCCATCTTTTTGGTCTTTTCCTAGCTTGTAGTTCAAGATCTAATTTCAGGCTAAAATATTAGAAAACTTGCTCCATATGGTTGTTTCCAGACCCAACTAGGTATTAACATACAAGTATAATACAGTTAGATCATTTTATTGATATCTACTGTGCCAATAATTTACATAAAATGTAGTTATATAGTCTAATTTTTTTCTATAAGGCAACAATTTTTAAAAAGCCATGCCCCATGGGTGTTTTTTATATTTTTTATTGAGTAGCCTCTCTTTAAAAAATATTAGTCTAGAGGACAAATGCTCTAGCACTGAATTCCACAGTAGCCACTGTCACATTCATATAAAGGATTCTATAAAACATACTCTAAATTTTACAAAGGAATTCAGAAGACAACATGAACTAGAAAAAAATACTGAAAAACTGTAAATTGCACCATGTTGCCGTAAGCTAGCTTGATTTACCAAAATGTAGACAACAAATATACTTGATAGATATAAAAGGTAAATGTGAGATTTTTAGATTGGGCAAAAAAGTATTTAATAGAATAAAAATATTTTTTATTTATTAATTCTTACTTAATGTGTTCCAATTCATGCTACATACTAACTTAAAAGATGAATACACTATATCCCTATTTATCAAAAAAACTTACTCTTCGGATAAAATATAAAGACACAAATCATAACATTGTAATATAATATAATCTGGATTACATTTGAGAAATGTCCACAGAGAATTAAGAAAACATAAAGCAGAGTGACAGTATTCAAAAAATATCTTAGATTTTGACATCATCAGTAAAACACTGAATACATCAAGAAAGAGATTAAATTTTGTAAAGGAGTAAGGAACCAAATACATTGTCTACTTCTGCTTTAGAAAATGATATTATTTATGATAAAACAAGAAGTAAAATTATAAAGTAAATAATTCAGGAGAAGCCTGGAATGAAGTCTCACGGGAAGGTATATCAGATTTTTAAAAGGAAGGAAGGAGTGGAGTGGATAGATAAGAAAGAAATAGGTAAAAACTACTTTTCCTACATGATTAAACTGCAGAATCAAAATAATCCCCACCTGCATTAAAGATACTTCTTTCAAATACATAAAACCATTCAGGTTAGAACAAGCAGTTATAAATAGACTTCCACAGAATTAGGACTACATTAAGGTAAATAAGTAAAAATGAGAAATAAGTAAAAATTAGAAACTCCACAATATAAATATTTCAAGAGGACACAAATTCTCTGGGGCTAAAAGGATAGCAAAAGATAAGAAGAAAACATCCAGCATATTGATCAACCTCCTGATTTTGTCTTTGCTAATAAGTTTTCACCTGCTAATTGTTCCCAGAAAAGGACAAGTGAGGAGCTGTATTTCACAGGATGGTCAACAGCTGGGATAGACTAAGCGCAAGAGACAAAACATTAGAACACTGAATGAAATTTCTCAAAATGTCTTCTCCTCACCATTTAAGTTTTAAAAAAGGCCAAAACTACTTATATATCTATATCTATCTATAGCCTGTAAACTGCTGCTTAAAAATCTTACACTATTATTCAGCTTTGTTAAGAATCAGTATTCTAAGTTTTAAAATTCTACCTCAACTACCTTGTCCTGTCTTTCCTCCTGTTTTCCTTACTACCTCTTACCATCCCTTATCTGAATCACGAAAATAGCCTCCAAACCATTCTCATCACTTGCAATATTTCTGCTTCAATCCAACTCTTGTTATAGCCAGAATGACCTCACTAAAACACTAACTTGATCGTGTAATTCAAAACCGACAAGGATTGTGTGCTTCAAATAAGAATTAAGTCCAAATCTCTTGTTGAGTTCAAGACCTGTTATAAGTTAATCTGAACTTATTTTTCAAAGATATTTCTCCCTCAATATTTAATCACTCTTCCCCAAATTATTTCCTTCTTAATCTGACCACTTGAAATGAGCTTCGCTGCATCTCACCCTAGCTACTGAACTTCTTCCCACGTTTCAATATCCAACTAGGAGGAACATTTTCAATAAAACCTTGAATGAAGTGCACATTTGGTGAATGTTTACAGAATTGATTTGAAATCTATTCACTCTATTCATGTAAGAAACTTCTGGCCAAAAAAAAAAATCAGCATCTTTTTGAATATTTCAAAAATAATTCATTGATTCATAAGGCAATTAAATGTTAAGATTTTTCTTTACTTTTTATTGAACTGGAATTTGTCTTCTTGAAACTTCTATTCAGCTATCCTGAAAATTCTGCTTAAATGTGAGTGTTTTTAAATGTTCTTCATATTAAACTTCATTGATAATAAAATTTGTTATTTATTTTCTATTTATCCAATGATAGTTTAGAGATAAGAACTACACATAGATGTAGGCTCACAAAAGCTTATTGTGGTATATAGACCATATGTGCACAGTTTTCATTTTAACATATGGAGGGCAGAAGGAAAATCACAGTTGATGTCAAAACACATGACAACTGCTGCTAATCCTGTGAAGTCCATCATGTTGTATTAGTTTTTGGATTTTTCTCCTTATAGAGAACCGAGTTAATTGCCCAAAGACATTCTAATTATCAGTAATGCAGCCGCTTAGTTGTGTGGTGTCAGACAAGGAACTTCAAAAACTTAGCATATTTGCCCAAAGCCATCAGTAGAGTCATTGTTGAAACTGCTATAGTCAATTTATTCATTCAACAAAGACACACCAAGGATCTGTTGATGTCTTATAGAAATGTCAACAAAATCATGCAGCAATGAGTACCATTCAATTCAATTTAAGAAAAATGTGTTCAGCTTCTACTCTATACTACTCACTTGCTTGATTAAAATGACATCACTCTTGTCTTCATAATTGTTATCACATACCAGGAAAGCCAAGTATATAAGTTATTACAATGTCTAGGACTGGCTAATGTATAAATAGATAACAGTATTCACTCAATGATACCATAGTGAATGAGGCTACAATTCTACTCAAGTCCCACATGGAGTGGATACAGAGAAAGAGTTCATCAGTCCAGCCAGCTACTACATATTCAATGCATAAACAACTACATTATGAAATAGCGCACCCTTTCCCATTCTAAGAATATCTGCTACTGGTTTCAAAGAGTAAATACATAAACTTTGAAATGTAACTTTAAAAAAGGAATGTCAAAATATATTCCACATGATAAAACAAAAAATGAATCTGTCATCTTTATTAAATTTACTACCAAATATTGTTCTTTTCTTTCAAGAAAAATTAAAAATAAACATTATGAATACAGAAAGTCACTGTTCACGATATACAAATGCAAGTCAACTTTTTATTCTTTTTTCTAAGCTGATAAAACTCCAAGCAGTCATTTTCTTAGTATCTCATACCTACTTATTTTACATTAATATCCATCAAATACACCTCAGCCAATGAAACTGTTCACTTCACAAATACACAGATCACTCCCATGCGTGTCCTTCTGTAAGGGGTCTCCTTTTTGGAGTTGACTTCTCTAAATCTGACCCTTTCTCTGAAGCACAGTTTACATCGTTTCTCCTTAATCCAGCCTTTCCTAGCCATTTCAACACTGAGTAATTTTTTTCTCCTTAAATTATGAGAGTATTTGTAGTCTGGAAAAAACACATGGCATTTGATTAGAGTACACCATCCATGTCCCCAGAAGAATGCTCCGTGGAAAGTAACATATATGTTACAAAACTTACTTTTTTAAAGGGATAAAAACTAAGAAATGATATTACTTTGTTTTGTTTCTTTCTTTTCTAGTCCTTTCAGTATTTCTTGAGATGCAAAAATAAGATGGCCAGAGTTCATAAGTAAAATTTCTTCAACTGGAGTAAGTCATAGTCTAAATTTGGCAAGTCAGTTTATCTCACTAGAGATTTTTTGTAACTTTACTTTCTGGTTTTATAAATTGCTCTACACTTCGTCGATTCCAAGATGATATGCAAATAGGTCCATGGAATACTCCATCGTAGAGTAATCTTATTAATAAACTCAAGTTAATAATGCCTCAGGGGAATGCTTACTGTTTAGAGAATTACTGAAGCCCCCCCCCCGCCATGATTTTTTCATCTTATCACACTAAGATTCTATCTTATTAAAGCCAAAGTCCATTATGTGTTTAAAATTATATTATTCTCCAAATCATGTCCCATATTACAGATTCATTAATTCATTAATTATCTCATCTAAGATAAACAGATTCCTTCTTGTAAAGTTTGTCAGAATAACACTAGAGAGCAGAAGTGCATAGGCTTTAGACATAGTTCTCACATTTTTAATTTCTTCTAAGGAACCTCAAGCCTTGTGGAAAACTAAACCTATGTTAGGAAGAAAAAGTGTAAGACTTCTTGGAGTTTCTATTAACATTCTGAGGCCTCTGATTTCACAAACAAGAATAAGCCATAGGCATAAGTTGTGTGACCTCAGTACAGGCTCCTGGATATTGATGGTTAATGAGAACCTGTATCAGGAATCAACCATGACAGAATAAGCAGAAATAGCCTGTAATTAGATATAATTTCCATTGGGGTGAAATGAAGATACATTCTGATTACCCTTTTCTTTTGAATTCTATATTGATAAGTCAGTGCTATTTTTGGATGAGTTGACTGCATGGATTTTTTTCTAATCTCCACCCGACCCCTCACAGACACACACAGACATACATGCTTATTCAGGTATATCTGTATTGTGGAAAACAAAGAGAGATTTTTCCTACACATAGATTATCATATAGCCTCAAAAGTTATTTGATTATCTGTGGCAGATACTGTATTCCCAGTTGGCCCCTTCTTTAAAAACAGAACCATGGGGGATTTTTGTTGCAGTCAAACACTGCCCGGTTAAAAAGCTATATTTCACTCTAATTAATTCTAATAAATAAAAGTGTCTATGTGATGTAAGTCGAAGTGTTAGCAATGAAGTTGCCAAGGGACTGACTCAGGTGGTCTGTATCCTATTACCACTGGCTCTTTAGTGTTCCTTCTTTTGGGGGGGAAAAAAAAAAGAAAGAGAGAGAGGCATAATAGTTTGGGTTCCAATCATCTTGTAAGTATGAGGACAAGAACCACAGCTGGAGATGGTGGCTCAGAAAACTAAGAGGAAATCAATGTATCTCTAGCGTAATTCTGTTGTTACCATGCCAGCTCTTTACTGCCTATCTCTGTACTTGCCTCAGTGTGGAAAACAAAAAACAGAAGCAATCTTTAGCTATTGTAATCTGGAGTATTTGCTATATGTAGTTTAATGTAAGCCCTACTGATACATCCTTCTAAGTATTGTCAGAAATGAGAACTTCAGATAAACTCGTCTTAAATCCAACTAATTAGTTTTGGTTGGTGACACTCAGCATTTAATTGGTAGCTAAAAGGCTCATACAACAAATTAATTTATTCAATTGCCACAAGAGAAAAAAAGACAAGTTTATCTTAGAGGACTTACCAGGAGAGTACATCTGTTTCAATTAGAGACTTCCTGGGCACTTTATTAATATTTTCTTTGTGTAACTGGTACATTTGGTAAGATGTCTAATTTTTTCAGGCTAAAATTATTTAGAACATAATTGATGATGTTGAAGATTTGGCATCTTAATCATTTATTTCTCATTGTATTAAAGCAGACCCTAAATTGTTGTGGACAAAATCTCAATTCTGTTTGCTGACATCCCATTGATCCTCAACTATGGAACACGTGAAGAGCTTTCTCTTCAAGCTCAAGTGCATGTCTCCACTCCTGAGTGGTGGCATGGTAGTGTGGCAACCCAGTCACAGAACCAGCATAACCACACTGGCCAGTGGAAAAAGTTTCCGGTGCCACAGAGATGACCAGGGGTCTGAGCAAGAGACACAGGACTTGAAGGAGGTCATATTGAAAGTGGAGTTAACCTAAGATATGCGCTGCTTGAGGAGAAGGTCCAAGAATGTAAGTGCTGTGGCTCCGCTGGTGTGAGAGAAATGCAGGAAGGGACAATTCTGTGGACATTTCCTTCAGGAGACGAAGACAGAATTGAATGTGAGGAGAGATGAGAAAAGAAGGAAAATTCAATTTGGGGGTTATTATTCATCAAGAAGCAACAAAAAAATCATATGGTAAAGTACTCTGAGCCAGGAAGTTGTGGAAAAAGAGAACAAGGAAGGGAATCTTTGCATATGAGAAGCAAAAAGTACACTAAAGAAATAGATGAACTCTTTATAAGCTCCCAGAAATATCTGAGTTTCTTAAACTAAGAAAAACATCAAGAAAATACCTTCATACAAGATGATGAGTGGCCTAAATGTGGACACAAGTCCTGATGTTTAAAAAAATTATTTACATATAAATATAATTTTCACAGAGGGTACCAAGACCATCCTGGTGGCTGAGTAGCAGAAAAAGAAGAAAGCCATCAAAATCAAATTATGCTACCATATATTATAGCCACATTAATTACAGGCAGTATAACCAATTTTATTACAAGGAATTTCATGCTCCCACACAGAGAAACAAGAGTCAAAGCCGGTTCCTGAGACTGAACAACACTGAAAAGTCAGAATCTGAGTTTTCTCCTCCTAACTCAGCAAGATGATGAGACCACTGACCCCTGGCACTGTGAGAAGTCCGAGATGCCCAGCTGAGACACACACACTTTCCTCACTAGAGGCCTGCTAATTTGTACTTTTCACATGCAGAGATTTGTAAGCATTGGGTTTCTAATCTTTTGATAGAAAGCAATGTGTAGTTTCTTCATTGAGACAAGCAGTGAGCATTATGTGGACTTCCCCTGGTATGTTTTTCCCCTGGGACAACAAAAAGAAATACGTCTGGAGTATCAGCTTTTATCACATACATTTTAAAAAATTATTCAATAGTATTTTTCATTTCAAATGGCTGATACAGAGCTTAAAATCTCATTACTCACTGAAACCTGTTCTGGAAAAAATCTATGAAGGACAAAAGGGGAAATTATATTTTCTGGCTTTTACAAACTTGCTTGTATTCATTTATTTTAAAAAGTATTTCTATTTTTTAATCATTATCAGCCCTTATTTTGTTTGTTAAATACAATATTAACTTAACAAGGTGACTGAAAATACTTGTAAGCAGTTTCTACCTCATCGCCTGGCTTTCTGTAAAAACACGTGTTCATCTGTAACAGTTAACAATGGTTATCTACATTCTTAGTTCTTGTAAGCCTTGAGTTCATTGCTACAAAATACATACATAAATAATAATATTTATGTATAACATTTATGATACAGATATTATGGGCATGAATCGTAACATCATCAAAACTATAGGCAGTTCGTGTATTCTAGATCTTCTGAATGCCTACTTAGATTAATCCATTCTGGCAGGGCACCTCATCAGTATTGCTTTGCTTAGCCTGCTTTACTGGAATCATCTTTACTGAGCATTTGGGCATTACACCAGTGGTCACAAGAAAGTATGGTACAAGAATATCCTTAGGAAACTCACTTTTTAGTTATCTGTAGAAGCATATTGAAGCCATTGTTCACTGCATCATATGCTCGCCTGTTCATGAAAATTCAGATTAATATTTGCATCTGATCTCAGTACTTGTAAAATGTGTGTACTGCATAAGTGATTAGTTTGTATTTGACTTACGACACTGTGATTTAAGTAACTGACCTTCTTTTGCCTCCACACTGTCCGTTAGAAAACACGGAACCATATTTGTTAACTACCTCGTACAAGTACACAGCATATTATGACATTTAATATACTAGTCTTATTTCTACATTCATGTTTCTTTCTTTGACATTATTATCCTGTAGTTTTCATTTCTTCACCTATTAACTTTAATATTACATGATGTTTATTTTTGTTAGCTAACCTGAAGTCTCTTTTTTGTGGATGACAGGATATGCAAACATTTTAAAAATAGTCAGCTATGCATCCATTCAGTAAGTGTATTTCGAGGACTTATGCTAGAACTTGTATGAGATGCTGGCTTTAAAATGAAGAATAAATAGCTCTTATAGATGGAAATATTTACTCAAGCAAATCATTAGAATACAAAGTGGTAAATGCTATCATATGTACCATGGACAGTCACAGTAGGAAGTAAAGGGTAAGCGATTTTCTTTAAGAAGAGAGGTAGTGTATCAGTCAACGTCCTTCTGAGAAAAAGACGTCACACCCAAAGTAGATTTTTTCATAAGAGTTTAATAAAAGGATTATTTTAAATGATGTGGGAAAGGTTGAGGTGAACAGAGATAATGCCTGAACACCTGGACTGGAAGGGGCAAGGTGGGTGGCTTCAGGAATCCAGAGGGAATAATTGTGTGGAGAGAGCACCCTAGGAGAGTGCAGCCCACCCAAGGGTCTTGGTCAAGAGGGAGGCTGGAGAACAAATGTGCTGAACTGGCCCGACTCATTCTCTCCACCCACACACTGGTGCCTCCCACTGGCCTAACGTAACAGGAAGTCAGCAGGCAGTGTGTCAGTTTCTGAGGGCTGGAGTAACAAACCATAAACTGGTGGCCTAGAACGATGGTATTGTATTGTCTCACAGATCTAGAAGCTAGGAGTCTGAAATCAAGGTGTCCTCAGGGCTGGTTCCTCCCGAGGACTGTAAGGGAGAAACTGCTCCAGACCTCTCATCTCGGTTCTGTCAGCCTCAGCATTCTTGCTGTGCCTTCACACCCACACCATCTTACCTTTGTGCAGGTCTGTCTCTGTGTCCAAATTATCCCCTTTATATAGGGATATCAGTCACTAGATTAGGGCTAACCTTCACTTTAACTTGATTACCTATGGAATGACCCAATTTCCAAATAAGGTCACATTCTGAGGTGGTGGAGATTAGAACTTCAACACATTTTGAGAGAGACCCAATCCAGTCCTCAACAGCAAGGAATCTCACTGATATGGTCTAGATATTAAATGATTTTTATAATTTTACTTACTCATTGTCAGCAAAGATATAACCCAGCAGTTTTCAAGAATCTGGAATCAACTATATTATTAAAGAAGGAAATTATTACCTTTGGCAGAATAATACTGCAAAGTATTAGAGATTTTTCAATATAAATAAAACTCAGATGATTTCAAGAACATTCTAGAGTCCAGTTGTTCATGGATGAGATTGATTTAACTCAGCTTAAATTACTCCTAAATTTTAAAAGTCTATAAACTAAATGACTTTGACATTTCATTCAACTGTATTTTCCTATCTTACCTAACCGTCATACAGCTGAAAATCTTCACCTTATTCCATTAATTTAAAATGTAGAAATTTACTTTCTTAACAGTCTTTCTAATTTGATTCTCATAAAATATTACAAAAATCATCTATCCAGAAATAGTTTTGCTTTTATGACCTTCAGCTTCACTTTCAGCCACATATTTAAACTTACTGTATAAATAATTAAATATCTGTGACAATTTTAACAGCTTATAGAAATTATCTCTAAAATCTTTGGTCAAAATCCCCACTGTCTTAAAAATTAATGTTAGATTTACTCATTTGAACTAAATCATGCATTAATTTTCAAACCTGTGCACAATGAGCCATAGTGTGACCCTCAGTAGCATCTCAAAGTAAATGAGTAGTATTTGTTTACTGCCATGATTTAGAAAGAAATGTAACCTGAAGGGATAATTAATTTTGCTTACATTGCCAACAGTTTTACCAAGAAGGTTCTTTGATTTAGGAGAAATCCTTAAAATGTGAGTCTCTTTCTAGTAGCAAACTAAAAAGAAAATTTAAAAATACAAGTACTTATTATCCCAACCTTGATTAAAGTTCCCTTTTCCCTAACTTAAAAAGAAAATGTATAAAATATGAGTTTTTCAGTCAATTAAACCTGTAAAAGAAAATTGGCCTCGTCTGCCATGAATATACAAAAAAAAATATGCAACACTTTATGTTGCTTTTAAGTTAGAGACAGTTGAACATCTGCCTCAATTGTAATGATGACAGCTGAAAGTAAAAAAGAAAGTACTATTTCACATAGTAGTCAATATATTAAGTCCCCTGCAAACTCAACTGCTTCTTTAAATCCTATCTTTAAATGGCCAGGATTAATATTAACAAATAAATAAAAAGTAAATTAAATGTGTTTAAAACACCATTAAGTCCCCCAAACTAAGTTCATATGCACATAAAGAAGGTGAAATTGAGAGGGTAAATGATTTGCCCAAGGCCATGGAACTAAAAGTCACCTGCACAAGCTAGGTTTTAAAGTCCACTGCGGCTCTACTCTGTGCCTAGATGTTCTCTATAATATTTAGTCTTAGACCTCTTGTTAGCTGACTTTCAGTGAGTCAAGGAATTTATCATAAAATATCAGATTCTAAGTCCCAACAATTTCTCCCACTGTTGGGCTGACTGGAGAATTCAGACTCATCCCAAACTCAATTTCTAAATTAGTGCTTACCATAAATGGGAAGATAAAGGAGCTTTGGCTAAATTCTCATGGATATAGCAGTAAATGGCCATTGTTCACCTGTCACTGGTCATAGGTCCCAGTTTCTGCAACTGGCCTTCAGCCTCCATGCACTATGTCAAACTTGTCATCCTAGATAATCTGTCTACTGCCTTCTAGGTTCTCGACTCCACCTTTCTCTTGCCTGTTTCAGTCCCAGCATTCCTTCTTTCAAAGGCTAGACTTCTATTCCTGTATCCAGGCCTGGGGACTCTAGCTTTGCCAATCAGCTTTTCTGTAGATAACCATTTGTTTTGATAATTTGGTCTTGGGAAAAAAAATCTCTCTCCTAGAGATACCCTTCTTTTGATTTTCATATTGCCCCTATCTTTCAGATAACATGATTCATCTAAACTTCCTCCTACCTGGGGCCCAGAGCTGGGGATTTTGTGCCAAAATCTCCTGGATTGCCACTCTGTATAAGCCTCTCTTCCCCATTCCTTATCTTACTGTGGGCCTTGGTTTCAGTTCTAGCCATTTCCAAGTCAACCTGTCATGCTCAGTCACATTCATTTCTAGTAATACTATCGTGTTTAACCCTCTTGACCTCCCAAAGTACCCTCAGTGCTATCTCCTCTAAATTGCAGAAAATAGAAGGAAAGCTAAGTGAAATGACTAAGGTGCAACTTGGGTTTCAGCTCTCCACCAGAGTGTTTTTGTATCCTGCTCACCATACAGACACACACACACACACACACACACACACACACAAACACATACACACACAGACATTCATATCCTTTTACACATGGACTGAGATAGGTGCTCTTCCTTTTGGAACAGAAACTTCCTTTACATTTTCATAATATCCTTTCGTGCTTATCTCTATGAATAGAATATGAGAATATTGTGGATAGATGCCAAGTCATATTAACTTTTATAATTCCATTACGTGGCATGTACTGTACATTTAATAAATACTTAGTACTTTAAATTGCTGAAAGTGACATGGCCCATAATGGTGGAGATGAGATATCTGATCTATCTGATCCAAAGTGAGAGCTGACTATATTTTAACCCAAGGACACTCTATAGTCCTAGAAAAAGAATAAATTTTAAATTAAAAATAAAATCAATTAAGTTACCTTTAATTTCATTATTTCTTTAACTATATAGGTGGATTTCCTGGCGTTTTAATCTTGTAAATAAATGAATGCTAAGCAAAGAAATCTTCACCTATATTCCAGTGTGTTCTCAAACATAATAAACAGAACAATTAACTACCTATGCAATCTGATATGATGCATTCTGGAAGAACACTTTTCCTTCAAATTCCTGACTGCCTTCCTTCAGCCCCAACGTTATTGATTTGTATTTATTAATTAAGGTCTTCTGTTCTGAGAGTCATCTGTGGGATTCCTGTGAACAATATCACTAATAGCTTACATTTCATAAGTATAGCATTAGAGTTATCACAAGTATTCTAGATCAGCACTGACTTTTAGCCTGTATATACCAGTACTGTAAGTCAGTTGGTTTTCATTACTGGGTCATACTTTTATTAATACCCCTCTTTCAACATAGAAATTTTCTTTTTGATTTTTCATTGTTTGAACAAGTTTAAGAGGAGGAAAAAGCAGATATCATTATACCAATTTTATCAATGTGGGATCCAGATCTCAGGGAGGTTAAAGAACCTTCCAAAAGCTCATGCTGCTTAATAAATGTTAAAAATAAGCAAACGTCTCCAGAAAGAGGAACTGGAAAGACACCAAAGAAAACAACTATCTCTTTTCAAATTCTGCCTTACGGCAAAATCTACGAAATATGACAAGATAACTCTTCCAAAATGTCTTTGCTGGTAATTTTGAGTCTCAGTGATAAGTGTAGAGCATGTCATTAAAATTGAAAGCATGGGTTCTGAAAGCAAATTTCATTGGTGTGGTAATTAAAGATCACAGACATGATTAGGAAAGTAAAGACAAGTAAAATTTAGTGAAGGTGCTTTAGCTTTATAGAATCTAAAAGTTTAATAGAGATAAATGGGCCAAGAAATATCTTATTCTAAACAAATTCAAACACAGTTAAGACTGACATATACTTTCAAGCTTTAAAATAAAAACAGATAATTTGTAGGCCATCCATTCTCTTATCATTCATTAGTGCTGAATGTTCCTTAAAGTTCTTCTCAATGCTTCTTGAAGTTCCCAAGATCTTTTTTCACTAAGGCTAAAGGAGAAAAAGAAGTCCATCATGATGCATTGATACTATATTTTTTCTTTAGTTTGATTAATTCAAGAATCCCTCTCCTAAACATTTCTTTCTTTAATTAGACATTACTCTAAAGTAACCAGAACACGCTCTCCTTCACTCTAATAAAAACATAAGCATTATAGTTTACTTTGCTTTTTCAATATGTATGGGCTAATTAGTCACTAATTAGGTAGATAATGGATAATGAGGGCAACCCAGAGCTCAGCTAAAGCCATTTTTTATTATTTCATTAGACAACTGAGAGGTAGAGGCAAGTATAAAGGTCCCTGTGGAGGCTTATTCTAATAGTAAGGCTGCCCTATGTATTTTATTTGAGAACTAGCCTCCTAATCACCTAAAATGTGTCAAAGTAAAGAAGGAAATACTGTGTAGCTTGGGGGAGCAGGAACAAGTAATTAATGATAACTGTGGAAAAATCCAGAAATGAGTGCATTGAAATCCAGTCATTTTGATCAGATCCAAATGGTGTCTTGGGCAGAACACCAAATTAAAATAAGTAAAATCAAAAGTACTCACTTGAATTTAAAAACAGCTGAAGATAAACATTTTCTCATAAAATAAGCTCTTAAGAAAATCTAGTATTCTCCACAGTTGCCAAATCACTTTTTATGTTTTATTATGAAGATCTGGTTTGCAATTTTTCAACTTTATTAATTGCAACTAACTAATTATAAATATTTCCATTTTAAAAACTGAGTTAATCTTTAATATTTTCTACACATTTGCCAAATCTTCCCAAATAAAGGTAAAAATTATAGATGTGACTATTTTTAAGAATTGTGTAGCTACTCTAGATTCTTTAAAAAAGATATGTAGAATGTAATAAAGCAAATTTCTGGATTTTCTTGTCTCTGTGCATACTTACAGTCTGTACTGATACATCAGTTATACATGCAAACACAATAATAGAGGTAAATTAAGAGAGGGATACTACAGACAAAACAATGCTGACCTGGACGTCAGAGTATTGACTCCAGTGTTTACTGAATACGTCACCTCAGGAAAAGCTTTTGCCTCTCGGCTCCCTATTCCAAATATCAAGAAAAAATCAGGTCCCACTCCTAAATCACTGGATTATTTTATGATTGAAAATACTTTGTAAATCATACAGCACCAAATATACTAAAAAAATCAACACAGGCCTGCTTCAAGTCACGTTGTGCTACTTAAAAAAACAAAAACAAAAACAAAAACCTTATTAATTTTCAGTAAGTTTATAATGTACAGCTGCTTTTCAGAATATGGCATTTTGTGGCTTTGGGGGAATTACATTCTATACGTTAATGCTCTAAGTGCTTTGGAGACTTTCTGAATGACTTAAATGTGAAAAATAAGAATTTTATCTGCATTTGAAAGAATAAATATTTCTGTGTAAAGAAGAAATGAGTCAATATCTAAAAGGACTGACATCTCTAATTTTACCCAATTACCTTTCAATTTGTGACAGAATATTAATTTAATTAAAAAATGGTACTTTTGCAGTGACAAAAACTACTAGCATGATGTAATTAATAAGGACTATGCTTTATGCATTTTATAATATTTTACAATTATGGAACCCTCATGTGGATTCTATGAATAAGTATGTTTGGGGTGGCAAAAGGTTACAGCCAATAAACATCTCAGGCTCTCAGCTTTCAAGATAACTTTGATCTGAAGTATTCCTCATGCTTGTTCCCAAAGGATCTATCAAAATAATAAAGTTTAACTTTAATTAAATTCTGTTTTCCAAAAAATAAACTAAGACGTTCATATGTATTAACTAGTTTAAATCTTGCATTGATTCTATGAGATAGGCTCTATTATTATCATATCCATTTGACAAGTAACATAACTGATGGCACAGGGAAGTTTCCACATTTTTTCCAAGGTCACAAATCTGATAACAGGTGAAAACGGTCAGCCTGGATCCACAGGAGAGAGAAGAAAGGGGGGATATAGAGACTAGTGATGGTGCTGTTGGACAAGTTTTTTAAAAAATATACCACATTTTGGATACGAATGCCAAGAAATATTGGGTGTAGTTTGCCAATATAAAATTAAAGGAATGCTCACACACACACACAAAATCATAGCATCACACGAAAAAATAGCAATAATCATCATGCTTAAAACTGTGTCATAACTTCTGCCAAATTCAGTTGCTGTGTAAAAATAATCCATGGGAACAGTGAAACTGTGTAAGCCCTGGTAAATTTTTCTTCATGTTGATTCTTCTCATCTAATTGGCATCATTAATTCTGCCTCTTAAATGTTTCTCTAATTTGTTCTACCTCTCTTTATTTCCCTTCCTTCTACCACTTCAAGTCTAACTGCTCTTGTTCTGGGCTTTGAAATAGCCTCTCCACTGAAATAGGTCTTCTTGTAAACTGTAAACCTGCTCCTGGCACTCTGCGGGCTCCACTTCATACAGAGGCATTGTGGAGACTGAGCAATGGTGATGAAGGAGTTTGAAATGAGAAAGACCTTTTTCAAATAATATTCCAATATGACAAGATGCTTTCCCAGGTCAAAGTCAATTTCCCTCCCCTATGTTTCCATAACACTTGGTTCATATGCTTTTAGCACTTGTCTCATTTTAACCATTTGTTAAATAGAAACTTCTTCACTAGACTGTGGGCCTTCAAAATCAGAGACCACAGACCTTAACAAAACTTTAGAGGCTAAAAAACTTGTGGTCAAGCTTTATAGAATAGGTATTTGTAACCTCAATAGTTTATTTGATTTTCTGTTGAGCCAATAGAAATCTTTGAAGACAATAATGACAATTGTATCAGCCTTCTGCTTGGCCATTTTTCATTAGTTTATCCCATTTTTATATAAGCATGTCCTTTCCAGCTTTTAAGACTCTGTTATTAAAATTTGGTACTATAAATTATAGCCACTTAGGTATAACCTAGAAATAATTCACATTCAATTGTGTTAAAAAATAAAACTAGATTAAGAGAAATTACATTTATAAATCATGGCTTTAGGTATTAATTCCATCCATCATCTACTCCTGAAATGAGATAAAAACCTACCCTTGAATTAAAACAAATAACCAGAGTGTTATAAATGTTTTATTTTTATCACAACATATGATACTAAGGCACTTCTCAGCTGAGTATTAAGAGATTATCCTCCAGTATTTGTTGTCCTGCAGAAAAGGTGGTCAGAACCTCTCTACTAGGTTCATTTGGACCAGGATACAGTATTCTGAGTTGAGTTCTCTATAGAAAGAATATTTTTATTATGCATCATTTAATTTATTTAGACAGTGCTTAACCTTCACTTTTTCTTGCAAATGGAACTTTGTAAAGAAAAACTGATATAATTCCCAAAGTATAGGTTCTCTTTTTTTCTTGAAAACTGGCCTTATTCAACGTGGCTGTAAGACAAAGCAGCCTGGCATGAACTGGCTCTTGAGAGCACGTCACTGACAGAGACAAATGAGTCCTAATGAGTTTAGGGGAAGTTTGACAGCTAAGATTTTGAGCTCTAAGGGAAGAGCTCCTGCACTGAGGACACAATTCTAAATTGTGTCAGGTTCAGAATAAGCTTTGGGGAATCAGTGCTATTGGCATATATGATGCATTTATTTACATAGTCTTTCTTTTTAGCACACATTGTACATTTGCTAAATGAGAACTAATTAGAAAAATACAAATATTTACTTGTTCACAGTAACTCAAAAGCACATGCAATAAACAAAAAACACATAAATAAAAGCAAAATCCTCTCACTAAAATCTAGGACTCCATGTCAGTTCCTTTCTACATCCCCCAAATTTAGTCTTATTCCAGGGAACTGCCTTATTAAAATGCCATTTCAAGTTTCCCTAAGTGGAGTGATGTAATAAAGCCCAGTTCTCCCTTTCTTTGCAAGGATTCTGGAGAGACAGTCTCACATGTACTGATTTGTCTTGTCAAGGTGGGTGATAACTAGTTAATGCATATCCTCATTAATATATTCCAATATTGAAAGGAAGTACTTTCATTATGCCAAAACTTCACATGTACTCTCTGATATGCGCACAGATAACCATATATAGGAGCATAGCAAGAATTAGAGAAAGGCTCCCACTCTGGGACAATAAATACGGCTGGGGGGGGGGGAAAGCCTTCCCTTTGGGTAGCTTGCCAAGTGAATAAAAGTTGGGGAACAGAGCCTGAGCTGGAATTCAGCCCTTACTCTCCCCTCCTGGGAGGGCCTTTGTGTGCTGTGCAAACTACATGATCCCTCAGAAGATAAAGAGTGCTCACAACAGGTTATTGGTGGAGTGTGGCAGGGCACAGTTCAGCGGGTTTAAAGCTCTCTGCTAAGCAGCCAGTGGAGGGGAGAAGAGAAAAAAAAGGAGGGGCAAAATGCTGGCATCCTTTTAAGATGCATTAGCTAAAAGTGAGAAATTTATAAGAAAATTTAGTATTACCGAGCACAGATTTCTGCTCTCAGTCACCTAAGGATTACTAACCAATGTCCACATGGTATGTTCTGAGATGCTTATTTAAACAAGGAAAGTAATAAGTCAGTAGTTGTGGATGGGAATTGGTGTGCTTTCCAGGGGATTGCTGTAAGACCACTTCTGCGTGAAAGTTTAGGGGAATCCTGAGATGCTCCAGATAGGGAGAAAGACATTAACTTACACAATATGTAAGAAATTGATAAGAGTGCATGAAGGAAGATGGAGATGTGGGTAGAGATGTGGATCTAGCTTATTAACATAGCCCATAGAGCAATTCTAAGCAAAAAAAAAAAAAAAAAAAAGAAACAGAAAAGTAAGAATTAGCCTCAACAAGCATCAACTGGTTCAGCAAAATTAGTTAGGAAGAATGATTTTGGAAATAAAAGAGCTAACCTTATGCTTTGAATTCATTTACTAAATAGTCTATTTTAATTGGTTAGAAACATATGGTTTCTTTTCAGAGCAGAGAGAAGAAAAGGTATTGGTCTAAATTAAACATTTCTTGCAAAGTGTAAAATTCAAAATGTGAAAAACCATTTTAAGCTTAAATACATATTTTAACATACACATACATTAATTATATGCTTGACTTGAAAACTATTGAAACACTAAGACCTAGCAATCCTATCTTTTCAAAATAAAATGTCAGCATTCTGCTCAGTGCAACAATTTACCTGCTCTGAAACTAAACTATGCACCATAAAATTGAAAACAGCATTATGCCCTTAGTGTAAAGGAAGGCAAATCATACAACAACATGAATAAAGATAATGATCTTTTCCTAAAACAAAAAGATGAATGACATTTAGACTCTCCTATACTGAAATACAAAACAGCAGTCTATCTTATAGCATAAATATGAGAACTCTATTTGGCCCTGATCTATATACAATGAATGAAAAATGTCTTAATGTATTCCTTAATGATCTCTCAGAAGAGAAAGGTAACAGAGAAGCAAAACTCATCATTCAGAAATGCGATGTATAATTCAATAAATCTCATTGTTTTGCATTAAATGATTATTTTTAAATAAGTACTTTCCATCATTGTCTTTTGTTAAATTTGAAAAATATAGCCTGCAACATGAATATATATATATGCACACATTGATTGCATACATTATATACATTTATTATTTTTAAACTTTTCCGGTAGTCTTATCCCTTCTTGTAGATCTGGGTTTCCATCTGGTGCCATTTCCCTTCAGACTTAGGAACTTCCTTTTCAATTTCTTATAGTACAGGTCTTTTAATTATGCAATCAATCAGGTCTTGTCTCAAAAATTTTTTATTCATCTTCATTTCTGATGGAGAGTATCTCTGTATACATAATTCTGATTGACAGTTATTTTTGTTTTTTAGTTATTTGCCATATCCTCTATATGATTTCAAAACTTTCTCTTTAATTTTAGATGTCAGCAGTTTGACTATGATGTGCCTAAGATGTGGTATTCTTTCTTTGTATTTATCATTCTTGGTGTTCACTGAACTTCACGGATCTGTAGATTGATGTCTTTGGGGAAGCTTTCAGCCATTACTTCTTCATTTTTTTTTTTCCTGCCACAATTCTTCTCTTACTTTATTCTGGAATTCCAATTACATTATGTTAGATCACTTGAATTGTCTGTGAGGCTCTGTTAATTTTTCTTCAATCTTTTTTTCCCTCTATTCTTCAGGTTGGACAAATTACATCTTCAAATTAACTAACTATTTGTTTTCTGCCACCTTCAATCTTATTTTAAACCTACTCAGTAATTCTTTTCATCGCAGTTAATATATTTTAGCTTTAGAGCTTCCATGTCAATCTTTTTATGGTTTCTATTTCTCTGCTGAAATTCCTTCTGGTGTCCATTTATTCTGTGCAATTTTTCTTTAAGTTCTTGAAAATGTAATAGCTGCTCTAAAATTCTTATCTGCTAATTGAAACAACTTAATTACGCTATTGTCATGTTCTATTAACTACTTGTTTTCTTGTTTCACATTTTCTTGTTTCTTCAAGTTTACTGATTTTTGTTTAGATACTGAATATTTAAAATTAGAAGTTGAAGAGGAATTGGATTTTGTTACATTTCTTTGAAAATCAATTTTTTTTCTAAGAAGTTGTCAACTTATCTGAACTTAAACTTAAATCTTCCCTGAGGTTGGCAGCAGCTAAAATCCCCAATCAATTCTTCCAGCTACTAACTGCTGTTTTTTCTCAAACAGCATACGTAATTTATAAGTCGGACAAAATCTTAGGTGTATTTTGTACTAAGATTTGACTGTTTCCCTCCTTATGAAGGAATTCCTCCCTTTGTGGATTTCCTCTTAAATTTATAGCTTCTCTTTCAGTTCCCAAATCTGTCCCCTGACAATCCAGGCTATTAAAGTTGGAGCTTTTTGTTCTCAAATCTGTACTAGGGTTGGAGAAAGTCCTGAGGCATAAAAAACATCAAATGTAAAAATCTCATCAGGTATAGTCCCTGCTTTTTTAAGATTAGTTCTAGTCTCTTACTAATCTCTAGTGTTTTCAAATGATTTAAAAGAAAATTTGTCCAGATTTGATGCTTGCTATCTGCTGAAGTTTTATCAAATGATGAAAGCTTTACCATTGAGTATTTTAAATTGCTAAGTCTTTATGTGGAAAATACTGACTCAAAGATATTACCTGAGTGGTTTTAAACAGTACACTTGTCTGAATGCACCTGCCAAATATGTTAGATCTTGAGTCTCTTGCAAAACATTGGCATTTCACTGCTGTTTGTTTCACTGATTTTACTGAATTTAGGTACCATTAGATTCTATAGCCCCTCTGTTATCTTCTTATCTTCTTCCCTTGCTACTTGAATGTTTGGTTTCTCCTTGTTTCTCACCTTTTCCCCACTTGCCCTTTGTGCTAATGGCCATTTGACTATAATCACATAAAGAAACTGAAACTGAAAATGTCAGCTTAAAGAATAGCACTAGCTTTGTAATAGACTCTAAGGTTAATAGATCTTTGAAATAGTCAAGTGACCCTCCTTTAGCTGTGATGTAAAAGAAGAATTACTACCATTGAATAATCAATGGTCCCACTAGAGTTTAGACTTTACTTCTCCTATGCTATATTAGTAAAAATCACATCTACACGGTTAAGTTAGCGGTTGTCAGGGAAGGGGTGCAAAAATACTGTAAAGTGCCACCAGGCTGATTTAACAGTTTGAAGTGTTGTTAATTCTTGGTGGGGTTTCTTCTATGCAAAATGAACTAAATGGGAGTAATCTTCTCATTCCAATTTCTATCTTACTGGCATTTAGAAGTGTTGAATTCACACTTTTAGTGGCAAAGCAAGAAGTGAGTTTCTTCACCTTGGAAACAAGAGTCTACTAATTTCTCAATGTAATACTATATTTTATTTATTTAAAAATAAAAAATATTGACTCCATTAATAATAATAACTATGTATTGAATAACTGCTAAGTAGAAAATATCTACATATACATTACAAGTTATCCTGCAATCCTGTGAGATAACTGACCATAATTTTGCTTTTTAGGGAGTGAAGTTTCATAAATCTAAATCATTTGCTCAAATCTATATAGTTGGCAAGTGGCAGGACTAGGATCTGGTATCTGATTAACTGTAAAGTTATATCCCATGCTTCTTTCTAAACGTCCAATAAGAAGTCTCAGTCTGAATTTATCTACTACATATGCATTATTCAATGAATATTTTTGAAAGAGCAATAAGGTTAAAAGCGCTCAGTTGATATTAAGAAGTCAGGTGACACTTGAAAATTATGAAGTAAATGTAAGTAGTTAAAACTCTCTATAGTAGGTAGAGAAAACAGACACACCCAAATTAAAAATCTTCATGTTGTGAATAGAGAACCAAAGAAAATCAAGGTTATTAAATGCCCCCAAGGAACAATTTTAAGAAAGGACTAGACCTGGAGTGGTTAGATTTGATTGCTAGTTTCAAGTTCCAGATACCACAAGACAGGATTCCTAAATAACATGTTCATTTTGTGCTAGTGACCTTTCTTTCCCTCCTCTATATGACAATTAATATTCTTTCCCCATCCTCTGACTTAATGTAGAAGCAAATATGGAAAGAGAAGGCATATTAAATCAACAGATTGGGTTTAAAAATCAGGTCCAGTTCTTTCTATTTGTAATGAAGGGCCAGTCTGTCAAATCTCAAATTATCCTAAATCCCTCTAAACATCAGTATCTTCGCCTATCAAGTGGAGATAATATCTCCATCTTAGATTTAAAGATTAAATCACATAGCCTCTGACACATAGTAGATGCTAATAAATCCCGGTTGTTTCCTTTTCCCCTTTCTTATTTGCATGTTTTCTATCCACAAGCCTTCTTATTTCCAAACTATAAAATGAACCCAAGCATAATAGAAAATATGGAAAGTACACAAAGGTGGAATTAAGAAAATATATTCACAATTCCATTATTTGAAGATAAATCATTTTTCAGACACACACATCAATACATTTATATACATACTTTTTGCATAATTTCAAGTAAACTCAATATATAATTTCTTCATTTGCTTTAACAGTGAAAAAAAAATCCCAATATTTTTAATTGTGTACACATGTATGTTTGAAAGTTCTAAAATATTTCATTATCAAGATAGACCCTAGTTTCCTTAATCATTCTCCTATTTTATGGTATTTGGATTATTTCCAATTCTAAATAATTGTAAAGAATGCTGCAATGAATAACATTACAAATAGAGCTTGTCCTGTATTTTTTGCTTGTCCATTCAGATAGAATCCAAATATTGAAGTCAAACAGTATAAATTTTTAAGACTCTAGGTAGAGTTGTTTAATGGCTTTTCAGAGAGTTCTTCTATTTTCCAGTGACAGGATTTCTGCTGTTTTTGTTAGGTCTGTGTTTCCAACAGAGCTTAGCTGAAATCACATCTTGATGAAGATGGGAGAAGCTATTACACTGAGATACTGAACAGCATCACTTAAAATGTTCTGGCCATTTAAAGCACAGTGTATGTTCAGGCAACTGGAGACTTGTTCCATACAGAAGAGAGCTGGGCTGTGTTTAGAGTGTGTTTGATTGACTATGAATATGTCCAATGGAAAAATACATTCTTACCTCTGCATTATAACTATTATTTTTATTTCAACCTGTGTCAAAGTAAAATAACTCCAATTAAACTGGTTTTGTGGTACTAATTATTTTAACAAAATCCAAATATTACATTTTGAATAGAAGATAGTCCCAAAAGATGCCAACTGGCATCTTCCTCTCCCTCTCTAAAAAGTAATACTACTCTTCCAATTTTAGATTCTTCTTATTCCTATAAGGAAGAACATTTTGAGTTTACATGTAAACTCAGAATGATTGTTGCTAGCAGTGACTTTAGTAAATTAATAAGAAATGTTTCAAAATCAAAATGACATTCAAAACTGATGTATCCCAGAGTCAAAAGTTTACTTTCTACAGTGACTCTATTAAAAGGGAAGCTTTAAAAAATATTAAGCTAATAAGAAGACACTGGAGAAAATCCTATGGAATTATGTTACCTTTCTTTAAAGGTAATTAATGATAAACTAAACACTTGCTTTAGTAATCATTTCTTTTCAACTATTATTATCATTTGACTTATACACCTTTCAGTACTTAAAATTTCTAAATTGTATTCCAATTCTGTTACAACTTTTTATCTCGTTACTGGGATATACACCATTGAAAACATAGCTTGCATTCAATAATCATTTTTTCACTTATAAGATGAAGGAATGAATGAGTGAACAAATGAATGAATGAAAGAAAAATCACTATTTTTGCTCACTTCCAACTCAGCTCTAAATAACTCCAACTATATTGGAGTTACTGTATATTGACAGAATACGTCAGACACACTGACTAATTATATGAAAGGAATGAAGAGGTTGAGGCCAACTCCTAAGCTTCCTGAATGAGGAACTGAGGAAGAAGGAGCTGCTGGAACAGTCAAAGTAGAAAAATGGACAATTGGGATGGTGAATTTCCGGCTTCTACTATGCTGAGTATGAATTAGCTATTGATATTAAGGGAGAAATATAAGTTATTGAATAGACAGGATACACTAGTAGAGACAGTATCTATTCATTAAAGCACCTTTGTGAGATCAAATAGGCAGTTTCTGTACTCATATCATGGTGAACATTCATGTAGCTAAATCTTCTTCATATTGCTTCATATTCATGTACATGAATATATCCACATTGTTTATCTATATTTTAAAACATTTTGAGTGTGTTTTGAAACCAAGTGTGGAACATACAAGCCATTTTTTGATATGCCAAAAATCTGCTTCATCCACAATTTTGGAAAATAAGCATTCAACATCGTCATCAAAGAAATATGTAAAATACATAAAATGTTGTGATAGATAATAGGGCAGAGAAAACGGTTGCCCATTAGAAACTGCCTCTCAATAAATTAAAAAAAAAAGAAGCTGTCTTTCAGGTTGATATCGATCCTTTCTATCAGAAACTTTGCTGTTATGTCAATCCAATATTTACTAGTAAATATATTAACAATCATCTACCCATATTCTCACTACCTCGACAAAAGAAACTCCGTAAAATGCCTAACTGTATTTCAGACATAGTACATCTTCTGTATTTCTTTGCTCGACCAGAATAGAAATTTTGTCAAAGAAAAAAAAAGTTATTTGAATATGATATGTTCATGAAGTACAATATCATTTGCATCTACTACCATCTCTTCTTTCCAGCATTAGAAAATTATATATTAATAAATGATTTTAGAATTGCCTATAGTCTATCATCAATCTATTGATACATATTTCGTTTCTTCCTAAGTTTATAAACTTAAAAAAGACATGCTGTCTGGATTATTTTGACTTTTTTCACCAAGACTACTAAGTACCAATGTCTTGTATATAGTAAGAATTCAAATAATACACTTTATGTAAATACACTTTTATAAATCTGAATTTAACAACACTAATAAGTTATGATCATCATCCTGCATTAAGAGACAATATGGGAGTCACCAGTTTGTGTAAATAGATTACAAACCAATGAAACTTGGATTTTTTTTAAGTAGGTAAATATTATATCAAATGAGTTTTTCATTTTCATGGGCAACTGCTAAAGCTTTCATTGTTAAAACATAATTGTTCATCCTATAAGGAATTGCAAGATTATTTAAACATTACATGAAACTTCAAAAAATGTGACCATCATCTACAAAAAATATATTTAATATATTTTGGTAGCAACTGTGAGCTCACAAACCTCCCATCTGCACGTGCTGAGAAGAGCAATATAAAACTCATTTGTGGGTTGAAGTTTCCTTCAATGTAGTTTCTAGGAAACCATTCATAAAATCACAGCTGCAGCTAATTTTCATTTCTATGGATTTTGCATTTGTTAGAAAAAGAGAAAAGGAATCATACTATTTTTGAAAGCCATGCACAGAAAACTAAATTACATCGTCTTAAGCATACAGATCTTAATAATTCACAGAATGGTAACTCATTATCTCTATTCTTAAGCAAAACTCTGATACATACTAACATTCTATAATAGTCCTTTATATCTATCTATCTACTTCACTGGCCTAAATTTGGGAAAGTCACTTTATATTCTGTGATATGCATGTCTGACTGTCAGAATTTTCTGCCCAATTTTTCAGTTGGGTATTGCAATAAAGAACTGGCCAGTAAACGATATTGAATAACTTATCCATAATCAAAGAGTAAAAAAATGTATCATGCTCTTATCTGCCACACATCTTATTTCAGATCAAATACACAACGAAATAACACCAGATTTTAGTAAAATCCGGTAACACTTTTTTTGTTTGTTCCATGAAGGAATATGGATGTAAGTTCAAGTCTAGATAAAAATGAATAATATCCCAAGATACTAATAGAACTCTCAAATGTTTCCACGGAGATGATACCTTTGAACAATCATGAAGAATTAGAAAGTGGTAGAAAGTTGGAGATAGGTAAAAGTGATCTTTATTTTCAAAAAGAAGGCAAACCACTGCCTCACAAAAGGCATCGTTGATTCGGATTATAGTCAACATCGTGATGTAAAATGTCATTGCTAAAAGACATTCATTTTCACATTATATTTGTCTCAGCAATGATACTTATTTCTGGCAATTATCTTTTCTTTTTGGCCTGTACAACTTAATAACTGGAGGATGACTCTGAGCAACTCCATCAAAAATTTATAATAATAAACCTTTATGATAAAACAGAGAAGTGACTGGGGAAAAAAAGAATGTTATAATAATAAACAATAGTTTGGAGCTTAGTGGAGAATATTTCTTAACTAATGACTATTTCTCAACTATGTATAAGGTACAAAAACTGGCTATTTTTGAAAAATAATTTTATTATATGTAAGTAGTCAAAAGGATAACAGATTAAGAATAGATCACAGATTAAAGGTATTAGTTTTATATTAGAATATGTTCAAATTCCAAAATAAAGTTAAAATACATACACAGTGACCACTGATTTGCTCTCTGACATTTTTGCCCAAATTTTAATTATAATTCAAGATCATCTTACATTCTTCAAGAAAAATCCATGAACAAGACAGTGGTTAACAGAAGCAGATTCATCCTGAAATTCTGCATCTTAGCTTCAGCTAAGGGAAAGACTGTTCTATAAATAGCGTCTTTAGTGAAATCTATCACATTTCTCCAAAGAACTGCAAGGGCTTCATTAAATCTGACTTCTCCATTAACTTCCTCAGCAGCACATTCCCTCTTTAATGTCTGAGTAGTACTCCCCATCCTTAAACTGTGGGTTTGTAATGCAGTTGTTGTTCACACAATTTAGCTTTTAAAAAAAAAAAAGCAGTAAGGAACTCAAATAATACAGTAGTCAACAAATTAACACAGCATTTAATTTCCACTGGCAGCTGAAGTGTTCCTTTGCAATGTAGTTACATCTTGCAACTCTGCAACCAAAAAAACTACCAAGTCCATAATATTATTTTATATTTCTTAAGTATTTCTACCCATAAGTACAATCAAGTAAAAGCCTTGAAATATGTTCCTTGAATAAACAGAGTAGATTTCTAAGACAAAAATACCACTGCATTTAAATTTGTATTGGAAATGTCATGTCTAAAACACTTTTAATTTATCAGGTCTTTGCTTTAAAGGAGGAATTAAATGAAAGAGCTTACAAAAACAGTAAGAAAGATTTGCAAAGTCTAGAAACATGCTATATTTTCCTTATCCACTCAAAAATATCATTTATCTCATAGAAGTAAAAATCTCAGGAAGGTCGTAATAATTAATGACAAATAACTTTGAACAAATTCTAGTGGGGCTACTCTGAACTCTTTTCTCAAGTAGGTAGGCCCTGACTTTTGGGCTTTCACATTCATTTTTTCATTGGTCAATTTTAGCAAAAGTCCTACTAAATCTTTTTAGCCAGAATTCTTCACCCTGATCACCTTTAGTGTCTGATCAAAGTCATCATTTTCCACCATCCCTCAGATGATGTCTGATTACCCTGGCTGGTCTTCAGCAAGAATCCTGTTAGGCCTGTTTGGTCAGAATCCCTTTTAGCCCTGATGGTTCCTCTTAGTAATTTTTCACCCACTGACCCCTCAACCTCCTCTCTGGCTATCTATCTCCAGTGTTCCCTGCTATATTAGGAACTGCGCCCCATCTGTCTTCCCTACTGCAACATCTTATTTCAGTAGTCTTTATATCTAAGGTGACAGCCTTCTTGAACAAAGTCTGCCTTAATGTTTTAACAAGTGTCATGAATAATATTTTCTTTAAATACTAATTATAAATTTCTGTAGGTCTATCTTCAGAATTAGTACCTATGAACAGATGTTAAAGAGAGGTGATTTGGGTTCAATACAAGGACAAATGCATTCTGCATGCCATACTGTATATGAAAAACAGAAAACACTGCAAATGCAGATCTTCTTCATAGCAGATGGAGGCACATATATTAGGATATGATCTTAAAAGAAGATCAGATAAGAATGATAAAATTAATTACAATCAAAGATATACCTCAAAGTACGCTGCAACTACCCTAACTTTAAGAATAGCAAGAATAAAATATTCTGTCATTCCTATTTGCCCACTGTATTTGATATCTCAGCTTTTTCTCATTTACCTCAAATTCTTACTGGACCTCCAACATCCAAGTTAGTTATAAGATGCCTGGCCTGGCCTCCGTCTTTGCCCTAGACCCCTGGGCTACCCCTAATTTCAACTTTTCCTACTCCATCTGACTGATAGTTCATAGCAACTGTACCCAGCAGAGTCCAGATGTGGCAAAAAGAAGTTCGCAGTGGTGAAGAACTAAACAAGAAGTCGTTGTTTATTATCACTAACAGACAGGCCCACTAAAATACAGAATAGGCATCCTCATGAAATTATGACTCCCAGGCAATGAGTGGACAAAATGATTAATTAGAGGTCAGAGTTGTTATAAAAGGTTCTCAGGTTAGGAGGAAGGTTGAACTAGAAGACCACTAAGTTCCCTTCCAATTCTACTGTTCTGTTTTTCATGAATTTGATAAAATTTAATATATAAGGTTCTTATTAAGCAGACGTAATACTCTTGCTAATAGTCTGTGAACTTAATGAAATTCAGGCTTGATTGAGAGGAAGGGTCTCAGCCCAGGGTTACCAAACTGCTTCTTTCCTACAGAGATTGTCTAGCAAATCTTAAAACCTGGTTAACACAATAAGCAGAAGCTATTTAGCCCAACACTATTTATCTAGACACTGTATAGTCCAATTCACCCCATGGGGAGTCAGAACAATTCTTGAGGCAATCAGCATGAAACTAAACAGATCAGTAATATTGGGCAAGGAGCTATGAAATTGCCCATGAATAATCAATGTGTATTTTGTTAAGGCCAGTTTGATTGTAAAATGTGATTCTCTGGTCTGACAAAATGTTTACCCTTCTTCTGTATTATTTCTTAATAATATATATGTGAGCATCTCATTCCCTACATAACACTTAGCCTTTTTCTGTGTTTAATGGTGGCTTGGAAATGGGGATGGAGCTCAGGCATGAAATATTAAATAAGAGATTTCTTTTTAACAGTAACTTATTTTTTACATTTTTATAATTGTTTTGATGAGTCTGCTTCAAAATGTCCATAAGGCAAAACACCCACATCAAAAACACTCTGATGTGGAATAAACATGTTCACAATCACTTTCCTTTAAAGCCTTGCAAAATGTTCACCTATGTCACTTAAGAAATTCTGAAATCCTCATTTTTTTCTTAAAGAGATAATGGGAATGTCACAACCATTTCTATAACCATGTAATTAATATTTACTTATTCAACTTGGACTTTTGAATTCTTCCTCTTCTTCTCCTACATACAGCAGTTCAATGTTATAAGCAATAGTGTGCTTTTATAATTACTAATAAACAGGCTGACTGCTATAAAAATCCAAAGAGTCAATCTCCTGCACTTCTACTGAAACCCAAAGTCAAATTTATCCTTCACCTCTTATTAACACATTTCCAGGAAACTCTGGATGTCAGCATAGAAAGTGAGAACCTCAGATAATGTCGCATCTTTTCTCACACTAAAATGAGCTTGACAAGGCCATTGTTCTCTGTCCACAGCTCAATATCCTTTTCTAATTCTTCCATTAATTAGTCCTATCTCACCATGATTATATGTAAACTTCTACAGAGACTTTATTTTCTCTAGTCCCAAATCCCTTGAGTGACATTGTATCTCCATAGTACTCATTCCTTACCCCCTCCCCACTTTCCTTCTTTTATTTATTCGATTCCTATTTAATAATGTGACAAGCACTGAAGATACAGAAATGGATGTCTTGGTCTCTTCACCCTCAGGAATACACTTGCTTCAATTTTCTTTTACATGTTTTAGAAGTTCCTTCTCAAACTCTCTAGTGTAGACTCTCCACGAAACTCATTCTTTCCACTATGGTTTCTCCCTGTATGTTCCTTCTCTCATCCATTCCTACTGATTTTCATACAATTCTGTGATGACAACAAATATTTATACCCCACCTCAATCTCTTCTTTGGATTGCCAACTGGCAGCGGAAGTTCATCTTCTGGCAATCTTATCTATAGCTTAAAAACCGTATGTCTAAAGCAGAACTCATCTCTCAAACTTTCTATCCATTTCTGACTTGCATTTTCATTAAAACTTCATTTTCCAGTTTCTTTCCATCAGTTTCATCTCCTCTGCCACTGGTCTATCACTCCTCTTCCTACAGACTTAGCACAATCTCCAATATCCTTGGAAATTTAGAGCTTTGTTTGTTTTAACCACCATTAAGCTAGAAATATCAAATCTCCCGAATGTCTCCCAATGTTCACTTTCGGGATTTGGGGATTTTTTTGTTTTTGTTCTTAATTTGCCTTTTTCTTCTTATTCTGTTTTCCTTCAATGGTTCTTTTTATGAAAAAGTGCCTGTACTTTTATTAACTTTTCTCAACAGACTGCAAGTTTTTAAATTAATCTCTTTACAGGTGTTAAGACATCTGCTAAGCTCATATCAAATTCTGGTAACTTTAGGATTTTCTGAGATTTTCATAGCAAAATGTGTAACCCTTTCAGGCCAAATATTTTTGCAAGTCCTATTTCTCTGCCTCTACTCAGAGTGACTTTCTTCAGCAAATATTTTCAAAAGTCAAAACACGTTAAATCAATTGTCTATTAATGATTCTTTTGAGTAATTCACCAAATTTATAGTCTGCAAAATTTCAAACCTTCCTACTTTTATTCCACTCTGGTACAAAAAAAAAAACACTGTAAGTAAACATAGGAACTCCATCCAAAGTTATTCACATTTTGCAAGATATTCCAAAGCTTTTGAGCTATCATCATTTAATTTGTTTATTTACTTATCCTTGATTTTATAGGAAATCTTGAGGTGTTCCTCTTTGCCAGCTTTATTTTTAATAATTTCTATTAATTGACAGTTTCCAAATGAGATTTTTGGCATATCATTTGTCAAATAATTTGATTAAATTCTCAATAGATTTTAAACAAAATGGACACAAAATTTAGTAGACTGATATTAGCAAAATGTTCAGTCCCATTATGACACTTAGGTTGATTTCTAATGTCATTCTTCAAAGGCTAACATATTTTGTAAATCAGACTTCTAATGGGTAGTAAAAAGAGAAAATGTGTGTTACCAAGATGAAATATATACTTTTATAATTAATACTGGATTCTTCACTATTGTACAGTAAAGAATTTGAGTGGCCTCTGTCCCAGGTTCCTGAGAGGGAACCCAAGTAATAGGAGTGTCTTTGTTATTTATGAACACCTGGGATCACACCTGAGTTTTTACTAAGACAATTACTCAGGTTGGGAACAGGTCATCAGAAAGACAAACCAGGTGATTAGAGAGATGGGGCTTTAAGTCAGTCTGACTTCCAGGGAGGGGAGGGGGACTGGAAATTAAGTTCAGTCATGTGGGCAATGATTCAGTGTTTCAATCATTCATGCCTACCCAATGAAACCTCAATAAAAATTTTGGACACCAAAACTTCCTGGTTGGTGAACATCTACCTGGATGGTGTTGCTTCCTGATTCCCTGGGGAGCAACAGGAAAGCCCTGTGTCTGAGACTCTCCCAGACTTTCTCTTATGTCTTTTTTCATTTAGCTGGTCCTGATTTGTGTCCTTTCTAATAAAACTGTAATCATAAGTAAAGTGCTTTCATGAGTTCTATGAGTCATTCTAATGGATTATCAAATCTGAAGGGGGTCATGGAAACTCCCTGGACTTCTGGTCAGAAATACTGGTGAACTGGGGGCCTCCAAATTTGTGGTTAGCATCTGAAGTGACAGCAGTCTTGTTGGATTTCATGTTCTTAAACCCATGAACTTGGACACTAACTCCAGATGTTTAGAATCACATTGTATCAGAGTACACCCAATCACATACATTTTGAAGTTTTCTTATCTTCTCTCTGTTTGGATACTTGTCATGGCCTCCAAATCAACGAGAGTGTGTGTCCCAAGCTGCTTTCTCTGAATACCCACCAGCAGAATGATATCAGAGAAAAAGGTCCTGGGAAAGTCTCTTGACTTAAAATTAAGGTGAATTTCACACACACACACACACACACACACACACACACACACCACAGTAAGAAGCTATGAGTAAATATCTGAGTGAAAAATAGCCACAAAGGTAAATGCTTTGAGATGAAACCTGTGATTTGGAAGATAAGAAAGTGAGAATTGCCAAAATGAAAGTAACAGAAAGACCAAAAGAAGTGCCACATTTCCTTCCTACAGATCACCTCAGAATAAAAATAGCTTTATAAAGGATTTAATGATTTCCTAACAGCACTAGTGACATTTTGTTTTCTGGGTGGACAAATAATAAAAGGCAACATTAATTTCATTAAACAAAATAAATAAGGTAGGCGATAGATTATGTAAAACTAGAACGTGAAGAAAGGGAGAGTAAGTTGCATTATGGCATCATATTGAGTAAAAGAATACTGTCCTGTAACAGTTTAGCTCACAGGATAAAATTCATATGAAGAAAATTAAGTATTTTGATGGCTTTTTCTTAAACAAGCTCTTAATAAACCTAGGGTAAATAATATTGAACATACCTAGATTTATATTTCTGTTGATACAGTGAATTTATGTAGTAAATTCATGATATGTAGTGAAATCCCTCTATCACTACATTTATCAGTCTAATACATACTGCAAGTAACATAAGATTTACAAACATAAGAATTCCTACATTTAGAGGAGCCAATTTAAGAATTCTCAAATCAGAAAATTAAGACAATAAATTATTCCTGCAAAAATTCCAATAACATTTCACATCAATTCATAAACAAAATTTTGAAAAAGTTGAAATCATTCACTTTTTGAAAATTTAGGACAACTGTTTATGAACACTCATCATATGCCAGACACTTTTTACAAGGTTTCTTGTAAACATTATCTCTAATTGTGCCAACAATCCTGCAAGGTAAGTATTTTGATTTCTATTTTACACATGAAAAACTGAAACTCAGAAAAGGAAGCAACAGAACAGAGAATATATAGCTCCAATGTGGCAGAAAGAGAGATTTTAACCCAGGTCCTTCTGCCTTTAAAACCTAAGTCCTTTAAGTTAATTTATATAGGTCCTTTTCTTATTTCCTATGAGTTTTATTCCAATTTCTGTCTAGGTTAGTTTAATTTTTATTTGGTATTAGGTGTCTGTGGGTTAGAGCAATTTTTTTTAAGTTGTGAATATACTAACACATAAGACACCTGGGTAAAAGTTTTGGCCTCCCCATTGACCATCTGTATCTTCAGACTCAATCATGGACATAGTAAAATTCTTATCTGAGGAAAGGTAATTTGTTAATTAATCAAAACTTAAACACTCAATTAATATAACTTCATTCTGCTCCACAATGACATTTTAAATGATTAATCCCATTCTGGTACCTCACAAACGCATCTCCCACTTAGTATAAGTAACTTGAACAGGAAATTCAGTGCGGATGCACCCACAGGAAACTCTTACTCCAACTCCAAACGCCTATTCTACTGAAAGTGTCATGTCTGCATTAAAAAAAAAGTCAATATGTTTCCTTGAATGTTTTAATGACAGTCTTAAAATAGCAATTAATTATGTTCTGGCTATATATTCCTTTATGCAAGTCCCATTTTATAAGAGCAAATATGCCAAGCGTTATTTTCATTCTTTATAAGGGATCATATTTCACAATCTGATTTTAAAATAAACTTTCCATAATTATCAGTAGTAAGGAACACGAGATGATAAAAAGGAATCATCTCTGATAAACAAGGAACAGGTGGCAGCTTGAGTTACATCTGGTATGAATCTGTATCCGAGGGGAAGGAAAGAAAAGACAGCAGGAGAAAAACATAAAGGGATTTGTAAGGCACACTGGAGCTACACATTTGTATTTGTTAAAAGCTTCCTTTCTTTCTCTGCCCTGTAAACTAAAAACACCTTATAAAATAGCCCAGAGTAATTATCTTGTCAGAAGAATCTTATGTGTATTGTAGTCAAATTAAATTGAACTGAAATTCATCATAGGAAGAAGATATCAGAGAAAAAAACAATGAAAAGGTAAGTGAAAATTGAACTGTCAGATTTAAGGATCAGTCCAATGGAGCTGGCAAATAAACTCTGAGTTATTATACACAGAGTGAATATTTTCTCCTTTGATCCCTGGAATCCTCTGCTACATTCCCTAATGTTCTATCTGGGGAATGGTATCAAATTCATTATAGATTTTTCTATCCGCAGAAACCAATGGGAGCAACAAACGGAGGGTGTCATCATTAAGCTGACATCTTTTCCAGCACATATTCTCTCTGTAGCTTTGGGTGGCCTCATAAAACTAACTCATATAAGACAAATGATTTTCTCTACCAAATATATTTGTGTGTATAACTTGCCTGTTCTACCACCACTAAACAATGTTGTAATGCAGAAGACAGTTTCCTTGAGGGGTAATATCTTGCATGCATAGGAATCAACTTATCAGATTGTTTAAGAGTTATAGAAATAATAAGTAAGCACTCTATTTGATAAAATCACTCAAAGATTATCTTAATTGAACGTGATTTGAAACTTTGAGACAAAATTACTTTGAAGAACATTCTCATTCTGGCAACAAAAATAGAATTCAATTACATTCTTGGCATAGCTTGATATGGTGTAGTAATGAGTTGCGGATAAGCAGCAGAACCTGAATGTTGCTATTTCACTGTGGTTCTGTTAAACTGAATAGCTCTTATAACACGCCAATATTATTCTCTCTCCAATAAAAGCCAGCGTTGAGTCTGTACTCCTAACAATGGAATTACACATCTTTCTGCCTCCTTCCTAATCTGAGATTCTACTAATACCAGTCTCTATAACACCACCTTGATCCTACACAAGTATGATCTTTTTTGAGCTCTATACCTACTCATCTACTTTTCAGGAATGAAATAGGTCTAATAAATTCATTTGGGGAAGGTAATTATTTTAAATAATTGCCATTATTCTCCCACATTTATAAACTAAAAATTAACATTCAAATGCTCACTTTTCATTATGCAATACTTAGAAACTTGCTACTAGATAACTTCGATATTTCAGTATACAGAGAATTTTTCTTATTAAATTATACAAAGAAGTCATAGTTACATTTCCATTTATTTTAAATCACAATATTAAAATTTTACATTAAGTATTTTTAAATAGCCTTGCCTCAAAAGATAACTACAGATTTACAAATTAAAATTCAGAATTAAAAAAGGGTACAATGACACAATTCTAATCAGCAATCACGTGGTATAAATTGATAATTTTTCCCAAAGAAAAAGGAATAGAAGAAAGAAAGCTAAGTACAAAAAAGCAGAATATTGAGGCAGACTAAAATAAGACTCTCTTGTCTATAGGTTCCATGTCTGAGTGGAATTTTCCCATCACAATGACTTTCTGTAAGATTAGGTCTTCTGTACTGTGGGGTGGGTTTCTCCCTAACAGGGAAAATGCCTGAGCAAGAACTCTCAGGTGGTTTCTTTTCTTTTCATAAAAGCAGAAAGCCTTGGGATAAGGACACATCAATGTTGGGGTGAGCCCTACACACCAACAGTAACAGTGTCACTCTGTCCCCCTCAATGTTATTTTCTCTCTGATGCAGGCCAAGAATAGCAAAGAACTGTGGATTTGTCCACTTGAAGCTCATGAAATGTTTTAGGATTTAATACTATTGTCATAAGGAAATGTCACTTAATTGCTTTTAAAATTATGTGTAGTGTACAAAAGAATGAAGACAATCAGGATGAGATAATTGCATCAAAATGGAATGAAGACACTGAGTTGAGATGTACTCAGCTGCCTGCCTTACAAAATATTTTCTTCCTCTCTTTTGGTCTTGCTCTCTGGGTACCTCCCTTCCTTCTTCAAAAATTATTCAGTACCTCCTATGTGTCAGAAACTGTTCTTGGCGCTTCAAATGCAAAGTCAAAGAAAGAATGCTCCTTCCTCTTACAGAGGAGTGAAGATCAGTAACAGAACAAAGTCTTGCAGTGCTGGTGGAAGTGCTGTGATGAACATGCGCAGAGGGAAGGAGCTGGGAGAGCAGAGAGCCAGGCAGCTCTGAGCTGTCCTCAGAACTAAGCATCCTCAGAACCAAGCATGCAGAAGTAAGTCTTAAGCATTAACAAGGGTTATCTAGATACAGAGAGTGAGGGAGAAGGCATTTATTTTAGGCCAAAAAAAAAAAAGTGCAAAAAGCATGATGGCACAAAAGAATACAGCTTCTCAAAATGACTGAGTTGCAAAAAGTGTTCTAAGTACCATCTCTAGCTTACTTTCATTTGTAAAGTCAGCAAAAAATGATTACGGTACTTAAGATCGTCACTAAGAGACTTGCCCAAAATTACACTGTTAATCAAGGCTTAAAACCAGTCCAGACCTAATACACGATAGGACTTTCTTTTCATTGAACTCATGTGTAGCCAGGGGTTTTGTTTTTACTTTTGTTTTTGCTATCTCTACTATTTTAGTAATCATTGTCATTTGTAACTGCACATTGGAAAAATCATTTTTAAAGGCTTTTCTCCATTTTAAGCTAATTTTATATCAGATTTTTTTAATTACATTTTGAACAAAGTTTTCTTTTTAAAAATATTTGATCTTCAGTTAACTTTTTACGTTAATAAACAGGATTGTATCCAGAACACAATCCACTCTTCCTTGCACAGTTTAGGAAAGATACAAGGCCTTCGGTTAATTTCCTGACCACATTAATTTTTTGGAATTTCAAAGAACAAAAGTTGGAAAAATCAGTAAATTGATCCAAAATAGTACTGGTCCTAGAAATTCCCCCTCACGTCTCAGTTTCTTCATTTATTAGGCACATAAATAGCCCCCAATGTTCAGTTATTATGAGAATCAAATTATTTAATATGTGTAGTTTAGAAGATTTTTAGAAGTGCACAGAATAAGCATTATTAAATGTTACTAATTATTTTTATTGTTATTATTATTCATTTTTAAAACAAGTCATATTCATTAAATTGGTAAGTAAAACATGAAAAAAATTTCAAGTGCTCATTGAATTTTAAAATATGCTTGAAAATCTTAGAAACACTGTAACCAACCAAATAATTTTTTACTCAAAACAGTAAGTTTGTTTTTTAAAAAGTAGCTTTAAATTATGTAATTTTGGAGCTCTTGCCCATATGGAAAGATAGATTTATGTTTTGAAAGTTCATTTTGTAAATTCAGAGATGCTGATAACACTGTTACGCACGGCTGAAACTCTGCTTGACGTGTGAAACCTCAAGACTTACGTAAATGCACACTTTGAAACTTTAGTCCATAACTTTTCACCATGTTTAATATTACATTTGTTTATTTGATTTAATCTCACATTTTTGTGTTGATTGTTAACATTGTACAAAAGAAATAAAAACTACTCATTATAGAGTTCTTCAGTAATATAAGATTTATCTGATTTTCACAGTCTTTGCCTGTTCTCATAAAACTCAAATATTCAGTTTTTAAAATGATATAACTTTATATCTAATGCCTTACTATTGTTAATGGAAGCTTAAGATTAGCAAGTATAATTTTAATTAAACTATCATTTTTAAGTGTTTTATGTGCATCTTTTATTATTAATGATTTGCTTTGGGGCCAAGAATATAGCATACCTTCTGCTAGTATATTTTAACATACAGAGTATAACTGATTTATATATCTTGATGGTAAAACTAAGCTTATCTACCAAACCTTCCAGAGAGCTTTGACTAGTGGTAACCCACTGACTGAAATAAAAAACTTGCAGGTGCTCGCCAAATGGATTTCCTAAAATTGTGCTATAAAATGTCAGTGCAAATCTTTTATCCACATTAATATTGAGCAAATATTGAATATTTAATTCAATCTGATATTTTCTTTCCCTCCCTTCCACCCTCCCCTCACTTTCTCTATTCCCCCATCCCCCAGATAATTTTTACTGCATCTTTTAAAGCTGACTTATCTTCTTCTGTTGCCTCTGCTTGTGTTTCTTTCCTTTTACATCTTCCTAGATCCCATGTCATCTGGAGCATGGAATCACTGATACACTCATTTTTCATCTCATCATCTCCGTGTTTAGCAGGAAGACTAATTTATTACTAAAAGATTTTCAGCAATAGTCTTTTCACCAGCATACTAGCTCACCTGCTGAGGGAGAAATTTTAGTGAAGCAATAATTAAAATAGAGATAAGGCAATCTATTGTTGCTCTCATGGTTTACACAAAAGATATGGAAATCAGGAGACCAAATATTTTCCATACCAGATGTCTAAAGCATTACTTGAAACACTTAACTAACTTTCATGCCTATATCCAACTCACCCTAAATTGTAAACTTGATAGTTGAACTGGCCTAGCTATAAGCAAAATAAAACAAAACAAAACCCCAAACACCTGACATTATTATTGTTCTAACTTTTAAAGGACTAAAACATTGACTCCAAAGTCAAATCAGAGACTAATTCTTTGAGTTTTATTACCCTTCTGCTACAGTTATTTAATGTTTCTAAACAAATGTACAAAGAAATTCAATGTGTGAAAAAACACTAAGGGTATTTCAAATTCTTGTGTGACAGTCTGTCCTTGTGGCAAGTATTTTCTTTTTTCTGTCATGCTCACTCACATTTTATACTTCTGGTATTAGCATTGATGAGGATTATGGGCAACCTTGCTCAATTGATGACCTAAACATTTGCTCTGTTTGTATTGTTGAGTAAAATAGTGCAGAGGGTTATTTGTGTATTTCACCCTTCAATTTCTTCCATATTGACATGGATTTAATTAAGTAGTCCTGATTTCTAGCACCTCTTGCTTCCTAGAGCAGGCACAACTGTCATCCAATGACGGCCAATTCCTCAGTCTTTCCTAAGGGCATGGAGAAGCTCATTTTACTGGTGTGTCCACTGGTCCTCATGTAATTTATATGGCTCCAGATTAGTAAATGAGTCTGGCAATCCCATGCCCCATTCCAGGGACTGGTGTAAAATTGGGCATGTGGGGGAGGTTTCATGTGTCCTTCTTGAAAACATCTCCTGACTCAGTAAAGGAGAACTAGAGATGCTATATTTTTCTTTTTCTGAAAATTATATTACCTGGAATTTCTGCCCCATTTTGTGATCTAGGGCAAAGGGGACCCAAAAACGAAAGCAGACATACTAAGGATGGTGGAGCTGAAAGATGATGTAAAAGAACTTGGATGCTGGATGAAAATTTTGAGTCACTCAATTAATCAATTCCATATCTGCTCTATCTCAGGATATCTAGTATGAAGCATAACAAATACCTTAAGTTTAAAGTCAGTTAAAAGTTAAGTTTAAAGTTTATGACTATTTGCATTTTATTTACAAATGCATTTGAAAGCATGCATGTCCTTGCTTGTTAGGCACTGCTGTGTTTGATTCGATCAGCACAGAGGAACCTGTTGATTCCTAAGCAGTGACGTAACTTCCACTCCCTCCACTCCATACAGCTCATACACTCCATATCCACTGTCATCGTTCCCTCAGATATTCCTCACTGTAGAAATTCTTCTGATAACTAATTATGTTGAAGGATAAGTAATAAATGCACACCCTTCACAAGGCACTTCCATTCTTCCAGGGGACTTTAAATCAGACCTTAACCAAGAGGAATGAAATACTTTATCAAAGAATTACAGAAATTGTAAAAGACTTGGAAGGACTTCTCACTTTAATATTCTTTAGTATTTTCCCAATGATATCTGCATATTTAGTCCATTCCTTGGCCTTAAAACTTCATTCTGTTAAGTGTGCTCAAAATATTTTAAAAAGAATGAACTTGGATATCTTGCAGTCTATTTGGGGCTAACATACTAAGGATCCATTAATTTGAAAATATCTGCAATGTTTCCCACAGATAAGCACGGCTTTGTCATCTCTGTACGGGTGGATGTACAACTGCTGCTTTGTACAACTATGTATTGAATACACAGTTGTAGTTATATGTATTTATATCTGGTATAATCACATGGTCAAGATTGAGGGTGCTATATTACTTTGTTTAATTGGAGAAACATGTTTATTCACTTTTAATGGTGAAATAATCTCACCACATATAAAAGACTATTGATACAGAATTTCAAGGACTAATAACTGACTCAGAATTTATTGATTCATTCAACACAATTATAAGCATCTGTTATGTGTCAGGCACAAATTTAGCTGCTGGGGATACAGCACTGAATTCCAGTCACAGCCCTCATGGAGGGACTTTGTAGTGATGTGGGTGGGAGGAGGAGATAAAAAAGTAAGTGCAATATACAAAATGTCAAATGGTGATTAATGATATGGAGGAAAAAATCCAGAAAAGTAGCATAGGGACTGTGGAGATAAGGCAAAGAGCTACTTTTTTTTTTTTAAATAAAAGTAGTCAGGAAAGGCCTTATTAAAAAAATGACATTTGGGCAAACACCTGCATTAGCAATTGATGGAATGTGTTGTGCAAAATATTTTTGATGCATAGAAATTCATGCCTGAGAGTTTGATGAAAGGAGCTTATTAATTTAAAGACATTTCCATGTACATAACAGTCTCTGTATACACGGGTTTCTATTCAAATTTCCCAACAGAATCTGAGCTAAAACACATTTAAAATTAAATTCATCTTCTCCTGAATCGATTTCTCCTTTTTCTCCTCTTACAGCTGAGAAAGGTGCGCAACCACCCATGCATTTCAGTTAAAAAATCAAGACGTCATTAAGAAAGCCTTCCCCCAAGTCACCTCCCAAGCTGACTTGAGTGTTATCTCATCAGAAAAGATGCATTTTCTACTAAAAATCCCTTTGCAAATACTGTCCTAGTACAAATACAGTTACCTGTGAACTCCCTTTATTTTTTTGTTTATTTTATAAATTTGCTCATTTTGTCAGAGAACTAAAATAGAAGAGGGGAAAAAAATGGTTTTGTGTGCTACTAACGGAGAGAGTCTTCCAGAAATAGACTCACAAATTGCTCCCTGAGTGCCATTCCACTCACTACAGTCTCTTTCAGAAAAAAAAAATATATATGGATTGAAAAATGTTAAGATGATTGACAAAAGGTATCTATTACTTCTGACTGCTAACATTTAGCCTTGGGAAATTACACTCTGAGTCGTCTTTTAAGAAGTAAGAGAAGTTTCTGAAAAATAAAATGTATTTACATTACAAGAAATATCTTTAGGATTTGTGTTTTTGAAAAACATTAAATGAGGTTTCTGAACAAAATAATTATTTAATATCTTCTCTTATAATATTAAAATTTGTAAGTGTTACTTAAATTTAAGTAGATGCTCAATAGCACATGCTCAGTGGAACAGCTTACAACTGATCATTAAATGTAATATTCCATTTGAAAATGCCATTAAATGATAAAAATTATTTTTTTTTCTATTTATGAGGCCATTAGAATACATAGCTATTACAGCTGAAAAAGATTTACATAAATTCTTCCAAGCTTCCCAGTTTAGTCCATCTTCCAGATTCTTGAATTATCCCAAACTTAATCTTTTACCTCTCCCACTGCCAAGTAAATATACCAAGGCTTTTACCTTCGGATTTAAAATGTTCTTAGTGTTACAAGTCGTGTTTTTACTTGTCTTTGTGCCAAAGGAATGACCAACATCTGCAGTAGTCTCTCCCTGAATCTACACCTTAATTTTGGCTGGTTTGGAGTATCAATAAACTGTTCACTGACAGTTACTCTCATTACAAAGACACCTAATTGACAAATAGTATTAACTTCCTGGCACAATTAGAGCATCGTGAGAGGTAAATAAAATGAATCAAATGATTCTTCCTTTCAATGTCTTTACAACCTAATACATGAGAAAAAAAAAAAGACATATGGAAATTAGAGCAACACGAGTGTCATATGCAAGAATTGCTAGAGGTCAGAGGAAGATAAAATTCTTCTGGCTGGGATGATCCAGAAACCTTAATAGGGAAGGGAACATCTGTGCTGGGCCTTGGTGGTTAGATATAATTTTAAAAAGTCAAGATGGGGAATTAGCTGTGCTATGTCATATTGCATCTGGTTAAGTGTACATAAAAATAATTTCACAAATTATCATGTATTCAATTTGCAAAACATCTTATAATGTTAAATGTATTCACATAAGAATGTATGAAGTATAAAATTATAGGCCTAGCATAGATATGTTACAATAATTATTTATATAATAAGTAATTTGCAATTTCACAAAAGATTTTTGTCTCCAGTTCTTGAGTAATGAATTTCACATGGAGGAAAAAGTCATTTAAAATGTAATTAACATAACGTTCTCGTTATATTAAAATTTACATTGACAACTAATATGCAAATTCTAAAATGAGCTTTTATAAGAATCTTTCTGACATCACAAACCTTATCTATAAAATATTTTTGTCCTTATGTCTTACATCTAGTTTCCTTAAATGTCCTGAGAAATATGAAGCAATGTATCTCTTTTGAACTCAACTTGAAGAAAAAAACTTTAAAATTAAGGAAATAATATTGTTCTCTGGATTGATATTAAACGTTAGTAATCATCAGATCTCATTAACCAAGGATCAGCCTGGTTGGAATAGTGGAGCTGCTCTTTTGTGTCCCATCTCTAACTCATGGGTCCTGAACACACGCTTGTAACTCACTGACACGGGGAGACTCACAAATGTGATATCCCCTGACTGGTTACAGTGGAGCTAAGCCAACTTAAACCCCTGCAAGGAAGGACTGTCCTCTCACAAGTGTGGTAAGGAAAGATTTGGTTGTTTTCATAGCTGCTGCTTTCCCCTGTTCGTCCTTGTGGATGACCCACCACTGGGTCCTGAGAAGCCAGATGGGAAGAACAGGCCCTAATCGAGACCCAAATCAGTAAAGTAGAAGCCAGTCCTGCATGGCTCACATGAGTATGTCAGGGATGTCAACACCAGGCTCCCAGTGCCTCCCAGGCAGTGATTAGGTGGTCTCTTTCTGACAGTGAATATAAACTGACTTTAGATTCAGGCTTCACAGTAAAATAACTGAAGCCTTTTGACCTCACACACAGCATATAGTGTTCCTTCCTTGTTGCCATAGAGAGAAAAAAAAAAGGAAAATGCACCTAGTCAACCTCACTCCAGTGTGTTCACAACTTTATTCCAGTGTTTCTAAGAAGCATTAGACAAGAGTAGGAGGTGGTGAAGCAAATATCCTACAGTGTCACACTGTCTCTAAGCCAATTTTGAAGACTGCATGACTCCTGAATCCTAACAGCTTATCAGTACTGAAGATTTACTTTTCTAAACAGGCAGTGTTGTTAGTGCTGTACACGTACTCAGTCACTTAAATTTTCTCAAAGTTCTACAAGGTAGATACTATTAATATCCCCATTTTACAGATGGGAACATGAAGGCACTGAAAAACTAACTAACTTGGCTAAAGCCACACAGCTGAAACAACAGGTTGGGATTCAAACAAGGCAGTTTTGTTCTAGAAAAAAGGAGCAAAGAAAAGTAGATATTTTCATTATTCTGAGATGGGAGGAAAGATATACAAAACAAAAGTAAAACAGTAAATTAAAAGTGACATCTGAGCTACATGTCCACTATAGTCTACTGGTGTTCACTCACCTGGATGGGACTAGTCAGTATGTGCAACTAATTTTTTGCAGATGTCATCACTGTTATTTCATGACTTCAAACTTCCTAAAGTAACCTATCATATCAAAAAGGATGTATTTAAACCAAAGTTTATCGTGTATTATATATATGTTTATAGAAGTGAAGCTAATAATTCCACATACACAGAACTATTAAATAGAGTAGAAATAAGACATGAAGTCACTAATTTTAAAACTTGAAGATATCCAAAAAAATTAGTCCAGTCCTCAGAGCTGACAAATGAAAAACAGAAATACAAGGTTATTGATGGTCAAATAAACTCCTCATAGCTGATCTGAGTCAGTATTTTTTCCTCTATGTCAAGCTATAGGGTACAAAGTCATATTTTTACTACAGTCATCCTCAAGTTCTAGGTTGTAAACTACCTCGTAAGTTGGACCCGACTAACACTAACTTAGCCAGTCTCCCATGTCCTGTCTCAAAGAAGAGAGCCCCTTGCCTTCCTTCGTTTGATCATGTTTCTGTCTCCCACATATGCCTGTTAGGGTCCCTCAAAGATCCTGCAACAAAAAGAGCACAGAGAGAAATTATTAAGGGGAGAATTTAGCTGTAGATAGAGATAATTTAAAACAAAAAGAGCACAAACACAAAAAAGGGGGGACGTTAAATAAGTGTTGATTTCCAATTGAGTTTTTAATTGTTCACATTGTAATCCAAGGCTTAGATATTAGACACAGAAAAAACAACAAAATATTTTCATATTTTGGAGGGTGGAGAGGTATGACACATCAACTTGAATGATAAAGAAAAGGGAACTTAGAGTTTATATGTATAGAAAAAAGAGGAGGGAAAGACAGTTTTTCCTTTCCTTTTTGTTTTTTAAACAGGGTAGCCATGGAGCAGAGCAAGTGGGATTAACTGCTCATTGTGCTAACGGATTAATTTACATGAGTTAATGCACCTCTGCAGGTTGATAGGTTAACTCCCTTGGATAGCTAAACTGGAAATGTGCTAGCAGTTAGAAGCGTAAATTCCCTTGACGACCCTAGTCCTCTGGAATATTACTTGAAAGATACAGACTGAGGTATCCCATTTAAAGCCAGGATCCTGCATACAGCTTTAAGGCTTCAGTCCATACAACAGTGGAAGTTGCAGAAGGCTGAAAAATGGCCCTGCAAAGATTTCCATGTCCAAATCCCTGGACCTGTGAATATATTAGGTTATATGGTAAAGGAAAATTAAGCTTGTAGATGGAATTATGGTTGTTAATCAATGGACCTTAAAATAGGCACTTTATCCTGGACTATCCAGATAGACCCAATGTAATCACAAGGGTCCTTGAAAGTTGAAGAAAGAGAAAGAAGAGGAGAATTGGAAAGAGATGTGACTGAGGAGTTAGGTCAGAGTGAGTCAAACTGAGAAGGGCTCAAAACTCCACTGCTGGCTTTGGAGGTACGAAGGAGCCACAAGACGAGGAACAAGCAGCCTCTAGCAACCAGGGAAGAAAAAGAAACGAATTCTCCCCTCGAGTCCCCAGAAAGAAACGCAGCTCAGCGAGACCACGCCAGACTTCCCACCTACAGAACTGTAATATCTGTCGTTCCTACAAACCACTAAATTTGTGGTAATCTGTTACAGAAGCAAAAACAAACAAACAAACAAAAAAAAACCCAAAAAACAAAAAACCTAATACACCGGCCTAGCACAGTTATCAGAAAATAAATCAATAAGCATTTCTGATCACCGAAGCTTATATGGTTCGCTGTTTGAAACAGAATATCTTAGTAAACCTTTTGGAATATTTTGTTTTAAAAATAAATTCCAGAATACAACAACAACAACAAAAAGACATTTCAGTTCCACTGGCCATCAATAGCCAAGGTTGGCTACAGTCTTCCCATCATATCTTCAATATGCTGCAGTGACTTTCAAACCTATAAAATCAATGCCTCTATTTGTAGGAAATATTAGCACCATTTTATTAATTAAAGGAATTAATAAAGGAATCCAGTATATAGCCTACCCATATATATACATTTTTAAAATATATAATCCTCTATAGGTAATACATAGGATAAATGACAAGAAAATAAGAATCATGAAATAATTAAGTGCAGACAAGGCTGCACCAGAAGACAGGATGAAGTAGTTACATGTTTGCCCTACAGGTAGAATCACCACGAATGTACCTGCAGACTGAGTCAGATCTGTTGCCTCTCAGATACTGAGTAGGGGAGTGGTTTTGTGTGATATTGAACACTACTTGATTAAAGTGCCAAACCAAAATTTTATGTCATTTTTTCTTGATCTGCAGAGAAATTCCTTTATCGAAAACTGCCGTGCATGTTAACTGCAGAATAGTCTTCAGTTGCGCAGCATTACCTGACAAGTTGCAGGATGGCTAGAAACTCAGCCGAGTCCTCTAAGCACCAGTACCCCCTCCCCTACCCCCATCAGTCATTAAGATAATAAGAAAAGGCTCAGGCTTCTCTTTCCAAGCCTTTTTATCTTTTGACTTATCCGTACAGATTCAAGTCAGGGGTCACTCCCTCCAGGAAGACCTCACTGACCGGCTGGGAAGCTAGGTTAAGCCTTTATACCTCTCTGCATCCAAAAACCCGTCTTTTCTCCATTATTGCTAATAGTAACAAATAAAATGGTGTAAACCAGGGGTGACATTACCCTGAGCGTTTACCATTTGCTGAGCTTCCTGAGTTCTGCCATGATTTATCTCACTTATCTCACGTCGATGAAAATACTTTGGTTGTAACAGTGAGATATGGCAACAGCTGGAAGGACAGTTTGTGTGCAAAGAGAAGGGATTGTTGATGTTGTTTTGTTTGCTTTGTTTAAAGCAGAAAAAAAATCACCCTTGTGTGGAGGTAAAGGTAGCAGCAGCTCAGAGGGAGAGTTTCTATGAATCAGAGAGCTGAATAAAGTTCTAGAAAAGATAAAAGAGAACAAATAGGAAGGCTCATCTTAGACAGACTCCTCTCCTTCCAGTGTGAGCACTACCTGTGAGAAATGTAAGAATCAGCTTCAGGAGCTGTTTTCAGCCTAAGAAACTGCTTGAGCTGAGTATGTGAAAAAGAGAGGGCACTGGGACTAAGGAGATGAGGAGGCTGTAATTAAAATACCAGTTGTAGGGTCTGGAGTAGTAAGGAAGAAACAAATATGTTACGGTGGTGGAAAACTGGCTGGATAAATAGGATAACAAGTCTCAGGTCTTGAACAGAGAAAAGACTAAGGTTAATGAAAACAAGTGTGGCAGGAGACGTTGGTAGGGATCAGTGCTGGTGTAAGGCTGTGGGGTGATAAAATGGCCATGCGTGTGGAGAGATGACACAGTGCTGAGGTCACTGTCAGGGAAGAGGTACAGACACTGGAACATCTGCATGCTGGTCGGTTGTGGACAAAATGATAAGCAGTGATCCCCAAGCGAATGAGGATGTGAAAGGATTTCAACCTAAAATGGAGCCGGAGGATATGAAATGGAGAATCTCATGCCTGTGCCCTCAGAAGAACGAAACTGAAGAACTGAGAGATTAATTTCCCAGAAAAGTCTGATGTACAGAAGACAGAAGCACCTCCTGACCAATGAACATCCTCCAAGAATCTCTCCCCATCCTCAAGCCAGTGAATTTACTGCTTGGACTCTGGCTGGACGTCCTCCTCTTTGCCCTCCTTACCCATAAATAAACCTTCAACGGATTTGCCTGTAGCTTGCACAGCATTCATTTCCTGACTTGCAATTTCCAAATAAACTCAATTTCTGCTAATTTGAGCTTGCTTCAGTTTACCTCTTTATTTAGGTTAGCAAGGAAGAGATGGTAGAACAGGAAGTTATAAGCTTCAGAGGGTTTGTTACCTCCAGGTGAATGGGAACATGTATTTCTTATGGGCAGTAGTAATATTTCAACAGATTCTGGCATTCTATTTGATAATTCTTATGTATCCAATGGTTGCAAGTGTCAACAGTTAATTAGGAAAAGGAATCCCTTAATAGTTAAGCTTCTTTAATCAGTTGACACTGGACAAGTTGTCTAAGCAGGGAGCCCCATGATCTAAAAATTTGCAGGTTCATGGGTACACTGGCCACATCTTTGACACCCTGCAGTGACTTTGTCCTTGACTGTGAACACTGCCTAGTCTACTTAGAAAATAATATCAATCATCAGAGAGAAAACACCAGTTGGAAAGGTACAGTAATTATTCCATTTATAAATATTTTCCTCCTTCAATTTTCGTGTTTAAATGAAGAAAATTTATTATACGTGTGTACCTTTTCAAGTTCTAAAATTTCTATAGTTCCAGGTAGATTGTGACTAACAGAATTGTTTATTGATAGTCAATTTCTAATCTTTTTTTCACATTATTTTGTTTAAAAGTTCATCCCCATGAAATGTATTAGTCAAATTCCCCGTCATATTAAGTAAAATAGTATATTGGAAACAAGGACCCAAATATTTTTAAATATTTAAGATCTTAAAGTATTTAGGATTTATAAAGAAAATAAAAGGAGAAGGAAGGAATCCTTAATTAGAGATGTAAATAATTGAAGATATTTCACCAATAAGACTGATCATGGAACATCAGTTGAAGTCACTATTTGAGTGACTTAGAATATTAGCCTAATCTTTCATTTTTCATAGGAGCCAAAAATATCTTAGAGAAAAAATAAAAAATAGAGGATTTCAAGTAGCTGTTGGTTTTCAATTATCCATGTATTCTTTTTACACATTTCAATGGCTTTAATAAATTTTATTCTATTATATCATATTTTCTAGATCAAAAAGTTTGATTTTGCTTAGGAAGTTTTCTCTTCCTGAAATGGACTATTTTTTTAGTTTTTTTTATTTCCTTGTATGTCACTCAGTACATATAAATGTGTTTAAAGAAATGTAGTTACATAGTTTTAGTATAACTATTCAAATGCAAGCAATTAATTATTTTAATGCTTTAGAGGGATCTGTACTTGCATAAACAATGTCATAGAATAAGACTTTACAAACCACCCTAAGTAGTGTCCACTTCAATGTAAGTGCCAGAGAAGGATCACTGAGAATTGAGACTTGTTTAACAAGGAGAAGTTGTTTTCTTCTTTCTCTAGATACCTTCATTAAGGCATTGTCAGAAAATTCAGGTTACTTCTTAAAAAAAAAAGTCATGGGTCAAACTATTTCCATCTTGGAAATTTTAAGAAAATAAAATGTGTTTTAAAATACCCTAATGCTTTTATTTTTAAACTATTGTTTAATAAAATCACATTGTTTAATTTTCAGAAGAGAATACTAATTTGAAAAACAGATTTTCCTCTCAAATCCTTTGGATCATCAAAGAAATATTTTTCTTCTATTAGTATTCTAATTTCTAACTAGTATTCTATTAGTATTTTTCTTATTTTTAGAATGATGGCTTTATTAGCCCTTAAACACACACAGACACACACACGCCAAAAGACACACACACGCCGAAAGACACACGCATAGAGACATCAGTAGAGACAGCCGGATTGACAAGGACATAGATATACACACTCATACACACTCACATATATGACACATGGGACACAACGTGCTGTGTTCATATTAGCAACTACAAGGTCAGTTTTCTATCGGTAACCTTACTTACCCCTGACAGCCAGCCATATTTAGCAAGACAGTAAAACTGGTAAATCTCTATGACACCCAGGCAGAGTTCCAATGGGAATACCCACATGTTTAACAGACAGGCAAGAAACCTCATTTAACCTTGCTACTGCCAACACAAAGATTCAGAGAAGCAAAACAAATGTGTTCTGGGCTCTCTAAAAGGGTACAAGAGGATATTGATATTTGTTATTATTGTTCCCTAATATTCTCTAAATTGAGAGTATCTTTGTTCTGCCCTGGGGCTGGGCCGACATTTTAGGAGGTATATTAACACTTGCAGACTTCTTAGGGAACTCTGAAAGTATTCAGTGTCAACTTACTAAATGGTTTCCCTTAGTGAAATCAAAGTGCTATCATGCCTCTCTCCCCAAGTGCCTCAGAGTCCCAAGACTCAGAGGAAAAAGATATTTCCTCTGCTGTTTGATGATGGTGCATCTTCTTTGCTTTGAGGTGGCCAAGGTATCATGATACAATGATTCTGTTATTTTAAATTCAGGTAAATTGCTGCCTCTGGCATCCTCTCTTTGAGATGAAAGAAGAGGTATCAGTTTTACTGAATCAGTCACAGAGAAGAGACATTCTAGTGGAGCCAGCGCACCGAGGCATTCCTGACTCGTTTACTGAACATGAGAAGCCCTGGAAAATAGTCCCAGCTTGAAATGTGGACCGTTGTTGCCTAACTTTTCTGGGTCCTAGTTTCCTCAAATGAAAAGTTAAATCATTAGGTAAATAATTGCCAAGGCAAATTCTTGCAGTAGCATTACTTGACTTTTAAGCAATTAAACCTCATCATTAGCAACACTGGGAGGGAGTCTTCCAGAGAAAGAAAGAGAAAGAGAGAGAGAGAGAGAAAAAGAAAAAAAGAAAGAAAGGAAGGAAGGAAGGAAGGGAAGAAAGAAAGAAAGAAAGAAAGAAAGAAAGAAAGAAAGAAAGAAAGAAAGAAAGAAAGAAAGAAAGAAAGAAAGAAAGAAAGAAAGAAAGAAAGAAAGAAAGGAAGAAAGGAAGAAAGGAAGAAAGGAAGAAAGGAAGAAAGGAAGAAAGAAAGAGAAATAAAAGGAAAGGAAGGAAGAAAAGAAAAGGGAAAGAAGAGAAAAGAAAAAGAAAAAGAAAAGAAGGAAGAAATAAAATATAGACACATGTTCCACGCATAGATTCTCTATTTCTCCAAATTACAGCTCTGTCTATACAGCACTGAGCTCTTCACTCCAGCTGCATGTTAGAGATGTCTCCTTACATTAACCAAATTCATCATCTCTCTCACCCCCAAATAACCTCCCCCTGCTACCCTCTCTCAGTTGGATAATGTTGAAAAGACAGAAGTTACATTAGTGTGTGTATAGAGAATGGAATTAGAAATGGGAAGGGAAGTTATCTGGAAATTCTGGTCTGTGCTATGTCTAACTTAAAACTAAGAGTAATCTGGAACTGGAGTTCAGGGCAGAGCTGGGGGTGAGATATATATGTGGGAGTCTCTATAGGGGACATGGTGAGTGTGGAATGAATTTACCTAGTGAGAGAAATGCAAATGATAAGCCAGGCAATAGGGAGGAAAAGGAGATTTTGTGTTGTAAAGTAAGAGATGAACAGGCATTGAAGTGCATGTACATGCAAACTTGTAAAAGCTAAAAGCCAAAAGCCTTCTAACATCCAAGCTGCCAGGACCAGTGATGCACAAGGAGAAAGTCAACCCTCCAGGAACTGTGTTCCCAAACCTGGTTACTTCACTCTGCTTCTGAGTTGAGATATGTTTAAAGTACAACTTAGAGAAATTAGCATAGACTTTGAAATTCTTGAGTCCAGCATCTTATTTTGGCTCTATACTTGTTAAGATATATGGTTTTACAGTATTTATTTGATTCTATATGAAACAAACAATAACCAAACAACCAAAAGACATTCTGTTCCTCAGTGTCTTGTGGATATGATGGCATTTGCCTCATTCAGGTTACTGAAGATTAAATAAGGCAGTGCATGAACAGAGCCTTGCTCATCGCAGGTGGTCAAAATCATTAGCTATTCTAAATTGCCATATCATAGGAACTGTACACAGAGGCAACACAAAGACTGCAATCTATAAATAACTCATTCAGCTTGACTCTCCATTGAAGAAAAATTAAGCTGACAAACTGGAGTATCGAGGAATAAATAGTTTATGTACACAAACATACATGGGTCAGCAGTACACGTGGAGAGTGACATGAAACACATGAATGGCAAACAGCAAAACTCCAGCTGCTGCTTTTTCAGAACAGGGGATGAGAACATGGACCAGCTGGTGAAGCTGTGTTTTCTCCCTGTCAATGGCCACTTCATGATAGTCTTTAAACAAGGACCCCCGGAGGGGGTTGAAGTCTCCCGTGAGTCATAAAATTATGTGCACAGTTCTATGCTCTGTTATGCACATTTTTTTTTCAGGGAGAAGAATCCATAATTTGCATTAGAATTATATTCTGAAGAGAAAGTTGCTGACTGGATAAACTAAATTAGAGTAGCTCTGGAACTTTTGCATCATCCAAAATAAAATTAGAAGATTATCTAAAAGGAGACAAAAAAGAGCTAGAAAACAAAAAGGTGCTTAAAATGTCCTTCAAAGCAAATAGTACTTTTATCTGCTTGACTGTTAATGATTTGCTTGTTTATCTTAAAAGAGAAAGTTCCTTCTAAGGGACTTCAGATAAAAACTGCAGAAGTTACATCAAAAAAGAAAAAAGACAACAAAAGACATCATGTTTGGGGTTTAGAACAGTTTAATGTTCCTTTGGTATTAATATCTGATAGTTCTTAAAAATCATAGTCAGTGAGCTGCTTTTTATCACTGTTGGGAAAAAAATTTTCTGTGATGTTTCGGACTCTGGTGATGGTTGCCATGAGGGTAACTGGCTGTGTCACTGGCTAAGTAGTCTCTGTGGGCAGGTTGCACAGTATTATTTTCTATTTTTTTAAAACCTTTTTATTTTCTGTGCGATTTCACTAAAACAAACATGAGACGATGAAACATGGGACATGGAAATGACATGGAACTTTCTTTTCTCTCTCATTTAGGGCACACGGAGATAATGAGCCTATAAGAAATGATAATTAGATCATTACTATTTGTCCAGGCCTGCTCATAACTCACCACCTCCTGGCTTCAGGAGGATAAAGCCAAGAGGCATCTTCAAACTAGCAAGGGTAGTTACCGTAATTTGTTTAGATGTGTGGCCATGTCATTTTATAACAAGAACAGATTAAGTCACTACCTTGATTTGCTCTATATAAACAGTTACAGTTATAAGCAGAATTTCCCACTGTGCACTCCTTCTCTCTCCTTTTCTCTCTCTCCCCCTACTCCTCTGTGTGTGTGTGTGTGTGTGTGTGTGTGAGTCTTTCTCTCAGTAACATCAGTAGAACAGCAATAAGAAACAGGTGAGTTCAAAGCAAAATTTTTGATTAACTGAATCAAAAATATTTTTCCTACTCCCTCCTCCCTCTTTTCCCAGAAATCTATATACTCTAGATCCAAATGTGTTAAATTACTCATGTTCTTCAAATCATAGTACTTTTCTGGTATTTAATAACTAATGTAGGATCATTGGAATTCTCATTTGTAATGAAATATTTTAGTATCTATAAGAACTTCAGAGCCCCTGAAAACATTCTTTTCCGTGTAAAATTGTACTAAGAAATGATACCACCCATCAGGAGACCCCACCAGAAACCTACAGGCCAGCTCACATGGAAGGAGAGGTCTTAACAGCATCTCACTTTGGGCTATCAGACCGGAAACAGTTGGAGGGGACAGAATGCACTTTGTTGGCAGTTCCTGACCTGGGAACCAGCAAGTCCGGAGGGATATTGAACAGATCTTCCGCTGCCAAGAGGCTTGCAAGACATTTAAGAAAAAAGTCACACACCTCCCAAGATAAATGCCAATGAGGGTTCCAGCCAGTGGGTATTACTTTGGATTGCAGAAAAGAGAGCTCTGTGGGTTAGAGAAGTTAGGAAACACTTCCTGGAAAAGCGGTGTTTAAGCAGACTTTAAATAGCCCAAATTTTTGTCTGTGAAAAGAGAACCCTGGGAAGTAAGACAGGAAAAGTCTAAAAAGCGAAGTTGAAGTACTTCACTTCTGTCCTGTTATTAGTAAATAAGACTGAAATCATAAAGGCTATGGGAGATGGGTACAGAGTTGGACAAAAGAGATTTTTTTTTCCTATTTATGTCTTTCTCATCTCTGGCCAACTATCATAAAGTGCTAAAAATGAATAAGGCTTCTAAAAATTAGACCGTAGGGAAGGACCCACGTTGATTAGACCACCTTGGGTAGTGAGTGGGTGAGCATGTCTGGCCTTTGTCATGTATCTCGGTGGCATCTGATTTATTGAGTAAATTTTCCTCCTATGGTTTGGAAACAAACAACAAAAACTAGTGAAGTTTTTTGCTCCACTATAGGTAGGTAATCTCAGCAGCCTTTTCCAATAAGGAATAGCTTCCAGAACCTCAGGTGCTGGAATCTGATCTCAAGTCGCAAGCAGCAACTCTGAGAGCTCTGGATATGCAGCCAGTATGGCAGGTTTTAGTGTGGATTCTGCCACCGACCTTCGGGCCAGGGTTTCTCACTTATAAAATCAGCAGCTGAGAGATGACAACTAAAATCAACTTTCCTTCTAATCCTAATCCTTTTCTAATGTTACAATTCCAGGAAACCAGATTATCGTTTCTGTTACAAATATGTATAAATTAAAAATAAATCAGATCTGAGTGAGAGCCTAAAATATGTTTCTATGAGTAAAGCAGATGATCTTCTGCACATGGATTTCGTGATATCTGTTAGAGAGCTCACAATCCTTTAAAACTGCCTGTAGAGTTCCAGTTATTTGATCAGTCATAATATCTAGGGATTCTAAAACTACTCCTAATATTTTTGTTTAAAATTGGGAAAAAAACATTTTACATATATATTCTGTTAATGCATCTGCATTCTCCATGTAGAAAGTGAGAAAGAATGGGAGGTGTCCCATTACAAGTTGAATTCTGTCCTCCCCAAATTCAGATGTCAAAGTCCTAAACCCCAGTATCTCAGAATGTAATTGTATTTGGAGATAAAGTCTTTCAAAAGATTAAATTAAATTAAAAATAGGCCATCAGGGTGGGCTGTAATCTCATAGGACTGGTGTCCTTCTAGAAGAAGAGGAAATTTGGACACACAGCGACGTCAGGGAAGCACACGCGGAGGGAGGAACAGGTGAGGAAACTTAGCAGCAAGGTGGCCATCTGCACGCCAGGGAGAGAAGCCTCAGAAGAGACCAAACCTGCTGATACCTTGACCTTGGACTTCTAGACTCCAGAACTGTGAAAAAAAAAAGTTCTGTTGTTTAAGCCTCCCAGTCCGTGGTAGTTTGTAGGGCAGCCCAAGTGAACTAATATATGTGTTTTCCTCACTCTCCATTTACCTAAAATATTTTTAAAATTTGGCTGCTTCTTATTGAATACTCTTGTGATTGCTGACGGGGGAAAGAGTGCCAGAGTTTCTCTTTATTTCTACTGTGATTAAGATAGAACATGTATTTATAACTTTGTAATCCTCTCTTCAGATTCAAGTGTCTGAGAAGCACTCTCTCACTGTTCATTAAATTTCTGGCAAATATACGTGCACACAGCTTTGGCACAGTAGCACGAAAAAAGCTTGGATTTTTGTGATCAGATTTCATTTCCATTATTATTAACCATCAGTGAAAGGAGATGTGTGTTTAAGCTCTTTTCTTTTTCTATTGTTTAGAGGCAATCTGTGCCCACATAATAGCAACACAAACAAATTAATTCAATCAAACATCTGTCCAATTCAATGGGAGAAATAGTCAAAGTAGTTAGAAAATGTGGAATTCAAAAAACCTGGTTGGATGGATTTCGACTAATTATTTTTCGTAAGTCATTGTAAGTGGAGATTGTTTCCTGCTTCTTATCCATTTAGTAGTTTAGGAAGACAGAGACCCAGGCCCTACAATATCATAGATGATAATTCAAATCCCTACTGTCACAGCACCTAATGTACTCTCAATCCACTTCCTGTTTCAGTATTGCCAAAAATAAATTTTCCAACCATTCTCTTTCTGTTTTCAGACATCTTTTCAAGCATACACATTAAGATTGATATGGATCATAGATATTCTAATCGCTAGAATAATTGCCAATTTGTTTCCAGCACTTTTCTGAATAAAGCAGGTTAAAAAAAAAAGTAAAATGCTGTCCAATGATAAATATGAACAAGACAATTTGGCCTGGAAAGGCATTTAAAACGTGATGTAATCTAGCTTCTTACAGATGAATATTGGATGAAAGTAGGTGACAACATATCTTCCAGATAGCTTTTTAATATAATAATTATTTTATGCTCTCTATATAGAATATTTAAAACGGATTCTAACTACAGCATTAAATACTTGGATCTGTTATGAGAGAAAAACAGATATATGGCTTCTTGTATGCGATTTATAGAGGAAAGCCTTGCCGACAAAATCTCTACTCCCAGGCATAACATTAAAGTAGTAATCAATTATGGATGGCCATGCCCAAAGGGATAGCAGGAGGCAAAAGGAAACCTAGCCGGCTACTGAAACACTGCTAATACGGGCTTTAAAATATGACTACTTGTATGACAAACTAGTTACTGCTTGAAGCTACAACTCTAAGCCTTTTTAAAGAAAAGAAACGGTTTCTGGTTTTCCTTTTGATTGCTGCAATAAAATTTTACGTTTGCCATTGAGTAGTTTTTCCTTCATTTTCCAAAATCACTTTTGGACTGTTGCTACACATTCAAAGAAGAAATGGATCATTAAATAGCTATTCTGACAATACAAAAATAAAAATTTAATGTCATCATTTCTGGATAATTCCAGTAAAAGATTTCAGATACAGCATAGTCATAGTGAGCAGTATCATTTCTCTCTCTGTCTCTCTCTCAGCCAATATTACTTAGTCTGGGGACAGCAATGAGTCCAGTGAAATAGAATCTCAACTATATGCAGTTTTAAAAATACTCTTACATAACTAATTTTTCTTAAGGTGGAAAGGCTGTCTTTCAGCACAGGTAGGCTTTTTGTATGTAATAACCCTACCTTGACTGAAGTTTCAGTGTTACAGTGGATGATTCTTTGATTTCAGTTCTTTTTGTGCTAATACTTCGTATCAGTAGCATGTGTTCAACCACCAACTGCAATAAGATGAGAAAGCAAATGTTGCGCCTCCACCCAGACACCACACTCACCTGTGATTATTTTCCTCTACTATCTCATCTTTATTAAAAGACTGTTATGTTCCAGGCACCTGTCACTTTTTACACATTGATGATGTAAAAACAGGCTCCCTGTCCACTCACGTTTAAGCTTAGTGTGCTCTTTGCGTCTTAGTTTTGGTAAAAGATTTCTTTTTTGGACGATTCAAGCAAGTATTTTGGAGCTATTTCCCTCCTATTAGCTAGTTTCCTTATAGTAGTTTTTCTATTACAACAAGTTTGAAAACTATCCCATAGTTGAAAACCAAGCAATGCCAACTCTAATAGTCTAAAAAACATTTGTGTCAGAGGCAACTTTTGATTCTAGATACATAGAGAGAAAACTTGCCATTGTAAAAAGAGGAGGTAACTGAATGGCAGGTACTTTTCTAAAAAGCATTCCATTTAGGTTGTTTCCATGTCTTGGCTATTGTAAATAGTGATGCTGTTGCTATTCATAGTGATGTTATGAACATCAGGGTGCATGTAACTTTTTGAATTAATGACAGATGACTGGGTAAAGAAGTTGTGGAATATTTATACCATGGAATACTATTCAGCCATAAAAATTAGTAAGATACTGCCATTTGCAGTAACATGGATGGACCTGGAGATTGTCATTCTAAGTGAAGTAAGCCAGAACGAGAAAGAAAAATACCATATGATATCACTTACATATGGAATCTAAAAAAAAAAAGCCAAACAAACTTATTTACAGAACAGAAACAGACTCACAGACATAGAAAATAAACTTATGGTTACTGGAGAAGAGGATGGGAAGGGATAAACTGGGAGTTCTAGATTTGCATATACTAACTAATATCTATAAAGTAGATAAACAACAAGTTCATACTATATAGCACAGGGACCTATATTCAATATCTTATAGTAACTTATTGTGAAAAAGAATATGAAAGTGAATATATGCATGTTCATGTATGACTGAAGCATTATGCTGTACACCAGAAACTGATACATTGTAAACTCAGTTTAAAAAATATATGTATATAAAAGCATTCCAGTTTCTTTTATGACATAAATATGTTAGTTACAATTATATTAGGTTTTTATTGCTTTGTGTGTGGTCTTTTTTGGTATCTAAGATAATTTAGTTAACTAAATATTCACTTCATTTTTGTTTCTGAATAGATATGAGTCAACACACTGAGGGAAAAAGTAAAGCAATTATATAAACAATTGAGGCATGTTTTGCCTTTTTTCAAGTTAATGCAATACAAAAATTTAATTTTCAATGAGAATCACTTAGCCACTTAAAACTTCATAAGCCATGAACCCTGAAACATTCACAACCGCATTGAAATGAATTCAAAACTCAAGTGGAGTGATTTTTTTTAACTGAAAGAAAAACAGTCAACCTAGAGTCCTTTATTCCACTAAAATATCTTGTAAAGGCAAAGAAAAAATAAAGGGTTTTCACACATGCAAAAGCTGAAATAATTTATCACCAATATCTCTTCCTTATAAGAAACGTACCAATAAATCTTTCATGCAGAAGTAAGATTATATCAGTTAAAAACACAGATATACATACACACAAAAAAAGCCCCAGAAATGTTTATAAGAAATGAAGAGGACATGCAAACAAGTTAAATCACACCATGAAGAAGTAATCAGCCAAATCCAGAACACTGGGAATTTTTTCTGATCTCCTCATTTAATTTCTTTAAGAAACAAAACAAACGGACGAAAAATAATGGCTAGAATGTGAAGTGATGATTAAAATAGTTAGCAATAACCTCTATACACCTACTAGAATGGTTAAAATTTTAAAACACTGAAAATGCAAAATGTTGGCAAGGATGTGATTCAACCAAAACTGTCATACATTGCTGACAGGCACATAAAAGGTACAACCACTTTGAAAAAGCCCTTATTAGTTTTATATAATACATGGGGTTTTTTTGCTTTTATTCCAAATCATATATATAATATATGATTTATACACAGAAGCAAAGGAAAAATAAGTAGGATGTTATATACAATCCAACAGCCAATACTTTTGTAAGTGGTTTAATCAACTTTCTCCCTCCTTTTCTCCCTTCCTTCCTTCCTTTCTTCCTTCTTTCCTTCTTCTTCATTACAACAGAAGAGGAAGGTCTTACTCTTGCTCCCATTTTGTAGATGCCACTACCCAGAGGATATAAGCAAGTTGCCCGTACCTTAGGTGGTACAGCCAGCTGGTAGCAGAGCCAAGATTCCAACACATGCAGTCTGGTTGGCAGTCACACATTCTTAACCATTCTGCTAGTAATGTCATTATTCAACTTTCAAGTTAGGAACATTCTTAAAAAATCTGTGCTTTTGACACACTAAAGAGGTCCTATCAATAAACAGCGGCCTTGTAAGAAATTAGGGAGCCAGACACATAGGTGACAGAACATCTGTTAGCTACTGTTCCGTGGTCTGATAAATGGCCCTTCAAAATGGCTTAATAATGAAGGGAAATAAATTGCATGTCATGTGTTCACAGAAGCTAAATATATCAAAAATTTTAAAAATGATACACTTAAGCAAATGAATGCTTTAACATTAAGAACTGGAAAGTAAATGTAAGTGGCTAATCTTCTCAGATGAGATATTTACAGAACAATTGTAAAAGCAATAACAATGAAACCAAAGACACACATCAAAACAGCAATGAATTCCATACCTAATTCACAAATATGGGCAAAGAGGGATATAGCTTTATATAGCTTTATATTCAGCAAATTACCCAAAGTCTGCATCTAAACAGTAATTTACTTTAATTACAATTTATCAAACAACACTATTTTGCAGTTGGATTGAGCAAATAAATAAAGGGAGTTAGCCTGCCCCAGCAACTATACAAATCTTGGTTTTGCTTTACTATACTTTCTGTTATATTTTCATCAAAATAAAAAGAGAACATTAACACCGCAAATTTTTTATATTTTAAGGCTTATCAAGAACAACTGAAAATGAAAAGAGCATGCTATGTTATTGTATAAGAATATAATCTAACTTACATATTATAAATTATATTCTGATGTAAAAAAGTAACTATATTCTGATGTAAAAAAGTAACTATAAGATAGGAACAATAAGAAAATATGATTCCACGATGTAAACTTAGGCTCTGGAATTCATCCTGAGGAAAGAAGCCAAACTCTGCTAGTGTAGAGTATGTCTGAAGGGACTGTACATACTTAGTGAAAAGGTGAGTGGGGTGAGAGGAAGTCCAGGGGTCCTCAGCAGGTCAAAGTTGAATCAGGGATCCCCTAATATCTCAAAACACAGGACAAGAGCCACATTCCCAGTAGATAAATCAGAATAAAACCCATCTCACAAGATGAGACCATCTGTCTAGGCCTGGGTTTAGAATAAAACAGGATAAAACAATTAAGTGATTAGCTATATAGTGGTGGAAGGGGAAGATATGAGGGGAAAAAAGAACTCAACTAGAAAGAGGCAGTAAATTTTCTTAAAAAATTGAAATAAAACATTTGCGAAAAGAGAAATAACACGTTGTTAGAATGAATCTATGAATAATCTAAAAAGTGAAGATAATATATATCTCCAGATAACACGTAGAATGAACAATAAATGAAAATTGTCTACATATGAAACTTCTCAGGTGTACTAAAGTGGTACTTAGAAGTTTGTGTGTGTTTGCATGTGTGCATGCTTTAATGCATATATTAGGGAAAAGAATATACAAAATTAATGAACTAAGCACCTAAGCTAAGATGTCAGAAAATAAACAGAAGAATAAAACTAAAAAAAGCAGGAAGAAAAAATAATATGATGAAGAACATATTAAAATGATTATATAAAATAACTTATGAGTACCTACATGCTCTCATGTTTAAAAACTTAAGTCAAGTCATATTTTAGAAAACAATGCAAATGACCAAAAGTAATTCCAAGTAGAAACAGAAAATTTGAATAACAACTTGAAAACTGAATCATTACTAAAAATTATTTCCAAGAAAAAAATCTCAGTCAGAAGGCTAAAGGGGATTTATATTAAACATTCAAGGAAGAGACATCTAATTAAATCAACTTTAATATAAAATAACTTTAATAAAAAATAAAAGATTTAATATTGTAAGGACACCAATTTCAATTTTATTCAACTCTGTTTTAAGAAGATACAGTGATACACGCACATATATCTATGTATCAACCAATGTATGTTCTAACTCCAAACTTCTTATGATAAAACATTTTTCTTAAGGCTTTCATGTTATTAGATTTAATGATATAATTTTCACTAATTAAGATATTAACTTATACTTTTGTATACCATAATTAGTTTAACAACTTAATGGAGAATAAAGAGAATAGTAGATGAATAGGGATCTTAAAATACTCTGTAAATTGCACACCTACTTTGTTTTATAATAACTAAATTACTTCTGTATAGATAAAAGGTATGTGTCCATAAAACAATTACTGTAAAATTAAGTATAACTGGAACATTATTTAAGGCTATTTTTATCTAGAACAAATTAAAAGAGAAGTATTTTTCTTCAAAAAACTGGTTTCATTTTGGACTTGTTAAATGATAATAAAATATAACTTGTGAAAGATGATCAAAAAATACAATGAGCATTTTGAACTATGTTACCTTAGTTTTGCCACTGAAATTTAAGTACTACCCATTAAATTCCTGATAACAAATTTTGATTAATTTGCCTTTTCAAACTTACTTATTTTAATAAAAAACAAGAACCATAAATAATCTTAGAATTTATATATTGTATTATTTCAGTATTTTATGCCATACCGGTGATATTCAAATAAGATTCTTCCTTTTAACAATTCAATTTGTTATTTGGTGGACTAGGGAGACCATCTTTGTCAAAACTTTACTATTTTAGCATAAAATATGCAATAACGTAGTCAAGTTTAAGCAGATTAATGATTATGAAAAAGTCCTTGTCTATGGAAGAAAGCTCTGAACACAGAACAGAGGTCTTCAACCTTTAAAGGGAGTTAGACACCTTTATGGAGCTGGCAAAAATTATGGACCTGAAGTACTTCCTATAAATATTTCTGTTGCCCATACATAGAAATTATTGGGAACACATTTTTCAGAGTTTATACCTGAAGTCTGTTTCCAGATTAAAAAACTCTGACATGAAAGTAACAAACACCGTCACTTCACAAGTACACTGACTAGTCTTTTGATAATTAAATGTCACTATATTATTTCTGGTGTCCTGACTAATTTTTCTCAGTCTCCTCCTTCTTACTTAAATAATGTTTTTATTTTCAAGTACTACATCAAGCCCTAACTCCTCCAGGAAATCATGTTTGATTGTCAGTGACTTCCAATCTTTAATGACAACTGTTATCTGTACCAGTAATATACCTTTAACCTGTAAAAGATATTATTCTAATTTCCTGACTCAGTAGGCTGTAAGCTTCTTGAAGGCAGGCTGTGTGTATTATAATAATTTCCATTTCCAGTGCATAAAGGACAAAACAGTCATACTTAGAATCAACACATATTTATTAAAATTTAAATCATTTATTCTCATTTTGAAAAATAACTACATTTTATATAATCCCAAATATTATGATGTAATCCAAATAAATATTTGTTCCCAGAGACCTAAGTGTGTATAATTTACAGTCTATTGATTTGTATCAGATCATGTTATTTCGCTTTTTCTTATATTTCTTTTGGTTCGTATGAATGAACTCAATCTTCCAATTGATGAACCCTGAATGCAGAGTGCATGTTTCCAACCCAAAGTCAGTGACAAATATAATAACATTTCTCTTGATCATTATCACCTTTGCCCCATTCTGTTTTCAAAAGGCTAAATGAAAATGACCTTAGAAGACAAAAGGGTACTTAGCTTTATGCCCTGGGCATGTTCCAGAAAAACAAAAGAGAAATAAAATGCTGATGGATGTGTATTTTTATTTTAGGCTATTTTCAATTGGCAATATACCCGATGGCTATTTTCAAGTAGTTAATTATTTAAAAAGACAAATAATACTGGATAGAGAAATCCACTATTTGGTGTAATCTAATTTCAATTTAAAATTCTTCAGTAAAATTAAAAACAACCACTTTTACTATACTCAGTAGTCACCAGCAAATTAGTATGTTTTGCACTCTTATAGAAATATTCTCAAGTATGATCCAGGGTATTGTAGATAATCTACAGTCTTATGAGCCAACCAAATTCAAGTGTGGGAATAAATGATTATTGTGATAAAAATAGGATAAAATGATTAATGCATTTTTAAAATTTAGCTGTTTAGACTCAGTTTTATTCTTGTCAACTGGAGCAGGTAAAGGAAAACATACTAATGGCACCCCAGATCCAGTTTTTTCCTTATAGCTAAGACAGTAGCAACGGGCTTCTGTTTTTCACTGATAATTAGGACTCCTCTATTAACCCAAACAGCCATTTCCAAATGTCCCTCTCTCAGTATCTTACTTTGGAGATCGAAAGAAACTCTTTATTTTAATTTCACCCTATAAGATGAGGCATTTCCATCATTTATTTATTCATGTTACATGTAACAATCTGATCATCCATCCTACCCCAGTTTCCTAGGAAAATATAAATCTATCATTTTAATAAAATCAGTGAAAAACATTCCTGAAAAAAAAGGGGATCTATCTGTAACACATATGTCTTAAAACAAACTAGGGTTCTCTTGTATTTTTCATGCTGGGGGTGTGCCATGATGTTCATCCACAAGAGCTGCCAGAGCGGATAAAGAAGAAAAAGAGGAAACCTGAACCAGATTGCTTCTCTCGGTCGACAATGGTCAGAGGTTTAAGGTTACCTAAGGGTTTCTTGCTATTGATAAATTGTCTTTCAAATCTAATCATCTCTGAATTATTTAGGGACTGATTAGATAAGTCCTCTTTCTCTTCTGATTTTTCCTCTTTGGCTACTTCCTTAAACAGAGGCCCTATTAATACTAAATGAGACAAAAACAGACAAGAAACCCAAAGCAGTAAAATTTCATACATATAATCATTCTTGTGCTAGAATTTCAGTTGTTCCCATATGTTTTTGGATTTTCAATTTTCTGTGTTATTTCAATCTCATATTACATATTCCAAATTACCTCATTCCATCCTTAATAATTATCTTTGCAGAGAATGTGTAAAATTTAATTAATACCAAGGTATTTACATTGTCTCTGTTGGTCCTTTTATTCATAGTAACTTACACAGAAAATATTCATGATCTTTGTTGGAAGCAGTAATTATCAACGCTATTCTAAAACAAAATCAAAATTATTTTTTTAATGTAAGTTAACCCTTTAGATGCAAAAGAATCTTTAACCTAGAATGATTTACAACATTTGGGATTTGTGTACTAAAAGCAAAATGGTATGGCTGCTATGGAAAACAGTATGGAAGTTCCTCAAAACATTGAAAAAAGAAATGCCATAGCATCCAGTAATTCCATTTCTGAGTATGTATCAAAAAGAAACAAATTTACTGTGTCAAAGTGATATCTGCACCCCAACGTTCATTGCAGCAATATTTACAATAGCCAAGACAAGGAAACAACCTAAGTATGTGTATGTGTTGGTGTATACTATTTAGCCATTAAAAAAGAAGGAAATCCTACCATTCGTGATAAAATGAGTAAATTTTTGAGAGCATTATGCTCATATAATGCTCAGACAGAGAAAGACAAACAATATATGATCTCATATAGATGGAATTAAAAAAACACACAAAGAGATCAGATCAGTGGTTACCTGTAGTGGGACAAGGGCTAGAAGGTGGAGAAACTGGATGAAGGTGATCAAAAGGTACAAACTTTCAGTTATAAGATAAATAAGTATGAGGATATAATGAGTAAGATTACTCTAATTAACATTGCAGTATGGTATATTTGAAAGTTGCTAAGGGAGTAACTCCTAAAAGTTCTCAACATAAGGAAAAAAAATTGGGGGGAATTAACTATATGAGGAGATGAACGTTAACTAAATTTGTTGTGGCAATCATTTCACAATACTGGTATGGCACGTCATTATGTGGTATAACATAACTTATACAGAGCTGTATGTCAATTGCATCTCAGTATAAACGGGAGATAAAAGAAATAAACAGGATGAGATAATGTTCTTTTAATGTAGATAAACACAAACATTCATGTGCATCATATATAACTACAATTAACATCCCAGTTTCACAATTTTAATTTGTTGGGTGTTGCTTTATTACTGATTCAATTTCATTACTGGAAACTGGTCTGTTCATATTTTCTATTTCTTCCTGGTTCAGTCTTCAGAGATTGTAAATTTCTGGGAATTCATCCACTTCTTCTACATTGTCCATTTTACTGGTGTATATTTGTTCATAGCAATCTTTTCTGATCCTCTGTATTTCTGAGGTGTTAGGCTGTAACTTTTGTCTTTTAACCTTCCTATTAGCTTTACACATTGTTGATTTACTACATTTACAGTAACTTTGGCTTTACAAATGAGATGTTTCCTTTTGTAATTTTCATATTTCCAATTGTGGCCTTTTCTTTTCTGCTTAGAGAAGTCCCTTTAACGTTCCTGGTAAAAGTGGTTTGGTGGTACTGAACTCTTAGCTTCTGCTTGTCTGTACAGTTTTCAAATAAATACATTATCTCACCTTATTCCTTATAAAGATATTATGATGGTTATGGGTGAGGGAACTCTGGTGATTTTAAGTAACTTCTATAATTTCACATGGCCAGGAATTGTTAGCCAGACTTCACACCTTGGTCTTCTCATCTTCTTAAATAACATATCTACAGATATCTAACAGTAGCTCGACACATGGACATTAAACTTCCTGTGCTCTGAATAACATATATGGAATTTTGTAAATATATATTTCTTAAGTATATTTTTTAAAAGTATACTATTTATTTTCTGTGGCATTTTCATATTTGTCTTATGCATTTTAAATTAAGTGAAGTTTTGTTGATTGTTGTTGGAACCTAATTACCAAGTATAATCTTTCCATCAGAAATGTGTAAATGAGTTTAGTAGCCGATCCAAATTTGGAAATTCATCATTGGCTATTTTAGTTGGAAACTGTACACTCACAAGTGGAGAGTAGAATATGCTTCAAAACCACAGAGAAAAAAACTAAAACCTCAAGTCAACTTAGTTAATTTGATTATAATTTTCCAAAGCTAATCTCCCTGTATGTTAATTTATATGTTTCTGAGCTTAAAGACATCACTTCTTATAATCACATTTTTGCTGCCTTCATCCTAAGCAAGACAATATAAATATAATATAAACATAAACACATGCACTTAAAAAGAGAAGCACATTTACATTAATTGGTTAACAAAAATCCTTGCAATTTAAGCACTTTTTGAAAATTCTAGGTGTCTTAATATGGTAGGTTGTGATCTTTTGGAAAAATAAAGACAAGTGGAATTTAAGCACCTTTTATGTTCATGGTCATATGACTTACTCTAGATACTTGATATCTTCTTCCAAATATAAACCAAAGCCGGAAACAATACTGGGATATGTTTTGTGCCTTAACTAAAGAAAGGTTTTTTTTTTGCAAAGACACGGCAACTTCATAGACATAGACATGCTACTATTGGTACAAAATGCAGCATTTAATGGCAAGACTCTAGAATAGAGAAGAGTCAATAGAAAGCATTCTCATTGTCTCATTCTAGCCTGTGACACAATTCTCAGCCAAAGCCCCTTGGTATAACTTGTTATATACTTCAGGAATAAAACCATATTAATATTTGTCTAAGGATAATATTTAAAAAGTAAATGTTTCTTAAGATTCTCAACTCATTTTAAAGCCAAATATAAGTGGCTGGGGGTCATCTATTATGTTCTTAATATCCGAGTCCTGGCTCTCTTCTGATAACATAAATGACTGAGGATGACTATGATGTACTGATCTCATTCCTTTCTTCCACAGTTCTGATTATAAATGATTCTCCTATGTTGCTGACTTGTAACATGGGTTGAAATACAATAGTTATTTTATTTAAGACACTGAAGTTATTTTTCCAAAATGATTTGGGGAAACAGACAAACTAAAATAAAAGTTTTTAAAGACATTTTTAAAGTATTATTTCAAGTAATTTTATGTACCTGTAAAGTATACAAATGGTGACTAAAAGATGTATTGGGTCTAGAATGATAATATTTTTAAAGATGGAACTTTCTCTCCAAAGACTTATACAGCTAAGTACTGGAAAGATTGATATTTCACATATAAATATTACAAGTACCAGAAAAAATAAGTCATGGAAATAACTCTGCTCAGAAAAATCCTCACACAGCAATGCCCTGACCTATGGGTATGACATGTGATGTAACACATGGAACACTCTTAATCTGTAGGATTATGCCTGTGTACAGAAACTTTTAATACATTATTATATATAAGGCAAAACCAAGAAACCACATCAGACAACCAATAACCAATAGCCAGAGTTAGAGAGCAATTCATATTACTCTAATTATTGACACAATGCCCAAGTGTGTAAAAAATTAAAACAACAAGAGTAATAATTGTAATAAACACTAACAACATTTACTGAGTTAGCTCCTATGTGCTAGGTTCTACGCTTAGTTGACTTCATTTATTTCTCATATTAATCCTATTAGTAAGATTTTACTATTTTCATTTCACAAATAAAACTCTCTCAGATGTTTAAAGAAAATTTTCAAAGTGATATGTTCAATAGAGTTGGAACTATGCCAGAAAATTCAAATTTTTTACATTAATAAAACCATGATCTTTACATTATCCTGAAAATCCGGAAAAAGAAGAGAGATAAGTTAAAGAAATGACATTCTTTGGTTCCCTCAGTAAATTAAAAAGAAACATGGTTGATTGAGATACATTATCTAGCTCCATTTTTCCTTCAGCTTTTAACCAAGATAACGTAAGTCACTGTATCACCATGAAGATACATCAACTGTACTTCCAATACACAGTCAAAAGCCTAGACATGTCACTGATTCTAATCACCAAGTACTATGTCCCACATCTAATCAGCAATCATCCTAATCTTGAAGATGCCTGAGACAAAGACACCACTGTGGAAAAGTTGGTACCATTTGTAATGACTAAACTTTTAATGGCAGCTAAAGGTGAGAGCATTGATGAGAGAAATACTTGTTAAGAACTAAAGAAAACTTGAAAAACATTAAAACACATATTCACACTTAGTAAGGGAATACCATCTAAGTTAAGAGAACATGAACTATACAGTCAGATCAAACCTGATCTTTGATTGCTTGCACATATTTTACAGAAATGTGTGGCTTCGAACAAGTTAAATAACCACTATTTACCTCTGCATTAGGGTGATGCTAGCGGTTGTAACCACTAAATTAAAAACCTTAGGTTTTTAACAAAATAGAAGTTAATCATTCTCACTGAAGTCCAAAGGGTGTGTTCCTCATTACTAAGTGTGTCTGCTCCACATAGAAATTCTGGGACTCGGGCTCCTTCCATTTTGAGGTTCCACTGTCTTCAACAAGCAGTGACCATGACTCGAGCCAGAGAAAGGAAAGGAGAATGGAAGAGGCAGAGAAAGTGTGGGAAGGTTTTATGGGCCAAGCACAAAAATGAGGCACGTTATATTCGCTTGCATTCCACTGGTGAGAATTCAGTCCTGACACTTCATTTCCCACCCTTCAGGTGGAATGAACAAAATGATATCGTGAGCCGTAGAAGCAGCTTCAAAAAACTCTGCCACAGCTTTAATGTCTTCATTTGTAAAATTAGGAAGAAAACCTACTTTACGGTATTTTGTGAAGGTTAATTTAGAAAATGCATGTAATAAACTTAGGAGAAATTTATTTTAAATATTCACTATGGAATAACCAGTCTTGGTTGTTGTACTAGTTCTCATCCACATGATGAATTTCTAGGAATAGAAATTGAATTCAAAAAAGGACTTTCTGAGAAGGCTATAATTATTCTCCCTCCACACCAGCCTGCTCCAGAGTCTATTCATTCATTCACTACAAAGGATATACAGACCTACCATCCACCAGAAACTGTGCTCATTATCGGTGATCAACAAAAGGAAGGCCTGGTGCATTCCCCAGGGGCTCACTCTACCAGAGAAGGCAGAAACAGATGGGAAATTATGATACAGTAATCAAAGAAAGATGAAAAAGATGAAGCAGGTAATGCACTTAGCAGATTTCTTGGCATGTTATAAGCAATCAGTAATATTCTTCTTTTTAAAAAAAGCCATAATTCAAGTCTCATCGTGAGAAAATTTCAGGAAGAATAAAATCTACAAAATAGCTACCAGTACTCCTCAAAGTGTCAAGGTCATAAAACCAAGGAAAGATTGACAAACATTATATATGTCTTTGGAAAGATGACAACTAAATGGGATGTGGTATCCTGGAATCCTAGAACACGAAAAGGGCATAAGTGGAAAAACTGGTGCCATCAAAATAGATTCTATAGTTTGTTAACAATGTTGTACCAACATACAATGCACCAAATATAATTTCTTATTTTTAATGAATGTACCATTAATTGTGTAAAATTTTAACATTAGGGGAATCTGGGTGAAAGGTATACAGGAACTCTATCCACTATCTTTACAATTTCCTATAAATCTAAAATTATTTCAAATTAAAAGTTTAAAAAAAACCCTCACTGGTATCAGAAAACAAATATGGAGAGTATTAAGGGGCTAAATTATGTAATGAAATGAACCAATACATACCTGCATGATCATTGTACCAAGATCAGTTCTCTACTATGTAAATCACAGTTTTGCAGTCAAAAGAGGTTTAGGGTCAGAAACACAAACACATACAAGAGGTGATTTAGATGACGGAGTAAATGTCAGCAAATTTCCAGAAGCCCAATCCTCCTATGTGAGCATAGTAAGAGCAAAAACATTCATTCAAGCATTCCCCTCATAGTACTGCTCTCTCACAGGTATCCTTGTAGACTCTCTATCTGATACACCTACAGCACCTGAGGTAATGAAGCAAATGGAAGCAGTGTAATGACCCATTTATTCATTCATTCCACCTAGTATTTACTGAGCTTCTATTACATGCCAAGGATAGACAGTCTGGGAGACTGAAACACACAAACACACTGCTGTTATTTAAAGTTGAAACAGGCAATCAATTCCTGATTACTCAAATGGGAAAACTGAGGCCTGAAAATTTAAATGACTTAACCAAGATCACACAGTAGGTTAAAAACAGAGGTAGACTAGAAATCAGTCTCTTTTCAGCAATTTTCTTCTCAATCCAAACAATGATTCTGGATTTAGGAGAAACGCTGGGAGGGGTACAAAACGTGCTTGTTTCCTTTGTGGCTAGGAAAAAGGTCTCCAAACTTTAAGGGTCATTTGAGCTCATCATAATGATTTATTCAAAGAGCTCTTGTTTCTAGCAACCTTTATTCCAGGAACTTGAAACTCACACTTTAATCTTCAGAAAACCCCTGTTAGATAAATCTTGCAATTGTTCCACTTTTTTTTTTCCCAGAAGTGTAAAGTCAGGCTTCGAAAGGTTAAATGCTTTTCTGAGCTCATTTAATGAGATAGTGACAACGCTGAAAATAGAAGTCCCCGATTCCTCATGTTTGCCTTATTTCACCTCACGTTATCTCACTGCATGAAATTCTCTTTCTCTGTAAGTACTCTTACTATCAGGGAAAGGTGTTCTGAATTGCTATAAAGAATAAAAAGTGGAGACTCCAATGTGGCATTAATATACTTATGAAGCTCACAACATGTATATCATCAAACATTTTTCCTTTAAAGAATATTTTCACGGATTCCCTAAAATGTTCAGGTTTCTTGGTTTCTCTGAACCTGAGCTTCCTCACCTGTGAAAGAGATAAATAATATCTACCTTTGCAGTCACTGTGTGGATTATTTAATGTAATGCATGTGAAGTGCTAGCACAACATCTACAAATACTAAAGTAAGTTTTCCCTCTATTTCCCCATCAACTTTAGCACCAAATCAAATTTAGTATACAATAACTGAGCAAGAATTATTTGTATAGCTAGATCAATATGAATACATTAAAGGGGAAACTGAATATCTGGTAAATGACATTTTCTGGAAACATTCTGAATATCACATAAATATAGAGACTGGGTCCCCATAAAACATAATATATCAAATAATCTGAATCATTGATTTGATCTACATGAGTCAAAATAGGTCCCCATGAAACAATATATCAAATAATCTGCATCATTGATTTGATCTACATGAGTCAAAATATATTTTCTGGGACAATATAAGTGGAATTTTGTGAGCAGGTTAACCTAATATATTAAACATTAATATCTGAATAAGGTGAGTAGAAAAAAAAGTATGTTTAATTTACCATTTAATGTAATTCACCAATTAGGACCAATTGTGGAAGACCAAAAGAGTGTATTAAAATCAGTCATTTTCTTATATTCAAGTACATGAAACAAAGTATTTTAGAAACATTACATATGTGTTAACTTCATATTTTTCTTAACATTCATCCAAAGACTTCCATATGATAGGACTTACAAGCCTTTATCTTAAGCAGGTTTAACATCATTGTAAACAATGAATCTACTTGAACATCTTGTTTTTCATGGATAACAGAGGGGATATTCAAGTGATTTATCATTAATTCTAAAACTTCTGATTTCTTAGTTTAGTTGCATTTTTATTTCAAACCATGTTTCCTTTGGGGGAAAAAATTTTTGTATGAGTCAGTTTTGAATTAATCTAAAATTTCTAAAAAGAAAACAACTAATCAAGCAACAAATAAAAATCATGCAAAAGGAATTTCAAAAAAAAATTATCAGTGAGGGCTATGTGTTAGCTGGTGATAGGACAGTTCAAAATCTATTGGTCACTATGATGAAAGATGAAAGATGCTAATCATCTTCTGTAACTTCAGAATTCAACATTAAACTCTAGCTGTGTCCATATTTAGGCACTCATATTTTCCTAATTTTAAAAAATGCACCTGGAGCAGAATTTTTTTCTCCAAAAGGATAGAGCCAGCTGGAGAGAGAGACAATTAAGCCTGATTGGATGAGTCAGCAATAAAAATAGGAAACTAGCTGGATGAGAAAAGATGAGCTACAAAGAGCTAGATTGTCAGGAGAAGGCTCTTTGAAAGGAAGAGCAAGGAAGTGAAAATAAGTCCATCAACACAAACAAGCACAAAGGTTGAAACTTTTCAGCTAATGGCAAACTCTTCCTTGAAATTGAAAGTGCAGGCAAAAGAATATTTTGCTCATACTTAAATTGTGTATAAGGTTATACAGTTCTCAATATCTATTATTCTTCAATAAGTAGTCAATATAACAATAATAATACCGAATTGGGAGTCTAGCATCATCAAAGGTCATCTGCCTCTTAGTACAATCAGGTGACAGCACTGTTTCTTCCTGCTCCTTCCAGGAACAAGTGTCTGATCTTTTTGCCAGAAAAACAGTCCCTTCCTCTTCCTCTTGCTAACTTCTCCTCAAAGTCCATTCATTTCATTATTACACCTAACCAGGGAAGACTTACTTTATCCTTCAGATTGGGTCAGTACCCTCTCATAAATATATCACTTTTTAGATGCTGCCTCCATCAGAGTACATAGCCCAACAATGTATGTGTTGAACTTCAATATTTTTTTTTAACATTTATGTCCTTTGCTACTGTAGGATCCATCAGAGGAGATCTGTGTCTGTTTCCTTAACCACAGCACACCCTGAGTAGATACTCAGTGAATATTCGCTGCTGCGTGAATGAATCTCCAATGGAGAATAATGAGGCAGAGATGCAGCCCTGCCTGCCAACTGACTAGTTCCATTATTTTGGACACATTCACTTTGCCTCTTTATGTCTTAATTTCCTCTAAGATCATCTGCATCTCTAAAAGTCCAAGCTTTAAAAAATATATTCTATAATGCCCTTTTCTTGACTTAAATATGAACTTTACAAGAAACCTTAATGATAACCATTATAATATTATTATCCCACATTCATTTTCTTCTTATCCTGTTACTTCACTGGAACTTGGTAATGACAGTTTTTCTTTGTAGGTAGGAGAAGTATCTAGTGATTGAAGTGAAGAATCCATCTTCCCTAATTCAGAAGAGTAATGAGGTAACTTAAATATTCATTCAACAAGTGATGAATATAAATCTATAAAATCCTAAAACTTGTTCTATGTGAAGATGACAAAATAATAAGTAAAACAAAGTCTCATTTCTCCCAGAGCTTTCATTCTAGGGGGAGTGGGATAAACAAACATATAATATATGAAGTTGTGATAAGTGCTATGAAGAAAAATAAAACAGAGAATGGATAAAGAACAGAGGAGAACACATGATTTATATAGGGTAGTCAAGGAAGATCCCGCTCATAACTTGACCTTGTACTCATAACTCAAGTAGAGATTGGAAAGACTCAAAAGATGGGATACTTATCTGGTGAAAAAGTATCCCAGTACGTGAAAAAAGCTGGTGCAAAAGCCATGAAGGGCATTCTTAGCAGAGTTCTAGATACAGCAGAGAGACAGTGTGGCTAGAAGGAAGTAAAAAGGGACTGTGCAATAGAAGACGAGATTACAGGAATTGTTGGGGAGTCAGATAATGTAGGACTTTATGGGCCTCTTTGTGGAACTGGAAACCACTGTAGGTTTGGAGCCATGAAGTGACAAGATTTGACAGGTTTTCAAAGGAATATTCTGACAGCTTTATGAAAAATAAGCCCAAAGGGTGCAAGAGTAGGAAAAAAAATAAAAACCCTCATGAGGTGGTACAATAACCCAGGTGGGAGATGATGGTAGCTTGAAACAGAATGGTAAAGGTCGAAATGGTTCAGAAATGGTCAAATTCCAGATCTGTTTTGAAATAGAGCCAATGGATTAGAAATGGAGATGGAGGGTAGAAGGAGTCAAGTAAGCAATGAGCTAGAGGGAGGGAAATGGACTGTAACTGATAACAAGGATCAACACACCTCTCCCACTCACAGGGCCCAAGGATGAACAGATGGAAAGAGAGAAGTCACCATTTGGACGGTTTACAGGGGAAATAGTGTCCTCAGAGGAGACTTGGGTTTCTATCTGAGAAAAAAAAAAAGTGAACGGAATATTTAAAGATGAACTACAGGCCAGAGGGACTTTGTTGATAAAACCTCTAGATCCACAGGACCCAATGGATGGTGTGAGGGCGTAGGGGCTGGAAAGGGTCTTGGGAGGAAATCAGGGTAGTGGATGTACAGAACCATAGGAGAATGGGGAAAATGTGGAAATCTGAGGCTTCCTGCATTTACAAAGGCAGACTAGTGGATGGCACTAGTCTGAATGACGTTTCAGGCAGGTGAATGGTCTGGTGATGAAGCTATGAGTCAGTTCTGGAGGAAGGAGCTTCCTCTTGCCAGGAACCTGTGATGCTCTGAAATGATGAAGAAGAACATGCTCTCCCTCTTCTGCTGTCAGGTTCCTGGTCAAAATATTATCCTTGGTTTTTCTCATGGAAATGTTTGATCTAACAGTGTGTAGGTATTCGAGGTACTGGGTTACGTGTTAGTATCAGACAAGCACTGATCTGCACGTGCAGTTAGTGAGGATTCGCCTTCTCCTACAGCAAGTGCAAAGACAAGGTGGGCTGCCCAGTTCCCCTAGGCTTGCCATATTGCCATATCTTCCTAACACCTCACACCACCACCCTCTGCAAACTTAGCCCCTGCATACAGTGTGAGGCAGTATGTATTTAATTGGTGATGCACCTGTTCTTGATTAGATATGAAATGGTAAAAACACACAGAGCTCTAAGTTAAAATTGTACCTCTAAAATCAGAGAATTCAAAATGCTTTCCATTAGAAAGGAAAAGAAGAAGCCAAATCTATAGATTTGGGAGACCCTAAGTGGGTGTGCAAAAATGTATATCAACAATATGTTTATAAAATATATCAATACAATGTAAGAAAAATTAAAATGCAAAATTGCACTGATCTAATTCTTAACCTCAGGGTCTTTGTGAAATGTATTACTTTATTACAAAGACCAGAAAAATACTTTAATACATTATTAGGCCACTATTTTGATTTATGTGTATTATTATCTCTTTGGTCTCATTTACATAGAAGGCATATTTATAGCAAAAAGAAGAAAATTTGGAATGATACAGACAAAAGTTTTATGTTAATGATTCATAAAATTCTTCCACATGGCAAGCACTGTGTTCAATCCTGGGCTCTTGACAAATACCCTAGCTCATTCAATATTCACAGCATTCTTATGAGTTATCTATTATTCCTACTCTATAGATTGAGGAGTGGAGACTTAGCAAGGTTACAGAGCTCATAAGAAGCAGAAACAAAATTTCATCCCAATCGTGTACATCAACCACACCACATTGTCACTTATCAATTTTATGATAATTGTGAAAGACTATTCATGTCAATAGCAAATAAACATCTAATAGTGCTTCTCTGTTGAAAATAATTACATGACTATCTAGACCAGCAGTTCTGAATACTGATGTGGAAATCACTGCAGTATCACAATCAGCAGTGACTGCTCTCAGAAACATCCTTCAGCAATCACTACTGTGTTTATCATGTTCCAGGTACAATTTAAGCAGTGGGAGTTCAATTTTAATAGAGAAAGATAAAGTTTATACTATCAACTAACATCCTAGTGGGACACACAGAGCAACAAATCAGTAAACACACAAACAAAACCATTCGAAATGCCAAGAAGCAAAGACCCATGATAACGTGAAGGTGAATGTAGAGGAATAGCAACTTCAGCTAAATGTGTCCAGGAAATCACCCGCTGAGAAGATAATGTCTAAACTAAGTTTGGCGAGGTCAAGAATATAACCAGTGCAAAAATTCCTAATGAAGGATCAAGCTTCAAGAAGAAACCTAACGAAGTCAGTGAACGGTGTGCAAGAGGAGAGAGTGATACAAGCTGATTTTGGAGAGGTAAGCCCAGGTCAGATCATGCAGGGTCATGGGTGGTCGTGCTAAGTCATATTCAGACTTTATTATAAGTCATTGGAAGGCTTTAATCAGAGGATTTAGAAGAGTTACAAGATCCAATCTGGAAAAGAAAGAAAGCTCAAACAACCTCAGAGGAAGGAAATCATACATACATACACATACACACACACACACACACACACACACACACACACTGCCGTGTACATATATCTATGTGCATATACATGACAAACAGGGTCTATCATTTACTTACACTTGTACTTCAAATATAATTCTCAAAGTCAAATGCTTAAGAATTGATGCTGAATATTGATGCTGAATAAGACAACATGCCTACAGGCAGGAAGGAATACAATTCTATAATTCTGGTAAATCTGATTTCATCTTGTTCTTCCTCTCTAGATGACAGGTTTCTTTTTGGTAACTGACATTGAAATGTAGAACCTGCAAAATCAGCCATTTATCATTCCAAGTCACTAGAAGCCTTCATATTTGAATAGCAGGAATGTCGCCTTCTACTAAGTTACACAGGAGTCATTTCTTTCCCAGAATAATTGAGATACAATGGCACATGATCAGTTCACATCATGTGAAAAGGATGTGTAAAAGTTCTTGCTCATCCCCTTGATGTTTTGCTGTAGTCTGAGCTATCACTCCAAATGCTCCTCTGTGGACCAGGAGCAGCCGTGGTGAGTTTTTTCACTGACTTAGGGAAGCAAGAGTTTTTCGTCAACTGTTCATCATGGTCTCCTGTATTTCTAGTGTAATATGACTAATTACAGAGTTTTAAGTCCCTCACTGTCAAAATAAAAACTAATATGTCTACTTTGCATCATATATATACTCTGAGGAAAAAGTAAATTCCCTATCTATGCAATAAAATCTGAGAACCACCAATTTAGGCTGCACAGTCAAGATAGACAGTCTCTCAGGTGTTATTTTTATCTATGAATACAACATGCAACTTTAGGTAAAATGGACACGTCATGAAAAAAAAACATACATTCCCTTTGTTTGAGTGGCAGAGAAGGTATTATCGTTCTTGATTACCACTACCCAAGTGTTTGTGAACCAGAGTAATGTCATAACATAATCCCAAATATAGTATTTCTCAGAAGTATTATCACTCCCTGGTTTCATAAACCATTCATGGCCAAAGTATACGTAATATTCTCAGTTTATTTGTGAAATTTTAGATACCTTTATTTAAGTATATCACATTTATGGAACCCAAAAAGTATAGAGGAAAAAAGAATAACACACGGGTTGCCACAGCAGAATAGAGAACAGGCAAAGGAGCAACTTCTTGAACACTTCAGTCACAGTCAATAAGAAACACTAGAACACTGATGGCATAAAGTCGCAATAAAATGCCACTCAACTTGCGTTTTCAAACTTGATTTTTTACTTCACTTGGTGAAATAAAAGTTGGCCCTGTGGGTAGAGACTGCCTGCAGTTGAGCTTTAAAAACAAACAACAGAAAAACTGAACAAGTTAATGTCTTCATAACATAACTGACTATTTTACATAATACACATGTACTCGCAGACCATTAAAGGTCACACTTGAATAACACAGGCCATGGGACCACTTACCAAGAACATTTATTAGTACTATCATTTTATTTTCTAAATTGTAATCCCTTTCATATGGCTCTCAATAAATCACTTACTTTGAAAAAAAATCATAAAAGGAAAACTACAGATAAAACACAAGCTACAGAAAAGTAGTAAAAGTTTTTTTGAAGTTTTGCAAAAGAAAGTTAGTGAATAGAAATGTATTACATATTAATAAGCAAGCAATAAAATGTTTATTAGTAGAAAATCAATTTCTTGCCCTGCCCCCCACCGCCAATTGCATACATCTGGAATACAGTCATAAAGAACAGTAGTTTGAAGAAGCTCCAAATCATTTGTTTTCAAAAATCATGACAGAGTGTACCCAATGATTTGGAAGGAGAATGAGGATCAGGGAATTCCAAGCCTGGAAAAGCTATTCAATTCAACTTCTTTTTCAAAGAGGTGAAGGAATCAAGACCAAAAGAAGAAAGTTAGGAATGTTTTCCAACCCAAGGATAGTCTCACTAATTTGATCATAAAATGACTCATAGTTAAAGAAGCTAGAGGCATTAAAAGGAAAATATGATATTAATTGGATAAACATAATCATGATGAAACCATTTTATTGAAATTTGTTTTAAACTTTTCAAGGTTACTTAATGCTCATAATATTATTTATGTTACCTGATCACTTTTTATTCTTGGTCTGCTATAAAACTGTATTATTCCAAAGAAAGCATTTTATATGTCATAATATATGTACGAAACCGAGAGCTTAAAAATAGAGTACCTGATACATATTGAAATATTGGGAGAAAAAAGACTGCAGTCTGCAGCTTCCTTTAAAATGTACCAAAGAAAAAATCTGATATGTGAATAGAAGAATAAATACGTCACATAGAAAATGTACTACAATGTTAATTAAAGAACCTAGGTAATGAATATATATAAGTGTTCACTGTGAAATTATTTCAACATTTTGTATATTTGAAAATTTTCATAAGACTTTGTTGGGAAAAATTCAGTGCCTAAAAAGATTTGCTATTCTAGTAACTGAGCCAATTGTTAGTGGATAAATCCATTGTAATTGCAGGGATAAAATCTCATACTTTTTAACTCTTCAGAAGGGTTCATCTTTTTTTTTCTGCAAAGGGGCACAAAAAGTGTATGGACATTTCTACCTAGATCCATAAAAGCAAATTCTTGATTATTATTCTTTTACTGTATAAATATAAAATATCCTCACTAAATATATTGGATCCTAAAGTATTCCTGTATTGGCAGATCCATTTAATTGAGATTAGAACCAATGACCCTGAGAATCAGGAGAATGGGGTTAAGAATTAGCTAGAATCATGTCTCTTTTGAAAATGGTCATTAGTAGCAGAAATAAAAACAATAAAAAAATTTGTTTTGAAACTGGAAAAAGGGAATGAAAAAATTTTTAGCCAGGATTGGTCACACTACCTCAATATTACCTCCCCTCTAAAAGTACTAAGTGAGAGGTAACTAAAATGCGCTGTTATTCTATCATAATAAAATTGTTTTGACATATGAATGAATAAAAGAGTCCTGAGGCTAATTCCGTGTTTTGTATTCTTGGGAGAATATTTTTGACTTTTCACGTGCCTTTTCCAGACTGTCCAAGATGACATAATGAACCCAGGTGACACTTTGCATTGTGGCCAAGAATTATTTTTGGAATCATTTGTCCACAAAAGGGGCATGTTACGTTTGGCAATATAAACTGCCCGCATGGAGTGAATTGGCTGGGTAAAGCTAACTGAAAGCACTGGGAATCCCAGTTGTAAAAGCCAGGACCTAACAAACTACAGCTGTTAATTTAAACCTAATCACGGCTAGTTAAGCATGATCACGGTCAGTTAAATGACCTTTACTTTTTCCACCAAAAAAGCTTTCTATGCTGTACATATTTATTCTGTTTGTCTAAACCTTCCTTATAGACATAATTGCATAAAGCAAATTATGCCATAAATTACAATTCTGCTGCATTTATAACACGCTAGTTATGTTATTATACCATAAAAATTACAAAAATCATGACGGCCTTATCTTTGTTTCAAATTATATCACCCATCTCTGAAATCAAAAAACCTCTCTATAAAATATGATTTTTTTATCTTTAAACAAGGCGTATCATCCTGCTTCTGGCCATAATGGAATAACAGGGACCAGGTTTCCCTTCCTGCTTTAACCAACTAGAAGACCTGACAAACCTGACAAACTGACCAACTAGAAAACTTTTCAGATACTGCATCACAGGTGATGCAGAAGAAAAACCCCTGGAAGAAGGGACGCAAATAAGGTGCTTAGTAATCTTGCACCAGCTCCCTGTCTAGAGTGAGTTTCCATGGGACACTGCAGAAAAAAGAAGTCCACAGAGAGTTTAGTGGGCTTGTAGAGTTGACAGGCAACATGGAAAGATAGGAAGGTCATGGCGGCTGGAACTTGCGAGTCAAATTACCAGAGCTGAGGGAGGGAGCTGCACTGAGTGAGAGAACCAAGATGGGCAGAGGGACCCCTTCAATGGGTCTCTGGGTACAGTACATGCATGTGAAGTCACTACTAAGGCTAGGGAAAGAATTATCAAAAAAGAGCAGGCGAAATAGAAAATACATGAAGAAATAATGGCCAGCATTTTTACAAATTGGATGAGAACCATAAGCCCACAGATCAAAGGCATTCAACAAATACCAAGTAGAAGAAACTTGAAGAAAACCATACTAAGGCACTTAAAAACCAGATTGTTGAAAAGTGATGTTAAAGAGAAATCTTATAAGCGGCCAGAGGAAAAATGTCATATTGCATAGAGTGGAATGAAGAAAAGAGTATCATCAGACTTCTCATCAGAAATAATGCATGCAGAAAAAAAAAATCAAGTGATATCTTTATAGTACTAAAAGAAAAAAGTCCTATTAGAAACCTTTATGCAGCAAAAATACTTTTCAAAAATCAAGACAAATACCAACTGTCAGACATACAAAAGCCAAGAGAGGTCATCAACAGCGGACCAGCACTACAAAAAACATTAAAGGAAGTTCTTCACAGAGAAGGAAAATGATACCATATAGAAATTTGGACCTACACAAAGAATGAAAAGCAATGGTAACAAAAAGTATAAAAGACATTTTTTTAACTCACTTAAAAAAATACTTTAAAGGCAATTGTCTGGAGAAAAATTATTACAATATATTATGGCATTTAATACAGACGTAAATTGTCTGTTAACAACAGCATAAAGGCCAGCAAGGGGACAATGGGGACATATTGTAAATTTCTTATACTCTGTGTGAAATGGTATAATATTATCTGAATGTAGACTGTGATAAGCTAAAGATGCATATTGTAAATCTTACAGCAAGCACTGGAAAAAGTGAAGCATAGTTACTAATTCAACAGTGGAGATAAACAGTTATAAAAAATTTAATTAATATAAAATGAGGAAGAAAATAGGGAAAAATAACAAAATACATATGAGGTAAATAATAAATAACAAGATGATAAACAACTACAGCATTTACATTGCATGTAAATGGTTTAAATTAAATGATAGAGATTGTCAGATGTGATAAAGAAACAAAAGCAAGATTCAACTATATGCTACCTACAAAAGACCCACTTTAAAATAAGAACAGATTAAAAATAAAACATGGAAAAAGACATACCATATATATATTAATTAAAGATGGAGTGGCTGTATTAATATCAAAGTATATATCAGAAATAAAAAGGGTCATTTTATGGTGCTAAAGAGAATAGCAATTCATCAAGAGAACATAACAATCCTAACTATGTATGAACCTAATAAGATAGCTTCAAAGTACATGTAGTAAAAACTGTTAGAACTGCAAAGAGGAATGGATAAGTCCCCAAATTATAGTTGCATATTTTAATGTCCCTCTCTCAAGAGTTGCCAGAACATAAAATCAGTAAGGATATAAACTATTTGAGTAGCACTGTTAATTGCCCTAATTGACAACTGTAGAACACTTAAACCAATGACAGCAGAAAATACTTTTTTTTTAAAAAGGACATATAGAACACCCACTAAGATAGACCTACTCTGGGCCATAACAAACAAGACATAGAATTCAAAATTGATTAAAGATATGATAATAGTAGTAATACCTTCAAACAGTCTAGTAATTAATTATATTAGATTTTAAGTACTTTTCAAGTCGGAATTATTTGAAAAATGAAGTCCAAACAAAAGTAATACATTCTAAGGAAAATGGATATATTATGAGCCACACTTAAGATCTGATTGTTTAACACTTGCATTTCAAGAGTTCTCAATATTACAAGTATAATAAATTTTCCTTTTAAAAGAATTATTCTGATTATATCATATATTCATAACATTTATTGTTCTCTATTTGATTGGGCAAAGGTCTAAAAATTAAGCATTGTAATTCTTTTTTAGTGTGGAGGATAATAGCTTAAATTATGCAAATATTCATCTACATTTAATAAATTACTAAACTCACTAAATCTGATGTTTTTAAGCTTGGAAATTGGTAGTGCCATTAAAAGACTGATTCAAATTCCTATTAAGGTTGAGTTCACTTCAAAAACTAAGTAAAATAAAGATTGCTTATAATAAATATACTCAAGAAGCTTCTCTGAGGGAGTTTCCTCTGATGCTTAATGTAACGTCCATCAACTTCCTCATCACTCTGTGAGCACAGGAGAAACAGAAGCATCCCACTATCAGCATCCCAACACTTCATCTCTTGTTTAAATTATATCAGAGGCCCTACCTCGGATCTTATCTGCCTCATTTCCAAACCATTTTGATGCTGTTTTCAGTCATATTCACACCCAACACAGTGAAGCAGAGAAGGAGCAAGACCTATTTGTTAAGATTTTGGACCACGGAGTAGACTATCAGCTATTTAAGAAGGAAAACAACTTTTGTGTACTGGTATAATCTACATGTATAGCATATAGTATGAGTCCATTATAAATTTATTTAATAAAACACAAAAGGATTAATAATTTAATGAATAGCTGATGCAATGACTGTATCACAGAAAAGTATAACACATTTTCTCCATCATGACATTATTCACTAGCTAGAAGGTTCTTTGTCTAAGACCAAAAATACTCATGAGAGGAAGACAATAGGATGATCAAGCAGATCCCGTGATTTTATTTTGAATAGACCCAAGTTTATTATGCAAGTGAGCCACAGGGAAACTCAGGGATCCATTCAAGACATGCCCTTTCTCCCTGTCTCAGCTATTCCAGCTCCTGAAGTAGTGCTATTAAGCAAACAGCTCCAGCTCTTTGCCTGCCAGGTACACAGTGGGACTGCTCTTCTTGACTTCTTGTTGGCTGGGTGAGGTCATGTGACAAATTCTGGCCAAAGAGTTATAAAAAAAGTAATGTATCACTTTGAGTCAGATCATTTCATTGCCCATGAAAACCCTACAGGCCTTCCTATCTCCTTGTGAAAATGACTGGCCGTGGTCCAGATGGAAGCTGCTCAGTTAGTCTACATCCAAGTATGAGGTGACAAGGAGCAGGACCACTTTTTTCTGTTTTGGAAGGCAGAAATGAAATGACATAACAACTAATGAATAGACAAAATCAGTGGCTCTCCAACCAAGGGGTGGATCACTTTGGTTTACTCACCCTCAATACTCCATCCTTCAGTTGAAGATATGATATAAAATATACACCCTGAGTCCTGAAGTAGGAGGTGCTGGCCCTAGGCTAAGGCTCCACAGTGTGTGTACATGTCTTCTAATAAAGGAATATTATTTCTTTTTTCCCAGTTATAAAAATATGGCTAATAGATACTTTGCTTACACTCTTTGTTAGCAAATCTTCTTATGGGAAATATGACAGAAGAGGAGGAAAGGGAAAAAATTCTGCTTCCATAAAAGTAAAGATGATAAAAAGATCTCGTAGTATTGGCAGGACCTTGCTTTCTCAGGAAGCAGGGAAAGGAGTCGACTTCCTGAGGGCTATTGTTAGAGCTACAGTCATCTGACTTCTCACTTCTTCAAAGGACAGGTATCCAAACTGAGATTCTGATTTCACTGCCTGATGCTTCTCTCAACAACAACAACAATGAAAACATCAATAAATAGTTGTTTTTGAGAATAGATTTGGTGGAAAGAATGCATTCCTTTTGCAGGCGAGTATCAACTTACGGGTTCATCAGGAAAGGAAGCTGCAGCAATACCTGCACCAGTTGCCTGGGTTACAAGTGACTCAATGTAGGAAGAGGCTGGGAGGCCACAGGGCAAACAAATAATATACATACGGGTAAAATGTAGAGGAAATTCAAGCATTTTGAATGAGCTGTGTTTCCATAACTACAGAATAAATGATTTGCTGTTGGGCACCCAGGCCCCTGAATGCAAGCTCAGTCCCTCAATATGTTAGGGATTGTTCTTCTAGTAATTGCGAAGACAAATTTTCTGGTTAGGGGTTTCATGCAAGGGCACCCATGCTATAGAAAAGAGATCAAGAGAGTGAACAAGCAAGAGACTAGGTTCTCTTTTGCTAAATTCTCTCGCTAATCACAGAGTTGGTAATACTGTGCACGAAAGTTAAATATAATGTTCTTCCTGCTTTCTAAAAAACTTTCAACATTTAGAAACCTTTCATAAATTTGTACGATTTGAACAAAATGAAAATGTTTATAGTCCAGGATGAGGAAGACATTTTGCAATCTCAACAGAGTATTGATACTATTTTAAATAAAACATTTTCTGTTTGTAAAACTCAGCAAATTTCACATTTTAGTAAAGTGTGATATTTTAGAACTCTTTCTGTTTCAAGTGATTAATTAAAGAATATCTATCTGGCCTAGCCACCACCACTCCTCACTCCCGCTCCTTTAGCAGACTTAGGGAATTGACTGTGGAGCTCTTTCTGCCTACACTGAGATGTCTACTTAGAATCATTCTTCAAACCTTCCATTCAACAATTTCCAATAGATAGGAATTCACACGTCTCTCATACGATTGTTGATTTCCTTTTCTAACTCCTTCATTAGATCACAAAATCCCTCTTAGCAGTAGTTGTTAAGTATACATCTTTGTATTTCTATATGCAGTACAGTGCTCAGTATCTGGTGGGTGGCCAACTAATATATATTAAATACTACATTGATAACAATATAAAGATACGAAGTTTGCAAATGAGGATGAGTATGTGATTACACATACGATGCTTTTTCTGGATGTACAGAATCATGCATTTAAGAAATGTGTTACTAACCTGAATTCTTTCAAAAATAGTAGCATTTTTCCAGAACATGTACTAACTAGAATTTTTTCCATCTGAAACCAAAGAGTCATCTTCTAATTTCAAGACATGAGAGATTTTTGGAACATCTGAAATAACAATTCAACTAAATGAAAAGGGGGAAGGATGACTTAGTTGGTAACATTCCCAGCAATAACACTTAGAAATATTAAAACATTTATCTTTGACATTAGGCAAATATTGGTAATTTGGCAATAGGAAGAGATTTCAGCAAAACTGTGAATTTCTTTTTTTTTTTTAATCACCTGCTGGCATTTTCTTGTCTCCTCTGCAGTTCAACTACACTTCTCACATCGTGGTGGAATCCTCTCACACAAATGTACGTTGTGACACCCATATTTATATACTTATACTTTTTGTATAAGAGTTACTCTCAACTACTTGAGAATTACTCTCACTACCTTCCAACCAATAGCCTGCTAAAATGTTAACTAAAACGTTTAAAGTATATTCAAAGTTCTATAAGACATTATTGAAGAAACATAAGGGAATCATTCCCCAATGGTGAAATTAGTGTCATAATTACCGGGGAATATTTGAAAACAGAAAACTAGTCCTTTAGAACTTCTGGAGTCCATGACTCATAATTTGGCTTTGTGTGTTCAGAACAGCAAATACATATACTACTCTGGGAATTCATACATGTTCTAATATTATTCTAAAATAAATAATCATGTGAGCTTAAAATATCATAAATTGAGAAGTTCTTCAATAAATCTTTCCTAACAAATTTATTAGCATTTTTTGTAATTATTTTGTCATCACAAAATTATTTTGCTTCTACAACAAACATGTGCCAGGGAAAAGGGGAGGTAATCCTCTACCAGCTTAAGGATTATCTGCATTTCTCTGAATATTAGATTAAATAAAATGGAGAAGCAGTTTTAATTGTACAGTATTATTAAAACCTGTGAACTTGAATGCTTGTGATTCAATGCCAGTCAGCTGGAAGAAATTGTTCTGGACATCTATCCTTCTCCGCAGTATCATGGAAATTAATATTTCCACACAATAGAGAACTGCTTCCCATACTAAAACGCTAACTTCCACAAAGCTGGCTGATTCCCCAAACATTTCTGCTATATGCTATTGGAGAGTTATAACTCTTGGATTCTAAATGTCAAAGCAAAAACTACCACAATCTAAATTCTACCGTTACTCTCTACTATCATGTCGAATATTGAAAAAGATAGGAATTTCATTTTTTTCAGAGATTTTTGTTAAGAAAATAGTGAAATAATTTGGCTAGCTACATCTTACATAATATGCTCTTTAGACATTCAATTTTAAAGTTTACAAGCACTTTTGTATGGATTTTCTTTTTGATTATTAAACAACCATACAAGCCAAGAAGCCGTTATTCACATTTTAAAATGAGAGAAAAGCATCTAGAAATGACTTGTGCAAGGAACTCCTGACTTTCATTTCAATTCAGCTGAATTTCCTTCATTTTATATGTTCACTCAACTCATAGCTCCACATCAGTAACAATAAAAAAGCAGCACATTGAAATAATCAGCATTTTATTGCAAATATTCCCACTGATGACCAACCTTAATGACAAACCCTTTCTGATTCCACCACTCCTGACAATAAGATTCTCTCAAAGTAGCTACTACTTTCTTACTTCACAACTGCTTTAAATTATATGAAATCCTGGGACTAGTTTCCAGAATACTTACTCATGTCTACTTTCACTTTAAAATGTAATAAGAAAAAGATTTTTGACTATCTTTTAAAAAAAAATGGCCTAAATGGCAGACTCCACTCAAAATAGCCACCAAAATTACATAACCAACCAAATGTATTTCCCTTTCACACTAAGACATGACTTCTCTAATACAAAATCTAAAGTGCACACATCAGCAAGACAGAAAGAGAAGTTGAAGTAGGTCTTTCTCAGCCATTACCCAGTGCAATTCAAGGGTTCTAATTATTCTCGAGTTTTCATAACACAGTTATAATGTCTTTTAAAACTGACTTTCTGTGACAATTTCTGATATATTTAAATGACTGTGCTTTGCTCAATAAAATGTGAATCAACTACTACTTTTGACATAATGCAAGCATAATTATTTTCTAAAATATTTCAAGTTAATAAAAACACTTTTGACATTGTATCTGACTAAACTGAAAGCCTGATTTGTTAAAACCTGACAATAAAAAAGCACATATTTTCCCTTTATGATTAGATGAGAATATTCAACATTTCCTTCAGAGATAAGTTTAATTTAACTTCATTGTTTGTAACAAAAAGTATCCTTGGGTGCCACTGCATTATTTTCCAGTTTATGACATGACTCTGCACACCACCCATTTGTAGACAGGCGCCCCACAGTATACAGGACCAAACAAAGAAACCCGTTCAGTTGAGACAACTACCCAGATAACTAAAGTAACACATAACAAAGTGTTTATTATGAAACACTCTGGTATTTGAACTACAATTCAAGTTTAAAGCAGAATTACATCACAAATTTTGTGTCCAATACTCAGGAACCAACGGCATTCCCAATTTCCCAGTTTTCACTCTAAGAGAACATAGATGAGCTTAAAGCAGCAGTGGCCATGTGCAATGAAAGGGAAAACCGAGACATCTATCCAGAAGCTCTGGAAAAATGTAAGGCTAAATGTACTTTGTCCTAAACTACCCTGATTTATTTACTGCTTCAAATCTCTACTTGGTATATTTTGAACAGGAATAATGCTTAATAGCATTTCTACTGCTTCCAATATTTAGAATGGGAGTAAGCACACTGAAGGACCAAGAGTTTTACTCTCTGTTGAGATTTTACATATTTTAAACAAGTAGAGACTTTTGTGATAACAAAAATGTACATTTCTATAAACTTTATAGTTTTAAAGTATGTTCAACAATAGTTTCTCATTGGAGTCTCAAAACCATTCTATGAGACTGGACAGAAAATTATTATATCTCCACCTACAAAGGAGGAACTAGATTGATTTCAACCATGATTTCTAAATTCCCTTGAACTATTTTCCAGGCCTATCCATTTGGAAGGACATACACTTTCAAGCTTGGTTTTCAAAGTGGCCGTGTTTAGGATGCCTTGTTTAGAACCTCTCTTTACCCTCTACCGCACTCACCTAGTTCATTTCTCTCTCTTTTGTTTTTTTGGTCCCTACTATAAATGCTTCTAATATTGGATTCAAGACATTCTACTGTTTTTTCTTACATGTTTGTTTGTTCACATGTTTGCTAAACTGGAATTCCCTTGAAGGCATAATTTAACTCATTTAACAAGTATTCTTGTGCCCCATTATTTTCCCAGACACTATGCTAGCAGCTGAAGACACAGAAAATCTATGGTTTCTGCCCTCCTGGAGTTTAATATGTGGCTGGGAAGGCAGGCATTGTTTAAGATAAATTACAAAAGTTACGCATTTTACTAAGCAAAAGCATTAGGGGCTATGCCAGTATATTACAGATGGAACGAACATTACCTGAGAGATTAGTTAATTCCACCTCGAGGTAACTTAAGTTAAAGTCAAAGGAAAAAAATGTGATTGATAAACTGGGGTTGGCTAAACGAATAAAGTTCTTGAAAAAATGAATAACATATGTAAAGGCCTTAGAACAGCATGTATGACAAACATAAAGAGGTTCAGAATAGTTAAAAAATAATGAGCAAGCAGTTTTCCAGGCTGACCTGGGAAAAACTCAGATTTCAAAGGACCTTGAATTTTGGAAGTTGTCCTAATGATAATGAAAAGTCATAGAAATATTTTCAGCAGGTAAATGATACGGTAATATTTGCTCTTCAAAAATAATCACTTTTGAAGTCCTAGGAAGACAAGCAAAGGGGAATTTTTAAGCCTAGTCATGAGTTTACTATAAAAATGCAAATGAGAAATGATTGATGTCCAAATCCTTGGACTAGGATGGTGACAGAGAAGATTGAAGTACTAGAATGCAAAGCACATTCTACAAAGGAGAAGCAGGAGAACGTGGTCATTATTAGCTATGTAGAAAGAGAAGAAGTCCAGGAAATCTCTCAGATTTCTGATTTGAGCAACAGGAAAGAAGAGAGAAGGAGGAGATACGAAGGGGAAATGAACCTACTAAGCTTGAAGAGCTCAAGTGATATCTTTATAGAGATGTCACACTGTCATGTAGATTTTGAGGCACGGGGTACATAACTTGGAACCTTTGGATGCAAGTCTGGTTATTATCAACCTGTAGTCTTGGAAGCATATAAACACATGTAAAACAGGAACAGACTAGGCAATGACTGGGGCATTAAGAAATTCTAATGTTTTAACATTAAATAGGGCCTGAACGTTTCAAATTTCATCTAATGTTTTAGCATTAAACAGATATTTCTATGTTAAAAGCATCAGGATCACATAGATCTGCAGCAGTACATTAGCCAAAAAGCATTTATAGAATTATCTGTCTTGCCACTGACACACACATACATTCACCCACACATACATACACCCACACATAGTTTGTTAATCTCTTATTAATTGTCTTAATAATACTTCCTGTCCAAATAAAACTCATCACTCGGTACCTTAGCACTTCAGGGTTTCTGTTAGAATATCATCTTAAGAAATACACAATATGATATTGAAAACAATTCTCTCAGAATGAAAGTTCTGTTTTTAGAGAATGAACTTAACAAACTCTTTCTTTAGCCTGAGCATAGATAAAGAGAAAAAATCTTTACATATATGAATACCTTCATTGTCTGTTTCATCTAGACATAGATAGCCAAGCAATTAGGTGATTCTAAGAGAGCATAAATGAATAATTTCCAAGAAGACAGTTTCGGTATTTCAGAATATAGAACCCTGAAGTAACACAACCAATAGAGGACACCTAGTGGTCTTTAGCAGAATCAATATTTGCCTGCAGAATATATTGGGCAACTTACACATACGCATGCAATAATGCTATTGTTAGTCAGTGTGCCAATCTGAGAAACACAACATCATGACTCCTACAATTATAAATATTATAGGCATATATCAATTTAAATATTTCAAAAAATTTCCATGTATCTCACTTCATTTGAACCTCGAAACTGTTCTATTATTTATGTAGACATAAATAAGTCACCTTAAGTGCTTCTCCCTAGATTAAATAGAAATTAAAAGGCACAACTTGAATAAACACCCATATATACTAATCTCTAGCATAGGATCCATTTTACACCATGTTTCTGGTGGTGTGAAATGCAAATCTCAAATATAATTGTATCAATGATATAATATTATATCAACATATTGTTCATACAATATATTAACAATTATTAATTATATCAAATATAATATTTAAATTGTAAAACACTACAAAAAGACTTCATGTAAGGGCTTATCATATTTTATTATTTGATACAAATATTTCAAGGAGAAGAATACTCACTTGGTAAAGATAAACCTCCCTTTAGATATCTAAAAAGAATCCTGCTTGATGCTAGCTATACATAAAAAATTCAAATGAGCGATAAATTCCTCTCCTAACTGGTATTATTAGCTCTAGCCTCAGTTGTCTCCAATCCTCTTGACTCTGCAGCATTCTAAAATGCAAATCCCCTGCCTAAAATGCCTCAGTGTCACCTTACTGAGAAAGTCCACCATTAACAGGAACTCTGGTCTACCCCTCCAAACTCACCGCCACTGCGTGTGAGGTTCTGGAGGTGCAGAACCATGCTAGGCTGTGTGTGCTTCATTCTTTATGAATGCACTCCACTGCCCCACTGTGTCCAGTTTGGTCATCCAGACTCCAGCTTCAAAACTCAGTTCAAGAATTTCTGAAGCTTTCTTCACGTGCAAAAAAGCTGCATTGTACACTTCCTCTTTTATGCCACCATTTACCACACCATCTGGGATTATTTGCTCATATGTCTGTTTTTCCTACAAAGTTGGGATCTGCTTTGTATTCTCATGTGTAGCATCTGCAAAGAGAAGCTACTCAGTAAATGCTTGGGAGTGAAGAAAGACTCTTTCTTTGTAATTATATAATGGATTTAGAACGTGGAGGATTGCCATGCACTCAGCAGACAGGTATGTTCAGATAACCTATTGTATTTAGAACTCTGTCCTAGTGTACAAGGAGATTCAAGGGCAAAAGTTGACACTGACTCTTCCCTATAGACATTTATGCCCAGGAAAAGAAAAGGAATGTATATACGAGTATTCACCAAGCTGTGAGCATGAACAAATGCAGACAGAGCCAGCAGAATTGGTCAAAGTGTAACTACTGCCCCTTATAGTGCAGTTCATCAATGTAGGATTTTTTCTGGAGAAAATTTTAGCTGAATTTTAACTGAATGCTAGGGGAAAAAAGAAGGCTTTCCAAATCTGAGGCATGGCACATGCAAAATTATACAAGCAGAAAGAAATCATTCTCTACAAGAAGCATTATGAAACTAAAACACAGAAAAGAGCTGTTGGGCGCAAATATGAAGTGACAATGGCGAGACGGGGGAATGGTTTGCTGGAGAGCCTTGAAGGCACAGCAGAGAAACACAGATTTGATGTGATGGGCAATAGGGAGCCTCCCGAAGGTCTAGTAGAGGGCAGGTTTAGGGAAACACTGGTGTTGCCTCACAGCAAGTCTTAGAATTCTGTATGTTTTCTAAAAAATGAAAGTAGTTATAATATGTATTGTATGATTATATGTAAACAATTTATAGCAACAGTTAATTCTAATCCAAACCAATTAGAATGCTAAAATCAATCAAAGACAGAAACTGCAGTCTGTATTAGATACCCGTAGAATAAATTTTCTTATTAATGTTTATTAATGTACAAACATAATTTGTACATAAATCTGCCCCTAAGCCAATGTAAAAATCTAATATTGATTGCTAGAGGAGCACTGCAATGTTCTGGGCACATTATTCATCTGAAATTGCTACAGACACATACGAAGATCAGAACTACAGGATTCTTTCTTGCCTCAAGACAGGTTTAGTTAATTGTGACAGGTCTAAACTCTACCCAAGGAAGGTTGAGGGGATAGTTCATGAGGAATGAAAAATAAAATATTACAGATATGTGTTCCAAAGCCATGGTTATTATACGAGTATCATGCGTTTACCATACTTTTTTTACACTGCCATGAAGAATCTTTACTTTCTGTGACATTCAATCCTACAAATAGAATAACCATTACAGAGTAATAGTTCCCTGTTCAATTACTGTTCCCTCAATATCTAATAATTTCAAGGATCATCCGCCTTTGGTAAAATAACTGGGATCAGCAGCTGTAGCATTCTATGTTCCTAGAACTCTTCACCTTTGCTAACCGAATAATCTCCTACTTACTAAGCTCTTAATCTACCCTCTTGGCTTGTGATTGTCAAAAACTGTTAATAATATTCCATTTAATTTCTGAGGATTTCCTCACCATATGTCTCTTTCAGGAGGATCACAGAGAACAGGTTCTCCCTGCGATACGTCACAAAATAGCACTGTGCCCTGGGTCACTGACTTCACTTGAAATATAGCAATAACTAACAACAACAATGCTAAATAAAGGAATTATTTTTTTAAGTCAAAATACAAGAGTGGGAGAGAGTCACCTGAGTTTTCTGGAAATTACAGAGAAAAGATTTTGCTGGCCTGATTTATCTAAATAATTGCCCCAGATTTCCACCTCACCTGGCAATATATCTAAAGTTTCACTACTGTGCCAGAAGCTTAATTTTGCATCCTAAAGCCATTGATCTTATCATTCCCTTGTGAAAACAACTTGCCCCCTCACTTCTTCACACAATGCCGTTTGTAAGTCAGTCGGCCAAATCAGCTCTTTCCTTCTATACTAGCGACTACTCAACTTTAACAAGGATAGTAACATAAGAGATAAACTTTGAAGTTTCTTTATTTCATTCACAACATTTCTCTAATTTATCTGGCTTTGGCACTTCTTGTGGTTTTTCAGTTGAACTTATTCAGACCAGGGGGAAAAAAAAGTGTATCACTGAAGATGAAAGCAGCTTCCTATAGAAGGCAGGCACTTTCCTTGGGAATGATTCATTCAGAACAGTGGCAGCTTCCAGACTTCACACATTACTTCCCTAAATCTGCTGGATTTAGCATTAGCCAGCTTGGTACTAAAACACTCAGAACTTAAAGGCATGTGGGTGAACCTACATCTTCCTCTGCACTCTCATTCCAAATGCTCACAGAGCAACTTCTGATTATTTGTTGTATTTCTACTTATGAACACATCCTGGTGGCATTTATAAAACTAAGGTAGAGATTTACCAGTTTGGAGCCATTCAAGTTTCTTTGTGATTTTGGTTTCAATCATGGAGGTGATGAAATAATAAATCCATATTAAATTCTGCATATATTACTACTGTTTTTTCTCTTTTTAGCAGTATTAGTAACAGGCATTAAATATGCATGATATATGTGATATTATATGGGGGTATCAAATAATCAAGAAAACATTCTTCATTAAATGAGCTTATGGTTCATTTATTATCAAGGTCATTTATTTATAAGAAAGATCTTGCCAACTCACAACTCTAGCCTGAATGTGTTTGATTACCAAATGTCTGTAAGTGCATATCAAATTGCATTTACAGTACTGATGGCAGTGAGCCGCTGTTCCTGAATTGTATCATGGCATCTTTAAAGCACCATCAAGTTACACAGAGCTGGGTGCCTGTGACCGCTGCCAGGAACCACAGGACATCAGCGTTACGGAGTGTCCTCGTGTATGACCGCCTAGCCTCCCATTTTATCTGATAGAACACCATCTGTTCATCCTTCTGCCATTCTCTAGGGTAACTAGGTTAAAACTACAAGACATTGAAAATATTAGCATTGTCCACTGTATTCTTAATTGACTGGGTATTTGTATCAGTGATTTTTCTTCTCATAAATTACTCATTAAGATACTTTTTGTGATCATGTTTTAAGAGGTAAACATTCAAATCTTACATTGCTTGGACCACAAAGTTTAGTTAAGAAAAGTTTTCTACAATTTTTGATTTTATATATATATATATATGTGTGTGTGTGTGTGTGTGTGTGTGTATATATATATATAAAAATAAACTGGTATAATATTAAGGTTATTTATCATTGAAAGAGCATATGTTACAGTGAGAGGCTGTACAGTTTTGTGGTTAAGAGCTTTGGCTTTAGAGTCAGGTTGCCAAGGTTCAAATCCCAGTATCCCCTTACTATGAACCCTGTGAATCTGGGCAAGTTACCAGAGTGATTGGGAAAAGGCAACTAACAAATCCATGTAAAGAGTCAAATACATTACTTGACAGATAACAAGCCCTCAATAAATATTAGCTATTATTCTCAATAACCATCTTGTTTTGATAGTAACATATGCATAATGTTCGAGAACTAACCAGTTATTACATTTTAGGTGGAATGTGCTATACAGAGACACATTACAAGATGAATCCAATTTCTCAAATGTGCTTCATTTGATTTTAAATATAATCCGTATTCATATTTTAAGATGATCCATTTTTATGCCTTTTTAGCAGTGTCTTATGCTGTGTCTTATTACTGTATGTCATTTCCTGAAATTCTATGAGCCAGAATGTCATTGACAAGCACACACAAACACTGCTTCAGCCTCACAGAAAGCAGAGCTAATGTTCACAGAAGTTCCATTTTATGACTTGCTCAAACCTAAATTCCAAAACATAATTCAGCCCAAAAATGCTAAAAGCATTTATGTAGCTAGTGAAGTGATAATGAATCCCCAGCCAGTGTATTGTTTTCTCTAGCTCAGGTATAGGCACTCTGGAGGCCTTCCTGACTTCCATTTTTGTACAGACAATAAAATTAAGGCTATAATTAATTTCTGAGGGATAGGAGGAAAAGAAAACAAAAAAGTTAAAATGCAAACTCTGGAATTAGGGACATAAACTCCTTTGCTTGGTAATGGTACCTTTAACTCAGATCTTTGGAAACTCCAGTCGTTTGAGCCTCTTAAGGGCCCATCAACTGCCTAAGAGCAACAGATGCCCTAGTCAGCAAAATATTGGCCAGATTTACTGTATGTATGCATTCACTGCACTATTTGTGTTTTCTATGTAGTAATTTCCCTCCTGGGCATGCTGCTTTTCAGGACTATGAAATGAACTAATAGAGAGAAATTATAATAAATAATTATAGGCAAAGAATAACAATGAGCAAAATTATTATGGTAAAGTCAGTCTTTAAATATGCAACTTGAAAATACTAAGAAAAATCTGTTTTCTTCAAACACAAATTCTCTGATATTTCAATATTAGAGGAAACATATCCTACATTACTTCATAGAACTAATGATACAAACTAGGTTAGCAATCAGACCCTACACATCTTCATCAAGGATGATTCTTGATGTATTATATAAAACAACCTAATATTAGATATTAGACAAAAACAGCCTCCCATGGTGAAGAGGGGCTGCATTGGTTAGGATAAAAATTCATTGATTAAAGTAGATTTGTTTTTAAAAAGACTGAATTGGCATTAAAAAAGTGTTGTACAATCACTAATTTTTCCAGTTCATTCAAATCCAGTATTTTACCTTATCTTTTGAAGATAAAAATATATCACTTATGTACCAAAAAGAAAAATAAATGAAATTTTTCTTCTTGAATTTCATAAAACTCATTATAAATAGCACAGCTGTTCATTTTAAAACAGTTACAGTTTAAAATCTCATGGTATACTTTAAAAAAGTAAAAGACATGTCTTACCTCTTCCCACTGATGTATGTATCTAATTAACCTTGAAAGTCGTAATAAACGCAAGAGACTGAGAATTTTTGTAAACCTCACAATGCGGAGCGCCCTGGCTGTCTTGTAAACTTCTGAATCCATTCCTTTTTCCACAATGAGAAAGATATAATCCACTGGGATTGATGAGATGAAGTCAACCACAAACCAGCTTTTTAAGTAATTCATCTTGATCACTTTAGGGTCCAGGATGATTTCAGAACTGTCTTCATTGACAGTCCCAGTCCTGAAATTCATGATCAAGTCCAAAAGGAAAACTGTATCTGAAGCCACATTGAAAATAATCCATGGTGTTGTTGTCTGTTCTGTAAAGAATGTGATTCCAACTGGTATGATGACCAGATTTCCAACCATCATTATAAGCATTATTAAATCCCAATAAAACCTACAAGAAATTAAAAAAAAATCAGATTTTAAGATGTAGATAGTCACCAGCCCATTCTCCTCCCCCTGCCACCATAAAAATTATTACTGACTTATGGTTAAATAAATGAGTAAAAGAACAAAGTATTGGTTGTTATAAATAAGGTAATTCCTTCAGTGGTCATAAAATTATAAGTAAAATTCCTAAAGCAAAGCATTCTGATTGTAGAATTCTAAAAATTATTTGATGTAAAGTATTATAGAAATAAATTCAAGAACTCCCATACCGCCATTTATCTGTTAAAGAAGCAAAAACAACCCCCACAATAGTTAATTATGGATGAAAATAAGGCAGAAGACCTAGAAGATCTATCTTAAAAAAGCATTTTTGAGAAGACTCTTTGGAGGTGCTTTGAAGTACTTTATATATAAAATTATCAATCACAGATTAGAATGACCAGTAATAAATAAGGTACATGAAAAACATTGGTACTGCAAATTTATCTCTACGAGTAAAGATTAGGTTAATCATGAATTCTTGAATTGCCATAGCTTCGTGGTACTCCAGATATTTATACTTAATTCTTCTTAATTTAAAACACAAAAACTCACTTTGTTCTGAAGCTGAAAATATTTGAACAGACTAGATTTGAAACTAGAATCTACCTAAAATTTTCATTTTATCACTGCTTCAATGAGCAACTACTTTAAATATATTGCCACTATTATTCCAAACAAGTTTTTTTCTTTAAACTTTCTGATTTAATTTTCAACACAGTTATAATCACTAACTACCTTTTCAAACATTCTTGTCTAACCTTATCTTAAAATTGTGTGAAAACCAGGAATTTCATTCCAGGTTAACATAGCATAACTAAATTCATCAGAGATTATTATAATGTTATTTTCATTTGGTTTCTTTCAAAGTCTACTGACACCATAGTTAGGCTAGGTAATAGACAATACTTGTTACAGTATAGGCTTATAAAAATGAAGAAACACATCAACTAATACAACTCTGTAGTCATGAAATAAGTCTCTGGAAACATGAGCTGCTTCAGCCTGCTGGAAGGTGTCTTCTTTTGGCAATTGTATTACATAGATGGCACTAACTTTCATGACAGAAATTTCTGTTAACCAAGAAGTTTTTATTTTACATTAATGCTCCTGCTTAGACCAGTTGGGCTACATTCTGGCAAGGTATACATTTGCATAAACCTTTCAAAGTTACTATCATTCCTAATTATGAATGACTCCTGGGATAAAAGTAGTAGCACAACAAAAGAACTCTAATAGTCCTACTCTCCCATTGTTTCTACCCCCGCCCCAGGATTATGCAAAAGATAAGCGTTTGTCATTTTGAAGGTTTCACCCATCTTTTTGTTGAAACCTAGCTACAGAGTTATGGACAAGCATGCAAATGCCCATATCAGTCATACACCATGTACTGGCAATATCAATGAAATCTTTTCTCTTCTTTTTTCTCCTCTCCTAATGGAAATACAAAATGTGCCACTTACTACACTAAAGACAGGGGAGAGATGGAGAGGAGATGCAATATTGCAATAGCTTTTTCACAAAGAAGTGATGTCACTGATCTACAAAATGAAATCGTGTGTGCCCTGAGGATTTTCACTTTTCCGGACACTCTTATCAGTCTATTCTGTGGGCTTCTCTCTCTGCTTTCCCCTGGAAGGCAGCTGTTCCCCTGGGCGTCACACATAGCCCTTTTATCTTCTGTTCTACACATGCTCTTTGGGCAATATTATACTCATCCATGTCTTTAATGATTAATTCAGAGCAGGTGACTCCAAAGCGTTATCTCCAGTCCATTCCTGCCTTCTAAGCCTCCTAATCCTTATAATCAGCAGTCTTCTAAATCTGTCCCCTTGCATGTCTCACACTCAGGTCAAACAGCATGCTCAAGCTCAATCTTTCATCTCCTCTCCCACTAATATCTCTCAGATGTTCCCTATGTCAGAAAAGGAACAACTCTATATCTGACTTGCAAGCCAGAAAACTTAGAGCCATCCTGGAGAACTCCTGGCCCGAAAGCTACTCAATCTCATTATTCAATCAATCACCAAGGCTGTTTGGTTCTATCGCGTAGATGTAAGTTATATTCATCCATTTGCCCTTTACCATTCCCACTGCAGCTGACTTCAACCAGAAATTTTCACCAGCTGTTTAATTTGGAGACAAGTCACTTAAATTCCCTAATCCTAAATTTTCTCAGCTGTAAAATAAAGATTATTATAGAACCAGACGCGTAGAGTTTTAGAGATTTAAAAAAACCACTATATGCAATTCACAGATACTAGCATAGAACAAGCTGTGGCACACAAGGCTGGTGGCATACTTAGTATTCATTCACCTCTCCTTACTTACCAAAAGAAATCCAATTTTGTAAGGAACAGCCAGGAGCACACTGGAAAATACTCATTTTTACATACATCCTGGTATTTCTGTTGTTAAGATAGAAGCTATTTTTTAAGGAAAAATCATATTCTATCCCTCTTAGTCAATATAAATGAGAAGAATAAAGTGCCATCCACTCTTTATGACAGCAATAATGTTTATCACACCATAGCTTTTTATTAGTGTTGCTTAGTATGAATTGAAGCCATTAGATATCTCAGTATCGATATGAAGCTCCATTAAACCTTATAATTTCCTTCCAAAGAATCATTGACTCTGTTTTACAGACACAAGCACAGACCGTGCTATAGACTCTGCATAATATAACACTTCCTCTTGTTAACATGGATTCATTCCTTAGCTAGTCAAGGAAAACACAGTTATCACCCACTCTAGAAGTTGCTTTAAAAAAAAAACAGCATTGAATATGTTCCTGAAAACTGACCTCATGAGACTCTTATGCCTCCCTGTCCATGGGTTTTTCTTCTTAACCCTTTGCTCTAAACATTTCTCTTGGATACTCAGGCCCTCCCTTTTCCTTAAGTCCCAATTTCTATGTCTTGTACATTTTATTACAGAATTGTCTTTCCTACCCACCCTCTCTTTGCATTCCCACCATTACCCCTCTAGTTGGGGCAGAGCTAGGTCTTGTTTGGAATACCTCAGGAGCCCCCTGTCTATGGGATCTGATCAGTTCTACCCAACAGTCCCAGAGCAACCTATCTGACACGTAATTTGCCAAGTCAAAAACCATCATGGACCCTAAATTAAGTAAAAACAAGTTATCTTGGTTCTCCAGGCACTCCCTGATACAGTCTCCTCCTCCCTTCCTGGTCTCTTCTCTAACACTTCATGGCAAATACCTGATCACTCAAGCAAGAGTACTTGCTCTTACCTTGCCATCATGCACACCAAGGAACAGGTACAGGAGATACGGTTACTTCCATTCCACCTGCTCTTTTTCCTATTATCATTCCACCTATCCTCCAAGTCCCATTCTGGCAATGAATTTCTTAGTATTTTTTTAAACCACACCCAGAGTAACGTATATTTTCTGTATGCTTCTTATTTTACTTTTGCTTTTGTTACCAATTATTTGTCTTTGTTTTCTCCAACATTACCGGATTTAAGTTCTTTGAAATTCAAAACTCGTTTTTCTGTTTAACTTCTGCAGTAATGTAGACAGTATCCGGGACAGCCAATGCTAAGAAGATACATTAATTGAATTTTAAGTGGAAAAACATAGTGGGGATGTTTAAAGACATCCTTTCTAATAAGCCAAAGGCCATTAATGCAGTAAATAATTTCCTAATTTTTCTTCTTTTTAACTCTGGATTTTTAATCACTGAGGGTTTTTGTAACATGGGTTACATTAAAATAAATAGTAAGTGATTTAAAATATGCTCTTAGGGTAGATAACCTACAAACAAAACAGTTTTGGATTTGGCAGCTGGTTTTGTATGTTAACCCCCACCCCCCACCCCTTTATTCATCCTGCACTAGAGAGACAATATTTGTAAAAGATCTTGGTTGGACTCTAAGGCAGACTATGGTTCAAATCCTAGTCTCACTAGCTGTATGGTTTGGGGCAGGGTATTTCACTGCTGTGAATTTCAATTTTCTCCTACTGCTTTGAGTTTCTCTGCCAGGAGGACTGCATTCAATGATGTATGCAAAGCGTACAGAACCTGTGATATAGAAGGTTCCTTCTTTGTAAAACCAGCAAAGTAGAGAGAGCACTCACTGGGAAACCAAGAGTCTTTGACAATTACAGCAGAGTAATAACCTAGGGAATCATTTTTACCATATACTGAAAGTAGGTAAAACAGACAAAATAAAATGGCATTTTAACTATAATTACTATATCATTAATAACTATGATCACTTTGATTACTAACAAATAATGAATTTTCATAGATAAATTATTTTTATGTTAAGAATCCATGTTCCCCTTATAAGTTTTTAGACGAGAAAAAAGTGGCATTGCAAAGATTAGTCCATGATACTAAACTATAAAGAATTCAGAATTCAGCCGTGCTTCTTTGGATCTCTCCAAGGCTTCTGGTGAATAAAGACCATCCCACTTCCCCAACAAGAATTTCCCACCATCCTTCAGGATCCCCTCCCACCCTATGGTTGAAATAATCTGATGTCAGATATTTCTAACCTAAAGCCTTAAAAAGATTCAAACAACTGCTAGAGGTGCTTATCTTTAAATTTCTGTCTCTAAATATTGAGTGAAAGTTCTCTTCCCTCATCTCTGTGAGTAAATAAATAGTTGTCATTAAATGGAATGGGGGAAAGGACTTCTGGTTAAACCTTTGAAATGGTACCACATTTATACATGGCACTATTTTACCTATGGCTGACATCAACTGATGTGACAAATCTGTCCCATGACACTTAAGGCTCACTCCTAAAAATTATGTTTTTAGATATCAAACATTAATTGGGCATACATCTGTGAATCAACTTATTTATCAACCTTAAACAAAGAAACAAATGTCCATCTGGATTTACTTTTTATAAAACGCACAGTCCTTGCAATTATCTTTCAAATTTTATTTAAAACTAATTCAATTTTTAATAAGTCCATTTAACAGCCTCATTACTGAGCACATATCTCTTGAAAAATAACATGGAGTATCTTCTTTTAAATGCTATGTCCTCTTCCTAGTGCTATCTGTGGCAATTCATCCCATCAGGTCTCAGCAGCCAATACCTTATCTTTTAGCTGATGGGTTCTCGAACATCCTTCGTCACCTTATAAACCTCATTACTTACATACAGAACACGCACCCTGGGGTTGATGTTTTGTAGGACATATACATTTCCTAAGCTTTGCAAAGAAGTTTTCTAGGTCAGGTCACTTGATCTAATGCCTAGATGTCCCACAGGGACAAATTCATTGCCTATGGGGGGTTGGGAGTAAAGATATCAGAAAACATAGACAATTCAAATATTGGTATTTTGAAGTGAAAATATGCAAGCTTTCTGAATACGGTGAAATCTTACTAAGATCCCAACTGTAGGAAAGTTTAGCCTAACTTACAGATAAAATTAAGTTAAACTATATTTGAAAACATTCAGATGCTTTCCAGTAAACTGCCATTTATCCAATGAGAACTTGAGATGGGGAGAAGGTACATTATGTCTTTGCTAATCTTATTTATTAAAATGAGCTAATGGGATAGAAATTTAATCCCTGTGAAGGTATTAAGATCTGTACCAGTCCAGGCAAAAGTAAACTTTTTTTTTTTTCCTGCTTGTCTGAAACTGTACTTTTTTCTTTGTGGGTTAATCTTCTAACTGCCAATATTATGGCCTTATATTGATCCATATACTCTTGTTTGGGCATTTTATTATTTTGGCTGTTCGCTCCTCCTACTTGAAACTCTCCCAGATCTTTGGTTCCTATGATTCTGCATTTTCGTAGGTCCTCGCTCATATTTATATATTAACAGAAATTAATTTTCCTCAACTTGTACCTGACTTCTCTTCTTCCACCGTGAGAGTGGGCATTCTACATGACTACTCCTGCCATGTTTCACCCCTCTATTCGTGCTCTCATTTGGTCTCATCATCCCCACAGGCTTAACTGACAGGTTACATAAACGGTTCCCCACTCTATCACTGGCCTTAACCTCTGAGACGGAGTTATGCATTTCCAACTACAACCTGCATAGTTAGTGGCCTCTGAGGGCCCCACTGGAACAGCCATCTCAACAGGCTGGAATCGAAATCAGTTAACCTTATGGCCCCAAAATAATTCTCCTGATATTTTTATTTCTGTTTATTATAGCATTGCTGCTTCTTTTTTTTTCTTTTTTCTGTTAGCCAGCCAGTAGGCATACAATTTAAAAATCATGCCTGACTCCTCTGTCAGCCCAGCTCTGGCCTTTGATCCTCTGCCTAGCCTTACATTCCTCCTAGTACAATAGTTTTCATATTCAGCTTTTCATTTTGTTCCATTGCCATCATCCTCTATGAAGTTCTTATTACGTCATTACTATGCTTACAATTTTCCTGTTTCATCCTGCACCGGTAAATTACTTCCTATTTATATCCACCAGATTTGCCTATTGCTTGCAAAATGAAACGTAATCATTCAAAATCCTCTAGAGTGTATCCCAATTCTATAACTTGAAGCTTATCTTTTTATACATACATGATCCTTAGTTAAATTTAAAAAGATGCTGTTTTTCAGACTCCTTGTCTTTGCCATTGCTCAACAAATGTCTGGGATTTCCTTTTCCTAGAACCCAAACTCATCTTCTATATTTTCCAATATTATTTCAATGGTCAACTTAAATGCCAGTTCCTTCACAGCACCCTCTTTCATCCCATCCCCAGACTAGTTGGAGTTTATCTCCTCCCTGCCCTAAATTCCTATCTCAGTTTTACTCTGTGATTTCCAGCATTTGAGGGCACCGACTAGTGAACAGTGACTACCTCACCATAATGCGTGCTGTCAGTAATAATTTGATAAAGACCACTTAATAAACAATGTCTGAAAACGTTGCTTTTGTGCTATTCCTAGCCAATTTTCTTTACAAGTAAATTGCCTAGCAAATGGGCTTCTGATTTCCCAATGATCAAATTCCAAATTAATCACATTTATGTTAATGAAGGTTTATTATAATATTAGATTTTAATTAAAATATGTATGATTATTTGCTCTTTTGAATAGCTTGGAAATTAAATAGGTACAAGCCTTTTTTACTTCTCCTTGAGTGATATTGCATAGTTTTAAACTATGCTGATTTTCTTGCTTGAGACAACAGGAAGGAAAACGTCATTCAAGGGTACTTTCATTATGTCATTCAAATTTACTTCAAATGAAGGCCACAACTTCCATTCCATTGAATCAAAATGCCTGCTTATCCCCAAATGTCCCACATGAATTATATTTCTGTAAGTCTCTAGATTTAATCAGAAGTTACAGAATGGAGCAGAACTCTCTGAGAATTAAGTAGGTCTATGCTGCAGAATTCTCTTTATGATGCCATATAGATTTCCCATAAAAATAAAAATTCTAAATTTATAGAAGGCATGTAGAAAATGTGTAAAATAGCTCTCAGTGTTTAAATTTAGAGTTCTTAAAAAAGTCCAATTTAAAACTACTCCTTAGCTTCTTAGTATTTTTTTTTTGCATTGAGTGATTTTTTTTTTAAATTTTATAGTCTCCTTTGGCTTTTAGCTCTTTATTCCTTAAAGAAAAGCAAAAATATTGTCAGTGGTCATGTCAACCAAAATGTACTCTATGCACTAAAGTGTGAAATTCAGTAAGTTGAGTCCATTTTTTAACTGTTTCCGGGGACAGACTAAAGGACATTAGGTGATCACAATGACAGATAGTCCCATGATATAGACAATGAAGATACTTTCATTTTGAAGCTCAGTGAAATGACTGTCAGTTGCCGAGGGCTTTAGATTTGTTGATATACTTTCATCCAACCACTGTGAAGTTTTGAAAAGAAGGAAGGTGACTGAATTCTTCCCTGTCGAAATACATAGCTAAGGTGTATTCAAGTTTGGAAGTTTCAATTTGAGAATAATTCTTCCCTCATTACTACCATAATTTTCCCACTGTATTGCTTATTTTCAGATCATCCATTTTATCTTTCTTGTTGCAGATAATGTAGGTCACTTCCCTTGGATTTCCTGTTACTCTACAGATCTCAACAAACCTTTATCCTCTTTGTTCATTCTAAGCTGCTGATGCCACAGTTTGAGGGTGTGATGGAAAGTTCAGAATCAGAGTCCAAACATATTACTGTGTCTGGAAGTCTGCAAAATATCTACATTTTATGGAAGTTTTGGAATGCGCCCATGGTCTTCATGTCTATATATAGTAATTACCTCACTGAATTTTGAAAAGGAAGGCAGCATCAAGGCAATAAAGTGTAAGCAATATTCATTAGATAACAGGCACTTGGTAAACATCGTTTCATCTGATACTCAAAACAACCAGAGAGGTAGGCAGCGTAACCTAAATTTAACAAGAGGAAACTGAAACCCATCCAGCAAAAGACCTTTCTTAAATTCGTGTAGGCAGGAAGTGAGAAAAATTACTTTGAACCCATGACCAATTCACTCCTTCCACCACATTCAATGCCTGTATAAATGATTCAAGAATTTTAAAAGTAGCATTAAAAATAAATAAATAAAACAAAATATAGACACACGTTCACCTGTCCTTATCAGTCATTCATCTGAAATGAGAACAAAACTATTTTCACAAGGGAAAGTCTAGGCCCTGACTGTGGTGCTGCAGGTATTACTCAATGGCTGGTCTTTGGCTTCTTTGCCTTTCCATGTAGAAACCGTTGTGAGTCTCCTACATTCCCAGAGGATCAACATGATAGTTCATCTGTCCCTACACCCATAGAGTAGCACACATCTTCTAAATAAAGGACTACAGGATTGCCTGTTTCAAATTCTTTCTGCCTTGGCCTGCAAAGATATCTCACGAGTGTACAAACCAAAGTCAGTTCAGATGCTCCACAGGCAAAAAGCACTTGGAAAGCAAGAGTCAAATTTAGTACCAAGTATTTTCCCCAAATAGTTACACTATAATAATTCCAACAAATATGCATTGGCTATCTTCCACACAGTAGGTATTGTTCTAAGCATTCTGAGAAATGCAAACATAAATTATAAATTCTGTCCTCAAGAACTTCCAACTTAACAGGAAAATGAAGACTTGTACTTATCAAATAAGACCAGGAGAGAATTTGAGACGTGTTCACAAAAAGTATACTAGAGGTACTCTGGATTACCATACGAAAGAACCAACTGGTCATCTGTTTAAAGAGAGTACTATTATTAAAGAAATTCAAAGATAGCACTTGCTGAAGAGTTCTTGAGGCTGCATTTCATTCACAGCACAAGCATTAATTTATGAACAAGTACATGCTGCTTCCTGGGCTAGTCACTACACAAACAAAGAGTATCAGACACAGCCCCAGTCTTCAAGAAAATAAGGTCTAGGAAAGATAAACAGTTCAGTAACATCTAAAATAGATTTATAAAAAGAGCAATCCTAAGGCACAGAAAAGAGAGTGATCAAGTCTTCCTTGGGGGAAGGACAGGAGACTTGGGAAGGATTTCGTAGAGTCAGTGCACTGACACTTTCCCTACACAACGTCAAAAACTTGTTTTGGTATATGTAACAACACCACAAACACGTAACGATCACCAAAACTGTGGGAGTTTCTAGGTTGCCACTAGACACCCACTAGCGTTGTCACTAAGAATACTAAGAGAAACAGATTCAAGGTAGAGAGATAAAGGGATTAAATGCCATGAAAAGTTAAAAGGTCTGGTAATATATTTACTTTTCTAGTTAATGCTTTAGCTCCAAAGCTACATTGAGTGTTTTCTCTTCATAAATTTTAAAATTTTGTTTTCCTAGTTAAAATGAAGGATCATGATCAAGGATAGCCAAGAATGTGATCAAATAAAAGCTCAATTAAAAAATGTTAAGTTCTGCTTATAGTTATAAATGTTATGGTACCATATTTTCTCTTCAAAATACTTCTTATAATAATATCTATGTATTTATTTTAACAGTAGACTTCTGAAGTTAAAGATTAATTTCCACAAGTTTTGGGTTCTACATGGATAAATAGGAATATCACTTCCATTTAGTTGACGTTTTTTTCCCCTAAAACAGTAATACTTAAAGATGTAATTTCATACTTGAATTACACTGAGGTTTTCACCCACTTCCAGCTCCATATTATCTGAGGAGCAGAAGGGGTGATGTGTCAAGGAAGAAAATGCTTCTACTGGGAGCATATGTTCCCAGGTCTGGAACAAGTATCAAGAGTGTGTGGGCAGAGTAGCATTTGCTGTGGAATACTTAAGAATCGAGGACCAAGTTTCTTTAATCATCTAGGCAACTCACACAAACACTAGGGCATATTTAAAGCAGAACTACCAGTGTGATGAGACGTTTTCAGTCTCCTACAAATGAATCGAATGAATAGGGACTCCAATTTACTTTAGACCCCACAAACAATTCATATATATATAATATATATGAAGCTGTAACTAGAAATGCTTGCCCTTTCTTCTTACATCCCTTCTGCCTTCATTCAGTGGCATTTATCAAACCTCTTTCTGCTTCAACAGAAAAGATACCCACAGTAGGATGTTGCTCAGCAGATAACTGAATCCCCTTAATAGGCTGAAGTCACATGTGCTTTTTTATGTACCCCAGTGACTTGAAGGAAAATGTTCAACTAATTCGAAATTTACTACATTCTGCAAGAGGTTTTTGTGATTTGTTCATTTTAAAGGAAAGACATGGCTTCTACCTTAGGTAAGTGACAGGTTGTGTGTTTACTTTCTTCAACAGCTAAAAAAGCAAGTAACAAAAAGCAGGAAACTTGTGAATAAATAAAATTTTCAGACTTTTCTTGGTACCGGAGAGATAATTGGGGAAAAACGTAAAGACTCAAGAACTGATCTTATATATGTGTCAAAGATACCAATTCTTGAAATAATTATTTTGTGTGCTTTAAGATTACTAAGTCAAAAGTCATTATTTCAAAACCCAGATGGTGCTACAGAACAACATAAAAGATTAAAAGGAAATATCAACTTATAGAATATGTTTATGAGAATTTAGTCACGCCAAAACTGTTGGCAGTTTAAAACTGGTGTAAATGTCTTAATTTACATTTTCTACCCAATCTCTGACCTTTTCTTTCACTAATCCTCAACGTGATCACGGAGCTTTACATAGGCTAATCTAATCACTTATCCTCTGTGCCTCCTTTTCTTAATTTCTTCTGCACAACTGCTCCCTGCAAGTGCCTGGAATACACTTCACACTTTTCTTCTTTTCCTTATCTTTTCATCCTCGAGTGGACCAGAAACTCCTCCAGCCCAACCCTAAGGTCTCTAAGGCACAGTCTCTCCTCTTTTTCCTCTCAACCCTCATGGCTCGTGAACCTTAGAATGTATTAAGCCTAATCTAAGATCAAGCAGGAGCATCCCCAAAATTAATTTTGGGATAGGACTGAAGGAGGGGCAAATTTTTGCTTGGGAAAGGGATTTAAGAGGATTTGAAGTAAAACTATTTCCTTAGCCAACACACTGTTTTCGCTTAACAGTTTTAATTATGGCTCAATAAAAAATAACAATATATCCTAAAGATACATACTCACTCTTCATGCAAGATTGCAAAACTTATCTGAGTGGGCATAAGCTCTCACAAGCCATCCCTTGGTATTTCTATGGAGGGCAATAACTATTTGTTATCATTCTTCTATTGCATTTAAAGAAAACCTGTAACAGGACAATGAACATGGTAAGCCCTAGAGAAGCATTCACAGACTGAATGAAGAAATTACCTCCAGGCTTGGCCAGGTGTCCCAGTCATACAGTCCCTAAGTACTTTGGCTTTTTTCCTTCACATACAAAAAATGCTTTGTATTTTTATAGGTGTGTGGACAATTTTTCTAAGGTCTATTTTTCTCCAACTATAGTGGACGTACCATGGTCAGGAACCATATCTGTTTCTGTTTTGCATCACACCCCCGTTGTCTAACACAGCGCCTGCACTACAGTGAACTACCTAAACATCTACTGAATAAATGAATGCATGAATACTCAAGGCTTTAAGAAGTAAAGGAACCATATTGGAATTTCAGTCTACAAGTATCTGTCTCTTGAATATTTTATTCTGTTTTGAACACTTTAATATCATAAAAATGTGAACAAGCTAGAAGATGGCCAAAAAAGAATAAGGGGGGAATGATGATTAAAGAAATGGAAAGCCTTACTTGTGAGGAAAGACTCAAAAAGCTGAAAACATAAAACTTGGCTAGACTGAAACTCTGATGAAATGTGAACAGATTCCACACATTCTTGAAAGTAAACAAGGTCTTAATTTAACCAATATAGAAGAGGGTAGCGGAGGAGCCATGGGACTCACATTGCCTAGTCTTACAGACCCCAACAGCTTCCAAGAAATGAGCCACAGCGGGGCACAGTAAGAATATTCAGAGGAATATCTTTCAAACATCATGGGCCTCTGAGGTTACCTAGTGGTCTGTTTTGAGATCAGAACTCAAGGCTTGTTTGGCCTACAATCTGTCCAGAGACCCATGATGGTTCTGGCGAGCAGAAACCGTCATTCTCACATCGCTTGCTGCAAAACAAACACACAAGGGAAAAAAATTTTTAATACCTGTTTGTCTTATACTACTCCTTCTTCTAGTGGAAGTTGTATGTCAGATTTTAAATGAATGTAAGATATTATTTTAGAATGACAAACCCCTTCACACTGAAAACTACTGAGTGTTCTAAAAAAATTCCAAGAAAAATAACAATGAGTTGAGGCATCTTAAGCACTAGTGCAGTGTCAAGCATACTGGAAAACATATTAGTAGAGACTGAGAGACTGATGCCCTTAACAAGTTTATGCCACATTAAATTGTAAAACAATGCACTGAAAAAATATCATGCCCAGCATCAACATGAAACATTTTGTGAGTTATCCACCCAAACATTCTAGGATACTCTGAATTATAACTTGATGAAATTCTAGTAACTAATACTAGGAAGGTGAACCAACTCCACAGCACTACTTTGTTATCTTTCAAATTGGCTGTCAAACTATGATGACATTGTAGGAGTTTGTCAGACACCAGCTATTTCCCAATCGCTATAAATCAATTTAGTATTCACAAAGTATTTTCACAATAATCATTTTCATTGTATTTACTCAACAGTTTAGTGAGACACACAAAGAATGTTTTATTAGTTCTATATTTACAGATGAGAAATCTGAAACAAAATGGTATTTGACTTAGACAATGTCACTTAACTAGTTAGTGGCATCTGAGACTGAAAGCCAGGTCTTCTGGTAACCAACCCAGGATTATTCTTCCAAGTCTAACATCATGCATCATATTTATTTTAATCTGTATTTATTTGTACTTTTGCACAGAAAAGCAATATTGTTTATGCCACTGCCATAGCAAAATTTTCCTTATATGTATGCATGACTTAATGAAAAATAATTAGTATTAATTATCAAAATAGATAGTCACAAATGCAAAATTATGTGTTTCCCTCTGGCTCCACTCCAAATATGTTCTACTGAAAATGCATCCTAGATAGTAGATCCATAATTTGGACTTAGATGATATCCATTTATTAAATTCCAACCTTTATGGATATTAGCAGACAAGCATTCTATTGAGTAACAGGAGTCTTACTTAATAAGCATAATGCTGGCTTTTTGCTTTAATATTTTCCAACTTAATTGCTCTTTCCTTTAAAACAATTTTATAGAAAAATAATAGTTATGACTCCAAGCCAGAAACAGTGGTCTGTTTGTTATTATCTTGTTGTCAGCTGTATTTTTGATTATCATTGACCAAAATCAATTTATTGGTTAGAAAAAAAACTACTTAAGAATAAGCAGTATGACATAGCAGAAAGAAGACTAGATTGTGCAGAAATGCTGAAATTCTCATATTTAACATTATCTAGACCTTATAATCTTGAGGAAATCCCCTCACTGTGGGTCTCTATCATCCTCCCTGTAGAAAGCGAACCTAGATGGGCCCCAACAAGCTTCTCAAATCTAAGAGCTTTATTTTGTAAGAGTTATCTGTATATCAGAGCAAGAAACTGAGAGAACTGAAGTAATGTTTTAAGAAATTTAATATGACAACTAACTTTGGGAAGGCAGAGAAAAGACAGAGTTAAGAATCCTTGTGAGGGAAAAGTAAGATGCAGGACTGCCTGGATTTGGGGAGAAGGAAGTTTAAGGGGTCAGATAAACTCCCGTGTCTTATGGTAGAGAAACCAGAAAATGATAATATGCAAGTCTTGGGAGTGGGTGTGGGGAAGATTACAAGTCCAGTTTTGGAGTAATGTACTGAATATGGGTCATGTTCACATGACAGACGACAGCTGGACTGTAATATTCTAGCACTCAGAAGGGATGCCATGGCTGGGGAAACAACTTTAAGAGTCTTATGTACAGATTTGAAAATTGAAACCATGGGAGAGCATAAGTCCTTAAAGGAAGAAATTAAAGACAGGAAGGAGGAAAGAGCTAAAGTGATGGTCATAAGCCAAGTCCATTCTCATGAAACAAGAATATGAACCAGGAAATGAGGCTGAGATGGAATCTCTGTGAGAAGGAGACAGTGGCTTGGCATGGAGAGAACAAAGAAATATCTTTCCAAGAATGGTGGAGTGACTAATCCAAGAGAATTATATAAATTTAGCTCTTATATCTCTTTACAGGTCTTAACAATTAATATATTGCTGTGTCATTTATTTGCACCATTCATACCATTCTGATAGTAAAGTTTTTCTAAAATGAAAATTGAGTAACTTATACAATTCACTTTTAGGAATAAATACATATTTGCTTAAGTCTGTCATCAGGCTAGATTTCAATAACCTAAAACCAAGGGAGAAGTCATCATGCAATTATACTGATCAGTGTGAAATGGTATGTCTGAATAATTCACCTAAATATAGTATTAGTAGTGGCATATTCTGACTTCAATCCAACAACATTTTATTTCAATTCAATAAAATTTTTGATCTTTTATACTTTGCAAGACACCATGAAAAGCATAAGTAGGATATATGAAATGACTAAAATACAAGGTACAGCATGATCAATGTGGATGACAATTAATACAACCATAAACAAAGCACTTTGGAAGCTGAGGAGGAAGGGAAACTAGTTAGTTCAGGGGACTGGAAGAAGCTGCAGAGAAGTGACATTTAGCTGATACAGGGATTTTGATAAGTGAAGATGATGTCGGGGCTAAAGAGAGCTGTTTGGATGGGAAAAAAAAAGAATCAGGAAAGGCCCGGAGTGAGTAAATATAGAGACTACAGCTCCAGCATCTGACGGATTCCTGGCAGATAGCAGGTGCTCCAAATACATTTGCTGCATTGATGTAATTAATGAATTACCCGGCAAGCCTTGGAAAATCATCATTCAGTTAGGATGTAGATTGCATCAAGGTAAATGAAGATAGTTTTGGTTATTGATAATGCTATTGTTCTCTGCCTACACATGAGAGTTAAGAAGAACTACTGTCTTCACTGAAAAACTTGAGCTCAAACTGTAGAAGCCTGACTTTAAAAATTAATTGAATTATTACAAATTGTGCACGAGGATCTTTGGCCTGAAATTATAATCTCTAATACGTGCTACTATAGGCACTTCAATAGCTACTGTATCAGCCAAATCTTGTAAATGTGCATATGGATCATCTAAATTTTTCCGAAGGTTTAATGTTTTCATGTTAAATGTGTATAAAGACTACATTCATCTTCCTGTGCACGCTTTAGTTCTTCACCCAAAAAGAGGGTTATGAGCAGTGATGCAAGTTAAACAATCACATGCAAAGAAGTAAAATGAGTTATGAAATGAGTGTGAATAACTGGATAATTGATCTTAACAGCTGGCTAACCTTCCTAGACCCAGCCAATAATTACTACCATGCTTTGCGATGAATTCTTGAAAATTCAGTTGAAGACAAACAAAAAATGGACACACCTGCCTGAAACAGAGAGAGAATGGGCTGATAAAGCTAGATCTGACACGTGGGATTTGGACAGACAAAAGGAAAGGGGCCAAGGGAATCAAATATGCCAGTATGTAAAGAAGTGTGGAAATATTTGAAAGGCTGGGCCGAAATCAGTCCTTGCAGAGCAAAAGAGAAGTTCTGGAAATTCCAGAAATTCTGAAAAGAAATCAGAAATAGAGAGAATAGGTACAATGGAGTTCCATCAGAAAGGAATTTAAAAGTAGCCAAAAGAATTTGGAGTCAACATAGAATACAACAGGAAGGTTTGGAAATTCTCCAATAACAGTGGCATAATGAATTATGACTTTTTTCTTTTGGAAAATTGCAGTGAAAACAATGTAAATGATAAATCGAAATGAAAAGCAAGTTCAGTAAGAAGTACGTTATGGTAGTAGGAGGTGATGAGGATGATGAGTGAATAACTTGATTGGAGACAGTGGGAACAAAAGAGAAAGAGGAAAAATGTTCCTCTTCTGACGTTACCTAGTGCAGAAATGGAAGGAAGGAAAGGGAAGCTGATACGAAGATTTCAACTGGAGGACATGGAATAAAGGTTTTAAAGGTGATGCCAAGTATTGAAGTGAATAACTGGGAAGATCTAGTTTTTGGTCAGATTTCACTTACATGTGGACATGTTCATTTTGAGGAGGCTGGAAGAACACTCTGTAAAAATAGTCTGTTTCAGTCGGAAAAAAAAATAGTCTAAAGAGTAAGAGGACTGTCAGTCAGGAGCAGAAGTGCTGGTTTAGGACTCATGTGAGTAGAGTTGATGAGTAGTGAGTGTAGGGGGAATAAAGGAACAGAGTTTAAGTACAGAGAGCAGAAAGTTCAAGGTTGGAGAAGCACAGATAAAACTAGGAAACAGGCACAAGGAATGATGCTCAAGATTTGAGAAACATAAAGATGGAGATAACGTTTTGGATTAATCATGCAAAGATAAGATACCATTACAAAAGCAATGGTAGTAAGGTATTATGAAGAACAAATTACCAATTGCCTATTCTTTTATTTATTTAAAGAAATCTCCCTCTGTGACTGGAGTGAGGGGAGGTGTATATTTGTTTACTGTTTTTCAAGACTAGGAGAAATCTGATCACATTTGAAAGCTGATTGTATAGAAACTAATAGAAAATGAATATGAAGAGTAAACACAAGGGAAATATAGCTGTGGATGAGGGGAGCCACGAGATATAGACCAAAGGGGAAGAAATTTGCTCTGATCATAGATGCGGTATGTTCAGTCCACACAGACTGAAAGAAAAGGAGCAAAGGCAAATTTAGGAACACAGAGCCAAAAAAACAAAATTCCCTGAATCTTCAAATTATGCTTTATCAAAACTTGTTTCTTCCTGAAAAAACAAGTTAATTGAAACATTCTAAATCTAACACATTCTACTTATTTTTGAGCCAAACCATGGAAACGAGGAGAGAACTTCAGTTCCTAGTGCAGGCCCTGGGCTTCTTTGGCTTCTTTAAAATACTGCTCCCAAAGACCATGTTCCTGGAGAGATGCAGGTGAAGACTGCTAACAGGGAATCAGCTTCCATTAGAATATGATATAAATCCGGACCATGTATTTGAACAGGGCTACTTTGTTAAACAGTCAGGTCCCCACACTACTGAAATCCAAGGAAGCCTCCATTTTTACTATAGTCTAATCTGCAAATTTCTCTAATGTTTGATCTATACTCAGCATAAGCTCTTTTACCCCAGGATTTATCACCTGGGAAAAAAAGTCTCATTTTTTTTTCAGAAAATGAGTAAATCCTCCTTTTAATGCCTATTTTTCAAAGGATATAAGCAACATATATAATCACAAAATCCTACAACATAATTAATTACAATGCACTTATTAAGAAGGAGATCTCCTCCTCCCCCCAAAAATTAGCTTTTATTGGAAAAATGCCAAGTAAACTGTACATGACAAAATAGATCAAATAAATACTCCTTAATCTCACTTTACAAGAGTAACTGATACATATGGATGATAAAGAAACTTAATTACCCTAAGTTACATTTGTCATCATACGAATTGTTCTTAATGTAACACTAAGTCCTTCAATTCCTTGGAAAATGGCAACACATGTGCTTAAAACATTAATTAAATGCATTCTCAGACAGAAAACCCAAACCCATTCCTCAGTCATTTTTGAGAAAAATGTATTTTCCATATACCTTCCTTGCTATCTCCCACTACTTTTTCCTTCTGTTCTGTTGTGATCACTCACGTCGTACCATGTGCTTAAAACTCCTGTTCTCTCCTCTCTGTTTCCACCACCGAAATCCCACCTCTTGTCAAGGTCCAGCTTAAATGCCACCTCCCTTCATTAACTCTCTGGAACTTCCAAGTTTTAAGTAATTAATCTGTTCTTTTAACCCTTGTTTACTACCAGAAAACCATTTCCAATATGCAATAGATTATCAAATAATATGTATGATAAAATATTAAAATGCCTTATATAAGTTCTACAGCCTTCAATCTTCCCTTCTCCATTAAATGATAAGGCCCTTGAGAGCAAGATTTATGACTAACTCTTTGAATCTATTTCAGCACCTCAAACATGGTGATATATAATTATAACTCATTGCTTAGAAGTTGAGTAAATTTTGATTAGTGTAATATTCTTTGCTAACTACCACACAGAAAAAAGTTATGGAGATGGACTCAACTGCGATTGTCACATAATTATTCAATTCAATATATTCACCTTCAATAGTAAAACTTTGAATGAAATGTTCCACTATACACATTAGTTCAGTATTAAGACTGTGTCTTGAGACTGGCATGGTTTCAGTTCTGAGTTACCAATAAGTAAGTCAGAGGTAGCAGAGAACCTGCTATTGTTACACTCAAGGATTTTCTTTTTGCAAAGTCCTTAAATCTGACTTAGGAGATAAAACATCTTTTCTTAGCTGGTTTAAAATTTGTAATCCATATAAGAAAGATGTTTATGCTGAGAGTCAAAATACTTCAGTTAAAGCCTGTATTTTAAAATGTTTTTTCTCCTGAATTTCAAAAGTGTCATGGGGAAATGGGAGGAGGGGAAAGAAAGAGTAAGAGAAAGATCCTTGTGGAATATATGTAATCCAATATTACGTCTAGCTGTATAAATTGGTTTGACTATTGGAATGCACTTGACCAGTCATAAAACACCGAAGAACTGTGGGTCACTAGGCTTGTGCCTCAAGCTTCAAACTACATGTGAGCATCCTATCACGCCACATTATCTACTGTGCACAGACAATGGCTACTTGAATTATTAGTGTATTTGTACAGAAAATGCTAGGTGTTATTTTATACACATCTACAGAATTTTGGCTTTTTTAATGTTATTATTAACATCATGATAATGGATTTCAAAAGCTGGAAATGATGGTAAAACCTTCCCTAGACTTCAGTAAGCCCAACTGATCATAGTGTGTTTTCAGAGAACACCTCTCTAAACTAAGTGTATTACTAGAATTCACAGGCAGATCACTAGCATTCCTTTGCAGACATAACAAGTAAATATATTACCAATTCAGTGTGAAACAAAAGAATTGAATTCCATAAAGTAATTAAAAACTGGTTAGAGACACAGGTCAAAATATCTGACTAGAGTAAGGAGATTTATTTTGCCTGTAAGTATCTGCTTCTGGTCTAATTGTTTGGAACAGAAGATTGTCATATTAAACAGTTCGGAAATATAAATGGTGTCATGAAAAAAATTAAGAAAAATGTTATACAAAAGAACAGCATTTTTGAAATTAGGGAGGCTTGTAGCTTTTCCTATGTTCTCTGAATCTCTGGTGTTAAAAAGCTGCCTTGATTGTCCTTTTTTTTTTTTTTAATAAGCTTTGTTTCAGAATAGTTTTAAATTTACAGAAAATTACAAAGACAGTTACAGAATTCTCTTTAACCTCATACCCTTATTTTCACATCTTATATTAGTCTAAGGAATGAACCAATGTTGGTAAATTATTATCCAAACTCCTACTTTATTCAGATGTCCCTATTTTTTACCTAATGTCCTTCTCCTGTCCCAGGATTGCATCCAGGATATCACATTACAGCTTACCTGTCATGTCTCAGCTCCTCTTGGTTGTGGGAGTTTCTCAGTCTATTCTTGATTTTGATGACTTGGTATTTGGGGAGAGTTCAGGTCAGATATTTTATAAAATACCCCTCAATATCAAGATTTGTCTGATGTTTTTCTCATGATTAAACTGGAATTATGGGTTTGGGGAAGGGAGACCAGAGACAGAAACCACATCATGTTCAAGAGTATGTAACCAGTAACATAATTTACCTCTGTTAATCTTGATCATCTAGCTAGTAGTGTTGGTCAGGTTTCTCAACTGTAAAGTTACTCCTGTTTCCACTCTTATTTTGAAAAAAGTCACTACTAACAGCACACAAGGAAAGAACGGGGAGTTACAGCGCACTTCCTTTAGGGATGAGTAGCTATATAAATAATTTGGAACTCTTTGACATGGGAGATTTGTCTCTTCTCCATTTATCGATTGATTCAGTCATTTATTTACATCAAAATGGACTCACGGATATTTATTTTAAACTTTGGGTTATAATTCAGTACTACTTTACTTATTTAGTTGCTCAATTTGTTCCATCTTTGGACACCGGGAGCTCTTTAGGTTATCTTTTTAAATTCCACCAACCATCCCTAGTCATTAGTGGCTTTTTCAAGCAGCACAATTCTTTGCTTATATCAGCATCACAAGTGGGAGGTTAGAGGTGATAGAGAAACATGTTTGTCTTCAAATAAAGTTTTCTATAGCTACAATCAGCTGATAAGACATTCTAAAATAGACTCCTAAGCAACCGTCACAAATTTGACCTTATGCTTTCTACCACAAGAAAGGCACAGCAGAATCATTCTGGTCTTAGCTTTTATTCCATTACTCACAGTTTCAAGTCTGAACATACATATTTCCCCAAGTTACTTCCCATTATTTATTTTCACATTTTCAGTAATTTTTCTTTTAATGTTTAGGGCAAAATAATGCTTTTCTCTTTGATGAAATAACAGACTAGGACATTTGAATAATAAATGAAAGCATTTTAGGTATTATACTAAGCTTTCCATAAAATAGTTATGCTTTAAATTTTAATATTAAAATGTTAATTTTCATTGACTTTTAGTCTACACATATACACAAATCTACCTGAAATTAAGCTACTTGTTATGAATTATGTAAATTAGCTCTTTGGGATGAATATGCAAAAATGTTTAAATGCCTCCCGTGAGAATCTAGTCATTTAAAACAATTTTATAAGGAAAACTTAGAGGTCTATATTTTTAAGTGCCACAGAACTCTCTGAGGATGCAATTATTAAGACTGCTCAATAAAATAATGAATGAAAAGAGGAAAATGTACATTCTACAAAGAATATATTTCTTCACTGATTATCTTCTATCTACATAATTTAGCATATTTGCTCATAATTTTATGTTAAACATGTTACGAACCCTAACAAAGTTTTGTAAGGATGAAACAGAGAATATTTATTATGTGACATATACCAGGACTAACAGTAATGCATTTTTATGTGATACAACTTAACTTTTGTGTCTTCTTCCATCTCTTAGAATTAATTTAAAATTATCATAGGTGTATTTAGGCATTACACATAAATCAGAAAATTATGTTTAAATTGACAAGATTCTTTAATATCATGAAAATTCAATGTTTCATTAATATATGTTAAGAGTACAATTAAAAATATTTGGGGATTTAAAATAAAGTACAGAATGAATGGAATGCGTTTTCAGTAAGAAATGCCCGGATATAAAAGCACCTACTGCCTGTTGTGTGTGGGTAGCACATAACTTCAGAATTGCTAACCAATTATTATTACTTGGAACATATAAATAAGTGGCAATATAATTTCCTGGAAAATTTTCAATAAGAAATGTCCAGATATAAAAGCACCTACTGCCTGTTGTGTGTGGGTAGCACATAACTTCAGAATTGCTAACCAATTATTATTACTTGGAACATATAAATAAATGGCAATATAATTTCCTGGAAAATTTGATTCACTAACCCTTCTGGAACCAGGACCCTCACTACTACTCTGAATTTTATAAGATGTATCTTGGGAGAGACCTATTGCCACATACTTCCAGATAATTTGCCACACTCCTGAAACACCTAGTCTGATATTAGCTTTGCTCCTAATTCAGATATGGCATGAAATCAACGTCAGCCCCTTAAGATATCTTAGGCCAGCCAAGTCCTCTCTTTCTTTCTATTTGCTAGTTACATTATGTCTTTTACTCATTCATTCAAACGTTTTTTGGCTGTTCCTCTCCCACACACCCTGGACCTCACAGTGGGTCACTGAGAGCATTCATTCTCTAGCCCATTGGGTCACCAGTGATCCTTCATTCAAATGCATCCACCAGCCAAACCCAAATGTGGATCTAGGCTATGATGTGAATTCTCTCTGCATACACAGAGATGCAGAACTGTTCTAGAAAAATCATACCACCATGCCAAGGACGGTATTACGTTCTTCAACCTCAGCCCCATATGTTATAGTCGACTGTATTTTCTGACCTTTCCCTGGATCATCCCAAAGCATTAAATCAGCTTTAGCTTCAGGAAGAACCAAGTAAGCCTAATATGATTTAAGGGTCATCTCTGCACAGCTCCCATCACCTGCCTGCATCCAAGTAATTTGCTCACTTCTTTCCACTGTGAACAATTTCTCTTCCAGCATTAGATATAAAAATATAAGTACAAAAATAGGATAAAGTCACCTCAGTTGGTATACACTTTGGATATCATTAATAGTGGTTGATGTCAGATACTTTTCTGTTTTAACGGGAAACAGGCTCAAGAGTGAAAAGGGAAAATGCTGTAGGAAAAGGCTGATGAGCAGACCACAGATTATTCGTGCTTCACAACTTTGCCCAGACTCAGCCCTGTTGGTCATTAAATAGATCAAGACAAGTGGGGACCTCTCCACTGCAACTGTGCGTGGGCTTCCCCGCTTCACACAATTTATAAAGTATGTATGTGCATGAATGTGAATATGTGAGTATACTGACACGGCTGGACTTGATACACACAAGCTTCATTCCTAGATTTGTTTGAGGTACTACTTTATTTAAACCTTCACATACATTTTATCGCCTAGCTTTTCCAATATAATCTGCTTTGTCATCATGAGTATCAGTCAGACTGCCTATGAAGACTTCAGAAAAACTATCATATTTTTAACATGCATCTTATCATTATATAGAGTAATACTGATGTAACTTGCTCTAGAAAAATACATACACACACACATGTGCACGCACAGGCAAGTCTATATAAACCTATATAGTTCTATTTATTATTCAGATATTTTTAAAGGTATATTAAGTAAAATAAAGGAAAACCATAATTGCACTATTAAAATATTTTATGATTCCTGCTTCTCTATAAGGAAGTCAGACGAAGAATTTTACCATGTTTGGAGTAAGACATGTTTGGAGCCTGTCTTGGAACAAGACATTATCAGGTTACTCATATAAATGGTAGAGGAGGGGGATCAGAACCAAAAGGAGGTAGAAGACATAAATGCTCAGGAAGGAATTTGAAAAAAAAAAAATAGAATGGCTAAAATAATCAGAAAATGTATGCAGTCTCAGGATAATGGAATATGAATTATAAATAAATTTTAAAAGAATACAGACTAAAAGAATGGACATTTGTGTGTTGAAAGATTTGTGGGAAACCTTAGCCTTGAATGGGAGTATTTTCAAATACAATCAATGCCAGAGGGTAACTGGGCAAAGGCTATAATGACACATTATAAAAAATAAATATGCAGTGTTTTCCTTAAGAGACATAACTATTGTCTACCTACCTATCTATCTATCTATCATCAGCCTATCTTATCTACCCAATTAATACTGGTAGAAAACAACTCAAATGTTATCAGCAGTTGCTTCTTTACAAGAGTTATTTATCATGTTTGTAGTTCTAGTCTCATTCACATCTGAAACTACCAGTTTACCTCACTAGTTCCTTTTTGTCTTCAAATTCTAAGTTCGACTGTCATATTTTCACGGAGGCTTTTCCTAACCCCCTGGATTAGAGTAAACCCCTAGCCCCATCCTTCCATATATGACCCCGAAGTTTTCCTTTTTACAGTGATCATCTCTCATTACTCACTTAATGCATGTCTTTCACACAAGACTGTAAGCTCAGAAAAAAACAAGTCATGTCTGCCTTCATCAGTGCTCTATCCTGGGTCAAGCTTCGTGGCTGGTACACAGTAGGTGATTAGTAAATCCATATTAAATTGAATTGCATAGCTGTGGAGTTTCAGAGAAATTTCTCCAGAGCCCTGCCTCTTGAATTTCATTACAAATTATCTGGCTCTGGTTTATTATCTCTAGTTTAATTCTGTAACCCAGCACTATTTCTCTGCCTAACTCCAAAGAATAGATAACTAGATCAAGCTCTCTATTTAGCTTTTAATTTTGGTTTTGTCCTTAAACACATATTAAATAGTTGGGGAAATGTGAAAAAAATACAGACACACGATAGACCATTGTATGTATGCTCACAAACAACCAAAATGTGGTAGGCACAACATAGTGTTGGTTTGGAGGACAGAAGTGGAGCCACACTAAAAACCAATGACCAGTCATAACAGAAAAATAAGAGAGAAGAGGACCCGATCCATGGCAGTGATGGTAGAGAGACAGAGACAGATTCAGGAGCTATTTAAGAGGTAGAATGAGTAAGGCACAGTAAGTCTGGTGCGTGTGTGTGTGTGTGTGTGTGGTGTATACATGCCCATGTACACACCTGTGCACCAAAGCCTGAGTGCCAGGGAAGAACAAGAAGGAAACTAGGATAATACTGAGATTTACGGATAAGTAGGAATGTTAATCACTCCATCCTTAAGGAAAGATAAGATGAGGAACAGTTTTGGCCATCAGGTCAAAGGTAACACAATAAATTAAAAAGGCCATTGGATATGTGGTCTGATGCTAAGGAATATACTGTGGGCTGGAACACATCAGAGAATCATTAGCATATAGGCAGTGGTAGTTCAGCACATGGCAATGGATGACGTTTCCCAAGGAGCATGCGTACAGAGGAGAGAAGAGGCCTTGAAGCTAGACTTTGAGAATCAACATTTAAGCTAATGGTCAAAGAGTTAGAGCTTGACAGGGACTTTCAGAAGCAGTGGGCAGAGATGCAGGAAGATAACCAAAGGAGGGGAGGGACAGAGAAGTCAAGAACGAGCGTCAAGTACCAATAAGGGTCAGTTAAATAAGGTCTGGAAAGTGTTTACTAAATTTAGAAACAAGCAAGTTAAATGAAATTTGTAAGATGTGTTATTTGATTCGTTGGTTGGTTTTTTCCAGGATATTACTCAAATGGAAAGTCAGGTAATGTAGGGTTTAGGTGTAATGATAAACAAGGGAGAGAAAGTGAATATAAATTTATCTTTACAAAAGTTTGTAAACTATGAAAGTAGCAAAAACCACCAAGAGCCAAGGGTTTGTTTTGTTTTGTGTTGTCTAAAGTGCTTTAAGCATGTTTCTTACAGACAAAGAATTTAAATTTACTTAAGTTAGGGAGGAGAAATGATGAAATACATTTTCTAATTACCCATTATTATCCAGGAAATTCTGATCTTGAAGATTGGTGATAATGTTAGCCATCTTATTTTTCTAAGGATTTAAAATTAATTTTGTTTTTTAAACTGATAAGTTTCAGAAGGGTATTTCCTTTCTCCAATATCTTTGTGTTTATTCTTCCTAATTCTGTTTGGAATTTAGGTTCTCAGGTTATTTCTGCTGCTCCACAGTCCCAGTAAGTAATGGTGAGTTATGAAATAATTATCTTTGGAAGCAGTGATTCCATTAGATGTATCATCCTGTTATTGTACCTTAAGAAACCAGAGGGAATGATCTCAGAAGCACAGTAGGACAATAGTTTGGGGGAATTTCTTAGGCATCTGCCACATAAAATCTTACACAGTTTCTTGCCTTTCTTAGTTGCCTTTTTTCAGTACATTCTAAGTCTAACGAAAACCCTCTTAAATTTTCCCAAGCAATTGTAATCCATTATTTTAAAGAATTACAATTTATAAGCTATCCAATATATAAAGTTTATATGGTGGCAGATTGCAATCTAATGGCAAACACTGAACTTTTTGTGTGATAACTATCTCTCTTCAATAATATCATATGTAGCTCAAGTTTTATAGCTTCTTTCTATTTCCAAATATCTCCCAATGCCTTCGTTTTGAGTAGTATAGCTCTTCATTGCTATTTTCATTTGTATAGTCTGCTCGTTTTGGTATGTAAGCACTGTCAGTTACAAGAATGCAGGAAAACATAATGAAAGGAAATCAAAAGTATTTTTAGGATTAGAATTGTTTTCACTGGTTCTTATACGTTCTGGAGTACTAAACTTAAGTAGAGTCAAAAGAAGTCATTATAGTTTCATTTCTATTTTATTTGCCTGCTTGAATAAGAACATTCCAATTTTCAGGATTTACCCTTAACTCTTTACTGTCAAATATTTAGCTTTATAGAAAAACAAATGAACATTTGAAATAATTAGGTTTCGACTCATAGACTCCAATCCAACATAATGAACCAGAAATGAAGCTCTCAAAACACTGCAGCCAATATTTGGCTAATGGGGCAGCATTTCCTACTCAATATGATCAGCTAAATAAGATTCTTACAGCCTGGAAAAGAATATATAAATTCCAAGAGTACATTTTTCATAAAGTCAGAAAAACACTCGATCAGGATATGACTGACTTCCTCTGGGAAAAGTTCTGTGTGGGCTCTCACACAGAACCCTGGGTTCAGACCCCAGCTTCTCCCACTGAGAAGCTGTCTGATTCCTTAACCTCTCCATCATCTGGTTTCCTAAGCTCTAGTTTGACGCAAATAGTCCTGTTGCAGAGTTGCTCCAAGGACTCAGTGAGACAACATAAATAAAGGCACTTAGAAGAGCGTCTGGCACACAGTTTGAACTCAGCAGGCAGTCCTGCATTTTGACCATCCTTTGTGGAATAAACCACTGGCTCTTGATTTTACCATATATGGCCAGCTAAAACATTTCAACAGTAATTCTTTCTCCCACTAAATTAATGTAAAAATAACAGTGACAGATAATGCTTGATTTCTTGATTTACTACGGACATTTAAGTCAAAAGAGTAGCATGCTTTTCCAAGAAAACAAGGGACAGTATTTCTAGGCACACAGACTGCATATTCTGTGAACTTATATTCCAATTCAGATAAAGTAGAACCACTTCATGTCTAGTTACTGATTATGAAAAGAAGTTGAGACTGTGAGTATTCAGCTTGTTTAAACACTTGATAAGAGAAATAAAATGTGTAAAATTACAAAAATTGTATATTTTAAAAATCACACCTAGTAAAGTCATGTTTCTAAGGAAGGAATCCTATTTTCAAACATCACTTGCATCTAAGTATTACCTTATATAGTTGTATTTCCTAGTCATGAAATGTTTACAGCATTGTGCTTGTGGTATCCTGGCACTGATTTAAGAAGACATTTTGGTCATTACTATCTCTTGCTGTTTGCCTACAGTGAGCTCTCACATAATTAGGGCTGAGTACACTGCACTTTTAAAATTAAACCAAGCCTCTGGGAAAGAATCATGGAAATAGATGGTTAAAGGACACCCAGGCAATTAACAAGCATGATAAAGTTAAAAACTGAAGATAGGAAAGTAGGTTAAGAGCTTTTCTCTCTCCTTCCAACATGATTTGTTAATACAGAAGGAATATACATTACATTTATTCTACATCGGAAAGAGATACAGAGGCAGTCCACATTTCAATCAGTAAATAAATCCCTTTGCCATTTTCCAGTGGATTGTTCTTTCTTTTAAATACACAATTTTGAGGTAATTCTCAACTTGCCTTTTGAAACAAGCCTGAAAATACTTCATGCTTTCTGGTAATCACAATAGTGTAACAATGGACTATAAAGATTTAAATGTTAAAAATCCAAGAGAATTTTCCCCCAGCAGAGGTACTGCTTTTTTAGGAAAAAAAAAATTACTTGCAAAAGCATTGATTATTTGTAATGGTTTGTGGAAAAAAATCTGAGAAATAAATTCTAAAATTTAGCTGATGATTAAATATTATAGAATTAATGCATCATGATTTTCTCTAGTGGTACAATTTTATACAAGTTTCTTATCAGTATTCTTTCCTTCCATTAAAGCTACTTTCTTTTGTGCCTGTCTCCTTTACTAGACAAAAAAACCTCTAAAAGGCTGTGACTTGGTTTTATTCTTTTTTATATCTAAAGCATCTAATAGTCCCTGAAAACATACTCAGCACTCAATGTGTACTGAATGAGCGAGTTTATGAGTATCTCATGGGTTTTAGAAAAACCACTATTACTTATTTATTTGTATTTACATACCATTAACAGGATAACAAAAAAAGTGAAAAGGGAATTTAATATTCATTACTTATTGGATACGTGTGAGACTTTTCATATACTATCTTATTATCTCTTAAGGGGATAGACATGATTTTCTCAAATTTTACAGATTAGCTTCAAAGAGGTTGTATATCTCCTCAAATCAAGTTAAAAGAATTAAGGTTCTGATTTTTCTGAGATTATACGAGTCATTTCCCCACCATAAAGTGGCATCTCATTGCTTTGCCTTAGCATTATTAGAGTTTTCTTGCAAATACAAATCAGATCTGTGAGTAAAACACAGAGATAAATAGTAATATTGTATTTCTTTTCATTATAGCTTGATCTTTCTTTTTGGAAATTAAGACCTATACCCTTTTTTTCTTTGCTTTTTATTGTAAAATAAAACAGATACCGCAAACTAGAGATAACAGTGATTTCTTATAAGCCAGACAACCTTGAAATCACCACCCAGGATGAGAACTAGAACTTTGCCACCCACCTAAGAAGCTCATTCATGTACACAGTCCCCATCACAGCCCCCATCCCCCCTCCAAAATAACAGCTCTGTTGACTTTCATAGTATTTGCTTCCTTAAATTTCACCATAATTTCATCACAATTGTGCATCCCTAGATTGTACAGTTTGTTCTGTCCGAAACCTCCATTTTCAGAACATCTCTTAATTGACATATTCCCCTCCATCCCATTTTTTTCTTACTGTTTATCTGTGGAAGACCCTGGGTGGCATGCCAGTCAGTTCTCCAACACTAGATTTTGCTGATTACATACTCAAAGTTCAAGTTCAGCATGTTCTTCCGCCCTCTGTATTTGAGTGCCTACTGCTGACTAGTATCTAGATCATTCATTGAATGGGGATAGCAAAATCATGATTTTCTAATTATATTATTATCTTTTCATGTATTACTTTAAATAATTTTATAAGGATACTCTTTTCCTCCACTACAAAGGTTAAACATTGGTCCAGATAAAATAGGAAAGGCAGGGTAAATGCCTGATTCTTTCCTTTTGTTTTCCCAGGTTTCAAGGTAATGAGTTGGGTCCCTATGAGTTTCAGTAGACAATCATTTTTTATATTATTATGAACTTAAGTTTAAACACTTGATAAGTTTGAATTCATTGAAATTCTTATGCTTCCTGAATCCCGTCTTGGCTCCTTCAAGCTGACACCTATATATTTTTTTATACTACCTTGGTAGTCTTTGACAGCTTCCCTACTGTCTGGTATGTTAAGTTGTTCCAGGCCCCTAACATATACTTCCTGCCCCCAAAATGACTGCAGACCTCCTGCTACTGGATTGTGCAAATCCCATGTCAGTTTTGGCTCCTCTTCCAACAAATACCAGTTGGTTACATGGGAGGTCCACCTGTCTCAGGTCTATCAGATGACCTTGCTTCCCATTACTTCCTTCCTTTGACCTATGTGGAGGTTCACAAAACACAGGTCTTGTGGTTGTCACAGGTCGATTCCTAATTGGGACTTACCCTTCAGGTTCAAGGGGATAGTCTGGCTGTAGCAGTTGTCCAGGGTATTTTTGGTTTTTCTACCCATTTGCTCTGTTCTTATGTCCAAAAACCAAACTACTGCTTTCTTCTTAGACTCAGTTCCCTTTCCTTTTGAAAATTATGCCAACCTAAATGTTCTTGTATTGAGGGCTATGATATCCTTCCATTAACTACATAAGAACCAATTTAGTAGTGCTTACTCAGAAAAATGTTGGTTAAAATTTTTGATCTTTATAGTGAACACAATAAAAGAACCTGCTTACCACAGAGTTAAAATTCAAAATTAATCCTCTTTCAAAACACTGACTCAATATTTTATTAATTATACCTATAGAAACAGTGTTGATTTTCCATTCCTATACAATAGGGCTTGAAACAAAATGTTCACTATTATACCAAGCAGTGCAATCTGGCAAAAAAAAAAAAAAAAAGGATGATACATACAAGAATACAAGAGAGTAAACTGTTATTCTTTCTTAATGTCATTGCCGAAAGAAATATATTTTCAACTCTATTTTGATGAAGATAGCATTGATTCCAATGATTCCAAAGCCAATAACATTTAGTTTAGTTGTGAAACAAGCCATCCCAAGAGATGTTTTAGAAACTACATAAAAGCAAGCGTTATTGTAAATAGAATTAATACAAGTACGCCTGTATATTATTTTAAATAGCATAAAATCTTTCTAAAAACATGTTTCTGTATATCAGATTAAGCTATCCACAGTAAATTAAAATATTCAGTTTTTTTGTAGAAAATGCAGGGGAAATTGTGTACAAAAACCAAGACTAAGCCTCATGTTCTTAAGTTTCTTCACTCATTCATATTTATTATGTGCATACTTTGCGTCATGCACACATCTAGTCTGGAGGGAAAATGGTTAAAACAATACAAAAAAAATTCTCACCCTAAGTGAGGCTTAAATTATAGATGAGGAGAGGTAATCAAATGAGGTAAACAAAACATTTAATATAAGAAATGGTGAGAAATTCTATGAAGAAAAGTCAGGGCAGAGATACAGGGCATACCTGATAACTGGGGTTTAGGACAGGGTGGAAATTTTACTCACATTTTATTTGTTTATGATTTTCTATTACTATGAAGAATATTACAGGAATCATCCCTGTGTCCATGTATTTACAAATGTGTCATATTTTTCCTGTAAAATAATGTACTAGCCTATACATTTTCAAAAACTTTTTCTATTGGGTCAAACTGACCTTTAGAAAGGTAGCAACAATTTACATAGTCTTTGGGGTCACCTGATGGAACGCTCTCCCCCATAGCAATATTATTAAACAATTCACTAATTTTCTTCTAGGAACTCTGATTAAAGTTATTTTTACCTTTTATAAATTTAAATCTATTTGGATTTAATTTTGTTGCAATCTGATAACAATGGATTTTACTCAATTATTTTAATTGATTAATACTCTTTATTGTATAACTCATTATATATAGTTTATATTCTTGGTTTTTGTTGTCTGTGGCATTTTTATTATATATCCACAATCATAGTTTCAAAATTGAACTAACTCGATTAATGGAATTCTCTCCCTCCCAAGCAAGTCTTTCTAGCTACAGCTCTAATTCTTAAAGACCGAAGCAAAACTATTTCTCTCTGGGTCTTCCATGCATTGTTTTTAGTGTCATATTCCTGTGTAAAAATACTGGATAGTTCAAGAAGTCTTAAGGTGGAGTCCAAAAATAAATGTACTTCAAGGGAACCACAAACCTCTTGAAATCACAGACAGAAATTTTGTGAATAGAAGCACTTTCCCAGGCAGAAAATCGACAGCTTTCATTTGATTCTTAGGGTGTTCTCTAGGCCTGGAAGCCTAAGTGTCACTGACAGAAATGGACAGTCATGAATGATTAGTAGAATCAGTAATCACAACAAATAGAATTCTGGGGTTATCTATATTACTCAATACATACACAACCATAACTAAGTGGTTTTAGCACATATTTCTGCTGCTTTATATATTTTTAAAAGTACATCTGAATCCCAGACAATATATCTATTTCTAATCTTCGTCCTAATTCACTTACATGGTTATTCAACACCAACACCAAAGTTACTGCTCAGAACAAAGAACCTTTTTAAAAATAAGTATTTCAACAATGAATGACTCTTCTACAGAAAAAATAAGGAATACTCATTCTCCTTAGAAGTATTACTCATAAAATCTTCAACATTCATTTTCTCAGCCTCTGCTCATATCTCTCAAATAACCAAGATTGTATGGTTTTTAGTAAGGTATATTTTCTTTTTAAAAAATAACAAGGCTAACACATTCCAAGGTCAATATATGACAGCTGCTCTAAAATGACATAAAAAAAGATCTGTTCTTCAATTGCATTTCTAAACAACCATTTTTAATAGATTATTAAATTTGACAATAAATAATAAATAGATGTTGGGGATGGAGAAGTACAAACTTCCAAGTATAAAATTAAAATGTCACAGGGAATGTAGCATACAGCATAGGGAATATAATCATTAATATCATAACAACTTTGTATAGTGATAGATGCTAACTAGACTGATCACAGTGATTATTTCATAATGTATAAAAATATCGACTCCCTATGCGGTACACCTGAAACTAATACAACATTGTAAGTCAATTATGCTCCAATGGGGGAAAAAAAACTGACCACAAAAAGGAAAATGAAAGAATCTGGCAAGTTATGAATCATCTTATTTGGCTCAAATATAATATTATCTGATTTGAAATGAGATCCCAAATGGTTTTTGCCATTTTCTGAAGAAAATAAAGATTAATGGGCAAGAATATATGCAACTCAATGCCATTAGAATTTTCCTAAAAGCTATTTCTAAATGGTCAACAACAGCAGATACTGTTGTATCTGGAAAATCTTGCAGATAGAAGATGTATTAGAAGTTTTCCAGTGCTTATTGCCTCAAGAGTGAACTTATTTCCTAGAGCACCCACAAAATCTGCTGAGGCACAGCAGGGTTTCTGCTGCCCAGACTTCCCTGAGGATAAAAAGAAAGCAGAACAGCACATCACTTACAGGGCCCAGCCTTCACAGACACAGCTGCTTAAGGAATTCTGAAGACTGTCAAGTGTGTACTTAGAGGATATTTTTCTTTCTCAAATAGTTCACACTCTTACTTCTGTTTCAATTTTACTTTCACAATAATAGCTAACACTTACATAGCATTAAGAAGCAGACCATAATTTCTAAGCACTACATATCTAGACACTATATACTCATAATACAGATATAAAATATGTATCTTCCCCACAACCCAATAAGATTTGTATCTAAATTATTTTCTCTATTTTATAATTGAGGAAACTGAGGCCCAGATACTGGGATTTTAACCCAAAGAGCCTTGCTCCAGAGTCTGTGTTCCTAACAAAACAATAAGTCACCTCAAAACATAGTCTGTTTTAAAAAAGTAAAATAGTATTGAAGGATTACAAGAACACATAAGCTTTGCTCCATTCCTTTCACTCTACACACCCACTTCCTTAATTCAAACACCCTAATTGTTTCTTTTGACGTTTAACTCATATTTCAAAAGGAAATTGATACATCAACTTTAAACCCTACTAAGTTCCAACTATGGCAGATGAGGATTTAGCTTTTGAGAATACCCAACCTTCCTCTACCTTTCCCCTGTCCTCCCAGAATAACTGGACAATAATCTTTGCTTCAATCAGTCAACTTTGTTTACATTATTAGGATCAGGTGTTATTCCCTGCTGAGCCAATTGTTTTTTTTTTCTTTTTTTATACACCTGCAAATCATTCTGCAGTTGATAAAGGTCTTTTGTTTATTCGTGTAGTCAATGTAATAGATATTTATATGAAAGTTGTAGATATCTGGTTCCAGATGATCTGTGCAACACCTATTAAAGTACTTTTCAAATGCTGATGTTGAAGGCCCTTCTCCAGAGCCTCTGTCTAGACTGATTTCCTTCAAGACTAGCTACTCAAGAGTACTCTTTCAAAGTTCTTCTGTGTTGGATCCCATATCTCATCTTCTGTTTCACGTTATTTAGTGTAATTCCTTGTTTTGCTGGAGCACATCATCCAGTAGCTTTGTAAGAAAGGATATGTGGGTGGTTAGTATCAGAGTTCTTGAACTCTGCATGTCTTTATTTAATCGTCATATTATGGCAGGGTATACAGTTCTTTCAGAAGTCGCTTTCCCTCAGAACTTTGTAGACTTTGTCACACTGTCATTTAGCTTACAGTATTTCCCACTTCCTGATATGTAACCTTCTCTTTGAAAACTTTTTTGTTTTTTTGTTTTTGTTTTTCCTGAGTCAGTAGTGTTCTGAAGCTTCTGTGTGATGACCTCTGGTGGGGTTTTTCCTTTTATGGTACTGAACACTCTGCTGAGTTTCTCAGAAAAGACAGTTCACTCCCTGCTATCTGGAAAAATTTGTTTCAAATTTCTCTGTTAATTCTGTATACCCATTTTTCATACTATATTCTTATCCTGGAACTCTTTTTACAGACTTGGAATTGGACCTTATAAATTATCCTTTATTTTGCTTATGTTTTCTATTCTTTTTCTACTTTTTGCTTTAATTCTAAGGGCTCCCTAGACTTTCTGTATCAACTTACTACATCCTGGGTAAACTTTCATAGCACATTGTCTTTATTGTGCAGATAAAATATTTTCCAAAAGATATCATTTTTAGCGTATCTTTAAATAATGTTGAATTTCCCATTAATCCCAAATGCTTCTCTGATCTCTCGACTTCCTTTTGCTGTTTGGTTAGTTTTTCTCTTTTCTGATGAAGACTTTTCTCAAAAGTCTTGTAATCTTTTGCTTTTAGATTATATCACACAATCTAATACCAAAATATACATACAGTCCCTATGTACATAGGTGAGGCTTTTAGCAAGGTCATTAGGTAATAAATAAAAAGAATTTTTACTGGAAGACCTTGAAATGTCTCCCATTGGAAATATTCTTCCCCAGTTTGCTGCCAGGGAAGAACCGACCAGCTACGAGTGTTCTAATGTTAGGATTAAGAGTTCTCTTTTCACTAAGGAGACCCTTATTTAATCCTCCTGGTTTCAGCCTGGTTTTCCTGGAAACTATTTCTTAACTGGTCCTTTCATGTCCTGAACTCTACTATGGCTCAACGATGAAGAACTGTGCAAGAAGAAAAACTTCTCCATTAGCTTTCTATTTTCCAAAATGTTCTGAGATCCCTTTTTTTCTTCCTCCTCTTTCTTCTAGTCATCTGTGCATCTTTGTGTTTTTTCATATTACTTTGGGATGGCTTCACAAGGGAGAAAAAAATAAACAATTAGGTGTAACATAATGTTTCCCTGCAGGTTTGGAGAATTATTTATACTGTCAGCCTTGTTTCTTTTTAGGTGAAAGAACTGGAGTGATTCAAAGAGCTGAACTCCTGGCCCAGTTCTTACTGTCTATCTATGTCACCAGGTTCATGCTGCTTCATCTCCCTGAAGTTTCATTTAGTCATTTGTATATTGGGCAGGAAAATGTAACAGCTGGGGCATGTACTTGCAGGTGGCAGCAGGGAGATGCCAGGCATTGCTGAAGGCAAAGAAAGCTTTCTTCATGTGAGTTTACTAATGCTAAGAATAAATGTGGTATACTCTGGTTGGACACTAATTCATTGTCTGTTCATTCCATAATACTTTTTAAAAGTCTGTTATGTTGACCCAGCAATTTCACTTCTAAGAGAAATGAAAATACATCTCTGCACACACACAAAAAATGGTATAGCAATGTTCATTCCAGCAGCATTCATTAAGGCCAAAAGCTAGAAACAATCCAGACATCCATCAATTGAAGGATGGATAAATAAAATTTGGTATATCCATACAACGGAATGGCATTCAGCAGAACAGAAATAGAGTACTGAAACATGCTACCATACAGAGGAAACTTGAAAACATTAATGGTAAGTGAAAGAGGCCAGTAACAAAAGACCACATATTGTATGATTCCATTGATATGAAATGTCCAGAATAAAAAAAAGATTTATGGAGGCAAAAAATAGATTAGTGGTTGGACAGAGCCATGGAGGGAGGAGGGAAAGACAGAAACGAGTGCTAATGGGTCTGAGGTTCCTTCTCGATAAGATTTTCTAAAATTGATTGTGGTAATGGTTGCACAACTCTGTGAACATACTAGAGAATATTCAATCATACCCTTCCAATGAGTGAACTGTATAGTAGGTGAATGATACCTCAAAAAAACCTGTTAAAAAATAAAGCCTCTGAGAAAGCTTGCTAGGAAGAAAATCTATTATGTGCATTTTTTAAGGCATTAGGAATATAAAACTGAATACTATTAATGAAGTCATGGAGCCTAAATTCTAGTGGAGGGACATACATAAAATATAATTATAAATTTTGATGAAACAGGAGGCCCAGACAGAAAATAAAATGGAGGTGGAGGTGGTGAAGGTGATCACCATGATTAAACTGAAATCCAACTGACCAGGAGAAATAAGATATGATGCAGGATGATGAAAAGTGAAAAGAGAGTTGCAAGCAGTGGAGTTAAATGTCACATCAAAATCTCTGTGCTAGGAGAGAACTTAGCAGATCCTAGGAGCGGAAAATTCACCCAGGTAGCTGAAAACTGAGGGAGTGAGTGGTGTGTGATAATGGTGCACAGACAGACTGAAGCTATGCAAGCTCTTGGAGCTCACGTAGGGTCTATCAAATGTATTCTAAGAGTCGTGGGAAGCCCTTAAAAGGTTTTAATCAGTGTGATAACATTACTAGACATTAGATAACATAATATAAGATCAGACTTGCTGCTCTATGTCCTCTGTGACGAAAAGAATGAAGGACAGTTTTGACTTCCTATTCTAAAACTCCCTGTGTATATCTAAACAGGAACATCAACCTTAGTGAACCAACATCACTTATAATTTTAACAAGTGTCTCAGCTGGTGGCAGTATTAATTGGTAAAATCAATATGTACAGAATCTCCAAAATGTTCATAGCCAGTATTTCTATTCCCTACTCTCTGCTCAGAATATAATGAAGAGTAACGTTTGCAGCAGCACTGTTTATAATACTGAAATACCGGAAGCAACCCTGAACGTTCAAAATCTGTAAACAGTTGCTAACTCTATGTGTGTGTACTTGGCCTTACTTCTTTAGAGTTATAATTAACATCTTGAAAACAAAAACCAGGTCTATGTAAATAAGATGGTCAAATTGTAAATCTAAAGCATGCATAATTATACTACTTTGCTTTAACTGAGTAGTTATTTCTTAGGTGAAATGGTTGAAGAATATTATGAGAAAAGTAACAAATAAAATTGAAAAGGGTCATGAAATGAATTTTTATCACTCAAACTTCGGTGAAATGTGTCAGATAAATGAGCAATTATCATATGTCCCTTGTATACAGATGTCCCTTGAATAGTTTCTCTCTCTCTCTCTCTCTCTCTGTCTCTCTCTCACACAGACACACAAACATACACAGAATAGAGCCAGGAAGGTTTATTTTGCAAAAACAGAAAATTCCAGGATGAACCAGGGAGCATCACCATTTTCCTTGATTATTTTTTTCTGGAAAAAAAAATGTTAAGTTGTACATCAAGATGCCTTCACAAAGAAAATTATTTTTAGGAGGGAAGTACTTAGTGTAAGTGAAAACAGTCTTTTTAACTAGTGCATGCAGATTTTTTTCTTCATTACCACTACCTCTGCTCCTAAAATATATGGTGTCAGCCTAATTCATGGTTTGCTACTTCTGTACCCAAAATGACAAAATGAAAATTTATCACAGACCCCGAACATGTTCAGCACTCCTCATGCAGTGCTAACAGTCTGCCATAACTTGTACTATACTTTCAAAAAACTCTATTTCAAAGTCCTCATCCTAAGCCCAATTTTTGTCTCCAAGTAGTTAAGTAAATTATCTGAAGAATAATACTCAGAATGGCAAAGTGCTCATATAAAAATCACAGATATATTTTGCTTGCTTTATACTCACTTTGGGACACAGGTTCATTGAGTGCAATAATGCAGAATAACAAATACTACTGAAATTGTTTTCTGGTGATATTTTGGTGATATTTTGGTTTGCGGTTTTGTATCAAGCAGATACAGTTTAATTAAATTCCGTTAAGTGAGCCTACAATAACAAAGATAAATAATACATGGTTCCTATGTATTTAAAATTCTTTCATTATTATTCAACATACAAATTTGTAAATACAAGTCCACATAATTAAATATGAATTGGTAAGAGTGTTTTTGCCCAAAGACTCTTAATTTACACCAAGTCCCCAAAAGCAGGTTTAAAGGCAAAGTTGCTCAGGAAAAAAAATGGAAAACATCCTATAATATTTTGATAGTATAATCACTATATTTATTAAGTGCAATTAACTAATGAAATATTTAATAAAATTTGAAGCTTTATAACTTACACATATACTAAGAAAAAATAATTTAATAAATTCATACTTCCAAATCTTTCCAATTATTCCACTTTAATTGGGCCTAACAATTGCTAAACCAATAAGAACTTAATTGAATTTAAAAGATATAAACAGGTTCGCCTAACAGAGAAAAAAATAAATTCTTATGGTTAATTTTGGCTGTCTTTAATACGGAAAGCAAAGAAAAGGAGCATTGCTGGGAGAATACAGAGTGCATTCAGCACAAAGATAACACAACAGTAGGCTAATTAGTCCTTAAACCCCAGAAGGCTGAATTGTTTTCTCATGAGAAGCTCCTAGAAACAAGCGGTCTCTCTCTGACTGACTGTAATATGAAGGAAGCCTCCCCTCACTAATGAACACATCAGTGACCTCTGACATCAGCACAGTCGTGGCTGCAACATGAGGCAGAGGCAGCAGGCCAGGACCAGCAGCATCTTCGGGACATGACTTCGGTCTCTAGGGTCCTTGTATCCTTACGACACAATAAGCTTTTCACAGTTACTCACACTAATTGATGAAAAGCAGTGGAAGAAATAATGAGTCAAGATATAAAATCTTCTCCCTTACCAGAGGCAAGATGTTGGCTGGCAATATATATGGAATAGGAACATTATTTTTAAAAAAGCACTTATGTAAGCATGATCCAACAAAATAACGTCAGAATCCCTGAAACGGCAAATAGTTTGTTAATAAATTTTTCTAAGATAAATTACTCACACAATAATAACCATCCACAGAAGTCTTCCAAGTAGTCTCTCAGTTCATTTGCGTGATTATATCATAGTGAAGGACTGGCTATGAAAGCAGTGTTTGGCCAGGGTCATTTTTTTTTAATTGTTAAATGAATGAAATGTACAGTTTTAACTAATAAACATATAATCACTGTTAGTAACCTCAAAATCATATTTAACCTTCAATTAAATATTTGTGTGGGTATGTTGTTCACAGGGAACTCAGTAGGACCAAGACCATGTCCTCCCCACAGAAAAATCAGTGTAAGTTTACTTTTTAAGTAACTATATTTTCCCTAGTTTGGGTGACTATATACCATGGTATAAACAAAAGCATATGATATTTTTACTCAATTCTGCAGCATTCACCCAGTTATTTCCAAGAGCACTGATAGTATTTGACTCCTCTTCGGTCCCTGAAGGTTTCTAACATCATCCTCCCCTGAGGAGGAAGGGAAATACAGCGCCTCTGCCCTACTTACACCGGATGTAGGAGAAAACTACCTGCCAGACACAGCAACAGCACTCCGGGGCCCAGGCCGGCGAGACAGGCACCGAGCTAGCTCTCTGGGAGTCTCAGGGGCAGAACAGCCTGCCTCAGAAATCAATCACCCTGAGAAGGGACACTAGATCATTAGCCGCAGTGTTACAGTCCTGACGTGCCCTGGAGCGGCAGGGCCGGCTATGCTCAGCAGTGTGGGGCTAACCAAAGAGCTGACCGACCAAACTTCCCTGGTCATGCAAAGGCTTAGGGTAGTGAAGGGAAAAAAAACAGTAACAACAACAATAACAAAAAACCTGGGTATCTTTAATTTCTGGTATATCCCCCATCCTCCATGGAAGTATATTCTTAAGCGTCACTTTCCAAGTCACTAAATCATTACTGAACATAAGTTTGGCATTGTAAGCACTTCCCTTAAAGTGTCTTCATCAGGAAAGGGTCCAAGGTAAACAGATCACGACCATAACATTTCTATCATCTGGGTGATTACTCTCATACTGCTTTTCCTTCAGGGAAAAATAGACTGCCAGAATTGTTGTCTTTCTTATTTTTGCTTTTTTGCATTACATTATCCTGGCATGTCATAGATTTTGGGAAATCTTATATTGGTATTGAGATCATACAAAAACATTAATGATATAATAAGACTTAAATATCAACATATGCAAGCAAGTATTTATATTATTTCTTTAGTTTGCTGTTTTAGAAAACTGGTGTAAATAGTAATTGTGCATTTCAAAAATTTTTTTTCAAATTCCTTCCAGTTAAAAATCTAAATCATAGCAGTTGTTTAATTTATATCTGTCATTTTCTTTTTCCAATTATGAAAGGGAATATCAAATATTCCAAACTACTACTCCATACTGGAGTTTGTTTAGAGTTTTAGCTCACTTTTTAATCATCTCTCATTTCTTTGAAATGCATGATAAAATTGAACTATCTATTGATTTCAATTTCTTCTCGTTTAGTAGTAATTTTTCATTTTAAAAGAGATATTTTGTCTCATATGAATTACTTGGGAAAAATGTGGAGAAGCTTTCATTTCATGAATTTCATTCATTCAAAAGATTTTGGCACACTATTCCAATTCCTGAAAGGTGGCCCTATGTTTTTATCTAGTAAGTGACAAAAGTTTAATTATTTGATCTATGTCACCATTTTGAAAAAGTATAGTCTTTTTTCACATTGTTCAAGAAATAAAAGTATCATATGTAAGTAACCATTTAATTGAGTGTGAAATTAAATAAACAAAGTTTAGTATCTTATTTGCATGTAAATATTGAACCACATATATTTCTGGAAAGACCATGCTTACTTTTGTTATTAAAACTGAAGTCTGTTTCCATGTAAAGTTTTTTTTTTCATGAAAAAAACTGTAATATGGATTGCAATATACTTCCATTGAAGATTGAGGTAGAGATAGTATTCAACATTTGGTTTCAACCTTTAAAATTCTAAAGAACATGACAATATTAGAACAAGGTCATTCATAAGTTTACTTCTGTAAGTATCTTTCTAATGGAGGAAATACGTTTGATCATTTAGTAGATACTTTTAATATGAACGTTCTTTCAGTCAAACTCTTTATTTTCCATGGACTATAAATGATGTTAGTTTTTGTAAGTCCTCCATTGGACTTTGCCATGTGTTTTTGCAAATAAGAGCCTTAAAATTACACACTTCCTAAAATCCATTCACTCGATGCATAAATAATGGAAGTACTTATATGTATGTGTATATATATCTCAGAGAAGGTGATGACAGTTGCTCCAAGGTTTCGTGTGGAAGGGGTGTGGGTTTTTCTACAGCTAATGTCATTCAGTACTGTGGACAGCTCCCATTAAGGCGTGGAGTTTAAGGCAATTTTCCTTAGTTTCTAAACATAATTCAAAACAATGCTTTTTTATTGCTAAGTATGTTTACTGTTTCATAGCCGCCTATTAAAACTGCTTAGTTTGCACAATACTCTTTTTGTTGGTTCTTTTTCTTTTTCGAACTAGTTAAGCTAAATAAACGGATAAATCCACCCTGAGAGGTGGGGGGGGGGGGGGGTGCGCGCGCCTGTGTGTGTGCCTCTGTGTGTGTGTGTGTTTAATTAAAAGCCCAACCTTATTCAGGCGCTAATATAACGTGAGTGCAGGGTGTTCGAACGCTAATAAGAGGATCTACTTCACGACCTTCACTTGATAATCTCTGAACATGCTTATTTATAACCGAATGAATATTTGGGCGACAAATAAGATCAGGAAACGTCTTAATTTTAATTCGCCGAAGCAGAGTTTCCCTGACAGCTCTCCTGCCCTTGTTTCTGAGCTGGAAAACTGAAAAGAGATTTCTGAAATAGACTACAGCCAAGGTCAAGAAACGGTGTCCCTCTGTTTCAGGAAGGGGGCTCTGGAAACGCCCCCTGTCTCCGTTTCAGGAACTTGAGGCTTCCTGTCACGCTCCTGCCTCACCTGGCAGCGCCAGCTCCACTTAAATCTCAAGTCTGGGACTATCCAAGCGCAAATTACCCTTCCTCAGCCTGCCAGCCACTATTCTGAAGAAATGCACTGAGGATACCCAGTGCCTATAAACAGATGAAAAACAGATTAACACTCCCCAGGGACGACAGAGGCTGGAACGGCTAGGACCTGTGAGTCACTGTCTCCGGTCGTCCCATCCTCACCTCACCCCAGGAGCGCCTTTTTTCCCCTTTGGAAGGGACCCACTTCTTGGGGGAGCAATGCGAGGAAGGGTGGCACCCCCAAGACGACTTTCTGGCCACTTCCGTAACACTCTCATCACCGAAGTAAAAGTTTCCCCGCATAACTTAGCATCCTTCCATTCGGAGGTCACCATGGCCTTCTTTCCCGATCTGGCCCCAAAGTTCCCAAGGCAAAGGAAGAGAACCTCCCTCGGGTTCCCGGGCAACAGGAACTCATCAGCCAGCCCATCCTGGGTGGAAACTAGTTGGAGAAGAGTCGAGCCCGCCGCCGGAGTAGAAGCCTCCGGCAGCGCCACCCGCCGCGCGCCCCGCACCCCCTCCCCGCGAGCCGCGGGGCGCCCCCTCCCAGGAGCGGGGAAGCGCGTTTGAGGGCGCGCCCGGAAGGGAGGGTGGGGCGGCGACAGGGAGTCCTCACCTGAAATCACTGTAAGGGTGGATAATCCAGAAGCCTGCAGTTTTAACCCTTTCCTGCTCCTTCTCTACCGCCTTCTGGCTCCCAAACATGCGGAGGGAGAATTTGTTGACCCCGGGCTGCAGCATGGAGGTGAACTGCCGCTGCATGAAGCCGTACTGCCGCCGGGGCCCCTCGGCGTCCTCGAAGCCCCCGGCCGGGTCCTCGCCGCCGCCGCCGCCGCCGCCGCCGTCCACCTTGAAGCACACGGAGTTGCCGTGCTCCTTCGCTCCGGCCCCGCCGCTCCCCGGCGGGGTGCCCAGGCGCTTCTCGGCCGCGGCCGGCCCCCCGCCCGTCGCGGGCGCCTTCGAGGGGAAGACGCTGTTACCATCGTCCCGGCTGTTGGTCGAGGAGTTCAGCTTGCCGCCTCCTTCCATGCCCGGAGGACGCGGCCGGCGACGGCGCGGGCTCCAGACTCGCCGGCCGCCCGGCGCCGGGGACACGAAGCGGAGGGGGCAGGGGCCCGAGCCGGCGGCCGCCGAGCCTGGCTGCCCGTCGCGGCGGCGGCGGCGGCGGCGGCGGCTCCTGCTTCCCGCCCTCGCCGCTGCTCGCTGCGCGCCTCGCTCCCGCCGCCGCCGCTGCCCTCAGTGGCTGCGCTCCGGGCTCCGGCGCGGCTGGTGCTGAGGCTGAGGCTGCCCGAGCGAGGCGAGGCTCCGCTCAGCCCTCGCGCGCCAGCGCCTCCCCTCGGCTGCCCTCTGCTGGCCGGAAAGGGACTCTCCCCGCCCGCACACGGCACGCTCTCCCTCCACTCTTGCTCCACTTCTGCCCAGCGTGACATTGAACTGGGGAGCCCTCGGACACATTTATTTGTACATTTTGCGAGAGACTCGGTGTATGTTTGCACGAAAAAGGAGAGAGAGACAGAAAGACAAAGACTGAGCTACCGGCTGTATGTTCATCCAAGAGAAACAAACATCCCTGAACTCATTGAGACCTTGTCACATTGTCTGAACGCCTGTTTGAATGATGTTACAGATATAAAAAGGGGGAGACGCTGGCTCTGCGTGCAGAAAATTCACTGTAAAGCTAGATGTACATAAGAAAGTAAAGTTTGACTATGGATGATCAATTTCATGACTAGACGGGAACCTGTGGGGGTGGGGGAGGATACACGTGGACTTGAAGGAGAGAAGCAGAGAAAGAGGCTACGTTCTGTGTATCCCAGGGTAATCAGCTGCTTGGGGTTTTTCAGATGAAGCCTTGCACCTAGGGACAAACAGCTGACCTCCTTACACTTGTCCTTGTTTATTGTCTCGGAGCTTCTTAAGCAGAGGATGGGATGTCTTCTTTCCCAAGGCCACTCACATCAATACACATGCGAGCAGGTCTTCCAGCGGCCAATACTGAGAGAAAAGTGTGTTACGGAAACCTCACCAGAACTGACCTATCTTTTTATGTTATGTAATCAGTAAAACACACTAAGGGGCGTGCGTGTTGGTCAGTCTTCACCTACGCCTCACCAGGATGCCAAGATGTCTTGGAATCTCAGCAGAATGTAATCACCATTTCAGATGGGGGAAAGTATTCTCAAATGAAACTTACAGCTTGCTGCTGATGCTGAAGAAAGCATTCTGAGAGTCTTCTTATTCCCTTGGTGTCTTCCAAACACACTGGATTAGCTAAAGGAAGCAAGACTTGCTGCCAAACTCACCAGTCACTCAGCAGGGCAGCCCTGAAATCTGAAGAGCTTCAGGACTCCCAAATGTCCCCAGACATCTGTTCCAGATACAAGCATTACCTTCCTGCCCACAGCCTCTTTAAAGGAATTCCTGCCCTGCCAAGAGTCTCTGATCTTGTGGGTTCCTGTTGCTACAGACACATTTTAGGGGGAGAGGAGTGGGTACCTCAGGGAAGGAATCTGTGACAAGCTGGTGACCAACGGCCTAGCACAAAAAAAATGAGTGGGGCCCACTAAGGTACTTTCCTAAAAAACTGAACAGTGATGAAGCCAGTTAACAATAGGAAAGGCAAGGATAATGCCTGAGGAAGACAACTGGATGCTCTCATGAAAGGTTAATGGAGGCTGAGAAAGGAAGCAGAGAACAGAGACAAAAGTTGAGAGAAGCAGAAACAAGAAGCCCGTAGGCCCAGCTGGGTTCTAATTCTGTAAGGCTCCCCTTCCCATTCCACTTACCATAGTCTATGCTAAATCTCCGTGTTCAGGGAGCTCCACCCTGACTCAGACACCATCTGTTTTCAACTAATCAAAAGGCAGAACCTTAAGAAATAAGTATAGGTGGCCAGATTTCAATGGTAAGAAGCAGAGGAAACACGAACAGTACGTGCTCTGATCTATCAAAGTAGGGACTTTGGAAATCCAAGAGGTCAGATGAGGATACCAGGTGCCAAGCGAAGAAGGAGGCCAAAAGGATGGATAAAAACCAACACTGCCTAAAGCACAATTCTTCCTAAGAAAGGCCCGATCACTCAGGCAGCTTCTCTTTATTAGACTAAAGATGTTCCCTACTTTTCTCCCATTCTGCCTGCTTCTCCAATCCCTCTATTTTCAGGCATGAGTGTGACAATGTATATTTTAACATAAATTTTAAATTTTATAATAATTTAAAAATATACCATCTAAAATGTTATGCTGAGTTTCAGTCACTTTCTCTTTTCTTCTAGCCAATCCTTCCATTTGTTCTGTTTCAGCTTAATCTTAATCATGACCAGGCAGTTATTTTTGTCAGAATTTTTCTCAGTTTCAATGTCTGTGTTAAACTAATATGACAGAATTACTGAAAAACAACTTTTTGAAATAGAACAAAGAAATGTCTAAATAGGATCACAAATTGTTCACTGGTTGTTCTAGGTACAGCTTTTAGGCCATTTTCATTCATTCAAATTCTTAAAAAATATATTATTTTTTAAAATTTAGAAAATGTGTATATTCTATCCATTTATTAACTTAAAAGTTGCCAGCAATAGAAAAAGTCAAGTTTCTTCACTTTACTTCTAGCTGTTGATTTAAAGTCATTTGGGATGTGGACTTACATAAAAAGCTTTCTTAGAAAAAAAGTGAGAACTTGTAGATTAGGACAGTGTGAAAGCTATGAAAGAGTGAAGTAATAAGAGACAGACAGAATTAGCAAATGTGTTTCAGGATGTGACTCGATCATGAAACAACTTCCGTGGCTAGCACAAATTTCTTTCATTGTTTAATTGCTCTGTTTCTGAATTCACTGAATGAATTATTACAGTTTTTGATCATGGAAGAAATTAGGGACCGATTATTTGCTGAGAATGAAATTGAGGAGATAAGATAGGAGCCATTTGGGCTCTATTCTTCTCTATCTACTTTCCTATGGTCATTTCCCCTCCTCCATCATCCTATCCCACCTCTACCCACTCTAGGCACTTGTGTATCATACCCAGGGCAGGCCTGAATGTTAAGGATAACCTCTCCTTGGCATGTTTCCATGTCTGTTCATTGAGAAACTATCTCAGGCTGAAATCCACAGGGCTAAATAAGAGTGGGGTTTTTTTCAGTCATCTTAGAAAATAGGACTACTATCATGTTTGACTCTATGTCATTAGATGTCCATGATGTCTTGAAGTGCCTTGAACTTCAAAAGAATCTGATCTTTGAGGTCTCATCAGAGAATATCAATTATGAATTCATTTCATGAGAACTGTCGTGTCATTAGTTATAATGAGTGTTGTTCAGTTCATACAGAGATCACGCATCTTTTTAAATGCTCCTTGTTTCCTTTAATACTCTGCTTAAGATCAAATTGCAGGCAGCAGCAGCAGATTAATATGAAACTAAAAACCTTCATGCAGCACGGCAAGCACGTGTGAAATGAGACAAAAAAGATAGATGGGCAACTTGAAGTTTGGAAAACTATTGGAAAATTCTCAGTGAAACTTAAAGGTTTAAGGTATAAAACATTTTAGTCCCCTTACTAGGATAGAAGAATATGGTAAATATGCATTTCACATGTAAGGAAATAAAGCTAGATCTGTCTGTGTTGAAGAAGGCAATGGTAAGGAGCAGTGAAAAGAATAGTTGACTACAAGCAACTTCACAGCCCCTCTGTGTCTTATGCACCGGGCAACCTGATTATCTATTTGGAAAGCACCTGCCAATGTCATGCTTAATGTGAAACACTAGAGCTATTAAAGTCAGAACAAGACACTCAGACCCAGCATGTCTGCAATATGTAGTATTTTCAGTTGATAACATCACCTCCCGGAAAACCCAGAAGTATCGACTCTATAACCATCGCAATTAATAACAGGATTCAGAATAATAGAATTTAGAAAGTTGATACAAAGTAAACTTGGAAAATTCACTGAAGGTGAAAGGATGGAGAAAAGTATTCCGTGTAATAGTAACCAAAAGAGAGTAAGGTTAGCTATACTAATATCACACAGGATAGATTTTAAATCAGAAAGTTATAAGAATATACTTCCCTGTGCTATAAAGTAGAATCTTGTTGTTTATCTATTTTATATATTTTAATTAGTATCTGCAAATCTCAAATTCCCCATTTATCCCTCCACCTCCCTTTCCTGGCTCCCCACTGATAACCATACCTTTATATATATAAGCTGTATTATATATATTATATATTATATATTATATATATATATATAAAATGAAACTATGCTGCACACCAGAAATTAACATAACATTGTAAACTGACTACACTTCAATAAAAAAGTTATGAGACAAAGAAGGACATAATATATTAATAGAAGGTACAATACAGTAAGGAGACATGACAATTATAAACATTTACACACCTAGTGACAGACCATCAGTATATATGAGGCAAAAACTGACAGAATTGAAGAGAGAAGCAGACCTACAATAAATGCTGGGGACTTCAATATTTTACTCTCAGTAATGGATGGAACAACTGGAAGTAAGAAAACAAAGGATTTAATACAATAAACCGACTTGATCTAACATACACATACAGAACAATTCTCTACGACAACAGCATACACATTCTTCTCAAGTGCCCAGGGGACATATTCCAGGATAAACCATATGCTAGGCCACAGATTAATCCTCAGCAAGTTTTAAAAGTTGGATATCATACATACTATCTTCTCTGACCACCACGGGCAGAAGTTAGAAAGCAATAAAAGAAATAAAACTGGAAAATTCACAAACTTGTGGGAATTAAGCAACACACTCATAAACAATAGATCAAACAAGAGATCACAAAAGAAGTTAGAAAATACTTAAGATGAATGAAAACAAAAACACAGACTACCGAAACTTATGAGACACAGCGAAAGCAATGCTAAGGGGGAAATTTATACCTAACTTTACAAAATAAGGAACTAGAAAAAGAAAAACAAACTACACTCAAAGTTATCAGAAGGAAAGAATAACAATGATTAGAGCAGAGATAAAGGAAGTAGAGAACAGGTAACAATAGAGAATATTAATTAAATCAAACGTTAGTTCTTTGGCAAGATCAACGAAACTGACAAACCTTTAGCTATATGGAGAAAGGAAAAAGTGAAAGGTTTAAATGACTAAAATCAGAAACTAAGATGGGGACATTACTACTGATTCTACAGACATAAAAAGCATTATAAGAGAGTACTATGAACAATTGTATGCCAACAAATTGGATAACTTAAATAAAAAGGATACATTCTTAGAAACCCAAAACTTAAGTCATGAAGAAACAAAAAATCAAAATAGACCTGTAACTAGTAAGAAAATTGAATCAGTAATTTTAAATTTCCCAGGAAAGAGAAGCCCTAGACCTCATGCCTTCCCTGGTGAATTCCCCCGAACATTTAAAGAACAACCAACACCAATACTTCTTAAACTTTTCCAAAAAAAGGAAGAGGACAGAACATTTTAAAACTCATTCCGTGAGTCTAGCCCTACCCTGATACCTAAGCAGACAAAGCATAAACTATAAGAAAACTATAGATCAATATCCCGTATGAACATTTATGCAAAAATCCTCAACAACATAATATTAAACCAAACTCAGCAGCATTTTAAGAGGAATTATACTCTGACCAAGTGGGATTTATTCCTGAACTATTTCAACATATGAAAATCACTCAATGTAATATACCACAGTAACAGAATGAAGGAAAAATCCCACGAGGTCATTTTAGTTCATGAAGAAAAGGCATTTGACAAAATCCAACACTCTTTCATGATAAAAACCTTGAGTAAACTAGGATAGAAAGAAACCACCTCAACCTAATAAAAGCCATCTATGAAAAACCCATAGCAAACATCATTTAAATGGTGAAAGATTGAAAGCTTTTTTCCCAAGATTAAGAGCAAGATAAGGATGCTTGCTTTCACCACTTTTATTTAACAAAGTACTGGAAATTTTGTTTTGTTTGTTTGGATAAGTTTTTGACTATTAATTCATTTTGTCTATCACTATGCATTTTACTTCTATAGTGATGATCAGAGTGCATGATAATTATTGATTTCCAACTTTTACCTTAGAGTGTGAGCAATCTTAGTTTTATAACTTCTGGTGTTAATACAGCTTACTCTGTGCTGGGCCCTGTGCAAGGTTCCTTACAGATATCTCATTTTAATTCATCAGGCAGATATTGTTTCCATTTTACATGGTAGGATGGAGAGTTTATTTACATAACAATTTGACATAGCTTTTATGTGGCAGAGCTACCTCTTAACCATGGTCCACCTGAGTCTAACGCTTCCTGTGCCCCTTCCTATTTTAATGATAGGTAGATAGATAGATAGATAGATAGATAGATAGATTTTTTTTCATGCTCACATGTTTCTTGGCATTGAAAATTATTAAATGTCTCATCACCAGATGAATGAATAAAGAAGCAAATAAATGAACAAGACAAAATGGGGTTAATAATTTGCCAATACTGAACTGATGAATTCTTCTTTCCTTCTTAAAGTCTTGTTCTCTTTTAACCTTTCACTTTCAAGGCCAAACCTCATGACTCATTGTCTGAGAGAGAGGAGGTGGGGATTGTCACCAACAAAGAAGCCATTGAACAACTTTGAGTCTCAGAGCTGATTTTCTCCACATTTTTAGCAAGAAACTTCAGAGAAAGTCTGGAAGCGAAGTTGCATACTATTATAAATGAGACTATTATTGTTTTCGCCTCTGAATCAATTAGAATGCATAAGTTGGGTTAAAGAAGGTTAAATTTTGTGATTCTTGTTGACTCTAGCAATGGACGAAACCCTACATTTTGAGGTTTTGTTTATCTATTTGTTTTGCCCCCAGCCCTTCACACCCCAACAGTGGCAATTACTTTACACTAACCCATTCACGTACCTCATCTTAAGATGTTTATAAATGGAATGTTTTAATTTTAAAATAAATGACCTAGAATTAAGGATAAAATTTTATCTGGAAAAAAGAGGATAAACAATCCCACAAAAGGACAAAGCTTTAACCTCATTGGAATTGAGAAATGAATTAAACATCCCTGTATTCTGGAATATGGGTGCCCATTTACAGAAACTTTTACCTTTATTATTATTAAAAATATTGGATATAATTATTTTAACATGCAGGAAAGAGCTTTCTGTTGATTGTTTGTTTGTTTGTAATCCCTTCCTTTGAGTTAGTGCCCTTTCCATTCCACATGGTTAGGATTGGGCTCCAATCACTGGACCCTGCTACCCCTTCTTCCCATCACAAGTGAGGGTGCTTGACTCAAAGCCAGGCCATGGAAGTTATTCTCCCAGAACCTGAGCTCTTCAGCACAGACTGAGAGAAAGTGGGCAGTTGCAGCTGAGTTTTCCACGGTAACAATGTAGAAATTCAATCCCTAGATTCTCCTCCTACAGGAATTTCATAGAGCTGCCCTCATTTCTGTCTCAGTGTTCAGATCTTCCTTAAATTATGTGTAACTCTGCACTGTAGATTCTTTATTTGTACCTCCAGATTTAATCTCTGTCCTCTTCTTTTCGCTCTTTGCCACAGAGGCTGATACCCATGGACTGCCCCTCACCAGGGCTCCAAAAACTCTGACCTCTCAAAGCCAATAGGAAGGACCAGTAGAAAATAGAAAGGCAGGAGGGGAAAAAGAATTGGGATTTTATTCCCTTTGTGCCACCCCCTCCCTTACCATGGTTCTGTCTCAGGCTGATTTATTCTGTGGACACAGCTCCTACAATCTTCTCAATGGCTATAGCTTCTGCCCACTTCAGTAATAATTGCCACTTTAGGAGCAGTGATGCCTTCCTGCTGTTCCTAGTTCCCATGTGGCTGCTTCACCATCCTTGTGGGTCTCCTTAACTCTGCCCATATTTCTGCATGCCATATCTTTCACTAAAATATCTTCAGTGAAATCTGCTGAGTATGCCACCTTTTTCTTGCCAGGATCTTGACTGATAAAACTTGCTAATATATGTCTAATACGTTCCTTTGTCAGAGTTGGCATCTGTTTCCCACACCAAAGGACCCACAGATCCATCGACCTATCTTTTTGTCTATCTACATTAATCAAAATTGTTTAGTTTGCATTAATGTGTATATGTGACAAGTATTAGCCAACTTTCTATGTATAATTCAATGTGTTCTCTAAGAATTATTCAGCAACACTTATCTTTAGAAAAGTTTCTTAACCTACATCTGCTTTTTGGTAACAATCTTTGTGAAACATCAACTATAAACCTAATAGACATTCTCCTGTTCAGATTAAAAAAAAAAAAAACACGGTTTTGTCGTTGATGTCTCGTTTCACTTCCATCTTATACCCAATCTGTCAACACTTCCCATTTTCTCGACATTCTGAATCTGATCTCTCCACTCTACTTTGCCTCCTTATAATTTAGACTCAGACTCTACAGCCAGGGTGAGTCGTTTACAACAGAAGCCAGGCCCGGTCATCCGTCTAATCCCAATCCTCTCAGGGAACGACTCTCCCAGTAAAAGCTACAGTCGTGACAGTGGCCTCCTAAGCCCTGTTACCGCTCTGATCCCATTGCCTACCACCCCTCCCCCCCAAACTCTGCTCCAGCCACACAGACCTCCTGACTCTTCTTCAAACCTCCAGGCTCACTTCTATCTCAGGACTGGCAGATGCTGTTCCATCTACCTTCAGTGTTTTTCTCACACGTCAAACAGCTGTTTGCTGGAGGTGATCTTCTTAGTAAACCTTTCCTGATCATTTTGCATGAAAGGCACCCCTTCCTATTTCTCTCGATCTCTTATGTGCATTATATGCACATCTCTTATGTGCATCCCTGACCCGCCCTTCTTTCTTCCAGATCCAGCCTCCTAGAGGAACCATGTCTTCTGCACCTTTGGGTGCCAGCTGTTGTGCCAGGCACGCGCTGCTGCAGAGGAGGAGATGACGTTAAATTCCCCATGAATGTTCGGAGGAGAAATACCAGAGCTGCCGGCTGAAAACTATCCAAACAAAAGAAATATCCCCAGGATGGACTTCCTCTTTCTCTTCTTGTTCTACCTGACTTCGGTGCTGATTGGTGGTGTTCTGATCTGCATCTGCTCAAAAACACATTGCTTGAAAGGCCTGGTCGGAAGAGGAACACAGGTATTTTCCTATATAATCCCAGAATGCCTTCAGAGAGCCATGCTAAAATTGTTTCATTACCTCTTCCATACACGAAACCACACCTTCATTATCCTGCACCTCATCTTGCAAGGGATGATTTATACTCAATACACTTGGGAAATACTTGGCTACTGTCGAGAGCTCGAGTTCTTCCTGTATTACCTCCTTCTGCCTTATCTGCTGCTGATTATAAACCTGATTTTTTTCACCCTGAGTTGTGTGACTAACCCTGGTACCAATAACAAAAGCAAACGAATTACTGCTGCTTCAAGTTTATGAATTCGATGAAGTGATGTTCCCCAAGAACATGAGATGCTCTACTTGTGATTTAAGGAAACCAGCACGATCCAAGCACTGCAGTGTGTGTAACCGGTGTGTGCACCGCTTTGACCATCACTGTGTGTGGGTGAACAACTGCATCGGGGCCTGGAACACCAGTACCTGTTCCTGACCTTCCCAAGAATTGTCTTTCTGCTGGGCTTTGTCGTGGTACTGACCTTCCTCCTGGGGGCTACCTGTGTTTTGCTCTGTACCTGGCCGCCACCAACCAAACCACTAACGAGTGGTACAAAGGTGACCGGGCCTGGTGCCAGCATTGCCCCTACATGGCCCAGCCACCATCTGCAGAGCCCCAGGTTTACCAGAACATACACTCCCATGGGCTTTGGAGCAACCTTCGAGAGATCTTTCTATCTGCTGCACATTATGAGAGAAAGAAGAAATAACAATGGAAGAGTGTAACTGCCTTTTAAATATAGTATACATTTATTTATACATGTGGATACTTAAAAAAAATCTGCTCTTAACATCAAGTAACATGCTCAATATTTTACTTCTTTATTTATTGATTATCTGTCTTCCCGACTAGAATGTAAGCCCATAGGCTTTATTCACTGCTGTGTCTCCAGCGTTTAGAACAATGACTGGCACCTAGTCTTATTCAATAAATTGTTTTGAAAAAATGATATAATAGACTCATTTTCTTCCTTCAGCGTAAGAAATTTCCAACAAAAGATAACTAGTCTTGTATTAGTAACTACAAAATTATTGAAATTTTTATTTTTAATACAACTGACTAAAGGCTTAAGGAGATCCTTTTACCAGGTAGAAAAAGAAAATCACAGACTATTTCTCTATCTTCATCTTTATTTTCTTTGGAAACACCGTATTATAGAACTAGGGTCAATTCATGCCAAATCATATAATAGCAATAAAATTATTGAGTCAATTTTATAATTGAATATGATTCAGATGACAATGCAAAGGAGATTGACTCCAAATCTTAGATTTAACAATATGATTTTTCTAGAAAAAAGGAGAAGAGATGTTAGTATATCATTACATAAACATTAAATTGAATTTGGGTAAGGAAAGTGCTATTTATGAGTAATAGCTTAAAAAATGTTTAACTTTTCTGTAGAAATAGAAGTGGCAGTTTATTATGGCATGTATTAGAAGTAGATGGAATTAACAGTAGATTTTATTGGGGTCTTTAAATATGTAATAAATGAATGAAAGGTCCTTATTCACCAGCAGCCTTGGAGATAGTTAAACGGTACAAATCAGGTAACTCATCCTGGGCTATTGCTTGACTAAACTTCTCAGGAATAGTGAGGCTTGGAAATAAGGCACAGTAATCGTCCCAAGGGTGGTCCAACGAGTAAGAAACTCACAGAATCGTGGAATACCGGAGCCTGAAGTGGCTTTAGGAGACTCAAGTACTGGCCCTAGAGGTCAGTTGAAATAATTGGTACTATGGATCACCAATTAATGAAAAACACTTTTTATCTCTATGGGGTGGGTTGACTTTGGATGTGCTAACACAAATTGGGAGTGTTGGAAAGCAGTGCCTGGAAAACGGGTCGATGAGCCATCAGAAGCCCACGTGGGTGAAGACTGAAAAGCTCCTTAAGGAAACTCATACTAAGGACAGAAGCTCTGTAAGCACTAAAACACTGTAAGCACTAAAACAGCCCCAAGGTAAAAAAGGACGTAGTGATTCTCAGGCAGTGTTAGTGCCTGTAGATCAGCTTCACCCCTACCTGCCCTTATAGACGTCAGTGTATCCCAGGCAGAGAGAGACTGAAAGAACTGCTTCACTAGCATGCACCCAACATAAGGGAAATGGATTGCTGGGATGCTTATATCAAAGCATAATGCTAACGGCGGGAGGATGACCCTCTCTAATCTACACTGACTCACATATACTCATATGTACGCTAGCCACACGCACGGCACCAGCAAGAGAGCTATGCCCTCTGAGAGAAAGTAGAGACCACAAGGTCCAATCAGTGATGCCCTGTCTGCCACGCACAGGCAGCTCGCCGCAAGGTCTTCCATGCCCCACGCTCCATGGATTTACTGAGGGTGAACTAATCGTGTGCACGAAGGCAACACCCTTGGGGACTCTCAGAAATTTGTGATTGAGAGAGAGGTGGATAAGAGCAATGAACATCTGAGTATTTCTGAAGATAACCTCAGAGTTACTCACTAGCTACTAAATAACGTGGAAGTTTGTGCTACCTGAGGAGTGGCTTTTCCTCCTCTCAAAATCAGGCCTATCAAGAAAGTGATTCTCTATGTGAAGGTCTGCAAAGATTTATTACTATAGTTATCATTGAAACATATGTATCTTCTATCAAATGTATAGAACTATAGGTTTGTAAGAAAAATCTGGGATGACAGAATAGCATAGCAATTCTGCCCTTCAATTATTTTACTTAATTAGGAAGAGAGTAATAACTCTCCTTCAAATGCATGTGAATGAATTTTAAACCAAATAAGTAAAATCAAGTCAGTTCTGGTTTCTTTGTACTGATAGGAGACAGTCGCTAAATGGTGAAGTTGACTTTGGTGATTTTTTTACTTCTTAGCTTCCATTTCTCATACCTAACAGCCTTCCAATTTCATTTTGAGAATGACCTCTCTGATTGTGAGCTATCTGTCTTGGTAGCACACCACATTAAGCTTCTCTGTCCACCCCTGAGAAATGTGAAATAAGGCAGAGGCTTTTAAGAAACAAATCTCTTCCTACTGTTCCAATACAGCCAAGGGAAGAACACAGGAACTGAGCTCTTCCTCTCCTGCAATTTTGAATCCTAAGTAGAGCACCATAAGGACAGGGAAAAAAATACATATGATTTTGCTCACATATTCCAGCAATGGCACATGAATGAGAGTTTTAAGCTCTTCTTGACTCAAAATACCGTGGATATACTTGGTTTGTGTCCTCTTCAAGGTGATTTCTTCAGCTTTCTCATCAATCTTATGGATATTCTTTTTGCTGAATTTAGTTTCTGTGATTGTACCCAACTATCTTGATACAGACATTGGGTAGTGTCAGAGGTGGGTGGTGACAGACTGGGGTGCGAATGTAAACTACTGTGGTTTGTATGTTTGTGTCCCCCCAAATTCATATGTTGAAATCCTACTCCCAAGGTAATGAAGTGGCCTTTGGGAGGTATCTAGGCCTCATAAATCTGATTTGTGCCTTTTAAAAGAGGGCAGAGGATGCTCCTGAGTCTCTACCATCTCACATAGCTCCCTAAACTTTCTACCATGAGAGGACACAGCAAGAAGCCAGCAGTCTACAATCTGGAAGAGGGCTTCCACCAGAGCCCCACTGTGCTTGAACCCTGATCTTGGACTCCCAGTGATCTTTCTCCAACAGTGAGAAAGAAATATCTATTGTTTATAAACTACCAAGTCTGTGATACAGTCATCTCTTGAGGTCCATGGATAATTGGTTCCAGGACATCCCCTTCCAACATGGACACAAAAATCTATGGATGCTCAAGTCCCTTATATAAAATGGCCCTCCATATGCAGGGTTCCACATCCTCTGACTCAACCATCTGCAAACCAAATTATATGTGGTTGGTTGAAGGCACAAATGGAGAACCTGTGGGTCCAGGTATTTTATTATAGCAGACTGAACAGACTAAGACATAGACCATCAAAGAGATATGAGGTACTTGAAATTGTACAAGTTGCCAAGATGGAACTAAAAACAACAAAACTCCATTCATATCCTTGTAATGGAATCTAGAAACTCAGTACCAAGTGAAATGTCCAAACAGCTAATTAAGCGCTCACCTGTGGCCACTTAGAACCAGCTGCCCACTGAGAGTGAGCCTCTGGATTACTAGGTAACTGTGTTGCTATGAAACAATATAAACAGCATGAGGAGTTTCTGTTTTACTGTTTTCACAGCATTTATTTGAAATGTTCTTTTCTGCTGTTAAAATTGCTATTTTTGGCCTTTCCCCACTAGAATATAAACTCCATGAAGACAGAGACTTAGTCCATTTTAGTTTTTAGTTTTTAGTTCAGCACTCTGATCTCTAGCATTCCTGGGATATGGGAGGTATTAAAGAAGATATGTGGAGGGAATACATTAATTCTAGACCAACGAATTACGTCTACTACTGAAGATACGCTCATTATTAAGCATCCTTTACCCCAGCACGTTTCAGAGATGATGCATCTAACAGCCCCCTTGCAAGGACAGCATGAAGGCATTCACTAATAAAATAAGTTTGCTAGAACATGAAAGGCTAGGAACGCCAAACACTTTCAAATCTCCAGTGAGAGTAGAAAAAACAGACAATGACGCTGCTACTACCAGCCACCTGGTGTAATGGTCAGTGCACCACAGACCGTGCTGGGGCCTGCAGGACACACAAAACCACCAAGCTGCCCTGGTGAAGTCACAGCAATAACATGCAACATTTTTTCAATGAATGTGATGTTGAATACAAATGAAATGAAATGTCAAGTTTCTATGATGCTATAGCATCTAAAATTTGACAAAATAGTAAGGACATCAAAAATCATAAAAATCACTAAGCATAAGTCATAAGTAGAGACAACATTGATGAGTTTTAGCTTGTGAAATATTACTTTAAAATGATATCCTAACATGATTGAAAATATAGTACCTTCAAGAATATTTGGGCAGAATTATTTACAAATCACACTAGTAAAATCTTCCAAAAATAATTATGTTCTAGTTAATTTATTTTTAAAATTCATATAATCAATAGAAGTATCTTATACTATGATACAGATATGCTGTTTTAAGTTTTTACAAATAATTGTATTTTTGAAAAAAAAAGGTTCTGAAAAGAACTATAAATCCAGCAATATAATAAAATAAACTTGTCAGTTAATAAGTATTCAGAAAATTAAGTGCTTTTCATTTTTAATTCTTTGGTGTCCCTTTTCTCTGGTAAAAGTTTCCAATATGTGTTTTGATAATACGGTTGGCTAGCACCAGACCTCCTCGCAACAGGCGGGAGCATCCAGTAGACCCCTGACCTATAGAATAAGCTATTCTGGGAGGAAGGACCAGGTCTAGGCCCTAGAATCCCTTCTAATAAAAACTTTAAATCAAGAAGTGTTGTATTCTTTGTTGGGTAATAGGAATCTGTACCACTACTAAGACTTGAAAGATGCAGGGCTGTCGAGTCACAGAATATCCCATTTTCCCTCTCTAGTTTGTCCAGTGCAGAAAGAAGAATGGGTCTTAGCAAACAGCAGCAGTCACTGTAAGCTTAACCGGGTGTGGTGATGCCAGTCCCAGCTGCTGTTTCAGTGGTGCTCTTCCTGCCAGAGGAAACCACTGTAGTCCCGGCACACAGCATGCAACTGTCAGCCTCGTGAATATTTTCTTCCCTCGGTCCGATTTAAAGAAGTCCTCGTACCTCCAAAGCAGCTGTTGTACTTTGTGACCGTATATATCCCTGTGTCCTGACATAATCTTCATTACACAGAAGCGTTTTCAGCACTCACTTGTATCATGAACTAAGAAAAACACTAATCAGAGATACATTATCTTAGTATACCTGGAACATTAGATGCATATGCAGTTTACTTGACAGCCATCCATCCTAAAATCTTTCTAAGGAACTAATTTGAATCCTTTAGCAACGAACACATTTAACATGTTTTATCTGCTTTTAGCTAAACTGATTTTCTGGATGTCAGAGAGCTGACTGAGGCCTCTCTGGATAAAATTATCTATTGTTATTCCAACTGCCAACTCATCCAAGTCTTTGCCTTGGTATCTATTTATTTATTTATTTTTCAATAAGACAGAATGTGTGACCAGCAATTGTTTCACGCTTCTAATTAGATTCAATACAAAAGTAGGAAGAGCTGACTCAGAGATTTATCTTGTGAGGCTGATTTATGCTTTCATGAAATCATAGTGTGCTGGATGAAGGCTGGTGTCCCAGCGCAACAGGAATTATAGTGGTATTTGTCTTTTCAAGTGGCATCATTTAACCAAGGAAAAAGGAAGGCAGCCTTTCAAAGCATCGTGGCTGCCAGTAACCCCAAGCGCACTTTTGAGGGGTAGCTTCCTGCTGAGTATTTGCTGATAAACTTGGAACAGATATACTGCATACATCAGTTCTAATTTAGCTGCTTCAGAGAACATTTTTAAAATAATTCCGTTCAGAAAGGAAGAGATCAAAGAAGATGTAGAGGGTGGAGTGTATAAGAGAGTAAAAGGGGAGAAGTTCCAGAGGACTAGTAGATCTTTTTTCTCTGTCAAGACATTCTTGGTTTTTTCATTTCACCATTCTATTGCATCACCAAAATCACAGTCTTTAGACAGCAGTGAGAACTAGTGGTTAGCAATATAACAAGAAACTCTCAAAATTGAAATTTCCCAAACCCTGTGTTTGTATGAACAGAAAGCTATTAATAACAAATACTGATTGCCCCATGAAATTTTCAACATTAAGTACCAGTAATTTGTGAGGTCAGGAGTTGCAAATACTTAGCAGAAAATAAGTCACTCCTGTCACCCGTGTCTTTGGCTATTACTGGTGGATCATGATATTGTGCTTCACTTGACCCCAATGAGTCCTCAAACTTTTTTTTCTTTTTAAACAGCATACTAGGAAGACTACAACCTGGTCATAGGAATCAAACAATATAATGCCTACTTGCCCTTTCTTTTCCAGTGATAGACTGAATGCAGAGTGAAAGGATCTCCTTTTCCCTACACTCTTGTCCTCGCATCATCTCCATAAGCTTGTCATTAATTCATAGGACAAATGATGAGGTATATATGAAAAGGAAAGAGGATTTTTCACAAAGCTCATTTGAACATTCTTATAATATTGAGTTAATTTCTGCTTTTGAAATCAAGCTACTTTATGGTAAATACTCCCACTTTTACCACAGTACATCACTCCTACATTAAAGGAAATAAATTGTTTCCATTTCTCACCTCTCATTCATTAAAAACAAAAACAAACAAAAAAAGTTTTATATGCTTTGAGCTTCTCATAACAATCCCAAAAGAACTAGGTCATTTCAAATCATAATGTATATTTATTTATGTAACTTTCTCTAGAGCTGCCTTCCATTGCAAAAGCCGGCCTTCACCATGGTATCTCATTTCTGTCATTTCTTCAATGATAGATATCTCTAAATTCTAAATTATTCTATCCATTCCCTTTGTATTTAATCAAGTTTAGACTTCGGATAACTAGGGATTCCAGAGACAAAAAAATCCTGGAAAGAGATGAGAAATAACAACAGTTGAGTTTTTTCCTTCCAGTCAAATATATTCCAGTAAATAGAAATCCTGTGCAAAATGTAAAAAATAATTTTATTGAACATATTATGCACATTATACATACCAACCTGCCTGCCTTATTAAAGGAAACCACTGTTTCTAATTTTTTTGTTGACTGGAGAACATGTTTAATAAATTACAGGTCATCAGAAGAGACTACAGTTGAATCTGCTAGCAGCCTTTAAAGCCACTTCCCAAAGGAACAAAATTCAGCAATATTAAATTATTTCTTACATTTCCTATTTTTCTACTGTAGAATATTCTCTGCCAAATTGGCTCTGTCGGAAAATTTTCTCCTATACCCAGAAGGCCTTACAATAGATATGTAATCATGTTTAGGATTTTTTGACTAATAGAAAAATCTGTAATTTAAAAACTATTATAGTAAAAGAAACTTGATATCAGTTTACCAAATGTATTTAAGCCAGGTGCTTAATATATATTTTAATCCTTTTAATAAATGATCAATACAAAGGAAAATGAAATTTATTTGTATTTTTGGGGAATATTTGATCCATGTCATGGCACATATTTCTTTGTTATATATAGATTTCTAAATAATTGGAATTTTGCAAACATAAGCCATCTTAAAGAATATATAAGATAGTATTGATATAAACTCTGATAACAAAATATGGTTAAAAGCAACTGTTTATCCTGTTTCTTACTTTGGTGTCTTTTTATTAAATATCAGCAGCGTTCATTGATTCATTTACAGTAATACTCTAATTATAAAGCTTTTTCTTTTTCCCAGAAAATAATAAAGATATAGGATTATTTCTACCTGTGGAACTTGATCAACATTTAAATGTTGTAGACTTAGTCGTCTCTGAAAGATAATGACACTTAACTGACATATTTTTTTCTAGTACATAGTTTTTATTCCCATGACCTGTGAGGTCACTCAAAGATTTTAATTCTACAGTTGTTTTTGTTGAAATTGAATGATTTCTTCACATAAAGTATTATAACAATACAATCTTTTTCCTTTCATTTTTCTACTTTCCCTTTCTCTTTCTTTTCTTTTCCTCTGTACTCATCTCTTGCCCCCTAATTAAGCAAAAGGCAAAAACAATTATCCTTATGGAATGCATACATAGCCCAACATTGTGCTTTTATATGCTACCTCATTTAATCTTCTCAATCATCCTATTATAGAGACAAAGTTCAGAGTCTATTTAATTATCCTAAATCCCACGAAGTAGCAGACACAGAATTAAAACCCTTTCTACTTCAAGGAAGGAGTTGGTTTGGAGCAGTGCAATCACTAACTGGTTCCCAGGTATATAGAGGCCTTTGCAGACTTCAGCATAAACTCGTAAACATAGTCAGATTGGTAATTAGGAATGCTTATGTTCCAAAAGTTCATTTGTCTAGCCAACAGTTTAGAACTTAGAAATAAAATAAGGTTATGGATGCCATGCCAAAAATAAATACCAAGTAGGTCAGACTTTTAAATTTACAGTGTAACAGAAGAATGGGATTAGCAATCTCTTTCATGCACATCTCAAAGGCATCATTCCATTCTCCAAAATGGCATATCTACATGACTTATCCACTATTTTTCTTCAGTAGAAAAGTGCTTTTTGCATTTAAAAAATTATTTTCCTTGTTTAATTTTAGGCTGCAGTTAAATGTGTTCCTGCCACTGAATAAGAAGCACATATACTAATATGAAATAATTTTTTTAAATATTTGGATATGTTAAAAAAAATTTGTCCATGATAGGTGGAGTGGAAACGCCTAGTTTTTACATTTTATTATAATCGAGGTTAATCTTGTACTCGGCTTTGTTTCTCCCACTCTTTCTGAAGCTTGAAATCTTTCTTAGTCACCGCTGCACATTAAGAACACTGCTCTTTGTCTGCACTCCCACAATGCATTCTTGCTTTCTCTCCTCCTTCCCAAAACACTCACAAGACAACTGTTTCCTTGTAGTATGTGTATTGCTTCTAAGCCAAATTTAGTTGAATTTTATAAATGCCAACAAAACGTGGAAGGGCTGGCAGTCTAAACGCAATGGCCATGTTCTTCATTTTGTACAGTGAGACTTCTAGAACCTCATACACAGAAATTTTTTTTTCTTTTGAAATATTGTATGAAATAGATGCAAAGAGCTGTCCCCTGGAAGTCACATATGGATTAGATTTTCATTCCCTCAACTTACAGTTGAGTGACTTTATTCTTTACCCTCTTTTGTAAAATTGGGAAAATACTAAATATTTTCCAGGATGGTAGTAATGATTACATGAAAATATGTTTAAGGTATATAAATATTGTCTGTGACAATAAGCGAGAGCTCCATTTTCAATTTTCCATTTAACTTCCTTTCCTAATTGGCACTATATTTCTACATCTATCCTCCTAGCCATTTACATAGAATTATATATCATGACTCTGCAGTAGCCAATATAAATCAGGAGCCAAATTATAAAATCTTTCATAGAAATCTGTGTACATGTATGTTTGGGTCATTTGTATATCAGCAGATTTAGTGTGTAAATGGAAGTGAAGGGAGTTAGGAGGATTTTTTTTTTAATTCATGTATGAAGTGATTTCTTATGGGATGATAAGATAATTGAAACATGCCTCAGAATGTGGATGTTTCATCCTTGGCTGATGCAGCACTTGGTACCACTTGTTAATGTCCTTGTGTTTCTATGTCTGTTACTGTCCTTTGCTGAGGCTGGCTTTCTTCAGAAATGTCGAAAAGAAAATCTTTCCAACTTTCTCTTCCCAATTCCAAATCTCTTTTTATTTATTTTATTCTTGTTCACTGATGCCAATGTTCCAGGAAAGTATTTGGACAAATTTATCTTCATAGCTTTGCCCTGATACATAACATACAAATAATATTTTTTTCACATTCTTGGGAGATGGGATTAGAAAACTCTTTCTGTAGACTATCATGCTGAAAATAGGCATGCTTAAATTTCTGTGATGTTTTCCCAAAAAAAATTCACTGTTTGCAACACATAAAACATGAAGTGTTTACAAATTGCCAGGGGAATGCGCTCTGCCTAAAATAAAGAAGCCAAAATTAGTATAGTATATGGAAGAAAACTACTTCTGATTTTATCAAATGTTTAAAATTATACTATCAGGTCATCTAAGCCAAAAAACTGAAGTCAGTCTCAACTGCTCTCTTTTCCTTGCCCTCAAAGTACAATTGTTAGACAAGCACTGTTTTTACTTTGAAATTTACTCATTCTACAAATGTGTATTGTGCCCAATCCTGTCCTAAATACTGGAGAAATAACCATGAATAAATAGACAAAAATTGATGTCATTGTAAAGCTTACATTCTGCATTGGTGCACACTGGTGGAGAGTTAGAGGTGGGAGAGGATGTGAGACAATCAAATAAGTAAGTAAAATATACAATATGTCAGAAATGCTTGGAGAAAAAATTAATCTTGGGGAAAGAGCAGAGGGAGAGCCAGAAGGAAGAGCAGTGGCTCACCGCTCAAGGAGCCAGATGGGGATTAGAATCTAGGGATGAAGAATGACCTGGGAGTCCCTGGGGTTCTTGTGATGACTGATGCAAATGGGGATAAAGGGCCTAATGAGATTTTTACTGATGGTGTCAACAGAGATAATGGTGATGACGTTGGCAGTGAAAGGAGGGGGGCTGCGGGGGGGGGGTTTCCTGCCAGGAGAAAAATCTAAAGCCTCTTATTCATTCTTGCCAACAATGATGAGGGGGTCAGGGAAAGGCATTGATGAGAGCCTGTAGAATTCCTCGACTCTTTCTGGACTCCTGCCAATCAAATTTCTTCTTCAAAACTCTCCCCTCCCCTCCTCTCCCCTTAGCCCTCTTCCCATTCAGGCCCGTAACAGCTCTGCCAGGGCTTTAGTCTTGCTTCTTGGAGTTCATTTTTCACACAATCAGAGAAAACTACCCAAACAACAAATCTAGCCATGTCACTCTTACTCCAGACCTTTTTTGGTAAAAAACCATGAGCATGTGACCTATCCCCTTGTTCCTGACTCATTCTTTATGTTCAAATAACACAAAGCTGCTCTTAGTTACTGGCCCAGAGCATCCTACATGATTTTTTCTTGCTACTCCCCCGATGTGAAATACCCTTTCTCCTTTCTCAACCAGACTAAACACAGCTTTGGCATCTACACCTCCAACTCGTTTTTCAAGAAGCTGAGTTAAAGTGCTGTGTCTCAGAACTACCACTCTGCCCCAAGCCCGCCTAACTCTGGAGAACCAGAGTTAGAGAAGAGGGTTCTGACATGGGATGACTCAGTGTAGAGAATCAGGGCCAGTTTCTGGGGGCTGCCAAGTGTTTTAGGAGACAGTACAAAAACGGAAAAGAGCCAGTGCTGAGACCATCCTTAGCATCTGAGGAAAAGTCAGAGCACGTCCACGCTGAGGGGCCCCATTAGCTCCTCACCGTGGGGCCATGGACAACTTCATGTACATCAGCCTTTGCCCAAAACAGGAGGACTTCCTGCTCTTGAGACCACGTGACTGAATTGGCCTGTGTAACTACCTTCATTGCACTGCCATCCATCTCACCACCCCCAGATCTTCCCAGAAAATCGTAAGCCTTACTTACTTTAGCAAATAGGCAGGAAGAATCTTTGGCATCCAGAATAAAAGAGGCAATGTGGAAAGGAAGAGTCCACTGCCAGACTGAAGATATCTTCGCATCTATTATGTTTATACTACCAGCTTAATTCACAGTTTGGGGATGGTCTGATGGACCTTCTAAGAATCACCTATATGTGGAGATATTGTACTGACTCTAGGAGTGACAATATCTCAGCATTAGAATTTTAGTTAAGAACAGAGTCTTATTTTCAATTTTAATACTGCCTCTTAAATTACATTACACTGAATTTCACATATATTCAAAGGTAAAGAATATTGTGTAATATATCCACAACACTAACTTCTGAGTATCTCAAAACACCCAGCCAGCATTCAAATTTCCTCAATTGTCCTTTAACATTTTTTGAATTATGACTGAATTTTCATTTTATTTACCAGTCATCAAAATAATAAATTAGCTCACTAGAATCCTCTAAAAGTGAGCAACAAGGGTTTTGTTTGTTTGTTTTGGCAGGGGAAGTGGGATGGGGAAGTAGGAAATGGTTATGAGTTCATAGACTTATATATTGTTTGCAGTGCCTCAGTCCACTGTAGTTATTTGTTGTTGTTCAAGTTGTTCCATCACTGAGCAGTAAGCACATCTTCAGAATGGCTCTCAAGTCCTCTTGTCATGCCTTCAACAGTCTGACAGTCTGTCTGTGTGCTTTCTGGTGTGACAGGACGTTCCAGGTTAACTCATATACTTCCTGCCTCATTCCAATGGAGTCAGCCACTTCTCCAAAAAGCCCTGGTCCCTTTTAGGAAGAAATTATACTCAGAGGCATGCTATTCTTCCTAAAGATATACACTGCTAAGCTCTTGGTAACCTTTAATAAAATTTTCTTTACTCCTTGATTAAAATCACCCTGAATCCAAGATTTATATATATCTTGAACTTTGACTCAAAATAGCATAAGGTCAAGCCATAAATATTGTCTAGCCCTAATTCTGCACATTGTTAAAATGAAGCACTATTGTTTTCCTGTTACTGAAAAAACAAAACCAAAAATAAACATAAAAAATTTACTTTTACAATTCTAAATAAAAAATTAAAAATCTAGACTCTTTGTTCTGGTATAAAGAATTTATTTTTTTGACCTATCAGTATCTCCCTCTACAATCTTTGGTAAATCAGGTAACCACATAGCAGGGAGGAATCAGAAAGAATCTTGTACATGGTTTTATAACTTTGGTTTTTAAAGTAGAACTTATTTTTAATTAAATTTTATAGAGAATCTTGATCTATAACCAAACAGAATTAAGGCTACTTTGGTTAAGGAAGCCCAAAACCCCAGTGTCCTGAGGCAGCCCTGACATGCCGCTGCAAAATTTAGAACTCCAAGACCCTGATTTGAATATCATTGATCTAGGGCAGCTTTTGTATTTTGTGGATGAGGAGATTGGGTTATAATAAGTTTAAGTGATTTTTTTCCTGGAGTAAGAGAAATCTGGATTAATGATATCTAGGGCTACATCTTAGATTTTTTTTATTGATAGTCCAGTTTTGGGGTCACTTTTAACTATGTATCTCAAGGCATCCTCTCTAATTTAGAAGTAAATATGCAGAAACTCCCTCATTTGAGAGCTTTTTGAGAGGCTACAATCAATAAGTGTGAGAAACACTGAAAAGATATTACACAATATATCAATATCTCTTTGCAGCTTCTCTACATTTATAAAAAATCAAACTGCCCCACTCTTAATGAGCTAAGGCAGTGTACTTCATCACTATTAAAAAATTATCAACCAGATGATGATGGCACCAATAATACACTGAAATTTGGATGTACGCCATATGAGATCTGCTTACACTTGACTTACTAAATGTAAACTGGAATATTCTCAGTCTCTGGTAACAACTCAGTGCAACACATGGGATATTATGACACAAATCATGTAACACAAATTAACATGTTTTGGTTAAGCACTAGGTAAAAGAGCCTACTTGTTTCAAAACCTGATCCCCTTCCTTTTCCATTGTGGTATGTTTTATCCCTCATAGATCACACATTAACAGAAGGAGAAGCTTTTAAACAAAAAACTCAGATTTTTCTATTTTAGACTGAATCTCACAATATCACTTTTTGAACATAATTAGGAAGCTATGTTCTCCTTCTGTTAATTTTTTTACTGTTCTCTTTCTCTTTTACATGGTCCCACAAATTATAAACACTTAACTTATTAAACAGTTTTATGGAAACCAGAACAATACGTGAGGCAGCTCACTTACTTAGAATGACAAGTGTAAGGACAGAACTCATTTTAAAACTACATTATAGAAGTTTCCAAATATTATATCCACAAATATAAAGTATCATTAAAAGTTTCTCCTAGCAATGCTCATCTTATCTAAGTGTACACCAAAAAGTCAAAATTCCCTCCCAGTCATTCTGAGAGTTTGAAATAAGTCTTAATGTGACCTAGGCACCAAATGCTTGTCCCACATAAAATTACAGGAACAAATTTTTACTGGACACCTTGGCAAAGGTCTTTCTTGCCTCTAAATAGCTTTTCTGAAGCTAGAATACAGTTACCTTAATAAGAACTGCCACTTAATAAATTTTCCTCAGGACATGGAGAAGAATTCTGTGGTTTGGCAGAAGGTATGGATTTAGCAGTGGAAAACCCTAATATTTATAAACTTTAAAAATGATTATATCTACTATTTTAAAACACTAACATTAGGGGCACCTTAGAGTATAATCTGCTGTTTAGTTTATAATATCATGGCTGTGGCTATTTTTGGTTTAAGCCCATGATTTACCAAACTATATCCCAAAGCATTTATCTCATCACTACATATTAGATGACAGTTTACTCTATTTCTAATTTGTTTTATGTGTTTATTTCAACTTACCAATAATGAAATTAGCAGTTATTGAATTATTCATATATACTTCAAATTGTGTATGATACAAAATACCCAACAACAACAAAATCTCTTCTGACTTCTGATCCCAGGAAGATGAACATACTTTTCCTATTCCTTCCTAAATATTACTGAAAAAAAAAGTGATATTTTACAAGTAACAAACATGAGGACACTCTGAAAGGTAGAAGAAGGCAGATTAGCTAGAAACGTTTGAACCCAAAGAAAGGGTTATGGTACTTCCCTAAGTTTTCTTTTTACTTCGTATATTTCAGAGACTGCAATCCAAAAACACAAACAGGTACATACAAATAAACAAACAAAAATCTCTAACAAAAGCATGTTCTCTCTCTAGACAAAGAACATCCAGGAAAGCAGAAATTTTTCAGACAATAATCACTTTATTCCAGGAAAATACCAAAGAAAAAATACTCATGTACAACAACAAAGGCCAAATTTGACATCAAAGCAAAGAAAGTTATCAGAGACAAAGAGTGATTTTATATGATGATAAAAGGGTAGTTTCACAAAAGAGATATAGCAATCCTAAATATATATGCATCAATCAAAATACATAAAGCAAAAATTAACAGAACTGGGGAAATAGACAACTACACAATTATATATGGAGATTTCAACTCCCCTCTTAAAAAAGGAAAGAATAACTACAGAGAAAATCATCAAAGGTATAGAGGAACTCAATGGACCATTAAGCAAGAGGATATAACTGCATTGATAGAACAGTTTACTAGACAATAGAATTCACATTCTTTTCAAGTGCCCACAAAACAAATACCAATTTAGACCCTATCTTTGGCCATAACACAAACGTCAGCGATCTTAAAAAATTAAAATCACACAATATCTCTACTAAATACAATGAAATCAAACTAGAAACCAATAACAAAAATATAACAGAATCTGCAAAACACTTGGAAACTAAACAACATACCTTTAAAAAAAATCCATGGTTTAAAGAGGAAAACTCAAAAAAAAAAATTGCATTGAATAAAGATTAAAATACAGCACATAAAAATTTGTGGGGAATAGTTAAAGCAGTCTTGAGAGAGAAATATACATTAGAAAAGCTAAAAAGTCTCAAATCAGTCATCTACACTCCCATCTCAAGATCCTAAAAAAAAAAAGAAAAAAAAAAAAAGCAAGCTAAACTGTAAGCAAGAAAAAGGAAGGAAATAGTAAAGATATGAGCAGAAACCAGTGAAATTGAAAACAGAAAAACAATTGAAAAAAATCAATGCTATAAAAATCTGGTTCTTTAAGAAAACAATAAGATTGACACATCTCCAGCAACGTTACCAAAATAAAAGAGAGAAGACATAACTTTCCAATACTGGGAATGAAGCAGGCAGTATCACTACAGACCCGGCAGCATCAAAAGAATAATCCAAGTATGCTAGACATAACTCTACACACATAAATTTGACAACACAGATGAAATGGGATACTTCCTCAAAACACAGACTACCACAACTTATCAAATATTAAATTCATCATTTTAATAGCTCTGTAACAATTAAAGAAATTAAATTTATGATTATAAACATTCCCAAAAGAAAGATCTCCAGGCCCAGATGGTTACACTGGAGAATTCTCCTGAATATTCAAAGAATTAACATCAATTCCATACAATTTCTTCCAGAAAACAGAGGGAGAAGGAAATACTTTTCAATTCATTTATAAAGTTAATATTACCCTGATACCAAAATCAGACAAAGACAGTACAGAAAATAAAACTACAGATCAACATGTCTCATGAATATGGAAACAAAAGTTCTCAGCAAATTTAATGATTCAATTTATAGAAAGAATTATACAGCATGACCAGGTGGGGTTTATTCCATGAATGATTGTTGATTATTTCAAAAACCTATCACTGTAATTTCTTATATTAACAGGATAAAAAGAAAAACCATATGATCATACCAATTCAAAATAAGCATTTGACAAAATTCAGTACCCACTCATAATAAAATCTCTCAGAAAAATAGAAATAGAGAAAAGTTTCCTCAATTTACAAAAAGAAAATATTAACAAAATACAGCTAACATTGTACTTAATGATAAAAGACTGAATAATGTTTCCCTGTCAGATTGGGAAGTCAAGCATGTTTGCTCTTCTCTCTCTTATTCAACATACTGCTGGAAGTTCCAGCCAGTGCAAAGGCAAAAAAAAAAAAAAAAAAAAAAAAAAAAAGAGGAAAAAGAAAAAAGGAGCCAAAAAGGCAAAGTGAATACCAATCAAAAAGAAAGAAAGAAAACTGAATGAATTTCCACAGAATTATACTGAGTAAAAAAGCTAAACCCAAAAGGTTAAATACTGTGCACTTCCACTTATGTATTATAATTGAAATTACTAAATTACAGAAATGAAGAATAGATTACTGATTACCAGGAGTTAAGAAGGAAGTAGGAGTGGGAGGGAAATGGGGATGGTTATGAAAGGACAACATGACAGATCTTTGTGGTAATGGAAATGTTCTATTGTCGGCTCTGTCAATGCCAATATCCAGACTGTGATATTGAACTAGAGTCTTACGAGATATTACCATGAAGGGAAATGGTAAAGGGGATATGAGATCTCTGTATCATTTCATATATGTAAATCTATAATTATCTCAAAATAAAAGTTGAAATTTAAAAAAACAGAAACAAAAAAGTCTCTTTTCACATTTTAGCTGTCATCTAGTGAGACATAGGAGAGAAACAAAACTTGAAAAAGTAAGAGAAAGAAACCGTGTTGGAAAGTATGCTAAATTCTATTACAAGGAATATTAGTACAGAAAGAACTAGAGAAAGGAGTGTGTCAGCTGTATTATCTGCGTTTTAAAGAGGAGGGAATGGCCTGGAGATTGAGGAGTGAGTGGGCTGGGCACAGGTGAAGATGGCCTTCTTGGAACGGGGAAGAAGAGCAACACTAAGAAATTAAGTAATCAACTGAGTATTAGAAGACTGACTCTTAAAATCACAGTGTTACAGCAAACAGAACAAGCAAATAAACACACAATACAAACCTATCTGCCTTGATCTTATCAACACGACGGAGAATGAGGAAAAGTGATTCCAAAGTTGAAAATTCAAGTCCCCTTGATGGGCGTGACACTCTTTTCTTATACAAAATTGTTGAGAATCTAAATTACTTAATGCTTTAGGATTAGGAACGTTTTCTTTAGATTGAAAACAAGCATGAAGTAACCACTGGGTTCTAACTTATCAATGATTCCTCCTGACATTTATTATTGGAAAATTCTTAGATTTGGTTCCCCCAAAGCAGCCCTGAGATCAAGATTTGTGTGTAAGTCACTTATTGAGGAAGCACTTCCAGGAAAAACATAAGGAAGTGCTGGAAGCAAGATAGGGAAGGGAAAGAACCGAGGGACATTTGCAAATTCACGTAAAATTCTGAATGAAGGGAAGCTTCAGTCTTATTCTGGAGGGGATCTCAGAGTTTATCCAAACCAGAGGCAAGGAAACGGAACTTCTATATCCCCACACACGTCAGTCAACATCTAAGGACCTTGAGGTGAGGGTGGGTGGATATAAACTCCTAGGTACTTCTGCCTCTAACATCACACACGCAGCAGCTTTAGTAGCCCTAAGGAAGCACACAGAACCTGGGCAGGCATGCGAGGAAGTGGTCCCCAGTATCTAAAGGAAATGGAGAGGATCTCTGCCAAAAACTGCACTAGACAATTTATATTCTTAGCACCAATTAATGTTTGAACAACAAAGTCTCAGAATGAGGAACAACCTGTCCGATGTCTCTAAGGAATCACTCCCAAGTCTTTCTGATTCTAAACTCCATGTTCTTTTCATCACCCAGCTACCAGCCTCCCAGGAGAGGAGTAAGAAAGTGGAAAACAGACTGAGGGAGAGCAAACTGAACTAATCTTCCTTTCCAGTTTTCCTACGTCCAGCATTTCCTATTAAAATCTAACTTCTTCAGCCTTATCATTCATTAGTTTATTCAGTGAATAACTATTTGCTATATGCTACCTGTCTTAAATCCAACCACTTCTAGGTCCTGGGAATTGAGGAATAAAACTGGCAAAGTTATACACTCATATTTTTCTAGTGGAGGAAGACAGATAACAAACAAATACATAAGTAAAACATGTATCTTATATATTGATGAATGGATGATCAGGAGAGACTTCAGTGATACAAAGTTAACTGAACAAACTAGAGGATGAGTTTCAGAGTGCGCATAGGCCATATTATGTGCAAAGTTTCTGACGCAAGAACATATTTGGTATGTTGGAGGAACTGCTAACAGAGTGAGCAAGAGGAAAGGGAAGCATGGTAGCAGTTGAGTTCAGAAAGGTAATTAATTGTGATGTGGTTGCAGGGGCTGGAGGTACAGAAGTTGAACAGATAGCACCTCACAAACTGTAGTATAGTCTTTGATTTTCACTCTGACATGGGAAATTTATTTTTTTTTTTAAGCAAAAGAGTGACATGATGTTTTTAAAAGAATGTCTCCTGCTGCTTCATTGAGATTTTGACTGATGGTTGGCAAGGATGGAAACATGAAACCAGTTAAAAGCTAAAGCAAAAATCCAGGCAAAAAATGATAGTACTTTTTAGCAAAGTGGTATCAGTGGAGGCAAAGAGAAATCATAAGCTACTAGTTATTTGTTCTGAGTGTAGAGCCAGCAGGATTTGCAGATGTGGGATGTGAGAGAAAGAGAGGAGGCAGGGATGACCCCAAGGTCTCCCTCCCAACAGTATGACTAGAAGAATGAGGTTGTTATTACTGAGATAAGAAATCCTAAGAACGGAAGTTGTAGGGGAGAGAGGAGTTAAGAGGGCAGAGTACAGGTAATTTTGTTGCTAATTATTCATGACATTGCTTTACATTTCTTTAGAAAAAAATTCTTGGTGAGAACAAAATAAAACTACTTCATTGTACTCTTTCCTCTGTTCCATTTTTATGCCTTTATTCTGTCTTCTTCATCAGTCTTCTTGTCTTTTTCTCTCTGTCTCCCTCTTTCTATCTCTCCCTCCTTCCCTCTTGCCCCTCCTTCCTTTTTTCCTTCCTTCCTTCTTTCTCTTCCTCCCTCTTTCTTCTCTCCCTCCTTACAACTTTTCTCCATTTCCAGACACCACGGTGGTTATGATTGTGGAGGACAGAGGGTCAGAAGAGCATTCAGGTGTGATGTCACCACTGGGAAAATATTCTGGGAAGTTTCCCTCAGTATCAAGAACATGAATAGAGGCATTGTCGGGAAGCTTTATTCATCATTTGGTTTTTGTAACTCAGTCAATTTTCTTGTTTTTGTTAAATAGAATTTCGAAGACAATGATCTTTTCTACACCTGTTTTTAGGTACCACCTGATTTGTTCAGAATACCAACTTGCCCAAATTATAAAGCCAATTAGGGGGGAGCAATTTTCCAGAAAGAAACAAAAAGGTTGCAAATTCATTTCTTCTGAACTTTTTTCACTTGTCTTACTCATAATTATTAACAATGAACATTAATGTATTCTATTATTAGCATGGAAATAACTAAAGAGCATTTTTCCAATATACATTTTCATATTTTTGACTTTTTGAGTCTTTTTTGGGAACTGTTAATTTGCTATGCTATATTGTTACACTTATACTGCTCCCTAAATTAAAAAATGTAAAAAAAATAAAAGTAAACATAGCTAAAAATAGTGGGTCACATGGAAACACATAAAAGTGGAGACTTTTAAAATCCTCTTTTTTTTTTAAATGGGAGATGCAGAATATAAATATTGTTTGGGCTGATTTGACCACCCAAGGTCAGAAGCAATGTTGGCTCCCTTCCAAGCTGTCCACCCCTAGCCTTTGAGCCCTTTGGGTATCCAGTAGGTCAGGACTTATGACTCCAAATGAGTAATGCCGTGGTACTCAAGCTGTTGCAGATGGGATGGGAATAGCAAAAACCACGCCTCTCTAATTACATGTATTAGCCCTCTTGCATTGGGATGCCTTCTAACATTTTAGGATGGGGGGAGCCAGATGAATAATCACATGGAAAATACAAATCTGCAGAAGCTGCCAAAGTTGTCCCAGATTCTAGCTGCCAGAAGGTCTCTGCACTATTCTGATGTCAGTATTGACAGCCTGCCTACCTCCTGTGGATGTCAAAGCCAAGGTCAAGGCCAAGGGAACAGAACAAGCTGTCAACCTAGCATAGGAAAACAGGTAAGCACATCCTGAGGATGATAGGGAAGTCTCCATAATTGGCAGAAATATGGGGAGGAAGCTACAGGTCATGACATTATTTGAAATCTATGAGATCACTCCCTCTTTAATGCTCCCACAGGAAAGCAGAAAAATCAGTACTTGATGAAAGGTCAGCATTTTATGGACTGACTTCCTCTCACCTCTACCTTTCAAAAGCTTTTCTTTTTTTAGACTTTACAACCTTTTTATTTTTAAGATCATCTCTTTATTGGAATGTATTTGAAGAACAATGAATCTATATGCTAGTTAAGAATTAGGCAATCTTACAGTTTTGAGCAATTGCAAATGATAGTTATTTTATGATAAACTAATAGACAAAAGAAATTAAAAACTGACCGTGTCACATCTGTTAATGAAAGGCTGTGTGAATGAAAAAATACAGCAATCAATATACTTGGTAAATTTCAACTCTGAAATACAGTTAAAATGGGAAACTACAGAGTCACAATTTATAGTAAGGTGCTGAGATTCCTGGTGGATTAAACTATATCTGCAGATATTATACCCTTTTAGATAAGAATAATACTGGTGATCATTAAACTCTTCACTTCTGCCAGACCTTATGCTAAGCACTGTTACATTAATTATTCATTTAATCCACAGAACAAGTCTTTCAACTAGGTTTGTATATATGGTTGCTTAGCGAAGTCACTCATCTAGTAAGTGGTAAGTTAGGGCCTCAAAACTAGACTTGTCTGATTGGATGGTCTTTACACTTAATACTGTGGTTTTCTCTAGTTCTTCACAGGTAACTTTGAAAAGATAGTGCAAGTGATGAAGGAACATTCAGTGAAGTGGTGGTTTGAGAATATGGTAATAAACAGAGGAAGGCTACTTGGGTAAGTCCTGCTGTGGTCTCTAATCTGTATTATAATTTAATTATGTCTAACACTCTTTTCTACAGATACCTCAGAGTTACTTAAAAAATACTTGATATAAATTCTGATACATGAGGAAGGAGGTAATTTCCCTGTCAATACAAAATTAACCTAAAACCAACAATAACAGATGGGTGCCAGTATATATCCTCTCCACAAGATGAAAAAGCAGTTCATTTTCAAATAAAAGTAATAAAGCATACTTCTGCTGGATCAGAATTAGAAAAAAAAAAGCTAGTATGGTCAGAGTTACATGATTAATAATTATGGATGAAGCGATTCTGAAACGATTTTAGATCTATTATAGGATTGAGCAAATGTTTTAATGCGGTTGGGAGCCAGAGCTCTCACTGTAGAAGAAAAGATCCACCACACATTTTGTCTTCTCCTGAATGGAGAAGACAAAGAAAAAAACCTCTGTGAGTTGATTGGAATTGTATGTTCCTGTGCAAACTCCCGATTTGTACAGTATGTATGTGTGCATGGATATGTATGCATGTCAGTATATGTACATATGAGAATGTATATATATGTAAGTTTGTGTGTGTGTGTGTGTATTTTCCTAGTTCTGGCTACTGAAGGAGCATAGAAGTAAAGACATCACAATAAAAATTAGCATACAATGACCAGAGATTATCTCTTTATTATTATTCCCCACTTAAAATAATCCTGGGTTCCTTGTAAAAATGACTGCAGGGCTGAAGCAATTGGGTTGGAAGATGGGTCTAGAACATCTTGCTGTATCAGAAAGTAAGGAAGTGATCAAAAAATTATGTAAGCCTGTCACAAGGATATGGGAACCAGCTTGAATGGTCTCTCACCGGCAAAATCTGGGTCACTCTGAGCATCAAAATAATGAAGAATAATAAATTATAAATTTAAAAAAGATAAACAGATGAATAAGCAGGAAGTAGGGAGGAAGACCTTTTGTTTCCAGGAAAATATCAAAATAATGGTTTACTAGTATGAACTAGTAAGGACTACCCTTCAGAGTACTTACTAGTTGTAAAGAAAGTGCAGTAACCATAGAGTAGAGAAACCTTGACCTATTGATCAACATTGTCATCACTAACGGACAGATAATCATCATCATGTGCCTTCAAATGTGAATCCCAGAGCAAGATACAGTATCCCTTTGGTATCTCTCTAGTCAAGAACTCATAATCTGAATCTAATTATGAGATATATCACCCAAATCCCAAAATGAAGAGCAAGGCTAAAAATGAGAGAAAGAGAGAGAGAGTTTTTCAAAAATGCTGATATGAAAAAGAAAGAGTATGAAAATGTTTCAGATTAAGAAGTCCAACCCACCAAAACTAAACGCAAAAGCTGATTTTTGACTGGATTTTATACAGGAGGAAAAACAACTCTATAATGAACATTTTGTGTCAATCAACAAAACCGGAATACTTATGGTAGTTTAGATAAAAGTATTCAATCAATGTGAAATTTATGCAATTGATAACTGTAGGAGAATATTCATATTGTTGTCCATATCTTTGGATACTGTCAGCATCCTGCTTAGAAAGATAAGATCTTTTGCTATTTAAGGATAAACAATACTGGAAAATGACCACTTAAATTGGGCACTCAATATTTTTAATGTTTTAATTTGGATTTTCTATTTTAAAATGAAGCTAAAATTTTCAAACTATTTTGTATTTAACAAAATGAGTAATTACCAAAATGAGCTTAATATTTGAACAATGAATGAATCAAATACGTATTTGTCTTCATTTATTGGGGAATAATTTTTCTGACAAAGTTTTATGGTACCACAAATTGACAGCCTTTACATCACATTTGACTTTCAAGGCTAAATTACCCCTTGAAAATCATATTTTTGTGCACAAAAAGATTGATCAGCATTTTGTCTGGTATTTTAATTCCTTGATAGTCACAATGTTCTCTTTTGAGACACCTACTGTTCTCTCATACAACTTTGTCCCAAAATTTACCTGATCCAAACACACACACACACAGACATACACATACACACTTCATTCATTTTGTTTGTTTACTCTTAGAATTAGTGGGTTTTTTTCACTCATGTGTCTATTCTAAATCCATTATATCTTTACTGGGTAATAGTTTGGCATTGGATTTCAGCAGTTGTCCAGCATCATATTATTGGTTTCATAAAATCTTGATGTTGCCAATTTTACTTTGTCATCAGTTTGCTCCACACTGCATTATATACTGTTGCAAGCAGCCAATACTTCACAAAACACTGACCATATAAACACAATGGAGAAAGGAAATTTGAATTCAGACTAATTTTATAAGTGGTCGGTTCATTAATGAATTATGTTGCCTTGTAATTATTTTGCTTCTCAATTTACCTTGTAACCATGGGAACATTGAAAATGAATATTGGAAAATTAGAACCACTTGTATACGTTTCCTGGCATACACTACTACACCGAGCTATTCTCCCAAAAGTTTTGATCCTTTTCCAGGATGCCTTGATCCAACAATCTGAGCATAGCTCACGTAAGACTCTGCTGCACTGGATCAGAACCTGGATGAAAACCAGTACCCTACCTAATTTGCATCTGGACTTCAGTTGAAATATCTGCAGTAGCCTAAGGAAGCCTTGGTGTGGTTCCAGTCTCTTTCAAGAGGACAGAATAAAGCATCCTCAAAAATAAAGGACAGAGTGACATCAAATTACCAACTTAAATATCATTACATTTCATCTTCCAAAGAAAAACCTGTGGGCAGATAGATGTTCTTTGTTAGGATCCATTTGTTGATTAATTCAATTGATGAAAATTTAGTAAATATTTTCTATGTACCAAACACTGTTGTGTTCTAAAAGTCAAAGGTAGTAAAGAGAGAGTGCATAAAAATGGAAAAGGAGTGGGGAAGAAGTATCATTTACCTGATGTTCTACCTTTATAATCTGTGAGGTATTCTAATAATCTTGAACTGTGATTAAGAGTGAAAAAAAATACTGAAAATAAGGTTGAAATAAATGCTTTCTAATGTAAAAACAAGTTGAACTGTTTTAACATGCCTCAAATAAGTCATTTGTTTAACTGAAATCATTGTTTTATCTAACACCAATTAGCAGTTAAGAAGACGTAGCCAACTGGTTAACATGCAACAGACTAAATTGTTCTCTGCGAGAGGAAAATACTGACTGACAGTCCAGCGTGAACTGAAGATAAACTTTTATGTTGCACAGATCCAGTATAAACCATATACACAACGTAATTATGAAATCAAACTTCCATTTGCAGGCCTCTGTCCTACAAATATGACATAAGGAACTATTTATAGAAAACTTCACATGCGGTTTAATGTATTATGTTCTTTTACCAGCTAGAACATAATGGTCCAAAAATCAACTCCCACATGTCACATGAAGAATTTAGTCGTTTCAAAACAAGCAAAATTACATCCTACAGAGAGTACTCCAGCCACTAGAAAATGTCTGATTCTAAGTTTTGAGGCCGATTTATCAGGACAAAGCTTAATTGTTCTATCTATTCTTATAATCTTCGGATCTTTGTAGAATCTACAAATTGAAAACTATGCTTATAATGCCAGGGCTTCTTTTCAATTTTCAGTGGATTGCTTCCAGTGTTTGTTACAGTATTTATAGTTGGATTATATAACAGAACCATGCTCACTCAATTATTTTTTTAAATGTCTAAATAGTTTCATGAGATTATCAGTTGGACTCCTTGTGTATGTAACTTAGTACTGTTATAATCATTCATTGGTTAAGTGCTATATGCATGGCATCATCATAGGGCCGGAGGATGACTGAAATGAAAAGAATACACTGGCCTCTACATTGGAAGTTCACGGTCTAGGGTGGACACTGACAAAATCAAACATGAGGAAGTTTACTGATTGTGAGCAAAGCAGAGCGTGCCTTGCAGAAATCAACAGAAAAAGAGAAAATACAATTGCAGCCACGAAAAAAAATTATTTGTAAAATAACAGAACTGAGATTCCCTGAGGTTGATTTGTTTCTTTACTGGATAAAGGTGGGTGATCCCTGCAGTTCCCGGTACAGGTTGTGTGAACTTGGTGCCAGCTTTGAAACTTCCCTCCCCTACCAGGTGGAAGGCAACTCCAGACAGAATCAGGCAATCATTAGCACAGTATGTTAAATGTTCTTCCTCCTATCTTTTGTCTTTCTCCCTTCTGGCAGTTAAGAATTCATGATGAATTAGAACCTCTAAGGACAATTACTGCAACAAGTCTCTCACCAGCAAGCTCCCTGGCAAACGTCCCTGGCCCTGGGCAAGAGGCACTTTGTGAGATACCTGTCCCTTGCCTTGCTGGGCAGGGAGCTTGGTGTCTACTGTCTGGTATTTCTGTTTGAGTCGAAGCTTTACTTGGCTCTCTTGGGAACTCAAAAGGAGCTAAAAAATAATAATAGCTATTATATATTGAGCACTTACAAACTGCAGACCCTGTATTAATTGTTTCACGAAACATAGCCCTACAGAACAAATGAACCTTCACCCACCCTCAACTCATGCCTGAGAAATTCCTTAAGACTAGTCAGCTCCCATTTAGAAAGCAGATCAGATAACCTGTCTCATTTATAAGGTTCATAATTGATGACAATATTATTTAATAATACATTGCTTAGACTTAAATTAATTTGATTTCTCTAACATCCACTGTCATCAGCCAAACAGAGGTTTCGCCAGAACCAAAATATCTTGCCCTGTAAGATTCACTGTGTCTCATCTGAAAGAGAAAGCATCACATGATTGAAAAGCACTCAGTTTGGAATCCAAGACTTAAGGCTCCAACGTCAGGCCTCTCTTTTGCTAACTTGTACCAGCAATCAAGTCATAACCTTATCTGTAAAATGATTAATTATAAGGAATGGTTACGTATTTTTCAGGATGACAATACATACAAAAAAGCTTTTTGAGATTTTATAAACATGTTAATTGGACTTAGGGTTATGCGATACTAATTTATGTATTTGTCACAGTATATTTTTCTTAGGATCAGGAGCTGTTTTCCCCGTCTTTGTATCTCCCCATAACACTCAGCACTATGCCTTAACCTAAATAGGAACTCAGTAAGTATGTTGACATTTTTATTGTTTAGAATCAACCTTTCAATAAAGCTAAGGTTAGCATATGTGTTAATATGCCATCTTTAAATGAAAACTTAATATATCTAACATTTAACTTATAAGAAATGTTTAGAGCTTTTGAAATATTACTATTCTCATTATTACAACTATTATTATGTCTTAAGGTGGCTGTCTTACCCAGCTCCACCCGCACATACAATGGTCCAGTCTATGATCTTAAAGAAAGTCCAATTATACTAAATGAGAATCATTTGATAACTACTATTTTAAGGTTTAATGTATTTTACCAAGCAACTAATTACATCAACTTAGAATTAAACTTAGATTCACTTAAGAAAGGAGTTTTTTGATATAGTAGGATGCAAATTATACATTATTTAATAAAAATTTTAGACTCAAATGTTAGGAGTTTCTGTAAAACATCTTGGGGGCAGGTTTCTTATGACATCAACCTTTCTGAATTATTTCAGATTTCCTTGAAGTGATTTCTAAGCATTAAAACTAACGTATATAATATGTATACCCTCATAATAGTTGTAGAGACTGTTTTTATTTTTTAAAACGACCAGGAAAGAAATAACATTATTGAGATGTTAAGTGTTATGTCCAAAAGCCAGAGTGAGTCAGTGAACCCCTGAGAACTGGGCAATTCTCCAAATAATCAGCATGATATGGTTTACTGGTTCTGCCCTCAGACGTGGGCAACAGGGACCTTTGCTCTGGACCCCAATCCTGAGAGGATCCTACATATTGCAAGTATGGACACACAAATAAACCTAAGAAACGTTTTGGGAAGTTTCGTAACAATTCGGACTATGATGAAAACTTCAGGAGATGAACACCCAAGCAAACTGGGCCACTCAGGCTAGAACAGGTAGGGGTGTGTGTGTGTGTGTGTGTGTGTGTGTGTGTGTGTGTGTGTTTGGAGGAAGGTGAGATGAGAAAATCATAGCCTTTGTCTGGAGAAAACAGAAAAAGTGACTACTTTCCTTCGTTTCCCTGTCCCAAATCTTTGAAGATGGTTGCCATAGCTCTTAGAACTGCCCAGAAATTTTGATTCAGAAAAGTGATAAGTTGGAGTAGCTCCTCTTTCCGGCTCTTTGGGGAGTTTGGCTTGGTCAGCCTCCATCAGAGTTTCAGGCAGGCTCTGTGGCCACCAAAGCCCTACCTCCACCGTGCCTTGTCACACCGGGTCCCTACCACCACTTGGGCTTCTAGACAGCAGGGATGGCTGGGGAAAACTGCTGCCCTTTCAGACTCCAGATCCCAAGGTGTATACCCCAGGAACTGTTTTGGATGCGGGTGGAGGAACTGAAAGAAACTAGTTTGGGATATGAGAATAGTTTGATTTATAACTTCTATATACTTAAAAATATTGGGAAGGGGCCTTTGGCTTTCCACATCATCTCATTTACTCCCCTCCTCTTTATCTGAAAGGAAACCTGCTTCAAAAGTTTCATTCATCTAAAACTAAACATTAGTTGGAGGAAAAGTATAAATCCACCAAAAAGCTTCCTCTAAATGTGATTGCTGAGTAAGCGAACGATGCCACTAAATCAAACTAAATCTGACAAATGTACATTCGTTACAAACTTCCATGGGTCTTTACAAGGTCCTAGAAATTAATTCTGTTTAACTCTTCCGTATTTTTAGATAAGAAATTTGAAGTCAAAGGACTGAATGAATTTCCCCTGTTCATTTTTTTAATCCTATACCTGTACAGTGTGCCAAGTAGTAAGTGAAAAATAAGAGGATACAAAATGACACGGGGATCTTAGTTCAGTTACAATGGTCATTCGGAAAGGTGGGGCCACTTAATAGGAAGTATGAATAAAGGAGAGGAAGGGAACCACACAAGTATGCAGAAGACTACTGAACACAGAGAATAGGAAATGCAAATCCCTGAGGCAGGAGGGAAGGCGTTTGTTGGATTGAGATACTGAGCAAAGGTTAAAGTGAGGAAGAAATGGTATCAGAGGGGTAACCAGGGACAGATGATAAGCAAGACTCTGTGCACATGGTAAGGATTTTAGCTTTTATACTGAGTGAGATGGGCAGAAAGGGAAGACTGAGACCAGGAGAATGACATGCTCTGATTTATGAAGACAAAGGATCCTGGTGGCTGATATGTGGCAGAGTCTGGAGGAGGCAGGAGGGAAGCAGAGAGACCAATCAGAACCCAGCACATTAAAGGCAATCTGATCACCCAATGTTCTTTCTGGACACTTTACTTTGCCTGTGAGAGCAGCTGTTCTTTGAAAATCACAGCTCTTTGCTATCTTTAAATTTGTTTTCTCTCTTTAATATTTCCTTTCTAGGACAGGATGAGGTAGTGGGGGGAGGGTTGCCCCTTCTTTCTTTCTCTTTATTCTTAGTTGGAAAAGCAAATTTGTCAAGATGTATAAAAAAACAGCATTTTCCTGATGCTATTGTTATTCTATAAAATGCAGCAAAATTAAAACATTAAGTTAAACAATATCAGAGATAGTTTTTTATTCTCCAGAGTTGTCTTTGATAGGCTTCTAAGTTTCCACTTCTCTCAGTTAAACAAACTGAACCTGCAATATATGTACATTTATCCATTTATACTTATATTTTATGTACTACTACATGTGTGTATATTATTACAATATAGAGCATTATAAAAATATATATTACAAAGGATTTATAAAAACTGAATATAAATAGAATTGTTAAAATTGTATCCTGAACTCGGACAGATCATGTGGTGCAGCCCTGGAGAGTATGTGCTCCGCTTCGGACACTCCACCAAAGTTGTAGAGGCTTAATTCTAAATTATGTGAAAGTTAATAGTCCCTGCCATGGAAATTGCAAGGACCTACTGTGACTCTTCCTGGAAGCACAAATTCTGTGCATGATTTTTGAGATTCTGAGGCCATCTCTAGAACAGAGATGAGTAGGACAAGGGTATGAAAAAGACTGAGCAGATGAGATTGTTTAAGAAGAGGAATGAAGACAGAAGAGAAAGGATTCAGAAGCTCATCCAAGGGAGCTCTGTGTGAACTGAAAAGTCACTTGAAAACTACAGAAATATTCAGCTCCACCTCCCATGTTCTATGTTTCTAACTAGCTAATCATGACATCGCATTCCACCTGAATTATACTTTAACTCTATACCTTCCTTGATGTAGAGGGCATTGATCAAGTGCATTTTCCCTAGCTAACTCTGTCTCCGTGAATCTTTATATAGTTTCTGTTTACATCTGTATCCATCTCACATCACTATCTGTAGACATACGTGAAATGTCTGCCTATCTATAATCTACCTGACTGTCATCTAGCTACCTCTTTATATTTGCAGAATCTTTATCAGAGTACTTCTCTTAGCATATAGATGTATCAAGATTTATGCAGCATGCTCTACATACAGCTTCCTGCGAATGGGGAGAAAGAATATTTACCTGCTCAGTTCAAACCATTTACTTGTATTGCCATCTCTTCTGCCTTTATTTTCTGCTACTGATTTGAAAATGAATAAGGACCAGTAATGAATATTTAATTTAAAAAGTCCCCCAAATGTACATGAAAAAAATACAGCATTTCACAATGACCTCAAGAGGCAAAATGATTGAAATTTTTCATTATTACATGCACAAACTAAATACAATTCTGAATACCCTTAAGATTCTGGGTGAATCAGGTAGAAATGATAAAATTCTTTTGAGGAAATCATCATAGTCTCTTTATTCCCAATTCATTAAGCAGTTTACTCTTGAGTCAATAAGCTTCATCAACACACAGACAGATTGATTTTGCTCTCAAAAGTCTTCCCACCCTAAGGAAATAGGTAAAATCTCATATGAACCCAGTAAATTTGCTAGGCTTCTCATAAGGCTTTTCAGTGTTTGCTACTTCTCATAAATGTGACAGCAGCTATCCCTTCAATTTCATTTTGTTTTCAATTTCTTCCCCAAGATGATCTCCCTAGTTTTAAATTTATCACAGCAGTAGGTGATAGACAAGGAGGAAGAAACAGTACATATAAAGGTATGTTCTTGAAAGGCATTTTCTCAGGAAGTTCATGGCAATGGTTGCATAGTTAGAATTCCACTTTATTTAAAAAATTATGAATTCTATCAAATCATTAAAATATAGAAAAAATATAATATCCCTGAACCCACCACTGAGCTGTATCAATCATAAAATGATGGCATATTTGCTTATATTTGGTTTACAGAGTTAATCATTTACTGATACATTTGAGACCCCAGTATATATAACTCCTCTAAACCATTGTCCTCCCTCCCTCCCCAGCGTTAACCACCACTATGTTTTATGCTTATCATTTTTTCTTGCAAATTTCTATGATTTTTCTCAATCCCCATACATCAGTAAAGAACATATACTAAGGTTTTACAAGAGTGTTATTTCCTATAACATTGCAATATTGTAATATTGCATATTAAAGAATTTTTTATAATGGCAATGCACATTATAAATATTCTGTAACTTGCTTTTTTATTTTTCGTTTTTTTGGTTTGTTTATTTCGGGAAAGAAAATGTGCTGTTAAAACACTCTTACACATCCTTCTCTTCTATTTCACTAAAACGTTTTTGTTACTGTTTTTCTCCTCACCATTTCTTTGCTCTCTCTTGCCTTTAAATCTACTGTTAGATAAATGCTGGGCTTCCAGGCTTGATTGCCTACACATCTTACATTTCCCCCTGATTTCTGTCTTTATGTTGCTTTGCTCTGCATTTGAAATTTCCTCCCCTACGTCTTTTAGTACTGCTATTAATTTGAGGTAGGGGGGAGCGGTGAAATTACTGTCTTTTTGGAAACAACCTTTTCTTGTGCTGTCATAATTCTGTTTTAAAGCAAACTATTCTTGTTTAATAGATGTACTCTTTATTCAAGCCAATCTGAATATAGAAATTACAGTTTTATTGTTTACTCTCATTCCAAAGTGACTTTTTTTCTTTTTATTATTAGTTGTTATGTTTGTTCATCTAGGCATTTCTCTCTTATGCTGTTGATTTTCTCCATGTGTCTAGTGATCCTTGGTTGTCAATTTATATTTATGAACAAAAGACATGGTCGACTGATATGGGTAACTGGGAATCTTCCCCCACCCCAACATGTCTGTCTTTGAATGGTTGTTCTGTAAATATGGGTAGACAGTTTCAATGGTCAACTTCATCTTAGGTCGCAGGATGAGGATCAGCCCTTACCCTCGTCCCTAGTGCCACAACTAGCCCACCTTTATTCCACTGTGTCTGGGCCCACAACTGGAACCTCCTAAGTCTATTATTATACTTTCTAAGTATCCTATTAGAATTTTTTAGAAGCAGCTCTCTCTTTTTAAACTGGCAGCAAATAAACTCCATACCATGATAGCCACTTGTTATGTAATCATAAGGGTAGCTTTGTAGAAGTTACTGGAACTGACTAGCTGTTCCCACAGATTATCCTAAATTAAATATCATGAATTCTGCCCAATAGGCCCACTGTTGAGACAAGATGGCAGAGTGCTCTGATTTGTGAATAGAACAATTCTATTCTCAAATTCAGCCTTTTGGTACACACTGCTTTATGGTCTGCCAGATTCTTTTCCTGATAGGTGTTCCATTGCTTTAAATAGTTTTATTTCAATGAAATGAAAAGAAAAGCAAAACAAAATAAAATAGGCTAACAAAATCAGAGGGCTCGAGGAGCTTTTTACTGCCGGAAAAATAGCATAAACTGCTTTCAAAATCCTGAGTAACAAATTATTATGCCCATAAAGAGGTTTTACTCTCCAAACTGCTCAGAATCACCCTCCCGCAGTCACTCCTATATCCAATAGCCACATGGGCTTACTGGGAGCTAACTTCTATGCTGATAGAATGACCGCATTCCAATATTCCAGGGTTGGAGATTCTGCCAAATTATCTCAGGGAAAGAATGCTTTGGAGGTGACATTGATGAGACAACTGGAGAAGCCAGCTGTGATGTGAGTGGGAAATCCATGCTTCACTATCACCCGGAAGTTTCGACTTTGTTGTCTCTCAGCTGCCCTTCAATTTGGAATGCAGCTTGATGGCACCGTTCTGTCTTTGCCAGTTCCAGAGTGCATGAGGGCTTACTTATTTTTCAGCAGTTCTCACACATCCTGCTGCCTAGAGACAGAATAAGTCAGATCCTAGCTCCTAAAAACATACAATGATACAGGCAGTCGCTGGCCTATGAAAACATTTGTTCCTCAATGTTATGAATCTTAGATGCCATAGACACAGGTGTCATCTTTCTATACCCACCCATAAAAACCCAACTTAACTCACCATCTAGATGAATTGGAAATAAAAGGAGCTTTAGTTACAAGCTTAAGTGATGAATTTAGTGTTATTTTGTACATCAAATCCCTCTCAGCCCCAAAGGTGGGAGGACTGCACCAGTCAAGTGAGGAGGGAGGGCACTAGTAATTTCCTTAGTCACAAAATGACTACATCCTCTGAACTGTGTCACCATTCTCTCCTATTCAGCCTTAATTTTCTGTCAGGTTTATTTATCTAAAAATTAAATTTGATTTGCATCTTCCTTGCTTAAAAAATTTCAGGGATTTATAGCTCTGTTTCCTCTGACTGAAATGCTTTTCCCAACAGTTTCAAACTCATTTTTCTCCCAAATCTTACTTTCACTTACTCTGTGAGGCCATAACTCTTTGGCAAGGTGATCAGTCCTATCTCTTTACTACTTTGGAGACATGAATTTATTATTATTATTATTATTATTATTATTATTATTATTATTATTATTATCATCATCATCATCATCATCATCACCATCATCAACAAATGTATATCTATAATTGTTGTGGTTCATTATGATGAATCTGCCTGTCCCCTTCTCAAAAATAGTCACTGTGACTTATGTATCTTTGCATTTCCAGACCCCAGGTATACAAAATTTTTCTTCAAATTTATGGTAAGTCTATAGTGTTTTGGTATTCCTCTACAAATGTGCTGAGGAAAAAAGTGTTTTATGGCTAACAATTAGGAAATATTATGCTTTTCTTTTCTACAGAATTTTCAGTATCATTTACAAGGTGCTATGAACAGAAGTTTCTAGACTGAGATATAAATTCACTTCACAAATTACAACTTTTTCTGTATCTATTTACATAATCTGAAATAGTGCTCTGTAAACTATGTCTAGAAACTATGAATCTACAGCATAATTTTAGCTAGAAAAGAGCCTTAGCATTTTATACATTGCTTTATATGATGTTTTAAAACAAACAAAATTTTAAAACATCATCTCTTCATTGATTTTATGTAATAGAAATTCTACGTTCTATTGGAAAGCCTTTTTTTCCCACCTGAAATGACTGTTAGATCTGCTTCTACTCTTTTCCCTCAGTTTGCCAGGAAGTTGCTACACAATTCAACTGTGAAAAGGTTTGCTTTGACAAATTAATTAAAGGATTAATTATGGACACCCATTCCATAACTTCTGAGTGCCAATACAACTAGAAAAAGATTGACTTTTATTCAGTTCAAGGCATACTCATGGATGCTAGGGGATATATTTGGTACAATAATGATATCTGATTTTCTCATGCACTCAGGAAACAGCTTTAAAAACTGTATTTTATGTATATGTAGATGTATAGATATAATACCTAGGTATGTATCATAAATATATTTTTCCTCCTCCTTTTTTTCCTTCCATTTTGAGAATTGATTTCCTCAGTGTATTTTTTCCTAAAAAGTTATTCCCTTTTTTAAAGTTACACCTGACTCTGGTGGCAGAATGTCTGCCTGATTTGATCCACAGGGCACCAGAATTTGGAGATTACCTTCCTCAGCATACAGGTGCCTCTCTGGATTAATGCAGATTCTCCCAAATCTGATTATGTTTTAGTTTCCTCAGTGTCTAAGCAGCCAGGATGATGCAAAGTACCAAAAGAACCATAGTTTGTAACCTCACACAGACACTTTTCTAAATGACGACTCCAATAGCTCACTATGACCCTGTATAAAACACACCAACCAAACAAGCCAACACCTCTTTTTATCAGTTGAAGCCAAATAAATCATTCAGCACTGTTCGGATCACAGGCACGTTCATTGATTTCTGCATAATCTATGTGGAAAGCAAATAAAATCCTGTAAAGTAAACAGGCTTTAGGTTAGAGGGTGTCTTTAAAGCACCTATTTAATTATTTGAACCTAAATCTTGAAAATTTGGATAAGTAAGTTAATGCTAGATCCTAGTTATTCAGGTCTTGAAGACTAAGAAGAAATATATCCTACACTGGAGCCACTCAGAGTTTCTCTCCATTCTCTAGTACCTATTGTCTCTAAAATTTTGGTATTCATTCATAGGCTGCCTTACATTGAGTCGAAGAACTCAGCCTCTTCACATTTTTGAAAATTATATTCCATTCTGATATCACATCATGCATAGAAGATTTCAATAAATGCTTTTGAAATAAGCACTAGCACAAAACCACATGGTTATGCGCCACTTTATGCACAGAAAGGAACAAGAACTTTCCCAGACTGCAGCAGATATCTCAAGGCAAGGCTAATTTGCCAACTCATTTTCGGAGCTGAGATGCTAATTTTTCTGCTGAGTCCAAAATGAGGAAGAGGACTGTAGAGCCAGGAACTACGCAGAATCAAACTCTTTCACTACAGAATTTTGTATCTCCCAAGACAAGCTAGAGCTTATTTTATAATCTTTAAAAATTATGCACAGGAAGATGATTTATTTTCCAGTGGTGAATTAATTATCAAAGTAGATGACAATCCTTTTGTTGATTCTGTTCATATTCAGTCTTAGAGCATGCAGTTGAGTCATTTGGGCAAAAAGAGTTAATTACCATATCAGCCTAAGGTCACATGACCCAGAGTTGTCATAATTTTTATAAGAGCACTTCATTGTAGACTGTGGTTTAGAATCCGTCTGAGAAGAGATACCATACCCTGCCAGCAGCCAGCATGCATAGAAAGTAAAGAGAGAATTATGAATAGTGTGGCAGGTTGAAGGTAAAAGTTAATGGTCTTATGCCCTTAAATCTGTAGTTTCAAAGTATGGCAGCACCATTTCATTATTTGTTCTTTTGAATTATCAAAAGAGCAAAGAAACCCACATTCAAATGTGTGGTTACAAAACACCTCAATGTCCAACTCAAGCTGTACTCAGATTATTTAATCTTTCTTATTCTCTCTCTTTCCTAGCAGGAGATATATAAAGAAACCTCAGCAACTGTCCACTGGTCTTCCAAAGAGAAATGGATGTGGATAGAATGACTTCAGTGAAACCAGGCAGAAGTAATTAGAGGGCTGTCTCCTTTCCACATTTAAGGGGACATATATTGCTTGTAACATCCTAAATTCAAAGAACAAAACTAGACCGGTCATTCTTTACCTAACGTAGAAATTGTTAACTTTGTAATCAAGTGAAATTCACTTTGTTTGCTATACTTGCATTAAGACTTCTAACAGTACCTTATTAAACAGTGGCCATTTCTCCATTAAAAGCTAATATTTCCACATGTAGAAATAGTGCTGCACCATGGCCTGAAAGTAATTGTTGACACACAAAATTATCATGGCTTTCTCATCAATGGAATAAATGCCAGTTAGTTTTGAATGACCTCATGTTAGCTCTCTTCAAAGAAATTTCCATAAATACCATTTGATTTAGGCACCTATTGGAATTAAAATATCTCAGGGGAAAGCCATTTTGAGGAAGATTTTATGAGTAACATACAATTCCAAAGGTAAACCCTGATTCAGGCATGTTCATTTTCTCCATACATAATCCACTGAAGCAAAGACTGTGGGGAAGGTACAGAAAAAAGAGCATATTGGTTCCAGTATAAAATCATGATTTCACACGTTTAATTGGACGGTTGATGTTGAACAGCAATCTCAATATTTATCTTCATGCCATCCACTTTTCCCATTAATTACCTCATTTTCCTTTATCCAATTTTTGCAAAATTTTCACTTTTCTTCCAGTGTCCAGTTTTTCCACTTCTTGGCATCTACATCCTTTTTACCCTTTTCTCTCTTTTCCAATAAGGAAGTTCCCTAGCCTTTTTATTCAAGGTCAGTCTTATGCTGGGGATCCTAATGTCTTCAGAAGTCTTCACAAAAAGCTTGTTATAAATCAGTCCTATTCTTTTTTTTTTTTTAAATCAGTCCTATTCTTAAGTGCAAAGTATCTCCATCTGAATTGAATCCATTTTAGAAAAGATTTTTTAAAAAATTTCCTTTAATTAATACCCCACCTCTCTATCTGTGAGTCAATAATACCTATGTTTTAATTGATTTTTTCTCATAGAAGAATTTTCTTGGAGTGGGCTATATATAACGTGTGTGTGTGTGTGTGTGTGTGTGTGTGTGTGTGTGTGTGTGTGTGTGTATTTCTATGCAATAAAATATGAAGTGAAATATATGGTGTGCACTCTGATATCACATTTTGATCCTCCATATGTATCCATGGCTTAGAGAACTGCCTCTGTCCTTGGCTTGATGTTCTGTTTGTCTCTTATTAAGTGCCCTGTATCATTCTTCTCCCACCAGAGTTATCTTGCCAGAATAGTCACTTCTTGCTACAGGACTCTTATTATTGATTAATTCATCCAACAAACATTTATTAAACCTCTCTATACTAAGCCTGAACTTGCTCTAAGTACAGCAGATAACAGAAGTGATCCAGAGGGCTTCAAAGGGCTTACAGTCTCATGGAAGAGGCTACTAACAAACAAGAAAGTAATTATGTAACGTCACTTTATGCAGTTTGTAGTTTTTTCTTATTAACCACAAATGTTTACATAGGGCTATAGTTCTGAAATTTGAACCTGAGACTTCTGTATTCTCTGATTGCTGGGATGATGATGGTAGAAAGAATCTCTTTCTGCTTAGAAATCAAACAAAAACCAGATCTTTAATTGCATAAAACCATGGCAGGCAACACTATTAAACTTCCCTCAGCCACAGTGGCCTAGAATAATACTGATAAACAGCATAAATCACAACTTTAAAAAGGTTACATTTATAACATATATAACATATATACAAATATAGTGTCAACTGAAATAAATGCTAAAAGTTAAAAGAGTTATGTTTTATTTGGTGGGAGGCCTCGAGCCGGGATGACAGCCTCTCAGATGGCTCTGAGGGACTGCTCCGAAGAGGTAGGGGAGGAGCTAGGATATATAGGAGCTTTACAACAAAGACCAGGTAGCTGGAACAATAAAAGATTGCTTGTTATCTAAAGAAAACCAGGCATCTCAAGTTAAAGAATTTAGTGCTTTTCTATGTATGGGAGGAAGCAAACATTTGGGCTCACCAAATTCATTCCTTTGACAAGCACCTGGCTATCTAGGGCCAGCATCCTGTCCTTTCTTATTCTGAGTCCACTCAGTGCGCACCATTGTGAGTGGCTGCAGAGGCTGGGCTGCAGGCCTGTCCTCACTGGGGGGTGGCAGCAGCCACTGATGACTTAGCGTCAGCATTCTTTGTTTACTGATATGGTTGCAGTATTTTCATTCACAACAGAATAACAGAATAAAAGAAACAAATGAATGTTTTTCAACAGGATATTCTAGCCTAGCCTCCCCTAAGACACTGAAGTAGGTGACCCTAAGAAATGAAAAAGATTGTAACATCTCTTGGCCTGTACAATATTCCCCTGTGTGGGAGCACATGATTGGGTTAACCAATTGTAACAGACCCCAGCCGCTTGTCTCCTTAAAGAAGAACAAACGTGCTTAGTAACTGCCTTGCAAGCAGGCGCCTGTGCACCTGCACTCTTGTCTCCTTGCTGTAAAAAGCAGAGACAATGCCTTGCTTGCATAGTTGAGGTTTTAGACAGCACTCTGCTCATTGCAAAGCAACCGACCCAGGCCCTCGGCTATAAACGCTGGGCGTGCCTGCTGTTAGATAGTCTTCTATCCCCAAAGCAAGGACCTGGCTGGTCTGGTGGTCTCCTTTAGCATATCTATAAGAATGTATCTTGTTCCCCTCTTCCCATGACTTCTCTAAAGATAAACAAAGCCTTTGTACTCACTGTGATTTCTACAATCTCAATCCCACCCTGTCTTTCCCTAAATTCCTACATTCCATCAAACAATTGTTAGTGATTTTTCCTTTGATTGTACACAATAAATGTGGGAGCATTTGAGAGGCTCCTGGAGTTGGCTCCCAACTCCCTCTCGCTCTCTTGACTTTTTTCCACCGAGTCTCGAGGAATTCATTCCGTCTCGGTGGAACTTCTGCCGGCTAGAACCCACACTTCTGTCTAAGCAAATTTCCTTCTGTCCTAGGGGTGGGGGGGATGTTACCTGCTTGTCTCCCTTTGATATGAAAATATTGGTTATAATAGTTTGTAGTTTTGATTAGAAGGTGGTTGCCTTCACTTTTCACCTCTAATGAGTCTTTAAGAGAGACATTAAAAGAATAAAACAGTAAGGTCTATTATAAGTCCTAAACTTTCTCCTATTTTCCATCACTAAAGGAGTTCTGGGTTTAAAGATGAGGCTGTTAGCCACTGAATATTCTGAAACCTTAATGATGAGTAACTCAGACTACTGACATCTGAGTTTAGTATTAGGAATTAACCACAGAAGTGGGAAAAATACAAAAAAAACTTAGTTTTTTTTTTTACTTTTATTGATTATTCACCCTAGTTTTGCTTATTAAAATCAGAAATACAAAAGCAGATGTGAGCTCATTTCATATTGTGAAGGAAAAACCAGGCTGGTCTGACAAGATAACTCATAAGTCTAGGAATGTGAAGGAGAGGCTGGGCTGGGCTAACAAGATAACTCACAAATCTAAGTATTGGAATACTGATCTGAGTTCTGCTGGACTAACTTGTAAATCAAGGTTAATTAGTGTTGGCTTACTGTTTATGTTTTTTGCTAGCCAGCTGGATTTTCAAAGATACATATCTGGCTTTGGAATGTTGGTTTGCTGCCTCCCCGCCTCCACTTTTGTGATGATGATGCTGCTAAAGCTGTTCCATGCCTATTGGCCGAATACCCCAAGCTTGTACTTTACCCTATAAAACCTCATGTGCATATCTTGAAGGTGCTCAGAGCTTCGGAGCAGAAGCCCCTCTGAGCCTGCCAGCGTAATACATCTGAGTACTCCAACCCTCCGAGTGGTGCTTGTTTCTTGACTGGCCTGTCGTTTCCATAACAATATAAAGGTAACAGCACGTCCCATATGCAACTCAGCTTTCTAAAGTTTTACTGAAGGTATTGATCTCAAAAAGTTATATGAACTTAGTAAACATATACACAGCATTTCAAAAAAAGAGCTAGAGTTTTTCTTGGTGCTTTAGTCAATTCAGAAAAAAAAGAGGAGGAAGTTGGCCTTGCGATGGGGAAGCCATGAACCCCGGATACCTAGTAAAATTGTTTACAATCTCTGGCCCAAAACTAAAAGGTTGAGAATTTCAGAACATATGATAATAATATAATGTATTTCCATATATCCAAAAATAGTTCCATTGCAGTGACTATTTCTTTTGTTTGAAAATATGACTTCATTAATTCTAATGATTTCTAAAATTATATTCACTGGCAAATATAGCATTTGAATTGCCTGGATTCAAAGGGAGGAAAAAAGTTCTCAAATTTGTTCCTGACATAAAAGCTATCAAAATATTCATAGAATGCTTATGAATGTTATGGCCTCAAGCTCTTCTACTTGGTGCAATTGCTAAATCAGAATGTTAGAGCAGGCAGACAGCTACATATGGGCAGAAAAGGGGGACACAGACCAAATGGCAGGAATTAGGCAGAAAGGAGGGGCACAAGCCAAATGCAGGAAAACATACATTATGTAAGCACCAGGGGTGCCTGGGCAGAGAAAGAAAAGCAGGAACCTTTGGGCTGATAAGGGGCCACCACACCTTTTGGCCTGGAGACCAGCAAAGAAAGGTGAGAAAAGGCAGGAATTTCCAGGATCCAAATGTAACCTTTTGCTCATTATGCCTTCATTTCTTTAAAATTAGCCTTGCAGATCAGAAGTACCCATCATGCACCGACGCCATGACATTTCTGATCCAGACTAAATAAGGACAAAAACCCCTCCTCCCTTTGGGAAGGTGGAGTTGAGATTATAATCAGGGAATACGACTCCAAGCCTTTCCCTCCCCAGTGAGTATTCCGCCCATTCATTTTTACACCCCACATAACTAACTTGCCAAAGAAACTCAGGGCAGCCGCTCACCTGAGCCTGCCCGCTCTCCCGTTGAGAGTGTACTATCCATCCTTTAATAAATCCTCACTTTACTTTTTTTAACCACTACGTCTTGTCTCTAAATTCTTTCTGGGATGGGACAAGAACCTGGAACACCAGTTGTATATACTGGCAACAAGAATTTTGGCAAAATATGTGAACGCACTGAACTGTATCTGAGTTTCATGCTCTGATGTTTGCATTTCTTTACATTACAAAAAAGCTTTAAGAAAAGGACGAGATTAATAAAGTCAGTTATGTTTAAATTAAATATGATTTATAGCTCTGTAATATGTATATCCATGTTTTCTACTTTTGAAAGAAAGAGCAAGTTTAAAAATTGCATCTTACTCACATGAAACAATTTTATAGCTGAATTAGTAATTTCCTGCCTCTAAATGCATATAAGCTATTATGTCCAAGATGTTTTCTTCCTGGAGTTCCAAAGCAGTATTTTGCACATTCCCTGGAAATTTAAGTTGAGGATAACACAATAGAGCTTCATTTAGGCAGCAAATGGTCAGAGTAGTTCCAATCAGAACTAATAACTCTCTTGAATTTAAAATGTTCCCAAGATGTTGTTGTGGTGGTGGTTGTTATTTTAAACTCAGACTGAATCTTTATGTCCGTCACTACATAAATGGACACATTTTTTTCTGTACCAGGTGTTAGGACAGATGAAAGAGAAAAAGAAGTGAGAGACGGTAAAAAATAGCTAAGGGATTAAAAAAACAAATGGATATCTCTTTTTCCTTTTCAAAATGTGTGAATATAGACACACATACACACTTGTACAAATACATCCATCTACACACTTATACACACACATCACATACACACTGATTTATTCGGTGTCCTCCTAATGAAATGATATTTGCAGTATGGCAGGGTGGATGAGCAAAAAAACATGACTTAGAGCATATACTTCTATTTTCTCTCTTGAACTTATCTTCTCAGTGTTCTGTGCATCCTTATCTGACTCATGTTTTCTGCTCCACCATGCAAACCCCTCAATTTATTGGGAAGAAATTCCTTTACAACCTTGAATTGGCTGAACATTGTCTCTACCCACTGTTCCCATAACAGAAATCTCTTAAATTGTGACAGAGTGGCTGTCAATAATATCAAGCACAATTTCCTATCAGCCAGATATGTAAATTGGAAGAGAAAAGATGTTATTTCACACTATTTATACCCACCCTTGCTAGGTGATACCACAATATAGTACAAAGTCATACCATGTATAAAAGCTTCAATTTTTTGAGGATGACCTGTGTCAGGTATTTCATTACTACTCACCACTTCTCTGTTGGAAAAATGTTATTATTCACATTTTACAAAGAAGGAAACTGAAACATAGAAGGTTAATTACTTCATCCTGATTCTGACCCAGATGCTAACCCTGATGTCTGGGTAAGGAGATCCATCTTGGAGCTGAGTTTTGAATTAAGTCTTACTCTCCAACCCTTACCTTTCCCATACTGCACATCTTAAATTTTTTGACACATTAGTCACTAGCTTTTAACTGTGTCAGGTACATTTATGAGGAGAATAACAACATTTAGAGAATAAGATATAGAAATCCTAATACAGAACATTTTGACTCTGTAAAATAGACAGAGCATATGTATAACTGAAATGCCTGGTCCCACTGAGATTGAGACAGGAAGGGGGCGGGGCACAGCCATTCAAAGAATGCTGCAGCAATTAACATCAAAATGGTGAAAGATTCAACGCCAGGAGGCCTTGAGGCTCAAGATGATGGGAGATTTAACTTCTAGTAGAACATGAGCTTCGTTATATGCCTACTGTAATACATTAGCATGGTGAATAACTTGCTTGCAGGTGCCATGACAGTCCCCAGGCTAGCCACAAAAGGTCAAAGAGTGGGAAATAGCCAACTTCCTGGGAATCCCAGCCCCTTCCCCAGGTTAGTTAGAAGGTCCTTCCACTTATTTGCATATTACAATGGGCAACACTACCCCTCACAGCCTCTCTCTCTCTCTCTCTGTTCAGAGATGGTCAGCACTCTGTCTATGGAGTGTGTACCTAATTTTACTCTATTCTGAGCACCAAACCCCTACACCTCATGGCCTTTCTCTTGCCTTTCGGTGTATCTCTCTAAATAAATCTACCTTTACTCAACTGTGGCTCGCTCTTGAATTCTTTCCTGCCCTTATTCAAGGACCCTACTTGGCAGGGCACATCCCAGGGGCTCAACTGAAGCCTGGGACACAGCCCTCCTCACTCTCCACATCTGTTTTTCCTGCGTCAAGATGAGCTGTAATAATAACTAAAGTATTAAACTAGAGGCACTGCAAACTTTTTCTCTATCTCCCAGTCACCATATCATTCATACTTTCTCACAATCAAGGAATAAGTTTTAATTAATTGACTGAGGATTAACACTAAATGCTCTGATTCCAACAATGTGTCAGGAATCATAAAATGACATTTTTCTTGACAGCTCACTTATTTTATTTATGTTGAAGGTCACCAGAGTTTTGTTTTTCCCATAAATGTTTTTATTACAAGAAAAACCTCCAATGACACTTAGCGTCCTAGATTTAAATTTTGAAATAAACTTGCCACCAGAGCAATGGCACAATGACAGCTTCAGTGACTGAAAATGCCTTCATATCTAAGTTAAATCCATTTTGTAAATCCACAAATTATTGACCAGGATTTTTTAAGCTTGAAAATACACACTAAATTTGTTGGTTCCATAAATTCACACTTTTGCCTAAGGTTTCTGGCCCTAAAGCCAAGGGAAAAGAGGTTATTTTATTAAAACTCAACCACAGTAAGTCAGTGGAGCTTGGATCCATTCACTGTACCATGTTTTTTAATTTTATTCTCATTATTAAAAAATGGCAACAGAGGCACTAATGCTTGGGGGAATGGGTGGGATAAGGAGATATAAAAGCAATTTATATAAATATGTATCTTCTCTGAAATGAAAGGAAATAGAGGGCCCAATGTTTATTTTGTTTTATAGAAATAAGTAAAGGAAGTCATCGGGATTTTTCTCACACTATTTCTATCATTATGTATTCTTACATTTAGCCCCATTTAATCATGCTTACTACACATAAGATATTCTACATATATTAATAATAAATGTACAACAACCCTATAAATAGGTTTTATTATCTCTATTTTACAGATTAGAAAATCAAAAGTGATTATACTAGTTATCTAAGTTCATTCTGCTAATGAGTGTTGGACTTTGTATTAAAACCTCAAAATGATTTGTGTTATCTCCACTATACAACTGAACACAAAGGGACATAGGGATCTTTGAGGGAAATGGGTATGTTATCTCGATTGTGGTGAAAATTCCACGTGTATATACAAAGTTCAAAATCACCCATTTGTTTATTTTAAATAGGTGCAGCTTATTGCATGTAAATTATACCTCAATGAAATTTTTTAAAGTTCAAAAGTACATATTTTATGAAAGGATGAAGAAGCTGAAAATAGGCAAAAACAAAAGAGACCGTCACGCCATTAAAAAGACAAAAGTAACAGGCTAAGTTATGTTGGAAGATAGGAATCTGGATCCTTGTTGATAGTATTCAGCTGATCTTAACAACACATTTTTGTAGTGGAGGAAAAATAAATGAGGATGACTAAGTATTTATGCAACTGTTAGGTGGTTTTTCTGTTCTATGCAGCTGGATGTAATCCTGACTGATAAAATGTTAAGGTATAATGGATGGAGCTCTGCTTAGAAATGACAAGATAGAATCAATTTGTTTCAGAAATATGGGCTGATAAACAAAAACAAATTGGAAAAATAAATACAGCAGAGCAGCACAAAGGAAAGATAAATGATACCAGGGACCAAAGAGGATTAATAGTTATATTTTGAAATAGTTCAGTCCCCTGAAAATTCTAGGTATTTGGGTTCAGCAAGTGATGAATGGGAGGCAAAGAGCTAGAACTGAAAAAAGTTATAACCAGGCAAGATATAGAAGAGTAGGGATGGCAGAGAATGGGAACTGCACTCAGGTAGACCCCAGAAACTGGTCATCAGGGAAAAGTAGGAATGCTGTATAAGAATCCTGGTGACCTTAAGAGCATCAACCATTCTTAAGATGGTTAACCCAAATTAAGGACATGAACAGAGTGCAAGATTTGGAAAAGATCTGGTACGAAGCAACTGTCAGAAGACTGAGTCTAGATAAGTTAGGAACTGGAAATAACAATTAAGACTGGAGATACTTCTATCAAGGGAAACAACATAAGATAACCAAACCAGGAAAGTATTATTTTTAAAGCAGAACACATCCAGAATCTTTATTAAGTTTGAATAACAGCTAAATGAGATAGTATATGTAGATATAAAAGCAAACAAATTGCATAACACAGATCCTGATAGTATAGAGCATGAAAAAAGAAAAAAAAATGAATTACCTAGTTGTTTTTTACAATTTGTACAATAGGTTTTTTTCCACAATCCTTTATAAACATTGCCTTTTATATAGGAATAGTAACTTAAATCAATGCAGACTCATAAAAGTTGCCAATCCCTTTTCTTTAAAGTAGAATCTAATAAATTTATTAATTAAATGTAATAATTTCCATTCTTCACTTTAGCTTAATCTGTGCAAATTTAGCAAAAATAAATTGAGGCTGACGTTTTGTCCATTCTCTTAAATATGGTATAACTGAATCCATAGGAAATTAATCTAGGTTAAAGATAAAGTAACCTATCACAGCTATTCAAGTTACAGCTGTAACTGTAATTATCTGGATATATTGGAGAAACTATCTTATCCAATGGGGTCAAAGTTCATCAGTTGTTCATTTTTAAAAAGACAATTTAAGACTCATAAAACAAAATCTGCTGTATTGTGGAGTTATTTTTCAATCAGTAAGTAACTTAAGTGCTTCTTTAAGATTTTGAGTAGTAGGTTGATAAATGGATACCCCTCCTCTAAGGTTCAGTACCATGTTTTTTTGGGTTAAAATTTCCAATTTTCAAACCAGTTAATAAATGTTGTGCTAATAACCTTTTGAGGTAGGGCCAACATCTTTTCTTTAAACAGGGACCTGCTGGCTGAAGTAATCTATTGCCTTTCCCTCATTATATCTACCTATAAAGGACTATCTACAATTGATTTCAAGTTTTGCTCTCTTTAAAGTGAAATGAAGACCTAGCCTAAAACCACCAAAAAGCAATCTAACTGCAGACGCTTTTTTAGAGTTTAATGGTTTTTCCACCCACACCTAACTTAATAGTGTTTTCAAAGCAACACATCTTCACCAAGTTTTTCCAAACGATTCAACAAAGCTTTCAAAGAAATAGTTTTTATGTATTTACTTTTTATGGGTTTATATAATCTTTCTTTAAATTATATAATTGCGTAAGTACAACCAACAAAAATTGCTTTTGTCAAAACAAACAAAACCTAGTTATCCCTAAGGCTAGTGAATATTGAATATGTCTTTGGGGTCATGCAGAAATATTAAACATTATTCCTGGATTTGGAGAATTTTCCACATTCTGAGTTAGGCTTCCCTGAAGCAGAAGCTAGAATTTTTCTTGGTCGAGTTCCTTTACAGTTAAGATGTGGGCACCTTAGAAAGGAGGTAAATTATTTATATTCTCTTTCTGTGGAGAAACAGTGGCTACAAGGATTGATTTTCTAATGGGATTGGTGGTGAAGATTTCCAACGGCAGTAACAGAGATTCTGATATGAGGTTGCCAGTTGCAAACATTGACTGTCAACAGCTCCACTGTGCCAGACTGCATTGCCTCCAAGCAGTTCCCCTTCTAGACTCTAGGAACTGGTGCACTGTTTCAGTCATTCCCCTCACAAAACAAGTAATCCGTAGCACAAAAAGGAAGTAACCAGCTAAAGAACGTGCTTCTAGAATATATTGTGGCAACTCAAGACCCCAGCATTTCCTGGCCTAAGGGCCTTTTTGTTGGCATTTTTCACGTTTCCTGCTGGGTCAGTCCTCCTGAAGGCTAACTGTAGTATACCTGTGTATCTCTAGGCCACAAGAGGCTTCCTGTAGACTGGGGTGCCCACACAAATGTTCATGAAGTCCCTCCTGGATGAGAAGGAATCAAGTCCATTAGAGAATGGAGGTCATGGCCAGAGTTCTACTCCTCATTCTCCAGCTCCTCAAATGTTGGGGCAATCGTGCTCCTAATGCCATGATTCTGGCCTTTCTGGAATTTCTTTTGGTTATTTCCTATTTCAGGTAAGCATTTTTTTTGCTTAACGTACCTCAAGGATGCTCTATTATAGGAAACTAACAACTCTGACTGACACACTAGATAAGCACATGAGCAAACAGTGAAGGGTAGAAGGCTGCAGGTTTACTGGCGGGGAAACTCCTTGTTCAGTGTGTCAGAAACATCAGTCAGTTTTGTTTTCAAAGGGAAAGGAGAGACAAGATGAATGTGATGGTTGGTTAAGAGAGCTTCTACTCTATTTCTGGTTATAACATATTTGGGCTTTAATTATTTGAATTCATGGCCAGGGTTGACCTGCAGAGCTAAAAGGACATGCTCTGGTAATTATATAGGCAGATTTGTGTAATGAGAGGAGAAATTATCAGATTAAAATGCAAAATGGTAACATTCTTTGTTATTCTGTCTAGGAGGCTCCAAAACCACTATAAATTATATAGCAAAAACTAGTATCCCAGAGTTTTTTTTTTTTTTCCTGAAACACTGATTCATTATAATAGCCATGGGGTTTATATATTTGGAAAATAACAAGTGCAAAATAAGTATTTACAATAGAAATAAAGTAGCTATTATATTTAATTTTGTAAACTTATAATTAATAAGTGTTACTCTTTAGATTTTCTAAAAGGTCAAATCAATATCAAGGAAACATAGTCTTTAAATGTCACTTTAGGCACTCCAATATTTCCTTATTTCCTAACCATGGCTGGTGTAAGATATTTTCTCTTTCTGCTAATCAAGCAATCACACGAATTTTTTCTTTTCTTTTATTTTCTTGAAGGTGGTTTGTCCTGGTAGGAGTACAAAAATTTTCAATAATTAAATTAATAAGGATCTATTTTAAGATTTTATTTCAATTAAAGACTGTATGAGGCAAATAATAAATTACTTATACCTGATAAATTTGTAATTTTTCTGATATAATTTATCAATTATTATTTAAATATTTCTCTACTATATTATTTATAAACATTTTCTCTACTATAAACATTATTACTGAATTATAGCTAAGTACTGAGAAGGAGGTGAATCAGAATTGAACATTAGTCAAAACCTAACCCAAAATTCTTAGAGCAAAAACTTTTTTATTTGACATACCTAAAATTGGCAAAAATTCAAAATATTTGACACTTTTAAAAGATATTAGCCTCCACAGTAAAAAAAAAAATGCTTTGAGATTAATTTCACACTAATAAAGTTTGAAATAGCATGGTATGAACAAGAAATTGATTTAACTGTGGTGAGTTTCCACTAGATCTATTCTGTCCAAATTTCCAATAATATACTTTAGTATCAGTAACAATTTAATGAATAAAAGTAAATCTATTCAGAGCAGAGATATGTTTCCACTGAGACATTATATGTTCAGGCCTGTAAATCAGCTTCCTATAGCAGATGTTGTTTTCTAACTCGGGCACGTAACTATAATTATTTTTATGTCTAAATTATTCTCAGGTTGAACATAAATAAGACATCCTGTTACTTAGTTTTTCAGAAAGTGATAGAGCTGGCAAAATAGTCAAGTGTTCAGCATTGTACATATTTCCCACAATGGAAAACACTGACCTCCAAATACAGCATGGATGGCATGTTTGCTTTTTACTGTTCAGTTTTTGCTGTTCACCAACTTAACCATAGTTCTTAATTATCTATTTTAACACCAACTTAGGACAAATAATAAAAAATGCTATCATTAACTTCAGGTAATACGAATTCCGTTTATAACTTTACACAAGAAAATAATGGAAACACAATACATGTGCTACCTCCCAGTGGTTACTGATAGGAACTACTCTATTAATTGCAAAATAGAGGTTGAAGCCAGTAAGTCTTATTTTGTACTCCTGAAAATAGCTATTCAAAGGTGAACATTTTAGAAACTACTATGACAAATTGCAGTTGATATAATAAAGTTTGGGGAGGGGGTTGAGATAGTGGGACCAGAAATATTTATTGAATTAAACTGACTTATATCCTTCGATACAGAGTAATTTAAATACATTGTAATAAATACTTTTAGCTTTAATATAGCATTAAGATTTTATTAATCATTAACTGATTAAATCATTTTCCAATGCACAAATACATTTTTTTATATAATAGAGAATACTATAAAGTGGATTTTGCCAGGAAAAAAAAGAAGGAAAAGAAAAGATAAATCAGACAAGTTGAGGGACTTAAAGGGAGTAAAGAAAGTAGAAGATACTGGAAATTCCCCTGATGATTTATTGGAAGAAATATATATATATATATGTTCTCCCTTCTTCAAGACTTTTATCTGCCTTTATATATAATACAATGAATTCTTAGAAAAAAAGGCTTCTTTTTTCAGCATTATAAAGATATTAGCTTCTATGAATAAACATTAATACATAAAATTATTATCAGAGTCTATAACCCAGACAAGATTCGTAACTATGGACAAGGAAGAGGGTGACTAGAAATACACACACACACACACACACACACACCATTAACCAGACTATGAAGCAAAAGACTAAGCCCACAACAAAGCAGTCCCCCTTGGGAATACAGAGATTCTCAAGTCCCAGCCCAGACTGCAGACATGGCCTCCCAAGAAAGAGTACCATGATCTCTTGAGGGAATTAGGGTTCTCCAGCCCCATGGGGCAAACATCACAAAAGAGTGAGAATGCTTTACCAAACTGAGTTCCAAATTGAAAATATGCCCAAGATTATTAAGAGAAGTCTTCAGGCCAAATTCCCAAGTCGAGTAACTCGTTTAGAAAAGAATTTTACATCTGCCTAAAACCCTCTCTGTTACATTGGAACAGATTTCTCCATGTCATCCTATTTTTGTTTGACTCTAAATTTACTCTTCTGATTTGAACTATCTGTTTACCAGTCATCTGTCCTGACCCACAGGATAGCAATTTCTCTATCTCTCCTAAGGGTTTAGTTGAAACTTTCAAATCTGCCCTCTACTAACTCTTAAACTAGTTGCTTGCTCTGACCTATTGCTATCATATTTTGACCCCTGTATAAACAGTTTCTCGAATTTTCTTATAGAGAAGAATCATGGGTGCTGCTTATCTTATAACGTAGTTTCTGGATGGCTACCACCCCTCCCTCTGGAAATTTCCAAGCCAAATAAGTCTGAGAAGAAGCCCAAAAGTTGTGATTTTAATAAGTACTTAACATAGTTCTTTCATCAGAATTGGATAAATATTTACCATCAATGACCTATCTGGATCTTACTATATTCTAGCAGCTTAATAATCCAATAACAGTTTCTACATTAATGCAATATTAAAGTTACTCTCCAACCCCACACACAAACAAAATTAGCAAACAAACAAACAAAAAACCTGAGACCAACACTATAAAGGGTGAAATTTGTATTGAATTCTAGGAAATAAGAGTGCCTTTGAACACCAGCAGTTATCCTATAGATGTGCCTCAGTGTTTCTGACATCTATCACATAACCTATCAAGTAGTCAGCTCTTAATGCTGGCTTCATCGGCAGATTCAGAACCTTTCTCTCTCTCTCTTTTTTCTTTTTTTTTTTTTTTTTTTTGAGAAGCTTAGATATTCCCTGGCAGAAGAATATCTTGAGAATTTTCTTGTTCAAACAGCCACTAGCTCTGTATGAAATTCTATTTACTTATTCAAACTGATTACAGTCTGAATTCCTACTGTACAACTATTTTTTTTTAGATGGGCTTCATAGCTCTTTGTTCGCTTATTTTTAACTTGGTCCCTCCCCCTTTCTCTTTTTCCAGCACTCTAAACTTGATTAGTTGTCTGACAGAACATATCTTATTCTTCTCTAGCTTAATAGCCCTCACTGGAGTAGTCCACATAATCTACAAAAATTGTTATTTCTCCACTGTATAGATGAATTCCAAGTCTTGGCTCATATCAACTTTCCCAATTTGATTGCTGCCAACATTCTGGTTTACCATCAAACAATCCATCATGAATAATCATGACTTTGCCTTCCATTCCCTGCTTCCTGAGAAAAATGCTCTTCAGATAGAGAACGAGATTTGGAAATTCAAAGGAAGCTTGCATTGCCTCTACCCAAATAATTGCCCTCTTAAATGATATTTCCAACAATTACTTGACAGGCTTCTTTCATGAAACCTTATGTAGCTCCATAACTTGTACCACTAAACCCCACCTGGGACACAGCCTATCTAAAGCCCTCAGTCAACACTGTTCCATCTGTAAAGGATGAACACAGCATCTGAACCTTCCGTGATTCAAACTGAAGGCACAGGGCCTCCAACAATATTTGTTAAATAACCAAAGGAATGCCAAAGTCTTTTATGAGCCAATGGTCAGCTAATGCCTACATGAGGCCAGAACACGATGGGAGTGACCTTCTAGGCCAAGACGAACATCCCTAAAACAAACAAAAAGAAAAGATCTCTACACTCAAGTTTCTTGTTGACTAAATGAATAAGGGAAGTTGCTACAATGAAATTTTAGAACACTGAAATGAGATACAAACTTTAATACTAAGAATTGGAGGTTATAACACTAAAAGATTGGTACTGGTAAGATCATGAAGTAAACCTAATGCCAGATATAAAACTTCTTTTTTTTCCCTGTAAGTAGCAGGGAATCTGTAGGAAAAAAATTTTTTTTAGGTAATTGAAGACATGATGATAATTGTATTTCATACAGATTTCTCCATCAAAATTCTGGAAAATTGATGGTAGTGATAGAAAAAGGCAGGAAGACCAGTTCTGAAACCACTTTACTAGTCCCAATTAGAAATTATCTGAGCCTGAATTAATGAATTCAGTGGAAGTAAGAGTGAAGACTATGTATTGGTAAAATATTAAGAGAAAAGATCCATAGTTTTTGACCCAGAAGTTCCACTCCTAGGTATACACTCAACAGAAATACTTCCATACAATTATCAAAAGACAAGTATAAAATGTTTATAGTAGCATTATCAGTAGAAATAAAAAAATGAAATAATTCAAATGCCCATACCAATAGAGTAGATAAATTGTAGTACTTTTATACAATGAATTACTATATAGCAATTAGAATGAAGAAACTATTGCTAAAATGCAGCAATGTAGGGAAATGTCACAAACACAGTACTCAGAAAAAGAAGTCAGGCACAAAATAGTACATACTGTAGGATTCCATTTATGTTCGTTTCACAAACAGGCAATTTAATCTATGGTACTAGAAGCCAAGTGACTAGTTACTTTTTGCGGGAAATAGGAATGGGAAGGTGCCATGAGGTTGTTTCTGGGCTACTGGTTATGTGCTGTTTCCCCATCTGAGTTTTGATCACACGAGTGTGGTTACTTTGTAAAAAATCATCTTGTCGCATACTTATGTTTATTACACTTTTCCGTATGTGTGCTTTACTTCAGTAAGTATTACATTTAAAAAATCAAAATGGCTGAATGATTAATTTGGTGTGAGGAAAAAGTGATCCATAGCAATTAATCAAGCAACTTTTTTCATTTATTAAATGTTTATTGAGCATCTATTATACACAATATACATGATAGGCATATGCATAAATGCTGTGGAAATATTTATTTAAGCTTAAGGGAATTGGAATTGGCTGCATGGAGGAGATAGATATTTGAATTACAGATTAGAGGATTGAGTAGGACTTTGTCAGGAAGAGATTGCACGTGATGACATTTTCAGGCAAAGAGAAGCTTATAACATAACACTGAATATTCAGGGTAAGTTTGGGTGAGAAAGGGACTTGAATGACAGTCTTGAACTTCAGTAAGTCAAAATTAGAAGGACTTAAAATATCTTTGAATGAGAAGTGTCAGGAAACAAGTTATAGGAGGTAGATCACATACGAAATATTTTGAAAGGACATGACTAAAGTCAAGAGGATTCAGGATGCTGTTGTAATGGTCATGGCGAGGCGCTCAGAATGTTTGTTCTGCCATTGTGCCAGAAGAAATGGAAAGAGCAATGGGAATGAGTACCACTGAAGAGCTGGCATCCATGGAACTTGCCAGATGATTGGATGCTGGGGTCAAAGGAGATGCAGCAATGTAGGGAAATATTAGAGATCTTGCTATAATATAAACTGAGAAGTAGACTCTCAATATAGTAAAATGGCAGTTGGCATCACTGTCACCCATGCGCTTGCTTAAAAAGGATTCTCAGATCCCCTCTCAGAAATACTTACTTAGACTCTCCTAGGATGAGATTCAAGTATTTTGTTTAAATAAGCCCTCCTAGTGATGTTAATAGAAACAAAGTTTGAAATCCATGCTCTTATAAGATACACTATTTGGTAAAAGGGGGGATTTCTGGTGGAAGTTATGATAAATGAAATTTAAACTATCATGACAGATTTTAATGCTTTTTTAAAACTATTAACACTTAGGATATGCTGAAATTATACAGCATGGAATTGAACTGGGTGGAAGCTCTGAATGAGAAGACACCAGGTAGCCTCCTTTCATCAGCAAACATCATCTCCACCACCACAGAAGCCTAAGGGTAAAACTCTCTTTGCTCTTCAGAATAAGCAGCTGATTTTAATTTCAGCTGCAAATACGTTTTGAGCCCCTTCACATCTTCTGCCAAGATGAGTCAGTTGGCAACTGCGAACCTGATGAAGTCTCCTTTTATACAGGAAAATAGAGAGATGTGCCATTCACTGGCCTTGTCTCCCTACCACAGCTGAGAGATGAGTTCAGCTTCCCTGTTGAGAAACTGAACAGACTTTATCCAGGCACGGAGCCAAACTCTGCAATTACGATCAAGAAGGAAAAATATCAGGACATCCAATGGTAAAGTCCAAAGAATTGTCTGAAACTATCTTAGATTTTGATCATTAATTACTTTTAAAAAACTATGGTGTCCAGGCTACTTAATTTAATTTATTTAAAACAATCACCTAAGTCTCCCAATTGGTCCTATAAACTCTACCATATGTTAGTAGTTTGCCGCATCTGAAGTGAGTATTATCAGATTTTCTGGGCAATAACTACTGAGCAGAGGAAGTTTGTATGGGCGGTTCTTAAGGCTCTAACAGGAATGATTAAATATGGCAACACCTCAGAAATCCTCCATAGTCCACTTTCTTATTTTAGTTCTGAAGTAACCTCAGGTCCTAGGAATCTCAGATATGGCCCATGATTAGTAGAAGAGCTGATACCTGAACAAGATATCACTACTTCTGGAAATATATGCTTTCCCCCACCAAACACTGACTCTCATAATGGTAGGAACCTTTACATTTCTCATTTCTCTATACCTGTCAACTATTTCTGATAAGCATATTGATTTAAATAAAAACAAAACAAACACTTGACTGAACTTCCAACTAATATTTTTTCATAGAAATATAAATAAAATAAAGTTCACCCCTTTAAGTATAAAATTCCACTAGCTTTGACAAATATATGCAGTTGTGTAATCACCATCACAATCAAGTTACAGAATAGATCGTCTCCCCTAAATGTTCCCCTATATCCCTTTGCAGTCAGTTCTGACATATTACCCTCCCCTGTCCCTTGCAATCACTGATATGATTTCTGCCCCTATAATTTTACCTTTTTTAGAATCTCATATAAATGGAATCATACAATATGGAGCCTTTGTATATGGCTTCCTTCACTTAACATAATGATTTTGAGATTGATCATGTTGTATGTGTTATTAGTTTGTGCCTTTTAATTGCTGAATAGTATTCTATGGATATACCACAGTTTCTTTATCTAGTCAAAGTTAATGAGCATTTAACTTGTTTCTAGTTTGGGGTAATTATGCACAAATTCTGCTCAAAATGTTTGTATATGATCTTTATGTGGACATACGTGGATAAATACCTAGGAATGGGATTGCTGTGTAAGTGTACGTTTAACATTAAAAAAAACTGATATCAGATCTAAGATGAATTTTATCCTATTTACCACATGATAAATCAGCTTGTAACTGTTTCACACATTTTGGTAGAAGACACAGGACTCCTGGAACAGATACAAAGGACTTTATTAATCATACCACAGCAAGCAGCATCAGCACATTTGCATCACTTCTCCGTGGCCCCCAGCTCCCATGGGAAAGCTCTGGAGGACCTAGAAGAATGACCACATGTGCAGTGGGTTGAGTTACAGAAGGGGAGCACTGAAGTTCAGGTAATCCACCTCTTTTAAGCAAGTCTAGTCTTTATCCCAGAGGAGATATTATCTCATTCTTCAGGGTCTCCTGAAGTTTTTTATCCTATCCAATCTGGATATCTGTATCTGATCTGCCTTAAGACAGTAGAAATGGAGTGAGAAATGGGGACTTAAATCAGAATTGTTATGAGGTTTATTTGATATGAGGTGAAGCACAAAGAAGTTGCAAATAATTTTTAAGTTTTTGGTTCAAGTGATTGAACGATGGTATAATTCATAGATGGGAAAAGAGACTCTTTTGGAGGATACTAAACATGATCATCCTAATTAGTCTGGGCCATGTCAAATTTGAGTAATCTCTGTATAAATAGTATACTCAAAATTAACGCTCTCTTGAATTTCTTGCATTGGGATAGGCAAACAATTGCAAATAAATTGGTGGTGCTGGGGTGGTGGTGGTGGTACTGAAAACAGCATGTGAAGGAAGCAAAGTTTCAATAGGCCTTTACATACCTAGTAACTTAAAATCAGCACTGTAATGGAACACGTCTATCACTCTGGGTGAGATGCAAGAGTGAAGGACAGCCACCGCCACTGGTGCCTTTCTTTCATGAACAAAGTACTTACAAGTGAAAGACAAGTAATTGCATACAAACCTCTGTGGTTAAAATTTTGTTGTTTTTTAAATTTTAGAAAGAATCTCTGTAACTGTTTTCAAATACTCCCTTGAGTCAAATATTCTACTGAAATGTAATGAAAACATGCTTTCTTTCTTCTAAAATAAAATACAACACAATAAAAAGTTCTCCCTTTTTTGTGTATCAAATTAAGGTACAAGAGATACATATTGTAGTTGCTGATATAATATGACTTAAAACTAAAGGAAAAAGCATTTGATGTTTCTTGAAGGAAAAGGAAAACAAGGGACAGCTTCTTTTCTGTGTGTTTAGAATTTAAAAATATATATATTTGGAGAAAAAACATGGATGAGAAAGAACTTTATTTCTACACTGGCCAAAGAAAAAAATTATTTTCCAAAAGTAAAGCAGGATTTTCTTTGTTTATTTTATCTGAATCCTTATTTGTGGATCATTTTTTAAATGTTAAAATTCATAAGGTCTTTGTGGGGAGCAGTGCCAAGTAGTGAGCATTATAATAAGAATGATTAATGGGATTCATGTTGATCAAGATTCAAATGTTACTGAGATTTAACTAAAAATTAATTAACTTGATAAGAAAAGTTTAAAATATAATTTTAACTGCTATCATTAAAATAACTTATAAAAATACAATTTTTTTCAAGAATATAAAATCATAGTTTTGCAATAAATTTCTCCAGTTTAACATTTTAAGAACATATTTGCATATTACATATATATAACATATACATAATTTTGTTATTATATATATTTTTATTTAATCAATATTTAGTGAGGGCTTTTATTTTTCAGTGGCTGTTAGTTTCTTTAAATACAAAGATGAATAAAATCTCTACTGCCATGGTACCCATGATCTATTAGGAGAGGCAAATAATTTAATTAAAAGTATGCTTATTAATACTCCACATTACATCTTATTAAATGAATAATTAGCACACTAGTGGCAAAAAATAAGTATTGATTAGCCCTGCAAGGGCAGACTGGAAATGGTTTCCCAGAGAAAAAACTGCTTAATATGAATTTTGAAATAGTCACAAACTAATCAGAAAGGTAAATAATTTAATAGTGAGGAGATAATATATTAAAAAGATACACAGATTCCTGAAACAGAGTGAATTGGGGTAATAATTAGTTTGATACGTCCAGAGTGTAGAGTTTGTGTGGAATGGTGGGGGATAAGACTAGGGAGTTTGGCAGGAACCATTCTGTTGGAGGCATAAAGTGTCTCCCTGGTAACTTTTAACATTCTGGAAGTGAGTAGAAAAGTAAAATCTCATTGAAGTGGTTTGAGTATGGAAGTAAAATGATCATATCTGCAAATAAGAGAGGTTATTCTAGAAGAAATATAGAGAATAAACTTCAAAGTTAGAGATTGGAAGAAAAGATGTAAGTTAAGGGGCTGATGTAACAACGTGGATAAAATTACTTGCCACGTCTGCACACCTTTATAGTGTATTCTTTGTTTCTGACTTCTGCCACATATGTGTCATGCTATGCCTTAACCTGTTAAAGCCATTTAAAATATTACTTCAAGCAAATGTTTGTACATAGGCATATAAATGTAAATACGTATGTATGCGTTCAGCGTTATTATTAAACGCAAACACACATTATATAATACATTTAGGCATCCTCACTCCTAGGGATATTCCTTGGTTCTAAATATTAAAGAATTCAAATACATTATCTGTGAAAAAAAAAAAAAGCCGGTATTTGTCTCACTCACTGAAATGACATATGATGAATGAATATGATATATGAGTAATTTTTAGTACTTTGAATAAAAATCTCACAAAAATAAGTTAGAACAATGCTATTATTACAAAGTTATGACCATGGTCAACCACATTTATGAAAGTTTTATATAAAATAAGCATGTACAGAGAGAAGCAGGAAGAGCTAGAGGAAAAATATTTGAATGAAAAAAGGGAAAAATTGAAAATGCTCATAAAAATAGTTATTACAAATATAATAGTGTCCATTGCCCTGGGAAGAGTGCTCGACAATTACTTTCCCCAAGCTGGAAACTGACAGCACTGAGATTATCCCCATAAGGGCGACAAAAAAACCCTAATTCACAGAGAACCACTCTGGAAAGGACATTTAATTTATTTATAAGTCTGAAAGAGATTGATTTCCAATGTGATTATTTAAATGGAAAAATATTATTGAATTTTACATTTCAGAAGTTTTTATTTATGAAATTCTTGTTACATTGCTTTCTTTCCACTTTATACATTAAAAACATAACATGGGAGCTCACATGGAGTTGTTGCTTATTCCAAGTTTGGTAGACTATTCTTTCTTTTCATTTAAAAAAACATGAACTCTATTATACTTAGAATTAAATGTGCTTCAATAACATGGAGAATAATTAATTATTCTCTATTGTGTTATTAATATTTCCTCAGCATGCTTTCTCAATGAGAATCCAAAATACTATCTTCAGAATTAAACTGGATGCCATAAATGTAAGATTCTGATTCTTGGTAAAATATCCACATTTTTCACTTAATATATGTATGGATCAGCTAGCTTGAAATATTTACTTTTTTATGCTATTGTTTTAGGAATGTGGAGGTAGTACATACCTCTCTTAAAATTTAGACTTGAGATATATAAAGTAGGATTAAAATAAGCAATAAAAGTATATAAAGTGTTCAGAACTTTGTTCCATAGTTATTTTTTCTGTACAAGAAGCCACTTCCCAAGCAAACCAGTTGTTGTAAGATGACTCTGTCCTCCTAAATTGGGAATGTCTTTGATTAAATGGATAAGGGGCTGCAAATAAGACTTACAGTAAATAAAATATATACTGGCTAAATATCCCAGAAATTATTCTCCCTTCTAACAGTAAACATCAATAAGAAGTAGCCCCAATCTGGTTCATACTGAATGTTTTGTCCTGTTAACACAGGAAGAGAAACACCTAAGAATAGTTGCCATGTTCTTTTTTGGGAGGAAAGACTCATCTTTTGAGTTTCTGGGGGAGCAAGATGGCACCCCCCTTTTTAAAAAAGGAGAAAAATAAAACCATGATTTTAGATTGTGAATCTGTCAAATGTTCAGAGTGTTTGAAGCAGTGCTCTCTTACTTGACATGAGTAGCTGTACTCTTCAAGAAAGCTGCGGTGAAATGCGGTAGGGAAATTGGACAGATAGTCATACTAAGCACTCACAAACACTTACCCTTGATTGAAAATGCTGGAATAAACCAGACAGCTAAAGTGTTCAATGGGACTGGGGTTTCTAATTCCTAAAATTGTGTGCCTAACATGACCTGTCAAAAATGGCTTAGTACTAAATCAAAGTATTATTTTATATCACAATAAAGATAAACATTATTTGTCAATTCATGTCATTTCATAAAAAATGTGATCACATGCTTGCTTTCTATGACAGGCAGCAGCCTTCTAATATCAGATGAATACCACAATAGTAATCTCTGTATCAGTTATTTTTTGCAGTATAGCAAATCACCCAAAACTTAGTGGCTTAAAACAATAAACATTTATGTTTCACATTTCTGTGGCTTGACTGGATTGTTCTTATGGCCTGGAACAGTTCCCTGGAGCTGGATAGTCTTTGAGGACCTCATTCATGTGTCTGAGCCCCTCGCTGGCATGACAAGGATGGCTACTACATGTGGGTGGCTGATGCCTCTCTCCATGTGATCTCTCATCCTCTAGGCTTGTTCAGACAATGATGAAAGAAAGAAGCAAGAGAGAGGAAGTCTCAATGTGCATGCTCTTTTCAAACCTCAACTTGTGTCATGTTTGTTAATGACCACTGGCCAATACAAGTCACATATCCAAGCCTAGATGCAACAAGTGGAAAAATAGAAACTGCATTTATTTGTGAGAATCTTCAATATGTGGTGGCCATTTTTTCCAGTTTACCACTATTTCCTAAAGTATGCTAAAAAAAAATCAAGTACATGGTTTGTAATACTTTTAGTAATTTAAAAGAGAAGTATCTGATAACTCAATTCAGTAATTGCTTTAGGCTGTCCCAAACCAATTTTGATATTGTTCTGAACACCCAGAAAGATGACACAGTATTTAGCAAGATATTGAAATGTTGGGCCAATGTGCTTTTTTCTCTGAGTGTTTATCATATTATATACTGTTGTTGGCAGAATAATATATCCCCCCAATGATGTCTACATCCTAATCCCCAGAACCTATGAATATGTTACCTCACCTGACAAAAGGGACCTTAGAGATGTAATTAAGTTAAGGATCTTGAGATGGGAAACATCCTGAATTATCCTGTTGGGCCCAATGTAATCAAGGGTCCTTATAGATGAACGAGGAAGATGAGGGAGTGGGTGTGAGAGTCAGAAAGAGATTTGAAGATGTTTACTGTCATTTTTGAAGATAGAAGGGGACACAAGCTAAGGAATGCAGGTAGCCTCTAGAAGGTGAAAAGGGCAAGGAAATAACTATGTTTCAAAGTTCCTCTTGGCTAGACTCAAAAGATTATCTTCTTGAGGACTTTCCTTGGAACTACTTTCTTCTACCTTTGAATGCCTGCAGATTGTCTTTCCCTGTGACAATTACATCACGTACCAGATATCTGTTCTCTTGCTGACACGTATCCTTTAGCATTTTCCCTAATAATAAAACTCCATTTTTTTCCATGAAATCAGTTTTCTCTCTTCACCCCATTTACCTCAAGTGGATCTCATTTAATTTCTGACTCCAGAAATGTGTGAAATAGGCTTGGCCAATTAAAGTGTAATTTCTTTCTACAGTGATTGGTTCATGGCTGGCCACATGAAATGGAAAACACACAATGGAAAACAATGAGACTCAGTATGAGTTTTGCTGAATCTATTAAGATACCAATATAGAACCATAGTTTCTGGTTGCCTTCTGACCATTCCAGAATCTCTGAGAATGAAACTAACAGTGCAGAAACCAGAGCTGAGGGATAAAACAATAATCTGTCTACTGACAGGTTTGAAATCCTGAAACCAGTAGAGCTTGCACTCTTCAGTGAATTGAATTATTTATTTATTTACTTTGTTCATAAGCAATTTTCTCAGGTCTTGTATCACCTAAAAAATAAAGAATCTACCTGGCACATACAAAATATAATATCCCATATTTTATTTATTTAGTCTCATGGATGGTTTCACTCAACAGACTTCACATTTTGAAGTTAAGGTTAATATATGATACATATTTGCATCTATCATATTCCCTTGCTTATAACAGGAATGTATATATCTAATAAATCAGAGGATTATTCTGCCAATAAAGAGGACTTTCTTTTATATTATTAAGTTTGTGTTAAGGATATTAGAATCACAGATTTGGAAAATAATGTTTCCCTATCTTTAAACAGGAGAATTGTAAACCATGCAACAGATTCAAATTATTTTCTGCTTTTAAAGATCCTCAGAGAAAGATAATGTATTAATATCCTTCTTACTAAGCCAGTCTTTCCAATAACTCCTTTCAATGTGCAAAACTTAATGACTATAAATTCATTCTACCATAAATAGATTCTACCATTAGATAGAATAAATTCTATCTAATTTATAGCTCTTGTGCTACCATTCTAAGTTATTTCTCAATTAATTTTATTGTTATATAATGTGATTGTTAAGCTACTGTCTCCTAGCCCCTTAGCCACTGTTACATTTTGCTTTGTGATGCTGTCTTGGGACTCAGTAAACTATATTTCTCCTTTGCCAGCTGGTTTCCTTTTAAATTCAGCCTATAGGAGACATTAGATAAATTGGTCAATAGGGGGCATTAGACTGGAAGGCAGGAGGATAGAGACAGAATCTTCTCCCAGTCTGCATGCCATCCTTGTCAGCATCACCACAGCCGCTTTTACCTTGTCAGTGTCAGTTGGCTCCATCCTCCAGCTCCTTTGGCATCCCCCACCCCCAGAACAGTCTAGCAGCACCTTCTCAGAGATACCCATAGAGATCATGCCATGTGCTAGCTCCGTGAGGTCCTTCCTATAAACTTAAAGATCCTGCTTCTTCCCAACCTCTATTTTCCTAGCTGTAGGAGTGGTAGCTGTTTCCTGAAGTTATTATCCCTGTGTCATCTCATTTTTTTCATTCCCATTATGCCTGTTTAACCAAACCATTATGTTAAATACTTTCTGTCAAAATACCTCGCATAGTCTCTGTTTTCTTGAGTTAACCCAAACTGACACACACGGATTTATCTATAATTGATTATAATTAATTTATATTTACAAGGCCATCATTCTTCTATAAGAATTAATATTTTCACATTTGGTTGAATCAATTTAAAAAGTTAAATTGAGTCATTTTCTTCTCATTGTATCTTTATCATTTCCATCCTTCCCTGCACCTTATGGAAGCCTGTCACCCCAATTCAAGTGTCTCTTTCTGGCTTTCAAAGCCTTCTATCAACTCTACACAGGTCCCAACACCATTTTGACTACACCCATAACTCAATTACCTTTCTCAATGTTCTACATTATGTATAATTAAAATCCCCAATGTAATTTATTCATGCACATCTCATTCTCAGTTACAATTTCTTTTTCAACAGGAATGATTTAAAACTAAATGAGCAAATCATTTTTGTATATGTCATCCCTACCTAGAAAATGCACTAATTTTTCTATTCCTCTTCCCTTCATACCCACATACACACACATGCATATGTACTCACACTGTAATTGTGTCCTTTTTTAAAAAATAAGCTGCAAGCTCACCTTCCCATGAAAATTTAGATAGTTGCTAACAATTGTTGCTACTACTTGCTGCCTGTCTCACACAGGTAAAACTAACAATACAGGGAAAAGGAAAGTTTTCTACATTTAACTCAAATATGTGGCTTTTGATAAAAAGAAAAAAAATAGAGATTGTTTTAGACTAAAAGATTTTGCCTCATAGATGACATGTAATCCTGAAACTTTACATGAAATAATCCATGCTCATTATCTATTATCTGTTTAATTGGTTTGAAGAACCATGGAGCATACCGCTATTAAAAAATGCATGTGCCAATTTATTTATTATGCATTATTTACCTTCAAAGAAAAACCTACCAGTTATGTGTTGCAATGCCAAATTTAAATAGATATTTAACCTAAAAGCCAAATTATATTTTCATAAACTACACATCAATGGCACATTAATATATTTAAATAATTCTGAATTTATGTGCTAATTACAGTTCTTTATCCATTTAAAAAGGTGGAGTCTGGAATACCCTGATCTTTGAGAAGTAAATTTTGTATACTCTTCCTAGTTTTTAAATACAAAATTATTTAATGAAAATAATTATTTTCATGGACATATAACTTAGAAGAACTAGTTCAAGTAAATATTCTTCTAAAACAAATGGAAAATTGATCAATTTGAACTCGAGTACTTTTTCAATATGCTTTATGCATAATACAGTAAGTAACTTTTTATAAGAAACTTCTGCTGTTTATAACGTAGAAGTTTTTCAAAGTATCTACTCTATTCAGTACCTTAAAAAATCTCTACATTGGTAACAATAGGAGATTCTTGTAAAAAGTTAATATGCTATTTGAAAGAATTATCCATATAATCGATACTGCACTGGAGAATGAACTAGGCAGAAGATGTAGTTTAGCTGCCATTTAATGCAGCATTTTGCAAATAAAGAATGTTATAGATTTATTTTATAAAATATATTGATACATATGGAATACATAAGCTTTAAATAAATAAGATACATGCAATTATACAGTATCTTAGTACATTCAACAACTTACCAGGTCGCCAGGCAACTATTTTGAGGATTGCACAACTTGTTGTTCATATTAATGGGATGGGGGCTAGCAAAATTAGAGAGAGTGGAATCATGACAAGAGGGAAAGCTTGAGGTCTTGAGGATAAAGGTATCAACACACAAGTCAGTGAACCTTGTATAATAAAGTGAGCACATTACATTATTGCACCTGCGGGAGAATAAGCCACCAATTTAGAATGAGAATGGAGAAAACGTATGCTGCAAAGGTACAATTACAAAAATCTAGCGACTGAACTTTTCATTCGCTGGTATTTCAGACCATTCATCACAGTAATATTATGTACTATACTCTTAACCTTCCTTTCTCCTACTTTTAGAGTTAATTTAAGCAACTGCCCACTTCCTCCACTATGCCTTTCTCCGAGATGCTTTCTCTGCTTCCCAAGTTTAACTCCTTCGCTTCCTGGATTTGTCCTTCGTTGATCACACTCTGATAATTGTTCACCTTCTATTTCTCATCTTTGGACTTTCTCTCCCCTTTCTTTCCTTTACCCTAGCCCACAAAAAGTCTCAACCCATTGACCCAAACAGTCCCTTACCTTCAAGAGGTTGACTTACCTCCCTCTCTTCACTACTAAACTTTTCCAAGTAGTAATTTGTGTTTACACTCTCCACCCCCTCAATCCGCTCTCTGAAACTCACTGTATATGTTCCCCCTCTACTAGTCTTGCAGATCCTTTTACTTACTTCTCATTGCTGTGCTAATAGGACTGGCTGCAGTACTTCATGCTCTTGCATACTTCCTACTTACAATTCTTTTCCTCATGACTTTCTTTAGAGGCTTTGTTTATGCTTTCCAACTCCTTTGTTGGTTTTAATCATGTCCCTTTAGTCATTATTGTTGTCCAGGGTTTTGGACTCCAATTTGTTCTCACACTTTAGCTTTCTTTTGTATAATCTCTTTATATTGCTTTAACAAACAGCTTTTAGCTGAAGATATATATATATATATATACACACACACAGCATTAATTTAGGGCTGTCATAATAGAATACCATGACTGGATGGCTTAAAGAACAGACATTTATTTTCTCACAATTCTGGAGCCTGGAACTTTAAAATCAAGGTGATGGCAGGACTGGTTTCTGATGAAACCTCTCTTCCTAGCTGGCAGACATATGCCTTCTTGCCAAATCCTAACGTGGCCTTTTCTCTTTACATGCACTCTTCTGGTGTTTCTTCCTCTTATAAGGAAAATCATCTTATTGGATTAGGGTTCTGCTTTATAACTTCACTTAAGCTTAATAACCTCCTTAAAACCCTTATCTCCAGGGTACAGTCACATTGAGGGTTAGGGTTTCATTATATGCATTTTGGGTGGACACAGTTTAGTCCTCTATATATATATTAAAAAGGTGTACAGTTGGCCCTCCATAGCTGCGGTTTCTGTGTCCAGGGATATGAAGGGCCAACGGTACTATATCATTTACATAAGGCACTTGAGCATCTACAGATTTTAGTATCTACAGGGAATCCTAGAACCAATTCCCCACAGATACCAAAGGATGACGGTGTAATATGTGTGTGTATGTTTTTCCTTGACTTCTCATGTGGGTATTCTGCAGACAAATAAAATCATGAAATAACAGTCAAATGTTAAAAATTATATTAATAACTACTGCTTCCAGAGTTATACCTTTTTAAGTTAATAAACTATGTTTAGAGCACTTGTAGGTTCACAGCAAAATTGAACAGGAAGTACAGAGATATATCCTGTATACGTAACCCCTACATCCTGTCCCCACACATACATAGCCTCCTCCAGTAATGCCATTTGGCATCACAATGGTACATTTGTTACATGAGAAGGCGGCCTAAAGAGGACCAGCAGAGGACAGTCCATACTGAGCAGTAAGGTAGTTGTCAAAGTATTCACATCAACAGAAAAGAGGACCCTGGATAGTTCAACCGTTGGACGATTCCCATGTGTGGGGAGCCACTCATGACCTGAGGACGGCCGGCACAAAACAGGATAATAAATCTTGAGTACTAGCGTCAGGCTTTGAGGTTGATCTATCAAAGACAATCTCTGTCCAGCCACCCCTTTGAGATGTTTGCGTCAAGGAATCTTAAAACCTCAGGAACGTCCTATGCTAATAAGACACTAATGGCCTTTGGGCAAGAAGATACAATCAGCACACAAGTTACTGATCTAAGCCTATGGTGGTTTATGGGAACAATACACAAGTTAATGATTTTACTACACGCTATCAGGTGGTCTTAAGTTTAGAAGACAATGCCTTTGCCTACGTGAAGGAATGCACACTCTAGCTGGTTGAAATTGTATAAATTAACTGCTGAAAATAAACTCGTCGTCCATTCTTGGTCTTGCGTCTTGCAGACTTAGAGTGCGACCCTCTCAACCCCACCTTTTAGTGTCGTCTTTCTTTTCTCAGTCCTGCAGCACAGGTTTCTGGACCTGCTCGTTGTCGGCTGGCTCCGACAAGTGGCGCCCGAACAGGGACCTGAAATCTGGAGGAGTTCGCTGCAGTGACCGCCGCGGAAAAAACGGAGAGCGCTCGATTTTAAAGTGAAAGTAAGTCTCCGCGGGGAGTGTATTTGAGAGTATGGGGCAAAATAATAGTAGGGGTTTATTTGTACAGATGCTTAGAGTTATGTTAAAGGAAAGAGGAATTCAGGTTACAAAACAACGTTTAGAACAGTTCCTTGTTTTTGTGGAGGAAATTTGCCCTTGGTTTCCAGAACAGGGCACTGTTAATTTGGAAACTTGGAGGGTTGTTGGAGTTCGTCTTAGGGACTATTATACGTACGGCTCATGGTCCAAATAAATTACCGGCTACCGTTCTCCCTCTGTGACAATTAATTCGAGACTGACTCGATCTGGCAACTGAGGGAGAAAAGTTAGATACGGTTAAAATTGAAAATATTGAACCTTCTGCTCCGCCTGATCCTGCTTGTGAAAAGACATTATTAGAATCTGATGAACATCCTCCCTCTCTTCCACTGGCAGTAAATGTTGGTGAAAGTCCTTTTGACTCAACATTAGATCCGGTAGACCAGGAAGATTTGGAGGAACAAGCAGCTCAATATCATCAGGATAAGGACCCATGGGGTATATTTTTAAATGAAGAAACTAAAAATTTTGATGTGACAAAACTAAAAGATATCATCACTGAATGTGTATGACAAAATATTTCTAAAGAAAATCATAAGGCTCTGCCTCCTATTTCTTCTCCACCTCCTGAATATTCACTTCCTATACGGGAGGAAGGAGCATATAAGCCTACCATTTTAAGCCCTTTACAAAAGGCTTTACAACAAGCTACCAAAGAAGGTGAGCACATTCCTGGATTTTCTTTAGTATATCCGGTTCTTGAGGATGCTCAACAACAAAGATATTATGAACCCATTCCTTTTAAACAATTAAAGGAATTAAAAATGGCCTGCGCTCAGTATGGACCAACTGCTCCTTTTACTCAGGCCATTATTGAGAGTTTAAGAAATCAATATCTGCCTCCAAATGATTGGAAGCAAGTAGCTCGTGCCTGCTTATCCGGAGGCAATTTTTTACTCTGGAAATCAGAATTTTATGAAAATTGCGCAGCTATGGCTACTATTAATCAGAGACAAGGTATTCAAATTACTATGGAACAGTTGACTGGAGAAGGACAATATCATGACACTAATTCCCAACTAGGATATTTACCTGGGGCCTATCCTCAAATAAATGCAGCAGCATTAAAAGCATGGAAAAGGCTGCCAAATTCCGAACGCAAAACAGAAGATTTATCAAAAATTCGACAGGGTCCTGACGAGCCATACCAAGATTTTGTTGCTCATCTTATGGAAACTATTGGTAAGGTTATAGGGGATGAACAGGCAGGAATGGTCTTAGCAAAACAACTAGCTTATGAAAATGCTAATTCTGCTTGCCAGGCAGCTCTTAGACCTTACAGAAAAAAGAGTCATTTAGCTGATTTTATACGAATTTGTGCTGACATAGGGCCGTCTTATGTCCAAGGAATAGCCCCAGCTGCTGCCTTGCAAGGGAAAACTGTGAAGGAAGTCTTGTTTCAACAAAACCGTCCCAAACGCAGTTTTCAGGGAACTTCCAGAGTTGCTGGACCCCCTGGTAGTTGTTATGCTTGTGGCCAATTGGGGCATCGAGCAAATCAATGCCCTAAAAAGGGACAACAACCAAAGGGCCAAGATACATTAGTTACGAGCCCAGGTTTATGCCCTAAATGTAAAAAGGGAAAACATTGGGCCAAAGACTGTCGGTCTAAAACTGACATAAATGGACAACTTCTGAACCAGGGAAACTGGGTGAGGGGCCAGCCCCAGGCCCCGAAACAATGTTATGGGGCAATTCAAGCAACCTCTCAAATCAGTCACAATCCGTTTCTTCCCAAACAAGTATTTCCGACCTCTATAGAGCAACCCCGGGAAGCGCAGGATTGGACCTCTGTGCCTCCACCTACACAGTATTAACCCCAGAAATGGGAATGCAGGCCCTTCCTACTGGAATTTATGGGCCCTTACCTCCCAACAGTGTGGGGCTATTGCTAGGACGCAGTAGCATGACTATGAAAGGATTGTTAATTGCTCCGGGAGTAATTGATTCTGATTTCGAAGGAGAAATTAAAATAATGGCTCACTCTCCACAGACCATAACAGCCATTCCTGCAGGGCAACGTATTGCTCAATTAATTGTTTTACCCACTCTTACTATGGGAAAAACCAAAATTGAACGTAAAAAAGGCACTTCAGGTTTTGGCTCTTCTGATGCTTATTGGATACAGCAAATAGGCAGCCAGAGGCCCGAATTGACCTTAGAAATTCAGGGGAAGAAATTTAAAGGAATTTTAGATACTGGAGCAGATATCTCTGTGATTGCCGCTACTTATTGGCCTGAAAACTGGCCCAAACAGGTTGCTCTTTCTATGCTGCAAGGCATTGGGCAATCGCACAATCCAGAACAAAGCTCTGCTTTTCTTTCTTGGAAAGACACGGAAGGACACTCCGGAGTTTTTCAGCCTTATATCCTCCCTGGCTTACCTGTTAACTTGTGGGGAAGAGACATTATGTCTAATATGGGGGTATTTCTGTATAGCCCTAACCCCACTGTTTCTCATCAGTTATTATCACAAGGACTATATCCAAATGAAGGCCTAGGGAGACATAATCAAGGAATTACCCAGCCATTACAAATTAAAGGAAAGAGAGATAGAACAGGCTTAGGGTATTTTTAATGGGGGCCCTTGACTGTCCTGCGACTCATGCAGACCCTACTGTATGGAAATCTGATCAACCTGTATGGGTCGATCAATGGCCCCTTTCTCAAGAAAAAATTGCTGCTGCAAAGCAATTGGTGCAGGAACAGTTGGACAGCGGGCATATTGCTCCTTCTAATTCACCTTGGAATTCACCTATATTTATTATTAAGAAAAAGTCTGGAAAATGGAGATTGTTACAAGATTTACGTAAAGTAAATGAGACTTTAGAGTTGATGGGTGCTCTACAACCTGGCCTGTCTACTCCTATGGCCATACCTGATGGGACATATAAAATTATTATTGATTTAAAAGACTGTTTTTATACTATTCCCTTATATCCTGATGATTGCAAAAGATTTGCATTCAGTGTTCCTTCCACAAATTTTAAAGAGCCTATGCAACGATATCATTGGCTGGTTTTGCCTCAAGGTATGGCTAATAGCCCCACCTTATGTCAAAAATTCGTTGCTAAAGCCTTACAACCCATTTGTTTAAAATATCCAGATGTTTATCTAATCCACTATATGGATGATATTTTAATTGCATATTCTCAGGAGGGCTATTTATTAACTGTATTTGATCAAATGATAATAGCCTTAAATTCTTCTGGCCTTCAAATTGCAGAAGAAAAGATTCAACAATTTTGTCCATATGCTTATTTGGGGTTTCGACTACATAAATTTACTTTCCAAACCCAAAAAATTCAGTTACGTACTGATTCTTTATTAACTTTAAATGATTTTCAGAAATTTCTTGGCGATATCAATTGGATTCGCCCTTATTTGAAACTTTCTACAGGAACTTTAAAACCTTTATTTGATATCCTTAAGGGAGATACCAATCCTCTCTCCCCTAGAAAATTAACAACTGAAGCTTCCTTAGCTTTACGAGAAGTAGAATATGCCACTGAAAATCAGCAATGTACCTATTGTGATTATACTCAAGAATGGGGTTTATTAATTTCACCCACTCCTCATATGCCAACTGGAGTGCTTTATCAACATGGCCCTATGTATTGGATACATATGCATGTTTCCCCTTCAAAAGCGTTGGCTGCTTATCCCGACTTAATTTGTTCCTTAATTGCAGAAGGACGTACTGCCTCCACTTTATATTTAGGCAAAGACCCACATTATTTTACAGTTCCGTATACTAAAGAGCAACAAGCTCAATTACAACAATTTAATGATTCTTGGGCCCTTGCCCTGGCCCATTTTACAGGACGCATTACTACCCATTATCCTGCTGATAAGTTAATTCAATTTGCGAAGTTACATCCATTTCTTTTCCCAAAAAATACTGTTCTCTCCCCTCTTTCCTCAGCCACTACGGTATTTACCGATGGGTCATCCAATGGTATTGCTGCTTATTTTATAAAAGACAAAACTGTATCTTGGCAAACTTCTCAAACTTCTGCCCAAATAGTAGAGTTGTTAGCCATTCAAGCTGCTTTAATAGCAGTTCAGCATGTGCCCTGTAATCTTTTTTCTGATAGTCAATATATTGTTCGAGCCTTACGAATTTTAGAATCTGTTCCTTTTATTGTCACTGTTAATTCCTATGTTAACCGCTTATTTTTTGACGTGCAGCTTATTATTCGCAGTCCCCGTCATCCTTGCTATTTTGGTCATCTCCGGGCACATACTAATTTACCTGGCCCTCTTTCTGAAGGTAATGCTAATGTTGATCGTGCCACTCAGCTTTATCCTGCCCTTGAAGAAGCTAAACAATCTCATGCGCTTCATCATCAAAATAGTCATAGCTTGCGGCTGCAATTTAAAATTCCTCGTGAGGCTGCTCGTCAAATTGTAAAAACCTGTCCTACCTGCCCTACGGCATTTTCTGTGCCTCATTATGGGGTAAATCCCCGTGGGCTATTACCCAATCATCTTTGGCAGATGGATGTTACTCATATCAAAGAATTTCGTAACACTCCTTTTGTCCATTTTAGCATTGACACTTGCTCAGGGTTTATTCATGCTACTTTACAAACTGGAGAAGCGAGCAAACATTGTATTAATCATCTTTTAAAGTGTTTTGCTGTCATGGGTAAACCTCGTGTACTTAAAACTGATAATGGTCCCGGCTATACTAGCTGGATGTTTCAACGCTTTTGTCAGACACTTAAAATTGAACATAAAACTGGAAATGCCTATAATCCTCAAGGGCAAGGAATTGTGGAACGTTGTCATCAAGCCTTTAAACATCAGATTCATAAATTAAAGAAGGGGGAATTATATCCCCTTACTCCACAAAACTATTTACATCATGCCCTTTTTATTTTAAATTTTTTGACTTATGACATCAAAGGCAATTCAGCTGCTCAACGTTTTTGGAACCAAAAACCCTCTCACCACCCTTTGGTGAGATGGAAGGATCCACTTACTAATCAATGGGCTGGCCCCGATCCAGTTCTAATGTGGGGCAGAGGCCATGTTTGTGTTTTTCCACAGGATGCCGACACGCCGCGCTGGCTCCCGGAAAGGCTGGTACGCCAGACGGAGGAGAGTGGTGATAAAACACCTTCAACAACTGCAGATCCAAAAGAAAACACCCCTGCCGACGATTCAGCAAACTGATTCAACAAGCGAATCAGATAGCGAGAACAACTGAAAATCCACAAATGTCATTAATGTTTCTGGTCGTTAGTTTGGCATGTACCATTGCTCTTAAGCCTTTTCCTGGTGCCCAAGCAAATGTATTTTTGTCATGGGCTCAATCTTATGCTGAATTCCATAATACATCTGATTGTTGGGTTTGCAGTGCTATGCCGTTGTCTGTCGGCAGTTTGCCTTGGTGGGTTATGCCTGTTACTAAACATGAATTTCATGCTACATGTGAGTTGCTGTTACAACAGAAGCAAAGGTATTTAGGGCTGCACCCGCAAAATGTATTTGCACTCGTTTGGTGCTCTATAAAAGTTATGCATTCTGAATTTTTCTTTGATCTTAATGCTACAGAAGAGGAAGCCATAGACATTTATGATAAAGCCCCACAACAGGCTAAACAATGAGATGCAGATGTTTCTGGACGTCTTATTGGACAGTATTATCAAATATGGGACGAATATATGTGGATCACCCCAGAGACTGGACAATTGACTAACCCTGCAGATGTTTGCTGGGAACAAAAAGAGCAACCTTGCGGGTATAATGAAAGAAATTTAACAAAGAAAGACTGGAAGTATTTGGGGTATATATCACAGAGACTTTGCAAATGGACAATAGATGTTACATTTATATGCAGAAAACCTCTTAAATGGCGTAGATCAGATTGGACAAATACTGGATATCGATGGGCTGCGCCTAATGGGACAAAATGGATATGTGGAACTAATGTATGGCCATGGCTGCCTCTTGGTTGGGTGGGACGATGTACTTTGGGTTTTGTTATAGCACCAGGAAGGATTGTAAAATCAGTACAAGGTGTCCCTGCCACTATGCCTAATTTGCACACTCGTTGGAGCAGAGCTGCTTTTAAATGGTATGATTACCTTGCTGCCATATTCATCCCATCTCTAGGAAATGTTGTTGATATTATGACTAAGGTAAATGTATTGACGAACTTTACACAAAAAGCATTGGCTGATGTAAAACAAGCTGTAGAAGAGTTAAATGCAGAACAAAAATTTATGAGAAAAGCAGTCTTACAAAATAGGATGGCTCTTGACATACTTACTGCAGCACAAGGAGGAACCTGTGCTATTATTAAAGTAGAATGTTGTGTACTTATACCAGATGTATCTTGAAATGTGTCTCAAGCTATGGAAGATATGCAAGAGCAGATAAAAAATATGGATTCCCCTGTGCCATTTGTTTCAGCACAGTGGTTTGATTGGTTTAAAAGTGATTGGTGGAAACATGTTTTAGTGATTGTGATAATTATTTTGATCTTGATTTGTATGGCTCCTTGTTTACTTTCTTGCCTGTCGGAATTTTTAACACAGCGCATGCTTGCTTTTAATCGCATCCATTGGCGGTCTCAAAATTAGCAGGATATACTAGGTTTGAGATGAACTGGCGTTTTTAAACAATAAAGGGGGAGTTGTGGGGAGCCACTCATGACCTGAGGACGGCCGGCACAAAAAGGATAATAAATCTTGAGTGCTAGCGTCAGGCTTTGAGGTTGATCTATCAAAGACAATCTCTGTCCCGCCACCCCTTTGAGATGTTTGCATCAAGGAATCTTAAAACCTCAGGAACGTCCTATGCTAATAAGACACTAATGGCCTTTGGGCAAGAAGATACAATCAGCACACAAGTTACTGATCTAAGCCTATGGTGGTTTATGGGAACAATACACAAGTTAATGATTTTACTACACGCTATCAGGTGGTCTTAAGTTTAGAAGACAATGCCTTTGCCTACGTGAAGGAATGCACACTCTAGCTGGTTGAAATTGTATAAATTAACTGCTGAAAATAAACTCGTCGTCCATTCTTGGTCTTGCGTCTTGCAGACTTAGAGTGCGACCCTCTCAACCCCACCTTTTAGTATCGTCTTTCTTTTCTCAGTCCTGCAGCACAGGTTTCTGGACCTGCTCGTTGTCGGCTGGCTCCGACACCATGGGTATACTGAAGCAGATCCAGAGAAGAGGTGCACAGAGAACTCTGCTATAGAGAGGCTCATCGGGGGTTAAGAGTAGGGAAGTTTCCTTGCACAGGGACCCTGGGAGGCTGTGGTATATTTGGGCTTCGTTTCACAGTAATGTTCCTGTTGCGGGGTAGAATTATTTATTAAATATTTTAAAAGTAATGTTCTGCTACATTACTGTCAACACATTTGCAAGCTGGGATTCAGGTTGGTGCCATATATAAGACTGTCAACTGTGAAACAATTCCAGGTTTCTGGATAAGGAACTGATCTGAGATAAGGCATCTTTCTCAAGTAATCTAGTTTTGTTTGTTCCTTTCCCTTTCTGTTTGTTTGTTGTCTTTGTAATATTGTCGCCTTTGATAAAGGAGATTCATAAGTAGTGGCTACAGTTCCCCAAAGATATGAATCCCTTTTAATAAAATATTTTAACTACCCTAACAGACTACAGAATAAAATTCATTTGGACAGTGCCCAACAAATTGTGCAATTATGTGACTTCTTACCCAACAAAAATATATTGATCTGCAAGGCAGAAATAAGTTTCCATAAGAGCATAGCATATTTTGGGAGTAGGCTGACATTAGAATAATCTGTCTAAATATAGTGAATTTATGCTATACTTTTCATTCTCTGTTCATAAATCTGATTTAAGAGAAATGTCATCTGGTAAACACTAATAGCTTTCCCATTTTACTGATAGAAAACTGGAATTGTGAGGGAATAAAATTCTATGCCCTAATTCATCTTAGAAAATGATGGTAAAATGAAATAATAAATGTAGGTATCCTAATTCTTAGTTTCCCTTGTGCCAGGCTCTGTCTTTGCTTGTATGTTACAATAAACCACCTCAGAACTGCTGGCTCAGGGAAGCTATTTCTGAAATTTTTAATATCCACAAAGAAAAGTAATGTTGCTATCTTACTAGGAGGATTTGAAAGCAAAAAGACTTAGAAGACATGTATTGACTGGCCGCTTAAAAGCTAAATTTAAAATAATATAAGGGATTATTTGGGTTGCATGTTTATTTACTTAACACTTGCAACTTAAAATCTTGATAAAGACTCAAACTCTGCTCATGGAAACTACCTTTATTATTAAATTTTTGTTGCCTTTAAAAAGAAAGCTATTTTTATTTTATTATATCTAGAGAGAAGTAAATATGATTTAGCTAAATGGAATATTTATAAGAATCATAGGTGCATTTTACAAACTGTGGACTATGGAAAATTGAACATATACAGTGACCTTACTATATCAGTTGCGTTCTGCATGTCTCTTGAATGACTTTCAGGCTATTGCTCATAGGTGACTTGAGAATTTGGGAGCAGCTCTGTGACACAGGAGTGGAAGACACCATGCTTTTTCATTCAAAGTTGCTTAGCAATGCTGGATTTAAAGCAGAAGAATAAGGTTACCAAAATGGGAGGAGATGAGATTACAGAAGACACAAAGGAGACTGGAGAGAGAGGGAGGAATGGGCTCTTGGAATTGAAGAAGCTAAAGGAAATTTCAGTCTTGGAGGTAGAGCCACTGATGCCACTGTCAAACATACTAGAGGTAGCTGCTGCAGAGCAGCTTTATAGGAGAGGCAGATTAGATTATCTGCATTAGATGATCAAATACCTTTCCCTACTTTCCTACTAAAACTGAAAAAGAGAAAAGAAATGAAAAAGCTATTGCCATGTTTCTAGCATTGTATAAAATGACCAAAAAAAATAGCAAAAATAGATTTGTGGAACTCCAAGTTAAATAATTTAAGGAAAATGTAGAATGTTTTCAAAATAAACTATTTTAATCTATATAATTAATGAAAACATTTAAGGCCATGGAGGGCCTAACTCTAAATGTATTCTCCTATAAAGAATTTCCTGTAAAAAATTCAAATTCAGATTCTAGGTTCACAAAGCTGCTGATGTAGGAAGATACTGAACTCACTTCCCCCCATAGACACACTCCATTTATGCTACGCATGGAGCAATTTCCCCTGAAAAAAACCCAAACTAGCTGAACAACTCATACACACTAGGTAAATGAGAAAACAAAACAAAACAAAACAAAAAAACCCGCATTGTACTGGGTAGGAAAGACTGAGACACAATCTAGCATAACCCCTACTCCTGGTGTGACCACCCATAATAGAGAAGGAACTCAAAATCCCGAGTTTCTTCCTGAGGAGGAAAGGGACTGGATCCCACATTGTGCACCCCAGATTTTAAGACCTGCACCTGAGAGACCAGACTGCAAAACGTCTACCTTTGACAGCCAAGGGGAGCCTAAGGAGATATGACTACTAAAGGTAATACAATACCCTGGATGGGATTCTGGAACAGAAAATGGCATTAGGTTAAAAACTACAGAAATATTTAAAAAGCATGAAATTTAGTTAATAATGATGGTAACAATATTGATTTATTAGTGAAAACAAATGGACCAAGCTAATGTAAAATATTAATAATAAACTAGATATGAGGTTTATGGGGACTCCCTATACTATCTTCAATTTTTTTTTCTGTTAATATAAAACAGTTTTAAAATAATTTTTAGTAGTATAAAAATCCACTTTTCATTATAAGGTAGTGAAATTTTAGAATTTTAGAGATAATTAAGTGGTCATGAAATCTTCCAGAAGGAAAAAAGAATCAATTCCCATAGAAATAATAAAGAAGCAGAGTGGCATTGGATTTCTCTAGCTGCAACATTAGAAATCGGAAGTCAGTATGGGATTAACAGACACAAACTACTATACATAGAATAGATAAGCAACAAGGATTTACTGTATAGCACAGGGAACTATATTCAATATCTTGTAATAACCTATATTGGAAACCAAGCTGAAAAAAATATATATGTATAACTGAATCACTCTGCTGTATACCTGAAACTAACAAAATATTGTAAATAAGTATATTTCAGTAAAAAAAGAAGTGAATGAAACAATGACTTCACAATTCTGAAGGAAAAGAATTCCCAAACTAGTGTCATTAAATAACCATACTGCCATTTACTGATAAGCATCGAATGAGTATTCTATTAGACATGCAAGTTCTCAAAAAGTTATTTCCCCTGAAGCCTTTGTCAGAAATCACAATCATTCCATCAAAATACGGAAGACACCAAATGAAGTAGAAGGCACTGGCTTCAGGATACAAGGGCTCTGACCCATGAGAGAGACGAAGGAAATTCAAGGATGACATTTGTGCAGCAAACCCAAAGATCATCTATACTAGACCAAATCAAGAGGACAGAGGGCTTCAGGAGGAATTACTTTAAGGAAAAAAAGGATGTATTTTATTAATTTCCAAATGTGTCAGCATATACTAAGAGGTGATATACATTATTTCAGGGTTTGGTGATTAATGACTCTGTGAATTGAGAATTGTGCAAATAAAAGATGAGGCAATTATTAACTCCTGGAATACCAAAGGAGTTAGGAAAGAGAACAAAATAATCATACACTACTGGTTTGGTTGTGAATAATATTTACATACCGTTAGTAAGGTAAGCTTAGAATTGTGACCTAACGAAAACTATGATATAAAACTCATTGGAAAAATGAAAAAAATAAAGAAATTTTTTGAGATGGTAGTATAGAAGAACTATATCCCCATCTTTCATACTGGAAGTCAATAGATACTACCTAAAACTGAAAAATAATAACAAGATATCATTGTAGGTATGATATTTAGAAATTTAGAGGCATAAATTTAAAGAAACAGCTAGGCAGGTGGGAAGTGTTTTCCAACGAATAGTTAAAGTCAGAATGGGAAGGTGGGGACAGGGACTCCTATTTTGGGCTCTAAGCCCATGCAGACCTGATTAATTTTCTATACTAGGAACACATGACATTTTCATCAAGAAATCTAAATAAAATTGAACATGTTGAGGTTCAAAAACCCAGAATTGTGTCCATCTTTAGAGAACAGATTCAAATTAGAAAGGAGATGGTAATATAATTAGGAAATGAGTTCTTCACATTTATCAGCAAGATGTACAAAACATGAAAATAATGATATATGTTAATTTCTTTTATCACTAAGGAAAAGGGTGGTGGGAGATTTCTTTATTGGGTAACCAATAAATAATTATTTAAGGTATCAGAACATTGTTTAACTTCAGTGCCTATTGCACAAGATTGTTAAAAAAAAAAACCTCCCATAATATGGGAGGAGATATACATCGTAAGAATTGCAGCATATAATTCAAAATTGACATAAAATAAGTGGTTTTCTTTTTTGCAAAAGTTGAAGGAGTAGAAGAGAAGTGTAAAGAAAATGGAATTGAAGAGTATTTTTTATTGCTTTCACAACGAAATTGAAGAGGTGTACCTCTGGGTGGGGGAAACAATAGTTCTGACCTCAAAAAATAACAAAATCACATTTTAAAAGTTCCTTTTGTCTCCTAAAATCTCATACAGAAATTTCAGCCTACTTGCATTTCCATTATCCTCCAACACAGTATACAACAACCAGAAATAAGTGCTATTTAAGATAATTATATTTGAAAGCTAAGGAGGAGGATGAAGTAATTATCCACAGCTTCAAGAAGCCATTAAGTCATGTGAGCCAGCAAAGTATCCAGAGAAAGATGATGTTTAAATTATTAATATGTAACCTATGCATATATAGGTATATTATTATTTGCAAAATTTTGTAGATATTCTCCATATACCCCTTTTTGAATCAGGAAACCACTTCTTAGGAAGGAATATCCATGCATACTCCAAAGCTCTAAAATTGGTTACACTGCCTCTTTAACAACAATTAAAAAACATGAGTTATATTAAATAATTCCTTAATTGTATAACTTTTTTCAAAAAAATCTCCAGGATCCAAATTTTGTTTTGGAAAATATCACTAAATGTGAGCAATTTTATTACGCACTGTCAGGCTGCAGTAGTTTTACTGTTTTGAAATTTATAGCACAATTATGATCCAAATGGCTTCTACACTGATTTCTGAACGGTCTTAAATATCACTTTTCTAAAATTCAACCCTTCTAATATCTATAGCATTTGGTTTTGTTATAAATGGAAATGAATATTTAGATGTATAATATGTCTTCTTTTCATGGCTAGATTTCTCTTCTTATCTATAGCTATCCAGAGACAGAAAGGGAGAGTGAAAGGGAGGCAAAAATTAAATACAGCTAACTAATTCCACATTCACTGAAACCAGTGTGTTTCATTAGGTTGCTCCTCTGCCCTGGAATATGCTTCTCATCCACCCACTTTCCTATTATTGACCATTTCATTACTTGAAAAATCTTTTAATGACTTCTCTCCACTAAGACCCATCCCTGGCTTTTCTCAATGGTTTGTTAATATCTTTGTATTTTAAGCTGCATGTTTGTATTTGTATCTTTAACAAAGTGACTGGATGTTCTTTAAGAATAAGAAACCTCACTTTATGTAGTTTGGTGCAGCCATTACAGAAAACAGTATGGAGATTCCTTTAAAAATAAAAATAGACTTATCATATGATCCAGCTATACCAGTCCTGGGCATACATCTGGAGGAAATTCTAATTGAAGAAGACATATGCACCCCAATGTTCACAGCAGCACTATTTATAATAGTCAAGACATGGAAGCAACCTAAATATTCATTGACAGACGACTGGATAAAGAAGATGCGGTACGTATGTATATGTGTGTGTTTGTGTGTGTGTGTATATATATATATATATATATATATATATATATATATATAACTCAGTCATAAAAAAGAATAAAATGATGCCATTTGCAGCAACATAGATGGACCCGGAGATAATAATACTAAGTGAAGTAAGCCAGAAAGAGAAAAAAAAATGTCATAAGATATCACATTTATATGGAATTTTAAAAAATAAGACAAACAGACTTATTTACAAAACAGAAACAGACTCAAAGACATAGAAAACAAAACTGTGGTTACAGGGGGGAAAGGGGAGTGGCGGGATAGACTGGGAGCTTGGGATTTAAAGATCGTAATTACTATATATTAAATGGATAAATGACAAAGTCCTACTGTATAACACAGGGAACTATATTTAATGCCTTGTAATAGCCCATAATGGGGGAGAATGTGAAGGAGAATACCATATATGTAGTGGAATCAGTATGCTATATACCAGAAATTAACAAACATTATAAACGGACTATACTTCAATAAAAAAAGAAAAAGAAAAAGACTTAAAAAAAAAAAGAATAAGAAACCCATCATGGTCACCTCCACACTCACAGTGCTGAGCAACATACCCAGAAAATTTCTATTTATTCAATTAAATATTTGTCAATAGAATGAAAAATTACATTAAAAAGTAAAAACATTATAGATGTCTGTTCATGTCATTTTCCAATTTTACCTGTTGTTATTGTTTGCATGAGCTCACACTAGAGCCCTACTCTTAAATCAGAAGGATTTGTTACAAATATTTGCCAGGGAGAAGTATATTAATCCTTTCTATGAAGTTTTAATGTGTACTTATTACTTGTGAGGGTTTAGTTTTAAGCACCAAAATGAGTAGTATTTGTTTCATGGGCCATTGGTGCTATAGACTGGTACCTGAATCATGGATCTGCTAACTGTTAAGTATCGTTTTCTCCCCTGTTCATTCATTCCTCACCTGCTTCCTTACTCTTCTTCCCCTGCCTTGTATCAGTGACATCTTATCTCTCTTACTAGTAGTCGTGGTTATTAACACCATTCTGTACTCTTAAAGGGCCACGCAAGCTTCATAAAATAGTATTAAAGTGTTTTGTAGGAAGATGAAATGAACTGTAGGAAGAATTTACTGTAAGGTTCCTAACGTGAAGGAAGGATCCTTTAGTGAATGTTCCTAATGGTAAACCTTATCCTGACATTCAGTTTCATACTAAGCTGAAGTTTTTTCTGAATGAGCTCCATGGACCTCATATTTATATCTGAGCACTTTGATTGTCCTGCACTTATTCTGTGGAATTTATGTTTTGTGAGAACTTAAGAATAAACAGATATCCTCTGGTTGTTTTCTTTTCCTTCCTACATGAAAATAAAAACCAATGGTGGACCGGTGCCTTCAATCCTATTATTTTACATTTACAAAAGAAACTATTTTAAATAAAGCTGCAACAATGTTAGCCATGTTTACATAAAGAAAATCAACCCAGATTGTATGCAAATATGCTTCAGCTTTCACCCCTACTTCACTTCATCTTCCTGCAGAGATTCAATGAGCTGTAAAGAAAGTAAACAAATGGGGTGAGCATCAGTGCTTTCTCCAGTGAGAGAAGGCTTCTCTGATGTAATTCTACACACTTCCTGGCTCCACTGTTGCCCTAGGCTGTGGCATATGGCATTTTTTACATAGTCCAATGCTGTCTGGAGTTCACCAAAATTTGTTGTTTTCAGGAGATGTACATATACATTAACTCAGAGTTCAAAGATACTAAAATCCTGTATTTCACTATCACTGCAAAGAGACTAACATTGTGACTTACTCTTCAGAGTCTTTTCGTTGTCAACTCTAGTAGGGTCTAATAGGGAAATTTAAGCAGACATTCGACAGAAAGGAATGGGAGCTGTTCCTAACTGGGCCACTCATTCGCTAATTGGTTCTATTACAAGGTCAACCACAACTAAAAATGAGGAATATGTCTAACCAAGAGACCAAGAAACATATCTTTGCTCTCCTACATAAGCACTGGTTTTTGTTTGTTTGTTTGTTTGTTTGTTTTACCATTTGCATTGTGAAGCTAACAGGCTCTGTAGGCATCAAGAATGTTTAGTAGATACCTATTGGTCTGATACCTATGAAAGAAGCAAGATTCATTCCTTACAGGCAATATATTGTGACTTTAAAATACCCCTTACTTGCAGGCTGCCTTTTGGTTCTTCCATCCTGCCTCATTCTTCTGATCTCAGTGCTGGGCTGGGGTAGAATTTAGGACTAGACTTCTCATCAGAGTACCTAATTCAGAGCATTGGGAATGCCCATTTTCATACTCAGTTCACACGCAGAACTTCCTTTCACAATGTTGCTTGTCCTATTTGTGAACACATGTATGGTGCTCCTAGTACATTGTGAGATCCTTAAAGATGGAGATCATGTCTAATTCATCTTTGTGTTCACTTCTTCACCAGAGCCTTGGAAAATCATTCATATACAGTATACATTAAATATACATGGATATATTATGTGTATGTATTATACACATATAATATAGCTGTACATATTCCAAGCAATACTAGATTGGTTCTAGATGTGCCTAAAGTAATGAATTCTATTAAAGTATCCCCCTCACTTAATTCTATGGTTCCCTTAACATATCCTTGCTTTGAACATTGAGTTACAATTACGTTTTTTTAAAGTGCTATTAATTCCGTCTTGTTAGCTAAGTTGGCAAGAGCTGTCTGTTTTCCTGTGATGCTTTTAAATGAGCCCACAGGCTAAAATGTAATTGGCAGATTCAGTGAAAGGCATGAATGTTGTTAAGTTGCATTTTCATGACACAGATCGAGAGGCTCTCATTTGGGACTTCCTGGCTCACACGTACAGCCTCCTAACATGTGATTTCTTATGTTTCAAGATGGTAATGCATCCCTAAACTGAAATCAATCTGTAAATTCAATTCATATTAAAAATACCAGGAAGCGAAAGCCAAGGCACAGAATTAGTGAGGCAGATGTAATACAAATATAAAATATAAGTAGTTTCATTCTTCTCACCCTGATCTTCACACTTTTTATCTATGTTTATCTTCCTTACTCCAGTTAAGAACATTTGAGAATAATTTAAGCAACAGAGAAGAATTTTATGCTAAGCAATAATAAAAGCAAGAACAGGATCCCAAGGTGATACGAAGATTAAATGTAATGTGATATCCTGGTGTGGATCCTCGAACAGAAAAAAAGGACATTAGGTAAAAACTAAGAAATCTGAATAATGTATGGACTGTCAAAAATTTTATAAGGAAGACAAGAGCTTCCTGAATCAACTATTCCCCTCACCTTACAAATCTGTATTATAGAGCATTAGGATATTGTTAAATGCCATTTCAATTTTCAGTAAAAGCTATTCCAATGATTTAATGAAAAAGAGAGCTCTGCTTTCTGTTATAAATGAAGGAAAATTTTTAAAAAGTATAGATCCCTATATTATATATAGCTTCCTTTCCCACTTTTATAAACATTAACCTATCATTCCAGTTAGTTACAGTATGGACTTTATGGAATGAATAATTTCATTACTTTTTATCTTTAGTCACTTCAGGAAGTAAGACAATGTTTCAGCACTTGGCAAAGCCCTGTCATATATGGAACTTCATTTCCCATCTAAGAGCAATGCTAAGTCACATATTTTATGCTTCTCTGTCTCACCTCCTCTATATGTTCTTTTTCATTTCTTCTTAAAAATATTTGGCTTGTCCACTCAACTCTAAGTCTTACTCTTCATTTATAGTCTCTAGATTTCGGATTCTCAACCTACAAGAAGTTTCAAACACACTTCCAGGGTAGAAAAATGAATCTTTTATTGTGATTTATAGTTCTATCAGAATCACTGCTTTTGGAATCTGCACAGATCATACTTTGTATTAAGAAACCAGGCAGGACTGTAGATTTATTCATGTCAGCTCTGAAATATTTACTCCTTCTATTCCTCTCTAGCTTCAAATGCTTTTAGCACCCTTCTCATCAGCTTTCTGAGGTTAACTAGATATTTCCAGAAAAAAAAGAGTGTGGGCAACATGAACTCTGGTCTGGGAGGCAAAAGATCGGGTCTCTAAACAAAACTAGAATAGAATTGGCTGTTTATTCTTGAGCCAATTCTGTTCCCTGGGTATCACTTTTACCACTGATCAGATCCCTTCTAAATCTAATAATCTATGGATCTGGGGTGCAGAAAGTAAATAAGCATATAATAAGAGTAAAAAGTTGGTATCAGCAAAGGCAGAAAGATGTAGATCACCTCGTTCACTCCTCCTGATGCTTGCATTAAGTCAAAGCCACCTCAAAATGCTTCTGTCAGCACACTCCTCAGCACAATCATCAAGAAAACCTTTCTGCATGCCTCCTTCAAGAAGTTAACGTTCCCTTTCTGATCTCACTTAATGCGCTGTTCCCTATATAATCAATTAATGGTTTCCATCTTTGATCATAACTCTATATGTGTATCTCATCTCAAAGTACGTATTACATGAATGAAAAATAAATTAATATATGAAAAAGCATTATGTTAATCTTATTTGGGTAGAGTAAGTAAATCAAAATTAGAATGCATCTGGCTATGTCTTCCATACTTGAGAAAATTAAAAGGTTGAATAAATTGTCTGAAAGGCATTACAGAGTCTTTTCATACAGCATAGAAGAAAACATTAGTATCCAAACAACCTAGATAAAATGCTTTTTAGTCTGTTAAGCTTAAAGCAAAAAAAAAGATGAGATGTATGCTTTAAGAGAAAAATTACTGGTAATTATACCCCACTTTAAGATAGGCAAAACTAAATTCTCAGAGCCTTCAGTCTAATCACTCAAACATTTATTGAGGTGCTGGGAAAGAGTCAAAACTGTATCAGATATAGCCTCTCCATTTAAGACACTCCTAAACTAATTTAAAAAAAGATAAAACTGAAGACAAACAATTCCTTAAGTAAGGTGCAAAACAGATAAAGTGCCAGAGTAGTGATTTAGCTCAAAGTAGCATGCCTTTTCAAAGAATAAGACCCGCTTTAGATCTGGTATGGGTCAGAGCATTAGAAAACACTTCATAAAGAGGAGCAATTTGAATTCTGCCTCAATTAGATGATACCCAGGACTTGACTGAGGTAAGAGGAGTGGTGTGTGTGTTTCTCTCTGTGTGTATGTACATGCTTTCTTGCTTTCTTTGCTGGATATTTTCTGTTTGCTTAAGTTGCTTTCTGTTGGGAGAATGACCTGACTGAATCATAGCAGGGGATTCCCTAACACTTGATACTGGGTTTGGCTGGACAATGGGGAGCCCATGAACAATCAGAGGGGTCTAGGAGAGGGAAGTATTTATTCCTCTAGATCCTGTGAGTGATTATCTCAGGCTGACAGTGTCCCTGGACCAAAGTCATAGCTATTTTTAGGACAATCCTCTTTGCATAGAGGGATTAATACCTCAATATAATAAAGGCCCTATATGACAAACCCACAGCTAACATCATAATGGTGAAAAACTGAAAGCATTTCCTCTAAGATCAGGAACAGGATAAGGATCCCCTTACTTGCCACTTCTATTCAACATAGTTTTGGGAGTCCTAGCCACAGCAATAAAAGCAATCCAAATTGGAAAAGAAGTGGGACAATTATTTTTACACAACTCTTTGCTTCCATTTTCTAGTAACAACTCCACCCTCTGCTAAGATATGTCAGTAATAGTCCCACTGTTATCAGCCTTAGGGTACTTACCGCATTATTCTCTGTACATCTTCTGTAGCCTACACAAATCTTTGTAAATAGTTTTTTAATAAAATAATTCTTGAAGTTATTTTCATGTGAGCATGCTGTTGTTTTTTTACTGGAACATTAACTGATACCTATGGTCCTAGTGATGAGTAGGGGAGGTAAAGGGGAGTGTTTACAGAGACTGTAATCAGAATACAGAGACTCTACCTATTGGGGAAATCAAGATATTAACCTGGAGTAGGTAGATCATGACCAGTTCATCCTCAAAATTGAGTGACAGAATATTCAGAGACATCTGGGAACACAGATGAACATGATAATGAAACTTTGTAACTTACTACCACTTTCTATACCTCCTTCCCTCTGTCCTGAACTCCAGGTTTCTCACATGTAGACCATGTGGTTAAGTCTCCTCAAGCCCTTGTCTTACATTCATCCTACTCTTAGATACTAAAACTTGAAGACTTTTCTAAAACAAGGTTATCAATCTGGGGATTCAGATGTTACAAAATCAACTCAAATTATATATGAAAATTGATGTATATAGGAATTTTTCTTGTGAGAGAGAATCATTGGCTTTCATCAGATCCTTAACTGGGCCCATAATCCGCCCCCTATACACACACACATCCAGTTTAATGTGGATGATTTGTTAATTTCTGATACTAGGCATGTGAAGGTGGCATACTGAACATAGCAGATATACAGTGCATTTCACAGTATTGGTCCACAATGCAGAAGTGTCCTATGGTGCTCTTGGGTCAAAATACTGGGCTCGGATCATGAATCTAATTAGCTAGGTGACATGAAAATTTTTCTTAACCTTTTTGATCCTAAACTTTCTCATGTATAAGGTAACAATAATAATAAAAAAAAAATGACTACAGCCGAGGAACAGTATGGGAAACAAGCAAGATACTGCTCATGAAAATTCGTTGTAAACTCTAAAGCAAGAGCACCCCACCCAGATTTTTATTTTAAATGGGACACTTGCCCTTTAACCTCAGATAGTTAATGTCTAATAGTAGGTCCAGGCCCCACTATATTTCAGTAAATGATTTCACATCATATAAAAAAGTGATTGCTAACTTAAACCAATACTGAAACTTCAGAAAGTTCTTCTGAAATTCTTCTCATGGCAATTTCCACACAATTAACTATAGTAATCTGATGTTATTTTATTCAGAAGTATTAAAAACTGGATATAGCATCTCTGAAAATGCTTTGTCAAGAATAATATGTATTAAGTCATATATTACCACTTTCTCCCCTACTCTATAAAAGTTTGAGGCATTTCAAAACCACATTTATTTTAGTGTCTTGAATAAATTCATTGTGAATCTGAGACAGATTATCATTGTGAAGAATTAAAAATTATTCAAATTCAACCTCTAACTTTTATTATTGTGTCACTTTTAACAGTTTGCCAAATTTCTTCAGTTTCTTCAACTAAGCTTTGTATGTTAATGTTCAGCTCACACAAAGAACAGAGATAATCCTCTTTATGCACCCCTCCCCCGACAGTGGAGAACTGCCCACGGGCTGCTGGGGCTTCCTTGCAGAGTAAAAGTGTGGAAAGCCTGGGAGTTTACATTTGCCTCACAAAGATCTTTAATCAACAACTGACTGGTGCCAGCTCCCTCATAGAAAATAGAAAATCAGGATACACCTGAGGCATAAACCTTCTCTCCAAGCTGCTCCTGTAGGATCAGGCTGATCCTAGCCTCCATAGAGCTTGCCTAAATCGCATCCACATTGTCTTCCTTCCACTTTTCCCCCCTGCTTACCCCATTCCCTTAATGAATTCATCTAGGAGCCCTTTCTCTATAAATCACTGGCAGAAGGATCCTCATCTCAAGGCTACTTCCCAGGAACCCAACCTAAGACATACAGTGCCCAGAACACTGTGCACAATTGACCAAGAGGGGTTACCATAACAATATCAATATTAATTTCATTAGTTCTGAAAATGAGGTAACTTCCAAATATGCTTATTTTATGTTCATCAAATACCTCTTGAAGAACCTGAATTACTATATTTTAGGATCAGTTAACTGCATTCATCCAAGGCCAAGTACATATTTAGTAAAAATACAAGCTCTTTGACAGGAAGGGATATGTGGAAGAGTATCCTGACCTAATAGATGCCAAATGCCAGGTGTTTCCAATCCTTGTGAAAGCTTTGTAGCACCTGGTGAAATTAAAGTGGTTCTTCCTCTTTAAATTAATATAATTATCTTTATAGTTTCATTTACAGATTAATTAGATAATCAAACTTGGGGCTACATATCTATACAGAAAACAAAACCACAAAGAATCTTTATGAAGTTAAAGTTAAAGACATAAGGCAAAACATTATTTGAAAGTTGAAGGGGCCATGAATCAGGAGTACTCAATCCTGTTCCAATTGTTGACTTCACATGCTCTTAAGCCCATTACTTAATATAATTTTCTCAGTATTTTATAAGATGAACTCTGCCCTTCATTTCAAAAGATAAACACATTTCAAATGATAAATTGATTAAGTTTCTCTGCTAGCAAGTGTCACATTAAGCTTTGATATGAATCATGACTTATGAGTAATTAAATATATTTGCAGATTGCATTACTCTGAAGAAGTGCCATTTTTACCTGACATACTGTATTGATTCTGATGAGGAGGGTAGGGACTTGCATTGGACAGGAGTAAGGAGGACGTAGAGTCAGAAGTGGTTTATATTTTCCTATGTAGTTTAGCAGTAAAAACTGTGAGAAACAACAATTACAGAGCATGTCTTTATTAAACAAGTCCACTCAGTTATGATTTGTAGTGCTGAAATATCTTATTTAACGTTCCTGAAATAGATAAATTTATTATTCCTATTTTATAGATTGGCAAACTGAGTTTAACTTGCCCGAGGCCTCTTAATAAATAAGTAGTGGAGGTGGGATTTAAATCCAGCTGTCTGGGCCCACAGTTTCTGCTCTTACCCTTTATAATATTCTGGTCTGAGGAGAGAAGAAAGTAAAACGTTCCCATGGAAGAAGTGGTTTGGGATTTACATAAACATTGGTCAAAGTTAGGCTGGAAGTACCTATCACCTTGTTCCAATAATTCAAGTATGCATTGTGATATTAACAAAGTAACTTTTTTTAAACATTTTTTATTGATTTATAATCATTTTACAATGTTGTGTCAAATTCCAGTGTAGAGCACAATTTTTCAGTTATACATGAACATATATATATATTCATTGTCACATTTTTTTCTCTGTGAGGTACCATAAGATCTTGTATATATTTCCCTGTGCTATACAGTATAATCTTGTTTATCTATTCTACAATTTTGAAGTCCCAGACAAAGTAACTTTTTTAAGTTTTACATTTTTTTCTTTCCTATGTTATACTAAGTCCACAAAAGGCAGATCATGAGAGTAGGTTCCTGAAACTTGTAACGTGTTTCACATATTTTTCTTTCTTTTAGGAATATGATTTATTCTGCTATCACGATTGTATTGTTAAAAATTAAATTGTTCTGTGAACTGGACATTTTTGCTTACTGACTGAATGTTTAAAAAACCACACAAAGTCTTACTATACTCCCCAATGAAGTTGCAATTCCAAATATTGTGTTTCCACAGCACTGCATGCCAGCTGAGATAGAGTTTCAATATTTTCTTTTTTTCTTTTGTTGTTTCTGTTTCTGATTTGTTTTATTATACTTGTATTTTTATCAAAGAAGCTATTAAAAACTGCTAAGAGATATAAAAATATTTACATAGGAAACCAAGAAATATCCTGGGAGGAAACAAATAAAATGACATGTCAGACTATCACATCTTCAAATGAAATATGAAATATTTCTGATAAACTGAAGTGACCTGATCTAAGGCCATAGCAGAAAAGCAGCTGTAGAAGGTAAATTCTTCACAGGTGAGGGGATTCCAAACAAGTGATTCAGACTCCATAGCAAGATCAAATATGTCACTAGAGAAGGCTGGTTTACGTACAATAAAAATTCTTCCTGTTCCAGCCACTCTAACCCATCTAAGTGTTGCCTGTGTGTGTAAATGGAAGGAACTGTTTCAGGAAAGAGCTCAGAACCAAGGAGTTGAGGTATGTAGTATCAGGGTGGCATGTGAGGCCACAGAAGAGCATAACAATAGGAGAAAGGGTCTTCCCTTTTCTCCTGCATCCTAAAATGAAGTTGCATCTCAATTAGACCTCATGACTCTGTCACCAAATCACACATTTTAGAAGACAGTGACAGCATTAGTTTACTAGACTGATGCTGATAAAAGAAGGAAGATATTTCAAGACATGGGTTGGGAAGTTCAGGGTTGCTAACTTAATTACTAAGGTAGATGTGATATTAATTAATAACCCCAAGATAATAAAGGAGACATACAGATTACATTAGTAAGAAACAATATATATTTTAAGTCACAGGTGAGGCATTGGACCAGGAGGGATTTGAGTGTGAGTACTACACTGAGAGTCAGATGCCTACAGCCTTGTCTTCAGTGCCTAAGAACAAACACTCTTAAAAGCAACAATGAGGTCTGCTCCAACCAGTATGTAACTTTTGCCACTACAAGGGTTGCCCAATGAAAATTAGAGAAGCTAAAAATGTTAAGGACCTCACATGGAAAGAGGAGAAAAATTCTTACCCATAAAATCTTTGCTAATGTATATTAAATGCATGTGATATTCTTTTGATGATGTATTTAAGCTTTCTCTACATTTCATTAATTACTATTCAGAGGAAGAAAATAATCTGGAGTGTTTTATGGATGAAAGCTCATTCTGCAATAAGTTTTTAACTTGAATTATTCTGTCAACTAAATGCAGATATTCAGCTAATGGAGTTTTGTCTTAAATCAAGTTATATAAGTGAGAATGTGACAATGAATATATGTATGTTCATGTATAACTAAAAAATTGTACTCTGCACTAGAAATTGACACAACATTGTAAACTGACTATAACTCAATAAAATAAAATTTTAAAGAATCAAGTTATATGTGGCAACAAGTTTGTATAGCAAGAAAGTACTTTATTATAGAAGAAAATGTAGTCATAAGTAGTTCTGACCTATGTAACTCACCAATAGTTCCCAGCTTGCCATTTTTCATGGCCTCATGCTCCACTGAATGGCAAAATTTCAAAGGTTACTTAAGCTAGTACAATCAGTCCAGCAGTCTGCATAGAACTTTCACAGCATCAAATATTTAAGGAACTGCTGTGGGCTGAGAACATGGAGCAAGCAGAAACAGAGGAGAGATGCCCAAAGTAGTCAATTAAAGGTTTTTTCTGCTTGTATATAGTAAAGTGAATTATAAACAAAAAGAATTCAACAAAATAGCCAGGTTTTACTTGTCTATGTACTAATAAATATCTGGATTAAATAACTCACTTTTCAACATATTATAATTGTTTCCTTATTCTCTGGCTCTTTACTCCCTTCTTTTAAAAGTGTTCAGGATTTTTTTCAACCTAATAATGTCCAATTATGGGAGAGACATCCAGTTAAGTCTCCCCATTGGACTGTGAATGCTTTAGAGGTGTGGCCTCGCCCCTGTGTTCCCAGAGTAGAGAACCTGGCAGCAGAGCAATGGTTCAATAACTGGAGGATCTGAAATGCCTAGTTCTCCTCTCACCTCTTTGATTTCTTCTCTTCCTAGTCATCCTTTCTTCCTTCTTTTCCTCTTCCAATTTTCTATTTATAAACATTGCTCAAGATTCCATTTTGGACCTTCTATTTCTCTCACACATGGTATGTTTTATCACTGCCGCTTATAATGATTGATCAAACCTGATGTACCATTTCTTCTAAGAGATCTTTCCATACCATCCTCAATTAGATGAATTGTTCTCTCTTCTTTAACCAATTGAGGTATTCTGCACCCCAAATATGCCAACTCAGTTTGTTTGGCCCTATATAATAGTAATTGAAGGACTTAACACATATATTTAAGTCAAGAGTAACCATTATCAGAAATTATAACCAAAGCTAACCATTGATCCAAAATAATATAAACCACATTGTTTACTGAATCTTAAATGAAGGTCCAATTTTTAACCTGAGGGAATCATTTCAAACAAGAAAATATATATATATATATATATATATATACACACACACACACATATATACACACACATACACACACACATACATATTTCTAAAATCACTGAATGAGAACAAAATAGGAACTGAAAATGACTCTCTACAAGTAAATACTTAATTTTATTTGATTACTATCTTTCAAAGATTCCGCATTCCAATTACTCCTCTTTCTGCTCCCTCTCAGCTAATGCCATTGCTCCCCATTTTACTGGGCACACAGAAGCAATAGGAGAGAACCTCCACAAGATGCTATGACCATAACTATCAGGCTATCTGTCTTTATGCACATTGTTCTGCCTTTACCCAAGTTATTAATGAAAAGCTGTCAGTGTTCCTGTCTAAAACGAACTCCTCCCTGCTGCACTGGGTTCTACCTCCTTTTACCATTCAAAGACAATTATTCCAGTAATTGTTCACACTGTCTCCTGAATCATCAGTTCCTCACTTTTTCATATATCCTTCCCATCACAAGTAAATGTGCTGACATACCTTCTATCTTGAAAAAAAGAAAGGAATGAAGGAAGGGAGAGAGGAAAGAAGGGAGGAATGGAGGGGAAAAAAAGAAAATGAAGAAGGGAAAAAAAGACCTCTAGATTTCACATGTGTTATCATGCATTTCTCTTTTCCACTTTGAAAATAAAAGTCCTATAAATATTTTCTCCTCTTCTTATACCCCAACATCCTCCCAAACTTGCTTTAATCCAGCTTTGAACTCATTGCTCCACTGAAATAGCTCATCTCAGGGAGCCAAATGAATGCATATTGATAAGTCGAATAATTAATTCTCAAGCCTCACTTTTCTTTTAACTTAATGTGCTGCATTTGACACAACTGAAACACTTTCTTCACTGGGGTTCTGAGCTCGGGATTAACTTTTCCAAGTCTAATCACCTGAAGACTGGACTTCATGAGAGGCAGGTGGCTTCCTGGAAAAACTCCCAGGAAATGGGCTACAGCCAAATGCTTAATGCAGTGAGTTCAAGTGCTCCCTCAACCATGAACCTGCAGGAGCAGAATAGGTAGGCTAAGGTTCTACCACCTCATACAGCTGCAGCAACGAGTGTAGATCTCAGTCGTGCCTCCTGATCGTATGGTGGGAGGAGCTAGTGCTCCCTGGACTACAAAACCCAAAAGCCTCACCCTCCAATAGGCAGAATCCCTTCCTACAAGTCTGGTATCAGCCCACTGGGTCCCTGTGCCTTTCCAGTGAATGATGTTTGTCAATTTTATTTGGTAACATTTTATTTAAATGCTGTATCTGTATCCATCAGAGAACTGGTATATAGTTTTTAAACGTTTTGTATTGTCTTTATCAGGTTTGATATCAAAGATAATTTAGCATGATAAAATCAATTATGGAATTCACTATCATTTCTGTCAGGGGTGAAGGAATTGGTACTGGAAAATAGGTAGTCATTTCCCCAGAATTCTCTGCCTGACTCCCAATCACATTACAATGTACTTGAGTCAATCTTCTTTTATATAATCAGAAATTTTCTCAAAGCAAAACTATTCCTTAGTGTCCTATGAGGACCCTTAGGAAGCGCAGACTCTTGATTTCATCCTTAAAGCTTTATTAATGAGGAAACAGTATAAATTTGATTTTACTCACATTTCCAAAATGCACGAAAATTTATCTCAAAGTAAAGAAGTCTAAGCCACAGTTTTTTTTTGTTTTTTTGTTTTTTTTGGTTTTTGGGGGTTTTTTTGCTCTGTTAATAAAGATTTCTCTCTTTGGTACTTTTGGTGTCCCCGAAATATCTCTCCTAACCTTATCAGTTCCGTCTTTAGAAACTATACTGGAAAAGAGAAGAGACAGGAGTAATTGATTGATATATTTGCATTGGTGAATTAAAACCCTAAACCTGTTTTCCCTTTCAATTTAAGAGTTTTGCTCTTACTATATTAAAAAATATATTTTATTGTTCCTAAGTGGAAAATTACTGTATAAAAATTATTTTTTCATTTAATTTTTTATTCCAATTGAAACAGGTTTTATAATTCATAATAACTTAATCCTCACAAAATAATTCAAAGTGAGTTTTAGTGTCATTTAGAAAAGCATTTCCTCTGTATTTTCTATTATGCATTTACTCATAGAATAGTTAAGATTTCATAAGAAAATTGTAAATTTAATATTTAATATTCTGGTGCAAATAAAATGATGTGTGTCAATTTGGGAGCATTCAAAATAGCTCTAATAAGACTTCCTGAATCACTGAATCCAATCTCAACATAATTTACTTCAGGACATGCTAAGCGAATGTCATTAACCACTCAGAGTTTATATCTTAGAACGTCTTCAATATTCTATTTTATTAAAAATGGTTGGAATAAAATTGCATTATGAGCTTATTCAAGACTTGGGGGAAAATGTGTAAGTTTTTCATAAATACTATTAGTCAGATTTAAAGATATATTAATGCAAACATGTTTTTGCTGGCATTGAGTAAAATGCAAATTCATTGCTTTGCTGTATTCATTGAGATGACAACCAGGTTAGCTGTAGGTTTTGATTATCTGTTTTAGAAGAGAATTATTTAGTCATTGATACTAGATAAGTTTACTCAAGAAGATGAAATGAGAATATTTACTCTAAATGAGGTAATACTGTTTTGTCTTAATTTTGTTGGACATGTTTTCTCCGTATTACAGACATAATGAGAAATGGGAATTAACTTATCCTACTCTCTGTGGAGATGAGAGCAGAGAACAGGACATAAATTAACAAAACCTCCATGGCCAACAACTAAATCAAAGAAGAGCAAAGTACTGTGCTGAGCTGAAGGGGTGAGAAGGAAGTGAGGGTAAGCCAGGGAAAGGGGCCCAAATAGATCACACAGCAGCAAGGAAGAGCTGAATCAGACACAATGATGTGAATACAAGGTTGGAAGAATGACAGAAAAACCTAGTAGTATAGAAGAGAAAAATAAAGGTGTAGGAACTTAGGAGACAGCAGTTTTATACCTAAGATAGGCTATATTGTTTTCTGTATTAATTTGTATACATGACACATATATTTACAGGATGTGGCACAGGGAACAAAAAGAAAACTGCCTTTCTACCATTAAGATTTACCAGTGGTGACTAGGTACACTGACAAATTCTCACCTTATTGACAATAACTCTCTGCTTTTCCACTTAAAGACTTTCTCTAGAGAGCCTCCTTATTTTGCATACACAACAGCCTAGATGTGTTGAAAAAGTTCTACATTCCAGAGAGAAGTCCCAATCAAAGATGGATTCCAATGGGCGATAAATACCCTAACTTATCCTGTACCTTGGAGAGACAATCCTGAGGTAAATTCTACCCAGTTCTCCAACAGTTTTATTTAAAAAAAAGAAAAAGAAAAACCGTTCAAGTCAGTAAACTGCTTATTCATGCCCTTTCCTTGTCTCATTTTGCTAATGTTTCACTTGTGCTTCCAAGGATCATCTCCTAAATAAACACAAGTCTCCAAGTTAGTGTATGCTCTGGGGGAATTCAAATTAGACACTGATAAGTAAAAGACATAGAGTAAAAGTCAGAAGTAATACATTTTTTATTAATTTTACTATTCAGCATAATTATTATCCTGAGGGAGAAAGTGATTGACTTCAACCATTTTTACCTTTAGAAACATGGATTAATATCCACAAAAAAAGTGCATATTTTTAAGGATACTTTCAGGGTTTTGTTTTTTTTTTTTTTTGAAGGGGATTCATCTACATTCAAAAATAAGTTTCTGAATTCTTACTTTCTGATCTTATGGTGTTGGATCACGTAGCATCAATTCAAACTTAGTATTAGCTTCATATAGAATTAACAAAAAGTTAGCAAGTCTTCCAAAATTAGTTGGATCTGAAAGTATCCTCTCAATGACACTGTGGATTGATATAAGAGACCAGGATAGGAACAAATTAAACAAATTTTAAGATAAATATTTTTATGGGTTTCTCACATTCAAAATGTTAAAAATGACACAATGAAAAACTGAAACAGAACATATGATGAATTTTAAGTAACATTTACTGAATATTTATCTTATTTGCTTCTAAAATTGTATGCCTCCTAAAGAGATAATCTTGGCTTCACATTTATTAAAACTCTTTCTTAAAGAATATTTACATTTTATGTGCACTTGAAAAAATGTTTGCCGATGAAGACTATAACTTCTTGCTATGACTAAAGTTTTTGATTACCTTTATTTTTAGGATAATTTAGTCACACAGAATTATCCGACAGTAGGATTAAATCTCTTCAGGTAATATAAACTATACACATCCTAAGATCCATTGGCTGTTTAAAAAACCCTCCAATCGGTCATAATTTTATTTTGAATGATTTCATTCAAATTTTCTTTACTAAGCATGGTTTATCCAATATAAGGTAATTATAGAACATTTTAAATTTAAGATAGTCTTTTCACATTCAAGGGCTCTCTGAAAATTCTGAGTTTTTTTGTAGGTGCACAAAAATTAAAAGAAAAATATATAGGAACTCATTGACAATAATATTTTAATGTGCTACAAAGCTACAAATTAATGAAATTGGATCACTTTATTTATATGCATCCAACTAATTGAATCCTTGAAAATTAAGAATCAAGATGTTTGAAATTGTAATTCAAAATAATTGACTGTTTTTCTCTGTAAGTTACTTCATTTGTCAAAAGCCACGTCATGATTTATTCTTAATGCAATTTTCAAAAAGCAATAAAGATAATTTATTCTCTTGTGATATCAATTAAAACAATTACACTCTGCAACCACAAATGAGGTAAGAATGCACATTTGGAAATTAAAAAATAATGGAAGAGATAAGCACATTCCAACTGAGGTAGTGTAAAAATTAGAAAATTTAGAAAATGGCCATATTAGCACAACAATTTGAACATTTAAAACAACAATTTTCAGTCACCAATGCCTTAAAACAAAACAAAAGCATCTTCATCCTCAAGCAGCTATTTTTGCACAGGTTTCTATATTTTACCATGTGCTTATGTATCCATACATGATATGTAACATTTTCTTATGTGGTCTTAAATTTTTCATGCATTATATCATACTGAACTTAATTTTTCTACTAAACATTAGATTTTTAAAATTTCTTCATGAGAATGCATTTATCTGTAGTTCATTCAATTAACTACATGATTCTACCATAAATTTGCTTTTCTCCTTGTGAACATTCAGATATTCCTTATTTTTCCCCAATATATTTAAAACTTAAATTAGCCTCATATTTCATGTCTCTTGTGCTGCAAGATTACTCTAAGTCATCAATTCTCAAAGTTTAGTATGAAGGCCCTAGGGGTACTCAAGATTTTCCTAAGAGCATAGACGAGGTCAAAAACATTTTTATAATACTACTAAAAGTTACTTGACTTTTTCATTTTCATAAGTATACAGTCTCATAAGTGAACTCCTGAACCAACATTTTCTTAATGTCCAGGGTTATGTAACAAAATTATGCACAGTTACAAGACCTATTCAAAATATAACATAGATCAATGGATTTTAGTATATAAAAGAGTTCAAAATGCTTATTGACATGGCTGCAGAAGCTACATTGCAAATAAACATTTAAAAAGCAATATTTATTAAGTTCTGGTGTAGCATAAACAAGAATATCCATAATTATATGAAAAGGCTATTCAAAGGTTCATTTCTTTTTGAAACATGTATTTTCTTCACATAGTTCAACCTAAACAACATACTGAATCATCATGAATATAGACATAATACGAGAATCTGTGTTCTATTAAGACAGATAAAGAGATGTAAACAATACTACTCTTTCCACTAATTTTTCTTTTTTTGGAAAATACTTACTTTTCATTAAAGTATGTTATTTTAACATGTGATGAATGTATTATGTTGTTTTATAATAAATCAATGAATAATATTTAATTTTTTCTGAAGTTTAATTTCTCTATAGAAAATATACATATTTACATATTCCACAAAAGCAAAATTTTCTGAGGTCTTCAAATAATTTTTTACAGTTTAAAGGCGTCTGACACCAAAAAAGTTGAGAAGCACTTCTATAGGGTATATAGATCTAGCAGCAAAAATAATGAGGTGTAGGACATGTGTAAATTTTAGCACAAACTGAAATTTTATTCTTCAGCCCTGTTACACCAAATATAATGTCACAAGCAGTTTGCAAGGATCCTTATTTTTCCATATCTCTAGTAACATTTGGAATACTGAAAAATTGTATTTTGTTTTCAATATAATGGGTCTGAAATGGTATCTAATTGTGTTACTTTTTTCCCCCTGCTTATGAGGAAGGACATATTTCTTTTTAAGCCAGATTACAAAGCATGCCTAGCTCATAATGGTCCAGTTACCTATATGAACATCATGTACTTATCTCTCAGAGAGTACAAGTTTCCCTCCCCGCCATTTTCATATACTGGGGCTCAGCAAAATGTCTCTACAATATGTGGTAACAAAGAATTTTAGACAGAATGGGGAGACGGCTTTGTGAGCATGCTTCACACTGACTAGATTATGTGTAGCTCTGTTTTCCTTAAATAGCCTAGATAATGCAAGATTAGCTGCATGTCCTCACTGAAGGGATGCTTTGGCCTCTCTATGACAACTAAGTAGGTCAGATCACATTATTAGAGAAAGTAATGTGGTCTAGAAGAAACCATACAGGTTGCAGAGACAGGAAATCTGCTTCTGGTTTCATTCCTTAAGTCTTGAAAGCAAACACCAAGAAGAACAAAATAACTATTTTACAATTTAAAGTTGTTCAAATGAGTTGACTACATTTAATAGAAGGAAAACAGTAAAAATTTCATAATAAAATTGTAAGTTGAGGTCAAATGAAAATGTTTAAAGGAGAACACTACTAGCATTTTAAAATAAAAAGAGAACTTGCAACCAACAAAAAATAATGAAAACTAAACTTTTTAAAAGGTTGCAAACATAAAGCAAAAAGTAAAAGATGAAATTTAGTATCACAAAAATATTGAGTCATTATCAAAAGATTAATTAAGTAAGATTTGTGGAAAAGATTAAAAGATAAAGGATAAAATGTGGTTAAGATTTAGAAATTTTAAAAAGTAGAGGAAAGTCATATATAAAATATGGTTGATATTAAAATGTAGAAAAGTATCCACCTTTAAAAAAAACAAAAATCTTAAAATTAAAAAATGAGAAAATTGTATCATCCAAATGTGCTCTTATTTTAGATAGATAAACAAATGATAGATAGATCTATATAATATATGCATGCACAGTACAACTTTTAAAGATTATTTTCACATTAAAATTACAAATTAAAGTCAAAAGAAACGTCTAGATTAGGTCTATCCTTCTTCCAGGCAGCCACTGAGAAAGGAAATTTCCTACTTAAATCTTCAGCTAATGTCCCTCTGTTAAGGTCATGAGGACTAATTCTGCTCCTCTGTCCAGTCCCAGATACCATGGTGTTCAGGTTTCCTGGAATGAACAATCTCTCAGCACAAACCCAGATGGCTAAACCCGATTATGCTTCTTCTAATCTGAAGTCATTTAGAAATAGTAGAAATAGCATCACTAATAAGCAGAGGGTACTGACAATGTAAGAAATTTACCCTCTGTTCTGTTCACTGCACTTCTCCCTTCACCTGCTCCTCAAAACATGTGGAAATCATGGTGGAAATAACCTATCTTAAGTTCAAAACGACCTCAAAAGATAATCAACCAGCATCTGTGTTACTTTTCCCTATGACGGGAACTCAGCCATATGCAAAGAAAATAGTCACATGCGGGAGGCCACTGAGCTGTAAATTGACTGTTTTTATTCTAGTTCAACTGGTGACCTATTTACATGTTAAAAATGAATTTAATTTCTACTTATACAGTAGTATAGTCTACATGGGATTTTAATTCCATGAACATTATAAATATAATATTCAAATTATTTAAAGAGCTGAAAAACCATAAAAAGTCTATTTAAGTAACACTTGAAATTGTATTATCAAAAATAATTCAATACAAAAAGATGTTACAAATCATCACCAGGGAAATGCAAATTAAAACAAAAATTAGATATCACTACACACCTGTTAGAATAGCCAAGATCTACAACACTGACAACACCAAATACTGGTGAAGATGTGGAGCAACAGAAATTCTCATACATCGTTGGTGGGAATTCAAAATGGTATATCCACTTTGGAAGACAGTTTGACAGTTTCTTACAGAATTAAACATACTCTTACTATATGAACCAGCAGATGTGCTCCTAGGTATTTATTTAAAGGAGTCGAGAACATATGTCTACACAAAAGCCTGCACACAGATGTGTATAGCAGCTTTATTCATAATTGCCAAAACTTAGGAGCAATCAAGATATCCTTCAGTAGGTGAATGGATAGATAAACTGTAGTACATCTAGACAATGGAATATTATTCAGTGCTGAAAAGAAATCAGCTATTAAGCCATGAAAAGACATGGAAGAAACTTAAATGCATATTACTAAGTGAAAGAAGCCAACCTGAGAAGGCTGAATACTGCAGTATCCCAACTGTTTGACATTCTTGAAACTAGAGAGACAATAAAAAAGGTCAGTGGTTTCCAGGAATGGGAGTCATAGGAGATGAACAGGCAGAGCACAGAGGAATTTTAAAGCAGTAAAAATACTTTGTATGTACTAAAATGTTGGATCTATGTCATTGTATGTTTGTTTAAATCCACCGAATGTACACCACCAAGAGTGAACCTTAATGTAAACTATGAACTTTGGATGGTTATGATGTGCCACTGTAGTTCATTACTGATTTAAAAAAATGTAACATTCTGATGGATGTTGGTAGTGGGGAAAGCTATGCATGTGTGGGAGAAGGAGATATGTGGAAACCTCTATAATCTCCTCTCAGTTTTATTGTAAGCATAAAACTGCTCTAAAAATAGTCTTTGACAATATACATAAATTTCAAAATACAATTAAAAATAATTACACCTTGTTGCTACAAAAAATAAAGGCAAACAACCAATGTATGAATCCATTTAGCATTCAAAATACAAAAAATTTAAGATCATAATCACTGCATCAAATCATCTATAGCAAAGTATAAATCATACTCTATTAATTTTAGACTATTTGAAATTTTAATTGACTAGAATTAAAATTCTGTGATTAGGTCATAGATATTTCATTTGTATTCCCTGGCCAAATTTGTCTACTCTTCCTGTGGAAATTTAGTTGTGTTCTGCCCTTGGAGAAGCACCCTGCAATGCAGAAGAAGATGAGGATTTAACTGATTAAACCCTGTCAAAGATTAAGAGTCTCTCTACGTTCCAATTATGTCAAAATCCACTGGATCTAAGAGCTAAAAATAACACTAAGTCTCCCTTTGTCACTTAGGTTTTCCAATATTAGCACAGATTTTAAGAAACAACCATCTGTGTTCGTGACTTGCCACTGCTATATGTATATATATGTATGCACACACACAAACACACATATATAAAATAAATGTATGTGTGTATATATATAAAATATATGTGTGTTTATATATATATGTGTGTGTGTGTGTGTATATACAAAATAAGACTAACCCTGGATAAGAGGAAGAAAGAGCTTCCAAAACTGTTATTTTTGGACCTCAAAACATTGTTTAGAAATGTAATAGATAATGTAAATGCACAAAGAATTGTACAATGTTTCCAAATAAAAAAATTTAAATATCAGAAGAATGTTGACTTAATGTATTAATAAATTTGTATTAAAAATAACTTCAATAGGATTGACAGACTATATTTGAGAAAACCGCAAAAAGTATTCTAAATCTGGGACTCTTTTCCGAGAAGATAAAATTAGCCTACTCATTTATTTCTCTTGCCTTACCAAAAAATCTCATTGATATATCCAAAGAAATGAAAAACATAAGAAAATAATCCATATACTCATGGAAGATGTGAAGGGCGTCACTGATGCACCAAAGCACTGAGGAATTTCTGAGAGATACATGAGAGATCAAACTGATGGAATAAAACAGTCATTGCCGGGTGTATAGCATGTGACTTCATAAGCAGAGAGGATCTCAATGAGAAATAAATAGAAATAGGAAAGTTCAACTGTCAAGCTCAGAAATGTAGTTGAGGTACTAGAGCCGTGGGTGATCAGTGAGGATAACAGAAGGACTCGTGAAATCACAACAGTGTCCAGAATGACTTTCCACAGTACATGCTAAATATAACGAGACATTCTTCTTAACATAAGTGGTAGGGCCATGAAATAGCTAGGACAGAAAGGGAATAATGTCCTACTCAAATGTGGGCAGCCTCAAGAAATAAAGAGAAAAATACATCTGGCACAGTGTAGCGCAGCTAACTCCCTTTGCCACCACGATAACAGCTTCCATAATTCTCACTGGCACTAAAGGCTCTCATGACACACTGCCACAACTGAAATCCCACCAGCAGACGTTGGGAGATGAGTGGGTTTGAGCATGATATGGGCTGGGGGTGAGTGGGAGTGCTGATAAAAGAACCTGACAATCTTCCAGCTGAATACTCCCAAACAACCAAACATGTTAATCTGTTAAATGTCTGCTGACCAGGAAAGAAGGCTCACAGTCAGTCAGTGCCCACTTGGTACACACAGAGTGAAATTTGCTCAAGAATTTCCACAGCTTTACATTTCAAGGGGGACTCTCAGAAGATTAAAAAACTATAACCCAAAATATTGCATAGGGCACCCCCTAACCTCTGCCTCTGGCAACTACTAATCTGAAGTGGGTGAAGGGGATCAACAGGTACAAATTTTCAGTTATAAAATAAATGTTATGGGAATGTAACATACAGCATTGTTGCTATAGTTAATAATAATGTACTGCATATTTGAAAGTTATTAAGAGAGTAGATCTTAAAAATTCTCATCATAAGAAGAAAAAAGTTGTTAACTACGTATGGTGATGGATGTTAACTATACTTACTGTGGTGAACATTTTGCTATATATGCAAAAACTGAATCAGTATGTTGTACACCTGAAGCTAATATAATGTTATATATTGATTATATCCCAATAAAAATTAGCACAGAGAACTCACTCTAGTTATTAATATGTATTAATGCAAATGTTTAATGAATTATGCAAACAAAATTAAACTATTTTTTAAAGTACAGACTTAAAAAAAATCTAGTTATACTGCCAATGAGATTCAAAAGGATGTGATATTCATTAAATAATACTATTTCACTAATTAAAATGAGTAGGCTGAATAACAAGGAACACAATTGCTTAATCATATGGTAAAGAGTATGCTTAGTTTTGTAAGAACTGCCAAGCTGTTTTCCTAAGTAACCATACCATTTTGCATTTCTACCAACAATAAATGAGAGTTCTTGTTGCTTTACATCCTTTCCATAATTCTCATTTGGTACTGTCAGTGTTTTGGATTTTAGAGTTTAATAGTTGTATACTGGTTTCTCATTGCTGCTTTAATTTTCTAATGATACATGTCAAGCATCTTTACATATGCTTATTTGCTTTTTGTATATATTCTTTGGTGAGTTTGTTTGGATCTTTGCTCATTTTTTAACTTGTTTGTTTGATTTTTTTTATTGTTGAGTTTTAAGAGTTCTCTGTATACTTTGTATACCAATTTTTCATCAGGTAAGTGCTTTATAAATATTTTCTCCTTGTCTGTGGTTTCTCATTCTCACAGAGGAGAAGTTTTTGTGTTTTGTTTTGCATATGTCTTTTTTTTTAATTGAAGTATAGTAAGTTTACAATGTTGTGTCAATTTCTGATATACAGCATGTTTCAGTCATACATATTCTTTTTCATTATAGGTTATTATAAGATATTGAATATAGTTCCCTGTGTTATACAGTATAAAATTGCTGTTTATTTTTTATATAGTAATTAGTATCTGCAAATCTTGAACTCCCAATTTATCCCTTCCTGCCTGTTTTCCCCCTTGGTAACCGTAAGTCTGCAAGTCTGTTTCTGTTTTGTAAATAAGTTCATTTGTGTCTTTTTTTTTTTAGATTCCACATATAAGTGATATCACATGGTATTTTTCTTTCTCTTTCTGGCTTATTTCACTTAGAATGATGATCTCCAGGTCCATCCATGTTGCAGCAAATGGCACTATTTTATTCTTTTTTATGGCTAAGTAGTATTCTGTTCATGAGATAGATAGATAGATAGATAGATACCACAATTTCTTTATCCAGTCATTTATCAATGGGTATTTAGGTTGTTTCCATGTCTTGGCTATTGTAAACAGTGCTGCTATGGATATTGGGGTGCATGTATATTTTTAAATTAGAGTTCCCTCTGGATATATATCTAGGAGTGGGATTGCTGGATCATTTGGTAAGTCTATTTTCAGTTTTTTAAGGAATCTCCATACTGTTTTCCATAATGGCTGCACCAAACTACATTCTCACCAACAGTGTAGGAGAGTTCCCTTTTCTCCACACCCTCTCCAGTATTTATCATTTGTGGACTTTTTAATGATGATCATTCTGACTGGTGTGAAGTGGTACCTCATTGTAGTTTTGATTTGCATTTCCACAGAACAGAAATTTTTAATTTACCCAAATAAATTTAAAACTCATGTCCAAAAAATCCTCACACAAATGTTTATACAACTTTCTTCATAACCACTAAACCTTGTAAGCAACCAAGATGTCCTTTAATAGGTGAATGGATTGGAAAAAACTATGGAACTCCCATAAAAGGAAGTATTATTCATGAATTTAAAAGAGAAATAAGGTATTTCATTACAAAAAGACATAGAGAGACTTCAAATGCATATTTCTAAGTGAAAGAAGCCAACCTAAAAAGATCTATGTAACATATGATTCCAAATATATGATAGTCTGGAAAGAGCAAAACTATGGAGAAAGTAAAAATATCAGGGGCTCAGGGTCAGTAGTGGGGAGCAAAGAGTAGGAGGGGCAAATAGCTGGAGCACAGGAGATTTTAGGGCAGTGAAACTATTCTGTATGATACCACAGTGGTGGACACATGTAATTATGCATTTGTCAGACCTACAGAATGACCAAGACAGTGAACCTAATGTAAACTGTGGATTTTAGTTAATAATAATGTACCAATATTGGTGCATCAATCATAACAAATGTATCCCACCAATACAGATGGAAATAATAAGACAACCTGTGTGGGGGAGGTATTATATGCGAACTCTGTACTTTCCAGAGGATTTTCCTATAAACCTAAAACTTCTCTGAAAATTTAAAATCTATTAATTTTCAAAATAAGTAGTCTGCCATATAAAAAGAACAAAAGTAGATTTTAGAAAATAACACATATGGTTAATAGATATTAGAATAAATTCAGCTAAAAATCAGTGTTGGTTTAGGATATGAACTCAGAGGATTTGTCAAGAGCAAAAAAATCATAGTTGCTCTATTAAGGTATACTTTACATAGTAGAGCCATCACTCATTTAAAATGAATAGTTTGATGATTTTTAGTAAATTTACACAGTTGTGTAACCATTATTACAATTCAATTTTTAAAACATTTCTATCAACCCCCAAATTTCCCTCATGACACTTTGTATTTAATCCCAGTTCCCACCCCTAGCCCTAAGCAGTCACTGATCTGCTTTCTGTCTCTCTATATTTGCCTTTTCTAGACATTTCATATAAATGGAGTAATTCAATACGTAGACTTTCATGTCTGTCTTATTTCATTTAATATAATGTCTTTGAGGTTCATTCATGTTGCTGTATATGTCAATAGTTTGTTACTTCTTACCACTGAGTAGTATTCTATTATATAGATATCCCTCATTTTGTTTATCCATTTACTAGTTGATGGATTTTGGATTTTTTTCAATTTAGCACTGTTATGTAGTAATGATAGCATGAACATTCACAAACAATTCTTCTTGCAAACATTTATATTTTAGTTCCTTGAATAGATAGGAGTGTAAATACTAGATTTTGAATTAAATAGATGTTTAACTTTTTAAGAAACTGCCAAATTATTTTCTAAAGTAGCTTTAACATTCCACATTTCTGCCAGAAGTATATAAATTTTCTACTTTTTCCCCATATCCTTGAATGATGTGTTATTATCAGCCTTTTGGTTTATATACTTTCTACTTGGCATATAACAGCATCTCATTAGCAGTAAAAAGAGGAAAACTTGAGAGAAAACCATAAAAAAGGAAAAATTGAAGAGACACAAAAACTTTTGACAAGATTTTCAGAAAAGGTGACTGAGGATAATGAAGAAAGAAGAACAAAGATGTGATTTCAGTGACAAACATTGAATAAAGATATATATACCCAGATATATTTTTGGTCAAGTTTGCAAACTAATGATAAAGAAAAAAATCATGTCAATTTCTGAACAAATATTTTACCTGAATAAAGATAATCAGATTAATATCAGTGTTATTACTTACTATGCCAAATTTTGGAAGACAACATCGTAGCATTTATGGCATTGAAGACAGATGATTTTGAAGGTAACCAGCCCAACTACCATTCCCAAAGAAAGGCAAAAGAAAATACCAGTCAACTTGTTTGGGAAAAACAGAGAACTTATTATAGATAAATTAAAACATAAAAATATGAAAGTAAGACTATAAGAATTAAGAAACGGTAGCAATGCATAAATGTCATATAAACAAATAATTGCAACAAGTGTAATACTGTTACATAAATAAGGTGTGAGGAGAACACAAAGGAGAGAAATTTCAACAGTGAACATATGAAAGTGGTTACAATGTGTGAAGATTTTTATGTTGCACATTAATTCCTATAAGAAATCATCCACAATGAAAGAAACACTAAAAAACTAAGTGGATAAAACAACTCTAACAGTTGAGAATTTTAGTCTATGTCATCCTTAAATAAAGATAGTGAGCATGTGAACTAACTGTCCACAGAGACAGAGATGAAAGTTATATATTAACCTGAGAGCATGACCTTCTACTTGCCAAAGCCTATCTAGTAACTGCTGGACTTTGAATGCCCAATCTAATAGCAACAGAGATCAGTGCTGAGCCCCTGATATGGTACTCTTCCTCAAGGATACCAATTTGCAACTGGATGGCAAGTCAACTACACCAAGCCCCTTTCCTTACAAAGATCAGAGATATTTTTTCACTATAATAAACATCTATTCCAGGTGTTAGCTGGTCTGTCCACAAAGCCTAAGTCAGCACCACGATCTGGAGGCTAACTAAATGCTTGGTTCACAGGCATGGAATCCACACAAAATAGTATCTGACCAGGAAGTGTTAAAGTGGGCACGTGACCATAAGATCTAACGGCCATATCACAAACTATCCCATCCCAAAGCTGGCTGGTCTCACTGAGCTTTGGAATAACCTTAAACGCGCAGCGAAACTAAGTGCCACTTCAGAGGTAACACTTGGAAACAACAGAGTGCCATTCTTTAGGATGCAATATATGCAGTAAAGCATAAAATTCCATATGGCACTCTGTCTCCTATACAAAGTACACATAGGTCCAAAACCAGAGGTAAAAGCAAAGGTGGCCCCACTTGCCATCTCACTCAATAACCCACCGGAGAATTTGAGTTTCTTAACCCTGCAACTCTATTGCTGAAGATTTAGGCTGCAGGTTTAGAAGTCCTAGTCTTCAAAGGAAGCATACTCTTTCCAGACTGCATAGCAATGATTCCACTGATTTATAGATAATGGCTGCCAGCAAGGCATTTTTGGATTTCTTATGCCCAGAGAGTGTCAGTCAAATGAATTCATCATAGTGGGAGGGGTAATTGACTCTGACCAGCAGGAAGAAGAGGATTTCTTCTACACAGCGTAGTTAAGAAGGAATACACCGAAGTGATCGGTAGAATCAAAGCGATCACTTGAGTACCTCCTGGTTTTATAACTTTCCCCATCTTAACTGTGAATGGACACACATAGCAACCCAGACTGAAAAGGGTATAATTAGCAAGGGCTCAACTGTCTCGGGTAGATTCTAGGTCATCACACCATCGAAGCCAGCTGTGGTGATAAGTAAGGGTGTGAGTAATATAAAATGGATAGTAAAGGAGAAAAGCATCAGTTTCAGCCTCAAGATCAATTGCAACAGTAAGGGGTACAGTTCATCCCACTAACCTCTTCTTTACAAATCTGCCTTCAGGAAAGAGGCCACAGGAACCATGGAGAAGGTGCTCTCAAGATATACAGGGAGCAGTAGATCTGTGCTGTGGAGTAGATTCTGGTGGCCATGAAAATTTACCATGCCTGCACCAAGGAGCATGGCTGACCAACAGCCCAGATGTTGCCTTTTTGAATCCACCATCACGTTTGTACTGAAGCCATGCTTCCTATGGGCTGTGTATAGCCAATGATTGAGCCCAGTGGAAATACTTAATGGGGGCCTTTTTCTGCATAACGCTGAACTCTTTCAACAGGTAGTCATGACTTGAGAACATCTCATCAACCAAGGATGGCCAAACTTTCTTAGACTCTTTAGAATTCTCTAAGACTCTTTCTTAGAGTCTCAGACTCTTCCTTTTCAATCCTCTTTCCTTCTTTCTCTACCTCAGATGTGTCAAAACTGCATCATGGTCTGAAGACTCTTCCCATTTTCTCTATCTCTCACTCCTTAATCCTTCTGCACTATAAATGTATTGCTCATTTAATTTCATTTAGAGAACCCAAATAGTCACAAAGGATAATGTCTTATTCATCCTTATATTCTTAGCGCTTTGGAGATATAGAAGTTATATCTATCCCGTTTTATAGTTAGAACTCAACAAAGGTCTGGCATATTAATTGAGTGCATATTTGTTGAGTGAATAAATGAATAAATGAATAGAGAAATGCTTATTGAATCAATTATAGTCATATCTAAGACAGTAACTAACTATAACATAATAAAATTCAGCTTTTAGCTTTTAACAATTTCTAGTGCATCTCAATGAATATAAATTCTAAATACTTAGGTAATTTTGTTAAATGGGAAATATGCACATGGAAATAGATCGGTAAAAGTAAAAGAAATTGAGCATAAAAAATGACATTTTATAAACAAGTTACAAATATTCTGATTTGTTAATGTTTTTAAAGAATGATCAAATTCCTTGCACTGAAATATGACAATTTGTGATTTCCCCAAACATTTCACATTCTTTTGGATGAAAATTAATGTTATTGACATGTTAAAAGTACCATGGCCACAAAAGTTCTGTAGATACTAAATACTATCATTAAAACCAACAAGAAAGCATAAAGGCTAATAAGTTAAATATATATAATAAGTAACACATCACTAACTTAATATAAAATGAATAAAAATGTAGTGGTATTTAATAGGCAATCAAAGCCTAGCTTTCCTTGGGCTTATGATTATAGAATCAGTGCTCATTTAAGTTTGACAAAGAGGATGAGAAATTAAATAGTCTCCCTCAGTATCTACAGGGGGACTGGATTCAGGACCTGCCTTTGACACTAAAACCTGCTGATGTTCAAGTCCCATAGTTGGCCCTCCATATCAGGGGTTCTGCATCTGCAGATTCAACCAACCACAGATCCTAACATAGTTAAACCAGTGAATGACTCATGGATCTAGAGTGCCTACCGTAGTTTTATGACAGCATTTTAAAGGAAGAAATGCTGCATGAAGGAGGTTGAACTGTATGTTTAGGGCCACTGCTTCATTGCCAGCTTTGTAAATCATCCATTTTCCATTATTAAGTAAACGTTTTTGGCTTCTGATGTTTCTGTATTCTCTCTCTCTCTCTCTCTTCCCCTCTCCTCTTCCTTCCCTCCCTCCCCTCTATCTCCCTATTGTTCTCCCTCTTCCTCTCCCTATCTTCTCACCCTACCACTTTCTACCCTCAGTCTTTTTTTTTTCTATGATCCCTTCTTCCCAAACATAAATATGAAAGTTATGTATTGAAGTACATGTAAACACTAATTATAAAGCTGTAATTCATGATAGACATGATTGTTAATTTTACATGTCAACTTTACTGGTTCACAGAGTGCCCCGACATTTGGTCAAACATTATTCTGGATGTGTCTGTGAGGGTGTTTCTGCATGAGATTAACATTTGAATCAGTAGACTGAATAAAGTAGATTGCCCTCCCTAATGTGAGTGCGCCCCATCCAATTAGTTGAAAGACTGACTAAAAAAATGATAATCTTCCTGTGAGTAACTCCTACCTGACTGCCTTCTAGCTGGGACATCCGTTTGTTTGTTTGTTTTTTCCTGTCATCAGACTTTAACTGAAACGTTGGTTTTCCTATGTCTTGAGTCTTGAGCCTTGTGGATTCAGACTGGACCTAAACCACTGGCTCTCCTGGGTCTCCAGCTTGCTGACTGCAGATCTCAGAACTTCTCAGCCTCTATAATACCATATGAGCCAATCCCTTGCAGTATACCAATCTCTGTCTCTACCTCTGTCTCTAGGTGGAGAGACAGACAGAGACAGAGAGAGAGATCCTATTGGTTTTGTTTCCTGACTAATAAAATGGAATTTCCAGGTTATTAAAGAAGAGTAGCCTGAAGCATTTTACACAGAAAATACATACTTGATTCTCTCTTCAAATCTATAAAATATGATATGAGAGAGTAATACATGTCCCCTATTATCCTTGTTTTGCTTTGTCTAGCTTTGAGCTTCTAAGTCTATGACTAAGCACAAAGCAATCATGTTGGGAAAAGTCAGTGTATTTGCTTTCTGTTGTGACTATGACAAGCTTAGTGGCCTTAAACAACATCTATTTATTACCTCACAGTTTTACAGGTCAGGAGTTCAGGCACAGTGTGGTTGAGTTCTCAGCTCAAGGTCTCACAGGCTGAAAACAGTGTCAACCGGGCTGCATTCTTATTTTGAAATTCTGACAAGAGATCTGCTTCCAAGCTCACTGAGGTTGTTGGCAGAATTAATTCCCTTGTGGCTGTGGAAGTTAGATCCCTGTTGTTTTGCTAGCTGTGGACAGGGACAGGTCCCAGCTCCTTGAGGCTGTTTTCAGGTCCTTGCCAGTGGCCTTGTCCAACCCAGTAATGGAGAACAGCCCGTGCTTCAAACCCCTCTCATGCTTTGAATCCCTCTGACTTCTTTTTCTGAGATCACCCATAGAAAAACTCTCTACTTAATATGGCTCATATGATGCAGTCAGGAATATCCAGATGATCGTCATGTCTTGAGGGTCAATGTGTCTTAAAACATAACCTAATCACAGGAGCAAAATCTATCATATTTCTAGTCCTGGAGATCAAATGTGATCTGTATACAAGGAATGAGGAATTTGGGGGGCCATCTTGGAATTCTACCTATCATAATCAGAGGGAAAAATGACAGTTTTTGAAAATTATCAACAAATAAAACCTAAAATACTACCTTATTTTCACAAATATGTTTTTCAAAACAAGTCATTTTAAAAATATTTTTGTGAATAAAACAGTCTGGTTTTTTTTTTGTGATGATTCTTCATCATTTCTTCATTTCACAAGCTGATATGCACAATTTAAAAAATAATTAAGAAAAATTGATTATTAAGGTTCAACTGTGTAATTGTTAGGTTTAATCATTCATTTTGGACCATTTGACTCCTAGCTCAACTTTTTAGATTCTCTGCCATGAGAAAAAGCTTATATACCACTGATACAGAATATCCATGCTTTAAAAAAAAAAAAAAGATTTTCTGCTTGAATGTGCTTAGTCCAGCAAGGCATTTTACTCAGAAAATTTTATATAAATGTTAATTCTAAAATGACACAAATTATCCACATACATCATCAATGTCTGCAAAGATAATGCTTGTATCACCCTGTATTTTTATTTTGAATATTATGTAAGACACTTCAAAGACTCACTTCTTGCCTTCAAACTATTGCTCTCACACTTCCCACTCCCAACTCTGAGTCATATTCATTTTTATACTAATCTTTTTAACTGTGAAATAATTTATCTGAGTTGACATTCAGGTATTTCAAGTGAAGTCATGTATATAGTTTTAAATTTAAAAAGAAATTATACTGAAGATAGTACACTCATCCTAGACTTTGAAATTTTACATAACTGGCTACACTGGATTTTCCTTTCATTTATATTCCCAACTCCAATAATATGTATTTTTTCTCTGAAAATTTATACCAGCTGTATTTTTAAATCACACTGGAATTTCATACTTTGGATGGCTATTACAAAACTGCAATTCTCAACCGGGAGAAGAGTTCTAGTTCCCATGGTGATGGCCCCAAGCTTTAGCTTCTCTCCAGTAAAAGAATCAGAATTAATTCTGGCTAAATAGCATCCCAAGGTATCTCCCTGGAACTAGATTAGGGATATATCCAATAATACCTTACAGTCAAAGACACCAGCAGTGGCCAACTGTGATCATACTGTACAACAGGAAACATGCTCAGATTTGGCAGGGTTTCATGAGGATGGCATAAAATAACTCCTTAATATCAGATCCTGCTAATACTTTACACATCTCTGGAAATGTAAAAAATAAACAAATCTCTTCTCTGTGAAGATGGACTAACTCATTACAATTCTTTGTTTGGAGGCAAAAGAGGTTTGGCTACAGATGCTGCTTAGCTGGGTGTAAGCAGAGTGAGGTGAAGATTGGTATTTTCATCTTGATAGCAGCTGTGGAGCACTGTGGGGCATGTTTCTATTTACATAAAGATTAGTTTAGTTATTCTAGAAGTTTTAGCACTGGTAACACAAGAGTGAGAAATCCATGAGAAATCCAAGGAATTCATGACTGTGAAGTAGAAAAATTCTTTCAAGTATCAGTTAACAGGGCAAATGGAAGACAAATAAAAGTTTCTAGACCTTGTGAAACTTGATAAAAATCTACTTAGAATACTATTTTTGTCAAGGAACATACATAGATTAAAGCAGAAAAGCCAAATTTCCTATTTAGAAATAAAGGAATGTTACGCTAAGTGTTGCTCCACAGGAGAAGATAAGTTTATGAAGACAAATAAAGATAATATTTGGGCTAGAAAATGCTTAGCAATTTAATTAGAAAATGCTTAGCTGTTTAATTAGAAGTGAAGTAAAAAATATGTATTAATGTTCTGATTATAAGACCAAAAAGCAAGTTATTTTTTACTGCTTTTCACTGTGTACACTCAATAATTTTTAAATTATTTACCTGTTTCCTCATTTATAAAATTCCATAACATGTATTCTAGAAAAAAAAATTTTGTCATTATGAGCATCATTATTTAACAACGCATCTATGAATGCTTTTCTTGGGACTCTATGCCAGGCACTGTATAAAATCTGTTCTCAAAGTCAGATAGGTCTTCTAGTTACTTGTAAGGGCAATAGAGCTAAATTGACAGGGGTTGATATTTTTAAAAGGAAATTATCCAACCAATATTAAATAAAACAAATATGTACTCTGTATTTTAAGGAACAAATGCAATTTGTGTTGTAATGTAGTAAATCCATAGCACAGCTTCCTCAAAAGCCAGGACTTCAATGATAAATACAGACAATTCCTACCTCAAGGACCTTGCAATCTAATGGTTTGTGAAAGTGAATTGAGTCAGACTCGGTCTGAGGAGGGCCATGTAAGTCCGTTGGAAGCTTTCTGAGGGACGAAGGGCATGAATTCTATAAAATCAGACCTTCCTCAGAGGAATTCATTCAAAAATGCACCTAAAAGAAGTGGAAAGAGAGAACGAGAAACTGAGTGGATGGAGAGAGTAGGCAAGAAATGTGCTTGTGAGAAGTTATTTAAAATATATTTTAAAGTGTTCAGGAGTTGATGAAGAAAATATTTCAAAAATATTACAAAATAAAACAGCAAACTGAAGACTCCTGACTTTCTACAAAGCCTCTTTCCCACTAATCTATTCTGGAATCTTCTTCAAAGTCTTCAAATGCTGTTAATTGGCTCTCATTTGATCTGTTTACATTCATGTGACAGTCATGTATCATGCCAATATTTGTATAAGTCCGTCTATTTCTCTGTATATCTATTTAGTCAACCATATTATAAGATCATCAAAACTTGTGCCTCTTTTTTGTTTTTGGATCCTCATAGAACCTATCTCAGTGAAGTACATATGAAAAGATTTCAACAAATGTATGTTGGATTGGATAGTTTGTACATTTACACGTAAAACAGCAAAATGGGTTTCCAAAAATCATTTTCCAATAAAAATGAAGCATTTATTAAACCAACCAAGTGATACAATAGAATAGTAAAGTTTTATATAAAGTTTTGAAGGTCTCTATTAGATAACATGTAATTCAGCACTTCTAGTTTAATGACTCCAGAAGGACATATCATAAAATGTAGTTGATAATAAACATCAGTCTGTGAATCCATCTGTGTCTGCCTTCTTTCTTAGAGAAGGAACACAAAGAGGAACTTCAACGGTATTGTTCAGTATGGATGGCTTCATAGCCTGAGAAACAGACAGAAGAAAACTGTAGCATACAAGGCTAGAAGAATCGGTGTGAAGAAGAGGTCTGTCTCTTGAGTGGTCAAGAAATATCACAATCAGAGAAAAACAATAGCCAGGAATTCACATAGGCTATCGATTATAAGGCAAGCTGACCTAAGCAAGTTCCTGGGATGGAGTACACTTTTTCCCTCTGTGTCTTGGACAGTTCAACTTCATGTCACTATGACCCAATCAGTTTCCCTGGATACAACTGTTGTCCATGTGGGTAGGGCTAAAAGGACAAGTGAATCTGCATTTGTGCTCTTATTCACAAAAAAAAAATGCAATATAAATTTAAAAAGCAAGTGCATGTTTTTAAAATGTGCTGTAATACAGCGAAACCTATCATATTAACCAAATGATCTATAGTCACTTGCCAGCTCTAAAGGGTAAGATCACTTCTACCAAGTGGCTAAAACGTCTCCTTTTAGCACTCTCCTCAGCTCTGACCTTTTCCTTATTCTCTGAATTGGGATCTGTTTTGTCCTCTTCATCTTACAGATGTTATTTACTTTAGTTCAGGCCCCATTATTCTCATTACAGTAGTCTTTTTTTTAAAACTCATTTCTCCGAGTCCAGTCTCTCCCCAGTCCTGTACACCAGTTACCAGTCTCTTCCCTGTCTCTTCCACCAAGGTGACTTTCTATCACAAATATCTGATTATGTCCTCCACACTTAATAACTACTAATAACTCTATCAGGCCAATTGCCAACTGGATAAAGTTAACATCCCTTAGCATAATATGTAAAGCCCTTTCACATAAGGTCCTATATTTCTTCCCCAAACTCATCTTTACCCATCTTCCCACTATCACAATTCCAAGCTGGAACTTTGTGCACGTAACAGGAGGAACGATACTTCAAATCCACTTGCACTTTCATTCCTAGTGTTGTTGACTACCTTCTTTGAGTTGCCTAGATTTGCCTCCACCGCTTTGTCCATTTTGTCCCTTTGAGGCCTTTCCTAATTGCTCCATGTGGAATTATATAGTTCTTTTTCTGTACCCATAGTATATTGTATATAGCAATATTGTTTTATAGTTATTGAACTACCTAATAATTATATTTTAATTTTTTATCTCTATCAGATAGTAGCCTCCACAAGAACAGGGCTATCTTATTTATCATTGAATTCTTGATCTCCAGAATAATAGGTGATCTAACACCACTGAACTGAATAAATCTTTTTTTTTAGTTTGAAATGTGACTAATCTCATAAATTTCTCAATTTTTTTACTCATATCAAAGATTCCTCCAATATTTATTTATTTATTTATTTATTTATTTATTTATTTATTTATTTATTGTTGATGGAGGGACTGGGGATTGAACCCTAGACCTCATGCTTGCTAGGCACACGCTCTACCACTGAGCTATACCCTCCCGCAAAGATTCCTCCGATCTTTTACCAAAGCATTCTATATTATTTGAAAACCAGACTCCGAAGTCACAATGACAACCAGGTAGAAATTTTATAAAAAGCCTCTGCCACCTGCCAACTCTAGAACAACTGAGTTCAGTGACAACTCAGGAAAGCAAGACTTGCCCACTACTGTACTCTTCAACTGAGGAAGGTAATTTTGGTCTCACTTATCACAAATGATTAGAGATCATAAATGATTAGAGTATCAAAAAGATTCTAAATTTCAAGTGGGGGAAGGGTCTGACAGTGATTTTCAAGATAGTCTAGGGCCTTACTACTCCAAGTTGGCGTACAGACCAGCAGCATTATCAGCATCTTGTTGGTTATTAGAAATACAGAATCTCAACCTCACTCTAGACCTAACAAATCAGAAGCTTTATTTTCACAAGATCCTTAAGTAATTCCCATACATATTAAAGTTTGAGAAGCACCACTCTGGGAGAGACAAAAAGGTAACAACTAAGCCATATTCCTATGCTCCTTAGAGACAATGCAAATTGAATAGAAATCCTACAGTGTCCTAGAAATGACTGCACCTTTTCAAAGTTCCATTGTCCAGGACCAAATCCTTCATGGTTGCCCAAACCAGGACCAACATCCACAGAAATTCCCTTAGACTTCTGGACTTATGCTAGAGACGGGCAGTTAGAAGAGGACAAAGAGGTGCGGGCACTCTTGCCCAACAAGAATGGAAAGTACGCAGCTTTTGCAAGGACACATGACATGAGTCAGGGGGCCTATCACTGGCATGACGTTTCTTGGAGCTGTGCCCGAGGTGTCAGGCACATTATAATCTACACAGATGGTGTCTCCTGGTTGGAGTCAAATAGATCCACATTTAAGTCCCTTATCCTTGGGCACATAACTTACAACTTTTTTCTCCTTAAGCTTTCTCACTTATAAAGGTAAATTAGTACAGGCTTAGCTAGTTTATTGAGTCAAGCAATGAGGGCCAACAAACATTACTGACCACAACAAACATTACTGACCACCGCCAGGCATTGGGCATATGGAGATACAAAGTCGGAATTGTTATCTCAAGGATTTTTTTGTCATCACAAAGTGAAATCTGGTGCCTAAATTTCAAGGTTTATTTCATAAAATGTCGTCCACACACAAAACATTCCACTGGAAAAAAGTTTATATGATCGAATAAATTTGGAGAGTATTATCTGATCACAGAAAATTTGTGTGTGTATATGTGTTTATGGGTAAATGTTATGAATCTCCTGAAGTAATACACAAAGCTTACCTACATACATTATAGGCTGTTTCTGTTCCTTTTTTCCTTTCACCAAATAACCTATCTACTTCATTTTTATTTACTTCATTTATCTCAGATACTGAAACTTTATTCAGATATGAGCTTCCTCTCCCTGACCCAAGAATCATGTATGACTGGAGAATAAGTGTAGAAGGTAGTCTCAGGAACATCTGGAGTTTCAAGAATTTACTTGCCTAAGATCAACAAGCCTCTCTTAAAACTTGGCTATCTGGTCCCCAATTTTCTGCCTCCATAATTCTTTTCTCAAAGACAGTCTGAATTCTATTGTTTTATATTCATTATACCTTACTAGTTTCTACTGACTCAACTCACAAACCTGGATGGGCTTTCTTAATTTTCATAGTAACCATGCCTCCAGGATACAGATCATCTTTCCTCAGCCTTAGTAAAAAAATCACTGGTAAACTTAGCCTTCTACTCAACACCCTCATAGGAAAAGGGAAATAGTAATATAATAAATCATTTACATTTAAACTGTACACTAGATAACTTTGCATGAATAAAATAGTCCTACACAAGGTAAGATGTAAGAACTTCTCATATTACACTGTGTCAGCTCTCATGGATCTGAACAAGCCTGGCAGTAGAACCCTGAGCCACAGACAGTCAAATATTATCAAGACATGTAACATTAATGGAATAATATTTTCTCATTTCCTTTCTCTATTAAAAATATTTTTTCATTGAGAGAGGTAGCAAAATGCTTTTAACCCCAGATCCAACTTTTACATACTCATTTGCATTATAAATCCAAGATATAATAATATAGGTTTATTTAAAAGCAAATGTTATGTTCAATAACGAGAGGTAATGTTTTTACAGTGCTTTTAAACAAATGAATACAGGCAAAATTTAAGATTCAGTTAGTTTTTAGTAAAGTTCTATATAAACTAGATATCTTTTCTTCCAGGTTAAGGTTGTGATGAATCCAGTCATTTTAATTAATAATTAGATGGGATATATTATATCTATTTGTTCACAGATTAGGACACAGCTGTTGCAATTTACAAATTGCTTTTGACAAACCTTCTCTCTAAGATAAAGACAGTTGGGGTAGGGATTAGCTACTCAGCAGGGAATCTCCAGCCCACCCTGAGATAATATTACAAGTCTGGCATTAGAAAGCAAATAAGGTTATTAATCCTTCTCCTTCCAACCCTCCTCTTTTCTTTTTCAAAATTATTTTCTACCACAATATGAGGACAAAAGCTTGGACTTGGATTAAGCCTTAATTGTATTCAGAAATCAATAAAAAGTAATCTGGTTAAAAATAAATTACATTATTTTGGTCAGTGACATCCCTGGTGCAGCATGTATGGCATCTATCTGATACCAAACTAAATTTCTTTTTAAGTCAAATGTTTCACTTCTTTCTCTGAAACCACAGAGTGTGTAATTTTCTTGACTTAAGATACTACAATCTAGAGCTCACAAACTCACAGCTGCCTTGAACCATACAACACTGGAATGAACTAATGTCAAATATTCTTTAATTGTGTTCTTTCTGTCATGCAGCAATCCAACTCTTGTTTCTGTTGTTAATGAATCTTTTTTGTATTCTCTATTCTGTTTGAAGGAGTTAAGGAAAACATCAAGGAGAAGATGATATTTATAGTTGTGAAGGATAAACAGAAATTTGCATATAAGAGTAGTTCCTTCAGTATCACAAATCTCTGAAGTGCCACAAAATAAGTCTATGTTCTTTATCCTGCTGTTTTAGTCAGCTTTGGGCTGTGATAATAAAAACAGCATAGACTGGGTGGTTTATAAACAACAGAAATGTTATTTCTCACAGTTCTGCAGGCTGGAAGTCCAATATCAGGGTGCACCCTTGTTGAGTTCTGGTAAGGGCCCTCTTCTGGGTTGCAGGCTGCCCACTTTTCCTTGCATCTTGACATGGCAGAGAGTAGAGAGAAGCACTCTCTCATGATCCCTGTAGGGCACTCACTATCCCCACTCATGAGGGAGCCACTTCCATAATCTCAGCTAATCCTAATTATCTCTCAAAGAGCCCACCTCCTTATACAATCACATTGGGAGGGTAGAGTGTCCAAATATGAATTTGGGCTAGGGATGGAGTGGACATTCAGTCCATAACACTTAGCATTCAGGAGCCTTGACAAACTTATCTATCCTCCCTTCAATCTTACACCCTCCTAAGTGAAGTTTCTTATCCGGTCAAACAGACCAACTCATTGTTTCTTAAATATAACGTTTAGACCTCTGCCTTTTTGTCTTTTGTGTATGTCATGTCCCCTGCATAAAGCAACTTCTTTCATGCTTTCTCCACCTACCTCCTTCCTAGCCAACCCCTAAAGCACAGCTTGAATCCCATTTTCCCTGAGAGGTCTTATTCCATTTGTCCCAACATTCTTTATTATCAATGTCTCTCATTTGACACATTAAAAAACTTAAATTGTTCCTTATTCTTTTATGTTTAAGTTCTCTGGTTTTTCAACTATCAGAGGTCAGACAAGTTCTTTAAAGAGCCAAACAGTAAAAATTTGAGGTTTTGTGGACCGAGAGTCAAAATCTAGGATATTACATAGGTAGTCATAGAACAGAAAAATTTTCCAAAATGTTGGATGAAATTTAAATATGATAGCAATAATTGAGTACAAATGTTTTGTAACACAGATCTATTAATGAGAATAATATCATTATTTGTGAGGGAGGATAAGATTTTGTTTACTTGGGGTTTAAAATTAATGTTTCCTATCACCAAAATTGATAACAAATATTTATCTATTAATGCTGATTTGTAATAATATTTTATACATTTCATCTTTAAGAATATCTTTTCACATAGGTAGATATTGCTAAATGCTGATGATACTCTTATCAATCCACAAGCATGTGATTTGAATTACGTATATTCATTACTTGGAGGGCATTTATAGAATTCTGTTAGGCTCTTCTCTTGATAGCTGCCTTTTAGCATGTCATTGCATTGTAGATTAGTCCCTCTAACTAGATGCTCCTCAGCTGGAAAGTTAAACAGATGTTGAAATACATAAATTTCTTTTGCACTTGTGTTGAAGTTTAAAAAATGTTAATGTAACTGTGGTTTGAGCAAACACATTCACTATGATTTGTGTGGGAATGGAGATCTTACTTCTAGTTTTAACTTTTGACAGCACAGGAAGTGTATAAAGCAGCATGACAGTACTTGGAATTCAAAAATATTAGTTGTCAAAATGAATTTACTGTAGCGTGAATTCCACAAATAAGCACTGTTTTGTCTTGTAATTTTTGTTGAATTCATTAAGAAATATTATCAAGTCTGAAGCAAAAACTAGCTTCCAAAGCCATTTAGTGTTTGATAATCGTATTTGAGGATGGTTCTTCTCCCTCAGGAAACTTCCATCTCGCCCCTCAGCATCCCACATACACACACACAAAAGCCCCCAAAACAAACAACAACAAAACAACAACAACAACAACAACAACAACAACAACAAAGCACTGCTAAGCCATCAAGCTGCTCCTTGGTAAAGCAAGTCCACAAAAGCAAATGAAATTCATCACTGGCACTACTGGTTCAACAGCACGTGACACATTGAAATCTTTTCCATAACACCTATTAATAATACAATAGATAAATCATAGGTTTTACACTCGTTATAACTTTCACAAGCTTTGTAAGTTTGTTCAACTATTTCCTTTTCTGCTTCACATATATTTTTAACACTCATAGTGTCAAAAATCTTAGTGGATTCTACTTAAGTATGTACTGAATTAGAGTTTTCTAAACTTTGAAAATACTCTCACAGACTATTCATAGAGGCTAATGCTTCAGTCCCATGAATCTCAGCATTGCATTCTTAAAAAAAAAAACAAAAACTGACAGTGTTGGTAACATTGGGGAACTCATCATGAACCAAGTACAATTACTCAAAATAATCTGCCTTGTTTTCCTTTTGATGTTCTTCTCAATGTTCTCAACAATTCCTACAGCTATCCTTCTTAAAGGGTAATAGACTTAAACAAGTTTTTTTCCTATGAATAAATTCCTTTAGCTCCTGCAATCAAATACGATTTAATTAACTCACTATTGGTATGACTTTCCTGGGTTGATTAGCAAAGGAGATGCTTGGAAACTTTGGTTGTAATGTCATTTTCATTTCTCTTTTCTTTCTTGGAAAAAATTCTGTCCTGGTAACTCATTTTTAACTTTCTAATTTTTTGATCATTGCTTACGTATGAACTTGGAATATTATGATAGGTTCTTAGTCTAATAATGTTCTTTTAACGCAGATATAGTGTCACTGCTTAATAAACACGATGCTTTGCCACAAAATTTGATAACAAAATAACATACAACCGACTCTGTCTCAAAAGAATAACATTCAAAGTCTCTTTCCTTGCTTTGACATAACAGATGTGCACTGGTAATACACACATACATATATAACACCTAAAAAATATTGAGCTTAAAACATCACTGAGTTATAAATATGTCCCTGTGATTTTGTAGTGAACTGAGCAGCAGTGAACACTGATGAGCAGACCACTACGTATGGTCTCTGTCCCAGTTACTCAGCTCTGCCACTGTAGCATGAAGATAGCCATAGACAATACGTCAATAAATTAATGTTGATGTGATCCCAGTGAATTTATTTGTGAACACTTAAAGATGAATTTCATATAATTTTCATGTGTCAAATGTCACTGTTGTTATTATTATTCAACCATTTAAAAATGTTAAAATATTCTTAGCTCATGGATTATAGAAAAGTAAGTCATGGGCTGCACCGGCCATAGTTTGCTGATCCTTGATGTATACCATCGTACTTAATATAGGCTGATCCACAGAGTAGGCAATCAAGAAATATTAGTTGTTTCTGAAAATGACACACTGATGTATTTATTTAATTAACATAGTTTCTGTAAATAGAAGTATACCCTCTGAATCTGTGTATTAGTTAAAAAAAAAAGTCTACTGTCTATTAGAAAGGAAATAGACACATGCTGTGAAGTATCACTTAGTAAGTAGATGCCACCTACTGTGGACTAGTGAAGTGAATTAAGACTGAAGTGATTTGGGTTCATCTTAATCCACATCTACCTGTTTGGATAGGACTATACTGATATAATGCTGAGTTGTTTGTAAATGTCTAAAATCAATTTTTCATTGGTTGTGTATCTAAACCTTAAAAATAATGCTTTCCATTTTTGTCTCTGAAGGAATTTATGAAATAACAATCGCAACAATTTTAATTCAGATATGTTTTACTTATCTGACTGTTTTTCTAATTTTAGACCTGCATCCTTGGAAAGAGGACAAGGTAAATACTTTATTTCTGTACATTGAGACACTGAGTTCTTTTGAGACAAGTGGGAATTTCATTCTGTCCCAAAAACCAATTGGGAATACATAGGCAGCTTGGAACACTTTCTATTTTGATGCCTGTGGAAAATGAATCCTTATTCAATAAATTAGCCCCATGGAAGTGAACATGAGGGGGTTACTCATAACACATTTTCAGACTGCAGCTCTTTATTATCTACCTACAGTGAGTCAGTACTTGAGACATTCTAAAAATACATAGAAAAAAAAAGCAAGACATATGTTTAATTCACTTTATATTTGTGTATATACATATTTATTACTTTAATACACATTTAAATTCCTTTTCTTTCTTTTATTTAGATCATCTAATTATTTTGTTAATTGACATTATTTACAGTAACAGAGACTGAATTAATGTTGACTCTCCAGAAGACCACCAGAAATCCTGATGCTCAAGAAAAACTCAATTTATGAAACCTACTGCATAAGAAAGAACACCAGCTTGACAGTGTTATTTTTTTCTCCCTTAACAGAGGCACTGGGGATTGAACCCAGGATCTTATGCACACCAAGCACGCATTCTACCACTGAGCTGTACTCTCTACCCTCAACAAGCTACTTATGGAGATTTAGGGTCTAGGCTAAGTGTTTTCAAGGCAGGTCTTGCAAGGTAGGGTACTGGTTGTTTTGGGCAGAGCTTATGATACTATAGCTTTGGAGTTATGAGCAGCAATGCAAGTAGTAATGAGAAAAGTCTGATATTTGATAAGTATGCTGATATTTAGTGTATTCGTTTTCTACTGTTGCATAATAAATCACCACAATCTTGGTGGCTTAAAACAACATTTTTTAATTTCACAATTTCCTTGGTTCAAAGAACAGCTTAGTTGGGTTTTCTGCCCAAGGTCTCCTAAGTCTGCAATCTAGAAGTCAGCCAGACTGAATTCCTTTTTCGTGCTGGTCATCCTCTTCCAAGAATACAAGGTTCTTGGCAGAATTCACTTCCTTGTGGTTGTAGGACTAAGTTTCCTGCTTTCCTGTCGCCTGTTGGCTGGGACTGCTCTCAGCTCCTAGAGGTCTTCACAGTCCCTTGCCATGAGGCCTTCTTACAGGCCATCTCTGGAAATGGTAGCTTACTTTTTCAAAGACAGCAGGAGAGTCTCTCTGACCTCAGGAAGGTCCCAGTGCCTCTTTTAAAGAGCTCACCTGGTAAGGCCCAGGAAAACCTCTTTTTTAATTATCTCAAAGTCAACTAATTCAGGACTTTCATTACATTTATAAAATACTTCACATTTTGCCATATAACGTATCACAACTACAAGAGTAATATGCCATCGCTTTGCCATATTCTATTGCTTAGAAGCAATTTATAAATAACACCACAGTAAAAGTAGAGGACTATGCAATGACATAGATCATTGTGGATCATTTTAGAATTCTGCCAACCAAAGTTAGTTGTTCTTATCTTCCAGAAGCAAATATTTCTTCGAGACAAGTAGCTCAATTAATTTTTTCCCAGTCCTTGTGTTATTTAGCACAGAAAGAGAAAAGCATGCTCCTTGCCAGAATTGTATAGCATAGGTGCAAGAATGTATGGTGGTTTTAGTTCTTAAGTAACAGAGGCGTAATATTTCCTACTTTTTCAGTTAAATTCTCTCAGAGAAGCTAGTCAGGGCCTCAGTTTTTCTACAGTTCCTATTATACAAAATACAATGTAATAGACCTGTGACAAATCCTCAGTGTCATATTATTTTGAATCTCATAATATTCAGTGTTTTATATCGAACCACTTTGCTTTCCACCTAATACTACAAAAAGTTACTGGTAAAGATAAAGTCTACCTTCACTTCAAAAACCACTTTGACACTAGTGAATTGTGTACATAATGTGCGCCTGCTTGCTTGCTTATGGATTAACTTTTATCTTCCAAAATAGATTTGAAGGAAGATCAAAATTAATCAGTAAGAATTCAGCACACTCTCTTTCTCTATTTGTTGCTCATTTGATACAACTCACTATCCTTTCACCCTAACATCTTTCCATTGTGTCTCTCAAATTTCTTATTCTTACTTGCACTTTAGTTTTCTTTCATTCAACAATATATTATTAAAACTATTCTCTTGTCTCTCTGTCCCGTCAAACCCCAATCTTAGCATTATACAAATGTCAACCTACTTCATACCTCTCTCTTCACAGTTGAATATAGTTGGAGAAAACACACAGTCATGCTGACACACTTCACTTTAAATTCATGACCACTAAACTGAAGTGATCCTTTCTTTGGTCATTTTCTTCTACCACTCTTTCAAACAAATATTTAAAAACACCTCAACCTCCTCTCCCACCTCTCTTCCCTCTCAGTTGGTCACCTTGCTTGCTACATCACCAAGAATAAGTAGTGAGAACAACATTCACATATTCCATCTACCACACCTATAAAACTAAGTTCATCAGTTCTGATGAGTTCTGCCATCATTACTAATATGTACAAACTCTCTGTGCCTCTATCCAAGGCCAAACCCTCCACTATCCCATCTCACCAACTCAAGAACATTACTCTAGTGATTTTCCCTTTGTCCACATTGGAAGATTCCTTTTTTTCCCCTCTTATTCAATCATTCCTATCAGCACATAGACATTCTTCTATTTACAAAAATAAAAATAAGTTTTTAAATTTCTCATTCCTTCCTAGCTAACGACCTGTTTTTGTGTATCACGTGATAGAAACCTGAAGATATTTATATACTCACTGCCTCAAAATCTTCTACTTCAATTGTCTCTGTTACCCACTGCAGTTAGGCTTTACTTCCTGTCAATCCACCACAACAGTTACTACTACATGATTATCTGTCAGCTTTACCCTCCTGTATTCAACTTTGTAGGTTCAAAGTATGTCGGTGCTGGGACTCTGCAAACTACATTTCTGCTTCACCTGCTGATTCTCTATAGGATCTGCCAATATGTGTCACTAGACAGAGACTGTAAGGCTGGAGGAAGAAGAAATGACTTGCACTTCCTATATGTTATTGTGGCTGTCTACTTCTTTTTTTTTTTTTGGTCTATAATTCTTCATTTTGGCAGAAGCAGTTCCTTACTGTAACAGCAGGTGAATTTATTTTGCATTATTTTCAACACTTCAGAACTAGTTTCACTGTGCTACCACCCAGAAGCATCAGCACTAGCCAGCTGGATTCTCCTTTTCAGAGTCAGGGCCAAGTGTAAGGTGAGGTCAGGAAGGAGCTAAAACATACATATTAAGGAGGAATTCCCTCTTAAGTTGTGCATTTGCCAATCAGGGACCTGTCCTTGATGTGGTAGACTTTCCAGGGATAAACAGATAAACCCTTAGAATTAAGTCCTAGGCATGATTTTGAGGATTTTTGCCTTTCAGCTGTAGGAAATCACAGTTGCTTTAAATGCTATTGAGGAAGCCTTTCCACATTCATACTTTGCCTCAGATTTTCATTGTCTTCTTCCAGTGCATAACTGGCACTCAGCAAGAGCCATTCAATTTCCTTGTCCTTATAAATTCTGCATATTCTGAATATCTCAAAAACTTGAGATATTGTGCCAACAACTGCATTCGCATCCTCTGACATTCCATCCCAGTGAATGTCATTACTGCGTCTTGATAGCATGCCAGAGGTATCACTTTTCCCCGTCATTAGTGACGGGGCTCTCAAAGTCAGCAGCTGGCTAGTGGTCTAACTTCAAAATCTCTTTTATAATCAGATTCCCTAGACCACACCTGGCACCAATGGTCTAAGATCAGATTTCCCAGGAAACATTCTTAGACAGAAATTTACGTGCAGGACAGAAATTGGGGAGCACACTTGGGAATCAATATTTGTGAGGAAATAAAGAAATCAGGATTGGCTAGAGGGAGGAACTGACCTCTAACAGTCACAATAGAGGCCTCAGTTGACCTCATAGGGAGCACTGAAATTGGAATGGTATCTCATGGTATCTCACCTTGAACCAAGGAGGGTGGGCTTCTACAACCAGCATCTAGCAATCCTTGGTTACTGGCTGCCCTCTGCGAAGGGGATATGACTTTAGTAAGGCAGCCCTCTTTGACTGAGTGCAATTCCAAACAAGGGATTCAGCTCAGACACATCAGCAGTCAACTCTCCCAGCAGCAGGGGTTTGAGTGCTCAGTTCTGAAGGGGAGATCTAGTCAGTTCACCACAGCATCTGCTGCTATTATAAAACATTACACATAGTATAAGCATTTTTATTTTATAAATATTTTAGAATTATTAATAACAATCAAATGTTAATGACCCTATAACTATGGTACTGAATTTGTGGAAATGCATAGCCTAAGAGATGTTTATCAATCCATGTGAAAAATAATCAGCCAATTAATAAATGACATATTCATACATATAAATATGTATATCATAAATATATATATGCTAATATTTTAATGTATCTCCTTTGGAAATTTTAGTAACCAGAAAAGAGAACTCTTATCAGAATGACTTATCTTTATTTTAAAATTAATTATAAACAAATTTATAATTGTCATTTTCAACTCTTCTATTTATCTATATTCAATTATTGCCATTTCTTTCTTTGACTATGGATGACTAAGAGAATTTGCCCATCTTGGGTAACTGAATTGAAAATATTCTTAACTAAATTTTCATTTGCATGGTAAAAGCATATTATTGGGTGTCTATTCAGAGATAACTTAAGAAGGTAATTAAATAAGATAAATAAGCACTGGTATTCAAGAATTCAAAAAACAGATGAACTTACACAAAACAAAGATTTAGAGTTATGAGAAATACATAATCCATAGTATTAACTGACCATAGATTTGACTTTCTGAAATTTAGCAAGATATTATGACTAATATATTCAAAAATATTTACAATAGAACACATTTTCTATTTAAAAATTCTAGTAGCAGCAAGTATAATCAGATAGTAAAAATTTGAATATATAAAGCAATATAATTATACCAATCAGACTTTTACTGTGCATTCCCAGGCCTTGTTTAAAGGACAATATGCAAATCAGAGAAAAGGCAGGCATTAGGAATTAGTTTGGCGTGATTAACCACATCATTCGCACATTGAATCAAATCATCAAGAAACAAGGGAATATATTGTCAATGTCCACCTGCTTTCAAAGCTTTCACACATTTTGTGGGGGAGTTGAAACGTTATGTTTTCAGAAGATAATTGCAGCAAGGAGCTGAAAAAGATAAGTAAGCATTTTGGTATTTGTTTATGTAGTACATAATAATTAATGGAGAAATGGTCACATAGAAAACTCAAAGTGTTTTTCTGAGATATTTTTGACTGACTAATTGATTGATTGATTCAATAAATAAATATTTCTTGAGTACTTTTCTTTTGCCAGACATTGTCCTAGGCATGAGGGTACAGCAATAAACAAAAGTGGATAAACAAAGTTTATCTCACAATGTTGAGAGACTCAGAAGATATTACTGTAATTTCTCTTCATCTTACATCTGGATAGTTCAACAAAAGACTATTATTCTAAAAGGGAAAAATTTAAATGGGCTATGCTCATTCTTAAATATTCTAGAATTTAAATAAACCATAAAGAAAAGTCCTGGTAATTTCTGTGGATTTCTATCATTCCTGCCCTCTTACCCATGCAACTCCATTGAATTTAGTTAATATCTACATTGTGTGGCTTTCGGTTCAAAGTTGTTTCAACTCACTGTCTCTAGACTAGATCAAATCCCCTTGTAAAATGTTATCTTAGAATTCCATACTAATCCAGCAAAGCCTCAGTAAATTTGTTAACTTACATTATTATTTAAGTATTAACTGTCTCCCCTAGTGGACTATGGCTCCATGAAATCTTGGACAGTATTTTAATCTGGGGATGGAACAGTATCAAGCCCATTGTTGGTATTTAACAGACACTTACTGACTGAGTTAATAAATAAATTAAGTAACAAATTCACTAATACTCAGATCTTAAATATAATATGATACATGCTTTGTTAAAGTAAAATTTGAGGAAGGTGAAGTTTGTCTTCAAGATTTCACTCTCATGTTCCTCTTCCGCTTCCTGCTTTTTTGATTCCCAGGTACCAGGCTGTATAACTATTGTATTTCCTTGGAATTCGATGAACTGTTACTTAATCAAAATATGGTCTCAAGAAAGTTCTTTAAATCCTTCAATTAAATTATAAATTTATGTATAAACCTTAAGGATTACAATTAACAAGGGCAAAACTTGGTTTACGCAAAAGAGATCTATTTCGATTTGCTAAATCATAGGTTTAGAGTTTAGGAGTTAACACTCAGGATTAGAGAACTAAAGGGGTTCATGTTTCTGTTTTATTTTGTAAAAAAGGAGTTATTTTAGTAGAAACTGTCTTCTCTGCTATTAAAGTCATCCCTAAAATGAGGACCTCGCTTTTATTATCTACAGTATCATATGCTTCTTTTCTACTTGAAAATTTCTTTTTTTACCACCTTTATACATAATTTTTCAAAACACTGATAATCATACAAATTCCCACAGTATGAAGTTAAAAAGTTCATTTCTACACCAAGGCTCTTTCCTAAGATATTTATTTATTTAAAAAAATTATTTATAAAATGAATGTACTTCAGAAGTAACTGTTTTCAGATGGGAAGCAGGAGACTAAAGATGGTTAAATGCAAAGACTGCCTGGTTCCAAGTCTTAATTTGACCACTCCCTACTTCTGCTACCTTGGTTGATCTATGTATCACATATTTTCATGTTTTAAATGGCAAAAATAGTCCCCTATACTGTTAATATGAGAATTAAATGTTTTATTATACATAAAATAGCTCATTAAGAATTTCAGTATAGAATACCAAAGAGAATAACCAATAAACAGAATAAACCAAGGCTTCATAATTCCTGTGGAGAGTGAGTCACCAGTTGTGATATTTATTAGGTGCTTATTGTGTGTAGATAATGTATAAAGGAAATTAGAGCTCAATCAAAGGAAAGGGTCTCTGCATTTGAGAATCTTAATGAGAGTCCAAAAAAAAAAAGCTCTTATTCAAGTTATAGTCACATGCACAAAAGATACATCAACACAGATATGCAGTAGACATATTTTTACATTTTATTGAGATATAATTTACATATCATAAAATTTACACATTGTAAGTGTACAACTCAGTGATTTTTAGTAAACTTAAAGTCATCATCACCATACAGCTATAGGATATTTCCATCATTCCAAAAAGTTCAGTCAACCCACATTCCCTCCTTTCAAAATATAATTTTAAAAATTAATGTGAAGCCTAATTTATCATTTTTGAAATTTTACAGATTGTGTTTTTGGTGTCATATCTAAAAGCTGTCTAACCTAAGGTAATGAAGATTCTCTCCTATACTTTATTCTCAAAGATTCATAATTTGGCCTCTGAGAGGATTATAGCTTACTTTGAGTTAAATTTTGTGCTTGGTGTGAGGTAAGAGTCTAAATTCATCTTTTTGTGTGCCAGTATTCTCTTATCCTAACATCATTTGTTGAAAAGACTATTCTTTCTCCTATTGAACTGTCTTGACTGTATTTTTTGTGAAAATCAATTGGCCACAAATATGAGTTTATTTCTGAACTCTCAATTAGTTCCACTGATCTATGTCTATCCATACAATAGCACCATGCAGTTAAATTACTGCAGCTTTATAATCAGTTTTGAAATAGGAAAGTTTAGACTCCCAACTCTTGTTCTTTTTCAAAACTGCTATGACTATTCTGGGTCATTTGCATTTCCATATAATTTTGGGGTAGCTAGTCATTTTTCTAAAAAAGAAAGGGCTTTTGGGATTTTAATTTTCATAATGCTGAATTTGTAGGTCAATTTGAGGAGAATTACCATGTTAATATATCGGTCTTCCAATCAATAAACCTGGAATTTCTATCCATCTATTTAGACTTTCTTTAATTTCTCTCACCAGTATTTTATAGTTTGCAGTACACAAAGTTTTGCACTTCTCTTGTTAAATTTATTCCTATCTATTTTTTCACTCTGAATCATTTTGAATGGAATTATTTCCTTAATTTCATTTCTGGATTGTTCATTGAATATATATATTTACATAAACAATTTATTTTTATATCAATATTTCATTTTGTAAACTTGCTGAAATTGTTTGTTAGTTATGTTGTAATTTTATTGTGACTTTAGGATTTTTCAATCTATAGAATCAAGTATTCTGTACATAGGACAATTTTATTTCTTCCTTTATAATCTAGGTTCCTTACATTTCCTTTTTTTCCCTGACTGCATTGACTAGAAATTTTTATAATAATGAACATCATTACTTATTCTTGATCTTAGGGAAAGATATTGCCTTATACCATTATTTATGTTAGCTGTAGACTTCTATAGATGCCTTTATCAGACTAAGAAATTTTCATTCTATTTACAGTTCATTTTGCTGAGAATTTTTATCAAGAATAAACATTGTTTTTTGTCAATTTTCTGTACCTATTAAGATAATCATATATTTTCTTTTATTTCATTGATATAGTGTAGTCCATTAATTTATTTTTGGATGTTAAACCAACCTTGAATTTCTAGAATAATCCTTTTTGATCATGTTAAATAATTATTTTTATATGTTGCTGGATTCAGTTTAATCATATTTTTGAAGACTTTTTTCATCTATGTTAATAAAGGATATTGGTTTGTATCTTCTTTCCTTGAGATGTATTTAGATTGTCTAACTTTGGTACCAGGGTAACACTGGTCTCATAGATAAGCAGTTATATACTCACTCTCCTCTAATTTCTGAGTTTCCAAAGTATTGCTTTTATTTATTTTTAAATATTTGATAGTATTCATCAATAAAAGCATCTGGCCTGTATTGTTCTTTATGTGACAATTTTAATATCCATATTAATTGCGTTACTTGTTATAGGTCTATTCCAATTTTCTATTTTTTGAGTCAGTTTTAGTAATTTGAGGTTTCTAGGAATTAATTCACTTCACATATGTTTACTAAGGGAAATAGAATTTTTTTCTGATTTTAATGCTGGCCTTGAACCACCTTAACATTATCATTGCCACTATTTTTAAAATTTATTATAATATACCTGACCTATGCATCTTCCTTAAGCCTAATCATTGGGACCCAGGCATGATATTTAGAAAAAGAAAGAGACTCAAGAGTAGAAGGGACAGAAAGAGTAAAGATCAAATAGAGTATAAAACTTAGAATTATTTGATATTTATACAAGTTGGCAATAAATGCTATTTTTAGATTTTTGAGGTATTTCTATAAAAACAGCCAAATTGGACAATATTTACTGCTTTAAAAAAAAGTTTCAATAAGTGGAATGACTAAATTTAAGTAGAGTTTATCAAGGAAGGTCACAGTGGTTAAGTAATAAGTCTTAGAAATGATCTGCCTACAGTTAATGTTAAAGGAAATGAAAGATTTTTTAATGACTAGTGGGCTCTAAAAAGGTTTCAGAAATGACTCATGGATAAAATGAAAAGATAGTATGAAAGTCAGTAATTGTAGGACTTCAGCTTTTTAAAAGATAAAATACTTGGAGTTAAAGCAATGATGACTAAGTTCTCAGAAAAGAAGTCTGAGGACAAGAAGAAAACTATTCAGTCAGGGACTAACAGGAAATCAGGACCATGCTTTCCTTGGTGTCTGTGGCTATTTTTACTACAATTGACATTGCCTGTTGAGTGAAGAAAGTAGTGTCTTCCCAAACATTATGAGACAGAAAATATTATACATAATACCCTTGGTTGTGACTAAACTTTTTATACTAATGTGATCTGCACTGTGTTTGTTTTTTTCAATCTTAGAAAGAAACTTTTTTCCACTTTGAGTCCCTTTTACCTCTCTCCTAATGTCAGAGATTTGGAGCATATCCCAAGTATAAAAACATGAATCCTTGGTAAGGACTTGCTTATAAAGTCATTTATTTAAATTGCTCTTGTTAATGAAGAAAAAACAAAAGAAAAATTAATAAAATCCCTACCTCTCTTATAAATCAAGTATACAAAAATAAACCATAAACAATATTAAAAGACAAAAATCAGACTACAAAATATTTGCAACAACTAGCATAAATACATACACTTAAGTATATAGCCTTAATGTTACCTTGCAACCTATGCAAATTTCTACTTGCAAATTCAAGAAAAACACAAGTTTAAAATATAAAAATAAAGAAAACAAATATAATTACTAAACTTAATCAGACAATAACTCTTTGAGTAAAAAGTTCAACTTTCATAATAACTAAAGCAATATAATTTAATAATAATTTTACCTATCAGATCGGTACAAATTTTTAAAATATAAGATATGGTGAGAAAGACAATGATATGCATTATAGGAATAGCAGTGTTAATTGTGATAACCTTTCTGGAAGATCTGAAAATCTGAAATATTGGGAAAAAATAATATATGTAAGTGATATAAAGAGCATCTTTTCATGTGCCTATTGGCCATCTCTATGTCTTCTTCGGAGAAATATCTGTTTAAGTCTTCTGCCCATTTTTTGATTGGTTTGTCTGTTTTTTTGTTAATTGAGTTATATGAGCTGTTTATATATTCTGGAACTTAAGCTCTTGTCAGTCGCATCATTTGCAAATATTTTATCCCAGTCATAGGTTGTCTTTTCATTTTGTTTATGGTCTCCTTTACTGCACCAAAGCTTATAAGTTTAAGTAGGCCCCATTTGTTTATTTCTGTTTTTATTTCTATTGCTTTCGGAAACTGACCTAAGAAAACATTGCTACAATTTATGTCAGAGAATGTTTTGCCCATGTTCTTTTCTAGGAGATCTATAGTATCCTGTCTTATGTTTCAGTCTTTAAGCCATTTGAGTTTACTTTTGTGTATGGTGTGAGGGAGTGTTCTAACTTCATTGATTTACATGCGGTTCTCACATCACATAGGAACGGAGAATATAAACCAGGAAAACTTTAGTAAGGCAATTAGAGTAATTTAGAGTCCTTCAACAATTTATATAACCCTATACCCTGTGAAAAGATACAAAACAATCAGCCATCATTTCTGTAAAACTTCATAAACAGCAACTCTATAATAAACGATTATATCAGTTTTGACAAGATATAATGGTGTTTAATTTGACCCAAGATGAATATGAAAACATTGACTTCTAGTCTTTAGCGCAGCAGTGATTGTGAGTGAGGGAAAAAGGGCTCTGTGTCATCAGGCAAATCTTTCTACTACATTTCCACTACTGCACATAGGAAAAATAATCATTTACACAGGGTTGTGGTGAGGGAGCTAGGAAGGCATCCTGTCAGTTATAAAAGTCTCCAAGACTGATATTTTTACCAGAGATAATTCATTAGTTGTGTTCAAAAAATAAATTTTTGAGGATGTCATCTTGCTAGTTATTCACATCTTAATGCAAATTAATCCATCCCTCACTTTCTTATTATCAGAGAAACTCAGAAAAGGTATGAAAACACAGGATAACTGGAAAAAGGTCATGGAAAAATATAATAAAATTGGCAAAACAAAGGCAAATATCATCTACTGTATGATTTTATTTTAGGCCAAAGCTGACCTCTCAAATCTATTTAATAACATAAATAAAACCCTTTAAAATAATTTCTTTAGAAGATTACTGAATTTGAAGATCTGATGGAATCATTTCAAAACTGTCTTCTGCCCAGGGAGTCATAAGAACACCTGCTGAGTCATGGCAATGAGGCATCACCACATGAAGTTTAAAAAGACTGATTCTTTTTATGACAGTCTTTTGAAAAAAAATCATAACCTTCAAAAAAGTGTTTTCATAATGTTGACAGGTGTACTGTGATTACTCATCAGGCCATGAGCGTTACATAAAAAGGGCCTTTTTCCCCCCATGGTTAAGAAAACTGGCCATGAATATTTCCATTCCACTTACAAAACAGATGCTAATTTTCAGATCTCAATTCTTCTTTCTAGAATTAATGGCAAGAATAATGGAGTGAATGGGAACGATGTGAATAGGGATATAAAGTTCAGCTGTTTAAATTGGTTGGCCAGTTAAGTTGATAGAAATAACTGGTTCAAGACACAGCATGGTGGCATGGAAAAAACATGGGCTTTTGGATGAAAGAGTTATGGGTTTGAATCTTCTTTTGTAAGACACTGGTTTTGTGAGTTTAAACAAGTTACTTTACTTCTCTGTGACCTATTTTTTTTTCATGTTAACTCTGAATGAAATAATATTTAACTTGTAGAAGTCCCATTCAGTATGTATGTAAACTTATGCACACAGGAATGTGCACACATGCGCACGTGCGCACACACACACATACACATCATCTCCCAACTTTTCCTCAAAATGAAACAAGGATATTTATTTCGTGTTATCTTTTGGTGTCCTCTGAACTTTTAAGTTCCTTTTTAGAGAGATAGATAAATCTAAATGAAAGAATAAGTCTTCTTTAAAGCTACTATAAGAGCTGTAATCATTAGAGGTCAGAAAACATAAATTGAATGAAAAATGGTGGTCATTTGGGAGGCAGATTAGATAATTGATCTCCTACCTGAGCAAAGCCAGTATCCAAAACAGGCCTGAAGCAGAGCCCTCATTAGATGGATAGACAAGTGAGGCAGAAGAGAAAACTGGCAGCCACAGAAACAGCAGGCTGGAATGTACCACAGATTTTAAGGATCAGAAAATTCTTGTGGTTATTTACAATAGCCAAGACATGGAAACCGCCTAAATGTCCACCAACAGATGACTGGATAAAGAAGATGTGGTATATTTATACAATGGAATACTATTCAGCCATAAAACCCGACAACATAATGTCATATGCAGCAACATGGATGTTCCTGGAGAATGTCATTCTAAGTGAAGTAGCCAGAAAGAGAAAGAAAAATACCGTATGAGATTGTTCATATGTGGAATCTAAAAAAATTAAATAAATAAATAAATAAATAAATAAATAAATAAATAAATAAAAACAAAACAGAAACAGACTCATACATATAGAATACAAACTAGTGGTTGCCAAGGGGGCAGGGGGTGGGAAGGGACAGACTGGGATTTCAAAATGTAGAACAGTTAAACAAGATTATACTGTATAGCACAGGGAAATATATACAAGACTTTGTGGTAGCTCACAATTTAAAAAACAATGTGACAATGAATATATGTTTATGTTTATATATATATATATGTTTATGTATAACTGAAAAATTGTGCTCTACACTGGAATTTGACAGAACATTGTAAAATGACTATAACTCAATAAAAAATGTAAAAAAAATAATTAAATAAAACATATACCTTGAAAAAATAATAATATTACTAATTATTAGAAAAAAAAGAAAAGAAAATTCTTGTGGTGACTTAGGAGTATGTTGTTATTTGCTTAGAATCTAAGAGAAGGAAAGAAAATTCTATATAAGGAAATTGCATGAGAACATGGAGACAAATCCTATTGCAAGTGTTATTCAAACCTATGATTACGTGGCCTGAATCTTAGAGAAAAACATAAAGTCAAGATTACTAAGGCTATCTCTCAGAGGTCATATGAAATCAACACTTATTCCTCCTAGGCAATTTCTTTTAAGTTCTGCTTTGAGGGAAGATCTCTCAATATAAATTCCTTAATTTCTTAAAAATTATCATTATTAGTCAGAATTTAAAGTCAAATATTACATTTTCTTAAATCTTTATGTGTCTGTGTGTGAAATTTTTTCTACCCTTCTCATTGAGAAAAAACTTGGTCAGAAATTTCTAACCTTCCAAAAGTGAATCATATATGAGGTCAAGAAGAAAAAAATGACATAGTTTTTTCAATGATCACTTCAAAACTTGAAAAATAAATCAGGATAAGTCTACTTTTTCCTGTAACTCCATATGGAGCTAATATTACTTCTAAAAGTTTGCTTAATTTATAAGTTTATATCTTTGATTTTCAATTTTGATAACTACACTTAGTTACTAAGAAATTTTATTTAAATGAGGCTTGGATAATAGAAGTTTTCAGCACATATCATTTTTTCTCATTCTATCTATTCTCAAAAGCTGTAGCTGTCCAAAGAAGAAAAAAAAAACACTCAGAAAATATTTGAAATATTCTATTTTTCTCTTCTGGATTTTTAAATAAATATTGATGACATTCAAGCAGAGTGAAGTTGAAATTACAAAGCTAAAATAAATACATTTTCCCTTAAAGATGTAGAGAATAGTCTTTGTTGTTACTGCTGCAAATTTATACTAGTCCAGCTTAGGTGCATGAACGTAGGACTATCGAAGTATTTTTAGTCTATTTTACACTGTCCTCTACCTTCACCACCATGTACTTATTTTCCTTAAAATATATAAATTAAGATAATTATCCAGATAGTATTTTATCTATTTATTATATCAATGTCATTTGGAAAACTATCTTCAAAATTTCCAAGGAAACTTCTGTGTAACATGGTATTTAGATTAGTTTTCCTCTGTGTGTGTGTCTGTGTCTCTGTCCCTCTCTCTCTTCCCTCTTCTCTCTCTCAATGGGATCACATTTTGTGGGACATGAGACAGGATAAAGCCATATAACTTATTTGTTAACATAGAGGATGGCTTCAGACGACCAAATGCCTTGGAGGTATCTATGTTATACTATGCAATCAAAGAAAACAAACAATGGTGTTTTATTATGAGATTTTCAAAATATGAATCTCTTTCTTCCTTCTCTATCTCTAGACTGTAAATGAGCTTTCCCTTTCCATGAGAATTTTGACTGTGCTTATCTGTCATATGTTCCTTTCCATTTAAAACTTGATTTTTCACTGCACTGAGGAAAGCACTTTGCTCTTAGTTCATTATAAATCACCACAAAACTTTTTAGAATTACATGGATTAATAGCCTGAGAATATAAAATACTGCTGAGGGTAAAAGAGGCAAATAATATAAATATTATCAGCTATTACAAGTTAATATCTTAGCATTTTAGATTTTTTTTTTTTACTACTTTTCCTTTCTAGAATAAAAACTAGCTGAAGCAATCTCCATCAAAAAGTGAGATATATAGTTTATTAGAAAGAAGTCTAAGGAGGAGGGAAGTGAAAAGATGGAAGTGAACCACAACAAATCTTTATATCTTTATCTAATCAATTCTAAATTCTGTTCACTTGTTTCCTGTTTATTTCTTAACTAATTCAGAAATTAATAGTTTAGCAAGCGTAAAGTGGTAAAAATAAATCACAATAATATGACCCCATACTTTCAATTTCAGCATTAAATTACTTAGCTAACTTTCAGCCTTACCATGTCCTTATGAAAAGCCTTTTCAACTCAACACACTGAAGTATGAATGTGAAAGTTTGTTATTTTGAAAAATCAATGAGATGTTTTGACAGTACTATACAAAAATGACAGTCATCAGGCCAGTGTTATTGCGTGAGCGACTGTGAGAAGCCTCGTGGATGACTAACAATTACAAAAAATGAAGGGATGATGTACTCTTGCACAGAGTGGAATTTTTGAAGGAAATCACCAAGTAAGTACATGATGTCTCCAGAAATAATACTGTTCTTGAGGTGTGCTTTAGCTAAATGCACTTTTGAAAAAAATTGGTATTTAATAATAAAAGCCTCCTCCTTCATATGGGGCCTAAGGCCCCATATCCTTCACATAACTCTAATTGATGAGCACAGGGCACATTGTATTTCCACTGTCTTATATTTGGGCCATCAATGAAATGTGGAGGGCTTACTCTAACTTTGGGTATATGTACCAACTCAAAGTTCACCCTCATAATCAAAGCATAAACTTCCATTTCAAAAGGCTGTAATTTTATAAATACAAATATACCTAAATTTTGTAAGATAAAAATCCTGTCCAGTTCTTCACAAGTAGGTAATTTTCTAGTCAAAGACTCATTTCAAATCTTCTTGGCCAACTAGTAAAATGATTACAACTGTTGACTTTTTATGTTTATTTTACATAAACAAGGTAATGTTTATAGTAGAGTAGATACGATCAAAGAAAGACAACATGAACAAACCAAACATAAAAAACAACAAAACAGGTAGCAGGACAAAACCCAAAGAAATTAAAAAATGAGGAAAGACTAACCTAGATTTAAACCTTCATTTAATACTTGTATAACTGTATATATGTGTTAATTGAAGTTTTAAATAAGTGTTATCTGTAGAAATTAGCCTCATTTTTACTTTGGGGTCTTTTTTTTATTTGAGGGTCACTTTATTTTCACTTCGGAATCATGCTTATTTTTGCCTTGTACTCTCTTTTTTCAGTTTTTCAGTAATGAATTTGTATTGATTTTAATCATAAAAAAAAGTTATTTAAAAGAAAATCAATCTTACATATTAATTATAAAATGAGTAAATTTTAGACTTTGTTTAGTATTCTGCATCACTTTAGAACAGTGAATTAATCTCTTTATTCTACATTTTCCTTTTTACCTTTATACAAAAAATATTGAAATTAAATATTAAAGATGAAACAAAAATTAGTTACTAACATTTGGCTATTTTTAAAAGAGGAAACTTGGGCGGAATATATGACTACCCCACCCAATCTCCACCCACAAAAAAATCACGTACAATGTTGAGACAAATTAAATGAATGATGGGGAAAAAACAGATGGTGATTGATGCTGTACTCAGCACATAGATTAGAACAGTAGGTGAAGCCAAGTTTTCATTTGAAACAGGCATCCTCCTCAAAATATCACTGATTTAGGTAATATGTGATACTACTGATTATAGAGTGGTTCATTTAACGCATAGTAATTTTTATTATGCATTAAGTAAACAATAAATTCTTTGCAAAACAGTTTGCATTTTTAAACAAAAGCAAAGTATTTTACATTGCTTATTTTATAAGGTATGCATATACAAATTAATGCTTGAATTAGATGTTAGGGGTTATTCAACAAAATAGCCATAATAATGATGAAACTTTCCACTGGAAAAGGGGAAGAAAAATCCAAATTCTATGTTCATTGAATAGTTATCAGTTTAGGTGGATGAATTTTCTTTATAATTTTTTTAAAAGAGAGATAATCGTAAAGTCAAATTAATTGGAAACAAAGGGTGATAAAAGCTAAACACTTTTCTTGAGCCCCAAAACCAGTAAAGTATGTAAGCCAAAGTCCAACCTCAGGTCCTTTGGAATCTATATTTACTTTTCTCTATGTCATACTATGTTAAGCACCAGGATTGTTGAGTACCAGATATGACCCCAATGCAGGAGTAACTGATTACTAAGACAGTAAATTGATTCAATAAATTACCATATAGAATAATGGGGGCAGGAATCTGATATAGGAAAATTATATAGGTGCTTCAAAATGGCCTAAAGACTTAAACATAAGACAGGACACCATAAATCTCCTAGAAGAGAATATAGGCAAAACATCCTTTGACATAAATGTAGCAATGCTTTCTTAGGGCAGTCTCCCAAGGTAATAGAAATAAAAGCAAAAATAAACAAATGGGACCTAATCAAACTTATAAGCTTTCGTACAACAAAGGAAACTATAAACAAAACAAAAAGACAACCTACAGACTAGGAGAAAATACTTGCAAATGATGTAACCAACAAGGGCTTAATTTCCAGAATATACAAACAGCTCATACAACTCAATAACAAAGAAACAAACAACCCAATCAAAAAATGGGCAGAAGTTCTAAATAGACATTCCTCCAAAGAAGACATACAGATGACCAGTAGGCACATGAAAATCTACTTAATATTGCTAATTATCAAAGAAATGCAATTCCAAACTACAATGAAGTTTCACCTCACATCAGTCAAAATGGCCACCATTAAAAAGTCTACAAACAACAAATACTGGAGGGGATGTAGAGAAAAGGAACCCTCCTACACTGTTGGTGGAAATATAATTTGGTGCAGCCACTATGGAAAACAGTATGGAGATTACTTAAAAAATTAAAAACAGAGTTACCATATGATCCAGCAATCTTACTCCTGGGCATATACCCAGAGAGAATTCTAATTAAAAAAGATACATGCACCTCAATGTTCATAGCAGTATATTTACAATAGCCAAGATATGGAAGCACCCTGAGTGCTCACCAATAGATGAATAAATAAAGAAGCTGTGATGTATACATCCACAATAGAAATATTACCCAGCCATAAACATTAAAAAGAATAAATCTTGCCATTTATAGCAACATAGATGGACCCAGAGTGTATTATGCTAAATGAAATAAGCCAGACAGAGAAAAGCAAATACTATTTGGCTTCACTTATATGTGTAACCTAAAAGACAAACAGCAAACAAACAAAACAAAACAGAAACAGACATAGATACAGGGAACAAACTGGTGGTTGCCAGAAGGAAGGGGAGTGGGAGGATGGACAAAATAGGTGAAGAGGATTAAGAGGTACAAACTTCCACTTATATAACATATAAATCATAGGGATGTAACGTACAACATAGGGGATATAGTCAATAATATTGTAATAACTTTGTATGGTGACAGATGGTTAACTGGTCTTACTGTGGTGATTGTGTCATAATGGATAAAAATATGGAATCAATATATTGTACACCTGACACTAATATAATTTTATGTTAATTGTCAGTTAATAAAAATAAATAAATAAAGATCAACCTTTGAGTACATGAGTTTTTAATATCTTTTTATTACTCTATGTGACAAAACAGGAAGTATGCATAAATCACGTTTATTCCGTTATGAAGTATGATGAATATCTCAAGTAATTGTACATATGCAATTGTTTAAATTTTGAGCTAAACTAGCCTCTTTTTTCATAGAATACCGTTTTCTGAAAGAAATAATGACAGAGAAACTGCAGTTATTTACATTTGGATACTTGATAGTATTTTTTCCCCAAAATAAACAAAGTGAGCCTCGCAAAGAAAACAACTGACACATTTTTTCCGATTGTAAAACTTGACCTTTGGAGTAAAAGTTAGAATTTGGGGAAACTTTCAACTGCCACCATGAATTTGGCAGCATCTCAATTTCTAGGGAGATTAGTGGTGATGTTAATACATCTGATTTTTTGATATTGCTTAATAAAATACATCAACGTTTGGAAGATCTGCACAACTCAGTAAACTAACACTTTCCAAACGACCAATGCATAATATAACAAAATCTAGTATGGGTAAGAGAGTCTTTTAAATTGTGACATAGATAAAATCATTTTAATGTAATGAAGTAAGAAAAGTTCACTGATAAAGACTTCAGAGTCCACATCTCAACTATCCTGTAAGAAACTACTACTTATTGAGTTGGTAATAGTATACAAATAAAATATCTCAAATGTTCTGGAAATGCTGTCATACCCTTTTCCAACCACTTTCCTGTGTGTGTCTGAATATTCATTATCATGTCAGCCAAAACAACCGAGTGTAACAGATTGAATATAGAAGTAGATATGAGAATCTGCTGCCTTCTTAAGCCAGATAATTTTTTTGATTGTATAAAAGTAAAATCAGTGTAACTCTTCTCACTATTTTTTGTTTGTTTTGGAAAACACAGTTATTTTCATAAAAAATGGATGTATGTTGATGTGTTATACATTTATTATGTTTAAATGAATTAATAAATAAAATTTTAATGTCTCAATTTCAATTTCTAGTACACTAAATATTAATTGATATAACCTAAATAGATAAAAGTACTTTGGCCTCCTTAATAACTTTTAAGAGTGGAGAAGGGATCTATATCCAAAAAAGGTTAAGAACTTCTAACAATATGCTCGGTTCTCTCTCACTACTTCCATTTGCATTCTGCTTTTATTGAAGTATAGTTGACTTACAATATTGTGTTAGTTACTTCCATTGCTTGCTTTTGGGATTTTTGCCAGTCTCTCAACACATGCAGTGGTGTCCTTGTTTAACTCAGACTAGTACTTACTGAATTCAATTCTGCTAAGTATATTCTGTTTAAGAAAGTGAAGAAATCAATTTTGTATGTGTGAGTTTGCATGTGTGCATGTATGGATGCTTAACAGAGTAAGCACGAGCTCTAGTCATCTAGAAAATTCACTTAGGATGAACAACTCATCCCACTATAGTGCATTACATCATTAAATTTTAAAAACTCAATGAAGTTAATTTTAATTTACGATAGGCAGCAAGATCTTTAGCCTTCTTTATTTTAAACACAAAAATGAATTTTAACAACTTACAGAAAAGAAAAACTAGTCATTCTTTCTGATTCATATTTTTAACCACAGTCTTCAAAACTTGGAAATCTATTTTTGTATCATTTCCATGTATATAGGTGAATATAAATTTTCATAGATGAAAAGACAAGTTCTTAGTTGTTTATTTTTAACAAAAAATACATTCTAGAATTACAAAAACCTCAGACAAGTCAGTCAGTCTATGTTTCTTAATGTCCTCAAATACTGATAAGCTGATTAAACATCTAAAATATAATTTAAGAATGATACTGACCAACATTTATGAAAAAATACCATGTAACTTTATAATCTCAAGGTCAAACTGAAATTTACCTGATATATATTTTTTAACACACACAGAATGCAAGAATTCATATATATCAGTTAGCACTTAACTTTAATGGTTAAAATTAATGATAGTTTCCCTTGCTGACTATTTTATATAAATTATATCAATTTATTTAGTCATTTAATAATATTTGTTGGAACACCTTCTATGTGCCAAAGAAATAGTGATAAAAAAGTTAGACAAATTTCTCTGCAATGGAAGAGGCAGACAAATATAAGTTATTATAATTCGGGTACAGAAGGAAAATAAATAGGAAAAAGAAGAGAGTACAAGGGAAGGGGATGGATACTTTTTCAAAATGAGTCATCAGTGATAAGGGACCTGAATGAAATAAGGGATAGAGCCATGAAAAGAGCTGGAGGGAACAGTGGACAGGCAGAAAGAACCACATACATAAATTTGCCAAGATAAAACAAGCTTCAATTCACCTTAAGTCTCATGTATCCAATATCTCAACTCTTTGAGTAGGCACTATTATTATTCCTTTTCAACACATGAGAAAAGTGAAGATCAGAGAGGTTAAATTATTCATGAAGAATGGCTAGAAAGTATTAAATGTCAGATTTGTACACAAGTAATTTGATTCCAGAATTTGAGTTGTTAAACAATACACTGGTGTATCTATCAATAAATTAGGTCACTTATATGAATCCATGATTCTAGTGGCTGCCCTATAATTCTATAGTCTTTCATATCAAACCACAAAAATCTATTAAAACATACATCATAAAACAATAATTTAGTTTTTATAGCCTGTAAGTTTTTTTTTTAATTTGGAAGCGAGATCTGACTGCAGATTATCTTCAAACCATAAGTATCAAATATGCCAATCATGTGTAAGATGTCTTTACACTGTCCTGTTAAAAACCAAACAGCAGACTGATACTCAAATTTCCAGCCATTATTTTTAAAAAGTAATCAACTGAGGCGTTTTCATAAAGCCAGAATAAGAGTCTTAGAATACAAATTAGGTTCATGCTACATAGGTGGACAGTAAGTGACTCTAGCAACAAAATTTAGAAAAATGCAGGAAGAAACAAAGCATGAATATCGGCATGTCCCACAAGGAGAGCACGATGCAAAAGAAAGCAATTATTTCAGAATCTATGATTTACTTATATCCAGACTTGCCATGCCCATCCTCTCCACCCACATCCACACAACTTCGCTGCCTTTATTACTCTCCTCCACCTCTGTCTCTTCTGCTCCTTGCTGTTGTTTTCCCTGGTTAACATTCTATTAATCCCTCCTCTCTTCTCTCCTGCCTTTCTCCTTCCATAACTTTTTGCTCACTTATTTCTTGCAACATAGTCATTTGGCTATAACTCAGGAGAGTTGCTATGGTCCAAAATAACAATTAGAATGTAACTTCATGGCCATGTTCATGTCTATGTTTATGTGAATGAGAATCTGTGACTGAAAAAGCTGCAATTAATAAAATCCCCTGAAAAATTATAATTTGGTGTACTAGTAATTTCCTATAAGGCCTTCTTATTAAGCTTTTACATTTATAAATAATATTTGTCATAGCTGACAGAGGGGATACTCCAGGATAGGTCATAATCATTGAATAAGAGATAAGATGAGAAACATTTCAATTAATGACTTCAATACACTTGCATCAAATCCCTACTAATTTAAATCCTCACGAGGTAATAGCAAGCTAATAAAATCGGAATTACCCTAAAGAAACTGAAGCAAAGTGTGTACGATATGATCTAACAATGAACTAAGACAAGTAAATGAATTTAATTTGTAAAACTACTGTTAAGGAAATACAACGATAAGAAAATAATTCTAAGTATAGAGAAAGCTTTGTATCTAGATAATATCCTAAAACTTTCTCTCCACTCCTCTTTTCTCTAGCAAATGTTTTTTTTTACAGAAGGTGTATTGATGGTCTCCAGATGCATAATCTGTGAGTATTCTAACCAGGCAGAAAAGGATAAAAATTAAGGAATATCTTCTTTAGAAAGAATGTTAGCTAGGTAGGTCAATCTAGTCAATCAAAGAGGTTTCCCAAAAGCCAGGAATGAGCTTAGCAAGGTGCTGCAGGGCTAAAAAGTATCCTTGGGGGGATTTCCGAAGAGCGAGTAAGCCGGAAAGGAACACCAGAGGGCCAGTAGCAATGTTACTGATGAGTTTTCCTTCGTGTAGACCAGAAACTTTCAATAGAAAAAACAGGTAAACACACAATCATTCCTCTCTTTTGGCGGACTGACTTACACTCAAATTTCAGAGCCTGAATAACAGGATTTTTTTCCTGGATCCTGTCCCTAAACATCTTTCTACTCTATCTCCAACTGCTCTCCTACATGACTCCATGCTCCAGCTTAACTGATGTTTCTGTGTCTCTCGGAGACAACATGATGAACCTTTATCCTTGCCTTGTGCATATCTGTACTCTTTCCCCCAGACTTTCTTCTCCCCACAGTCACTTGTCTGCCTCTCTTTCAATGCCCCTCTCATTACGCTTCCTCCCTCTCAGACTCTACAGTCCCTCGGGCTTCTTCTCCAAATTGTAAGAGTGATCATATTTTTTCACGTTAACACAATATTATATTTCTTTCTCTGTTTTAATACTATCTAGCATAATTCCTGACATATATTCAATATTTAACAAATATTAGGTCCAGTCCCCTTCTGCTCAAACTATGTTGGATCATCTATTTGTCAATATATAAAACAAAGATCAAGAAATCAATTCTTCTTCAATTTGCTCAAAACAACTATCACTATCTTATTTTAAAGGTATATCTCTGATGAATTTTTGCTGAATTGGTTAATTCTTTTAAAAATGATGCTCAGAAGGCTGTATGATCTCAAACGTTTATTTATAACTGCATGTTTAGGGAAAGAAGACAGCTATTAGTGCATACTGGGTGGCTTTTCTTTTTCTTGCTTAACATTTTACCCTTTTGTCACTAGTTACAAAGAAGAATATCTTTCTTGGCTGAGTTTCACCAAGGGGAAATAATATGGGCAAAAGCAAACTTACGCTACTTCCAGCATAGTTACTATTGTTACTAAGCATTGCTAGGTAATAGGCATTGCTATTCATTAATGCCACTGGAAAACACACTGGAGAAAAGGTTTGCTTTATATCATAGATATGTCACCTATCTTTGAAACAATATTTTAGTGCTTTTTTTTTTTTTGTATTATGTTCCTGAAGCCAAAATAGACTATTTTCTCTGCTGTGACACTCCTATTTCAAATCAAAGATAATGGACTATTTATGCTTTCTAGAACTTTAATAATAGAAATTTTGGCATGATGTGACTGACCTTAAACTAAACCATCAAGTCAAACTTTAGGTGATGAAACAAAGAGAGAACTAGGTAGTAAAATGTCACACTGATGTCATCAGTAAAACACAGGTTAGCCAAATGATCAATATAAGACGTCGTATTGTTGTTGGGGGTTTTTGCCTTTTTCTTTTTTTTTTGCAGTCACATTTTATGCACATAAAAATAAAAGTCTTGAGAAGGAAATCATGATATTCAGGGTTCAGGACAGGTAATGTAGAAATGGTCTTTTTGAACGGCCTGAATGGTACTCATTGGGAGCAGAATGTTCAATAATCCTTGTCTGAGATTTGATAAAGAGATAAATGGAAAGGTTTCAGCTTCTGAATCTTTAAAAACTGAAAAGAAATCACTGCAATAATTAAGCAGGTATATCTTACTTTTTTATGTTCTTAAGTGAATATAAAATTTCAAAGTTATATAAAATGTATAAAGTTGGTAAGACACAACCAGTGCTGTGAAAGTGAAAAGTAAGAAGAAATCACATTGATAGTCACCAACATAATATCCACCTGTTCATCTGGAAGCTAATATCTGTACTTGTTGGACAAGCATACCCTGACAGGTAGCCAAGGATCTAAGAATGTGTACCAGGGTCTTAAAGTTGATATAGTCTAATCACCTGTATAATTCTGCTGTCTCCAAATTCTCATTTTTCACATTCAAAGTAACAATAAATAATTCTACTCAGTTCCAAAAGAGCAAGTTTCCACCTTTTCACAACTAAGTTGCTCTGTCTTAAACTAGATTTGTCATTACTTCAGATACTTTGCTCTCTCGATCTTATTTCTCTGGGCCATCTGAGGACAAGCAGAACACCGTGATTCCTTCTGAGGCCTTAGATCTGTTCTTTCTTTTCCTACCTGACTACCTCCTCTCCATTACTGCTGTGATTAATAACTTCTTTTCAAGGACAAACTATTTTCTGTTCCATGGATAATATGGCAATGAATACCCATTCAAATATTAGTTGATCATCATGTTTGTGATAATGACAGCTGGGTCCATCATTCATAGCAAAAGTATAAAAAGAATTTGGGGAAGTGAAGCAGTAAAAGAATGGTCTTTGCCTGTATGCAGATTTTGATACATGGCTTCTTAAAATCTAGTTTGGGGAAAAGAAATCAGAGAAAACATTACCTTGTATGAACAGATATATCATGTCAATAGATGGAAAGTTAAAGTATTAAAAGGTATCAATTCTCCCTTAGTTGAATTTTAGATTCAAAATAATTACCAAAAAAGAAATCCAAAATGAATATTTGGGGAACTTTATAAGCTGATTCTTAATTGTTTGTAAAAGAGAAAAAATGCAACTATAATCAAGATGCCTTGGAAAAAAAACAAGGTAGGTGAAATTGCCATACCATATATCAAGACTTACTGTAAAGCTACAGCAACTAAGAGAGATGGCTAAGGATTGCAGAAGAGAAAATAATAGAATAGTGAGCCCAGAAACATCATTTGCAAAAGACAAGTTGTTGAAGATCTAATGTTGACAAGCATGTGGAGCACTGGGAAGTTTTATCCCACATTCATAGAACTGTAAACTGGTATACCTGCTTCAGGAAACAATTCAGAATTATTCTGTAAATCTGGAGATGTAGATGCCCCACAGTTCACAAATTGCATTCCTAATTATGTATCCTAAATACACTCATTCACATGTGAACCAGAAACATACATGAATATTCATGGTGGCAGAGTTCATTATAAATCAAAACTTCACAACCTACGTATTGTTCAACTGGAGACTTCATAAATACATTGCATAACTCTCAATAGATTGATAGGAAAAATAAATGAAACATAGTTACGTGTAACAATATGAGCAAATGAAAGAAATAGAATGTTGAGTATAAAGAATGACTTTGCATAAGTCTTCTGCTATGACACCACTTTTACAAAGTTCAGGTCTAATGTAAACAGTGTATTGTTTAATAACATGCAAACATGTGGTAAAATAATTTTCAAACTCAGTAGGAAAAAAAGGAACACAGAATTCAGAATAGCAGTTAACTGGGGCAAACCCAGCAGGAAAATGAGAGCAGTATATAGAAGTAGCTTCAGTGGTATTAATAATCTTCTAATTCTTCAGATGTGAATTTTGTTTTATTATTATGCTTCATAATTTACCATTTAAATGTATTATTTTGCATTATATACTTATGTATTAAATAAAACATTTAAAAATCCAGTAATAAAATAATATTTGCATCATCATTTAATTAAAAACACCAATAAAATTATAAATTTAAATGAATAAAAAATTTAGAAAGAGTCTTACCAAAGTTATAACAGTTCCTGCCTCTGGAAAGGAACATGGATTCAGAAAGAGTAACACTTTCTTTTTGGAGTACTTTCTTTTTACCATAAAAATCCACTCACACTTTCACTTCATTCATTTTTAAACATTAATGAAAAAAATGTAAATTTGAAAAAAAGCTTCTTCCTGTAAATCCTTGCAGATTGTTTGCATTATAGGATATAGGAAAAATGTACTATATTCCAGGTTTCCTTTATGCCAAATAATATGATGCATCCATAACCTTTTTTTTTAACCTAGCAAGTAAAAGTTGAGCTATAGATCACAATGACTTATTTTGGAAAGCGAGCTCAAGTACTTTCAGACAATATGATCTCAGATAAAATAACAGATTAGAATAGAAAAATTAATGTATTATATAATCAATATAAAATAAATACAAGCAATATATTTATAATTTATATAATTAAAATACTATATATTTATATATAAGACATCCACAAAACTAAAAATTGAAAGTCTAGGATTTGGGGGAGATGCTTAAATATCTAGAAACAGCTGTTATGCTACTCATCAATTGAAAGATTTTAGAGAATATATAAATGAATGTAATAGCCTGAAATATTTGAGCAATTTATAATAAATTCTTCTACCCTATCAATGAGTAGAGCATACCTGAGGAGGCATCCAAGTGAACTCCTTTTCCCTTCTTAATTCTGTTTTATTAAGAAATAAAACAAAGCCATATATATATATATATATATATATATATATATATATATATATATATATAAACACTACTCAGCCAATTAAAAAAAAAGAATAAAATAATGCCATTTATAGCAACATGGCTGGACCTGGAGATCGTTATTCTAAGTGAAGTAAGCCAGAATGAGAAATGTTATCATATAAGTATGTTATCACTTATATGTGGAATCTTAAAAAAAAAAAAAGACACAAATGAACTTATCTAGAAAACAGAACAGACTCACAGACACAGAAAATAAACTTACGGTTACCGGGGGAAAAGGGGTGGGAAGGGATAAATCGGGACTTCAAGATTTGCAGATACTAACTACTATATATGAAATAGATAAACAAGTTTCTACTGTATAGCACAGGGAACTTTATTCAATATCTGGTAGTAACTTATAATGAAAAAGAATGTGAAAATGAATATATGTATGTACATGTATGACTGAAACATTATGCTGCACACAAGAAGTTGACACAACACTGTAAACTGACTATATTTCAAAATAAAATAAAATAAAATAAAGGCAAGTTAATATAGAGATCAAAGCATCATCCTTATTCCTAAGAGGTGAAGCAATAGGATATGTTCTACTCATATTGGCCAATATGATTTAATATGTGAATGAAGCTGACTTTTCCACTCAGTCATGTCAGAAGGGAATTGACCCCAAGGAAGACAGAGCTCCTACAGGAGCACAGAATGACCTCATACTCTGGGATCCAGCAGCACTAAGAGTAAGAGGCCTGCTGAACCGACCTCCCCATACTGATCCAAGAGATAAGTCACTCCACCTCCCGCAGGCCTTAAAGGGTTAAAAAGTGAGAAATAAGAAATGTCATACAAACAGTTCTTTTTCCACCTAGAAGGTGATATATCTCCCCTCCCTCATCACCAACACAAAACAATACTCTATGCTTTTTCCTCAAAGCATTGCTCTTGGGTCCATCTGCAAGATCTGAGAATGTTGATAGAACTGCAGATTTGTGGGTTCCATCCCAGACTCTCTGAAAATGGGTTACATTAGACTGTGTTTTAACAAGCTCTCTGGTGATTTTAATGCACCTTTAGTTTGAGAATAGCTGCTTTACCTTGTTACATCTCATTACGTACATGAACTTTCAATGTTCTCTGCTCGCTTCAACATGAAGATAAATGGGACACTAGAGCTAAAATAATAATGTAAATATTTCAGTGAGATTTGATTAAATGAAAAGAGTAATACATTGGGGAAAAAGAGACCAGTGTTGGAATATTTTTCCCAATAACCTGTACTCTTAAATTAGATCAAACGCTCTGAGATTCATTCTTTACAGCTTTACAACTCCAAGATTTGACCAAATAATTTCCACAATCTCTTCAAATTCAAATTTTCTGGGAATCTATTTGATCCCTGAAAGTGCAAAAATCATATTCAAACATGATCTTAAACACTCTTTAACCATTTCCCTAGGCCTAGGCCTGTCTTGTGCACTGATCTTTTCAGTCACTCCTTTACTCAATATACATATATTGGATATCTCTTCTGTTGAGGCTTTGTGAAGCAGGGTGAGAAATACAAAGATGAATAAGACCCTGACAGAATTCACAGACCTAAAAGACAGATTTGTACTCCAAGTAGAAAGAAGGGGAGGAAAGTGCCTTTGTGACTTAGAGAAGAGCTAGCATAGCTATTTAGTCAAAAATCAGAACACGTGTATGATAATAATAACAAAAACCAGAACTTTCAGCTTATTTGTTGGTTATTGCATTTTAATGGTTTAGTGAGTAAGACTTATTATTTGCACTAATTAGAACATTGACCTTTTTTAGAATTACTATTCTTTGCAAAAAATTATTATAGAGAAAAAAGGTTGCTTTTCAAACATTCCTATGAAAAACAAGCCCATTTTCTCCTGATGAAGAACGCTCGCTTGGAGAAAATGAGCTGTTGGCCCTGTTATCTCTCTTATTTTGCTAAGACTGGATTTTAGTTGGGGTTTGCCCTCAAGACCAAGACTAATCTTCCTCTGCTGTCCAGCTCTGTTCCCTGAAACACTAACCAAAAAACCCTTCATCCGAGGGTCATTATCTGAGGTTACTCAACCTCCAGCTGCTATCCTTAAAGTTTGAGAAACAACTCAAGTTCCTCTTAGCCTCAAGGTGACTTATACTAATATTCTTAGTTGCCATGAATATATGCCATGAATTCATTCATGTATTTTCATGAATTGAGTCCAACTTTTAATAAAAAGTGAGTTTGGGGAGCCCATTTTGCTTCTCTGAATTTACCTAGATTTTTATGGAGAAATACAGCACAAGAAAAAGTGATTGCTCCAAATCAGATTGATTACATTTTTTCAACGTTTTATTGACCTGCTTATCTAGATCTCAACTGCATTTTGACTTTGAGCACTGTTGTAAAGAGGAGTATCAGACTCTCATTTTAAAACACAGCTTACATTCACTTGCAATATATTCACATTTATATTCATTCCCAGGACAATAATCAAACAAGTCCTAAAGATAGCTCAAGACAACGATTCCTCCTCACTCAGAACTTCAGTCCTCCTATAAGCTACCCACAGTATATAATTATTTTTACTTTGTCAAGATTCCAAAGCAATATACTCATTTATTCTTTAATTTATTTGCTTCTTACATATACTGCAAGTCTATTGTATGCCACACATTTTGCTAAATGCTTCAGCAAATACAATATTGTTTAGACACTCTGTTCTCCAAGAACTCACAATTTGAAGAAATGTTTGAATGCAAGTGGCTGAATTATCCATGGAGGGTCCCATATGCAATCTTCACCACAGACTACTTGAAAAATGAAACATTAAACACATACCAACAAGCCAAAACAAAAAGTTCTGAATTTTCAAAAAATATCCTTTTGATCTCTAAGGATTCATTAAGTTAGGCACATATGAATACCTTTATTGCAGTTACAAGAATAATTCTTTACAAAAATTTGCTCCATAAAACCCAGAAATAAATTAAGTCCTTTCTCACCTAAAACCCTGTTTTAAATAAATAGATTAACTGGAACATTAAAGAGTCCCAGCTTAGTTGAGGAGTCATAAGATCTAGTCTCATTCTCAGTTTGATGATTTTCTAGGCATGTAAACTTGAAAAAAATAACCTCTTTGAACTTCAGTTTCTTCATATGTACAAAAAGAGGTATTAACACCTGTTTGATCAACTTTCAGGGATATTGTGACAATAAATGATGAAAAACAGAAGTCAATTTTAACTTGTAAAACACAGTAAATGTATGTTTTTATTTATGACCAATGAGCTAAAGAGATAATGGACCAATATATTTAACAATTGAATATTATCCTTAGTAAAGGATTTGTGAAGAATTTTTCCCTGTTTTCTCCGTCTTTTGCAGTGAGTCACACTCAGATACATGGAGGATAATAAAATCTTATTTCTACCTTTCTCTCCTTTTCTCTTATTATTAACAAGTAAAAACATTGACTGCCTAAAATTTCATCTCTTTTCCTTGCTCTTTCTCTCTCTCCAGGACAGGTGCTAATGACTAACAAAATGAGAAAAAGCAGAACATCAGGAGAGCAAGGACTTTTGCATTTCACACCAAAGATGATCAAACTCAAAATAATTATACGCTGGTATCAAAAGAGTGAGAATGTCTATGAGTTTCCATAATTGCTTTTTCTAAAATAGAAACAGCATTTCACCTCTTACCATATTTAACATTTCAGGTACAGATCCTTTTTAGGGAACAAATATTTACTGGGTTTTTTTTTTTTGAACTGAAGTCTTATTCAAAATGCATCTTTTAATATAAATCAACATCTATACACATTAGAAATAATTTAAGCAGTTTTAAACCAATTCTACTTCCCTTTCTTAACTAATTATTTGGTATCATATTTATTTCAATAGAACATATTGTTAAATTAATTTATAATATAAATTATGGATAAAATCGTTAATCTCAGTTTAGTCTGTAGGGTAACAGACTATGATGCCCAGCCCTGCCACCAAATATGTGACTCCTAGTAGGTAAAATAAACTCTATGTATCTCTATTACCTTGTATATTAAATGAGAAACTAGTTTTTGTCACTCCTTGTGTTTACATTTATATACAACATTCTGGTTTTTCTCTCTTTCCTTCATATAATTACTAACCACATATGAACAAGAAAACTATTATCAAAAGTTAATTTGTGGATTATTTTCTCTGAAGCTAACAGTCATTTTTAGAGAAGGGATCTCTTTCCAGAACCTCAGAAATACAACATTTTAAATATTGTAACTTACAGACCATATTGTTGCAATACCAAAAACAAATCAGATGGCATGGTTTCTCAGCTTTTACACTATTGACAATTTGAGCTTGATAATTCTTTAGGTCAGGTAAGAGCCTGTTCTTTACATTATAAGATGTTCAACTGCATTCCTGCCCTCTGCCTCTAAATGCCAGCAGCACTCCCTCAAATCTCACAACCAAAATTTCTCCAGATGTTCCCAAAAATCTCCCAGGGAAGGAGGACAAAATCACCCCTAGTTGAGGACCACTGAAATATGAAAATGGTCAAATTCTTGGATCATCAATATTTGTTACTCCAAGATCATTATTTTTTTACGTAAGTATATTGTCTTCAAACACTGAAAATTTTCCTGAACTTCTTCAATTCTGTAAACAGTGTTACCAATATCATTATTATGCAATATTTCTGACTATAACAATAAGTTCCTTTAGAATTAAACAGTGAAAATATACATGTTATATTAAAGGAATAAGATTTTTTTCTTCTACAGTTATCTTATAGGACTGTTAATTTCCAAAAGAAAATCCTGGAGCAGCAAATTATTACAGGATTTTATTTAATAAGTGAGCTACAAAGAGATAGAACTAACAAAAGAGGGTAATTTTTTATGATGACAGTTCAATATGGAAGGAGAAAACAGTCTCTAGAAAATTAGACAACTGTCACGTCATTTCCTATAAGAATAATTTCCAATAAAGCAAATTTTTTTCTGATGTGGTTTGAGAAGGAAGTATGGACAGTGGTTAGAAGGTGAGGCAAGTATACCTAAGCATTGACCATCTTAAGGACAGTGCCACAATGTTTACCTTCAAGCTATAAACAATCATGCTCTGCAGGTTGACTACCCATTCCAAAGAAGTCTGCTTGAAACATGCTATTCATTTAACATGATTTTGGCTACTTATACACATTTTTAATAGACTGTTTTGCATTAGATATAGGTGCTTTTCAAAGTAAGGCCTGAGTACATGACTTCTGTACCCAGGGAAATAAAATATTTTGAAAGTACTACACATCGCAGGTCCTGTGAAACTAAAGAAAGACTAGAGTGACAAGTATTTTAAACACACAAGCAATATATGTAGGCCTACAGTATTTCATCTTCTTTCCCTATTAACACATATGTTCCATGAGAAGATATTCCTGAGATCTTTCTGGACAAGTTAGCTCAGGTTTTAAAAAAAGTTTTATTAGCTTCACTTCCTTACAGTCTTCTGCTAAAGTCGCATTTAGTTCAACTTTCTGATTATTTAGAGCTTGATGTAATTTATAAACACAAAATTCAGGTCTACAATATCATTAGCATCAATTGGTCCATTAATGGTTTCATTGTCTTGGCCTTACACACTGGTAACATTTTCAATCAAGAAGTGAATTGGTATTGATATGATACTGGTGACTAAGCAGACATGTATCCATGTATAATTTAACAAGCTAATTTCTCTGTGTGTCTACTTATAATCATCTGTTCACTTGATAATCTTTTCAGCTTGCATCCCTCATGGTTAAACTGTGCTCAAATTTAAGTGTCCAGAGGTTCAAATTTTATGTAAATAATAATGTCCATGCTAACTGATATGAGCTCTACTCCCTTGAATAACAATGCTATTGTTCACCTAATCTCATTCCATTCTCAGGTTCTGAATTTATACAGGTATATTGATAGGGCTTTTTTGAATTAATTATTTACACATGAGTTCACAAAGGATAGCTACTGTAAGTAGTCTCCCCAATAAATTAAGAAAACAGAAAAACATTTGAGGGAATGAAAATACATTTCACAAAGACACATTTTCTTCTAACTGTAACGTAATTAACAACTGCAACTACTGAGTAGCTGCTTGGGGAAATGAGGTGTAACTTTAAAGTAATGACATTGATTTTCCTATGTCTTTGGAACTCAAGCACATTATCTAACTCACACCACATATGTTAATCTTGAGATTAAACACAACCAGATTTTGGAAAGTACATTACTCTAACTTAATAATGCAAGTCATGGTCTATTCATCTCAGTTCCTTGGTTTGCCGTTATAGACCCAGGTTCTTCTTCAGAGTTGTTTGGTTGGGCCCTTAGGTTTCCAATAGATCCTGTAAAACATTCTTTTTAAAGGCAAAACTAGTAAAAATGAAATCAGTTGTCTTTTATTAAGGACCTTAGAAGCTTGTTGAAAAAGATCTGCCTAAGCTAAAAATATTCATTTTGATACATAAAGTGCACACTTTTATAGTAAGCATCATTTCAGGGAAGGCATGTACATCTTCCATTATTTTGAGTTAAGCATCACATCCTGAAAATAAAATGGTAATACTAAGGCTTAAGCCACTAACTCTTTAGACTCAATTTTTGACCTACTAGAGATGCTGTCAATATAGAGTAGGGAGCTCCAAAATTTATGAACTAAACGCTTTATGTATACTTTATGTATACCCAATAAGTATGGTATATACACACACACTTGAGCACATGAGGCTAAAAGGCTTTGCAATCAGATAAATTTGAATTCCAACTCCCACATTACTTGGAATGCAATTTTAGACATTTGATCCTCTGAAACGAATTTTTGCAGAGTTAATAAATAATAAAGGTAAAGAGTAGTCTCTGTCACACAAAAACTATAAAATTATTAAACATTATTTATTAATTTTTATTCAGTGAATAGAGATTTGACCTGGAAAATATCTTTAAATATTTATATTGTAGAATATATGGTAGTTTTTAATTATTCAGTTTCAAATATTAACAATCAAAAATACAACTACTATCAAACAGAGCATGCATAATTTCTGACAATATAAAGAGCTCTTCACTATAGAATTTTGAGTACAACTGCCATGAGAGAAAAGACTGTCTCAAGACCATGTAGCATATAATACTAGTAATAAGAATAGCAATCAGAGGCTATGAATTTGAGTCCTGTATCCACCAGTACCTAGTTGCATACTGCTGGACAAATCACTTATAAATGTAATCCTGATTTCTTAACCTAAATGATGGGAATAGCACCTCTTTTACCCTCCTAATGGATAGATCTACATAAGAGGCAAACTAGAATATATGAAATCATTTTAAAACTTTAAGTACTAAAAATATAATTTTTTAATAAAATTATTTCTAACTTGATAACTTTAATAAATTATTTCTAACAGGAAAGGTAGCCTTAAAGCAATTGGGTTCCGGATAGGTAAGAAAACTGTAAAGAGGAAGGAGAAAAAGTCATCAAAATTAAATCCTGCCTATTTATACTGGTATAGAAGTGAGAACCAACTGTTTGGACATTAGAAATAATTTCCAGCTTTATTCTTTCTGGGAGTTGGGAATGTCTGAGAAGTTACTTAAATTTTCTATGATACAGTTTTCTCATATAATAAATGAGATAACAGAACAATAAATTGCTAGTAAATATTCCCTTATTCCCTATTAATCGAATCCATATTTGTTTGGAATGGTGGGACATCTCCAGCCAAAGAGAAAAGAAAAAAAGCACCACCTTCCCAGTCTTTCAGCTACGTGTCACCAATGAGAAATAAGTGGCCAAACAATTGTCAGTGAAATCATAAGCTTGATTCACTGTGAAGTTTCTAGGATTGTCAAGAAGAAAATTGAAAGAGAGAGAGCACTGATCTTGCATACCCTATTGAGACAAGACCATATGGGAATGAAGATACTTCAATGGATTACATTATTGATTGATGATGTCTCCAAGGTCCAGATAACATCTAATGCCTTAAGATTATCTCTTAAGGACTTATAAACAAACTTGGGTAAAAGGGAAGTCTTGAATTAAGGTCAATTGTCTGCTATCAAAATTGTAGAAATTAAATATAGTTTTAAAAATAGAAATTTCATGCAGTTATTGAAAGATATTGAATCATGCTTTTCTGAGTTAAGAGGTCCAGCTACTACATAAATGCTATAAAAATATCAAATGTTATATAACTAAAGTCTCAAATGGAAATAAAACTACATCCATCTTAAAATTCAGTCAGGGCTTAGAGGACTGGTAGAATGGTAGTGTCTCACTAGGACATGCTTGAGAGATGATAGTAGCTCCAACAGACAAAATTTAAGTACAGGGGCATTGAAAAAAAAGTCAATAAATATATGATAAATCTCTTGAAGTCTACAAAGTAGGAAAAATACAAATAAATACTCATTGAATTGTAGTTTAAATGTAAGTCAAGGAGATTCTGGGGAGATAATGGTAATCGTGTCATAGTCCCTGAATCTCTCCAAATCCCAAAACAGTCAACAGATATTCACTGGAAAGGCCAGAAAATGGGAGAATAGCAGCTGACATTGGAAGAGATTTTGCACATCCCAACAGCAGATGAGTTCTAGTGGTCTACAGCAGGAATATGGTGGTAAGTGCAGTCCATCCCCTATAAACCTGCTAAACTGACCTGGCAAGATTTCCTTCTTGCATACAGCCTCACACCAAGGGGTAACAACTCTGAGTAGAATCAAAATTGAGTAGATAGGTTTCAATAGAAATGAAGAAAAAAGAAAAACCAGATAAAAGTGGAGGCAGGCTGACAGAGGCAGAAGAGCTCAGAGTAAACATTCTAATTTTAACACAACAGGAAAATCACAGAAGCAGGAGTTGTGAACTTATAAAAGCTACTTTGAAACACATCTCCTTCAAAAATTTAAGGAAAACTAATTTCCCATTAAACAGGAACAAGAGGGAACTATTGAGGTCAAACCCCAAACAAAGAAAAAATAGAAAAAGGAGCAGAATAATATCTCTAAAATGTCAGCTAGACATCTTATAGAAGAGATGAAACAATAATATCCTATTTTAAAGCAAACTAAAATACATTAATCATATTAATTCAAGACATGAAAAAATAAAAAATAGAAATAGAAACACTAAAAAATGACATCACAGAACTCAGAAAAGCAAAAGAAATAAAAGAAACATACTTATTTCATAATGAAGACTAAACTTGAAGGAATACAAGACTATAAAAATAACACATTATGCCTTAAGAAACAAAAGATTAAAAACAAAAGAAATAACTCAAGGAAAACAATGAAATATCAAATAGACAAAGAATATCCAACATACAGATAATTGGAATCTCTGAAAAAGAAACCCATCTTTGGTCAGTGTGAGCTTCTCAGAAAAATGTTGTGCTCTTTCTTTCAATATGTAGCTCCAGATCATAAAATTTAAAAATAAAAATTAACTACATATGAAAAGAGTACATTGAGTTACTGAGATGATGATCCCCGGAGAAACAAACACCATACTGAAGTGATTTATAAAGACATGGTTAGCAGATATTTGGGCTGTTCAAAACAACCATAAGACATTTAGTCCATAAGATATTTTTGGTGCATGCCAAAAGGTCCTTAATATTTACAAGAACATTTGGTCCTGTACAAAATAATGTCCATTAGACATCTGGTCCATAATGCAATGTCCTTGAAATTTGGTCATATTTGGTTCTGTCTAAAATATCTATGGACATATTTGGTCCATGTCAAAAGGTCCTTGATATTTGGTCCTATCCAAAACCATTTGGCATGGACCAAATATGCTCATAATCATTTTGGATAGGACCAAATTTCAAGGATATTTTGGAGTGGAACAAATGTCTTATGAACATTTTCAATAGGACCAAATATTCTGCAAGGTGACTTCAAATGGAAAGATTAAATTACAACCAAGTTTTTTGACATTAATGCTATTCCAGAATAAATAATGACCAAGCCAATAGCAGTGAGCAACCCTACTGCCCATATTTCACGGTTAAATATTCCAAGACAACTTCACCCATCTTTATTTGTCAGATTTAAATCTGTATCTTCAGTGAAATCTGTATCATTGGTTACCACTTTCATTCTATGTTTCAATGCATGTGTCTCTTGTTTAACTTAAAAATATATCCTCTACAATTACTACAACACATTTTAGTTTGTTACCAAGTAGTTATCAGATATATAGCAACAATCATCTCACTCGTTGAAATTTAAAACTGGCAAACTGTTAATAATTCTTGTCAATTTTATGTGTTGCAAATATCTTCTCCCAGGTTTCTGCTTGTTTTCATCCATGATGAAAACATCCATTTCATGATGCCTTTTGATGAACATAATTCTAGATTTAGTGTAATAAAATTTATCAGTATTTTCATTAATGTTTAAATGTTTTCTTTAAAAAATATGGTGAAGTCAAGAAAAATAGAAAAAAATACAAACAACATAATAAAATAGAAGACTGACCAATAAAACAAGATTAAGATAAAAAAGGCAATATTTTTGAGAAATAAATCAAGAAAAATAAAGCAAAATTATCTTTATAGAAACCATATCAAAAAACTACAAATTAACAGAAAATCTAGATATGAGAGAGGACTTGTATAGTTTCCAAAAAAGCTTATGACAGTACATTTAAAAACAAAAAATTACAAAATTTATTTCCTAATATGTAGAAATTTGGAAATAAAATTTGTGCTAACATAATTGATCACAATATTTTCTAACTTACACATTCACTACATGTAATCATATTAATCACCTATACCACAACATCTACACCCTAATTAGGAACATTTAAAGTGAACAATTGCTATTCCCCTGGGATTAATATAAATAAGTTATCATTTAATAAGCATCTATTATATGCTGAAAACTAAACTTGAACCTTTCATGTTTAGGGAGAATGGTTTGGGCTGGTATTTACTCAGTGTAAAATGCAGTGCTGACCTATACAGAAACCTTAAGAAAGATTCCTAAGCAGAGAAATAGAACAGAGAAGGTGAACAATTTCTCAAATCATGCTGAAGCAAACCTGCACAGATTTTTTAATTTACTTAAGAGATAGGTTTTGACATTAAATACGCCAAGATTCAATTCACAACTTTACCACTTAATAGTTAGATGACTGGTCAACTTATTCAGCTCGTCTGTGCTTCAGCTTTCTCTTATATGAATAAATCTTTCCTCATAAAATTATTGTGAGAAAAGCATGATGTATTTAAATACCTAGAATAACTAATTACATCTACTAATGCTATTATTATTATTACTATTAAATATGTCATGAATTTCTAGTGTTAAGAGCTCAAAGAAAAATGTATATGCAAGTACTCTGCATTGTTTGAGACTTATTGCTTCCCCATTGAGATAAAATTTCTACTCCACTGAAATTAATAATTTGAAACTAATGATATTTACTTTCTCAAAACAGTTAACTTTTATTTAACTTGAAATACTCTTCATACTCCATTTTCAATCTCAGTAAATAAACAAAATTAAGAAAAGAAATCACCCCTTGTCTTAAGAAGTTTACAAAATAATGGGAGGATAGCACTGGAATTAATACTGGGAATGAATTAGAGAAAGTGTAAAAACTAATAAAATAAACCAACAAAACATACAAACATGTTACTTAAGCAAATTTAAGTAGCTACAATTTGTAAAATTTTGGGAGAAACTAGGTGATGAAGGATTGAATGAGTCTTTTGTTTGATTGTTTATAAATTTCAGATTTGCTTATGAGAAAACCTCTTCCTCCAATAAGGTAGACACAGAAAGCAGGGAGGGAAACCAAGTCCCTCAGCCTGGTATAACTCATGTTAGATTTTGATACCCAGTTTTAGAACCAAAGGGCGGGGAATAAGATTCATTATGCAACCCAAAGGTAAAAATAAAATACCAGGAAAAAGATCTTTAAGGAGAGAAAGGAAAAGGAGTGGTTAAACATTAGTAAAGAAGCTAAAAATGGATGATATGCCAAAGGAGTTGGTAAAAGGAGAAGGTTTGTGACACCCTCATAGGAGAGACCTCACCCACTACAGAAAAGCCAGGGACTAGCTAATCATCACATGTAGTGGATCTGACAGGTGGGAGGAGGTCTTGGCAGAGAGAAAACACAGAGGTCTGGGAAGGACAGAGAAAATCAAGTCAGGAGGAGGGAAACACAACCCACATTCTAGCTAAGGTATTTAATCAGAGAATTTTAACCCTTAAAATACCTAGCCAGAAAAAAATAAATTGGAACTACACTGCTCTTAGAAAAAAACAAACAAAAAACTTACTTCACCAGCATATGACTAAATATAAAGCAGTTACAAATACAAAGTGATTTCCTATTTCCCCAAAATTAATTTTTGTTCAATTTTAATGTGTAAATATTTAGAGTATAGATGAAATTGGTAAACATCTATTTTAATATATTTACATATACATATTTAACTTCAAATTTCAAAATACTTGCCCACTTTCAATTTAATTAAATAATTGTATGCAATTCTTTCTTATGCTCTTTCCACATCACTGTCTTGCCAAAAATAAAACAAACTGTTTTCACTGAATCTTAGAGCTGTATAGAAGAAATTTTCATATTTTTGATATTGATACTTTTAATGCATTTGTATGGTATGTTTATTTCGGTGTTTTCAATGTTCAGTAAAATTTTATAATTTTATCGTGTTCATCTAATCATACATTTAAAATAATATCTGATTTTCATTACATTTCATTTTTTAACTGTTTATCACAAAACAGTTGCTTTTGAATATTTATTTTGTATACAGAAAACTCACAGATTCTTTAATTCATACTAATTCACGCTTATCTTCTTTTGGATTTTACAAGTAGATAATAATTGCATTGCCTTTTATGTAGTCTTTTTGAAAAATTCATAAAAATGGCATTTGACTCTGCAGTTATAAGATCCTCCTCCCTGGATAATTATTAAATCTATGTTCAATTTCTTCACTGCCTTTTTAAAACCTATCTTATATTGATTTAAATCTAGCACTGATTGAGGTCATTTCAGATATATATCTTTCCGAAACGTACAAAGACTTTAAATAAAGTCACTTCCCGCCTCTAAGGATGAGCCCAACACTTAGGCCATCTCAAATGCAGGTTTACATCTTGGCCTTGGGAATAAATGGAACCAGGGAACTCAGTCCCAGAGAGGTTCTATTTTCTTCTGAGGAAAGGTTCTGCTTCCTTCTTCATGTGTGTTTCACACTGTTCACTCCTTCAGATTAGATTATTTTCCATCTTCCTCAGGGTAGAAAACAAAGTCACACAGCTCAAAGGTGTTTTGTTTTTACGTCAGCCACACATTGAGACATCTTACACAACAAATCCCAAGTCCAAATACTTTGCAGAAAAGTCACACTAGTCAAATTTGGACCAGATGCTTAATCATGGAACAATCAAATGTGGCTAAAAGACAGTCCATTGTGTTTGATTCAGTTTAAGACCAGTGTTTAACTTAAAACAATCAACTGCTGCTGAGGGTAGCATCATACTGCATTGTAACAGTTTTCTCTGAAGTTTGCTAAATGCACATTCTTATAGGACTCAACTACCAGAACAAGCCTGAATAAGTTGTATACATTTTCTTAAGTTTATAGCTTGACTAAGATACATCTCTTCTTCAGAATTAATCTATTATTTTCTATTACTCAAGATTTATAGGCAATAATTATATATAGTCCAACATTGTTGTTAATATGTACATGTGCATAAAAATATTCTTGCAATATCTGTTTTTGTTGCATTTTTTTCAGCTTCTGTTGATTGAGAAAAAATATTTATTTGAAACTCACTATTGTTTATCTTTGATATATACAAAGACAGGATTTTTTATTAAACCACAAAAAGCTAGATTACACAGCAGCTCCCTTCATTATAGTACTGCACTCAAAAGAAATATCAGTTCAGAAAAAGCAAAAACAACACAGGTGTACTACCCAAGAGCGCTCCCCAATAACTCTACATGCAAGAGTCCATCTCAGAGTCTGTCTTCAGGAAACTCAATCTAAGACAGTAGGATTCCATTCATAAGATACAATAAAATTCGTCAAATCTTTTCCTCTACAAATAGAGCTCTTTCACTCCCAGAAGCACCCTCACCTTCTCTAGTCTCTCTTCATTCCAAATTCCTCCATTCCCTAGCTCAACCTATTGCAAAATTTGTCTTTGTGATCTGTCGCTTCCCACTAGGTCAGAGTCTTCAGAAAGAGATTCTGAGTTAAAGATTCACATGAAAATAACTTATTAGAAAAGATTCTCAACATGGGAGTGTGAAAATCATTCTGGGAAGGGAAGGAGTCCAAGGAAGGGAGCAATCTCAGTTACAGTTTCATGGAGAGGCAATTTGGTTTAATCCCACAGAGAGCTCTGCGTGTAGTGTCAGTCTAGGGCAAGAAAGTTGGAGTATTTATAGGCTGCACTGTTGTTGGTTAAAGGCTAAGGTGGGGAGGGGGTGTTAATTCCCAAGCACTTCTGTCCTTCAAGTGCATAAGCAAAATCAGTCTGAGGGTAATCCTCCATAGAGCCCCAGGGTCTGGTGTGAAGACACGGTAGGAGATAGGAGCACAAAAATAATAAAAAGGATCCAAGAGTATATGAAAAGAATGCAAATGGGCTACAAATCTACCTTCTTCTCTTCCACCTGCAGTTCGATGTCTTTTCCAAAGCAAATCAGTCCAGCTTTCTAGGTGCTTCTCTGTTTATCTCTCATCTATAATGCTACTTCTGCCCCCAAACAGCCTGGGAATTGAACAGATTCAGAATTCTCCTTAATAAGAGAGAGTTCCCTTTCCTTAGTGTTGGAAAAAGATAAAGATTTTTAAAGTTACATTTATATAAACTTCAGTGTGTTCAATGAATTTTCTAAATGGAAACAATAGATTCCTAAGTGAAATGGAAAAGAGGTGTTATTTTCTCCTCAATTCAGGGTAAAACCAAATAGAAATGTCTGTTGGTCTTGATTAGTTGCTTCTAACAGAGTAGCGCACATTGACTTGGGTTATACAAATAATTATCTAAAATTTCTATTTAAATTTCTTTCTACAATTCAACATTAGTGTATGAATTTATCTATCCCAACCTTAAAAGTAATAATAATAAAAGTAAAGAAAAGGAAAGATTAGCAATGAAAAGTTACAGAAAAAATTAATTACTTCAATTTGAAGTAAAAATCCACTTCCACAATACTAGAGGACATCATTCAATTTTGTATTCTAGCTTTCCTTTTGAAAAGAGGAGAAACATAATAAAATAATACCTAATTTTAAAATTCTTAAATGAAAGGAGCTAAGATAAAAATTGTTTTCCTTTAATAAGAACAGCATGGTTAAAAAACAGCTCCTCTTTTCTATTCACTCTTCCAAAATCATACTACAAAAAACCTGCAATCTTACTTCTATTTAAAAGATAAAGTGAAAACATTTTTTAACAGTACACTGAAAAAGAAAGTGACAGTGTAGTTCTTAATGTTCTATTTTCCAGTTTATTATTGAAAAAATTTCCAGCCACCTGGATTCTAGTTTTCCTTCTGCCACTAACTAGCTACATGACCTTGGACAAGTCATTTTAACTTCTCTAAGCCTCAGTGTTCTCAATTTTACGACGAGTTGGACTTGACAGTATTGAAGATCATTTTTAAGACTTTAAAGCGTATGAAATATAATATATGGCTGTAACATAAAATGAGTCTGATTTTTAACAAATACCTAAGATTCCTGCTCTTTAATATTGGTATGTGGAAAACATACTTATTCTGTTGATTTTGCTATTACACAAAATATTCCTTAATTTTGGGGGATCTTGTTTTATGAGGATTTTATTTGCTATACAAAGAAACAAGTTAGACTAATTTAAACACATATTTGCTTTTTAAAATAAATGACATGATGTAGCTTACTTAAACTACTGTATTCACCAAAATTTACTTGGAATGAATTTTATTATTTCAAAAAGTAACATCCATTCTCGGTGGATTAAGCTCTGCTACGCTCAGAATAGCCAAAAATATTTACTACCAGTGAATGATAATTCCAAAAGCAGAACTTAAAAAAAATGATTCACAATATTCTTGGCCTAAAATATCGTATCAAAAGAAGACATGCTAAATTGGGGATTAAATCAAACGCATTACTTTATGGTTACACCTTATTCTTTTAATTCCTCAATATTTGGCTAGGTTGCTGTGAAGGTTAATTTTATGTGTCAACTTGACTGGGCCACAGGGTGCTCAGATATTTATTCCTCAAACATTATTCTGGGTATTTCTATGAAGGGGTTTTGTATGAGATTAACATTTAGAGCAATAGACTGAATACAGCAGATTGCCCCCCACAATGTGGGTAGGCCTCATCCAATCAGTTAAAAGCCTAAATAGAACAGTAGGCTGACCCTCCCCTGAGTAAGAGAATTTTTCCTCCTTGATGACTTCTGAACTGGGACATCACTTCTTCTTGCTTTCTTCAGCAGCTTCCAGTCTTCAAACTGGAACTGAAAAAGCCATTTTGCAAATTCTGAACTTATCAGCCTTCATTATTACATAAATCAATCTCTTATTATAAATCTCTCCACATGGAGATATATAGATGAGTAGATTTGACACAAATATAGATTTAGATATAGATAATCTATTGGTTTTATTTCTCTGAAGAACGCTACTTAGTACAGTTACTACTGTAAGTGGGATATTGAATCCATTATATATTTTAAACATTTTTTGTTTTGAAAAAATTCATGGGAAGTTGAAAAGGTAGTGCAGAGAAGTCTTTTGTACCTTTCATCCAGTTTTCCCCAATGGTTACATCTTACATAATTATAGCACAATATCAAACCCAGGATTTTGACACTGGAAACGTGTATATAATTATAAATCTTTTTGTCACATGTACAGATTCATGTAACCACAACCATTACCAAGATATAAAGCTATGCTTTCACCACAAAGTACTCTCTTGTACTATCCCTTTATAATCACATCCATCTCATTCCACTGTCTCTACCCACTGGCAACAGCTAATCTCTTTTCCATATAATATATAATCTTGTTATTTCAAAAAATATATATATATGAAATTAAACAAGATGTGGCCTTTTGAGATTGGGTTTTTCACTTAACATAGTATTTCAGAGATTCATCCAAGTTTTATGTTTCAGTAATTTATTGCTTTTTACTGCTGAGTAGCATCCATGGTGCATACTTTTTGATTATTTCCAGTTTTTTGTTATTGCAAATAAAGCCATTTGAATAACTGTGTTCATGTCTTTGTGTGGGCATAGTTTTTTGTTTTCTGTTTTTTTCTGGGGCAAATGCCAAATAGTGCAATTGCTGAGTTGTATGATAAGTACAAGTATAGTTTTCTAAGAAACTGCCAAACTATTACCCAAAGTGGCTGCAACATTATACATCCACACAAGCAATATATGAGTGATCCATTTCTTCCACTTACTCACTAGTAATTGGTGTTGTCACTATTTTTTTAAAATTTTTCTGATAGGTGTGTAGTGATACTTCATAGTGGTCATAATTTGTCCAAACATCTTCTATATTCTTATTTGCCATCCATATATTCTTTTCAATGAAATGAACCTTTTTGCCCATTTTCAAAGCACATTTTTGTCTTTTTATAGTTGAGTTTTGAGAGTTAGTTATATGTTAGAGATATGAGTCCTTTGCCAGATGTGTAGTATGCAAATGTTTTTCCCAATGTGTAGTTTGTATTTTCATCCTTTTAGATCTCTCAGAGAGCACAAGTTTCTGATTTTTTTGGATAAATTTGATTTTTTTTAAGGGAAATATGCTTTTGGTGCCATACTTAAAAATTCTTCAACATACCTTAGGTCCAAAGATTTTCTCATATGTTATTTTCTAAAAGTTTTATAATTTTACTTTTTGCACTTGAATCTAGGATCTATTCTTTGGTAAAAGGTGTGGTTTAGATCAAAGTTGTTTTTTATTTTTGCCCATAGATATGCAATTATTCCAACTCCATTTGTTGAAAATACTAGCCTTCTTCCATTTAATAGTCTTTGCACCTTTGTCAAAAATCAGTGGGTAATCATTTTAAGGGTTCATCTCTGGATTTTCTATTCAGTTCCATAGATCTTTGGGTCTGTTCCTCCTCTAATATGGCACAGTCTTGACTATGATGTTGTGAACAAAAATATTGCAATGTGAGTGAAAATACTGCAATCATATCAGTAAACAAAGAACGCTGAAACCAAGTCATCAGCGGCTGCCGCCACCCCCCAGTGGGGACAGGCCTGCAGCCCAGCCCCTGCAGCTACTTACAATGGTGCACTCTGAGCGGACTCAGAATAAGAAAGGACAGGATGCTGGCCCTAGATAGCTAGGTGCTTGTCAAAGGGATGAATTCAGTGAGCCCAAATGTTTTCTTCCTCCCATACATAGAAAAGCACTAAATTCTTTAACTTGAGATGCCTGATTCTCTTTAGATAACAAGTAATCTTTTATTGTTCCAACTACCTGGTCTTTGTTGTAAAGCTCCTATATATCCTAGCTCCTCCCCTACCTCTTCGGAGCCTCAGAGCCATCTGAGAGGCTGTCATCCCGGCTCGAGGCCTCCCACCAAATAAAACATAACTTTTAACTTTTGGGCTGCGTGTTTATTTCAGTTGACAATAACTACATAAGTCTTAAAATTTGATAGAGTGATTACTCCAATTTTAATCTTCTCTTTCAAAATTATTTTGTCTTTTCATATAAGTTTTACGTCTACAAAAATAATACTGGGATTTCAGGAGGAATTATGTTAAACCTGTTTATCAATTTGGGGAGATCTTGAGATCTTTACTAATTGGAGTATTCCAATCTAAGAACACAGTATATCTTCTCATTTATTTAGATCTTCTTTGATTTTGTTTCATCAGCGTTTGGTAGTTTTCAGAGTACAAGTCATGTTTTTACAAATTTCTTTTTTCTGAGCAATTACTAATGATACTGTATGTTTAATTTCAGTTTTCCCATGTTCATTGCTAGGAATAAAAATACAATTGATTTTTGCATGTATATTTTGTATCCTGTGACCTTGAACTGGCTTATTGGCCTATGAGCTTTTTATATAAACCTTTGGATTTTCCATGAAAAAAACTGTCATCTACAAATAGGGACAGTTGTATTTCTTCCTTTTCTGACCTATATGTGTTTTATCACCTTTCTTGCATTATGGTCCTAGCTAAAATTTCCAGTAACAGGTGTAAACGAAAAATACTGTAAACCATATCAGTAAATAAAGAGTGCTGAAGCCAAGTCATCAGTCGCTGCCGCCACCCCCTAGTGGAGACAAGCCTGCAGCCCAGCCTCTGCAGCCACTCACAATGTGCACCCGAAGGGACTCAGAATAATAAAGGACAGGATACTGGCCCTAGATAGCTAGATGCTTGTCAAAGGAATGAATTCAATGAGCCCAAATGTTTGCTTCCTCCCATACATAGAAAAGCACTAAATTCTTTAACTTGAGATGCCTGGTTTTCTATAGTTAACAAGTAAGCTTTTAATGTTCCAACTACCTGGTCTTTATTGTAAAGCTCCTATATAACCTAGCTCCTCTCCTGCCTCTTCAGAGCAGTTCCTCAGAGTGATCTGAGGGGCTGTCAACCTGGCTCGAATCCTCCCGCCAAATAAAACATAACTATCAACTTTTAGGCTGCACATTTATTTCAGTCGACATAGGTTAAACAGCAGTGATGAGAGCACACATCCTTGCCTTGTTCCCAATTTTAGAGGAAAGCACTCAGTCTTTCACAATTAAGTGTAATGTTACATTTAATAATTTTTGTAGATGTATTTAAATCAAGGTGAGTAAGCTCTGTGTTTGTACTTATCTAAGACTTTTTATCACCAGTGGGTGTTGAATTCTGTCAAATCGTTTTTGTGCTTCAATTGATATGATCAAGTGATACCACTTCTTTAGACTATTAATATGATGAATTACACTGATTTAAAATATTGAATCATATTTGCATCTCTAAAGTGATCCTCACTTGGTCATGGTGTTTAATTCTTCTTATACGTTGCTGATTTCTAGTTGCTAATACTGTGTTAAGAAGTTTTATATCTACATTCATGGGGATAATGATACCTAATTTTCTCTTCGGGGGTACTATATCCGGTTTGGTATCAGGGTAATGCTGGCATTGTAGAATGAATTAGAAAGTATTCTCTCTAATTTTTTCTGGAAAAGATTGTATAGAATTGGTGTTAATCTTATTTTAAATATTTGGTACAATTCTCCTGTGACGCTTTTTGAGAGGTTTTAAATTACAAATTCAAAGTCTTCAGTAGTTATAGGACTATTCAAATTATCTATCTCAAACTGAAGGAGCTGTGGTAGTTTGTGCTTTTCAAGGAATTGGTCTATTGCATCTAAGTTGTTAAATGTACATGTGTAGAGTTGTTCATAGTGTTCCTTTTTATCCTTTTAATGTCTCCAAAATCTATAGACATATCCCCTGTTTCATTCCAGGTATTAGTAATTTGTGCCTTCTGTTTTTTATTTTTATTTTTGTCAGTCTTACTACAGGTTAGTCACTTGTATTGATCTTTTCAAATAACTAACTTTTTGTTTTACCTGTTTTCTCTAATTTTTTTGTTTTCATTGATTCCTGCTCTATGTTTATCATTCTCTTTCTTCTGCTAATTTCTTGATATAGAAACTTAGACTATTGATTTCAGATTTTCTCTTTCAAATGTAAGCATGTAAGTTTCCCTTTCAACACTGCTTTACTTGCTTCTCACATTTTATGATATTGTATTCTGATTTTCATTCAGTTCCAGTTTGTTTTCCTTGAGACTTCTTTGACCCATGGATTATTTGGAAGTCTACTGTTTAGTTTTGCAGTGTTTCAAGGAGTTCCTGTTACCCGTTACTGATTTCTAGTTTGATTCCACTGTGGTCAGAGACTATATTCTGTACAATTTCAATTCTACATTGGCTGAGGTTTGTTTTATAGCCCAGCCTATGGTTTATCTTGTTATATATTCTATAGGCAATTGTTTAAAACAAAGTTATATTCTGCTGTGGTTGTGAGGATTATTCCATAAATGTTGATAATATCCTTCTGGGTGATAATGGTGTGAGTTCTTCAGTATTCTTACTGATTTTCTACCTAGTTGTTCTATGAATTATTGAAGAGTATTGAAGTTTCCAATTATAAATACATTTGATAGCTGATTAGGTTGCTACAGTAAATAGGATATTTTCAAGCAGTTTATTTCTTATATTCCAAGATATTACTAGATTTTTGATATGTCTTATATCCAGTCAATTTTTGTGCATTCTTATTGGTTCTGAGAGTTTGTTTAATTAGTGCTCTACATTCTCTAAGTAAATCATCAGTTCATATGCAAGTACAAATATATTGACTTTTTAAAATTCCTTCATATCCTATATTCTTTTGTTATTAACATTGGCTAAAAATTCTGGAAAATATTGAGATGGCTGTCATCCTTGTTCCTTGGTTATAAAATTATCTTTTCCAGTAGTTGCAAATGTTAATGCTTAATATATAATACAGTGTGAAAAATTACACTAAGAATTCCATACTTAACTCACTTTTTAGAGTGAGGGTGCAGGAAAGGGAAGGAGATAACTTGGTGACTGAGACAATTCTCTCACACACCTGCCATGATGTCTGAAGGATACTGTAGAGGTCAGGAAAAGATATTTTCCTGTTGAATTGTATACACTGCAGTTTCCTTACTGAACTCAGTAGGATTAATTGATCTTTACTGCTCCTCGAATCTGTCCTTTTTTAAACATCTTCTTTGGATTTTCTAATTTATATTTGCCTTTTGTTACAATGAAATAAATATAGTTTTATCAAGACTGAATATTTAAGAGGTAGTGATTCATGTATGTCATTAACAAAAAAGTAAACACTGAAGAGGACAACATGTTCTAAGCTTGTATAATGGAATATGAGATGTTTCTATGCTCAAAAAATAAAATAAATTCATTTTCTATTTTCAAACTATTTTGCAACAAGCTCAGACCACTTTGGAAATTATATTCTATTCTAATAATACTGGTCAAGGTTAGGATGACCAAAGTCAACAGATAGAGATGATTCAATCACAATGATTTTTTTCTTTCTTACATTCTGCATTTACAACATAGAGCACAGATCCAGGTGAACTGGAGAGGGAGAAAGAGACAAAGACAGAGAGACAGAGAGATAGAGGAAGAATGATACAGAAAGTCTACCAGGAAAAAACTAATCTATGTGAATGGCTAGTTTTAACTAAAATTTGTAATCATAACCATGGTTTAAAAAAAACCCTTTAGATAAATAATTATTTATTATAATGTTGATAACTGGGTACTCCATTAGCTATGATCATGTCATCCAAAAACACTTCTATATAAACAGAATAAAAATTTTACTGGATTAAAAAGTACAGTATCAGGAATCTTAAAAGCAATAATAATACTTGTGTATCAACCCACTAGGTAATCTTCTTTCAATAATATTTTTGGTAGAAGAAATTTATTATTGTTTTTCCTGAAAGAATGAATGTAAATTTAATTTAAATGATCTGTAAGTATATACTTTCAACTCATCATTTCTCACTAGAATAATTCTGATTAGATATCTGTTTGAAGATATCAATAATTTTAAGCAAAATAAAAATTCTGCATAAAAGTCTGTTTTATAAAAATAGCTGTTCCCCAGTGCAATTGTCATATAAGACATAGAGGAAAAATAAGCAGTCTTTACTAAGTAATAGAATAGTGCTTACTCTGGCTTCAAAACAAATTTAAGGTCACCGTTCAGTGTACCCGGGGACAACTGACATATTACATGTAAGAATATCACTGAGTTCACAATGTATTCACTCCAGAGTGACAAAGAAACTTAGGAAATATGAAGCCTGCTTTTCAAAATAAGCATGGTGTTAGAATACAGCATGCCAGTATTAGCTCTACACATAGAAAATCATCCAAGGAGGATGCTGAAAATGAACTCATCTGAATTTGGGCAAGCTGACCAACTCTGTAGTGAAATACCAACTAAACCAACATAAACTGTTTGTGTTCGGTAAAGGCCAAGAAGTGTGAGGAACCTCATGGCTAACTAACCTTGAGGTAGTCACTGAGGGAGAAAATTAGAATGCAAATAGGGATAAACCAGGATTTTTTTTTTAATTTCTAACATACGATAGAATTTTTCAAAAGAAAACTGTGTTACAGGAATATGTAAAAGGAATTCTTTCCCAGCTTAGAGGGAGGAAATTGGAAAAAGATAAACAGAAAGTTATCCTAGGATTGTTTAAACAACAGGATTCCCTAAGCATCGATGATACTTAGACCAGCATTACCTGATATTTCATAAAGCAAATAATATTAAGCTTTCCAGGTAATCAAATGTCACACTAATGAGGACAGAATGTAGGTTAATGTAAAAAATTCTGAGTAGAAAAATAGTACCTGATTTTCAATCTTTCTATGTTTGTCAAATTTATTCCTAAATTTACTTATATTGAATTGGGTTCCAGAGAAAGAGCCAGACCAAAGAACTGTATTTTAAAACTCAATGTAAAGTTCAGACTGTTGACTAAAACCATTGGGGTAGGGGTGTTGACTAAATGCCTGCAGGTGAAAAATCAGTATGCTGGCCATCATAAAAAAAGTTTATTAGAAGAAAAACAAAATTGTTCATGTACCATTGCACAAAGCCAATACCTATTCATGCCTAGAAATCTTTGTTTTGGCCACTGATATTCAGAAGAGCTAAAACTTTTAAAGGAACATTTCTGTTCCTTATAATTCCCTACACTACATCTACTTACTCATGTTGTTCCTGAAGGTAGGAATGTGGCATATAGCTCAGAGCCAAAACAATCATCTAATGGACCACATAAGTTTGAGAAGGAAGTTTTACTCAAAAAAACAAAAAACAAAAACAAAACCAGTTAGAGTCGATGCATAAGGAATGCTTGTTTGTTGTTGTTGCTGCTGCTGCTGCTCTAATTGTTGACGGTGGCAGGGGTCTTTGGTTTTCTTTAGTCTGGGTTTCTTTAATTCATCCTTTTCTGAAGTCCTACAACCCAAGCAGGTGACATAGTAAAACAGTATTTACCTTTGGTAAAATAATTTTGAGGCAACTTCTTGCCTGATGAAGGGTTTCCTGCTCCCTGAACTACCCCACTCTGTGCTCATCAGAAGATATGAGTGACAGATCAAACCAGTTCTTCACTAGACCTTAGGTACAAATTATTTCCTTTCTCTTGGTATGCTATTAGTTGATTTCATTTCTATTTAGCTGTTCTGTTATTAACAAGTACGAAATTAGGGTCTAAGTGTAGACAAAAGAACCATGGAGCCCTGATTCCATATTTCAGGTAGGATTAAGACATAACTAACAAAGAGAAATCAGTTTACCACCTAGAGGTTTGACGCCATATCTCTAGCTAATAATTTGGTAATTTGCCTGGCTTTGTCGTTAACTCACATCTCTCCTCTGTGACACTGAGGCAGCTCTAAGTAGCTAATTGAGGATTCCAGGAATTAGGATTTCATCCATCTCAAATATAGTTTCCTCTCCTTAGGAATAATGAGACAAATGAAAACAATTTTCTACTGCAGAAGACAATATAAGATTAAATGATAGAAGACTTTACAGTTATACTGGTTCTGATGTGGTAAATATAAAACGCTAAAGGGAAAAATTCAACCTGTAGGTGATTTCGAAAGCCAAAATAGCTTTAAGTAATAACAAGTGTCATCTCAATATTAGTTAATTTCACTCAGTTCCAAGATAAGATCTGAGGGAATTACTATAAAGAGTCAGCATCTAAAGAGAGTTACTTAGTAATGGTGGTTCACTTTATTGTCAGTTATGTGACCTGTGGCCATGTTGTAATTAGGTTCTTGATTGACAGTGGCTGAACTGAAAATCAGGTTGGAAATTAATGAACTCAATACGGGAAATTCACTTTTGCTTTCAAAAATCATTTAATTAATTACAGTCACTCCACACTCTCATCACTCATACCACTTTTTACTGGAAATTCCCTAAACTCTGATGCCAAAATAAATAACACAATTTTGGAGATACTGAACATTTTTTGATGATTCCTAAATTCAAGAAGTTACAACTAACACTAGGAGACAAGATAAACATACCTGAAATTATAACAAATGAAATGTAAAACATTTCTGCTCTGAGATAGAGCAGTGATTACCAAATGCCAGTCGAACTGACAATGATGCTGCAGACAAAGACTTTCCTAGACTGTAAGTAAAAGAGTAAAAAATGAAAAAAAAAAAGATTTCTTCAACTCAACAGCAACACTGATTACAAGACATATCATCCAATACTAGTTTGAATTAGTGAGAACTCTATATATTTCCTATGTAAAAGAGGGGATTGATCATAAGTATACAGCAGTATCTTATGTAATGAAAGTAAAAGTCAAGCCATTATTATACCATGGGATTGCAGAGATAGTCCATTAAAGGCTTAGGGAAAATATGAAACACAACACAGTTATCATTTTTTTTTTGTGGCTGGAAAAATTAAGACCTAGTCTCTTAGAAGGCTTGATGATTATACTACAATATTGCTTATGTTCACTACACTGTGCATTAGATCTCTAGGACTTATTTACTACTAATTGCAAGTTTCTACTCTAAACAACATTTGATAGAAGTGTTCACTATCACTACAATGGCAATCATATAACAAAACATAAACATCAAATCAACATGCTGTATACCTTAAATTTACATACTGTTACACATCAAGTGTATTTCAATAAAAAAAAGAAAACAGAACTCAAATGCTACCAGCAGTTTCACTCTCTCTTACTCTCTCTTCTCAGCTCCAGGTACAGGTGAAAAAAAAATTTAGGATCAGACTGGCCTAACTTAAGTGAAGTGCCAACCTTGATTTGGCAAGTAAAAATGGCACCCCTCCAAGAGTGGAGAGGCAAAAAAACATTATTCTGTGAAGAACGTTCTAAGTGAAAGAAGGCCATGCAAGAGGGAGTTAAGTAAATTCTCAGTAAATAAAACAATACAATGTCCAGCTTTGGGGGATAACAAAATCTACCAAATTAAACATTCCAGTCAATTATAGAGCATGCTTCAGATGTCAGAAATATTAAAATGTCAAAAACATACACATCCTAGGTTTTAAAAATGCATTCACACTAATGTTTCAGAGGCACTGAGAATATTCAGGAAAATAATGGAGGAAATAAGACTTGAATTCTAATCCATGAAAGATGGTAAACTTCACTAGTTTAGCTGAAAGAGTAGATAAGTGCACAAAAAACAAACAAACAAACAAAAAACCCAGAGAAAGAAATATATTTTGTTCAAAGGGCATTGAAAATTTTTCAGAATTTGTTTCTTGTTTTTTTAATGTGATAATACACTTCATAGCTAAAAGTAATTCCCAGTAGAAAACAGAGGCAGTATATTTGGAATTTAAAAATGGTACACTCATGAAAAGTTGTTTATTAGATAAATGCAAGTCAAAACTACAGTGAGGTATCACCTTACACCAATCAGAATGATCATCATCAAAAAAACAATAAATGCTAGAGAGAGTGTGGAGAAAAGGCACCTTCCTACACTCTTGGTGGGAATGTAAACTGTTGCAGCACTATGGAAAATAGTATGCAGTTTCTTTAAAAACTAAAAATAGAGTTATCATATGATCTAGCAATCTTACTCCTGGGTATATATCTGGAGAAAACTCTAGTTTGAAAAGATCCATGCACCCCAATGTTCATAGAAGCACTATTTACAATAGCCAAGATATGGAAGCAACCTAAATGTTGACTGACAAATGAATAGATTAAAAAAAAAAAAGGAAAAAATTCCACATACACAATGGAACACTACTTAATCATAAAAAAGAATGAAATAATGCCATTTGCAGTAACACAAATGGACCTAGAGATTATCTCATACTAAGTAAAGTAAATCAGACAGAAAAAGACAAATACTGTATCATTCACTTATATGTGGAATCTAAAAAAAAAAAAAAAAAAGATACAAATGAGCTTATTTACAAAACAGAAACAGATTCACAGACATAGAAAACAAGCTTATGGTTACCAAAGGGTAAAGGGGAGAGGATAAATTAGGAGTTTCAGATTAGCAGATACAAACTACTATATATAAAATTGATAAACAATAAGGTCTGACAATATGGCAGAGGGAACTATATTCAATATCTTGTAGTAAACTACAGTAGTAAACTATAAAGGAAAAGAATCTGAAAGAGAATGTGTGTGTGTGTGTGTGTATATATATATGTATATATCTTTGATGTACACCAGAAACTAATACAATATTTTAAATAACTATACTTCAATAAAATAACATTTTTAAATGGTACACTATTTACTTGCTTTATATACTAATTACTTAGCTAACATCTTGGGTTGACAATACTAATTACTAAAAGATAACACTTATTATAGAAGTGAATTGAAATAAATACTTATTAATTATCAAAGTGGGTGACAGCATTAATACTGAAAGAGAAAAAATGTATCTTAAAAACAGCTGAAAGAGAACAGAATGAGTATCAAAAACAGAAAAATGTCATTTTAAGTTGCTTTTTTCTCTTAAACACTAGAAATTTTAAATCTCCTTTTATATAGCACTTTCTTTGGTGAGAATTTTTCAAGAAATATTCAGTTTGTTAGTGTAAAATCAGTGCAGATGTCAAACATCTGATGGTGAAAAAGCAAGATTATATTTAGCTTTAACTCAGATTTTTTTGGAGAACTGAATTTATGTTTACTTACAAAGGCATATGTTCATTTTGAATGTTAGTGTGTTGTTGAGTAAAGAAGAGAAATATTTTAAAGTAACAATCATAAAGACAAGAAGAATTGAAAACAAATAACATTTGTTGTTAAAATCCCAAAGGTAATTTAATCCAAACAAGTTAATATGCATGAAACTATATTTTCCAGTAGATACACTGACTCTTGAAAGTTGAAAATATCTAATATAAACATACATTTCCCAGTTCTACCAAGAGAGTCTCATATAAAATACTGTAGAATTAAATCTAATTGAGTTTAACTCAGAGTATATATTTCTACAGTGTATATGCCACTAGATCATTTATGTGTCATTAAATCTGTTACAAATATTCTTTTCATTTCTGTTTTGTTTCCAGCTAGCCAGCGCATAAAATATATTAGCATGTCAAAAGCCAACATATTAAAAGTAAGTTCCTTATTATTAAGGCTGAATTTAGATATGGCTGGAAATAAAAACTAATTTCTTGTAGCAATTTCAAGATTGCTGGGAAGACTGCCACTTCCCCAAATCATTTTCTTCATGTTTGTTGATACCTATACTTCCTGCATAGGCTTATAATTCTTCAGCTCATGATTTTGAATCCATTAGAATTAAAACCCACTTGGGAAGAATAATACTTTGAGGAATTTATCAGGTAAATATCCTTCAGAACAAGGGAGTTTCAGATTACAATGGATATTATCAAAAAGATAAAAGATAAGTATTTGAAAGGATGTGGAGAATGGGAACTCTTGCACACTACTGGTAGGAATGTAAATTGGCACAGCTATTTTAGGACACAGTTTGGAAGCCCGTCAGAAAATTAAAAATAGAACTATCATATGACGCAGCAATCCTACTTATAGGTATATATGCAAATAAGTGAAAACAGTCTTTTGAAGGGATATCTGCACACTCTCTTAATTACTTTATTACTCAGAACAGCAAAGATACTGAAACAATGTAGATGTCCATTTTTGGATGAATGGATGAATCAGACAATGTGACACACATACACGGACAATGAAATACTATTCAGCCTTAAAAAAGGAAATGCTGCCATTTACAACAACATGGATGAACCTGGAAGACATTAAACTATGTAAAATAAACCAGACACAGAAAGATAAATATTGCATGATGTCACTTACATATGGAATCTAAAATAGTGGAACTCACAGAAGCAGAGAGTAGAATGATGGTTGCCAGAGGTAGGAGGGGTGGAGAGCTGGAATGAGATGTTGGTCAAAGGGTACAAAGTTTGAGTTATGCCAGATGAAATGTACAGTGTGGTGGCTACAGTTAATAGTACTGTATTGTATACTTGCTAAGAAGATAGATCTTAAATGAAATCTTCTCAACACACATACACAATGGTAACTTTGTAAAGGTGATGGATTAGTTATTTAGCTTGATTGTGGATCTTTTCACAATGTGTAAATATATTTGAAACATCAAGTGGAATACCTTAAATCTATACAATTTTTATATGTCAAAGATCTCTCAATAAATCTGTATTTAAACAAAGAATATAATTGGGGAAATAAAATGATGATTCTGGGATGTAACATGGAAAGAAGAAAAACTTGGGTAGGAATGAGAAGTAATTTGGGGAAGGATATTCAAGAGTCTTACTCAACACCCACTTGGGACTTTGATAAATCTTAGGAAACAGGCTGAGGGAAAAAAAGCAGGTTGCTAAAGACTACAAAGTATATTACGAGTTTTAAAGCACTCAGGACAATCATACCTAAATAAGACATCATTTAGGACTATACATCTATGATAAACTATTTTTTAAAAGAAAGGGAATAATAAAACAAAACTTAAGTTTGTAGTTACCTGAAGGAAGCTGGCACAGTGCTTAGGTAGTGTCAATGTTACTGCCAATGTAATTAATCTTAAATTGGAAGGTGGGTTCCCAGGTGTTTATTTTAATTTCATGCTTCATAATTTATGTATCTGTTCCATATACACTTTGATATGCATCAAATATTAACTTTGAAGGGAGCAGAGAAGGCAAATATTATCATGTTCATACATTGCTGAGAGCTGACATTAGGTTAAGGAAGTCTAATTGTCTGCATAGATACTGGAAAGAGGTCACATATTTCCTTATTTGTTTTGTTTGCTCGGTTGTTTGTTTTTACATTAATGAATCAGCTCCCAGTCTGCTTGCATGAGGATGGTGCCACAAAAATGCTAGGAAAATGTCTGGGAAGTGAGCATGGTAAGAACCCTGACTGAGCTCTCTGGCCCTCTGAAAACAGAAGCAGATAAAGAAGTTGAAGCTGGACATCAGGAACTAGTTGAAAGACCCAGTTCACCCTGGTGAGCGATGCCAGAGCAAGGGGATAATTGATTCAAGCAAGCAGTCAAGTGGCAAGAAGATAGAAATAACACAGGGGCTATTTTAAAGGTTAAAAAAAAGTCAATCTGTCAAAAGAATAAGAAGACAAGACACAGACCAGGACAAAATATTTATGAAAGATGTATCTGATAAAGGACTGTTATCAAAATATATAAAAACTTTTAAAACTCAGAAATAAGAAAGTTAATAACTCAATTAAAAAATGAACAGAAGACCTGAACAGACAACTCAGCACGGAAGATTACACAGATGGCGAATAAGCATATGGAAAGATGCTCAAAATCACTTGTCATTACAGAATTTCAAATTAAAACAATACTGAGATACCACTACACACCTATTAGAATGACCAAAATTCAAAACATTAACAACACCAAATGCTGGCAAAGTTGTGAACAAACAAGAACTCCCATTCATTACTGGTGGAAATGCAAAATGATTCAGCTACTTGGGAGGACATATTGGCAGAGGTGTTTTACTTTCTAAGATCCAGCAATCACACTCCATGGTATTTACACAAATGAGATGAAAATTTCTGTCTACACAAAAACTGCACACACATGTGTATAGCAGCTTTAATCACAACTGCACAAAATTGGAAGCAACCAAGAAGCCCTTCAGTAGGTGAATGGATAAGTAATTTATGGTACATCCAGACAATGGAATATTACTCAACACTAAAAAGAAATGAGCTATCAAGTCATGAAAAGAAATAGAGGAAACTTAAATGCTATCACTAAGTTAAAAGAAGCCAATCTGAGAAGGCTAAATACTGTAGGATCCCAACTGTATGACATTTTAACAAGGTAAAACTATGGAGAAAGTAAAAAAGTGATTTCTAAGTGTTGTGGGGAGGGGAGAGGGAGAAATGAATAGGCAGAGTATAGACAATTTTCAGGGCAATGAAATTATTCTGTATGATACTATAATAGTGAATATACACTGATACAATGGTGAATGTCATTTATACATTTATCAAAACCCATAGAATGGACGACACGGAGAGTAAATCCTATTATAATCTCTGGGCTTTAGGTGATGATAATGTGTCACTCTAGGTTTATTAATTATAACAAATGTACCAGTCAGGTGCAGGATTTGATAGAGGGAAGGCTGTGCCTGTGTGGGGTCTGAGAGTATACGGGATTCCCTGTACTTTCTACTCAATTCTGCTATGAACCAAAAACGGCTCTATTTCAAAAAAAAAAAAAAAAAACAACCTGAAAGCCCAAAAGATTTGGAAAATTGCACATAATCAGAAAATGGAAAGTGGGAGTATGCTTGGCATCAGGAACATAGATAAGTAATCTGCACAAAAGATTCTGGTGAAAGTAATTTTTAATACTAAATCAGCATCTATCCAGCAAAGAAACATATTTTAGTCTATAAAGAATCAAACTTAAAGTTTAGACCATCTATATGAAGGCAGGTGAGCTGCAGTTAATTGGGCTGAAGTAAAAAATATGAGGGCATTAATAAAGGTAGATACAGATTGAATGAGTATTCTCCCTTTAAAAACTAGCCAGGCTTAAAAGAGCAGGATTCCATAGAATAGTGCTCAGAAATGCAAAGATTTGAAGAGCTAGAACTAATTTATCTTTCAATATTGCCATTATAATGTGCATTCGAGAAGCAGCTTCTATTAGGTGTGAGCAGCTCTGTCAGATGAGTAGAATACATGTCAACCCCTTCCAGGATAGGGAAATTCTTGTGATCCTGTTCTATCTCAGAGATCTTAATTACAGCAAGTCTGCTCTAAATGAGACTGATTTTTCCAATGTGGACATTTAGACACATTACCAGAATAAGAGAATAGATTTTCTAGAGTAAGACCAACAATGGAAACGATCAAAAAAAACTCTTTCTAAATGACGATCCAACTATAAAATTACAGGATACCACTTGCATCACAATTTTAACTGTTAAATGGCAGATCCAAGGAAAGCCTTCAAAAAAACCCTAATGCTTCCTTTAAAAGCGGTCACATGTGAGCAAGACGTTGTTTTTCAGGATTCTATTTTGTGGCCCCACTTCTGCTTCCTGAGCTGTTCCAGGGAAGCTCTCTGCCTGTGCTGCTTACTGACTTTGGTTTCTGATGCCAAGTTTGTCTCTGATATTTTACCCAATTTGGCTTTTATCATCTTCTGTTCTGACACCCCAAAATTGATAAGGGCTCTAACCTACTTTTGTCTCCCCAATAGAATATGAAGTTTGGACAATTCTGATCCAAAAAAACAGCAACATCATGATTTACACCTTGAAATAATCTAGCAACAAGTCATTCATTCATTCATTCATCTACTCATTAATTCATTCAATAGTACATATATATTCATTCAACAGTCATTTATGGACTTTGTGCCAAGTATATGCTAACAAGTGTCCAAAAAGCCATATACAGACACTGTCCCCATGGAGCTATTTAATATCTGCTTGTAAATCAGTAAGCCTTTGATTTTTTTTTATAGAGTCTTCCTGTTACACTGAGGAAGGCACTGGTATATGCTAAATAATCCAATCAAGGGATTACAACAAAGTATATGAATAGAGTTTTGCTGTAACATTCTGTACTTTTATAATTGTCATATTTATATTCAAATATCAAAAATAGGACCCTGACATTCAAGAATGCTGCTGTCAGGTGAGGCAGTACTGTAGTCAAGACAACATGGTCCAAATAGCCAGGTTTTTGCTGTTGTTGGTGATTTTTATCTGAAAAAAAGATATTGAATGTACTATCCATCTTTTAATATCTTAAAAATATTATCATTTGTTAAAACAACAGAATTTAAGTAACACCCTTAAAAGCGGCTAAATACGATACTTCAAGAGTCAACATGAAGGAAACAATTACAACTGGGTGTGTGTAAGAGCTGTTTAGTCATTATTAATCCACTTAAGTGGCATCCTCATTTCTTGACTCTAAATCTAATCTTACAGTGAAACACATAGACTCATTCCAGGAAATCCTTTACTTTTCAGCCTGTGGCTGCAGTTCTTTGTCTTAAAAGTTTCTTCAAAAACATTTTTCCACATTTCCAAAATGAAACGATCTGCATATATGCATATATGCATGTAAGGCCACTAGGAGCATAAAGCCTTTCTTAATTAATTCTCTCAATATCTATATTATTTCTCAGTAAACTTTATTCTCTTAAAGCAATGAAGTACCCAATGCTTACATTAAGGCAGATACAGTAATGATCATTCCACACAGTGTGGAGTATGGTTTGCACTGAAATACATTTTCTAGAGTAAAAATTGTCCAGAAAACTGTTGCAGTAAGTGAATGAGAAGATTTCACTTTTTACAGAGTGTGTTCACACCCCCAACGGTCATCTGGCAGCAAGTGTCACCCCTCAGCATTTTTCATTCTATCTCATTTTTCCAGTCTTCCATTCTTCTCTCTGCCTTAACTGCAACATCATTATTGTAACAAGGTATAGTTTTATAGATGCAATCCATTCTGTTACCAAGAATTTTTTTCTTTTACTTGAAGAAAAGCACTAAAAGATTTATTTAATCCATTAAAAATCTTGCTATTTCTGCAAAATTAAAAACAATAGAAAACATAATTTTAAAAAAATATTCTCAAACTACGATTATAACACTGGAAAAAATAGTAACTATGTTGTGTATGAATTTATAAAACAATCTTTACTCAGGCTAAGCCCCAACCTGAAACTTCGCACTCTCACTCTTTGAGTGGCTTTTTAAATATTTAACTAGCATTAGTGTTGGATGATTCATGTAACCTGGGTAGAACTCTATAGTCAGTAACTAAGCTTAAAGGAAGACACTATTCTATTTAGAAGTCACTGATTCTTTGACCTGGATAAAAATATGTATGGAGGTGTTAGAACTCAATTTAAACTCAGATAACATAAAACAAGTATAGTGACAGTTATACAAACTTCCTACCAGAAAGTTAATTTGTTGTTCACAACATTGATTTAAAAAAAAAAAAGAGTACTTTCCTATGCATCGGTTTAAATAAAAAGTTTCATCTGAATAAGGACAAAATTTGCACAAAAGTATTCTTAAGAGTTTGAAGACTGGAAAGTTTGGAGACAAATAATAGAAACTGGAACAGAACCATTTCCTGAATCTCCTTATGCACATTTTGCTGATTCTATAGTGAATCAAAAGACCAAAATATATGTATATAATTACAGACTCCATGATACTCTTTTTAAAAACACACATCCAATACAATACTTCTGTTATCCGAAAGATTTCTCCACCAAACACCTGAAACTTCTTACACTGGAGAGGGGTCACGGTTGGCACCTGCGGTCTCATAGCCGGGAGTGGGGATGTGGCAGCAAGTGTAGGAACAAAGCCCTGACAGGGCCTGGTGTGTGGGCTGCAGAAACGTGAATTTTCTTAGGTACAGTCTCTGTGCATCCTTCCCTGGTTTTGACTACTTCCCCTCACCTGAGCAGGGTAGATGGGTGACATATTTGGAAATATTGGCTTGCTTGCAACAGCCAAATGACTCTCAGTTAATAAATGAATCCACAGAATAGACATATATAGAGAGAGATATAGAAAGTATTATGCATGATTCACCTTCTAAGCCTGAATATATAAGAAGAGTTTGTAAGAAATGAAAATAATGTCCCCTAGAATTCTCAGCTCTATGGTTTAAAAAAAAAATCTGGATTCATGCATAATTTTCTGTAGTAAAATTATTATCTCTAAATAGCTAAATAATGCCCAGTACTAGAATTTTGATCTTCAAGGAAACAAATCAAGTAAATTATTCCCAAAACATTATTCCATAAAATATTAAATAGAAATGTAATCAAACTTTTATCACGTTTAAAGGAATTCTGACCAAATTTAAGGTCACATTTGTTTCAATCATCTCATCTTCTCTAAGCATATCAGATTCTAAAAATTAGAATTAAAAAATTTTTTTAAATACAAAATTGTTTCTTTGAGGCAGAACTAAAAGTCTTCAGATTTATTAGTGTCTCCCAATCTACTCTAATCCATAAATTACCTGTGAATGTGTAAGAACTTACCATTAAGCTATCTACTAATATAATTACCTTACCATCTCTCTCCCTATTTGATATCTCTATATTACATTTTTAAATATAGCATGCTGTCTAAAGTCTCCTAGATTTCTCTGCCTAGAGTGAAAATGGATATTCATGACACTGGCCCTAGGATTCCTTCTAAGTCACCTAAAAGAGAGAAAATTATATTTTGTCTAGTTCCAATGCTATGTGTATTTTTACCAAACAGAAAACAATTGCTTTATTATATATTTGTCAGCTCCTTATAAGTAGGAATTAAGATGGGCATTTCTTTTCATTCTCACCTTATCAGTATGACCTCACTAATAGTGCTCTTCAAACACAAATGAATTGGGTGTTCAGACTGTTCACGAAAGGGAATTTAAACTGTCCACATTTGTCACTTTTCCTCTTTTCTTAGCGTGTTGCACAGATGCTATAGAAAGAATATCATAAATGGTCTGAAGGTAACCAGAACACCCAAATTAATGAGGGTATTCCTTTGTCATGACTTAAAGTATTTCAGGGAATATATTGTGATACTTCATTCATTTTAAATGAGGCTGACTACTGATGTAGAACATCCTTAGGGATGATTCGTAAGTATGTTGTTGCTGGTTGAATTGAAGGTTTTCTCAGTCTCTATCAAGAAGATCAAGCTACATACACAAGAGCCTGTAAACATAACATGTTAGTAAAGAAATTAGTCATTCAGTTATATTGCAACCTAACTGACTTAAAGATGATCAAAAGTGAAAGCTTGGGCCAGTGTCTCTTCAGCTCACAAGGGACGCTGCCCTGTGAAAGGAGAATCGCAGTTCCTTTTCCAGGCAGAAGCCTATAAAGAAAAGGGAATATGAAGCTAGCGTAGCCAGATCAAACTATTCACTAATATTATCCAGCTCTCTTCCCACTGGTTCTGTTTAAACCAAGCTGCCTTTTTGCATTTTCATGTGAATTTACATTCTGGGAGAGAATTGCTGACCAGCTGTATTTCCTTCCTCTTGGCAGATCTATTTCTAATTATGAATTAATGAACTAGCCTTCTGGCTTATCATGAGTCTCTTATGAGTTTCATTAACATGAGTCAGTTCCCCTGAGTCAGATCAAGTCTGTGTTTAATGATGGGATTGAGTTTCTGGCCTTACAAAGCTGAAAATCCAGTCACTAAGGACCACCAGCCCCAAAAAGGTGTCACATGCCTAGGGACCATGCCTGAATTTCCAACTGGCCTTTAAACATTGCCTCTTTAAATAATAATAATAAAAAAATTATTTAAAAAGCAAGCAATTGTGTTTTAAAAGCTCAGGAAAAAAATAAGTTACCTAAGAGGGTAGGTAGGCAAGTCCTAAGGGAGAGGCCCTCTAAGTTCTAATTTGGTTCTCTCTCTGGCCTGTCTGAAAGTGCAGAGTGAAGCATTTATCCACTGAATTACATCAACTCAGATACTGAGATCTCAGTCAAATCAGGTCACAAAACCTGCATGTCTGCGACTGTAAGAGGGTTTGGATGATCATTGCTTACCTTACAACTGTCCATCTTATCTGCCTAGATAAACAAAAACTTCTTTTGTTAACTGGAGCCAAATGTTTAAAAAATACAAAACGAACTTTAGAAAATGGCCATCTATTTTTTCTAATTTAGGTCAATGTGGAGATTCTTCAACTGTCCAAGACGAAAAATTTGGCCAACTATATAAACCACTATTTAGAATATTATACAGCATGGTCACATTATAGTTTTAAAGACAGTGCATTCTATATATGTGGAAACTGGAGAGAAACCTCATATTAGAGATTGAATGGTTTTAGGATATAAACATTTTCATATTTCTGAATTGGGAAAGAGGCAGAATTTCCAAATAATAGCATATGATATCACATGTGCTTAGAACAGGAAAAAAAAACTATGAGCCTCACATTGGTCATTTGATCAATCTGACCTGATGATGATCTAATCAAAACATGGTCTGATCAAAACAGTTTTTCAAGTAAAAAAATCTATCATTCTCTCTTCCTAATTTTCACCTACAGGATGTTCCATGCTAGAAAGATATATTCTCTGAGAGCAGCAAAAAGGACCAAAGTCTTCTGCTTGCTCTCTGAAATCTATCATGGTCAACCTTGGAATGAGGTTGCTAATAACCAGTGGTCAAGTTCTAGATGAAAACAATTCATTGTAAATGTTTTCCACAAGTATGGACAAAAACCAGTATTAAGGATTTGGAGATCATGTTTCAACACTAAGATAAGACATGCATTAGGTTCTCAGCAACCCAAGAGGCATGAAAACCAACTGGACATATTGAATGTAGTGCAAGCTCTTGTCTACTTATCAGAGACAATGTTGTTTCATTGGTCTCTTAGAGCCTATTCTCTGAAATAGTGGATGAAAAATATGTTAAGTGGTATGGAAAATAATGCTGATGCTACTTTATTAGAAGCACTGTTTACTTACAAAAAAATTTGAATAAGCTGAAAGATACAATGATAAAATATGTTTTAAAATTATTTAAAATTCCCTTCTCTCAAGATTGCTTTAACTATTCAAGATTTTTTGTGGGTCCACACTAATTTGAGGAGTATATTTCTATTTTTGTTCAAAATGCCATTGGAATTTTGATGGGGACTGCACTGAATCTGTAGATTGCTTTGGGTACTATGGGCATTAAAACAACGTTAATATTTCAAATCCACGAATATGGTATATCTTTCCATTTATTCGTGTCTCTTCAATTTCTTTCCTCAATGTTTTATACTTTTCAGGGTACAGACCTTTCACCTTCTTGGTTAAATTCACTCCTAAGTATTTCATTCTTTTTGATGTTATCATACATGGGATAGTTCTTTTTTGGATAGTTCATTGTTAGCCTATAGAAACACAATGGATTTCTGTATGTTATTTGTATCCTACACCTTTACTGAATGTGTTTGTCAATTCTAAGTGTTTTTTGTGGAGTCTTTAGAGTTTTCTATATATAAAATCATGTCACCTGGAAACAGAGACGATTTTATTTCTTCCTTTGTAATTTGGATGCCGTTTGTTTCTTCTTCTTGCCTTACTGCTCTGGCTAGGACTCCCAGTACTATGCCGAATAGAAATGGTGAAAGTAGGCACCCTTGTTTTGTTCCTGACCTTACAGGTAAAGCTTTTAACTTTTTACCATTGAATATGATCCTAACTGTGGGCCTGCCATATATAGTCTTTATTATATTGAGGTACATTCCATCTACACCTAGTTTGTTGAGAGTTTTTTTTATAATGAAAGGATGTCTAATTTTGTCAAATGCTTTTTCTGCACCTACTGAGATGACTATATGATTTGTATCCTTCATTTTGTTTAGTAGCCTATTACATTTATTGATCAAGAGAGCAAGTCTGAAGGCATCAAAGTCCCTGATTTCAAACTATATTAACGAGAAATAGTAGTCAAAATAAAATAGTTGTATAGTATAGGCATAAAAACAGACACACAGATCAATGAAACATAATACAGACCCAGAAATAAACTCAATCACTTGTTCAGCCAATTTTTGACAAAGGAGCCAAGAATACACAATAGGGAGATGGTAGCCTCTTCAATAAGTGGAAAACTTAATAAATGGAGTTGGAAAAACTGGACAATCATATGCAAAAGGAAGAAACTGGACACCTATACTACACCATACACAAATATCACCTCAAAGTGGACTTAAATATAAGGCCTGAAAATATAAAACTTTTAGAAGGAAACACAGGGGGAAAGCTCCTTGATATTGGTCTTGCCAAGGATTTTTTGGACTTGAGACCAAAAGCAAAGGCAACAAAAGAAAAATTAACATGTGGGATTACACCAAATTAAAAAGGTTTTGCACAGCAAAAAGCAAAACAAACAAGAAAATAAAAAGGCAATATACAAAATGGAGAAACTATTTACAAACCATATATTTGATAAGGGGTTAATATCTAAAACATATAAGAAACTCATAAACCCAACAGCAAAACAGAAACAAATAACCTAATTAGAAATGGGGAAAGGATCTGAATAGACATTTTCCAAAGAAGATACACAAATGGCCAATAGATATATGAAAAGATGCTCAGCATCACTAATTATCTGGGAAACAAATAAAAACCACTATGAAACATCACCTCACACTTAGGATGTCTATTACCAAAAGAACAGAGACAATAAATGTTGGAGGGGATATAGAAAAAAAGAGGACTCTTGTTGGTGGGAATATACATTGGTACAGCCATTATGGAAATTGGTACGGAGGTTCATCAAAAGAAAATAAAAATAGAACTACCAGCAATCTCACTTCTGGGTTATATATTCAACGGAAATGAAGTCACTGTACTGCAGAGATATCTATATCCCTATGTCTGTTGCAGCATTATTTGCAATAGCCAAAATATGGGACAATCTAAGTATCTGTTGACAGATGAATGAAAAATGTGATACAGACACACACAATGGAACATTATTCATCCTTAAAAAAAGAAACAAAGAAAGAAAAGAAATCCTGTCATTTGCAACATGGGTGAACTTGTAGAACATTATGCTAAGGAAAATAAGCCAGACAGAAAAAGATAAATACTGTATGTTACCTCTTACATGTAGAATCTTAAAAAAGTTGAGGCAGAAAGTAGAATGGTGTTTGCCAGAGGCTAGGGGGTATAAGAAATGGAGAGAGGCTGAGTAAAGGGTACAAACATTCAGTTATAAGATGAGTAAGTCCTAAAGATCTCCTGTACAGCATGGTGACTACAGTTAATATAATACTATATTGTAAACTTGAAGTGTGTTAAGAGATTAAATCTCATCTAAAAAAAATCAAATAGCTATGTGAGGTGAGGGATCTGTTTATTAACTTCACTGTAGGAATCATTTAACAATGCATCTATTAAATGATTATATTGTATAATATAAATGATTTATTATTTTATTTTTCAATTATACCTCAATAAGGCTAGAAAAAATAAATAAAATTCCCATTTGTGATTATCATGGTACACTTTTCTGAGCCTGAGAACAGTCCATGCTAAATCCAAATCTCTTTTCTTCATGGAGATGATGCTAAATCAGGTCAAGTGGGATTAATAGGATTATAGATGTATTTCTGCTAATGGATTTAGCAATCTGGCCTCAGTCATTCTGAACTGCATAAGTCAAGATAAGAATTATTCAGTGAAGGTGTGGACATGATATTAAGAACAAAGAAAACTGTCTGACAGTAGTATTATATGATTTATTAAACACACATGCATATAGTTTTAGTAAGAGTGTAAGCTATTCTAACGTCATGAAAAATTTATCAGTAAAGATTTCAGTTCACTAATAGTTACAAATGGTACATTTCATGTATAAAATGCAATGTAACTATGAACTATTACTTTGATGACACAGTAGGTAATATAAACAGCAAGAATAGATGTCTAGGCAGGGAAAATATAACTGTTTCTTTAATTTAGCAGGAAACCATTATCAAAATGAAGAAGACGAGAATAACGCTACTATTGTGTAAAATGTGTGGTCATGGCCAGAAGTTCCTGTTCTAGTCCACTTGTGATTATAGCACATTTTTAAATGAAAAGAATTCTGTGAATCTGAATTGTAGATAGTGAAGATGTGCTGCCCCCAGGTGTCTGTACTAGGATCTATTAGATTTAGAAAAGCATTATTTTTATTTGCTAAAGGTAAACAATGGTTCAAGAAAAAGGTATTTGCATTTTTGTCATCATATTTTGCATTTTATTGGAGCTTTGGGTTCTTTCTTCATCTGTATCACAAAGATATAACTGCAAATACTGAAATAGCATGATCCTCTTAAAGAGAACTGAAGAAACAACTATAATTTCAGGTACATTCAGTGGAAGTTCCTTATTTGAATCACATTATCACATAAGTATTATATGGCACCATTCAATATTGCAATTTTCTAAAGCTCTAGTGAAAGATGCTGAATTGTGCTGAGAACACCAGCTATTTTAAATCATATGCCAAAGAAATAAAAATGTAACTTCTTTAAAAATCTAACACTCCTGGGACTTTTCCTATGTGCAACAAATTATATATTTGAAACTATATATTTATAAACTAAATACTCAAAAGTTAGACCAACAATAATGTATATTGATTTTTTAATCTGTATAATATCATACTTTTCTAAATGCTTTCATGCGCATTATAACATCTGATTTCAGCTTGGAGTCTGAAATCAGTAATCTGGCAAAATGAGTTAGAACATGTTCCAAAGAGGGAATAGCACTGTACAGCATTTTAGGTATATATTCAAATGCTAATATCCAAAACTATTCTTTCATAATAGAGACCACTACTGCACCCACTTCTTCTAAGGACATGCGAATAATTGCAAAAATTTGCCAACCCACTTAATTTTTCTTAAAAGGCAGTTCACATTATCTGTAAGAAGTTTGCAGAAATAAAATTAATGAAATCTAACTTTTTAAAATTGCAAATGTGCCAAAAACCTGTTAATCCTGGATACATACACAGGTACAATACAGTAATATAGTTTTTGTTCAGGCAAGGGTCATTTAGTCACTTGAATTTAGTGATACACATGTTTCACAGACACAGTTTTTATGAAGTCAAGGAGAAAAAAACATAGGCTAAAAAACTTCTGAATTTCCTTGAATTATTCCAACGGAGATTCATCCTTGTGATTTGTGATCTGATTTTCTCATTTCTCAGTCTGAAGTAATATATAAAGTAGGCATAAGTATTTACAAAATTAATACATGAACAGAGAAGAAAGTTGTCAAATCACTATAGAATTTACATAATCTTATTTGAATTAAAATGGGTCATTTTTCGTCTTTACCAGTTGTGTTTGTGATAAATACATGGCTTCTTTCATATAACAATTCTCTGATGTTAAGTGTTTGTTTAATACAAAATGTATAGTCTTGACTTATAGCCATGATCCCTCTATGTTTTAATAGCAAATGGCGAAGAAGAATCCAAAAAACCATCATTCAGCAAATGTGAACTACTCTAAACATTTTTCAAATGACTTGGCCAGTATTTAATAATAATGATTCCATCAGCTAGAATTAAGCAAATGACCAGACTGAGAAACAAATCTACAGTTCTTAGTTATATTATTGTTTTGGAAAATGTACTATAGCATAATGGTTAAAAGCACATATTCTGAATTTAATCTGCTCACTAGTTCATATAACAAATCATATGCTGTGAACAAGTCACTGAACTTCTCTAAGATTCGGCTTCCTTTTAAATAAAATAGAGACAATTATAATGTGTACTCCATAGTAGTATTGGAAAGAATAAATGAGAAGGAAAGAAGGAAGGAAAGAAGGAAGGAAGAAGAATAATCTCTGACCATATTAAGCCCTTAATCATGCTATCTATCATAATGATTTCATCATGATGATGATGTAATATCCACTCTCTGACATACATCTAACTGCATTGTTTTCAGGGTCTTGGCATTGGCAAATGTCCACAAAACTACTCCTAGTGACACAATCAAAATAAAATACTTTGACAAATATAGAAGGTACACAGTGCTCAATTTTCCTAATCCATACTACGTAATGAGGTCATTTGAATACTATTGTTTAAATCATCGCAATTCAGAAGCTCCTATGCTTTTTATGTGAGCTCTTTATACGCAGTATGAAAATGTATGCCCACAGGAAAACCTGCACCCGGATGTTTATGTTGACTTTTTTTTATAATTCCAAAATTATAAATCATCCAAGATGTCTTTCAGGGAGAGAATGGATAAACTACAGTACCTCAAAATAATGAAGTATTATTCAGTGCTAAAAAGGAATGAGCTATCAAACCATGAAAAGAAATGAAATAAACTTAAATTCATAAATGTAAGTGAAAGAAACCAATATAAAAAGACAACACACTACATTATTCCAAATATATGACATTCTGGAAGATGCAAAACAGGAGAGACAGTAAAAAAAGATCAGTGATTGCCAAGGCTTAGGTGGGAAGAGGAGAAGAATACGTAGAACACAGGTTTTTTAGGGCAATGAAACTATTTCGTATGATTCTACAATAGTGGTGGATATATGTTATCATACATCTGTCAAAACCCATAAAATGAACATCAAGAGTGAACCTCAATGTAAACTATGGACTTAGTGTGATAACAATGTGTCAATGTAGGATAACTGATTTCAATAAATGTACCACTCTGTTGTGAGATGTGGATAGTAGGGGAGTCTGAGCCTGTGTAGGACAAAGGGTATATAGGAATATTATTTTCTGCTCAATTTCGCTGTGAACACAAAACCACTTAAAAAAATTAAAGTCGATGTAAAAAAAAAAAGAGTAAAAGAATTCTACAAATAACTCTGCCCTAAAACTTGATAACTTAGATAAAATGGACAAATTTCCAGAAACACTCAAAATACCAAAAGTTAACCACTATATGTAAAAATAGATTAAAAAAGCAAATTTCTTTTGTACAGCCCAGGGGACTATATTTAATATTCTGTAATAACTTTTAATGAAAAATACGAAAATAAATATATGTATATATATGCATGAAAGGGACATTATGCTGTACACCAGAAATTGACATAATGTAACTGACTATATTTCAATTTAAAAAAAGACCTATTTTAAGCCACAGTGTCCAAGACAAAATGGTAATGGCAAAAGGGGAGGAGGAGGGGAGGAAGGGGAAGGGGAAGAGGAAGAGAAAGGTAGGAGGAAGAGAAGGAGGAGGAGAAAGAACATAGATCAACTAAACAAATGAAAAGTCTAGAAATCAACCCCACAAATATATTCAAATGATAGTTGACTAAAGTGCAAAGACAATTCAATGGATGAAGTATAATCCTTTAAATAAATGATATTCAAACAATTGGATGTCCACATGCAAAAGTAAATAACCTAAACAGAGACCTTATACCTTACACACACACACACAGACACACACATACACACAAACTCAGAATGGATAATGGACCTAATGTAAAGTGCAAAATTATAAAACTTTTAGAAGAAAACATAGGAGAAAATCTACATAAATTTGAGTTTGGGATGAGTTTTTATAAATAATACCAAAACCATGATCCATGAAATAAAAAATAGATAAGCTGGACTTAATTTAAATTTAACATTTCTGTTTTGCAAAAGTCATTATTAAGAGAATGAAATGACAAAACAAATTATGGACTAGGAGACAATATTTGCAAAAAATACTGTTATCCAAAAATATACAAAGAACTCCTAAAACTCAACAGTAAGAAAACAAACATGATTAAAAATACCAAAGAAAATATACAGATGGTAAATAAGCATATGAAAAGATTTTCAACAACATTTCTCATTAAGGAAATTCAAATTAAAACACAATGAGATACCAGTCACATCTAACAAAATGGCTAAAATCCAAAACCTGACATTGCCAAGGGCTAGCAAGCAAATGGAGCAATAGGAACATTCATTGCTTCTGGGAATGCAAATGGTACAACCACTCTGGATGATAGTTTGACAGTTTCTTACAAAACTAAAAATGGTCTTACCATAGGACCCAGCAATTTCACTCTCAGGCATTTACCCAAATGATTTACATATGTACATACACAAGAAAACCACAGCAAATGTTTATAGCAGTTTTATATACGGTCTTTAGTTAATGATGATATGTCAATATTGGTTCATTAATTATATGACAAATATACCATATGAATGGAAGATATTAATAATAAGAGATATTGGGCATGGGGTATACAGCAATTCTGTGCTAACTTTGCAACTTTTCTGTAAATCTAAAGCTATTCTTTTCTTAAATTTAAGTGTAGTTGATTTACAACGTTGAGCTCGGTTTTGGTGTACAGCATAGTGGTTCAGTTATAGTGAAACTATTCTAAATTTAAAAGTTTAAAATTCAACTTTGACATGGGATACAATCTTTTTTTTAGAAAACATTGAAATCCTAATGATAGTTATTAATGATTGTTTTCTTTGAATCCTAATCCTGGGTAATAATGGTTTATCTTTACATATTGGGCCTCAACAACTCAACTTATTTAAATTCTTGAGTAACTCAAGTTCAGGTCTAACTCAGGCTTAAAATATATGCCCTTAAAATTCTAGAACCTATTTTGACACTTTTAAGGATAGAAAAACCCAGCAAAAAATCATTGTACTACAGGGGGCAAAGAGGCATTTATTCATTCAGTGAATACTTTATTTAATTATGTGCCAAATCTTGTATGAAGAATATGGATACAAAGATGTATTTCCCCCTGAAATATAAAAATAGCAAAGACAATATAAACATACTCCCAGCTATCTTCTTAGTGCCTAGAATAATATCTGAGCAGAATAGAAACTGGAATAATATTTCTGGAATAAATAAAAAGCCAAATCCTTCACTTCAGGAAGCACAGAGTCCATTTGGAGAGATGACATACAAAGATAATTACCATACTTTACATATTTTAATTGAGTTACATAAAAGGATTTATAAAACCACAGATCAATTCTAACTAAAAGACTTCACTATGGAGATGACATTTGAGGTGGGTTTTGAAGAAAGAAAATGTACTTCCTGCTCCAAGATTTTCTCTGAAATCTCTTGAAAACATACATAGTTCTCCCAACTCCTTACTTATTATCAATGCTTAAAAGTGTCATAAGTGTCTAAAATTTGCCAGGATCAAAGCAAGATATTTGATTCCTCCCTCAACTTCAGTCTTCTTCCCTGTTCTAGTCTTCTCCATCTCAAAAATAACAACTCTTTCCTTCCATTTCCTCAACAAAAAAACCAAAAGTCATACTTTTTTCTTCTGTATTCCTCGTACATCACACATTGACTTCTGTATTCCTTACACCCCACACCTAATCCCATTTGTAATTACCTATCAGGGGCTTCTTTTAAATTATTATATTCTGAAATTAAAACATCTCTGTGCTTCCATTGTTCCTGGGCCACCATCACATCTCTGTGATCTAACTCATCTCCCAAATTCTCTTCATACTTTTCCCAGAAGCTATTTATATACAGCTGTCAGAGTAATCTTTTATTATGTGTTTGTTTATATTTATGTTTACTTGTTTTTCATCTGACTCCACCATAGGAATATGAACTCCACAAAGTCAGGGACATCACCCATCTTATTCTCAACTAATGAACAAGATGGCACATTAAATAAATAAGTGAATGAGTGAATGAAAATAATGGGCAAATTACAAGGCAAAGAAGGAAAGAAAATGTAATAAATGCTGAGATAACAGAGAATAATCTGGTATGCTGGAACTTAGACATGAAATGGGGAAAAATTAGGATAGGATATTTTAAAAAAAAAAGGAAAAATGGTTTTGGTTAGAATTTGTACTTACTTCTTTGCCTACCTAAAATGTTTTAACTTAATCATGTTGCCAATGAGACAGCACTATTACAAAATAACCAGATTTGTTTTTTTTGTTTGTTTGTTTGTCTGCTTGCTTGCTTTTTTGTTCATTTTTTGCTTTTGTTTTAGGGGTGGAGGAGTTAGGATTTTTTTAGGGGGGGTTGATTTGTTTTGTTTTGTTTTTTTCCAGAAAGCTAATGCACAAAAATCTGACAGCCTGGCTAGAGTTTAAAAAACTGGATGAAAGAAGACCTGTGATTATTTCAACAAGAAGGTAAAAGGACTATGTTAATTTTAAAGTGTTTTTCCATGGAAGAATTCACAGTATTTGGTGATCTGTTGGGAATGAGGTAAGGGAGACTAGTTTCTGGCTTGAGTAGCTATATGTTTGGTAGTATATTAAATACAATAGGGCATTCAACATAAGAAGAAAAGAAGCTTTTAGGAATAGAAAATAATGTTATTTGGAATAAGGTATATGTGAGATGGCTTCTAAACATCTGTGTGGAAACATTTGGGAACATATAGAAACATATCTAGAGGACAATTGAAAATAAATGTCAGGATATGTTAGTTTTATAACACTGTGTAACAAATTACAACAAATTTAGCAGCTCAAAGCAATATACATTTGTTTGCTCCGCATTTCTATAGGTCAAGATCCCAGGTACTGCCTAGCTAAAGTATAAAAAGTAGTGATTGAACATAAAACCTTTGCTTAAATGTATATGAGACAATGCCTGAGGACCCCCCAAAATACATGGCAGTGGGGGGAGTATTGCTAGTGGGACTCGGAAATCAAGGCCATACATGTAGTGACTGGCACATCAAACAAAATAAGAGATTTTCTGTTATAAGAGAAGGTGAGACAACCAAAAGGTCAACAACCTCAGGAAGCCCTTTCCATCCTTAGAGTTGAAGGGAGAAGGGCACAGGTAGTGTTATTAGAGCCCAAAAGTCTGGGTTTCTGTTGGAAACTGTCTGGGAGGAACTCTTGACACTGGAATCTTGAAGGAAACTCAGCAACTGCTGGAGGTGCTTTGTAAGGCAGAACCAGAGAGCAGGAAATGCCTCTGTAAATGGTTAGCTCTCCACCTTCCTTCCACCAGTGCTTCCTACTGGCCAAATCTACCTGGAAACCTATAGGTAATCCTAAGAGAAGTGTTCTCTGTTTTGGGGAAGAGGTGTCAGAGAAGAGAGAATGAAAAAGGAAAGAATCAGAAGAAACAGCTAAATGAAGCACAGATGAGGATGGAAAAGAAGCAGGCCATCAAAAAACAAAAAATGAGACCCCCTTCAGATTGAAATCTCTATATTTAACAAAGGACACTGTGAAATTCTAGATAGGGTTATTGCTACAGTAACAAATGTCGCTGGCCCACGTACAAATGAGGTGAGATTAAAGAATCAGATTGTTGTTCATGCATGAATTAAGAAATCAGTCTTTCTAGTCTTATTTTATTTCAAACTAAACTTTCCTGAGATTTTAATAGTAAGAATTAAATCGTTTTCTGAGAAGTAATTAAAACCATACAGCTGATTAAATAACAGCAGATTGGAAAACAAGCACAATTTTAGTATGCTGAGGTTTTGAATTTGCTGCAAAATGTATCCACTGGGAAATAGTTTTGCTATGAATTAATCCCCAAGGGCCTTTAAACTAAAATCATTTCCAACCAAATTCAGTTTTTAAGAAGTCATTAAGCTTCTCTTGAATAAAATATTTATTTGAATACTGCTTCTATTAAGTATTCATTAAAAAAAAAACCTGAGCATTAATCTGGCATAGTATCTAATTGAAATGGATACCAAATACCAAGGTTATAGTTCTCATTGACACTAATCGGTTGCACAAACTTTAGCAAATCAGTTACCAATGTATGACTCAATCCCCTGTAGTACAGAGGACAAAATATTCCTGTCCCACCAATCACAGAATTACCTTAAGGTTCAAGAAAATCCAATGTTTAAAACATACAACATGTAAAATTATTTGGTAAAGTTAAAAATGGCTAAGTAATAAAAAGTGAAAAGAGTAATCCAAAATGATAAGAGGTGTTTAGCCAACTTCTAAAGTAATACAGTAAACATTCACTATTTACTGGCCAAATAGCTTTTAGGAAGAGCAGTTATATAAACTGAATTAAGTTGGAAAAAAACTTAGAAAATGATTCATTAGAATATTGTAGCCATTAAAATATCCTGGTAAATCTCATGTCCCAGGAACTAATCATGTCCATTCTATTTTCTAAGTATATATTGAAAATTTCAACTTTATAATAATATAACAGTTAATTTTACTTATCAAAGCTCTTTTAATATAAGCAGGCATAATTTTTATTTGAAACTTCATAAATATCATTATCAACCACGTGTATCTAGAGAAATCAAGACAAGTACCTAGTTAAATTGAAGAGATTTGTTCCATATTGAATAAAAATTTAACATGTACAATATTATAAATGAAATATAGAGTTCAAAGTCACCTTGACAATATTATTTTATTTTAGTCTTAAAAAGTAAGGAAAAGTCTTTAGCTGATAGAGAAATAAACTACCAAATTAATAATATATGAATGTAGCAAAAATTAAGTAGGCAGTACTAATAAACACTATAGATGTATTAAATTACAGAATGGCCAAGGAATGCCAGGAGTTCAAATTCCCACCAGAGACATCCAATCATAGATGAGCTTGTAAGCCCCATGCTAGGACTCCAAGAACAGATCAATTTCCAATTATTAAACTATAATATGTGCACACTAGTATTACATAGAGACACTGGTTTGATCTCTTGCCGTAAATAGGGACTCTCTTTTTCCTGAAATCCACAGTAGTGGTATTTCTCATTACAATCTATCTTATTTTATAGCATTGTTTCATCAAATTATTTGATGACAAATCTGCTTGGTTTGTTTGTTTGTTTTTTTTCAAAATTACCATATTAAGATGTTCTTTGGAAAACATTTGGGAAATGCTTATTTGTAACCATTGGGGTATTCATCTAAAAATTGCTTCAAGAATACACTTATTCAAAAAAAAATGAGTAAGGCATGGGTATGTGCAGTGCAATACCTAACACAGTGTCATGTACACAACAGATAATACTTATTGAAAAGCATATGTCAATGAATTCTGCTTCTTATTTGAAGAATTAGAAGGCACAGTATTTTGAGATATGATAATTTAATATCCAGAAACACCAAGAAAATCTATAAAACACCATGTATAAATTCAAAATATAGTTCAAAGTGTTTAAGTTAAACTTAAAGGACCTAGAAATTATTAAATATTTTAGAAATAATGTAGTCTTAATGCTACTATTTAATAGAACACATACAATAAATAAAATTTTTGTTTTTATTTTTAAACTTGTATTTAAATTTCAAGAGGTTAGGTGTGAAATAGTTCTTAAATTTTACAGATTTAGATTAATGTTTATTTAAGGATATAGGGTGTAAATTTAGAGATTTAAATATTATTTTAATTTAAAGAGATTGGTTGTGAAATAACTAATAAAATGTTCAGCAATAAGAATTGTAGAATCTTAGCATTCTCATCAAAATGGCCAAAATATAAAGAACTGACAATACCATGTGTTGATGAAATTGTGAGCAACTGAAATGCCCATGCTTTGATAGCAGAAGGTAAATAGTAAAGCCACTTCAGAAAACTACTTATATATCTGAAAAAGAACAACATAATATATATCTCAAAAATTTCACCATAAGGATATATGTCCAGTGGATACTTCCACCAAAAGATATGTACAATTTAAAATAGTTAAATATTGGAATAACCAAAATATCCATCAAAAGTTTAATAAATTATTGTTTATTATTTATGTAAGGCATTCTAAATAACAAAGGGAAAGAATGAACTATTGCTATATGCACTGACATGGAGAGACCTCACAGGCATAATGTCATGGTGGAGTAACTGATAACAGACTAAAACTAAAAATATCAGATTCAGATTTTCAGATGTTGGACAAGTGGCAAAGGGAAAATACGAAGTGAGCCCCTCAAGTGCCCGATGACTAGTGATGCTTCGTGCACTTGGTGATGGACAACAGTGCAAACAAAGTGGTGATCTCACTGAGCTTTGGAAACAGACATTAGAATTTGGGGCTGCAAAGGAGGCTGGAAAGGGTACCAGAGAGAAAGAATTTCCAAAAGAGAGAACTAGGAGGTTTTATTAAGGTGATTATATGATTTATCATCTAAACTAGAATACTTTGGGGAGTGAAAAGCTATGCTATTAATAATTATTCCAGGACAGCACATATAAATGGGATGTCTTTAGCAAACAGGTATTATCAACCCATTGCCATTCTCCTTGTTTCCACAAAGAATTTCTGTTGAAGGTTGGTCCTAAACATTTTTCTGTAACACACTGTTTGCCTCTGTTGGAGGCTCTGTTCCTGCCAGTTCTGGTTGTGAGGTGCCCTCCTGCTCTCTATCTTCACAGAGAACCTCGTTTATAAGCATATGTGCAGTCACTGTTTATCTTACCTGATGGGTAAGAAATTCTGGCTTGAACAAATTTGCAGCACACTTTACCAAAGTATGAACAAACTACTCACATACAAAATCAGCTTCTATGAATCTTTTTAAAAGGTAGTGATGGTTATACAATTTTATGAATATACTAAAAACCAAGAATTGCACACTTTAAAAAGGTAAGTTTCATAGTGTTGAAATAAATTTCTAGGTCCAAGATGGAGCCACTCCTGCCTGGGATGCCATGTCATCAGACCAAAACTTAGATAACTTTCATGTCACTGTAAATATTCCACTTGACCAGAAAAGCAGTAGATCAAGCCAGACAATCCCATACACCAAGCCAGTTCTAGGCTCTTCCATGTTCCTAATTCATTTTCTGTCTTTCTCATCCTTGTTTCTTATTCTTTACCCTATAAAAGCTTCCAGCTTTCTGCCCCATTTTGAAGTTCTTTGGACCTCTGGAATGAAGACTGCCCACTTCATGAAGTATTAAATAAATTTATATCACCTAGATGATCTTTAATCATTGTGAATGATGATATATGAATTTTAATAAGGCTGTTAAGTTTTTTTAACCTGTGTTGAGCATAAAATATTAGCCCAAAGGTTCTATCTAGTGATTTTAGTTTGGGATCCTCATGAAATCTCTACCTCAGTCATGCTGTCCTAAATTTGGACCTCAGAAAGTTTAGGTGGTGAATCTCAGAATTTCTCTCCCATAAAGTCAGCCCTAGCCTTCTTCAGCAAATTAGCACAGCAACCATTTCTGTATACCAAGAGGTATAAAGCAGTTATTTTTAAACTTTAGGATGTGTTCATCAGAAATATGTGGAGGACTTATTAAAAGGCAGATTGCTTGGCTCCACCACCTGAGTTTCAGCTCCAATAAATCTGGGTGGGTCTGAGAATTTACAATGCTAACCAGTTTCCAAGTAAGGCTGATACTGCTGGTCCAGTTACTATACTTGGAGAACCACTGAGCTAAGCCTCCATGTACTTAAAAAAAAAAAAAAAAAAAGAAAGAAAGAATAACAAATGCCATTTATAATCTTCCACTAGGCGTCTATTTGCTTTATATTTCAAAACTAAGAGCAACTCAAGTGACCTATTCAGTTTAAAAAAAAAGTATATATATGCATATATACAAGAAAAACAGCATCTCTAAGTTATTTTAAAATTGAAACTGCAAAGGAAGGCAAGCATATTTTAGGTGAAGAAAGAGAAATTAAACCTATGGTGACATTGAAACATCTGGAAGGAGATGTTGCTGGAGGTTTGTAACCTAGGGTTTAGGTGAAAGGAATGTAGTTATTAGTTCAGATGTTGAGAATGGCTTTCTTTTGAACAGTGTTTCAGCAGAGGACAACTGACAGCAAAGACTGTGCTTGCAGGAAGCTCCATAGGCAGGAGCAGAAAGAAGAGTTAGAAAGAAGGCAGGAGAGTGGGGAATTTAGAAACAAAAGCAGATGCTACAAAAGCAGGCAAAGCCATGTTAATAAGGCAGGCTTTCCCAACAGTGTAGGAGACAGCAGGAAATGTGGTCTGAAAAGGGATCCTTGAACTTTTAAAGGAAGATAGAATAAGGTAATTTTGAAGTTGGCAACAGTCTTGATGATGATATAAGGCAGAGTTTTAAAAAATATTTGCCCATCTCCCTCAGTTAGGAATACATTTTATTATATACAGCAAAATACCATACAAGTAAAACACAAAAACGAAAATTTATTTAAAGAAATTGACTTTGCCAATTTCTACTTCATTTGGTCAAGCAATGGGTCATGACATGAACTTGAAAAACCACTAGTCTAGGGTAACCAATTTGTTTCACAGAGATGGGTAATAATGAAAAGGTATATGTCAATGACACAAATCCAAGACTCACATGAAGGATATCTAACTCTTAGTCCAGTATAAGGCTAATTAAATGATCCTAGCTGTACCAAGCAGTTCTCCAGGGAAACAGAAATAATAGGATATTACAGAGCTATGTTTAAGAAGAGATTTACTACAGGAATTGGTTCACACAGTTATGGAGGCTAAGTCCCAGATCCTGCCATCTGCAAGCTGTGGGTTGTGTGATTCCATCTGAGTCTGAAGGTCAGAAATTTGATGGTGTGGCAGGGGACAGGGGGAGAAGAGTTGATGGTGTAAGTCCCTGTCTGAGTCTGAAAGCTCAAGAACCAGGAGCATCAATGTCAGAAGGCAGGAGAAGATGGATATCTCAGTTCAAGCAGAAAGAAAGGACTTCCTTCCTCTTTTTGTTCTATTAGGCCCTCTTTTTTATTTTTTTTTTAATTTAAGTATAGTCAGTTTACATGTTGTGTCAATTTCTGGTGTAGAGCAGCTAGCTCTACAAAGTGATTTGGGCATCTAGTTGGGGAAAGGAAACAGGTGTTCTTCATGCAGCATGTCCCTTCAGAAGAATCAATGTTAGAAAGACAGTAAGAGGAGTATCAGGGCAAGCTAAAGAGTATTTTTCCACACAGTAAATAAAAATGTTAAGAATTTCTCCTTGAAAGGACTTATTTAAACCATCTTTATGGAGCTCTTCACAATATTTCATGTTTTACGTGTATCTGTTTATTTATCTAATCCTCCCCTACCAAACCTTTTGAGGTGTCTTCTTTATCTTCCCATGGCACCTATCCCAATTCTCTTCCCACAGAAAACTATTCATTGTATTTTGAATCAGTAACATTGGGTTTTATTCAGGTTTGGGGTTTAGAATGTTGCATAATGGTCCTCTTTCTGGAACTCATGCTGTTTGTTCTTAGTGGAGAGCAATAAGTAACCAATCCATTACAGAAATAAATAAACAGCCCTGCGTTCTGTGAAGGCATCCAAGGAAATGGTACCTATGAGGTCTTCTCAGTAGAGATTTGGACACACAGGCTAAAAATAAAACCAATCCTGCAGTTCCTCTGTCCCAACAGCTTCAAGTATGTGTTTTGATTTGAAACAGATAGATTTTCTTTGAGCACAATACTCCTGACAGCTAAAAAATAAAATAAATATCCTTTCTGATACTTCATAATACCCAAGGCCCATGATTCAAGAAATATATAGAGAAATGTCATCATATGTTTAAGTCATCTGAAGAGTTTCCAAAATAAGATTGCTGATGCTGTTTAGCTTGGTTCATGTAAATATTTTTATGTGAAAGAAGTTAGACTCCTTTTCATGCCTCAGGACCACAATAGATCAGATGTAAAAAGACTGTAAGCCCCTAGAAATAAATCAATAATATGTTTGATATATATTAGAAGCTGTTTTAATTCACAGAACACTCATAGATAGGCCTCATCTGACTTCCTGTAAGCATTCTGGGAGATACAAGATTATTTTATTCTGATTGTTTTACTGTTTTACTTCAATTTTATAGATGAGGAAACTGAAGGGTATAGAAGTGAAGTGATTTTTCCAAAGTCATCACCCCAAGGTTAATGCTTCTACATCCTGAGCTGTTTTATTACTTAAATCATGCGGTTTTGCTGCTGATTTTGGTACCATAGTGTTCTGTTTCCCCTTTATTCTATCTTGCTGTCTGTGGAAAATATTGCTAATGAGGTACTTTCCTCTGGCAGGGTTACCATGTGACAGCAATTTCCACCTTGAATCAGAGAAGTAGGGAAAATAACAAAGGAAGAATCACAAAAAGCATCTGCTGATGATAGCAAAGGCTATGTAGGGGCTAAAACGGAAAATTCTGGGAACAAGACTGAAGCTTCCCTTAAAAGCTAAAAGCTACACAGCACTTTATGCATGGATCTCTTAACGATTTTTCTTCAGACATCAGTAGATGGCAATCATACAGAATGTAGGACTGCAGTAAGCAATTTTAGGTGAGCTAATGGTATAAATGACCTGAGAGTTTGCATGTAATGTCACAATTTATACACAACCAAGAAATTTTATGGCACAGCATTAAATAAGACTGGCTTAGTTGGATAATGTCTGTAAGTGATGACCTTCCACTGCCCTCATGTCTTCACAACAGCAGCAGATGCCTTATAACGAACAGCATTGATTCATGTAATTCTCTCCTATTAAGGCTGCTTTCAAAGGCTTTTCTGTTGCTGCAATAAGTGCCAGTGCAGCTATATTGCTCTGTTTTAATTAAGCTATTTCGTTATAATCTAAATCTTACATGCTTCATGCCAATTACCATAACTATCAACTTTAATCTGACATTTAAAAAAACAGAATTTCAAATATCAAATATGCATTCCATATTTCTCTTCCTAAGAAAACATTCAAGCCGTGCCAAAATTGGGTTTCAGGATTCATTTATCTGATCAGAAACCAAGTAATAAGCTGGTAAAAAATAAAACAAAAAACAAAAAAGAAAAAACAAACCTCTCAAGTCATTTTTGAAATAATTGAGGAAATTTTAATTATGGACTGGGTATTAGATGACATTAGAAAATTATGTTATTTTGTTAGGTGTAATAATGATATTATGGTTTGTAAGGAAAATTCTTTATTTTTAGGAAATACTAATTGAAGTATTTATAAATAAAGTGTTATGATATCTGCAACTTACTTGTTAATGGGTCCAATAAAAAATATACATAAAGAGAGAGAGAAAATTTCAGATGATAATAGAGGTTAAGCAAAGGGAGCAAATATAAAAATTACTGAATGTAGGTTGTGGATATTTGTGCTAACTATACCAATTTTGCATCTTTTCTAATTATATTGAATTTGCATATTTTCATAATAAAATATTGGAAAAATCAATCCTATACTACATGCCAAAAACAGAGGTACTGAGTTTGCAAAAAGAATAAAACAAAATGCCTGACTTCACAGTCGAGTAGTCTAATTTAAGGTATGCAACAATATATAATTATTATAATTTGTAATGAATATAGTACTAGCAGTAGGTAGCAAGACATTTGAAGGCACAAAAGGGGAAGAAAATAATTCTGCCTGCAGACGTCAAGTAAAGATTTCCACGGGGACTGATATTTATAGAGGGCCTTAAAAATACACGAGTGAGGAAGGCATTGTTGGCAGAGGCAAGTGACAGGCACTACTGTAAAAGCCTGGAATAGCATGAAAAGTTTAGGAAAAAGCACACCAGGGTGACCAGGCCACTGAGTATGAGATGGAAAGAGTGAGAGATGAGTCTGGAAAGTCATACAAAACTGGGGATCTGATAAGAAGACTGCATTCTGCTAAAGAGTTGCAACATTTTTCTGAAGGCAGTATGAATCCTTAAAAACGTTAAAAACTGTTTTTAGCTTGACTTATTGTGGTGATCATTTCGCAATATATACAATTATGGAATCATGTCATACATCTGAAACTAACAATGTTATATATCAATTATATCTCAATTTTTTAAAAACTGATAACAAAGGGTATGGCATGCTCATTGATCTGTGACTGACCAACTGAGTGATTATTCAAACTCCTGAGTCAAAACTTCTTGGTCAGTGTCACATAGAAATGACCTTAAAGTTTCCAACAATTTGAAGAAAATCATGGCTGATATTTCTGATTAAATTATCCAAGTCTAATCAATTGGGACCAAAGAAAGCATTCAAATAGAGATTAAATCTCAGAAGCCATTAATTAATTAACATACAGATATGTGTCATTTAAGAAAATGTGGCATACAAATAGAAGGATTAAAAACTAAACCAAAGAAAAAACAATTTAAGAAAAATGGCTCACATTACTACAGGATTATTAACTTTGAAGGACTTTCACTTGTGTGTTAATCTACCCATGAACACTGAAATTTTTCTTCAAAAAATAATTGCCTATTCACTGAAGCCTATGAACAAATAATTCTTCTAAATTGCTAGGAGTCATTTGATACCAGATACCAATGGCAAATGAATACATGGTCCCAGTGAAATGATTACCCAAGGTAGAAAAAAAGCTATGTTTCAATATGCACTTTGTATTTTTTAAAATCCACCTTTATAATAATAATAAAGGAAGCTATACCTCTACTGCTGTCTGATTTTGTTTAAGCCTATACTTACTTACCTTTGAAAGTTTGGTCAATGTATGAGTAATTTGGTTACATCCTCAGACTCAATTTCCAGAATTTTTTATTTCAACATTTTCTTCACGAATCATATATACTGAGTCCTCTAAGAAAGTACATTTTAAAGAATTTTTCATTTTAGTTTTGTCAGAATCTCTGTACATAACTTTATCTTTCTAATAACATAAGATGTTCTAGCTTCACTTTTCTGACTTCAAACTTTGTCTGGGTTTAATGTACCACTAATTTTTTACCTTCAATTTATCAGAATGAGGAATTAATGGCTTATAATCAAATGGTTTTAACCCAGTATTTAAGAAAAATTACAATTTTAATCCAAAGATCTATTTAGGAGATAGCTTTGGGAAATTTTAGGAATCAAGTAAATATGCTTATCGTTCCTTGATTATTCAAAGAAAGGATGAGAGACAAGAAAATTTAAAGAAAACAACATTAAAATCCTTAGTAAGGACTTTTACACTAGATCCTTGGGAGGAACTGTAACATCTGCTAGGCTTTTCTCTAACTTGAATTCCCCGGTTACCAATTAGAAATGGAAAATTACTTAAGTTGTGCCTGGAGTCCACAGTAACTATTCAGACTCTAGGTTTCTTCCACACTAGCTTTTGCTCATACCGCTAAAGGAAAACAAAGAAAATATTGACATTGTCAGAGAAAAACAGAGAGGTCTTTACCTAATTAAAACAAGGATGTGGAGTGGAAGATACAACTATCTAGATTATTATTTTTTAATCAAGGAGCACCTGGGATAATCCTGCTAAGTTTTCCATTGAGCTCATGGCCTAGAAATTTTAATATAGCCCTCAGGGAGCCTGGGGACATAACCCAAAGGAGCCATCTAAAATTTGAAATATTTAAAGTGCCAGTATAATCTTTAAAAATGTTTGTAAATTTTGTATTCTACTTCTTAACATATCAATGCTAGTTTTAAAGTAAAAATGTTTTCAATTACCCACAAGTTAAATTATTAACCCTTTCCATAAATCTTTGAATGAAATCAATGCTCTCGAAGATAATCACACTTATCTCCATCTTTGTAAACCTAAGCATACTCAGCTGGAGAGCATACCCTAGACACAATCTAACGGTTTCTGTATAAAGATCATATACCTGAGGACAACACTGAGGCCTCCAGGGCTCCAGAGATAGAGGACCACCTGCTCTTTTAGTTAGTGAATACTGTTGATTTTGCAAAGATTTTTTCATTTTTAGGTGAAACAGGTGGTACAGGTACTACTGGTCATGCCTTGTGGTCAGAGAAGAAAAAGAACTTGTACTTTCAGTTAAACTAAGAAAAACTCAAGGGAAAAACAATGATTTTCCCAGCTTCAGTCACATTAATCTTTAGATCAACAGCAGTTGAACTGAAAATTGAATGACATGATTGTGCCAACATAAAACTGTAGGTTTTCTTTCCTTTTCAATTTTTTAGAATAGTTTGAGAATAATAGGTTATTAACGCTTCCTTTAATGTTTGGTAGAATTCACCTGTGAAGCTGTCTGGTTCTGGATTAGTTTGATGAGAGCGTTGTTTTTAAATTACTGATTCAATTTCACTATTAGTAATTAGTCTGTTCAGATTTTTAATTTCTTTCTGATTCAATCTTGGAAGACTGCATGTTTCTAGGAATTTATCCATTTCTTCTAGGCAGAATATATATGGGTCTTGTTTTTTTAATCCATTCAGCCATCCTATGTCTTTTGATTGGAGCATTTAGTCCATTTACATGTAAAGTAATTATTGATGCATATCTATTTATTGCAATTTTCTTTATGGTTCTCTTTAGTTGTTTTTGTAGTTCCTCTGTACTTCTTTCTTCTCTTGTTTTCTTCCCTTGTGATTTGATGACTATAATATTATGTTTGGATTCCTTTCTCTCTATTTTCTATGTACCTAATGTAGGTTTTTAGTTTGTGGTTACCATGAAGTTTATATATAATTATCTATGTATATAGCTATTTATTAAGTTGATGATTTCTCAAGTTCAAAAGCATTCTAAAAGTCCTACATTTTTATTCCCCCTCAAGTTTTATGTTTTTCATGTCATATTTTACGTTTTTATTTTGTGTATCCTTTAAGTACTTATTGTAGATATAGATGATTTTACTATTTTTCTCTTTGAACCGCCCCCCCCCGAGAACTACCCCTGGGGATTGAGATGCTGGCAAGTGTGTGATCCTGTTCTACCTTGCAGACATTTATGTTGACTGAAGAAATCAATCAATTATAAAGCCTAATTAGCATGCTACTCTCAGCAGCCCTGAGTGCTGCTGAAGTGTTTTTCATTCATATCAACATCATCATTTTAGTAGATACTATTAAGCTAATAACATAATACCTGGTGAAATGGCTTAAAATAAGGACACAATTCAGGCAGCACAGCTGCAATACACTGGAAAGGTACGTGGATAAAAGGAATATCTTATTTATTGAGGTTCTTCCTAAAAAAAAAAAAGGTATAATTTTTTAAGAGAGAGAGGGAAACAATTTAAAGCACATAAGAAACAGGTCCTCTTCAATGAATTATGACTTTTTGGTGATTTCCCCCAAGTAACTATGAACACAGATTGTAAAATATTAATCAGCTTCAACCTCTATTTATCATGCAGGACAGACAGAAACCTTAGATATAAATGTTATTAGCCATGATTCAAGTCATTTGGAAAAGTATCTTCTAGAGCTGGCGTGCACGGGTCAGAGATTAGAACAAATGTGACCGGACAGTAAAAAGTAGAATGATATCACTGGTTAAGTCACCTGAGACAGGTGGTCTGCAGGCTGCACCTTAATTCCCATGCCATCTCCAATCTGTCAGATAAAATTAATGACTCACTCCAAACAACAAATGATTGTTGTCTGGGGCTATGGGACAAATTCCTTTGCAAAGTCACTACATGTAAACATCATATACCTTAATCTCTAAGATAATCAAGAGAGGAATAACAAATTTGAACCTGATATTGCAGTCCTCCCATTGTGGAATTAGGAAAGTAAGAAAATCACCAACTTTTTATATAAAGAACAAGGCATGGTTAAATTGCTACAAGCGATAAATGATTTAAGAAAAGAAATTTGATTCTCAGATATGTGGTTTAAGGATCAGACACAGAAGAAAGTCCCATCTCTAAAATGTTGACATAACAATAGAATGCCCTATAGTATTGAAAATGTATTTCCACAAGAGTCAAGGAATTTAAGGGCTACAGCATATGATAACATGTAGATTTTTTTTTAAGAATTTCGTCACCTCAGCACTGTATACAAATACAATGAGAGTGGGGCACCTCAAGTTTGCCAGTTTCAAACTGCCAATTTTTTTCCGGGAACAAATGGACTACAGATTTCCCATCAAGAGAGTTCAATCAAAGGCCAAAAGACCACTTAGCAGAGATTTGGGATATACATAAAGTTTTTACATCCTTTCCAACTCTCATATTTAAGAATACCAAGTCATCCTATACTTCTACATATTATGTGTAGCTCTTGTAATTATTTATTTAATAGCATTCTTCTTGCAAGTACCATGAGGTTAGGAGTGAGTTCTAATTTCTTTATTGTTCTGTGCTCAGATGAGCACAATGTCAAACAGATAAGGTGTTCAATAAAGTATTGTTCAATAACTGACAAGTCTTGTAAAACTAAAAAAGGGTGATTGTTGAAATAAATGTTTTAAAATAAATTTGGCATGACTTCCTCCTAAATTTAAATGGAAGGTATTTTAAAGAAGGTTTACACTGTTGTGACCTCCAAAGTTTCAAGCTAAAATTTATGGAATTTTAAACTGACCTCATGTTTTGTTATTACAGGGCAATAGCTCTTTATAATAATAAATATCTAGTTTTCTATCCCACTCCTAGTAAATATTAGTGTGTATATATGCATATATACACATATGTGTATATATATAGCTATATAAAATAAGCATAAATAATACAGAGGCAGTTGTATCATTCCAAAACTGTTTATTTCCCTTAACTAGTCATTGAAATTATAAAAATTTAATTAAATACTTTCTAAATAAATAAATGTGATCTTCCAAATAAATTTAATGTTGCTTCTGTCAAAATTCTTACGGAGGCCTTAGAAATTTTTGATAAATTCAATCATAAAAAATAAAAATGCCACCAAACTAGGTGTAAGTAATATTAGAAGAAAAATCAAAATCTAGAAATATTCTCAACACTGTAAAATGACTATAACTCAATAAAAAATGTTTACAAAAAATCTAGAAAGATTCTGCCTTAGATTACTTCAAAATTCACATCAATTTCCCATTTTATTTTCATGAAACCAAAAATCAGAACTGTAGAATATAGTATGATTTATGTCAGAAACATGAAAGTCATTTTGCATACTCAAAGGAGAGAGAACTGCTCCATATTAAAAGATTGAAAATGAAGACCTGTTTATGGATTTTAACTTAAAATAAAAGGTGTAAATTCTGAATATATAATTTTTATTATTCTCTTCTTCCACTGGCATTTTTTTTTGAAGATCACACTGATATCCTTGATTACATAAATCAGAGACTTCCCATTGCCCCAATGTCAAAGGTTGCAAACTCAAGGTCATAGGTGGAATGACTGCTGGCAGATGTTTTTAAAACTGAATGACTTTACAAGGGTCATGTATGCAGCAGTTTGCTATAGTTGGTATTACTTCCCATTTTTTACTCTAGCCTGCCTCATACATATGCATAATCTTTCAGATACTTTCTTTTTTGGTTTGTTTACTTGGAGGGGAGGTAATTAGGCTTATTTAATTATTAATAATGGAGGTGCTGGGGATTGAACCCATGACCTTGTGGATGTTAAGCATGCACTGTACCACTGAGCTATACTCTCCGCCTACTTTCTGACACTTTCTAAGGGCATTTGATTTTTGACCCTAGAATTAGACGAACTCCAACAAATAGTAAAATATTTACCCTTTATTCAATTAACCATCATACTTCATAGATATAATTATTTCCCTTCATGGAACTAATATAATGCTCCAATGACAGTAAAAATACCCACTAATGTAACACAAAAATTTCAGAGCAAAATGCATATAAATAGATAACAAAATTTAGAAAGATTAAACAATATCCAGACTTATGGTCAAATGTTTTATATGTAATGTACTATTTAATGCTCAAAAACAATGAGAAATGTAATATTATCATCATAGTCATTTTGTAGATGAGAGTACTAATGTTCACTGAGATAAATATCTTACCCAAGGTTCCCCAGCTAGTAGATGGCTAGAATGTATTTCAACCCATGTACTGACTGCATATCTGTGTTATTAATCACAGTAATTCTACATATGTGTGAGTGTGTGTGTGAAGAGAAAGAGACAGAGAGATGTTGCATATATGGAAGAGCAAATTTTCCATTCTTCTAGCGAATGGTTTCTTGAAGAAGGTAGATTTTGACAAAAATAATACCATCCAGTTACATTATGCTTAATAGATCAGTGACTGAACAAACTTCAATGACTGTAACCTTTGGCTGGTCAGAATCTTCAACATCATTATTAGATGGCATGTCAAATTGTATTATAATGCACTAGATTGTATTAGTTATCTTTATGGCTTTTATCTTTATTGCTTTTCTCACTGACGTGATGGGCAGCACAGGACATAATGCCTGAAAGTGTCACAAATGTAATTTAATATAATGACTTTAAAGAAATAAGTTAGAGAAAGTATGAACAAGAAAGCAAGAGCTTGTTGTATAGCAAGAACTCACTGACATAGCCTATATGCAGAGTGTAAGTGACATTTTTGTAACATTTTCTATAAGGAAGCAATCCAACATTTTAAAGTTACTATAATAATACGAAAATTCCCTACTAGCTGAGTAGATTTAATTAGCTAGAAATATAAATTTAGCAGAAAACATATCACATCTCAATTTTAGTAATTTGTAGCTTGATTCTTCTCATGGAATAGCATGAGTTATATGTGAGGTAAATAGTACAGAAAGACTAAGAGAATAAATGCTGGCATCAAACAATTTGTATTTGAATCCTGGTAGCACATTTTTTCCAGCTGTGTGATATTGGAGGTATTATTTAAATTTATTAAGATCTAATTGTTCTATCTCAAATAATGGCACTCAGTATTATGCTGTTAATAAGATCAAATTACATAAAGCAAGAAAAGTACTTACATGGTAAATACCAGTCATCACAGCTATTATGAAAATATAATGATACACATAGCAACACAATTAAAGAAGCAGGAATGGGAAGACAGAATAATGATTAATTTCTATAAATTAGACTTACCACAAACGTTGTCTTCTCTTTGAATGTGAATTTAAGATTCCTGGTTGGCCTGATGGGATATGCATCTACAGAGTGATTTCCTATTGGATGACAGATTTAATTGTTAGTTTTGGGTGACTGGACTTAGAGTATTAACCACAGAACAATAGGTTCTAAAAATAAATTAATAATTATCATAAATATAATGAGATAATTTTCTAATTCCAGGTAAGATGCTGTAAGCACCTCCATCTTGCCTCTCTGACTGAATGCATCTACAAATCTTAGACATAATACATGAAGCAGCTATCTGAGGACCTTAGTATTCTCTAATCTGGTTTCAACAAAGCCCCAAATCTGTAAGTGGGCATCAGCAAAAACAGGAAGCTGAGGAGAAGCCTTCAAGTTTGGTGAGAGGATTAGAAAAGGAGTCTCATAATGCTCAGAGAGAGAAATTGAAAGCTCTCACTTTCATTGTTGTCTCTTGCCCCAGCCCATGATGACCTATGAGGGCTTAAAACTATGCAGGAGAGGAAATACCCTCTCTGATAAGTAGAACAATGGGCCCAAAATGTGAGGAAGGATGTATAGTACAACACAGGAAATATAGTCAATATTTTGTAGTAACTGTAAATGGAGTGTAACCTTTAACAATTGTATTTAAAAACTTAGAATGTAGTGGCCAAAAAAAGGACCCAATTCAGAGGAAAAAATCTTTTTCACACAACGTAATTCCTTTAGAATGTTAAAAATAATTTTTGCCTGTAAAAATGTTTTTAAAAATGTGTAAAGTATCCTGACTGCTTTTTATGTCTCTCTATTCTTCCACTGTTTGGCTCCAGACATGATCATGTTCAAAGGAAGCAGGGAAAAGAACAGGGTAAATAAAATCCCATATTTCAAGCCAGAGGATTCCCAGGGAATCCAAAAGTTCCAATGAGATTGTAATGAGAGAGAATATTGGTAAATGAACCTTATAAATGAGCTTATGAACTACTGAACTCCTTAGAGCTATGCATATATGATTTTGACCATAAATAGTATACCAAAGACTTTGACAACTGAAGTAAGATATAGATCATTGTATAGATCTGACTGGCCAATGAGTAGCATATACGAGGCAGACACAAAGATCAGTAAAAAGGCTTTGAAAACAAAACTGACATTGTAACCACAATCAAAAGAAGATCATTTGGAACTGTGGCATTGGGTTTTTTTCCTGTTAAAATAGAAAAGTTAACATTCCCTATAGAATTTTAACAGACTCAGTGTCTCATACTATAATAAGCAAAATGTCCAGGATACAACCCCAAATTACTTGGATATGAAGAACCAGGAAAATATTAACTTGCATGGAAAAAGACAAACAACATATACTCATATCAAGTTGACAGAGATGCAGTGCTTATTTGACAAAGACTTTAACGTAGCTATTTTTTTTAATGTTGCAAAAAATGAGGACAGAAACTCTTGAAATGATTGGAAAGTTAGAAAGACACTACAAAGAAACAGAAGTTATAAAGAAGAATCAAATTGAAACTTTCAAACTGCAACAATAACCAAAATTTTAAAATACTATTTATTTGATTGGCTTGAGAGTAAGATGGAGCTAACAGAGCAAATAGTAAGTAAACTTAAAAAGAAATAAGAAGAATGCATAATTTCTGTTTAACAGAGAGAAAACATTTTAAAAAACTTGAACAGAGACTCAGAAACCTATTGGGGAACACCAAAAGATCTAAAATTTGTATCTTAAAAAAGGGAGAGAAAAAAGTGGTGTAGAAAATATATTTAAAGAAATAATAGATGAAAATATCATAAATTTAGTGAAACTTCAATACATTCAAGAAGCTATAAAAAAGCAGTGTTAACACAAAGAAAGCCATATTCAATAAATAGAATCAAATTGTTGAAAACCAAAGATTAAAAAAAAAACCTTGAAAGTAGCCACAGGAAAATGCTACATTACTTCTGATAGAACAATGATTCAGAAAAATTGAGGATTTCTTATCAGAAACAACAAAAGCCAGAAGGAAGCAGGATGACATTTAAATGCTGATAGAAGAAAACTACCAGTCGAGACATCTACAGTCAACAAAAATATCTTACAGACAGGAAGGTGAAATAGAGACATTTACAAATGAAGAAAAACTTAGAAAATTCAGAGCTAGCAGAGCTTCTTTAAAATAATTACTAAAGGAAGCACTTCAAGCAGAGCGTAATGATACCAGAAGGAAATTTTGAATATTAAGTATAAAAGAAAAGCAGTATATACATCTTTCAATGCATTAATATATAACATGTAAGACAACAGCAATATATATTGATAAGATTTCTACTTCACACTTGAGGTGGTAAAATACTGATCACTAATAAATTGTAAAAACTTAAGGATGTATTTTTAAAACCGAGAGCAATCAATAAAAAACAATCTATTTAAATCAATATAGTAAAACACAACACATAAAAGATTTTAAAAAAAAAGTTTAAATACCTCCCCAAAAAAAGATTAGCAAGGGGAGACAGAGAAACTAAAAATGAAGGAAACTATCAAAAAACAAACACTAAAAATGAAAACTCTAATTCCAAATATCAATAATTACATTATATATAAATGATCTAAACACACTATATATAAAGGACACTGATTTGTCAATAAGGATTTGAAATAAATTGATACAATTCTATGCTATCTGTAAGCAACTCACTCCAAATATAATGTCATATTTGGATTAAAAGTAATAGGATGAAGCAATGGACAGAGCAGAGAGCTACTGTGGGCTCCAGCCTTCAGAAGTCTCAGCTGGCTGACCAGGAAGCAGGGCCTCCAGATCCTGAGCCTCATCCAGTCCTCTGAAATTTTTGACCCAGTTCCTGTTCCTTCCCTGCTGCAATCGCCTATGAGGTATTTCCAGTTGGAAAGAAATGCATCAAAATGTCATGGAGTAGAGCTAGAGATGATTTTAATGTTTAAAAACATTTCTTGTATTTGACAGATTTTCTTCTGTGAACTTATATTGTTCTTATAATTAAAAACTTAAATTACCCTTCCAATCTAATTGATAAAGTTCTAGCAAAATGAACAGAGAAAAAAATAGAAATACCCAATATGAAGAATAAGAGAAAGGATATCACTACAGAGCACGTAGACATTAAAATGGCAATTAGGGAATACTATAAACAACTCTATGCACACGAATTCAACAACTTAGATGAAATGAACCAATTCTTGAAAACGATAAACTACTAAAACTCATCTAAAGTGAAATAAATAATCTGATTAGTTTTGTAACTACTAAAGAAATTTAATCAATAGTTTAAAAATATTCTTAAAAAGAAATCTATAGGTCTGGATTGTTTAACTGGTGATTTCTACCAAACATTTAAGGAAGAAATAATACCAATCCTATAAAACATCTTCTTGAAAATAGAGGAGTAGAGAACACTTCCCAACTCATTTTAAAAGCCCAGCATTAATCTGACACTGAAACTGGGCAAAGATAGGATAAGAAGAGACAACTACCTACCAATATTCCTCATACATAAAGCAGCAAAAAATCAGTGAAATATCCACAAATTAAATTTAGAATATATAAAAAGAATAGTAAACCAAGTGGAGAATTATCTTTAGAATGCAAGGGCCAGTTCAACATTTGAAAATCAATCAGTATAATCCACTAAATTAATAATATAGAAAAAAATCATATCATTTCATGCAGAAAAAGGATTTGACAAAATTCAAAATCTATTCATGATAAAAACTCTCAGCTAACTCAGAATAGAAAGTAGTTTCCTCAATCATTTTTAAAAGTATTTACTTACCAAAAAAAAAAAAAACTACAGCAAATACCTTACTTAAAGCTGAAAAACTGAATTATTTTCCCCTAACATTGGGAAAAAGACAAGGATGTCTACTCTCACAACTCCTATTCAACATCTTACTGAAGTCCTAACCAGTGCAATAAGACAAGAAATAGAAATTAAAGAAACAAAAATTAAAGATAAAAGATATACAGATTGGAAAGAAAGAAACAAAACTCTTCCTATGCATTGATAACAAGATTGTCTATATAAAAAATCATAAGAGATCTATTTTTAAAACTCCTAGAACTAATTAGTGAGTTAAGTAACATCACATGATACAAGGAAAACACACATCAATAATATTTCTATATATCATCAATTGGAAATTAGAACAATTATAAACCAAAATTTAAAAATAATAGCATTTATAATATCTCTAAAAATACAAAATTATTAAGTATGAATCTAATAAAACATCTGAATGCTCAAAACTAAAAAACACTGATGAAAAATTAAAGATATCTTAACTAAGTAAAGAGATCTATGGTGATTATTACATATCAAAATGATTTAAATTTTTTAGGGTATTTTATGATAATCTCAAAAAGACATCTATACTGACAGAGAACAAATTATTGGATGCCAGAGATAAGGGGCAGGATCAGGGTATTACTACAAAGGGAGAGCAGGAGGAAAGTTTGGGGAGTCATGGAGCTATTCTGTATCCTGATTATGGTAGTATTTATACAAATTTATAAGCTATTAAAACTCATATAGCTGTACCCCCCCAAAAGTTGATTTTACTGCATGTTAATTTAAAAATTAAATAAAATTAAAATACAGTGGAATTAACAGAAGCTACTTGTATTAGTCAGGACATTCTCAGCTTCAGAAAACAGGAAGCTAAACTAATACTGACTTAATCAAAAATGTTTATTTTTCATATCTAAGTAGTTCCAAAATAAGCAGTTTCTTATATGGCTAGCTGCTCAAGAATACTGTCAAGGCCATAGGCACTTTCTATGTTCAGGTCATTGTCCTTAACCTGTTGACTTTTTATCCTCATGCTTGTTGCCTCTTGACCAAAATACGGTATTGGAGCTTTAAGCATTAAAGCTTAAGGCTGGAAGAGGGGATTAAGAAGAAAGTCATATCTGCCCTCATTATCAAGAAATCAAAGCCTTTCCAGAGACCACCCACTTCAGCAGACTTCTCTTTACATTTCATTGGATAAAATGTGAATCATTTACCCACCACTGTACCCTGAGTGTGTATTCAATCACTAGTTAAGAATTTAGGGATAACCTTAATTCAACAAATCAGGACTGATCTCCTGAAGTTGGGAGTAGAGGCCAACTGCACTAAAATTAAACAAAAGATATATGAAACTATCTGCTTCTGCTAATTAAGAGTATGAGCTAAAAACTTCTCATTTCTTATTTCCACATGATACAGTAATCTTTTAAAAGACTACTTCATTTTTCTCTAATTAAAATAATCATTTTGAGATTTGCAGATACTAACTAATACATATAAAATAGACAAACAAGTTTATATTGTATAGCACAGGGAACCATATTCAATATTTTGTAGTAACTTATGGTGAAAAAGAATATGAAAACAAATATATGTATGTTTCTATATGACTGAAGTATTGTATTGTACACCAGAAATTGATAGAACATTATAAACTGATTATACTTCAATAAACAAATATATAAAAAACAATCATTTCAAAACTTCATCACAGTGTTCTAATATACTCAGCCTCTATTATAAAAAAATGCAATTTGGGGTAAGCTTAAATTTATTTCACATCAAAAACTTTAAAAATATATTTTAAAAGTGTGTATGAATAGATATGCAGAGGAACTACTGCTTTGAACAAAGCAAATTGATACAAATACCTGACAGAAATGTTAACAGCCGAAATGTTTTCATTCTATGTGCACATTTTTTAAAAAATTTTCTTTCAATATAGTTTTCCAACCACCTTAGGAAAGACTATTTTCTTCAAAAATGCCTGAATGCCAATACCATGTGCTTAAGGACTGCGTGATAATAGAGCATCATCAAGAAACGGGCATCTGAGGAAGGCAGTAAAGATGAGAGAATATATGCTCACAAAATTCACATCTTTTTATTTTAAAAGTCTGCAAATTTTTTTTCTGTGCAGCTCTTGCTCTGATTTTCATGTTTCCTGCTCTGTGCAAAATTTCCAACCAGAGAAGAAACATTTGGTACCTTGGGTTGTTTGTCCTTTTATAGCCTTGCTGATCTTTGCGTCTGGCAGTTCCTTACCTTTTGTGGTTTCCCATGGAGTATGCAAAACCCAAAGAGAGGTCTATTTTAGTCCAAGATGGTGTCAAAGAACTATATCAAGTGTTCATGTAAGCGCCTGCCAGTGCATCAGCATTTTAAAAGCTCAGATGGAAATCCAAATGGAATTCAGACTCTTTCTTTAGAACTACTTTTATAAGTGATCTTGCTAACTTAGTGTTACATCTTTTTTTAAATGCTAAGTTCTCTGAGCCATGTACAGATAAATCAAATATAAACTGCTAAACTACACGCTATACCAGCTGTAAAAGACAGGCACAGAGTCTAGTCACTTTCCTCTTAGGGAAAAATAAGAAGCAGTTGTTCTGAGCAATTTCTATTGTCTCACTAGTCCTTTTCAGGAGACAACAAGTTTCTTTAAGGATGGCAACCTATAAAGGTAAGGTGGATATAGCTGTGAAATTTCATTCATCATCTGGAAGAAGTCAAAAAATTAAAATCACATTCTTTCTACTCTCAGCCCAATTTCTGACATTTGGTGGAGGCATTCTATTAAGAGAATGAGGATGATAAATATAAATATCATATCATATCATTTAAAAGTGGAATCTAAAAAAAAGTAATACAAATTCTATTTACAAACCCAAAACAGACTCATGGACATAGAAAACAAACTATGCTTACCAAAGAGGAAAGGGCGAGAAGGGATAAATTAGGGGCTGAGGATTAACAGACACACTTTACTATATATAAAATAGATAAACTAAGACCTACTGTATAGCATAGGGAACTATATTCAATTTTTTGTAATAACACATAATGGAAAAGAATCTGAAATCACTTTTCTGTACACCTGAAAGTAACATTATAAATCAACTATTTCAATAATTTTTTTATAAAAAGAGAATGAGGATGATTCTCTGCATGCATGCCCCCCAAAAAAGATAATTGTACTAACAAATGTGTTCAATGAATTGATGGATCCAGGTAATGCACTGCAGAAATTTAACCCAATACTGTAGATTAGGTTTTGTTCACAAAATGTATTTTATAAAGTTATAAAATTTTTCATCTGTTTATGAGATTTCTAAGTCCAATAAGTTAGTTGAATGTGTAATTTACTAAATTATAAGATAAACTGTAAAATTCCCAGCACTTCCTTTCACTCTTTGAAGATTAATTTAGATACAGCTTCATCAAGAAAATAGCATCTTTCAGATATAAACTCCCACAAATTGATTACTTTTTATTCTTCTTTTTAGTTTTTTTTTGGGGGGGGTAATTAGTTTTATTTACTTTTATTTATTTTTAGAGGAGATACTAGGGATTGAACCCAGAACCTCCTGCATGGTAAGCATGCACGCTACCACTTGAGCTATACCCTCCCCCAATTACTTTTTATTCTTACCAGTATCTGTTTTCATGAAATTTTACCTTTAAAACTTGTGCCTCAAAAAGAGTGGGGGTGATTTCATTAATTTGCAAGACAAATAATCCTTCTTACAATACTCAGCCTTCAGAAGGATTTTATTTAATGTTTTATATAACTGAGATCCACCTCTCTGCTAAAGCTCTAACTCCCACTACTCAAATGTTGTCCTTTCAAAACATAATAATAATTTGACACTATTACTGCCTTCCTTTTATTTCCTTTACTTTCAAATTCCTGGAATGAATAGTGAACATTCTGTAATCCAGCCGTAAAAGAAAATGCTTTTCTCTCTTTGCGTTATTCATCACAAACAATGCTGTCTACTGTTAACCATACGTGCAAGTGTGTGCGCACATACAGGCCTCATTCATGTCACTATTCAGTACAGGTCAGCTCTACCTCTAATAGTCATTTAGAGACCTAGGCTCTTTGTATCTTGTGTAACAATCATGGAGGAGAAAGAGAGATTAATATTTTGTTTTTACAATGACTTTCCTCACTTTATTATGCTAATAATGCGATTTTAAGTGTAGAGAAAAGAAACTAGATAAGAGGATATAGGATAAAGAGAAGAGGCACAAGAGATCTATTAGTTATCATAACTAGATATAACAGTCACTTCCTTTGGAAAGCATAATCCAAACCCTCAAATCTACCAGTCCCTGAGTTCAAACTCAGGCTCCACTACTTTTGAGGTGCATGACCTTGGGCAAATTAGTCATCATATCTTCAATTCAGTGTCTTTATTTGTAATTTCAGTATAGTAATAGCACCTACCTCAAAGGATTATCCTATAAATTAAATGAATTATTATCCATCGGATGCTTAAAATAGCACTGATCACATAGTAAGCCATCTCTAAACATTAGATTTTATTGTTTATTTTTCTGTATTTTCCCCTAGATTATATATTCCTTAAGTACTGGCACCATAAAACCTTTAACAGTACCTGACAAATAGTACTTGCTTAATAAATGCAAGTCAAATGTGTAACATATATATATAGTGTATATATATCCATTAGCTCATGTAAAATTCATCTATATAATATGCATATATGTGATATGCATATATATAACCTCATATAATGCTTGCATGAATCTTATAAGATAAATATCTTTATCTCCATTTTAATAGATGAGGAAAAGGAGGTTAAGAGGGATTGTATAACTTAATAAGAAAAAAACAGACAACAATCCAAAAATGGGCAGAAGACCTAAGAAAGCAATTCTCCAATGAAGACATACAAATGGCCAATAGGCATATGAAAAAATGCTCAAGATCACTAATTATCAGAGAAATGCAAATCAAAACTACATGAGGTATCACCTCACATCAGTCAGAATGGCCATCATTCAAAAGTTCACAAATGATAAATGCTGGAGAGGGTGTAGAGAAAAGGCAACCCTCCTACACTGTTGGTGGGAATGTAGTTTGGTGCAGCCGTTATGGGAAGCAGTATGGAGATTCCTCAAACCACTAAAAATAGACTTACTAGATGATCCAGCAATCTCACTCCTTAGCATATATCCAGAGGAAACTCTAATTTAAAAATATACATGCACCCCCAATATTCATAGCAGCACTGTCTACAATAGCCAAGACATGGAAACAACCTAAATGTCCACCAACAGATGACTGGATAAAGAAGCTGTGGTATACTTATACAATGGAATACTACTCATCCATAAAAAGAATAAAATAATGCCATTTGCAGCAACAATGGATAGACCTGAAGAATGTCATTCTAAGTGAAGTAAGCCAGAAAGAGAAAGAAAAATACCATATGATATCACTTATACGTGAACTCAAAAAAAAAAAAAAAAAGACAAATGAACTTCTTTACAAAACAGAAACAGACTCATAGACATAGAAAACAAACTTATGATTACTGAAGGGGAAAGGGGTAAGAAGGGATAAATTGGGAGTTTGAGATTTGTACATAGTAACTAATATACATAAAATAGATAAACAAGTTTATACTATACAGGACAGGGAACTATATTCAATACCTTGTAGTAACCTATAGTGAAAAAGAATATGAAATGAATATTTGTACATTCCTATATGACTGAAGCACTGTGCTATACACCATAAATTGACACAACATTGTAAACTGACTAAACTTCAATAAAAACATATATTAAAAAAGAAGGATTGTATAATCTCCCCAAAGTCATACAACTAATCAGAATTCAAATCCAGGCCTTTCTGCCTTTCTGTAGTGTCCCTTTCCCCCTGCTGCATACCATCTAGGAGTAGGTAAGCCAATTTACCTACAATATCACTATAATAGCACTTATTACATAATCAAAATTAATTTTTTGTGTATATCTTCTCCACTTCTGTGAATTACTCAATTAGCATGCAACATACTATATTTAATTAATGGACAGTGTAGTTACATGGATCAAAATGGGGACAGAGAACAAAGTGATTTAGAAGGGAGAGCCAATTAACTTATGTTTGGTGAGGAAAAGACTCATAGATGACTCCAAAGTTTGTAGCTTAGTAACTAAGATTTAGAGCACTGGAAGAAGAGAAAGTTGGGGAAGAAAGATGTCTAGGCAGAGATGTCAAGTAAGCAGTGGAACAGACTCAGAGCTCAAAAGGAGAGCTCTGTCCTAGATATAAATGTAATATTCATCATCATGTAGGTAAAGTAAAAAACATAAGAGAATGACTTCACTCAGAGACTTAAATGAGACTTCTTTCTTTACGATATATCAAAATTCAGGTAGCATGGACACCTGCTGAACCCAGAGTAACCTAACATCTCTTACTTTTTCCAATGTATCACATAGTTCTAATGTATTCCTGGACATAGTTATATAAAGATCCTTCTACCTATTCTCTTGCCAACTCATCATTTCTTCAGTTGGTTAATGACATTAAGTGTTAACGTAATTAAACAAGGAGGTCATTAGACTGAGATGGCTCTAATGCATCAGTAGCCCATGTAAGCAATCCAAAATTTAAGCTAGAGTCAATTCCTATAAACACATCTGTACCTGAGAAAATGAAATTTATGAATGACCAATCACAAACAGTAAATTACACTTTCCCAAATAAGACAACTTAAGCTACAACCAATCAAATTATTTTCTTGGTCTGCTAACCCATGTGTTCTATAAAAGCTTTTCCCCTGAGTCTTGTCAGCAAAACATTTCTGAACACTTTTGGTTTGGCGCTGCTTAATTCAAATCGACATTTGCTCAAATTCTTGAAAATTTTAATGTCTCAGTTTTTCTTTTAACAGAAGCAAAAATGTACAGCAGAAATGCTATACACTGTGTCACATTTTGAAAATTGATCTTGACTATTGTTGTCTGAGAAAAAGATTTGACCTTGGAGAAGTCTATAGCAACTTCTAAATGGAGAACAAACAGGAGCCAATAAAGTACTAGTGAAGAGAATAAACCAATTTTAAAATGTTAAGACACTAATACTATTTAGCCACTAACAACCAACTATCCTGAGTGAAAATCATTTTATTGTTTGTCCAGGATCTGTTTTTCCTTCTGTTTAGCTTTGAGGAAATAACATGTCTTTATTGGGTAGAGCCTTGTTAAGAATTTAAATCAAGGGGCTCAATTCTCCTCTGACCAGTGAGTGGAAGGATGACCCCAATGTGGTCAATAAAATGTGGGTATCTCTCTACCCAAAACTGAAACTTGTTCAGAAAATACAACTATTAAACATTAACCAAACTCATTCAGTGTCCAAGAGCTAGTTGGTGGCAAACTTAAGAACCTAAGAGTGAAATACCGACTTGTACTTCCCAGTATACTGTTTTATTTTGACTACAGGCTTACGTGCTAGAATATTCTATATCAATCACAGGAAACATGTATCACAAAATACAGTATTTGCCCTCTAATGACATTATTAAAGAGAAAAATCGTTTTTACCTCATTTGTATAACAAATATCTAGATAAAAATAAATAATAATCAACAAATGCTCCACAGCCTACAAATAACGGCTATTTAAAAATAACATTTAAAATATTAGGTTATGTTGTGTAGATTACGAAAAGGGGAGGATTTCCACAGTATATAACTATCTCTCTCCCCTGCTCTGTTGGTAGGAGTGGCATAACTATCATCGGAAACAATTTGAGTATTCCTTCTTTTTATTCACCTGTGGATGGTCTCCTGGGACGAATTCTAGACACCTTGCAGCTCCCGAGAGGATCAAGTGCCCTGAGGATAATGGAACTGCGGTAAGTGTTGCTGAGGTTTGGACGCCGGCCTGGGACGGGGACCCCGGGGCTCCACACCAGACTCCGAAGTCGCTGCCTTGGGCCTTCAGTCCCCTAGAAGCCCTGATTTACAGCACTTGCACGCGCAGCTCACTTCCCGCTCTGGCCCCAGGGGGTTGCGCCGCTCCACAGCTGTCTGACGAGAGCCTGCCGCCGCCTCCAACAGTCACAGCACTGCGGGGGGAGTGGGGGCATCAAGGAGAAATGGGGCTTGCTTAGTAGGTGGCATAAGCCAGACTCCCTAAAGAGGAGTGTGAGACAAAGGCCCTCAGGCACTGGGGCACCGAAGTGTCTGTGATCTCGGGGCTCCCTGTCATCCCCGTGGTCTCGCGAGACGCGGGAAATCCTGCTGCCTCTGGGGAAAGCGGCTGGCAGCAGCGCCTGAGACAGTTTGCGCCGTTCTCGGGCCTTATGCTCAGCGCATCTGGTCTCATCCTCTCCTCGCCCTGCGCGGGACCTGCACCCCTGCACCCATTCCCCGACATACCCAAGCCACATAGAACATCCTGCTGGCTCCATCTTCAGGTTCCTGTTTGCCTTCCGGGGAAGCCGCACGCTCCACCACCCAGGCCTCGGCCTCACCCTTGAGCGTCCCCCTCAAGGTGTTAAAAACAGAACTTTTCCTGCTGAAGCGGCCATGCAAAAAGCAGGGTGCTGGCAGAAAGCTGGGGCAGAAAGAGACAGCAACGGCCTGAGGCTGCTCTTGAGCAGAAAAGCTGGAGGAGTAGTCAGCGACTGTCTCCTGGGACAAATTCTAGACGTCTCAGAGCTGCCAGGAGGAACCACTCACCTCGAAGAAAATGGAATCATGAGTTCGGTTTCCTGCAGCCCTTGAACTTGCCAGACTTAGACCTGGCCCCCCAGCAGCCTGTGCCTGTATCCTGGCGCTTGGACGCGGTGCCCTGGACTTCTGGAAGACGACTCCCGGTAGGCGCATGTGTAGTTTCCTCCCCAAATGCGGCCTCATTTGCCCTGCCCTTGCAGCTTTGGTGGGAGAGAGCCCCATTTCTCTCTTAGCTGTCCCTTGGGACAAATCACAGTGGCAGTGTGACTCTGACCATTGGGTCGGAGAAGGTCTCCGCGAGAATTCGGGTTTGCTTGCTAGGTGTCCCAAGCCAGACTTCAGAATGGCAAGTCTCTGTGGAGTCTCAGAAGTGCCTGGTCCAGCAGGTGTTCCTTGGCGCTGTTCATGCTTAGGTTCTTGCTTTGAGATGCCAGGTGAGAGGTCTTCTTGTTAATGCAGTTGTGGCGGAATCATTTTGACATGGTGTCACCAGATTGACCAAGTGCGTTTAAGGGAGGGAGGGTGGGGAAACCTGTTTCGAGGTGACACAGGAGGCCCAAATGAGTAAATGAATGTCTAACGTGCTGAGAGTCATTATTCGCGTGGGATAGGGCGGAAGTTCCTAAGGTTTATAGTCAAAACAATAATTATTATAATTATGATTATTATATTTGTTTATACATGCAAATTAGGTAATCTTAAAAAGAAAACATAGGCTTAGGAATTATACCACTGTTAAAGGAAGTAGACAAACATGTAAACAGTTATAATTTCATCATTATTATTAATCATCATTATCATTACTATCTTTTTTATTATTACTGTTTTGAGGTTTTATAGTTGTAGCAGCAGTGACAGAACACCCCTATGAAGTTTCTCTATCCAAAAAAAAAAAAATCCCCAGTTTATCTCTTTAGGTTTAATTTAATAATCTAGTTAGCCCTTTTAGATTAATTATAGCTTGGTTAACATAACCAGTACTTCAGAATGAAATACTTGCGTTTAGTTGAAGCTTTGGGAAAGGTAGTTAATAAAAATAGCCTGACAGTAGATAGAAGGGTGTCTAGACCCACCAGATCATCATTCATCACTGTCAGTCCTCAGGCACAAGTCTGTCATCTCTCACTCTGAGTAGACCATCACCAGTTGTTAGGGGAAGTGGGAAACTGGGATGCGAGAATTGTAACTCTCCTTGCTTTTCTGTAATCAGCAAATACCATGAGCAGAAGACAATTAGATGGAAATTAAACCAATCCTCACACAAAGTAGTAAATGAGGATTGGTCCATGAAATAATCTTGCAACGTAAGGCTGACTTTGTATAAAATGTCTCAAATTAACTTTAGACAGAAGATTTTTTTAATCTCTCTTATTCCTGGGTCTTTTTTAGTCCTTCTTCTTGCCTTGTTTTTCCCTGTGTGCCCAATGTGTACATCATTGTCTCTTCCCTTACATGCAGGCAGATTCATTTCTCAGGGGGAAATAAAATAATTTCTAATATTTTATAAGCCTTCTTCCAATTTCTTCTACCTTTTTAGTTCTAAATGATACTGGACATTATATATATATATATATATATATATATGTTTGGGGGGAGGATAGAATTTCTTTAATTTTTAAAAATATATAGTACAGTACCTAGACAAAAATAGCAATTACTCATCACCCAGAGTTACCCATTCTTAATATCTTATCCTTTTGGATCATGGTTACCTTATTTGTTCACTCTCTTGTTTCTCAGCTTTATATTTTTATATATCCCAGGCTTCATTTTTTGTTACATATCCACTTATAGCATGTTCTTCAGTATGAGTTCTATATTTAAATGAGTCCAATATCATCAACTTGTCTTTGTTAACCTGCATTGCCCCTGTTTTCTTGTTTATCTGTTTTTAATCCTAATATTTGATTGTCCTATACTAGGGATTCTACCTCATTTGAATTGCCAGATCTAGCAAAGAAAAATACAGAATGCATAGTCAAATTTGAATTTCAGATAAGCAGTATTTTTTTTTTTTAGTATATGTGTGTCTCATGCAATACTTGGCATACTTGTTCTAAATAATATTCATTGTTTATCTGAAACTCAAGTTTAACTACATGTTCTATAGCAAATAGAAATATGACATTTAGTTGAATTTTTATTTTAGATAAACAATGAGTAATTGTTTATTATAAATGTCTTGTCTGGCAGTCCTGTACTCCACCAGTTTTAGAATGGGGGGTAGAGTAGGCCATTTCTATGAGAGAAATACCATTGGATTTCAGATCATTTCCCCAATTTCAGAACGTAGAACTGGAACTTCAATTCCAAAGGCCTTTCCTTTCTTTCTCTTCATTTCTACCAGTAGGGGGTCTCCATGGTGCTCCTTCAGAATGGTGCCCCGGAAATCAACGTTGATTTCCACCAAGTTGTAGATATTAGTGGAAATTCTCTGCTCGCTCAGAGGGCTTCTGGGCTTAAATTAGTGTAAGGAGCCATACCAGGCTGTGCTTTTTTATCCTGCTCAGAAATTTTTTCATTCTTTACTAACGTTTTGGGTTTTGCTTGTTTGTTTGCTGTGGTTTTTAAATTAAATTATGCTACTTACTCTATTTGGATGGTGCTGATAAATTTATTGTTAGTTCCTTTTTCTCTCCTTTCCATTTTTTTCTCATATTTTCAGGGTTTGAATTGAAATCTATGACGATTTTTCCTTCTTAGCTTAGAAATATTATCTTTAGAATCTATTAAATCTACACACTTCATAAATAAAATTATTCCAGGTAAAACCTTGAAATAACAAACAAGAGCTCTCAGTGTTTTGATTGGTAGTGTAGAGTGCCTAACTCTTGGGCCTTCGAGTCTAAAAGCTCAGCTCTACCTTTTACTCCCGGGGAACTCAGGCAAGGCTCAACCTCACTAAGTCTCACTTTCCCACCTATCAGTGGGGTGTAATAGCACTGCTTTTCTTATAGATGTCTTCTGAGAATGAAATACAATAAGGCATGTTATTTAACAGTGTCTGGCACATAGAAAATGCTCAGTGAACACTGATGACTCATTATTTCAACCATTAAAGAATATCCTTCTGTTCTTAGAATCACAAAATATTAGAACTGGAAGAAACCTTACTTACACAAAAAATGTTAAATGCATGTGATAATTTATTCTTTCTAGGTAAATAGTGAATAATATACTGTTGTCCAAATATCACATTTTCTCAGCATAATTGCTTTCCTGGGAGGGAGAGGTTATTAAGAAAGTTGATATTTATCTCTAGTAAAAAGAACAATACTGTATTTAGAACACTTTTTCTAAATAACATGATTTCAGGTGCTGGGAACCTTCTATATCTCAGACTGGGCTTTTTGTTGTTGTTGTTGTTGTTTACTGTTGGTACTGCTGTGGAAGAAGGGACTTTAAATGAGGTAAAGACAAGGCAGTACAGACAACTAGACTCTAATACTTTGTGGTTATAATTAGGAGCAAATAAACAGACATTTTCAGCGGTTTAGCTCACTCTGATGCCTCCCTCGGTGACCAGGGAGGTCTGTGCATAGTGTGACACTGTCTGTGGCTGGTTGTCTCCACAGAAGGCTGTATGTGTGAGGTACAGTTCATGTCCTTCAGCAATTTTAGGGCCCAAGAGAGCGCTTGCTCTGTCAGACTTCATGCACAGACTTGATTGTGCAGCAGCTGACAAGTGTGGTTAGTTCCATTGTCTGAGCTCAATTTTTTATTTGAAAGTATTTCCACATTTTGATTTACTAAGTGGTTAAAAGAGGGGGAACAAAGTGATATTTGGAAAATCCAAACTGTTGCTGCTAAAAGCTTCTTTATGAAATACATAGGATCCAGACGATTATTATATTTGGATATAGAGAAGTACTGGTGAAGCTAAGGTTTTAAGTTCAATTCCCTCATAGACCATTTAGCTTCTTTTGTTCCAAATCCAGAAGTTGTATGTACTCATTCATTCAACCATTTACTAACTGCTTAGTACTTGCCAGGCCCGTGCCACAATGTAAGCAGAAATCAGTGCTTAGTTGGGGCAAGTCTTTGCAATCAAAGAGTGTGTTCTATTAACTGTGCCCCTGGTTCCTTCTGGCTGAACTATAAGTGTAAGAAAAATCAAAGGAATGGAAGAAGGAGTGGAGAGAGGAATAAAAGTGTATTACCATTTCCGGAAACCAACCTATGGAGGAATCATTTTTGTATATAAATGAAAGCTTACTCATCTCAACAGATACTGCTTACATTAGTAAATATCCAACCCACAAAAGTAGAGAATAATAATGATATGAAGCATGGTGGTTCAACTGCAGAAAGTTTGGGAATACAAAAAAGGAGAAAAGGCAAAATTAGGCTCAAGATCACAGATCTTGGGGAAATGGTCTTAAGTTGTTAAGACAACTTGTTCTTTTGACAAAGAAGGCTCCTTAACAAGAACTAGCTGAACTTGTGGTCGTGGGGACATTCTCCGCTCTGGGCTTCCTGATCGTATCATAAATAAAATACACCTCCAATAACTTCTGAATTTGAGAGTGATGGTGGAGTGAAGGTAGAAATAGAGAATAAGGACCTAACTCATTCAATCATTATTCATTCAGCTGACCAACAAATATTTATGTGGCATCTATTCTTCAGCAGGCACTGTATTAAAAGTGGAGATGCAATGACAAACAGAGCAATTAAAGAAGAATGGTAGAGTCCTCCCTGAAATCCTCCTTGTGGGTCTCACATCTCAACCAATGTTACTGCCAAGATTAGCTGGGTTGGTTGGATCAGAGACTGAGGCAGAGACAGAGAGAATGAAATGACCATAAGGACCAGATTAGTCTACTAGTTAATTTTGTTCATGAAATAAAAACATTTTGATACTTCAAAAAAAGTCTCCTTAACATTTCAGAAGTGGGCTCTTCGTAGAGTTAAAGAATACAGGGGCAGGGGCAGACAAGTACAGATACATGCAAATGAAGAGCAGATTATTTAATTCACACTGTAATGTCAAAACATTTATTCTAGAGTCTCCAAACTGAGTTATTATCTGTTCAGTTAGGAGCTACCTCTGGATCTTATTAAAAAGAGATTTCCATCAATTGTTTGGTTGATCATACTGTGAATTCAGTAGAAATTTTTCAAAATATGGAACTATTTTTAATGTTTTAAGGGACACTTAGAGTAACACAAATCACTATTTTATTTTATGGCGTTCAAAACCATTCAGACATCCCCTGGTGATGTGTCATGCAAAAATATTTGACATTTATTCATCAGTTGAAGAAAAACTGGTGAAAGTGGAATCAACAAGATGATCTTCCTGCAGAAAGAACAAATATTTTTCATGTTTTGAGACTGTTGGGTGCTTGGAAATTCTTTCTCAAAAAAATAAATGCTGTTTCTTCTCTTCTCTGCCATTCCACAAGTCCTACCACTACCAAAAAAGGGGGGGGGGGAGGAAGAAAGGAAGGAACTCAGGAACTCAAAACCAACTCTGAGTGAAAAACAACTTTGTGTGTAGAAAAAAAACAACTAATAAATACAGTCAAGTCACCTAGCCATCATAGAAAAAACTCAGAATCCAGCTACAGGTTATCAGAAGAAAGGAAGAATGGGCTATTTCAGAATCTTCACTGAATCTGTCCTTTGTGCCTAACAATAGATAGGCCTGGCCTGTTGTCACACATATCTTTTCCCACAGGTGATTCTATATTTGAGCTGCTTTTCAGGTGGACTCTAGATACCCAAGGGTCCATTTATTTTGTCCGATTTCATGAGAAGCTTGAAACATTGACTCAACAAGTTTGGTCAACGTTCATCAAATGAGTATTTCCCTTCCCATCTCTTCTTTTTTGATTCCTTCCTTCCTTCACTTTGGGCTGCCTTCTGACTCTCAGTACTATATGTTTTTGGTTTCATTTGTTTTGTTTTGTTTTGCTTTTTACTACTGACCATTATTAAGCCTTTCTTCTCATGCAGAACTATTTGTCATCAGAAGCATTTGGGTGAAATATATTATAACCAAAAAAATTATAAAGTGTTATCAGTATTATAATTTTAGGTAAACTTTAAACACTTGAAATAATTGTTGTTACTCAGAATCCTTTTGCATTAACTTCAAATTAGTTCAAGTTCATTCATGATTAAATTTTCAGAAAGTAAAACTTAATCTTTACAAAAAGCAATAAAGCTTACCAAAAATACTCCAGCACTTTTGAAAGAAAATAGAAAATGCATTCAAATATACTTCTAATATTTAATATAATTTTTTACATAAAGGTGGCATGGATTACATGCATTCACAGGAGACGAAAAACTGTATGTCTAGACAGCTAATGACTCCTTGAATAACCTAGAAGTTTTTAATGTTCAGAACTGAAGATATATAATTAGAAGCCTTTCTACATGATTTCACAAGTGAGATACTTTTTAAATTACATTTTTGACAAATGGCCAACTCTTTTCAGAACTTTATCAGGTAAATAATTCTAAAACCTTCTGAGTCATTGATGGCAGCAATTGCAGCACACTTTTATTTTAGGGAATATGTAAATTACTTTCTAATTGACAAACATTTATGGAAGGTATGGAGAACAGACAGTAATTTTACCCATGGTTTTTCCTATAAAAATAATCTGCCCTGTTAATTCCAAAATCCCTAATTCATACATAGAGAAATATATTCCAGAATGCTGTGCTATGCACGGTACTACCTCATCTCAGTAGATATGAAAGCCTACTCTAGCAAGAAATAGGTGGTCACAAGAGTCTTGCATATCTGTTGTAACATACAATGCATTTACCTTTCATTCCAGGGTTCATTGACCATATCTGTTCCCTTCATATCAAAAAACAAGCAAGCAAATGGACATAAAAAACAACAAAACCTTGACTTTGTGCATACAGATTTTGAGTTCCAAGCAAAGTGCCACAATACAATTCAATAGATGATTGAATACTATTGCCCAAGTTTCAGAATGCCTAACATTTCACAGATGGCAACTTCTCAAATAGTTTAGCTAGCGTCCTGCACAACTGAGTATCAAACAGTGAGGCAAAGCCATCCACAGGAACTGACTGTTTATCCTTTCAGTCAGACAAGGTGCCATGTACTAAATGGTAATTCCACTGAAAAGGCACATGCTACTGGGAACTGGAAGCTGCATGTCTGAGAAACTACTAAGAAGATGTAAATATTGTAAAAAGCATACAAAAAAATTTTTTTTAAAAAACCAAAATGCAGTGAAGAGACCCACTGAAGTATATATAAAGCAATAGCTCCAAGCAGTGGAGAGCTGGGGAATAGCAGCATCATGAAGTCAATTAATTTGTCCCGGAGTAATCATGAGTCAGTCAGTCTCAATCAATCAATCAATCAATCAATCAGTCAGTCAGTCAATCTCTTTCTCTCTGTCTCCCTCTCCCCATCTCTCCCCACCTCTCCCCCCTCCCCTCCCTCCTCTCAGTCTCTCACCCTCTCTCTCTCTCCTTTGTGAAACAAAGAAAGAAGAGAAATTTGCAAACGATAATCTCATGTGGCTACTCTGCACCTATCCACAAATAAAATTATCCCCATTCATCTTAGAAATTGTGGGATGCTCCATCTGAGCTAATAATGCAATATGAGATCTCTAAAAAATTACACTGATGTAATAGGTATACACTTGACTTTTAAATTTTAATATTCTCCTTTTAGTATTTCTTGATGTGTTGGAAAATACTTATGAAGTATTAATCAGTATTTTTTTCCTGGTATTTCCTTCAATACCCTCCTTTTTGCCTTTTGCCATGTTCAAGCTACTCAGTTTTTTTTTTTTTTTTTTAATGCTCATTTTCCCAGGAGAGGGCACCGTTAGATAAGAGAAATCAGAGACTCTGGGAGAGAACAGACAGGTGCTCAATAGCCCAGAGAGGACTGAGAAGGAATCAACACCACAGATAAACTGGTGGGACTGAGAACAGAAAGATCAGTATACTGCTTCGTGAATAAAACACCCCAGAAGCAGCAAGACCCAAAAGGAAAAATAGGTATCTACTGTGCGTGGATAGATTACTAGATCTAAAATAGTGTTAAAGATAGAAACAATGTATTTCTTTCATCTAACTTCCATGGACTGAGATTTGTATTCAGCTAAATTTTTTAAAGTACTTATCGTTTTAAAATGTCATCATCCATCCATTTGGCATCTCTGGGATTAGCAGAAGAGTTAGAACATGGAACCTAACTGCTTGATTTCAAATCCCAGCTCCTCTGCTTTGAGGCAAGCAAGTCATTTATCTGCTCTGTGCTTCAGTCTCCTGATTTCATAAAAACAGCACATACCTTCTAAGGTTGTTGTAAAAATTTATCAGTCAATATCTGTACTACTTAAATGTTTAATAAATGAAACAAGAAAAAATATATAAATATAAGTGACATCACAAAAGAAGAAAGTAAACCATCATGCTCTAAGAGTAAAACAAATGCTAAATAAAACATTGTAGAGAGCAGAGTAAGGAAGTGGATGAATCAAATTCCAACACCATCCCAATCAAAACTACCTTCTTTTATAAGGGGTCCCCATCTTGTATTGCCATTATGATTTCATCAGAGTGCATCACCAGAATGAATCAGAAGTTCACTCTGGGCAGAAATAAATGCTGAGGAATGTTACTTTTTAGTATCTATATTTTGTAATTAAAGTTTATATATATTCTAAAGTATAGATATTTTAGAAATTTGAGGGGAAAAGGTACAGAGAACCAAAACATTTAAACACAATATCACCATCTATAAATAGTGTTAACAATGTGATGCCCTTTAATATATACACTTTTAAAAATTTTGATCCTTTAATATGTGTCATCATACCCATTTCATCATATAGATACATGTATGTAATGTAATAACTGTGTACTGCTGTTTTCCACTAACATTATGAAATCATTTTCATATTTATGCATAAATGTTTGCTTCATTTTTTAATTCAAACTATGAATTTTTTATCTCAACTAGGAATAAATAATGCCAAATTACTTTCCAAACCTTGCCATTTCACAATCAGTGGATAACTAACTCTTATTTAGAAGCGTGTTTTAAATATTATTTTCCCAACTTCTAGAATAGTACTGTGTGTTTTTCCCCTTATATTCAAATTACTTTATTGAATAGTTCAAAAAAAAAGGTCTCAAACCTTCAGCTGCTTCCCTGATGGGACTTTGTAATATTGCATAAGGCAGTATAAGTCTGACATCTGCTGGCTGCTTATAAAGTTGCAATGTTACCAGTTTCAATTTTAATTTTAATTTTAATTTCAGTTTATAAAACAAGAATTAAGTCTCAGTGTTCCCTCTTGAGGTAAACATCATTAGTGATTTTTTGCAGGTATTTTGGATTCTACTTTTCTTAATTTATTTATCATTTCATATTTTTGACCTTTGATATGATGAGTCAATATTTTAAACAGAAGTTTTAAGAAAGACTTAAACCTCAATATTACTTATATTTTACCTTTAAACTGTATGTAATATTTTAACCTAAGATCAAATATAAATATCCTTAATTTTTTTTCTTATAAGGTAATATTTTTACCAAATTGATTCTTTTTTAAGACATTTTTTAAAAATGAAGAAATACTGCCCCACTATACAAATACGAATTATATTTCCATTCAGGAATTTTTACTACCAGTTTCTAAATGCTATGTTCAGCTTACTAGGGTTGTAATTATAATGGCAGTATGTCAGTATTTTGACCTTTTCACTTATCACTGTGTACTTAGAATTTTTCTTTTTTTTCTCCCACATAATCATTAGCATCTTTATTTTTCATGGATGCTTTGAATGCATCCTTATTTATTTAATCATCCACCTTTTCTTTTAAGTGCTCACTGTTTCCAATTTTGTTTGACTCAAAATTATACTGAAATTAGTAATTTATGCATATAAACTTTATTTTTAAAATGAGATATCCTTACATATCAGAGATTGGAGATAGTGTCCAAGATAAATGTTCTTTTGGGCATTTACAGCTAATAGTAAATATATTCAAATTCTAAAGCAAAGCTAGGTATGATAGATTTATGTTGTGAGCCCAAATATTTCCAGTGGACAAGTGTTCTTCGGGTCTTCATTTGTGTGAAACACTGACTTAAAGTGTAAAAAGGAATGAGAGACAGTTTCTTCCTTAAATATTTGATATCTCACTTATGTTCCTTTGTAAGAGAAATATGCTGTCATCTTTATTTTTATTTCTTCATATGTAACTTGTTTCCCAATCTACCTTGGAGAAGGGAGGGCTTTCAATATTTTCCTCTTTATCAGTGATTTTTAGTAATTTTATCATGTGACCTCTTGGCTCTTATCTCCACTTGCTCTTGCTGCTCACTGTTAGGTAGCCACACTGGCTTGTTTGCTGTTTTCTGAGTGTTCCAAGTATACCCCACTCAGAACCTTGTACTGACTGTTTTCTATGCCTGGAAAGATCTTTATACAGCTATTTACCTCTTTCAAAGTTTTACTCAAATAGCACTCTCTCATTGCTGCCTACATGATCATCCCATTTAAAATTACAAACCTCCCATACCACCCTTATCAGCAATATGATTTTCCATAACACACATCGCTTTCTAACTTTCTGTACAATTAATACATTTTTATATTTATTTTTTGCCTCCCCAAATGGAATGCAGGCCACAAGAGAGCAAGAAGCATTGTCTATTTTGATTACTGTGTGTACTTAGTACCTAGAACAATGTCTAGAACAATACCTAGAATAGTATATTGTCAAAATATTTGTTGAAAGGATTAATTATTTAGCAAAGCAAGATAAAATTAAAGTTCTACTTTGAAAATAATATTTGAAATAATAATAATAATTTTTGGTTAGCATCCATTTTTGACTATGATATCCTTGATTTTATCTTTGTCTTCCTGGCAATTAATAAGGCCTTAATATATATTTATTGAATAAATGAATGGTAAATTCTTAATTATGTACTTAAAAGACCTCATGTTAATGTGATGCTTCAGTTGACAAATCTAGTTTATATTCATTATTAATAATTTTGACTGAATCGTGCTTTTGGCATTGAATGCTCATTTTGGAAAATATTAGAATAGTTGCAATAGAATAAAAAATGTTGATATTAGAGTCAGAAGACCTAAATTCAAGTCCCAGTTTTGCTACTTTCTAGACTTGTGACCACAGGAATATTTCTTAAACTTTTGACTGTCAATTTTCTTATCCTTAAAATGAGGACAGTGAGTTATAAGTTCTCCGAGTTCTTTCTAAGTTTAATGTTCTGGGACTCCACTGCGATAAACCACCATCCAAACTCAGAGTTGTAAAGGCTAGTGTTTTACAGCTAGGCAAGATTAATACCATGATAATGAATGTCCATAACGATGACCTCAAGGCATTCTGAGGTCTCAAATTGCCTCCTGAGTCATCCTAAATGTTCTAATCTTAATTTCCAATCCATCCTTACCAAGGCATTAAAATACACACACACACACACACACACACACTTAGGAAGTGGTAACAAAGAGACTGTACAAGTCTTTCTTCCTTGTCCCAGAGCTATTGCATTTGTTGATTCTGTTATTAGACCTTGTTGATTTTTTTGAAGAGTAGATCTATACTCGGGCATACTGTCATAACAACAGCATGTCTATAGCTTAGTCGTACGCATATCTTATAATTACTACTCAGATCTACGGAAAATATAAATTTAGGAGATTTTCTTGTCATCTGAAATACCCACTACCAATCATCTCATGGTGTCTTCCTTCTCTGCTGGGCCTGCCCTGTCATTGCCTCCAAATGTTTGCTGTTTGATTTACATCCTTGCAGTGGGAAGGTTACTAGGCTACACAGGACTTGACAAGAAGAAGACAGTTCTACAGATAAGGACCAATGAACAAAGCCCTGAACATCCTGCAGACCCCAAAACAAGCTCTCAATTTATAGAAAGATATTCAGACTTGGGGTTGCCAACTTTTTATTTAGCCAAGAACAATTTGTTTAAAGCAACTACCTCTTCTAGCCATCATTTCATAAAATAAAAGATACTGTAACAGCAAAATATAGGAAAGGCATAATATCAGAATAAAGGATAAAATTTTATGTTTAAGAAATGTAGTTTTCTACACAATTCACTATATTGATTTTGTTTTTCTTTTTTTTTTTCAAGAAATGTCTTGTTCGTTTAGTCACAGTATGCTCAGTTGTCTGGTAGTCTGTGTCCTGATACCCTGTGGGTCTCCTAGCCAAACACCCCAGGAATGTGTGAATCATTTCAAACTCATTATGTGAGGGTGACAGTTGACTTTTCCACAGGTTGAGAGAGAAAATCACCAAAATGACAGGATTCAAAGTGGCCATTTAAGAACTCGAGAAGTGTGGGGAGAGAATGACTCTAGAAGAAAATGTAGGTAGCATTCTGTTCTGTAGGCTTATCTCTTGTCTCATCTCCTATCCTCAGCTCTGATTTGGATAAATGCAATAGCACCAATTCTGTAAACACAGAGGTATGTGAACAATGACTATGTTTTCTCTGTTTCTTTTTCTCTACTGCCATTTAATTGCCCCACTTTATCACTATTCTTGAGGGAATATAAAGGAAACTAACAAACAGACTTCCCTGGTGCAGAAACTGTTCGCTGATTCATTCATTACTGAAAATAACTTTAACCCAGAGGCTATGCTCCAGGAAGGAGATAACAGGCTGATAATCTCAGAAGAATGGACACACCTACCTGAAGATTCATTAAGGTTAAGAGGAATGTAGCCTGTAAAACACCTTGATGTTATCACCTTTTCTAAAAAACTCAAGGCCCCAACCCCAAGATAGTTTCCAAGGCATTAGCCTGCTGTGACCTGCCTTTGCCTGGCAAAGCAATAAAGCTGCTCTTTCCTTTGTTCCCCAAACTCTGCCTCTGAGTTTGAATTCCATTTTTGGGGTGCAGAGGCTGCCATTTTTGGTACCATTTTCTTCAAATAGGAACATGGAAGAGAAGGGATAGAGAAAAGGTAAGAGGATGGTAACATCAGAATGTAGTTATCAAAGCAAGATGTAGGGCACATGTGGTTGTTATGGTCATTCTCACCCACTGTTAATGAGCTGTATCCTATTTTGATTCTTAGTCAAATCCAGAGGGCCTGAAGCTTGAATGAATGAATTGTTGGGCCCCCTGACATCCTTCAGAGTCCAGGGACCCCTGTTCTGGGACCCCTGTTCTGGGTTCTCATATCTGCCCGTGATCCCTCAACAGATAAAGTGCATTCTTTACTGGGCATGTTTCCCCTGACAAACTAATAGCACTATGTAATGCCTAATCTCACAGTAGCTAAGGCTGGCTTGTTTCAGCCCACCTTATCGGAGCCATAAACCCACCCACTCTTCACAGACCCTAAACCTCTTACCTCGCTACAACCAATCAGAGACTTGCACACAAGGCTACCAGGCACCTTGTGACTCTACCTTATAAAAGACCCCAACAACCAGCCCTCGGTTCACACAGGCACCCCTCACCTGTGTGGCCTGCTATTGTCTGTGACAGCATACCCTAATAAACTCCTTTCTATTCCCATACATTATCTCTGGTAATACTTTTACCAACCTGTGTGTCACCATGCCACCAACCGGCCCCCCATTGTGTCACACAACATGAATTAATTAATTTATTTCACCATTCCATATAAATGCAACATAGTATATAGGAAGAGATGATTAATCTGGAGGAAAGAGTAGGGTTTTCACTTAGGATAAAGAGGTAGAGGGAGGACTGCTTTTCAAAATGGGGAAATTTATGTGGGGAGGAGGAGGGGGACAAAAGGCCTCGCCCCTACGCACACTGAGACACATCTCAGTTGGTCGCTAATTTTGTTTGTAGAGATTCTGTTGATTGAATGCCTGAAAAGGAAGATTGGATGGCCTTCAGTTTATACCAGCTTAGCTAGCATTGCTAGCCAACTGTTGTAGGCTCTGAAAATAAAGACAATCTTGAACCTCCCCTGCCCCCCTCAAAAAAAGGAAGAAGAGAAAAGAGAGTATAGAAACAATCCAGTAGTAAAGGACTGTCATTTGAAAGGATACTATAGCTCTTGGATATAGGGTAAGAAGCAGGCCAAATTTAGCCACCACATTCATTCCCCTGAGCAGCTCATTAACATGCAAATTCTGAATCAGTGCAGGTCAAAGAGAAACCAAACTTCTGCATATCTGAGATGCCTGTACTGGTTCACAAACCACAGTGTACAAGGGAGGGTCTTAGAATACAATGGCTAGAGGACTCATCTCGTTTGACTGGAGTGACAGCAGGTTTCAAATCTGTAGGCCCCAGAAGCATCTCATACAGGTGATGCAGAGCTCAAAAACTGGAGACCTGGCATTGACACCTAACTCTTGCAGTGATTTTTGTCACTTCTTAACTTTTATTATATTGAACTATATTTTCTTCTACCATCCTAACTCCTTTAATGGCTCCTCTTATACCTCTTGCCTCCTAAGAGTAGATATTCTACAAAGCTCAGTTTTGGTATCCTTCATGAACAGATCTTGTTTATGACTTTAATGAAACCTACCACACATTTGATTTTCAGATTTATGTGTCCAATTGTCTCTCTCTTTCTCCCTTGCTCCCTTCCTCCGTTGTGATTTAAACAAAAAGTGAGATCTATCATTTTGTATAAAAGAGCAAGGGCATCTTCAGGCAAGGCTTGATCCAGCTCTAACTGTAATACCAATAACATTTTTCCCCCTTTTTCTTCCTTTTGTTTTCTGAGTTGCTGTGTTGATCCTCAAACTTCACCTAGTTGTCTGTGGAATATCTGGACCCTTCTCTTATGATAGGAAAATGGTTATCAAAGTTTCAGACCTCACTTCCTATATAAGAAAGAGATATTTCCCATTTCCTATAGTCCCAGTAAGTCTCTTCACATCTTACTGGCTTTATTTATTTATTATTTTTGGTAATTGAATATTGATTATACTTTTTTATTGAGTTATAGCTGATGTACAATATTATATGAGTTGCAGGTATATAATAGAGTGATTCACAATTTTTAAATGTTATATTCCATTTATAATTGTTATAAAACATTGGCTATATTCCCTGTGTCGTACAATATATCTTTGTAGCTTATTTTGTACATAACAGTTTGTACTATATCAGAAGCTCAGGATATCTTTTACATCTTTTATATCTGCTCAATAAATAATTGCAGAATAAATCCTATTATAACTAAACAGACAGCATATTAAGGCAAAAGAGCACTGAAGCAGGAAATAGACTTGTGCTTTATTTCAGCTCTGTATCTTACTAGTTGGCCAATTTTTCACAAGTTATTTAACCTACAAGCCTCATTATTACTACTGTTTTCAAGTCCAAGCTTGTACTGCTTGCTGTATAACAGGCCAGTAAGTCAAGAGCAAGGTATTGGAGCAAGGAATAGCAACTTTATCCAGAACACCAACAAACCAAGAAGATGGTGGACTAGTGTCTCAAAGAACCATCTTACCAAAGTTAGAATTCAGGCTTCTTTTATACTGAAAGGGGAAGGGATGTGCCTGGTTGTTGCAAACTTCTTGGTGCAGGAATCCTTTGTTCTTGCAGCTGTCTAGAGTAGGTCTGGTCACAATGTTCCTATAAAACTTCAACAAGACAATTGGTATTTTCTGTTCTACAACTTTTCATTATACCTTTAAAGGTCAAGCCTAGGATGCAGGCCTTGAGAATGGGCTATCATGTATGTTTCAGGTGGTAGGCAACAGTCTTTTACACAGGTGCAGAGCCAGCATGACTAAGCACAGGCAGCAGAGCACAAAGGTTAGAGCTAAAGGAACAGATTCAGTATGGCTTGACTCAGGTTCTTTCTTTTCTGCTACACTATAAAATAATCAGATTTCTATATGTTGTGCCTATCTCCAGTTCAATTGTGAAATCAATTGAAATGAAGTATTTTCAAAAGTAAAGAATATTCATATAGAAATTCAAAGAAGAATCTGGCAATGAATTCTAAAGTTTTAAGGGAGCACTTGCAGGAGGAGAGTATAGCTGAGTTTTTAAGTGTGAATACCCTTAGAATAAGGAGCTGGAAAACAATATCCCAGCTGGGGAAGGAGAGGAGGGCCAGAAGTTCAGTAATGATCATAGCATTTTCCCTGAACCACAAGAAAACCAGCCTGACCAAAACTCATCCCTTTCAGATGAGACTGAAAAAAAAAGTCTTTTGCTGTGACTCCTAACAGTTGGAAATACGGAATTTTCCAACTTTTCTTTTCAGTGAATTCTTAGCTCTGGTTCCACGACATAGCAAGAGTTAATTTAGAAGAATAAGAGCAGCCATTGTCAGTCAAACCAATTGTATTATAAAATCACAGAAAGGGGAGGAACAATAAGAAACTATCTGGTTCTTACCACCTTTAGTTAAGAGAATATCTCAAGTTTCTAAATCAGACAAGAAGCCAACTTTTCAGTGGCTATGACAAGATTTTCCAATTTCCTTTACTTGTAAATTCTTACTGTGTCACTAGTCACCATAATACATATATAAATTCATTTAAGCGCCAAATGCCAAAATGGCCCCAAGTGCCAAAAAGCCTTAATTTTGGAAGAGACTATCTCTAAAATGGAAAGCTACAGAAAGCTGCCAGAGAGGAGTTCTTTGTGAAAACAGCTATAGTCCTATGAGATAACAGAAAATGTTACCAAGCCAAATTTGTATCCACTCACAATAAAGTCAGTCTATGACACCAGGCTATGGTGAAGGGAAGTGCAGCATTTATTGTAAAGTGTCAGACAAGGAGTCGAGGCAGCTCATGCTCAAGAAGCCTAAGCTCTCTGATGGGTTTCAGGGAGTCATTTTTAAAGGCAAGGTAAGGGAGGGGAGTTGCAGGTTGTGTGATCAGCTCATGTGCAGTTCTCTGTTTGGTTGATGATACAGTAACAGGGCGATGTCACAGGGGTTAATATTATCAATCCTCAGGCTCCAGTAGGTCTAGGGGCTACACACTTATGGTCATCAAGTAGTTAACTTCTATTTGGTGGCAGTTTTATCATCTGTAAAACAACTCAGGAAATATGCATCAGGTACTGTTATCTAGGTACATCAGAAAGGGACTAAAGCAGAAGACATGGGGGAAGGGGTCTGTCCCAAGGAGGCCCTGCTCAGTTATAAATATATACATACTGGTCTTTGCCCCACCCCCACCTCCCAATTCCTTCAACAAAGCTTCTAAAACCTTTGTTATTCCCTAAGTGATAAAAACAAAAAGAGCATCTTTTGTTCTAATGAGGTGACCTTGGGTGGATTCCTGGGTGGGGGCTGGTCACCAAAAAGACCAAGACATGATTAGAAACTTGGAATTTTCAGCCTCCCCCAATCCCTACTTCTCCAGAGAGGGGAGAGAGGCTGAATATGTAGTTAGTAATTGATTATGCCTACATGAGGAAGCCTCCATAAAAATCCCAGTAGCATGGGTTTCAGGGAGCTTCCATATGGATGAACACCTCCACCCAGCAGGAGGTTAACACAACCTAACTCCACAGGGACAGAAGCTCCTGTGCATGGGATCCTCCCAGACCTCATCCTATGTGTCTCTTCATCTGGTTGTTCATCTGTATCCTTTGTCATATTATTTGATAAACTGGTAAATATAGGTATTCCCTGAGTTCTGTGAGCTTCTCTAGCAAATTAATTGAACCTAGGGAAGGGGTCATGGGGACCTTTGATTTGTAGGCAAATTAGACAGAAGTTATGAGTAACCTAGGGACCTACTACTTGCAATTAGCAGCTGAAGTAGGGTGGGAGCTGTCTCATGGGACTGAGACTTAACCTGACACTATCTCCTGGTTGATAGTATTAGAATTGAATTAAGTTGTAGGACACCCAGCTGGTATCACAGAGAATTGTTTGGCATGAGGGGAAAAAAACCCAAACATTTGGTGACCAGAAGGTCAAAAGTGAAGTGTTATATGTGGGCAGTAAAGGAGACACACAGAAGAGAAAAACAGGTGGAAAACTGAGTCTTTGTAACACAAGTCCAAACCCTACACCTGATTTTTTCCATGGCTGTAACCTCTCATTGTTAGCCTGTGGTTAATGTAAATGTGATATTCCTGAGAGAAATATAAAATACCCAACAGGATTATTACCTAACAATAAAGACAAACAGGAAAACAGATAGAGGTCATGGGATAGGTGTCAAATCCCTGGCCATTTGGCTCTAGCAAACAAATGTAAGCAGTTATAAAAATAACATCGACAGAACACCAATATGCTTTCTTTAGCACTTGAGCCATCTAATGTTAGGAAGGGAATTCTTAAGCGTTAGTACTGATAAATGTAATAATCATATACTGATGACTTTGCTCAATAATCAGCTGAAATCTTTCTTTAATGCTAATTAACTTTATTGAACTCGATGATACACCTTCATAAATTTCAACCTTCTAAGCATCACATAAGGAATAAATAATATCCTTATAAATAATATGTAATAAAAAGATAAATAGTACATATTACATGTTTACTTCTTAATTCATATTCTGCTTATTTATTCGTTCATATCACTATTCAAGTGCCTTATTTCACAAAAGAAGGAGCAATTATAACAGAGCACTATATTTCCTCAATATTTACCTTTAAATATGAGACATTTAAAGGTATTTCTCAAGTAAAAGGATTTTTGTTGCTGGTAGGAGTATGGAGAAAGAATACTCCATTCATTGTTGAGTATATAACAGTGCAACTATTACAACAGATGATTTAATTATAGTTAATATTTTTACCTAGAAATCAGTGTCATGATCTTGCTCTGTGCTTAGATCCACAAATTGTATCAAAATATGTATGCCAGGATTTCAGTTCAGCAGTTTTGTATTTGCAAAAATAAATAAACAGTAAAAACAAAACAAATACAAAAAACACCTCTCAAATCCAAATCTAAAATAATTTTAAAAACCCAGTTACAAAATTGGCAAAAGACATGAACAGATGTTTCACTAAAGAGGATATACAGATGGAAAATAAGCATGTACACAGATGTTCAACATCATTTGCTTGTAGAAAAATGCAAATTAAAACCACACTGAGTCTTGTACATATATCAGAATGGCTAAAATAAAAAAGTAGTTATAACACCAAATGCTGATGAGGATGTAGAGAAACCAATGACTCATACATTGCTGATGGAAATGTAAAGTGGTACAGTCACTATAGTTAAGAATATGACAGGTTTTTTATAAAATTAAACTTGTAATTACTGTACAACCCAGTAATTAAACTCTTAGACATGTATCCAAAGGAAACAAAAACTTCTCTCCTTACGAAATCCTGTACATGAATGTTCTTTTCACATCATGGGTCCAATTTACTTTTTCAGGTTCATCAACCAACACTTAACTCCCAACCTCCTTCTTCTAACCTCCTTTTTATAATCAGTGTCGCAATTACACATTATAAATACAAATCCTTTGACAAAAATGTGATTTGCAAGTATTTTCTCACAATATCTAGCTTGTAATTTTATCCTCTTTGCAGGATAGAGCAAAGGCTTTGTAGACCAAAACTTTTTTGTAGACCAAAGATTTATAGCACTGATGAGGTCCATTTTATCAGTTTTTATTGCTATGGATCATGCTTCCAATATCAAATCTAAGAACTTTTTACCTAGCCTTCAGTCTTGGAGATTTTATTCTATTTTATTAAGGAATAGTGATTTACAGTATTGTATTATTGCAAGGTATATAGAAAGTTGTGGGTTCATTACCAGTTGCGGGTTCTGGCCAGCAGAAGTCCCACTGAGATGGAATGAATTACTCAAGACTCTGTGGAAAAGTTAAGAGAGCAAGAGGGAGTCGGGAGCCAACACCAGGAGCCTCTCAAATCTCCCATATTTACTGAGTACAGTCAAAGGAGGAATGCAGGAATTTAGGGAAGGACAGGGTGGGATCACAATGAGTACAAAGGCTTTGTTTATTGTTGGTCTTTGGCTCAAGGTCAGAAGACCCTTTTTGGTGAATCATAATCGTGTTGAGCCTTTCAGCTTTATCAGGGCAGAAAGCATGAGAATCACCTGCTTAACAAGATTTTTCTTGGACTCAGGTGGCTGTGCCTGTCTTAGGTTGCCCCCTCAGGGGATCTTACCCGTCATTGGCTAGCCAGCCTTCTCATCTCTGAGTCTGCAGCTTTTTATAAGTTGTTTACCATTCCAGCCCAAGGCTGTTTTGGGGATAGAAGACTAACCGCAGGCACGCCCCAGCGTTTATAGCTGGGGGCCTGGGTCATTGCTAAAACCTCAAGGCAATTACTAAGCACATCTTCTTTAAGGAGATAAGCGGCTGGGATCTGTTACAATTTGTTAACCCAATCATGGGCTCCCACAGAAAGTGATTTGGATATATATGTATGTTTATATGTATATACATATATCCCTTTTTTCAATTTTTTTTCATTATAGTTTATTAGAAGATATTGAATATAGTTCCCTGTGCCATACAATAAATCCTTATTTTTTATCTACTTTATATATGGTAATGTGCATCTGCTTCTCCCATTCTCTACCCCTTCTTTCCTCTTTGGTAACCGTAAGTTTGTTTTCTATGTTTGTGAGTCTGTTTCTGTTTTGTAAATAAGTTTATTGTACTATTTTTAGATTCCACATATAAGTATTATCACATGATATTTGTCTTTCTCTGTCTGGCTTACTTCAGTTAGTATAATAATCTCTAGGTCCATCTATGTTGCCACAAATGGCATTATTTCATTTTTTATGGCTGAATATTCTGTTTCATATATGTATACCATATCTTCTTTATCCAGTCATCTGTCAATGGACATTTAGGTAGCTTCCATGTCTTGGCTACTGTAAATAGTGCTGCTATGAACATTGGGGTATGTGTATCTTTTTGAATTACAGCTTTTTTCTTTTCCAGGTATATGCCTAAGAATGGGATTGCTGGATGATATAGTAACTCTATTTTTAATTTTTTAAGGAATCTCCATACTGTTTTGTGTAGTGGCTGTACCAATTTACATTCTCACCAACAGTGTGGGAGGGTTCCCTTTTCATCCATGGTGTCATAACTTTTAGCGTTCCTTGGTTTTACCTTGTGTTTCTCATTTCTATACCTTTGTTTGTGTTCTCTTCTTCCTGAAAAATTTCTCCATTAATTATTCAATAGTTAAAAATATCATTTGTCCATTGAGTTTCTACCTTTTCCCTTAGTTGTAATCATATACTTACACTATGTTTATATAAAAAGAAATCAAATTAGCAAACCTTTCTCCCTCTTGAGATTGGTACCACTTGGTAGGATGACTAGAAGCCACATATAAGCAAGAGAATATTTTTCTGTCTTTCTCTATGAAAGGAATAAATTCAACTAAGTCAATCATCTATGATTCATTAAAACTGAACTCCCAGTTGGCATTGTGATAACATATGGTGAACTTTTTCTTGATAAACATTATGATTATCAGGTTTCAGATCCTACAATGTTCCATGTTCTTCTAAAGAAACATTTAAAGGTATAGAAAAATTTAAATTATTAAATGCCTGAATTTTTTTTCATAGCATGAATATTTTCTATTCTTGTCTAACTACTACATAAAGCATAATCCAGAGCTTGGATGCCCATTTCAGGTTTTTTAGGAAGCCAATTTTTGTAAAAAGAAGACACTTTGATTATAGCCCAATTTATAACTGTGGAGATTGACCTTCACCGTCTCTGAATTCATGAACTTGGGTGTTCTTTTGGGTTATATGCAAACATTTACAAGAGAGTAAGAAGGAAATAAAACTTTGGGGAAGTCTTATACATGGAGAACTATAAAACATTGATTAAAAAAATTAAAGAAATGGAAAGAGATTTTATGCTCTTGGATTGGAAGAATTAATATTTGTTAAAATGGCCATACTGCCCAAAACAATTACAGATTTAATGCAATCCCTATCAAATTACCCAGGACATTTTTCACAGAACTAGAACAAATAATCCTAAAATTTATATGAAATCACAAAAGACCTAGAATTGCCAAAGCAAAACTGAAGAAAAAGAACAAAGCTGGAGGAATAACCCTCCCAGACTTCAGACAATGGTACAGAGCTACAGTTATCAAAGCAGTGTGGAATTGGCACAAAAACAGACTTATGGACCAATGGAACAGAACAGAAAGCACAGAATTAAACCCACAGACTTTCAGCCAATTAATCTTCAACAAAGGAGGCAAGAATATACAATGGAGAAAAGACAGTCTCTTCAGCAAGTCGTGTTGGGAAAACTGGACAGCCACATGTAAATCAGTGAAGTTAGGGCACTCCCTCACACCATGCACAAAAATAAATTCAAAAAGGCTTAAATCCTTAGACATAAGACAAGACGCTATAAACCTCTTTAAAGAAAATGTAGGCAAAACATTATGTGACATAAATCTTAGCAGTGTTCTCCTAGGGTAGCAAAAATAAACAAATGGGACCTAATTAAACTTATAAGCTTTTGCACAGCAAAGGAAACCATAAGCAAAACAAACCAACAACTGACAGAATGGGAGAAAATATTTGCAAAAGATGTGACTGACAAAGGCTTAATTTCCAGAATATAGAAACAGCTCATACAACTTAATAACAAAAAAACAAACAGCCCAATCCAAAAATGTGCAGAAGACCTAAACAAGCAATTCTCCTATGAAGACATAGAAATGGCCAATAGGCACATGAAAATGCTCAAAATTGGTAATTATCAGAGAAATGCAAATCAAAACTACAATTAGGTATTACCTCATACAAGTCAGAATGGCCATCATTCAAAAGTCCACAAATGATAAATGCTGGAGATGCTGTGGGGAAAAGGGAATCCTCCTACACTGTTGGTGGGAATGCAGTTTGGTGCAGCCATTATGAAAAACAGTATGGAGATTCCTCAAAAAACTAAAAATATACTTCCTATATTATCCAGCAATCTCACTCCTGGACATATATCTGGAGGGAACTCAAATTCAACAAAATACATGCACCCCAATGTTCATGGCAGCACTATATAAAATAGCCAAAACATGGAAACAACCTAAATGTCCATTGAAAAATGACTGGATAAAGAAGTTGTGGTTTATTTCTACAATGGAATGCTACTCAGCCATAAAAAAGAACAAAATAATACCATTTGCAGAAACATGGATGGATCTAGAGATCATCATTCTAAGTAAAATAAGCCAGAAAGAGAAAGAAAAATACCATATGGTATCACTCATATGTGGAATCAAAAAAAAAATAAGAGATAAAAGAAGACACTAATGAACTTATCTACAAAACAGAAACAGACTCACAGACATAGTAAACAAACTTATGGTTACTAGGGGGGAAGGGGATGGGAAGGGATAAATTGGGAGTTCAAGATGCACAAACACTAACTACTGTATATAAAATAGATAAAAAAATAAATTTCTTCTGTATAACACAGGGAACTATATTCAATATCTTGTAATAACCTATAATGAAAAAGAATATGAAAAAAATATGTATGAATATGTATGAAACATTATGCAGTACACCAGAAATTGACACATTGTAACTGACTATACTTCAATTAAAAATACTTTGGGGGAGTCTAATTCACTTAAAATCTAAGATGACTCTGTCAAGAATTTCTAAAGCAACTACTGCATTTTAGTTCATAACCATTATTAGACTGTGGGGATTGTTTAGTTAAACTAAATTTAAATGATCTTTATAGTTCCAACTTGATAGTGTGAGTTTGATGCTGATTTTTCACATTTTGTTTATTGAAGAACTTCTTGAAACAATTCTGTTAAACCCCAAAGTATACTAAAATGAAATAAAAAAATATTGAAATAATTATTCTTCCTAGTCCATATATGGGCAGGAACTGAACCATCCATTATACTGCCCCTTAGAAAATTGGTTTTTGGTGTCCTTCTCTTTATATGCCTCTGACTTTCTAAGTTTTACTTTTCCGAAGGAGTGATTTTACTGAAGGAGTGGAGGAAATATTTACAGTTGGTGGAATTTCCCTAATACTCTTCAAATCAGACTACTGCACAGGCAGCTGGCCTGGATATCAAGATACCAAACACATCAAGTCCTTTTGGAAATCAAATTTCATGCTATTTAGCTGATGAGAAAATAATGACTTGTTTTCCAGCTTCTTTTTGTTTTTAAATTTTTCTTTCCCTCTACCTTGCCCTCAAGCATGCACAACATGAACTGCATTTTCCTAGCCAAGTGGGAAGAAATGTCTGCTCAAAAACAAAGTATAATTTCTCTTCCTTCAGTGAAAAAAAAAACATACATTATTAAAAGATTTGGTAGGCATGTTAATATGAAAAATAAAGGGAAAACAGTCAAAACTGTAACTTTACCAGATTATCTTTCTTGCTGCCTTTAAGCCATGGCCCTCCATAAGGGTAACTGTCACTTTTTCTTTCTTTTCCCCTTTTTCTTCCTTTTTTCTTTTCTTTTCTTTTCTTTTCTTTTCCTTTCCTTTCCTTTTCTTTTCCTTTTCTTTCTTTTCTTTTCTTTCTTTCTTTCTTTCTTTCTCTTTCTTTCTCTTTCTTTCTCTCCTTCTTTCTTTCCTCTCCCCCTCCCTCCCTACCTCCCCTTCCCCTTTCCTTCTCTCTCTCTTTCTCTTTCAACTGTAGATTGAATTCTCACTGGAAAGAGATTTGTAGAAATAATATTTCAAATTCTAGTCCACATAGACTGGCAAGAGAATGATGGCAAAATGTTTTGTACTGAGATTATGCTCTGTAATGACTAACATTGATTTCAGTAATTTCTCTAAAGGCTACTAATATTACTAAACATATATTAATTTGTTTTACCATAATTGTTGCACTAATTTATATATTTAATATTGAGAGAGAATTTCCTGTCCATGAGATTCGATGTGTACCTCATTGGAATAGGGATACAGAAAAAGACTTTTATATCGTCAATTGACTTTGTGATTTTTTGAAGCAAATATAAAGTGAATAATTAAGGAAAAATAAATTTGGGGATGTAATGTCAAGAACTTGTATCTGATTTGTTCCAAAGTGAACTCTATAGCTATGAATCTATTAAACCATAACTAAGGTGACCTTAGTAGAATTTAGATGACTACTGTGCACTTTCAGCTGGTCTCCCTGCTTCAGCTCTTGCATCCTCCATTCTCCACACACCAGGCAAAGCTACCCTTTAATAATGTAAATCAGATTGTGTCACACTTCTGCTCAACACCATCCAATGGCTCTTATGTCAGAGTCTACTCATTTCCACCAATACCTATTTATCATTCTTTGAGAGTTTAACCCCTGATATATTCACAAGTGTCTAGAATGAACACTACGTTTTCTGCTTTTTCTCATACCTAGGTGTGGCCTTAAGATTAAGTTCTATTCAATGGAATGTAATCATAAATGTCTTGGGATATAACTTTATAAATAGAAACATTTCCTTTGCTCCCTTGTACTTTCTGATGATTGAAATGCAGAGTTGACAGCTGGAGCTTATTCAGCCATCTCAGTTCCCAAGGCTAAAACCACATTCTAAGAATCAGTGAAGAGCAAGATAGAAGGAGCTCTGTCACTGCCAATTTTTTTTTGAAGTTTTTGATGCCTATATCTTGATGTCTTTATATGAAAGAGAAATAATCTATCTTTCTTAAGCTAGTCTAAATATAAATTTGTCATCACGTGCAGCTGTACCTAATGCTAATTTTTCACATGATTCAGAATGAAATTAAAATCCTTTCCATGGCCTGCACGTTCGTTGGCTGCTCTTTCCAACTCTTTATCCTCGTTCACTGTATTCCAGCTGTAGTGGGCTGCTAGCTGCTCCTTGAACAACATATCAAGAACATTATTATCTTAGGGTCTATGTGCTTTCTATCCCTCAGTCTGTCATATTTTTCTCAGATATATTAACTTTAGTCTGTCTGGTCTCTGCTTGGGCTTCCTCTGGAAGAGACTTCTAACCGGTATACCTTAAATCAAAGCACAAGTTAGTCTTTCCTCATCTGTTTTGTTTTTTCTTGATAGCATTTATTAATCCCAACTAACATACTATATATATTTTATTTGCCTTTTTGTTTATCTGTCTTTCCCAGTAGAAGCTAAATTCCATGAGGCAGGTACTTCATTTTGTTTGCCACTCTATCTCCCAGACCAAGAACCATTCCAGGCACTGTTGCACAATGTATATTAATATTCATTTCTTGGATGTATGAACATATGAATAAATGATTATACATGTGCTTATCCATTTACTATTTTTATACTATCATCCTGTCTATTATACCCAGGATAGTTAGGCTGGTAAATTGACATAACAATGGTCATTTGCTAAAGGTCTCTTAGAGCCTTCAGAGTACAGTTTGGTAAATTTTTTATGTTGTTGGTTTCATTTTTACACTCAGGAGACAGGAAGAATCTAGATGAGATTAGACCCTAAATTTGTTTTTTTCTTTTAATTTGGTGGGAAGAGACTGACATGGAAATGCAGTGAGTTCTATGTTTCCATTGAACTTGACTGTTTTTGACACAACAAGATATTACCTAACATTATACAATTCAGAATTCAAAAAATATATTGATCTTACACTACTGTGGGATTGTTTGGCTATGATTATTTATGGACAAGAGTGGAATTTTCTCTCAGTGGATTATCCTACAGTCAGTCATACTGGAAAGACATCAGTTCTAGGGAAGAAAATGAACCTCCAGAGGTGCACCACAGCCTGAGTAGTGTGAAAGGCTTTGATCTTGACGTGTGGCCCAGGCTCTGAGAGAGACACTGGGATTTATTTCTCCTATTGCTGAAGACAGGCTGGATTTAAACAGGAATGAAGCCGGGTAAGAACTCTGTAGTATAGGGCTGCAGCCATGGAATAATTATAAATTATTTTCTATGCTGTATTTCTTTCTAGTATGGTCAAGTCTTCAGTAACATCTGGACAAATGTTCTCTATGTCTTGATGAATAAAGAGAAAGGAACTCTTCCATATCTTAGAATGAAGCAGTCAGAGAGAAAGCAGAGGCCTCTTCCCAAATTCAGGGTGCCAGTCTCACCCTGAGTAGGGCTGTGCCCAAATTAGTGGCAATTAACTCAGGCAGTGTAGCTGAGGCAACAGCATCATAGACTGAGAAGGCAACTGGAGGGACAAGCCAGAGGTACCTGGTGTATAAGAGTCCAGACTGAAAAACTGTCAGGAATTGTTAAAATTGAAAATTTTTGAGAAGGTGTTCATTTCTGCACTAAATCCTGTCAGAAGGTCATTCCATTTTAATGAAGGCTGCCTAGCTAAGATGTCTTTTGTATGTTCTTTTCTGTTTTTAGTCTAGAAAGTATTCAGCAAAGAGTAACGTATTTTTCACATTGTACTGAAAATTGCTGCTTGTTTTTTTTTCTCACCTAGCACGAGCCTGTAAATTCTTGAGGACCTGTTTCTTTCATCTATGTGTTCCCAGTGGCTAGCACACAGTTGAGAAAAGTAATCCCTCAGTAATTGTTTGTGGAAGGCACGAGCCTTTCTAATAGCATTTACAGTCATTCTCATGATATGAATGAAATAACATATATGAAATATCTGTCATTATGTGGGTTTGTCACCAGTTGTGGGTTCTGGCCAGCAGAAGTCCTATCCAGACGGAGTCTTTTCAAGACTCTGGGAAAGTCAAGAGAGCGAGAGGGAGTTGAGCCTCTCAAATCTCTCATGTTTACTGAGTACAGTAGAAGCAGGAATTTAGGGAAGGACAGGGTGGGATCACAATGAGTACAAAGGCTTTGTTTATTGTTGGTCTTTGGCTCAAGGTCAGAAGACCCTTTTTGGTGAATCGTAATCGTGTTGAGCCTTTCAGCTTACCAGGGCGGAACATATGAGAATCAGCTGCTTAACAACTTGAACTCAGGTGGCTGTGCCTGTCTTAGGTTGCCCCCCTCAGGGGATCTTACCCGTCATTGGCTAGCCAGCCTTCTCACCTCTGAGTCTGCAGCTTTTTACTATTCCAGCCCAAGGCTGTTTTGGGGATAGAAGACTAACAGCAGGCACGCCCAGCATTTATAGCCTGGGGCCTGGGTCATTGCTAAATCCTCAAGGCAGTTACTAAGCATATCTTCTTTAAGGAGATAAGTGGCTGGGATCTGTTACAATTTGTTAACCCAATCATGGGCTCCCACATCATTACAATGTTAACTGAATCTTAAGTGGTGCTAAGGGCCTTTTACAAACATGCAGTAAAAAATGAGCAACAAAAATTTCAGTTAATACTTGCTGCAAAATGGTCTTGGTATTGTCATAGAAGAGGATGTGAAAAGAGTGCTCTGTACAATTTAAATTCAAGAATTTAATTTTCACATTCCTGCAATTCCTATTCTATCCTTCAAGACACAAAGCTAGGATTTAGGGTGAAAAGCCTGGGAAGAGGCATGGGAGTAAAGGGATGCTTTCCTCTCAGCCCACTTGTGACCTGATTCCAAGACAGCAAATTGGCTTCAAATTGTGATTTCTGTTAAATGCCTTAACTTCCTTCCTTATGTGTAAATTCTTGGGATTTCTGAAACTAAAGCAAAGTTCTGGCTGATGCCCAGCTTTCTCTCTCACCAGATTCTGGTTAGCAACAGTTTTGCCAGATATAACTTAGTAAACTGGTACCCCAATGTTCATAGCAGCATTATTTACAGTAGCCAAGTCATGGAAACAACCTAAATGTCCACTGACAGAAGACTGGATAAAGAAATTGTGGTATATTTATACAGTGGAATACTACTCAGCTATAAAAAATAATAATGCCATTTGCAGCAACATGGATGGACCTGGAGAATGTCATTCTAAGTGAAGTAAGCCAGAAAGAGAAAGAAAAATATCATATGGTATTTTAAGATTCCACTTATATGTGGAATCTTAAAAAAAAAAAAGGCAAACAAACTTATTTGCGAAACAGAAACAGACTCACAGACATAGAAAACAACATGATTACCGGGGGGAGAGGGGATAGGAAGGGATAAATTGGGAGTTCGAGATTTGCGGATACTAACTAAGATATATAAAACAGATAAACAATAAGTTTATACTGTATAGCACAGGGAACTATATTCAGTATCCTGTAGTAACTTATGGTGAAAAAGAATATGAAAATGAATATATGTATGTTCCTGTATGACTGAAGTATTGTGCTGTACACCAGAAATTGATGCAACATTGTAAACTGACTGTACTTCAATAAAAATATATTTTAAAATAAATAAATAAATAAATAAAAGAACTAGAAAATCAGGAAAAAAAATAACTTAGTAAACTACCACATTCTATTATTTGTGGTTTAAAAGGAAAATTGATGGAAAATGAACATGTAAATTCTTATTTATGATCTCAATGATTTAAATCACATTTTGCCATAGCTCCCAGAATTTTGCAAAAATTCAGCTGTGTCATAATTCATTCATTTGGCAACATTCTTTCTCAAGTCAGCTCAGTGCACATTGAGTTTTGAGAGTTCTTTATTTATATAGTCTAAATATGAGTCCTTTGTCAGATATGTGACTTGCAAATATTTTAACCCAGAGTGTAGTTTATATTTTCATCCTCTTGGAATATCTTTTGCAGAGTAAAAGTTTAAAATTTTGATTGATTATAGTTTACCATTTTTTTTCTTCTTGGATTGCTCTTTTGATATCATTCCTCTATACTCTTCACCAAGCCCTAGACAAAGATTTTCTCTTATTTTTCTGCTAAAGAATTCATAAGTTATTTTTTAATCCTATTGTTAATTTATTATTGTGGTTTTTTAAAAGTACATAAAATTTACCATCTTAAACCACTTTTAAGTGTACAATTCAGTAGCATTATATTCACATTGTTGTTAAACAGTTTCCCAAACTTCTTCATCTTGCAAGATTAAAACTCTAAAGCCACTAAATAACAACTTCTTTAATCCCCCTCCTCCCCAGCCAGTGCTAACCAACATTCTCCTTTGTTTCTGTGGATTTGACAAATTTGGATACCTCATAGAAGTGAAATCATACAGTGTTTGTCTTTTTGTGACTGGCTTATTCCACTTAGCATAATGTCCTCAAGTTTCATTCATGTTGTAGCATGTAACAGGATTTACTTCTCTTTTAAAGGTGAATAATATCAACAATATTCAACAATTATCTTTAGAAAAGTCTTCCTGGATTATAATAATTAAATCTGCATATCATTCTGGGGAGTACTGACATCTCTGCTTTGTTGATTCTTCCAATCCATGAACACCAGATGTCTATTTATTTAGATCTTCTTTGGTTTCTGTCTTCAGTGTTTTATGGATTTCAGCATAGGAATCCTTATTAGATTCATACCTAAGTGTGTAGTCTCTTTTATTTTTAGAGATTATACATGGTGTGTTCTTAACTTCCAGTTTCTAGGTGGTCATTGCTTGTATACAGAAATGCAATGAATATGTGTATGTTTTACTTGGATCTGAAGATATTACTGAACTGTCAAGTATCAGTAAGTATCAGTTGTATGAGTTTTGGGGTTTTTTCTTAGAATTTTTTATGTAAGCCATCATGTCATCTGCAAATAGGTACAGATTTTTATATTTTCCTTTCCAATCTGTATGTCTTTTATTTCCTTTTCTCACCTTATTGAGCTTCCTGAAACTTCCTATAATATGTTGAATAGCAGTGGGAATAGGAGACACTACTGCATTATTCCCAATCTTAAAAAAGAAAACATGGGGGGAGAGTAGAGCTCAAGTGGTAGAGAGCATGCTTAGCATGAACAAGGTCCTAGTTTCAATCTCCAGTACCTCCTCCAAATATAAATAAATAAACAAACAAATAAATAAACCCAGTTACCTCCCCCTCATTAAAAAAAAAAGCATTCCACTTTCACCATTAAGTATGATGTTAGCTATTGGATTATTGTGTTATCTTCATTAAGTAGAGGATGTTCCCCTCTGTTCCCAGGGTTCTGAATATTTATCATGATTGAGTGTTGAATTCTGTCAAAGGCTTATTTTGCATCAATTGCTGATATTGTGATTTATCTCCTTTACACTGATAATATGGTAGTTTTCAATGGTAGCTAATGATTGATTTTCAAATATTGAGCCAGTTTTACATCCCTGGAATAAACTCCACTTGGTCATGGTGTATAAGTGTTTTTATATATTGCTAAATTCCATTTGCTAATATTTTGTTAAGGATTTTTGCTCTGTATTCACAAGGGATATTGGTCTGTAGTTTTCTTTTTTGTACTGCCTGGTTTTAGTGGAACAGTAACACTGATTTCATAAAAATCACTGGGAAATGTTCCTTCCTCTTTTATTTTCTGGAAGAAATTGTGAAGAATGGATGTACTTCCTCTTTAAATGTTTGGTAATATTCTCCAGTGAAATCATCTGGGCCTGGAAATTTCTTTTTAGATAATTTTTCAATTATGAATTTAATTTCCCTAATAGTTGTAGAGCTATTCAGTTATCTTTTTTACATTGTGTGATTTGTGGTAGTTTGTGTGGTAATTTTGTAGTTTGTTCCATCTAAATTGTCAGATTTATGTGTGTAGAGTTGTTTGTACTGTTTCCTTATTATCTTTTTAAATGTCTGCAGGGTCTATAATGATAAGGCCTTGTTTCACTCCTGATAATGGTAATTTGTGTCTTCTCTCTTTTTTCTTTGTAGTCTTGCTTCAGGTTTGTCAATATTATTAACCATTTCAAAGAACCAGAATTTTGTTTCCTTGATTTTTTTCTATTGTTTTTATTTTCAATTTCATTGATTTCTGTTCTCATACATATAAACTCTTTCTCTTCTGCTTGCTTTGGATTTATTTTTTCTTCTTTTTCTAGGTTCTTGGGGTGAGAGCTTTGATTGATTCAAGACGTCTCTTTTTAACATAAGAATTTAATGTTATGATGTCATCCTCATCATTTTGGTGTGTATTTTCATTTTCTTTCTGTTCAATGTAATTTTAAAATTTCCCTTGAGATTTCCTCTTTGACTCCTGGGTTATTTATATGTGTGTTGTTTAACTTCCAAGTACAGAGATTTCCTGTTTGCTTTCTGTTACTGATTTCTAGTTTGATTCCATTTTGATCAAAAAACATACTGATTTCAATTTTTTTTAATTTGTTGATGTTTGTGCTATCCAAAATATGATTTATCTTGGTATATGCCCCATGGGCATATATTCTGCTGTTTTGTGTTAGTGTTCTGTACATATAAATTAGATACTATTTGTTAATGGTGGTGTTATTTTATATACTAGCTATTTTCCTGTCTATTTCTATCAGTTGTTGAGAGAAGGATGTTGAAGTCTCCATAACTGAGAGTTTGTCTATTTCTTCTTTCATTTCTATTACTTTTGATTCAAATATTTTGCAAATCTGTTGTTTGGTCTATATTTTCTTGGTGGGTTGATTCTTTTATTATTACAGATTGGCCCTTTCTGTTCCTGGTAATTATCTTTGCTCTGACAGCCACTTTATTCGATAGTGGTAGTCTCCACTCCAACTTTCTTTTGATTGAAGTGTATATGGCATATATTTTTATCCTTTTACTTTACTGTTTTTTCATTCTCTGTTTTCTTTTTCTTGCATTCCTACGGGTTACTGGAATATTTTTTAAAATTCCACTTTGATTTATCTATGATGACTTTAATGCATAGCTTTGTATATCTTTGTTAGTGGTTGCTCTAGGTATCATATTATAATACATAATTTATTAGAATTTACTGATGTCAGCATTTTGCCAGTTTGAGTTAAGTGTGGAAACCTTATTTCCTTTTATGTCCCTTTACAACCCCATTTATAATGTAAGTATAGTAAATATTTCCTTTACATTGGCAACTAGTTCAGACAATGTAATTTGTGCTTTAACAAACATAATAGAGAAAAATAAAGATAAGAAAGTCTATAGTATTGATTGATGTTTTCACTCTTTCCATTGTGTTTTTCTATCTTTATGATGTTCCAAAATTTCTTCTTTTATTAATGCTTTTCTCTTTAGAGAACTTACTTTAGCCATTCTTTTATGGTAAGTCTGCTGGTGAGAAAGTTTCTTAGTTGTCCCTCATTAAGAATGTCTTGATTTCCATTTCATTATGTAAGGATCATTTCACTACATATGGAACTCTGGATTTACAGTACTTTGAACATTTGAAAAATGCTGTGACACTTCTTTCTGACCTTGATGGTTTTTAATAAGGAATCCACTGTCATTCAATTTGTTTTTTGCTTTTTTTCCCCATCCGATGTTTCTGTATTGCTGCTTTTAATATTACTTTAAGATTATTTTTACTTTTCACAACTTTGATTACAGTGTCTTGGCATAGATTTCTTTGGTTTTATGGTTTATTGCTTGCCCAGTTTCTTGAATTTGTAGGTTTATGTCACTTGCCAGTTTGGAGAAAGTTTCAGCCATTATTTCTTGAAGTACTTCTTTAGCACTACCATTTCTCTTCTCCTTCTGGGACTCCAGTGACACAAATGTTTATCTTTTGTTGTTATCCCACAGGTCCCTGAGGCTCTGACCATGTTTTTTAGTCTAGATTATCTATGTTGTCTCAGCAATTTCTATTGTTGTCTTCAGTATCACTGATTTGTTCTAACGTCTCCATCCTGCTGTTAAGGTTATCTGTTGAGTTTTTTTTATTTCAGTTATTTTATTCTTCAGATCTAAAATTTCTATTTGGTTCTTCATTATCTCTTCTATTTATTTTCTGATACTTTCTGTTTATTTGCTTTCTGTTTTTTCATTGGTTCATAATTGCACTTTTGAAGCATTTTGATGATGGCTGCTTTAAAATCATCATCAGATAATTCTGTTTTCATCTTAACATTGGCACCTGTTGATTGTTTTTTTCTTACTCAAGTAGATATTTTCATGATTTATGGTATAACAAGTGAGATTTTTATTGAAACCTGGGTGTTTTAGGTATTATGAGACCCTTTAGTGGGAAAAGGGTACTTCAGCTGGTTACTGTCAGAGCTGGAAATACAGTTTCTTTATTTTGCCTCCACTGACATTCAGGGAAGGAGGGGTACCTTGTACTTCCAGGATGAAAGTGGGAATTCAGATTTCTGCTAGGAATGGGAGGGGTGCCTCGTTACCACCAGTTGGGTAAAGGTCTCAGCTCCCCACTAAACCTTTGCTGCTGGTTGTAGGGTGGGGCCACAGTGGTGGTGTTTGTTAAGAGTAGAATAGTTATTGTCTAAATGTTTTTCTGCCTTGCTAGATTTTTCCTTTCCTGGTTCTTTGGCCAAAGAGAAAGGAGCTTTCTGTATCTGAACCCACTGGTATGTCCAGGCTGTTGGCTCCTCCAGCACCTAATCTGGGATATATGAGGAAAAAGAAAAATCAGTGGGGGATGGTATAGCTCAGTGGTAGACTGCATGCTTAGCATGCATGAGGTCCTGGGTCCAATCCCCAGTACCTCCATTTAAAATAAATAAATAAAAACCTAATTACCTCCACCCCACAAAAAAAACTTAAAAAGAAAAATCAATAATTTCATTGGTGTGTCATACCCTGTGTCCCAAAGTTCCTAGTTGGTCTGCATTCTACTTTTCACCTTTCAGAATCTGTTACTGTTTGTTTAGTAAGGCCAACGTTATTAGCTATACTTAGGTGGGGGGAGGATAGGGGAAAATATGTCTACTCCATCTTTCCAGATGTGGATCTCCCCAAGCACTGTATTTTAAATCCAGTCACCGCCCGAAAACAATTACTCCCTTCAAATTGGCCTCACATGTTTTACAACACAAACACTTCTATATTAGCCATTAATCATTTTAATTTATAGTTAATTATTTCAATTGAGGTCAGAGTCAAGTATAATATACATAGTGAAATATGCTATTATCTTCCCTAATATTTTTTCTTTTTTCCTTGACTGGAACATTAAAATGCTCTATTTGGGATATTGATTCTCTCTTGTAGCAGTAGACATTATTATAGAATTCAAATTTTGAAATATTTTATAACTATTTTTGTTAAATCAGTTGAAAATGACACTGCAAAACTGAAAAAAATTTACCCAGGACAATAAGTAAATATGTTCTCTACATTAATTTCATCTTAAATGTCAGTTTATGTTAAGGCCATTAAATTTTTCAAATATATCTTGGTTTTAAAAACTCCTTTCAAACTAACTATTTGATGTGTCAAAATACAGAACCCCAGCTCTAGGCACATGTTTTGGGGGGCTTGAGAAGCATGAATTGTTTTACAAAACTTGAATTTCCAGTGAGTATAATCAAAGAAAAAAACTCAGTGTTTTCTCTTATCTAGTGCCTTTAAATTCACATTTAAGTGATTATCAAAATTTTTACATTGAAAATATATTTTTTAATACTTAAATTTTTAATTCAGAGTACATTTTATTGAATTTAATTGCATATTAGGCATATCCTTTGAGTTAATGCAACAAAAAATTTAAACATTCTGATACAAACATTTCTGTGCTATTTATATAATAACAGAAAGGCATTAATGAGAATTTAGACACATACTAAAAAAGAAAACATAATTATTAGGAAATATGTCATAATAAATCCATTTATGTCCTTGATTTAAAAAAAAAGCAAAGTTTATGATCAAATTTCTGCTTTAAGAGACACAAAAGCAATTCATATAATCATATTTTATGATATTTTTGTAGCATTAAGTAGCATTATAGTTAATTACATACATAATAAGTCTATCATTTTCATTTGTTTATCAAATAAACTTTAGAAAAATAAGAATTTGTGCTATTTTCTGAAGTAAATTACAAATTAAATAGCAAAATCAATTTTTATGAATAAAACATGAAACATAACATAAAAGATAACACATCAAAATAATACATAGATTTTAACCAATACCCTGAACAAATTTCCCTAGCATTCTCCCATTTGGGAAATGAGAAAGGAAGAAATATAGATGTTACAGGTTAATCATGTGATTAAAAGTAATTTTGACAATATGAGTCATGAGTGATCTTCACTGATTTAGTCAGTAAAATTTATTATAAAGGTATAATCAGGCATTCCTGATTTATGGAGAATCACACTGATATCATCATTATGACACATTAGTCATGAAGATAAGCAGGTCCAAAGAATTGTCCAGGTCATTTAACAGGCCACCAAAAATAGGACTTTCTTTCCTAGCTTCTCTTACAACTTGTGAATCACACTTTTGAGTGCTAGTAAATCTTAATCATATTTCTTTTGGAAAGTAATAAATCTTTAAGCTTACTAAATTGTCTCATTATAAGCACATCTCCGTAGGGAAACTCACCTGGCATTTGCTAAACTTGGTTCTTTACTTGAAAGTGAATTTCTGTTTATTATTCAGAGTTGCAGATGTTACTGCTGTGCCTAGACTAGAACATCCATAAAGTACTTAGCCCCTACCTGCAGGCTAAAAATGTGACTTACAGTCTGTCTTCTGTCTGTCCTTGTAAAATCATAAATAGGACCTTCCTTCATTCTCAGTGTTTGGATGATAAATTTTATGGTTACCCTAGTTATTGAGAAGTTAAATTAGGAGAAAAAATAAAGACTCTCCAGACAAACGAAAGTATATTGATTCCCCAGCACCACTGCAGGGACACAAGGAGGCCATAGCATAGTTACCCTAAGCCTTAAGAATAAAATTATGGAACTTATTATTTAACTGACGATCTAAAGGAATGAAATTTTAAGGAAAAAGAAAAGATAGCTAATAGATAATAGTCTTATTTTTCTAAGAAGTACCTAAGTAGCAGGCCAAAGCTATTCAATGTAGTCATTAAACCTAGACTCCCGAGGAGGACTGCTTGGATTTCAGGCCTAGCTCCAAACACTTAATCTCTCAAGCTTTAGTTTCCTCATCTATAAAAAAGTAGATGATAATAAAAGTTCCTATAGAATAAGATGATACAGGAATTAAATGAGATAACGCATTCCAAAGCAATCAGCAGAGTGCCTGCCACATGCTAAGCACTCAGCAAATGTGAGTTACTACTATTTAATAATTTGATATACCCTCAATAAAAAACTCAGTTGGTAAACTGAACATGTAACTGAACTTCTAGATATACTGCAGATACATTCCTAACTATCATGTGGAAGAAATGCACACAGATAGTTCCAGTTTTATTTTTATCTATACTAGAGTAATACATTCAATTAATTAAAGTCAAAGTAGATATTACATAAATATGTAAATTTAAGATTCCAGAATAATTGAGTCATTCACCTGTTTTTCATTCATTCAATAAATGTTAACTTAGAGCAAGCTATAATAGGTCAGTGTGCCTTTTAATTAATACTGGAACACACACTTGCACCTGCTCTACCTAAAAATGCTAATGAGAAGTCCCTAATTCATTGCATAATTGGTTCAGTTAGATAAGATTCACCTTCTATAAAGAAGTAGCTATTCAGTAAATAATTTTGCATAAATCTATTTAAATGCCTCAAAGATGAAGAACCAGGGAATTTGTGAGCAAAACTGACTTTTTTTCTTTTGATGAATTTGATTAAAGATAAGCTTTCAGTGATCAAAACTAAACAAAAGCTTTCTAAAAAAAGGTTTAAGATAACTTTTTGAATTGGATTCTGAGATATTCTACGGTACTGAGGTATTGGTGGGGAGGAGGAATGAGAAATTTAATGGAGTGGACACTAATATCAACACTCACTACAACACCATGCAAAGAACTACAACTGCTAAAATTCTTTACATATATAAAGTGAGTACATTATCTTGTTAAAATAAAGGATAAAAATAAGAGTAACATTTGCACTGCTCATGAGAAATAAAGGATAACAGGAATTTAAATAAGTTGAAAGCAACATACCCTGTATAAGAGCTTAGGAATCAGAACTCCCTTTGCTCACTACATTATTACACATTATAAAAATCTGACAAGACTTTTTATTCTGTTGGCTATATGTTTTTCAAAGAAATAGAAGCAAACACTGAAGTGATAAAGGCTTGCTTATCTCTGTTAAAATATTTTGTTTCAATTTTGATGTCACAATTAAGATTGTTATTCTAAAAATAAGTATAAATTTACAAAATTTGACTTTTACATATACATTTATCCATTCAGCACATCTCCAATGTACCCTCTCTGTGGTAGGTATGGGTCAAAGAAATAAAAGCAGAATCCAGAGATATATACATGCATATTTATAATACAGGGTAATAAGCACAAAGAAATGTGAATTATTTACACATATGAGATGGTACACACCCAACTGGGTATGAGGGATCTCCCAGAAAGTAACATCAGATTAAAGTCTTAAAAGCTAAACTTGAGTTCAGTGAACTCAGGGGACAGCATTCTGCACAGAATCTCTCTATGTCAAAGCTAAATCAAGACAGTGGAGAAAGATTAAGAATTTGGACAACTGCAATATTAAGATATAGCAAAGATGAGCCTGTAGAGTTTTGGCATGGACGCTGCCACATTAAGTTCCATAGTAAGATTTGTGTTTTAGAAATACAGCCCAGCAGAGTCCAAAAAAATGGATTAACAGAGAGACTGAGGTAGGAAAATCAAGACCTGAGCTAGTGCAGCTGGTGAGAATGGGGTGGGGAGGTGATGGGTGGATTAATGAGCTACTAAGAAGGCCAAAGGAACAGAGATTCATGAATACGTATTAGTTCACAGAGGAGAAAAAAATAGCACAATGAGTTCTAGGTTTCCTGAGGAAAAAGAGAGAGGCTACCAAGAGAAGATTTACATTAGAGCATAAACTGAGTATGAAAATATCTGGGAATTTTAAGACATCATTAAAGCTCTTTATTATGCTGCAAAACCCTGTTAGCTAAAAGATTAATAGAATTTCCCAAGGGATCTAATACATGAACATGGAGTAATTTTCCTACTTCAGCTTTTCTGCCTGCTTAGTATTTTCAGTCAATTTACAATTGGTCAGTTTTTAGTTAATCCACTCATCTCCATGAGGTTAGTTAATGAAAGCATTCCATTTTTAATCTAACAGTGGTGAAGTAATTGTTTGGAAGTCCTCCAGAGAGACTCTGAAAAGCCAAAATTCAACTTTAATTTCTTGAGTATTTTTTCTGCTTAAAGTTACTGAAAGTGAATTGTCTTTGCTAGGAAAAGTAGCAAGCACTGACACTTAAAAATTCAATTTACTAAATAAGTATTTTAGATTATTTTACCTTAGGGCAGCAATTTTTCTTGCTTGAAAACTATTTTAGCCTAAATAGTGGTAGCAAAACAGAAGAATGCATACTGCATATGAGCTACATATTGTTTCTGGTTTCGTATATATCCAGTCACAAGTATACTGTTTTGAATTGGACTTAGTTAATATAGAATATCTGACTAATTTTGCACTGAATTCAAATTGCTTAGATTAATTAAGTAAACTGATTGGTTGTCTGCCATCATATAGATACCACACGAGATCACTTTACCATATTAATAATTAATTAAACCAAAACAAATCCATGGCTTATGGCTCTGAGACAAGAATAAGATGAAATCTGCCATTACTTAAAGGATGTAGTCTATTCAGCAGAACTTGGGAGGGGAGCATATAGCTCAGTGGTAGAGCACGTGCTTAGCATGCACAAGGTCCTGGGTTCAACCTCCAGTATCTTCATTAAATAAGTAAATAAACCTAATTACCTCCCTCCCCTCAAAAAATAACTTAATAAACAAAAAAAACCTGGGTGTATAATTAACATGCTTTACACAAAACACTGTTGCAACCAAATAATGAGTAGCTTCCAAGTCACACTTTATTCAGACCAGTAATATTTTTAACATTAGTTAAGATGCCCTATAAGGTATAATTTTCACTACTAGAATTTTATTATAATTTTCTCAGCCAGAACAATGTATAAATTTCTATATTTTTTTCCAAACAACTGAACTTCTCTTTTTCCAGCTTTAATCCCCTAGTCACCAAGACTGTGGGTTCTTTGCCACCATCCCCAACTCTTCCCTCTTTGTCTATGGCTGTTCTTTACTCTGCTGCACCACAAGCAGGGGGACCGTGGACTCACCAGCACCAAGGATCCCCAGCAGGTTTCACACAATATTCAACCTAACCTAGTATTGTGCTATATGATATTAATATATTACCATTCAGAGCCATTGACAACTTTTCCTGTCTATTCAGATTCCACTGGGTTTGGTTACAGTGATTTTTATAAAATAATTCAGTTATATATGCAATAGAAACAAAGTATTCTATTTTTGTACCTTAGTACTTTAGTACTTCTTGATTTCAGACAAAAGCATTAGTATTATAAAGCACTAATAATGCATTTTTAGATATTTAGCCAGCCATGGATACCAGGAAACCATGAACTACAGAAGCACGTTCTGTAACAGTGCTCACCTGTGACTGTGTGGACCTGTATCCTGCAATGTCAACACTTGCTGTAACTCAAGACAGCCAAAACCAGTGGCTTTAAAAAAAAAATGTTCTTTATAAAGACTAATAATCACTTTAGCCTGGTGTAAAAACAGTGGAGATGACTGGAATAAGACTGAAAAATCTGGTTTGGAGTGATGGATATTGGGGCAAGTGTATGGTTTTATTTCCTTGCCTTAAACCAATATTTTTGGAGGAAAAGTATGGGTTTTTTTGGTGGAGATTGTAGAGTAACCATCATTAACAAAGGCAAAAGGTACTTATTTCCCATTGAGGAGACTTTTTTTCAATATGACTGAAGGATTGACTTTACATGAAAATTAATACAAATACTTCTATACATAGTAAACATGATTGGGGCAAAAGACGTTTTAAGAGAAATGGCAAAGGCTTTGTCTTTAATAGATTCTTTGGTTATAAGCAGGTCTTGAGTGACACTGGCTCTATGTACTATTTGGTTTTGCTGGTGTCTGTTCTTTGTGTCCCTTAAGGACCAAAATGTAATGAATTATCCTGGGTTACAGCTCATAGAACATATTTAATACAATTTACCTTGCTTTAATGCAAAATAATTACAGAATGAAAATATATCTTTAGATCTGAAATAGCATATATTATTTACAAAGCTGCTGCTGAGCATTTTGCATAAAATTTTCATCCTTTTAAAAATAGAAACTCGGGTGTTCTTAACAGGAAGCCATAAGCAAAGCTGAAATCTAAACTCTTTGTGCATCTTCCCATGACTCTTGACATGATGCTTCTCATTCATTGGCCCACAGCTTCCTGAGTTTCATAAAGCATAAAGAAACATAATTAGCATATCCTAGTTACTCTACAATAACTTATCACTTTAGCAAAGCAGAGATTTCTGGGAAGAGGTGATCCAAAGTACTGCCAAAACCAACAGTTCCTATTCTAAATACTCAGGAAAGAAAATGTTGATGAATTACGAAAATTTTGATTCTAATCAGTAAAGAGAATAAGCTAATATTGATTCATTCATAGCACAAATATATGGGAATATATGAGAATAAAATAGCAGAATTCATAAAGACTGAGAAAGAAAAAAATAAGACTACATTAAAAATCGTAAAAGAAACTAGCCTATGGTGACAGGTGAAAAAATATATTATCTGCGGTGCAATAGGTTTATTTTAGACTGGTTGTAACGTTCTCTGGTGGAAAAAGATGCCATTTATTTTTGTATAACTATATTTTCCTATAATATTGTAAAAAAAAGCATATTCAAGCACATACTGAATGACTAGGTTTTTTATGAAGTTAAAAAACGTAGATGGATTAATAGATAGCCTACGCATATTGAATTTTAGCTTTTACTTGAAATATCATTTAGAAGCAACTTACATTTTTTCTGTGCCTGGGAGCATTATTTTCTATACCATTGCTGTCATCTAATTTCCTGTATGGAAAGCAAAAAAGAAAATTGCTAGATGTTTACAGTGCAGTAAACATCAGTATGCCATCTATATCATGGCCATCAGGATAAACTATAAAAGGTCAATACAGACAGAATTCATTCTTCCTAAAAATATTTATTCATAATGTTGATTTTGTTTGTGTGCCATTGCTTGGGGGGGGAATTGTTGCCACAGATGAAAGTGACAAAGGCCTGTTTATTTTCTGCAGAGGGAGAACTGCTTCTCCCCAAGCATGGTGGAGGCTTGGGTATATGGCCATAACTTACATGTTGCTTTGACACATGCAAGATAATAGCCAATCAGGAGATTCAGCCAATATGTGAGATACGGGTGCTGTAATTTAACATGTTTATTCACTGAATTAGAAGTTAAACATGGTTCTTTATCTACCCATTGTGCACTGCAACGTGGGCTCCAGATTGTTAAGACAGGAATGTAAACTAGGATATATAATGACTACACTTTTAGATGTTCTGGGAAGGCTTGAGCTCATTAAGCTAGTATCACCAGATAATTAATTCAACCACCTAATCAATTATGTCAGAATTTGGGGGACGGGGCGCGTAGGTGAGATTGTATGGATTACACATCTGAGTGGATCAGATAAATGAGTGAGCTCCTCATCGAACTGTCTGAAGTGACTAGCTTGTTTGGATGTTACACGCTTGGTACTATTTTTAAAAGTCATTTTCACCAAGAAACTCTACAAATAACTGGTATCTAAACATATATATAAACATCATATATAAATTTTACTGATAAATAATCTCTGTAAAGAAAAGTTTATCACCTAACCAAAAATTCTAAAAGGGCATTAGTAAAAGTTTGCTCTGATTGAGTACAAGTGTCCTTAATCCTTGTATTAAATCTAAAGATTCTGAAATAACCTAAAGATGAGAAAACCAAAACACTGTCAGTGATCTCTGTGGAACAGTATAGGATGGAGAAAACAATGTACAACATTCCAATTATCAATAAATGAAAAGAAAATTAATTCATTATACTATAGATCAAATCAGTTTGACATTGCTCCTAAGATATTATAAGAAAAACTACATTTAGAATATTATTTAAATACAGTGGGCTATGCAAATGAAAATTAAATTATTAAGAATTGATTGTCTACTCCATACTGTTCAAGCACCATCCTTTCAGAGTCTGTCTTAAACAAACCAGAATGCGCTGAGACCCAAATGTGACTGCAAGGGAATGGACAGAAACACTGGGGAGGCTGAGCTGGGAGAATCTGGGCAAGGTTGTAACTGTTTCAAATACCTGAATGACTGTCATGTTTTGTAATATGACTCCAAGTATAAGAAAGGTAATAAACGCATGTGAACCAGAAATAAAAAAAACTTTGAAATCAGTATAAACAAGATGTCCAAGTTCTTCAAAAAGCGGTTCAGTTCTCTTCCAACCATGAGAGTCTCTGATTCTTAGACAACACTGCTTTTTTCCTGCCTGGGATTATGGAACTCCTGATACAATTATTTCATGCCCTTAATTCAGATAGAAGCTCATATCCTGTTGATTTATTTTACCTGCTGTTGTGTGAATTGAGTAAAAAATAACTATTTGAATAGTATCTACACATCTGCATGACAACCGTCTGCCCCGCACCTGCTCTTTAACAGTGGCCATAGCTCTCCCACCTCAGAGCCCCGGCTGGCTGACAGAGATAAACTTCAAGTGCTGCATTTTGTGTTGGTGATGGTTGCTCAGGCCTCCCACTTCCTAGGTTTCTTTCAGCTGCTTGGATAGGGTCTCATTTTCCTGGTCCTGAGCCGTGGCTCTGTTACTCTGACTGAACCCTAGTCTTGGGCATCCCCATCCCTGGGCTCCACTCTCAGGTCTCTGGTTTGGTGGAACTAGCAACTCCCACCTTCACCAAACCACATTACATCCCTGGTATTTTCTTCCCAGTTCTCCTCATGTTCAACTCTAAACAAAGGGGACTGTAAGTAAAATAGTGGCACACTTGTGCATTTTCAAAAATAATGAGTAATAGAATTCTAGCCCAGTGATTTTCAACATTACAGAAAATCAGGATCAGTGACAGACACTTTAAAGAAATACAGACGCCCAGGCACAATTCCAGAGGTTTTGATCCAAGAGATCCAGTTAGGTCTGAGTAATTTTTAAGGGACATCCTAAGTGATCAAAAATTATAACCAGGGTTGAGAACCATTGCTTTTACACAAATGATACTTCCTTATGGTTACCAAAGCCTATGCTAAGCATTTTTACACACAGAAAGTCATTTAATCCAAAAACCCCATGTGGTAAGTATTATCATTAAACCCATTTTGTTGAGGAGAAAACTGAAGCACAGGTAGGTGAAAATAAGTGGTGGAGGGGGATTCTGCTGCAGGCAGGCAAACGCCAAATGCCATTCTTAAGCACAACATGGACATGTACAGAAAATAACAGACAGGTAATATACTCTTGTGCTTTTTTTCTCTAACTACAAACATTTTATTCGATTTCATCTTTATCTGAATTTTACTCAAGTTAAAACTAATCTGTAAAAAATAATACTTACAGCTGTTCAATTTGTTCAAATTCTTTCCCATCATCTGTGTAACAAAAGAAGAATTTAACTATTAAAATTGCTTTAAAATTCTTACAGAGCATATATGCGCAATTCAACTTTCCCCTGAATTCAACACCCTCTGAATGCCTGCGCTGTTTCCCTTCATTGGAATGAAAGAGACATGCTACATTAGACAGCTGCGCCTCCATCATGCCCGCCTCCTTCCCTGTTCTCCCAGTGCAAAATTGCCTGCAGCTTTAGCTTTGATCAAGCCTAGTTTAGTGCCTGAGATTTTCAAAAATACGATTGATTGATTGATCTGTAACTATTTAAGTTATTAAAAACTTAGTACAAAATCAGGAAAGTATACAGAATATAAGACAAATTTCCCTAGGGAACTGTTGGTTTCTCAGCCTGTAATCCATCAGTTACAGGCTATAAACACAGAAAACTGACAGGATGATGTCTCTTTTATAAGAACTCCAGAATGTTTGATAAAACAATTTTTAAAATGAGTTATCTAAGTGAGAAAATAATTGTTTGTCTTTGAGATCTTTTATATTAAACAACCATAGAATTTTCTAATATTCCAGTATCAAATCACTTATCACCTAATTGGTGTGTTGGTACTCATAACACCAAAGAAAGGATTAAAAAGGTGTATTTTAACACTAAAAATGTTTAGGATGTTGAAACAGTAAGACCATTAATACACACTCATAGCTCACTGTCACCATTGATATTAACATAAATACCACTACAAATGACAAAAGTTAAAATTTCCCCAAAAACTCTAAAGCCAATGTATTAACTCATAACATGAGAATGTTATCTAAAAAAAAGTAATCCTACCTGAGTGCTCCTTTTTCTTTTGGGTGTACATTTCACAAAGCAGAATAATAGCCACTAAAAGAACCACCTCAGCAGCTATTGCAAGAAATGCTTTGAGGGGCACAAAATAACTCAGCACGACAAGTTCAATGTGTTCTTCACTCTCCCCTAATTGGAATATTGCATGGCACCAGTAAGACCCCCGATCTTCTTCTGAAAGTTGCATTATCTTGAGCCTTGTTTCATTAGCATTTTTTCCATTGATCACATACTTATCATTCATTTGAACATCAACAGGAACCTAATATAAGGAGACATTAAAATCCATTCTTATCATACAGCATAAAAGATACATGTCCTGAGTTATCTAGTTTTGAGTGAAAGTGCCAAGAAAACTGCTTATCAGAAAAAGGCATATTAAAATTTGAGAGAAGTTATACATACAGAGCTCAAGTCTTATCAGAGTTTGATCTCTCAGAGGTAGCAAGCAAAGGAAAAGTGTACTTTGCTTTAAGTACTTGGCAATGAATGTTTGGAACTACAGTGTGCAAATCATTGTGAGGAAATATTCTATGAGAATTAGAAGCACAGAAAAATTTCAGCCATCCAGGTTTCACGTTCTAATCCCTGACTAAGCTGTTCAAAATACTTCCTCCTTCATAAGCGCAGGCATAGATTCATTAAATCAGCTATTAAATTCATGAAGCTATTAAATCTGACCATTCCTGTAAAAGAATATCACTGGCTCTTGACACTGGAAGTTCCTCAGACTGGAACTGATGATCAAATCTTCAGGCTTTGATGCTGATAAGGAAGGAATGGTAGAAATCCCCTGTGAGCCTGCTATACGTGGAAGTCTGCACACCTTCTGTCTTATCATATCCAAAACTCTCTCTGTCTCAGACAAGTTGGCTTCTGAGATTCACTGGGTTTTCCTCAGCATCTCAAGAGCCATATGAAGCTGTCTGGGGGCTGATTATTTAATCCATTTAAATTAAATTTTATTCTCAGGCTAATAAATGCTATTCTGCATACAAATATGCTTGGAAGTTATCTGATGAAGAACTGTCTGAAAGTTTATTATTGGCCAAAAAAATTATTGGAGCCTGGCTCTGGGTGCACAACATTGCCCGTGACTCTTGCTACAGCTGTGCTCTCCAACTCAGAGCTGATAACATCGAAGTACCACATGTTTCATAGCCACCCCAGGGAGTCTGATGCAGATGGTCCACCTACATTTTGACAAAAACACTTGACCTAAAGTTTTGACTTGTGTCCTCTTCCCTGCACTTTTCTCACCCTAATATGACACATGCTTAGGGCCAAACTGAGAGAAACTTAGTATAGCAAATGGAGAGAAGCACAAACTACATTCTACATGTTTAATTTAACTAAATTTAGGCTGTTTTTTGTCTAGTATCACATATGCATAAATAAATTAGGCTATGTATTTCAAAAACTACAGCTGTTACTTGTTTTTACAAATTTACATACTTTTTAAAAATATTTACATACACAATGATTGTCTTTCCTGAGCATCAATAAGATAGGTACAGATATTAATGGTTTAAGTCTACTCCTAAGTGATTTGAGCTATTTCTTTGAAAACTCAAACCAATGTTATCACAGAGTCACTCTTCAAGTCCTTCCTCTGTCGTCAACAATGGTCTACGAGAGCATCAATGTAGTCTAAGAAAAAATGTAATATTTCATTGTAAAATCTACACTGTCTCAGACTGTTCCTTCTAGAGTTGATTGTACAGGACTTTAATTTCAATGCTTATTAGCACCAGGGCAATAGAAGTGTGTCCCTTAAAGGACAACATCCTAAATTTCCCTGCTACTAGAGGCTATTTGGGAGGAAGGGAATCAGAAATAATTTCTTAAATGCTGATGTTTTCCTTAATATCAGCTCTCTGAAAAGCCTTTAATTCTTTAAAAAAAAAAAAAGCCAAAAGAGGTCAATGACACTTATTGAATAACCCAAGACCTAAGTTTAAGTTATGATATTTTCATTCTCTTCTCAAATGGTGCCATTATGTTGTATTCTATCAAATGTTTCCAGAGACAGAAGCAGGAGAAGAAAATTTCCTTTTTTTTCCCTCCTAGTTACTTTTATGGAATGATAAGGAAAAAAAAAACTTTTTTGTTGAGGTTATAGCTAAACTCATTAAAAAAAATGAACTCTAACTTCCTTTCATAGAATTTAAATAAATTTCTAAATCTAAAAAACAAAGTACCAACTAATGAAACATTAAGAGCATCTTCAGATGTATAATGTAATATGCGAAAACATCACATGACATCTCAGTTCATCACTGTTTTTTCTTCATGAATACATATTAAAGAACAAGATAACAGGTATAAATAGTCCTAAGAACTCTGAGTATATTATAATCTTATTATTTACCAAATAAAAGTTTTTGTTTTCTTCAAATAAAAGAAATATGATCTTACCTGTACACTCCCATTACTACTGTACCAAGTCCAATTTAAAGGAAAACAATCTTGACATTTACACTTCAAGACAACTGAATCCCCCACATAATTGATCAATGGTTTGTTTTTTCCATGAAGTTCAGGGACTAAGAAAAATGTAGAGAAATGTATGTCACTGAAAGAGTTTGAATAGAGGGTTGAAGATAATTTCTCCTTTCAGTTTCTCATTAATATATGATTTTCTTTCTGTAGTTTTTGTTCTATATAAAATGAACTAATTTATAGAAGTTTGGATATATAGTTGGAGTAGGTAGCACAATATAACTATCAGTAATGTAGAAACAGAAGAAAGGTCTTCTATTATTAAGCCTATTAACACTATAAGTATTGTAATAAACTGTTACATGCTTTGGATAAGAAAGAAACTTCCTGTCTTCACGCCTATTCTTTATTCCAACCTACTAAGTTACTTTAGAACAATTTTTTTTTCAAAGTTTACTTTTAGATGGCATTTGAGTGAAGGGACAAAATTTTCAGGACTTAAAATCTCTAGTGGACATACATTTATGAAAAGAGTTGGAGAAGGTGAAAACATGAGACAAAAGAAAGGAAATTTAAGAAAAAGAGAACAGTGTAGGAAAGAAAATGAGATAAAAAACAAAACTTAATATTCGTGTGGTTTTTTAAAAAAACAAAAACTAATATTCATTGTGATAAATATTTTAAAGTTTGAAGCAGGTGCCATTAGTAATAGAATAAAAATAAGCACTGAATTTAGAAGAATTAAATTTTAAGGCTGTGAATATCTTTGTAAAGATAATTAAAACATAAGAACATAAGCAAAGCAATAAAAAGCCAACCAGTAGCCAACCATGGTGAAATCAGTTCCTCCTGAATGACCTCAAAGGATGTACTATAGAATGTGCACTTACATTGGAAATTAGACATCAATAAAGGTGACTTCTGTTGTTTTTATTCTCTTACTAATTTTACCAAGTTTTGTGTTCTGTTTTCCCTTTTTATTTGTTTGGTTTGCCAGCAGAGAGAGGATGTGTGAAATTGTCTAAATTTTTAACTATTGATAAATTTTATGGATGTTGTTTGATAATCACTTGTTATACTGTATTTTGAGATTTTATTTTGTGGAGGGTCAGTGTGCAAAATTAAAAGATCAATTTTAATTGCTAAAATTTGATTTCTAGACTAAATACATTTTCTAAATGCTCTTGGCATTCTACTACCCGAAGATAATAAGGGGTAAAAATAGGGTTGGAGAATAGCATTTCTTCATGGGTTCTGTCTTTAGGCAATTAATGTTACAATGTGAGAAGTTTTCTATTTTCCTTATTTACAATGGGCCTAAACACAGTTGCACATATCACCCTCTCCTTCATGAGAAATGCTGACCAGCCGAGTGTTAAATGAGGTACTGTTAATAATGAAAAGATACAAATAAGAGAAAGGTTATGTCACCAATGAAAGTATAAATGTTCAAGTAATCATAGGAAAGATGACAGAGCAATCTATAAGTCAGTGGTTCTCATACCTTCCATAACCAAGGGAATATGTTTTGATGAAACCAAATGATCTACAGTCTTACATTTAACCACAGATGAGAACTGTCAATCAGAATTTATAATCACTCCACTAATAGTTTATGAGTACCTAGTACAGTACCACTAGGGTGCTCCTGAGGGAGGAATGAAGTGAGTACATGCAACTGGCGTGACTGAAGTCATCCCCGCCAGAAGGAAGTGATGAGCTGACCTTGCCAGAATATATTCTAAGCACTCTGTTTGAGGCACCATTAGTCTGAGGGACATTAGGAGAAATGTGGTTAATAGGTTCCATTTCAAAGATCAGGTTATGAGTGTTTGAAGGAGTCAGCATAATGTGACAGTGATGTGACAAATATAAAATTTGGGTCCAGGAAATATTTGAATTAGACTTATAGCTTCAGTGTTACTAGTGTTGAGGACATAGGTAGGTCAGACCCCCCTGTTACAGTGTTTCTGTAAAGAATTAAGTACAAGAACATAGTACATAAAGTGCTTAGTGTAAACACAACAAAATTCAAGCTTTTGTTGTGATCGTGTACTGGTACTGCCTTCCTTAACTGAGCTTTCCTACAGTTTGTAACACCCATGGCCTTTCTACCTTAGCCAGTTTAATAACATGGATTGTTGTCATGTGCAAAAATGATTTCTAGGCCAGCTGGCCATGGGGAACAGAGAAGAAATAAGACCTAGAATACAAGGAGAACCGGAAATTCATCCAAATTCATCTCAGAGCCATAAGAATATGTAGAAATATCCCCAAACAAGTCCAAACTGAGTCTTACAGAAAACCCAGCCCATCTGAGAAAGATGATTAAAAGAGATTAAAATGATGAAAAATTCAAGATGAATTCACAGGAAACAAGGCCCAGAAAAATGAAGAAACAGTAGCTTTGAGAGGCTGGTGATGGCACCAGTCCATCCCTCAATAACACATATTTTAAAAAATCTTTTCAATGAAGCTGTAAAACAAATTCTACTGCCTGAAATACATATTCAAGCCCTCGGCTAAAGCAGCTGAATAAGATTTTGTTTGTATAAGGATTACAATTTAAGTATAAATTAGAAAAATTTAAATCAGGAGCCCTAATTTCCACTCCTTACCATAAAGAAATCAGGATTAAAAGTTAGAAAATATTATTTCCAGTCCCATGCAGTATATGGAGCAGAAAGAATACACGGAATAATAACTTCACATATTATTGTAAAACCCCAAAATAAGAAGGAAAGGGCCCATTCACCACATATTGGATTTAACAAGAAAAGGCAGGATAAAGTAACTAATATTTTAAGACACCATGAGCTAAATGTTTAAATAAGAGAATTAATTACCATACACATGCGTTTTTAAAAATAAAAGCAAAGAGGATCTCTCTCACATAAGTGTTCTGCCCTATTACATCAAGCTACTTTTGTTATTTGTTTCAGTTTCCTCAGCCTGTGGCTACCCCTTCAGGGCCATTGGTAGACCCAGACAGAACTGTACTGGAGGAAAATAACCAATATAAGAAAACTGGAAGCAACTCCAGGATCCAAGAGAAAAGGTTAAGCATGTGTCCTGATACCAACATAACAACTATATTTTACATTCCTGAGAAACAAGACAATAAGTTTAAATGTGAAAATATGAAAGCCCTAAATTAGGCTGAACCACAGAACATAGTATTTCTGTTTAGTTTTTCTAATGGTAGAGCCAGTTTCTCATTAGACACAGGAGGCAGAGGCAGCAGAAGGCTGGGCAGTGGTCTGGACTGAAGTCCCCGGTGGCCCTCAGTATAAGTTCCCTCCTCTCATTCAACTTTCTAGTTTTCCAGTCCTAGAGAGGAGGGTTGTCCTGGACTGATGGTGTTCCAGGGCACTGACTGGGCCTTTTTCTCTAGGACTGGGATTTTGGAGGTATAACTAACTCAGCCTCATGCTCAGCATCTTTTTTTCTGGTTCAGGAGAGTATATCCTCCTGTAGAAAAAAGTAAGTACCACACTGAGATTGGACTGCGAAGGAACTGGTGACTGCTTTGGTGTAAGGTTAGGAAGACCTAACGGAAAAAATGAAAGATGCGATCCAAGGACCTCAGCAAGATCTGGGACCAAGGCTGGCCAATAATAAAAGGTTACATTACTTTGGTTTTCCTTTCCTGTGTGTATTTCCATATTTGCGATTTTGTTGTTAAGAGGAATGACTGGATCAGGTGAGAATGGAGTTATTCTTGGGTCTCCTGACAAAATACTATCAGCTCAATACCACGTCCTAATCATACTTCATTCCAATACACACGGCACCTGGTGTGGCTTTATGACTAAATGAAGTGTGAGAAAACACATGCACTTGAAGGATAAAGTCCCACTTGGAAAGATCAACCTTACTGTAGGAGAGACCTCTACTGAAGACCTGCAGATTAGGTAGAAATTTGAGCTTTAGCTAAAATATGGATTCTATTCTGAAGGCACAAATTTCCTTCCAAACCTCAGATGGAGCAGAACCACCCTTCCTGAGTTCCACGTGGAGAGGTACAACATGTACGTATTTGGCACTGCTTATTAACAGTGTGGCTCTGATGCAGTTACTTCTAGAGCCAGGATAGGCTCACTGAAAACAAACACTGCTTTGAAGGCAGATTATGTGACTGGTTCCGCTGAGCACTAGTTAAGGGCAAAGTTTCTGCTTTCCCAGCTCATGGATCTCCCAGATATATACTCTAGTTCTTGATTTCAGCATGCTTCTTTCTGGAAATTACTCAGGTCATGCTTCAGCAGGAAAATGTGTGTTGAAAAATGATCAAAATATTGAAATTCCCCAATGACTTCTAATCATAAGTGGAAGAAAGGCAACGTTTGAAGGGAAAAACATGGCAGAAGACACACTGTAGGAAGCCTCCAAGAGGCACAGACTCAGGAAGTAAAACTGGTAGCTGCAGGGGGGCTTTTCAAGAAAATCCTGGGTATTGTATAAGGTTTGGGTGAGGAACACATGGGTATGTTAGTAAATCATCCCAATTAAATGGGGTAGAGACTGCAGATAACTGAGGGATGCTACAGAAAAACAAAACCCAAATTCTACTTTCTTTTCATCTCTTCTGTTTTCTTGACTATCTCCTAGACTAATGGCCAAGATGACATTAACCACTGCTCTGTTATGCTTTAAGTGGCTGATAACAGTGGTGTGGATCTAAGTTACAACGTGCACTGTGCTCAGGGAACATTAATTTGTTCAAACTGGTCCAGACGTAATGGTTGGTTCTCAGCTTCTGCTTACATTTGAAAATATTTGTGACTAGAAGGACAGTGATAGAGCATCCTGTTGTCCTTCTGGAACTCTGGATAAAGTAGGACACACAGAGTCTTGGAGTTGAAAGAATCTGAGTTTGAAGACTGGTTCATACTTGTGTCTGGGCAGATGGGGTCTAGGAACTATTCAGTGAAAGTCCTTGCAGTTGTAAGGTTAGAGATTTATAATTGCATAATTATGGACTAGAAAACATCAGCATGTCATTTTGGGCTGAAGGATGTTTAGGTATTATCAAATTAGAAAAAAATATTCTTCCATATAGTCAAAAACAGCTAACTAGGCTTCAACACTGGGGTTGGAAGCTGAAGTTCCAACTGATTCTATTACGCTGCTCTTCTATGACTCCTTGGATGCTTCCCAGTGAGGACAGGTTGCTGAGCCAAGGCAGGTTCCATAGCACTCAATACTGTCAAAATCTCATCATGTCTTCCAACAAGTTCTATGTCCTATTACTTATCCTTTACCAACTAAATTTCTGCATCTTTTTACTAAGAGATTTTAACATTGATGATTATTATAGAAATTTTCAGCAACTTTATCAGAATATTTGACCTACCAAAGAAAAATGCTGTAAACCATCACTTATCTTTCTTGATGAAAGGTAATCACTGACATATTAGCAACTGCAAGTTTCCAGTGTGACTTGGTATCTCCCCTGTATTGTCATCAACAGCCAAACACACAGAGTCAGCAGATTTTTTTGCATTGTACTCATCAAGGATGTTGAGGCCCTTTACAATCTTATAGTTAGTAAATCAACCAGCTCCCACGAAGGCAAAAGAGGGACTTTGCTGATAAATTGTTCTGAGGACTCAGGCTTGTACACTTTAGTGGACTCATGTAGTCAGTAGCAGAATTTGTGTGTGTGTGTGTGGGAGGCTCAATTTTCAATCTAAAACAGGCTTTTCATCCACACTCAATTCTAGTATGTCTAAGGAAAGATAACCCTTCTTCTTAGGAAAAGCCATAAGCAATCCATGTGGAGAAAGAGTAAAATAGGATATCTATAAAAATACACACCATTCTAGAAGTTTTACAAGATCCAATTAAATAACTATAATAGGAATTGTTCTGCAGATGCCTTTAAATTGTAGTCAAATGAAATGAGTCCTCCAAGCAATATTCAAATTAGATAAATTAAAGAATTATTATTTTAGCAAAGAAAATCTGGAAGGACCCAACTTACTAATTTTATAAATATCCTTAAGGTACAGCACATACTTAAAAGTTACATTGTTAGCTAGGTATTTAAAACTAACAAACTGGACTAAACTGCTTCAAGAAAACTATAAAAAGAAAAAAAGTAAATATTCAGTGGCTCTTTGCATTCCTTAAGCACTTGATTTCAAACCTAGGCCTTGTGTAGGTGCTCCTGACACCAGCCAGCATCAACCTAGTTATCTCAAAATACCTATGAATCAAGAGGCCTTCTTTAAGATGCTTCGCATTAAATGTATTGGTATATTGAAAGCTAAAATGCTTGTTAATCTTTACATTAGAGGCCAGAATGAGCACTTCCAAATAATAATTTATTATGAGAGTGCTAATAAAAAAACTATATTCATTATTTAAACTTTGAACAGACATGACTAGTATGTATTTCTAGAAAACAGTGTGATTTAGAAGGTGGGAAAAAGCAATTTTATAAGTTGAATGTCCTGGAAGCACTTTAAGACCTCAAGATTTGGTGAGTATTTCCTCAAGACTTGTAGGCCTTCCTTACACATTTAAAGAAGACAAGAAAATGTTTACTAGGATACTGTGTTAGTGTGTGTATGTGTCCATGTGTTTAGTGCCTATTAGCTCACTAGGATGCGGGGGAGAGAGAGAAAAAAACTGGGGAAAGAAAAGAAAAAAGGGAAGGGAAGAAAAGGAGTAAGGGAAGGAAATGTATATGGTACACGTATCCTTCACTAGGTTAAATTTGGCAAATGGGTAAACGAAGTTTAAAAGAGAATGTACGTGATTAAAATAATCAAAAGACGGTAATCGTTTCTGCCTTTGCAGAGACCAAAATGCATGAATACAAGGATTTATATTTACCCAAAAGGAACATTTATAAAACCACATGAAGGAAAGGAGTCTGTGAGTGCAAAGGGACCACGGGGAGGGATTAAGGAGGGAACCATCTTAATTCATGGCAGTGATGAAGCAGGCCATTCTGCTATTCATGGGACCTTGGGGACAGTATCCATATTTTCAGAGCAGCTAGCCAGATTTCACAATTTTTAGGAAAAGTAGAAAACAATTTTTCTTGTGCCCTGGAAAATTAATGTGATACAAAGCCCAAAAGAGTTAATATGGCAACAGAATGTATTTCCCAAATAGGAGCAAGGACAGTGACATTCACTGATCTATCACAGAATATGGGTTTTTCGTGAAGATAATTACCAAACTTGAACAACTAGTCTTTATTATGAGATTGAGACCTTTAAGTTTTGATTTAATGATAGTAAAAGTAAAATACTTTGAGTTGTTCCCACAGGGGAGAGCCATGGGTTAAGTTCTGGGGTTTGTCCTTAACTTGCTGAAATGAAAACCAGGCAACCTGTGTGCATCTCCATATTATTTCTAAAATCCCAAGTCCTGGAGCCACTGAGACAGAACACCAAAGCATATTCTCACAGTCCAGGAGAACAAAACACAGACACCTAAGGAATATTATTAAAGCTCTGAGCTTAGAAGGCTACATAAATAAATTCAAAAGATTGCTACAACTAGCAAATAACTTGGCAGCCTGGTCTTTCAAATTAAAAACCGGTTCTTTAAACTGGGGGAAGGAGCACTGGGAAGTTCCGTTTCCAAAGCAGCCACTTATGAGTCAATGGAAAGAAAATGATGATTTTCTTTCAGCTGCATTATGTTTAGTAATGTAATAATAGTTTTAAAACTTGAGGATATAGAATTCTAAGAAAATAAAGCTGAAGTTATTACTCTATAAATTATTAGTACTAACCTTTGAAATTAAATGTGCCCCTTTGTTCCTTTTTCTCTTCAAAGACACAAGAATAACTTCCCATTTGTTTGCTATTGACGATGGTGAACCTAAAGATAATTTAAGTTATTAACACAGGCTTAGTTCTCAAAACACATGTTAATGAAAATGAAAAGACTCAGCCATTAATCAAAAATTTTAAATAGAAACAATTCTATAAATATGAAAATTAGAATATGAGCATAACATTCAAGTGACAGCAAAGGAAAGAATGCCTCGGCAGCAAAAATGTTTAGAATTTCACTAATTTCATCTCACCACACAGGTTAAAATTTTGTATACTCACATGTATTGGGTATACAGGATGCTTCCTGTTGCATTAAGATAATTAGTCTCAAGTATTTCATCATCTTTTCTCCAAGTTACATTTACTGAATTCAAATCTCCAGATGTTGTGAATTGGCAGATGAGTTTTATATTAGAAGGTCTTTCTAAAGTGATATTTTTTTCTACTGGCATATTAGAATGTTCTATTAGCCACAAAAGAAAACAGAAAAAAAAAGATGTTATAAAAGTTACATTTAGGGGAAATCCAATATATAATAAAACAGTTTAAATCATCAACAGTAGTGCTCTATCAAGTTTCTTAATGTAACATTCTTTTGAAGAATTATTCTTCTGTCAATATAGATTTGGTTCCCTTTATTATTTTCTTTCATACACACAACTGAAGAAAAGTTTTGTTACAACAGTAATAGAATCACAAAAGCCTATGGCTATGATCTTCAACTTGCTCTCTAACTGGCAAGGATACAGGGGGAAGTACCGTTTAAAGAAGTGCCATATGCTCTGACAGTGTACAAACAGCATAGTAGTAAAAACAATAATCATTTTTTACTATAAGAATATTTCGTGTATAATGTGGGTTTGTATGACATACTGATTCTATCATTCCCAGTCTTCTTACTCCTTAAGAACTTGTAGGGATGGAGTAAAGACACGAATATAAGACAGAAGAGTTTAAATAAACACCCTGCAGTTCTGACTTTTCACTGAACTTGAAATATCAGTACAAAGTTGTGGGGTGACATATATAAATACATAGGTGTAGATATACAGATATATAGATATCTCCCACTTGCAGAAAATACAGAGAGCCAAGTTTTTTATTGTGAACAGTGGAAATAAAGGAAAAATATCAAGCAAGCACACTACTCTTCCTACATTAATTGTACCACTGGTAACCAAACAATAGAGGAGAATAACTTTCTCTTCATAGAATTCCATTAAACAAATGAAGAAATCACAGAAATATAACACAAATGCAGCTGCCCCTATTGAATCATGAATCCAGGCATTTTGCATCAACTGCTGCATTCATCTCAAAGAGAATTATGCGTCTCCTGAGGAGGAACACCCCACTACGCAGCAAGTAATCTTGTCCAAAAAAGAAAAAAAAAAGTAAAGGGGAAGAGGCCCTGAAACTAAGTCTCTAGATCCAAATGCCAGTTTACAGGAAATATATAGAGGATGGGAAAACATGTTAAATTACACTCCATGAAAGAAATCAACAAATTCCAGGTTTGAGAAAACCCTACAAGATGAATGATCTGGGTTTTTCAACAGATAAATTAGAAAATGGAGAGAGAGAAACCTAAAAGTAAAATAATTTTTAAAAACATGCATTTTTTAAAAAGTAAAATAGACTATAACATTTAGGGATGTATACATAAGTAATAAAACAATTTTATTTATTTTTTATTATTGAAGCACAGTCGATTTATAATGTTGCGTTAATTTCTGGTATACAGCATAGTGATTCAGTTATACATATGTATGTTCCTTTCCATATTCTTTTTCATTATAGACTATTGTAAGGTATTGAATATAGTTCATTGTGCTATACAGTAGGCCCTTGTTTGAAAACAATTTTAAAAAGCAAGGAAGTGACTATATAAAAATCAGAATAGTGATAGTTACTTTTAATGTGAAGGAAAGGGTTGTGTTTGGGAGAGGGCACTGCATTACATAAACACATTTCTCAATCTCATGCTCAATAGAATAGTATCATTAAAAATAGAATGCAGAGGCAAAATGTAGAAAGAAAAAAGCAGAACTTAAAATAGTATAACACCACTTTTAATTACATTTAAAACTTTACACAAATGCTTCCTTAAGCATGACCAGGTGCAAAGTTTGCAAGCAGTGAAGAACAGCTAGTGTGAAGAGCTTTGTGAGCACATGCTTGAAATAAATGCTCAGATAAATCCAAAATTGCTGAATTGAATTTTATGCCTAGAAAGGAGAAACAAAACAAAACCCTAGGTATAGAAACTTAATAAGATTCAATTATACAGGGAAAAAACTGAGTCAGTAAAACTGCATATTAACTGAGCACCTAGTACATGCAGAAATTACACTAGTTACTAGTAATGGGAGAAAATGTTTCAGGAGCTACTGTATTTGGTCCTGAGCATCTGTTTTCTGTAAATTTTCTTCACTTCACCTTCAGCTCTAGGATTGCCTTAAAACTTATTAGTTCTATCTCTCTGTCAGAGAAATTTACTTTGTTAGTCAATTTCTTAAATGAGTTTTCTACACACAATCTGTCCTCACGGGCATTCTCTTTTCAATACAACATATTCTGTTATCTTGCTCAGCACATTACAGAAAGTGCTTTCTTTAGGTTAAAAATGGCCTAATTGTTTTACTTAATGTCCTCTTTTCAGAGGTTATATTTTATTTGATGTCTCCTAAATATCAGATATTGCCAGAGACTACCTACTCCTTGAAATTCCCTTTACTTGGCTATTTCATGATCCTAACATTTCACTAGCCACACCAGTTCTTCTACCTACCTCATAAATGGTTTATTTATTTATTTTTTTTCACCATGGAAGGGCCTTTGTGGCAGCAGGGCTGAACATACAAAAAAATGCTCAGAGTCGCAAGTATAGATACCAGGAGTGAGGAAAAGTAGAAGGCTCAAAAGCCCTTTAGGGCTTTGCTGTCTGGTCTCTTTACTTTGCAATTTGACACTCCCATGTTGGACTCAGCTAGTATTTGTAATATCCTTTATTTGTAAAACTCTTGGCTCCATTCAAGACTTCTTGATCCCTAGGTCCATAGCTCCAGATATCTACTGAGCTTTAAAGTTAGGTATCCTGAAGGTACTTCAAACTCAGTGTATATTTAACGGCAATGCATTAGCCTTCTCTTCCCTTGACACATAACACTAAATCACATCCAGTAGAATTCAGTTGAATCTATTTCTGAAATGTCCATCAAATTTGCCCAGTTGTCTCTAACCCTCCCTACTATAGGGCTTTGAAGGGGTTCAGAATACGTTGCCCCCAAAATATGGCATGTTGGTACACTGAATATTTTAAGCTGAAGGAGTTTGTGAAAACAGAGAAGCAGGAAGGTCACTCTGACCTTCCCCCACCCTTCTTCCCTGAAACAGGTCAGAAAGGTCCTAGTAGATGGACCATCACTCAAGTCTCCAAAACACTCTTTCACATCTGGCAAAACTCTGCTTTAGGGATAAAGTCTTTGTAGAGTCTTATGAGTCTTCCTCATATCTGAGCTGAGTTCATTCCCACTGGTCACAGGTCAGCCCAGAGGAGATTCCAGAAGCTCTGGCGAGTCAGAACATCCCACCCAGAAAAGGCTATTTGACTCTTGCATTATTTCTTTGGCATCTTGTGGGGCTGATGACAGACTGTCCTGGGGAAGTACTGGTAGGGAAATGAAGCAGAATTCTCATTCCTAGCAGGAAGCATTACAGAGATATTTTCATTCCAGGGGTGATTCCAGGGCACCGTGCTCTACTTGGTGATGTGATTCACTGGAGCCCCATAACATAGCAGGAGGTTAGAATATGAATTTTTCCCCCACTTCACAAGAGAACAGCCTGATGTCTGGGGTTCCTTGCCTGAGGTTACTCACAGGACAAAACAAACTGTATCGGACACCTCAGTTTCCCCATTTGTAAAATGGGACAATACATATTTCATGAGATAGAAAGGATTAAATGGATTATCATAAGAAAGCTATTAGTAATAAAATATAGTAATTGCTGAGTAATTACCCACTCCCTTCCTCTCACCATTTATCTCATTGGAGAATATAACAAAAGTTACCAAGTATGTTGCTAAAAGTTGTATATCAATTTTATCATTTAATCACAGCAGTTCTATGGATTAAGTACCATTATTATCATCACTATGTCAGGTGAGGAAGCTGAGGCAAAGAGAGGTTGACTATCTAGTCCAAAATCATGCATCAAGATAATAATAGCAGAAATCTCAAGCTTAGGTGTGGTTGAGTCCAGATTCTTGTAATCAGCAGTATATCCCAACTCTCATGGATATGAAATGTTCCTCACAATGGAATTAACTTTTCATCACTTTCAAACTATTGACCCAAGAGTTTAAATGAACTGAAACATTAATATAAGATGAAACAAATTTATAATGTAGCAATATAGCAATGTGATGATATATGAATGGTGTGATCAACATTTTTTTAATTAAAAATTTTTTCTCTTCCAATTTTATTGAGATGTAATTGACATACAACACTGTCTAAGTTTTAAGTGTATAGCATAATGATATTACTTACATATATCATGAAATGATTACCACAATAAGGTTAGGGACATCCATCACCTCATATAGATACAAAATAAACGAAAAAGAAAAAAGTATTTTTTCCTTGATCAACATATGTTAAACATTCACACTTCCAACTAAATGCTTCTATTAAAACTGCAACGTAGCCTTTCTTCATGCCAGGCCATCCTCCAAGTCCTAATTGTTATCTCACTGTTTTTATAGTACTTTGTAGGTGCTTCTGCAGCCTAATTTCCTCCCCGTCAGGAAATCACAAACATCAAAAATATGCAAAAGGTTTTACCTCTAACATTAGAATATTTTGTGGTTATCCAACAAAGTAATATGTCCACTGAACTCATTGGATAATGTTTCAACTTCCCCAAAACTTCACAAATGCAATGCATCTCTGCTGTTTTAGAATGTTACAAAAACATCCATGTCATCTACATTTCCAAGACCATACTCATTTGCTCAGTTTGTGAACTATATTTTTAAAAGTGTTCTTTAAATCATACAGTAATTTACATCTGCCTAAATATTTTCTTATTCTCGTAATTAAAACTTTTTGAAGTATATGGAACTTTCTCAACATAAAAAAAAACTGATTAAAAACTGGGGAGAACCCACAAACTTTTGGTCAACTCATCTTCGACAAAGGAGGCAAGAATATACAATGGAATAAAGACAGTCTCTTCAGCAAATTGTGTTGGGAAAACTGGACAGCAGCATGTAAAATAATGAAGCTAGAACACTCCCTTACACCATATACAAAAATAAACCCAAAATGGATTAAAGACTTAAACATAAGACAAGATACAATAAACCTCCTAGAGGAAAACATAGGCAAAACATTATCTGACATACATTTCAAAAATTTTCTCCTAGAAGAAATAAAAGCAAGAATAAACAAATGCGACCTAATGAAACTTACAAGCTTCGGCACAGCAAAGGAAACCAGAGTAAAACAAGAAGAAAACCTATGGAATGGGAGAAAATTTTTGCAAGTGAAACTGACAAAGGCTTGATCTCCAGAATATATAAGCAGCTCATACGTCTCAATAAGAAAAAAATAAACAACCCAATCCAAAAATGGGCAGAAGACCTAAACAAGCAATTCTCCAAGGAAGACATACAAATGATCAAAAAGCACATGAAAAAATGCTCAATATCACTAATTATCAGAGAAATGCAAATCAAAACTACAATGAGATATCACCTCACGCCAGTCAGAATGGCCGTCATTCAAAAATCCAAAAATGACAAATGCTGGAGAGGCTGTGGAGAAAGGGGAACCCTCCTACACTGCTGGTGGGAATGCAGTTTGGTGCAGCCACTGTGGAAAACAGTGTGGAGATTCCTCAAAAGACTAGGAATAGACTTACCATATGACCCAGGAATCCCACTCCTGGACTTGTATCCAGAAGGAAATCTACTTCAGGATGACACCTGCACCCCAATGTTCATAGCAGCACTATTTACAATAGTCAAAACATGGAAACAGCCTAAATGTCCATCAACAGGTGACTGGATAAAGAAGAGGTGGTATATTTATACAATGGAATACTACTCAGCCATAAAAACTGACAACATAACGCCATTTGCAGCAACATGGATGCTCCTAGAGAATGTCATTCTAAGTGAAGTAAGCCAGAAAGAGAAAAAAAAATACCATATGAGATCGCTCATATGTGGAATCTAAAAAACAAAAACAAAAACAAACAAACAAAAACAAAGCGTAAATACAGGACAGAAATAGACTCACAGACAGAGAATACAGACTTGTGGTTACCAGGGGGGTGGAGGGTGGGAAGGGATAGACTGGGATTTCAAAATTGTAGAATAGATAAACAAGATTACACTGTATAGCACAGGGAAATATACACAAAATGTTATAATAACTCATAGAGAAAAAAATGTGACAATGAGTGTGTATATGTCCATGAATGACTGAAAAATTGTGCTGAACACTGGAATTTGACACAACATTGTAAAATGATTATAAATCAATAAAAAATTAAAAAAAAAAAGAGTACACAAAGATCCACTAAAAAAGAAAAAAACTGGGGAGAAGACCTCAATAGACATTTTTCCAAAGAATACATACAGATGGCCAATAGGCAAATGAAAAGATGCTCAACATCACTAAACATCAGGGAAATGCAAATCAAAATCACAATGAGATATCTCCTCACACCTGTCAGAATAGCTGTCACCAAAAAGACAACAAATAGCAAGTACTGGCCAGGATGTGGAGAAAAGGGAACCCTTGTGTGCTTAGGAGGGAATGTGAATTGGTACAGCCATTATAGAAAACACTATGGAGGTTCCTCAAAAATTTAAAAATAGAATTACCATACAATCCAGCACTTCCACTCCTGGGTATTTATCCAAAAAAGACAAAAACAATAATTCAAAAAGATATATGCACCCCTATGTTCACTGCAGCATTATTTACAATGGCCAAAATATGGAAGCAACCTAAGTGCCCATTAATAGATGAATGGATAAAGAAGATGTGGTATATATATACAATGAATTATTACTCAGCCATAAAAAAGAATGAAATCTTGCCATTTGTGACATGAATGGATCTAGAGGGCATTATGCAAGCTGATAAAAGTCAAAGAAAGACAAATACTATGTGATTTTCAGTTATACGTGGAATCTAAAAAATAAAACAAATGAACAAATATAACCAAACAGAAACAGAGTCACAGAGAACAAACAAGTAGTTGCCAGAGGAGAGGTGAGTGGAGGGATAAGAGAAATAGGTGAGGGAGTTAAGAGATACAAATTTCTAGCTACAAAATAAAAAGTCACAGGTATGAAATGTACAGTGTGAGGAACACAGTCAATAATACTGTGATATCTCTGTGTGGTGACAGATGGTAACCAGATTGTGGTAGTGACCACTATGAAATGTACAGAAACACCTAATCACTATGTTGTGCACCAGAAACTAGCATATTGTTGTAGAGTCACTATACTTGAATAACAAACAAACTAGCAAACTCATAGGGAAAAATATCTGATCTGTGGTTACCAGAGGCGGGGGAATGAGATAAAGGTAGCCAAAAGATACAAACTTATAAGATAAATAAGTACTAGGGATGTAACATACAACATGATAAATAGAATTAACACTGCTATATGTTATATATGAAAGTTCTTAAGAGTAAATCCTGAGTTCTCATCACAAGGAAAATTTTTTTTCTTTTTCTTGCATTTTATATCTGTATGATAGATACTCACTAAACTAATCATTTCATGATGTGTATCAGTCAAATCATTCTGCTGTACATCTTAAACTTATACAGTGATGTATGTCAGTTACATCTCAATAAAACTGGAAAGGAAAAAAGTATATGGACCTTCAAGATTCCTTGTAATCTTCATAGATATGGCAACAGTTAGACTCTAATGGGTCCATTTAGGAATCATATCATTTGAAATAGAAGTCTACTTTGTTCTTATATAAAAAAGAAAAAAATGGAAAAAGTCAATTAAAGTTCTGTGCGTAAGATAAGTGTTTCCAAACACTCTTTAAAGGCAGAAACTCTTATTAAAAAGAGTTAAGTACACTACCACATATAAAACTGGTAAGATGGGGCAATTCTGACTGAAGCAGAGATGGAGCTCTCCAGCAGTTTGCAGTAGAAGTCAAAGAGGTCCTATGCTACATCCTAGAATATAGATAGAAAATCCAGAATTCTTACAGAAACAGTCAGAAAGCCACTCTAACATGAGTCCAACACCCATATTTAAAAGTGGAGCAATCAATTCTGTTTTACATGATATTGTTCCACTAATGTCATACTTCTTACCATATGGAGCTGAATTGACTTTATAAAATAACTCCTCTAACAACAAAATATCTTAAACTGCATATTCAAAATTTGTGAAGTAACATAAGAGCATTGCTTGAGTCTTATGATTTTCATCCCTCTCCCAAAGTAAATCTCATATTGAAATAAATAATTATAATCATCATTTTAAAAATTTAATCTCTGATTTATATGCCATCTGATCAGTGCAATACTGATGTGATACAGTCTAAAATACATGTGATTTCTAAATTCCATAAGCTTGAAATGTGAAATCACCAATGGGCACAGAGAAACCTGAAAAGACATAGTGTATGTATGTAGAGAGAGAGAGAGAGAGAGAGGGAGAAAGAGAGAGAGAGAGGAAGGACATAAAATTTCCAAGGCCTCCCTGTAGAAGTCCTCAAGAACTGTGTGGCTGGTGTTATATGAGCACAGCCTCTTATGAAACTTTTGGGAATTTTATACAGTTATCCTCAAAAGGAAGGAAAATAATAGAAAATGTGGACAATTTCTACACAAATGAAGCACAGTTTACCAAACATAATTCATCAAATATTTAAATATTCTGGAAAATGTGCTTAAATTATCTAAGAAAAGATGCTGGCCAAGTTTTATTAAACAAGGTTCCTGCTGATCACTGTTTTCCTCCACTTCAATTAGTGTAAGTTATGATTACTTCTATACTTTCTAAACTAATTTAAGTTCATTTCAAAGAAAAATGAAAAAAGGTACATGGTTCCATCTGAATTTCAGAAAGGCATGTTTTCCTTTTTTTAACAATATAATATCTAACTTGAGGATACAGCATTGAGTAATAATCTAACAACTAAATACATTTTTCCTCATCATAAGGAGTAGAACAAATAGTATTGCAAATACTGTTTACACCAATTATAGCAAAACTACAAGCAAATAGTTAAACTGTTTTAGTAATCAAATAGGTTACTATTACTTCCAATATGTAACACAAAGTTAACCCAACACTGTAGCAATGGACTATTATATTTTTGGATAACCAAAATTAAAATAAAGATATGCTAGTTAGCTTGGCTGTAGTAACATTTCACTATATATATGTGTGTGTTTGTGTAATCATCATGTTGTACATCTGAAGTATATGCAATTTTTATCTTAAAAAATATGTATATGGAAAAATTTAAGTGTAATTTAACTGTTAAAGGTACCCTAAGTCAAATGAGATCTAAATCACATGTGAAAATACAGTATCATAAAGATGCTAATTCTCCACCAAATTAATCTACAGATTTGGTGAAAAATCAGTCAAAATCCAGAAAGTATTTTTATGGAAACTGATTCCAAAAAAAGTCCACATGAAAAAAGTAAAACTCCAGGAAATAGGAAAAGCTTAAAAAAAAAAAGAGCAAAGATATAAAGATAAAGTATTTCAAAAACTAGTATTATTTTGTTAATGAAGCTGGAAAACACCAAGAAATTAATGGAATAAAATAAGCAGAATATTTCAGGCTGTATGTCAGAAATTATTAGTGGGTCAGGAAATCAATTTAGTAGTTACCCCAGGTTTGTTTTTTAATGGATTGTAAGAGAGGAGAAATTATCAAAGTGTAACTCATCTCTTAGGTGTGGGTGTTGCTTGACTTGGTTGTGTGCATGCATGGTGGTGCATCAGTTTACAAGGCAGATTTATTCCTTACTTTGCACAGCTCTATGAAAAGTTTCAAAACCATTGAAACAGCAGAAAAACAGAATAGCATATGGGAATTGCAATATGATTAGGGTGGTATTTCAAAGCAGTAGGAAAAAGAACTATTCAGTAAAGGATGTTGAGACATTGACTATCTAAAATAATAATAATACAGGTAGTACTCTGTCACACACAATACATGAAACCATATTTTAAATGGGTTAAAAACTGAAGGCTGAAAAACTCCTACTAAAAGACTCCTATCAAACTAATAGGGAAAATGTATAAATGAAAAGCTGCTACATAATAAAAATATTATGTAACAATTTAAAGACAAGAAAGAATACCTGCAACTTTTATAAAAAGTACAGATTAATATTCAAAGTTTATAGCTGTCTCATTTACATCAATTGAAAACTGTATAAACACAGAAGGAAATGGATAAAGGATATTAACAGATAAACACACACACACACACACATATATAAGTATGCCCAACTCCAAAATGCAAATTAAAACAGCAGTGATACAGCTTTTCACACTTCTGATGGCAAAGACAAAATTTTAATAATATCAAGGTTGGTCAGGATCTAGGGAAAATTATACTTAACTGTGCAGGTGGGGGAAGGGGTAAATAGTCAAAATACTTTGGAGGGCAATTTTCAGGTATATATTAAAATTAAAATGTGCATGGTTTCTACTTTACGGTATTTATCCTAGAGGAACACAAACAATCATGCCCAGAAAGAGATATGTAGAAGTGTTCATTCCTGCATGGTTTACAATAGAAAACATTTAAGTGAACTATGGTCCATTAAGAGAAAACAGTTCAGGTAAGCTGGGCTATCTATACTGTTTCCAAAGGAAAAGAAAAAACCTCAATCTACAGATGGTATGGCTAGAATGCCAAGAACTAATGTTGAACGATAACAAAACGCAATTTTCAGAATGATACATATGAGTTTATACTATTAGTACTAAAGAATTCAAAGCACTACTACATAGTTTACAGTGCTATATATTTTCTGTGGTTTCATACATACACATACATTGGCCAGAGGTCACCACCGCAGAAGAGGGAGAGCTGAGGCAGAAGCAGTGGGTAGTCAAGTCTAACAAGTTTCATTTTTATCCCCAGAATTTCTATTTGACTATTTTCCAAACATGATTTGTCTCTCTCTCTTTTTTTTTTTTAAGTTTTGTTGAGATATACTTGACATACAGAATTGTGAGTTCAAGGTATATAACATAGTGACTAGACTTACATATATTGGAAAATGGTTATCCATCACCTTATACAGATCCCCAAAAAAGGTATTTATCTTTTCTAGCACCATGTTCTTTTCTCAAGTTTCTCATGTTCCAGGTATTTCTCCCTTTATATTGCTCCCTAGTATTCTATAGTCTGAAGTTCTAACTGCCTAATCCTACTGCTCCTTAGCTGACTCTCAGTTCCGGCGCTGTTTCAGTGCTTTTCACATTTCTGTCTTGCTAGCAGGTCCATATAGGGAACACACAGCCAGGGAGGATAATGCATCTTTCCATAGATATCACCTGCCAGGGTCATTTTTGTGTTATTTCTCAGCTTGGAAGCTCCTGTGTAAAGCAGGTAATGTAAATTTGCTATCCCAGCCTCACTGAGAGCAGGCTTTGTCTCTGAATACCCAGGGGAGTCTTGGTCTTGGTGCAAAACAGGCTAAAAGCAAAAAGACAGCTGATCATTGCCTTGTACTGATCGGCTGATTTCTTCCCCCATATCAATCCTTTGTGTTATAGACTTATGAGGCTTTTCAGTTCCAGCCTTCTGGAAGGACCAGTTTTCTGGGGCTTTTCAGTTCCAACTCCCCTCCTTGCTTAAGTTCAAACTCTTCTTAGGTCTGTGTCTCTTAGAATTCAAGTGCCTTGGTGACAAACACAAGGAAACCTAACATGACGTCAATTCACAGGTTTGATGCCTGGTCACCAGTCTGGGTCAGTGGAAACTGACTTTACTTTTTTGTGTGTACTGATGGAAGAAATTTTCTGACTTATACACAATTTAACTTAAACTTTATACTAACTACAACAGCCTGTCTTAAGACTTGTCAAACATGCATTGTAAATCTGCTTTTGAAGAAAAGAAAGCATTTAAAAATCAAAATGGAGTAACTGTGGTTCAGACATTCAAAATGGACCTGGATGGCTATTATGCATGGGATTTCAGACATGTTCCTGCAGCACTGCGAACTTGAATTTTCTGAACTGTATCAGATTCAAGGACACCACCAGCCATTCTCCAAACAGTATCTGGTAGCAGCTGCCAGCTGCAACCTTGTAGTTTTAAGGTCTCCCCTTGTAACTATGCAACCATTTCGGACCTCAACCAACCCTTGTTAACAAGCACCTTACTTCTTGCCAGCTCTAATTTTAATTCTGGACAAACAACGTATGTTAATTTTGCGGTTTTTGCCTTTATAAACCTTCCCCATTTTGTAGACCAACAGAACACCATTCAAGTGCTTCTTGAATCTGTGTCTCCTGGGCTATAATCCTCTGTTTGGTTCAAATAAAACTCTTTTCCATTCCTACTATAGATTGGTTTATTGATTATATCTGTCGATAGTACTTAGCTATATATTTAAAAGAATGCTTGCTATATTTTAGATTTTCTAGGTGTGGCAGGAGAATTTTCAGATTCTCTAATTTATTGTATTGCTGGAAATAAAATGACATTTTAATATTTCTTGAAATGAACTCATTTTTACTTATGTAATTTTAAATTAACCAAAAAATGCTGAATATATATCAGAGAAACAGGAACAGTACACCTCTTTATTTGTGCTTTGTTGAAGAGATAGATTTTGACTTAATTTTCAAAGACTGGGAGGATTTGAACACCAACAAGAGGGAAGGGGAAAGACGGGACTGTAACCGATCAGGACCACTGTCCCACTTATTCTTGGAGGTCCCATTTACTCAGCACCATCATCTAACTTTTTGGTGAGTTTTTTTATTAAATGTTAACAACCATGCGATTATTAAATCATCTTCTTCCCTTGTTGAGGGGACAGGAAACAGTTATACAGCTCTTCTTTTTTATGTGTAGAGCAATGGTTTTCAACTGAGGATATTTTCATTTGCCCAGGGACATGTGGCAATATCTATAAAGATCATTGGTTGTCACAATGTGGTGGGTGCTACTCAGATCTAGTGGGTAGAGGCCAGGGATGCCACTAAATATCCTACAGTCCCCAAAACACATGGGGGACTTCCCACCCCAGCAACAAAAAATCACCCAACCCAAAATGTCAGGTTTTCTGCTAATGAGAATCCCTAGTGTAAAACAAAGTTGCTTACAGCTACTATCACTCGTGTTACTATGGTGGATCCCTCTTCCACCTTCTCTTTCACTCTCTGTGAATGCTGGGATTCACATTTTTTCCCCTCTCTACCTCAACCATCTACATAAGATTTAATGACTGGCAGTCTGCTCCTGAGAAACAGCATAAACATTTGCATCTCACTGGAGTCATTTTAGGATCTCCTCTGCAACAAAATATCTGAGCAGCCAGTGTAAGGGTCTCTCACTTCTTTTCTTTTTCTCAATCTCGCTGACCAAGCACTTGAACCTGGAATCCAAGTGGTCCTAACCCAGACTTCTTGCCTAGCTGGTCTAAGCAGCATGGCTGCCTTTCCTGACCTTGACTAATCTTCCTAAATTTTACTCCGTGCGTCAATGTACATATCTGTAGCTCCAGTACTTGCTGTGTCTACCTCCCTGTCTCACCAGGTCCTTGCCAAGCCAGCTGCTTACATCTCAATACGGTAAATAAAATGTACCACTGGGGAGAGCCTATGCCAACATTACCAGGATAGTCAAGAAAACTGCTAGCTGGTATTTTGATTTTAACCTCTTTGGTTAAACTGTAACACACTGATGGAGACACCAAACACTATTACATACACAGAGAAGAAAAAAAAAACAATAAAGAAACACTCCCATTGCAATAATGCAGTGAATTCCATATGTTGACATTGTGAAACCTAGTACAGTGATGTAAAAATAGTCCATTATTAAAAGATCAATTCTTGAAACCCAGTGATATTAGACTAGAAAAAAAAACACTTTATTCTTAGTCAAGTTGATTATTGTTTTACAAATATATCCATTATCTCAGTAAATGTCATTTCCAAGACAAATCTATTTGGCAAAGGGCAATTAAAATAGCTTTGTTTTCATTGTTTCCGAAACTTTAGTTTACAAACTAATCCAAGTTTCCTTGAAATAGGTATAATTGTGTTAATAATGCTGTTGAAAGAAATGAGTAATTGGGCATTAAGAAAGGCTGCATAGCATAATGGTTAATAGCATGCCCCTGGTGCCAGTCTGTCTGGTTCAAAATCGATCTCCCAACTTACCACCTGTAACCCTGGTCAGTTCACTTGATCTCTTTGTGCCTCTTTTTCCTCATCTGCAAATTGCAAATAATAATGGTACCCATTGCTTAGGGTTCTTACGAGGTTTAAATGAAGTTATATTTAGAAACACATACATGATACATGCTCAATACCATGTTTCTGTTAAGTAAATGATTAGCAATATTTTAAAAACCATAAAACAAGTAAACAACTGGCCTTCATGGATCAAAGGTCATGTTTTTCACTCTCTGAGGCACAGGACTTCTGTTTCCCAGTCTCAAGCATCTTTGGGTAAGTAAGTGTGCTGAGAACTGGCAAATGTTGTCATTCTAGCCCAAAATCAGCAACTAATATACTACATTTGGATCCCTCTACCAGAAACATTTTATCCTAACAGAGAGAACACCTTCTAAAATGGCCAGAAGGAAAGAGAAAATAATGAATAACAACATAGAAATTAAGCACAATTCAAATAAGCAATGATATGGCAAAATATGAAAACATTCATGAAGTAGATTAAAAATCCTAGTGACAGCAGTAAGAAGAAAGCCTATGGCTCCTAATAAGCATAAGCACATCTTCAGATTTACATTCTATATTTCAATAAAGGCAGTTCTTAAAACTAAACTTTTTGATGGGGAGGCAACCAGAACAACCACCTACATGGAAAGGCCACCACCAGGGTCACAGCTCAGAGATCCAGTGTTTCAAAATGAATGTCAAATCTTTTCTTGTATCAAATAAAAACAAATCCAGACTTAAATAAGGAGAGAGACTTTATCCTAAAAGTCTACTGCAATAGGGAACGTGCTCCAAGCTTTGGATCTACAAGCATCTCAAAGTCAAATAGAAAGAAGGCTTCTCTTTATAGGAAGGAGTAAGCAGACTAGCAGGAACTTTTGAGAAGAAATGGAGCAACCCAGTGGGTGGCAGCAGACAGCACAACTGGGCTGTGTCCATGCATTTACCACTTGCTCAGAGTAGGAGCAAGCCCAAGTTCAGGGGCCTGGGAGGAAGAGGAAAACCTGACTAAAGTTTGATCAGGCCAAGGCAGAAAATAAGTAATGGCTAGTTGTGAACACCTGTTCTCTTCTTAACAGTAGCAATACTGATTTTAATAGCAGTATCGGAATAAAATAGCGGTTAGTAGTAAAACCCTCCAAACAGGTTAAATAAGTAAACAACCAACCTGACATCAACTAAAAAGTGCATTTTTTGCTGTCTCTTTGGGCACCTGACTCCTTTTTCCCCGAGACTCCAGCTACTCTGGACAAGCAAGGGGTGTGCTACTGCCAGTGTTACTGGGTTAGTCAAAAGATTTGCAAACTTATGTTTTCACATGAATCGCCCTTAAAGAAATATTTCATCCTAACAAAGGAAATCAACAACTAGAACATGCAAAAAGTAGAACAAGTAACACCACAGGAGTGTTGTAATGACTTTTTACAACTATGAAAATGCTCCAAATACTGTAGTGGGAACATCTGAGAACAAACAAAGATTGCACAAAGTCATAAAAATGTTTTACCAGCAACTCATTGCAAACATTCCATTGGTATCAGATTAGTGGGAGGAGTGCACCTTTTATTCATATTAAACAGAAATAGAGAAACAGTTCTTAAGACTAGAGGACAGTTAAAGATGACATATAATTGGATAAAACTTATTTTAGACTTAATAAACAGGTTTAAAATTCTAAGTATATCTGTAATATTGTTATTAAAACAGATAACTACTCTTACTCATTAAAGAATTCTAAGATTACTTCTGAAACACTCGAATACAAAGCTGTAAAAAGAAAGCAGAACTGAGTTTTATTTCAGGACTCTTTCCTTGTTTTTCCATAGCAACATCGCTGGCTCATTGATAACATTTAATTTATCTGCCTGAAGGTCTTCCAGTAGATACGTGAATTCTCTTCTCAATGCATAGTGATCTGAATGGATGTGCCAGCAAGATGTGTTGAAAGAGTACCTGCAAATCATAACGAAGCCTCCCCTCTTCCCACGAGTCCTTCTTCTAGAGAACCTTTCTTAAGCCTCCTACATCTTAACTAGCTGCTCCCTCCCTGCACACAGAGCACACCACCCTCATCACATTAGATTCCCATCACACTATATTATAACTGTATACGGTGCTGGTGTGTTTCTCCCACTAGACCATGAGCAGGGATTACCACTTCATAACGTAATATACAGTGGCTTAATTAAAAATCAAAAGATTATCTGGGCATTGTATTATTTGAAACACAATACATTTACCAGTCAGTGATATGTTATGACTCTCCAAAGAAAGGTTAGAATATTTTGCCATTGTTTCTTCACGGACAGGTGGAGTTGTAAAAGGTGAAGCTGTAAGAAAAAGAGCACATGATTATATTATTATTAAGATTAAATGACTGTCTGAAAGCTAGTTTACAACAGCTAAAATGGTACATTGTATACTATTGATGAAAAATAATATTTTCAGAAAGCTGTGATTAACTAGGTCTTATATGCTCCACTGACATTCAGAAATACATTGGGCTATTAAATTACCCACAAGCCAAAAACTTACAAGTGAGTCACAAAAACTAAAAAAAAAAATCCAAGATAATACAAAGGGAAATTACCAAATCACAAAAGGAAGAAGAAAGGAACAAAGAGGATATACCAAATCAACTGCAAAAATAAGTTCAAAATGGCAATAAACTCAAATCTATCATTAATTACTGTAAATGTTAATGGACTGGATGCTCCAATCAAAAGACATAGAGTGGCAGACTGGATAATAAAGCAAGAACCTTCAATATGTTGCATACAAGAGACCCACTTTAGGGAGAAGGACACATACAGATTGAGAGTGAAAGGATGGAAAAGGATATTCCATGCAAATGGAAAAGCCAAAAAAGCAGGTGTAGCAGTACTGATTTCAGACAAAATAGACTTTAAAACAAAGGCCATAAAGAAAGATAAAGAAGGACATTTTATAATGATTAAAGGAGTAATACAAGATGAGGATATTACACTCCTTAATATATATGCACCCAATATAGGAGCACCTAAGTACATAAAACAATTACTAACAGAGACAAAAGGGATATTGATTGGAATTCATTTGTTGTTGGAGATTTTAACACTGCATTGACATCACTAAATAGATCTTCCAGACAGAAAATAAATAAGGCAACATAGAAATTAAATGATACTATAGAAAAATTAGATTTGGTGGATATTTTCAGAGCATTACACCCCCCAAAACTAGGATATACATTTTTTTCAAGTGCACATGGAACATTTTCCAGGATCGATCATGTACTTGGGCACAAAAGAAGCCTCAACAATTTTAAGAAGATAGAAATTACCTCAAGCATCTTTACTGACCACACTCCCATGAAACTAGAAATCAACTACAGAGAAATAAAGGAGGAAAAAAAATGAAAGCATGGAGATTAAACAACATGCTATTAAAAAACCAATGGGTCAATGATGAAATCAAAATTGAAATTAAAAAATACCCTGAGACAAATGAAAATGGAAACACAGCCACACAAAATTTATGGGACGCAGCAAAGGCAGTGCTAAGAGGGAAGTTTATAGCAATACAGGCCTTCCTCAAAAAAAAAAAAGAGTACAATCTCAAATAAACAATCCAACCTACCAGCTAAAAGAAATAGAAAAAGAAGAGCAAAACCCCCCCAAAAGTCAGCAGAAAGAAGGAAATAATAAAGATCTGGGAGGAAATAAGTAAAATAGAGATTAAAAAAATATAGAAAAAATCAATCAAACCAAAAGCTGGTTTTCTGAAAAAGTAAGTAAAATCGACAAACCTCTGTCCAAACTCACAGAGAAGAAAAAAGAGAGAGCACAAATAAGCAAAATAAGAAAGGAAAATGGAGAAATTACAACAAATAATATAGAAATACAGAATATCATACAAGAATATTATGAAAAACTGTATGGAACCAAAATGGATAACCTAGAGGAGATGGACAAGTTTCTGGAAACATACAGCCCACCAAGGCTGAATCAAGAAGAAACTGACCACTTGGAAAAACCGATCACTAGAAATGAAATCGAATTAGCAATAAACAACATCCCTATAAATAAAAGTCCAGGACCAGATAGCTTCACTGGGAAGTTCTACCAAACATACAAAGAAGAAATCATACCAGTCCTTCTAAAACTCTTCCAGAAGATTGAAAAGGAGGGAATACTCCCAAACTTATTCTGTGAAGCCACCATCACCCTGATACCAAAACCAGGCAAAGACACTACCAAAAAAGAGAATTACAGACCAGTATCACTGATGAACATACATGCAAAAATCCTTACCAAAATATTAGCAAATAGAATCGAACAGCACATAAAAAAGATTATACATCATGATCAAGTGGGGTTCACCCCAGGGACACAAGGGTGATTCAACATATGCAAAGCAATCAATGTAATACATCATCAACAAGAGAAAGGACAAAAAACCACATGATCATCTCAATAGATGCAGAAAAAGCATTTGATAAAATTCAACACGCATTTATGATAAAAACTCTCACCAAAGTCAGTAAAGAGGGAACATATCTCAACATAATAAAAGCTATATATGACAAACCTACAACCAGCATAGTACTCAACGGTGAAAAACTCAAAAGCTTCCCACTAAAATCTGGGACAAGACAAGGATGCCCACTATCACCACTCCTATTCAACATAGTCTTGGAAGTCCTAGCCACAGCAATCAGGCAAGAGAGAGAAATAAAAGGGATCCAATTTGGAAAAGAGGTAAAAGTGTCACTATATGCCAATGACATGTTACTATATATAGAAAACCCTAAAAGGTCCACACAAAAGCTACTAGAGCTGATTGAAGAATTCAGCAAGGTAGCAGTTTACAAGATTAACATTCAAAAATCAGTTGCATTACTTTATGCTAATGATGAATCAACAGAAAAAGAAAGTAAAGAAACAATCCCCTTTAAAATAGCACCCAAAGTAATAAAATACCTAGGAGTAAATCTAACCAAGGAGGTGAAAGACTTATACACGGAAAACTATAAACCACTGATGAAGGAAATTAAAGACTTCTACAAAATGGAAAGATATCCCATGCTCCTGGATTGGAAGAATCAATATTGTTAAAATGGTCATACTGCCCAAGGCAATCTATGGATTTAATGCAATCCCTATCAAATTACCCAGGACATATTTCATAGAACTAGAACAAAGCATAATAAAATTTATATGGAACCACAAAAGACCTAGAATTGCAAAAACATTACTGAAGAAAAAGAAAGAGGCTGGAGGAATAACTCTCCCAGACTTCAGACAATACTACAGAGCTACAGTCATCAAGACAGCATGGTATTAGTACAAAAACAGACATATGAACCAATGGAACAGAATAGAGAGCCCAGAAATGAACCCACAAATTTTTGGTCAACTCATCTTCAACAAAGGAGGCAAGAATATACAATGGAACAAAGACAGTCTCTTCAGCAAATTGTGTTGGGAAAACTGGACAGCAGCATGTAAATCAATGAAGCTAGAACACTCCCTTACACCATACACAAAAATAAACTCAAAATGGATCAAAGACTTAAACATAAGACAAGATACAATAAACCTCCTAGAAGAAAACATAGGCAAAACGTTATTTCACATACAACTCAAAAATGTTCTCCTAGGGCAGTCTACCCAAGCAATAGAAATAAAAGCAAGAATAAACAAATGCGACCTAATTAAACTTACAAGCTTCTGCACAGCAAAGGAAACCATAAGTAAAACAAAATGACAACCTACGGAATGGGAGAAAATTTTTGCAAATGAAACCGACAAATGCTTGATCTCCAGAATGTATAAGAAGCTCATAAGTATAATAAGAAGAAAACAAACGACCCAATCCAAAAATGGGCAGAAGACCAAAACAAGCAATTCTCCAAGGAAGACATACAAATGATCAATAGGCACATAAAAAAATGCTCAGTATCACTAACTATCAGAAAAATGCAAATCAAAACTATGATGAGGTATCACCTCACACCAGTCAGAATGGCCATCGTTCAAAAGCCCACAAATGACAAATGCTGGAGAGGCTGTGGAGAAATGGGAACCCTCCTACACTGCTGGTGGGAATGCAGTTTGGTGTGGCCACTGTGGAAAACAGTGTGGAGATTCCTCAAAGGACTAGGAATAGACTTGCCATATGACCCAGGAATCCTGCTCCTGGGCATATATCCAGAAGGAACCCTACTTCAGAAAGACGCCTGCACCCCAGTGTTCATAGCAGCACTATTTACAATAGCCAAGACATGAAAACAGCCTAAATGTCCATCAACAGATGACTGGATAAGGAAGATGTGGTATATTTAAAATGAAAAATGACAACATAATGCCATTTGCAGCAACATGGATGTCCCTGGAGAATGTCATTCTAAGTGAAATAAGCCAGAAAGAGAAAGAAAAATACCATATGAGATCGCTCATATGTGGAATCTAAAAAAAAAAAAAAAAAGACAAACGAACTTGTTTACAAAACAGAAACAGAGTCGTAGACATAGAATACAAACTTGTGGTTGCCAAGGTGGCAGGGGGGTGGGAAGGGACAGACTGGGATTTCAAACTTTGTAGATACTGACATATGCAGAATAGATAAACAAGATTATACTGTATAGCACAGGGAAATATATACAAGATCTTGTAGCTCACAGCAAACAAAATGTGACAATGAATATACGTACGTTCGTGTATAACTGAAAAATTGTGCTGTACACTGGAATTTGACACAACATTGTAAAATGACTATAACTCAATAAAAAAAATTTTTTTAAATAAAAATAAAAAAATTATCTGGGCATTGTATTATTTGAAACACAATACATTTACCAGTCAGTGATATGTTATGACTCTCCAAAGAAAGGTTAGAATATTTTGTCATCGTTTCTTCACGGACAGGTGGAGTTGTAAAAGGTGAAGCTGTAAGAAAAAGAGCACATGAATATATTATTATTAAGATTAAATGACTGTCTGAAAGCTAGTTCACAACAGCTAATGTGGTACACTGTTATCTATTGATGAGAAATAATATTTTCAGAAAGCTCTAATTAACTAGGTCTTATATGCTCCACTGACATTCGGAAATACATTGGGCTATTAAATGTGACAAAATTTCCAATTTTTCCTATGCTCTTTTTTTATTGAAAAATTTCTATTGATTTACATCAAGTGGCTTAAAATAAAGCACTTTCCTTTTCTTATCCTGTAATTTGTAGTTTCTTTATAAAACATAAATGAAGACATTAAGGAATTAAATAAGAGTGCCAGAAAAAAAGAAAGACAAAAAAGGCAGAGAGCATAAGAGGACAAATAGGGACAGAGAGACCACAATAAAGGGCATAAAAAAGGAACAGAAGAGAGAGGGCTGGGCAGCAGAGGACAGAGATTAAAAATGGATGCCCAGTGAGTCTGCACTGCACTTTGTTTTTCAGCTAGGGTGACAGTCCAGTATGCCCTCTACCAAACCGACTTTTGGTTTTCTTCTGCTCTTATCTCTTCTTTCAAAAACTTTCATCAAAGAAACAAGGTTTCAAAAGGGAGGGAATAGCTCAGTGGTAGAGTGCATGCCTAGCATGCCTGAGGTCCTGGGTTCAATCCCCAGTACCTCCATTAAAAAAATAAATTAGCCTAATTGCCTCCCACCACCAAACAAAAATTAAAAAAAACAAGGTTTCCATTTCCACCTGTCTCACTCTCCTCAAAGCTTCCTTTTTTAACACTAGCTACTGTTTCTTTGACATTAGGACACAGCCCTTACTTGCCACTAAAACTACCCCAACTCTACCAAACAAGTCAGAGAAGGAGAAGGGCTCATTATTGTAAACTTGGCTGCATTCTTAAATCTTTTCATTCACTTTAAATTAAACCTGGGCCTTTTTATTCCACATTTTTAATACTCTGCTCTGAAAGTTATTCCTAGTGCAAGATTAGATTTCTAGTTCTTTCCTTTTCTTATATATATGAAAAGTGTTATCAAAGCTAGTGATCATTTTGTTGCTTCAGCTTATACACAGCTTTTACAATAGAGCCCAATAAAAAAAAAATCTACTTCACAGAACCTACTTTTCCAGTTAAGTCATGTTCCAAACATTTGACCACTTCTGATACAGCCCTGAAAGGTGGGATGTGCTTTCCCATAAAATAATCCTGAAATAAATAATATACCTAAATCATACTACCGTCAGGCAGTGATTATTTAGAATAACATGCCGTGAGTTTCTCACTGGGCTGACAGGAATAAAAAACCTCCTTCACCCACACCGATCATTCATTCATTCATTCATATTCTTTCTCTGTCACTCTCTGTGAACACACACACACACACACACACACACACACACACACACACACACACACACACACACACACACACACTCTGCCAGAAAGGCCCCTATCAACATGAAAATTCTTTTTTTTCTTTTTTCTTTTCTTGAGCATAGCTCACTTAGAGGTTGTATTAAAGAGAAAATACCTCCGGAAGATCAAGGCAGGTGCTGTTCCCTTCTGGATAGGACGTCAGGAGGGTGCAGATGGGAAGGAAAGAACGGTTCTACTCTCTCATCTGTTCTGTGATGCTTACAAACATAAGCTGTGATATCTTTGCTTTCTTTGCTAGGGAGACCTTTTCTTTTGGCCTGACCTCCGAGAGCAGAATGCTGTCCTGAAGGTCCTCACCACAGTGTTTATCTCTGAAACAAGCCCATAACCCTTTTGAGATGGTCTGACATTTTTTTATTATTATTATTATTATTATTATTATTATTATTATTTGTATCAGCAACAGTAAGAGTGACATAAGCTAGGGAAAATGCTGTCCTGGTTCTTATTTTACTTAAATTAGTGAATATTTAGAGCATACACGCTTGATGCTGATAATATGAAGCTGAGTAAACTTGGTTCTTGGAAGGCTGCATGGATCCTAAAAATACTGGTTTAGGCCCACAGTTTGTGACTGAGAGTCATTAAAATTTCAGAGTAACACCCATTCATAGTATTGACTATAACAAGCCTGTGTATCATATACAAGTTGGCATGTGAGCTACAGAGTAGGAAGCATGATCTGTATCTCTGAGGGACTCTGAGGGTGAAATAGAGATGGAGATAACACCAAGGAGAAAAATTCATCATCAGGACATGGCTGGACGGGCCCACCTAGGACCTGAATTAGAACAAGGAGAGAAAAGGGGGCTAGGCTTGGCTGGGGCAAAATCTAAGCTTCTAAAAGTTGAAGGAATAGGAGGAAAAGGAAAACCCAAGCTTCAAGAGTAGGGAAGTTTGGGTAGTTCCAGAATATGCTAGCTGTTGTGACCACTTCCAATTGCCAGCTCATATATTAAAAATACAATCAGATATCCATAAACCAGCCACCACCTGTATCCTAATTTCATAACGCCTTCAAAGCATTCGCCTTGATCAAGCTCCAGATCCTACTGAACAAGCCCCAGATGCTAAAGGGCATGTGTAGCTGTTGTGATTTTTGCCTTAGGGAAGCATTCCGGTTAAGAGATGACATATACAGACATCTTGAGTACACGAGCAGGGCAGTCTGCAGAGAGTGTAAGAATAGTAAAAGTGAGAAGTTCTTTGTTTAACCAAGATTTTTTTTCAATCAAAAAAGTGAGAATGTAAACCTTATTGCTTTCAGTAGGAGGGCAGCTGGCCGGGGGCTGATTCAGCTGACTTCGGTGTTTCAAAGGAAATTGGCAGGAGGTTCAGGCAGATGTGGTTTGAATACTTCCCTGAAAGGATCAGGCTGAGTCACAAAAAGAGGTACAAAATGGAGAGGCAGGAATTTGCATCCTGATCCAAGTTCTGCCACTGACTTGTTAGTTGGGGTTTCATTTCACAGAGAAAGAAAGGAGGGTCAGAGAAGCTGGATACCACTGAGTGATGGTGCCAAGATGGTAACATGGGTTCCTCAGGTTATCACACTCACCCCTCTCTTTATCATGGCTGAATCATTCCACTCGGCATTCTTTAACAGGTGGTGGCCAAAAATGCCAACATAAGAGAGTAGCACCAGTAGTAAGATTTGTTTTTCTCCCTCTACATGGGAAATGGGGCATGAGGTGTTGGGTCAAAGAACTGAGTAACATTCTAATTTTCACCTATTATTTTGTGTGATATTGCAACATGGTCTCTACTCAGATATCTTTCACAGATTACATTTTAAAATAGGCATTGCTAGAAAGGTTTATAATTTATGCTATTAACATTTTAAATGAAATAAACATGCTATAATTTCTACTTTAATATTAAGGTAACATTTTCACATATTTAACTTTAGGGCCCTACTTAATTGAAGTAAACTGGAAACTAAAAAAGAAGATAAGTAACACTAGAAAACTGCATCAGGTTTTAACATTTGCTTTTACTTAAATCAGAAAATAAGTTTGACTATACCTCTACACCTCCCCCCACTCCAAAAAAAATCCATGTTTTAAAATCTTGGCAGAGTCTGGACTTCATTTAGAGAAAGATGTAAGAAAAAGCTATTAGTAGGATGGAAATTATTTTAGTAAATCTTAATTTTAGCATTCTGATATATAGCATTATAAATGTACAACCCAATTACAGAAACACAATAACCTAAGAGTGGATAATATATACTATTTATAAACAGAAGGTTTGAAACTCAGAATGTATTTCCTCATAGAAACTATACTATATATTATATTTGGCATGAGATCCCATGCCAAATTGTAAAAGCCACTTAAGCCATAATATAGCTGAACTATAGCATTAAAATATGTAATTGCCATTATTGCTTATAAACAGTGCATTTAGAGTCCTATCTCTTGGTTCTTGGAATATAGTATTCCTATCCCCTGTCCATAACTGCAGTAGTAGGAAAAAGAGGGGAGAGGGATAAGGCCACCTTGCTTCCTAGACACTATACCCCAGAGAGAGTTTGTCAAGAAAAGAAGAAAAGAGAAAAGAAGGTTTGGCAAGAAAATAAATTCTTGATGGGAACATTTATAATCTAAGTCAGGGACAGATAATAGTCCAGATAGGGAACTCACTTTTTTACATAGTATGGGAACTACTGGACAAGAAGGCCATTTTCAGACTAGCTTAAAAAAAATTAAAGAACAATTAAAAAGCCTAATGACAAAAGTAATGTGCACTTTTACACAGCCTTGTTAAACTATTTTTTTAAATTTGGTCATATAGAAATACAAATAAATTGAACTTTTTTAAAATACGATTTTTTCAATAGAATGTATTTTGAAGGGCAGCATGGAATGATGCTTCAGACTACCTCTACATGGGTCATTAAGATATTTTAACAATGAAACTTATGCCAAATAAAATTCTTAAAAACATAAAAACCCAAAAGTTTGACAGGATATCTGCTTTTTCTAGAGACTGTAGGGTTTTTCTGGTTTGGGTTGTGTTTTTTTAATGTTTCATCCACTAGGTTATTCTTTGATAAGATTGAGATTTTGCTCAGTGGTTCTCAACTAAGGGTGATTCTGCCCACCCCCCCAACACCTTGCTCAGGGGATATTTAGCAATGTCTGGAGACATTCAGGTTGTCACAATTTAGGTGTTACTACTTGTATCTACTAGGTTATATTAGTTTCCTAGGGTTGTCATACCAAATTACCATAAATATGGTGGCTTCATCAGCAGTTTATTCTCGCATAGTTCTAGAGGCTAGACACCTGAAATCCAGGTCCAGGGCCTTGCTTCGTCTGAAGGTGCTAGGTAAGAATTCCTCCTTGCCTCTTCTTAGCTTCTGGTGGTTGCCAGCAATCCTTGGCATTCCTTGGCTTCTGGCTGCATCACTCCAATCTCTGGCTCCATCTTTACATGGCCATCTTCCCTCTGTGTATTTGGTTTCTGTATCCGTATCTCCCTCTCTCTTCTTTCATAAAGACCACAGTCATTGGGTTAAGGGTCTATCTTAATGTAGTATGACCTCATTTTACCTTGATTACATCTGCAAAGATCCTACTCGAAAATAAGGTCATTTTCACAGGTACCAATGGTCAGGACCTGAATATCTTTGGGGGGAGGAGGGCTGGGACACAAATTCACCCACTACAAAGGCGGAGGCCAGGGATGCTACTAAACATTCTACAACAGAGAATTATCCAGCCCCAAATGTACTATTGCCAAGGTTGAGAAATTCTGATTTCAAAACAGATACATCTTCAACCCTGATTCTTCAATGTGATGATTTTTAATAAGCTTCAAAATGGCCCTGTGGCCCCGAGGTCTTGTTTTACATAGTTTAGGTACATATATTTTAACACATGAAAATTTCTTGCATCCCTTCTTTGCCAACCACATCCTCCTGGGGCCTTTTTTGAGGACATTTTATGAAGAGGCACCAAGTGCTGGATGGAGTTTTGAAATGCAAAGCAGGAAACAAGTTATAGCTATTAGCTAGCTCCAGTCTCTTGGCAATATCATAAAGCACTCTGGACTTCAAGATCAATCATATGAGACATCTAAATTCCCCTTTGGGACCTCAGAACTGTGTAATTATAAGGTATAATAATAAAAAGGCTCTATCTTGGAAGTAGGGATACATTAGTAATGATATAACCACAATAACTTTAACAATGCCAGAAAAAAAAGTGTTATTTTCAATTAAAAGAGAAATCCCATTTTTAAAGATAACATCTATTATTTCTATACTAACAACATATTATTTGAGATATTTTATTGTACCTGAATAATGACTATGTTTTATTAGGAGTAGAGAGTTTATATTAAATAAAACATCATGAGGTTTTTCTCTTCTACGTCAATGTGTGTGTCCTAAGTTGTTTATTTCTAAGGTTCACATAATATTGGGAAATATGTGAGGCCAGCTACATAAACGTAACTTGAAAAGATTACCATCTAGGACAAACAGTCTCCACACTCATAATGTCTCTGTTGAGGACAAATTCTTCTTTGGAAAATGGTACCTAATTACATAAACTGATGACTATTTCTCAGCTATCCTTGTGGTTTGTCTGTGTTAACTCAGGCTTTCTCAGAAAGAGTTGAAATTCTTTTTGCTTCTTTTCAAGCAATCTCAAACTAACAGAAAAGCTTCAAGTACAGAATAAAGAATGTTTCCCCTGAACCACTGGAGAATAAGCTGCTGACCTGATGACGTTGTAATACAGTTGGATTTGGAGTAGACACCTTTGGCAGAAATATCACAGAGGTGGTGTGGTCTTCTCACTGCATCCTATCATATGACACACAATTTTTATTTCTCTCTTTCCTTATGATTTTCACTTTGATCATTTGATTAAAGTGGCATCTACCAGGCTTTGCCACTGTAAAGTTATTCTTTTCCCTTTTCATTAATATGATTTTGTGGGAAGTTACCTTGAAACCATGTAATATTTTGTGCCTCATCAAACTTCAATTGATTCATCTAATTAATTTAGTTTAGTATGTTCTCATGAGTACCTATATTATTCAATGGCATTATTCAGTAGATATTAGTGGATACTAGTCCCTTAGTACCATTATTTATTGTGATTCTCAATTTGACTCAGATTTGTTCTCAGTGGGAGCCCTTTTACTATGGTTTTCTGTATCCTTTTGACATCACCCCTCATTGTCTGAACACGTCACTGCCTTCTGGCACGAAATGTTCCAGGCTTATCTTGTCCTTTCCCAGCTCCAGTCCTGAAATCAGCCATTTCTACAAGAAGTCCTAGTTACTATTAGTAAAAAATGGTGTTAAGGATCAAGATTTGGGTCTAAATATTCTTATCAGTGTTGAGAAACCTCTGCTCCATCTCAGTGGATAGAGCTAAGAATACATGCGTGGATATTCATACACACACACACACAACAAATATATAATGGGTATAATATACATACATATATATAGTTGACTCTTAAACAACTTGGGTTTGAACTTCAAGGGTCCACTTATACTCAGATTTTTTTTAATAGTAAATACCACATTACTACATTGTCCATGGTTGGTTGACTCTAAGAGGAACTACACTAATACAGAGAGTTGACTATAAATTATACACAGATTAACCTTTGTGTTGTTCAAGGGTCAACTGTAAATATAATGACATTATGCATTATACATATATTTACACACATATGTCAATATCTGCATCTATTTATCAAGACATAGACATAAGACATGGATATACAGATAGATATTTAAAATCAGGAAATCACACTAAGGCTGCCAACTGCAATCCAACACCACAAGGTTCATTCTAGTTTTCCCCATTTCTTTATTTCCTTCTTCTCTAGAGAAAAACCTGGATTCAGTTATCCTTACTAGCTTTACTTATTTGCTCAATCCCCCCATATATAACTAATCTCTCATTGCTACTCTTGGTCCCAAAGAGATGTCTTTTCACCCACTCAGACTCCGGCATCCTGAACTGCCTGCCCTCCTGTATGCTTTACCTCCATCCTGTGATCAGGATCAGACACTGCATGTCACCCCTGGATAGAAGCCCTTGTCACTCTGCTTAGCTTTGAGGCTGGGCGCCAGGCCACGCCTCTCTGCAGAAGCACCTACCTCACTGTGCTCAGATTCTAACACTCTACACAGGGCTGTTCTCCTACCTGGATGCCATCCTGACGCGACTCAGCCTCCAATTCTCTGATCTAACAGGGGAAATGCCTCTCTGCATTCTTCCATCTAATAGCTATAGGGCTCATTCCCAAAAGGGAAGAGATGGAGATCAGAGGTGGGGCAAAAGACCAGGAAGAGGAAAAACCAGTTGAACTAAGTCTTAACAAATGTGCATATATAATGTAATTTTCCATGTGATGATAATTTAGGGTCAACATTTTGATGCATCAGATACAACCCTATTAAACATAGGCTTATATTTAATCTGTTCCTTTAAAGTTTAAACTTCTTGAAAGCTAAAAACTGCTAAAGTTTTATACTTAGATATAGATTAACACAATGTCAGGCACATGTAGGTGCTTGAATGATATTTGTTCCAACAAATGTTTATTACTGGACAGTTTCTGTGTGTTGGGGGTGGTGTCTCTAGAAATGAAGGAAGCCAATCAAGGAAGCATATAAGCACTGTTCTCTGGAAGAGTTAAAAATGATCATTTCAAATGACTCCCCTACAATATTTTTCAAAAAATAAGCATGACCCATTCTTTCAGTTTATTCACCCATAAAAGGATAATAATAATGTTTAAATATTCCCATTTATGTAGCATATCTCCTTTATGAAGAGATTTTACATTTCCTACTCAGTTAAAACAGCCTAAAAGAGTTAAGGTGAGTCTTTGTGCCAAACTTTATTCCAAGACTCAAACTGAGTCAGCAAGCCCTTCACCCCAAATCAAGCATTTGTATTCACATACTCTGCTCCCTGTCAGTGATTCCAAACTTTCACTTACCTCAGAGAGACAACTAAGTATTGTGTTTAAGAAAACAGGCTTAGAAGTCGAATTGAACAAAGCTAAATTTCCTGCTCTACTGCTTCACTAATTATGTATACTTGGGCAATTTTTTAGCCTACCTAAATTCCAATTTCCTCATCTGAATGTCAGGGATAATAAAAGCTAACCCACAGGCCTACAAACCACATAGTGCAATGCCTGGCACATTATGTAGTAAATATGATACAGTATTTGTTATACAGTAAATAGGATAAATTTATTAATAAAGTGATAACCATTTTTGTTATTAACATTTGGCCCCAAATTTTAGGTCTATAGAACACCTATGTCCAAGGAATTCAGAAGCATCTAGATAAAAATAGCCAGTAAACTTCACAATGGCCTTTGGCAAAGAGGAAACTGAATCTCACAGAGATCAATACAGCAACTATAAAATGAACTGAGGTTGCCTCACAATTTTTAATTCTACCTTAAAATCAGATGCTAACATCATGCCTTTATATATCACATTATTCCATAATTTTAGCTTAAGTGGAGCTAAAAGGACAGCTCTTACACTGCATACTTTCACAGACATTTGCCACACATGCATAGATGTCATTCTGTTTATTTACAACTTTATCTGTTAATTCATTCCACCTTCACTTGTTTTCTTTTCTTTTCTTTTTGTGTATAAGTCTGCTCTAAGTGTCAATCTAAACCTGACTCCCTGATACCAATACATACCTACCCAACAGTGCACTCTCCAGGCCATATCATTTTAAAGCAATGGTTTTCAACCTGCTTAGGATCACATGATTAAAATCATATGGGAGCACTTAAAACTCCACATCCAGTCTGAATCCCAGGCCAATGAAATCAGAATTTTTGAGGGCAGGATCCATGTATAAGTATTTTTCAAGCTCACTGGTAACATACAGCCAAGTCAAGAACCAAAGTTCTAGGGCACATCTCTAATACAGGGGTCCTCAGAACTGCAAGATTCTAGGGTGAATGATAGGGTGAATCCGGGATAGCCTCAAGGTGAAAAAAAGTCCTTGATCATTCTTTGTAAGTGGCATGAATGAAGAAGAGAAAGGTGGTGAGAAAGTGGAGTGAGAAAGTTTAGAAACTGAGGCAACCCAAAATGTTTTGTCCAAGTTGTTAACAACTAGGCCTTTTAAAGGACATTTATTTAAAAATGAATAATCCTATTCTTTGATTATCTTTCCATCTTTAAAGTACGTTGCAAAAAAAAAAAAAACCTACATGCTATAAGCTCATAAAATTGAATTCCTATGAAAAGCTGAAAACCTTGTGAAGAATAATATCCTGATTTTAGTTACTGATGGGTAGTATTTGCCAGCTTGAGAAGTGGTCAATTTTCCTAATTAGCTGCTAATACTTTTAAATTTAAAACACAAGAACTTGCATTAGAAAGTAGGTTAGATGGAATACTTTCATTACAAAAAGGAATTATAAGCAAGTAAAGCTAAAATGGCAAATTTGGTGTTGGTTTGGTAATGCTTCGCACATAAATCCGCCTTTCAAAGTTAAATAAATAAAATCTCTCTCTCCCCGTTTTCAGAGACCGTGGTGTAAAAAAAGATACACACACACTTTATCCTTCAATCGTGGAGCTTTGGTTGGTTGGTTCTGCTGTTTCAACTTAGCTCTAAAAAACATCCTCAAAGCCAACCCACCTGCCAAGAGGTGATATTTAAGCCTCGCTATCAACTGAAGTGAAGAGAGCTGGCCTTGGGAAATGTGGCTTTCATAAATCCTGCCACTTAAGCAGAGGCCAAGTCGCTGCCTTGCTCTCGCCCGCACCTTTACGCCCTCTTCCTAGGAACACCCAGACACTGTCCTACTACCCACGCCCCAGACTTGCGGGGCGCTGTTGCTTCCAGATTCACGCCTTGGAGCGGAGAAGCCCGCGCCGCCCGGGTCTCTCATCCATCTTAGATAACCCAAGAGTGGCCAGCGGGCGGAGGCGGCCGCCGCTCCCCACCCGCGGTCTCCAGCATCCCCGCGCCTCTCCCCTGCAATCCCCGCGCGCTCTCCTCCCCCTCCTCGGCCCAGCATCCATCACACCTGAGGGATGGCCGTCCGCCAAGCTCGGGCGCGCTGCAGCGAGAAGACACAGGAGGAGCAGCGGCAGGAGCGGCGCCCGGGGCCGCATGAGGCCGGGGAGGGCGCGCATGGCGCCCGCAGGTCCGCTGCGGTCCTTACGCACCACAGTCGGTTCCCGGGGTCGCTGCGCACACCCCGGAGGCCCGGCGCCGGCTGCCAAGCCCGGGGTCAGGACACTCGAGAAAAGGCAGAGTGGGAGGGGCCGTCCGCCTTGCCCTCCTCCCCCGAGACACTCAACAGCGCCCAACCGCTGCCGACCCAGAACTACGTCCGGCCCGCCATCAAATTATGCAGCGCGCAGCCCGCCGCAGGCGCGCCCGGATGTTCGGTGGCCACCTCCTCGCCTCATCCTCTCCCGCCAGCGTCCTCCCGCCAGGTCAGGGAGGAAGATTGCTAAAGACGCCGGGCAGTTGACGCCTAGACCATTTCCTGGGGGAGAGGTTGAAACTCCTAATATCTATATATCTATCTGCAGGCTGTCCTTTGCAGTTCATCTGAAGCAGGGTTCACTTATTTACTTTGGTGGGACAGATGAGAGGATGGAGAACACTTTTTAGATCCCCCCTTCAATCCCTGGGTTATTAAGGAGGCTTAGGTTTGCGCTGGTGGAGGGCGCTACCCAGCTGCCTGGCATCCTGGGTTAATCTGGCTTTGCTCTGCGTACCAATCGCACACACCCTCCCCTCCAGTCTCTGAAGGCTTAACCGGTTCTCTCTAGATTAAGGTTTCAGGGTCCCAGGGCCCCACCGTGTATCTGTTACTTGTTTCCTTTTGTTAGCTTAGCCTAACAGGTTTTGTTAAGACACTTATAGAGCTCAAGAAACAACCTTGAAAGTAGATACTGTGTAAAATGCACACACCTTTTCACCTTCGGCAAACTCTAACGTTGTTTAAGAAAATGCTCTCCCTTACTTACTGTAGCTTGGAATTTTCAGTGCTCCTGGCCAAATAAAATAAAACAACTAAAAGCTATTACTTTATCGGAGTGGGAGGAGGAATCTACATTACAACATAAACGAGTAGTAAGATGTGATGATTCTCCAGGATAACACATTAAAAGACATTTTTTAAAGTAAATATTTCTCATGAGCTTCATTCCCTCTCCCAAGTTTGATAGTGATAAATTAAAAATAAATCAATTTCAAAAAAGATTTAAAGAAAATATATATAAATTTTGAAAATTGAAGTGCCAAACAAGAGCTATGATTAATAGGTTAATTTTAATGACTAATGGTTAAGTTTAATTGGTGTGTTATTATAAAAAATATTACTGTTTCCAGTTTAATATTACATAGGCAATACTTTGGGGGAAAAGTAGATTATTTAAATTTGTTTTCAGAGAATATGAGTAAGACAATTTGTTAAGCAGTAAGTATCTACCAAGTGCTAGGTACTGTGTTTAATGCATGTACTGCAAGGAACACAGGAATATACACACAGTAGACACGTATTTATCTATGAACTACAGATCTAAAGAGCCTCTTCTCGGTCAGAAAATTACAGTTATAATGATTAAGCCGTTGTGAACAAAGCCTTATGACAGACCTTGAAGGACTAAATATTTTACATCATGACCCTCTTAGGAACTTGAGCAGACTTGCTAAACCCAAATTGCCAGATCACTGGTTGCTAAATCGCACCCCTATCTCACTGCCCTGTATCCTGTCTCAACTGACTACAGACATTTCCCTGTACCTTTGGAGAGTTTTAACAGTAAGCACTTCTCAAAACAAAATGAATTCTGACCTTCCCCAATTAGTCCTACAAAATACTTAAGCTCAAATTCACCTTTCTTCAAATGAGCTGACCTCATTTAAAGAAAAATTATCTTCGCAGTTAAATCAATGAGTTTATGAACAGGAAAAAGTGACTTGCCACATTGAGGCTACTTTCCACTTTGCTTTTGTTGTTAGAGCAAAACAAATTGAGAAAGAAATATCATTCTTGTTTTGCTAAACATTTTGAAAGTCCTTTCCCCATTACTACTGTTTCATATTTAATATTTTTTAGACTTATTCCCAGTCCGTTTTTTTTCAAATGTTCCATATCCTTTAAAACCGGTTTATTACTACCTTCCCTGAACAGCTTTCTTTGATCTTTCCCTGCATAGTGAATTAAACATGGCCACACCTGCTTTGACACTGTCCTTATCATAAGGCTTGTTGAGGAAGAAAGAAGGTCCTGTATTTCCTCTCTTCAAGCTGGGTGGTCTCTGTGACTCCTGTTTACATATTGAACATTGATGAAGTAACACTGTGAGTTTCCGGAGCCAGACCACAAAAGAGTCCACTTCCTTCCTCCTTGTTCTTACAAGACAGTTACCAAGAATGAAGTATGACTACCTTGAGATCACCATCCTGTGAGAAGCCCACACCACATGGAGGACCTGGAAAGATGTGGTGTCATGTGGAAGGAGAGGGGCTGGAGGGCAATAAGGTGCTAGATTTGTGAAGGATCCTTCTTGTAGCTTCTGACAAGGCCAACTGAGTACCATGTGATGCTCCTTAAAAAAGAAAAATTGCCCAGCTGGGCCCTACCTGAACTCCTGGCTCATACAATTGTGAGGTATAAGAACACCGTTGTTTTAAGCCACCAAAGTTAAGGAAAGCTTGTGTCACCACAATAAATTATCCAAACACTCTCCTCTCAACTCATACTGTCCCTAGGATTCATTTAACAATTAATAATTTACAGCCTGTGACTTGACCTTTATTGTTGGTTTCAATCTCAATTTAAATATTTTATTGGTATTCAACTTGTTATATGATTCTATCTTCTTTCCCATCTACAATACAACTCTTTTCAGTACCTGAAAATAGTTCTATAAGTCTTTATAGTTCCTGCTATGTCTTTAAAAAATAGTGCTTTTAGTGTATTCTGTGTTTTACTTGCTAGAGAATCAGTATAGACAAAACATTCCTTTTGTTCCTAAAATTCGTGTTTGTAAAATAATGCTATAAAATCTTTACTTTTTTTCTTAAGCTGTCATTGAGTGAAAAGTGTGTGACAAGATCCTGAGAAAGTGTGAAAATGAGAGTGGGAATGTGGAGTGGGTTACTTCTTACTGAAAATAGTATTGAATTTTAAAAAAAAATTTTGAAGAAAAACATTGTATCAAACAGTAATGTATAAAGTACTAAAAATAACGGTGGGAATTTGCTGCTGCCTATTAGTAGAAAATAAACAAATATATAAATACAAGTCATGAGATATGGTAGGCAAAATTCTGCTGTGGACCCCGAGATTCCTGACCCCTAGTCCCATGGGGTGACCCTGGAATGGGGGCAGGTTAGTGAATGTGATGGGGTTATCACTACTAAATGGATTAGGTTACAGTTGATAAGACTCTATTTTAGCAGGCTGAAGGGAGACATTCCTAGTGAGGCAGATACCCTCATGCTTGTCTGGAAGAAGCGAACAGCCACACTGTGAGCTAACTGCCAATGGAGACAGGAAGCCCCCAGGAGCTGAGTGTGTCAGCCTACAACCCCAAGGACTTCAATTCAGCCAACAACCAGTGAACTTGGAAGAAGCCCCAAACCTCAAATGAGATCACAGCCCCAGTCAATTCTGACTGCAGCCTGGTGAGACCCTGAGCTGAGGGTACAATTAACTATGCCTAGACTTCTGACCCATGGAAACTGAGATCATAAATTTGTGTTAAACCACTAGATTGGTAGTAATTTGTTATGCAGCAATAGAAAACTAATACACATCAGAGTCCATCAGATGTGATTCTGTTTTCATTGTAAGAAAAGGATTTTATATTTGAACAGGTTCAGGAGTGGATATGGAAGAAAACAGAAACTACTTTAGTCCTCTTTGAATATTAAGAAGAATGGATGATAAAGTTCCAGAGCTACTCAGAAGGTGGTATCATTTCTCAACTGGGACCTATGTCCATCTGACAGTCATTTGCTCTACTTCTCTAGGAAGAAAGAAAAAAAATATATATATATATACACACAAACACATACATGTATATATGTGTATATATTTACACACACAACATATATATAAAACTCTAAATTATTTAAGCTATGTATGGAGATCTTTTGACCTCAGGGATGGAAGTCCTCTATACACCCCAGGGGATAAATCATAATTGATCTGAACCAGTGAGTATAATCTCATTCCCCTTAGCAGTGGTGTGTCTAAGGGGGATACTAATGAAATATAAGAGTGAATCTGCTGTGGACAATTTCCCTCATCAGAGAGAAAAAGCCTTAAATAGAGAAATCTTTTTGCCCCATCCCTTTGCCTCCTTCTTCCTGCTTTGAATATAAGCATGATGCCAGTATCAACAGTGGCAACTCTTCAATCATATCGTGATCCGTCAACTTTTCCAAGAACAGCAGAGAAGAGAGAAAAAAGAAACCCGTGTCCTTGGTGCCATTACTGAGCTGCTGCACTGACCCAGAGATGCCTTCCTCCAGACCTGTGTAAAATAATAATAATAGCTATTGACTATGGCAGTGTTGTTTGGATTGTGGTCAATGGCAGCTGAATGCATTCCTGTATGTTACAGGACTTCCCTGGTTTAAATGAAAAGCCTTACACTGTGCCTTGGAACTCCCATTCTGTCTGCACACAGGATTCTCTTTCCACCTAGCTTTAATGACTTACCTTTGTTGTAAGAATAATATCCAATATGTAAGGGTCTTAAATAACTCTTTAACTTACCTTTCAACATCCTCCCCCACGCAAACTATATTCATCCTTAAGTACTTGGAATTCCCCCAAAGCTGGCTATTTTATGTGCCTTGCGGCTCTATCTCTGATTCTTTTCTCTTTTTTTTCTTTCCTTTTTTCTCTTTTTAATGCTTGGAATAACTCTGCCTATACTCTGCTGACTAATTCTCACCTCAGTTTCTGTATACCTTCTTCTGCGGAAAATTCTCTTTGTCCCATTTCAGGAGCTTCTTCTCTGGCTCCCACAGCATCCTGGAATCTTTTTCTCAGCTCTTAATGCATTGTGCTATAATCATCTGTTTGTTTGTGTCATTCAGCTCCCAAATGCTGAAGCAGTGTCTGGTTTACCTTTGTGTCCTGTGTGCTACAGTTGTTGTAGCTCACAGTTGTCATAGAGATGAATTAAAGAATGAAACTCAAAAATCTACAAATATTCTCTGAAAAGTAACCATCTCCTGGCATGTCCCTCACCCAGACTCCTTCCCCATGGATGTCAGTCTTTTGTGCTGCCTTCTTCAGGGACATTCCAAATCTGTGCAGTACATTTCTGCATGCCTATGCCTTTTCACACAGATGGTGGTATTCTGGGCCCACTGTCCTGCACCCAGCTTTTCTACTTTAACAATACATCTGTTTTTTCCATATAAAGCTTTCCCCTTTAAACAGCTAGCTAAATATTATTCCATTCTGTGCATTTGCAACCATATATTTACCAGGTCTCATTTGACTGCATTTATATTGTTTTAATACCTCCATTTATAAGCAGCTTAAAAATTAATATCATTGTACATTTCTTCAGTGGTTCATACAGGATTATATATGTAGAATATAATCATGGAAATAATATTTCTCCATCAAAAGGTATTTGTGTTTTAAACTTTGATAGATATTGTACTGTTGTCTTGCTTCAAAATTATATTAGTTTACATTCTTACCAACAATGAAAGGGCCTGTTTCCCTGTATTAATGCCAACAAATCAAATCCTTGATCTTTGCCAATCTGACAGTTGAAAAATGGCAGCATGCATTTACAATTTAATTTGTATTTCTTTTGTTATAAGTCAGGGTGAGCATTTTTTATATGTTAAAATGTAATGTGCAAACATTGCAAACAACAGAATCCAGTCTGGCTAGTTTAACCAGAAAAATAATCTCTTAAAGTTTATGAGATACTACTTGGGATTGTTGAAGAAACAGTCTCAAGAATAAACTTCCAGGAACACCAAAAACCATGCAGGATACTAGTCTGGGTATCACCAATGCCTCCTACAGCCAACATGGAATGCCAGGGACTCAATACCCCACACCCACTACTGCCTTCATCACCGATGCTATCTATGCATCAGGAACCTGCCCTTGCAACTTCTGCTGCCACCTACACCAACCAAATGGGAACACTGCCCTGCATAAACAGGAGTGCTGCCCTGCTTGTCTCTGTATCTGCCTCACTCACCTGGGTGTGTCGAAGGCTGGGGCACATGCCTTAGTGCTAGCTGCAAGAGAGGCTGGTTTTTGAGTTCTGACCTCAGTGAGGGGAGGCAGGATTCATAATGCAAAAATTTCCCCAAATATAGAAGGGTTTTAAAATATGATAAGAAGTCCTGAATATATCAAATATCCACTCCAGTCCTATCTACTACTGACAAGCAATCCTTCTTCATACTTAATCATTGAAACAAAAGCAAATACTCCTTCAACTTAATATACTTTCTACTCATTTCAAAAGCAGACACTCCATCCAAACCCAGAAAGAGACAGATCTTGTTAGAATGGGAAGTCGGATTAATGACTTGTACAGATTCATTCTAAGGTCCTGGGACACGGACTAGTAATATGTTCATTTTCCATATGGTTTTTGGTTTTTTTTGGTAAAATTTGCTGAAGTAAGCTATTTTAACTGGAACTACTTAATATGACCATTTATTTCTACTCCAGCTTCTCCTGTGTCATACTTTCCCACGTGTCAGATAGTATGCTGTGAATGTTTTGGGGATCCTGCTAAGAGGAAGTTGAATTAAGGATATATTTGGTAGAGATTTATTCTAATATAGTTTTGTGTTTTAGTCCCTTTGGTAGAGACACAAGTTATTGCCAGCCACCCAGTTTAGAAATGGCTTGAAGGTATACAGACTTTCTGCTGTGGGACCCACCCAGCACTGTGACTGATGCAACTCTGGGCATCCCAACATAAAGGTGAAGAGTCAGAGACAGAATCCTGACACCCTGTTATTACTTGACACCCGAAGTCAGTTGATAAGGAGGGAAAAGAATGCCTTTGCCAGATCAAAGGTACAATGGACTGAGTTGTGTTTCCCCAAAATTCATATGTTGAAGCTCTAAACACCCCAGTACTCTAGAATGTGAGTGTCTTTGGATATAGGCCTGTACAAAAGGTAATTAAGGTTAAATGAGGTCCTATGGGTGGGCCTAGAATCCAATATAACTAATCTTGGAACTAATCTAATATGGCATCCTTATAAGAAGAGGAAGAGACACCAAATATGTGCACAGGTGAGGCCAGCTGAGGACACAGGGACAAGGTGGCCATCTACAGGTCAAGGAGAGTGGCCCCAGGAGAAACCAAACCTGCTTGGGCCACCTGTCACTATCTATTTAGTTTTTGGTGATAACTTTTCCCAGTATACATTTTGTCTTATGACAGTATCACCAAAAATTATGTATTAGATAGTCAGGTTAACCAGTCTTTCAGGAAAGATGGCTTTGGAGGGAGAGTATAGCTCAGTGGTAGAGTGCAGGCCTAGCCTGCACAAGGTCCTGGGTTCGAATCCCAGTATCTCCATTAAAAAATAAATAAATAAACCTAATTACCCAACCCCCAACAAAAATATGGCTTAAACAAGTCAGAAGACTTAAAAAAAAAATGGCTTCTGCTTTTTGCATACCTAGAAAAGCCTCCATTGTTTTAAGAAAAATATAAAAGTACCTATGTTTTCTTCTAGTACTTTTGCTTTCTCTTTTTATGTTTGAATTTTTGATGCATTTATAAACTTAAGTTAATAATTATGACTCATCTTCATGTCATATTCAACCATCTTTTGTTTTAAAATTTCATATTGTTTCTACAGTTGGGGTAATAAAGCAATCCAATCATTTAAATGAATTATTCATTTATGATTTGTTTAATATTCCTGTTTCTCATATTTCAAGCTAGCTCAAAAAAGTGACAATGCCTAATTAAAAATATAGAAAGGCTAACCAAAAACATGAATGAGAAAGGAAAATTAAATAATCCGAGTATGTCCAATAATCGGAATATTTAGCCTGATGGAAGTAAAGATTGTGTAGCTAGACTGATTCTCAAGAGATCCAGTTCATATTCATATTTTAGAGATAAAGCAATTTACAAAAGGCAAAATCAAAGATGTCAAAGCCTGATCCATAAGATTTTATTTCAGCCTTTATAATGTGAGTGAAGGGTGAGGAGGAGATGGCGAGGGAGGACATTTTCCATTATAAGTGACTTAAAAGTCTCCATTTTTATCTAAATGTTTGACTTTATGCAGAAAGTTTTATCTCAGAATAGAGCCAGTATATTATTTCCCATAATATTTTAACTGTTTTGTTGAAAATTTTTTAAACTAAATTTTTTAAAACAAGTTAATAAAACTCATTGATCTCAACAACTAGATATTTGGCTATTTGTAGCGGTGTCTTCATTTCTCTTTCACTAAACTGTTGCAGAGAAAATATACTGTATCTTAGCTTTTACAACCCATCAGGTGCTCTATAAATGTCTTTTTGAAGATCGGGCATAATAAATAAATAAATAAATAAATAAATAAATAAATAAATAAATCGTAACCCTGGTTTGGGTTCTGTTACAAAGCAGCTTTGTCTTCATTCTAGAAGATTAATGGTTGCTAAGGAAAGTGTTTAGTTAATAAACTTAGGTATTATTTGTCAAGGAACTCTTGACCAAGAGGGAAAGGCAGGAGGATTAGCTTTCCCCAGTAAAGAAAATTAGCAAAAATGGAGCTGCTATATAAAAAAAAAAGAGAGAGAATCCTCCGCCTGTGGATGAGACAGCCTTGCATGTTCACACTGGTTAAGAGGACACTTGGAAGCAGCAGCTCTGAGACTGAACACTACCATTTAATCTTTTTTGTAAATTGAGTTCATCTTCCTAAAAAATAGGGAAATAATACATATCTGCCAATGTTGTAAAGAAGAAAGTAAACAATAAAACAAAATATGTGAATGTTTGTTGTTTTTAGTGTTATTTTCATTATTATAGATTTCACTATATATATAGTGAAAAATATATATATATATATACATACTGCTGTCAGGGAGTAAAAATTTTCTCTCTGCCCTTCTTCTGGCTGGTCTAAGACTTGATTTGACTTGAGATAGATTAACAGGAGAAAGGAGAAAATAAAACAAAAGTTTAATAACATGTATACATGGGAGAGATCCAGGAAAACTAAGTAAGCAGCCAAAATGGCCCAAAGCCTCCCCTTTAATCCTATCTTCAGATAAAGACAAAAGAGGGTGTTGAGGGTAGTGGTTAGGGGCTTCAAAGGGAAGGAAGGCAATTGACATGGAAATGGAAAAGCTAATGTTTGGTAAATAAATGTTTGCTGGGCCAAGCAGACACACTGGGCGACAGAGTGGACTCTGACCTCAAGGCCTTGCTGAGTATGCCGGTCACAGCTAGCCCATATTCTTTGCAGATATCTTTAGTGTTAGCTCTATTTTGGGAACAGGCCCTTTATATAAATTCTGTTAGGCAGTTAAGGGGGAGGTAAAAAGAAAGAATTCTGAGTCTTCTGATTCTTAAAAATAACCAGCCTAAATTAATCCTCATTCCGAAGAGACACATTTTTGGGGTGGCAAATTTTGCTTTTCCACAGTGCAGAATGCATCCATTTGGAGCTGTGCCTTGTTGGAGCTGCTACCAAGTCACTCTAATGGGTCAAGCAATTGATTTTACTGGCAAAACATAAGGCATGTGATCACTGGAAAGAAACGCACAGGTCCTCAATACCTCTCCTTATCACACAGAGAGGTATCCCAGGGCCAGGGTGCTACACTGTACGTACAATGTAGGGTTAGCATTCAGGGGAAGGATTCTACCCCTCTGTTGTGGTAAAAAGCAACCTTTTTGGTGGGAGAATAAAAGATGGCTTATCAACAGGCATCCTGGATTTGGGTGGCTAGCTACATAACAAAGTTGCAGAGAAAAGTCAGCTGCCAGCAGGCTGTGGCCTTGATACCCATGGAAAGCTAGATTTAGGCACAGCTAGTTTTTGAAAGAGAGGGAAGGAGGATGAAAGGAATTTAGAGAACTCTGTGAAGTCTGATTTAGAAACAGTTAGATCCCTAGATACCCACTTGAATTGTACGTTATTGGGCAAATGCCCCTCTTCCCACCCTCAGAGACAACTGGAGAGGATAAAACTTTGGCCTTGGATCTGCAGGTTTAAGGACATGGATGCTCAGAACCATGTACATAATTTATGGGGTCCGTTGTTCAAAAATTACTAATTTCAAGATGAACACAGTAGACAATTAAATCAGATGTGGGGTCCTTCTAGGGCTCAATGTGACTGTACAAATTGGTTCTGCCCTCATATAGTTGGCCACATAATACTTTACTGGAAATAGGAGGATCAGTGTCAGCAAAGATGTTACTGGTGATTAAATTTTTGTCTCGTCGCAGAAAAAATTCAGAGATGAGACACGGAGGTCAAGAAAGTAAAGTGAGGATTTATTAAGCGACAGATAGTACACTCTCAAGGAGAGAGTGGGCAGGCTCAGGTGGGCAGCTGTGCTGAGTTTCCTTGGCAAGCTGGTTACATAGAGTATAAAAATGAAAGGGCAGAATATTCATTGGAGAGGGAAGGGTTTGGGGTCATATTCCCTGATTTCCATTCCAGCTCCATCTTCCCAAGGGGAGGAGGGGATTTTGTCCTTATGTAGTCTGGACCCAAAATGTCATGGCTTTGGTGCATGATGGGTTCTTCTAATTCACAAGGCTAAGTTTATTGTAAGGAGGGCATAATGAGCGAAAGGTTACATTTGGATGCTGGAGATCCCTACCTTTTCCCACCTTTCTTTGTCTGCCTCCAGGACAATTATCACCCCAAAATGTGTGCTTTCTTATCAGTCCGGAGGTTCCTGCTTTTCTCTTTCTGCCCAAGGACCCCCATTATTCACAAGGTGTACGGTATTCTGCCATTTGGCCCATGCCCCTCTTTCTCTGCTCATATCTAGCTACCTGCCTACTCTAACACACAACTGAATCCTCAGTGCTAAGAATGCTTTACTAATGGGCCATTACCTTTACTCTACAGATAGAAGATTGAAAGAGTATTTTTAAGTGTATATGACCAGCCCAAGGAGCCCCAAAAACATAATATTTAACATAACTGTCAAGTGAAGTTTAAAGTCAAAAATGTCCCACACACATGCTCAAAGTTATTAAAATAAACTTTTAATCCTCATAATCTTAAACAACAATTAATAATTAAAGAATTCCAAACACCCAAGGGCAAGATCTAGTATAGAAAGAGAAGCCAAAACAGAAGAAACATGACTTATGAGTAAAAAACATACAGAGAGAAAAAATTTCACTAGAAAATTATCATAAAAACCCTCATTAAGACATGATATTACATCTATAAAAAAAGAACATGTTATTATTATGTAAAGGAACATCTAGGAAAGAAAAAAAACATCAGATTTTAAAATGTGATGGAAGAAAGGAAAGAAGTTTTGGAAAATAAAGTTAAGAAAAATCTCACAGAAAGTGGAGCATAAGGACAGCGATGGCTGTAAGAAGAGAAAAAAGATAATATTAAACAATTAGTCCAGGAGACCCAACACCTGAATAATAGAAGATAGAACAGAAAACAAAAGGGAGGATATCAACAATGAAATAATTCAAAACTTAAAACTGAAGGAAGTGCAGCCTGAAGGGTTCCACCATGCTCCTAGTCAAATGAGTGAAAATAGACCCACATCAAAGCACATCACTGTGCAATTTCAGAACACTGTGGACCAGGAGAAAATCTTCCATTTCAGAACACTGTGGACCAGGAGAAAATCTTCCATTTCAGAACACCGTGGACCAGGAGAAAATCTTCCATTTCAGAACACTGTGGACAAGGAGAGAATCTTAGTGGCTCCAAAGAAGGGGGCAGGGATATGGAACTGGCCAGAAAATAGCACGGCTTTGGCACTCTTAGCAGAAGAAAAATGCCTCCAAAATTCTAAAGGAAAATGTTTCCAACCTAGAATTCTAGGCCCTTTTGAAATGTCAATCAAATATGAGAATAAAATGAAAACATGTTGAAGTATTAACTGTCTCAAAAAATGCATCTCCTGTGCATAATTTTTCTCAGCAAGGAAGTCCTCCCCAAAATCAAGAGAGTAAATCAAATTAAAGGGGGAAATACAGGAACAGAAATCATCAGGATGACACTGAAGGGAGAGCCTGGGGTGATAAACGGGCATAAGCACAGGGCACAGTCAGTGCAGACTGGAGCAGTGTGGCTTGTTGAGGGCTCTCATCCCCATGCCTCTGCGAGACATCAAGTAAGAAGAAGGTGGGAGCCATAAGCAATAGGTCCCAGCCAGACAAAGGAGAAAGAATTTAAAGTATGAAGGAACAGGGTCATCCTAGAATGACCATTATGCTTCAAGCCCAGAGTGCAACCAGCTCAGACAAGGAAAAAGGTCTCCAGGAGGGTTGTTTCCAGGAAAATAATTGAAATGTCTAAATTTACATAATGTAAATCACCTTATTGAAAATTGTATTTAAAGGCTACTACTGATAAATGGTGGAGGGAAATAACAATAGATACACACACACACACACACACACAAGAAAAAAACAAAAGGAGGAGGGAAAACAAAAAAAAATTCATAATACGTTAAAATTATCAGCTGTGAAATATACTTACATATGCCTACTAATGTAAACATTGACTGTAGATTTAGCAATAACACCACTAGGTCAAATGGGTTATATTTTGAAATACAAGAATACTTCCACATTAGGAAATCTACTCATGTAATTTACTGTTTTTATTTAGAAAACACACAGTTATCTCTATACACGCTTAAAAAGAATTTGATAAAAATTCAACATCCTTTTGTTTATTAAAGAAATAACAACCAAAAAATCATTTAGTAAGCTAGAAATAGAAAGAACCTTTCTTTGCATGATTATAGGTATCTATCAGCAGCCAAAAATATATTTAACAGCAAAAGACTATAGGAATTCCAATTAAAGTAAGAATAAAATAAATCACAAAATTTTAACTACATGGAATTTAAAAGAAAATTTATACATGATGAAAGACACCACAAAATAAAAACAAAATAGAAGTTGGGAGAAAATATGTACAGTGTATCATCTACAAAGTATTAATATCCTTAATATTAAAAGAGTATCAGTAAATCTACAAAAGATAAAGACTCCACTTGAATAAAAGTGGGATGAGATGCATTTGAGACAATATGTAAATGGATTAGGCTTGGTCTTAGAAGTCTGGGTGAGAAAGTAGAGTCTATTTCAGTTTCTCAGCTTTCTTTGCCAGGCTCTAAACACCATAGATCTCAGTTCATGGCTTCTATAATGAGCTTCTGCATGGATCGGATATAAAGTGGACAGACAGATCTATCAGCAAAGCCACTGGCACAGAGACAGCCTGAAAAGTAACTAGCAAGTTCATTCAAATCGTGAGGTGCATGGAATAGCCAGGTGCAGAGCAAGAACTGCAGGTTCTCAGTATCGTCAGAACGTTGAGGAGATGAATTACATTCTTCATCTGTTTGTAGCTCAGCCAGGCTCCTTAGGCAAGAGAAAAGATCTTTATTGTCTTGGTAAAGCTGTGAAAAAACCTTTTTGAAATTACTGACCCCATAGTTGGCGAAACAAGTAAGCAGGCAGGCCAGTTCAATGGTGTGAGTCTGAGTGAGTTGGCCCCAGCAAACTGGCAAAGAGAATCTAGAGAGATTTGCCACAATGGTGGAACCAGGAAGGATGGTCAAAGTATCTCCTGCAGCACCAAGACAGAGTCACTGACCTCTATGCCATTGTTGTGTCCTCCCCAGGGCCTCAGTAAACTGGGCAGAGACAGCTCCAAAATTTACAGAACCCAAGGCCCCTTGGGTAAATGTGGGCCCCTTGTTCAAAAAGCAGAAAGTAGTTCCATTACCAGTACTAAACTATGAAGCTTTTTACCTTTCTTTGTAGTCTCTCCCTTGACTTGTCATGTCTTTATTTCTTATGTAATGGTGTTCTAGGTAAAGAAAAATTTGTTTTTAATTATTAGAAAGAATTTTTACCATTCATCTTTATATTGTGCAATACCAGATTTGATGCAAATATAAGGGCATTTAACTCATAATACAGAATCACTGAAAGTACACAGTTCATATTTCATAGCTCACGCATACATGTGTATTTGGTTCTTACTAAACAAGTGAAAATGCTGCAGAAAAGTAACTGAGCTGTTTTTATTTTGCTTTTTGATACATGCCCATTCTACCTACTCTCTACCTTCAACTTACTGATGAGGAAAGAAGGACTGAGATATAAAAGAACTAAGGGTTGCCCTTTCTTTCCTCCTACGTCATTTTCAGTACAGTGACAAATGAGGACTCACAGTTTACATGTATTGACTTCAAAGGTGATGCATTCTTTCCTACATCAGCATTTATTAATGAAGATTACTTGTTAGATTAGTCTTTAAAAGATTATAGTGTACAAATAGTAAATGTACTTTATATTTCAATATTTAATCATTTTCCTGAATAGATATGAGTCAAAAGATCCTAAAGAAACGTATTAAGGTACCTTCAAAAGGTACTCACAGATGGAGTTAAATATGTTGATATATGATTCATGTCACATATATGACAGTGAGTACTAAAAAAATACACTTTGGATACACATGTGAACACACACACAGCTTCATGTATTTCTTCAACTTTTTCTTAAAAACTGAAGATGAGTGTATTTTGAATGACTACTAATTTAAATTCTTCACAGGTTGTCAGAGCTAAAATTTATCTTCTGTTTATGGTTATTACATGTCCTATTTATAAAATACTGTCTTTTTTTTTTACAAAATACTTTATTTTCAGGAAAGATTAGTAGTTACTAGTGGGGAGAGAAAAGGGAAGAGGAACAAGATAAGGATAGGAGATTAAGAGGTACAAAGAATTATGTATAAAATAAGTAAGCTACAAGGATATGTAGTATGACACACGGAGTATAGCCAATATTTTATAATAACTATAAATGGAATATAATCTTTAAAAATTATGAATCATTATGTTGTACACCTGAAGCTTATATAATGCTGTACACAAAATATACCTCAATAATGAAGATTAAATAATGTAATAAAACCTTAGAAACTATAAAGAAAATGTTTCATATTTAAACTAAATAATAACTTTTACTTTGAAGTATTATCAAGAATAACTATAAATACATAGGAAAGATTTTTTTTCTTAATTAGCCCTTATCTCATTTTAAAAGCTACAATATTTTGCAATTTCTGAAGTATTTTCAAACAATTGATTGTCCCCATCAGTGGTCCTACACTACCTGTGTTTTCTGTTTCAACCAAGCCATTTATCTTTGCAGTGGAGTAGTTTGAGATCACATGTCATTGCTCCTCAAGGAACTGAAATTCTAGACATCTGCCTTTCACTTTCACTTATCTAATCAACTCTAGTTTACAGATGGGGAGACAGGTAATATCAAGAGAAAGGTAGGAAAGAAGACAGACTCTTTCTAGTCTGCTACTAAAAAAACTCCTTGAGTTAATTTGCTTTCTTTTATAATTTCAGCCATTCCAACAACTTTATATATATTTCCATTAGAATTAGTATTTGACTGGGTTAGCATCTCTATGTTCGGGGAGTTATTGTTTATTTGACAGCAATAGCCAATTTTTTTTTCTAAAATTTGAATTTCCCAAATTTTCAGTCTGGTCCTAAATATATATAGTTGTGGATGTGTACATGCATGTATGTATGCAATATATGTAGGAACTGGTTATTCTCTGTTGAGTAGGATCTGTACCTTAATCTACATCTACTACCAATTTCAAGGAGAGTAAATACAAAACTATTTTCTGAAAGTTATAATATTTAAGTTTCAATATTACATATATTCATCAGATAGCTTCACTGCTACATTCTGCTTGCATATAAATGGACTTGAACTATAAAATGGCATTTTTCTCTGTATTTTCATCTAATGAGAAATTCCATCAACATTATACATATATTCTAATTTCACACCATTAGACATACCATTAGCCCTTTAGTATTATTTCCAGTTATCTATTTAATATTCTTTATTGGCCTGAATTATAATTAATCATCTAAAACACTTGTTCAATATTTTGTCTGGAGTATTTTCCTTAATTCTATTTTGTTTCTGTAAAAGAATATTCAGAAACTCAAATAACAAAAAGTAGTGCGCTCAAGGAATGGAACCAAATGAGATGGCCTTAAAAGACATAAATTCAGTTCAAATCACACACACACACACACACACACACACACACACACACACACACACACAGGTTTATATATATTCATGTGTATTGTTTCAAATTCATATATGTGACAAAACTTTCAGTTTAATAAATGTATATTCCTAAAATATGTGATTTGAAAGTCAGAAATATTTGACTGAAGACCAAATTCTCTATGAAAAAGCAAAATTCAGTGTTTATTACCCTTTAAAATATGAAATAATGTATACAACTTATAAATCAGGATTTTTTGTATGAACTGATTAGTGGTATTAAAATAGCAACATAATTCTCCCAAGTAACAGTGGCTATTAACCTAAACTTTCTCAGTCTAGGATCAAACCCAAGTTTATTTGAATCCCTGCTTTTCTCAAATCAAACTGTATAGTAAAAAATGGCAAAACAGAAATGCACTGTAGTTTGAAAGCTACACATCAGTGAAGCTCTGATACTGTTTGATTTTTAAAGATATTTTACTAGAAAATGATTTTAAACTTCTGCAAATAAAGGTGTCTCAAAATACAGCCATTGCTGCCAAGTCCGATTTTAATGTTGTAATCAATTGTAGTTAATTTGGTTTAAAATCTGGTCTCTGAATAGATAATGTTCTCCTTTAATACTTCTATATTATATTCATGACAGCATTAACTTTGAAATTTATTATTGTTTCAGAAATCCTTGTTGCTGTATTTCTCTCATATATACTATTAATTCATAAACCTGTAATCTAATTAATACAAAAGAGAAATAGATCAATGGAAATAAAATGAGTTGAAAAATTCTTGATGCCTCAAAATTGTTCTAATTGCAGATGAAATATTGAGAAAGTCTGAAAAAAAGACATTAACATCTTAAAGAAATGGCCAGTTTGCTGCACATGGATCAAGTCGGAAAATTTATTGGTGTTTGATTTACAAGTGATCCAGAGAGAAAGCAGCAGGATGTGATACAGAACCAGGACAGATATTTGCTGATGCGATCCTGACTGTAGGTGTCACTAAACTTCTAATGATAGATCAATAGCTTAACACAAGACTCATAAATGAGTTTTTGTGTTGTGCTCATTTGTCTATCAATTCATTACCTTACCCCTTAGATGATGGTTCTCAAACCTGGTTTCACATCACCATCAATTCAAGAAATGTCTAAAAATATTGTTTCACAGTACAGTTCAATTCAGATCTGCTGAGTCAGAATCTTTGGGAAGAAAATCCATAAACCTTTTCCCACCCTCATACCCTCTCGCCCTTCCTCCATCAATCTTTCTCCTTCCTCCCCTCTCTCTCCCTCCCTTCAACCATATTACAAGGACAGAAATCACTTGTGTAAGATGGAGGAGAGAAAAAAGAAATAATGAAGAAGTCAGTATCAAAAAATCCTTGCTTAGGGGAACAAAAGCGAATATTCAAATATCTCTAAGTTTATTAAGTGAAAAATATGATGGTTTATCCAGCTCATTTAAGAGTCACATCAAACTGTTCAAAAACATAGATGTAAGACCAGGAAAGACTGCTCCCATTTATGCCTTTTAAAATATGAACTCTTTTTTCAAGATGATTCTTATCAGTCCCTATTGTCATTTTCCTGTAGTATTTTATTGAGACTTCTTGAGCTGTTTCAGCCACAAGCCCAATATGATGGTTGGTTTATTTGCCTACCTATGTTTCTATAATATGAATTCCTTAAAGGAAATTTAGTAGTACTGAGCTTGTCCCCAATTTTGCCCAGTTTTTCCCTGCCCCTTTATTGCTTCCACTGCCTAAAACACCCTTTCCCACTTTATTCATCTCTTAAATTCCTATGTGTCCTTCTAAATGAATTTTGTAATTCAGTAAATAATTATTGAGTATGTATTTAGTGCCAAGATTTTTGATTTCACAGAAAATGCAAAACTAATTTAGATTTGTCCTTTTACCAAGGATATTACTGTCTGGCTGTTGAGAATGATAATAAGTAAATAAACAATTACAGCAGTATGTGGTAAAGAAGATGCTAAGAACACTTTGGTAACAGCAAAGCAACATATAAATTGAACTAGAAAACCATACTAAGGTGAAGCTAATAGTAGCATGTGTCTGTACAATGTCCCTGAAACTTAATATTTTTATCATTTGAATGAAAACATTGAAAATATTCTTAGTAAGACTTGAGGGAAAGCAAAGCTTCAGGTAGGAAATCTAATATACTAGAGAGTTGAACCAAGACCCAAGCTAATGTCGACTGTCTAGATTGAGAGTCCAAAATCAACATAATAACATGTAATGAGGGGAAAATATAGTGTGGGATGGAAGACACCTATTTAGAAAATATTTCTTAATAAAATATATATAGGTTTAAGTAAATATTTGTATAAGTCACCACTGTCATATGGCTGCCTAAAATTATGCCATTTATTTAACGTTCAAAAGATGTGCAAAATTAAAAGACATATACATTAAAATTTTAAGAAAAGCAAAGGAATAGTAAGCATGAAATTCAGAACAGTGATTACTAAGGCAGGGGAGGCATGTGGAGCTATGCAAGTGTAATAGTGATGAGAACAAAAGGGCATCAGATGGATCAGTAATGTTTTGCTTCATAAATGGGGTATATCAGTGTGTGTGTGAATTACTTCAAAATTAAATTTGAAAATAATAAAAACTTACACAGCAATTGTAGTTGTTCAGCTGGAGAAGCAGAACCACTAGGGGACATATATATAATTTATTACAGGGAGTTGGGCAATTGTGGGAGCTGGTTAAGCAACATCAGTAAGGCAGTTATCTCTGCTTCTAATGCTGGAGCATGAAGTCCACTAGGTAGGCAGTTGGGAAAGGAAGATGGCCGTAAAGTGGGGGAGATCAAGGGAAGGTTGGAACCCATAAGCATGAGCTGGAACAGTAAGAGGACAGACTGAAACCCATGTCAGTTTTTGTCACCTGGGACCTTAGTGACAACGGTATCCTGCAGAATTTCTGGGGCCCTTTGTCACAGAGCTAACACATACACCTGACACAGGTGTAAAAGAAGCTGACATTGGACCCAGAGCAAGCTAGAGCGGTTACAGACGCAGCTGCTACTTCACCCCAAGATGAGTCAGCAGATCAGAAACGTGTGAGCTACAAAAGAGCTGTTGCTTTCCCTCTGCCCTCCAGATCTCCCAAGTATCTCCCCTGTGTCTACCCTAACACACAAGAAAGGGGGTTATGGAAAATGTTTCAAATAGCCAAATTGACACATTACAATGTCTAAACAATAATGACATCCTGTTGGCCTACCAGGCTACTTTAAAAATACTACCTAACATCTGTTCTCTCATAGTTAATAATTTTACTGTTTTAGTAGACAATATTTACATTCAGTTCTGGATATTGCATTTTAAAAGGGTCTTGGAGAAAATGAAATGTGATCTGAGGATACATTCATAATAACTATATAAGAAAGGTTCTAATGATTCTTAAAATTTTTGAAGAGCTCTCATGTGGCAGAGGTAATAAGTTTACTTGGTTTCCTGTAGAGGTACAGCAGTTAAAATGTCAATCTACAGGAAGTTAGATTTTTGGTTCAATTTAAATTTCAATTAAAACCTCTCCAGACTGCAAGCTCTGCAAAGGCAGGGAATATTGTGCATGTGTGTGTACGTGTGCTTTTAGTCCCAATGCTCCCTACATATCTACATATATGTAAAGTGATTTAAAAATGTTTGTTGGATCAATCAGTTAGTGAACAACAGGGACAATTTTCTAACAAAATAGAACCAGCTAACTGTGAAATGGATGATACATGTATTCCATAATTCCACTGTATCATGGTATATAGTAAATACACCATTTCTTCATAGCATGTGTTATTTCAAGGCTGTAAAAAAATCAGATAACAGGAAAGTTTAAAAGCATAAGCAATCTCCATAAAAGATGCATAAAAGTCTCAGGTCTTAGAGAAATTACAGTTTAATAAAATCATAAAAATAGCACAATGACTAGAAATACTTCGTATTTTCTTAGGCAGCTTGAACATGTCTTTTGAGTTATAAAATTAGGTGGAGAAGAAATAAAGGTTTCCATTCTTCCTGGTAGTTATGTCTATTAGTCCTCTATGAGATAACAGATCAAGTTATGATTTCATTCTTCATTTACTTTCCATGGCTTAAAACTTATCACTCATTTGAATGTGACTAATTCTACCTCACAGATAAAAATACTAATGATACAAAATAGTGGTCACTTTGGAGTGTTTATGGTTTTGCATACAGGTACCTGGCATTTATATATATATATATATATATAGTATATAATATACACACACACACACACACACACAGTGCCACCTATTTAGAAAAAAAAGTGTATATATATATATATATATATATATATATATATATATACATATATATATATATATATATGGCCAATGTTTGCATTATTCAGTGAGAATACCAATCTATTCCCTTAAAACTCAAGGATTTTGAAATGATTTCTGTTTTTTTAATGAACTGGTTCCTTCCCTTGATTTTCTCTTGTTAATTTTTGTAAGTCAGATGTCATACATTGACTTAGAAATGGTACCATAGAAAAGATCTCCATACACTCATACAAACCATCTTGCACATAATCTAAGGCCCCATCTGCCCAGTACCTCAAATATAAAAATTTTTATTAAAATATGAGCAAATTTCCTGTTCAAAGTACTTCCTCAACAGTAATATGTTTTCAAAATATATTAGTAATAATCTGTAATTTATAAACATAGCAATGTGCATTTAGTTATATGTGAAAATAAAATTCTCCTTCTAGAGTTTTCCATATCCCTCTTTCAAACTGCTATATTTTTCTGCCTATTTCAAAGCTCAGTTGCAGAAAATTGAGTTACTTTTACTCTGAAAACTATCATCAGCAAGTACAAGACCTTCCTGTGGTTTGTATTTAAGTTTTTCTTTTAGCTCTGAGTCTTGCCTCTATCACCTTTCCCACTCACTGTCGAAGCACTTTACTGGATATCTGGTCTTAAATACCATTGAAGGGTAGCAGATTATGCCACTCCAAAACATGCCACTTTGCAGGAGGATTGTTTTGAGCTGAAGGTAACTGAGAAGAAACAGATAGAAGAAAAGCTCTCTGCCTTTCCTCTATTTGCCTTATCAGACTGAAAACAGTACCAGAGGAATTTCCTTAGCAAACCTTGCTAGAAGAGGCCTTATCTACCATTATTATTCCCATATAGTTGCCTTTCCCACAATTTGTACTCCTAGAAACTCAGTCCTTTTCTTTTGTCTTGTCACTTCTCTGGAAATGAATTGTTCGTTTGTCAAGATGCTGTACAAACCCAAGTTCTAACCGCCTCTTCCGAGTTTCTGATCACTCAGTGCTCCCATGTGTCTGCACAATGCTCACATTAATAAACTTCTGTTTGTTTTTCTCTTGTTAATCTGTATTTTGTCAGTCTTAATTTGTAGGGCCCAGCCAATGAACCTAAGATGGGTAGAGGGGAAAATCGTTTTTTCTCCCTTGTACTCTGCAAATTGTATTGTATTTGGGGAGTGTAGGTCTTTTGAATTTAACTGAATGATTGTATTCTATTGGTCTGACTGTTTTTAACTTTTCTCAGTCAATATTATTTTTTTAAAAATTTATCCATGCTCTTCAAATACATCTAGCTCAGTGCTTCTTTCAGCTATGCTATTATTCCTAGTATGCTTTGCTCATCTTTTTTTTTTTATCAATTTTCCTGGTAAGAACAGCAAGATTGTCATGTACTTCCTGCTTTCAAAACAAAGTTGTAATGAATACATGTCTTCATACATGTCTCCTTATGAATCTGTATAGAGGGCTCTCTGAGAAACAATTAGGAGTGAGATTACTAGGGCATAAGTTGTACACAGTTTTAATTCCGTTCTGTCTGGTTACCTTGCTCTCCACAATGGCTGCACAATTTATACTCCCTTCCGCACTGCATTACCAATACTTGGTGATATCCAGCTCTCAACATTTTGCCAAACTAACAACATTGTAAAATGATTATAAATCAATAAAAAATGTTTAAAAAAAAATTTTGCCAAACTAATGGGGGTAAAGTCATATCTCATTGTTGATATAATTTGCATTTATTTGTTTACAGGAAAAGTTGAGCAACTCTACACAGAATTCTTAGCTGAGCAGTTTTCTCTGGATGGAAATTATCTATTATTCTCCTTTATCCATTTTTTTTAAACTGGATTTCCTGTCTTTGTCATGTTGATTTTCAACAATTTCTTGCATATTCTAGATGCCAATCTTCAGGTTATTCCACACATTGCAAATATCTTCTCCCAGTTTATTACCATTGAATAATTTGTCTCTATTTTTTACTCATTAAAATCACTATTTAATTTAATGTAATCAAATCCATATTCTCTCTCTCTCTTTCCTTCCTTTGTGATTTGTCCTCTTAGAGTTTTAATAAATGTAATTTTATATTACCCTAAGGCAATGTATATATTCTCCTGAATTTTTTCTTAACTTTTTATAATTTTACTTTTCATTATAATGTTTAATCCGTCTGAGGTAACTCATTTATGGTATGAGGTATGGCTCCAACTTAATTTTCTTGAATTATATCAGTTTCCTAATGTCATCTACAAAACTATCTTTTTTGCACTCAGTTATAGTTCAACATTATCATATAAAAAATTCATATATGTGCTTATATGTGTGTGTATGTGTGTGTGTGTGTATACCTGAGCTTGCCGTTGTGTACTGTGGTCTTTCCATCTCAATGAATTCCACATTGGTTTCATTATTATCATATCATTATTATGGCTTTGTGCTATGTCTTATATCTAGCAGAATGTGTTCCCATTCTCTCTTTTCTTTAGATAAAAATGACTAAATTATTCATGGACCTTTATTCTTCCATGTATATTTTTTAATACAATTAAGTTCCACCAGAAAAATACCTGATTGAATTTTGATTGAAAATAGAATAGCATCTCCTTGAAAATATTGATCATGTATATTTTAGACCTTTATTCTGTCTGGTCCATTAATCCTGCTGACTTGTGAGTTTCAGTTTATTGCCTTTCATTTATATCACAAACATGACACTTCCCTAGTTTTTCGCCTGTCCACTGATATTGGAGAATCAGCCACGCTGACAAGTCATATGTGCCAGGGTAGATTTAAAATTCAGGCCCTAACTTGCAATCAACTGGTGAGTTTGGGGTACAGAGAACTTGCAGTTTAACAATCAAGACTCAACCATTCTATTTTAATTTGCACCTACTCCCCACAGCACCAAAATGGCTGAAGGGAAAGCTGTGGTCTCTGGTCTTCCTATACTTGATATCATTTGGTGTCCACCAGGAGAGCTCCAGCACTGTCACGAAACACTCTTCTGTGTTTGGTTAATGCAGCTACTCTTCCATTTAGAGGTCAGCCTCCCCTGACACTGTTAATGATGCCATGACAGGTCCTGCTTATTAGTGCAGATTATCCAGAAAACTTAATAGTGTTGATAGTTTGCAGCATTAATAAAACACATTTTTAGACTTTTATTTCCCAAGGTGTGTATATGAGACTAGCGGCAAAATTCCTGGCTTGCCAGGTACCGCAGTAGACGCAAGTTAGGAAATGTATCATGCTAGAAGAAACTTCTTGCTCTCTCTCACAGTTCATGGGATGATTGTACACATTCTTCTCTGTAATAAAGTACTCACACAAAAGAGAGCTTGTTGTCCATGGGAAGAAGTAGTGCTTACATGCAGACTTGGAAATAAAATTGCCTGAATTTGACTCCATTAATACCTTTCGGTTACTACATGACCTTGCACTAATCATTTAACCTTAGTTTTCCCCCATCTATCAGGTTCATAGTACCTACCTCGTGGGGTTGTTGTGAAATTAAATGAGTTTAGATATTTAGATAGATAGAAGGACAGACAGACAGACAGACAGTAGGCACCTCATAAATGTTAACTATTCTGATCATTACAGTTGTTTTCAGAAGTTCCAGGAGCTTGAAAATTTTGATTGTAGAAACCCACTATTAGTTATTCTTTTTCCCCTATTTTCTACCCTCTAGTGGTAATTTTGAATATGACTTCTTTGATTTTATGTGAAATTCTTTTTCTTAAGTATAAACCTACCTTGTTTCCCTGGCCTTATTAAACCTAAGTTATTTTAAGTGCAATCTTACATATGTGTGATTGCATGCAATTTGCAACCATTTGCTTTGGATTTGGTAAGGAACAGTTTGGGGATTGTTTTGCAAAAGAAATTTTCTCTTCAATGCTCGTTTGGATTCATTTCTCTAAAAGAGCTTTGTCCAAAAGCAATCCTTTTCTCAAGAAACAAGAACTCCTCCTTTACCGGACATTATCTACAAGCACTCACCCCAGTTTAAGCCGTGTAAGAGTAACAAAGCATCTTTACATTTAAGATATTACTTCCCTGCTTCCTGAAAAGTAAGGATTTATCTACAAAGATAACAATGCTCCAAAGATAAAATGATAACATCTATAGCTATTAGAAGCTTAATCAAATAATGTTAAAAATACTTACTTGAAGCTATTGGTTGCCTTGGAAAAAATCTGTCAACTTCCTTCCCTTCCCTCCTTTTCCTTATTAAAACTTATACTCTGAATTTAGAGATAAAATAGACTATTCTTTTTTTTCCCAGCTTTATTGAGATATAACTGAAATATGGCTTCATGAAAGTTTAAAGTGTACATATGGTGATTTGATACACATATACATTATGAAATTATTGCCATAAAAGGGTTAATTAACATCTCCATCACCTTGCATAATTACCATTTGGTGAGAACATTTAAGATCTACTCTCTTAGCAGTTTTCAAGTATATAATAAAATATTGTTGACCATGGTCACCATGCTGTGTACTAGATCCCTAGAACTTACTCATCTTCTAACTGGAAGTTTCTACCCTTAGACCAGCATCTCCTCATTTCCCCCATTCCCTATTCTACTGTTTAAAACAGATTATTCTCTACTGTTATATAGTGAAGGGGATTATTGTCAATAGGTGTAAACAACTGCCCAGCCCCCTCCCATTTCCTTTTTCCCCATTATCAGAATATAAATAATAGCAAAGACCTAACTAGTCTTTTTCTTTTTCTTTTTTTACAGATTTAATTTTTTAAGACAGTTTTAGGTTCACAGCAAGATTGAGAGAAAGTTACAGAGATTTCCCATATGTCCCGACAGGTATAACCTCCCTCATAAGTGGCATTCTTAAGAACATATCTTTGGTGCTTTTACAGAATAGCTTTTTGTATCATCTTGAACCCTAGAGCTTTAGCAAATAGACATATCATAAAGAGGGCTATATTAAACTGTAAGAAATTAATCCAGTTATTTAAAAGACCTTGCTTTTTATTTACAAACCAGAAAATGGAGTCAGAAAGGAGAACTGAAGAACTATACCAGTAATAAACTACAGGATTTAGTGAGTGGATCAAATATTCAAAAAACGATCTTCAACTACTTAATTTATCCATACATTATTCTGTCCTTGATCAGGATAGGACCATAAATATAAGAGATGGAAAGAACCTCCTGGCTTAACGAGTCTGTTCAGTTTGAGTGATAACATTTATTTCATGCTCCCTAAAACTTCCTTCTTTGAGCTTGAGTGGAAAAATGCTTACCATAAAGAAAGTTTCATTACCTGCCCTTTCTGAGTTAGTGAAATAACGAAGACATGTCTTTCTGATGTCAGAAATGTTAAGGTGTAAGATTGTAATCACTACTGTAGAGTAAGAAAAGCAAAGAAAATGGAAAGTCTGACTACTCACTTCAGAAAAGAGACATGAGAGTGCCTCTGGGAATGGTCAACAAGGACTTCTCAGGATTAGACATAAACTAGACACATAAGCAGCTATTTATTGGGCAATAGCACCTGTATTAGAAACCAGTTTTTGGTACCAGTTCAAAACAACTTTCTCTCAATTCCAAATTCTACATCAGTGTAAGCTAATACAGCTGTGTTAAATTTATAATATGTATTAAGATTTATTTAATACACTTGATTTACTTCAATTCCATTGGATGGAAGAGTTAACAAAGGCAAAGATTAAAACGGGGGGAGATTTTTAGAAGTGTTCAAAGAAGAAACAAAAGTTGTCTCCTTCATCAAACTTTAGCTAGGATCCTCCAAGCCCTCCTCTCAACTAGATTTCAACCTTGGCCTATGAAGACTTAAGCAAACAGTAGCTTAGTTTCTAATAGCTCAAGACCAGAGAAAACTTGCAGCTGCCCCCAGATTTTACTGTGTGTTCCAGCCAATACCTGAAGAGGGAGCCCCTGTCCCCCAGCCTTGATAGAAGGAGACTAGCTTAACCTCAGTAAACAATAAATGCCAGTTAGCAGACCCAGATGGCTTTCAAATGGGCCAACTCGTCTACCTGATTTTTGTAATTTTTCACTTCCCTGAATCTACGGAGCCCTCCTTCACTCTTTTCCCTACTGACTCCTTCTCCTTTTAAAACTCCCAGTCACTTCAGTATAAATCAGAGTTCAGTTCACAGCAGACTCTCTTCTCTGTGAACTAGTATATTGCTGATTAAAATCTGTCCTTCCCACTTTAACTAGTGACCTGCTTTGTTTATCTTTGACAGAGGAAGTGGAAGAAACAGAAAAAAAAATAATAAGAAGTGACAAAGCAAGTGCCCAATCTAGTCAAAATAATTAAAGGGAAATATATGAACTCACTGATAAACATGTTTCATTAGCGCTTACTATAGTAAGGTACTATGCTAGGTATTGGAGACAAAATAATGAACAAAAAGTTTCTTCTTGTAAAAAAAATGGCAGAATGGTGGACCACCCACTTAAAAATAAAATAATGTGTATGTGCTACAAAGGGGTCGAGAATAGGGTTCTTCAAAGAACTTGCCTTGAGTTAGTTAAGATTTACCCATAGAAATGACATCTAAGATGAATCCTAATGGCAAGCAGGAATTGGGAATAATTGAAAAAAGACTGTTCCAGACAGAGAGAGGAGCATGTGCAAATGCCATAAGTAGGAAAAAGAATCCACAAACGCAAGTGAATGACCAGGTTCAGGTAGCTGAAAGAAATTCAGTATAGTTGGAGAGTAGAGCTGTGGGGAGCAGGAAAGAGAGTGATGGGGAAATCCAAGTTGAAGGAAGAAGGCTGGAGCCAGAGTCTAAAAGGTCCTTCAGTATATTTTAGAATTTATACCTTAAAACACAAGGAGGGGAAATACGTAGGAGTTCCAAATATGAGTTAACATGGCTTTTTTTGGGGTGGAAAATGGATTGGAATAAATAAGACAGGAGATGGGAAGAAATAGATTAATTCAAGAGTTATTTAGGAAACAGAATATACAGGGTTTGGGGGTTACTTAGCTCTAGGATGTAAGAAACAAAAGGGAAGAAGCCAAAGCTAGAATTCTTATTTGGGGTCTGGACAGTTCAGTGACTGGTGTTTTCATGCTTCTTAAATAAGAAATACAGGAAAGAAAGCTGGTTTGTTGGAGGAATGGGGCAGATGGATTCTGTGATTAAAGGTCCACTCCCTCTTTAACTTCCAAATGAGGAAACTGAGATCTTTGTTCTAATTGAATAAAAAAGCACCACATTAAGATCTTACTACATATAAGGGTTTAATCAATTAATGTACCAGAGGATAGAAGGTAACATGTAAGTCCAAATACACAACACAATTATTATAACCATATTTCTTCTGTACAAGACACAGACAAGGAAAGGGAGGGAAGGATTCTAGAAAAGAGAAATAAAAGCAAACAACAAACAGGGGAAGGGTATAGCTCAGTGGTGGAGTGTGTGCCTACCTGGGTTCAATCTCCAGTACTTCTATTAAAATAAATGAATAAAAACCTAATTACCTCCTCCAAAAATAAATAAATAAATAAATAAATAAATAAATAAATAAATAAATAAATAAATAATTTTTAGAAAACAACAAAGACAAGGGAATTTATCTCTGTGAAGTAAGAAATCAGATAAAGACATCCAAGAAGTTGGATAATCAAGAAGTTAAAATATATAAGTAGGTAAGAAGTGGGCAGTTGGATTTTTTCCATTATTCTTCAGGAGCTACTTTGAAAAAGATCTAGCAAGACAACCAGCAGGGAATATCATACCTCACAAATCCAACTGCCAGACACACTTAGGCAGTTTTTACTTTAATTTTTTAAAATTATTGTACTTCTTCTCTGTACTTTAATTTTTCAGTCATTTATTTTTTTTTACTTATTTTTACTTGTTTGATAATTCTGAAGTAGGAAAAATCTTTACTTTTTTCCACCTAGGTAACAAATGCATAGTATGAAACTTGTGAATTTATACCAAAGATGGGCAATGAGGAAATTTTAAAGTTTGTTGTTTCCTTCCTCTCTGCTCCAGAACCACACAGTTTTGAATTTTTTGGGTTTTTTTTAATCACAAAAAAGGCATATAAGTTCTCTAAAAAACAACTGGCATTGAAATTGTTGGGAATTCTCTTAAATTACTGGTGCTAAGTATTACATGTTTTATATTTAACAGTTAACAGAAAACTGTTCTGTTCTTAATGAGATTCTATATTATAAAATGGTTTCACTTAAGTAAGGTAACTGAATCCATTAATTTGCTTCTGATAAAAAATGTATACATTGTTTTAGGTATATTTGGAAGCCCTTTATCATTATCTTAGTCTTAATATTACCTGTTAAGTTTAGGTAGTATAGCAAAATTTTACAAATTAAGGTTTTACTCAAATCTCATTTTCTAAAGGAAATCTTCCTGAACAGACTGCTGAATTCTTCTTTCTGCACACTATTTTGCTATTTTTTTCATCCATAAAATTTTTTGATCTTTTACAATGGGCCAGACACCATTTTAAGTGCAAGCAAAATCAAAAAGGGCCCTAACTTTATGGAGTCTGTGTTCAGTCCAATGACCCAAGGTGAAACTGTAAAACAGAGTGCAGAAGACATGGGAAGCTATGTAGATCAAGGGCTCAAAGCCACAGAGATTTGAAGTAAAATAAGGACAAGAATGAGAATAAGAATACTGTGAACTATTGTTCCCATCAAGAAGTGTCTGGTTCAACTTTTATTACAAAGTATAAAAATGCCACTAGAAAGACAACCCTTGAGATCAAGATGGGAATGTATATTAAACTGTTCAAGTTAGTCAGATGAAAATGATCATATTTTAAGATTTCTAATGAGTGACATCCTATTCTTAAAAAACTTAAGTTAGGTATGTACATAATGCACATACTCCCAAAGTATCTTCCGAGAGAGTTGAATAATAAGAAGTACACAGTCATTTCTTAATATGCTCACTCTAACTAAATGTTTATTCCTTGGGCTTTGTGACTGAGTGTCCTAAAATATTTCTTTCTCTCAAATTTAAATCAGATAGAATATTGTCATTCATGCTTATAGCTAAATATCTGGTAATTTTTTTCTTTTGTTTTAAAGTTCTCTACATGTTCTCTCTAGAGTATAACTTAATTGTAGAGCATTTAACTATTTGATTTTCTTTCATTCTTTTTTTTGATTGGTTGGTTGGTTCATTTTGGCTTATTGTTGTTTATTTGTTTTGTTTTGTTTTTATTTCCGTAGAGATTTAAGAGTAATTTGTATTTGAAAAAGTCACTGACAAAAAAGCATCCTAAGGGACCCTACTGTGGCAAGTGTGACTGTATTAGGGTATGTATATATGTATGTATATGTGTATTTATTATTATAAGGAATTTGCTCATGCAGTCATGGAGACTGCAGGGTGAGTAAGAAAGTTAGAGACCCAGGAGAGCTGATACCATAGTTCCAGTCTTTAGGCCCATAGGTATGAGACCCAGAAAGAGTCAATGTTTCAGTTCGAGTCTGAAGGCCAGAAAACTGGTTATCTCCGTTCAAAGGCAGTCAGGCAGAAGGAGTTTCCTAGTACTCAGCCTTTTTGTTCTATTTAGACCTTTAACTGATAGGATAAGGCCCACCCACATTTTGTTCTATTTAGACCTTTAACTGATAGGATAAGGCCCACCCACATTAGGGAGGGCAATCTGCCTTACTCAGTCTACTGATTCAAATGTCAGCCTCATCCAGACACCTTCACAAGAATATCCAAAATAATGTTTCACCAAATATCTATCTGGGCACACTGTGACCCAGTCAAATTGAGACATAAAATTAACCATCACAAGTGACTTTAATTAGTTTCCTTTGGCTTCCCAAGCTAACAAGTAATGCCACTGCATTTAGAGGAAAGAGAATTGACCCCAAAACCAACCCATTGACAGCTATTTACTGCATACCTACTGTGTGTTCACAGACTGCCTTCTAGGGTCTGGTGATATGACTGTAAATCTACTCCATGCAGTAGGATATGAAGATTCCTGCAGCAGGAGGTCAGAGTTTGAGAATGAACTCAGAAGAAAGGGTTTTCCTGGGCAGTTAGGTAGGATGTAAAGGGGGAGAAGTGAGCAGACAGAATGAGCAAGCAGAAATAAAGATGGGGCTAGATATGACATGTTAGGACAGAAGGTTCAGTCTACTTGGAGCAGAGTATGCCTATAAATGTGATGGGTAATAAGGTTAGACAGGTATGTAGTAGTCCATTCATGAGAAGGCCTGAAACTTACATAGTTTACTCTTCTATCTATATAGGGCTTTACAATTTTAAAACTGCTTTGAGATACTTATCTCTTTGATCCTTTTAGCAAAACTACTTTTGACAACTTTGTGAGGTAGATATTATCATTGTTAATTTTTATAGTGGAGAAGGCTTACAGATGTTGTACAGATGTTGGAGCTACCATCTGATTCCTACATCAGTGGTCTTTTCCCATGGAAGTAGCAGTCGTGGACCATTGTGGTTCTTGAGCAAGAGGTGTTACTATTAAAAAATAGTGTTTTAGAAGCTTTGAGCTTGGTTTATGAGATACATTGAAGATACAAACTAGGACGTTAATAGGCAGCAATAATGCTTTGTGCTTATCCAGGCATAAAGTGTCATCACAGAATAAAGGAATGAAGGAAAATTGACATGGGTGGAGTCATTTTTAAAGGAAGAAATGACAAACTCTTATATGTGTGATCTATTAAAATGTATGTAGTAAGCAATGCGGTAAAGGCATAGAGATAGAAGGTAGATCCCCACTTCAAAAATTTAGAAAGATACATTTTTATCTATTTCTACGTTTAAATTCAGCTTAGTTTCAAAGCTGTCCAAATGCTCAATTTCGTTTTTGTCTTACATCAGCTTGTGATATCCCACACACTTAAGGGGAAAAAAACTCTCATAAATTTGTTCTCCTAGATTTAAAAATCATCTCATGGAACACTCAACAGATTCAAACAATTTCAAAAAAAAAGGAAATTGTTGAAAGCACTTATTTTTTTTCAGGTCTCTCTTTTCTCATGATAATGACCTTCCTTATAATACTGCTAAATATATCTCACAGACACCTTTGGGCAATGTTCATATATAAAGTGATTTTTTTTCCCCTTTTACCTGGTACACAGAAAATTGGAAAGTAGGCCCTTAGCTAGCAAGAATTGAGAGAGAAGGCTATTCTGAGAATTTAAAAATCAAAACAAATCATTAAACTTCTATGTATTTTTAAGGTACACATTGAAAACAGACTCTGAATTAAACTCATTTGGCCGCCTCTGTTTCCCTTCTGGTTTGGTGCGCAACAAACACATGTTCTCTTAGGATAAGAAAGTGCCTAAGCAAATAAAATAAACTTAGTTCTTGTAGACTCAGAGCAAATCCAGTGATTCTGTGATCATCTTTAGAGTAAAAATCTAAGAAAAATTGGCCTTTATAGGTAGAGTTTATAGTGACCAAATTATTGTTTTGTTTGGTTTTGGATACTTTATCTATTAGAATTTAGATGAGAAATAACATACTCATTCGTTATCTTACATAAAGATTCAGGGAATGGAAAAGAAAACACAAAATAAGTATGACATATTTTCTACTCTTTAAGAGTTTTAAAAAATATTTATAAGGCAAGTGTAAGGAGAATTCAGCTATTGTTTTAACCAAACACACTACATATGAGGAACTAGTAAGTACAAATTAGGCTTATCTAAATTAATGGTACAAGTACTGGGGTGACAGAGTAGTCACGAAGGCTATTGGGTGGGGTTTCGGGGGGGAATGTGTTTACTAAAGCTTAGGGTAGGGCTGTCTTGCAGGAGGGAGCACATCTGAAATAGCAACGGGCAGGACGAAACAAGCTGATTGAATGTGAGAAGCAACTAGAATATTGGGAAGTGTATATTAATATAAGGCCCTGTATATTAAGAAAGATTCTCAAACTCAGTGGAGGGGAAAAATTTTTTTTTAAGCAGCATGGGAATGTATCATGAGACTTTCATAAAATCAAGATACTTCAAAATGAAACTGGCCGAAATGCCAAACCTTACATATTTTCCACCAAAACAGAGAAATGGGGATTCTTTCTAAAAGTACGATATCTAGATTTCTTTTAAAAAGAGAAAGCAAAAAAAGAAGGAAAGAACATTTTGTCAGGTTAAGTCAAGTATTTTGTTACAAAAATTTAGTTCAAGATTAGTGGTTATTAGAGGGGAAGGGGGTCGGGGGAGGTAAAATGGGTCAAGGGGGTCAACTGTATGTATGGTGACAAAATGGAAACTAAACCTTTGCTGGTTAGCACGCTGTAGTGCATGTGGAGATCTGAATATAATGTTGTACATATGAAACATATAATGTTACCAGCCAGTGTTGCCTCAATTTAAAAAAAAAATCACCAAAAAAAGCGCCTCAGAGTATTTTTCTGTTTCCTATTTGCAGAAAAAATAAACAATGCAACCACAAACAAACCTTACTATAAATTTTACTTTCTTCCTCATTGCTTTATGCATAGTTTAATCAACTATCATCTATTCTACCTACAGAGCTGCCAAAATATTTTTTGATCTTTTTCCTAATATATTACAGAAATAATATTCTATTTGGGCTTTATATTTGATTGGCTGTATTTAAGTTTATTTTCCTTAAAAAAAAAATCACATATCAAAGTGTGAAAAACATCCCCTCCTTCATTACAAGCTAAATTTAAAATTGCCCAGGTGGTGCTACCATCAGCATTTTACCTATTCTTTATGCATATATGATAATCATTTTGTGTTTCTTACAAGCCTTGTAATTTTTCCTAAAATACTGATTTCCTGCTGAGATGCTTCAAGTGTGTATGTACCATATTTTTTTGTTTTCTTTCACCCTTCTGCTAATTGTGAACATCAAACTATAACTCATACCTAAATAATTAGAAGTAATGTCTGTACATAGAACTCAGTAACTGAAGACTAGAGGAATAATTGAATGAATGACAAATGAATGAATGTTAAATGTAGCCACAGGGAGAGAAAGGGAAATACTGATTACATCTGTAATTAATCTGAAAAGAGCTCAAAAGATAAAGTAAGTATCCTTGATAAGATAAAACTTGAATCTCAGCCAGCATTAAACTAGAACTACAAGTGGAGAGTAGTAATGCTTGCAAATTTGTATTGCATGTAAGTAATACATTAAAGTATTCTCTGTGTAAAAATTTTAAAATTTTGTAGATAAGATTAAGGTTTCTTTGAACACTACCCCATAGACAATACTTACATTATTGATTTGTGGATATGTGGGATTTTTTTCCAAATGAACTCTGAACAGATGTTTTGTATTATAACAGGAATGAGTGACAAAACCAAGGCAAACTATCCACACAGCAATAATGAATATAGCTAATATCTCCTAAATTCCAGTCAGTTCTCTTAATGCTTGTGCACATGTTAACACACTTAAGCCTTACAACGACCCAGGGTCATTACCAGATTATTCCCATTGTGCACATGCATAAACTGAGGTATTCAGAGGTTAAGTAATTTCTCCAAAGTCATGGAACTCGCAGGTTGTGAAGCTTAGATTTGAATCAAATCTAGGGTGGCTCCTGCTTCTGCTCAAAACCACCACATTACATACAAAATGTGTAGAGAAAAAGGGAGCCTATGATGGAGTGCTGAACATACAACCATTGCTGACATGCAGCCTGCATCTGCATTGGTACAAAACAGGCTCCCATCCAAGTTAATTCATGTTTCTCCTTTGACTGTAGGATAGCAAGTTCTAAGATTTATATTCCACTTTCCAATTGGTTGCTTTTCTTGTATATGGGAAATCTGCTTCAATTCTCAAATGTATTTCTTCTTGATGAATAAATGAATCAAACTGATGAGTGGAAACTCAGATATCCCAAGGTCCTCTGGTTCCAACTCTGTGAATAAATATTAATATACTTTTGTTCAGTATAGATGGTCCCAGTTAAGCATCATTTCCATTAAGTTGCACATAACGTGTGAGGCGTTTCCACTGTGTCTCAAATGTCCCCTCCTTGTTAGTTTACATGTCAAATCCTATTTATCTCTCAAATTTTTGCTAGGGTGCAGTTTCCAGTGAAGTCTTCCTTCCCTGTGTTACTTCTGTCTCTTATACGTGCTGTTAGTACTGCACCATTATTTCGGGTCTTAATGTTTTTTATGTACCATTCTCATTCTAGACAATAAGGTATTTGAGAATAATCCCGTATTTGGGTAGCCCAATCTGAGCACAGCACATTTTAGATGCATCTCAAATGCTTGTGAAGTAAATTGAAATGTGACAGTTACATCAGCATTGTTGCAATCTGATTTATACAACTACCTTTACAGCTCGGTTTTTAGCCAGGGTATGAATTAACTCCAATTTGTTGAGAAAAATGTGTTTCATATCTTCTGAGTATTCCACAAAGTTATAGTCTTCTGATGTCTTATTTTCCCTATTTTCTTGATATTCTTAGTAATATTTTACATTTGGAGAAAGCTTTTTAATTATTTATTTATTTATTAAATTTAGGAAGAGTTCTACCAATTCAAAGGTCCTATATATATCTGTAGTGGCAAATTTAATGTAGTGCCCATTTATTTTGAAATTTAGTAGTATAGAAAACAGTATCTAATTCTACCAAAATGAGCTTACTAGCAATTGTTATTCCCACTAAAGGATAAATTCACTTTTGAAATAATTTTTCCTGACTGTACAATTCTGTAAAATGCAACTCCTGTTTCTAGCAGGAAAACTAATTAAGATAACTTGAAACCCTACCACCACTGTGAATACCTAAGTATGACATGGGATATATAACACAACTTATTTTGAATATGTAACTAAGTTTTCAACAAAGAGGCAAATTAGTAGTTACCAGAAATAAAATGGAAACTGAAAACCAAATGGTAAGAATATGAGTGGAACCTGAAACTGTCCTGTGATGTGCTTTTTCCTCCCAGAACTTTAGGGACTCAAGCTGTACATCCCATGTGAGACCGAGACAGGGGATGTACCCTTGGGCTTCCATATGACAGAAAATTGAAACTGAGGGATCTGAACAGAGCTGGAACCCCCAAATATCTATGCATTTGGTGGATGATTTGATTTTTTAAATCGCCCAGTATCATGGGGAAATAAGAAGAAAGCTTGTTCTGTCTCTGCCTCTGGTCTATGAGGAAAAAAAAAAATCCCAAATTAAGTGAAATTCTAGTCCTGTGGCTATGGTGGGCTTGATGGTAAAATTAACATCTATTGTTAATACATCATGTTATTCCTGAGACAGTGATTACCATTAGGCCACCTGGCAAAGCTAATGCAAGGCTGTTCCTTAAAGCTGTTCCACATGTATAATCTCACAAGAAAGAGAGGACAAAAGCCTCACTAGAATAAACTGACAATTAAAAACTAACAACACATACAGCAATCACATAAATAAATGGCCATGAAAATGTCTGAGCAGACACAATGGGAAGATTAGAGAGAGTCAAGAACTTGAGCTACAGATAGGTAACTTAAAAGGGAGTATAAAAATAATACATATCAATGTAAAAAAAAACTTTTAAAAATACACAGGCATATAAACATGGCTGCATTGACAGGAAAGGCAAGTAATGCATAGACCCCGAGTCCAAAGGTCTACAGAAAGGAAGCAATCAGACAGTCTAGATGGGGGAAAGGAGGATCCGTTTATGATAATGCTTATTCTTTTGAAACTATTCTAAAAAAATGCAGAGAAAGGAACACTTCCAAACTCATTCTATGAGGCCACCATCACCTTGAAACCAAAACCAGACAAAGATATCACAAAAAAAGAAAATTACAGGGCAATATCACTGATGAACATAGATGCAAACATCCACAACAAAATAACTAGCAAACTGAATCCAACAGTACATTACAAGGATTATACACCATGATCAAGTGGGGTTTATCCCAGGGATGGAAGAGTTTTTCAATATCTGCAATTCAATCAGTGTGATATACCACATTAACAAACTGAAGAATAAAAAACCATATGATCTTCTCAATATATGCAGAAAAAGCTTTTGATAAAATTCAACATCCATTTATGATAAAAAAAAATCTCCAGAAACTGGGCATAGAGGGAACATATCTCAACATAATAAAGTCCATATATGACGAACCCACAGCTAACATCATACTCAATGGTGAAAAGCTGAAAGCATTTCCTCTGAGATCAGGAACAAGATAAGGATGCCCACTCTCACCACTTTTATTCAACATAATGACATATTCCAACAAAACTTTTGGAAGTCCTAGCCACAGCAGAGAAGGAAAAGAAATAAAAGGAATCCAAGTTGGAAAAGAAGAAGTAAAACTATCACTGTTTGCAGATGACATGATACTATAAATAGACAATGCTAAAGATGCTACCAGAAAACTACTAGAGCTCATCAATGAATTTGGTAAAGTTGCAGGATACAAAATTAATATACAGAAATCTGTTGTATTGCTGTATACTAAAATGAAATATCAAAAAAAGAAATTAAAGTAACAATCCCATTTACCATTGCATCAAAAAGAAGAAAATACCTAGGAATAAACCTACCTAAACAGACAGAAGACCTGTACTCCGAAAACTGTAAGGCACTGATAAAAGAAATTGAAGACAATACGGGTGGAAAGATATACCATGTTCTTGAATTGGAAGCATCAATATTGTTTAAATGGTCATACTATCCAAGGCAATATGCAGATTAATACAATCCTTATCAAATTACCAATGGCATTTTTTACAGAACTGGAACAAAAATTTTTTAAATTTGTATGAAAACACAACAGACCCCGAATAGCCAAACTAATCTTGAGAAAGAAAAATGGAGTTGGAGGAATCATGCTCCCTGACTCCAGGCTATACTACAAAGCTACAGTAATCAAAACAATGCAACAAAAAAACAGACACAGAGATCAATGGAACAGGATAGAAAGTCCAGAAATAAACTTAGGCATTTTTGGTCAATTAATCTATGACAAGGGAGGCAAGAATATGCAATGGAAGAAAGATAGTCTCTTCAATAAGTGGAGCTTGGAAAATTGGACAGCTACCTGTAAAAGACTGAAATTAGAACATTCTCTAACACCATATACAAAAATAAACTCAAAATAGATTAAAGACCTAAATGTAAGACTGGATACTATTAAACTCCTAGAGGAAAACATAGGCAGAACACTCTTTGATACAAATCACAGAAATATTTTTTTGAACCAAGTCCTAGAGTAATGGAAATAAAAGCAAAAACAAACAAATGGGACCTAATTAAACTTAAAAGCTTTTGCCCAGCTAAGGATACCATCAACAAAACAAAAAGACAGCCTACAGAATGGGAGAAAATATTTGCAAATGATGTGACTGACAAGGGACTAATTTCCAAAATATGCAAACAGCTCTTACAGCTTAATATCAAAAAAAAAAGCAGCCCGATCAAAAAATGAGCAAAGGACCTAAATAGACATCTTTCCAAAGGAGACATCCAGATGGCCAACAGTCACATAAAAGGATGCTTGACATTGCTAATTATTAGAGAAATGCAAATCAAAACTACAAAGTATCATCTCACACCAGTCAGAATAACCATCATTAAAAAGTCTACAAATAACAAATACTGGAGAGGATGTGGAGAAGAAGGAACCCTCCTACACTGTTGGTGGGGATCTAAATTGGTGCATCCACTATGGAGGACTGGACAGTATGGAGGTTCCTTAAAAACTAAAAATAGACTTACCATATGATCCAACAATCCTACTCCTGGGCATATATCCAAAGGAAACTATAACTCAAAAGGACACATGCACCCCAATGTTTGCAGTAGCACTATTTACAATACATGGAAACAACCTAAATGTCCATCAACAGATGAATTGATAAAGAATGTGATATATTTAGACAATGGAATACTACTCAGTCATAAAAAAACAAAATAATGCTATTTGCAGCAACACGGATGGACCTAGAGATCATCATTCTAAGTGAAGTAAGCCAGAAAAAGAAAAATACCATATGATATCACTCATATGTGGAATCTTAAAAAAAAAAACAAAGGACACTATGAACTCATCTACAAAACAGAAACAGACTCGCAGACATAGTAAACAATCTTATGGTTACCAGGGAAAAGGGGTGGGAGGGGATAAATTTGAGAGTTTGAGATTGACAAATGTTAGCCACTGTATATAAAAATATATTTTTTTAGAAGTTTCTTTTGTATAGCACAGGGAACTATGTTCAATATCTTATAATAACATTTAATGAAAAAATATAAAAATGAATATATGTATGTACATGTATGACTGGGACGTTGTGCTGTACACCAGAAATTGACACATTGTAATTGACTGTACTTCAATTTTAAAAAAATGCTATTCATAAAACTAATCAAACAGCTCCTTCTCCCTAACTCCCAGAAAATTCTTCTCTAATTTAGATTTAAAATATTCCATTTCTTTCCTTATGTAAATTGAATACAAAGCAATAGCTATACACAATAATTATATTTTGAATGTAAAAATGCTGGAAGGGAATAAATCTGCTTATATGTTAAAAATATGACAAATCATGGTAAAACATCTGCAAGTGGAACTTTTTTTTAAACAAGCCACCTGCACTTTGGCAAGTCACAGGATCAATAATCCCCCTGTGATAGTAATCAAAATAACTGATGGCAGTACTTTTTGTAATAGAAAAAAATAGAATAAAATCTGAAGTGTCCATTAACTGGAAAATAGACAAATAAATTATGATAGATTCATAAAACAAAATCTTACATGGTAGAGAGGATGAATAAATCCAAGCTGTACAAATCCATATGGGTGAACCTTACAAATTTAATGTTGAGAAAAGTGCCAAAAATATATACAGTATGCTGCTCTTTAAATAAAAAATTTAACACCTCTCTCTCTATATATGTGTGTATGTGTATATATATGTACATATATATATATATAGTCTGCCATGCATGGTAGTAATAAACAGCAACTCCAGGAAAATAGTAACCTGAGAAGTTGGAGGAAATGTGATGCTATTAAAAAGAGATTCATAATCAGCTTTAACTATATCAGAATGTTTTATTTCTAAGCTGGTGATTAGCATATAGATTTTTATTAACTTTTTGTTCTTTTGGAATGTATAAAATATTCCATAATACAGTTTAATAATTAAAAATTCATTGACTAAACATTTGTAGCTTCTCAAATATTTGTGTGGTTTAAGCATTAGTCTAGAGAGTATTATCTTGCATAAAAACCCTCATTAGTCTTTCCTACTTTCAAGTTTGGAAATTACTTTCCTCAGTATTTAATTAACAATATGTCACTAATGTTATTAAGGGTTGTCTACCCAATTTCAAATCATAACTTACAGAGTAATACATGTACAAAAATCAGAATTAATAATTAGGAGTAAGAGACTGGTGTCATCTCACCTAGAGTAAGTATAATGATGACACAGTCTCCCTTTGTTATTCATCACCCATGTTTCATCCCAGGAGGATGTACTAGCTTTTTCCATGTATGACTGAAAAATTGTACCGAACACTGGAATTTGACACAACATTGTAAAATGATTATAAATCAATAAAAAATGTTAAAAAAAGATTTGTGATTTCATGTGAATGTGTATGCTGATGCATGTGTGTGCACAAGCATGTGTGTATATGTGTGTGTCCAGAGAAAGGTGTCTGTGATACAATTTTTAATTATGGAAGTTGCTCCAAGCTATAGAACACAAATTGTAATCAAACAGGAATATTCCATTTCTCTGAAACTAAAATATTGATTAAAGAGACTCAAAGAGACTGAGTCTTTGACCTAAAAACTCCTGCTTTGCCAGCCTCAGAACTGAAATTATATTTTCAATGTAAACACTGTTGAGATAACTCTGAATGAGTCCAAAGAGAATATTTCTTCTCCTTTCATTGAATTTTAAGGTCAGATCCAGACAAAAATTGCCTTGCAACAGGATGGGCTTTTGGGAAAACAGAAATGTAGTTAGCCATACATTTTTAAAATTCTGTCCCTGGTGATACAGTGGTTAACTACATTCTCAAAAGTCTAGACCTCCTTTGGTCAGTGGCCAGTTTGTGACCTTACTTCTTGATATTATTTTTCTGTGTCTCTTTTTTCTCACTTGTATAAGTTATCTTGCATTACATTTATAACTATGTGATCCATATTGATTATATTTATTTATTATAAAATATTTAGTAGAATTTGTTTTCCCAAGGCAACCCATGACTTATGCGTGCTGCAGAATTTCCTCCTGAGATTAAAAAAAATTTTCCTAGTACTGCAAAAAATGAAACAAGATGTTTCTCTGGTTCATTCTTGGTAGAGAAAAAAAAATTAAATTACTTGGAACCTGAAAGAACAAAGAAAATACGTGTAGATGTACTTTCCCCAAAATGAGGAGAAATAGGATGAAGGAAGAGAAGCAACATTCAGATTTTACTAATGCCTGACCTTTTCTACTTTGCGAGGGACATGCAGTTTTTCTTATATAACCAAATTTACTTTATCAAATTCTAGCACACTATATTTTAAATAAATAAAATATTTATGACTTCATGTGAAAAATTTTATATGCCAAAAAGTAGGATTTGTTTATTTTTGAGTGGGTTTAGCTTAACATTTTACATGTTTAATTTATAAAAATTAAATCTTAATTTAAACTTTCGTGAACATTTATTGTTTAAGGTGGTGTTTGGCATTATTTGAATTAAAATTTGTATTAATTCTCATCTTGCATACATAAAAATGATGTTATGGTGATTCGTTTTATTTTATCTTGTTTCATTTTTAATTAAGTTGCAGATGTGACCAAACCAGAGCCTCAGTATTGATCCTTGTAGATCAATGAATATTGGGAAACGTACAACTGCAGATGGACTCATGGTAGAAATAAAATATAGTAATATCATCAAAGGAAATTTAATCTGTGCCTTCATGAGAAGTATTTTTTTTTTAGGATAAGAGCACAATTAGTTACCAAATAGCATTATGAATTTGAAGTAGTAAACACCCCAAAATAGTCCAAGAGGGAAAATTTTCCTTTCTTTCTTTACCACCACCACCAAATTTCCCCCATACTTAAGGGACTGCAATTATAAAAGCTCATTTGGCTTCTAGTGTCCCAGAGTACAGAACCCAGAGTAAAGAACCGACCTCACATACCTGCCCAGATGCCCATGTTCACATCTCCCCGACTGGGCTTCAACAGGTTACCTGTTCATTGGAATACTCCTACTGTCACCACTGGTGCTTCATCTGCCAACACTTCTGCTGTCTCAGTCCTCCCAGGTGTCAGCTGCTCCAGCACAGCCTTCATGCGCTTTCCACAAGGGGAACCGCAGTAGCCATGCACCCAAGCCCATCCTGATGGGACCCAGAGCAGCTCTGGTTCTTCCCATCACGTCTAGACTCAGACAGAGTATTGTGTTGGGGGCCCCAGGACAGGGCCCCGCCAGCACCTAACAACACAGCTCAGAAGTGTAAGGGTTTAATGCCCCATAGACAAAAACTTAGACTAATTAGAGTCAGGAACTGGAAAGAGCCAGCAGATAAATTCCTCTCCTTTCCTTCTCTCTCAGACTGTTCTAAGTGGCAGGGGTTCCTTAAGACCTTTTTTGAAAACTTCCTTACTAATTGTGAGAAATATATTGCACTTCCTTCTCGAAGCTGTGGCTGCTTGGCAGTGGAACACTTTTCTTCCTTCCTTGACTCACTTCTTTTTCTCTCACTCTTGTTGCCTTGGCATTGACCCTCTCAATAAAGTCTTAGGATGTAAGCTCTGACTCAGGCTCTATTTTTCAGGGAGCTTTAAGACATCCACTTTGGGGCACATTTAATCTTAAACCTGTGAGAAATCTACAATACCACGATAATTTAAAATCTTTCTGTGAAACTTCCCTTTAATATCCATAGTTACCATTCTTTAACACAATACCCCAAATTAAAGTAACAAACAAAAAGCCCCCCCAAAAAAACATAAGGCAAAGGTTTCCTTAATGCCAGTAAATTAATTGAATTCAGGAAAAGATCCTATTTTTCTCATAGCTTTGTACCACATAATGTAAAATACCAATATATTTTTTAAAACTTCAGTTAGAACTGGTAAAGGAAAATAAGATAATAAAAAGTGAGTATTTTTAAAGAAATACAAGAAACATGATTAGATTACTACAAAAAATAGATCTTATGAACAATAATAACGAACATCAACAAAAGCAAATTCATTCACTCTTTTTTCTTTCCCATGAACTTTATTGAGGTATAACTTATATACAATAAAATGCATCTGTTTTAAGTGTAAAGTTCAGTGAGTTGTCATAGATATCTATACCCATATTACCATCATCACAATCAAGATTTAGGACATTTGCATCACCCCAAATAGTTGCCTCATGACTCTTTGCGGCAACACTTTCCCGCTCTTAGCCCCAGGCAACCATTGGTCTCATGGGCTTTCACTTTCTGTCACTATAGAGTAATTTTGTCCATTCTTGAATTTCATATAGATAGAATCATCACACACACACACACACACGTTTGTGCTTATGTCTATGTCCAGCTACTTTCTCTCAGCATAATGTTCTTGAGGTTCATCCATAGAGTTGTAGACGTAAGCAGTTTGTTTCCTTTTCTTGCAAGGAGAATATGCCATTATACTGATACATTTTAATGGACCTTTTCATTGTTTCTGATTTTTGCCTGCTATCATCCAGCTGCTATGGGCATTAGTGTGCAAGCTTTTCTGTAGATAACATATTTTCATTTATTTGGGGTAAATATCTAGGAATGAAATTGCTGTATCATACAGTTCAGTGTATGTTTAACTTTGTGAGAAACTGCCAAATTATTTTCTGAAGTAGTTGGACCCACAAACAATGTGCAACCGTTTCAGTTCCATATCCTTCCAAACACTTGACATTGTCAGTCTTTGTAGTTGTAGCCATTTTAGAGGGTAGTGTTATCGCCTGGTAGTTTTAATTTGCATTTCTCTTCTGAGCAAGGGTGTTAGGCATCTTTTCATGTGCTCATGTTCTATCATTTTGGAAAGCATCTCTTCGAATCTTCTGTTCATTTTTATTGGTGTGTGTCTTCTTATTCACTTTTAAACAGTGAGAAGCCTTCAGAATCCACTGAGGGGGCTTGTGGTTTGTAAATATGCCAGAAGATTTTAATTAAATTCATGAAATAAGAACAAGTAATTACCTCATTTTCTGTTTTTATCTGCCTACCTCAGGAAGCTCCAGCCATTCTCACCTTCTGTCTGTGCTTAGAACAGTCATAATCTCCACCTCACTTTGCTCTTGCAATTAGCTCTGCTTGAAATTCTGCTCCCTTGTCCCCTCATGAGATTGGGTCCTTCTCATCTTTCAGGTCTCAGCTCAGAGGTAATATCTTCAGAGGTACCTCCCCTGACCACCCAACCTAAAAAAAGCCTTTTATGCCATTTCTTATCACAGTACCCTGTTCCATCACTTCTCATAACCTGCAGTTATATATCTGTGTTTACTTACTTAGTTGTTTATTATTTTCTTTCCCCCGACCTGTGCTCCATGAGAGCAGACACCCCAACCCTGTTTTCCAAGGACCTCCCAGCACATTGCAGAGTGCACAGCCTACATTGGGGGTGGAATAAATATTTACTGCTGAATGAATTAATACCTCAGTTCTTCATGTGTCATTAAATTGAGGGTCATTATATTTAAAGAAAGAATTCCCTAACGTTCCTGTTGAAGTTTTAGGCAGCTATCAGTAAGTCACAAATGAGGACATCCTTGGAATCCCTTCCTACTCACCTATTCATCAGGAGTTTCCTAGGATAAAAGAGGCTTTCTGAGCTTTCCTACATGACTGTGTGGAACTGCGGGAATTCCAAGGAGCCACAGTATGATTCTTGGCTTTTTGAGACTCCGTATCAGTGTTGAAACTTTTCAGAATAAGTTTCTCAAAATTAACAGGGTTATCCAAAGTCTATTGGACTCTTTCTGGGCTCACTGAAAAACTAGGCGAATCAGACAATGAGTAAAGCAGGCCAAATAGAAGACAACAGGAAGTGGTGAGTAGCGCGGTGGGCCCCAAGTCAAGTGTTATGCTAAAATGCAGGATCAGTGTTTCCCAATCTCCTAATTTATGAATGATTACGTGAATGAAGGCTTGGATTCACTTGTAGGCTCTGTCTCTTAGTAATTATATCAATATCGGCACGTTACTTAATCTCTATTTTAGTTTCTTTATATTTAAAGTGGAGAGAATAATTCCTAATGTGCAAGCCATTTTCTGGATTAAGTGGAAAGCTAGTAGAGTTTCTGGCACATAGTGAAAGTTTTATTTTGTTTTTTGTTTATTTGTTTCCCAATTTAAATCACTTAAGCTTACATGTATTAGAAAGCAAACATTTTTCAAACCCATACTGTATTCATTTCTCTATTCAGATGGCTGCTTAATAAATATTCACTCATAGCAATAAAGACTTAATGCATCTAGGAACAAATAGGTAGCAATTATATAACCCAGAGACTGCAGCAGCAAATGAAATAGAACTCTAGATTTTTTTAAAAAAGACATTAAATACATATTACTAAGTGAAAGAAGTTAGTCTGAAAAGGCAACGTACTGTATGATTCCAACTATATGACAGTCTGGAAAAGGCAAAACTATGGAGGCAATAAAAAGATCAGTGGTTGTCAAGGGTGGAGGAGGAGAAGGAGAGATGAACAGGTAGAGGACAGGGGATTTTGAGAGCAGTAGAAATACTGTGTGATATAATAATGATGGATACAGTGTATATATCATTACACATTTGTCCAGACCCATGGAATGTATAATACCAAGAGTGAACTCTAGGGTGAACTATGGGTTTTGGGTGATTACAGTGTGACAGTATTGGTTCATCCTTGGTTAAAAAACAAAAACAAAACGTACCATTCTAGTGAGTGATGTTGACAATGAGAGAGGTTATGCATGTGTGGGGGCAAGGGGTATATGGGAAATCTCTGTACCTCCCTTTGAATTTTTTTGTAAACCTAAAACTCTTTTAAAAATTTTTCGAAGAAAGAAAATGATTCAAAGAAAAATACTTTTCATAATCAATTTCATAGAGCAGAGATTCAGACAAACTTTAAAAATCATTTTTCAAGATAATTCTCATTAAACATTCTCTAAAGAAATGTAGCTGCTTGACTTTAAAAGAAAGATTGTAGTACATTTATTTGACAATATTATGGAACTAGATATTGTATTCTGGATATATTTTCCAGACAGTCAAATCTTACCCTGTGAAATTTCCTCTAAAAATAACTTTGTCTAAATATTATGTCACTTGTATGTGGAATCTAAAACAAAACAAAACAAAACAAATCAACTTATTTATAAAACAGAAACAGACTCACAGACATAGAAAACAAAAATATGATTACCAAAGGGGAACAGGGAGGGAGAGGGATAAATTAGATGTATGGGATTAACAGATACACACTACCGTATATGAAATAGATAAAGAAGGATTTACTGTATAGTACAGGAACTATATTAAATATCTTTTGAAAATCTATAATGGAAAACAATCTGAAGTTGTATGCCTGAAACTAACACAATGTTGTAAATCAACTATATTTAAATAAAAATAAATAAATAAATAAAAATAACTTTAACTATAAATTTATAAATGTGATACAGGTATTATGTAGCAACTGGGTATCAGAGATTAATCAAACCGTACAAAGTTAAAAAAATAAGTTGCTACTCAATCCTAGGTCTTTGAGGATAGAGAAGAGAAATTTGACTAAATAAAATAACTTCAGAAGCCACATCTGAAATCCATGGATATATAAGTAAAGTCAGTGCTTGTATACAGATGAGTCTCAAATCCTCCTGACCATATACCCCATCTTCATGCTGACCATGCTTGTATATGACCATATTTGTATATGTTGTTGTCACCTTAAACTCAGCAAGCATAGAGGAAATGTCTTTATCTCTGCAAAAATAGTTTCACTTTCTCACTTAAAATCCATTTTATTTCCTCATACATTAAGGCTTTAAAGTATCCATTTGTCTTACGTCTTTATTTGATTTTAAACTTCATGTCTAACCAGTTACCAAGTTCTAAAAATTTTCCTAGTGAGATAAGAAAAGAATCTTTGGTTGTTTCTTATTTCCGTTCTTACGCCTCACACCAGAAAAGGGAAAGGAAAGTCTGCATGTAACAAGCATAGTTCAATCATTTGCTTATCATTGGAAGAAGGAGCCTGTGAATTTAAAAATAGCCATTGCCTAGAGTCCAGTGATCAAAATCTATTCTTGTCTCAGCTACTAACTAGCCTGTGACATCAGATAAGACATTTCCCCTCTCTGCTTCAGTTACCTGATCTTCAAAATGGTAGGGAAGTGGGTGGTATTCTAAAATAGATTCTAAAATTCTATGTGATCCTCCCTCTTGTCATACTTGTCCCTTTTTTTTTTCCATCCCCACTGTAGCCGGTCCAAATATAGGCACTTGTTTGTAGATGTTCACATGACTTCAAAAATCACTGCAGCTCTTTGCCCTGAAACCCCCTCTTTGACCTTACTGACAGATTTAACTGTCTGAAATACCATTTTCTTTGTTATTTCTTTAGCCTAGCAATGTCAATTAAAGCCATATTCCACATCTTTCTAAATCACCTGCCGCTGAAATTTATCATACAAACCACTTACATAATCAACCTGGATCATTCCTTAATATGAAAACATGAACCGAGCTTTCTCATTTCTACTCTTGCACTCATTTTATGTATACCAGTCTCCTCTACCTGGAATGTTCTCTTTGTTTCTTACTACCCACTGAAATCTTGCCTTCTCATGTTTCACATCCTCTAAAAAGTCTGTTCTGATTACCTCAAACCAAAACGAGTCTCTTGCATCTGAATTCTCACATCAAATGAAAAACTTGAGTGTTAACAGGTTGGATGGGAGAGGGGGCTCTCAGGCCCTCAAGGATGGGGAGGCTTCCCAAGTTGCATGCCTTGTGGTGAGGGATCCCCTTCATTGTTCGACCCCAGCAATCCTGCTGAAGTATTTAAAAAAAAATGAGTAGATACTTCAGCACAGGCTGTTGGCGCCCTGCCCATGATTCATCTGTACCGTGTATGCTGATAACTGCCTCCTAGGAGCCCCTGGATTCTCTGGCTGATTCTTTGGCTCCTGGGCAGAGCAGGCCACAAGATCCAGGGAGCTAACACCCCCAAGAGAAACCCTCAGCAAATGAAAGATGGATAAATAGCCTAGTTCTCTTTGCCCCTCAAGCAGGATAATTCTAAGGGGTGCCCCCTCACACAGTCTTCCAGAGTCTCCAGTGAGACTGGGCCTCAGTTGCCCCCAGCAGTAACCTGTACAAGAAATTTCTTCCCAGTCTTGCTTCTCCACTACCCGATCAGTGCTTTGGGAGGTCAAGTTCCATGTAAATTACTTGGATCCAAATGTTTGTCTAGGGTGTCTGCTTCTGAGAGAAATCCATAGGTCTTCTATATGTTTTGTTTGTTTATTAATCGTTTTTCTTTTGCCTTCTTTTGACTTATGTAATTTAATCTTTTGAGAAAATTGTAATTTCATTTATACTTTCAAATTTGTTGATATTTATGCATTATGTTCTCCAGCATTATTTACCATGCTTGTAAGAACGTTTGTTTTTTCCAAAAATTATCCCTTAGTTCTGTTGATCATCATCTCCAATTCTTGGTTACGATTGCTTCTGTTACTCTTGTCATTTTCTATTTTATTAGTGTCTACTTTTACTTTTGGTATTTCTTTCTCTATATTCCCTTGGTTTACTACATTTCTGTTTAAACAATTGCTAAATTTATTTATTCTCAATTTGTCTTAACTTTTAATTAACAGATATAAATTATATATTCCCATTCAAATATTGATTTAGGACCACTAGTTGGAAAATAAAGTGCCTTTTCTGTTTATTAATTTTAGTTATTTTTAAATGTCCATTGTTATTTATTTAGCAATGTGGTGTTTTATTTCCAAAATTATTGAATTTTATTAGGTATCTTTGGTTGCTGATTTCAGTTTTATTTATTTTGGCTAGAGAGTTGTGGACTGTTTAATTTTTTTTTTTTTTTGAATCTCTTAAAACTTTTGTCTGAAGTAATGATTCATTTTTATAAAGTTTCAAAATACGTGCTTAAAAATATATACATTCTCTATTGAGTGAATAGATTGCTAAAGTATCTATTGACTAAAAAATATTAATTAAGTTTGGGCATTTCAAGATCTGCTTTCTGTCTGCTTAATCTATCAGTTTCGTAAGTAGTTGGTTAAAATATCCTACCATAATTCTTGGATTTGAGATTTTCCTTCTTTTATTATACCAGCCTTGCTTTATATATTGCAAAGTTCTGGTTCAGTGCACACAAGTTTTAATTGTCATGTATTGGTTGACTGTTCATTTTATCATTGTGAAATATTTCCCTCTGTCACTTTGAATGTGTTCCATCTTCTGGCTTCACAGATGGTTCCAAGTTATGGTTCCCCACTTTACCTGGGGCTCAGAGACTTGGCTCTTCTCTCTGCAGGTGCTGAGGCCTTAGCCACTGTGGAGTCTCTCAGTGATAGTCACTGAATGGCCTACTGGCTTCAAATCTGGCTTATTGCTATATGTCTCTTTTCTGTTTCTGGCAGCTAGACATCTAGACACTTTACTTTCTTGTTCTGATATTAAAAATTCTTTGTCTATACAATTATCTATATATCTATCAATCTTTCTGTTTTGTGTGTGTGTGTGTGTGTATATATACATATACATATGTATGTATCCATAGCAGGAATGGATGCGTATATGTATGTGTAATATATACAGAAAGAGAAAGAGAGAATGCACACAAGAACTGGTATATTAACATGTGTTCCCTCTGCCATCTTGACCTTGAAGTCTGTCTAATCTTTTCTTAAATAGAAAATGTGATTAATTGGCATTTCCATTGAACTTCTAGAATTGCAAATGCATTTCTTTCATTTGGAATTTATTTTCCTGAGCCATTTAGTCAACATCTTCATTGCTCTCCTGTGAAAGTTGCCCAAACTATTTCAATAAAAGTTGCTAATAACTACTTAGTCCTTTCACTAGAAATGCACAGTTTGCCTTGAGCAATACTACTGATGTGCTTCCATAAATGCCTTGTTAAATGCCTACTCCTTTTAGAAATGGTACCTGGGCTGATGCCCAAGCTTACATTAAGAAGGAAATGGTATTAATGTACCCTTTAAAAAGCATCTTTTATAGCCTAGCAGGAAGAAAAATCACTTTACTCTCATAATTTGCTTTATGTATTGCTGTTATCATTGCTAATTGCAGTATCCCAGTAAAGCATCTATTTATTAAGTCTCTTGAATTTAGTTTCTTCAATTAGTAAAATTTATTTTCCTCTCTCAATAGAATTTCTTTCTCCCTATTAAAATGTTATATAATTTGATTGGATAAAGATTACAGATGGATGATCAAAATAACTAATGGCAGAGAGACTGGTTAATGCTTTATTTGTTGATGTTGTTTTTAATCATTCTCCTCAGACTTAAAAATTTCAAGTCTTTTTCCTTTCTAAAGGTAAAAAAGACTTAAGGAGTTCTAAATCTCGTTTAGCCAGACACATCCACTTATGTCTTTAACAATTTTGAATATGTTTTGACAGATTTTCTTTCTTTCTTTGCTGTCTAGGTTATAATTTACGGTTTCATTTCACAGCAGTTAAATATTATAGTTATTTTCAGGAAGAGAAAAAAAGTTACCATAATCTAGCTACCTTTATACTGTCATACATGAATCATTTAGAAAAATTTAGGAATCTATCCAACTGCATTTCTCATAAAATACTTCCATGTCTGTATACCATGCACTGCCAAGACTGTATCAGTGTAGCTTTGAAAATTGAGCTAAGTAAAACAAAAGAAAAGTGATTAAATAAAGCACATTTTGCAGTACCATTGTGACCATGCAACTTGAACAGAGCCTTTTAAAGCAAATTTTGTTCAAGTGCATTTTCTTACATAACATTTACCAGCATTTTGTATAATATAAAATGAATTAAATATAAAGTATGTCTTTCACATGTAAGCCAAAAAAAGCTATATTCTAATGATTGTCAGTGACTGCAAGTTATAAAAAAGATATGATTCATTTTCTCATCAAGATTAGAATTGTTAGCCCAAATATTACTTAAGATTTTTTAAAAGGTAAAATGAAATAATTTATTTAAGATTAATTATAGAGTTATTGTAATAGCATAGCTTGTTTTTATTGTATTTTAAAATCAGATTTATACACATTTAAAAAGGGGGTTTGTGATTCAGTATACTAGGTAATTTGGGTTATAAATCAGAAAAATCTTTCCTTTAGCATGTGTCCCTTCTGACATTTGGCCTTGAAGTCTACCTAATCTTTTCCTCAGCAGAACAAAGTTATTAGTTGGTATTACCTGATGAAATGGTTATTAATCTATTAGGTTTTCTGATTTTTTTGTTTGTTTTTTATCTTTTGCCTTGGCTTGATTATTTTAATAGATTCTTTTGAGAAAACTGTTTCTTCATATATGCTTTAAAATTTACTGATATGTATTTACTATGTTCTCTTCTACTCTTTAAAATGTTTAATATAGGTTTAGTTTATTTCCTGTTTGCATTTTCAGCAAAAATGGTTACTATCATTTGCAATGTGCAATAAAAATAATGACTTTGGTCATATGTTAGAACATAGACTCTTCCAATTGTATCATTGACTCTCTTTGATCTTAAAATCTTAACAGTTTCCACCATTTTTTATTATAAAATGTGTTTACTGAAATTAATTTTCCATATTAAAACTACAATGAGGTATCACCTCACACCAGTCAGAATTGCCATCATTAAAAAGTCCACAAAAGATAAATGCTGGAGAGGTTGTGGAGAAAAGGAAACCCTCCTACACTGTTCAATAGTAATGAAGTTTGGTGCAGCCATTATAGAAAACAGTATGGAGATTCTACAAAAAACTAAAAATAGACTTATCATATGATCCAGCAATCCCACTCCTGGGCATATATCCAGAGGGAACTCTAATTCAGAAAGATACATGCACCCCAATGTTCATAGTAGCACTATTTACAATAGCCAAGACATGGAAACAACCTAAATGTCAATCAATAGATGACTGGATAAAGAAGTCGTAGTGTATTTATACAATAAAATACTACTCAGCCATAAAAAAGAATAAAATAATTCCACTTGCAGCAACATGGATGGACCTGGAGATTGTCATTCTAAGTGAAGTAAGCCAGAAAGAGAAAGAAAAATACTGTATGATGTCACTTATATGTGGAATCTAAAAAAAAAAAAAAAAGACACAAATGAACTTATTTACAAAACAGAAACAGACTCAGAGACATAGAAAACAAATTTATGGTTACCAGAGGGGGAAAGCGGGTAGGTAGGGATAAATTGGGAGTTTGAGATTTGCAGCTACTAACTACTGCATAGATATACAACAAGTTTCTAATGAAAAAGAATATGAAAGGGAATGTATGTATTTATGTGTATGACTAAAACATTATACTGTACACCAGAAATTGACACAACATTATAAACTGATTATACTTCAACTTAAAAAAAGGAGAAATAAAAAATGTTTTTGTATGAACAACAACAACAAAAAGAAATTGGTTTTCTATTTAATGAATGCTTTAAGAGCTTCCGATGAAAAGATTTGATAATAAAGCAGTTTCACTCTTTATTCATCAAAAGTGTAGATTTCTTCTCAGATTAGTAAAATTTCTGAATGCATTGCTTGTTTTTTATCAGTAATCATTTTTCTTCACAACAATGTATTTTTAATTGCTTGAAACTATCATGGTGTTATTTTCTTCTTTGGGTTTCCCAATTTCTAAATTTTTTTTTTTTTGACATCTATGAGAACAATGACTCAAGAAGGTCCCTCCATGACAGGACACAATTGTTCAGTGAGTAAGACTCAAAGTGAGACAGTGAGTCAGGGGTTAAGAGGAAAAGATGAGCACATAGATATCTTTAACCATTGAGCTCCACAGAACAGTTCTGAAAGTCTAGATATATCCACAGTTTTGGGCTCAATGGGAAAACGACATAGGGAAGATGCCTAGAGAATGAAGAAGGAGGAGGGTAACAAAGAGAAGGAAGAGGAGAAGAGCAGAAGGGTAAAATAGAAAGGTGACTGCGATCCCACATAAATTCCTGAAATTGTTTTACAGAATTTATTTCAGTTGTGCAGGCTCTGTCTTAGAATGAATGCACGCATAACTTTGACAAAATGATAGCTTTGTAATTTACAAGTGAAGGGAAAGACGTCGTACTTCATCTATTCTGAATTGCTTTCAACAGTAAGAACAGGCAGCAGAGACTGGCAAATGTGGAAGCCACTGTGCACTCAATAGGCTTTGCCGTTGAGCTTTTTCACTTTGCTTTATTTTTTGTTAATAGAGAAGCTGCTGGCTAGTGCCCAAAGTGTGTGTGTGTGTGTGTGTGTGTGTGTGTATTTGAATGCAAATGAGGATGCCTTTGAATTTGAAACAGAGAATAGTCCTGACATTGTGACAGACTACTCATTTAAAGCTTTTATAACTACTCTCAAGTAAGCATTTGAAACACTTTGCAATCTCAACATATCATTAAATAGTCAGGTTGATGCAACATATTTTTAAATAGTTTGACATTTCTAATGATTTGGACTTGAGCTTTAGGCTTTAATACAAATTACTTGGACACTGAAGTAATCTATGCCTGTCTTCCAATACAGTGTCTAGAGCAATTGTTTGAAAATATAAATCTTATTTCACTTCCCAACTTAAATCCTCTAATAGTTCTCCAAGGCCAAATTCCTTAACAAAATGTTAATAGTGCCTGACAGAAAGGTCCAGGCACATGGTTCTCCCTGACTCCCTATAGGCCAGCCACAGTGATCATGTTCTAGTTCTTCCAAAGTTCCATAATCCATAGGTCCTCAGCACCTTTGTGCTGCCTACTTTTTGCTGAAATGTGGAATGTATCCACCATCCTTCCAGCTAAATCTTGCTTCTTATGTGAACTCAAAATTTACTCCTGGACCCTCAGATTAGATCAGTTTCGTCTGTTCCATGTTCATCCAGGTCCCAATATTTCTTTTATACCACTAGCCACAGTGTAACATTGAATGAAGATAACATTAATAACCACTGTAATATATTGCAGTATAAGATTCATGAATAAAAATGGGTCTTATCAATTTTACTCACCATTTTATCCTTACAGCCTAGCACTGTACTGAGGATTGAGTAGTTGCTCAAGAAATATTTTTGATTGAATGAATAAACATACAGAATGATAATTGTAACTTTTTAAATATATGTTGATGAAAATATATTACAATCACAAATAAATAGAAATTTCATTGTTTTGTAACTTATATAGGTGAATTCAGATAATTCCAAGAGTCCTATCATGTACACAATGTACATAAGGTTCATTTTTCTGAAAATGGTGACGTGTTCCATTTCTTCATTTTTTTCCTCTCCACTATATTTAGATATTTTAAGTTACATTAGAAAATATGTATGATAACATGTGATAGTATCTTAGTTTGAGTCCCCACTCCCCAAGTAAGCCCTGAAAAAGGAATTCAAGTGTACATAGTTCAGATAAGAGATGACCTAAGGAAACACTTGGGTAGCAGAGTGAGAAAGTGAAACAGAAAATGGAGACAAATTTAATAACATAATAATATAATAACAACACAGTAACAAGAGTGTGTTATTAAGAAAGTTACTACTTTGGGCTTTGGGACCCATTGTAGAACATGTACCTCTGCTTTATCCCAACTGAGGGGCAAAGAAGATAGGAGTTTTAAACACTACCTCCCATCAACTGTAGTTGAAAGATGTTCCTGAGGGATGCAAATTTCCTAGGACTTCCAGCCAGCCACCATGCCCCAGCATAGCAACCTCCCAACTGCCAGAGAAAACCCACAAAGAGATGTACATGCTGTTCTTGGAAGTCAACTGGCATGCACTACAATGCTAAGAACCTAGGGGACATGGCAGAGTTTACTTACAATAGGCTTCATAAATATTTCTCAGTACACTACACTATATTTTGATGATTCCAAAGACTGAAGAGGTCTATAATCTTATTTTAATCATGATATTCCTGAATGAAGTGTTAAAACTGTTGGTAGTCCATTGTTAAATATAACAATAAAGAACATAATAGTAATGGACAGCTATAGATTATAGTAACGAGCAGCATTGCTAAACCTATACAAAAGCAGAGTAGCCCTTAAAAATACTTGGGTATTCATGTCCCACCAAAGTCATCAAAAAAAAAAAAAAAACACTTGGGAAAAGGAATTAGCACAGTATTTGAAAGGTTAATCTAAAACATGGTTATAAAAATGCTTCCAGACATATGTGACTATAATTTGAAAAATAATTTGGCCATGGACCATTTCTTTTCTTGTCCTTTTTACCTCATATGTTGGAGTTGACCAAAATTGCTCTCCCAGTGGAAGCAAACACAGGAAAACAAACAAGCATGTGGGTCCTAATGAGATTAAAAAAGCTGAAATGGAAGAACATCAGAATAAAGATATTAGTCATCTTGTGGTCTTTTCACATAAATCTGATAGACCTTGGGATTATTGTATTGGAGTTACTCTTAGACATTAAATTTCCACCCTAAAAATAAAATACCATAAGGGATTGTGTTAATGCCTGTGGATGAATGTAACACTTACACTATACAGTAAAATAAAATATTGAATTTATCTTGTAATTTTTAATAAAATATAATATTTTACATATTTATTACTCTTACAATATCTCTAGATATTAAATACTGTTCTTTACTTATAAAGGATTTGGAAACAATGCCACAAAGTAAAAAAAAAAACTTTTCGATTATTAAAAAGAATGTGATAGTATTCAAATTTACAGGGGTATATCTATAATGAAAGTAGTTACTATGAACAGCACTTTCAGTTGTCAGTGCTCTCATATTCATTGTCTCTACTAATCCCTCAAAGCATTCCATTTTAAAGGTAGGAAATGAAGTCTAACATTCAGCATCTAATTATGATGTTTCCCACCTTCCCCCCAAAAAGCCATTTAATTGGACGTACCTCAGTTTCCCCAAATAAATGCAACAATCATGTCTCCTCCATTCATTGTCTTCTTCAAAGTGGAATAAAGAAGCTGACCCTCTTCCTTTTGAAACGAGTCCTTTCATTGGCCTCTGAATCAATCCATCTTTTGCTGTCTTAGGAAACTGACACTACCAATTATTCTTCTTCCTTGCTTCAACCACACAGCTTTTAAATATCTCCATGTCTTTCCCATATTCAAAGCCAGTTAAAACAAACACAAACAGAAAACCTTGCCCTTTAGCCCTAAATACCTCTCCATCTATCCTTTCACAGCTAAACTCTTCTAGTAAGTCGTCCATATTCACTGCCTACATTTTCTTCACACCTATTCACTCCTCACTCCCTATTCACTCCCCTTGTTAAATGATTAACCCAACAGATGTTTTTTCAACCTCATTTTACTTAATCTCCTTGTAACTTTTGTACCTGTTGACCACTCCTTCCTTCCCTTCGCTTCCTTCATTGGCACTATTCATTCCCAGTCTTCTCCTAGTCTAGCTGCAACTGCTCAGCTTCTTTATCGAGTTTATCCTCCTTTACCCACAAATGAAATATTTCAAGGCTAGGACTTTCTTTCTTCTCTATTTTATCATAGCAAAGTATAAGATTACGTCTGGGGAACTTGTAATCAAGGATAGAGGTTTAAGTAATTCCAACAATGATGACTCTTCAGTTGCGAAGACATTAATTATGTGAGACATTGTAAGGACTATTAATGTGCCTGAGTTTTGTAGGCAATACATTAGAAGAAATAGAAAAACTCACTGCCATCTTTTTTTTTTTTAACTGTAAACCATTCTAGAAACATCAGTAGCTACGTTTAGAAAACAACCCTTAGATTTACAAAAGCTCTATTTTTTTTTTAATTGAAGTACCATCAGTTACAATGTGTCAATTTCTGGTGTACAGCACAATGTCCCAGTCATGTATGTACCTACATATACTCGTTTTGATATTCTTAAGAAAGCTCTAGTTTGTGGGAAGAGATACTACCTTTCTCATTCTCTTCGTGGGAGTGGTTCTGTATTAGATGCAGTCTGACATCTTAGCACTTCACCAAATGACTACTTTTATGATTAAATGCTGCTGCAGTGACAGAATACAGCTGCACTCCTCGCCATGTATAAAAGAACAATCTTAGCCTCACTTCATTTTATTGCTGACTACTCTGGAGATATCCCTCAATAGCTCAAATCCTGGTTATTCTTTATCCTTGCCCTTGAATTCCAAAATGTAAATCAAGTTCATGTATATTACTTGTCTCATCTATGGCTGTTTTGCAAGCACAGCTTCGACTGCTGTACAGTACAGTTTACAGATATAAATGCAACCGAAATCAGTATCAATTATTTTTCTGAGGAAATTTAGAACACTGAACAGGTGAATTGCTGCTGTGAGTATTTTTCTATGCCACAATGTATGCAGATATCACTGTTGTCTTTCCTTTGTTTTATTCCATACCAAGTAGGCTTAAAATTTTGGTTATTGTTGTAGAATGCTGGTTCATTTTTACTAAAGTTTCATTACAATATTAGATATTTAGAGAACTTGAGGAATAGTAATATATTAAGACATTTCTTCCCAAGTATTGTCTGGTGCTAAACTTGAAAATAAACTGATATATTAATAAATGCATGATCTAAAGAGCTATCTAAACTTTAACAAAATATTACTTATATAAAGAATAATGCACAGAGATGCATACTTTATGCTGCTTGCTTTACTTAGTAATATAATGGACTAGGAAAATATTTAACAAATATTAATATTTATAATAAGGCTAGAAATAAAAAATTTTAGCACGCCAAATTTCCACAAAGGCTTTTATAATTCTTATTGAGAAAGAATGATGATAAACTTTCACAAATGTAATCACTTAAACTAGACGTGCCTGATCTATTCTACTACCTCAGTTTTGCTGACAGTATTATTTCTTATTATTATGGTTATTTTGTTTGCACATTATCAGTAAAGTATAGAATCAGCTAGAATTGTTAACTATGATTTTTTTCTAAGACTGTACATTTTAAATTTATGAGTCCCATTAATCTCAATGTCAGCAATCCATAACATTCTCGTTTTTCAGTCTGTTTTCTAATTAAATGTTTATTTATATATCCTAAATATTTACCATGCTGCTACATGTTCTTAATAATTAAAGAATTAACTACCCCAAATAATGGTATTCTGAATAATAATATTAGAAATGTTGTTAAATATTCTAATAAAATTCCAGTAAATATTCTAATAAAATTAGAAATTTAACTGCCCTGAATAATGTTATTCAGCACTGAGCTACCTTAATTTGACTATATCATCACTCAACTTTTAGTTACATAGTTTGTTTCAATTTCTTTATTTGTTTGCTTTTCTTTATTAGGGAACATTAAAATGAATATTTTCCAACAAATAACTATTTAGAAGATTTGCAATAATGGTTTAGAAGATTTATTTGAATATGAAGTATATTTTTAATCTTTACTTAGATATAATATATATAATAAATTGCACATGTTTTAAGTATAAAGACCAATGAGTTTTGACAAATATACACTTGCATATAACCACCAATACAGATGTATACAATTTTCTTCAGCTTAGAGAGTTTCTTTGAGCTTCTTTGCAGTCAATCCCACCTTCTCCCAACTCCTCATCCCAAAGCCACTTATCAACTTTCTATCACCATATATTAGTTTGACCTGTCCTAGAAGGAAATATAAAGTAATCATACAGTATCTACTGTGTCTGGCTTTTTTGGTTCAGTATAGTATTTTTAAGATTTATCCATATTGTCATCTGTATCAGTAGTTTGTTCCTCTCTATTGCTGAGTAGTATTCTGTTGTATGAATTTGTTCATTCGTTCATATGTTGAAAGACATTTGGGTTGTTTCCAGTTTGGGGAGATTATGAATAAAACTGCTATCAACATCTTGTACTAGTCTTTTTGTGGACGTAGATTTTTCTCTAGGATAAATACTTATTCTGGAATTTCTGGGTCATAGGGTAGGTGTATGTTTAATTTTATGAGAAACTACTCAACCATTTTCCAAAGTAATTGTACCATTTTATATTCCAGCCAGCAATGTATGACTTCTCCAGTTGCTCCACATTCTTGCTGACACTTACGACTTTTTCTAGTTACTGTAGGACTACAGGACAGTGAGACCACACAACTTCATGTCTTAGGGACCACAGGACTTCTGAGATCAGAAAATAGCAAAAATAAAACACTTTTAAACTGTGAGACTGAAAGGTAATGCCCTGTGTTTCCGTTTCCAGACCCAAGACTTGATTACCAGTAAAATACTCATGTAGTAGAATTAACTGGGAGAAAGCATTTTCTTTTCACTTGAGACAACCTCAGACTCAAAGCCCTCACATCAGCTCAGAGGTTCAAAACCACTTGGCAGGCTTCTCTTACTCAAAGCAAAAACTGTCCTTGTTCTGGAGCCTTGCTCCTACACCTGTCTTGTTTCCAGCCTCAGCAATTGCACCAGGTAAAAGTGTTCTCCATCTCTTGCTCGCCTGTGAAGAATTTGTCTCTCTGGATAGCTTAGTTCTAGATTTATCTGAACCAAACTGGATTTTCACCAAATGGTGATTTTTAACAAATGCATCAATTTTTGGTTTATTGCGTAACTTGTGTGAGTAGGAGTGACTGTCTTTCATGTTCCTTTACTATTCTAACCATAAACAGGACTCTTACCAAAAAAATCTTTATTTTTTTGCTAATTTGAGTGATTTCCTAAGGATGTATTCCCAGAAGAACATCATTAAGTCAAGAATAATAAATATTTTTGTAACGATTGCCAAAAAGGATAATATGATGAGGGTTTATTTGTCAAAAGAAATCCTATGTTCCCTTTTCCACAGAGAATATTACTCCACGGATTTGAACAGAACTGTTTGAATTTTATTGCATTTATTTTGTTAAAATATTTATATATTGTTTTCAAACTTATTTGCCTGATGTACTCTGCCCTCATCCACTGCTCATCTTTTCAACACTCATTTATTCCAAGAGCAATCTAATGACTTCACTCACTTTTACAAACAAAATGAAATAAATGAGAGTAACTGCTAATAGGTCTGGGGTTTCTTTTGGGAGTACTTAAAATTTTGTAAAATTGATTGTGGTGACGGTTGCACAATTCTGAATATAATAAAAATCACTGAATTGTGCATTTTAAATAGGTGAATCGTATGGCATGTGAATGTTATCACAGTAAAGCCATATCTAAAAAACGAAATAAGGGAAGGAAACATGAATGCCAGTATTGCTTCTGTGACGTGTGTTTCCAACAACTGAATTCTTACCCAAGTGAAAACCAACATCAATTTTATGAGGCAAATTCCAGGCAGATTGAATAAAGAAAGAAAAAAGTCTTACCTACCAGAACATCATTACAATAAATATAACAAGAATGTACTGAATTATTGTTTAATGTCAGGCACTGAGCTAAACATTTTAAATGAATTCTCTCATTTAATCTTTATGTTGATTCTAAAAAGTTACTATTCATGCTTTTTTTGTGATAAACAAACTGATATTTAGATCAAAGAAAGTAACTTGAAAGAGCCAGAGTTCAAATCCCTAGTTTGTCTGATGTAAATGTTTTGAATCTGTTGCTTCTGAATATTAGAGCATAACATTCAAGAAGATTCCATTACTGTTGATTGTGGCCAAAAAATCTACAAATTCAGATGCCCACACTCAGAGTCACACAAAAGCCAAAAAAGTGTTATGTACACATCAAATTACCCTGCTCTGCTAAAAACCTAGACCCGAGAACATGAAATCCTAAAACCCTAAATCAAGAAACCCTGAATTCTTTAGAGGTTACCTGGAAGCAGGGGTGCCAAACACGTCTCCCACTCACTGCTATGCTCATGTTCAACATCAGTTTAAAATCTCATTGATCCTGTGTCCAACTGCAATAATAATAATACATAGGTTCTACGACATTTTATAGTCAATGAAGAGATACAGTAATGGTTAAGACAACTTACAGCCAGCCTTTTAAGAATTATCAAATGTTTCACAAGAAATTCTTGAAATTTTATTTCATAGGTAAGGACACAATTCCCAGTGAAGTGGACTAAGGTAATTTTCCAAGGTAGTGTGACTCTTTGGAAAGAAAATCAGGGCACTATCTCAGATGTCTTGAGCCAGGGTCCAGGAATCCTTGTACCACTTTACGTTGATTATTACTGATAAATAAGTGTTAGTTCCCTTTTTTCTCTCCAGTCCCTGGTAAATGCCCAACACTGGCCCAATAACCATTCACCATGCTGCCTTCGTGATGTCTACTATAGTCTGCTCTCTGATTGCAAACTCTGGAAATAAACTTGGCATTATCCCAGACTCTGCTCCTGCCAAGTCCAGTTTCATCAGGGAGTCATAAAGAACAGCAATACACATTTTTACTTTAATGTTCAAAGAACACTTCTGGATCATTGAATTTTGGACAGCATTTCATCTGTGGGATGCAAATTATTCTAATTAGAACAAGTTTACCTTATAAAAAAGAACACCTGCTTTTTCAGGGTAACATCCCTTAAATAGTATTGAATGGAATAAAATTAAATTTTGCTTGCATTTAATAGTAGTTAGGAAAGGATGAAAAAGAAACAGGGAATTATGTTTGCCACTAGGGAAAGCACTGGATGGTTACAGAATGTTGTGGAAGGAATATTTTAGAATTTTATACGGGGTGCATTTGTACTGTGTACACTCAATAAAGAAAATACAAAAGAAATAATGTCATATAAACCTTGGTAAAGCAATTCTTCATTGTTGATATTCTGACAATGAACTACTCCTTTCAGAAATACAATTAAATAGTCAAGAACTGAGATTTGCCTTATACATACAGTAAATTTCCCAGATAACTAAGGTTTTCAGCTCCAAGATGAATCACTGTGTTTGTTTCATTATTCATAGAGTCTTAATGACTTTTGATGAGCATCCATTATTGAAATAAAATACTAGGACTGTATTTTAGGCTTTGTGTCTCTTCCTCTGTGGCACTGAGGAGTCCAAATTTACCAAACTTTTAGTATTTTTCATACTTCTAGTTGTTGATTTCCATGAGAGATGAAACCGGTAAGTAAACCTGTGGAAAATTGTATGCCCAATAAATGAGACTCTGCAATATGTCCCTGTAAAGTGCCTGGCCGCTTGCAGGGACCCTGGGAGACTTTTTCAGTGATTTTAGGAGAACTCTGAGTTCACGTATTTGCTAAAAGTTAGAGCTCCCCATGAATTACCAACAGTTAACTCCATACTCTTCATGAAGTTGGCGGAAGAGAAAGTTGGCAACTGTGCTACTTTGGCTGCCACAACAAAATACCATAGGCGGGGTGGCTTAAATCACAGAAATTTATTTTCTCACTGCCCTGGAGGCTGGAAGTCCCAGATCAAGGTCAGGCAGGGTAGGTGCTGGTGGAAACTTTCCTCCTGGCTTGTAGATGACCACCTTCTAGCTGTGTCCTCAAACAGCAGAGAGAGAGAACGAGCTTTCTGCTGTCTCTTCTTATAAGGACACGAGTCCTATCATACGATGGCCCCACTTTTATGACCTCATCACCTTAGTTACTTCTTTAGAGGCCTCATCTCCAAATATAGTCATACTGGGGGCTAGAACTTCAGCATAAGAATTTAGAGGGAGATACAAACATTCAGTCTATAACAGGTGATTAAACTAAATAATCATATTTTTATTTTTCATATTATTTTGTGTATAATTTATTTTTATATTATTATTTTAATTAATCAGGTTATTATTGTACTAGACAGTGATGTGTGTGGAAATTCTTCTGAGATATTTATTTTAGCATCATTTGAGTATCAATTTGTAGTCACACTCAGAAATGGCATCTATTCTTTGAGTATCTTAAAAGAAGATATCAAAGTACTATGGCTGGCAGTTAACTTTTAGACTCAAGTCTTTTAGTTTTCATCATATATTTTGTTAGTACTAGAGAAATCTATAAACACAGGAGTAACCTTTACTATTATCAAACACATTTGTCTCTCAAGGTCAGAGTAAAAGCTGTGTTAAGCATTTCTATTGTGAGATTGATATTACTGCTTGAGGAGGTGAATGAAAGAGCAAAATTCACTGACCAAATTTGTTTTTCAGTACAGTCTCCAAATAAGAATGAGGCTTGATTGCTATGAAGATTTCCCCTGGGTTTTCTTTAAAAGGTTATAATGTTAGTTTTCAATGACTGTCCTTAATACAGCAGTTGTGAAACCAATCAAGTGTAGTGATCCTTCATCTGGAAATTTCTCAGACTTCATCTAATGGATCTTTAAGTTGTTTGTACAGATCACGGGTCAATGAATTAAGCTACTGGTTTTGTTCTTGGTGGTGATGTTTAATGGGATGGTGCAAGAAACAGAAAGCTCTATGACTTTTCTTCATAGGAAAGTAAATATACATTATGAATATTTTTCATTTGTATTCTATAATGATACCACTAGTCCTTCCTTCCAGCATGACTATTTACTTGTCTTCAATCAACAGACAGCTGAGTGTACAGTGATTGCTAATCTAGCTGAGCACTTACATCCCCAGTACTTCTCAAACTACAATGTGTAAGTGAACCATTCAGGGATAACGTTGAATTGTCCTTTCTAACTCTCAGGTCCAGTAGGTCTAGGGTGGAGCCCTAAATTCTCCAACTCTAGAGGTGATAAATGGATGTTTCTAGCCCTCACCACACTTTGAAGAGCAAGGCTCCAAAAGGCCCTAGGCACAATCATTTCTCTTAAAAACTTACAAAATATAAATTGGTACAATTGTTACAGAAACGACAGGCCAGCCAAGAAACAAGCACCACTCGGAGGGTTGGAGTACTCAGATGTATTACGCCGGTGGGCTCAGAGGGGCTTCTGCTCCAAAGCTCTGAGCACCACCAAGACGTGCGCATGAGGTTTTATAGGGTAAAGTACAAGCTTGGGGTATTCAGCCAATAGGCATGGAACAGCTTTAGCAGCATCATTATCACAAAAGTGGAGGCAGGGAGGCAGCAAACCAACATTCCAAAGCCAGATATATATCTTTGAAAATCCAGCTGGCTAGCAAAAAAAACATGAACAGCAAACCAACACTAATTAACTTAGATTTACAAGTTAGTCCGGCAGAACTCAGATCAGTATTACGATACTTAGATTTGTTAGCCCAGCCCAGCCTCTCCTTCACATTCCTAGACTTGTGAGTTATCTTGTTAGACCAGCCTGGCTTTTCCTTCACACAATAACATTACTCTCCTCCTCCCTACAGGTGCTTTGAGGATTGATGAGATTACATATGTCGAGCAGCTGCTACAAGATAGTTCAAAAATGATAAAACCTGCCAGTTGAATAAACAAGAGACATTGTCTATTATACTTAATTTTATGTGGCTTTACTTACCTAATGCTGTGAGTTTGAAGGGCATGTTATGGTTAGCATGGGCATGTTGATATGAGTTTGCTGACCACGGTAAACTCTAGAAACATGAGACTTTATTTCCGAAGTGGGAGTAAACTCATCAGTGGTGTTCAGTCACAGTGATAACAAAATAAAAGCAATCATTTCTTCTGGCAAAATTAAAGTCTTGGAAACCAGGGTGGACATTTTTGCAGTGATATAGATTTGACTTGACGAGGGCATGCGGGTAATAGTTGAAGTAATGAAAACGTGGAAAGAGAGACCTCTGCTTACTGAGTGCCTACTCTCTGCCAGCAACATGCTTTATGTTACAGTGGTTGCATGTCAGAATCATCTGGGAGACTCTCAGATGCATGCACACATGTCCAGGTCTCACTCCCAGACCTCACTAGAATCTCTGCAGGAGGGTCCAAGCAAATCTTCTTAACAGCTCTTGAAAGCCTTTCCCTCTGTTACAGCAGGTGCACCACTGTTTGCCTGGGAGACTTCCTCTCCCTAGAACACCTAGAGGGAGATCTCCACTCCTTCCTTTTCTCACTGTTCCTCCTCCAGCCTGGACACCTTCATGTAACATCCCCCAGGGAAGAGATAAGTGGTTACAGCAGACATCTGTACTCTGCTCCTCTGATAGCCTTCTGTTTTATTCTCAAAATCCTAGATTTAAAGTAAAAGATATTTTTAAATTAACTGTTTTTTGCCTTTACCTCTCTGCTCTACCTAATTCCTCTAAGGCAATGTAGATGCCTCTGCCTCCTAAGGGAATATTCAGGAGGTGCAGATGAGGAAGAGGTGCACACAGTTCAATACTGCACGGTCCTTCTTCACTACACTAAATGGCCTGAGTCAGGGGACGATTCCAGGTCTGACTGAGTCCCAAGTACCTATTATTCCTGCTCTGCCCTGCTGCCAAGTGTTGCAGGCTCTCTAGGAAAAAGCAATTAAATTAATAATGACTTTTTTGTTTTTCCTTTCCTAAGGCAGGAAAGAAATAAAAATCGTTATTTCATCTCAGCGGACCTGCACCCTGAAATACTAAGGTAAATTACAGCGCAGCAGTCGTAGCAGCGTCTTCATCTTAAGCCGGGAGGCTCTCACCACAGGTCTCATTTTCATCATACATCCCCATCCTTGCTTCCTATTTTTGGCCCAACTCAGACTTTAAAAATCGAAGAGCATCCTTTCTTACAGATCTTTCTCTCCCACTTCTGCCTGTTCAAAGGGTCTCCTGTGCCTCTTACCTGTCTGGGCTGGTTAAATCTCCCTTCTATCAGAGCACAGTTTGTAAACTTTTAGCTTCTCAAAATAGAAGAATTGAGTTGACCCAGTTAAAAACCTGTATGTATTAATAATCCCATCACAATTCTGTATCCCTGTTCAAAACTGGCATTTCCTCACTGTGTATGTTTCCTTCATCTGTGTTCTTTTAAAGTCTTAAATGCATATAGTATTGCATTGCTCTCTGTTCTTTCTCTGGAGCTTCTCTAAAATATGTCTATTATAATTTCCTGGGGACAGTGATTCTCAAGCTGTGCTCACACATTAGAATCTCTTGAGGGCTTTAAAAAATATTGTTGCTTGGGCCCAATTAAATCAGAATCTTTGGGGTAGGATTAAGGTGTGAGTTTATTTTTAAATGTCAGAAATGAGAATTGCTACTGTAGGTCATGCATTGTTTCGAAAATGTCCCTCCTCTTTTCCTTGAAATTACTAACAACAACAAAACAACCCTAGACCACAAGTTTAGCCAGAGGGAGCCCTAGCAAGGTTTGGAGGCCTAGAAACTGGACGGCTCCCAAGAGACAAATTTGGAAGTCACAGAAATGTAAGATCTAATTCAACCAAGGATATTTCCTCAGTTACTAGGTACTATATTTACAGTCCTTGTCTCAGCTAAATCTCCTATGCCTGCAGGAAGTACCTCTTGCTCAAAACGAATGTTTTAGGTGATTGAAGATCAATGACTGTGTTTCTCTGGTCTGCACAGAAGCCTGTGGGGAGAAGAGCAGAGCCAGGCAGGCCTTAATTGTCTTCTCCACTCTGTCCCCACCTGACCCTTAAATTTTCCAAGGTAAACATGTTCTTTTCGGATGTACTAGTAAAAGGCCCAGAATTTCTAGTTAAACCCCTGCCACTGGGGCACCAGGCACAGGAGTGCTGTGGGGTTGGCTGTGGTTCTGAATTTGAGATTAGGCAACAGGCAACTCACTCATCATAATACTGCTTTTTATCTTGAACGTATCACTAACCAAGCTGGGCCTCAGTTTCTTCACAGTCAAAAGGATAATAAGCAAAGTGCCATACATATCTCAATGGATTTTGTAAAGTGAGACAATCATACAGCTAAGGGCTTGAAAAACTACAATGTACAATTCAAACAAAAAATGATTTTGATCACTGTGATTATTTATGAATGATGAGTTTTGTCCATGTTATTCCTTTTTTTTCTTTTGGCTAATTTTTGCGATAGAATGAAGTTTGGAAGGTACAAACAAGGGTAAAAAAAAGCCTCACTACGGTACATTAAATGATATGAACACATAGAAAAGAATTTTTAAAAAAAGAAAAGAAAAGGAAGACCTCCTGGGTGTTTGTGATGACAATGATAATTTGGGGAGAATGAGGGAAAAGAGTACTTTTTTAAATTTTGCTTTATTTCAAAGTTTACCTCCTGATGAAACATACTAGTTCTCCCTTTAGCAAACCTTTGGCATTGTTTAGGGTAGAAGTGGCTGACTTTTAATTTAAGTTGAATTCTCGAAACTTCAGAAGGAACTTTTGTTGCTTCCTAAGCTAAAATAAAAATCCCGTCTTTACCCTTATTCCATTCTCAAGGGAAATTTCAGTTCCTCAGTACAGCCCCCAGGACATGCTGCTGAAAAGCTGTTTGGCTGCTTTAGAGAAAAAGATCTCAAACTTCCCCCGAGATGCCACTATGACTGCTCATTTCAGATATTTATGAAAACAGAATGTTTTCATTCTCCAAATAATTTTTCAGAGACACATTTTCCAAAGAGATCATTAATATTAAAATCCAAATCAGAAATTACTTACCAATAAAGAGATTAACCTTATAACAAACCAGGAAAGTTGTGAAACGTTTTGTGACTGACTACCTAAGGCTTCTGTCACAGACAAGAAAATGGTAATACCCAAGGGAAAACGTGTTCCAAAGCCATCAGGAAGAACTATGTTCCGTTTAATTCCTGCCATGGTTACTCTTCTATACTGTTTTATGAAATTAGTCAATGTTGTTTTACTTTTATGATTAACTTTGTAAGAGTGATTAAAAAAAAATCCATGAAAATTGTTCCTCCTTTAAGGCAAAATCACACATCATTCAATATGCATTTAGCACTCTATAAATACTTACAAATTGTGTACTAATTTGAATCACATTTTATTACCATTTTCATGAGTCAAGTATAATTTAATATCAACAGTCTCATACGCCTAATTTCATACAGACTAACTCCAGTCAATCATTTTTTCAAAGATCAGGTTGTTTGTATTTCACTTGTAAATATCTAAAAAAGAGTTTTCCCATTTATGTCAGAAAAGGTTAGCAAAGTTTTTTTCTGTTTAATGGAGACATTTGCACTTTATGGCAATTAAATAATATTTCTTCATGCTCTGACTCTTTCAATTCTTTAAAAAATATTTTTCTAAGTCAACATTCTTCTCTATAATTCATTGATTTTAATTACATTCCTTTGATATTAAACAAAAATATCATATTGAGCCATAATGTTTCAACTTTTTTTTTTCTTGGGTGCAATATATTACCTATATACATATAAGTCACAAATTAGCTAATAATATTCTTATTTCTTTAACATCATTTTCAGTTTGTATCTATCCAAGCTTGAAGGCAAATCCCTAAATTTCCACTATAATCTATAGGGACTTAGGCAAGTTTTTGCTGGTTTTTTTTTTACAATTTCAGTTAGTCAGCCCTCTCTTTTCCTGCCCTTCTCCCCAATAGAAAAACAATGTTTAAAAATGTATTTCACAATAGTAAATATAGATTTCCCTTTAAGTTACTGCTAGAAATCACAAACATTAATAATGTCTAACAAAGACATACTTAAGGTGACTGCACATTTTTCAAACTGATTTTATTCAACTTTCATGGCTTTCTTTTCACCACTAAACTGACAAAAATATTAAATAGCAAAACGTTATAAAGACTGGTTACTCAAATTGTCACTGCCTTTTCCGTTCTATTTTCTAGCATGTAATTCACATTTCAGAATCATTTGTCTACCGAACCTTGTACATAACAATGCTTTCAAAATGCTGATATCCCAGAGAGCCCGCATTTCCCAAGGAATAATTGTAGTTGTTTCCCTTTACATTTAATAAGATTCTTTGTCAATATAATGAGTGCACTCTTCTCCATCCCAATTTTCTACCCCTTAATTTTAGTTTATGCACATTTAGAGCTTGTTTTGCTCATTCTCTATACCCTTCTCTTAGGCAAATGCTTTTTTCCTTACCTAGGGGTTTTTTTGTTGACTTTTTCTAATAGTTGCATAAACTCTTTCACAGGCCAATTCTCCATTATCCTAGTTCCAATTTCAGCAGCCCCTTAAAGATGTTCTTCCACTAGTCTATTTCTTTCTTAAATAGTATAATCACTCCTTGATACTTCTTTGTGTGAATCTATTATCCAATTGGTCTTTCTTCGTGGGAGAGGGAAGAGGGGAAAATAAGTGGGAATATACAAAGAGTAAGGAAGACGGAAGGATGGAGGGTTGGGAGAGGGAGGCCAGGGAGGAAGGATGGGGCACAGGAGAGCAGGACAAAGCTGGTGAGTTTGTTGCTTCCTCTGAATCTATTACTTACTAGAAGGACCGCCTTTCCAAAGGTCTTAAGACTAAGGGAAGGAAGGACATCAAAGTATTTGGAAAGTGGGGACTGAAATATCAGTGTTAGTCTGACAAAGAGCTACGTAAAGAAGGTAATGAAAGAAGGACCTGATACTATGTGCTCAGTTCTTCACACTTTTAAAGGATTTCTTCTCTCTCCCTCCCACCCATGGCCCAGATTCGACTCGGGTGGATACCCGGGCTGCATATCTGATCAACTGTTAGGCTTTGTCTTCAGTGTCTTTATTTCTCTTTCCTTTAGATTGAAACTCAAAACCAAACTCTAAAATAGTCTTACACTAGGAAACTATATTCAGTATCTTGCAGTAACTACAACAAAAAAAAATGAAAAGGAATATATGTACATATATATATGGCCAAAACATTATGCTGTACACCAGAAATTGACACAACATTGTAAACTGACTATACTTCAAATTAAAAAATAAAACCTCTGAAGTAAAAAAAAATAAATAAATCAAAATTAAAAATAAAATAAAATAAAATAGTCTTACACTAAATTGTCCTAGTCATTAATCCATGTCTTCACAGCATAATTTTGAATAACATCCACATAAATTCACACTATTTTTCTGTTGATTTCTTAAATAAAGTTGGTTATCAACAGATACAGCTATTTTCAGAAGCTGTAACAGGAAAATTAAACTGGAGTTGGTTCTGTAGATGTGAAACAGTAAAATCTGTCTGGGAGTGAAGGACTGAAAATCAGCTTGGACTGAAAAAGAGTAAAACAGTCCTGCCATTAATCAGGTTAGAGAACAGACACAGATAAAGCCAGTGGCAAAGTTAATAAGAAACATGGTTTCTTCCAAGGTCGTGCAGCTATTAAATGCCATCATGGCCCCCTCTTTGTGTGACCATTGCTTTGTTACCAATGATGGCTCCAGCCCTGCTTTGCTATCCGCACCTATCCATTACTGGGAATACTCAATTACTCAACCACCCTTGCCTCATGATAGCACCCAATCCTTAGTTAATCCCTGCTTCTCCTAATCTTGCTGCAGAAAAAGAGCCCAACCCAGAACTGGTCTCTGTTCCCTGAGAGCTCCCCCAGAATCCTTCAGCAGGAATCTAGACCTCACCAAAGCTGGAGCCCTCCTCCCCCATGGAGAGGGCACCATCCGTGTTTCCTCTGCAGTGTGCTACCATGTTTGCAAGTCAGTAAGTATGATTTTGTTGAACTGTAGGTTTGAGTGTGGCAGACTGGCTGGTTGAGCTTTAACAGATATCAAATAAAAGTTGTAGAATTTGAATGATTTTCTTGGATATTTGGAGTTTTATAATAAGATTTCCTAAATGCCAGATGTTGTTTTGGTAGCATATAAATTATAAGAAAAAAGTATCTTTAAAAACTCAAAATCCTTTGAGACATAATGAAATAAATATCCATGCGTGGTTAGACTTCATCTAAAGCTGACAACTTTCAATAATAAAAATTTCTTTCAGTGTTTGAGACAACATTTTTAAAAGGCATGACAGTTGAGTAAGAAGGAATAAATTTCTGTCAAGTGTTTAATTTTTAACAAGTTGAATGAACTCTGGGGTTTCTCCTCTCTATCAAACCTTGGATCTCCTTGGCAAGTACCCAATACAAATATTTATTTGCCTTCACTCTTCAAACAGGTACTGTATTGTACATATACAAGTAGTATTTGATTCGGAAGACTGCTCCAGGTATGACCTATTTCAGACATATTTATTCCATTTCTTTGTTTTTTACATACTACTACTTCAGTTGTATGCATTGCAGCTTCAAAATACACTTTATATCTGATAGGAAAAATCCTTTCCCATCATGTACTTCTTTTTTCAAAATAGTCTAAATTGTTTAGACTGTTTATTCTACTAAATGCATTTTGTTAAAACATGGTTCAGTTCCAAAAGAATATTATGTTAAAAATGTCCCCCATTGTAACTTTATCAAAATAACATTGAACTTCTAAATTAATTCTGAAATGATTGAATTTATAGTCTCTGGACTTAGTATGCTTCTCTTTTTCAAATATTATTTTGTTTGTCAGTAAAGTTCCTTTTTTATAGATATGTACCTAATAATTTTACTATTTTGAATACAAGGTTCATTATTTTTCATTAACAGAAACTGCCATTAGAACTCTAACATGCCATTAACTGTGGTACTGCATAGAAGATTGGCATATCAACCAAATTATCTGATTCATTATTTTTCTTTAATAAAGATAATACTTATGACAGAAAAATTTAGAAAGTGGAAAAAATATATATACCATCATACTCCTCATAGGCTGTAGTATCATCTTACTATCTGTAAATATTAACAATTATATCCCAGCTTCTTAAAAAAATTCTACCTTCTATTCTTGTTCCGTGTTGTGGCAGGCAGAATGATGGCCTCCCAAAGATGTCCAGGTCCTGGTCTCTGGAACCTGTAAATATGTAAAAGGGAATTAAGGTTGCAAATGGAATTAAGATTGCTAATCAGCTGATCTTAAAATAAGGAAATCATCCCAGTGGCCCCTGTATAATCACATGACTTCTTAAAGGTAGAGAATCTTTCTCAGCTTCACTCTGAGAAGGATGTAATGACAGAAGGTCAGAGAAATGAGACATAGAAGGGCTCGAGTGGCCACTTCTGATTTTGAGCCAAAGAATATAAGCGGCCTCTAAAAGCTGAGAAAGGCTTCTCCCCCAGAGCCTCCAGAAAGCAATGCAGCCCTGCCAACACTGTGATTTTTGCCCAGTAAGATCCTTGTCAAACTTCTGGTCTACAGAACTGTACGGTAATAAATGTATGTGTTTTGTGCCACTAAGTTTGTGACAATTTGTTACAGCAAAAGTAGGAAACTAATACACATGTCTTTGCATTGATCTGAACTATATTAAATAATCATATCAAATTTGGGGTGAAGATAGTGGCATTTAGGTTAAAAAGAAAAAAACGAGGCTGCCTTCCCACAGCAACAAATGATACAAGAATTCTCCTCCACTTCAATAAATTTAATTACATTTCTAATCTAGTTTTACTGATCTGACTTCTAATGATACATTTTAATACCTCATATTTTATTTTTCTGGTTTCCTTCATTGATTTTTGTTTGTTAATTTCTTGACATATCGTTTCCAAAGGATTATACAGGACTTCTCTACATCCATTTCTTCAGGAAATTTAAGATGGCATCTTCTCTAATGGGTTCTTATTTGAAATTCATAACCTCCTTAAAATATTGGCCCCTTCTGTACATTTGCCATCATATCTGTTTATACTTGCTGTGACAAGACACAGGTCTTATGTGCATATTCTTAGTTTCATCTTTTAACTTTTACCACATTTAGGCTCTGTTTCTAAAGATAATTAAGAAGCAGCATATATAGCTAATGACCCTGCCCCTTCCTCCTCAGTTTCTCTCTCTGCAGATCCACTAGTAGTGAGTAGGGTGAATATCGGTTGTGTCGTCCCAGCAGCCCTTTCTCCTCGTTTTTGTAATAGCACACTGGTCTTTGATTGTAAATCACAGTGGCCTACTCCTTCCTAACAAACAGGTAGCAAATAAACGAAGATTCTTTCCCTCCTGGGAATCTGAATCCTGAATAAAATGCTATCGTGTTCTTGAAGTTGAGTTGTGAGCACTCAAAAGAAACTGTCTCTAAATTTCTGACTAAGATGCCAAAAGCTGCCATAGTTCTATTTTTCCCCTGGTTATCCTGTTTTCCCTTCTACTGTGTGGGCTATGCACATCTTCCTTTTAAAGACTTTTTTTTTTAACTTAATTTAACCAGAGCCAGTTTCTAATCAGCCTCAGACTGATACACAGAAGATAGTGATCAAGATGATACGTAATACTCTCACCTATTTCTGTGCAAAAGTATTTCTTTGTGTGCTACCTGAGTTAAGAATCCTTTAGTTCTAGTGTAAGACTGGAGATAACTAAAGAAAGAAAATATATCAAATAAGTATGAAAATAAAAAAATAACACATTCCTCTAGGCTGTCCCCAGTGACTCCATTGTTACCAAATGTATGTCCAAATAACTCCTGTTTTCTCCCAAGTGAGAGGTGGCACAATGGATGCTGGAGTGAGATTAATGGCATTATACACCTTTTGCTTCCTATTTTGCAGTAAGGAGGTCAGCAAACCTCTTTCTCGAGTCAGTCCTATGTAACTCGAATTCAGTAAGTGCTCTGCCGAATGGTGACATATACATGAGGAAAACTTCCATGTGATGTGCTTAATGGTCTACATGGCAAACAAGGGCAAGACATACAATGGCAAGGAAATGAGTGACAATGAAGGCAGTCTTTGAGAAAAAAGCCAGAATGACATATTGGCACCAGACATGCTAAGTGATAGACATTAGAAAATAAGTAAGAGTGGATTGTGAATCTGTTAGTTTGAGTTATTTTTGGACAGAAGAACCTTCCTCTAAACCATTAGAACACCCACTATCTTGCCCCACCCGCCACTGCCAGAATGACCATTTATAATTCTGAGTTGCCCCTATCCCTTTTACTGGAATTAATCTATAGGAGAAAAACTGCAGAGCCCAGAGACCAATGCATATACAGCTTCATTTGCCCTGAAGGGAGAATAAAAGAATTTTTGAAAGGTCATTCAGGCATCACTGAGAATCTAAAGAAAAGTTGGTATACCTAACCCAAGAATGTCTGAATCCAGGATGGGTCAGAGAGACTGAGAAGCAGGAGTTCGCATACCTTCCTTCTGTAGCTCAGTTTAACTTAGTTCACAAAGCTAGGGAGTTTCGTGATCTCCCTAGGTGAGAAACGGATGTGAAAAGGCTTTGGAACAACAATCAGCAGGAGTATGTTTGGCAGCCAAAACAGCAGATGCTACCACAGGACCCTCACAGCTGTAGCATTTTCTAGTCTCAAGGTAGTGCTTCTTTTCTTCTTTGTATGTCCTCTTTTCCCATTTAACCTCCATTACTCTGATAGTCACTCTCTGCCTTTCGTTTTCTCTATTTGTTAGCTCATTCAGCTGCATTCTGTAATTTTGAAATTTGACTGTTTTCTTATTTTTGGCTTAATTTTTTTCTCTTAGACATTTTGTCATACTTTAAATTATTTTATTATTCTCCAAAAATTTAAAAGTTAAAAGGGATGGATGGTTTCCTTTTCAGTGTTACCTTTCTCATATATGTGATATGTGAAGTTTAAAAGCAAGTTACAAAAACTCGAGTGAGTACATCTTATTTCTATAGAAATAATGTGTGTGTAATAAATTTGTACACCAAGGTCTAGATCTAACTACCAAATTGCAAAAAAATTTGAAGGAAAGAGGAACAGAATGAGTCAAATGACCCCACAAAGGAAGCAATCAACCAAATCCAGAATGGAGTCTTTAGATCTGTGGACCTAATTTCTTCAACAATAAATATCATAAAAATAAGTGGTGGAAAAGTGATTATAGACTTAAAAATTTGGTATGCCACAAAATCCTCCTCAGTATCCTCATATGCAAAAAACAAATAGACAACTGTTAAAACACAATTTTTGAGAAAGTGAGGGAAATTATATTAAGGAATAGTTAATTTTGTATGTGTGTGTAATGGCATCATGGTTATAGGTTTTTAAAGCCTGTCTGTTAGAAATGCACACTGAGGTATTTTCTGGTGAAGTGTTGTGATAGGTAAAATTCGATTTAAAATATTCCAGTACCACCTGTCAAACTGTGTATGTCCGGATGGGGTGGGACAAGAGATGACAAATTGACAGAAGGCTGACAATTGTTAAACATGGGTGATGGGTCCAAGGGGATTCATTATACTCACTCTCTGCTTTTATACATTTTTGGAAATTCCCATAGTAAGGGTGGTGAATTTACCCTTTTCAGTATTTTCTAATTTTTTACTATAATGAGTAAGTTGTACAACAAGAAAATTTTTTAGTATTTTAAAGGCATGTCCTATATTTTAAATGTATCCCCATTGCTAATGGAATTTGCTCATCCTTTATGTGCCACTGCCAGTTTTTCAACTTTTGAGAAATGGATTTTGACATTATCAGGAAAGATGCCATCTTCCATCACAAGGCAGCTTTGAAGTTCAACTGAGACCACATTTCTGTAAATCCAGTGTAGCCATCCCAGTATTATCCAAGTGTATTGTTATTTGTTATTGACTTGCTTCTTGCTTTTCTCTTTTTTCTTCTTAATCTTTTCTCATCACAATCCAAACTGTTAGCACATATATACAAATACATGGACTTTCGTCTTACACTGTATCATATTGATTGCTATCATTTGGCTTCAGAAGTGATTTTACTTAGTGCTATTCTGTTCTCTTTTCCCTGAGATGCAACTAAAATCTCCTTTAAATAACTTCTAGATGCAGGGAAATTATCTTCAGATAACTTTTCATATTTTTCTTAAGGGTATACCCATTAGAAATTCTCATATTCTCCTCTAAAAAGAAGCACCATACTGTCAGAGGTAAATGTAAAATATCTTGGTGCAAAGAAGATACTGAATAATCATAACAACAACAACAACAATAATAATTTATTTTCCCTTCCCCTCCCTTCAGTTCTCTCTTTCGGCTTCTTCCCTTGGGCTGAGGTCCTCCTGTTACTGCCCTGCGGCTGTGCGCCTGCTTCTTCCAGGCCTTAGTTGTGCTGCACTGGGCCGTTAACCTTATGTCTTTGAGCCCTTTCCTCTATTGATTTATCCATACCTTCTTTTCCTCTTTGGGCCTTTCCACTGCTGGACTTAGATAAAACCTCTTTCCTAAAAGAGAAGATCACGGAGGTGCTCTTTGCTTCATGCATATTGTCTCATTCGCAGCCATGTTATCTGTCTTCCTTATTGCCACCTCTATCACCAGAAATCTATCTTCTCTGTTTTCAGTCTCATTTTTGGAGCCTCTACTCACTGCACTGGACAGTCTCATGTGGCTTATTTTTAAAAAAACAGTCATTTAGGCAGAGGTAGCCAATTTATTTCTCTAATTTCTCATTTTATTTTTTGGTTTGAAAGTGACCCGATTATGTCCCTCTTATTTTGTTATGACCGGTTACTCCAAACCCATGGAGCCCACAAGGGATCCTGGGGGATTGTAAATCCAACTCCTTCAATCTAATGATGAGAAACCAGAAGCCCATGTTTCCTGATTTCTGGCCCAGTACTGGAACTCTTCATGATACCTCAGTTCATCATATACTTTAATAGACTTAGTTTATATTTACATAATACTATTACCTTTGCAGTGGGCTTTCACATCTAACTTCTCATTTGAATAAAGTTTAAAAACTACTCTTAACCACTACCTTCTAATCACATCAGCCACAACCCTGCAGTATTTCTGCCCTGTGACTGTACCTCCTTGTTCTGGGCCCTCGGGTAACAGCAGAGTCCTATTCTGTGTTTTCTCTAATGCTTTCTCACTCTCTGGAGAACAGATTTTGTTCTGTGCTTCATTATCATGGTAATATTTGCCTCCAATCCTATGTAGAAACATTAAAAATGTGCATAATTATATATCCTTAAAAATATTATCTTAATAAACACCACTTGGGGTGGAGGGGAGGTGATGAGTAAAGAAAGGGTAAACTTCCTCCTGAAAAGAACTATGAAGCAGTCTGAATGAAAGGTTCACTTCAACAACCGAAGCATCATTACCAGATACTCAATGTAACCTCACATTACATCTCTGTGGTGCTTCAGCATTTTCTAAATCTTTTCACACACTCTCTCTTTTTCACTTCTCTGGGGTATCACATTCTAGTCTACATATAGTTCTTTTTTTTTCCTGGAAATTAATTATGTCCTTTTCCAGACACGCAGCACTTTCTGTTTTGTTGTTGTTTTTCTCTCTGACAGCCTGTGTCAAGAGGGACCAGAGGAAAAATAAACCTCTTCGGGTCTTAAGCCTGCAGAGTCAGGAGGAGCAGAAACGGTGTTTTTCGCCTGGATATTCTTAGCATTGTGCACTGTTTCTGCCACATGCAGGTGCTAGGGGTGTGTAGATCAATGAAAACAAAAGACTGTGGTGGGATTTCCATGGCATGCCCACTCTCCACACCCTCTTCTGCAGCCCACCTTCCTCTAGAACGTGCTGTTCTACCCGTTTAAGTCATTTACTAGTTGCTTGTAGACATACTTACTGTTTAGACTGTCTTGCCTTCATCTCAGCAAGCTTCGATCCTTAAAACAGCCCCCGAAGGAAAGCAGGCAACTTCACAAAAGAAGTGGTTGAGAAAGAGAGAAATTAAGCCATTTATTCAGACATAACAAGTTGGTGACAAATCCTGAGCTGGACAGAACTCAAGTCTCTGGCTGGGAGTTCAGTGCTCTTTCCGTTTAAACCGCACTGCTTCATGAAAGTAGACCTGCAGGAATAATGAAAATCCCTGTAGTGCAGTCTGACTAAGAAGATTATATGGAAACAGACCCACACAGAAAACGTTTGACCACACATCATCCTGGTCCCCCTCATGTCTTCTGTTTATACACTTTACTTGAGTAGCAGGCAGGTAGCACAACAACCGTCAGGATGAACTGAGGCCACAGGTTTACGGTGCTGAATGTGTTGAGTCATTTCCCTTAGTTCACACGTCTGCCTCACTCTGTCTTCTAAGTTATTATCATGGCTTTAATGGCTCCTTTATTTTGACGTTTGGGATTTTTTTAGATGTTACCAAATGAAATACTGATTCTCACTTATGAGACCCTAGTCCTTCCCCCATGGAATTGGCTATTTATTTGATACAATAGCTAAACCAGTAGGATTGAAAACACTTTTACAAAGACGTTAAAAAGTTGTTTACAAAAACGACAGTTAATTTACAGAAAATAGAAACCGAAACTTGAAATGATTGCCATCAGCCTTCTCTAATGTGTACTCAGCTTTTTCCCTCTGTGATGTAAATTATTTTTTAAAAAGACCATTACCATTCAGGTGAGGAAAAAAAAAAAAAAGCCAAATCACTGAATTAGTTGATAGACTGTGATTTCTAGTCTCCAGCTATTTTTATATTCTTTTGTAACACAGTCGTTTTTCTTCAGGCCTCTATAAAATAGTAATTTAATCCCTAGGTAAGGAAACTCTACCTGATTTCTCTATTATTTATTATTCCCTGATTTTAATCTTTTATTTGATAAAACCTCAGCTTCTTCTGAATACACGTATTAATAGTAGGCTAAAAATGCCACCTCTCAGTGAACAGAATGAATCAACTTGGGGAATCAGGGAATCACTATCAGAGAAATTAGCAAGTAGGAGGTGCCCACCCCGCTGGAGGGAAGGCAGGCAGGGCTGCAGCCTGAAAATATTGGAGAAGCTTGTTGGGAGGGCAAGACCTCATATCGCTGATCTTTACACTTGTAAAATATTTTGCTTCTTGCCTCTGCTTGAATGCCCTTTGTCATTTATTATGATTGGATTTATTGTTCCAATAAGGTTGTACCTGGAGTTTTGACCACAGTCAGAACAAACAAATCACTGGATCAAACTGAAGCCATAGATAAATGACATAGTAAGGACTCATGCACAGATTTGCTCTGTTGCCCTCTCAAATTTCTCTTACCATCAATCCTTCCAGCAGGTGCTCTCTGAAGGTCATCAGAGGTCAATATGATTTCAATAAGGTTTTAACTGAAGAATGGTCTTAACGTTCAGTAACCTGCAGCCATGTTTATAGCTGAGAAGCCACTCCCCTTGCTGAATGGTCACCTTGTACGTGAGTCACCCAGTCTGTGTCTCATCTCCCAACACTGCTCGTGCTCTGATACATTAACCACTGATTTCCATAAGCCCAGCTGCCCCCAACACTAACGATCCAAACGATCTGAATCATGTCCCTGCCTTTGTCAAAGCCATCTCACTTCCTGTGTTTTACACTTTTGCTTACCCTGTTTCTATCTGGAATGTTCATACGTATCTACTTCATTTTCCTCTTCATCATTCTATCATCTACATGCTCTACAGATTATCTCATCAGAGCTGATCTTAGCTGACTCTCCACCAAAATACTTTCCCCGAACTCGTCCTGAAATAACTTTGTTCTCTGCTGACTTACCGTTTGCCATGCATTAGTACAGGCTTCTCTAACTGTCAGGAAACGGAGTAAGTGGGGAGATGGAACTTGAAACCTACTCTCTTAAGGCAGGCTCTGGGGGAACAGGCCTGGCTGGAGGTGATGGAGTCTAGATGATGTTTTCAGAGTTTGAAGATGGTAACAACCAAAAATCAGTATTAACCCAGGCAAGCTGTCAGTGCAGGGCCTAAAATCAGGTATTTCAAAGCATGGGTGAATCAACTTGGGGAATTGTTTTAGTAAATAGAAGGCAGGCCGGCAGGGGTGTGATATAAAACCATTGAGGAAGATAGCTAAGAGATAACAAGAATGACATGGCCTAAGTTGTTAAGTAAATAAGCCCATTACTGAGTCACTAGTCACTTATGGGGCATAAGACAACATAAGAACATAGATTAGGTCAGGATTAGCAGCAAGGGTGAAACAATATTGAGTTCTGCAATAATGAGCTAGAAATACTTAAATCCTTCTTGCCAAAGGTATATAAATATAAAGGACATTTATTGGTTCTGGGTGAATTTCAGTTCTTTTGTTAAGAAGGCTAGAACAAAAATATTCTCTTCCACTGAAAATGAACAGTGGAGCATAAAATCCCAAATATAGCTGCAGGTTCCATCACCTACTGATTTGTGTGTGTGGAGCATGAAAGGGAAGTCTCCAAAACAAAAGCAAATGGGAAAAAAGTAGAAATCAGCATTTACTTGCAAAGAAATGTAAGGAAGTCAAGACTTCGGAAGATCCACCCCAACGAATTTAAAAACAGGACAAGTGTTTTTTAAAGCAAGCAAACATTATTTTGAAGACTGTCAAGTTTACATAGTGTGTTCATGGTGGAAAACAGCAATTTTGTCGTAGTTACCATATTCACAAACTTCATGACATTTCTTTAGACAGTAACATTGCAAAAGTTGACAATAAAGTCATTCTCATTAAGGAGTTAGCAACTGAAAGGAAGTACTCAAGGTTTTATTTACTTGGAGGACTAGAGCTAGACAGACAGATTCTTTTTTTTTTTAATTTGTCTCGGAGTGTGAAGTGTGAGGTTTTTTCCTTCTTCCTTCAGTCGTAGGTTATGATGTATGTGCTTACAATGGTGGCAGTGCCAGGTGTCACTTCTGCTTTTACATCCTTCTTGTGGTCATGCTTCCTCCCCTCTAGGACACATTTGTCTACCTACATTTGCTTAACAATTTTCTAGACTAGTATGATTGATTTTACATTTTACTCTGACTCATTTTATTTGCAAGGATATAACAAGAAATGTTGATTAATATATAATTACCTCTTTATATGTTTTTTTAATGGAACAATATGATGCTAAGATTCAAGAGTTTACTTCTGTCTATAGGTGTAAAGCCCTATGGTTTTAATTTATTTTAATGCATTTACTAGCTCCATTGAGAGCAGATTAGCCTATCCAATTCTCTCCACATGATTTCTTCTGCAGTACTTGTAATTTTAAGGGTATCATTTTTGTAAAAGATACCCAAATTTCTCAGTGTCTCTACCCTGCCAAAAAGTGACATTCTTTCCCATCTACAGGGCTGAGACTCCCTATTCCAACAATAGAAGATGCAGGTTCAAAGGCCCTGCCATTAGGTAACCCCAGGTAGGCTCCCAACTCAATTCAGCATCCCAGCTGTGTTGGCACTACTCTGGAAAGCACATCTTCTAAAGGAACAAGAATCTTGGCCAGCCTCCTACAACTCCACCCCAGCCTATTATACCCCTGTGCCCACTTTCCCCATGAATCTCTCTGTCTAGGGATCAGGTACCGGGGCTTAAGTTGAGAGCTCTGCTATGAAATGTTTGCGGCCCAGGTGCCACTACCAATGAGTTTCCAGCAGAGGTAGTGGAAACCTTGGCCCAGAGCAGCCGGCCACTCGCCCAGGGGGTTTGTGGGTCTGGGCTTTCCCATTATCAGTTAGTGGGAAAAGTCATGTAAATGTGTCCCTACCTTAGACTGTACTGACATGTGGTTCTCCTCCTCAAGGAACAACAGAAAACAGACAGAAGGTGATGGAGCACTTCAAAGAGAAAAAAGGCATCAGATAACAGTTGCTCTACAAATGAAGAGGAAAGCCAATTATCCCAACTGACGGGGAAATCTAGAGCCTCCCCTCTGTCCCCAGAGGGTTACCGGCTTTATGACTGTAGTGTCCCAAGACCTTTATAAGTTAAAGTACAGAAGTCAGAAAATGTTCATTCATCTTAGTCCCATGAGAGTTGTTACTCAAGGATTAGTCGTAGGACATGTAATTCTGGGTGTTCTTTATACTGCATGTAAGAATTACTATAGACCTGAATTCTTTAACGTAACCAAAAAATGAAGATGCTTGCTGGGAGCAGGAAGACAAGAAGGTTATAGAAACAATTTTTTATGGAGAATGAATTTTCAGTATGTAGTAAGTTACACTGCAGAAGTATCAGATAGAATTCTCATAGCCTTAGTATATGAAATCTCAGAGTTTTTAAGAAGTTAATTTCCAAATCAACGATCTTAATTAGGCTTAAAGCTATCCTTTGTTGGTGTCTTTCCGAACTTAGGACATGATTTTCTGGCTTGTAATTTTTTTTACTTTAGACCAAAACTATCAAACCATATGCATTTATTCAAGAATTTCCCAAGATTAGAAATATTGGTAAACTTCATTTTAATTAAATAGAAAAACCCTTCAAATTTGGTTTTAAAGTACCAAAGTCCTTAGTGTTATTTGATTCCTTTCACTCACCTGCCTTCCTTTGTCTCACATAGCAATGAAGTCCATTAATTCAACTCAGAACTAAACCTCTATATTTTTTCCTCTTAGCTACACAAAGTTCAGGAAGTCACCTGTGTTTATATACTTAAGCCAATGAAAATAGGAGCTTCATTAAATTTAAGAGATTGTTTAACCTAATTTGTTAATTTTCTCCAGAGATAGTAAAATATGTAAGAATTTGTCTGAAAGATATTTACATCAAATAACAGAAGGTCATTATCAAATTCTGGGCCAGTGACGATTTTCTCCCTATTTTATTATGTACTTTTATGTGCTATTTATTTATAGTCCTCATCCAGTCAGATGGTGAGTCAAGCTAGGGACATAATTGTTGAGATTTAGTAATACCTACTGTTGGCATACAGAATATTCTTTGCATCTTATTTTGACTTATTTTTATATTTCTGTGAGATTTTCCTGTTTTCTTTTGAGAGGACAGAGAAAGCTATACACTTGAAATGCTTTAGAGTTTGCAGAAGGGGATGCAACTCCAGACAAGTCAAAAGCAACAATTCCCACTACAAAACGTATTCAGGCTCACCAAATGCTTGGTTTAGGCAAACCAAGCAAAACCTCTCCAAAGTTAGAACTCTCCATTTTACAAGCTATGTAAAACTGTCTTCATTAGCTATTGCTACAGTGGTGATTCAACTTCAGTGTGCATGAGAATCACCTGGAAAGAAGGCTTATTGAAATACAAATTCCTTGGTACTCACCTGGCAGTAAGTACTTCAGTAGGTAAGGCCTGAGAATTTGCATTTCTAACAAGTTCCCACTACTTTGAGAACCACTGTCCTAGAATATTCACAAAATGACCAACTTTTGTGTCACATTAACTGTCCAAAGTTTCCTGACCGGGGGGTGGAGAGTAGAAAGAGTAGTAACACTTAAAAACAGACTGTAAAGGCTAATTAACCTTTTTTCATAAGAATAGGAAAAAACTTTCATTTCAAACCCGCAAAAAGCTTTACGATTTCATTCATCTGTCAAAAGGAAGCATAGAACATGACAATTCACTGACCCACATCTCAAAAGGTTCCAATGAGTGCAAAAATTTTGAGCTCATGTTGTGCAAAAAGGAAAATAACACAGAGGATGCTAGAAAGTATCAAAATCTTCAGTACACATACACTCCCCAAAAAAGTGTAAAATGTTATTTGCTAGATTTCTCAACACTTTCACCCAAACGAGAATGTCTCCCTGACGTTACACAAAATCAGAAAGCTGTAGCCTGACAACAAATTTCCAAGAGTCTTGGACACAGAGGCCCAAAATGAGAACGTTTGGATTATGCAGGCAGAAGTAGTATCACATGTGGGTGATCTGTAGTCCAGTCCATGAGCTCCAGGCCCTGCTGGTTTCACTGGTGTTTTGTGTTGTTTTCTCTGTTTTTGCTATTCAAGAATTACAAAAATTTGTAATTTCTCCCTTTTCTCCTAAGAAGACAGTAAAATTTTTATTCTTTAATAGTGAGTTCCTGGAATTCTTACTGGAGAAATGGTAATGTTTTGAAGACTGAAATTTCTTCATGAATGAATAGGTGTCCTCTGTGAAAGTATATCATCAGCTCCTGCATCCACTCACAGTTCCTCTTTCCAGTATTTGTACATCTTTACCATTTGTCACTGTAAATTCACTCATGCTTCCCAATTGTCTATTCTTATACTTTGAATCAGTTTATCGGTTTATAATAACCTTTATCAAATGGTAGTTTCCATTTGTTTTTCCTTGGCTAGTTCAAAGCACTTCATATAATTTCCTTTAAATCATCTTCCTCCCATCTCATTATGCTGCATTATTTCCAATAAACTTTTAATTGTCCATGCTCTGTTAGAGCTAATAGGGTTAAACTGTGCTTAAGCTAACGGGTTCAGCTTCTTCAAAAACAAATTGTTCATGAAAGCTGCTAACAAGCCAGAGTATTCACTGAATCTAGTTTCATTACTTCTCAGTTTCCTTATCTTTCTCTCTCTTATTCTCTGGGAAATAGTCATAACATACTCGTGCTAATAAATAATACGATGAAAAGTAGAGTACAGGCCAAGAAGTCAGAATCTTCTGAAAGCTGATATGATGCTTTTTTGAACACCACGCTTTAGACTAAAAGCTCATAACTCTCCAAACTCATCTTCACCATAAGGCAGAAAACCACACATCTGATAACGTGTGGTTTCACCATTACTTTACACAAGCACTAAGGATGAGAAAGCCCTGTTGTGTCAGATAACAATGATACAACATTTTCCAGTTGGATTTAATTTTTCCAGAGGGAAATAATTTCACTGTTATTTTTTGTTACAAAAGTAATATGTTCTTATCATAAACAGTAAGTACAAAATGGCTTTTAAAAAGTTTTGTGGGGGAGGGTATAGCCCAGTGGTAAAGCTCATCCCTAGCATTCGTGAGGTCCTGGGTTCCATCTCCAGTACCTCCATTTTAAAAAATAAGTAAATAAAAATAAATAAATAAACCTGATTATCTCCCCCCAAAACAAAACAAACAACAACAAAAAAACTTTAAAAAAATTTTAAGGGGAAAATTACCAGCAGTCCTACATCCCGAGATAATCACTGCTAACATTTAGATGTAAAATATCCAAACATTTTTCCTATGGATAAAATTATTTTTGCAAAAAAGAACATACTAGACATGTTATTTTGAATAACCTATGTTTTTCTAATTGTGTATACCACAAAATAAATGTCTTCACATGACAGTATAAACTAATCCATTCTTTTAAACAACAAAATACATTTCATTGTGTAATATACATAATATAATATACCAGAAGATATTTATGGAGGCCTATGGATGGGAATTTAAGTTGCTTATAATTTTTCTGATCACATTGTATTACAAATATTATAAAAATAAAAATAATATTTGTAAAGATAGCTTTCTCCTGTATTATTTGTGTAGGAAAATTACTAGAAAGAATTTGCTACATCAAAAATTTATAATAATTTAAAGATATTGGGCCTAGTTGACCTTCAAAATATTGTGCTGAGTTGTACTGTATATTTGTTTCTTTTTCTCCATTTTCACTACAGCCAATTATTTCACTCTTTGCTAATTTCTGAAGTGAAAAAGACAAAAATCCAATATAATAATTTACAAGGGAGATGAATAGGTAAAAAAGGAAACACAAATGGCCAGAAGTAGTATGAGATGTTCAATGTCAGTCAATCAGATTAGTGAAACTTTAAAAAATTCAATAATATTCAGTGTTAGCAAGGGTATGAGTATTAGACATTCTCCTAAGATGTTAGTAGGAATATAAACTGGGGCCATGTTTTGGGAGTATATTTGGTTACAGCAACATAAAACGTTAAATTCATACATTCTACAGCAATTTCACTGACATGAATTTATAGCACAGATAATCTTGCAAAAGTACACAAACCAAGATGTGTTATTAATATTATTGGTAGCAGATTGTTTAAATGACATAGTCATACAATGCAGTTGTTAAAAGTAAGAATATCTTGAAGATAAATCATTGAACAAAAACACAAAGCCTTGGTAATCATTTTGTAATGTATACATAAATCATCAGACTGTACACCTTAAACCTACATAATGTTGTCAATTATGTTTCAGTAAAGCTGGAGGGGAAAGCACAAAGCCTAGGTTCTGAACATCCTTTTGTGTGATTCTAAAAAGTAAAGTTATATTTTCTATAACTTGTTTAATATATACATTCTTTACTGGGGGCTATGTGTTAAAATCGGGTTTAGAAAGGCACTCAAGAAGTTGTCAACAGTTACTACCTTCAAGGGAAGTTCTGGATGTCCACTGGCAGGAGACTAGAAGGGGAGAATTTTATATTTTATTTCTACCCTAATTTAATTCCTGGATTTTCCTACCAGGTGCATGAATTATATTTTTTATGTCAGCATGAGTTATCAGGTAAATGAAATAATGGGCTGTTTCTATTTTCTCCCATTTATTTTTGTGTGTAAATAAAGAAAAATAAGTCTTGTCTTTTTGAAACTTGATAATTTGTTTATCACTTTTAGGAAACTACTCTATCTTCCTATTTCCTTTCACAAAGACTATTTGTTTTGTACAGTAATCATTTTTTTCAAGACAAAGTTCTTATAAGGTAGATACAGAAAGTAGCATACACCTTTTGTATACATACATAAATTCACATTGTGAACAAAATTGTGTAATGTCATTTTTTCAGGCTTCTCTCTGATCTATCAATCTACAAAGTTAAATACCTGAAATCACTTCCAAAATAAGTCCTTTTGTAGTCAGCAAAATGAAGCAATTACATGAATAAGTTTTTCCACTTGGCCTATTTTTCTGCCCATGATTATTAGTCAGTCTCAGTGACTACATTTTCCATTTTACATTCACTTTCAGTCACTATTCCAAGTGGCCAGACATTTCAAATTACATAAATAAAATAAAACAAAACCTTTGCCCATTGAACAAATGATGTACTTCATATCTAACTCTTCCAGCCTCTTTCAAAGCACTCAAAAAAAAAAAAAAAAAACCTCACAGTATTGTTTCTATAAAAGGACACTCAATATTTTCATTCTATTTGGCTAGCTGGAATTTAAGTGAAATTTTACTCCAGCCAATTCTAACCAAATAACCAATTAATTTAAATTGACACCTTGTTATCTACCAGCTTTTTTGAGACATTGACTTGATTGTTTTATGGCTTTGCCTTGTCTCTTCTGAATTCAAAGTCTGGAGACTGTCTCTTCTGAAACAGCTGTTTCACATAACAGTTCTTTTGAATGCTGGCTCTTTACCCTGGCTGTGCATCAGAATCACTATTTCTAGACACAATCAGGTAGAGATCTGGATTTAATTGGGACAAAGTGGGGCCAGGGCACTTTTTTAAAGCTCCAAAGATGATTCTGTTGTGCCCATACCTAGATCCTGGACCTCAAACACGACCAAACATCATTCTACATTAATGATACTTACTCTCTTAAATTTAATTCAGTGGTTATCTTTCTTACCACTGGTAGATTCCTGTAGACTGGTCTGGACTAGTGATGATGTGACTGTAACAAATCTACTTAAAACATCTATGTTCCTCATAGGAATTGCAGTGTTTTAAGACTGATGGTTCTTAGGTCTGATGGTTCTTAGCTCTAAAAAAAGAATGATGCTTGTCCCACTCCCAAAGTCTAAAGTGATACTAATGTGCAGCCAAGGTTGAGAACCACCCTATAGGACCAAGATGCTTAAGAAAATCCAAGTCCTAGCTTGTCAAAGACAGTGTCCCTCTTTCCCAAAGAAACCGCAAGTATAATCTAACCACAGGATAATAACACACAAAGGGAAACAAAGCATAACCACTATGTGTACACATACTCTATTCTTTGAAACTTCATTTAAAAATTCCTATATCGCAGTTCATTACTAGAACTTTATTGATAGAAAATATATGTTCATTCTGCAATACAGGGCCAGTCCTAGGAAAAATAATGGGATTAGAAAAAATTTTCCATGGCCACCTGTCAATTTCTTTTATCAACGTCCCTTTTTTCTCTACCCCGGAACCTCTCTTATATGGCAATGTCTGAGAGCTTGGCTCTCAGCTGATTAGCCAAGATATTAGCTTTCAAAGGCATAAGATATCTTCTCACAAGGATGGAGAGTATTAGTGTTTCATAGGGCAGGCTATGGGAAAATTTCAGTTCTCTTTCCAGGGATATTGTATCTTCTCACTCTATTCATCAGAACAGTCAGGTCTCTAGACAAGGACAGAAATGCACAATTAAAAGTGAATTCCTGGTGTGTCCAGTACTATGTTGATATTAGCTATGGTCTGAATGTTTGTATCTTCCAAAATGTATATGTTAAACTGATGGTATAGGGACGTGGGGCTTTGGGAGATGATTAGGTCATGAGGACAGAGCCCTCAGGAATGGAACCAGTGCCCTTATGAGAAAGACCCCAGGGAGATCCCTTGCCCTTTCTGCCATGTAAGGACACGTGAAAAGACAGCTGTCTATGTACCAGAAAGTGGACTCTCACCAGATACCAGATTTATGAGGGCCTTGATCTTGGATCTCTAGCCTCCAGAACTGTGAGAAATAAATTTCTGTTGTTTATAAGCCCAGTCTGCGATAATTTGTTATAGCAGCCCAGACTGAGACAATGGCAAAGGTCACAATTTTTTTCAAAAATTGTATCGAGTGCATTACTCATTGCTGTTTTTGCATTTTTAAAACAATACATACCCATTATGAAGCATTGGAAATACATATAAAATAGTGAATAAAACAAAAATCCTTGACAGAAATAGTCACTATTAAAATCTTAACATATTTCCTTTCACTATTCTTTCTCTGATTTATATGACATCTATTAATATCAAAAGAAAAAAAATCAGAGATTCATTCTGTCCTTTGCCTCTGGACCATCCTGGACAAATATGTAGCTTAATTATCCAAGCTTCTCTTTTACAGACTCCATGCATATTAACCCTCTTCTGTTGAGACATCATTTCCTGAGACAGAATAAATACGGTTGCTAATATATTAGCTTTCTGAGTTAAACTATAATTCAGTTATACTTCTCTAAGTTTGTGGTAGTTGAATTTTGAATGACCACAGAACATATCTTGGATGGTTTCTAAAGATGGTGGATATTTTCTTCTGCAATTTGTTTCTTCCTTTTAAAATTCACTGCTTGTAATATAACTATAATACGGGGTATCTTTTGGCTCATGTTCATATTCTTTCTCTCTTTCAAAGTTTGTGGATATTTTCATATTTATGTATTTGAATACTCTATGTCAAAGTGTGCAAAACAATAATGGGATTATACTGTACATACAAAATTGTATACTGCGCTTTTGAAAAGTAATTAAATACTGAATACATATGAAATAATATTCATAAAATATATATAAGATATGCACATTCATAATAAAGCAATAATGTATCCACCCTCAAGTTTTAAAACTAGGGCATAGAAATACCTTTGAAGCTCACTTGCTTTGACTAGCCCCTCTCTTCCTTGCTCTACTCAGTCATTTATTGGATCCCAAATTAGTTTGTTCTCAGATCACTTCCTGTCTACTGTGCTACTCTGTTTTGTATTTCAGGAAAATACATTTCCAGGCATCTTTGGCCTCCAATTTCTCACTAGGCTAGCCAGTGGAAGGCAGTGGGAGAAGCCAGGGTGTCAGCTCTGTCTCCTATGGTATCTCCAGTAAAGCATGTCTCTTTTCTGAGGGCCCAACTCCTGACAGATGTCTCCTACTTCCATTAAGCCAATTACACTAGAAAATGCTGATCTTCGCTCTAGCACCTGCCTGAGATTCTGGGCTCCTGTCTCTGATAACACAGCTCCTAACACTACCGTTCTGGCCCTGGGGGCATTACTGGTTTCCAGCTCTCAAGTAGCTAACTCACCATGCCTGGTTTGGCTTCCATCATCTGTGTAAGCAATTATCTGCATTAAATCAGCTCTACTTGAAAGACCAAGAATAATTTCTGATTTATAAGTGGACACTAAAAGCTATTCTATTTCTAGTTTGCTAAAAAAGATTCATCAAGCTTAATTATTTAATTTTGTTGAATGTATTTTCTTCATCTCCCAAAACGATTATTTGCTTTTCCTCCTTTAACTTGCTAATGTGATGAACCAGGTTCATACATTTTTCCTATTGTTAAAAATCCTTGCATTCATGGAATAAACCTAGTTTTTATACTATGTTATCTTGTTTCATAAATTGCTGGACTTCATGGGCTAATTTCTAATTTGGAATTTTTGCCATTAGGTTCATGAGGGAAATTGGTTATAATTTTCCTTTATTGTACATTACTTTTATAATATTGATATCAAGATTGAAGTGGCCTCATAAAGTGAACTAACACATGTTCCTTCTTTTTCCATTTTGAAGTACTTTTTGTATGACAAAAATTATACATTTCTTGAAAACATTTGTTGGAATTTACCACTAAAAATGTCTGGTTGTGTTGGTTTTCTTTTGGAGGGAAGAATTTTTAAGTTCTAATTAAATATCTTAAAAGGGTTAGGAAATTTTTCAAGTGTTTTATTTCATCTTGAACATTGATAAATTTGAATTTTGAGAAGTTCTCATATATTCTTTCCATGAATATAACTTTTCCCTAATTCTCTTTTTCTTTGATAAATCTTATTAGATATATTTCTCAATCTCTCTTTCACATGTCCATTTTTCCTTTCCTCCCTGTGCTGAATTCAGCATAGTCCCTAATCTGCTCAATATTATATATTTTTTCTAATTTATATGCCTGACATACTTCATTGATTTCTAAGCATACTTAATATCGTCTTTATGGTTACATAGTAGTTCCAATATCTGAAATCTTTATAATTCTATTTTACATTTCTGCTCATGATGCCTATTTCCTTCTGAGTTTTGTGACAATCTTATTTTTAATGCCATATTTGTTTCATATAATTTTGTCTGTGGTAATTCTTTGAGACTTGAGATACATATAGATTTCTCCAAAGATTCTTTGCTTTTGTTTTGGCTAGATTCTTAGAGATAACATCAACAAGGGACAACTATAAAGTAAATTTCCAATTGAGTTTTTTAAAAAATTGTTTAGATAGTGAAATTTTAAGCTACAAATTCCTGTGAGGATGGACTTGTGATTTTTTCTCCCTCAAACTAGCACTAAGTTTGGGGCAGGAAGATTTCCTAGTTGGCCCCCTCTGAGAAGCAGGTTTTTCCTAATCTGCCACTTCACTGAAATTATAGTCCTTTGGAGTTCTGGCTTTAGCAGGGTTCTCTATAAAACCGCTACACTGAGGAGCCACTAAGCTTTGTCTCCCACTCTCTCATATCCCAGGTGGTGATAAAAAATGAGTCTCAGGGTTTCAGGGACAGCACTGTCTTATGAAAGTCTCTGGTTGTGGTGGTTGCAGATCTCTCTGGATTCATATATTCTTCTCATGTTTAGCCTATGGGATTTGCCTAAATTCTTTGCAAGTTAGCAATACACATTTAAATTGACATTGGGGGAGGGTATAGCTCAGTGGTAGAGTATATGCTCAGCATGTACGAGATTCTGGGTTCAATCCCCAGTACTTTTATTAAAAATAAACAAAAAAGCCAACCTAATTACCCCCCCAAAATAAATTAAATATAACATTTTAATAATTAATTAATAAATAAAATTGAAATGTGCATTTTATCTGGTATTTGTACATGTTACATAGTAGGGTGGAGGTTCAACAAATTTAGTCTACCATATTTCTGGTAGAAAAATACCTCCAGCTTTTTGAAAATAGTACATCAGTCATCTTATTGCCATTTACATTTTTCATAAGTGTGCCTTTAAACAACTCCACAGCATTTTTATGTCTCTTTGTCATATATTTAACTAATCTGCACCCTCCTCTCTGTGTTTTGGAAGTGAAGTTTATACTCAACTCTGTTTTAAACATGTTGTAATAAATACCAATCTATACATGTACTAATGATTATTTCTTAGAAAGTAATTAGTGAATTATGGTAGATAAAGATTTTTGAAGGTTGACATACATATTTTCAAATTTCATGCCAGAAATAATGGTACCATTTTATACTTTGAGCAACAGCATATGAAAGTACCCATTTCACTGCATTCCTACCAACACAAGTCTCCGTGTTTTCACATCTATAAATCTGGCAAAGACCTGGAAGGCTGCTTATTATTTCACTTTGATACTGGAGTACTAAATTACTCAGTACTTTATTATCTATTTTCAAACACAACATAAACCATTTTTGTATTGTTTTTTATGTTAATATAAGCCCTTAATCACTACTTTCTTCATCCAAAATCGTTTCCTAAGCAAAAATTTATGTGGCTCTATTTATGCGTTTTATATTAGATTATTCTCTTATATTTATATCCTGTGAAGTTTGTCAGCATTATATATTAATTATGAACAGTTGATCATACATATGCCTTTATTAGAAATACTTTTCTGTAAATCTAAATTTCATAAATCTTCCTTTAAAAAGCTTTATAGAATTTCTTCTGGTTTTAATAATTGTAGATAAAGCTCTTTTCATCCATTTCCTATTGCTTCTATTTGGTTGCTCTCTTTTCTTCTGTAAGATAAATAAAACTTTTAGTACCAGACTCTATGATATATTATTTCTTACTCCCAACCTCCCACAACATTTTACGGATTCAAATTGACCTTTTCTTCCATTCTTCTTATTTTAAGTTACCAGTGTGTCAATACCTGGGAAATCTGATCAAGCGTTTAACAGTCCGTACCCTACTGACTCATTCTTTATTTCAATTTGATCTTCCTTATTCTCATTCAACTCTTTTTTTTTATTAATGTAAGTTCTTCAAGCTTTTTATTATCTAATGCATTTCTCTAAATAGCAACTGTAACCCTTACTGCCCTCATTCAGCAAAAAAATAAAATGCACTAAGCTTCTTGGAGGCAAACTATCATACCAATTTGAAAACAAGAAAATTGATGCACTGATAAACCAACGAGAACCTTAAGGTCATGTTCCTCACAAGTGGAGCAGAGTCAGGAATCCCTTGGACCCTCCTGGGTTTTATTTGAACAGGCTAAACATATCACTTATTAAAAGTTTTTCTACAGTTCTCAAGTATTTCTCTACATTTGTCCATGTTTACACTTGTCCTATTTCTAATTCTCTAGACCTTGCTGCTCACAAAGGGGTCCTGGGACCAGCTTCACTTGGGGGCTTTTTAAGAAGGCAGAATTTCAGGCCCCTCCCAGAGCCATTGAGTCAAAATCTGCAATATGTCAAGATCCCCAGGTAATTTGTATGTGCCGTTCAGTTCAGAAGCACTGCTCTGGCAGCCTGGAAGACTCTTCTATCTGACTCATCAGTTGCAGGAGGCATAATTAGTTAATCAAGAAAAAGATCACATTCCTAAATGAGAATGAATAGGCACTGGCTACATTTTGATTGTCAATATGGTTTATTCAGTCCCAATTAGAAACAGAGATGACAGAGACCCAGACCAGGATTTTTAATTTAAGATATGCCTATGATGCAGTTATATTTGCTGAATGAAACTGCTTAAACTATTCGATGCAGGTTTCTTCTTTCTTGTCTTTGAGGCAAAGGAAGGAAACAGGAGGCTTATAGAAATCAAGGAGCTAGAAGCCGTCTAGCAAAAACATGCTATCCAACCTACTCCATTTCACCATATTGCTTTCTTGATAACATAGTACAGATTCAAAAAGTCAACTCTCCTAATTCTAAAAAAATTAAGTCATTTCACACTAATTTCACTTCAGACGTTTTATAGAATACTATTTACGATTCTTTCCTTCTTGCTTCATTAAAATTTGATTAGCAGTATGTAAAAACTTCCACTTTATTATCAATCAGTAGCCTCTCTTATGATCAGCATTATTACTATTTTTTTCTATTAACTGTAGAAAATGAGATTTTGGGAAGTGTACTTAAACTTTGTGATCCTAAGATTTTATATTTCCAAATTGAAGTTACTATCCTGTTGCATCACAAAAAAGTACTTAAGATGGTTTAGATTATATTTAATTGTTGTTGGATGAAATATACTTAGCCAGTTGTTATACAAACCATGTGTGTTCCATACCAAATTAAATGAAATGGAAAAAGACAACAGTTCTATCCAGTATTACTGCCTCAATATTGCACAAATTAGGAACACACATATTCTATTATATATGTGAATTCTGGGGCTTCTCTTTTACTTAGAAATAAAATGATGAATAAATAAATAGTGTGTATACATAGTAACAAAAAAACGGCTAGATCTAGAAACCCACATTACCTGAATAGCCAGCTGAGTACTTTAAGCAATACGCATTTCTACTTCAACAAGTTTTGTCTCAAAGTTCAGTGATAAATAAGCAGAGTACACTGACCATAATGAATACCTTTCTTGCTGAGTCAGGATTATTACAATGCAGTAACAATGTGATATAGTTTAGAGTTAAAAAGTGACTGCTCTGGGGGAGGGTATATATAGCTCAGTGGTAGAGGGTGTGCTCAGCATACATGAGGTCCTGGGTTCAATCCCCAGTACCTCCATTAAAATAAATAAATAAACCTAATTACCTGTCCCCTCCCCAACAAAAAAGTGACTCCTCTTAGGACTTTTGAGGAATTGACAGATATCAATAGCATATGAAAAGAACAGCACATTGATAGAATTTCATCTGCTACTTCCATGAACAAGCTTTTGCTATTTCTAAATGTCAAAGATTCCCTTAGCTTTTGAACCACTTCCACTTGTGTTTGAATTTACTTGTAATCAGAGGGCTTGACAGTCTCTACCTTCCTAGTGCACATTGCTCAGTGAATACCTGTTCTCTGGTTTTATCCTAATCTGACCTATTTTGATTTTTTCACCTCTGAATCTTATTTCTATTTTGTAGTAAACATTCATAACACATGTATAAATAAATGGAATGGGAGGTGGAAAGTTGTCAAAGAACTGTGTTTAACTTCATTCACAGACTAGACATCATAACACAGGAAAAAATTAGAAATGTGTACATGTTCAGTAGCTTTCCATGCAACTACACTGGTTATTCCCAAGTTTGCAGGAATCAACATTTGTTGAAGATTCACTTGATCTGTGATGATTAATTTTGTGTGTCAACTTGACTGGACCACAGGGTGCCCAAATATTTGGTCAAACATTGCTCTGAGTGTATCTGTGAGGGTGTTTTGGGGGTGGGATTGCTGTTTAAACTGGTAGACTAAATGAAGCAGATCGCCCTCCCTAATGTGAGTGGGTCTCATCTAATCAGCTGAAGGCCTAAATGGAATAAAAAAAGCCACCCTCCCTTGAGTAAGAGGCTTCTTCCTGCCTGACTGCTTTTGAATGGGGCCATCAGCTTTTCTCTGCCTTCACACTTGAACTGAAACATCAGCCCTTCCTAGTTCTTGAGTCTGCCAGCCTTTGAACTGAAATGACACCATTGGCTCTCCTGGGTGTCCAGCCTGTGCGCTCATCTTGCAAATCTTGGGACTTGCCATTCTCCATAATCACAGGAGCCAGAAAGAGAGAGAGAGAGAGAATACATATATCCTATATATATATCCTCTATATGTATCCTATTAGTTCTGTTTCTTTAGGGAACCCTAATACAAGGTCCCTCACATAACTTCAAAATTTTGACTAAGAAATAATAATGAAAATGTACTTCTTACAGTATTCCTTAATCTCCTACTATTTCCTCCGCATCTGGTGTTCTCATTTGTATGCATGGTTATAAGATCAGAGGCTAGCGGAGGTATTTGTTGTGACCTCGTAACTTTTTCTGACATATTCAATTTCCTGACCAGTTCATGCTATCCTTTTGTCCATCCTGCAAGATTTGGGGATAAGTAATAGATTAGCTCATGGTGGCTCTATTAAAGATGAATTTATCTTCAATCAGTCCAATTTTTAGAAAAGAGACTAGTGAAATTATTTCAGATTATAGCTTCAAAATCATTGTATGGGTTATAGAGCTGGAAAATAGAGTTGACCCTCTCCATTCTCAGTTGGTTATAAGGAAAACTGTATCCACAAAGAAAATAATGGAGACAGAATCTCTGGCTGCATATTCAACAGCAATTTCCGGTTCCTCCTTGGTAACAGATCCCTCTAACCTGGTCTCGATGAATCATGAAGGAGTCTGAGTCAACAAGGTAATGTCATTTCCTCTTTGCTTGTGATTGTTTCAGAGGCAGGTCTGTGATCTATTTCTGACCTCTGAGCTGTAAGAAGAAATATGCTGAGGATTTCCGAGAAAGATTTCACCTCTAATAAAAAAAAGAGAAGGCCTTTTTTTGCCCCTTTCTCTATTTTCCTACTTTGGAAACTTTCAAATAAGTGGAGCTGCAAAGCTCTTTACAACCACGAGGTGATAAGCCTGATGATGACATTCAGTGCCCTGAGGAAGCAGAGTTAAACGGTGGAGAGAAACTAGTTTTTTAGATACCACTGAGCCACCAAACCAACCCTGGGACCAAGTACCTTAAGATTTCTTGTTAAGTAAAAATCAAATGTTGCTATGCTTTTTTCTATTGCTTTCAACCAAGCACAACTAAACTGGGATAATCTGACATGATGAATTATGTATTAAAATGTATGAAGCTATGTTTATTTTTCAGTTGTTGTTTCTGATTATGTCAGTTTCATACTGAGTAGCCTATCTTCTCTTGCATTATACATAATTGCATTAGGTTAATTTCTCTTATGATGTTTTCTGTTAATACTCCCATTAATGTAATACTCTGTGGTTGCTTTTGCATGTATAAGTAATCCTCAAACATGTATTATTAGATATATATATTCTGGAGATCAAGCCTTTGTCGATTTCATTTGCAAAAATTTTTTCCCATTCCATAGGTTGTCTTTTTGTTTTACTTACGGTTTCCTTTGCTGTGCAGAAGCTTGTAAGTTTCATTAGATCCCATTTGTTTATTCTTGCTTTTATTTCTTCTAGGAGAAAATTTTTGAGATGTATGTCAGATAATGTTTTGCCTATATTTTCCTCTAGGAGGTTTATTGTATCTTGTCTTATGTTTAAGTCTTTGATCCATTTTGAGTTGATTTTTGAGTATGGTGTAAGGGAGTGTTCTAGCTTCATTGTTTTACATGCTGCTGTCCAGTTTTCCCAACACCATTTGCTGAAGAGACTGTCTTTATTCCATTGTATATTCTTGCCTCCTTTGTCAAAGATTAGTTGACCATAGGAATATAAATAAAGTATTTCCTTTACACTAATGGTCTAGGGTACCCCTCAGAAGTTCACAGAGTTTAGAGCAAAATAATTCCTTTTAGGGGGCAGAATACCATTTTTGTTCTTTAAAGAAACAGCCCTTGATTTGATTCCAGGGCATTGTAGAGAGCTGAAGTCCTATCAATGGAACCAACATGACAACATGAACTGCTATCATGAAATGAGTGCTACCCAATTAACTAGTTTCTCCATCAGCAGGTGGGAATATATATGTGGACTTGAGCCAAAACAGATTCTGAGGACACAGTAATCTGCATGAGCTTATTCTCTGCACCGCTTCCCCTCCTTATTCTTCACCTATGTCTTCACGGGAAATTCCCTATGGCCAGCTGATCAATGAGGGGGAAACTGAGCCTGATTTACAGAAGTCGCTGCACAATATGTTAGCGCCAGACAAAAGTACATTGCTTAGGCATTATAGCCCACTTGGGTGTAATTTAAGAGAACTTTAGGCTGTACATTTGGTTGTTCACTACTCTTGTAAGGCGAGATAATACTGATTTATGTGTGGTGTCTAATAATTGAGCTAAATGATTAAGGACTTTGAAGGAACAAGATTAGAGAATTGGTAGCAATGAGTTTGGGGGAAGAAATATGTGGATGAACCACTGAGAATGAACCAGAGTATGAGAACATTTGTGCTTAATACAAATGCTCACTAAACTGTTGCCGAGAAGATTATCAATCAGATAGGCAGGTGTGACACAACCTCTTTCCCTAGGTACTACATGACTTGTTCAGAAGGCTAATGAACAAAGCAGATATGATGGTGGCAGTAGAGAATATGCTCATTGCTCACAAAAGCCGATTTATCTGGAGGAGTATTAGGTGTCCAACATGCAAGCAGCAGGACAAAGCGTAAACACCCAATAATAATGTCTTCAGTGAACAAACCACTAGCTTTTTGGCAGGCTCAGTGATAATCTTGGAACTACTCTATCACAGTGGCAGCAGGGAATTTCAATACTAAACTAGATGTTTATTCTAGGATTACATTGTCACTATCTGCATATTATGCTTCTCTGATTACCACTCTCCATGAGGGTATTGAATGTCTTATATGCCACCATGATATCCAATTCTACATTGCTTGTATGTAAGGAACTTGATTTGTAAGAAGAGAGTAAATATTCACTGGACTTGCCTGTCTCACCATTGACCCTATCACCCCAAAATAACTAATTATAGAATGGTGGGTATTCTATTAAAGACTCAATTCCAATGCCAGCTGAGAGACAATGGCTTGTAAGGTTGGGCTGATACTGGAGGATGTTGTGTGTGTTCTGAACTAGTAACCAGGTATGGGTGTGTGTCTCTCATAGAGCAAATACAAGGAACTTTGATCTGGATTATGGATGTCAGAGTGGCATCCTTCACTGTTACAACTACTGATCCTTTTCAGATTTATGTCTTCTATCCCTGAGATTCTAGACTTTGCCTAATTGGTACCCAAGGGAAGATCCACAGCAATATTCCATTGACTTTAAGGGTGAGAGACTGCTATGTGACCTTCTAAGGCTCCTCATGCCTCTGGACATACAATCAAAAACTTAAGAGGTGGTTCTATTGTTGGCTGGCATAATAAACCTTGACTCGAGAGAGGAATTAAAATTGCAATTTCTGAGAAAAAAATAAAAAGAACCCAGGAGATTCCCCTTGGCTGGCTCCTAATTCTGCCAAGTCCTGTGGTAAAAAATTAATGAAGGCTAATTGCCAAAATGTGGAAGCAACCAAGATATCCTTCAATAGGTGGATGGATAAATAAGCAGTGGTACATCCACACAATGGAATATTATTCAGTGATTTTTTAAAATGAGCTATCAAACCACAAAAAAAACATGGAGGAAACAAATGCATTTTGCCAAGTGAAAAAGAGCAGTCTGAAAAGGCTTTATACTGTAGTATTCCAACTATTTGATGCTCTGGAAACCATCCAGAGACAGTAAAATTAACAGTGAGTGCCAGGAATTGGGGAGAGGGGGATGAATACACAGAGTGTGGAATTTTTAGGGCACTGAAACATTCTGAATGACACTGTAATGGTTGATACATGATATTATGTGTTTGGCAAAATCCATAGATCTGTACAACACAAAGAGTGAACCTTAATGTAAACTGGGGTTTAGTTGATACTAATGTATCAATATTGGTTTCTCAATTTAAGCAAATGTACCTCACCAAAGCAAGATTCTAAACCTTCTTGGAACTCTCTGTACTTTCTACTCAACTTTTTAATAAACTTATAACCACTCTAAAAAATAAAATATATTAATTGTTTGAAATAAAATAAGTTAAGAATGACTACAGCATACTCATGAAAGTAGATTTTGAAGGACGTTTCTGTCAGGAATGAAGATTTGGCCACCTTGCAATGTAAAATCCTGACTAGCAGAGATATTAGCTGAGGGCACATGGTCATAGATGCCAATAGTGACTGGTGACCATCCACAGAAGCAAGGGTCTTAACTTCCAGCCACACTGTCTTTCTTGTACTGTCTTCACAGTGTTTACCTCTTCTTTCCTCTCCTTTTCTCCCTCTCTTTTTATATAAGGTATGGTAGGGGGTGGTTAATAATTTTGAACCATACATGACAAAATATCAAGATAGTATAGTGATGGACTTGGAAGAGGAATAGACATCACCCAGAATTCTTGCATGTAAAGTAGATGCTTTGAGATTTTCAAAGCAGTAGACTGATGAGATTTTCAGACTGTTCCCTTGTTGAAGAGAGTGTAGGTTAGTGTTCACTTATCAAAGAAATTGTTGCATTCTGTCAGGAAGAAGCATGGGCCTTTTGTGTTTAATTGGTAAAAAATGTATGTTGATATTGAACAAATCAAAGCAAATAATGATTTTTTTATTATTTGAAGTCTGTTCCTGTGTTTGAGGAAATCCCCAGCATATCGGTCTTAACGGTTCCAAGAAACTCTTGTTTTAGAAGCTGAAACGCCAAAAGTGTGCCTTCTCCACCTCCTTTGCAGCTAGGGTGCCCGCCTATGATTTAGGTTCTGCCAGTATGTTTGCCTGTGATGAATTTTGACTTAGAAATTAACTAAAAAAGAAACAGATTCAGTTAAGGTTTCTCTGTTTCTAGAGGAGGTAATGCAGCAGCTGTGTGTTGTGAGGCGCCGGGTGGGCGTGGTGATGGTGGTTTAACAGTTGGCCTCGGATTGCACAACAGCCACAAGGTTGCTGCATTCTGCGTTCTGCGAGCTGCAGCGCTGGTTCTTAGCGGTGGTGGTGGCAGTTTCCTCTCTGGACCGGTTCCACAGCGTGCTTTGGGGCACGTTTCCTGATTGCTTAACTTTAAGTCTGGCTTTCCAGCTTTTCAACAGTTTCACAAGCTCCCCAATATTTCTGTGATTAATTTATTTACCGTTAACATCACGCATGTTAAGCTTCTGTGATTTATATTTTAAAAAAATCCAAGATATACAAATGTAAGAAATGCTCAGCAAACATGTGTCTTTTTAAATTTAAGATATATTCTATGTCACATCAGGTAACGTGAACAAAATTCAACAAACTGAACTGAGGTAAAGACTGAAGATATTTTAAGTCTAGCTGGTCTTAAAAATGTAACTGGGTAGATCTTATATATATATAAGTTATATATAATCACAAACTAACACTTTAAAAGGTCTAGAGTGTTTGAGTCCAAATGTTCTGGCTAAAAATGTTGATTCTAATCTTGTGAGAAAAAAGGGATATGAAAATATACTGATAATCTGAATCAGTATTTTTCAATTCTAGGAAACAACTTTCTAAATAGATTTTTCAATAGGTATTACACAGAAGTTGAAATATTTGGTTAATAAATATGAAAACTGTAGGTATAATCATAATTAGAATTTTTTTGTTTTTTATTTCTTAAAATGTTTAATATGCCCTGTGCTTTGTGGATCTCTAAAAGAGTGAAAAATACAGCTCGATATTTACCAACTGTATTTGAATATGGACTATTTTACTTAGTAAGTTAGAAAGCAAGTATTCCCCTAAACACTCTTGCAAAAACTAGTATAGATCAATTATGATCTAACATTTCAGTGCTAATATATTTGAATAATTTTGGTTGCAAGTAACAAAAAGCATAATTCAAACTGGCTCTTATGATAAAGAAAATTTGAGATAACAGTAAAGACTTAAGCATAGTTTAATGCAGGGGTTTAGCAGTGACACAGAATAAATGCTTCATGTCCTCTCTGTATCTCCACTTTACCTTTTTAGGTCTCCATTTTATTCTATGGCTTGAAACTCCACGTCATCACAAAATAACTCCCTCATGCTTCCTCTGCCATGATCAGAGAGAGGCTATTTTCCTCTCAGTCCTTGAATAAAAGAGTTGTGTTGCCTTCTGATTTGATTAGCTGAAAACAGATGCTCCTTCCTGCACCAATTATCATGACCAAGTGTTCTTGGCATGGGGCTCAACCCCCTCAGAGGTTGTCACATGGCTGGGAAATTCACTGGTTAGGGGTGTGCATGGGCAGGGGATATTGAATGCTTAGGAGGCCACTACATGTATCCCCAACAATGGGTCACTATGTGTATTTCATTTCAGCAAACTTTGCCATTAAGATACTGCTAGAACAGCAATTAGAGGAGCAGAGCCTGGAGCCCCCAACTTTGCTGATCTGACAAAATGAGGTTGCTTTCAACTGGATAGTTCTGAATCTTACCTATGCCCATATGTCCTAGTTCAAATTTATTAAACAGTTTTTAGACCCATATGTATAGGATATTTCATGTGTTTGTGTATGCATGTGTCCATTGTGTATTGTATATGATATATAGATTATATGTATAAATGTTTAAAATCTATACACACACACGCCCCCCCCCCCACATTCCTACGTATAGTTTGGAGGCCTTCACATTAAACTGTTCTCCATAAAGTGTGAAGAAAAAAAATGGGTGCAGAAGTAGAGAAGAAAAACTTACTTTATGTACATTTGTAGTATGTGCATCTAAACATTTTACATTATAGATGTATTAATATCATCATAATTTTATTTTAAATTATCTCTTAAAACAACAGAAATGTATCTTCCTCACAGTTTTAGAGGATAGGAGTCTGAAATCAAGGTATTACCTGGGCCACGCTCCCTCTGAAACCTCCCTCCTTGCTTTATCTGTTTTGTAGTTCTGTTTGACAGTGTTTTAAGTTTCCTGGCTAATAGGTGCACCGCTCCAATCCTGACCTAGACTTCTCCCTTTGTTTGTCTGTGTCTTCACATGGTAATCTCCCATAATTTTAAATATTACTTTAAAACAGCAGATGATTCTTAAATAAATTTGGCTCCCACCTAAAAGATATCAAAGTATATGAGGGGTGTGATTTGATTCTCAGTCTCCTCTATAGAAATTTAAAAGGCCCCTACTTTCAGAGGGGCCTGACATAAGTAATTGCACACATGCACCTAGGTCTATAACTGTCAACCAAGCACTAACAGAGAAAGCTACAGAGTGCGACAGAGAGATGGCAGCTCGTGGGTTTGCGTTCGTTTCTGCTAGTTCTTTCCTCTGTGTCTGCCGTGTTTCATGTTACTGTTATTTAGCTACTGAGCTAATGTGCTTATATTTATAAGGGGTCTGGTGTGAACCTGTAAATAATCAAAGATGCATTAGCTCCCTGGAGGGCCAACATGATTCGCTAAACAAGCCAAGACACCTAGGGACCTAATCATGCAATTTCCCTAAGAAGCTCAGCTTTGAGGAAGAAGTCACATCACTCAGCAATGAGTATTATAATTACTCACAGCGGTTTGCCTGGTGCTATATAACATTCAATTTGCAGAATTAAAGGTAATGCAATTCAAAAGAAAAACGGCTGGTTTTAAAGAATGAATGGCCACAAGTGTCTTTGGGTTAGAGCCTCTATATTAGAGTTTTACAAGGTTTAAACTTTTAATTAATATCTTATTTAGCTTGCTCTAAATTCCATTAAGCTTCTCCAGGACAAAACAAATCGGAAGCTGATCTCTGATTATAAGCCAAAGGGCAAAAAGCCAAAGAACCGAGACAAATTTTGAAGAAAGAGGTCTATCACGACTAATCTTTCCAAAAGGATAAAAACTAATCAAAGAAGAACCAGATATAGGACAAAAGCCCTGTGAAATGCACCAAGAAAAAATAATTTAATTTTTTAAGAAAAAAGGTTTACCTGCCAGAGAAGAGTTAGCAGTTTGGGCAGGAAAAGATCGAAATAAAATGCCAGAGTATTACTTGAAGTCTTAGATGTTCTCAAGAAGAACTGGGATCCTGAAAGATATAGTTCAGTGGAAAGTCATGTGTCATGACATGTACAATTTAGTACACCAAAAGATTTAATCAGTATACACACTTTCTAAGTGTATGTGTGAGTATAACCTGGTTCTCAACCAAGTAGTCAATGACCCTAGATATTATCAAATATAAGTTTTGCCAAATTATTAGTTGAAAAATGACAGTCCAATGCTATTTGATTTACATACTTAGAATTATCAGTGAGGTTGAGCATATTTTCACATATTCATTGGTAATTTTCTTCTCTTTGTCTATTGTTTCTCTTTTTCTATATAATACAAGTTTCCCCTGCTATTCAAAGGCAAATTGTTCCTGTGAAAACTTTCCTAAGCCAAAATGGCGTAAAGTAAAGCAGTCACCTAGGACGTATCTTGCTAATGGACCCACAAAATAAACTGAGATAAAACACAGATGCTCACAGACCCAGTTTGAAGCTAGCAGTGGATTGGTGCTGAGACACTGAGTGTAGTTCCCAGGTAGGAGCTTGGTGGTGCCACTCTCACTGCTAGGGGTGCGGAATGCCTCTGTAACGGCTTTCTGCAAAACTAACACTGAATGCTATTTTTGCCTTTTACCTTTTTGCATAAAAGCAAAAATCTTCTTTGAATTTCTTTCGGTTAGTGAAAAAACAGGTACTAATTAGGTCTTTTGTAAAAAGCAAAGTGGCATAAAGAGAACTTTGGAAAAGTGGGGGATATGGGTACTTATCAATATCATCTATCCCTTTTGTATATTGGTTTCTTCACTGTTTTCTTAATAATTTCTAAGTTTAAAAAAATGACCTTTTTGAGGGGAGGGTATAGCTCAAGAGATAAGAGCACATGCTTAGTATGCATAGGGTCCTGTGTTCAATCCCCAGGACCTCCTCTAAAATAAGTAAATAAATAAACCTCCTCCTTCAAAAAAACTTTAAAAGAATAATAATTTTTAAATGACCTTTTTATCTGCTATATATAATTCTAATAATTTTTCTCAATTTATCTTTTTACCAATAATTATGGAATTTCTTGCTGTTTATAAAGATTTTAAAAAATATTTTATGTAAACTAATTTTTATTCTTTACCATTAATATTGCTAAGTTTGGAATCTTCCAGACCCCCCTTCAGAGCACCTACAGGAAGTTTTCTTCAGAAATAAATAGTCTTTTTCCCGTTTGATTATTGAGCAAACAAAAACATTGGCAGTGTGAGGCCCTGAGGAAATTTCATTTGTGAATAATTGCTTTTGACCCTTATAATAATCCTATAAGTACTATTTATCATCACTGTCTTAATGATGAGGAAACCGGAGTTTAAAGAACTTAAGAAATTTTCTTAAAATCATTAAAAAAAAAAAAAGTAGTGCAGCCGGAATTCAAATCTAGACAACGTGAATCTGAACTTGAGCACTCTGCCTCTACAAGAGCCATTTCCTTCTGAGATTTCTATTACAATGCCTGGAACATTTATAGCACTTGTTTTTTCATGTCTGTCTCCAAGAAATTTGCTGGACGGTAGGGAGTGTATTAATCTCTGCACTCCCCAGAACATAGCATCAAGCCAGGAAATTAGGAAATGATGCAAAATATTTACTGGAAGAATTATTAATCTGTGATAGTTATTATAAACATTCACCCAACTGTGTGTGCTTACCAATTAATATAAGAGAGTCAAAAGAAATGGAAATTACAGACCTTTCCTTAGAGAATTTGTAGCTTACTTGAAAATGTAAACTATATATACTTATGAAAAACTGAAAGATATTTATAAAAGAATATCCAATTAATCCCCAAGAGGCTGTATTAATAATGAAGCAAACAAGTGAATGAATGAATGGTTTCGCTTTGCCTTGCCAGTTATTTTTTTCCAAATTTCTATTCATGTCTTATTATTTTTTTAAGTATCAAATTGGCTTTCTAACAGGAAAAAATTGAGGCCCATATTTGGAAACAAGTTATTACAGAGAAGAAATTCAGGATTAGAGTCAGATTCTGTGCAACTATGCTGATACAGAAAAGACTGATTTTTAGCTCAGTTCTTCAACTGACTGCTGGAGCTATGAGAAGGTGAGCCAGTATAACTGGCTTTGAAATATGGCTCTGAAAAATTCTGTCATTATGGCATGCCCCACACTCTGATATTTGACCCCTGGAAAAAAATGATGATATCACACTGAAATCCTGACTTAGAATTTTTTCTTATTGCTCCCTAAATGGATTTCTTTCTACTTCATTCTTATTTTAAGGGCAGACAGAATTCTTACTCATACAAAAGGGATAGTCACATGAAGCTTTTCCTTCAATTATCATTAGAGTGAGAAAGTTCATCAAGGGATTAAATATATGTGTGTGTATATTATATATATATATACATTATATATATAATATGTGATAGGATATGATTAGTATAATATGGATATATTGTAGGATATGTAGGCTAGGTTACAGGCTGAATTATGCCTTTCCCCAAATCATGTGTGGAAATCCTAACCCCTAGTACCTCAGAATGTGACTTCATTTGGAGATAGGGACTTTAAAGATGTAATTAAGGAAAATGAGGTCATATAGATGGTACCTAAACCTATAGGACTGATGTCTGTATTACAAGAGGAAAGTTGGGCACAGACTTGCATGCACAGGGAGAAAAGATCCTATGAGGACACAGGGAGAAAAAAGGTGGCCATCTACAAGCTGAGGAGAGAGGCCTCAGAATGAAATCAACCCTGCTGACGCCTTGTCCTTGGACTTCTAGCCTCCAGAACTGTGAGAAAACAAATTCTGTTGTGTAAGTGACCCAGTCTGTGATATATGTCGTAGCAAATCTAGCAAACGAATACAGGATATGTGTGTTGTGTGTGTGTGTGTGTGTGTGTGTGTGTGTGTGTGACAGAGACAGACATCCTTTCTTGGTATGTGGAGAGCAAAAGGGAAAAAAAAATCTCAACTCTCTCTTCCTTTCTACTCTTTCTGGATTGCAGACTCTTCTATCGTAAATACAAAAAATAATAATATAACAAAGTAAACAGAAAGGAAAATAAGACTATTTTTGACCCCTGTGTAAAGTTTCCTAAAATTGCTGCAACGTAGCTTTTTATTTACATTGAGAAGTTGGTGCTTGAAGTTTGATTAACATGGAAGAATTCCCTCCTGTTTCAAACATACAGAGATAATAGGGTGAAAAATGATAGAGAATTCTTTTTAGCTGAATTAGTATAGTAGAAAATAATTCCCTGCGCCCACCAGGCACAAAGCCAAGTGTCACGTTGCAGGTTGCTGTAAGACCTAGGTCTAAAGACTGAAAGTTAGGATAAATACTGAGAGAAAAAGAGAAAAAATGATAATGCAAATTTGATAAAAATAATAACAATATTAATAAGTAGGGTAAAGGGTATGTGGGTATTATGTGTGCTACTGTTTTTTTTTTCATTTTCTTAATTTCAAATAAAATAAAAAATTTTAGTTAAACAACAGGAAGATATTTTGGGGTAACATTTTCATGCCTAGGCCTTTTGGATCCAGGAAGTACTCCAAGCTCTGAGCAAACTCAGTAAGAATAAACCCATACATAGATACACCAGAGTGAAACTGCAAGGTGCTAAAGACAAAAGGAATATCTTGGAGTCCACCAGAGAGGAGAGCAGATAACCTACAAAGAAGGGCATTAGATTATTGCAGACTTTTTTGCATTTGCAGTGAGAACTGGCAACAGAGAAATAACATCTTCCAAGAGTTGATAACCATCAAATTAGAATTCTACCAACTAAATACACCATCATTTGATGGACAGGGATTAAAGATATTGTCAAATGTTTACGGAGAGATTGAACTCACAAATGTCACTGTAAATTTGCTTGTTGATATGTGGTAGATAGACATCTGACAAGCTTATTGGGAATTAATTAAAAGCTTTTCAAAGCTTAGGGCATGCAAACTCATTGAGCACATGGAGCTTTGCACTTGATGTGGAAGATCCTCTTGCTTCCACTTCAAAGAAGTTGCTGCAATTTCACTATCCCAAGCATGAGAACCTCTCTTCGGTTTGATTCTTGGTCTCTAGTCCCTGCTAATGGATATGCGTATTTATATGACACACTTCTCTTTCAGTTGTTTAATTCCAGAGACCAATGCTGGGCCAACTGATGTCCTTCAAAGTCCAACAACCTCCATTTCTGGGCTCTCAGGTGTCTGACATTCTTTACTGTGTGTGTTTTCCCTAACAAACTAATAGCCCCAGGTAATGCCTACCTTATCAGAGTCAAACTCCACCACCCTTCACGGACCCTAAACCTCTTACCTCACCTACAACCAATCAGACTATTGCACAAGCCAATCAGGTACCTTGTGACTCGACCTTATGAAAGACTTCAATAACTGGCCCTCAGTGTTCATGCAGGCACCTCTTGCCTGTATGTCCTGCTGTTGCCTGTGACAGCATACCCTAATAAACTCTTTCCTATTCCCATAGTTTATCTCTGGTAAATATTTTTACCACCCCGCACGTCACCATGCCACAGACCAGCTGCCTCGTTGTGTGCCACAACAACCACTTCTTTCAAAATTCATTATATTCACCCCAACCATATAAAGTTATGCTAAGTGAACTTGGTTAACTGTATTTGACTGCATGGCTAGTATTTGGTTGGCACATTTCTTTATAAAATATTGTGTGCTTGGATGGAGAACTCTAGATAAATTCAACTGGGGGAATATTATCCTTGGCAGTTTCTGGACCTTTAGAGATGTAATGTTAATTCCTCCTTCAGCAAACCAACAAGCCCAAATAAAAATTTTCATAAATATAATGATTTTGATCATGCTTTCAGATGGTATATGAAGTAGCCCATGAAAGGCAAATAATGTCCAGGAAAAAAACCCAATTATTTCTTTAAAAATGATGTTGAGAAAGAGAAATGTATGAAGTGTAAGGAAGTATGTAAGAAAAGCTTGAGCATAGATACATCTTTTATTAAAATTCCTGGATGGATAGTGGGTAGGACATCATAAGGTACTCTTTTCCTGAGAGTGTCTGACACAATTGCAATAGTTTATTAAATAAAAATAAAAATTACATTATATGAAAAGATAAAACAAGTCAAAGAAACTGGACTTTTTAGATGAGTTTTAATCAATGTAGATCTGAAAGTAAAAAGGAAAAGGATTTGGGCTTGGAGTGTGAGGAGATTTTAGTTGGGGCAGAAAGGCTTGTAGTGTCTTTCCAGGAAAGCTGGATTTTAGTTAAGATAAGATAAAACAATCTCAATGGAGAGATAAGTCCTTCTTCAGAGGAGAAACTGAAAGTAGAAGGGGATATCTACATCATGGAAAGGGGAGAGGGAGGAGAGCTGTGAGAGGAAGGATCTGGAAAGAAAATCTGGTCCATCAACAGAGGACTGGATAAAGAAGTTGTGGTATATTTATACAATAAATACTACTCAGCCATAAAAAAGAACAAAATAATGCCATCTGCAGCAACATGGGTGGCCCTGGAGATCATCATTCTAAGTGAAGTAAGCCAGAAAAAGAAAGAAAAATACCATAAGATATCATTTATATGTGGAATCTGAAAAAAAAAGACACAAATGAACTTATTTACAAAATGGAAACAGACTCACAGACATAGAGAACAAACTTATGGTTACCAGGGGGAAAAGGGAGTGGGAAGGGATAAACTGGGAGCTCGAGATTTATAGATACTAACTACTATATATAAAATAGGTAAAAAAAAGTGTCTTCTGTATAGCACAGGGACCTATATTCAATATCTTGAGTAACCTATAATGAAAACAAATATGAAAACGAATATATGTATGTATATACATGACTGAAACATTATGCTGTACACCAGAAATTGACACAATATTGTAAACTGACTATACTTCAATTTAAAAAAAAGAAAATCTGTTAGTCATGAAGAAATGATAGTACACAGAAGTGTGGATGCTTCAATCAGTTAAGGCTGCAGCAAAGGGCAAGGGTGTGAGGCTGAATGGAATGTGTTGGCTGCACATTTTCCAAAACAGTTAATTCCAGGAGCCCCTTGGCCCTCCCTATCAGAGGGAATAGCACTGGGTGAAGCTTAGACCTTTCTAGAAGAAGAAAGCTAAATGCTGTTTTTTAAAAACTAGTACATAAAAATAATAATTATGAAGGAATTATGAGGGTATAATATGTCCATTAACTTATTCAGTATGTAGAGAGAGTTCTCTATATCTATGTCAATGTCTATAGCACCATTAATTTATTTTACTTTTTTCCCTGTCTTCTCACCCAACCCTTTCAAGTACTTTTAAGACCACTGTGGTGCCCATTGCCTCTAGGGAGGGATGTGAAAAGATAAAGCAGAGAAAAATGTTTTTCAGGCTTTGGTTTCTAAAGTTCTATGCCTTAGGGAAATAGAGAAGATTCTAGATGCATCAAGATATTTAAAGGCAAAGCAGAATTTTCTACCACCTTCTCATTAAACTAAACCCAAAACCAAAACCAAACCAAAACAAAATCCAAAATAGTTTAGGTTGAAATCAGAAGAGAGAGAAGGGAAGATAATGAACGTGGAAAGAAGTTAGATCTAGAGAGAGAGCCACCCTTCAAAGTCACCCAGACAGGAATGAGGGATGTTGCAACAAAGACCTGCAGCCACAGGAATTGTTGGGGGTCCAGGAACCTGGACCTGAGTGAACTGACTCAGCCTGCACTCACATAAGCAGACTATGTTGCCTAACCACAGGGGTGATGCTAGGTGAACTTCCCCTCTGTGACCTTGCACAGATTGTTCCTCTGCAGCATTGTGCCTCCAGATCACCAGTGACCCCGGTCAGTGCCCACAGGGGTGGGTAATGACATTCCTAAAATGTCACTGGATGAAAGAGGGTGGGAGAGGTTTATATGAAAGAGAAAGTCCCTGCTCATGAATCCTGGTAATGTTACAGAACCAAACTTGGGTCCATCTGCCTGACATGCAAAAGCCAATTTATTGACAATGGGTTGTGGTGAAGGAAAGTACAGTGTTTGTTTATTGCATGGCCAAGCAAGGAGAATAGACAGCTCATACTCAGAAGACCTGAACTGTCTGATGGCATTCAGGGAAGGGTTTTTAAAGACAAGATGAGAAAGAGGGTCACAGTGTGCCCGATCAGCTCATGGACATTCTTCTGACAGTTGGTGGTGAGGTAACTGGGTGGTATTTGGGGAGTCAACATCATCAACCTTGGGTTCCAACCAGTCTGGGGTCTGCATGCAGGTGGTCAGCAGTAACCTTCTTCCACCTGATGAGTTTTAGTATCTGCAAAATAACTCAGAGATATGGCTCAGGATATTACCTTTAGTCCCTGAGGAGGGACTAAAGGTCCTTGACTTTGTTTTATGGCTAAATTATTATTCTATCTTTCTTGACTGCTGTCCTTTGTTTCTGTATTTTCTCACTTTTCTAATTATATTTCCTTTTTAGAACACAGGGAAGGCCTAGGAGGCTAAAGCTTTTCAATAAATAAGAGACAAGGGATATGGGAAGTCTGTCCCTGGGAAAGCCTTGCAGGGTCCTGCTTGGTTTCAGTAAGACATACCCTTACGCCTCCCACTGATGTCAGCTAAACACTATCTAAATGGCCCCTCGAAGTAAGATTTTACTGCAGAAGTTCATGTTTAAAAGAAATATTTTCTTTTAGAATTGAGAAAAATAGAATAAAAGAAAAATAAATACCTCACTTACGGAAGTGGAGCAATGTTCACATTTCATATTTTTGTTGTTAGTTCTGAACTTTCCAAGGGGAAACAAGTGATCACTTTAAAAACTATACTTTGAAAACCAAGCTAAATTTATTTAAAATTAACTGAAAAGTTTGAAAATCATGCCAATATGCACATAATCATTGAAAATTTAAAAATAGAGAAAGAATTGAAAACATTCATAATAACATCATTCAGAGATAAATACTTGAAACATTTTGGTGTGATTTCCAAGCACACTATGAGACATAACTGTTCGGCTGTAAAGAATTTTACTCTATAGAAGCTTGATTTCAGACTGTCTTTTCAGCTTACAAGGCATGGGTTGAGCATGACCAAATGGGAGCTCCCATGAGGGCATGATGGCATCTTTATAAGTATAAAGTTGGTGATTGTTTTGCCAAGTTTTCTTTTCAAAAAACTCCGTTTTCTGGTTTATACCAGCAATGGTCTGGTGGACTGTTTGCATTGTTTTTATTGATTTGTTTTGTCTTCACTGTTTGTGTCAGTCAGTAATTACCACAATAACACTGAGTAACAAATCCACTCAAAACCTTGTGGCTTAGAACAGCAATCATTTGTTTTCATTTATGTGTCTGTGCCTGATCTAGCCTGGAGGAGACTGGGCTTGGCTCCAAGTTGCAAGCTGAAGCCAGATCTGCCCTATATGTCTCTCATCCTTCTGGGAACCAACAGATTACCTAGGTTATGCTCTTCTCATGGTGGTGGTACAAGTGCAAGAGAGCACGTCTAATCACACTAGTACATTTCAAGCTTCTGCTTGTTTCACACCTGTGAACAACCTATTGGACAAAGCAAGTCAATGGACCATCCCAAAGGAAAGGGCAGCAGTGTGCACTGTACCTGGCAGAAGGCCAAAGACAGTCACACATCCAGCAACAATAAGAAGTAGACTTGTCTCATGCAGATTGGAGGGTAGGAGGATTTTTGAGTAATAATGGAATCTATTCCATTAAATTTGAATACAAACATCAAGTATCATAAGTTTGCTCTGTTAATTCTTGAAGTGATTGTATACTATTAAGGTTAATGGTACTTATATTTTAATATATAAAAATTTGCCCTATGGCAATTTTTCATAGATGACTCTTTTTCATAAGATTGGAGAAGAGACATACATTTTTAATGAGTTTATCCTCACTAAGTGGTTTTGTAACCACTTTTCCATGACAGTAACTAGTGATAGCATTATTAATTCTAATTCTTGATTCTATTATAAATTTTCTTTGTAAACTATAAGAAGTTTAAACAGGTAGAACAATCATTTTAAACACCAAGTATTCCCTACACGGGGCAGTAGAAATGCCAAAGACCCTAAGAGAAGAGAGAGTCAGATTCAGGAACTAAGACCCTGTAAACTGCTTTTAGGGATCAGAAACTAGGGGAAAGGGAAGAAGGCTCTTTGCTGTGAAGTCAAGTAGAAAGTTTCTGAGAGCCTGTCTGCTGATAACACCTCATGCTTTTATGAAAGCAAAACCCTAAATGAAAACCAACAAAGCGACTCTGAAAAGAGTGCTCCAACGTAGTGCCTTGTTTCATCCCAGTTCAACTTCCCTAGAACTGCAAGCGTTTACTACAGGGTGACTATTTATGTCACCTTCTGCCAAGGTGCTGCTGATGCTTTTGCTATAAATTTCCACCTCAACAGCCCTGGAAAGAACACTATCTATTCCTTTTTCCTTCCTTCCTTCTTTCCCTCCTCCTTTCCTTCCTCCCTTCCCTCCCTCCTTTCTGCCTTCTCTCTCTCTCTCTCACTTTTCCCTGTATATATTCATATATTTGAAAACAATGTGAAAAACCATTCAGTTTATGCCTCTGCTATTAGAGGGGACCACACCTAAAATAACCTTAGACAGAAAAAAAAATGTGGCAAGAGTTGGCAACTTTTTAGTTGGAAGTTTGCTAATGTCAACATTTCAGGAGGCTGGTGTGCCAGGTGGCAGGAGGAAATAGAGTTGTATTGTATGGGATATATGAGCTACTGGCACTGATTTAAAGCGGCACTGCTATTGTGGCCACACTTGGTCTTGATGGAATCAAGCTTAGGCTGTGCCTGGCACAGCTCAAGGCTAAGCTGTTGGCTAAGATTGATTTGCTTGGACAGGCAATAACTTCCATAGAACTGAAAGCATTTAATACAGGGTGACTATTTTTGTCACCTTCTGCCAAGTTTGCCATACAAAGCTACTGTTGAAGAACTCGAGCCAGCGGATACTGAGCAAGTCATGTCATGTGCTTTCCCCTTCACAATCGTTCAGTGGCTGAGAAATTCCGATGTCTGTGCTTCACACGTAAGTTCCTTCGCGATTTGATTTTTGAGTAGCTTTCTAGCTTCACCTCCAGGAATATTCTGTCCTCCTCATGCTTCATGCCGTGATGTGGTACACGTTTCCCTCTCTGGAGAAGAAAGTTGAAGCCTTGCTTTGGGGTAATTCTGATTTCTGTTGTAAATATTCCCATGATAGCTGATTTCAAGCTACCAATGTGGAATCACTGAATATGGAGTGGGAAGAGATGTGTACAATTGGTCCTGCCAGCTTACAGGAGCCAGCTCAGGCACACTACTGACTCCAGGCCTCCCCACTGCCCGGAATGTTCTTCTTCACTTTCTTGACTCCTACTCTGCCTTCAATACTCACCATCACTGGTACTTACAGCCCCCTCAGCTCAATCTGAGTTATATGCCCCATGTCTGTTTTTATTTCGCACTGCGGAAGGGTCCTCTCCTTCTTTCCTGTAACAAGTATTTACTGAATGTTTTCTGTGTTTCACACTTTAGCCTAAGTATAAGAGGAATACTGTGGAACAGAGCAAATTACTCAGGCTCTGAGCACATTTGCTCAGCATCATAAGAAAGGAAGACAAACAGAATGTGTGGTTTTTGGTTTCGTCTTTGTTTTCTGGCTGGGGGAGGGTAAGCACAGAGGAGGGGCACCAACACAGAACATAGCTTACAAGTATTCTATTATCCTGTGAGAATAAAATGAGAAGAAATCCAAACCGCAAGGAATAATATAATATATTTTTTGAGCTATTTCACTCCCTAAAAGATGGATGAACACCCCAGACTCAGTCTAAAGAACCCTGACCCAAGGTAGACAGCTAATTATGAGATTTTTATGCTGAGATTCATATAGAGTTTCTGGGGGAAAAGAAGCCATCCTCTGCCTGGGTTTGCTAAGCTGGAATGTTATAGGTTTGGGGTTACCAGAGGGCCATTTTCCCTGTTGCTTGAAAGGATGAAAATACTGAGCAGAAATGGAAATGGGAAGAGAGAGAAGAAGATGGGTTGCGCTGAATCCCCAGGTCAATTCCCTGAGACCCTAGGTCTGCCAGCTCTCGCTTGGGTTGGCTAAGTCACCCAAACATCCTTCCCGGTTGTCTGAGCCAACAAGTCGAATCTTGCTTTTCCTGATTTGCATTAGAGTTCTGTGATACAACCAAATGATTCCTGATACATACAGTGACCCTGGATGTGACCTCAAGGAGGCAAGACTGGATTATAAGAAATGCACTCCCTCCTCCCAACCCCAGGCAGGGACTTGTTCCCCGTTCCTCCAGCTCCTTCCTCAGCCTCAAATCGTATGGGTTCCCAGAAGGCACTGAGCACATCGTTGCTTACATGTATGAGTAAGAGGAAGTGCCTGTGGAGGGACTTACCACTTACTTAAAACAAATCCATCCAGACAACAGACAATAAGTCAGAAAACTCCCGGAAAAATTGGAGGAACTGTGGAGGAATTAATTAGTCAACTGTGGATAGGGGTGATGGAGAGAACTTTGAAAAGCAATTCTTTAATAATAATTAATTCTCACTAAGCAATTTCTACATTTTTCTTTGCATATGCTTATCTCATGTAAACCTCTGCCGCTGTTAAGGGCTAGGAAGCCATTGTTCTCTACATTTTCAGATAAGAAAACTGAGATTTTACATAACAACCAACTGAGACAGTATACCTTGCCCTAGTTTCCGTTTCTAGGAAGTTGGAGAGTCAGAGTTTGATGCTAACTGTTTTACTCCAAAGCCCAGTGAGCTGAGTGTTAAAATTGTTTCACAGTTGATATCACAAAGACGGAAAAGATCATATAATGGAAGTTTTTACTGGAATTTAAAAAGTGTATTATTGTAATTACATGGCGCACAATTCACTGCCAAAAAACAAACACAAACCCCAAGTGTTCAGTCATCTAAAGCTGTTTGGAAACACCACATATCCCTCTTAGTTACGTGTATTACAGACTCAACATCAGTTAGAGAGAAACCTACTCAACTTTATTTGCTCCTCCTTCCCCCTTATTTGCTTGAATATGGAACCATTTTGGGGGGAGATCTCATTATATCATATAAAAATAATATCCCATGGGATACTCTTGGGGAAATGCTTCTCTTCCGTGAAGAAAGCATGAAATGTTGAAGGTCATAACAAAGTGAAATCAATTAATCAATGCATATGTACCAAATACGTCTAATATATTCAGCACTATGCAGGGGCCATTTATGGGCAGTGGAAACAGAATAAGTAATGGGGTGATGTATACTTCAAGGAATTTAAAACAAAGCAATAAAAGGCAATAATTAAGACTTCAAGTCCATCCAACAATTATCCTTTAAACCACTGTGCATTATGTTAAGACAGTCTCTATCTAAAGCTTTGCAGTGGTTACTGAGTTGAGTAAAACTAATTCCTGCCTTTAGGGAACTTACAGTCTAGAAATGGGGAGACTAGGGAAGAGCTGGAGAAATCAGGAAAGACTTTTTGAAGAAAATAGTATGTAGTCTGAAGGAATTAGCTTTAAATTTTTTATTTTTAATAAATAAAAACTTGAAAGTTCTATCTGACTAGAGTATTTATAAAAGAGAAAGGTATTGCTATCTAGAATATATAAAGATCTCCTAGGAAAAAATAATAAAAAAGTCAGAAAAACAAATTGGAAAATAGAGAAAGGATATGACAGGCAGTCATACTCAATTATATTTTTATACTCAAAAGACTACAGATTGTCAGTAAATGCTTTAAAAAAAAAAGTCCAACCTCACTAATAATCAAGGAAATACAAATAAAAAGAAGGTGAATATTTTTTGTCCAACCAATTAGAAAATGATTTAAAAATTAATAGTACCTATTGCTGGAAATATTGCAGAGAATTAAGTATTCTCAAAAACAGTTGGTGGAGTGTAAAATAAGATAATTTTGAGAGCAATTTGCTTGTAGCTATCAAATTTTTAAGTTGCCAGTTCCTATAATTCAGTCAATCCACTTCCAACAATCTATCCAAAGGAAACTGCTGTAAGTTTGCATAAAGATGTGCATTTATTGCAAATTGTTTTAATCACAAAACATTTTGAAAAGCCCATCATGACTGCAGAAGCATGGTTAAAATGTATTGTGGCCCATCTACTCAATAAAATTCTCTGCAGTAGCTAAAAGAAATGAGCTAGATGTCTGCACTGGCTGAGAAAGTTCTCCAAGACCGTGGAAAAATCAAGCTGGGAAACAACATGTATTCTGTGGTTCCTTTTACATTGAAATATAAATCTATGAATATATGTACCTCTGTGTGTGGATATATGAATGCAAGAATGGGAGGTTATCATAACTATTAATACCAGTTATCTTTAGAATGAGGAGCAGAGTTAGGAGGTTATGATGGGTGGGGATTTTCAAATTTTACTCTCTGGACTAATGCATGTCTTAAATGGTTTGCACTGAGAATATACTCATGCAGTATTTATATATGTTTAGAAATCAACAAAGGAGAGGTATTCAAAATAAAGTAGAATTAATATGGTTGAGTATAAGCTGGGAAGGATGCATTTGCTTGGGATGGTGAGGCACCTAAGTGAACTAGGGCTGAGGATGCGGCTGTGGTAGAAATGGGAATTAAAGTTTAATGAGAGTTGAATGGGACCAAATTAAAGCGAATCTTGGGAAAGCGCAGTTCAGGTTTCATGCTATAGCTTTAGTATTAGTTAAGTTCATTAACATTGCTAGAAAGACCCAGAAAACCTCAACACAACCACTGTGCTGCCCCATTTGACCTTAGTTAGGGGGTGTGGTAGGGATCCAATTCAGATGAATTTCACAATGAACCACTTAAATTCTCCATTTTCCAAGTTTTTCAGAGTTGACTTTGATTTGTTCCTACTTTGACTGCTAGACCAGTCAGATGAGGTCAAGACGGCAGAATTCGTTTCTCTCAAAGCAAAATTACTAGCAGCTTTATAAAGAAAAAATTGCCCGAGTCCACTTTTTAAGAAGAGGCCAGTTGGGCATAGCAGAGATTTTGAATTTTATGGACTTCTTTCCATTACAGAACAATTGCAAGAAGTTACATAAATCTAGTATTTGGAAAGAAATTTGAGATCACCTTCTTTCCAGTGGTTTCTCAAATAAACTCCTACTTCCGCACCCTGATTTAAAGGCTCTGGGTGACCTCTTCCCACAGACTCATCCTTTTCCCTTTCTCATTCTGATGCTACCACGAAGGCAAATTGACACAGTACTGTTTCCTTAGCCGACCAAATCAGCTGGGTATTCCCTTGGGCACTTGCTACTGATAACACCATTGTGCTTTTGGGAAAGGGGGCTATTCTCTTCGCTAGTCCTGCCTCCCTTAATCTCCATGGAATAGCAGAGGTCAGGCTGGTTAACTTTCTTAAGATTTTACTGAGGGCTGGGATTCATTTGGGAAAGGAAGTTACCAAATGAAAGGGAAATATAACTGCCACTAAAAGAGGCTATTTTGAGACCCTGTTGGCTCCAGGCCTCCCTTGGAATCCATTATAGGGCTTCTTGTTGGCTTAACTCCTGGCCTGCTGCCATTAGTGGGGCCAGTTTACTTAGTGAGACTTCTGAACATTTTATTTTCCTGAAAGTTCAGTTCAACTGCTGAAAGATTTGGAGAGAGGAAAAGGTTCACTGGCATTTGTGTGCCACCTTGGACCACCTAATTGACCCCTTTATGCCTCAGTCTCCTTTTTTCTAAAATGTGAAGAATAATAGTAATAGCTTCCTTATAGGGTTATTATTGTGAACTAAAAGCATTGTGAGCAGTTATCAGGCTGCGCTCATAAGTTCTGGGTAAGTGTGGTTCATTACTACCCACATCACACCGTGGAACTTAATGCCACATTTCCATTATCTTACACTTCTGCAGTTGAGTCTTCTAGCATAGATGAGGAGTTCACATTTTCTTTTTCTGATAAATTCTATCTGTTGGCTTGGGATCATTTTTTCTAAACCAGTGGGACTTTTTTGGTTAGACTCTGTCATCCAACACATAGATTGTTATTTCCAATTACTATGGCATACCGCAGACGTTCTCTCTCATCATGAATAATGATTTTTATTTTTTTAACAAAGTGATTAAAAGCCAACTATGTGCTGTGTTCCTAAATGCACGTGAGTGTGTGTATTTGTGTGTGCACAAGTGTTTAAGGCAGGGATATGACCTCATTTCACAGTGCATATAGCTTTTAATAAGACCACGAATAACCTACATGTTTAAATAAGAGTCTGAGATGAGGCAGGGTAAACGGGATACTGGCTGTGAGCAGAGTTTGAAAGATTCAAGCCATAAAGATCTAGAACAGGAACACTGATGCCTTGGTAATTTTTATTAGAGAAACTTATCTTGTAGAAATGCACACTAGGTGAAAAGATTAGTTTTTTTATTTTTTATCTTATCCCTTAAAATTTAAAAATATTTAAGTATATCACACCTTAAGGGCATGAACAAAGTGAAATTAGCTTTGTTTAACAGAAACAGGGCAGCCTGTGACGCCTGAAACAAAAATCAAATATGGGACAGATCACAAGAAGGCCTATTTTATGGAGTGAGTAGTAAACCATGAGGTGACAGACACAAAAAACACTTGGTAGCTTTGAAACTATTTCAAATTTATGTGTGCTATGAGCACTACTTTGGGAATGCAGCCTTGGTGAGTAGACAAATATAAAATAAATTCGTGTGCATTAATAGATTTTAAGATTTTTAGAGAAGTTAGAGCACAGAGTGGTGGAAGGAGGAAGTATGCATGACACCCAGTGGTATGTGGAAGAAAGTGCTTTTGGTAGCCAACAGGCCTACAACAAAGCAGCATGCCCAAGAAGGATTTGAACCTGGCCTGCCCTGGTCAGGAAGCATTTCAGAAGAGGTGTTAGCAGATGAGCTGTGGCCGTTCCTCCACTTCATGTAAGGCTGCAGTGGTCCAGGTTATGCAGAGGAATGTTCCCTCTTGTAATGCACATGGAAGCTGGTGTGTTCGAGGCTGTGCAACAAATCAGTTCATTTTTTCTTTCTGCAAGATAAAGGAGTTGGAGCATATGATCTTTCATTGTTTTGTCTCTCTAGAATCTTAAGAATCCATCAGGGAACACAGTCATTCCTAATTTCCCTAAACAACGTGTTGTCTCTGTCAGTATCTGAACTGGACTGGTTAAGGGTCTAAGCCAGTTTGACAACTCTTGGGTACTTTTGCTGATAAGGAAGCAGACTGAAATTGGAGTATCCACAGAGAAAAGAGGGTGCAAATCACGACCATTCATGCAACATTTCAGCCTCCCACTTACAATCCAGACACTGCAGCAGGCACTCGGGACACAGAACCAAAAGAGCCATGTGGTCTGCTCAGGGAAGCCCTCTCAGTGGAGAAAAGATCAAGAAGCAAAGTGCCACTGGAGGCCTGTGCTAGGGCAGATGGCAGCACAGAGGCAGGGCACCTACCAAGGTGTCCTTAGGTAGAACAGAAAGAGGATCAGAGCAGTACCTCATTTCTAAACAAGAGAACCGGCTTGTAGGAGCTCTCCGTTGACTCACTGGCAAAAAAGGTAGCTTTTTAAAACAAACCAAACAGATATCCATCCTTTAGGGGATCCCTGGCACGTGGCAGCTGATTCTGCCAATTTTTCATGGACGGAAATACCGAGGAGGTAAGAACTGCTGAATCTCTGCAAGTTAAAGTCCCTCAAAGGGGGCTGTGTTTCCTAAAGGGCGCTCCAAAGGGGCTGAACTACTTGCAACCGGGAGAAAAAGACTGGCAGTCAGGGCACGGGAGGGTGTACGTCTGGAGTCATTTCAAGGCTTTTTCCATCTTGCCTGATGTGGCAACAAGGAAAGATTTGTTCGTTTTATTTATTTATTTTCCATCTTTAACGATTTTTCTTTTCCTCCTTTTCCCCCTCCCAGCCACTCGGGTTTGGGTTCTCCATATGACTCATAATTCCTTCCGAAAGTGGAGTCGAATTCATAAAAGTGGTGGAGGTGGTGGGGGGGGTGGCGGCAGGCTGGGAGCCCCAGGGAGTCTTCACTACCGACATTCCCACTCAGCCCCCGGCGCGAGTGGCGGTCGGGCTGGGGAAACCACCCTGCGCCTGGATGGCGGATACTATTAAAGCCCCGGCGGCCGGGACCGGGTGACTGGGCAGCGGGCACGGCGGGCGCGGGAGGGTCTGCGGCGGGCGGCGCCGCAGCAGCCCCGGCACGGCCGCCGCCGCCCGCGGGCGCGAGTGTGCGCGGGTGTGGAAGGCCGGCGTGCGGGCCGCGAGGGGTGTGCGCGCGTGAGGCGGAGCGGGGCTCGCCCCTGGTCGGCGCCCGCCGTCCCGCCGGTGATCGCTCTCCGGCCGTCTCCAAGCACCCTCGGCTCCCCACGGCCGTTGGTCCGGGCGGGGGAGGGAGAAAGTGAGACTCGGTGTCATCACCATCCATTGTCAGGAGGGGAGGAAATTGGAATCCAGCAGCGGCGAGCAGCAGCTGGGCGGTCACATCTGGGAATGCAAAGCCGACCTCCCCCTCCTCCTCCTCCTCCACCTCCTCCTCCTCTCTCCCCCGGGATCACTTCCGAAACCACTTCGCCTTCAGCCCCTGCCTCGGCCAGAGGTTTCATTTTTAACTGAATATTTACGAAAGCTGGAAGCGTGAGAGGGGGGTGGGGTAGGGTGGAAATAGCGGCTGCTTCTTTTCCAGGGATTTATTTAATGGGGATGTGTTCAAGGCAAGAGCGAATTCAGAAGGATATCGACGTCGTGATCCAGAAGTCCAGAGCCGAGAAGGACTGCCTGTTTGCAGGTGAGTTTTCGCCTTTCCAGAGCCTCGGACCCAGCATCAGCTTCTTCTGCCTGCCCATTACCCCCTTTTCCAGCATTCTGGCCGCGACGTGTGTGGCTGGGGACGGAGGGTGGGTTGCACGTCCCCATTCCGGGGTTCATTTGGCAACAGCTGCTGCAGCGGGAGCGGGAGCCAAAAGGGGGAGGGGGCGCCAGCCTCTCCCCTTCCCCCCTCCCCCCTTCTGGGGCGGCCCCCACTTTTGGGGGCAGAACCCTGGTGGCCCGAGCGGGGGTCTAGGCGGAGGGGCCGTACGTTGTATTTTTAGTCCCCAGTGGACACCCGGAGCGTCCGAGCACGCCTCCCGGGTTTCAGCAGCAGCGACCCAGGCGGCGGGTAGGACCGGCCGGGTTTGCGCAATGGGCTGAGCGGCGGCGGCGGCGGCGACCGGGAATGGAGCCCGCTGCGCTGCGTTGCGCTGGCCGGCTGCGCCGGGCGCCGAGGCCCCCCCCGGAGAGCAGCGCTGGGCCGATCTCTGGCCCCTTCAGCTCCCTCTAGTACCCTCTGACTGGCAGTGCGTTGCTCCAGAAAGACAACGGATTCCGGGGGTTCTCGAGGCGCCTGGCGCCCCTGCCTGGGGGTCGCTTTTCGTCCATTTTGCTCCCCCGGGAGAGGGACTGGATTTTGCTTTCACTGCCGCGAGCTCGGCAGGGGCCGCTTCCGGCCGCCGGGCCCGGGAAATTCCCGCCGTTGCTATGGCACCCGGCACTTGTTGCGGGGGGCGGCTTCCAGCGGCACCCGGCTTGGGGTGCGCAGCATCCCCTCCCGCGCCGCGCGGAGAGCGGACCTTGGGACTCTACAGCCCTCGCCTCCCGCCCCGCCAGGCCTCCCCTTGGCTCCATCAGATAAGGGGGCCCAAGGCTTAACCAGGGTTAAAAATCCACCTAAGGGGTAGCTTTTAACAAGACTTTCGTTTCAGATTTCAGATACTCAGACTCCACCTTTACTTTCACCTACGTTGGCGGCCCCAAAAGGTATTTATGTGTATAGAGTTGCTTCATTTCCTGTTCACAAGCTTGTGTTTCCTTTGTTCTTAGCATGTTCCGTGTTCGTGTATTTTCTTCTTTTCTTGTTGCTGTCCTTTAGCTACATCCCAGGCCTGAGGTCCCTCGGTTTTAAAGAGCAGTGGGGCAATAAATACGTTTGATTAAAATGTTTCTAAGATCATGCCACAGGCCGTGAGTGGAACTCTCACACTCTTCAGGTTAAAGCTGCTCTACAGTAGCAGGTTGTTCTTGAGGCTTTAGGGGCTGACATAGGCGAGTGCCAAACCGTAATATTGGGCATAAAAGACAAAAGATGTCACAGAATAGTTTGATCACATGTGATGCTTTTTCTGGTGAGTTGGGGCTGCACGTTTGCATGTTTTCTGAAGGTTGACATTAACATGCAGTCTGCCAGTTCTCCATACTTTTTTTTTTTTAAGGAGTCTTATTTTGCTTTTCATAGTTAGTTGGAAAGAATTTGGGAGTTACATGTAGCTGGAGTGTTTAACTTCTTTCTTGAGAGAGAAGAATGAAAGATGTATATATTACATTAACAGTGTGAAAGAAGCCCAAATCCAATTGCGGGTTTAAGAGGTAGAGTTAAAATGAAAAGTAACCATTAAAATATGCCTTCCTGTCTTCACTTGTTAAGGTAGAATTTTCTCCCTGTTAGCCCTTTGGGGATACAGTGGTTTAAAAGAGCAGTGGCCACATATGAGAACTGTCAGAGATTCAGCCTTGGTGTTAGTGCTTGACATTCAGTACCATTTGATCACATTCCAAAATATCTCTTAGCTAATGGAAACATTTATGAACTTACATATTGCAAAAGAAGCTTTTTTCTGTAAATAGATTTTTGAAAAGCTTGGGATTGATACGAATCTAAAAAATGCTTAGGATCTGTGTTGCAATGTACATCTCAAAAAAAGCTTTCATTGAAACAGTTATCACGTTTCCCATATGCATAGTATTTGTAAGCCTCAAGATTAGTATATCGATTTCATTTATTAGTTGAAAATATAACATATAATATATACTTATTGGGGGAGAATAAAATTATAGTATTTCTAAATTTCCTGTAGCACCATCATTTTTTTATGAATGAAAAGAATAATTAAATTAGAGGAGATTCAACTAAATTAATGCTGCTCCTACACTTACTATCCAGAAGATGTAGGTGTATGACTAACGAGCTCTTGGATTGTTTTAATAGTTAAAACTGAAAACATTTCTGCATACAATCAGGTTCATACCTGCTTGAGTTGTCTGTTTCACAGTGGTGGTTTGTCTCATGAGAGGTGTAGACTGGGAAAGCCCTGGGGTAGGCTTTTCAACTAACTAGCTTTATTATTTTCAATGAGGTGCTTGAATGTTTTGGCCTCGATTTAGTTATCTGTACAAGGAGGGAGTGAACCATACTCTTAAGATCTGTTAGATACTGCACTAAGATTCTTTACCTGCAGATTACTGAACTAGTGTTAACACACAGCAAGAGGTGCAGAAGGTATGAATGCCTCCAGGAGCAAGGCCAGGAGGTAGGGATGAATCATTAACTAATAGAGGTAACATCAGTTTTCACTGTAGGAACAAACACCATGGTTGCTCTTAAAGTAAGAGATGATTTCCTTTGTTAACCCACCTAAGAGATACTTTTCCCCTGATTTCGATACCCGAGAGGACTTGCATAGCTAATGTGGATAACCTGTTTTTAAAGAAGAAAGATAGCTGGTACCACTGTCGATGTGAGTGCTTTGTCTTCTCAAAAGCTTGTTCCATAAAATTATGTATAAAAGATTGCTTTAGTATAGTAATTATAATACCTTTAATGATTACCCCTTTATGGATTTGTAGCTAATGGCAGAAGATAAATTTTCTGAAAGAAAAAATGTTGTTTTCATGAACTACATTAACTACAGATTTGTAGCTAATGGCAGAAGATAAATTTTCTGAAAGAAAAATATTGTGTACATGAACTTCATTAACTACATTAGAATCTGGTATTTATTGTGTATTTCTCATTGCTATGTGCCAATCAGGCATTTAAAATTCAAATAATAATGGTCTGTTTTGATTTAATGTACTTGTCAACCTATAATGTTCAGTTAATAATTATAATGTTCATTTCAGGTAAACTAGACTTATTTCCTGATTAAAGGAAGGTAGGGATCTTATGGGGAGATAGTACATGTTTATCTTGAATTATATTGTAGTGTCATTTCATCTAAACCATTGAGAACATTTATTTTCAAGAGATGATTTCAAGAATAATTTTCAGTTCAAGCTGTAGATAAAACTTAATATGCTATTTCCTCTCTGACTCTTTCCAAGAATAATTACACTTTGTCTTAAGACAAGAGTTGATCTTACATGTTACTCTCCAGAAAAAAGAAATAACACTGAGAGATTTTTCTTTTTCCATGTACCTCTTTTATGCTTCTGTGAATAAAAGGAGAGGCAGGAGGCAGTTGTGTCAGGGCTGGCCACCGGCCTAGTAAACTGGCCTTTCATTCGGAGGTTGTCAGAGGGGCAGAGGGCCTGTTAACATTTGCTCTTCTGCCTGGGTGGACTTTAGGTCAGGACTGAGGGGGAGCAGATGGTCTGCTGGAAGACTGGATTCACTTAGTCCTCCCTAATGGAAAGGTTCATGGAATTATTATTATCCCCAGTTTTGGATTTGCAAACTGAGGCTGAAAAGAGTTTAGAAAACATGCTCAAATCTACTCAGTGAAATTGTGAAGCTGCTGTAAAAACCCTGTTCTGTCACACTTCTGAGACCTGTGCTCCTTCCTCTGCACTCGTGTTCCTAGCGTCTTTGAGACACTTGAACATCGAAAAAATTATGCAGACGTTTACTTGAGAGTTGTAGTTTTAGTGTCTTTTGATTGAAAAATAATGCAACATGTTAAATGTTGAGAATTGGTTATTAATATCATCTACATATGCTTGAAAACTTGTGGTATATAGGGCACGATTAATTCATTCCTTAAAACATCTCTGATTTCTGGACTCCTTGGAATAACTCCACAGTCGTCAGTGGTCCCGGGTCTGCCATAGACTCCTTTCAAACGCTCCCTCCCAATTTCAGGGGTGTGCTAAGAACTGTAAACCAGACGCCTCAACCTGTATACAGTTTGTGAGTTTGTGCAAAAGTCATTCCTTCCCTGTACTTTGTCATGCTATGATCTCCTGCCTCTTTCTTTCTCCCGTTTTGGTTGGCGGTAGACTCCTTAAGACCATAAAGGTTTGGGGTTCTGGTCCTTCATCTCACTTGCAGTCAGTTGTGCAGTTAGTGATAGAAGAAACGGAAGGGGGAAAGTGAGTGATGACAGCTACTGAGGGGGTGGGGAAGCAGCTGAGTGCCTGGGGCCAGAGGTCAGCAGAGTCAAGAGGAGAGAGCAGGGGGAGCCCCATAAGCCTGGTCACAGATCCCATGGAATTCCTTGATTGTGAGCTTTTAGCAAGGAAAATATTGTGAAGTTACAACTGAGGCTTTAAGTGTTGATTGTAAAAAAAAAAAAAAAATTAGAAAAAGAGATAAGCCAAAAAGAAGAAAATTTACAGAATATGATTTCTCCATCTTATATTAACATACTAGAATTTATTCTTTTAGAATTTTTATGTCTGTATGCATGTAAAATGTATGTATCCAAAGATTGTATTATATTCTTGAGACCTCCCTGTTTTTCACCCAAGGATATAACTTTAATGTCTTTGCTTTAGAAAGGATATGAAAATAAAGAAATGCTTATTGAGTTAGGAGTTTTCCAATCAAGGGTGTGCATGATAAGGAATCTAATATTTATATTAGAAGTTATTAATAAATTAGAAATTGTATTATAATGAGACAGATGTTCAGAGACATCTGTAAATGTACACCCTGTATTGTATGAATAGACACTTTTTCATGTAGTCATGTATAATTTGACATCTTTTGAAATGCACCATTCTTTCTTAGGAGTTTCTGTCCCTATAACTGTTTTGGACCATCGTGTGTGACACTAACAATGGTACTCTAGCATGTCCCTCAGATCACTGGCTACCTTCTCTTCCTCCTGGGCCTTTGCAGGTCCATCCACATCCTACCCTCCCACCTCTCAACCCTAGTCAGCTTTCGTTATTTCATTATTCTCAATAATGAGAATTTGGCTTTGCTAAGCCAAACTCCCCTCTGAGAAGCCTTCCCTGGCATGCTCTACCCTGTTTGGTTTTGCGAGGTGTTTCTAAAATCATGTTGTCACATTGTATTTGTTAGCACCTGTTTACTTAATCATCTGTCTGACCACCAGAGGAGGGTCTGTTCTGTTCATTGCTGTTTCCCTAGTCCCTGGCTTACTGCCCACTACAATATATTTTCTCAGTAAGTACATATACAGTGAATTACTAAACAATTGCCAGAACACCTTCTGGCAGGTGAGAAGCAGTTCCCTAACTCAGATGACCAGCTGTAGAAAGACTCAGATAGTTCAAAAAGCTCCCAGTCTGGTGATACCACTTGGAATGGAATTTCTTATGAATCCGGAAGTTGCTTACCCAAGTTATAAGCCTTGTTCAGATGTTTTCAGGAGACAGACAAACACAGAGGCTTAGGATTATAGAGAGTTCTGGGCACTGTGGTACACTGGAGAGTTTGGATTCTTAAAAAGTTAAAAAAATCAACAGCAGTCTGGTGATCAAGCACATCTTCCAGGGGCCCTAATCCACCTGGGCTCCCAGTGTATATTTCCTTACCCATGGGATGCTATGGGAAGAGACGATCTACTTGAATGCTAAAGTACATTTTTTTTTCTTTCGACTGTCTTAGAAAGGAGGTGTGTATCTGCCTGCAGGAGTGGGGATGTTGGGAGGATGAAGAAGTAATTCCATCATCTCAGAAAGATTCATCAATTTTCGTTATGAAAGAAGTACATTCTCATTCTAAAATCTTGAAATGTGTAATTATTTTGAAACCATCAAGTGCTCCTGAAGGTGTCAGAATAGAAAGAATGACTTTTTTTTAAAACAAAAAATTTAGAATGCTCCTCTTGGCAATTATTGTCTGCATAATTTTTGGTTATTATCAGTTATTATCCAAAATGATTTTTTTTTTTTAAAAAAAGTATGTTCCTTGGAGCCCTGGGAACCTACCTGGGAATCTTGGGGTGACCAGTGGAAGGGAGTGTGAAGGAAGCTGAAAGACTGAGTGAGAGTCGGGCTTCCGTATCCCTTTGTGAATTACAGCTGCTCTAGCTCTTTGCTGTTCCGTGTAACATTTTCTTTGAAAAAGGTTTCATTGTTAAGTGAGTTTCAAAACCACTGACCTAAAATAACCACCAATTTAATTAACACAAGTTTAACTTTATTGAAGGTTATATATTAAAAAAATATTTGAACTCCATTTATTTCATGGATTAAAATACTACTACTAATCATATTTATTGGGCATAGTCCCTGCTATGCGTTTTGCCTACCTTACATCCTGTGCTCGCAGCAAAGAAGACCAGTAGGTATTTTGTTAGCTGCTTTACATTTTATAGCCAAAGAAACTGATGCTTGGGTAGTTCAGCTAATTTACAGTTAGTAAGAAACAGAGTAGGTATATTGCAGTGGAAGTCAGTGTTTATATAAGGTTTTAAGGCACATGGGTTGCACTGGCATGGCTAGAGTGGCTGGGGATGTTTGGGCGTGGGGAGGGTTGCTGTTGCTAGTGGGATGTCTGCCAGGGACAGTGCTGCAGGTCTACTGGTTGGCAGGGGAGGTGCCCGAGCCCACTGCTGAGCATTAATAGTGGTGAAATTATGTACATTGGCTGAGGAATCCTTATGCAAATATTGGACCAATCCATTTAAATTCCCCATCGTTTCTCTCTGAAGCATTAAAAAAAAATACATATAAGTGAAATTTCACCCGTCCTGAAAATACTTTGTAATCCTCTGCACACATTTGCTTTTGGATAGATTGTGCTATAGTAGATAAGCCTCGCTTTAAGACAGTTGCCAGAATCGAATTTCGATCAAGTTATTGACATGTCATTTTCTTTTTCATTCTCTAAATTTCTGAAATCTTGTGTTTCACGTGCCCCCAGGAAAGACTAATCAGAAATATGCTTGTATGAATGAGGCTTGTCGTTCCTATTTTGTTGTGATGTAACTCAGGCTTTCTGTTCAGTCATCTCACTGAATTGCTGGCCACTTCAACTCAACGCATCAAAACAACCCATCCTTTTTAAAAGAAGCTTCTCTTCCCAGCCTCTCCCTGGTCAGTATCACATCACTTGAGCCTGGTGTGGGGAATCACAGTCTCAGGTTTCAGGTATCCCATCTTCCTCTTTACCTCTTTTGAAGCTCCCCTGACTTTTACTTTGAAGTTATCATTGTGGCATCTTCACCTCACCCCATGTCGACACTCGTTGAGGCCCTGATCTCCTTGATTTAGGTCACTTTAACCAAGTGTCTTAAAATACTTTAGAGTTTCTCACCCATTCCGTTCACTTATACCTGCACTCTTTGAGCATGAATTTAATCATAGAGCAATTGCCTGCTCAGAAGCTTTCAAATGCAGCCAGAGTTTTCTTCATATCAAATTTAAACCCCATTCCTGGCTTTCAAGAGCCATCTTCCCCATCCGTTCATCTGTTTCTCAGCCTTTCAAACACTGACTTACTGCTGTTTGTTTATTGACCTAATCTCTCCACTCAACAGCAGTTTGCATTAATTTGGTGCATTAAACATATACAGCTGTTCAGGTTTTATTGATTGATAACATCTGTATTGCATAATATTCTTGGTTTGGCTATCAAGATTATGGCTTTTATTATCATAAAGACCAGTTCATTTAATCTTTTCTTTGGCCACAAGTGGCATCTCTGTGAAAATGTATGATGTATGTATGCACATGAAGAGGATTTGGTGAGACTCTGGGTAGAACAAGGTGGAAATGAGAAGACAAAATGAAATCTGAGGAATATGGGACGACAGTACGAACAGATTACCCCCAATCTGTTATAGAGAAACAACAACAAGTCTTGATTGTAGTTTATTTGCATATTGATGGCATCTGGTTTGTGGCTGACACCTTCTTGGTATTAAATGGAGGATACCACTTCAGTCAATGTTAAATTTGAAAGAGACATCCACTTAAACCTTTGTGCATTCAGATCACTTTTCCCTATGCAGAAATGAGCAGAAAGTTAGCTGCTAACTGACTTTCCCCAGGATGGTCTTCACACTTTGAAATACAGATTGAAAAGACCTTCCCAATGGCCTGGAAGTATTAGGATTTGTCAACCAGCTCAGAAGTGCTGTAGTTATTTGGATTTTTATCACTGTTTTGTTTAGAAAGCAAATACAGTTTATTATCCAAGAATCATTTGTAGAATATTCACTGTATTTGAAGTATAAAATGAGCCAGAGACTAATACAACTACTTTACATTTGTTAGACTTTCACATCTATGAAGAAAAAAGTTCATACAAAATTGGAAAACAACAAACAAAAATATTGTTAAGGGTAGAGCTGTCTAAAAGAGTGAAGAAGTCAAATAAAGTAAGTCACGAAAGAAATCAATATTCTGTTTAAAGACTGGAACTCTAATTCCCAGCAGAATGCCCAGAATATAGTTTTTCCTAGTATTTCTTAAATGACAGTAATATTTTTCCTCTGTTATGTGATAGCATTTCCCAAACTGATTAATTAGATGTTAGGTATGTGGCCAAATATGTCTGGGAAATGTTTAGTTACACAATATTTAACAATTTTAATGGTTGTCTTTTTAGGGCCTTTTATAGATTAGTGTGCATTATGCATACCCACGAGGTGAATGAAGCATTCAGGGTTTTTCAGACTTACTTGATTACAGATCTGGACTATCTCAAGAGAGTTGTTTTGTGGAAAACACTCTGGCAAACTCTGAGTCTTATTCATTAAAAATAGTTTTCAAGTAAACCACAGTACAGTATAAATGAAAATTGCCGATTCACACTGAGCCCTGAAGAATTTATTTTCAGTCATTTTTATAGAACTTGCTTTATGACAAGGGAAGCTTCAGTTAAAGGCACTTGGCATCTCATGCCACCAGCATTTCTATACGAGGGTTTATTTCTCTGGGTCTCTCTCAGTTGTGTTGAATCCATTTATGATAAGGGCTCTCAACTCTTCAGATCAAAGCGCTGAAGCTCGCAGGGCCCTCTTTGGCACATGATTAGAAGTCAGCCTCATAAGGAGGGGTTAGAGGCAGATAATGATTCTGTGCGGCAGAAGGACTGATTATGTCCTCTTAAATTCTGTCACTTTGACTGCAGTACAGCTTCTTAGGGAGCCATCCTTGATGGAGTGTACATTTTGAAGAAGTTCATGGCAAGGGAAATCTGGAATTTATCTAAATGTTGTCTCTCTTTGACAAATTACATTTAGAAGATCAATGAGGGTATCTATTTTGTAAGTTCATTTTCCTTCCAGTGACCATGTGAGACGATCACTGAAGGAGTTTTAACACATCTCTCAGAATTTCGTCAGCTTTAGTCAGGAAGCAAACTCCCTTTTCTTTAGACAGTGTCAGTCGTTAACCTCTGGGCGGCCATGGGTTACTTTTGGTAACACGTGAATGGAGAAGGAATCCTCGGCTTTAGAGAGCTCTGCTGGTGGGGACACAAGGCCAGGTCTGTATTCAGAGTGATTCAAGTGATGTCTTTTCTGTACGAATATTCCAGAGCTTTTGTGATTCCAGGGAAACCAGTGGAACACATGCTGAGAATCTAGTAAATTTTAGGTCTCTCATTTGGAGGTCATTGTGCAGAATCTTTAGACTGAGTTTGTGATTCTGCTCATATATTTGTCTGTCTACATGCATTCATGTTATTGATCTTAAGAGCAAGGTCTTAGATACTGGCATGAGGGAGACCTAAGCAGGGTGCTAAAATCTGCTTCATGGATAAAAGCCGATGCAGTCATCCTTTCTGATTAAAATGCACCACAGCTAGATGTGCAGCAGGAAAAAAAAAAAAAGGCCCTCCAGCTGAAAAGCAGACATTACTTTATTATCACCACAGAATTTGATATGTTTTCTCTAATGATTGGTCATATTCACTTTTAGCTAAAGAAATTTGAATAATTCCCTGTGAGCCACATTCTTTCTTGGTTCTTTCTCAATCAGTCCATCCTAATGGGAAAACCAGCATGTGGAGCAACAGGAGCTATCATTCATTGCTGATAGAAATGCAAAGTGTAGGTACAGCTACTTTGGAAGACAGTTTGGGCAGTTTCTTAGAAAACTAAACCTACTCTTACCATGTGATCCAGCAGTCTTGCTCCTTGGTAGTTACCCTCAATGAAGTTGAAAATTGAATGTCCACATAAAAATCTGCACTGATGTTTATAGCAGTTTTACTCAAAATTGCCAAAATCTGGACCTAAGTGTTTATCAAGGAATGATTGGGTAAAGAAGTTGTGGTGTGTGTGTATATATATATATACACACACAATGGAATACTACTCAGCCATAAAAAGAATGAAATAATGCCATTTGTGGCAACATTGAGTGACCTAGAGATTATCATACTAAGTGAAGTAAGTCAGAGCAGAACAAATATATTACTTATATGTGGAATCTAAAAAATAATACAAATGAACTTATTTACAAAACAGAAATAGACTCCCAGAAATAGAAAACAAACTTATGGTTACCAAAGGTGAAAGGAGGGAGGGGATAAATTAGGAGTTTGGGATATGCAGATAAAAACTATATACATAAAATAAACAAGTTCCTACTGTATAGCACAGGGAACTATATTCAATACTTTGTAATAACCTATAATGAAAACAAATATGAAAAAGAATACATGTGTATATATAACTGAATCTCTATGCTGTACACCAAAAGCTAACACATACTGTAAGTCAACTACACTTCAATTAAAAAAAAAAAATGAAAGGATACAGACTAAAATTAGCAAAGGGCAAAGGCTTGTTGGGCAGAGTCCAGGAGAAACCAGCACAAGTTTCCAAGTGTTTTGTCAGTAGAGTCACATGGACACACGCTTCTCCCAGCGATGATGTATGGCAACACATGCAAAGTGTTGCCAACCAAGGAAGCCCTCCTGAGCCTTTGTGTCCAGGGCTTTTATTAGGAGTTAGTCACATAGGCAGGCTGCACCTTTGTGACTGACCGCAACTACGCAGACCCCAGCCAGAGAGCAAGAACAGGTGTTTACAATAAATCATATTTGTTAGCATAACTGTCTGAGCAAACCCAAGACCGTAGGCATACAGAAACACTCTTCAAGCAGAATATTCCAAGGGCTCAGAGCTCATTTCCTAGGAACTGGCCAAGGGCCAGTCTTAAAGACAGACCTTTCTTGGGAATGTGCAGGGTTTGACCATCCAGGGCCTGAGTTAAGGCTTCCCTGCAGTGTTCAGCACAGGACCGGACAGAGAAGGCAGTACTTGATACAATCATTCACAGCACTAGCCCAGTTTTAATTCCTGCAGTCCAGACCCCATGAACAAACAGAATAAGGAAAAGAAAAATGCTCCCCTTTTTTTGGTAGGACAGTTGCCCTGATTGATTAAGAAATGCAAAGTTTCCTCGATTTAAAAAGGCATTAATTTGCAAGATGCACTATCATTGAATAATAATTTCTAATAAAAACTTCACTGAGTATACACAAAAATTAAAAACATAGCAGTAGCATATGTTCATTTATATAACTACATGCTGTTCTTTTTTTTTTTCTCCCAGTGTGTCAAAGTCCAAGTCTAAACCTTCATTATTTTTAGAGTCTAAAGATTCTCCAGGCTCACTTTTGGCCATTATCAGATCACCAGAGCATTCCAGTGATATTGGTTTTCCTTCCCCAAGTTCTAGGTTCCTGATCTTCAAAATACTTTAGAATAGTTGGCCCCCCTCCTTTTTTAATTTGAAAAATTACAGGTTTTTGTCTGCATTTCTTATTTGCTTAACTTTGTATTTTTTCCTTTTCTTTCATTGAATGCATAATAGTAAAAATTAAGTAGTTTCTCTGGAAGATCAGCTAAAATGTGTTTTAGCGCCACCACGAGAGCCCTTGTCTTGCCAGGTCCCTCATATTTTACCAGCCTCTCCCATCCTTGGAAAGTCCTCATATATTCTGATACATTTGGCAGTTCCTCCTGACTTTTCTTGCATTGTCTGACATGTCAGGGCCCTCCTCCTCCATAGAAAAAAAAAAAAAACTTATTTCTGGGCTGTATCACAGCTTTACCCACCAGGCAAGTGGTGATTCCAGTGCAGGTGACACAGGGGTGATGATCAAATGAGGTGAATGCTCTGTTGAGGGCCAGGTTCTCACTTTTGCTGACTCTGGTGGATACATTGTCCCCACTTCTTCCTGCATAGCGGTTAGGAAGTTTCTTTTGGTATAAGTTTTAGAGATATAAGTTAAAAACATGAATCTTACAATCAAGAAAATTCAGTAACAAAACAAAGTCCTACTAAGGAAGTAATATGGAACAGACAAATCATTCCCAGTTTCTACCTCTAAATTACCCCTCACATTTTGGTCCCGAGGAGATTTCTCATTTCGTCCATGTAAAGGAAAGCTAGAGAAGCCACTGGAAGGAATTGGGTGGCTGGAATAACTTGATACATTCTGATAGCCTGGATTGCCTCAACATTTGCGTGTTTAATTAAAGTACCTGTTTGTAATTTAAATTAATTTTAAGCAAGTAATAAAAGGGAAAGCTCTTCAGATGTTGTGGGAGAGGATATTTAAGGACCACGTATTTATCGCTAGGCTCACACCTTCTGCCTCCTCCATTACCCTGGATCAGTGCCCGCTGTTCTTATGTTTCACAGTGCCCTCCCTTCTGCTTCTCACACCCTATGTGCTTTCTTGTTTCACGATGACTCTCATGGCTGTTGGAGCTGCTACAACAGGATAGGTGGGAAACAGGAAGGGTGAATGAGCATAAAGGTCATTTGTAAACCGTCTGTGTTCTTACTGCTCCTCCATTCATTCATCTGTCTGTCTGTCTCTCTCTGTGTGCATGTCTTTTACAGCGTGTATTTTACTTGCATACATCTACAATTCTTAGAGAGCAACTATTATCACAGTTAAAATCTGGGGAAATCGATTTTTTTTAAGGGAAATACCACTTGGCAAATAAATCAGTTGATTTTTTCCCCCTGAAACTTGCGTAAGTGTGTTGATCATATACACCCAGTGAAGAAAAACATCACTGTATCATGAAGTGTGTTTCATTTTCACATGCCTTCCATATTCCAGTAACTCAGCCTTCCTCTTTCTAAGGGTTGGTTTCTGAGTGATGTTGGAAGCCATGTATGTGGTAAGAGAACAGAATTACAAAATCAAATTTAAATTAAAAAGTAAAATCTTGATATATTGACACAGATCCATTAGTCCTGTATCCTTTTGTTAGGACATGGGGGCCTGCCTGATTTTCATAAAAGCCATGCATTTTCATTCAAATAAACAAGCAAAAATTATTTTTGATACTCCCTACTTGGAAAAGTACATGAATATCTTGAAGTGTATTAGAAATTTTGCAAATGGTTGAAATTTTATGGAATGCTGAGTTACCTTCTTTTTTTCATGAATTCAAAAAGATAAACCCTAGTTTTCTTAAAAGTTAATTTACATAGATAATCTTCCTAAAATAGGACATGAGTGAGTCTTAGTTCCAACTAAAAAGAATATGTATTACCATAGCTATAAGAACAGAAGAATCAAAATATATCTGATCCCATTAGAAAATACTGCTTTTTCTTGAAATTTTAAATGACAAGAATTTAATGACACATTTAAGTCACCTCTTGTTTCAGTTGGGCTATTGAGGTCTGTTTTCCCAGTATCTGCATTTTTTTTCCCTAAAATTGAGTGAGTTTGGCTTTGAATCCAGTCCATTCATTCTTGAAGGGCTCTTGGGTCACTGGTCTGTGAGGCAAAAGTCATTTAATTATCCTGGTTGTAGATAGTTACTTTTAAGCGTCTTTTAGATCATGTTTACTTAAATGAGAGGGATTAGCACTCGGTAGCTGAAAGGAGAGTGAATATTCCTCTTTGATATCTATCAGCAGATTTACAGATTTATTATTCTTATAGCTCGAATTGTCTAAGAGCTTCAGATAAAATTTAATTCTGATTTCAACTAGTTGTGCAGCAGTTGATCCAAAATAAAATTAAAGTCCTTGTTTTGAAGTTGTAGGGGAGCCTCAAGATCAGAACAGAATTTCTTGCAACCTGAAGTTGAAAGTCTGTGAGTTCAAGGATTAACTGAAAAAGCAAACTATGTAGTGTGATTATTAAGGGGGAACTATTCCAGTAGTTGCTGTGACCTGGTTAAGGAACATTCCAGTCCTGAATCCTCCAGTTTCTCTCCTGTCTCCTCACACCCCAGTCGTCTTTTCCAGTTTACTTGTGATTTGATGTGATTGGAAACCAAATAACCACACCTGTTAGAATCATGTCTAAAATGTCACAGACTTTGTTCAGGGACCTGAGGGAGCATAAGGACATGGCCTTGTGACATGTTTATTGATGGTTTAAAATCATTTTGTATGTTTTATTTTCTTCTGTGCTTAATTTTATGGTTATTATTATTTCATATCCTCTGACTTAGAGCTTTGGTTACAAAGCAGTGTAAATGTCACACATAGTACCATTTGTCATATTGGCAGATGGTGGGTATTTAGATAGATGGCTGGAATTTTGCTGTTTGAGCGAGACTATGCCATTAGAAGCTTGTTTTCCCAAGTATCAGTACATTCTCTACTTCTACGGAGTGGAGAAACCAAGATCTGAACTAAGCGTAATTGAATACATACCAAGCCGGGGATGGGGAGTGGCGACTAACATTTGATGCCACTTCCTTTGCTTGTATGTTGTTTATTGCGTTTTAATACGAATAAAAAGATTTTCTACCAAGAATATGAAAGTAATGTTTTGCTAAGCTAAATTTTAATGAAATCATTTGGGCTTATTTATAGTCACTTAACATTTTCAGTTCATGTGTTAATATTAATTCTGTTTGCTGGAGAGAAAGTACAGGAATGATATTCAGTGTGATAACCACCTTGTTACTGCAGAAGTGGAGGAATCTGGCATTTTCAATATCAGGTGTTTGAAGTTAAAAAAAAATTGCCAGTTTCCCACAGCAGAGATAATCTATGCTTGCCTGGGTCCCGTTAATCTTTGTTACAAAATTATAAGCCTAGAGGTCTTATACTATTTTAAATTTTCAAAATTAGGTCACATAAATGTTGTATCAGACTTCTGATTCTTAAGTGGTATCCTCATGAATAGTGAAGATAGGATGTGTTTGTAGCCTACTCCTTGCTTAGCTGTGTATCAGCAGAGGGGCATGTAGTGTAGTAATGGTGTTTTCAAATGTTGGTGAACTGTTTTTCTTGATCTCTTATATAGAAGTGTGATTTTTTTCCCCCTTTTCCTGAACTAATGTTGGAACATATGGTCTGATAAGTGTGAGTACATTTGGGGAAGGCAAGATAGAATGCTTCAAATTAGGGCTGACCTGGAAATGTGTGGATTAGGAGGGGGAGGGAGTGAAAGGAACTTTAAGGCAATGGAGTGAATGGTGGAGAGAACGGATTAGCAGCAAAACTCGGGGATCCAGGATTTATCCTGAAGAGACGGAGGAGCGGTCCTGTGGCTAATGCAGCAGGGGATCAGATTGAAAGCCTGCCACCTAGGAAATGATTTAAGTACCGCGGTCCTGTCTGGAGTGCGAGTGCTTTATTTACTTGGAGGAAGCTCTTTGACCCTTCTCATGGATTCCATCAATTTCAGATGTTATGCAAATACATTTTCCCTTTGGCTGTTTTACAAGGACGTTGAGGATTAATTAAGTTTAAAAGAAAGTAGTGCATTGAACTCCCAGGAGACAGAGGAGCTATTTGTTATTTTTTCATCATTCATTCCTTATTCATTCATTTTACAAATATTTGTTGAATATCAATTACAGTGAAGACATTATGCCAGGTGCCCTAACTGGGAATACAAAGATGAATGATTTGGGTGACTTCTGCCCTCATTATGTATTGTGCTCATATTTTATTTTAAAAATTTCCATTATAGTATGAGTGTGCAGAGATATAACATTGCCAATCTCAGCAGTAGTTCACCTTTGACTAACATCACGGACACATATTTTTACTTTGTAAATTCATTTTTCTTTTCTAAATTTAGAACTGTTCTACCTTCTACTGTACAAGAGACACAACATAACTTTATTTTTTTCTATATTATAATCAGTGCTATATGCACTATTTTTTCTTACTCAAAAAAAATTATAACAGTAAACCAAACTGAACTCCTTACACATTACTTCTTCCATTATAATATGTAGGTCTTATTTTAGATGGCACACTGAGAGTAATTTTAATCTCATATACTTATTTGTGAAAATATTACTAAGGAGAAATTTAAAAAAAGAAAGTTTAAAATTAGAAAGAATAATATTCATAAATTTAATTAGCAATAAAGAAACAAACTTTAATCCACAGTTTGAGTTAAAATATACATTAATTATCAGAAACTTAAACTTAGACATTTCCGATAAGCATTTATAGTCTATTTTTGTAGAAAAATGCACACTATTTTCCAAAGAGGCTGGTGAAACTTTCCTAGCTTAGATGATTTTTTAGTTGATTGGTTCTTTTTAGTTGACTAATGAGTGAGTGTTTTGACCACTAGCTGAAAATATTAATCTTTCCTTTCAGTCTGAGCAAGTAAAAGAAGATAAATTTGTAATGTGCCTGGTACTCTCCTTTGGGTTTGAAAAGAAATACTCTCCTTCCTAAATTAGTATAGAAAAGAGGAGAATATATCTCCTTGATTATTTGTCAATTTGGGTTCTTGTGTTTGGAGAAGGAAAATAATAGTGCTGAAATCAGGAGCCTGTGTCACTGCCAAATACTTCAGATATGTCGATGTCCTGGGCTGGGCTGAAAAAATACTGGATTATGAATAACGGTAAGTGACAACTGAAGTTTTATATATATATATTCATATATTCTGTTTCTCTTCATCTTATGTAATGTTATAAAAATGATAAAATGCCTAAATGTAGCCTTGACAGAGCATGAGCATCCAACTTCTGCTTAAATCGCATGAGCCCATCAGAAATCTTATGGTGATATTTTGGGGCTAACCTAATGTTATTCGTGAACTAGTGTCAGGAGTGGTTTCCAGGGCTCACTTGACTTCCGTATTTATAGTATGGATTTTTAAAAATGGTTTTTTCAGTTTGGCTACTTTGAAAGCCAGGAGCTTAGTAAGTGTCATAAATGGTACATATTTTATTCCTGCCTCCTGTTCCTTTCCCAGAAGCAGGAGGTGGGATGAAGTCTCTTTGTAAATGGTGCGCTTGCTGGGCAAGCAGGGGACTTGTGGTTCCGCTGCAGTTCCATCCCCAAGAAGATCGAATCATTTAACATCTCTATCCCACTTAAAACAGTTGCTCTAGACTGTAAGCTCCTTTTTCAGAACTGCAAATTTTAAAATATTTCTACTTTGTTTTTTTGCATTTAGTTTAAAATGTTCTATGTAGTTGAATAGAGAATGGGATTAAATAAGCCAAATTTTCTGGAACTTATAGATCACTCTCTCAGAGCATGGAAAACCACACGAGAACTGTGTGTCTTAACATTTGTGTATGTGAGGATGCCCTCATTTGCTAATAACAGAATACCCAACTCAGTTGGCTTAAATAAAGCAGACTTTTCTTGGTTACCTAACTCTAGATTCGGTGGTAAATTGAGTTTCCGGGTTGATTGGTTCAGGGTTTAACTGTCTTCAACTACTTAGTTTCTTTCCAAATGTCGGCTCTTGCCTTCCACATCTAGTACACATCACTTTCTCCAGGGGTTGCAAGATACTGCAGGCAACTCCAGTGGTTTTTTCCTCTTCCATATCCAGACAAGGGAGATGCTTTCAGAAGCTGATTATTTTAAGCCTAAATCATGTCCCCATGCTAGAGTCAGGGGTAAAATTCGGTGTCCCCAAATTAGCCATCCTGAGGAAGATAAGACATAGTAATGAATAGTAGGGACATTTCTAAGAAAAAGAGAATAGATGTTGTTGGTATGACAACCATGAAGTCCACCAGAGAGAGTTTTTCCATTCCATTTCATAGTTGTTTGTTTGTTTGTTTGTTTGTTTGTTTGTTTGTTTTTGGCCTTGGAAAACCTAGGAAATAGTTTGACTTATCTTAAGCAAGTAAATGTGCTGTATGCTGTGTGAGAATAGTTCACTCTGACACACACCTCTAACAAGCAAAATACAGTCCTTGATTTGCGTGTGCCCAGGGCACTTCTGGAACTGCTGTCAGTATTTTTGCCAGGAACCTCAAAGATCCCTGGTGAGCAGGCGTTGCATAAGAAGAGACTTTACAGGAAGGAGAGATTTATTGGGAAATAGAACAGAATATGTCAAAATGAACCACGCCCTTCCAGTGCAGATGGTGGAGATAATGATTTGTAAATATTTTATTCTTTTGGAAATATTTTGCAGTTCATTTGAACTTACATTATTGATGTGGTTTCAAACTCACAAATGTAACATATTAATACTTTAAACCAATAATGATGGGAATTAAAAATCAGATAATTCTCATCTCTGTATACAATGTAATTATGAATGTTTTGAATTAATATTTATATAATGCCTAGAAGCTAATTCTGGCTTGACTAAGTATTCTTCAAGTAGCATTTAAATTCTTTACTGAAAGAAAACCATTTATATGTGATGAGTTGTTATATATATTTTATTCCTTTTATTATATAGCCTTGTCAATTAAGAAAATTAAAAACATCTTGATATTTTATTGGCTGAGCTGTGGCCCAAGGCACTCAAATAAGAAAATGATCTGATTGGTTTGGTGCACTTGATCTTGGGCAGATATGATGCAGAACTACTTACTTGTTTGTGTCAAAGGAATGGAGGGTGTGTGGGAAGATGTTTAAGTATGAATAATTTTTCTTGCTGAGTTCTCCAAAGGATGCTATCTTGTTCCTGGGGGTTCTTAAGCTGCTGTTTGACCCTCTGGCCTTTCGGGGAAGAGACTCTTTAGTCCACCAGTTATCTGATATGTGAATTTCCAGGAGGCTCGGCTGCCTAAAACTTGAAACTGGCTGCTCTGTCCTTTTTTCCACCCCATCTACTCTTGTTAGCAGTCGCAGCTCTAGAGTTCCTTGGCCAACATGGACGTTTTCTGTGTTTAGTGAGTGTAGGTTAGTTACGCTGCAGTAACCAAATAACTCAAATCCAACCTAAGGTTTATCTCTCTTACTCTTTAAAGATGGATATACCCTTTGCTGGGGTGGCTCAGTATAATCACTCGGGGAGTCAGATTGAAGAGCTTCTGTCGTCTATGCACGTTATCTGGAAACACACCCTGCTTAGTCTCTATTTCAGGGAAAGGAGGAAGCTGGAGAATTCACCAGGGGCCTTTGATAACCTCAGCCCAGAACTGACACACGTCTTCCTCTCAGGCTCAGGCCATCATGTAGACCTGCCAGCTCTAAGGGTAACAGGGAAGGGGAGCAAAGGGAAATGGGTGAGCATTACTACACCTGCTATATTGTTCTGTGACCTGGAAAATGTTGCGATTTCTGAACTCTTGGTGAGGTTCCTGGGGACTAACTTATGTCCTCACCCAACTTACTTGGTAGAATGGTTTCTTGAAATTCATGGATCGAGATCATTCTTCAGTGAGGCATATCACCCGCCGTGCACCTGGATGGCAGGTGTTTTCTGACGGAAGATTATTTTGGAAACAATCTATCATTCTAGCTGCTAACACACTAAAGCTTGTCAGTTTCTAGCCCTTGGTGGAGACTGGGCCCTCCTTGAAGTTGTCTTCTCCATGAAGCCCTCTCAGGAGAGCTGCTCTTAGGCTCAGACCCTTTGGCTTTACAGTTGGGAGCTAGGACCTGTGAATTCTGTAAGATGACAAGAAGAGAAAAGGATTCCCAATTGACATCCTCCATTTCTTTCTTAAGAAAGGTAGAGGAATAGAGAGATTAAAAAAGCTGGAACAGCCACTGAGAAAAGATGTGGAGAGAGGAAAAGAGACACCCCTCCTCAACCTCTCCCCCAGTGCTTTCTTTTCCATTCTGTGCAGAATCCTCTGCTGTTGTAAAGCTCAGATGCTTTTGCTACCCCTCTTTCCCTTCCCTCTTGCTGGTCTGTACCAAACTCCTGGTCATTCTCCCTCATTTATTGAGGACTTTGACACCCAGTTTGCAGTTTTCCAGTCAACCCTAAATCCTGGCAGCACACCAGTGACTTCAAAACATTGATGACCTCTTGATATGCAGAGGCCTCTTAATTTCTTGGCTCTCTCAACACTAGTGTTTTCACATCCTAACCATTTTAGCCACTCACCTCATTGTTACACCCTGAAACCTGCTGTCTCCTAGAACTGCTTAAACTCTGGCATATTTAACCCACACTCCTCACTCTCTGACACTGTCAGTGTGCCGTCTGTCCAGCTCTCACAGTGTTACTACCACTTCATCGAGACCTGGATCTCATGGCCTGTTTACTTTCTTTATTAACTTCTCCCTAATTTTACTCCTTCCCCTTTTAGCCTTGTTCTGTCATTTCAAAGACCCATTGGGCAATATCCTCTCAACTCCTGTGTCCTTTTAGCTTTCTGTTGGACCCATCTAGTTAAACCCCATCTAAGATCTATCTACCTCCCCACTCCACCCCTCTCCCTAGGCTGATCCACATTTCTGCAGATAGAAACCCACGAGTGACAATTAATGTTCCTAAACATATGATCTCCAACCTCAGCTGGGTCCTCACATTCACGTACTACATAAATTGTTGAAAGGATATTGCATAGTGAGACACAAGTACCATCTGTCTCCCTGTTCAGCTCTCTCTCCTGTTTTCCATAGTAGTTACTCTTTCTCTACCTCCCTCCTCAAACTTCTTATTCCTTCACCTTCTTCCAAATGACATGCCATCAAAATTCACATAAAAGTCAGTAACCAAAAGGTAGTAGCTCTTTTTACTTTTTGCCAGGTACCCCCAGGCCAGTCTGTTTTTGATCATCCCATCTTCAGTCATTCGATGTCACTGGAAAAGGAGCATGTGGCCCACGTGCTGACATCTCCCTGTGCGCTCTGGAACACATCTTTCATCCACCTTCTCCTCACCAGTTCCTTTCTGTCTCAAGAAAAGAAGAAGAAGAAGAAGAAAAAAAAACAAACAAGCCTGCAAAATACCCTCCCTTGTTTCTTTGTTCTCCTTTTGCTCCTGCTTTCCTCCCCTCCAGAGCCAAATTCTCCGATAGAAGTGTCTGTGTTCTTTTCCCGCCGTCCTCTGCTTTTCCCTTCAGCTGCACAGCAATCTTGTGTTGCCTCCTGTGCTCCATTGACCCAACTCCTATTTTGCTTGACTTGCTCAAATGTAGCCTTTGACAGGGTTAATCACGCCTTCCCTTTAGAAATGCTCTTCCCGCTTGGCCTCTGTGATGGACTCCTGGTTCTACCCCACATCTCTGACTGCTGCCTCCTTTTATGGGCTCCATTTCCTATTCTAGTCCCTTAAATGTCAGTGTAACTTAACATTCCCTTCTGTTCCCTCATTTGTGCTTACTCCAAACATCCCAGGAAATCTCCATCAATGTCCTTGTGTTGAGTTAATCTCATTATTGTCATGTCTTAGATTTCCCAAATTCCTGCTGTTTGTTTTTTTCAGCCCAGATCGATGTTCTTTATATCTGCGTGTCTACTAGGCACCCCAACTTGGACATTTTAAGAATCTTCAAACTAAATATGTCAAAGACGAAACTCATCTTCTACCCTGTCCCAAGTTCCTGTGCCATTGAATGACTCCACTATTCACTACTCACATGTTTACCCATGTGAAAACCTTGGGTGGCATCCGAAATGCATTTGTTGCCCACACTCCCTATGTATAATCAATCACCATGTTCTTACTGATTTTTTTACTTCCTTAATGTCAGTGAAATGTTTGTTACTGAGTGGTGGCAACTTTCCATCCCAACCCCCTCTACTTTAGTTCTGACCACCAGATTATTCCTTTCTTTGATTATTCTAAAAGCCTTTTCCGAGTGACTCTCCTTTCAGTCTTGCTTCATTCCATTCCATTCCATTCCACCCACAGCAAAACAATCTTAAGTATAAATCTGATTATATTATTTCCTCCTCTTAAAGCCCTTTCTGGTTTATCCACTGACCACAGAGTGAATCTAAATTCTTCATCATGTCATTCAAAAGCTCCTTTGTGATCAGGCATCTCTTCATTTTCCTAGCTGTAACTCATTAATCCTCACCACTTTATATACTTTTGATATTTATTTTTGTATTGCATAGTTCACTCCTGTTTGTTTTGATTTCAATTTCATGTCATTTCCCCCAAGTTTTCCCAGAAACTCTCAAGATTGGAGTATGTGTCTCTCCCAGGTGCTACTGTAGCCCCTAATACTTAGCCATATGTATAGTGACCTCATAATTAAAATTCCCTACTTGTGACTCTGTTTTTATACTCCCTAAAAGCAAAAAACAGTTTCTTTTTCACTTAGCACAGTGCCCGAGTTAAAGTAGATGATCACAACATTTGAATGAAGGAGTGAATGCTCTTGGGACCTAATTAGACAGTCCTATTGATGGGAAACTCCTTAGTCCCCGTGATTGCTTTTTCTCCCACAGGATGGTAAAAATTAACACCCTTTACCTCTCATCCATTTGACAAAATCTTACTAACAATTTAAAAATTCTGCTTAAGTAGTCACACTGGGTCTTGGAGGCACTCGCTCTGCACTCCCAGGGCACCCCATGCTTCTTTGTTATACCAGTTAAAACAGTGATTTATAATTTTTGGCTTGCCTGCCTGAATTTACTTCTTGACTTTATATTCTTTGAGGCAAGAATGTATATTGTTCTTATCTGTGTCTCTAAATGACTGGCCCAGGAAAAGAAGAGCTCTTAAAATTTTTATTATAAGGATATTGAGGACTGCCCTTAGGAGTCCTTTATATAAATGAAACAGCAGTTGTCAAGATGATCACCAAACTAAAATGCAATTGATAGATAGGTTTTTAAGCTAAATTGTCAATTGACAATAAATGAAAGGACTATTTTAAATGCTCTTTTCCTTTCCTTTTAAGGATTTATTACAACTGACCAGTGATTTCCCCCACTGGTTTGTAAATGGCCGCTCTCAAATAAAACTTGAATAAGCGTGGGCAGTCGCTATTATGGCCCCGTGTTTTCTTCCCCTTTATTCATTTGTCTTAACACTGCAGTCGAAAGCATCCCCAGGCACAGGATGGATTACATGCAGCCAACATTTTGAATCGAAGCCATGTTCTGAAGCCATTAGGAAATTAATTCTGTCCAGGTGTTGCTGATTGTGTTGATTTTCTCAGGAGTTCAGAACCTGCTTCAAGGTAGAACATAATAATATTTATAGAATTCTTGGATAATGTTATAGAAATTTCTAAACTTTTTTCGTTTGTTATATTCATGTCTACATTGCCCATATCTTTATTCATACTTGTTCTCATAGCCCTGACAATGCAGAAGGCTATGAAGAAGAAAGTAAAATTGCTTTTAGTTTCAGCACCCACAGATCATGGATTAACGGTCTGATACCTTCAGTGTATTTTTCTGTACACATAGACACACACACACCTGCATTTGCTCTCTCTTTCTCACTCTTATTTATTATGTATAAAGAAGGATTATCCTAAATTCCTAAATAATGTTTTGTTAAATAGCCTTTTTTCTCCACCTAGCAATAGCAATAAATAATTATCTATAACCCCTTCCTGTACCATATTTTATGCTTGAAGCTACCATTTGTGAACATTTTTGTTGCTTTCAGTATCCTGCGGTGATCAAGGATCCTTGTACTTACATTTTCTGGCGCTTGTCTGTTAACTCATAATATATCTCTAGAGTGAAAATTCTGAGTCTTTTGACACATGTTGCGAAATTGCCCTTAGAAAGTGACACCAATTTACACTCCTGCCAGCACTCTTATGACTTAGCTCTTGAAGGATGTGAGAATTCTTTTTAATTTTTGCCAGCTTCATACACACCAAGTTGAATCTCATTATAGTTTTAATTTGCATTTATTTAATTGGTAGTCAGTTTGAATATGTTTTCATGTTTATTCTCCTGGATTTGATCAAAATCTCCTTAGAGAGTCTCAGACCAACCTGTCTTGTTGGAGGAGGATTCAGCTCTGCTTATAAAATTTGGTGTCCTGGAGGCATTTTTTTAGGGTGGCTTCGAGAACCTTGGTTTTAACTATGAGCTTGTCAGTCCAGCTTCTTGAAACTGGGGCCATGTGTACCTGACTGTATATTCTGTATGGAATAATCCGCTCCCAAGTATAGAAATGGAGGGGGAATAAATACAAGTGGCCAGTGTCTTGACAAACATGCTGAATTGTCAATGCTCAAGGAGGCCTGAGCTTTAAGTAGGACCATTACCTGATGCAGTGCCCTGGGTGCTTAGAAAATGAAAAAGGTAACAACCTGGTCCAGATTCCTGCTTAGTCATCCAGACCTTCTAAAGCAGTGAACTAGGTTGCAAATGATTCTTGGAGTCTGACCAGTTTAGCTAATTGAATATTTGTTAGACACACTTCACAAAAGCAAATGGGTAGATTCTGTAACCTTGACTAATAATGGGTGCTCATTAATTAATGATTGGTATTGTCAGTAGAAGAGCAAAATATTTTCATAGGTCTTTCTTTTTTTTTTACATTTTTATTGAGTGATAGTCATTTTACAATGTTGTGTCAAATTCCAGTGTAGAGCACAATTTTTCAGTTATACATGAACATACATATATTCATTTGTCACATTTTTTTTTTTGCTGTGACCTACCACAAGATCTTGTATATATTTCCCTGTGCTATACAGTATAATCTTGTTTATCTATTCTGCATATGCCCATCAGTATCTAAAAATTTTGAACTTCCAGTCTGTCCCTTCCCACCCCCCGCCCCCTTGGCAACCACAAGTTTGTATTTTATGTCTATGAGTCTGTTTCTGTTTTGTATTTATGTTTTTTTTTAGATTCCACATCTGAGAAATCTCATATGGTATTTGTCTTTCTCTTTCTGGCTTACTTCACTTAGAATGACATTCTCCAGGGACATCCATGTTGCTGCAAATGGTGTTACGTTGTCAGCTTTTATGGCTGAATAGTATTCCATTGTATAAATATACCACATCTTCTTTATCCAGTCATCTGTCAATGGACATTTAGGCTATTTCCATGTCTTGGCTATTGTAAATAGTGCTGCTGTGAACATTGGGGTGCAGGTGTCATTTTGAAATAGGGTTCCTTCTGGATATATGCCCAGAAGCAGGATTCCTGGGTCATATGGTAAGTCTATTCCTAGTCCTTTGAGGAATCTCCATATTGTTTTCCACAGTGGCCACACCAAACTGCATTCCCACCAGCAGTGTAGGAGTGTTCCCTTTTCGCCACAGCCTCTTCAGCATTTGCCATTTGTGGACTTTTGAATGATGGCCATTCTGACTGGTGTGAGGTGATACCTCATCGTAGTTTTGATTTGCATTTCTCTGATAATTAGTGATACTGAGCATTTTTTCATGTGCCTATTGATAATTTGTATTCCTTCCTTGGAGAATTGCTTGTTTATGTCTTCTGCGCATGTTTGGATTGGGTTGTTTTTTTTTTTCTTACTATGTCATATGAGCTGCTTATACATTGTGGAGATCAAGCCTTTGTTGGTTTCATTGTTTGCAAAAATTTTCTCCCATAGTGTAAGTTGTTTTGTTTTACTTCTGGTTTCCTTTGCTGTGCAGAAGCTTGTAAGTTTCATTAGGTCCCATTTGTTTATTCTTGCTTTTATTTCATTGCTTGGGTAGACTGCCCTAGGAGAACATTTCTGAGATGTATGTCAGATAATGTTTTGCCTATGTTTTCTTCTAGGAGGTTTATTGTATTTTGTCTTATGTTTAAGTCTTTGATTCATTTTGAGTTTATTTTTGTATATGGTGTAAGGGAGTGTTCTAGCTTCATTGCTTTACATGCTGCTGTCTAGTTTTCCCAACACCATTTGCTGAAGAGACTGTCTTTATTCCATTGTATATTCTTGCCTCCTTTGTTGAAGATTAGTTGACCAAAAGTTTGTGGGTTCATTTCTGGGCTCTCTATTCTGTTCCATTGGTCCATATGTCTGTTTTTGTACCAATACCATGCTGTCTTGATTGCTGTAGCTCTATAGTATTGTCTGAAGTCTGGGAGAGTTATTCCTCCAGCCTCTTTCTTTTTCTTCAGTACTGCTTTGGCAATTCTATGTCTTTTGTGGTTCCATATAAATTTTATTATGATTTGTTCTAGTTCTGTGAAATATATCCTGGGTAATTTGATAGGGATTGCGTTAAATCTGTAGATTGCCTTGGTCAGTATGACCATTTTAACAATATTGATTCTTCCAATCCAGAAGCATGGGATATCTTTCCATTTTTTAAAAGTCGTCTTTAATTTCCTTCATCAGTGGTTTATAGTTTTCTGTGTATAAGTCTATCACCTCCTTGGTTTGATTTATTCCTAGGTATTTTATTACTTTGGATGCTATTTTAAAGGGGATCATTTACTTTCTTTTTCTGTTGATTCATCATTAGTGTAAATAAATGCAACTGATTTTTGACCGTTAATCTTGTAACCTGCTACCTTGCTGAATTCTTCGATTAGTTCTAGTAGTTTTTGTGTGGACCTTTTAGGGTTTTCTGTATATAGTATCATGTCATCTGCATATAGTGACACTTTTACCTCTTTTCCAATTTGAATCCCTTTTATTTCTCTCTCTTGCCTGATTGCTGTGGCTAGGACTTCCAAGACTGTTGAATAGGCATTGGTCTTTCTTTTTTATGATTCTTTTTAAAAATAAGTGTGATTACTTGTTTTCATTTAGTTAGTGCTCAATTTTCTTTTTAATTTTTAAATGCTGGCTTCATTGATTAGGACAGTAATGGATTATTTCTAAACGCTCCCTCCACCCCCCCCCCCAGTAATACATTATTTTGATTTAAAAATACTCAGCAGATAAGGAATTATTATTTCCAGAAGCACTGCAATTTGATTTACTTTTGAACAAGTTGATTTACTTTTGAAAATTTAAGCTTTAGTGTACTTGAGCAATGTTTTTGTGATTAAGAGTTGCTGTGGGATTTATAAATTTCAAAAATTTTCACTTGAGTGAATTCAAAAGTCATTCTCCACTATGGCATTATTTTGATATATTTCAATGAATTTACTGTTTATTTTTGAACAAAGACGATCCAGATGAAAGAAATATATGCTATTTATTGTTAGGAATTATATGAATCTTATCAATTAAACCTGTACATCAGTTTAATGGTTATACAGGAGAGATAAAAGATTTTGTCTTAAATGAGGGAAAGAAAAACAGTTACTTCAAATTAATTTCAAATAGATAATGTAGCAAAGGATTGAGGAGAATCAAACTGTGCCTTAGCCCCTTCTGTGGGTTAGTCTGTCTTTTATTAGTGTATAGTCACTTTGTAGACTGTCTGGGCTGCCTCAAATAATTTTTTAAAAAATTATAATTCTTTTCAACTTTACCTGGGTGAAAGCTGAAAGTTTTGTTCTAAGATTAGTTTAAAGTTGGGTAGCTGAAAAATTGTCTCAAATTTTATATTTGAGCATCCGAGGCACCATATTTTAACGTATGTGAAAAACATCTGGTAAATTTCTTGAATGATTAACCCATGATCTTCAATATGAAAGGATGAAGACTGTAATGCAGCCAAGATTATATGATCTAAAAACAAAGTAGCCATCCTGTTTTACCCATCAACTGCCTCCTTTCTCCTTCCCCCTTCACTAATGTTCTGTGCTCTTTATTTCCCATTTATGTGCTGCCCACGGATACCTGCCCTCTGCCCTCGCTGCTCTGATCCATCACCTTCTACCTGGTGTCTTCCGTAAAGTCTTTCCCCCCTTGACTTGACTAACATCACTCCTAGTTTTGTTTGTTTGGTTTATTTTTGTTTGTTTGTTTCTTTTCCTTTTTCCAGTCACTTCTCAGGCTTTGACCTTTCCACGTTTGTAGTTTTTTGTCTGTTTGCTTGCCCCTTGAGCTCATTGCCCTGTCCTTAATTGACTGTCTGTAGCTCTTGGAATTTCTTATGCTTTTGCAAACTTAACTCTGGCTATCAGACCTTGAGGACTCAACCCTCTTATCTCTCTCTCTGCCTCTGGACTTACTGCTCTTGCCTTGGGTGTTCTTATTCTCGCTTAAGATAGTGAGACCCAGGCTTGCTGCCACAACTGTCACTCAGGACATGAAAAAGACTGGGTCTGAAAATAGGCCCCTATCCTTCTGTGTCAAAAACCCTAGGATTTTGGAAAGTTACTGGACAGGCTGCCAGCATCTTATCTGGAAATCCTGTCTCTTTTATTTGAATTGTGTTTGAAAGAAGAAAATTGATACTTAAATCAAGATGTTAAAGAGGCTTAATGATTCCATAAGAAACCAAAATAATTTGCATCATTTTCTTGACAGCTGTGTTGGTGGTGATAGATTGGTAAAGCCATGTCTTTTTAAGTAAATAATATTCTCATTTGTCATTTATAATGTAATTTAGCATGAGGCTTATAAACTATTATTTACTGTAATTCATTTCACTAATATTGAAAGTAATCAGTGTCAGATCCGTGGCACCACTTCCCTTTTATGTCTCCTTTGTAACCTTCACTGCTTAAGTGTCACAGGAGAGCCTCCACTGTCTCATTAGGTGAGAGCCTCCCATTGGACATTTCTCACAGCACTGTACCTGAAATTTCACACATGTCTATATGATGCCTTGGTCAGAGTTTACTTTTCTTCTGGACTGTAAACTCCACAAGGGCTTTGGTGTCATGTTGTCCAGGGCCTAGCATGGGACACGCTTGGTGCTCAGTGACTATTTCTCAGTGGAGTGCATCAGTAAACAAATGAGTGAGTTGGTGCTTCATGATGAAATTGGAGGCTTAGATAAGAAAACCTCTGAGAACAAAATGTGTTAAGTATTTACTGGTTGGTTTACTCACCCACCATTCCGACAGATACAGGCATGCACCAGGGAAACAGATGAATTCCGCGTGACCCCTTGCATGGTAAGGTGTGCATAGTAATCTAAAGCTTTCCCTGTTTTCAGGGCTTCTTGAGACTCCTAGGACTTCTATGAATGTTAAAAGTGAAATACTCTCAAATCAGTTACCTCCTCGCAGGTTCTTCATATCCCCCTCTTATTCCTTAGCATCTTTTCACTTCTTATTACTTTGTCCGATGACCCTTTGCCTTATATGAAGTGGGAAGTTATACCTGAGAGTTTGACATGCAGCAGAATCTCAATGAAAATGGAATTTCTAACCCCCCATCCTCCCTCCAGCACATTGAAGAGCAGGAAAAAAGCAAGAGACCATTACTCAAAGAATAATCAGTCTCTTGTCCTGATGAGATTTTCGCTTTACTCCCTTTCTGAATAGAAGGAAAAGCCATTGGAGAAAATAAAAGGGAAACAAAATAAACATCTGAGAAGAATCTATGGGGCCAGAGGTTCCTTGAAAAAGGTTCAGGGAAGGAAAAGGATTAGAAGACTAGGTGTTGTATAAGATGTTCTAGCCAAGATGATCTGTGGCTTCTAACTGGTAAGTTAAAAATGTACCAAGTAAATCTATTCAAGACATGTCATCCCCCGCTGGGAAGACTTAGAACAGGATTTTACTTAGTTGCACAGGAAAAAATTTTTTTTTCCTTTGGGAAAAGTTCCAACCTTGCCTCCTTGGAACTATAGTGGAAAAATACTTTTCCACATCCCTCCGTTCAGGAAATGAGGACTTGTGTTGTCACTGGATCTTGTGTGTCTTGTTGGAACAGGATGATACCTGTCCTAGACCTGTGATAATGTCAGTCCCATAGGACAGAGTTGTGTCTGTTTTATTCTCCACTGACTGTAATTCTTAATCCTTAATGTGGCAGGACACAGGTAGTGTTGAGTAAGTTTGTGTTAAATGACTGACCAAGTGAATGAAAGATTGGGAAAGGCCTCCCTCACTGGACCATGGAAAGGATTGCTGGGTTTGTTGACCCTTTAGATTCCTCCTTTGCCAAGTCCATGACCTAAAGAACTTGGATCTTTGGCAGAATTGGGATCTGCAGAAAAAAAATCACAGCACCAACTGCTATTTAAGACCTCACCATTTACAAAGTGTGTATGTACATTTTCCATGTAATCTCATTTCTAGAGCTGCCTCAGTGCCTCGGTTGGCTTAAGAGCACATCAATGTGAAGAGGTAGTCAGATCAGAGGAAGTATGTATTTACTCAGCCATCTTCAGTAAGGCATCATCACCTGCTTCAGGTTCCTCCCAAAATGATCTGAGAAAGAGTCTTGTGGGCAGCCAAATTATTTATAGTGCCATCTCCATTATTCAGTATGATGGAAAAACCAGTATGCTAAGTGTCAAAGTTGAATGTCTTAGGGGTCACTTGAGCATCTGTTTGAAATGCAGATGTAGATTCAGTAGGTCTGAGATGGGTCAAGGTGTAATATCTCTAATAAGCTGTAGATGAGTTGATGCTGCTGGACTGTGGGCCATATTCTGAGTAGTAGTAAGTTGCTAGGACATTAGAGGTCTTTGCGTGTAGCTGAGGTCTCCCATTGTTTTTCTCTGGCTGATACATTCTTGATAGGATAATGTCACCCACTGGATAAATAAAAGTTCCATTAACACTCAAAAGGACAGACAGCATGGCTCATGGAGCCTGTCTTCACTGAAAATGAGTGGATTATTTAAGCCAGAGTAAATACATATCCATTTCTAAGAGTCCAACTGTAGGCATTTTGGTTAGAAAAATGAGACTTTCAGATGGTGTTACTGGTGTAAGTTAAAGAAAATACTGGACTTAAGTCTTAAATCATCCACATTTGTCCTCTTCCTGCTAGGGCAAGGGCCAGATGTGCCAGAATCAGTTTCCAGAAGAAAGAGTTGCACTGATTTAGAGGTGAAAAAAGCTGATGTTTTTAATATGTTGCCATTATGCTCAAAAAAAGAACTTCCCTCTATATGATTTTCCTCTAAAATTCTCTAAGTGAGAGGATAAAGCTTCTCTGTGGAGAAAACCAAGTTCCAACTAACTATTGATTATTCTGTAGATAATTTCATTCACAGTTGGGAGACAAGAAAATAACTTCGCACATAAAAACTTCTTTACTTGAGTAGCTTGTAGTGTCCAAATATAAATTTTTGTTTTGCTTTTCTGTAACACAGTGAAGTTGGAGACTTAATTTGGTCAACTGCAAGGAAATAAACATAATGTGACCTAAATTGACTAAACAGTGCTTTAAGGCAAGTATTCAAATGTGCAAGAACTGGAATATATGTTTGGTTTTCCTCTTAACTATTTTATTTTAGTCTCTTTAGGCTTATTTTAGTCTCTTGACTGTTACTTACACTTAATAACTGAATACTTGTGTTAGGCATCATTTCTCAAAATTGCATTTTCCCCCTATGAATGCAATATTAAATTAACGTGGTAAGGTTAATTCAGCTGCTGTTCCATAAACTCCCATGTCTTATTTTTTTTTATCTAGCTAAAGCCTTCTCTCAAGATAATCATTATCCTTAGTAATAATGCTCACTCTCGCACTTGAGGTAGTTACTAGATAATCCTCCAAGTAGTACTCCAGATCCGTCTGCATACTCATTAAAACACTTTTTAATGGTATTAGAGTTTCTGAATTTCTGTATCTCTGAGACAATGGGAATTCCCCAGATTATGCCATGGAGAATTTTTTATATTAGGATTTATATTTAAATCTTACATTGTTTGAATACCCACATTCTGATTTTAAACTTGATTTATTTTTAATGACTGACATGAATTCAAGTTACAGATTTTAATTTTTGGAGTTTGGTTAACCTAACACAGATGAAAGATTTGACAGCCTAAGTCATCTCTTTAATAACAGGAGACTGTTACAGTAGTGGCTGTAAGGATGAGGATAAGTGGGTGAACTGAAGAGATATTAAATGGCAGGATTTGGCGTTGACTGGATATGTAGGGTTGAGTGTGTTGATTGTATATGGTGGGGTATGGACTGGGGGAAGTCATTAAAACAAAGTTCAAAGCATAGTGAATTTGGTTACCAAGGGATAAAGCCTTTATTTAATTTTTCTAACGAAAAATGTGCTTTTTACCTGAAATCTTTTTTATAAATATTAATTTGCTCTCCTTGGCATAGTTTTCATAAGTAGCATATTATATGACATTCTAATTAAATAATTACATTTCCAGTTTGAATAATCATTTTTGGAGTGACTTTGTTTAATAAGATTGGCTCTTTTGAAATCTGGAAAATTTTAAGTTGTTAAAGAGAAAATTTGCTTAAAAAGATCATTAAAGCATGTGTTGATTAACGATTCCAAAATAAATTTTTTTCTTCTTCATAGATAATAACCACATCCAAGGAAGATCTTACCTTGCTCAAGGGGCTACAGAGAGGGTACATTTTGAGAAATTTTGTTTTTGTTCAGCAACACAGTGATACACAGCATTTAGAACTTTTTCCTTTTCTATTTAGAAACTTGTTTTTTGTCATATTTTCATTTTTTAAAAATTCAAGAATTTGACCTTGCTCTTCCAGCTCTGACTCATGAAAATAATGGATGTAATTGTGGAGTTGTGACTATTACAGCTTGTAAACATAAACTAATACGTTTTTCTTGTTTTGACAACTGACCTTTTAAATAAAACAGAATTCAGTTTTCCTACTTTTGTGGACTAATTTGCAGAATATATAGTTTGAAACTTACTGGAAATGTGTTCATCTTTAGTTGTATAATTTAAATGTTCTTGAATTTGGTCCTTTTAGAAATAGAAGGAGCATCTTCCCTGAACTTCTAATTAAAACTTATTTAATGTCCCCAAGCAAGAACATTTTTTTTAAAGATAGACATTATACTACCCTTAATCATACAGTTGCCATAATTAGATTTAGTCTTGTGTGATAATAAAAAACTTGATTTATGATCACTGACAAAGCAGTAAAGTAAAATAATCTTTTTTGTCTTTTATATATTGATTTTTTAAAATTGAAGTACAGTCAGTTATGTGTCAATTTCTTGTGTACATCACAATGTCCTAGTCATGCATATACATACATATGTTTGTTTTCATATTCTTTAATCTTTTAACTAAAGGAATAAATTTCTACTTTATTGATAGCCTCTAGAACCATGCCACCTTTAAAATTCACACCTGCCTGTCGAAGTGAAAGTACTCTGAAACGACAATTTTCAAGGCTTCTCATTTCGATATATGACTTTCTAACACATTTTTATTTTCTAAGAAGTGTTATAAATTCATGCTAAGTCAAAAAACCCTGGTTCATTCCAAATTAAGAATCTAGTTAAACGACGCCCTTGCTTTTGACGTCTCATTCTTATCTCAAGAAAAGAATGAATCTGATTCCACATCCCATGGCGGCAGCACTGCCTTCTCCACCCGGTTTCTGTGTCCACTCTGTTCACCAAAACTAGTGGGAAGTGTTTCTCTTATTAATGTAGTATCAGACATCTTTAATCCTCCTAGAGAGGTAATTGAGGCACCCACAAATGCTACGTGCGGAGACAAGGACTGGGTGAACCCATCAATTCCACGGAAAAGGAAACAGTAAGGACAACATACGCCTTCCTCAATGTCACTGTCCCATGAGTGCTTGGTCTCTCCGTGCCAGGCACGGTGGGTGCAGTAGTGGCAGGGCTGTCTGGGACCTGCCATTCTGTGCAGACAATTATACATATAAATAAACCAGATAATTACAGATGATAGGACACTTTTCAAAAGCAGATTAACAGGATAATGTGATAATCACTGAGAAATGCTATTTCTGATTAAGATTTCTTTTTTTTCACATTATTCTGTATAGAGACAAGGAATGGTATTTGAACTGTCCAACTAAGTCAGGTCATTGCTTGGAGGTTTACTTGGGGAGTTGATGTAGCCCTTGAAGGAGTCATGGTATTTTTCACTGCCACTGCTTATTCATTTCACCACCAGTATTGATTGAGTGCCTGCTGTATTCCAGGCTCTGTTCTGGCTGCGGAGAACAAAACTGTCAAATTCTCTGATCTCAGTGAGCTTGCCATTTGTTCTCTCCTCCTTTGATAAAACCCACCTTGGGAACAACTGTCTGGAAATTTCTTCCCCCTCGGAAGAAAGCCTCAAGGGGAAGACTCAGCAGGGAACTCATCTGCCCATTTGTACCCTCCATCAGGCTCGGGAAAGTGAAACAGACGTGGTCAGAGGGTTAGGCTTTGGAATGAGTCATGTCTGTCTAATCTCTTTCCTTTTAGTGGTGCTGGTAGCACCTCACACAGTGCTCTTCACAGGGGAGGTGCTGGTGAATGTGAATGACTGACGACCTGTGTGTTGAGACCACTGATCTAGTAGCGTCCGTGCTGCAGACTTTTGAGGGTCTTTATCCATGTGCCAGACACTAGTGTTTGAACAACAGACCCTTTTTCAGCTAATGGAATGCCATTCTCATTAAAGAGAGACTCATCCAGAGACCTTAGGAAATTTTCTTCTGAAGGTTTTATGTCAAATATGGCAGGCCATTAATACATTTCTGATTTTACATTTGCCTAGTTTATATTTGCCTTCAGACTGTTTTTGTTTGTTTCTTTGAAAAATAGTTTTATTTATTTTTTGCCTTAAGGCTTTAAGCTTTCAAAATATTTTTGAAATGTAGGGATTGAAGTCTGTTTTTCATTTACTTCTTTGGTTAAAAAAATGTCATTTGCAGGAGCTTACTAGAAAAGAATAATGGACTGCAAAATTTATTGATTCTATAAGTTTTTATTAGTATCTAGTATGTGGCAGGTATTTTACTGGCTGCTGGGAATATGAGGACAAGCACAATGAATGTGCTTGATTTTATTATGCAGTCAGGCAAAAAACGCTCAATGAAATATCTCCAGTACTGCTGTGGAAAATATGCTATAATACTTGTTTAGCAAGATCCCTGTTTTCAGGAAGACTGTAATGGGGCAGAGTTCATAAAATTTAATTTAGTGGAGAAATTTTATTAAAGTAAAATGAGTGTTGTGTGATACTGACAACATACAGGGTAGTAGTTCAAAGAAAGAAGAAAGTGCATTGCCTTGGGTGAGGCGCTGGGTTCTTAAATAGGAGTATTAACTCAGAGAAGTGTCAAGGAAGGTAACAGTGACATTAAGAATGGTACCATTTATTGGGTACTTACATGTTCCAGACATTTCCACACACACAATCTCTCATATACTTTGAGTTGACATTTTCAGTTTTCGAGCTTTTAATTTCTTTAAAAAAATTGTTATCATTTAAGTACTAAAATATTTGTAGGGACTATTTCCTTCCATTATCTTATCACCTTAATCATATCAGAAATGTAATGAAAATGAGGTAGTAGGAAAATACATGACACAAAGATGACAAAGCCTTGTGTGGGAACTTTTTGTGGAATTAGTGTAGTATAAGAGCATTCTAATTCCATGGCAATTAGTGAAGAGAAAATGACTTTAAAAGAATGAAATTTTAAAATACTTTTTGGTAGATATTTTACAAGTGTTGGCTTTTTATGTTAGCTAACCCCTCAATTGCTAATTGTTCCAAGTGCTGCTTCGACTTTTCATTTCTCGTTGAGAGTTTGCAGTGCTGAGGAAGTGAGGCATTTGTTGCCGTTTCTGTTCTGGTGTTCATTCTTAGGGAGAAGGCAGAAAGGTCCTAGAGCCAGCACTGGAGCTGGAACGACCTTCTGTGTTAGATGAGTGAGGAACCTGAGAGTCAGCGAGGTAGGGTCTACGCCCAGGTCACCCAGCCTGCGTGGACCCCGCGAGGCTCCCCAGCCACACTTGCTTGCTCACTTCAGGTCTTTCTTCACAACACATGACTGTTCTTGGTGGAGAAAGTAAATCTAAAATAACGAGCCCTCCTCTCCTCTCTTTTACGGTTTAGAAACCAAGCTGTTTGCTTATGGTGAAAAAGCAACTCCGAATCAATGGACTGAGGTCTCATAATTAACCTTGCACCTTGGAAACCATTACAAGGTGGGAGTCAGCTAAAATCGCAGTCTGCTTTCTCACACTGGTGCTCTTGGTGAAGGTAAAACTACAGCTGTGGCAAGATTACGCACAGGGCTTAGGCTGTGCTTTATTGCCAATGGCAAAAGACCACTTGAAAAGTAGAATAAAGAAAAGCTTATACTTGGCTTTGCATTTCGGCTCAGAAAATTCCTTCCCAGTTAATACTGCGTTTGGTTTTAGCTTCCACAGATTTTACTTGAAGTTCAAAGCCCGTGAACTGCCCAAGCCTTGTATTTATAGCTTCTTTTCCGTGGCCCTCCTGGTCACACACACTGTTACCTTTGACATCGTCTTTGGAATTCTGTGTTTTTCAGCATTGCTTGTCTATCTAGAGAGTTTGACCTTGTTAATAGCATTGTTTTGATTCTGCCTGCATACCTATTCCCTAATTAAAAAAGAAAAGTTAGTTGTTTCGTTACGATTTTTTTTCTCCACATCTTATTCAGACCTATTAAAATACTAAAATCTGAGAAAAATGTAGATCAAACCATTTGAATTTGTTTAGTTTTTGAGTGAAATGAGATGGTGATGTAGAGGAAAGAAGGCATGCTGTCCTCTGATATTCAGATAAAAAGGGTCACATTTGCAGTGCTCTCCAGCAGGGGACATGTTAACTTTTAGGTACCCGGCTTGTTGGTTAGGTGGTTGCCACCAGGTACATTACAGTGCTTGTCATGATAATATATACCTGGCAGTGGCCGTGGTGAAATCACTTAAGCTTTTCAGCCCCTGCCACAGTGCCAGGAATGTAGCTTTGTGAGAAAGAAGAATCTAGTCATGGTAAGAGTAAATTTGCTCTACGTTTACAATAAATTTACAGTAAAGAACACATTTGCAGTAGGTTTGTTGATGTCCATTCATTAACGACTCAGTATCTCACAGCTTATTCTTTTCTTGTATGGAAGTTTCTGTATTAGATGCTTAGGGCTCCTCCAGGTCGCCAGCTGAACGTTTATAAATCTTTGATCGTTTCTTTTCCATATTTAGACGTGAATTATAGAGGAAAGTATCTGCTGTTTAAAGCGAGATTTAAGATTTATTTAATTGATTGCACATTGAAAACATTGATTTTGCGTTGTTGCTGTTATTTTTGAGCTGTATTTAACATTGGTTGAACTTGCCCTTGTAACTCCCGTTACGTCATTTCCTGTAGTTAGAAGTTGTCTGGCGTGTGCCTCCTGTAGAGAAGGTGCCAAGTCTGCCTCAGGCTGAAGAGTCTGGCCTACTTTTAGCCCCTGAGACTTGAGGTGCCTCAAAGTCCTTATCATTCTGGATATCCTGATAATTCTCCTTGGCACATCTGGATCCTGATCACCAACTGACCATCAGAAAGGCCATTTCACTCGTCTTCTTTCAGGTTGTGATCAGAAATGTTGCCTATTTTTCTACCATCTTTGAAGAACGACTCTGACCAGTGTGTAATTAATTACCTGGGTAAGCGCATGGTCATTTATTTTATTGGAGTCTTTACTCCGTAAATGCTAAATACTTTACTCCTCTGAAGACTTGCAGTACTAATGTCAACATTTCATTTCTGAACTTATTCCTTTAAATTTGTCCTCCCCAGTATGGTAGCCACTGGCCAAACGTGACTGTCGAGCACTTGAAATATAGCTGAACTGAGATGTGCTGTAAGTGTAAACTATACACTGGGTATCAAAGGTTGAGTACAATGACAAGAATGTAAAATATCTAAATAACTATTATATTGATCACATATTGGAATGACACTGTTCTAAATATATTGGACTAAATAAAATATATTTTTAAAATTAATTTCATCTATTTCTTTTTACCTTTTTAATGTGATGGTTTAAAATTATGTATGTGGCTTGCAATATATTTGCTTTTGCCAGTCCTACTTTAAAATAGAAACACATGAAGAATGTTTCAGAATGGTTTTGGAAGCCTGGGTTCATTGATCTATTTGCAGAGTTGTAAGACTAGAGCAGTATGATTTTTAAATTTAGAACTACTTCACGATCAATAATTTGCTTCCTTATAAAACAAGTGAAAGCTTTAATGTTGTGTACGGGACGAATATGACATTTACAGATAGGCAGGCTGCAAACTGCATACTGTTGTCATCTTCATTATCTTCTCAAGACAGACTGAGACTAATGTACACAAGGAAAAATGTTTTGGTGGAAATTTTTGTTTCAAATTTAAAAAATATATTAGTTTAAAATTGTGATTATCGACTTGACTAGTACTGTATCGGAGATTTACTTTGGTTTATGTTCCACTTTGATGAGTTTCCACACACCAGAATAAATCAAAGGCTTTTCTACGTGTGAGTTCTGTGTGCCTCACTTGATTATAGGAGAACAACCACAGTAGCTAATTAGCTTGTTTCTTTTTTAATTGCCACTTCCTAACGTGTCACACAAGTGAGGAAAGAAAAATACTAATTTGATAAAGATGTCTGACTTATTTTTAGTTAGCTGGGCTCATTTTCTTTTTAAAATCAGAAGGCTGCAATGAAGGATATAAAAATTGGAAATGTCATGAATTGCATGAGATTAATTATTGAACATGAAGTTTTTAAAAAAAGTACTTTTATTACTTTCAGAAATAGTTCACTGATTCAGACAGTTGCTCTGTCTCAGGCAACATGGCTCAGGAGAATGTGTGATTTCAGAGGTCAAAGATGAGAAGAACACTGGTGATGCCTTTTGGTCAGACATCTAGGGACATTTTCTGTAATGTCTGGATTAGTTCTAAAGGGTAGAGGGGAGTTAGGCTACTGACAAAAGTTGGTGAAATAAGAAATAAAGGCCTAGGTACATTATTTCAAGGCACTAAGTTGCAAGCCAATTGAAAAAATAAAAATAATAGCAGGGTTCTTATGGATACAATGTGAACATTTTAAAGTTGGTAAAATAAGATAAAGTGTTACAGAGATAGCCAGCCTGGGACTTAGAAATACAGATGTTTAAAAGGAGTTAGTGCAGTAGAGTTGGGACTTGATTTTCTTAATAAGCTACCTGCATGTGCCGTTTAATTTTGTTGCCATTTGTCTGCATTTCCTTAATATATATTTTAAATTTTGTCTCAGGCAGTATTCCTTAAAATGTGGTTCATGGTTTAACTGCATCAGAATTATTGAAGTGCATTGAAATGCAGATTCCTAAGTCCCATTGCAGAATAATTGAGCCAGTTTTTCTGGATGTTATGCTTGGAAATCTGTGTTTTAACTTGAATCCCAGCAGAATATTTTTTATATATTTATTAACTGAAGTATAGTTGGTTTATAAAATTGTGTTAGTTTCAAGTATACAGCATAGTGATTCAGTGTTTTTGCAGATTATACTCCATTATAGGTTATTATAAGATAATGAGTATAATTCCTGTGCTATACAGTATATCCTTGTTGCTTGTCTATGTTATATTTAGTAGTTTGTATCTGTTAATCCCATACCCCTAATTTGTCTCTCCCCCTTTCCTTCTTCCCTTTGGTAACCACAAGTTTGTTTTCTCCATCTGTGGGTCTGTTTCTGTTTTGCATATACATTCATTTGTATTATTTTTTAATCCCACATATAAGGAATATCATACAGTACTTGTCTTTCTCTGTCTGATTTATTTCACTAAGCATGATATTGTCTAGTTCCATCCAGGTTGCTGCAAATGGCAATATTTTATTCTTGTGGTTGAGTAATGTTTCATTGTGCATGTGCACATGCATGTGTATGTGTGGTGTGTGTATATATGTGTATATATATCCCATGGAATCTCGAGTACATTAAAGTGTGAGAACCTCTGTAAGGTGTCAGAGTATAATTGATAAAGATTTTCATGACATGTGAAGTATCTCAGCAATAGCTAGAAAGAATGTGCACTATACATTTATTAGGATTGGTATAATATACAACTCTTGGCAGCCCTGAAGAGCGTAATATTGGGATTTACAAAGTACTTTTCGATGGTGGTGCTTGGGGACCAATAATGCCTGTATCTGTGGTAAGATGTCAGTGCTCTTACTTTCTAATTCTTAATAAGTCTTTCTTGGGATTTTATAATTAAAATATTGTGGGCAGCACATAGAAAATTAACCCTACAGAAGGTATGCTTTTTAATGGGATAGTGATCTGTTGTGATTACATCAGGGTGATATCCTTGTCTCGGCCAGCTTACCCATGTTACAAAGAAACACCATGAACACTACTTCCATTATGGTTATGATATGATGACAACAAATAACCAAATGCCTGGGCTTGAACTGGCTTAAATATGAAGGAAATCTATTATCTCAAATGACTGAAAGACCAGACCTACAGTGAGGACACATATCAGTGAGTAAGTGATGTCATCAAGGTAGTGGTTATAAGGTTGCATTCTAAGGCTGGTTTTCCTCCTGTTTTCAAGAGGGCTGCCATTAACAATCAGCATTTTGCTTACTTCCTTCTTCAGATTAAACAGAAAAGAGTGAGGGGAAATCCATCGTCCAAACCAGGAATTCAAAAATCCTTTCCTTCATTCTGATTGAGCCAAACTGGAGCTAGGGATGGGGCCATCTTAATGTAAGTCTTAGAAGAGAGAAAAGTGGATACTTAAAAAAAAATTAGGATTTTTTTTTTCCGAAAAGAAAGAAGGGACCCTATAGGTAACTAACATTTTTTATTATGAAGACATTTTGGTTTATTTCATGACAAGTATTACTGGTGGCTTGTACAGTAAATAATGAAAAATTTCTATGCAGACAAAATGTAAATGTGATGATGATATGTAACACTTGATGAGCACTTACTATATGTTGGGCAGCATTCTAAATAGTTTTTTATGTAGTAACTCATATAATACTCAGAGCAGTTTGCTAAATTAAGTGCTATTGTTATCTCTATTTCATGGAATAGGAAACTGGGACATAGTGATTTGTCCGAGGTAACATAAGTAGGAAGTGGCAGGTGGGGATTTGACTGTCAGTGTGGCTCCAGAGTGAACTCTCTCCCACCGGCTGCAGTAGGACTGACGCAGTTAAGTGCTCAGCGATGTTGGTCAGCTTGAGTATGGTCTTAGGGATGAGAATCGCCGTGTTCATGAATCAAGGTTATTGTTACAACTCTTTAGGTTGCTGATGGTCATGGCGGCTTCTCATATATATGTTAAATTAATTTCATGTTGAATTAGAGTGATTATTCAAACTGAGGTGATGATGATATAAAACAAATTAGCCTACATTTCAATTATAAACCTGTTTGGGTAAACTTATATTTAAGGTTTCAACAGTATCTAGTAAGATGCCTATTTTAAATTGCCTAAAACCATGCATTCATTCCCACCCCCCTCAATGTTTATTAAGTATCACATCCATTTATTCAGCCAATACTTGTGTAGCTTCTAAGTACAACTCTTTGGGGGAGGGCGATTCAAGGATAAATACAAACATCTTTGCTTTTAAGAAATTCATGTTTCAGTTAGGGAAAGCAAACAGATAAACACATAGCTGTAATATAGAGAAATAAGTACTCAAATAGAAGAACGAAGAAGCCGGCATAAAGAGGAGAGGTCATCAGATTGTTGGGAAATGGTGGAAGTCTGGGAACATTTTCAGAAGAAAAGCATTCTGACAGGTGTAATGGATAGATCGCATCAGGAGTGTCGGATAAAAACATTTCAAGAAAAATGAAGAACATTTACAAAGGCTCTGGGAACTGAAGAGCTTATGTGTTTGGATAATATAAGTCAAGTGCTTTAAAAAGTTTGGAAGGAAGGTGGTTTTTGGACCAGAGAAGTATTTTTAACCTTTAACTTCTTTATTTTTTGTTTAGATTCAGAATTCTTAAAGAATCATTTTATATTCAAAATGAAGACCCTGCATTATTCAATTTAAAAGCATACTTTAAATAGAGTATGGAAATATATCTTTTTCACAAAGCATGATATATATATCTACTTTTAAACCACTGAATTACCTTATATCAATTTCATTGTAGTAGAATGAACGTATTTCACAGTTATATGGTTGTTTCAAGGTAATGTAGATACTAATTTTATTGAGCATCCTTTTATATCTCTTTATATACCTGAACTAGATTTTCTCTTAGGTATATCTTAAAAGTGTAATTGTTGGATTAAGATAGACTTATGCTGAAAAACTGCTTTCTAAATTGATTGTATCAATTTATACACCAGGCAGAAATGAATGAAAATCACCATTTTTCCCCCATTCTTTCTTGCCAGTCATTGATGTTACATTTTAAAATTTGTATTAATATTGGGGTGTTAAATCATATCCCATTGTTGTTTTAATTTGCATCTACAAACTATTAGTGAATTGGAGCATTTTGGGGGTTTATTGAAAGTTTGGACCTTTATTTCTATGAAGTTTTATATTTTGCATGTATTTTATTGGGTCTTAAATATTTTCCTTAGTTACTTTTAGAAATTCTTTATACATTCTGAGTAGTTGGTTTATGGGATGCAAAACTTTTAATTAATATCTGGTGTCAATTTTCTTTTATCTGAAAAATCATATAATCTTCTTCTTGTCCCATTTGACTATACCTGGAGGCTTTTGATTGTAAACTTCTTGTGATGGTTAATGTCAGAAACAAACCTACTTAATAATTTTAGTGGTTAAGACCAGGGTTTTGAGTCCAGAAATTTTAGTTTGAATCCAGGCTCTTCATATCTTGAATAGTTACTTAATCTCTCTAATTTCTACATAGAAATTGCTGTAATAAACTCCCACACGAACACAAATATTTAAGTTGGAGCTCAGAACTGTACCCATAGTGAATGGAGGGAATATTAGTAGTAGTAGTAAAAAGAACAGCCCCAACAATTTTTATTTCATCAAATAGATTATGCTTTCAGAATGCTTTTACTTAAATAAACTTGGTTATCTGAGCATTTCCTAATTCGTATTTTAATAGTCCATTGTGATGCTAGTAGCACAGAATGATTGATTTCTGCAATTTTCATGTATTGGTACACATGTATCTTGCTTATGAAATCACTATTCAAGGGCTTCGTAATTTACACAAAAATCTATATAGCTACTTTTTTATTGGGTAGTCTTGCCTAAGTGTTAGATTTGCATGTACTTATGTAGCTCACTAAATCAATATGTTCTTTGTAAACTGATATAAAATCTTTTTATTCACATTTATAAGAGCATTTATTGATTTAATAAGTCAGGCACTTGTCAACCATGCATCAGTGTAAATTGTTGTTTGTATATCATATAAGCTTAGTTCTTTAGACAGAGTACATAATGCATCATCCAATTAACATAAATATATGATCAGTCAGTATTTACCTCCCGTGGCCCAAATCCTGCATGAAAGGAACTTTCTCTGATACATGGACATTACAATTGTTTCTCGTTTGATGATTCTGCTAGGGTGTTTTGTACTTTGCAGATGTCTTAAATTTAGAATTTTTTAGTACTATTTCACAGTAATAATCAAATAGACTTGACAGCTATAGAATGAATAATCTTTTTCTTAAAGACAATATGGCAAATTCTAAAGGTTTTTTTTTTAAAAAAATCCTTAAGTTGTTAAAACTAACCTCTTAATGTCTGAATATAGTATTTGAATGATTTGAAGGCTGAATCTTTGGAAGATATTCCAAAGAGATACTCCAGAAAGAGGAAGATTGATCAATTCATTCAATAGGAGACGTGTTCTACTTTTCAGGGAACAGTACTCGAGTGTAGAGACCATACTGCCTGCTAAGATTGTCTCTTGAATGCTGACTCATAGTGACTGCTTCTTTTGGATTTGAATGAATGCTGATGATTATTCTGCTTCTACTTGCTCTGATTTTCTCTTGTTATCACTGGAGAGCTTAAAAAATTCTATATTGATATAAACACACATGTAAGTACAAAATCAGACAGTGTGGGCTTATATCAACTCTATCATATTTTACAATAATATGCTTAAACTGCTTTTTGCTGACTTGTCAATTTTAGACAGTTTCTGTCAAATGCCTGTTGTATTAGTATTTCTCTCTGTTATATCTCCTTCCCCCCATAATCTCTCAGTATAGCCACTTCACAATTTTTGGTTGCATCAGTAAATCAACACTACGTTTACAGTGACTATTCCATTGTATTATAACTATATATATTTTTCATATACAACTTTTTATTTTTTCCTAGAGTTAAAAATTGCCTGTGAATTTTTTCAGTAGTTTTTATTTGACTGTATATCAATTTTTTTCAAGTATTTCAAAATACTTACCACAGCTCTCAATAATTTTCCTAAATGGTCAAGCACATCAAATAAATCATCAGTGGCTCATCTCTCTCTGCTCCTTACCCATCCTAGCAACCGTCCGTGCGTCCTTTTTGCCCCCTTGAGTCTGACCCATTTTCTCTCTAGATCCGATGTGCATGTGTTATCGTTCAGCATACCCTTGTAGCCTCTGTTTACTGGATGCTATACTTTCCTTTTTTTGTTGAAACATACACTCTTTTAGCTGCCAAAGAAGAGTTGTGTTGGAGGTTTTGTTTTTGTTTTTGTTTTTGTTTTTTGAGTCTGGACATGTCTAAAATATTTTGAGTTGATCCTCATTTTAAGTGACCGATTGGGAAGGTATAGAAGTCTGGGTTAGAACTCCTTGTCCCTTATAATTTTGAAGGCTGCTTGAATAGCCTTTATTATCCAGTGCTATTGAGTAATCCAGTTACTTTGCTGATTCTGACTCCATTATATATATAACTTGTCTTTGTATCTCTCTGGAAGCTTGATTTTAGAACTTTCTTTATCCTTGAAGTTCTGAAATTTCACAATGATGTGGTTTGCAGGAGACTTTTTTTTAAAAAGTCTGTTAAACTTGGCATTCATAGCAAGGCCTTCTGAGATAAAGGCTCTTGTCCTACTAAGAAATTTTCTTGTAATATATCTTTGATAGTATTTCTTTACCTCCTTCAGTTCTTTTTTTTTTTTTTTTGGTTAAATCTATTGTTGAACTTCCTAAAATGATCCTCTATGTTTCTTACCTTTATTTTCATATTTTCCATGTCTTCATCTCTTTATTTCACTTTTTCAAGATTTTCTCAATTTTATCTTCCAATCCTTTTGTTGAAGTTTTAATTGTCAGTATATGTTTTATTTCCAGGGCTTGCTCTTAATTTTTTTCCTAATTTTTTTTTCCTTTTGAAAGTAATTTCTTAAAACATTTAGTTTTGTTTTATGGTTAATATCCTCTGGTTATCTGTATCTCTCTATATCAACTTAAGTTTCTTCTACTTTCTTCATTGTTTCTGTTTCTCCAGGTTTCCTCTTCTGTTCGGTCTCCCACATTCATGTTGGAGGCTTTTTCTCAAATGTCTAGTGATCTTTCACTGCCTGTTTATGTTTAATAGTAAGACAGTGGGTAAAATATAATGATAATATATGGAAGCATTATAGTAGGAGGCAGTAATAAATGAAACTTTAGAGTACAGTAGCCACAAAGTTTAGAGGACTGTTTCATTTCAGGACTCATCCTCCCACAAAAAATATATGGTGTCATTAAAACCTGCTACTGTTGCAAAATATGAAAGAAAGGGGAAAATAAAAGAGACAGAAAGATCAAGAGACTGAGAAAGTGATGTAGACAAAGAGTTAAAGAGGGGTGCATGGATTAATAAGGGTGTGTGTATGAGTGTATGCAGGAGGAAGGGGGACAGGAGAAAGACAGAGAATAAATAACAAAGGTATTTGTGAAGTGAGCTTAATGACACTTTAATAGAAATTTTTTGTTGATTTTGGCCAGAAAAAATGACAATGAGGGGAAATTCACATTAATAATTTTCTGGTGTTAATTATTATGTTTTTATTTTATTACACCATTACTCCCGAAATAGTCCTTTTCCAGGTATCTAAAGGTGATAAAATGAGCACTTTTCATCAGCTCATTACTTATATTCACGTTTCTTCTAGTGTTACCAAAGGGAGACTCTTTGTATGCCTGGCTCAACCTGAAGCATAAATTGAAATTTTTTTGGTAATTTCATGGATCTTTGCTTAGATTCTCTCTTTTACTGATTTTTATCACTATTTTGGGATGATTTATGAGACAGTGGTTGCTGTTGCCTTAGAACTGTGTCGGCAGTAGTAACAGAGGAAGTACTCACATGCTTCTTAGCCATATCCTTTGAAAAAGGAAATCTCTATTTAGAAGAGTCAGAGATTAGAATGGGTTCAACACCCAGTGGTACCCAGTCTCACTGCGTCCTGCTAATTCTCACGTCGGTACCACTCCTTTGTTCTGGTAGGAACCGTTTAAAAGAAAGATAAGGAACAGTTTGTGTGTGTGTGTGTGTGTGTGTGTGTGTGTGTATTCCATCATGGCGTGAATTCTCTTGAATTTCATTCTCCTTTCTCGAAGTGTCATTATTTAAATGTAACAGATTTAACAATGTAGCTCTGCTATTGACATTTGAAAAAGAACGTGATTTTTTCCATGTCTGCAACCTACATATTTGATAAAAAATTATTATATCTAAGAGGTTCTCATTTGAATGACTTAACCTAGCCTCGATGTGTCTATCTCTGTCCCTATCCCTGTCTCTCTGTGTATCATGTGTTCACGCGCAACATAGACATGTCTGAATATCTTGATTTGATCTTCATTTTAAGTGATAGACTGAGCAGGTATGGAAGATGAGTGTGCATACATACACATGTGTATGTGTGTGCACTAAAACATATGAATTTGTATGCTTTCCTAGCCTCAGCACGTATTAGTATATTTAACTATTTTTTAGGAAGTTAATGGTTTCTTGTTAACTGGTCACCTGTAAAATGGCATCTTGACTCCTCCTCCACTAAACACAACCTACCTTCCTCATCCTGCCTCCTCAGAGCTTGGGAATTTGGCCTGTTGTAGAGCTAACTCTTCTGACACCATTAGTTTCCCGTGTCTCAAACACTGTCTATCAGACGTCAGTTCCTACCTTTTTGCATGCAAAGAGAAAGCCAGCTTTGTTCAGGACATCCCCGAGTAGAAACGAGTGACGATCTCGCCCATCAGGGGTAAAAGGGAGTTAGTTTCATCCAGTCAAGCGCCGGGCCCCTCTTGCCCACCTCCCCACCCTGACTGGTTCAGAGCTGGCCTCTCGGATGGATGGGAGCAGTTCCCTGCTCTGAGGCTCCTGGGACTGTCTCCCGTGGGAGTCGCCCTGAGGAAGGAAACACCGGAAGCCTCTTCCGCTTTAGACATTCTCGTGTCCGGACATGGTCTTGGTGCTACAGCAGCCCCTCGGGAATTTAACCCAAAGGTGAAAGGGTGTACACAGACCGAAAGGAGAAACGGGAGAAGCTTGCGTCCTTGGTGACATTGTTGAGTTGCTGAATTAAATAATCAGAGAGTACCTCTCCTCCCACCCCACCCCCAGTACTCCAACATATCTTTCTGTGCTTTTCTTATTTAATCAAGGTCTTATTTGTAAAGTCAATTCCGTTTGAGGCAAAAATACCATCGGTGAAACACATTACTGCTTTATCTTTTATTTCCATTTTCCATGGTGATTATTAATACACCTGTTAACCCTCTGTTTGTTTTTAATGACAGGCCAGGTTGTCTGTCTAGCATTACTGCAATAATGATAAGCTTTCAGAGAAACAACAATCTAAAGGATTTTTCTGCAAAACTGATTTACCTGCTTCCTGAAGGATCTCATTCCTTCTTCCATCTCTGACAAATATTTATGGTACAATATGATTTTCTTCATCAATTTAAAGTTTTATTAATCTTCACTTAATAGTGTATAGTAAGATGGGTTAAATAGATTACAGAATAGAATAGCAGAAACTAAATTATCTTATGTCCAAAATAATAAGAGCAAACTGTATCTTGACCTTTGGTTATTGAGTACCATTTTGTAGACTTATCCCAGAGCTGTATATTTAGAAATAGATATTTGGCGTTTTGTTAAAAAAAAAAAAAAAGCTTCTGGAAAAGGTTTTCTGTTTCTCCACAGTGAATATATGCTGTTTTGTGAAACACCTATAAAGCCACAGAATGTTCATGTTTTTCGTGCTTTCATCACTGTATTGTTGATTGCAGAAACAAAATAGACAGGAACACTTTGCAACCTATTCAGCTTCATATTTATTTTATCTTAATATAAGCAGATGTTTTATCCTAAGAGATGTACAATATGGTAGTGATTGTTAAAGATTCTTAGTAAAACAGTCTACCGGGCATTTAAGTTACTGCAGTTTATGTATTTCCGCATTCGTTCATTCAGTAAGCACTGGGACCAGGCTCTACAGACCACCCTGAATATGGAAGAGTCCCTGTCCTCATGACACAGGTCAGGGGAAGGTAAAGAGGCAGACAGTATAGTGTATTCTGATGTTGTAAGTGATGGCACAGACAAATGCAGGAAGCTTTGGGAGCATATAGGATGGGAACCAAATATAGTTCTGGCAGGGAGGAGAAGAAGAAAGATTCTTCGGTATAAGGAATATTTAAAATAGGAAAGTGGGAGGCACATAAAATACTTTTTTTAAGTTCTAGTGCTAATATTGGGCTTGATCTTTATCATGTTTTTATGTTCATGGCCTGAAATTTATATAATAAACTCAATGCAGAGATACCGTGATAATAACAGCTAGAATTTACTCAGTGTTTACCAGGGTGGGGATGGGATTTTTAATTTCAGGCGTAATAATTGTGCTGTATTTTCCTCATCTGTAAAATGGAGTTGATAACAGTCTACATGTCATAGGGCTGTTGTGAGGTTTCAGTGAGGTTTTAAATCTCTAAGGGATTTAGAAGAGCGCTTGGCATATGGCGTGTGCTCAGTAAACATTAGCCACTATTGTTATTACTTGGATAATATCACATAATCTTTTTAAAAGTCTGACAAGGTAATGTGGTAGACAGAGTAATGGCACCACAATGTCCACATTAATCCCAGAACCTGTGACTGTGTTCCTTTTCGTGACGTAAAGGAATCTGCAGATGTGATTAAGATTTTGAGATGGGGAGATTCTCCTGGATTATCTCACAGTGAGCCCTGCGTAATTACAAGGATCCTGACAAGAGTCAGGAGAGGCTGAGCAGGAGAGGTAATGAAGGCAGCAAAGGGTCATAGTCAAGGGATTTGAAGATGCTATGCTGTTGGCTATGAAGATGGAGGGGAAAAAGCATCAGGAGCCCAGGGCTGTAGTAGGTAGCCTCCAGAAGCTAGAAATGCCCGAAACAGATTTCCCTCTCTGGCCTCATGTTTGTGTGTGTGTGTGTGTGTGTGTGTGTGTGTGTGTTGTGGGGGATGGGGGGAGAGATCCCTGTTGACAACTTGATTTTGGCCTAGTCAAACCTATTTTGGAATTGTGACCCCAGAACTGTAAGTCGCCGAGTTGGTAGTGGCTTGTTAGAGAGCAATCGAGAACAAATACAGATGGGCGTCACTCCCCTTCTTCAAATGAGGAGATGAGATCTGGGAGGTCAGGTAACTGGCAAGGTCGCTGGAGGCTGTAAGGTGTGAGCAGGGCTCTAGGCTGCTGGGCCTGTGAGGGGACAGTCACCGGGGAGGGACCCGGGACCTACAACTGCGCTGCTGGCAGTCGGCCCCCCAGCTTACCCTGCCTTCACGTCCTGAACCCCTCAGCTCTTAAGGGGGCAAATGGCCTCTCTCCTCCTTGAGATCCATTCTTGCAGGTAGCCCACTGCTGGCCTTTCCACTCTGTTAAATCACCTGACACTTTTCCAGTCTCTTCTCTTTTTCCGAAAGTGTTAACAGTCTCTTTTCCACTGATGGCTCTCACATGCTTCCTGTCCTTGTGAATTTATACCCCCTTTCCTCTGTTTTTATCCTTATTTTAGTAAGAATTCATCGGAAAACAGCAATCAGTGGTCAGCCAGCCATGCTCAACCCAAGCAGCATATTAATTTTTGACCAATGGCAGCGCCTCCTCTGACTTCAGTACCTTTGAAAGATTGCAGACGGTGGCATAAATTCAACCAACTGATCACAGTGAGAAAGCATCTCACGTGGTCTTTTGGAAAGCACCCACGTGTTTTGCAGTCTTTAGTTAGTAATCTTTCTGTACAGTCTTAATGGCAAAGTAGTAGGCAGAAGGCAGTGCTGTTACACAGCCTGCCAAAATATTCACAATGGGTACCTTTCATCATTGAGGACAAATTTCCATGAATTCACTTACATTTTTATGAATTTTCTAGGAATTTACTCATGCTTGCATGAACTCCTTCCCCACACTGGGGGAGGAAAGGGAATCGCAGGGCATACTTTCTTGGGTTTGTGTGTGGGTCAGAGTGTCCCAGCATTCATAAAGACCTTTTAGAAAAATGGAATACTGCAAATAGAGATTACAATTGGTCAGTTAATAAGGAAAAAACAATATATTTAAATTTTAAACTGTTTATTTTAAAACAATTATTCAGAACCACCACATCAGGGGCAGTAGTAACAGGGGGAATAGATAACTATAAATTAAAATAGTTGTTTTTAAAAAGCTAGCGTTTAAATTATACTACAAGGTCCATTTACCTTATAGCTTATATTAGCAAATTCTTATGTCTGTGTATAATTGGAAATTGTTGACTATTAGGGCTTTATAGAACACACATGTACAGAGCTGCTTTCTCATTCTCATGTAATTTAAAAGAATAATTCAGACTGTTTCATTTGTTCTTTAGAGATGAACACGGTATTAGATCTTTATTTTCAGTTTTTCAGTTCCCAGCTTTCTAAGTGTGATCCCATTCCTCCTGAACGCTCACTTGCAAGTGTGCATCTGAATGGATGAATCTGACGTTGTAGCAAGAATCTCGAATTTATTATGCTTTAATCGAAATGAGTAATTCTTTCCAAAAGTTTGCTGCGCTTCAGAATGATCCTGTTCAGACTCCTGTGTTTCCACATGGAGGCTGAGAATTGCTAACTTGGAGCCTTCTGTGACAAAAGGAAGAAGCTGTTATCTCTTACATTAAAATTCTGTTAAATTATAAAAGAAGATGACTTGATGTTGTGGCACAGAGCTTTCCAAATGAGACAATAATTATATGATACAGGATAGTTCAGATTTAATAGTTGTGTCAGTACAGTGAATATCACATTTTTTTACTTGCTCATCAAAGAGTTTGACGGTTAAATGAGCTTAATGCCTGGATAACATTAATTCCTTAGATTAGAGGAATTTGGTAAATTTTTCTCACTACTAGTGAATGTAAATTGTGTTTGAATGTTTGACTAAAAGTACTGTAAGTTTACTATGTTTTTTATATTTATTCCATTCATTAATTCATGCAACAAATAGCAATTGCAGACCTACTGTGTATCAGCCACTGCTCTTGGTGCTGTGTTAACAACGGTGAACAAGGCAGAGCAGGCAGGGGAAGAGCATGTAGGGCATTTTTAAGAAATTTGAGTTTTATTTTAACTACAAGAGAGGCTATTGGAGGATTTTAAACAGGAAAATTACATAATTTGTAAATACGTAAATAAATTATATAGTATATAAATAGATCACTCTGGCTTCTCTGCATATAGTGGATTATTTGGAGAAACAAAGAGGGAGTTGGAAGACTGGGTGGAGGCATTAAAGTAGTTTAGGGGAAGGATGGTGGTGGCTTGCCTTGGGATTGAACAAGAGGAGATGCAGAGCCGTAGACAGGTGTCAGTGAGACATGATGCAACAGGCAGATGTGTGGGGGTGGGTGAGAGAAGCAAAGGAATTAGTCATGATTTCATAGTTTTTGGCTTGAGCAGTTGTTTACATGGTAAAGGTAGAGAAGTCTGGGGAAGAACAGATATGTGGGTCGGGTAAGGAATCAACAGTTAAGTCAAATGGGAAGTTAGATTTCTAGTTTCGAGTTTGAAGTGTGAGGTCAAGGTAGGAAGGATGAATTTAGAGTTGACTGATATTTCAGTGGAGGTGATATTTAAGATCCAGGTATAGACGGTGTGACATCTATGCAGATAGAGGAGAAAGAAGGGGTTGTAGGACTGAGCCCTGGAACATTCCATAATTTAGGAGGTCAAGTGAGAAGATGGGTTCAGCAGTTGAAACTAAGGAGGGACAATAGACAAGTTGCTAAGAGAAAGGATGGTGTCATGGAAACTAAGAAAAGGAAGTGTTGCAAGAAAGAGAACGTGATTAACTGTCCAGTGCTAATGAGAGTCAGCTCTGATAGGGAGAAAGAAGTGACTACTGGATTTATCATAATTCCTGGGTACAGGGGAGACTGGGGAATATAGACTTTATTTGGGGCAGCCATATTCCAAGCTAAACTCTGGTTTCCATAGAAAAAGGCATGAATAAATATTGGGGTCAAGAAGCTCTGTCATTCCATCCAACCCCTGACCCCACAGAGATCTGTACTTCCTTGAAATATACCATACTCTTGATCACTTTTCTTCTTTCCTTCACTTACCAGAGCTGTTTAACGTGAGTCTTTGAGAATGAGACAATGGCATCCCTTCCTCCCAGCCAAGTTGTGCTAGGGTACAAGTCTTACTGAGTAGAGTGCAGTGTTCTCCTAGGAGCTCTCAGCCTGGAGCCCTTGTGCAGTGCACAATTTGTGCAGCTGTACATGGCAGCCCTGTTTCCGTGCTCTAATATTGCCTCTCCTGTGATCTCTGCTACTTGTGTGGAAAATCTGATCTAATTAAAATGATTGACATGAGGTAAAAATGTTTTTATTTTCCCTTCCACAGGGGTTATGTATGAAATGTTTTTGAGTTGGGATGAAACCCTTTCAGTCTTTTATTATCCCTGTGTGCGTAACTTTCCGATAGCTGTCTCCCTGTTCCTGTGGGAGGTCTGTCTCAGTACAGTTTTGTTCGGAGTATTGCAGCAGTGGGTATTGCCTCTGTTTCAGAAAGCATACCATTTAAAATCCAGTAGGTGCAGGCGCTTCTAAGTTAGTTTGCTAGTTTGTTTTCTAGAGGTAGCATTGGCTTTTGTAATGCAGTCATACCCTGATAGATGATTTATTAGACTATGAAAATTGGCCAGTTGATTAAGAAGCATTAAGCTACTTTTGGCCTGTGTTGTAGTCCACGCATTCAGCAATTTATCTCAAGAGTACAGAACTGACATTCTTGAGAGAGGCTATTTAGTTCACTGAATCTCTCCTCTTATTTCCCAAAAGTCAATTCTAAAAGTCAGGTACTTGCGAATTCTTAAATAACCAGTCCTATTGAATTTCTGTGCCTTCCATTGACTGTGGCTGATGAGTTCAGTGGGTGGAGTATCACTGAAATGGTCGGTACTCATATGGGAGTGAGTTCGGTAATATTGTGTGGCTGAACCTGTCTTTTCCTGTAACTTTTAGATGTTTTTTGAACACAATAGTGTCTTCTTTAGCATGAAAGTGTGAGTGAGTTCATAGAAATGTTTTCTCCTTAGTGAAAAACAAAAAGTTCTTATTGGTTGTTAAGAAATCATGCCTTTGTTTACAATGTGTAATGATTTAAAGAGACTACTAGAGCTGTATTCTGAGTTTTCCTTTTTTCAGATAGTTTCTATAATCTTTTCTTTTTTATGTATTTTATGTTTTCTGTGTATCTTTATCATGTTCTAAAAATGTGGTAGCTTTGTAATAGTATTAAAGAACATGACTGAATAGATGAATCAGATTTTTATTTTTCATGTCCAAGCTGTTTCCTTTTTCAGTGTGTCCAATTAAAATATGTTACAGTTTTCCTAGTGAGTGTTTCAGTGTAACATTTGAAGGACCAGGGACAGCTGACTGAACAGTTGTTTTTTGTGAAAGTTTTTAGGATTACTGAAATCTATTTTAAAGTTACCTCTTTTCTTCTCTGCCTTTAATTTCTAACAATGGGCGCTGGAAAACCAAAGTTCTATAGTTAACGGAAGAGTTTCAAAGTTATTAAATTTTACAATAAGCCAAATGTATTAATGATGTTAAAAATGCTGTGGTACAAACGTCTGTGTGTTCACCAACTCCCCTTCTTCTTAAGCACACAGCTGGACTACATTTTCCAGCCTCCCTGGCAGTTAGACAAGACCATGCCCTTTAGTGCCAGGGAACGGAGTGTGGATGAAAATGATGTATATGTCATTTCAAGGCTTTGCCCATGAACCTCTTCCCCATGATTTGCATGTTCTGTTTCCTGCACATGTAGTTGAATGCAGAGGAGAGTGATGCCTTAGCAGATGGTTGGACATGACAGACAGTAGCCTGGGGCCCCGAATGACTGTGTGGAGCCGAATCACCCAAATTACCCGTCTTCTCCACATACTGTGATATGGATGAGAAGTCAACATCTGAAGTATTATACTGTGAAGACTCATGTGAAAATTGTTACCAAAAAGTATATGCTTCTCAGCCCTCTTAGAACCTGTGTGTTCTGCAGGAAATAGGATTTAGTGGAGATAAAACATTATCTCTGCCAGAAACAACTTGCCAAAATTTTCAGGCATGGATGTTTTATGTGCTTAAAATAAAGATTCTATGCATCTCATGTTATCCCAGATCTTTCTTAACCCTGCAAAGTGATGGGAGTTGGATAGTAGGGATGTTTGGGACAGTCCAGCCTCAAAAAGGCATTTCAGTTCACTCTAAATCTGAATCATGAATATTTCCACAGTAGATAATTAACATTGGTAATTGCACTGTTTTATAGCGAGCATACTGGAATGGTCTGTAATGCAGCTTGGCAACTGTCAGCAGCTATCAGAAGCCATTTGAAATAATTTACTGATTAGAGATAAGTTATTAATTCATGCTCAGCTTTTCTACTTGCTGAATGCTAATGGGGATTTTAGCCTCTTTAATATGGTCATTGCTTTTCCTTTACATGCAAATAATTGTAGTAAAATAAAAATTCCTTTACCTTGAGAATCAACTTTCAGATGCCTTTAATGGATGAGATATAGATATAGATATACAATTTTAAACTTTTATCATTTGGTTCTCAGATGCTTGCTTTAGAGTTAGATTTGTTTTAAAAACACTCACTTCAGAGTCCTGGAGTAAAGTCCTGTCTTTCTTGTCTTAGGAAGCAATGGAGAGACATTAAATTTCTCCTTCTTGCACTCTTGCCCAAGTGTTTATTAATTCAGTACATTTTCTACTAAGAATAGATGGTTCTTTCTCAGTTCCTAGATCAAACAGTTTGCCCTCCTAAGTCTTTGGTGATGATGATGATAATATGATCAAGTATTTGGATATCAAAGGCCAGGGAGCCTGTCTTTTCTGAAAGAAATTGTTGCTTTTGGCTGATACACATTTTATTTCATTTAGGTGGTTTGGATTTGCTTGAAAACTAGATTCTGGGGCTAATTCTATCACTTTCTTGCTGTATGGTATCAAATAAATCCCTTAATCTCTCTTTCTCATTTCTTCATACCTGTAACATAAATAGTCTGGAAGCTCTTTAAGTTTCTGAGGCAGTGTGCTCCACTGAATTTATGATTTACTCATGGCAGGTTGTACCTTTGCCCTTGGTGATTGTAACCCTAGAGGTAAGAATTAGTTCTATTTTTTTGTGGGCGGTGGGGTTCATGGGAGGGGACTAGGTTTATTTTTGTATTTATGTATTAATGGAGGGACTGAAGGGTAAGTTCTTGAAGAAGGAAAATAACAAAGAGAAAACGGAATCAGAAAAATTAAAAAAAAACACACATCAGTGAGGAATATTTCAGGTTTCCCCAAAGAGGTTTATTTCTGTTCCTTATTAGATAAAACAAAAAACAAAACAGAACTGAAACCTTCTTTTAGGAAGAGGGGAAGGATATTTTAAAAAATTCTCGAAGTGTTAAGTCTTAGAAGCATCGAAATTTTTCTAAAATTATGAGAAATTCAGTTTTGTTTTAAAGTTTAAGTGGAGGATTTGAAATCCTCCAGGAGAAATCACTGTCTTTGAGTCCACATCCATCTGTGCAGTGATGTGCTTATAAATATTCTTCAGGACCAACTGTAGAAATTCTTAAAAATCTGATTGTCTATTCAGATTACATGACTTTCCTTTCTGCTTTTGGAATGAACAAATATATAGCTTGGTGAAATTATGCTGTATGTGTGAAAATTGATTCTTTACTTTTACCTACCTTATTAAGCATGCAAATTGCTTACTTTTCAGTAGACACGTTTAAAATAAATTATAGCTAATCAAAAGTGTCATTTTGTTTCCTTTTAAGTGACACAGTGTATGTGCCAGCATGGCAAAGGAAAGAAATCAGTTTGGTTATCCTTTACTAAAGAGGCAAAAGTTGATTGGTTCAGAAATGAATTTGCAGCTACTTGAATTGACATTTATAAATTGATGTGTAGATGCGTAGAAATCACCATTGTGTCCAAGAGAAGTGATTGCTCATGAATATATTGTGAAATGTTAGATTATTCTTCCCTCTTCTACCCACCTGTCTACAGTTTATTAGGGAAAAATAATGTAATTATGTCACTTGTTTTAAAATTATTTTATGAAAGCAATATATAATACAGTTTTGGCTATATACGATACTCTTTTATATTTTCATTGTTATAATTGTAGTTAAAATGTCTGAACTTTTTTGGTTGGTGTGGTAGTTTAATACCAGTTAAATGAATTTAGTTGTTTTTCATAAAGCATTTTACATAGTATCTGTGTATGTGTGTATTAGCTAGAGGTGAATGCTGACTAATGTCTAAAGTAAGAAAAACAATTAGTGAATCATTTACCTATTTGCACTTTTAATAAAATACTTACACAAAGGTTCAAATAAAAACCTTATATTTGAGTCGTCACTGTTAATCTGAGAAGGCGTTGACTAACTCTTGCTCCCTAACATGAGCACACATTCAATCAGGCATGTCTGTGAAACTCAGAAGTACTTCGTGAGCTTACTGTGAATAATGGCTGGTTAACTAAAGCCAAATGAGTGGGCAAAATAACAGAAATTAAAGGGTAATGCATCAATTTACTAATTGTTTTCTCCATGGCAGACGTTTTCAGTTGTTTCTACAGTTTACCACACTGGTGCTGAAACCAGTGTTTACAGTCAAGTTACGTTGCCATAGAGGTGGATCTGTTAGGTCTTCTGCCAGTCGTTCTAAAATATAATCCGTACGTCCTTTTCTGTTGGTGTTTGTACTGCAGTATGGCAGTGCTAGTGTTGGCCTTAGCAGTGTGCAAGCAGAGCTGCTTAGTTTTCCCAATTCTGTGCCTACACGTGAGATTTCCTTCAAATCGTGACTGTAGAAGCCGCCCTGAGAGCCTAGGCTGTTCATGGCTGTGCCAGCTCCTCCTGCGGTATTTCCACGCCACTGTCAGAAGGCCGAGGATTTGGTTGCTTTACATGTGCTTATTCCACAGCTATGCCTTGTTGATTCCAATTGTCCCCCTCTCAACCTTTTTTTTGAAAAATTCTTTTACTTAGCTGTGTGACAGATCTGAGTTTGAAACTTTGAAGTTTCACTTTTTCCCTTAGGCTGTGACTTTGGAATGTTTTTAAACTTGGAAGTCTCAACTGCATGGTAACAGTGAATTTAGGGTGTTTTATTAAATGACCTAATTAAGTGCTTGGTTCATAAAAGGTGTTCAGTAAAAGTATATTGATTGAAAGAAGAATGTGTAAACTGTTTCATTAGCTGCCTTCTGAGCTTTATTTCTGTTCCCATTTTATAGAGATGTTTTTACTGATAGGAGTACCTCAGATTTGATTTCAGAATCTGAGAGAGGAGGCTGGTTTTTTTTTTTTTTCCCTCATTTAACCACATCGATTAATGTCACTCACCACGGTAAAGCATATTGTATATTGCCAATGATGTCTCAATTAAAAAAAATCCCGTGAGAACAAAGCTCCTTTTAACAAAGCTGGCTTGGGCACAGCGGTGGTTGAGACAGTTCTCTTGCACAGTGCAGGAAAACCCACAATGAGCTCTGTGCACGCTGGCCTCACGTAGACTTGCTGGCTCCTGAGCATCCTCCGAGAAGGGCGGTACCACCCAGGGTTGTTAAGGCGGGACACGTGCGAGTACAGGAGGCATGGATCAGTGCTTGGACTCTGGATCATTTCTGTTCTTGTGCCCCGGAGGGCAGAAGCCAGGCCACTCTGCTTGCCCGAAAGGCAGGACTCTTTTATTTGGAGGGGGTTGGGGGAGGTGCCCTCGGGAGGAAATTCACATCTTAAAATAATACATCCCCGTTTCCTTTATTATCTCTTTTTGTGGAAATACCCAGAAGAGTGTGCCATTGGCAACGACTCCCCCATTTAAGGACAAGGTAATCCCATGCTATGGTAAAGATGATGTGTATAGTCATAAATCAAAACCATTTGCGATTTCTCAGGGTCTTTCAAGTTTGTAAGAGAAACACAGGCACTTTCTCTGTAGTCGTGTTTGGTGAGTAACGGGGCATCGCCCTGATAGCGGTTTTGGTAATCATTTTATCCTGAGCTCCCTGTCAGCAGGGCTATAGAATTTTTATGACCATCTCTGCCTTTTGTAATGAACGTTTGAGCTACTTCCTCATACAAAGAGCCGGAGGCCCATTTCAACATGTAGAGAGTCAGCCCTCTAGTGTGCCAAATACTCCCTTCAGTTGGAGTTTGCCCTGTGCCTGTGCCTACTGCCCCGCTTCCCACCGGGCTTGGCTTCCTCTGGAAAAGGTGGACACTGATCCACTCAAGCTGTATCCCTCTTTTTGTGGTGGTGTTCTTTGCATAGATACTGTGTGTAGACTTTTATCAAACTCTTGTCACTGGTAGATGTGAACAGTATGTTTAAAAAGTGAAATACTTCAGGTAATGTGCATTCCTTGTTGCCTTCCTTTCAGTTCTTTTCAACAACATGTTTTAAAGTCGACTGTGATTTGCACCTTCTGTTGTGCCTGGGGCTACAGGTACTACAGGTACACAGGGGAATAAAATGCAATTTCTGCTCATGAAGAGGTTTACATTTTGCACTTCATTTGAAATCTAAAGACTAGGAAGTGAAAATTTTGAAGAATGAGGATTGTGCATTTAAACTCTCCCAGTCCTTTTCATTTGCTCATCCACAAATTTCTGCCCAGTTATCACTTTGGCCAGGAAACTTTCCTCCCCCTGCACTGTGGGCATGTCACGTGCCCTCGTTTTGTGCTCCAGTTTAAGATGTAGTCCTTCCTTTGGGGCATTTGTCATCACTGTAATTTTCATTTACTTGGGTGATATTTTCATTGTGTTTTCCTTCAATGGACACAGACTAGGTCTTCAATAATCATTTACTCTATACTTGGTTGAATGAATGTTGAGTTTTGACTGTGAATAACTGGTGAAAACTAATTATTGAATTCAGTTATGCCTTCTTTTCACTCTGAATGTGAATGTCATTTCTCTCAAGAACTTAATATTTGTCATATTTGTAAAGTCTCTTGTGTGCTTTTAAAAGTACCCCTTTGTTTTGTAATATTTTTAGTCATAATATAGTCGTAGTGGAATAATTATGTTGAATTTTCCTCAAAGTCATGTTTGGGATTGTTGGAGTGGGGTGAGATGTTTGAGTGCATTATTTAAGAGAGTGCACACTTGAGAAGAAAAATCCTGGGACTGGAGCTGAGCGGACATGGCCACTGCCTGCATTCATTAGTCCTGTGCCATTTTTCTAGGTGGAAATAAATTAAGCCTTAAGTATTTTCCTTTACATTCTAGTAAGTATTTCTAAGCCATTATCTTGTCTCCTTTGTTAAATGACAACATCCAGTGAAGACACTTCATTGATACTTGCAATTTTAGATAACAGAGTGGGTGTAGGGGATGAATGGATGCTATTGAATTAGACTGACTTGAAAGAATGATCTGAATTTTGAATTATCTATGAACCAACTCAGTAAAAATGGTAAAAATGAGGCTGTTGATCTTAACATTTTGAGTTCTAAGAAACTTCCGTCATTTTGATATTTTCATACAATCTTTTAAAACTGACCTCACTCTTGTATTCTTTTTTCTCTCTACTACTACTCAGAGAGTGCTGATGGTTAATTGATGGTTATCACAGCTTCACTTTTCCTATCTGTCAAACTATTTGTTTTTATGTCAGGCCCTTGTTTTCTTAGGAATCACACGTTCAAAGTTAAGATCCTCCAGTTTCCTCAGATCTTAAAGAACTACATGGATTTGTTTTTTCTTTTCCATTTTCTTTTTTTTTTTTGGCACCCATATGGGACTTCCGGTTACATCCCTTCCGTAATTACTTGTCTTTTCTTTTCTGAGAATGCCTGATATAGAAACACATCTGAAGAGCACTAGAACTAATATTTTAATATTTTAAATAATTTGACATTGAGGAATTTACATATTTTTGAGTTGATGGCTTCTCTAGCAAAGTTTAAAATGTTGTATAATTTATAAGATGTGATTTTCATGTCACTCAAAATGAAGTATTTTAGAGTTTTTCCATATCCTTTTGTGTTGGAGACACCTATATGTTGACTTGCAAAAAGATTTATTATTGCGATGAGACAAAGCAGAGATCTTCACTAATGTAGAAAAAAGTAACCAGTAGCTCATTTTTAATTCAAATTGACTGAAGATTTAAACATTTCTTTTTCTCATAAATGTACTTAGTTGTATGGCAGTTTTATGATTCAGTCTTGTGGTACACATATAAATGTGCAGTTGTTAAAAATTACTTCTTTTCTAAAGTGAAAATTTCATTCATGTTAAAAAAAGAGACATTTTTGCTCTCATTGCTTTGGCAACTATGAACTGAGGAAACATGAACAGAGTCACTTCAATCCTTATGGGAACTTTCCTTTAATAACTAATACAGATTTGCAAAATTGACATCAAATAGAGTTAGACATGTCTCCATTTACAAAAACTGCTGTGCTAAGGAAGCGATTTACAGAGGAAAAATAGCTTTTCTTCACATTTAGCTGTTAAATACATTTGATGATTGGGTTAAATTGAATAATTTCTGACTTGGAGCAAGAACTGGTATTCTGCAACATATAAATGCTAATAAATATGCTGTATATGTTCAATTAAATAATCATAAAAAATGATAAAAATTTTTTGAAAGCATTTGGGACCAAAGAAGACCTAAGTTCTGGACCAAGTGCTGTGTGACCAAGGACACACTGATAGACCTCTCTGGGCCTTAATTCTATCACCTAAAAAAGGAGAGACCTAGAGAGATGGTCCATTTTTATGACTATAATTCTATGAATGTTATGGGAGTAAATTTTATTTCTCTTTGCAGTTCAGAAAGTCAACTCTTTTTAAATTATTTCTTTCAGTTGGGTATGAATAGCTCCTGCAGGCATCGCCCATCCATCTCTTCCAGATTAGGAATCTCAAATGTTTTTCCTTTTCTTACCGATAAATTTGGACTCCTTCTTGACACCAATGACAACTTCAGTATCCTTCTTGTCACCTTGCAGACTTTAAACAAAAATCCTCATTGGTTTTAAAAGGAAAAAAAATGTATGCATTAGAACTATGAAGCCTGGCCTTGAAATATTTCTTACTTTTTAAAAATATCCATTACCTGAACAGAATTTATTTTAGAATGTAAAATGGGAGAAAAAGGAGCTAGATCTATCTGAGAATGCAGTTATAGTCAAACATTTCAAATGCTTTCTTAAAGCGAACACGTATGGAAATACATTAACTAAAATATGAAGAAGTATTTTAACTTGTCTACTATGAGTTAGGGCAAGCACCTGGGTATATTTCCTCTTTAAAATTGAAATAGATTTTTTTAAAAACATAAAACTTAGAGTTATCATCACAAATTGTAGATGGATTTTAACTGGATTTTGTTTGGTCTTAGTTTTATCAATTTCTTCTTTGTCAGTCCCTTTAATTTTATAAATGTCAAATCTATTTTATGTCTTGAAAAAAGTCAATATGACAGAACTGGGTCTGTGAGGATTATTAACTGGTACTTTAGCTGATGAAATATTTATTCAATGCCAAAAATCACTGAGATATTTTTGTTTTATTTTAAATGATTTCCTTTGAAAATAACTTTATGCTTTTAGAGTACTAATGAGTTCTTTTGTTAATGATGATCAAAGGTGACTTGTAACAGATGAAGAAATAACTGCAGAAACATAAGTATATTAATTAGAAGCCACGAATGTGACTGGTGAAGGAAAGGGTACCTGGAGGGGTTTGGTTGACTTTGGGACAGTAACTTTGCTCTGTTGACAAAATGTTCAGAAATATTTTGAGGAAGAAAAAGATAAGATACTGTAGCAAAATAATCAGAAGTTTCTTGCCATAGCAAAAAGCTCAGTGTGCAAAATCATAAGAGATCCAAAAAGACTTAGAGGAGAATGTCAGGAAATCTAGCCCTGCTTCTGGTTACACATGGAATTGAATTTATGTTTTATGTTTTTATGTTTCTTCATCTGTAGAATGAGGGTGTGCAGGAGGTGATTATTGTCATCTATTCCACTCAGACACTCTGAAATCAAGATCATATTATGAACTTTTTTTTTCCCATTTCCAAAATCTTTTATCCTTGGTTTGGCCTTTATAGAGTGAAATCGAAACAAAACTCTCCATTTTGAATTTCTTTGTTCAATTGCTTTCTCTTTCACTCTTCTGTCCAAAAGAATGTGCATATTTTTCTGTTGGACTTGAGTCAAATGAAAATGTGAGATGGGGAATTCATAGCATTGTGCATTTGCTTGTAGAGATCTGACTTACGTAAATCTCATGAGTCTGGTAGACATCTTCAATTTATTTATTTGCTTGTTGAACCCTGAATGAAAGATCACTAGACAGCTTTTTATTCTTTCCATTGTGAAGATATAGTCATCCTGATCTTATTCTGATGGGAAGTGTTCATTATCCCCTTCAGATTTTTTTTTTTTTTGGCTACAGTTATTGGGAAAGCATAAGGTATAGGACTCAATGCTTGGGTATTTATGTGTAAATTTGTTATTATGATGTTATGTGTTTGCTTATTTACAGAATGTGGCCCCGTCAGTCATCCTTTTAAATATTGAAAGTTGAAATATACAACTTTTGATGGTTGGATGTAAAATATGTACTCTGTTACCTTTCTAAAATATGAAAAGCTCTGAATTTCAAAACACATCTGGCCACTGGGGATTCAGATAAGAGACTGAGATCTTTATCATCACTAATTTTCCCAGAGGATTAGCATGTGAGCATAAGAATTGTTGTTGGCAGTGGAAATACAATGCAATAAACAGACAATAACTTAGTGCTTGCGCCTAAGAAAGGTTGGATTTAGAATCTGGAAGAATTAAGAACACACCATGTGGGAGAGAATCTTAACAAACACAAAACCTACGGTAGTATTTCTGTATTGAAATTAGTGCATAGTACTTGTAATTTTTAAAGCCAGTGTTCTTTTTGCTATAAATGCAAATAGTGTTTTGTACAGATTTGCTCAACATGGTTGAAAGAAATTCTGAATAGAAATAGTTGATATGCTGACTAATATTTACATAAAAGCTAATTAATGGGCTGCTTTGGAAACATTCAGTATTTCATTGACTAAATTTGGCTTTGAAAACAAAGTAGTAAAATTTTTTTTAATGACAAATGCTAATGACAGGCAATAATTTTGACTCAGCAGGTTGTGTCTTTTTTTTTTTTTAGTAACTCTAGGAATGAAACTGCATAATTTTCACATAATAGTGCTTTTAAATTTCTGATCTATACTCATAGATGACAGATTCAAAATTGATGAAAAACTTGCTCCTAACATAACAGATGGTGTCTATTGGACTGTCTGGTGGGCAAGTTGACTTTTTAAAATAACTGAAAATTCAAATTCAATTGCTAGTACCAATACTTTCTTTTTACATTGAAGTATAGTTGATGTACAATATTGTATGTAACAGGTATATAATGTAGTGATTCACAATTGTTAAAAGTTATGCTCCATATGCAGTTATTATAAAATATTCGCCATGTTGTACAATATATCCCCGTAGCTTATTTTATACATTATAGTTTATACCTGTTAACCCCTCCCCCTAGATCGCTCCTCCCCCTTCCCTCTCCCCACAGGTAACCATTAGTTTGTTCTTTATATCTGTGAGTCTGCTTATTTATTGTTATATTCACTAGTTTATTGTGGTACCAATACTTTCTGAAAATCTTTTTTCTGCTTAAAAAGTTTTATACTTTTAAATTCTTAATGAAATAGTTTTTAAAAAGCTTTAAAATGCTTCCCTGATTGAGTGACTTTAACTTAATATTCTTATTTTATAGGACATTTTTTGAAAAATTATATTAAGCTGCAACAGTAATATATATGTTTAGATTTCAGTTAAACTATACTCAGGGTATAGTTGTTAAATAATTTAGAAAGTGACATCAATTATTGACTCACTACCTCACAATTTGTTATACTTATATAAGGGGGTTTTGTCTGTGGTAAAATCTAATATCTTTATGATCTTTCTCAACCTCTTATCATGTGAGGCTTCGTTTTAATTTCAATATAACTTATTTTCCTACTAAGTCAGATTGCCTACAGTTCTCATAGATCTGGTTCTCACACTCGTTCATCTTTTCCTTCAGTCAATTTCTGGTGTGTTCTCAAGTGTTACAGTTACCTCCAAAAGCCTTCCTTAAGTGAACTTGTCCCCTGTAGAGCGTTTCCTTACCTTGCTCACACTCTGTGCAGTAACTGATGACTCTACTCATGAGAATGACGAACTTAAGTGACATGCTTTGTTATGGAAAATAATGTCGGAAGCATTGGTAAAATCCTGTGGGAGTTCATGATCTAATGATATTAAATGCAAAATTATGGATAAGAGTGATACGAAACCTTTTAACATTGAATTTTATCTTTCTTTTTTATGGAGGTTTTATTTCAGAACCTGTATAGATACCACCCTCTTTTTAGTTGGTATATGTGAAATTCATAATAATTCATGAAGAATCTCTTGGGGATAGAGTTGGGGGTTGGGAATTCTCCTGGAGGAAATTTCATCATGTTCTTTCTCAGTGGCCCTCTTAAGAAGAGGAAGGTGAAAATGAGAAGAGACCTTTGTGACGGTGTAACGGTGGGATACCCAGTTCTTCACTGGCTTTGGGCTGTCACGGATGCATAAAGAGATGATAATCACACATAGTCTATTCTCCGTGATTACAGAGGGAGGCATGTAGGTGAATTGTTTGCAGAAAAATCACATAATCATTTCAAACCAGTCAATTGGTCAGTAACATATTTACTGTTACATAACATTGATTCCCCTTCATCTTTCACATCCTTACAGCTGTATAATACTCAACTAAATTGCAAATGTCCCCAGGATGGCTAGTATACATTTTCCATCTCAGGTCGACTGAACAAAGACAGTTAATGCTTTCTCTCGTTCTTTCCCCCAGCCCCTGCTTTGCCTTTCTCGGCATTCTGTGCCCTGAGAAACTTCTTCATTGACTTATCTGCGGCTAAGAGGTTTATCTATTTTTAGAAATAGAGAAGTGACTTTCCATGGGTGCTGAAGTTTTCCCATTTTCTTCAGTAAATTCACAGTGCCAGAATCAATGATGCCAAGACACATGTTTATTCCTTAACAGTCATTGCCAGCAAGGGAAGTGGAGTGGGACATTTATGCCCACCCTCAATTCAAACCCTAAAAAGATTATATACATAGAACCAAGTGTTAGACAAACCTATATTCTAGAGCCTCAGTATCACTATAATGTATTCTATATAGAAATTCATCATGAACACAAGGGTTTGTGGTGATGGGAGGAACATTTTTATAAGTTGAATTGATGGTTGCTTCTCTGATTTCATAGTGCTATAACAGGGTTCCAGTGTACATTTGTACAGCTCCTGGGGAGCTATGTGAACAGAATGTTTCCTGTAATTTATTTAAAGCTATTTGCATGGCCTGCAAATTTTGAAATTTCAAGACCTTCAAGTGCCTTTTGCTGTTTTTTTCAGATTTTATAATCAATATTGCAAATATCAAGTGTAATATTCTTATGATTTTGACTGAGCCTATTAAATTATAGATGAATGTACTGAGCCCTCTGTACATAGTGTATAAACACAATGTGACTCCTGTGTTCTCATTTCACGGCATTTTACAGTACAACAGAATTCCATTACAATCATGTGTTTCATGCAGACACATTATAGGCCAAATTATGTCCCTTAAAATAACACACATATAAAAACAATCTGTTCCATGAGTGAAAGACAAGTATTATGCATTTCTCCTAAAATCAGACTTATAAACAGATTTAAGTTATTTAGGTTATCTTTGATAAGACATAAAATACTTCTTACTCTACCATGTTTTAAGAGTCATTCAGGATACACGGCAAGGGAGCTATACATATATTTTGATTCAATATGCATAATATTGAATTTCTGGGACACAACCGTGAATGAGATACATAGATCTAGTACAATAAGATACTTTAGATCTAGTAGGGGAAAGAGACATTGATCTGATATTTACCTAAATTATAACCATGAAGAGTTTTAGGAGGGGTTAGTACAGGGTCCTGTGAAAGTGTTTAGAAGGGGGACTGAATCCTGTCCGGGGCAGCTGGGACAGAGCAAGGTAGAACCTGAGAGGCAGGACCTGAGAAATTAAAAATGTAAACCAATTCCTGAAAGATATATAGGTTCTAGCCAGGAGGTAGAGAAGAGTTTCCCCCATTTTATTAATATATTCTTATTTGAGTTGTGGAATATAGTTTTAAAATTAATTCTAATAGTTTTCCCCTATAAATGTACTTGATTACTAGTATAACATTTATTCCAGAAACGTTAGGAAGAAAAGAAAAGCAGACATCATTAGCAATAACAACAGTCAGTGATCCAAGCAACCTTCCCACCATAAAGGATACACTTAGACTCTTCTCCCCCACCAAAAAAAACCCTATACAACCATAAATCCGTATTTTGATAAACATGTATAAATCCAGATTTTCAACAAAAATGGAGTCACCGCATGAGATTACAGTTTTACGTTCCTTTTAGTGGCTGCAGCATCCTTGTATTGGATATACTATTTATTATTTATGTGACCAGACCATATTCATGGACCTTTTAGTTACCTGTAACTTTTCAACAACCCCAAAGTATTTTAAGCAAAGTCTACTGTATTTGTAAAGTTGACTTTATTATTTTAGCACTTAAATTAATCTGAAATAAGGAGGCATTCACTTATAAATTCCAAAGCTTCTTTGTGTATGTTTACATGATTCAAATGAGAATTGGAGGTACAGACATTTTACTTACTGAGATACATATTGTTTACTAAGAAAAAGCTCATTTGTCATGCCATGCCCAGGAATCATTTACATTATGATCATTTTATTTTATTTTGTCTTACTACTTAGCTTTTATCCCATAGAGTAGAATAATAGCTGAGGCAATCAGAAATTTCTTTGGAATCAGATAATCACTGCAGGGGCCACTGAGCAATGCCCACTGTTCCAGTGGAAACTACTCAGAATCTTTCTTGCCCATTTTAATATTTTTGACTGTGTTTCTTTATAGTCTTCTTCCTGTGATCGTAAGTAATTTCCAAAGGTACTTCTTCATCAAAAAAAAAAAAGCTTCAGTGAGAGTGTTAACTGGCCGTAGAGGCCTCCTTGAGTTTACAAATCTAGAATCTTGAACTCTCGAGGTGATAGAATTGAAATTCTCTTCAGAAATTTTCATAAGAAATCTTTAATTGGGATTGTAAAAGCCTCTATTATTTGCTTCTCTGAGGCTAGAAAAGCAAAACCAAGACACAATCTACAACAGATTTCACCTTCAGTATCTACATAATTGGACAAGTAGCTGTCTGGTTGAGGCTCCCAACATTTGCTAAGTTTCCCACCAATCCGCCAGAAAGTGACCTCTCTCACCCCTCTTTTGGCCTGGCCATTTTTCTGGCAGAGAATTGTAGGCATAAATTCCACATAAAAGTCACTTTTCTTGCTCTACAGTAGTTGCTTGTCATTCCTGATTAAATGAAAATCATTTTAAAATATGATATTCTAGGGATAACTTTGGTTACACATTGATTTGTCTAGTAATATCCTGGTTAAAAAAAAAAGAGAGAGAGCAGATTCTTATTGAGCCTGTGAAAATAACCATATGGCCATGAAAAGTGAGGAGACTCATTAGGTGTTCCTGAATTCTAGAGGGATCAGTGAGGATCAGATGCTCTTTTAAAATGTTTCATTTTATTTTATGGAAGCAGTGTCTACAAAATTGGAAGTTAGATATACCTCCAAAAGAAAGAAGAAGAAAGATGGAAGTTTTCTTCGTCTAACAGTTACAAAATAGAATATTAAGACAGGAACAATATCTAAAGAAATGGCTGCCATTAAACATTCCTCATCAGTTAAGTCAATCATATGCTATTCTTATTTCATTGGCTCGGCTATCAGCAGGGTCTGCCTTGATGTGGCCTTCTGCTTCCACTGTAGAAATCCACATATTAGTGTTGAGTTTGGATATACATTCAAGGGATAGGTATTCTAATTGTAACTGGTTAAACTGCCCCCTTTCCTTGGTAGAACCATCCACATGGCTTTCTTTGTGTTAAATATTTGTTGCTTTGAGGCTGTCTTAGTTACATATTCACTGACTTAAGAAGGAATTGCATTTGATTGAATATCTAGTAATCAATTAACTTTGCGGTCAAAATATGTCAGATTTAAGTACATTACCCTTGTTTTCAAATAATTATACTTTCTACATTAACCTTGTGAGAACAAATCATATTTCAAAAGCTTAATGAAGAGTGAAAGGCTAATTGAGTTTAGTAAGCACTTGGAAATACTATTTTGTAGTCTGAAAGTATCTCTCCTGTTTTTTTGCTGACCTCTCAAAGGCTGTAGTCCAGAAAGAAAAGCAAGGGATAGGACTATGGCTCTCCAAATCCAATTTCACATACATATAGTATTGAAACAAAATAATAAATCAAATGCCCAAGAAGGAATAAAAAATTATATAACCACAAGGAAAAAAAAATGTTTGTTACACCCTAAAGAAAATGACCATATCTTTGGCAAACAAAATAATAAATAACTTGTGACTTTTATTGTGTAATGTCTAATAATATATTATAATAATTTTCAGGTCTTAAGTTCCATAAAAGTTATGAATATTACTTAAAACCCTAAGTAAATCATTGGTGTATTCTCTACTTTTAAATAATTAGGCAAAAAAATCATAAAATTAAGTCAAGACTATATGCCTCAGTTTTTAATTTAAATAGCTAGTAGCTGTTTACATTAAAATAACTCAGTTTAATAGGTCTGACTACAAATTAGGATGATTTTGCTTGTAAGAAACAAAAATATTTATGCTTACTTGAACTGTGAAAGCAGAGTTATTTATTACTGCAATGAAAAAAAGTGCATTGATAATGAAATTTAGGTTTAGTTTGATCAGGGCTCTGCCTCTGTCTCCATCTCTGAAATTTTCTAAGCCCCACCTTTCTGTTCACCATGGGTGTTAGAAGGCGGCTGGCAGAAACAATGGCCATGTGCTTCCTCATTCTCACTCAGGAGGAGCAAGTGTTACTTCCTAGAACCCTTAAATAAAAGTTTCAAGCTTTAGTCTGAAGGAGTTGCCGGGAACCAACCGCTGATGCAAACGTGTAGGCTCAGCGACTTCTCTTCCCTGCTGGGGGTGGGGGGTGGGGGCAATTCTGGTTGGTTTATCCACTGCTCAGCCCTCCTCTCCGCGTGAGGGAAGGGCTTCTCCTCCTGCAAATTCATGGGCTTCCGACGCAGCAGGGAGGGGAAGGAGGCAGGCGCATAGTGGGGAGGCCTTGTGGACATTCATTACAGGATTATTTTACATCTTCGCATTCTTGAATTTTGGAGGAAGGGAGAGAGTTGAGACATCATTTTCACTGATCGTCTCCTCTCATTACACAAGCTGCTTTCTTCCACGTGTCATCTTCCGTGTATGCCCGGCAAGAGGAGGAAGTAGATGTTCTCTCACCTAACAAATCAGCAGGAGGTTCTCCAGTTAAGTTTTCTCAGGTTCACGTGGCTCGTAAAGGCATATTCTGAAGTCCATGCTCTTTCTCCTGTGCTCTTCAGGTTGTAAACTAAATCATATATGATAAGTAATTTTGTGAAGAAGGTTATTCCTAGTTAGAAGAGCAAAGGATGTATATGATTTAAATAAACATTCATTCCACAAATAATGACAGTATTCTTACTGTGTGCTAGGTGTATGGTAGATGCTGGGATACTGTGGTCAAGAAAACGGGTGCCCTCTAATCTTACAGGTTTCGCGGGGGGAAGCACATGTTAATATCATGCAAAGAAGCGTATAGTTACAAACTGTATGACTGCTCTGTCCTAAGATCTGTCCAAGTCGGGAAGGTTCATCAAAGAGCTTTTCCCTAGGAGGTGGCATTTGAGTTGAGATTGGAAGGATGAGAATGAGTAAACAAGACAAAAAGGAGCTGGGGGAAGGGGGAGAGAGAATTCCAGGCAGAGGGAACATGGCGCGGCTAAGGACTGAAAGAGTCCTTTTTGTCGGAGCGCGGTGAGTGACCCAGGAGAATGAGACACGTAGACGGGCTGGATCCTGCAGGATCTTCAGATGGTATTAAGAATTGTGTCTTGGAAAAAACTAATTTTATGTACCTTTACTATTGGAGAAAGTTGGTGAGGTAGTATCTTAGTATGTATTGCAGTTATCTCTCTAAATATTTATAATGTTTTCTTAAAACATGTTTTCTTGCCTATACAAAGCCTTACTTCAGTTACAGAATTATTCCATCATATTTGGCCTTTCAGCCTGGACATGCTGCTCAAATTGTTTGTAGCAGCTTTAAATTTTTTATAACCACTTACGACTTGAATTTAGATGTAGACTGGTGAAGGTAAAGGCACCTACATTTTAGTGAATATTTATCAAAAAGAGTATTGAATTAGTTATAGTTGCAAACTGTGCAGAGAAGAAGAGTCCAGACATTAAACTTTAGGGAAAGAAACACGGAAATTATACACACACACACATATGAATTTAATGTAGATTTCAGGTAATATTTATACATAATTAAATAGTAGTGACTTGGCATGCCCTATCCACTATTCATGTCTTGATGGAATTGCATTTGTGACCTCCTCTTATTTTTGGTTATGATTAAAGAAAGAGAGAGAAGCAGAACTATATTTAAATATACTGTTGGATTTTGCATTTGACTACAGCAGTTTAAAAGAGCAATTTTGCTCATACCATATGGTGTAGTAATACCATAAATAAAGCATGCATCTAGGTTACTAATCAAAGTGGACTTAGGTCTTTCAAGTTCATCCCTGTTGAGAAGCTGGTTCACTTAGAAGTCTAAATATTTGACCTGTAGTGTAATATTTAAGCATAGAAAGTTGCTGACTCACCCACTTTGCTAAAATCAAACAAAACACCATTACTTTTGATCCTGTTACTTCACTTTAAAGTATAACTTTAAAAATTATCCAAGTATGCTTTGAAAATAGGAACATGCATATTATTGAGAAACTTAATGTTTATTGGGCAAGCATCTTCATCCTTTTACCTTTGTAAAGGGTGGTATGAATTGCCCTATATTGACAATTTATTTCCTTGGTGGGAAAGATGAGTCTTCTGTTGTGGTGTGAGAACTTTGTGCCCTTGTCTTTGTGTTGAGTGATACAAAAGAAGGGGAGGGCAGATACCGGCACAGAGTTTCCACAGGAGACCTTCAATAAAGCATGCATGGAATATATGATGTTGCAGCAAATTCTTGCTCAGACATTTCCATACGACTGCCTCTTCTGTCTAGGTGAACTGACATTCTTTCTCCCGTAGTTTCAAGATAGGAGTAGGTTTTATGTATAGTGCTCTTCTGACAACTAAACTAGTCAAACTACTAATTGGTTTGACATGCTAACCTGTCTACTCCTTTGTATTAATAACTGGTGCTTCCATTTTTTTTGAAACATCTCAGAGATCTTCCCCAGTACCGTATTATTAAATTTCAGCTAATGCTGTCGGGACTGGTAAGATTGCGAGTATCACCTTCATTATGCACATTTGAAAATGAAAAAGACAGAGAATACATATGGCCTGGGCATTCAGAACCCATTCTACTTCTTTACATCACAAAAAGCCTGTTAACAGAATGTGATGAAAGGGTCTGATGCTCTTGTGCATGGTGGTTTGTACCCACAGGGAGAACTGCTGTGCACCAGCATTTGCTGATTTTTATCAAATATTTAAGCACTTGCCTACTACTTGGTATGTTCTCTGTCCAAGACTGTCGTGATATATCCTCAAGTAATTTTGGAAAAAGATATGATTAGTTCGTGTATTCAGAAATAATTTGTTGATGGATAAGTTGCTGTGCCAAAGCCCTGGGAATCTGAGGATGAACCTGTCTGGTCTATATCTTCAGTCTAGAAGACAGCCGATGTCAAGGTGAAGTGGGACATGGGGGAAGGAACACCCAAGTCTGCCCGGCTTGTTGGAGAAGTCCCATGGGAAGTTGTCCTTGAGATTGAATCTTGAGGGGAGAGGGGAGTGCGCTCTAGGAAAGTAAGTCTATGTGTAAGAATGATAATAATTATAATAATATTATTAATGAAGCAGCTAATGTTTATTGAATACTTTGGTGTCATTTTTTCCCCAGCGCTTTGCGCATAGCATGTGCATATTTACCCCTCACAACAGCCCTAAGATGTACTACAGATGAGGAAACTGAGGCAAAGAGTGATTAGTTATCCAGCCCTCCATCACCTGGTTCATAATGGCAGAGCCAGACTCACACACAGCCCAACAGTCTGCGTCCACTTTCCTTTATGGAAAAAGATGACCTGCTTGGGGAATGGTAGGACCTGAAATGGTTGGAAGTTACGGTCTGTGGGTATTTGTCAGGGTTTTGGCTGGTCAGGCACTTACGGGTCAGACCAGGAAGAGCCTTGGAAGACTTGTTAAGGAGTTAGAATTTTATTCTGTAGGATCAATGTCTGTGTTTTTTGAAAATCAGATCCAGATCTTACCTTCATCAGAATCACTTGGGGTGCTTTTTAGGGATGCGCACTCCCAGGTTCATATCTACTGAATTAGAATTTCCTTGTTGCAGAAAGTGGCCAAGGGGCTTGTGCCCTGATATGGTCTAGTGCTGAGTAGATTCCAGTTCCCAGTAGCAGCTCTGCTCTTATTTGCACCAAATACCTTGATATTTGATTTACTGACTTGAAAATTGATGTAAAGAAGGCCAAGAGTTCCGTTATGTGTGTGTTGGGTTTAATTTGCTTGCAGACTATCCTATTGAAAATGTGAAGGGGAAAAAAAAAAGAGAAGCCTCCTGCTTGATGTGGAGGTAGGGAATTTTTGAGTCTTCTACCTTTGGCTGGTAGGGCTATAGTTGAGATTACTCATGTGAAAAAATAGAGCAGTCAGCATGGCTGGGAAGCATTGAAATATGAAAATAACATGAAATGTTAGACATCAAAAGGGATTAAGAAGACATCTTCAAAAGCAAGAGGGGGCCCAGGGAGAGGTGGAGTTCAGCAAGCAGGGAAGGAAGTTTTTATGATGTCTTTGTTTTTATTAAATGCATCTGAGAATTCGTGTAAGAAAAGGACTAGAGGATAAAAATAATAAAAAGGCTGATGGTGACCTGAAGAAGCAGAAACTTGGTGTTTTGAAGTGGAAGCCAGATTGTAATGTACATGAGAAGTGGTGGTCAGTGAGAACAGCTTAGATTACTCTTTGTAAAAAAACCTAACTTTAAGAAGAAAAGGAGGGTGATAATTAGAAAAGGCTACAGGGTGCAGGGAGAGCTTAAACGTTACTAGAATTTTTTCTTTTTATACAGTACACACTTACAAAGATTGAATAATACAGATACACAGAAAGAATGCAGTTCCCTTTCATCCAATAACCAAGAGATAGCAACTATTATTAGAACTTGGTATTTTTCAAACCATGTTTCTATCAGGATATATTTGTAGTAGATATGTATTTACACATTTTTAATGAAAATATACAGTCCAAACTTTTGTGTGTACCTTAATGTATCGGAAACACATCTTTCATTAAATGTTATTTTACACCATTACTTTTTCATAGTTACCTACCATCACGGGGTGTGTATATAATAGTTTGTATAATTCTATAATTGACACTCTTGGTTTTTGGGGATACTTCTTCATAAATAGTGCTACCATTAATATCTTTGTGGATAAATCTTTTCTCACTTCCATAATTACCAAGTTTTGATTAATTTCAAATTGTGAAATTGTTAAGTTAAATTAATAGAACAAAGCCCCGCACAGACTGTTGGTTTATGGGATCTATAAATCAAATAGGTTTTTAGTCTTAGATAAAAGGACAGTGTTTCCTTCTTTCTGCGTGCAAGGAGAGAAGTATGAGCTTGTAGGTGGTTGGTGGGGGAAAGAATGAGAGAATGCCTTGGGGAAGTAACTGTTAGATAATCTATTTTATCTTTGTGTGCATAGTGAAACGGCAAGTTGTTCTATGGTGTTGAAGAGTTGTAAAGGTTTGGAAAACTGCTGAGAAGAAAAAACAAAGGAGCATATGAGGGGTGGGTTCTGGGGCTGCTGAGCAAAGCTGTGCATAGCTGGTGTTGTGCATGGAGGTTGTGGGACCAGATCCCTTAGTCCCATTGTCCTTTCCAACAGCATTCAGAGCCCAGTGCTAGGAGTCCAGAATGCAGACATGAATTCATCTGGTGGTTGTTGGCCAGGCAGGTATCCTGCGTGGGCAGGATGTGGGTGCATGTGGGGCAGCTGAAGGTGGTGTGTAGAGAGCAGTTAGGTACCTATGCTCACGTAAGAAGCCCAGAGGGACTGATAAGGAACACAGTGAGTGAACTTATGGAGATTAAAGGATCAGAGAGGAGGAATAAAGTAGTGAGGGATGAAAGTGATAAAATTGTGGCCAGAAAGTGGGATTTGGGGGTTGAGATTTTAGAAGGAGAGCTGTTATAGTCCAAGTCGAGGTCCAAGGTGTAGCCATGGATTTGGTGAGTGAAAATTAAGGGAAGATGAGGCCATGGAACTGTATACAGCCTACTGTTCTTCATGTGGATGTGAGTGATGTGAGGAGTTTTAGTAACAAGGAAGAGAGTGCCCTCGAAAGCCCTAATCCTGGATAAACGACACACGATTGGCAGCTAATGATGGTAACGAGTGAGAATGCTACAGCTGTTTGACCTGGATGTTTAGAAAATGTTTTTGGAAGATAAAAATGATAATGAAGGTGATGATGAATGCTTGGGGAAGTAAATGACATCAAAAAAGCAAATGTGAGCTGCTAGCATGCCCCAAATCTCCTTCTAGCCTGAGATGTACGAGCTGGTTGTGGAGATCGGTGGCGGGACAGCGTCTCCTTCACCTTGTAGCCCTGAGGAGGCCGGAAGAGACTTCCGGGTGCCAGAGGGAGTTTCCTTCTAGTAACTCCCAGTGGGTCGGGGAGTGGGTGGGGTACATTCGTTCTCAGGAATGAGCTGTCGTCTTGCAAGCAAATGTACAGAGTAGACGCGTGTACTCAGAAGCATCGTAGCGAGGTTGGAGGACTGCTTGCCGTTAGCTGCAGTTTTGTGTTAGTTTCTGTATTTTGCCTTTTCTCATCTACATTCTAAAAGTGATCTAGGGAGGAGAGAAAAGATTTGTAAAGATTTGGTTTATCAGAGAAATTGCTTTAGACTTTAAAGAGTAAGGTAAAAAGAGTATTGCTCAATAAAATATTAGTTTTTGCTTGCTCTATCAAAACTCCCAGGTGTAACTGAAAATGTTTATGGATCCAGGTGTATTGAGTTAGAGATGGCAGATCACAACAGCATTTGGGGGACCTGCTTATTATTGAATTCAGTACCTCTGAAAGGTCTTCTCAGTCTAAACCTCTTTTATCTTCAAGTCGGAGTTCCCCTCTCTCATGTTAAACTGCTCTCTTCCATTAGCTCCTTACTGTTCTTAAAGAAGTTTCTTTAATCTGTGAGCTTAAGAACTAGATGTAAACTCGATCTATTCTCAATTCCCTGCAGGCATTTCAGAAGGAAGAGGGTGGAAATGGAGCAAGTGGTGAAGTGATACCAGAATGACCTTACCAATGATTTGAATTATAGGAGTAAACAAATATACAAACCAAACACAAGATTAGTAGGTCGTGAACTCTGAGGGTTCTCCCAGGAACTGCTCCAGAGGCTCTTGGCAGTTGGGAGGTGTCTTGGGCTGGGGTAGATACTTTCAGAGCAATAAGAGATAGAAGCAACCATTTTATCTAAACAATTGTTGAGATTGTAGAACTAACTTATAGATTCTAGTTTAAAACTTGTGATATTGAGAACCTAGCACTGTGCGGTGCATACAGTTTCTGCCAAACACATATTGACTGACCAGAACCTCAGTGTAACTGTCGTTTAGCTTATTCTGAAAATCTGAAGGCATTTCTTTCCTGAATCAGAATTCAGAGCTTGCTCCAGGTTTTTCTTCCTTCTCACGCTCACTGTCGTTCACTTCCGCTGCTTCTCAGTAGTTTAGCCCGCTGTATTATTTATTACATACAGCATTTGCTACCCTTACTCTTACATCTATTCAAGCTTGGTTCTTTACTCTTTTTTTGGCCCTGCCTATTAGGTCCTTTAGCTTTAATCAGCCATGTCTGCTTCTACTAGATTGCTTCCTTAAGAACTCTGTAAGTGAAACTGATTCGGATTTTACAGCCCTGGTGATTTTCCTTCTGGAGTACAGCTAAGAAGATGCCATATAGCCGATGAGTCATTTTGTAGGGCTTTTGTTTTCTATTTTGTATTTGAAAATTTAGGTATGATCATGGACATGGGCATATCTCCTAGTATCATGAGGGTAATAATACAACCGTAAAATAAAATCATCTGCGCTAGCTTTGGCCTCTGATAAATGTAGTATATTGTGATTTTGAGCAAATTGAATTCCCCAGAGCACATTCATTCATGTAAAATTTCACTTCTGTAAATTTTCCTTGCTTGTACTGGAAGCTGACTAAAATCACTCGGCACCTGCTGCTGTGTGTCTGGCGTTGTCCTGGGGGCTTTACACCTGTTAAGCCATTAAATCATCACAGCAGGCTTGCGAGGCAGATCTGGATTCCCCCATTTTGCTGAAAAGAGGTGGAAGCTGAGCATATAGAAATGACTTTTCTTATGCCGCCCATCTAGGACGGCTCAAAGCTGAAACTGGACTCGTTTGTTTGACCCTAACCACAGCAGTCTCCCTAATTGGAGATAGACATGGGAATGTATTAAGGTTTCATTTTGGATTTAGACATTGATTCGGATGAAAGATGAAGCCAAATGCTGTTGGTTGAGATGGTAAGCTGTTGGGAATTAATTCGGCTTAGTGCTGAGTGTAATCTCTGGCAAGGTCCCAGGCTTCTGTCACATAGTACTGCCAGATGAAGGGTTGCCTTGATCATCAATAATTTCATTTCTACATAATGTAGTTCCATTGTATAAGGGAATGAATTGTGGGAAAATAAATTCACCTAGGGTCATGGTGTGTATTTCCCCCAGCTTGTTTGAGGCACCAATGGCTTGGTTATTTTGTCTTCTGATTTTTGGCATTTAATTCAGGGCCATGATTCCCAAAGCTGGGGTGTTGGCTGTGGTCCAATATCTGCCATTTGTTCCTACTTCTCCTTCCCATTCCATACCTCTCCATGCATGTTTGCTCACATTTTATTATTCAATTCAATCTCTCTCTTCTTCAGTCTATCCTAAATGTTTCCAATCATAGTAATTATTTCAAAATACTGATTTTGCCTTAGAATACTTTTATGCTTCATTCTCTGATTTCATTTATACAGTAATATTGAAATGACAAAATTATAGACATGGAGAATTGATTAGTGGCTGCCTGGGGTTAGGGATGTTGGGATGCAGGGAGGCAGGTACGACTCTAAAGAGGGAAACCTTTAGGTAATCACATAGTTCGGTATCTCAGTTTGCTATAGTAGGTACACGATGCAAATGCAAGCAGATGGCATAGAAATATATCCAAACTTTACACTAATGTCAATTTCCTGCTTTTGATGTTACACTATAGGTGCGTAAGGTGTAATCAGTAGGGGAAACTGGGTGAAGGAGACATGAGACCTCTCTGTACTATCTGTGTAACTTCATGTGAATCTATAATTATTTAAAAATAAAAGGCAAAAAAAAAAACACTGTTGTGCTTTAAAATATTTAAGTTCCTTTTTCTCATATTCATTATGTTCTATATGCTTTTATTCTTTCAAAATTAATCTTTTATTCATCTTCTGATTTTTGTTTCCTACCTAAATCTTATTTGGCATTAACACAATGTTCACCAGGTTACCAAGAAATGCTTCTTGAATTAATTAAACAATTAAATGTGGTTTATGAAAGAACAGTATATTAATATTTGGTCTCATTACCAGCCATCTTTGTTTCCTACCCACTTCCTTATTTAGTCTTTCTTGTCTCTGCCTAATCTCTTTCCAAGGACTCAGCAGCATGTCAGGGATTTGACTGGTGGAGTCCTGGAGACGTGGGCTTGCCTGCTAGGGTTGCATTGCCTGTGGCCACAGTCACAGAACCCAATGTCCAGTCACAAATTCTAACGGGCAGTGGCTTTTTGAAGGCTCAAGACTCAATATCATAGGGCAAGTTGAGCCAGGAAACCCAGGATATGAACTAGTGAATCATGATCATCAATCCATTCAAATTTATTAAGACTAGCTTTGTAGCCCAGTATATGATTTATCTTGGTGAACATTCTATCCACCTGTGCCTGAAAAGAAAAAGATAATATTCTGTATATCTTTTTTGTGGTTGTAGTTTTCTATGAAAATCTAAGATCGTCTGTGTCTTTAATGATTTTTTTGGAGGGGAGGGGTTTGGTTCTGTCAGTTTCTCCAACTGATTGTGGAGCTGTCTGTGTCTCCCTTTTGTTCTGTAAGGTTTTGCCTTGTGAATTTTGAAGCTCTGTTATTAGGTACATGCACACTAATGATTGTTGTGCCTTCATCCTGATGAATTGACCCTTTTATCATTATGAATGATCCCTTTGTATCTGTCTTGAGGTTTTTCTTTGTTATTAATTTAAACACTTCAGTCTTCTTATGCTTACTGTTTGCATGGTATATCTTTCCCATTTTTAAATTTTCAATCTACCTGTCTTTTTATTTACTGTAGATCTCTTAAAGGCGGCATAGAATTGGATCTAGTTTTTTTTTTATCCAACTGTCCATCTTTGCCTTTTATTCAGTGTGTTTAGTGCATTAGCATTTAAGGCAATTCTTGCTGTGGTAGAATCCAGGCACCATTTATTATTTTTCTGTTTACCCCTTCTGATTTTTGTTCCTCTGTTCCTGCCCTCTTTTGGATTAAATGTTCAAAATGAATGTAAAATTCCACTTTATCTTGTCTTTGAAGCTTTTTTGTGCTTGCTCTAGGAATTACAGTATATATTCTTGAGCTTTCCTAGACTTACTATTTAGGGTTGACCTTCTACCATTTCCATCAGATGAAGGACCTTTAGGCCGTATACGCCCATTTGACCCTCCTTGACATTGTTCCATAACTGTCACACGGACTGCATTTACGTAGGTCGTAAATCCCACGATGAAGTGTTAGAATGCTGAAACAGTCATGTGTATTTTAAAAGCATTAAGAGAAAAATCGTCTTTTGTATTTACAGTTTCTGGTGCTCTTCATTCCTTCTGGGTATTTGACTTTCTGATGTCATTTCAGCCTGAAGAACCTTGTTTGGGATTTCTTGTACTTTGGGTCTGCTGGGACATAGTTCTACAATTTTCTTCTTCTCTGAAAACTTGTTTAGTTGCCTTCACTTTTGACAGCTATGTGGCCTGGATGAGGCATTCTGGATTCATAGTCGTTCCTTTGTCCGGCCCCCCCACCCCCACCCCTGCGCTGTGTCCTTTGCTGCTCTGCTGTCTTGTGTCCTCCATAGTTTCCTGCGAAAACTCAACATTGATTTCTGTTTCCCTGTATGTGTCATTTTTTTCTCTTGTTTAAAAATTTTTTCTTTTTCGTTTTCCTTTTGGTTTTTGGCAGTTTGTGTGTACCTGGGTGGAGCTGTCTTTGCACTCATCCTGTTTGGGGTCTTCTGAGCTTCTTCAATCTATACATCTATGTCTTTCACCCAAATTGGGAGATATTTTAGCTCTTTTTTTTTCCCCTGCATTATTCTCTCTCTTTTCACCTTCTAAAACTCTAATGATACAAAATATTTGCTCTTTGCTAGTGTTCCACAGGACGCTGATGATCTTTTTGTTTGTTTCTTCTTCAGATTGGATTTTCCTTTATGCCTTTAAGCACTTACAATAATAGTTTTTAAATGATTGAAGGCTAATCCCAACACTTGGATCAAATTTTCTCTTGAATATAGGTTCGATTTTTCCTATTTGTTCATATGTCAAATAATTTGGATTGTATTGGATTCACTTTGTGAATGATACATTTGCATAGACTCTGTATTCTGTATGTTCCTTCAAAGAGACTTGGTTTTTTGAGGAGGGGTGGGGGTTCTTAACAGGCAGTTAATTTGGCTGAACTTGAACTAAATTTTGAGTTTTCTGTGACAGGTGGCAGCCCCACTGACCCATCCAAAATGCTAATATTTAATGTATGCTATGTGTCATGTGTATGTGTTTCGCATAGGTAACTATGCTAAAAATCCAAATAGACATGGACCTTAACCTCACAAGACTTGCAATCTAGTTGGTAGAGATAGGAGAGAAAACAAACTATGACACATTCCCATGTGTCATATGTGATCAATACATGGAGACAGTGGGGTTACTGAGAAAGGAGTTGTTTAAAATTGTTTTTGAAACACCCCAATCCTTCTGAGAATAAGAGGTAGTTTATTCATTCATTATACATAGTGATGGTGAAAGATTGGCTGATAAATAGCTATTAGTTACACTGTCACCATTTTGCTAATTCTTTGAAGGAAAGGACATGTTTCAAAAGCACGGCATATTGTGGGGAAGTGATGTTAAAAATAAAATGCTTAAATTCATTAATGTTTAAATTCTTGACTGCCATACTAAACAGGAAGAATACTTCCTTTTTTGTAAGAAAAGATGATTTGATACAATCTGAGCATGACGTACATGATCATGCATTTCAGAATGTTAGACACTGCTGAGCTAAAAAGACCTAGTTCTGGTAAAACAAGTATCACAAAAGATACATACTACTACGTTATGTATCTTAAAAGTCTAAGTTTCTTTGTCAGATATCAAATAGGCTTTCTAATCTGTTTTGATATCTGCTTATACTTATATCTGTATAAATGAATGGGTAACATGGGGTTGGTTTTTGTGTAAAAGCATATCTACCTTAGCAGTAACTTCTTTCTTTTCTCTCTCTTTTTTTCCTGTTTTAACAGTGTATCCTATTCAGTACATGTATCTGAAGATTACCCAGGTATGTTTTTCTTCTTAATATTTTTGTTACAAATATTCATGTCATGATTCCTTTGAATATTTTTTTTTCTTCTGAAGATGTAAAATGTATATGAATATATCTAGGGGTGAAGCTTTAGCAGGGGAAGGTTTAAACAAAAAAGAATTCTGTTGACTGTGAGGCACATGTCTTACCCCAAGATGCAGTCCAGAATCAAAATAGTTCCCGATGAAAAGTACTTTCCTTGAGCCCGTATGATAGCTTCAGCCTATTTACTTACCGCATTACAATTAAAGATTCACTAACCTGGTTTAATTGTTGGTTTTGGAACACCATTTGGCTTTTCGTAATCTAAAAATAATAGGTAAGAGTAACAGCTAGAATAATAACTAAAAATAATAATAGTTGAAAATAATAGGCCTTTCTTAATTTCTCTTAAGTGTATAAATAGTTAAACAATTCTCACAGCAACCCTCCGCGATTGTCACCATGATGTCTGCATTTTACAGATGAATGATGACACTGCTAGTAAGAGGAAGAGCAGGGATTTGAACCCGAAAGTCCAGAGCCCGTGGACCCTGCTGCTAGACTGACTAGGCTTCTTGCATGTACACAGCTGTCCTCACTGTGTGTCCTGAAATAGAACACTAGGTTCACAGATACTTTGTCCATAGAAAACAGAATGTAAGATCATTCCAGATCCATTTCTCTCTGAATCAAACTAGTGTCCTTCTTCTAGGCCATGATCAGTCTTGTATTCCAGACTCACTAGAATCTCATCAAAGATTACAGGGTATGTGTGCCAGCATTGAAGTCACGATAATTTGAAGTTATAAATAAGATGTGTTTCTCCTTAGTATTTTGCTCACAGATTATATCTATAATTTTATCTTGAGTAAGAGCATAATCTCTGTAGACTTAGTGTAGACCAAACATGCCTTGGTAGTTTACCCTAAAGAGTATAATACAAGAATCTATTGTTTATCATATTCTGTGGCCAAGAATAGCAAATTTTAATTTGCTATTCTGCCTATATTTCATGTATATATACATATTTTTTTTTACTCTGATATTCTTACTTAATAAAGTCTGATAGTTACCAAGCTAAACTGTTATGATCCTTCAGGGTCACAAATTGGAATCATAGTTCCGATTCCTATTCACTTTCTTGGTTGAAACTGGGATCGTAATTTTCTGTATAAAATGACCGGATTGCTATAAATAACTTTGATTATACATACTTTGAGTATTTTTTTTTAAATAATATATTATGAGGATATTGTAAAACTTATTTCTTTAGCATTTAAGCCAGGTATTTCCTGTGGCAACTTGCATTATGCATTTAACCTTTTTGTAAGACCAAATGTTACATTTTAAAAATGATTTCATAAATCATAAACTCCCTTACAGTTATTTTGCTATGATCTCCATATGTTTTTAACATACTGTTCTATAAAGTTATTGTACAGTTTAACAAGGAGTTATTCATTATTAAAGATATGCCTATTTTTTAATAAAGTAAACTTTTAATAAAAAGTGTTCTAGGCAGATTTTATTAACCAAGACATGAAATATTTATAAAGAAAAAAATTTTGTGTACGTGACTTTGCAATCAGCCCTCTCCCTTACTATGATGCAGTCTTTTTGACGCTGAATGTTTGCTTAAGGATGTTAGGAAAATAAAAGCCCCACTATTTGTTGTAAATATTCTAATTATTGTGCTTCTCATCTGAGGCACTTCCTAGAAATGTCAGCCATGGTTGAGGGGTGCAGGACTTTTAATTCAAGGTGATAGAAAAAAATGCCATAAATCAAAGCCCAATTTGAAGACAGTAAGTGAATTATTCTGTAGCGCAGGAAGTATGGTAGAAGATGCCTTTAATAAACCAAGTGAACCAAATGTTTAGCTCCCTCTTGTGGCCAAGGGGTTTTAACTCTGGTTTTTCTTGCCATAAAAGAGCCTCACTGGAACTACAATGTATAGAAATTGAAATTAAATAAATTAGTGGGTTTTTTTTTTATTATTTGTGCTTTTTAAAATTGAATTCCCTTCTTGGAGCAAATCTGTAGTGAATTTCCAATACAATTTCATTTATAAAAAGAAAAAGAATGTAAGTAAGTAAAACACAAAGACAGAGTGCATTTGGGGGTAGAATTTTGAACTGATTGATACAGCCAGTTCACCGTACACAAAGCATTTTCACTCACAGTATTGAATTGATTCTAAATGCCAGTCTGTGTATAGACAGAGCAAGTGCTATCATGACATTTTATATGTGAAGAAATGTGCTCTGAGAGGTGAAATATTTCCCAAGGATGTGTAGTTTGGTGGTACCCAAGTCTGTAATTCGGTCACTTCTGAAGAAGAAGTAGTGGTATTTTTATGGTGCTTCCTTCAAAGTGAATGTTAATTACTATGGTAATATTTTCCCCATTATTAAATTTTAATGTGTAATTATTTGTACCAGGAGTTCAGTTAATATACTTGATTTCTCATCTAGGTAATACTGTAGGAAAAATATGTTTGCTTGTCCTTTCCAGTTTTCATACCTGTATTTTTTTCTCCTCTTGCACTGGCTGGAACTTCCAGAATGATTTCTAATAGTAGATGTGGATTGGCAGCTTTGTCCCTTCTCTCAAAATTAGTGAGCATGCTTCCAGTTGCTTTCAGAAAAGGAAGTATCATTCCTTTTCTCATTTACCAAGCTTTTTTTTTATTCTATTTTTTTAAAGAGTGAGTATTAAATCTTTATCAAGTTTTTGTTTGGCATCTAATGTTTTCTCCTTTGAACAACAAGGTGACAAGTTATATTAGCAGATAGCTCACTGATGATCTGTAAGCAATATGTGTATTTTGTCATGTTCTGTGTTATTACGGACTTCAGATTACTGAAGGAATTAAACTATTCTTTGGCATTTGATAGAATTTGCAAGCAAATCTATCTGAGACTGGTATCTTTTTAGGGATGGTTTTAGGGCAACTGTCATTTTTCTGCCATGATTAGTGATTTTTGCTTTTCTATTTCTTAGTCATTTTTTAACATGTATTTTTCTTGAAAGCCCACTATGTTCGTGAAATGTCCAAGTTTTTTAGCAGAAAGTTTTTTTTTTAGTAGTCTGTAACTCTAAACATCTTCTCTATCTCTGTGGTTATTTCTGCTTTCTCATTTCTGTTATTTTCTATTTGTTCTTGCCTTTTTTCCCCACTTTGATTTTTCTTCCAAAAAGTTTGCCTATTATAAAAACTATCTCAAACAAATAGCTCTCTTTTATGTTGCTTTGAATTTCTAAATGTAGCAGTCTTGGTAGTACTTGTATTAATTCCTTCTGCCAGTGTTCCTCAGGCTCTTTTCCCTACTCCTCCTGGATTGTATGGTTCAATGATTATCTCATTATCATTTGAAAGTTGGAATTTTCTTTGCCCTATGAAACTGTATCAGCATAATCCTTCAAATTCAGGATTACGTCACCCTCATTGTATAACTTTAATTTATTAAGCTGCCTGTGTCATCTGTTGGAACTCACTTTATAGTTTGTTTTTGTGAAAATGAAAATTTAGAGGGTCTTTAATTGAGTTTTAGATATACATAATAACATGAATATAAATGAAATACTAAAGATGCATTGGCTCTTCAGAATAAAATGAAGTAGAACAGCCTTCTGACTTACCTGTGCTTCTTCATGGAGTTTATACTGTAGACAATTTTTTGGGTTTGTTTTTCAAAGATCAGTATATTACAAATAACAGGTTATTGGCTCTACTACGATCAGCCGATTTCTTCCTCATTAGTTCCCACCTTTAATTATGTGGCTCACCTACTGGTAGGTGTGAATTCTCTCATCCTTTTTATATGTTTTACAAGATTTTGCAATTGTTGAGTGACAGTCTTTGATATTTAAAAAACATGGCAAAGCATTGATTTTTGGATTCAGACAGTTTCGCCACTTACTAGCTATGTGTAATTACTTAATGACTTAAATAATTTGGGCAAGTTAATTAATTTCTCTGAGCCTTGGTTTCCTCACCTTTAAAGTAGGGATAATAATTGAATGACTTGGGGTTGACATGAATATCATATATAGGGAAAATATCCAGATTGTATTATAAAACCAATATAATTATAATTTATAATTATTTCTATTAAGTTACATAGTAATGAATAATGGAATGATGGGTTAAATTATGTTGTATTTGAAATAGATTGAAAGCAGTAATTTAAGAGATGCATTTCCATAGCTCTCTACTCATCTCTCCCCAGTTGTCCACGGAAGTTCTAGTAAAGCTTGCATAGTCTTGTAGGGAAGGGAAGAGAAAATATTCATACTGTTAACAGCCTTTAACAAAGATCAATAGGTCCTCTACAGAACATACACTTAAAAGAACCTAAATGTCCTCAAAAGTTTTAAGAAAAATATTGGCAGCTGTAGGGGAGACTTCCAGCTAAGGAATTTGAGTTTGAAAGCATTCTGTTCTGTTTTTGACTAATTACCTTAAATGCATTCGTTACCCTTTTGTGTCCTACTTCCCTATGTCAAAACAAATGTGATGTTATTATTACAGATGTCAGAATAGTTTCAGGAAGATTTAGAAATAAGTTAAACAACAACAACAACAGAAAACAGAATCGGTTCAAACAGCTGGGATGCTCCTCAAAGATCATCTGCAAACCTCTTCATCTTATAACTAAGCAGAGAGTGGTTTAGATTCAAAGGGATCAACAGCTAGTTGGTAGCAGAGTCCAGATCTGAAGTGCTTTGTCTACTCCCTTACATTTCTGTTCTTGACTTGGGTGTACCTCTGTGATCCGGCCTCTTGTATCATAATGGTGATTTAATAGATATTGTCATGAAAACTAAAAACAGTTTGATTTGGTTTATATTAAGCCAAAAGCAGAGATTTAAAGTGTTCTGATGCCTAAATACTAATCAAAATACAAACTGGTAGAAAATCTCTTAGAAAATGATATGTTTGAAGGCATAATCCTATCTTTCAGCATTATGCAGCATAGATTTACCAAATTCTATTCTTTTGAATCAAATCTCACTGCCTTCCAGTGTCAACACTTTATGTAAGCCATTTGATCCTTTAAACTGAGTTACTCACTTCCCTGTTTTCTTAAACAGGAAGTGCTAATTTATTTGATGCTTTAGTAAAATCTTCCTCATTCCATGACGCTGAGATGCTCTATGATACCGTGTCCGCCGTGCGGATTTTTCCAGATCTTCCCGTCCAGTTAGTGGTCAGCTATTGCTTCTGTTGCTTTAATGCTTTTTATCTTCAGGAGGTTCAGTAGCAAAAAACTAACTCAGTAAGACTTCGAATGATGGCTTAAGAAATTTAAAAACTGGCTTTAAAAGAGAGGGTTTTTTTTTTCTCCTCACCTGAAATTAAAGTATGAAGTTACTGACAGAAGAACTCTAGATAAGTGGTCAAAAGCTCAACTAGTATGATGAGACAGTAATTAAAGTTATAGTAAATCTGTTTCTTATTCAGGGGTCTCACTTGATAGACAAAAAAATCTCACACCTTCCCCTCTTCAAGATGCTACTTCAAGAGGAAATAAGGCAAAATTTGTGAGTAAGACAAATAAAAGTAATGAGGCGTACCTGCTTTGTTTCAAATCGAATCCACCCCCATCTCTTATCACCTTCCTGAATAACTTAAAGCCTTATGTTTATTGAGAGTCTCTGTGGCTTTTCTGTGAATACATAGCACTATGATTTACTCACTACTCAAGGTCTAAAAACAGTACAGATGTTCCTTTGGAAATAATGACTTAGCTATCTGTCAATTAAAAGTCATGTTCTTGCTATACTGACACAATATTATGAAAACTTGGCTCAAGATCCTTTATCATGTATTCACAAGTCATCTGAACACTCATTTCCCTAGCAGAAATCAATATAGGCTTCTATTATTTGTTGGGTGTATTTTATACTTTTATTTTTTATATGTATTTTTGTATTTTTTATACATCACTGACGAGCATATTATAGGACCATTATTTTAGAAACTGGTGAAATGTTTGGTGAATATCTGTATCACAGATGCCCTATAATCATCAAAAAGCAAAGTAGAATAAACAGCTGTGTGTGTTATGTTACCATATGCTTGAAGATCAGTATTTATCAGGGAAGAATCCTAAATTTATAAAAATACTATTCCCCCCCCCAGGGGAAACAAATAATGAATAAGAAACTTAAAGAATCAATGGAATAATTTAATATTTTGTGCATTCAACTTGTATTATTCACATAAAATTTGTGGAAGAAAAAAGTGAGACTTTATATCAATTCAAAAATATATATTAGAATAATATGAGGAGTATGACTTACAACAAGTCTTTAGCTTAAATTCCTTAATGACTTGGTGTTGAATCTTTTTTGTTGCACCAAGTGATCTTGTTGAGTCGTGTGCCTCCACTCGCTGACCCTGCTTCCTGTAGTACATGTTGACATTGGTATTGAGAAGGACCCTCTTCAGTGAGTTGGGGCAACGCAACCAGTTGCGTTCAGATGATCTATTGCCACGTGGGATATTAGAGGCGTGTTTGGATAGTCTCTATCCCAAGTCTGTATTTTTCTAGGAGATGCACACGTCTTTAAAGAAGCCATTTACAATTCATTCACACATGAATCTGCAATTTATTTTTTCTGAGATCAATCAGTAGTGCATGCTTCATCAGTGTTGGAAGTCAACCTTAATTTTTTTTAATAAAGGTTGTATTTTTTCAAGTTACAATGCCATTAATTGTCCATATTTCTTTTCAGATAATACCTATGTGTCAAGTTCAGAAAACGATGAAGATGTATTAGTTACTACAGAGCCAATTCCAGTAATTTTTCATCGAATAGCAACAGGTAATAGGAATATACTATTTTTTTAAATTCCAGGTTAATATTTTCTTAATTGCAGGTAGCTTTGTTTTTTGGTTCCCTTTGACCCGTGTAACAGATATTTATCTCTGGCACCTGTGAATCTGATTCTCCACACAAATTTTCTATTTAAAGTGCGTTAGTTTGTTTTTCAACAGTTTTTTTGAATGCATAAATTAGTACTTTCAAAAAGTCTTGTTTAAAAACACTGTTGATTACTGCTAGACAAATTGAATATTTAAAAAATGTACTGAAGGCAGTGTAGATTCCATGAAATATATATAATGAGAGCTGAAGGAATCTGTATGGTGGCACTTTAGTTTGACTTTTTTTTTTTCCTGGTCTTTTTTTTAACATTTTTTATTGATTTATAATCATTTTACAGTGTTGTGTCAAATTCCAGTGTAGAGCACAATTTTTCAGTTATACATGAACATATATATATTCATTGTCACATTTTTTTCTCTGTGAGCTACCATAAGATCTTGTGTATATTTCTCTGTGCTATACAGTATAATCTTGTCTATCTATTCTACAATTTTGAATAGTTTGACCATTTTTATGGGTAAGGAAAAATCAGAATAGCTTATATTTAAAGTAATTCTCCAACATAATAAAATTTCAAAATTTCCCTTAACTCTCTTGCGAAGGAGAGTCACCTTTGGGGTGTTTTTATACTGAAACTTATGAATGTTTGGTAAATAATATACTGAAAACTAAAATGACTTTTTAATTATAACTTTCAGAATTAAGAAAGACAAATGACATTAACTGTTGCTTATCCATAAAATCCAAATTACAGAAGGAAAATGGGGAGGTATGTAAATTACATTTTATATTTTATTTTATTTCTTTAAAACAGTATAGATATATTCTAAATTTCCTATGTATTCGTAGTTCATATCATTATTATCTAGGTTAAGACTGAATATAGTGAATGAGGTGCAAGCTCGTGGCTTAGCGACTTGTGTGTGGGGAAGGTGGTGGCGTAAAATTAACCTAAAATTAACTATCTTTAAAGTCATAGGAAGAACATCTGGTTTAAATCTAAATAAAATGCATGCAAAGCCTAACTTATTCTCTGTATTTTCATCCAATAACGTAGGTGATTGAGGTGCACTTATGTAATATGGTTATAACTGTATGTGTCCAGACATAGTTTTGGTGGGACCCTTAACATTTCATCTGTAAAAGATGATCTTTCTAGCGAAAGGAGCACAGAGACTGGGTATGGTCTTCTTTTTTTTGACTAGTGTTAAAACAACAGCAGCAGATTCACCCCCTTTCTTCACCTTTATTTACAAATTCACTTGAATCTGGAAATAAACACTGGCAGGATGGACAACTCTTCATTTTAAAACCATGCACTGGATAACAACCCTCCTTTCCTCTCCAAGTCACCTTCCTCCTGCTCTTCTTAAGCTACCCAGAGAGTCACTGATTGAGCATTCGTCTGCTAAAACCAAAAACTGTTAGTATTTTGTAAAATCTGAGTACCCTTTTCTAGTTTTTTTTTTCCCTTATGAATTTGAAGTTTGGTTTAGAAATTTAGGGGTGGTTACAGAATATTGGACTGATAGATTCCTGTGTCTAAAGGAAGCTACCTTTCTTTTCTTTCATTTTAACAGAGCCAGGGATAGAAATGCCACCATTAGCTACTTTAGATGAATTTTCATTGTTTGCACCTTAGACACGTAATGGATGTGGTTCAGTTAATTAGAAACTGAAGCTTGAAGTTCAGGCATATTTAATTAAATATCCTTTTGAAATCTGAAATCTAAAACAAACAGTTTCTACATACCGAAAGTTCTCTTTATAATGTGACTCATACTTATTTCCATAATTTGATTTTTATATTATTAGATTCAAAGTGTCCTTTCTTTCATACCATTGTGTAGAGTTGGCAGTGGAAGTGAGAACAGTCTGGGATAACTAATGCTGAGGAACTTTTTAATAAAAAGTGTATTAACATGAGGTTGTCACGTGTTTTATCAGAACAAAACCAAAGTTGTGATTGATAATACGTAGTTTTTTTTATACACATCAAATACTAAATTGTACAACTCAAGATCAGCAAAGTAGAACTTCTAAAAAGGACGTACAAAGAGCTTAATACACCCACAAAACTGTCCCTTACTACCTTGTGTTTCTGGCTTGTTCTGCACCACGAATATTTTTATTTAAAATCTATATGCTACGCATGATATGCACAAGACCCACCTATTCCGGCCACTTGCTATGTTCTTTTCAAAAGGAGGCACACTGGTTCGTCCGTTAAAATTACTTTCCTTATTATTTTAAGGAATCAAGACAAAATAGTACAGTGGAAGAAGATTCTGAAGGTGATAATGATTCTGAAGAATTTTATTATGGGGGACAGGTAAGCACACCAGGTGCTCCCAAGTGTCTAGTCTCAAAGGTAGCAACAGCCAGACGTGTTGCAGCGGAAACCTGTGCTCGTGATCTGAGAGACCTGTGTGTTGCTGAGGGCTCTGTAACTAACTAGGAAACTCATGTAGTTTATTTGTTTCTCATTTTCTACATATTTCCAGAAATTAAGGTTTCTTTTACAATTTTTTTAACTATAATCATTTATTTATAGAAGTTGTCTTACTTCATTACAGAGATTTTGCAGACAGCATTTTATTGTGCTTTTAACTTTTACATTTATTTTGAAATGGCGACACTTCTAATAAAAGCATGGATTGTTTTAAATGGAAGATAATTAACCTTTATTAAAATTGATGGGCCCTAATTATTGAGCATCCTTATTATTTGTATTTATCGTTTTCCTTCCCTCTTATCCTGATATAAAGTGTCTGTTGAAAAGTTGTTACAAAGAAACATCGTAATTTATGTACATGAAAGTAGCATAGCTGTATATGCATAGATACACAAGGATTAATTATATTTTTCCAGGATAATGTTATAGTTTAAAACTGAACAATTCATTTTAGGATATGGCTACATAGGTGTCTTGTTCTGTTTCTGTAAACTTCTTGATGAAATATCTTTTGTAACTTGGATAGTATTTCCATTGAAAGGTAATATGTTAAAGAGATGCTTTAAAGCCAAAGTTGTTATTACATAAAAGAATACAAGCAATTTATGCATTCAGAATTAAAAAAATCAGTAATTTGTCAATCAGGCATAGGCAAAGAAGTATAGATATGGACATAAATAAAACTAGGTTTTTTCCTCCAGAAATGCCTTACTAAGAATGGGGTACTTTTCCTAATGATTCTTTAACCGATATAGCACTTTAACATTTTGTAAAATAATTCTTTCTGTTTTTGCTTACACAGCTAATTCGTATATAGAGGAAGTAAATGCTGTTTTTCAGCCTAGAAGTTTTCCATATTATCTGCCAGACACTTGCTTCCTGCCTTTAACAATGGCATTATCTTCGTATCAGAGTAGTCTAATTTTACTCTACAAAGCAGTCTAATTTTACTATAATAAATTACAGTAGATGGATGTGAACCTAAGAACTTTAGTTTGTACACTGCTGAACTATCTGTACGCTTTAATAAAGACGACAGGGAGAATGCCCATGGCAGAACCGAGAGGGGAACCTGTCAGGAGATTGTCTGTAGTTGGTTCTCTTGATTGTCTTCACCCTCAGTCACTTCGCATGAATCCTGTTCCGCCAGGTGAACTATGACGGGGAGCTGCACAAGCACCCCCAGCTGGAAGCGGACCTGTCGGCAGTGAGAGAGATATACGGGCCACGCGCAGTTTCTCTCAGGTACGTAAGTGCTCTGGTGAGTGCAAATTAAAATTATTTGGAGAGTCCCTGGGATTTCCTTTTGGAGTTATTTAGAAATTTTCTTGGGCTTAATTATATTTGAAAGTATAGGAAAGAATCTATAACGTTTCTACTTACACAAAATGGCATATTTACGGCTGGTGGTTTGGTTTGGTTTTGTTTTGTTGTACATGTGGTTTAAGATGACATTGCATTAAAGAAATGAGTCACTTTGGAGAGGTGGTCTGATAAAATATCAGTCTTAAGTAGCATCGTAATCAGTTCCTACAGATTTGGCCAGCTGGGCCCCTGCTGTTCTCATAAATCAAGGGAACATTCGTGTAGACAATAAAAGTAAATAATGCGTAACCGCTGGTATCCAAATCTCATTGTGATATGTGATCTGGCCCCTAAAAAAAAGGAAAAAAAAAGACATAAATTTGCACAATGTGTGTTTGAATGATAATGTATTTTATGCTGCACTTACTTAATGTTTTACTTGGTGATACATTTCCAGACCATTTTTTTTATCACTTTAATCATTCAGAAATCCCCACCATCCTTATTCACCTTTTTTCCCTCTCCTTAATTTAAGAAAAATCCTTTTCTGCCATCATACTAGTTTCCTTCCATGAGTCAGATCTCATTAGTTCAGATTTTCGTTATTTGCCTTAAGGATGGTCTCCAGGTCCCCGTGGAGTTCCAGACCCCTCTCCCAGCCTCACCTGGGTTCCAGCCTCACCCACCCAAGCCAGGACTGTTCCCTTCTCCACGCAGGTTGTACTTCCTCTTGACTTTGGCCATTTGCCCGAGCTGGTCTCTTATCAGGCAGTGCTTCCCTCTCAAACCCGGTTGCTGTCTTTATTCAAGCCCCGTCCAAAGGTCAGCTTTTCTCTGGGCCTGCTTTGACTCTCTCTGCAGATTCAGCTGTTCTGTCCCCGGCACTCCCCATCACATTTGGCTCGTACCTCATTTCTTATTCTGTTCATGTCTTGTCGTTATTGGTTCACTTCTCTCCCTGTAGACCCTGAGTTCTCTGAAGGCTGGGGGAGCACACTTTTTTGTTGTTTGCCTTCCTTTTGTTTTGTTTTGGTTTCCAGTCATGCTTGTACTCCGGTATTTCGCATAGCACACGGCATGTATAAAATACAGGCTAGGGGGATCTTGATTGTTTTCAGTGGCCAACATCCGTGAAAAATGTTCATAGGAACCAGTTACATTCTTTTCAGTGGAGGTGTCCAGATTTTGAGAGAGCGCACAAATACTTTTGTCAGGAAGTATAATACGGCTGTAATTTACAATTGCTGGGTGTTTTAGTTTCCCTTAGAAAGAGAAACTCACAGCCACCCGCGGCCGAAATAAGCTGGGGTTGTGTATCTGGACCCTCTCTCTCCTACTCATGCAGGTGCATTAGGCTGCAGTTGAGTGAGAATGATTGGGATTATACTTGGAAAAGCGTATCTTTGTTTCAAAGTTCTTGCAAATTAGTTGTGATCATTTCACAGTTGATCTGTACTATGGCTCCAGGACAGGACTATGGAGATCCAGTAAGTAGTATAGAATGAATAAATGAAGAAGGCAATAGGGACTATCAGTAAATAGTCCCAAACAGTGACTAATTCTTTAACTTTAGTCGAACTTTGCTTGAAAGCTTAAAACTTGAATTGCAGTAATTTAACTGCACCTCCCCAAAAGAAAAAAGTCTGTGGGACATTGTTCATCATTCAACACAACATAGAATTCAACTGATTTTCATTGGAAATACATGTTTTTCTTTAGAGGATCACCTTAGCACCCAAAAGCTGATTGCTTTTAAAGATGTTTTTACACATATTTCCATGCTATCTAGGCCTGAATCGTACCATCATATAGATATGAATATTTTTGTTTCTTCAGCAAGCATTTATTAAGAACTTACGATCATCCCTATTAGTATTCTCCATTATTAATAAAATTATTGATAATTATGATCTGTTGAAATCACGGAAATATTTGGAATTTCATTTGAGTGAAGTATCTAAAGTCATAAATGGTTTTTATTTTTTTCCCTCTTGCCTCTTCCACTTACAAATTTTGATCCAACTTAAATCTTAATGAATGCAAGCCATGTTCTTGCCTGCTCTAGATTTTCTCTAACTACAGAGGATGTTTCCAGAATAAATAATTTCCCAGAGGCCTCATGATGTAAAGGTGAATCATAGCAGGACTAGTTTGATTTACTTAAAATAAATAAGAATGAATTTACTGTCTGGTCTCAAATACTGTGGCTTGGACACATGGGAGAAGGAGTAGTTGGACAGAAGGTCTCGGAGTCATCTTCCTTGCAGACGTGTAAGTCTATTGAAAACAGACTGTTCTAATTAGCTGTTCTTTTACTTAACTGAGGTTTATACGAACTTAATGGAGTTTGAAGAGCAAAAGTACCTCAATATGCATAATAGGCTATTTGGTGTCATTTTTTTTTTATGTGACATCTAATGAGAAAGGCAGCTAACCACATCTAAGTTCTCTGTAAGAGATGAAAGTAGCAGAGATAGGCAAAACCCTCTGAAAGTGAGCTGAAGGAGGCCATGGAAAGAGTGACTGGTGATATGTTTATTACTTACGTAGAGAGTTTTAGCTCTCCCTGGCCAAGTCGTTCACAAGCAGCATTCTGGCTGTGTTGAACCACACTTGTAAACAGTGATGACAATTCTGATTCATGGGCTCTTGTGCAGGAAGGGAGGTAGGTCTGTGGGAGACCATGAGTAACCCTATGATCAGTCTGAATATGTCTCATCTTGAATCATGCAACAGAATGAGGGTATTTTATGTTTTTCATTATAATTTGACTCCTATACTCATGTATTTATAAAAAAAATTGATCAGTGTCATCAAAAACAACTTGAGGTGGATAGTTTTAGAAAGGTAAGGAATTACAAATCACAAAATTCTCATTTGGTCAGGAATGAAATGGTTCTAATAATTTGCTTATGATGTTTCAAACTTTTACCCCATATAAAACAGTATCCTTTGCTTTATGATCATACCATCATCCATTTTTTTTAAAAGTTCAAGGCAAATTAATAATATTCTAACCTTTTTATTGTGAGTAGTGCTTAAAGTAGCTTGGAAGGTTGCCAGACTGTGACTGTTCTGCATTTTGATCACTCTTTGTGGTTGGATGATTGTAATTTTGGAGTTGATGATTTGGAGGAGAGGGCATGCTGAAGATTTTTTAAGATTTGAGGAAGCTCTGCTACTATATCCAGGCCCATCAGCCAAGCATGTATCTCCCAAAAAAGAGAGAGAGAGAATGAGAGAGATTGAGAGAGAAAGAAAGAAAAGGGAAGAAAAAGCCACATATATCAGGGTAGACCACTTTAATTTCTCTGGATTTCTGAATTTCCTTTAGTTGTGGGCCAGTAGGACCACATAATAGATATTCCATTTCTCTTCTGGCGTATGGATTGTATTTCCCTAACTCTTATAATGTGGACAACACAACTAGTGTTGGCATAAGTGCTAGTGTGTGAGTTCCCACATCCCCTGGACTCCATCACTCTGGGCCCCTTAGCAACTCCAATGAGTAGCCTTCTGTCTCCTGCCAGGATTCCATAATAACCAGGTAATGTGAGTGAGATATAAATCTTTCTTGTGTATTAAACCAGTGAGAGTTTGAGGATGTCTATTACCACAGCATAACTTAACCTTCATTGAAGTATGTCATTTGTCAAAAGAAGATCTTGGAGTTGGATGTTTGTCATGTCCCTTCTAGCAAATTGATTCTCCTGCTTCTGCCTCTGGAGCCTAGACAAAAAAGTCTGACTCTGAAAACCAGGGGAAAGTGATGACAGGAGGCACACAGATGAAAGAAAAAAGGGGAGACTATTTTTCAAAAACACTGGGACAAGATCCAGGTGTTAGCTTCAGCGTGTCAGGTCCCAGACAGTGACCTCTACTTCCAACGCCTGTGCTTTCTTCAAGCAAAACCCAAGGATTTTTAAACTGAGGGCAGAACTGTAGCAACTGTTTGTACTGTACCTCTTATACACTTACTTTACGTGGGTTTCCTTTCTTATCTGGATCTAATTTTTAAGTTCCTCTCAGCTCTGTTATCCCTTAGAGAAATTTATAGCTACTGTGAATACAGTCTTGCAAATGCTTTAATCTGCCAAGATTTCTTCCTGACTTCTGAGTTTGCATATTTCTTGGCCTATTCACAAGCATCCCTCCCACCCTGAGCATAAAACGCACATTGAGTAGCCTGCAGAGACAGACGTGCAAGCTGTTGGGTTTTGGATGTCATAGGAAGGTGTATGTTTCTTCCCAAAATATACTTCTTCTCAAAATATAACTGACCAGTTGTTGAAGGCAGAAATAACCAAAAAGCAATAGAGGTTAATTTCCCAAGAACTCATGGTAGCATTTCATGTATGTATGTGTATACATATAATTCCCTTGGCAGCTAATAAAGGAAGGCTATGTATATAAAATATACTTTTTGTAACCAGCACAATCACTGCTAATTTTCAGCAGATGGTATTATAAAACACAACTGTATAACGAATAAACTGTAGTTTCATAGAGAAAGGAGGACCAACATAGGTGTTCTAACATTTAATGTATTGGAAGTATGTGGTGTCTCATTAATGAGGATGTTCTATCGATTTGTTCCATTGAAAAACAGAATGATATATATATATATGTAACTGAATTACTTTGCTGTATACAGAAACTAACACAACATTCTTAATCAACTATACACCAATAAAAAAAATAGGAAAATGAATCACTGAGAATTCTAACACATGGTGCCCTCAAAAATACATGTTCATAGAAAATTATATTTCATACATATGTTCTTAAATGAACTAGACCACATGTAAATATGCAAGATCAAATGGCTCGATTTCAAGATATATCGATTCAAAGACTGACTCAGATGTCTGGAAAGAAATTTGTGGAGCAGTTCTCCAACCTTCAGTTTCAGAGTGAAGTAACTGCATCAGATCATTTCTGTGTTGTTTCCCTTATCTTAAAAAAGCATTCAGGTTCAATTTGATGTGATCTTTTCATGGTGAATAAATAGAGGCAGGCACGGAATTATTTTGCGTTATTATAAACCCGATACAGCACTCAGTACACAATCAGATAGCGAGCTTCACAATTCGAGTTGCATTCATATTTCAGGCATTCGCCTTGCTTCTGCATTTGCTGTTCATGAGATCCAAGGCTACTGGAAGGTATTCAGATACAGAAGTGATCCTGGTGACTGGGTCGCTGCACCTGGACAAGCTGTAATCACGCTTTGTGATCCCGCAGTGGGAAACGTGGAATTACTGGCATTATATAAAAAGGGCATCACAACAGAAATTGGTTTGCATATACACAGTGTTGTGAGTTCTCTGAAGTGTGGCATGGAAACAAAAAGTGTACCTATTTACGGATCTACACCTGCAGAATCCAGTTAATTGCAAACCTTTAATGCCTCTGTCACCTTAAAATTCTGTGTTGGCGCTCTGCTCTGGTGAAGAACACTTGTAACCCTTTAGTTCCTTTTTTTTTTTTTTTTTTTGGAAAGAAATTGATAGTGTGAGAAATTGGGAACTTTTAACCAAAACAGTGTTGAAGAAATCATACAAAGAATACTTTAAAATTCACATATGAAAGGTTTTATAAAGAACGTATGTCACATTCTGAACATAACTTTATGATACATTCTGTCGATGTGGTCTGGAAATCTGTTTATAAAGAAGGAGCTGTGGGTAAGGTACATACTGATTTCTGTTATCTCTGATTCCTTTTTCCCTGCCTCTCAACATACCAAAGTCTTGCCAACAGAAATAAATTCAGAGTTGTTCTCCCCTATGAAATTGGCGAAGATGGGAGAAAAAAATGCTTAGTGATAATGAAGATTGGGAAATGGTCACTGTGAGACCTGGCTGGTGTTGTTTTAACCTTCTAAAATAGTAACTAAACAGTATATTTCAAGACTCCCAAATATAGTTACACTATTTATTTCACTCAGTAATTCTAGAAATTATACTCTTGAGAAGATACCTGTGCATACATTTTTATGCAATGGGCTATTTATCAATATTTATAGTGTAAAAAAAATCAAAAGCAACCTAATGTTATATTATATAATATTACTTATATAAATACAGACATTTAAATGTATGGTTTTTGAAGAATATTCCACATATAAAAAATACTCATTATAGAAGTGAAAGAGCAGAACAAAAATCTTTACATACCATATTATCCTTAACGATAATCATACATATTACATGATATATTAATATATGAAAGAGACTGGAGTGAGATGTAAACAAAAAGAATGGTCTCTGGGTGGTGGTATTACAATTACTCATTGTCCAATTTTCTCTTTCTCATGTTTTATATAATGAGTCTACATTACCATACCAGGAAAAGTAGCGATTTAAAAAAAACTAATGTAGCATTTTTTATAAAGTAAATTTTATCCACAAACTATTGTTAATATATAAGTACTTTGTCTACTTTTTCGATTTTCCTATTTCTAGCTGATTTTTAAAAAGTATTTTATTTCCCATAGTTTTTTGATAATCTGCTTGCTTAGTAAATAGTATTTTTGGAAGTTTTCCCTCAGGTTACTAAATATTTTTTTATCAACATTTTTAGTAATGTGTAATTTAAAAACAATCATATCAACAAGACATAGTTTAAGTATTTCCTCATTATTCAATTTTTTCTAACTTCTACTCATATACATTCTTCTAGGTAAAAGTTTTCACATATTTGTTATAATTTTCTTGGGAACGGTTGTAGTCAAGTCTTCTTTGCACCATGGAAGTGTCTTTTGAACATCACTAGTGATCTGTCCTCATCATTACCTTTAATAGCTCTCTCTTAATATGCCTGACTATAGATTTTGACTTCTTATAATATTACAGATAATTTGCTGATGTTCAGGGTTAGCAAATTATGACCATTGGACTCTGGGGCCTGTTTTGAAAAGCCTGTGAGCTACAAATGGTGTTTGCTTTTTCAGAGGGCTATTAAAAAAAAACAAAAACAGAAACAAAGAGGAATATGTGACAGAGATTCTAAGTGGCCTCAAAAACTAAAAATATGTACTATTTTGACCTTTACAGAAAGTTTTCTGAACTCTGAACTAGAGGCATAAAGGAAATGGTTCATGTGTTTGATCCTTATTCTTGTCTTAGGTTCTATATAATTTCATGACTAAGTTGGCATATTTTTGTATCCAAATTTGCATATCATGTCTAAATTTGTATAAAATTATTAAAGTTTTTATCCTTTATGAATAACAACAGATGTTTCAACACATGCAATTAAAAGAATTCCTTTGTGAATAATTTTATCCCTTTTTTCTCTATGTAACCTTTGAAAATATGACCATGAAAAAATAAAAAGTATAATTTTGTAAATAATGAAAATGTGCTCAGTGTTTTGATATATTTTTAAGGAGAGAATGGAAAAGGCATAGAGGCCAAGTTACAATTTTCTTTTTTTTTTAACTTTTTTTTATGAAGTTACAGTCAGTTTACAATGTTGTGTCAATTTCCAGTGTAGAGCACAATTTTTCACTTATACATGAACATAGATATATTCATTGTCGCATTCTTTTTCGCTGTGAGCTACCACAGGATCTTGTATATATTTCCCTGAGTTATACAAATTATTATTTCCTAATGTGATGCATTTTTTTGGTCATAGAAATCAAAAAGCAAAAAGACTCCCTGGATTCCTTTATTCATCAAATTACAGGAAGCCATTTATTCATTAAAAATGCTTTCTCTGAACCCTATAAAAGTGCCAGTTTTGTACTACCTTAGCTTTACTTGAATATATAACACACAGAAATTTTCCTGAGTACTTACCGTGTGCCTGATACTGCACTTAACGGTTTTGAAGTTGGACATGAATTCAATGCCTGACTTCCCTACTGACCTACCTGCTCTTTGGCAACCTGTTTCACTTTCCCTGACCCTCAGTTTTCTCATTTACAAATGAGGGTAGTTATTGTGTCCCTGTCATAAGGCTCTGATGAGGACCTAATGAGATCACCCATTAATGTTTGACCTGGTTTCCAACACAAAGTAATCATTTATTGAATATTGAATTGACTAAGCACTTGCATAAATAAATAGGATCTGTGTATTCAAATCCCAGCTCTGCCACAGAGTGATGAGGATGAGTTACCCTATTACTCCAAGCCTCGGTTAGTGGAGATGTGAACTGGAAATGGTAGTGGTACCTAGTGCACTATGAGCCCACTCATATAAAATCCTTAGAATGATTACTGGCTCAGTAAGTGCTCAGTGAATATTGACCATTAACCTATATAATTTCTATGATCTCCATAGTTTTCTCCTTCACTTTGTTTAACATTGGTAACTTCAGAATTTTGTAAAATGTCCAAAATAGAGACCTATGTATGTGGAGAATATAAAAACTACTGTTTTTACGCTCTTTGATTAACTTTAAATATGCTGGTTTTTGGTACGACGTTGGCTGGAAGAAAGTCGGCCTTCGTGATGCCTTTGTGTGGAAAATGCTGTTGTTATTTGTTTTAATTTTGATAGATCAGACTTTTAGAGCTGCCTGTCAAAACATAGTGACATTTAAGTGGCAGAGCACCTGGATCAGTTTCAGAACCACTGATGTCTGACATGACAGGAGTATTTATGGGCCCGATACTGTGGCAGTCACTCATCCTCCACCCCTGCCTTGTGTCAGGAGCGCCTCTTATCCTTAGGAGCAGCTCTTCATCTTCAGAGAGCACAGTGAAAACAGAGTGGTTGCCTGAGAAGATTATTTAATTTGTCACAGAGAACTGGTGATGTTTGAAACTATGAACCAAATAACTCTTGAGTTTATGCATGCATATGAGTGTATGTAAAATGGAAAGATGTCTGTATGGTATGAATAGGTCACACAAGACCATAATCCAACTAAATTGAGTTAGTTAATTCATGTCCACAGTCACTTCTGAGCTATTCGTGGAAATCAGGGATGAGAAATCATGGTTAAATTCCAGTTTAAAATAACCTAGGGCACACTCTGTTCTAAGGAAAATGAAAAGATTAATGTTAATCTTTGCTTTCAGGGAATATGGAGCCATTGATGATGTAGATATTGATCTGCATATTGATGTTAGCTTTCTTGATGTAAGTATCAACTTACACAGGGTGATTGGTGCATTTTAAAAACACACTCTTATCCTTGGAAGAAATTTAACTTTGGTTTCTGTTATATGCTTTATATACTAAATTTCTTTTACTATACCATTAGTAACGTAATGACTTTGTGAAAGTGATTTATGAAGAATACTATGCTGGCTGAAGAAGCAAAGATTATATAAATGTATATATATTTCTGCCTTGGATCTTTTAGTATATTCTGAAACTCATGGGCTGAAAGTATAGTATGTTATTATTTCTTAAGTTTCACTTTAATTTTCAGATGTGAAAGGCAAAAAATAAAAGTACTTTAGCTTTTTTCCCCCACAAATCAGTAGGTTTCGAGATAATTTGTAGGCCTTATTGATTTATGAATTTCTTCAAAATAAGTTTAAAATTTTTTTTATCTTGGAAAAAATCAAGAACTTTGAAAGATGACTAATTCATGCTTTAAATATTTGCACAGGAGGAGATTGCTGTGGCATGGGAAGTGATTCGAACAGAACCTATAATTGTCCGACTACACTGTTCACTTACACAGTATTTAAATGGCCCAGGTTAGTTTTATTTCTCTGTTGTTTTGAATATTAATTAGTTGTGCACTGTGCATTAAGCAAAGTGACTCTTCATTTGGTAATTCTAAACCTAATTGTAGCTATCTTGATATTGATATTTAAATATACTTGCATCCTAACAGAGATACTTTATCGCCAGTGTAACTTATAGAAACAGAAACTTATAATATTTAGTTGCATAGGTTTCAGAAGTTGACAAACTGCTGTGAAATAAACACAGTAAGGCCTAAAAAAAAATTCCACATATAGTAGAAGCTCAGTAAGTATACTTTCGATTGCTCTTAAGTTTAATTATTTGTGTCTCTGATTCTGAGATTTAATTTTTTTTTGATGAGCCAAACAAAATTTATTTATTTAAACATTTTTTAATGAGTTATAGTCAGTTTACAATGTTGTGTCAGTTTCCAGTGTTTGATATTTAATTTTAATGTTTATTTATCTCACCTTTTCTTGCTGTTGGATTTAGCCTAAATGTAACAGAAATATGTTTTTGAAAGTGGAGATCATAATAGTATTTTTGTTTTCCAATACCTGCAGGGCTGATTCTGCTGTATCTCAAAGGATAGCTGTTATAACACAGGACACTATCATAAATATTGCCAACACTTACTGGATTTAAATGTTTTCTCTCTCTGCTAACAGACATACACACACACACACACACACACACACAATCTACTCATGTTGTTGCAGTTTTCTACTGCTGCAGAACAAACCACTCCAAAATGAAGTGGCTTAAAACAGCTTATTTCTCACCATTATTTGGGCTCAACTGGGTAGCTCTTGCTTGAAGTTTCATGCTTTTGCAAGCAGATGGTGGGCGAGGTTTATGTCATTCAAGGCTCTGCTAGGCTGGATGCTCAAGATGGTTGGGCTTCAGATGGCTAGCCTCTGATTCAGGTGTCATTTCAGAGTTCAGCTAGGACTATTGACTAGAGTGTCTCCTTACACATGGCCACTGGGCTTCTTCGTGAGATTTGGGTTTCTTGTAGCATGATGACTGGAATCCAAAAGCAAGTGTTCCAAGAGACAGGGTATGGTGAAAGGCTCAAAGAATCTTCCACTGTATTCTGTTGATCAAAATTGTCAAAGAACCCACCCAGAATCAAGGGATGGGGGCATGGATGGCACCGCTTGAAATTGTGGCCATTTTTAATCTGCTATGCACACTTCACCATGGTCTCTGTGTTTTTCTTTAGGAATATTAAGGGACTTACATCTACTGTTAGGTGTTTTGTTTTGTTTCTTTTTAAGATCAACTTTTACTTGAGTTTTTTTTTAATTTATTTTTTATTGAAGTATAATCAGTTACAATGTGTCAATTTCTAGTATACAGCACAGTGTCCTAGTTATGCATATACATACATATATTCATTTTCATATCCTTTTTCATTAAAGGTTATTATAAGGTATTGAATGTAGTTCCCTGTGCTCCGCAGAAGAAAAATTTTTAAATCTATTTTTATGTATAGTGGCTAACATTTGCAAATCTTAAACTCCCATATTTATTCCTTCCCATCCCCTTTCCCCTGGTAACTGTAAGATTGTTTACTGTCTGCCAATATGTTTCTGTTTGTAGATGAGTTCATTAGTGTCTTCTTTTTTTTCTTTTCTTAGATTCCACTTATGAGTGATATCATGTGGTATTTTTCTTTGTGTTTCTGGCTTACTTCACTTAGGATGATAATCTCTAGGTCTATCCATGTTGCTGCAAATGGTATTATTTTATTCCTTTTTATGGCTGAGTAGTATTCCACCATATAAAGATACCACAACTTCTTTATCCAATTGTCTGTCAATGGACATTAAAGTTGCTTCCATGTCTTGGCTATTGTATATAGTGCTGCTTTTCATATAAGAAAAATAACCTGTTCTTTCAAGTTTATGAGATATATCCTCATTTTGAAAATGTTTCTGTTGAGTCACTACTTTTTAATTTTTGTATAATGTATAATAATCAACATATAATAGCATATAGTAACTGATTGGACTTAATGCTAGGCAAAGCCAAAATAGATGTTATATATTTTTATTTTGATTATTTCAGATACATAGAAATGCAATAAAGAAGAATTCCTCCAAATCCCTCTATACTGAGAAACCTGTAATAGTTTGGTGTTTCTATGCACATGTGATTTATTGTCTTAAAGTTGACATTGAATTGTATAAATAGCTGTACACCTTAATATTATGTCATGAGCCTGTCCTCCAGTCGTTAAATCTTCTAAAATGGAATGATTTGTAATATCTGCACAATATCCCAGCCTGTAGGTGTGTGTTTTTGCTGTTTCCCCATGTAATTTTCTATATCTCTCATTTTAGTTCTTTAGTGATTTGAAATGTACTTGTTCTATTTTATTCTGATGATGGTTAAAAGAAAAAGAAGCCCTCATGTATGAACTTTTTTTTTTTCAATTAACAGGGTTAGGAAGAAAATTGGGTCGTTTTATCTCTACTCACCCCAATTCCATCTGTGTGAGATGATGGTGTGCCGTGTACCACTGTTACTCATGTGTTTATATAATCTTGAATTTCAGGCAGAGATTTTCCTTCACAGTATCTCTTTGAAGATTTGTCACATTTGCATGGCGTTATAAATATTTCAACAATTATATTTTAATTCATGTTTAAATGACTTTACTGTTCAATGCCATTCATTTTAGTAACACAACTCATCTATAATTTAATCCTTTTTTTTATCTCTGTTGGTTGATTTACATATTTAATAGTTTGTAAACCAAGGAAGATGAGGGTTATGCTTCATTTTTCATACCTGAGAATGACTTTGTTTTGTGAAAAAGACAAACTTGACCAAGTATTTATTTATGGAGTCATAGTAGTTCTTCCCAAAAAGGCGGAAGTGCTTTAGAAACTTCTGCTAGTTTGTGTCTGAAGTTCTTCATTTTGTTCATTTGTGAAAAGTCTGTCTTGGTTTTGTTTGTGTTTTGTTACATGTGCTTATTGAGCTGTTTTTTCCTCCACTCTTACCCCCTGGGGTGACTGATGTGGGAGTACAGTGGTCCAGCTGCTCTGCCTCGAGGCTGGATGGTGGGTAGTTTATGCTCCCCTGTTACCCACAGGACCAGGCTGAAGCTGGGGCTTGATCTGAATTTGAATCCTTGCTGTGCTTTTCCCGTTTTAAAAATCTTTTCTCCCTTCCTCCCATCTCCTGGGAGCAGTCCTGCGGTGAATGATTTGGCCTCAAATCTTCACTCAGGGTCTGCTTCTAAGAGAACATAACATACGGTGGTGGTCCAGGGTAAGAAGCGGGTGAGCGTCGGCTCCAGGAGGCCATCCCTTCACCGAACTGCTCTGGAGCAGAGCAGAACTCTGCTTCTCCGTTCATCTGCTCCTTTATTTTGAGATGTGTCATGGTAGTCTGCCTTTGGCTTTCTCATCTTTCATAGAATGGGGAGTTTTGAGTCAGCCCTTTAGGGCCCCTTAAGATTAGTTCCATCTGTTCCATTTGTAGTGAAATTTGCTGGAAATTTCTCTCACATGGGGATGGCATTATTCCAAGTTTCTGGTCCTCTCGCTGGTTTTCTCCAATTTCTAAAATGCACTGATTATGATGACGCTTGTTCAGGGCGATTTATTCACATTGCCATCTTCCTAGTAAATTTCCCGAAAGAATTTTTTTTTCTCAGAGAAATTTAAGGAAGAATTTAAAACGGGCACTGATACGAAGTAATATATGACCAGACCAGAGACAAGGATACTAAAAAGGAACACATTATTATTCCAGAAAAAATAATTAGGTTTTATCCTAGTTTATGATTTGGATTATCGCAAACAAATAAAAAGGCGAGAATATTTCTTGAAGACTGTTTTGCATGTCTTTGACAATATCAACATTTATAGTAAAATGAACTTGCAGAAAATGTATGACTAATCCAAGGTTTAGACTGACCTAGTTAACAGTTCTTCTTGAAGAGCATTTATTCCTAGGGCTTGGGGAATGTGTAAGTAATACTTACGTGAACTGTCATATCTGGATAGGGCTAATCTGACAGTCTATCTGTGAGTGACCAAGAATGATAAGAATTGGAGAAATATACTTCCTTACCCACTTTGAAGTTAAAGATCTGAAGATTATTTCTATTGTACATGGGGAAATAGACTTTAAATAAAAAGACACAATGGTTATGACTCTTATGATGCTATATATTTTTTCCAGAATTACTGGTATGTAAGTTTAGTTTCTCAAGGACAGGGCTGCTTTTAGTTTAAAGTGATAAACAACTAACATTATTAAAAATATTTGCCTGTGCAAATCAGCTCATTATTGGTACCCCTCCATTTACATGATCAGAGTGTTGGAATAATTTCCACATATCTTGAATGATCCTCACTTACTGCCTTCCCAACCTAAATTATGAGAGACAAGGAGGAACTGAATAACTTTTGCCTTTTTTAACACATGAAAATATTATGCTAGTATATTTTTCTCATTCTGTTGGGAAATTTGGTAGAGGCAAACATTCAAATGTTTAGGAAGAATAGACATTTCTATAATATTTATGACTTTTCCTGTAAAGGAACATCTGTTTGTAATTTCTACTTTTCTATGTTCTGTGTTTCTGTCTTTTGGTTTTGTTTTTGCCTTAGATCACTAATTTTAGCTAAATTTCTTTCTGAATATTTGTTTACTACTTGTTTGCTTAATGGGACTTAAGTATTCCAGTTTACTTTCTAACTGAATATTATTGGTTATCAGAAAGCTATTACTTTTGAAAACATTTTTAAAAATTAATCTAAAACATTTTTAAATTTATAGAAATATTGCAGAAGCAGTACCAAGTCCCCATGCACTCTACATCTGATTTCACTATTAACATCTTATATGAATACAATTGTAATAATTAATTGTGTTAATTTTCATAGTAATATGAATTTAGTCACTTGAATTTTGGAATATTTTTGGAAGTAACATCTTGTCAGCTTTTTCAGTATATTCCAAAATTCGGGGTCATTCAGATTTCATACTACTAATTAAGTCAGTTTGTAACTTATCTTTTCTTAGACAATTGATCATTTTGCTAAAACACTGACATTCATTTTCTAGTCATTCATAATATGAGTAAGTTTTGGTCTTTGTATTATTCATTTGTAGAAATTATACATTTTGGATAAACATTTGTGTCTACTATAACTCTTCTCTGTCTATCCATGAGTCTTACACAATTTCCTTCTGTGAAGATTTCAGTTCTTCTAGTGCATTTTGGATCTTTCTACCTCCATGTTCCCAGTGCCTGTGAAGAGTTTGTGTCTTCTTAAATCTTCTTAGAGAGAGCACACTGTATTCTAATTTTGTCATCTTTTTCTTTAAAAAATAATGCCCTTGACTTTTCAAGGTGTTCGGATTTTTTTATTCACTTTTCTATAGCCTTGATTGGGACACGTGGGATTGGAGTGATGTACTCTTCTGTGTAAGGATCAGAATGTTTCTAGGAAAGAAACTAATGGGTGATACAGCCCCAGTTTTCTTTGATCAGTTGGCTGTTTGTCTGGGATACAAACAGCCAAGACAGGCAGTGAGGCAACTGGGAAGACCAGCTTGGTTTACGGCATGGAGCATGTGTGCTCTGAGAATGTCCTATTAACAAGACAGCCTTCGCTCTGATCATCTGTTATCCCAGCTGTTAGTATGAATGTGCTACTCGTGCTCCTGTTACAGTGTCACCCTTTCATTTGCGCGCTGCCTGCCATTTCCTCCCACCAAATTAAGACACCCTTGCTGCAGTTCTCCCTCTCCTTCTCGTACTGTTCATGTCTCTCCTAAAAGAGTTCCATCAGCAAAAAAATATTCCTCTCATCTTTAAACACGTTTAGGCCTCAGATCACTCTACTTAGTGCCTAACACTCTGCCTCTTGTGGCTGTGAAATTTCTTGATTAGGGTTGTCTCTGCTCACTTACTTCATTTTCTTTCCTCTTGTTCCTTCTTGAGTAAGCCCTGGACGTGTTTTGGACACATCATTTCACAAGCGCTACTCTTGTCAATGCCACCGAGACTACCATATTGCTTAATGGCCCCATGATCAATTTTGAGTCCTCCTCTTAATTAACTTAGCAGCATTTGATAACAGTTGTTTCCCTGCTCTTTGAAAAACTTTTGTGAATATGTGTCCAGATCAGCAGCATTCTGGAGCCTTCTGCTCTCCCAGCCATTCCTCTTCCGCCTTATTTGCTAAGCATCTAAAGGCTGGAGGTCTCAGGCCGAATCCTTAGACTTCCTTCCTCTATTTCTCCTCACTCGTAGTTTCTCATCCAGCCCCGTGTCTTTGAATCCACACATACACTGGATCTTCCAAATTTTTGTCTTTAGCTCCTTCCTCTAGTCTGAATGGCTAAATGCTGCATTTCTCTATCCAGTTGCCTACTTAACTTTTCCACTCAAGTATCTCACATTTATGATACCCAAAGTCAAGCTGCCCATCTTCCCCACCGCACCAAACCTGTTTCTCCTGCAGTCTTTTACATACCGGGAATCAGTAAGTTGCATCCTTTCGGTTGCTCAAGCCAGAATTCTTTGATTCACCCTTAACTCCTCTCTTTTTCTGATACTTCAAATTCAGTTCATCTGCAAAATCTATCAGCTCTCCCAGAGAGTGTGAATCCAAAGTGTTCACCACTTGCACTAACCCAAGCCACCATACTCTTGCCTTAATTATTATAATAAGTTACAGGCTAATTTTCCTATTTCTGCCCTTGGTCTTTACAGAGATGCTGCACTGCCGGTGGTCCTTCCCTGATCTCATCTCCTGGTGTGACACCTGGTCCACTCCTCTCTAGCTCCACCACTCCCCTTGCTGTTCCAGGAATACTGAAGCACGCTTCTTCCTCGGGGGCAGTGCCCTGTGCTTCCTCTGCCTGGGACCCTTCTCTTCCTACCACTCTGTCTGATGTTGAAGCCTTTGCCCCTATAACCTTCAGCCATTTTTATTTTTACCCTGTGCCTTTATCACCATGTGACATGCTATCTATTTTCTTATCTTTTTCTGTCTTTTGTCTGTCTTCTCCCGCCGGACTAAGGCTTCATAGGGACAGGGTTATTTGTGTGTGTGTTTTGCTACTCCGTCTTACAGTGGCTGGCACAGTGGGAGCACAATAAATAGCCTTTAAACCAGTGGATAATGAATGGTGAGTGACTTTTTCGAGAGGTAATCAATTTTATAAGCATCATAGTTATTAACTTATAGAAATGCATATACCTGGTAAAAATACAAAGCGCACGAGAGGGTGTGCAGTGAAAAGGGAGTCTCCTATGCCTTTCTCTCCACCGTTTTATTCTAAAAACAGGTGTACAGTGTCTCCCTTCCACCTAAAGAGTAGTACACAAACTGACCTCACATTGCTATTTACACTTCATGTATATTTTTTGGAACTCATTCTTGTCATCATGATACATATTAAACATTTACATATACATATATTATACATCAGTACATATGTACTAGCCTAGCATGGTCTCTAGAATCTCTCTGTAAAGTGTAAACAGTGATTTGTAGGATTGCGTATAGACGATTTTAAAATGTGTATGTATGGGTAACCATACATATATTACTTTTCAGTGTTTTTCCTGGTTGCATTTCAACTCAACATTTAGACTGATTTTTCTTTTTTCCTTTGCAGTGCCCACTGTTGATGTCTTTCAGATTTCCACAAAAGAGAGATTTGGATTGGGGCATCAGCTGAAAAAGTAAGTTTTCCAATGAATAAAAAATACAGCTCTATTAAAGAGAACTGAGTTCTCTTTTTGCTCACCCTCACCCTGCCCCCCTTCACCTCTCCTTCCCCCATTTTTATTCAGCAGAGCTTTTTGAAGGAAACACTTCAGGAGAGGAGTTCATCCTGACACAGAACTGCACGTAATTTAGTTGGCAGAGCTCACGTGTAGAGCTGAGCCAGTTTCCTTCCCTGACCGCTGGGTCCACCCTCCTCCCCCCAGCACCCTGCCTTGCACGCGAGGAGGCTGCCCTGGTACCCACGTTCCTGTTCCTCTGTGTCTCTCACGTGACCAACAGACAAGGAAGCAGTGTTAAAGATGGGCATCTTTATTGCCTTGGTTTCTTTCCTCCACGGTCACCTGGAGCTGACTAGTCTCTCAACTGAAGCTTTCTGCTCTGCTCCAGGCTGCAGCCTTAGCGTGACTCTCTTACTGGGTTCTCTTAATGGGTCCCTCTGCTTGTTCTCTGGGGCCTAGAGGTGGTAGCAGCCACGGGCCCTGGCCTACTGCACTATGCATGGTTCCCAGACCTACACCCTGGAAACGCTCCTTTTGTAAATAAACCCTTACTTCCTATTTGCACCATGACTAACAGTGAGCAAATTTATATTTTATAGACATAAAATTGCCCCAGTTGAATTGACTTTTCAAACATAGGAATGTAGCTCCATTAACCATAGTCAGAAGCTATACTGACTAAATCTCACACTTATCAAAATACCAGCTTTAAGAATTTGTGTTTATGGAGAATTCATGAAGGATTATTTATTCTTCTGAATATGCTGATGTTACTTCAATGTAAAGTTGTCAAAAGAAATCATTAGATTATTGTTTCCTTTAAACACATGGCTTGGGCCCTCCATAATGTTTCAGTCTGCATGCTTACCTTTGTTTTAATGAATTTGAATTTGACATCATACATTAGCCTTTATTGAGCAATGTTCTAAGAGAAAATACTTTGAAACTTTTCATTTTATTTACTAAATAGGGAAATTATTGTGGCTGTTTTGCCTGAGGTTACAGATGTAGGAGGAAGTCCACGGGTGGTAGCAAGGGTTGTGTGTATCACCAAGCTCTACACTGGTCTTAAATTTTTATGACTTCACATTGCTCAGACGTGAGTTATGTGTGGATCACATCTGAAAGGAAAAATTCTTGCAAACCCCCTAGTGTTGGGTCTGAATAAGGGCATACAGAAATTAGAAAATAAACCCTTAATGTTTAGAATTCCATATCTCTGAAACTAAATTCAATTTGCAATGCATGTTTAACACATTATATTTAGTGTTTTCTTTATAAGGACTCATGAGAGAAATTCTCTCAGCCTTCTGTACTGGGTTAGGTATGCTTTTCCAGTGCAGTCAGTTGTGTGTTTTCCAGTTGGCTTTTGTTTTTCAAGCCAGTATCTTACAGATCTTGGAGCTAGGCATGGAGGCTGCCTCTGTGTTAAGCCATTCAAGTTTGGGTACTACTTCACCTTGGCACTTTTTTTCCCCCTTGTATGATTTTTTTCCCCTCACCCAGTTTTCTCCCTTGTTTTTAAAATTCTTTTTAATTCAATGACTTTATTTTTTTTTTAGAGTGGTTTTAGGTTCACAGCAAAATTGAGAGGAAGGTACTGAGAATTTTACATGTACCCCCTGTCCTCACACATGCATAGCTTCCCTATGTCTACATCTCCTACCAGAGTGATGCATTTGTTACAGTTGGTGACTCTGTATTGACATATGATTACTACCTGAAGTCTAGCCTTCTACTTTATTGTACTTTTGTAAGCTGCTTAATAAGTTTATTTTTAAGGTGAAATGACATTGGTCCAAACAAGGCATGAATTATAAAAGCACAAAAATCCAGGAATAGATAGATTCTTACCCTTAGTGACATTTGAGTACACCATTTGGGCTGAGAAAAAGAAATGATATCTATAATCCCAACCCTGAGAAGTTAAGGAAAGCTATATTCTGTATTCATCATTTAATCACCTTGTAGAGTATGTAACATTTTATTAATATTTCCATCTGACCGTTTAGCATTTTAAAAGTGTTACTTACTTTTATGGATAAGTTTTAGTTTTTGTGGAAAGGCTGGTATATGAACTAGAACTTTTTTTCATGACCCTTGTTAAATTTTAGTTGACTTCAGTTTCTTCCCTAAATTAAAAACAACTGTGGTAGCCTGTGATCTTCAAGGTCAATTCTAGCCTAAAATTATGTAATAAGATTTAAAAATCTGATCTCATTCTCACACTTAAGTCATAAGAAGAAACTGAAATATAAAGAGGTTATTTTTCAGAAACATACAGCAATTTGGGAAGACGAATTTAGACCCCAAGCCCTTTGTTATTGTTCAGGAAATAAGAAATACTCATTAAACTTTTTCTGTGACTCTTTATCTTGTGTGTTACTGACAACAAGACAGAATCTGAACAAAATAGCAGCAGCAGATACTTACGCAGTGCTTATCATATGGCAAGCACTGTTTTAAGTGCTTGACGTGTATTACCGCCCGTATTTTCACAACAACCTTATTAAGCAGGTACTGTTACTGTCCACATTTCCTAGGTGATGAAACCGAGGCCCAAACTCATTAAGCTGCTTGCTTAAGGTAACACACTGAGAAAGTGGTAGAGCCAGAATTTGACTCCAGATCAATATCTTTGACCCACCCACTAATCCGCCTCTCATGTAATCCTAAATACTTCTTTGCCTCAAAAAGGCGTGGGATGTATTTTCAGCATTGAAGGTGTATTGGGAAAATGTGAAGTCATTAAAAGAGCCTGAAGGAAAAAATACTGACCCAAAACAGATGTAATAAAGTGATCAGCCTTGAATAGGGTATCTATCAATCAAAGTCTAAGCATATCACAGACTATGGAAATAATCTTAAACTGACTTTATGTTGCATTTACATTGATCAAACTTAGGTTGTTTTTAAAAGAAAAAAAAAAACACTGCAAATCTCCAGCATTGCCTTAAATACATACAAATATAAAATCAGGTATAAAGTCTTCATATGTTGAGTTCACATTTATAAAACAAAATTCAATTTATAACTATAGTGCAAATCAAAACACGCAAATTTCAAATTAATGCACTAAATTCACTTTGATGGAAGATGTTATTTTGCTAATCTGTCCTCACCACCACAGTTTGAACACAGCATTGGCTACTGTAGGGCACATTTGTTTTGAAGTCAGCGTGTAAAAATTTATAATGTTGCCCACATGTCCTCTCTTTTCTCTCTTGGAACTGATCTGGATCCTTCGTTCATGTAGCTGGCTGTGACATCATCTGGTTCAATGTATATTTACCTTGAAGTCTTTTTCTCTTCTTCTATCGTCAGCCAGTGTCAACTGTAGTAGCTCTTGGTGCCAGCACAGTGGTGAACCAAACACCAGTGTGCATGCTGAAGCCTTTTGGTGGTGCTCTGTTATAAGGGGGTGGTCATTATACCAAATGTGCTCATAAGTATATTTCCGATGACCACTGAAATGAAACATGAATCACTCCGAAATTTCTTGTAGGAGACAGTTAACTGCCTGCTTTTGAATCCAAGAACATGTAGGGGGATCTGAGTGTCCAAGTTCAAGAGTTACTAGTTTAGAGGTGGAAGTCACACTTGTGAATGCTAATGTAACATGAAAGTGGAAACAGTTTTAGCTCTTTGACTTGTCACTTTTTGTTCCAGTTAACCTGTGGAGAATCAGAGAAGCACTTGCTGGGATTTTTAGGGAAGGGCACCCAGGAATGGCAATTTTTCATGGGAGGAAAAGAATCTGAATCTGTTTGGTACAGAGGATGGTGTCGCTGGGGATTTGAGGTTAGGTACAGGGAAAATGATGACCCTGATGTTACTGTTACATTTAAATCTTGCTGAAATCTTGGAGAGAAAAAAATCTTCAAAAATTAAGTTGAAAATATAAACTCTCCCTTGTCCTGAGCTCTAGGGAGAATTTACTGTGAATTTGGAACCATGCATCGTTGACTGCAGTTTAACCTGCTTCTTCCTCACTACCTCTGTGGCTAAAAAGATCCCAGATAATGCTGTACGTAACTTTCGTCTGAGTTCTCTAAGCTAGCTGACTAAAGGTTGGGGAGAGTGATGTAGTTTCTGGGGATCTGAGTTAATTTGGCAAGACTTCAAGGATCTCTAAAAATTAATAATTGGCCTAGTGCTGAGTCACACCTGCCCCTTGTGAATAACATGCTAACATAGGTCTGTCCGTATTGGATAATGCAGGTGTTGCAACTCTGCCACTTACCATCCAGGCTAACTTGGGCAGATCTCATTTCCTTACCTTACCTGTGAAATGTGTGGAATTATAACTACTTTCTGGGGATATCCTGAGCATTAAAGAAAAAAAAAATCTGTATGTTAAGTTCCTATTGTACACCCAAGTATGCTGTAAATTGTAGATATTGGTACCATTTTCTTGGTCCAAAAGCAATTGTGTTAGAAATACTGAAAAGAGTATGAAAAGCACCCAGTGTTGAACCGACTTTTGAGAGAAAATCAACATGTTTAATTTATTACATACAATGTTTAATTATAAAATTTTGCATCTACTTAAATGTCAGCCTTAAGGGACCCTTCTCCATTGCCACTCGAGAGATGAGGTACAAAAAAGCTATTGCTGCAGTCTGGGACCCTTCTCAGAAAACAAAGCTGTGTCTTAAATCCAGTTGACATTCTAGAACTCTCCGTCAAGCAGTGATGTTGTGGTCTTGACTTAGAGAATATTGAGGTCAGAAGTCACCAGATTCCTGCCTTGTGATAAATTCTAAGAGGCTCACCTTTTTTTTTTTTTTTTTAAACCAGCACATTTAAAAGGGAATGGGCTTGGCTGAAGATAAAATTTGCTGACCTCCTCTTTCTCCGTAGAATCAATTTTGCATGGTTTATTTTAACTTAGGATTTTGTAGTTTCATTTTGTTTTCTTTTTCATGAAGAAAAATACATAAGCAAATCAAGTAAAAAGAAATGAACTTTAATTGTATTTTATAAATCATAATTACTAACAAAAACATTTTTAAACCTGAGTTTCTGACACTAACAAAATAATTCAAAATTTTCTTTTGCCACCGCAGCTAAAGGTGTTGATCCTAGAGGCTGTCTTTCTGAATCTCTCTACATCCTTATTCTTTTACCAACTTTTTTATCATTTGTACTTTTAATTATATCACAGTAATTCATTATTAATTGTGGCACAGTAATATCAAGACATTTTCCATAGGATGCTTTCCTGCACATGAAAACATCTTGTATGGTTCGAAATTACTCTCCCTAATTACAATGCATTTATTTTTCTTTGATAACTGGATTCTCTACGTAATAAAAATAAAGAAATCTGACATTAGATTACCTCGGAACTGTGATAACAAACTTCTCTTTGCATTGACAGAATCATGCAGACATTTGTTACACAGCAGTGGAAACAGAGCAAAGAAAAATCCAATTGCCTGCACAATAAGAAGCTGTCAGAGAAGAAGGTGAAGTCTCCCCTGCACTTATTTTCTACCTTGCGCAGGTGGGTAACAGACGTCCTACCGTCATCTTGCTAAATGCCGGGCCTGGGGTACTCCGTGGGTATTTAGTTACGAGCATTCTCTCTAGTCTTGGCATCTGTTTATTTTCTTTATGAGTTCAAAGCACAGACCAAGTTACATGCATTCCATCAAAAAACAAGAGATACTGATTTCTATTTTTAGAGTTTTTGTTTCCTTTATATGGCTTAAATTCACTAAAATGCCTTTTTTCTTTTCTTTTTTTTTTTGGTTTCAAATCACATGGAGTTTTCCCTACCACGTAGCCCTTTATAGGGCTCTGGGTTAAGAAGGAGGGGAAAAAACCCTGGATATTCCTTTTTTGCTTTTCAGGAAAAATGTAATTCAGTCCCTGTGACCTTTCCATACGTACTTTTGGTTTCCGTTTTAGCTAGATAGGCTGGATTAAAAAGAGGTGGTGTTTGTAGCAGAGTTGAGTTGATTGAGCCTGACAAGAGTTCTCCACGGTCTGTTACCCTCATGATTCACCCTGTATTATTGTTGTTCGATATCGAAGGTCGCCAAGTTATCCTCCCCCTGGTTGCGGTAAAAGCAAATCCAAACTGAAATCTGAGCAAGATGGAATCTCCAAAACGCACAAGCTGCTGCGGAGGACTTGTTCCAGCACAGTCAAGAGTGACGACGTGTGCGCCGCAAAGTCACACAGGACCTTTGGTCGCTCCCTGTCCAGCGACCCCAGGGCTGAGCAGGCAGTGACGACAATTAAGTCGCACAAACTCTTGAACCGTCCCTGCCCTGCAGCTGTCAAGCAAGACGACTGCCTCACTCTCAAGTCGCATAAACTGTTGACTCGCTCGTGTTCTGGAGACCCGCGCTGTGAGCACAACGCCAACCTGAAGCCTCACAAACTGTTAAGCAGGTCTTACTCCAGCAGCCTCAGGGTGGAGGAGTTGTGCGGACTGAAGAACCACAAGTTGCTCAGCAAGGCGTACTCCAGTGCCCCCAAGTCATCCAAAACGGAGCTTTTCAAGGAACCTAACGCAGAGGGCAGGAGGCTCTCTCTTACCTCAGGGCTTATTGGTATCTTAACACCATCTTCATCTTCATCTTCCCAGCCTGCTGTGCGTACATGTTTTTGTCTTGAGTTCTTACATGTCAGCTAAGCTGCAGGAGAGGTTTTGGTTGGTTGGTTTTATAAGAGCTGGTAGAGGAAAGAAGCAAGGTTTTCCTTGTTTTGTTTTTCTTAATTTACTGACTTTTTTCTTTGTTTTTTAAAATTTACTAGCTTTTTCTGTGAGTTATTATTTTATTATTTTGCACACCCAGCATTTTCAGCTGGTACTGGAATGATCATTTGGATTCTGGAAAGATAAACACTGTTGACTTGATGTCTAGTCCAGAGTTCTGTCATGGTCATGAATGCTATTGAAAATGAAAGGAAGTCAGGTGAATTCACACCGCACTTTTAATATTTCATTAAGTAGGTGTATCTGGCCTCTAGTTTTCTCTCATAAGTAGTGGAGGTCAGAGTTTGTCTAATAATTAAGTTAAGAGCAGTGTCCTTACATATACTTAAAGTAGTGTATATAAGAGGAAAACTTTGCCGTGAACTTGTAGAGAGGAGTAACATTTGCACCTGCATTCCAAAGCCTCACTTAAAGCTGCTCTCAGTGTCTACTTCTTAAAACTGAAATCACTTTATCCTGAAGCTGTTTTGGGGGGGGAAGATGGGGCTGGGAGGTGACTGTGTTAAATACAGCTTTGGGCTGTATTTATTGGGAATCAGTCTTACACAAAGTTTACCTCTAGAGTGATCAGCATTATAGCCAGTTTCAGATAAAGAACTAGACCTATCTTATGTATATTAATTACATAAAATGACAAAAAGTTTTGTTTGCTTTTAGTAAATTTGTGTGTGTGTATGTTAAGGAGGGGCATATTTAAGTCAACTATTAATATGAATACACCTAGCAATAGAGGAAATTGAAAAAATAAGATACAATTTCAAAAAGTTCTTGTGCTCATGTATAGATTTATTTCTAAAAGTACCTTGTTAATTATACCATGAAATTATATTTGTGTTAAGAAAACATATATGAGGATGTTAGCAATTTTAGGTGGACATCCCTAAAAGCCCATTTCTTCTCAAAGCTGAGTATTAAAGACTTATAGTAATTATGTCAAAGGGTCACATAGCAGAAGGTTTCCCATGGTAGTTTCACCTAAGAAAGGTAATTTCAGATATTCTGTAAAAGAAAGTGTCAACGTCCGCTTGTATGGCTCAGCTTAATACAATAGTTTAGTATCGTACCCCTTACAGCAGCTGTCTAATATGCCTTTGGAGGAATAAATCTTTCTGATTGTAAAGTAAGATTGAAATAGTCTAAATGAGGAGGTGGGAGCATTCAATGATGAGTAATAGAGGACGTGAGCTTTTGTGATCACTTAAAGATGCCAGTCATTTTTCCTAGAAGACCAGAATGCTGTTCACTTAGTTTAAAACAAAGGTTGCAATAGCAATGGAGGAAAAAGCATTGCAATAAATTCTGAAGTCTCGCTGTCATAATTAGTGTTTAATTCACCGTACAGGTGATCTCAGAAAGATTGCATCCTTATTCACTGTTACCAAAGTAAAAGGTTATAACTTATGTATTTTCCTAATTAAAAAATTATTTTCTCTTACTTTGCTTTTATAGCCAAATGGTGCCAAATGCATTCCAATACGAGACCGTGGCTTCCTAGTGCAGGTATGAGCCAAGCCTCCATCCACTGTAGAAATAGTCTAGCCTTTAGTGTGAAATCGTTCATGAGCTTGACTTAATTATTTCTCTTTATTGTCTCTTTCAGACAATTGAGTTTGCCGAGCAGCGGATCCCTGTGTTGAATGAGTACTGTGTGGTTTGCGATGAGCCACATGTGTTTCAGAATGGCCCCATGCTTAGGGTAAGCTCTCATTGGTGGAATGTCAGTTTTGACTATAAATGGAAAGGGTTAAGACATAAAAATAAATAAGTAAATAACTACATTTACATAAACACTCTTTTGAGCCAATTATTTAACACACAGAGTTGTATAATTTTGACGAATCACTGTTTCTGAAGGAGTCTGATTCTGTCTGACTTCAAAACTGTATCATAAACACTCACTGAAGGCTTTATAAGTATAAGGCACCATGCTAGATTCTGTGACACTTTTAAAGAGAAATTTGTCCTGTCCTTAGGAGTATATGTTTGAAAAGATAAATTACAAAGCATAGAATACCGTTTTATTAGAACGCTTTTTGTATTTCAAGATTTATACTTCAAAGAACATATATAAAAGCCATGTATGAGCATAATCATCTCTCAGGGTATATGATATATTTGTTTCATTTTATTTGTTTATGGGAAACATATATTTTAAAAAGTTTTTTTTCTTACTACCCATGTGCTATTTTTTAGCAGTCAGTTATCCCCATCAGAGAAATACTGTTATTCTGAAACCCAGATTAACTAACTCAGCATTTATTTTATTCAATATTTGAGCAAGTCTGTTATTTTTATTTGATACATGGAAACATATAGTTATGGTGAGATGAGGGGAGAATCCTTTGGTCACCTCAGTTAATCCCAATGAGGAGGCCCATTTTTATTTTGTCCGTGTGCATCTGTGGATCTTGATTCATTGCTTGACCCACGGCAATGCCGTTTCACTACAGGAGAGAATAGTAATGTTAAAATGGCACACGTTTCTCGAGTGCTTTTTATGTCATGTGTCTGAAGTGCTTTACATGGATTATTTTATCTAATCCTCTTAATAAGTTTATGAGGCCAGTATTAATACTATCCCTGCTTTACAGAGAAAGAAAACAGTGATTTTTTTTTTTTTAATGTCACACTGCTAGTAAGTCACAGGGACAGGATTTGAACCCTGGCAGAATGGCACCGAAGTCCTGGGCTTTAATCACGATGCTACTCTTGACTTGTGTACTTGAATTGACTACTTTTACGTCCTGGGAATTTACCACGCATGTTTTGGGAGTTTGCTCTTTGTGGTTTAAGCACTGGCAGTTCATTCCAGTAATAAGTGATAGAAAGATCACAGTTGATTTTAGTATTCTCTGTGCCTTGCTCCGAATTCTGTTTTACTTTACATCTTTCTGCACCCATGAAATTTGCTATCTCTTTCTAGAAATGGAAGTGCTTTTGTAAACAGGAAAGGAAACAACATTTTCTAGAGAAATATAGCTGGTTATCAGGTGGTTTTATGTTGCTGTGATTCAGACTGATATCTAAGGAAATCAGAAAGCTTGCTTTGGCTTTGTAAATAGTAAGATAAATGACATACGAAATCAGATCAGGAAATGAAAATGAAGAAACATCTCATGTTCAAAGGAAGAGAGAGGTAAAGAGAACTGTCCTCTGGTTGTGTTAAATGGATATTCCACCTAAACCAGGCATATCGTTTTTTTTCTATATCTGTATATTTATGCTGCAGTATGTTTTGCTGTAATTTCAATGCATTATGCATAATTTCAATAATTTATAAAAATTATTACAAATACAATTTCTTATGGGGTATTAATTGATAAACTGACTCATTGGCCACTTACTCAGCCCATGTAACACACTGAAAACTGCAGTGAATCCTCAAGATATAAAAAGGATAAATTATAGCCCCGTAAGTGACTAAATAGGTTAGATAAAACCCAGTTTCCATAGAATTCTATGCCCAGTGTTTATTACATTGGTACACTTTTCTTTGTCAAAATTCAGACTGTTTCTTATATTTTTCTCTTTTCCTTCAAGCCTTGATTGTTTTTTAAATGACATAAGTCTCCTTTTACCCCTACTTCCCAAAAGTCCTAAAATTTTAGCCACTGCTTTACTGTTCTGCCACTTTACTCGGAGGTCTGAGTGAGCGTGTCACACTTCCTGCAACATGAGGAACTAAACTCCTTACTTAGAAATAACCACAATGCTCCGATTTTCTCTTTTGTTTGCAAAGGTTATGAACACTCTCAGGTGTGAGTCCTGACGTGTAATACTTTGAATCTGCATAAAACTCACATTGTCAGGAGGGTTGTGTAGAGTCCCAGAACTCCAGTTCGGCAGTGCCATTTGGATTGTGATCAGAAAACCAAACCCAAACCAAGTCACTGGCACTGTACATTTTTGGAATCAACTAGAGTGTTAATGTGGCAAACTGTTTTGGAGTTGCTTTAAAATGTTGATTTTGGTCTTCACCAAGTGTTTTTGCAAAACAGGAAAACAAGGATTTACTGCCAGAACTATCACTGTTTTTATCAGCTTGTGAATTCCTAGTGTCCTGGTCTTTTTGTTACACGCCTTAAACATCCCAGTCCTGGATCAGTGCAGGTGTCTGTCTTTCTGAACCCTGTGTGTGAGCTGCTCAGCTTCCGGTACCCGGAGGAGACCACTCACATGGCCATGTGGATTTAGTAGCCCTACAGAGCTGAAACTTTGTCGGTGAGACTTGACACTCAATCTGTGTGTCCCTGGCAAATAGACTTTCCTGTTTCCCACAGGATATGATATGAGAATTATGATCTCATTCTCTTCTCCTGCCACGTGGAAGTGTCCCAGGTTACTTGCTCTGGATTCACCAGGCCTGAGATTCTGTTGTCACCTCTTGAGAACAATGCCCGATCCTCCTAAAGCCAAGTCAGAGAAACCTGATAATCTAATATTTTTGTGTAATCCCGTCTTGCTGTGGACCTTAGACAAATGTTTGTAACTCAGGTTCTTATATTCAGAGGGAAAAGAGCAATGCCCAGCTATAATTTGGTCATAGTTTAAGGCATTCCCATGCCTGTTCTTGAGAACCTGAGCATGCAGGTAAACCTGGGTATGTCGCATTTTACCTTCTAAGAGGGAAACAGGTAGGTCTTCTTGTGCTTAGGTCTGACTTTAATATTTGAAGGATAGATGAAAAAGCACAGCCTACTTTCTCCCCTCCCTCCAAGTCACAGAAATTAACATTTCAACTTAACAGGCTAAGCTAAGTAATAATTATGACAAAAAACTTTTAGTTCAAAGATACAATTCTTTTTACATCCAAATTGAGCAGAAATTGATTTTAATGTTCAAACAACAACTTTAGTTTTACAAGACGATAAGCATCACCTTGTGTGGAGACCAAATCAGGCTGATCATCCTGTCTCATGCATCTTTCATCCCTGAGAGATTCCTGTCTTCCTTGGTGGGCACTGCATCTTTTCCTACCTCAAATGTGTCTCTCTTTCAAACCATGAAAGGAGCCCAGAGTATTGGCTGTTAAAACTGGAAATACAGAGAATTAAAGGCCGGTAGGTTAAGTATTTCTAGTAGATACTCAATTCTTCTCATAGGTTTTCAACCATAGTTTTTAAATTATGAAGTTATATTTACATCGCTCACTTCTTTTTAGCAAGAAATACACTAGCAACAAATTAAGAGTTTTGATAAATCATGAGTATGAATACCTCATAATATGCTTCAATGGAAATTCTTTTTAAACGCTTATTTTGGGGTACACATTGGGTTAAAACATGTAGAAGGGGCAGCTTATCCAGGTTACCTAATACTTCTACTATTTAAACAGCTCCCTATACTTCAAGGAGATTTTATAAATCTTATCTCACTTGGTTCTCTTTCTCACTAGGTCCTCGTATCAACCTGGGGAGCTGGATCTGATTTTATCCCTGTTTGATAGATAGGAAAACCGAACAGATCACATATGCTCCAGCTGGAACAATAGCCACTTTTATCTGTTTTATATTTTGGGCTTATATGAAATATTTCGTTTGAACAAAAAGACCATGGCAAAAAAAGATTTGAAAGCCACTCACCTACACTGTGCTATATATAAATTCATAGCTAGATTCTCTTGAGTTGTGTCATTTCTGTTTGCCATAGGAAGTAATATAGGAAGTATTATAAATCCATTGAAAACACAGAGTTTCTAAAATACAGTTAGGTTCTAAAATACTCTTTAGGGCTTCAAACCATTTTTTGAAACATGCTTTTACTGCTCACGTTTAAATTGCTTTAATTCAAATAAAATTAAAAATGTATTCACCTTAGCTTAAAAACTTCTAAAAGGAATCTTAAGGATATATAAAGTTCCCCATGTTTTTAAATGGTGCGTAATGAATATTATGTTGCAAATAGACTCTATAGTATAATGGCATGAGGGACTTGCCATGATTTTACAGTTTAAATCATAGGGACTAATCACTTGAAGGCAATATACTAATGTAACATTAAGAATAGATAATGTTTTATAAATTGAAACTGATAGACTTATTGTAAGCTCGAATGAATTAGTAAATAGTGTGTATTTTTGGCTATACTTAGGCATACATACTTTGTATTAAAGTATGTGTAATAAAACACAATTTCACTTATCCAGCAGTAGTTACTCAGTGACTGTGTTCTATTTTAAATTGATGCTGGAGTTTTCTGTGCAAATAATATAGGTATAGCAGAATTTGTTGGGGGCAGGGGATTGGCTGGCAGTCGGCTCAGTATGGGAGAATACTAATTACAATATAACTGCTTGTTTTATTAAAAAGGAATGAATCAGTTTCTTTCCTTGAGTAAGATGTCCTTTCTGTGAGCAGTGAGACATCTAATCTTGATTACTAATTAAGGTGCGAACTTTTAGTGCGCCACCTTGTGTTGACATTGTGAACCTCCCTCAAATGTAGATAAACCTGGGAGGAGTAGTAATCTGCAAAAACTAGTTGGCAAATGGTTATCTCAAAATTAAGCTCATTTATGTCTCGAATACGCTGTTGAGCAATCTAGTCAGAATGAGTGCTAGGTAGAAAACTGTTATTATAAAAATTCACTGGCATTTACTTAGTATGGTGTTAGTATAGTATGTAACTTACTTGCAATATTCCTACCTCAGAAGTTGCTATTTTAAAAAGAAAGAAAGATAAAATTATTTTTATAAGAATGCAATATGTAGTTCTACTTCGAATTTTTCAGTATAATAGCCAAATTTCCTCTTCTCCCTGCAAAGCAAGTTTTTTAGGGTACCTGATTTCCTTCTTCAAACAGCTGCAGTAACAGGATATTCCTAGAAATAAGCCTTGCACATTTGACTATGGGAAGAAAGGCCATTTTTTAGCCAAAAAAAAAAAAAAAAAACAGTGAGAAAGAAAAAAAAGTGTATGTAAAGTAATTAAGCCATAAATTTATCATTAGGAATGTAGGTTTGTTGTTTAAAATAATGGGTCAGTGGGTAAGTCCATGTGATTTGGAGATTTAGAAGTTTGAATATATAAACACGTCTGGGAGGGGGATGAAACAGTAACGTGGGAGAAAGCATCGCAGGGAACATTGAACTATTACTCATTTGTGACCCATGGTAAAGCATAGGAGGTCTGGGCGAAATTGGTAAACATCGTTTGAGACAAAGTCAGCCTGGCACATGAATACCTAGGATTGGGGACAAAGTGTGCTGCTGGAATATTAAAATTTCAAAAAATTATCTTCCATTTTTTAGTATATCACCAGGTTAGGTATCTGCTTATTTTTTATACATCTCATGTGCAAATAGTATAGCAGAGTATTTTGTTTCATTTTCATTTATATTGTTTAAGGCAACAGTTTGATACCAAAAAGGTAGTTTCTACCATTATATCCCCTGGAATATGAGTATGAACACACATGCATATATATATGTGTGTGTGTATATATATATGTATATGTGTGTATGTATATATATATATATGTGTGTGTGTGTGTATATATTTGAATGATCTCAAAATAAGTATAATTAGCTGTCCAAGATTCAAATAAAAAAAAAAGCCAAGCATTACTTATATATACTAAATGAGCCTTATCCTGTTATTCAGCTTTGAAATTGATGGATTTTAGTCATTTAAAAAGTGTATGCTTATTTGGCAATAGTGTTATTAAAACAAAGTACCTTCCATGTCTCTGTTTACTTCCTCAGGGAACTTTGGGTATCCGATATAAGAATTAATTCCTATGGCCTTTTATGATTTCCAAGGTTGATCTTCCCCTAGAGTCTTGTTTGTATACAGTCTCACTGTACTCAAACACTAGTGCAGCATTTGACACTATAGTAAATGTGTAATAAAATGGCTGCTGTTATAATTTCAGACCACACCATATTCCCAGAAAGTGAACAAAAAACCCAGTGTCAGTGGGGGAAGTTGAGGTGGAAACATATATGCACATAGATAAACACACACACACAAAAGATTAAGAATAGGCTAAACACTAAAGTAAAAGTAGCGGAAGTTGAAGAGTATATCCAAACATACACAGCAGTATATAACTTAAGTCTGGATGAAGAACTTTCTCTAATTAATTTCCTCCCAAAGATAGTTTTTTCTGGTGTTTCTGAAATGGAATCAGACTGTCCATTTAAGGCTGACAAAGGAAATATACCAATTTATTTTTTTCCAAAAATTCTCTTTGGGGAAATGTCAATCAGAAATGTTTGCGTGATTGGTCATGCGTTTTTTCTACAAAGCCACCGTGTGGGCTCATTGTGAACGAAAAGGATGCTCGGCACAGGGCCATCCTTGCCTACTAGTTAAGCAGTAGATGAAACCGCCTCTGAAATGAGTGAGCATAGGAGCAGTGGCACTAACAAATGCGTCTGTCTGCTGTGCTGGGCACCGCGGGCTGCATCGTGTTCGGCTTCATCAGCTACCTAATGCAATGTAACTCGGGAGATAAGATAAATCAAACAGATGACACTGTATTAGATTTGAAAGATGAGAGCTCTTCCAAAGCAATTGCAGAGTGTATATTTCAGTGCCGTTGACTTCAGGAGGTTACTGAAGTCAAAAGTCTTCGCAACAAAACCAATCTTTCAAGAGCTGGGTAGCAAGTAAGCAGAGTCATGCTTATCTTTTCCAGAGCAAATTACCTAGGAAGAAATGGAACTCTCTTTTGTAAATTTGTTTACACAGCTTTGGGGTTTGACCTCATTTTTCAGTAGATCACCAGCTGAGGTATCTGCTTATTTGTTATACATCTCATGTGCAAATGTGTATTAAGCAGGTGAGATGGATTTTCCATTTTTAAGGATACTTTCGTCTATTGTTAAATCATTCCAAATGCAAGTGCCTAAAACTAACTGAAATGGATTTTTTATCATAGTGTGACTCTATATCATTAAATGATTATTTACTAATTGTTCCCTACATTTAGAAATTTAATTTTTTTAAGTAGAGTGGTATTTCTTCCCTTTTGCTTCCTCCAGTTTTATTGAGATGTAATTGACATACAGCACTGTATATGTTTAAGGTGTACAGCATAATGATTTGGCTTACATGTATCATGAAGTGATGACCACAGTGAGTTTTGTGAACATTCATCATCTCATATTAATACAAAATAAAAGAAAATGGGAAAAAAGTATTTTTCCCTGTAATGAGAACTCTTAGGATTTACCATCAACTTGCACATGTAACAAACAAATTATGTTGTACATTATATCCCTAGTAGTTATTTATTTTATAACTGGAGGTTTGTACCTTTTGACTCCCTTTATCCAATTCTCCTCCCCCGACCCCACTGCCTGCGGTAACAAATCTGATCTCTTTTTCTATGGACTTGTTTGTTTTTGAAGTATAATTGCCTATGTACATACAACACTTTGTTAATTCCTGGTGCACAACATAGTGATTGAATGTTTCTCTACATTACAAAATGATCACCACGAAAAGTGTAGCTACCATCTGTCACCATACGGAGATACTCATTATTACTGACTACATTCCTCACACTGTACATTTCATCCCTGTGGCTCATGTATTTGATAACTGGAAGTTTGTACTTCTTAGTCTGCCTCACCTATTTTTGTCATCCCCCCACCTACCTCCCTTCTGATAATGACCTGTTTGTTCTCTGTATCTATGACTCTGTTTCTGTTTTGTTAAGTTTGTTCATTTGTTTTGTTTTTTAGGTGCAATATATAAGTGAAATCATGCAGTATTTGTCTTTCTCTGTCTGACTTATTTCAGTTAGCATAATACTCTCTTGGTCCATCCATGTTCTTGCAGATGGCAATATTTCATTCTTTTTTAAAGCTGAGTAATATTCCACTGTATTTATACATACCACATCTTCTTTATCCATTCATCTATCAGTGGGCACTTAGATTGCTTCCATGTCTTGGCTGTTGTAAATTAACATTTATATAACATTTCTTCTTTTTTAACATTCTAAAACTGCATTTTCTATACACATAAAGAATGTTACACATTTAATTTAGGAATTGGAAGATGAGGAAAAATGGTGACTGGATTCCCCTTTCTTTTGTAGCCTACCGTGTGTGAACGAGAGCTGTGTGTATTTGCTTTTCAAACCCTGGGAGTCATGAATGAAGCTGCTGATGAAATAGCAACTGGAGCTCAGGTAGTAACACCTGACACTGATTAGTCCATATATTGATTTGAAAAATGTTTTCTGATCTACTAGTTAACTTCTTAGTTTGTTGATAGATTAGAAAAGCAAACCAGCATTTGATATTTTTAGATAGAAGCTAAGTCTTGCCAACTTTATCTAATGTGAGTTTTGTCCTTTTGCAATTGCCCAAGAGGAGAAATTAAACCAATTTTCTGTTCTTTGAAAAATAATTGCGTTTCTTTCTTACGTGGTACAGTTGAGATACTCAAACCTTTGCACACATGCCTTATGTAAAATTTATTCGTGAAGTTATATGCAGTAAAGTGGGAGCCAATTTATTTTTAAAACTTAGGTAAAAAGATAATGGGCAGAACCTACAATAAAAAGAGAGAATTCAACTTTACAACAGCAGTATTTATGACATAGGAAGAAAGATACAAAGACAAATAAACAACTTGGAAGTAGAGTAGCCTGCCATGTTTCTGGAAGGGAAAAAAATAGATTGTAAAGATGCCAGAATTTATTACTTCATGCAATTTCATTAAAATTTCAATCAATTTTTGTTCATTTATAGAACCTGACTGAATTACTAATAAATCTGTAAGAAAAAAATTACAGAAGCTTAAAAAATAATGAATGTTAATCAAGGGAGACTTGGCCAACTGTATACGAAACCATATTATGTAATCCTATGATGTTTTAACAAAATATGGTACTGGCAGAGAGGAGAAAGGCAGATTATCCCCAAAATAGGTCAAGTTATAAGTACACTTAATAAATATTAAAAGAAGTATCTCATCATGTTGTAAAATAAAAATGGTTTAGTGAAGTGAGAACAGATGACCTGCAACATGGGGAAAAAACCAGCTTAGCTCTGTGTGCAAAGCTGTGTGCAAAACAAGATTCCTGATGGCTTAAAGGAAGCTTCTGCTTAAAAATTCTATATAAAACTAGAGGCTAGTCAAATTAAGCATGCACAGCACAGGTGGTGCAGCAGGCTCGTGCATTTATGCAGGTACAAGAAATCATAAAGAAACATATCAACAGATATGAGTCCATATGTACTTTACATTTTTTACTTGAAAAAATAGTGAGCACTAAGAGCTAACAGTGAAAAAGCATGTTTTTCTACAAGCTTAATTACATCTAAAAGCTATTAAAAACTGAGAAGAAAAACATGGAAACCCTAACAGATTAATAGAAGAAAGGAATGCACAATTCACAAATATGGACCTATTATTAGCAAAGAAACATGAGAAAATATTTAGCTTCACTAAAAATCAACAGGGAGCTAAATGTAAAAGAATTTTATAAAATTGACAAAGATGGGTAGGAAAAATGATCATCCGACAAACAAGGTCATTCTTTTAGTACGTATCGAATGCCTGCTATGTAACAGGCAGCTCACTAGACGGAGGTGCAAGCATTGCCACGACAGCCCAGGGCTCACGGATTCACACGCCCTTAACCAAGTTATTTCACTAATGAACTCAACTGAGATGCAGCCACTTGATGAAATAGTAAGGACAGTATTTGTGATATAATGAGGTATAAATGAAAATAATGCATACAGTAGGACATTGATTATATGATATGGGAAAAAATGATTCCATGATTAAAATAAATTTCAAAAATAAAGCTGAATATTGTCCCTACACACAACATGCACATATTTGCATATTAGGAGCTCTGAGAATTGCTGAAACTTAAGAAAATGACTAGCCTATATGGAGAGGGTTTCTCCAGTATATCTGATCATGGTGAATCGTGATCTTTTTCATCCATTTTTTTTTCACATGTGTAAGTTTTTCTCATCCCTTGAAATTAATATTGCTCAAACAAAAAGATACTTTATTATATGCTATTTGTAGCTCTGTAAAAATAAACTTTACACAAGTTTGTGTATGAATACACGTACATGTATATTTACATGGATATGTATGTGTATATATATAGAATTCTTCAAGTACTAGAGTTAATATTTGTGCATTTTTGTAAATTGTCTGTCATGTAATTTGAAAAGGGAAGGAAGCAAAGCCTAGAAATAAGAGATAATTGATTAGAAGGAAAATCACTGTGTTAACAGGCTAGGTTGATAGACTAATAGGTGCTTTTCCCCCCACTTTGTTATAAATACATCTCTAAAAATAATGGTTCTTAAAGAGAAATTACTTTTGGATTAGATAATGATAGTACTCGATCAGATCAGTTTAGTGATTCAGCTCTAAAGGTGAATGCTCAAAAAGTCAGAGAATTTAGTGAATTCTCAAAGCAGAATATTCTTTTCACCACTTTAAAAGAGATACCACTTTTACATTTTTTTTAAATTAAAAAAAAACATAACCCAATATTCTGGTTATAATCCTAGAGATTACATGGGAATGGATTGTTTTCCTGAATAGAAAGAAACAGTATCTCTGTAGTCTTGTTGCATCAGTGGACTCCTGCATGTTAAGGGGTGCTCTGAGGAGTTCTGGAGGTTTCAGGGGCGTTCCTTAGAGGAACGGAGCCCGCAGGAGGCTGGGCTGGGATGCTGGCCTCTCAGCAGCTAGGATTCCAGGCCTCCACATATTGCTTTTTCACCAGAACAGCAGCTACATTTTGTTTTTTTTTATGTATTGGGGCTCTCATACACGATTCTCTTAAAAAAAAAAAAAGAAAAATGTTTGAAAGGCCACTGGTCTACAATTTTAAATTTGCCTCTTTTCCAGAATTCATGGTATATCATTTTATTCCATGGGAAAATTAGCATACAAATGCAGATCATGTAATATAAGCCTTTCTTTGTTCAGAGATTCTGGACGTTAACTCCTTTAACACATAAATCATAAAATGTAAGTGGCTCAAGTAGACAGACTTCTAACTCAGCACCACTGTTCGGTTCGAATGTTTTTTGGGCAACTTTGCGTGACGTTTGAGGGAACTGGATTTCGCCCGCCATGTGGCTGTGCTGTCTTCCATATGGTAGAGAGAGGAAGGAAGGAGCACCTGTTTTTCTTCATCAGCTCAGCCCCTTCCACTCACTTCCCATTGTTTAAAACTAGTCTTGTGGCCTGACACAGACGGAAGGTGTGGAAGTGTCTCTCGCAGAACCGTTGCTTCCAGGCAGTAGCGCTACACCCTGGAAGGAAGGAGTATGAAACTTTGGCAGACAGCACGTAATTTTGCCAGGGTACTTCCACTATTTCTTTGAAGCTGGGTTAGGACATGTTAACACAAATATTCTGTTAACTAAATACTCTACCCCTGCATCCATTATTTGCCTTTTAACTTACTAAGTCCACTGTGAATTTATTGGCAAAACAGGGCATATACATTTTTGGGGGTAGTTTTCATTGTTTTCAAGCTTTTGGAAGAAGTTGTTTAATATGAATTTGATTGAAAGGGGAACATTATTCAGGTTATTATTGTATCATTTGTACCTTTTTTACTGTTTAGTAAAAAACACAACATAAAATTTACTATATTAATCATTTTTAAGTGTGCAGTTCTGTAGTATTAAGTATATTCACATTGTTGTGAAACAGATTTCCGTAACTTCTTCATCATGCAGAACTGAAATTCTGTACCCTCATCTTCCCCCGACCCCTATCCCTGGTAGCCCCCATTCTACTTTGTTTCTGTGAATTTGATTCATAGGTGTAGTATTTTACTTTTAGTGACTGGCTTATTTCACTTAGCATAATATTCTCAAGGCTCATCCGTTTTGTAACAGGTGACAGAATTGTCCTTTTTCAGGCTGAATAATATTCCATTTTATGTATATACCACATTTTGTTTATCCATTCATCCATCAGTGGATATTTTGGTTGCTTCTACCTCCTGGCTGTTGTGAATAATGCTGCTATGAACATGGGTATGCAAATATCTCTTCAAGATCCTTCCTTGAATTCTTTTGGATATATACCCAGAAATGGGATTGTCACTTCCAGCAGGAACATATGAAATTTCTGTTCTTTTAGAGGGAACTCCATTCTGTTTTCTATAGTGGATGCACCATTTTACAATCCCATCAGCAGTGCACAAGGATACCAATTTCTCCATATGCTCATCAATACTTGTTATTTTCTGTTGTTTTCTTTTAATAATAGCCATCCTAATAGTTGTGAAGCAATATCTCATTGTGGTTAGTGATATGAGTATCTTTTCATGTGCTTTTTGACAATGTGCATATCCTCTGAAAATAAATGTATGTTCAGTTCTTTTGCCCATTTTAAAACCAAGTTATTTGATTTTTTTGTTGTTGAGTTATTGGAGTTCTTTATGTAGTCTGGATATTAACCCCTTATCATCAGGTAAATGATTTGCAAATATTTCCTCCCATTCCATGTTGCTTTTTTGCTTTCTTGATTGTGTCCTTTGATGCATGAACAGTTTTAAGTTTGATATAGTACTGTTGTCTATTTTTGGTTTTGTTGCCTTTGGTTGTAATACCTAAAAAATCACTGCCAGATCCAGTGTCATGGAGCTTTTCCTGTTTTCTTGTAAAAATTTTATAGTTTAAGGTTTTATGTTTAGATTTTTATTCTGTTTTAAGTTAATTTTCGTGTACGGTGTAAGATAAGGATCCAACTTCCTTCTTCTGGATGTGTATATCCAGTTTTCCCACCGTCATCTGTAGAAGAGACTGTCTTTTCCCCATTGAGTGGTCCAGCACCCTTGTCAGAGAGCATCTGACCACATACGTGAAGGATGTGTACTTTGACGAAGCTTCAAGTGGATACTATACCATTAAATTTTTTTAAGAGTTTTGTAAGATTGTGCCAATTCTCTCTTCCTAGAAAGTTTCAGAAAAGCCTATTTTATCTTACTGATGTTTCTTTTTCAGGAATTCTTGCTTGGGTTTTACTTTTATTGGGAGACCAGATAATGCTAAAAACAATTTGTATCTGGGTTAAGGTGCATCCTTCTGGGATATAAGGAGCGAGTGTGGGACAGGAGAACAATCAGGAGGGATTTGTTGTGTCCTTATTAGCATATCTGTTGATTGGAAGCCAGTTTATTGCAGGTCTACACACACTCACAAATATAAATGAGCAAGTGCGGTGGAAAGTGATGAGCTGTTTCAGTGCTACTCTTTTCTGCGTGAGCCCTGTGGGTGTGAATGTCTGTGCACTTTGGGATGTATTATTTATAGATCTTGTACCCAGTGGCTTGAGTATTGCTAGTGATTTTAGGTCACTGGAAATTCTGGATGCTGTGATTGGGTGAATGTGTTCTGTGAGTATGCACACAGCCTAGTGAGCCCTATTGGCATTCTGCCACGGAGGTCCCAATGCCCCCTCATTAACCACAGGGGTCTAAAACCTCCCTGTTCTTACTGAGCATTTTTTAAATGCCTGTTTAAGAGCTTTATGGAAGTATCTTTCACTATAAAGATTAAGTCAGCTGCTTCATCATGAGGTCTCTTGTCTTCACACTGTAGATAACATATGTTGTGGTGAGCTCTCTCCATTTAGACAGCGTCGAGCACATTGTTTTGCAAACTAGGGAGGGGAGCTACGCTCTTAATTGCTACATAGTACTGCCTCTTCGAAAATTGTGCAGAGTAATCATAGAAGAAGACAGGAATAAAGCCATCATTTTTAGCAAGTCAGAGATGGTTAATGGCCTTTGGCAGAGGAGGGTGGGAAGAAGTAAGATGACGTCAGGAGATGCACTGCTCTGGGAGCCTGTCAGACTCATGTTTGCAGTTTCCTGCACCTGGAGTGCTTTCTCCCCTGGCAGTCACGTGTCCCCTTCCCCACCTCACTCAGATCTCCGTTGAAACTTTTCCTAGCCACTCTAAAACAGTACCCTCTACGGCCTTCATCTCTAATGCCTGCTTGATTTTTGAAGCATTTGACACCACCCGAAACTGTCTTTAAGGCTATATTTAACTGATTTTTTCAGTGTGTATCTTCTCTGTTGAAATGTAAAGTCCACGAGAACCAGAACCTGTCTTGTTCACTGTCTTAGCAGAGAGCCTGCAAGAAAGCTAGCACGTAGTATGTGTTCGTGACCAAGACGTAGTAAAGATAACATTAATACAGGAGTAGTTGGAAGCAACACATACTAGTTACTTTAGATGAGGGGTCAGGTTTGGTCAAATTTGGGCTGAAGCCACAAGTTACAGATTCGAGAGGTTGAGTGCAACCCTGAAATCCTTCCTAATTAATTACCACGAGAGGGAGAAACAGTGGCAAAGCACTGGGTAAACCTGAAGGAGAGTAACTGTCTTATGTATGTATTTCAAGGTGGTAGATCTACTAGTGTCCATGTGTAGGTCTGCATTGGAATCTCCTAGAAAAGTTGTCATTTTCGAGCCATACCCTTCGGTGGTAGATCCTAACGATCCTCAGATGCTGGCCTTCAACCCCAGGGTGAGTAGCCACCCAAACACACCAATCCCAAGTTCCCTTTGCTGGTCCTTGAGAGCTGAGTCTCCCTTAGCTTTCTTCTTTCTTACCTAAACCGCTGTGTCATCATGTCCATGACCTGTCATGAACTCTGTATCCATTTAGTAAATATGATTGTTTTTCCACAAACTTGATTTACTTCCACCTTGTCTTTCATGTATCCTGTTTCTTCCCCTCCTCTTTTCTCCTTTAAAATCATTTTTACAATTTCATCTTCATGAAACTAGACCCATTCTGATCTTGACACATCCCATCTGCATGGAAGGTAGGTAAATAGCTCTAATAAATTGATTTATAATGGTTGGTATGATTATTTTAATTTTGTTATGTATGTTTTGAGATTCCAGCTTCTGTAATCTCACTGTAACTTTAAGGATCATGGGTAAAGGGACGTTTTTCTTTTTCTTTTTCTTCTGTATTTTTATTTCACCCCTCCTTGTCTTCCCTTCTCTCCCTCCCCAGTTATCCGAAGGTTAGTGAAAGTTTAATTCATATTGTTGGTCAACTGGCATTTCTCGAGAAAACAGTTTTATAAATATTCATGGTGACTTAGCAGAGTTCTTCTGAAATAGCACAGTTTTCAAATTGCATGAGAGCCAAAATTGCCTTCGTTTCTGTTATTATTCATCTTGAAATCATTTTATAGAAACAGTGACTACATAAAGCTTCCTCGGAAAACTTTCTTTTCTTCAGAAGTGGAAACAGTGCCCATATTTACAGTGTGCTTAAAAACGAATTATCAGTTGAGTGTATAGAGTCATTTACACACGCCTTAGTCACACTTTTTTGGCAATAATCTTCCAGTCAAAAGAAAATAAAAGCAAAACGAAATTGTCAGATTTAAAGTGGACTTTTGTGTTTCAGAAGGATTCTGTGCTTGTTTTACTCACCATGGCTTAACTTTTTAGTGTTGAACATGAGAATCAGGAGCCTAATCCCTTTGTTGTATTTATAGTTGGTCCCTTGCAGGCTGAACATGACTTCACGTACTTACGCTAGAACTGGCAGTGTTTTCATTTTTCCTTCCCTCTGACTAAGTCATAAATCCTGTGTCCTTGGCCATCTTATTAAAGGCTTCCCTTTTCTGTACGCAACACAGTCATTGCTTTCAAATTGATCCTGATGGAAAATTCAGGTACAGAAGTAATATGTTTGTCTAGTAACGTGCAGACTTGCAAAGGCTTATAGCAAAATACTATTTTTTCTTCCCATTCTAACAGAAGAAGAACTATGATCGAGTGATGAAAGCATTGGATAGCATAACTTCTATTAGAGAAATGACACAAGTAAGTATATCATCTTGTGGTCTTGCACAGTTCAGTTTCGCTTGAGTGAACTGATATTTTTAAAATATCTGAGAGTACTGGCCAGGCAGTGAAGTGTAGGCTGTTCTGTTTTACGAAGAGTATAATTAAAATCATAAAAAATTAAAATTGTTTTGTACTAGGGTGTTTTAATTAAATTACATCTGTGTATTGGTATGCTACCACTGTGACTTCGGAGGGTAACTGCATAATTATAATCCTAATGCTCTGCTCTCAAAACTCAGGCAAGAATTTGTCACAATATCTTAAGACAAAGGTTAAATGTGGTTCTGTCTTCCTAGATTGCCAATTTTAATTAATGGTAGTAATGTCAAAGCAGCATTTTAATGTTAAAATAAAAACAAATATTCTATTAAATGTAAAGTAGACACAAACATTTCAGATACAACACAAGAATCTCAAAACAACTTTGGAAGACACCAGGCTCCTTGAGAGTATGAGCTGATATTTTTGACCATTAGGGAGATTCTGGTGGAAGAGTTTGATGAGAAAGGATCAGGGTTTATTGTAAAAATCTAATATATCACTGGGCTATAGTCCAGCACTGGGAAAAGCACATCCTATTGAATTATTGAGGCTTTTCCACTGCCAAAGACTTGGAGAGGTTTAAAGCTCATCTTTATAAGTAGAAATTAATCATCTTTAATTGACAACAACACACATTATGAGTTCAGTTTGCATATGGTGTTTTCGAGGCTTGCGCTGCCCTAGAGGCCCTTGCAGGTTCATAAGTATTACTCTGGGTCGTTGCCTTTCTTGGGGGAAGGGAACTGAGCCCTCCAGTCTTGGGGCCCAGAGTTTCTGTTCCATTCTTCCCTCCACCCCCAACATCACAGCTGCTCCATTTGCAGATGTGCCCCCAAAGTACATCTTTACATTCCCAAATTTGATTCTTGATTCTTTCTATAGTTATTTATTCATGAAGTCGATTATTCATTCATTCATTCATTCATTCAACAAATAGTATGTGTCAGACAGTGGTAAACGAGAGATCCTTTAGTTCACAAGCTATGTTATTTGCCTAAAAACCATCATCCTTTCCAGCATTTTTTCTGTGCCCTTTCTACTTTATCTGAATTCCTTTTCAAACAAGTATTTGTTATTTATATAAGGAAAAGAAAGCAATCAATGCATTTCCACTTAGAAGGGGAAAAAGAACCTATTGCAGTATCTTACAGAGTTAAGTAAACATTTTTATCACCAAAGACTTTGGTATAGGGTATTTATACTATACCCTACATCCAGATCTTTCTTGGATTTAAAAATAGGTACAGACTCTGACTCTGGGAGCAATTCCTTGCTAAGAGCTGCTTCCTTTATTCTGGGTCATGTGTAAGCTATTTTAATAGGAGGCAATGGAGACGATTGAGCGTCAGCTTAAGAAGTTGGAAGCCCATGTGGTATAATTTGCTCATCAGTGACATGGCCTGTGACCTTGGGCAAGTTGCTTTATTGCTTGATGCGTCTGTTTCTTCACCGTCAAGATGGTCAGTAGTAATGCCGCATCTTCCTTTAGGGTACACTTCATACAGATGCTGTCAGGTTTTATCGTGTCAAATCCCTTAAACCTCTCCAAATAAATATAACATTGTACTGTCCTATTTTCTAGAATGTCCTGCCCTATAGATAGACCTAAATTGTCACAGACAGATTGCCTTTTATTCTATGAAAAGGTTAATTGGCTGGGTGAATTCCATTAATATTTTTAAGAGAAGGGGTCATCTCTTATGTAAATGTTGCCCAACTTTCTCATGTAAAGATCTACCCGAAGTCAGATCTACCCTCAGATATGAGCATGAATTGTAGCTAATACAAGTTTTGCGTTCACGTTAGTTAAAAGTTGAAAATGTCCGAGAGAAACCAGACACTGGACGAAGGTGGCAGCACAGATTGATTGGAGTGCTGCAGTAGGGGAGTGAGACTCACAGGATGAGCTGAGCTCACCTCCAAATAAGACAGAAGGGACTGAGGTTCTTAAAGTGAGAACAGAGAATCAACGAAAAGGGGCTACAGAGAATTGAAAATAGGGGTTTCTGGAGAAATGGACAATTCCAAGGGGGCAAGTGGAGAATTACTGAAAGGTTGGTGGTGTGGGTTAGTACCTTCTGTGTTTTGGCAGCTCTGGGTTTTCTTGAGGAAAGACCCAATAGGGGTCTGGGGGACGTGGCCTAGGGCATGGAAGTTAGGCTACAGTTTGAACAAGCCCCTTAGCAAAGTGTTCAGGCAAGTCGTCTGTGCTGCATGGGAGTTCAGAGTTCATGTCGCCTTAGGGAGAAACAACTAAGGTAATGATTGCTGTTACCATGTCACAACGGCAACTATTTGGGTTTAACTGGATTAGACATACGTGTTCAATCCGATTTTCCTTTTACAAGAAAGAAAATTAAAAAGGAAAAAAAAGAATTTTTAAGAAAAATCACGGAGTATAATGACTTTTTTTTCCAGGCACCATATCTGGAAATCAAGAAGCAGATGGATAAACAAGACCCTCTTGCTCATCCCTTACTGCAATGGTATAAATTTAGTCTTCCTCTTAATGAAAACAGCATCATTTTCTACTGCCTGCCTTGGGGGGTGAGCTGGCGAGCCTATTTTAGAAGACCTGCAGTGCTACAGTTCTATAAGCCTATAAGGCCTGGTGATTTTACAGCCCAAGAGTCCTTAATGACTCTCGCTTTAATTAAAACTTGTACATCACACGGGGAAGAAGATGCTGTCATATGCATTGCACGGATAGACCGTGCGGTTGACAGCAGTTTGTTGTCAATACTTTTTAAAAACTTTGGCTGGATTACATGGTGAAGCTGTTTTGGTTCATTTACCTTTTTCATTAATGAAGACCAAGTGATAAAACTAACTGAGTTTTTGAAAATCTTTCTACAGTGTATGTTTTATATCATTTACTCCCTGAACAAAGACAGTGTAAGTTTGGTAAAGTCCGTTTGATGACCGCAGACGTTGCACTGTTTCAGGGCAAGCCTGGTGAGGCCATAGCATTGGTCCACCAGGGGTCCTAGATCCCAGGAGGACGGTTAGACTAAGAATAGTTGAGAGGTGGGTTGAGAACTCACCTTGGTTCAACACTTACTTCAAATAATTTGCCCTCTGGTTTCTCATCTACAAAAAGAAAACAGTAGTATCTACTCACCATACCTAAAAGGGTTTTATATACTTCTCTTTAAAATCACTGACAGCTAACTCAGTGACTCTGGAATTTACCATGATTGTCACGTAGTAATACAAATGTAAAGATTATAAGAGTTTGGTCTGAATACGTATGTATTCCATGCTACAACCAGGAAGTTGTTGTTTTTTTTTTTTAATACGTGAAGATGGGCCAAGGGGGAAAGAATCTGGCTACCTCATGATTCTAATTACTAAACTTTGACTTAGGCAGAACTTTACAAAACAGATATAATTTAGCCTAATTAGACCATGACAAAAATTAGGTTTCAGAAGTCTTTCTGTATATCTTTTATAATTTATTATTAAAATTCTGACGAATTGAATGAAATAGCACATAGTTTTTATTGTAGCTTTTTAAATTCTCACATTAGGTCATATTCAAAAGTAAAGGTAAAATTCTCAAATATCTTATCTCTTTTGTTCTCTGCAGTCAAGCCTGATTGTTCACTTTTGATTATTTGTGATCATTTCCTTCAGCTTGTTAGTCATTCTCCTTTCGAAGAGAAGAAAATTTACCAACATGTTTTACAACTTTCCTTAATTATTATTTTCTGTACTAAAAGGCATAAAACAATTCTTTCAGATACCTGAATTTTTTATTTTCTCAACATCATTGTCTACATATGGTAAATAACAGTCTGTATATAACTATTATGTGTGTATATATATATGCACAAGGATCCTCAAATAGTTACATAAAAAGATATTTATAAAAATCCATTCTTAGTGTAGGAGGTTGGAAAGGAAGCAGATGTATGAATCAATTTCTAATCTTTGTATTTGGATTATCATTATTTGAAAGTATGTTCATGAATGTTCATTTTCCTGCTATCTGAGGTTGTGGTTATTAAAGAGTGTATCTCTTAGGTTTTAAAGACCTACTTCTGTGTTTTCTCAGATTAAAATACTATCTTTTTATTGCATAAGCTCTTTAAATTCTTTCAGGAAGCAAAGCAAAATGATGTAATTAAATAAAATTATTACTCAGTTGATGTCACAGCAGAAATAAGTTTGAATCACTTGCCAACTGAGGAAAAAACTTTAAATATATTTGGCATACGTTTGTGACTGATGGATTATTTTAATTAATTTCAGGGTTATTTCAAGTAATAGGTCACATATTGTGAAACTGCCAGTTAACAGGGTAAGTTGTTTTTTCACACCTACATACAGAAATGGGAGGAGTACTTATTACTCGGGAGAATGGACCCCTGTGATTTTTTAGGCAGCCTTTCCAGGAAATTGAAGTAAACTCAGGATGCGCCTAATTCTTACTCGGTTTGAAATTACCATGTGCCCTAGCCCCAAGTTTTCTCAGGAAATCAAATTCAATTTCAGGCTGCTGCCTTGAACTTTTAAAGTAAACGAGTCAATATGAAATCATTTAGTTATTCCACAAGTGATAGAAAGAACACTATCTTGAGACTGACCAGAAAAAGGTAATGTGCTTTTTATCATCGGTTTGGTGTTGGCACAGCTTCACTTTTCTATATCGGAGAAGATATTGCTTCCAGATAGCTTACTTTATCAGCCTAATACGCTTACAAAATAAAGAAAGAGCTAATGGACTCTGATTTCAGGTCTTACCTTCACCTAGGAGCAGTATCTGAAATCTCAGCTCTCCTGCCTATGACTCTCTAAACTCTGAGATTCCTGTATGTTGGATACCTATAAAAGTACATATATTCTTAAGTGAAAGGGCAGCAATTAGAAAACATAGTCAAGCAACTAATCCAAAAGACTCTGTTTTCACTTTTTTCCCGTGAACAAAGGAGGAAACTCTAATTTGAATGTAGGCAATTTCCAGTTTTTATAAATATATGCAAATAAAGCATGATGATGATAATTTTTGTAGTTTTAAAATCTTGAACTAACTTTTCTGCTTAACAAACTCTCAGATATTTCCCCAGCTGAATAGTTAGTGGATACTTAGGGAATTCAATAATAAAAGTCTCAAAAAGAAATGTAATTAGGAAGGCAGATCTGCTTGAATGTGATTACATAGCGTATTCCAAAGCTAAATATAAATGACTTTGGATTGTCTGTCTCCTATTCCTTTTCCATTAGCCTAAAGAATTACCCTTCATATCAGCAATTCCATGTGATTTATCATTTATGCAGAAGTTTTTTTTAAATGAATGATCCTGTTAATGTGAATTATTATGGTTTGAAACTAGATAATTCCTAAACCAGTAAAATTTGAAATTATCATTAGCCTGATTATAAGTTAAATTTGACATATTTTCCTGTGTCGTTATTTTAAATGGCAGCAACTGAAGTTTATGCACACTCCACATCAGTTTCTTCTTCTCAGCAGTCCACCAGCCAAAGAATCCAATTTTAGAGCTGCTAAAAAACTCTTTGGAAGCACCTTTGCATTTCAGTGAGTATGGCTTGCTGTTGAGGGGGGTCCCCATTACTGTGTCCCACACTCAGTGTTTCAGAAATGTATGAGGAAGAAGACATCCTTTTAGTAGTTTGTTGGCACTGGCTAGTCCACTGTATGACACTTCACTGGGAAAGAGAACTCTGAGAAGGCACCATGACTTGTTATATTGTGACCACATTAAAAGATCTTTGATTTTTTTTTTAACTCATTTACAAAACAGAAACAGACTCACAGACATAGAAAACAAAGTCATGTTACCAAAGGAGAAAGGAGAGGGAGGGATAATTAGGAGTTTGGGATTAGCAGATACAAACTACCGTATATAAAATAAATAAACAACAAGATTCTACTGTATAACACAGGGAACTATATTCTATACCTTGTAATAACCTATAATAGAAAAGAATCTGAGAAAGAATATATATGTGTGTGTGTGTGTGTGTGTGTGTGTATGTATGTGTGTGTATATATATATATATAACTGAATCGCTTTGCTATACACCAGAAACTAACACAGCATTGTAAATCAACTATTCTTCAATTTAAAAAAATTTTTTTAAAAGGTCTTTTTTTTTTTTTTTTTGCTTTTTCCTTCCCCTCCTCTGTGTTTTAGTGGCTCACACATTGAAAACTGGCACTCCATCCTGAGAAATGGTCTGGTTGTTGCTTCTAATACACGACTGCAGGTAAATTTTCTGAATGCTTTAACGAGACCTCATTATTCTTCAGTGTTGGAGTTCGGTAAGCAGTCCTGTTGTTATGTTTTTACTTGCAAAAAGGGAAGCATGTGGGCTTTAAAAAATTAGGCAGAAGTAATTTTCACAAAATAAGTGAAGCAGAATTGATCTGTGCAAAATATAAAGATGAAAAGAAAAAGAAAATTGAGTTTTCCTATGAGAAAATAGTAAAATCACTATTTGACCTTAAGTAGAAAAAAATTATCAATCAAAAAGTAAAACCATACACAAATTCTCTGCTAATCTAACACTTGAGCACTGCCTCAGTGTGAATACTTGAACAGAAGAAAAGGTAGGACTAAGAAGAAGCAAAGTGGAGATTGGACACCAAAGAGCCTTCAGCCAGCTGTTTTTCAGCCCCCAGAACGGCACTTGGGCAGGATGTCATGGGTGTGGTCCTTGTCTTTATTTACGCCTTTCATCTCCAGCATCCCACCTCCTCCTCATGCAGCTGATTTTCATCTGCTGATGGAAGGAAGTCAGGAAATGAGATCTTCAACCCAGTCACCTGTGCAAGATCCCACACGCTAATGACAATTGGGGTGATACGATTAAATATAAATGCCCATAAATACACATTTGTTGGATTAATATTCAGTTCATACTGAATAAGGCGCAGGGGCCCTGGAACATGAAGATAATAAGAATTTTAATTGTTCTGAGTAGTTTCAATTAATGAAACTCTCTGTAACTTGAAAAATCTAGAGGAGGGTAAGAATGGGGTGACAGTGCTGTATCATGAAATCTGGAAAGGATACTTTGTTGATATCCTAGCAGGTGAGAGTCCTGATCAGCATTCTGTTGCATGTGTTTCTACCTGTTTTGTTTCCAGTATTTTAGAGTCATTAACGTAAAAGCCTACTGCAGTACTATATATTAAGTGACTGTCATCAGTAGGAAGGAAAACTTGTATCAAGGACTTTTTCTCTGGCTGTCATTTTCCATATATCAGTGCACTCTCAATTTCAAGGAAGGATATTAGTACTCTTTTCAAATTAAACCATGGAATAAGGACATTATCATTTCTAAGAGCTAATGAGACTGATGGCCTTCTTTTGTGGAATTATAAACATTTGAAACCATCGACTGACCGCTTCCTCTCCCACCTCTTTGCATCTTAGCTCCACGGTGCGATGTATGGAAGTGGGATCTATCTTAGTCCAATGTCAAGCATATCATTTGGTTACTCAGGTAAGCTTGTGTTTCACTTCTAACCTCAGATGTAACAGTTTGTTGTTGTGTATTCCAGACACAGCCTTTTATCAAGTGAATGAAGCTTATTTGATACATCTGTGTTAAGTTCATTTGATAAATGTCAGAAGTGAAAACAAAGATTACATGTCAAGATGAATTTATAATACTTTCCCTCATATGTAAGATGGAATATATGTTTTGTCAGTTTCAAAATTAATTTTTGTTTCAGTAGTTTCTACATTTATTCCGTCCGCAGTAAATGTTGATAGTATAGCATGTGCAAAGCATTATGTAGAGCAATGAAAACTATACATACAAATTAATCTTCTCTCATTGGGTGTTAGTCTGTATCATGCTGACTTCTTGTCTTTGAATGATTATATATTCCATAAAGAAGTTTTAAGCAATATGGAAAATTTAGGATTAGAAAAACAGCCTCAAAACTGTCCTACTTACTGAACTTCTTGTTAATATTTTGGTGACATTGTTTGAAAAAATATTTTGGAGTAAGTCAAAAGCATGTACTGAGGAGGGATAAAAAATATTTAAAGAATGATGACCAAATTGTTAGCATTTGTAATCCTTAGGTAGTACAATTTTGGGTGTTTTTTTTCTTTAAATATGTTTGGAATATCGCAATGATCAGTGTAATTTTTTTCAGAATAGTAACTTACTCTGTTTAAATATAAAGTTATTATGCCCATTGTAAGGAGGTTGAAACTACACAGAATTATATAAAATAACAAAAGAAAAATTTTCCTACAACCTCAGTGTTTAGTGTATTTCCCTTCAGATTTTTAAATGCTTTTATATTCACGTACCTGAATATGTAGTTGGTTTTACTTATATTCTTGTGTGTGTGGTGATATGAGCCCACTAGACAACTTCAGCAGATGTCGTTCACATGGTGCCTGGCTGGTGAGTCTTAAGATCCTTATATTCTAGAAGAAGGTACTTAGGTCTGATAACTAAGGGAACAGTAACCAGACTTACCTGACTTAATTACTCTGCCCAAGTTCATGCTCTTTCAGCCACAGCAAGTGGCTTCCCAGTGTTCCATGCCAGTCTTCCCCAGAGCACGTGTCCTAAGAGCACTAGGTGGACCTCGTATGCCTGTTCTGAGCCACCCTCGGGTATCGCGTGGTGCCGCTTCCCACGATCAGTATTGGTCAAAGCAGTCACAAGCCCTCCACATTCAAGGGCTGGGCAATTAGACTCCATCTCCTGATGTAAAAGTGGCAGAGTCACATTGTAGAAAAGCTTACATGTTGAGAAATATTGTTGCAGTGACCTTTAAAAATACAATATGCCAAGATAACACTAAGAAAATAAATACCAGAAGAGTAAGATAGTATAGGAAAAAAACATAGTTCAATGGAGAAGACGATTAAAATCAGACTCTAAATCTTATTAAAATAGAATACAATAAAAAACCAGTATAAAACCAGTTTGAATAAGTAAATACAACCTCAGCAGAGATACGGAAAACACAGCAAGTCTTCAAGTATGTGATTTTCTTCTTGTACTGGTTGGTGTACAGACTCTTTAGATGGGTCCATGGAAGGGATTGTGGGGGTGACAGAAGAGTGTAAAATTTGTCTGTGTGAATGTTCATTTGTCTAGGAAGAGAGTCTATAGCTTTCTTCCGATTTTTTAAGTGTCCTTGATCTGGGAAAAAAATGTAAGAACCCCTGCAGTAAGATGAAGTAGTATTATACTTGGTGTTGAAGGCTGCAAGTTTAGGAGATAGAGAGCAAAACATACAGCCTCCCTGCAGACAGCAGCAGAACTGTGATTCTGAAACCCTAGGTCTTCCCCAACTTGCCCCCACCCACATCTGCACCTTTCAGGGAATGACTGACTTAGAGGACGGTTACATCCACAGCATTTGCAGTTTGGTCCGTCGGTTTTGCCCATTCCTATTAAACCTGTTATTGAAACAACAGGAAATAAGCACACTTTTCAACTTCAGGATAGTAAATGAACGTTAAAAATAAAATATAGCTACATATCTACCTAATCTAAAACAGATATGAATTTTAGTTCTATTTTGTGTATAGTATTCTGCAGTAAAAATCATGGCATTAACAGAGTATCATAGCCAAAGGGACTTACATAGTTTTCCATCCTTGGAGGAATAGTAAATTCTACAGGAATTGCATATACATCAACGATTCATGAAGTTAAGCTGCAGTATAAATATATTTTTCTGACATTGTTCATATTTCCCAACCCTTATTCTCTTCACTCACGAGACGGTAAGAAAGAAAATTAGGTCCTGAAAATAGGGTCTCTCAAAAGTTGCGAGAATTTTCTAAGTATTATCAGTTTTATGTAAGAGAATGTCCTATCTTTTTTATCTTTTAACAGTTTTTATTGAGTTATAGTCATTTTACAATGCTGTGTCAGATTCCAATGTAGAGCACAATTTTTCAGTTATACATGAACATACATATATTTACTGTCACATTTTTTTTCGCTGTGAGCTACCGCAAGATCTTGTATATATTTCCCTGTGCTATACAGTATAATCTTGTTTATCTATTCTGCATATGCCTGTCAGTATCTACAAATTTTGAGCTCCCAGTCTGTCCCTTCCCACCCCCCGCCCCCTTGGCAACCACAGGTTTGTATTCTATGTCTATGAGTCTATTTCTGTTTTGTATTTATGTTCTTTTTTTTTTTTTAAGATTCCACATATGAGCAATCTCATATGGTTTTTTTCTTTCTCTTTTTGACTTAACTTCACTTAGAATGACAGAGAATGTCTTACCTTTTCAATGCAAAGAACAACAAACTTAATTTTCTCCTTTGTAGCTGGACCAGGACTTCCAGAACCCACTGACTTCCCACTACCCGCTCCTCCGTCCCTGGGCTGGGAGCACAGTGGCTGCTCCTTCAGGAGCCCCTTGTGACTGTGGCCTGAGGCTGCCAAGCCTTTGCCCAAAGTGGAACTTTGCAGTGTAGATGGATTATATTTTAAGCTGCATCGTACAGTTTTGTTCCTAAATTACTCTTTGCTGGTGTTTTTAGGGATGAACAAGAAGCAGAAGGTGTCAGCCAAGGATGAGCCGGCTTCGAGCAGTAAAAGCAGCAACACATCCCAGGTGTCGTAGCGACTCGAGTGACTGCCTCTGATGAGTGAACTCTAGCTCCCTTAGCCAGCAGGATTTCAATAAATACTCAGGCTTTTTAAGTCTGCAGAATTATTTTAAGTGGTCATTACTCACACAGGAATGAAACTCACCCTAAAATGTAATAACCCAAATGCCTTTATTCAGTAAATACTCAAGTATTTCTTGAGCTCGTACTGTAATGCTAGACATCTCCTAGGCATTGGGCTACAGTGGTCATCAAAAACAGACAAATCCTCTTGGAGCCGACATTCTACTCAGTGGATATAAATACATTAAATATATATTTAGATAGAATGCTGGGTGCTAGTAAATCTTATGGGGAAGAATCAGGGAAAAGGGATATTGAATGCTGTGGAATGGGACATAGAACTAGAAGGAGTGTTAAATGGGGTGCTCAGAAAAGCATGCTCTGAGAAGGTTCTGTCTGAGTAAAGACCTGTCAGTACTGAGTGCCCAAGCCATATGGCTCTCGGGGAGAAAGATCATTCCAGGCATAGAGAAGAGCAGTCACAAATCCCTTGCTGTTTCAGAGAAAACAAGCATTCTGGACAAATTCCATTTGATAAATAATGTGACTTTATTTTTTTTTTAAAACCAGTATAGTTAATCGAATATTCAAAAACAAAACCTCCAGATTTTCTACATGAGATGTTTCTGAAACTTCTGTGCCTTAACGATACTATAAAAATGGGTTGGTTTTGAATAGTTAGATGATGTGGAATAATTGATTTTAATGTTTGAAAAGATCATGCAGCTTTAATTTTGTTTCCCTTGAAATAAAGATGCTAGGCTTCCAGTGAAAATAAATTTGAGTTCTAATTCTGTGTGGTGAGGCTGTTGAGCCTTAATTTAGCATTTTTTAATTCACTTTTCTTGAGAGTGATTTAATTATAATTATGTACAGAATTAAGTGATATAAAAAATACAGCTTGGCATTAAGAGAGAATTCAGGGATATTGCTGCTAGTCTAGATAGGCCTTTTTTAAAACTCTGGAGCTATCTTAGTGACTATTATTTTTTAATGATGATCATTTTTTTCACTTGAGTGACTGTCCCATTTTTACTCTAATGTTTAAATTCTTTTGGAATTTAGTCACAGAAAAAAGGACAGCAATCCCAATTCCTGCAAAGCCGTAACTTAAAATGCATAGCCTTATGTGAAGGTAAGTTGAAAGTTTTATAAACCATGTAGCACTAATTCTCTATCTTATCTGTATTTAAGAATTTCAGTATATTTACAGAATTTTCATGATGGACTAGTGCAAGCCTTAGTCCTTTTGACCATCTCTAAGGGCGCAAACGGAAAGTGGATGCAGCAGAGATCATAAAGGTTAAAACCAAAGAGCAGAATTGGCAGGAATTCAAACAGTGCTATATCTTATTCTTGGCAGATATTTCAGAATGGTACTTATCTCTTTCTCATCAAGGATTGCTTATCTCTTTTGTCAGTATGCCCCCTTCTCCTTTGCATTGGTTTCTGGACATACAATACCATGAAAAATCTGAGAGCTGAACCAGGTGCTGAGAAGATAACCCAATAGGTCTTTCTTGTTCCTACACTTAAATTATTCTTCTATTCTGAACGTAGGACAGAAAATTGATCCGCGATTTGCAAGATCAGATGCTTTCCTTTGTTCTTGCTTTAAAATTTGACTATGGCTAAAAATTTATGTTTTCTTTTTGTGTTTGGAGTTTCGGTAGCCACTGTTAACTGTCTTTTAAGTTTTCAAAGTGATAGTTATAGAGGAACTAAGTTGCATTCTACATGGTTCCCAAGTCAGGACCTATTTGCTGTCATAACATGCAAGAGATTTCCTTCCTACTGTTATGCTAATCGCGTTCCAAACGTAAAACTGTTGCTTGGCATTTCACTAGTTTTATTTAAATTTCTTGATAGTTTATAGTAAGGTTAAACATTTTTCTTATGTTAAATTATGCATGTATTTTTGCTTTTAGATTTTTAAGAGAAGTAACTTCAAATAAAATAGTTCTGTAATCTTATCTTCCACTTACAGTGATCACCTCACCTGACCTGCACAAACATGGAGAGATATGGGTCGTCCCAAATACTGATCATGTCTGCACCCGATTCTTTTTTGTGTAAGTATAAAGGCTTAAATTTGTACAGTACTGTCTCCTCCATAAATGAGGTGGTAGTCACTACACTATTATTTGGTCCCCTTAGCTGCTGATATATTAACAGACGGGTATTTTCTCATCAACTGAACACTTTTGTTTTATTTTAAGAAGCTCTGAAAAACAGCAATGTTTAATTGCTTTTAACTTAGAAGAACTGAAGAAAAACATGGTGTCTTTAACCACTGTCTGTGTGTATGTATGTACACATGTGCATATAAGTGTATATATACATACATACAGGTCTTACATGTATCTAGCTAGATATATACACATAAATATACACATATTCTTTGTATATTTAAAAAATATTAGAACTGAGAATGAGGACAACAATAATGAGAAAGTTTTAGTCCTATGAGAAGTTGATCTGCATTCCATATAATGTAGGCTAGCAATGCAGGGCATGTTAACGTGGATTTTTTGACACTGCTCTAGCATAAGAGCTGCATTAAAATACAATAACATTATTTTTCATCCTTAAATAAATCAGTGCAGTAGACCTGTGTGATTTTTCACCCCTCCTTGCCTAACTCTCAGCCTTTTCCCATACCTGTTTCTTCCTCATCCATGATTCTATCACAGAAAAGACCTCAGGAAAGAGTTGAATATATCTGTTTTGTACTTTTACGTCATTTTCTGAAAAGAAGCTGGAGAAATGCACTGGCTTGTTTTATAAGCCATGTCAAAATGACTATATCATGATTAGTTCAAAATATAGTGTAGCTGTAGCATGCTACACCTGCAGCATTTGATCTCTTAGCTTATGACAGACTGTTCACAATGAAAATTTTATGAACTGCTTGGTTTTCTTTTGGATGGTCTGAAAACTGACTTTCTTACAACACAGATTTATATGTTATGTATTTGTGTATCTTTTGTGTTTATGATACATACTAATACATAGAATATATAGTATGAGATGTATACATATCTATAGATTTCATTCTTAATGGTGAGGCAGCAACGGGTATAGTGGAAAGAGCCCCCCTGCTTTTGATCAGACAGTTTGTTTCCAGGCTGACCAGTTATTAGGTGACATTGGCCAAGCTGCACAACCTCTCTAAGCTTCATCAGTAGATCATATAGCATCATCCGCAGAGACAGTAGGACAGTATACTTGTGTCATTCAGAATCCCAACAGGAAGCCACTGGCCCATGAGGAACATAACTTCTGTCGTCCGCAGTTAGGTAACTTACAGAAGTGTGGTTGTAGGGAAATCATAGGTCTAGTGTAGTAACTTGGACCTGGTCGCACCAGAACTGATGCACATCCTCAGGTCCAGAAAAATAAGAACAGGAAGCAGCCAACAGAACCTGGCAGGAGAGCCGTTTCTAGTTCAGTGGCTTTGAAAGGAGTCATGGCCTTCAGTTCAGGGGCTAAGCAGCCCGAGGTGCCCTTGTGGGGCTGGAACCAAACAAAACTTTGACCTCCTGCCACTGCCCTGCTGGGATTCCCCATTGGCCAAACTCTACCAGCAGCTAGAGGGCAAGGGAGCATATTGACTGAGTCCATATGAGTCGGCCTCCTGGGGCAGAAGGCAAGGTAGAGGAGGGCGCGCTGGAGCTCCCGGGGCTCCTAGGAAAGCTGTCTTCACGCTGCTGCTTAAGGTTATGATTCGGAGTAAGTTAGCACAGTACAGGTCTCCACTGAAAGGCACTCACTGAATATTTTTTCTCTTCTTTCTTGACTCATCTTGACTTTTATCCACTGTTAGAAGATCAGCCTTCCAAAAACCACTTCCAACTACAGTTATTTCATTGAGTGACCTGGAGATTTTGACCAAAAAAATTACCCCAAATTCCTTTCCTTAGCCTGACGTTAATCAGTTAACCTACACTTTTAGCATCTTGCTAAAATTCAAATTTGTTGAGCTAAATAACAACTTTAGATATGGAAGTAGGCAGTAAACATTTCTAGTATTATTTCTTTGCAGATTTACATAAATTACATGCAAACTGAATCAGTAGCGATATATGTGTGGGTGTGGGTATGTGTGTGTCGACTGGAGAGAAGGATTTCTGTATTTCATAAGAAAAAAGTGAGGAAGGACCATCTGAAGAAAAGAGAAGAAAACACTTTCAGTACATTCAGATGCTCTCCAAACAATGCAAAGGAAAAAAATTCTGTTAAGAGAATGATTTTCTTTTTTTTTATAAACACAAATGAGACTTCATCATTTTTGTCTACTCTGTCAGGAGAGAAGGAACTAATTAAGGACAATTGATAAGATTCAAAATACATCAAAAGGAGAATCCATTCACTAATTAATGTATATTCTAATTACAACTATCAGTTTCTTTCTTTATTTAGATATAATCACAGAGTTCTTGCCTCCCTAGTGGGGGTGACATCTAGGAAAAGAATAAGTTGATGAGAAAGAAGTGAGTTATCACAAATATACCATCATCAGATAGAAGCTCAACTTCTGTTCTCGTTCTATTTATTTATTCATTTTTATGCAATATGTGATCTCTAATGTTACACATGCTTTGCCTCAAGACTAGGATATAAATTAGTGAGGGCTCTTTTCTTATCTGTTACTAAGTGAAAATATTAAGAATTATAATAATTCTGTGCAAATCTGATTTCCATAATGAAGGAGATAATAAATAGTCATTTAATATCCTAATTACATTCTTTCCAATAAGTAAATAATAACAGGGAACAAGAGAAAAATGAGAGGAATTTTAGGGAACAGAGTATCAGAAAAAAATTAAAACTTAAATTTAAAGGAAGATGTTTGTTAGAAGAAAAAAGAAAAGAAGTTTGAAAAATTTTTGTTGGAAAATTCTAAAAATCAAACATAAGTGCTTTAGGCAAAATGTCATAATTCAGATGTTAAGAACAGATCCCAGCCAAGTTTGAGTATCTAGGAATTATTGCTAAAGCTTGATTTCATTGCTGACCTCGAGATACATCTGTACAAAGACATTAAGGTTAGTATGTAGAAATAAGGCAGATGTTTTAAAAGGGCCAGAAGGTGGGCTTAACCAGGGGATGTGAAAACCAAACTGACAGATTGTGCTCTAGTCACGTACAACAGAAATGTTAGTTTCACAGTGCATGAGATTTTAAAGCTAGAGAGGAAAACTTGCCATGGGTTTTTTCCATAATTAGGACTAAATAATAAAATCCAAGAGAAGGTAAGAGATGATTTGGCTGTTAACAAACAGGTGTCATCTAGTGCCATGGGTACCCCATGCTGCACTGCCCCCCACTGCTGCCATAGAAATGGGGATATGTCTTCTCCCTCCACTGTTTTGGACCAAGGAAAGGTTAAGAACTACCAGGTTTTCGTATCCCACCTATTTGATGTTACCACCTACATGTTTAACACTTTAGTGGTTCTTTTGTTTAGAGCAGGCAGATCCACAAATCAATCATTTCCGTATTTTCTCTGTTACATAGATTTAAGGTGTATGCACCCCCTCCTATTTCTCAAAATATTTCAAGAAGTTCAGAAATTTGAGAGCAGGAAGGACCAAAGGAAACAGACCATCTGTAGAAGAGAGACACGAGGTATTTTCAGGTTCTTGAGTCAAGCAGATCTCAGTGCTAAATAAACTTCAGGAATTCCTATCCAAAGCCTATTTTATCTTTGCAGGTAAAGCTCAAATAACACCTATTCTGCAAAGCTCCTAATCAAAATTAATCTCTTCCTACAGCTCAGTGAAGAACTTCCATTTAAAATTCAGTTCATTCATTGTATCCAACTCTTGCACAAGGCTGTGAACTTAAGGGCGGACCCTTACGCTTGTTTTTTACTGTCCTTTGTGCCCTGCATCACCTCATCGGTACCCGAGGCACAGTTTCTTGTCAGTAAATTTTTAATGAAGAATCAAAAAATGGCAAAAAGGAAAATATTTTGGAATATGTGTGTTTTTTTTTAATTTATAGAAGAAATGTGTGTTTTTTATTTCAGTTTGAAATATATCTAAAGAGGTAGCTACAAGAAAAATGTATAAAATAAGGACTGTATAATGGCCATTATGTGAAATAAGAGATGTCTTGCATTGTGATTTTCCAAAAGATACACAGTGTTTGAATGAGAACACAGTGAGAAGACAGCTTATTTATGAGATTAGAAGACAGAACATTCAGTCATGGCTCAGTGACATAAGCTGTGTGACATCAGGCTGATATGATCAGGGAACTTTGCTTTATCCCCAGTCTGTAATAAATTCAGTTTCTCTGTCTCTAGCCCAGATCTCTTTCCAAGATTGAAACTGCCACATCATTCCCCTGCTTAAAACTCTTTAGTAGCTGCTTACTATTTATAAGATGAAGTCCAGGTTCCTTAACAAAGGGAACCAGCTGTCTCCTCGGTGCTCTGTTCTTCCTTCTGTACCACTGCATTGAAGGTCGAGGAGATCCAGTCCCCAGCTGCAATTTTTCTTTGCCCAGCATCCCTCACCCCGGGGAGTTACGCCTCACGACCTGAACTGTGTGCTGGGATTTCCACGCTTCATGCTTTTGTTCGTTCCTTCCTCCTTTAGGCTGGGGTTGTCTCTTTCATTCTCTTCCCTCATACTTGTTTATCTAACCCCTGCTCCTCTTTTAAATATTAGTATATGCCTTCCCTTCTTCCAGAAAATTCTTTTGGTGCCTTTTTGCTGCTCCTTTTTGTTGCTATATAATACCCTGGGCATGTTTTTATTATTGGGTTATTCTTTTTTTTTAATGTGTGGTCTTCTCCATTACTCTGTATACCTCTTGAGGTCGGGGACTATGTGGGTCACTTGTGTTTGCATAGAGGTCGACAGATATGTAGGAATGAATGAAATGTTCGTATTATAACTGCTTGCTGGATGTTTCTTCTCGAAAAGTCCACTAGTACCCAAAAATCATTATGCACAAAATGGAACCCATTATTGCTAAATCTGCTAACCAACTTCTCAGCTTCCTCAATATATGCAGTCATTTCACACTTCAAACCTGAACTGTGGTTTCCAGTTTGTTTTTCTGTGCTCACTGGAGTCATCAGCTCCAAGTACATCTTTTCACAGTCTTCTTCTATAAATACCTTTGTTTCTGTATCATTCTCTCCCCTAGAAGACACCAAAAGATTCCTCAGTATTCTCCATGCTTCTGATTTCTTCATTGCTCATAATCTGCTTTGTACAATGTCAGATTTTAAAAATATTACCATTATTACACTAGTACTACATTATTACCTGTTCAGTGCACAGAGACTGAAATCAAAAGTAAGCCAAAAAAGGAGGCTGGGTGTAGCTAAATGGTAGAGCCCATGCTTAGTTAGCTAAATCGTTTTTTTAGAAGTCCTGGATTGAATCCCCAGTACCTCCATTAAAACAAACAGACAATAAAGTAAACTTTTTTAAAAAGGTAAGCCGAGAGGGAAACAGTCATGACCCACGATATCTCCACTTAGAGTTAACTACACGTAATCTTTGGTGTGTAGCCTGCATTTCTGTGCATATAAAATTTTAAGATCATACTGTCTATACCAAATTAATTTTCAAAAAGCAGAGTTTTGATTATTCCTTGCTCGTAAAGGCTGGTAGTTACTGACAGATAAAAAGTTGGCATTCTGCAACATAGAGCCCATTTTACTTCAGTTACATGCACGAACCACTGATTGAATTAAATTATTATCCAGTCTGTTTCTTGAAAACAGCTTGGAGTTGTTTTCCCCACTACTGTGCCTTTGCGCAGAAGTCCAAATGCTTGACCTTTTCACCAGCTCAGCCTTTAGCCAATTTTTCAAGACTTAACTGTGTGATGGTCTTTTCCGTGGGGCCTTTCCCGACGTCCCGGTCAGACATGACATCTGTCTTGACTCTGAGTTTTGCTTGCCCTTTCTTTGTATCAGCCAGGCTGCCTTGTCTGTCCTACAGTTATTTGCATAACTCTATTACCTCCCCTAGTAAAATGCAAATTCTGTCTGTGTTTGGGGATCTTACGTCTTGTGCAGAAACACTTAATACATATTGAATGAAAGCAATGACAAAGGACCGAATGTTCTAACTTAATGAAGAGATTTATATAAAGTAGACACCACACTTACTGCATCAGATTTCTTACAAGAACGTGGGAGAAGTTCTGGGTGTCATTCAGTTCACAGTGAATTTCTCCTCTGTTGCTAATGAAAAACTGTGCTATCATTTCTGGGTTCCAGATGTAGGGAGTCGGAAAACAGATTTATGTGTACCAATCTTAAAGCTGTCATAAAGCTGCTATCATCAGCTGCTATAATCAAAATAAAGGTTGTCAGTAGATTCAAATTTTTGTCCATGAAATGTCCTAATATACCTACCCAAGAGAGATCCAGATAGACAGCTAAATTCCATCTATTGCCTTATTTTCTCTCTCACAGCTTTTTAAGTAAATTGATTTATTTTTCATTAAAATTTTAGTAATCTTTTCTGTATCCCTGGGAACAGAAGTAATTTTTGTATTGGATAGTTTCATTTTTCCTTCATTTTTCTAGTCAGATGTATCATTTCCCTACTGATATCATTCTTGCTCTATTTCTTTTCTTTGTTTTTTAATTTTATTGCTTTCTAGTCTGTATGCTATATTGTAATAAATGCCCTAATGCCACTAGTCATTCATGTATCCAAGCCCTGCCCACTGACCAAAGCAAATGGAAGTTGGTTTTTCCTTTATTATCATACAGTCTTCATAGTTGAAGCCAGCTGAATGCCTCTGGCCGATTTTAGCCTTCAGCCCACAGCTGTCGTTCTTCCTGGTGGGCCTCACGGACAATGGAAAAAGAAGCATTTTTCTTAATACTTTCAATCTCAGTCTCTCACTCTTGCGCTCTGTTCTCTCTTCTCCATTAGCTTTGAATGCTTTTTAAGTGTTGGTGAGTGTGTAATATTTGGCGATAGCAAACCCTACCATTTGACCGGGAAAGAGAGTGAGGGGGCAGTGATGGGACGTGACTGGAGAGGATGTTTAGGTTTGGGTTATGAAGAACCCAGCTATTCCACTCCAGGGACATTGGATTTTATTCTGCAAGTGAAAGGAAGGGCATTTGCATCACTCTAGCAGGGCAGAGAACAGTCTTATAGGAAGGATGGTGGGGATAAGTGAAGAGATAGATCAGTTATAATGTCATAGCAATAGTCTAGGTCAGCGTTTCTCACTACAAAAAATGCTTTTGATACAGTGACTTGGGAAAGGGCAAGGCTTACATCGTGTGGTACAGTTAGTACTCCCTGTCCTTCTCTCTTCCAATTTCACTGAAAAGTGCTAGCCTGGACAACCTAATTAATTTCAAAGCACGCTAACTGTACACCGCCTGCAACTTGAAAATCACTCGTTTAGATGAATGATAATGAAGACCTAAATGATGGTAAAGGCATCAGATGGAGAGAAGGCAAAAATGGGGAGAACTAGGAAAGTAGAAGCAAGATAATTTGATGATTTGCTGGATTTGGAAACATGCACTAGCCAAGAATGACTGAAGTTTTCTTGTTGGTAGAGAGAGTAGATGGTGGTACTTCAAACTGAGGTATTGATAGAGTAGAAAAGAGCAGTCTTGGGGTAAATTAAATGCAGTTTTGAATAGACCACTTTTGTGACTTCTGTAAGAAAACCACAGTTAGGGAAAGATGTAAGGACTGGAGATGCAGTTTTAGGAATCAGCATGTGGGTGACAGTTACAACAATGGGAGAGACTAGAGTGAGTCTGCATATCATGAGAAGAGAGCTCACCGAGAAGTGAATTGTGGATAAAACCAGGATTGAAATGGGAGGCCAGGGAAGAGGGTGCAATGAATGAGACTGAGAATTAAGAAGCAAAGGGCCAACTCCGGAGTGAAAAGATGACACAGCTTCAAGAAAAAGAGCCGTCCGCTGTGCCACTTGCCGCAGGCACAGAGGATACAGCCTCCTGAATTCATCAGCCGGAAGGCCACGGGCAGCCATTGTCAGTACTTTTCAGTAGAGCAGTAGGATCTGAAGAATGATTGCAGTGGGTTGAGGAAAAAATGAGAAGTTAAAATACATTACAGACAATTCTTAATCAAAGTCAACTTTAAATTGAAAGGAGTAGAGATGATAGTATGTAGGCTGTGTGTCTGTTAAGGCAAGAATATCTTATTCAACATTGTGTCCAAAGTACAGAGGGCGTAGGAAGTGTGTTGACTGTACCAGAAGTGCCATGGAGAGAACAAACATGTTAGGAAATTTAGGGTGGAGATCCATGGTGGACGGCATCTGAAATTGGGAAGCCACCAAGAACCAAAACTGTTCTAAGACCTGCCACTCTTCCCACTTCTCTCCAGGCACTCTGGTTCTTTTATTGTGTCTGCTCCATTCTCCTTTTGTCGGTCTGTTTTGTTTTCCATAAGCTACATCCTTGAGGAGTTAGCCCAGCTGACTTGGTAAAACACAGTTACCTCCTTTGGGCTGAGCCTTCAAGCCAGGTTGCTTCCACAGCCTTGGCTCAGGATTTTGGATGGCTTACCTTACCCTTGGTACAGTGACTAACCAGATTTTTACAGAAATCAAGCTAACATATTTTACTTGCTTAATAAAATATATCTTTATTTTGCCACAAAACATCTGATTAGATCTGCATAATTCTAAAGCATTTCACTTTACATGTCCTCTAGTTCTTAACATGGCACTTACTGTTTGGTCTCCTGAGAAAATATTTATAACTGGGCTTTGTATCACATATCCTATACTTTTTTTTTTCACAATAATGTTTCACCATTGGGTGCTTTATATATACACATTTGTGTGTATTTGTGTGTGTGTGTGTTTGGGTAAGAACTAACCAAGTAGACAACGTTGGGCCATTTCTTAGGAATTTAAACTTAATGCAGATGCAGTTATCACTAGTTTTTTAAGCAGTTGATTATGCAAGGACCTACGTTCTCATTGCTGTATGTCATCTGTTTTCATTTCCCTGTATTGTGCTATTTCAGGAGAATTTAAGTATGGTGAGGAAAAGACAGGGGTGCACACTAATCTTTGAGACACTGTGTTTGTACCCATTGTTATCTATTTTGAAGTAATTGTCACTTCTCTAAAGCTTCTGTCTTGAAGTCATTTTTATGAAGTAAAATTAATTCATCATCCATTCTACTCTGAATATTACCATGGAAGTTTAAAAATGCATTCTTGGGAAATTCTTATTGCCCAAGTAAGTTTATTTGAGGGAATGAATTATCATCTAAAATGTAATTATTTCTTTCTAAAGGACTTAGTAATTGCTGTCCTTTAATGTTATTTTTTCACTTCTATTGCTTAGCTAAACTTAGCAGACTTACATTCTTATATGAAGTACCGGCATAAATAAAACTATGTTATAGTCAGACTAAATAGAGCAACCAGTGATAAGAAAAAAATATGCAGCACTCATTACAACAGAATAATAATTAGAAGGCAGGCATGGCAAAGGAGCGATGGTAGAAAGTGCAGTGATTTTTCTAGAGTCTCACTGATCAGCAAATAAAGAAATGATTGAAGTTGGAGTAGAGTTAAGAAGTCCAGAACCCAAGGGACATAAACCTGAACTTATTATTTTCTTTCTCAGTGGGCTTCATGTAACAACTGCTGGGGGAAATGTTTGCAAGGCCAAGGACACTGGGGTGCTTCCTGCCTCTCAGGCAATGCTTTGTGTGGGGTTAAAAAAGTTAAAGTTAAAAATGAAGGGGCAAATCAGGGCATGATGTAGAGTAGAAGAAGCCGGTGCTTAGTAATGCTAGCACGTTATTAAATACAACTGGGAAATGACTGTCTTTGGATCTTGATTCCCTTGCACTATTTTTCAGATATCAGGTAGCATTTCTAAGCTGTTTTAAATGCTTTGGGGATGTTTTTGAATGTTTCATCTTTCTGAATGTTTTATGTTTCTATGTTTTGTGTTTTAGCTATGAGGATGGCCAAGTGGGAGACGCAAATATTAACACACAAGAAGGAGGCATTCACAAAGAGATCCTTCGAGTAATTGGTAATCAAACTGCTACTGGTTAAAGGACCACCATTTAAAATTAACGTGATTTGAAAGCCTTCCTCGGGTTCAAAGCTGGATTTTGAACTGAAGAAGATGATAAAAATAATTTATTGTTATTATAAACAAAATTAACCCTTTGAATACTGATTTTTTTCTTAGTATTTCTAAGTATCTCATTAAATACCTAAAATGGTACAAAATTTATCAATTGTAGGGTTATGGAATCTAGTAATAAAATTACAACAGCACTTAAACTGAAGTTTGGGTTGCTCACACAATAAACAGATTGAAAAAACAGTTTTGTGCTGATATTTTTATATTAAACTCTTTAATTGGAAATTTGGTATTATATACCTACATTTTAGGGCACCAAAATAGAATTGAGAACATTTTATATTGGCATCTAAATCTGTAAGATCCTTTGCAATAAGTATAATGTTTGCACATTCTCATGTGCTGTATAATTAGCAGTATGAACGTTCAAATGTTTTGGGGAGGGATGTTTCCTCTTCTGTTATTTTTCTTTATACAAAAACAACTAGGTTTTAGATGCAGTGCTTTGCCCAAAAGTATGTAATATACATATCTATAGATTCATGCATCAGAATGTGTGGTTATGCATATATGTGTGTACATACACATATATGTATTTTAACAACAGAGATGGCACAGCTCCACAACTCTTTTCTCATTCAATGAAAAGAAAATAATATTCAGTAAGCAGGAAATCTGGACGTAAACCAAGATATGAGCCAAATTCACCACCATTCATTCACTGAAAATATTTGCAAACAAGTGTTCTATTTGTTTAAATAATTTTCCCCTTTGGTTAAAATTCAGTTCGTTATAATGTTATGACTTGGGGATCATAGACACCCCTGGTGGACTAAATCTGTATTCGAATGATCATATGTTGAAGAGAAAGGCCTCAGAATTTAAACATACAGTATATATATATATTTTTTATTTCCTATAATGAACATTTTTTACATTTATGTATACCACACCAGCATTTTTATATTTTTTCATCTAATATTTATGCTTATTTTTTTCATATTGAGAAAGAAGACAAACTTTGAAGTTTCTTTTATATTAAAAGAACACAAATAAGTTTACAGAGAACAGTAACACCAGCTCTCTGCATTTTCCTTTCAAGAGTCATGTGCTCATCAAAACCATTCTGTTTCTTTAGGTCCTAAAGTTCTTAGTCATTGTAAGTTTTAAGTGACAGTGTTGATTTTCCTACATGATGTTTTGAAATAAGGCCATTCATGAGAGCAGTTTAATTAGCAAGTCTGCCACTCTTCAGACCCTGAATCAAGGCTCATATCTGATTCTAATTTATTCAGACAGAAAAAAATTAAAATGTATATTCATTTGCAAGTATAATGTTATAAATTCTTGTGTTTATTTCCTTTGGTGTAAAAGGTGAGAACAAAGGTCATACACATTGTTAAGGGTTGCTATTTAGGAAGTATTTACTAATCGTTTGTTTTCTTATACTGTAAATAATTGATATGCCACTTATTTCTGCAAACATAGACTTGAAGTGGTTGAGATATTAATCATTGTGAAAGGATCCACTTATAACATTGATCTGTTTTGACTTGTGCCTCTGAATTCAAGGCCAGACTGAAGGATAATGTAGGTGTGGTAGGGCCAAGATACAGTATCTTATTTAGTTTCTGTGACCAGGTATTTGAAGACTTTACATGGGACAAGAAGACTACTTGTTTCTTTCTGCCAAGGCTCCCCAAATCTGCCAGATCCCTTTGACTGTGTTTTTAAAACAGTTTCAAGCAACAAAATTACTTTTTCAAGTTAATTTTGGGGTCATTCATTTATATATGACATAAATATGAGGATGTAATAGCAGAATTTAGAAACTGAAATTTTGGAACCCAACCTGTTTGGCCACTAGAACCACTGAGGCACCTCCAAAAACTCTCTCTAGTGCCTCCAAGCGTAATTTAAAAATCACTGATCTAATCCACTCAGTTTACTTAACAGTTGAGTGATCTGTAAGGAGGTATATAGTATTAGAATCTTAACCGGAAGGGTAGCTTGGAGGACTCAAGGGAGACTGTTTAGGGGAGACAAAACTCCACAGTGCAAATTTCTACTGCCAACTTAAGAATAAAAATAGATTCATCTATCAGAGAAAGGAAAGTCGTTGATAGTTTTAGTGCCCATTAAATACTATAGATAACGGACATCTTTTATGATAATTAGATGTCTTCTCATGGTAGTTAACTGAATGTTCTTGCAGTGCAGAATGACAGATTTTAGTTTGTTTTGAAAAATTGTGTCAAAGCCTTTGTAAGCCAATATTGTAAGTAAAGCCAATCTTTTAACTGGGCTGTTGATATTGAGAATATTATAGCATACTGATGCTTATCTTTATTTCTAAAGAATCTGATTTCAGTACCCACCTTTAGTAAATGAAAAGTCAACCTTTCAAAATCCAAGCAGGTCCTTAAAATTTATAAGTTTAAATATGATCATGCCTTGATTCAGTCAACCCTGTTAAGATGATATCATTTGACTTAACCTGATGATTCTAAACGTGTGATATTGTACTGCATTTATATCATCATTTCACGTCTGTTCACTAATGCTTTGTCATAGTTCTATTAATTGTGTATCCATTACTACTTAATATTAACCCGTTGAGCAAAGACAGTCATTTATTTTCATTCTTGAAGTAGGGGAAGAAGGACCTTAATTTGTTAGTTCTACTCTTCCCCTGCATTACTGATCTTGTAAACATTTCACTATGAATAATTTGTCCTCTTTCATTGTCCATATACTTAATAAGAGAAGAAAATGGTTGAGCATTCAAGAAGAGAAAAAAGTATTCAGTAGAATACATACAACCTAGTGCTATGGAATACATTATGTAAGGTACTTCTGGTGCCTTAGATTGCATTATGTTGAAAAGATTTTTATTTTGTTGCTCAGTAGATCTCAGACAAATGTTGGATTTGAAGGTGGTCTTCAAATTTAAATTTTAAATATGAATGCGACATCCTTAAATTTACTATCAAATCCTGTGTAATGTAAGAAACTAAGCCAAACTATTGTTAATGCTCCAAATGTTTCTCATTGAAAAATTTAAGAGTTTAGAAAAGAAATCCCTCAATTATTCTCCCCTTTCCCCTAAAAGAAAGGAAACTTAATATGTAAAGTCTATGAATCTTTAATATCACTGAAGGAATTTTAAGCAGTACTTTATACCGTAATACCATAACTTGCCTTAGGGCATGGGGTTTCAGAAAGTTCAAAGGAAAACTTCATCATCCTTGTTGAAGTCTGGATGACTTCATCAGGTGGTGATTTAATATGTCATGAAGGGCCCTTCAACCTTGGACTGTCTACCATCCAAATATGTGGATTTCATGGTGGCGCTTGAAGCACATTTTTAAAATATTACGATGTTATTCTGTTGTCCTGCTGAATTCTTCATTATTACACTACCTCAAGACAAATGATCATCTGTTTGTTAAGATAAATTGGGTTTCCAGTATAAGGAACAAACAAAATTTTACAAATGGAAGTCATCAAATAATTCAGTCAGAACCATGCTGGATCTATATTGTTAGTTACCTCTGGACAATGCAGTAATATGAATATTCCAGTCACCAGTGATGAGTAACATAATTATCACCCAATGGGTTTTGTGAAGGGGCTTCAAGTTGCAAAATTTGAAATTAATTCATTCTCTTTTAGGATTGGTTTTCCACATGGGCCAATTTTATGTCCGTTCACTTAAAGTCACAGAGAATTTGCCCAATGTAAGCAATTAAAGAACTGAGATGCCCAACTGCTAAGCCAGAATGGCAGATTGAATACTCAAGTATTCTGGCATTGAATGTCAGCTAAATTTTTGTCCGATTATATATACATTTGATGTATATTATTACCCAGTACATTTTTCTTGGTAATTTTGTATACACTATGATATATTAGGGTAAGTTTTTGTAGTTCAAAAGAATTTCAAGTAGTTTTTAGACAAAACATATCCATGAGTGTGAAAAAGCTGTGTTGAAGAATAGATTACATTACACATTTACCAGCAAGTCAGTAAAAAATAGTGCTTATTTACATAGTCAACATAATTTAATGGTCTAAAAATAATTTCTTCAATCTGCCCAGTATTTAATGTATCAGTTGGATTTTAAAAAATGCAGCCACTCCTTTATGTAAACATCAGGATATGCCTGTGTTCCTTTAATGATACAGCCTTCTTTACATTACATTTCTTGACTTTTGTGCACAAAATAGTATTGCAACTTGCTATTTAGCCTTCAGTGCCTTCGAGTTATTATAAATATTTAACGATCTGTACATAATGTAAATACTGCCAAAAGATCACTAAGGCCAAATATTTTCTCTATTCACTTTTTATTGCACTTGCTTTCTATTGCTACTTAAGCCTCTTTTATCCAGCTTTGTAATAGTTATAACATTGTAGCCAATGTAAATGTTTACTTTCAATAAATCTGAATTTGTTCACCAAGTCTGGTATATGTGGGCACTATTTTGAAAACTCGCTTAGGCCTTAGATGCTCCTTGTGATAAATCTTGCTTCTGGGGACTAGATATTTGAAGTTTTCAGCAAACTCTAAAGCATGAGGTTGCCCTATTCACTGAAAAATACTTTTAAAATAAGAGGGAATAAAAGAAAATAATTCTTCTTGCCAGTATTCTCCAAGTAGTTGCCATCAATTTAATTGGTCATGTGAGTACCATTTGAATTTCAGGGTCTGTCAAGAAATACAGGATTCAAGCAGAAGATTTTTGTACATTTGTACATATGTACATATGCTCTGTTTATAAAACACGTAAGCCAAATGGAGCATTTCAAGTGAACTGTTCTGAATTTTTGAAGCATTTCTGACTTGATTAGTAATTGGAAAATGATTTTTAAAGCACACCTTTTTATAAAATACCTTTCATTAACTGAGTAAGACAGTAGTCTATAACTAAGTACGGTTCTCTCAACACATGAATGGTAAATATTTATGAGGAGCTAAGTGTATATCATCATAATAAATAAAATAGCATTTTACTCATGTTAAATTTATAGCTGAAAACCATAGATAACAAACTTGTATTTTTTAGACTTGTTTTCACTCTAGATTTTACTCTAGAAATACTTGTTAAAGTCTAGTATGCATCTTGACAGTCAGTATAAGGGATAAGGGAGTATTAGATTTTGTGTTGGCCTCAGGAGCCTTCAGTCCACTTGGGAAAGGAAAACACACACATTTGAAATAGTTCATGAGCAGCACAAGGCCAATGATGCTGAATGGAAAAGACCAGTCGTGTAAGCACCACTCAGGGAAGGAACAGGTCACCTACATCAGAGCGATGGGAGAAAGACCATGGAGGACCATGGGCATTAGCAAGATGCTTAACAGACTGTCCCCAACCTGCGGACAAAGGTCTTTAAAACAAAGATGGAAGGACAATTGGTACAGGAAGGAAAGTAGGTGTACAGATGCAAGAATCTTGAGTGAACCTCCAAAAACTCATAAATACTTTCACATTCATTGAAATAAAAACTGCAATCCAAAGGACATTTTGATTATTTAATCCTTTGTTAAAAAGACGCTTAATCCTTAAATTAGTGTGAATGAGCAATGTGTTACTAATTTCCATTTATTCACCACTTGTCATAATCTTTTTGCGACAAAGTTACAGTGATTGGCTTGTACATCTGCTTTTGCTTTGCTTTGTAGGTAATATAAATGTTAGAAAGCAGTTACTGCTTTGAGTTTATAGTTTTTGATTCCTCAGCCAAAATTTTGATGATTTCATCTTTTTGACTTCATGGCGCAATCTTACCAATGCCTGGAGCTGTCATTCCCTCTGACAGGGAATGACATTTCTCCTCATAGGAATATAGCTGAAAAGAGTAGTTTGTAGTTCTACGTTTGAAGTTAACTTAGAAATTACACAGGCTGGTGTTTGTTTTGTTTTGTTTTGTTTTGTGTTTTTGAAAGCCAGAGTTGAGAATCCATGAGAGTTTGCTATTTGGCCTCTATTTCTGTTCTCATCTTTTAGGTCCCTCTTTTTCATTTTTTCAAATAGTAGTGACTTGTATCAAAGAAGACTAAAAATTTCAAAGGTGACAAATATATAGTTTAAAAACCATGTATTCTTGAATTTCAGAGAAGAGAAATTTTTGATTCGACAGGATTTGCTTTATGTAGTACTTAATAATCTAGAAAGCATTTTCACACAGATTGTCTCATTTTCCCATCAAAATAGCTCTGTGAAATGTGGTAGGAGATATTTTTATGTCTTATAGATGAGAAGTAAACACCTTGCCAAAGGGATCACTCGGCTCCAAACTGAGGTCAGGGTTCCTGAAGCTCATCTTTGCGCTCTTCCTAATTAACCGTGTTTATTACTGGCATCCCAGCTGGATGGAGAGCAGATGTGAGAATTACAGCAGACTAATGGGAAGAGTCAGTGAAGAGTCAGGTCCAGTTGCCTTGATACACTGTATCAGGGAGTCTAAATACCATTGAGAATCTGGAAGGAAAGAAGTCTGCCGTTGATGTAGTTGGCAATGGAAAAATCATTGTCAGCCCTTGGGTGAGTGACATCAGGAAAGTGGAGTTTTGGAAGCATGCTGGCAGCTGTATCAGAAGGATTTCAGTGAGAGGTAGAAAGCAAGAAACGTTAGAAGTCAGTTTTAGCAATTCTGACAAGTACAAAGGCCTGGAGAGGAGGAACGGAGAAAAAGAATGGATGGAAGAGACAGGATCTAGGAAAAAGCAATAAATTAGGAAATGAGAGATGCAATTTATATGTTGAGGATAACTTAATACAAATTGAGAATGATTTTCCCCTGGACTGTATTGGGGATCAATTCCAACTCCCTTATTCCTTTTAGGATTCTGGAAAGAGGGGACCAACTGAAAACTATGGTCTGGCAATGCTCTCTCTACACCAAGAAGCCTAAAAGCACATATTTAGCCACATGAAGGGGAAATATGGAGCGGGGTGCTCTGGACCACAAGGGGACATGTTTGTGAACACACCTCACCATCCTGTAGAACTAGGCCTGCTAAATACTGAGATCTGTAAGAGGATGGTTGTAGTAGTTCAGCAAGTCTTGTGTCTGTTTTGATGTGACTTACCATTTCCCAGATCTATCAGATTGTCAAGTTGTGTGTGTGTGTGTGTGTGTGTGTATGTATATATCCAATGCACTGTAGCCTGGGGAACACTGAAAACTCATCGCCTAGGATGGTAGCACTTTACCCTTCACACCCTGCTTGGAAGGCACTGTCCACTGTGATGACTCCATTTCCCACTGTGGAGTCTGTTAGACTCCTAAACCTGCAGCTCTTGTCCCTGTCTCTCCCCTGAGCTTCAAATTCATGTGATCAAATACTGGCAAACAAGCATCTGTTCCTTGGTGCTCCTAGGATACCTCAAATAACTCTAACCAGTGTTCCCACCCCCACCATTCGACTCTCCTCTTGCACTCCTCTCCAAGAACCAGTGAACCCCACCATCCACCTGTTCACTCAAGCCAGGAGACAAGTCACCCCCATTCCCTCCCTGCCACTCAGTCCCCACCAATCTATAGTCAGGTCATTTCAATTCCTCTTTTTTGAGTGTCTTGAGTGCATTCAATTTTCTTTTTTTTTTTTAATTTGTTAAAGGATGTGTTTATTTATTTACTTTGGCACCTTTATTGTATGATTCCTGTATGGTAAACTACACATATTTCAGGTGTACAAGTTGATGACTTTTGATAGATGTATACCCCATGAAACCACCACCACAATCAAGATAGCTAACATTTCCATCACTCCCCAAGAGGTGCAATTTTCGAATTCCCAATTTATCCCTTCCCACCTCCTTCACCCTCTGGTAACCGTAAGTTTGTTTTCTATGCCTGTGAGTCTGTTTCTGTTTTGTAGATAAGTCCATTTGTGTCCCCGTTTTTAGATTCCACATATAAGCGATGTCATATGGTATTTTTCTTTCTCTGACTGCACAATTTTCTTGATCTCTCCTGTAACTTCTTCTGTTAATTTTTATGTGGTTTATATCATTATATTCCAGTGATTCTCCTTGACTATTGAATACCAGGGCCCTCTCCCCAGAGCAGACATTCAGCTAGCATGTATGGGTACAGCCTTATGACTGTCAGGATTCTGGAAGTTAGGTCTGTGTTAGTAAAGAGACACTGCCTTGAGTCCCACATGCCCAGATGCAGCAACTAAAGGGTTAACTCTGGACACAGAAGACCCTTCTACACTTTGGTCCCTACTAAATAGACTACTAGATATTTTTAATATCACCACTGGCTTGACCCCCCACCTTTCATCACGCTGAAGCTAATGTGATCTTTCTAAAATGCAAATGTGATTTTAGAAACCCCTTACTTAAAATCATTGTCTCCCAATTTATCACTCCATAAAATAAAAACTTCTTGCTTCCCTCTTTCTTCTCCAGCCTCATTTTTCACCACCACCTCTGTGATCGTTACACTCAGCGTTGGAACCACACTGGGTCATTTGCAGTCAGAGGGCAGCCTGTGCGACTCACCTCCTCTCACTTGATTTTTCTCTCTGCCTAAGACGGCTCCACTCCCCACCTCCAACTTTCACTCTTGGCCCTCAGTCAGTTTTCACTTCTTTCAAACTCTTGTACTCCCAGTCTGGACCAGATGGTTCTTCTACATCTTCTCAGCGTGTTTGACCGTCACTTACCTACATTATCTCGCGCACAGTGAGAAGGTGGATTGACCTGTCTGCTGCTTTCTCCCATCACCCTCTTCCGTGCCACCAGGCACAGATTATTTCCATCACCTAGTAAGTGTTTGGCACTTAGTATGCTCAGACGAAAAGTAAATTACAAATGTCTGTCCGATGAAGGTGGTCTTCAAATAGTGATGTTCAAGCCAAAAAAATCTTATAATTGGCATTCATAGATTCATAAAGCTAAACAACTACCCAGCAGGGGGAATATAACAAGCAAGGCTAACATCATCGTCATCATCATCGTGGGCTCCAGCTCCATCACCTGCAGGAAATGGAGAAATCCATGGATTTCTATTCTGTCCCCCTTGAATTATGTATTTTCATCTTCGCGCTACTCATCTTGACTTTGGAGCAAGCAGTACCTGGATTAGAAGGTCATTTTGAGGGCCTGAAATGAAACATAAAACTGGATACTTACGTATTTATAATTTAATGTCACTAATTTGCATAACCAAAGGATCATTGCTTTACTAAATAATTACCTTAAATAATGAGCTTCCTTAGCATATTTAAGAGTTCATTTACAGGTCATTAACTACTTGACATACAAGAAAGAGAGATACTTTAAGCTAAAGTGCTAATACTCATCACCAATAAAACTAAATTAGTGATGGAATTAAGCGTATCTATAATTATAAGTCAGTGAGGAAATAAGGTTCTTTCCAAAGGAATTGCATTCTTCTAACATGGTATAAATTGCAGTGAACCTGAATTATATTACACACAGTTATCTGTGACATCTAACTTAATTTTTGCACCTTTGTAATTGGGACCATTTCGATTCTTTATGTGTTTCCTGGTTAACTTCTGGGATGCATATTTCTTAATAGGTGTAAGCTTACAGCATAGCCAATTTTCTAGTTCTTATATGCAGCAGCCGTGGAACAGTATAGCTTTCTGCAATTTATTATTTGGAATCTTTTTCCTTGAGTTTTCTGCCTTTTGCAAATCTATCCATAATTCAAGGCCAATCTTGCGTACCCTCAAGTACATGAATACTTTTTAGATCACCCAGCCATAAGTGATGTCTTCTTGCTCCAAATTCCTGCAGTACTTTGTAGTTTTGGAGGACTGATTTATAGTTACCACCATTTCTTGGGCTTTTTGTATAAAAAATTGCATTCCTGAACATTACCTACACCACCAATAATCTTTCTTTGTTAATGTAATGCTTAACTTCATAAATTTAACCTGTTAAACATTAAGTGTTTAATTTTTTAAAACCTTGCAATTAAATATTTAAATTATTATTAGTATTACTGAAAAAAGTGACAAAACAAAGAGTGAGTCCAGCCACTTTGGGCTGAAGGTGACTGCGGTCTCTCTCCACTTCTTTCATCCTTTCTCCACTTCTGCTACCCAACCAGGGTGCTGTGGGGAAAGTAACAGGGAAGAGTCATCATTTATTACCATAAATAATGCAACAATTATTACCATATGTAATATAATAATTTAATGAATAAGAGAGCCACCATTTTCTTTCCATTCTACTTATGGGAGTTTCCACAATTTGTTGAGAGTGAAAGGGACTGTTCACATGTTAGACAAAAGGCAAGATACTAAGCTGCATATAGACATTCAAAGGGCCTCCAACAAATGCATGATTCACTTTGTAGTATATGAGAGTTTTTAAAATACGAGTAAGCAAATATTAACTCATAAACATATTGACTGTTCTGTAATGTCGGATTAACACCTGTTTACAGGGATTGGGAATGCTATTTCAGCGTGCGTAGTTCCAAGGATGAGTACTAGGAAGAGGGCACCAGCACATTTCTCATCAAAATAGCAGTGCTGAGGGCTCACTGAGCACCTCATTTCTGTTCTAGGCATCTTCATTCCCAAACTCACCAGGTTGAAAACCATCTCTCATCCCCATGACATCCACTAAGTCTCCAAAAATCGTCCTGTCTCCATCCAAAATATCTCTGCTCCCCTGCACTGCTACAATAAAGTGGGAGCCCTAATATTTTCATTTATCTCTTCAAAACACTTTTTTTCGTTTTAGCCTATGATATGTACCAGACTCTGTATCAGGTGTTCTTCAGATGCTCATCTTTCACTCTGAACAAGTGGTTCCTGCCTTAAAAGAGTTTACAATCTTTAAGAGAGTCCATATAGAGACAGTTACAATCCAAGATGCTGCATGATGTAATAATGGGTACATGGAAGGAAACCTCTCAGCGAGCCTTGAAAACCTCTTTGTCAGAGTGCTATCTACTCAGAAAGCCTATGGGTTCTCATTACCATATGGACCACACATCCTCGCAGAGCATTCAGGCCCCCTGTGAAAAAAACTAAACCATTTCTGTCTTTATTTACATAACACAAAATCACTTCACATGACTTTTATTTTCAGTCAAACCAGGTTCCCCATTAATCCCTGAATCCACTAAACCTTGGACATTTGTTAATTTTATGTCTTTCTTCCCACTGTTCCTCTTTGATTCAAATCATTCTACCCATTCCCACTGTCAGATCAGTTAGCCTTAATCCTCTTTTCTTAAAAATCTCAAAGGAAATCCTGTCTCTTCTCCGAAGCCTATTACCAGATGCAGTCTCCTTCTTCCATGCAGTTTCATAGCCATTAACTCGAGTATTTCTTGTGGATTCCATCACATTCTGCTGTAGGTAACAGCACCAGGCTTGCCTCATTTCTTCCATTAGAATGGACTCTCCTCCAACTAAAATACTTTTTATATTTATTTTTGTTATCCTCCACCACCCTGAATAAGTTGGCAGCAAATATTTTTGAATGAACATATTGAGAGATATAATGTGAAAATATTGCAGTCAAAAACAGTGTTATTGTATGCTATGGACACTCCCTTCAGTGACTGGTCTTCTACCACAATGGTACTAAACTACAAACTGAGCATAAATAATATATTGAAACCTTGTTTTGCAAATTCACTATAACAAAATGGTGGCTGTTTGCAAACAGGACCTAGAAATCCCCTCTGGAAATAAGAAAAATAACTGAACCTCAACTCGGTTGTTTGCTGTGTTCCCGAATTGGTTTTGAAAATGCAGCTACCTTGATACATTTTTCTTACAACCTGTTTCTCAGGTCCAATAGTAGAGTGAGGATTTCAGCAGCACAGTGGAGATGCCAGGAGGGGGCTGATGAGGGACCATAGAGCAAGGAGGGCCGGCAGCCAGTGGGGTGGCTGGGGAAAGAAGGGGAGGGGGAAAGGCCCCAGCAGGGGAGGTCCTGAGTGCACCAAAGACATCTCCTGGCTCATGTCACAGCCTGGCCAGGCCTGGTCAGGATTGGTGTGGTTGTTGACTTCAGAAAGGAACTGAAGAGTGGAGCATAAACCCTGAAGCCTCTCTTTCCCTTAGGGCTGTGTAGCCTCATCTCCACTGGTCCCCCTCTGCATCCTCAGTAGCCATAAACTTCCTGTTTCCACCTCAGTATGAAATTCCCAGGAGACTTACAGGGACAGAAATTTCCTTTGACATATTAGAGGAAGCTACTTCATTCCTTCCAGTATCCACAGGACTACTTCTTTATCTGTGGCCAGAAAAAAAAAGGGGGGGGGGAGGTGAGGAAAGGATTTTTAATAAGCTAAAGTCCCTTTACACAACTGGAAAAGCCCTCAGAAAACCTGGAAAGATTAGCCATGTATTTTGTATTGTTTTGTTTTGTTTTTAAGTGACGTGGGGTGAGAAGGTGGGCGGGTGGCCTCTCATTCCTTATGGAGCCAACAGAGTAAAGGAGTCCAGCTCAAAAACAACAGGGAAGGTGGGAAGGCACGGGAGCCCTCTGAACCACAGAGAGAAATGCACTATTCAGCCCTCCAGCTGAAGGGCTCACATTCACCCTGACTCTGTCCCACGCTTATTTCTCATGCTACTTTTTATAAAGAAAATTCAACTTTGTTTTAAATGCTTAGTAACTTACTTGGTTTTCCTCTACCCTCGGCTGCTATTACTTCTGTCAAGTCGTCTAGCTATTCAAGTCAAAAATACACGTCTATTCGTCTGTTTTTCCTATTATTTATCCATGTAAATAAGCATTTTATTCAGCATGACAGAAACTTCACTTTACCCACTCCCCACCTCCACAACCATCCTCCAAGTCGTCTGTGTTGACCTATTTTCAAAGACGTCAATCTGGAAGGAGAGAAGGTGAAAGTCTGGCCCATGCTGGGTTGTGACATTGTTGACAAGCTGTCATCATCTTAGGATGTGCAGACAAAAAGCAGCAACGTGAGCACAGTTGAGGAATCCAGGTAACCATGATTTTCTATGCAACGACCAATAGACCTCACAGTCACAGGGAGATCAAAGTGAAACGGTTTAACGGCAGCCACAGCGATTGGCATGTGATGAAGACGGCCGAGGCAAGGAGTCAAATATGCAGTCCAGGCTACAAGGTACCAACTTCTCATCACAACGGAACTAGCTAGTGTGTTCAGTCTGCCAAAGAAAGCCTGTAATTCATTCCTTAGCCCTTTGTTTTCCCAGAAAGTGCAGAATGGGGCCCTGGGTAGAGTATGCACTGGATACTCTAACTAATTAGACTTTTTTTTTTTTGTGGGATTTCTAAGCCCTGCATAATTTGACCTCCCATCAATCCAACCTTATCTCCCACTATCTCCTCCTGCCAACACCCCAAATTCAGCCATTACTTTTTTCCCCTCATGTCCCTTCAACTCACCAGGAGTCTGTCCACTCTCCCGAGGGCCCCAAATTTCTCCTTTTGCTTACAAGTTTCTCTTCCTTTGACTTCCAGGTACCGATCACCAATCCCTTATCTGTAGGCTCAAGCTAAGCTCCACCTCCTCCATGATCTCTTTGCAGACTGTAATGTGAATTGTTAAGAGGTACTTCCCAAGGTTTTTTTTTTTTTAATCTCCCTAATATTTTGTAAGGGCTCAGGGAGAAAGAAAATATTATTTATACTTCGAATTTCTGCAAAGTTCAGCATATAGCAAGTACACAATAAAAATTATTGAATAGACAAATTGACTTGACCAGTTAATTGAACATTCAGAGAAGAGAAGGAGAAAGTTGGGGTTTGAGGAAGGCAGGCACCCATGTATACTTTTGTTTAAAGTTATCTCACTAGCATCATTATCATTTACATTGAGGTCTCTTTGTGTCTTCTGAGGCTAAGGCCCTGAAGTTACTCCTCTGTCTCGTGTGCTTAGTCCAGAGCATGCTACAGAGAAGACACTCGATATACCCCAGTGAATGAGCCAGTTGCCCACTACGGGATGAATTAATAAATGAAAAGGGCAAGTTCACATTTGGGTCTGTAAGAATGCTACTCAAGCTTCTCAGGGAATTTGTTCTGTGTTGAAAATACTCCTACGGGCCCCAGAGGAACACATCCTTGGACCAGCAAGGATGGTTAGATTTGAGTGCCTGGAGGAAGGAAGGGGCAGGCCCTCTACTAAGCAAGGGGACCTACCCGAGGGCCCCCATGAAAGAGGAAACACGGGGTGTGCAAGCTTGAGAAGAGCATAGGTTTCTGTTAATTTTATTCCCTTTTGTGGCCTTGATTTGCGTCTTGCTTTTGCTACTATCCATTCACTTTGAATTTCCCTTTCTCGTCTCTGTTTTCTCCTTTATCTTCTCCATTCTCCCCTCTGACTCCAGTTATCCTGAAAGGCAAACCGACGGTACCAGAGAGTGAGAGAGGCAGGAGATGCCCTGGAGGCTGAGATGCTGTATATAGAACAGGTTTTGCCCATGAGTCAGGGCTGAAATTAGGGCTTGTTCTAATGGGATATAGTAAGCAACTTGAAGCATTTCACTGCATTTTAATCTCTTTAAAAAGCTAAGTAGCTACTGTGCTGTAGGTTCTCTGCTAGGCACTAGGTGCATACAAAGGGGAAGATGCCTCAGTCCGTGGCCCTGTAGGAAAGTTTTAATAAGAGTGATGTTGATGCCTTTGGTGATGTTATTGACACAACATGCAAGGCACTCTTCTTACTTCACTTCATACTTACAATAACCTTTGAGGCTGACAGCATTATTATCCCCATTTTACATATAGGAGAACACTAAAGCAGAAAGGCATAGGGATTTGTCCAAGGTTGTCTTTCAGTGAAGGGTGGAAACAAGGTCACCCAGCTCAAGCTCAGGCTCTTAACCACCCTGTGATTTTGTCTCCTTCACCCCCTGATCAGCCCAGTTCCAAGTACAGGATCAACATGCCAAAATGTTTGCTGAACTAAATCGCTTTGTACACGGTGTTTATGAAACCTATGCTCTTTGAACTAACTCTGGCATTTATAATGGCCCAGAAAAAGACCTTCATCGGTGAGAGGATCTTTATAGAAAACGAGAAGAACAGCTGCTCACACAAATGCTACGCACAAGACTTAGATCGAGAGTGTTGCCAACAAGTTCAGCAGAATCCGGGAAATCTCTGCTCCAGAAGCACGTGCGGTCAGGTCCAGCGCCCTATCACCTGCCCGGGCTGCGGACGCTAAATAACACTCCTCTCACAGAATGCTGAGTGCGGCATCTCCAAGGAGAGCTGTTGGGACAGGCAATATTCTGAAAATACATCAGAACAAAATTCAGAAATTGTCGCAACAATTCACATCTCCTGGAATAAATGACCTTGATAATCCTCAGGACTATAAAGCCTTGGAATGGTGCCAGATTTATGAGGTCCAAAGCCTTGGAATGGGCTTGAAACGCAATGAAATGCTCATCTATTCCTGAGGCTGGGGAAGGTTTCGTTTTTGTTCACTTCTGTGCCAGGCCTGAGCATTCTGGCCTTGAGATCTGCTCTGCACTCTTCCACTCCTCCACGCTGCAGGGGAGCTGCGCCTCGGACGTTTCTCCTGCTCCTGCAGGGGCTGCCTTCCAGCTGGACTTGGATAAGCACTAAGAGGAGACTGGAGAACAGGAGAAGGGAGAAGGGAGAAGTCAGGCTATTTCTCCCTCCCTTTGCTCCTCCAGTGGCCTCTCCAGCAGAAGCCATTTCTCCTGCATGGCTCCAGCTAGCTCCTGCAGGACAGGCTAGCTGGCAGGACTGACTGCTGGACTGTTCGGATTCACATCTGCTCAATCACCTGAGTAGCCAATACCCTGCACTGAATCCCCTCTGTTGTGAACACTCAAGCTGCTTTCTATTTCAGACCTCGACTAATAAAAATGCAGTATTCCCCCAAGTGTTGAACAAGCCTCACACATATTTATTGCTCATATATGTTAAATGAACCAATGAACTAATGAGGGAGGACAAACAAATATATGGACGATTATAATATATACATTAGGGGTGATAAAATGGATCTGCACTATAGTAATACAAAAGAAAGAGAAGTTCTTGGTGTGTTGGAGAGTTTAGGGAAATTGAATTTTGGAGGAGAAATGCTCAGGTTGACAGTAGGGAACATGCTTTCTAAGAATCAGGAAACACAAGGAGATGAGAAAGAGAAAAGCAAGAGTGTTCAGAGATCAACTTAATATTGTTTCATGGGTTAGACATAAGATTACTGTCTGAGAACTGTGGAAATTGAATTAAAAGATGATCAGCTCTAGACTACAAGGGCCTCATGTCCAAACAGGAGTCCAGATTTATCCTGCAGCATCAATGAAAAAGTGCAAGCAAGGCAATTACATAAACACCCACACAAATGTGCTCCCCATGGCGACCATTCCAAAGCTGAAGCCAGGTCAGCAGTCTATGATTACTTAATTTCTACCTTCTTTTGTCTGTCTGTTTCTGTTACAAGAAGCAACTGCTGCTGAAATGTTTCATGGAGTTAGAAACGATTTTCAGGGACAGAGGATGCTTCAGTCTGAGGTGCCGTTGTGGATACTGATTAGCTGAGCCCCTCGGGGTCGGAGCTGCTCCGTGACAATAAACATCAGGCGCCTTCTGTTTTGTTTTTAAGCACTGAGGCGTCATCTTATAATGTCAGAGGTGTGCTCTTCACCGCCTGCCAGATGGCTGCAATGTGCCAACTGCCTAAAACTCCACGACAACTGTCACGTACAGAATTATGTAGAAATCGGTAAAGAAACCGCAGGGAATCAGGAAGCTGTGGTTTTACAACCAGGTTAATCTGGAACCTTTGCAAAATATCCTAATACTTGTACCTCAGTTGCTGAAAGCAACATCTGAGCCATTTAACTCGTGCAAAGGGAGCAGAAAAAGCAAATCATGGTGGGGGGAAGGGCATAGCTCAGCGGGAGAGTGTGTGCTTAGCGTGTACTGGTTCAATTCCTCAGTACCTCTGTTAAAAAAAAATGAAATTAAAATACATAAATAAACAAACCTAATTATCCCCCGCAAAACAGACAAAAAGAGCAAATCATGATGAATATATGAAACACAGAGATTCTGGGGTCCCACCTGCTTTGAAAGGACTTTTACAAACATTTCACTGCCTCCTGACTCCTTGAACTTTAGATACGATTGGCTTAGATGCCTAGGTCAACACCTCTGTCCAAAGCCTCACTCAGATTTCTGTGGACTGCTCACGCGAGCAGGCCACCTTCACCTCCTGCATCCTGACACGCGCTGGGCTCCGTGTCATACATGCTTCTGCTCACACGTGGAGCTCAGCTGTCCCCTCATTCTCCACACTCCCATCGTGGCAGGTGCGGCACTGCGACACCAAGGACTTGCACGTCTGCATTAGCAAGTTCTTGGGCCTCCCTGCCGCTCTGTCACTGGGCTTCCCTCACCGGCTCCACTTCAGCTGCCCAGGCCATCCTGTATCAACCCCACCAGGATACCTAACAAGGAATTTAAATCATCACATTTTCACCTTCTTAAATGGTTGCCTTTTTATTCTAGCTTACTCACCAAGTCCCATCTTAACTCCCAATAAGGAAAAAATTTTTTGAACAAGTTAAGGCAGCATAAGGGGTTAATGTAAGTGATTTTCATTGAGGCTACTTTTATGGTTTAAATCTCCTTAGGTCCTTGGTCCCTGGGGATGTGATGAAAACGGACTGCCATCTCATTACTGCCAGGTTCCCCGCTCAGCCTCTGCAGACCCCTGCGCAAGTGGACCTCTGCTTGCTGTCGGAAGGAGTGGGAATTCTGACCTCCACCAGTGCCCCGCTGGCTGGCAGAGGTAAGAGTGCCTTGTAACTGCTCCTTACAACCAAGTCCACAGAGGGACGTTGTCCTCGTTCCCGGGGCCAGTGATGGAAGCCCCGACTACTAGGTATCCTCCGACACCGCCCCAGCGGGGAGTGGAAGGGACACGTCGTGACTGCCGGATGGCAACGGAAGTCTAGAGTCTCCACTAGGCCTCTGCTGGTGTGGGCGGGGTGGAGTCAGTCATTTTTTGGTTTTTTGGTTATGTGTGTGTGTGTGTTTTCTGTGATGCTTAGATAAACTAGAATCATTATTGTCTAAAAACCCTTTTTTTGCTAGGCTGTCCCTTTCTTGGTCCTTTGGCTCTTGTTAGGGCTTCATTTTTCTGTGTCTGTTGACATTTCTGGGTTGCTGGCTTCTTCAGCTCCAAGTCTGAAATATATCAGGGGAAAAAACAAAACAAAACAAATCAAAACCCCCCAGATAACTCATAATTATTTTGTCCCTTGGATCCTCAGTTCTCTAGCGAGTTTGCCTTCTCCTGCCCGCCTTTCCTAGACTTCTTACACCTTTTTCACATAGAATGTTTAGGATTTTCAGTTGTACTTAGTTGAGGAATAGGGAAAATGTATCTACTCCATCTTCTGGAAAATAGAAGTAGATTTATTTCTCATTTTTGGTGAGCTTTTTGGTTTTACTATTGCATTAATTTTCTATTTATGATCTTTACATATTCAACTATTCAATTAACATTGCTACTTTTATTTCATTACCTATTTATAGTTTGAGGTTATTAGCAATGTCATTTGGTTGCAAGTATTTTACCAGCTTTTTGATGGACTTTTAATTTTACCTGTAATGTTGAAATGTAGATGTTTGAATCTTTATGGACTTAAATCCATTGATGGTTTTCCCTTACATAAAACATAAACAGTCTTTCTCCATCCAAATATCAGATAAATATTTGTACACAATTTCTTTTAGAGTTTTTTTAAATGACATCATGTTCTTTTACTTTTCATGCTTTTATCCACCTCAAATTAATATTTTTCTATAAACTTAGAGGAGAAATTCTTCAAACTATGTTTTTAGGGGAAGAATTTTTGACTGTGTTGAAGACTTGGAAATATTTCCGAATATTCTCAATTTCAGTACAGAATCTTGCTACAAAAACAACAGACTGTATCATTTATTTTCTCCATGGATGAGCAGTGCCAGTCCTTCCTCACGGTGTGTCTGCACTCACCGTGTTTGTGTGGAGGGTGATGGGAGGGGAACTCTGTCTGCATTGTCATGCCTGGGAAAATGGCCAGGCTGAAAAGCCTGTGTGGGTGGTGAAGGATTCCTTGACTGGACTGTCAGAGGATGTTGGTGGAACCATCTGACCAGGCCTTCTATCATTTAACACAGCATTGCAAGGTCAGCAAGAGAAATTAGCTCAGCTGAAACACTAATGAGGTTAACACCTCAAGCATCTTGACTCAAAGTTAGGTAAGGCTGGAAAGACAAACAAGTGTATCATGGCTCCTTCACAAATGCTTCCCTCAGAAATATTAGTCTTTGTTAGGTGCTTTTGGCCCCAGTCAAGGTCATTTCTTGCCCCTGTTTTGGAGGCCAGGGGACTCTGTAATCATCTCCCAGGGCACCAAGGGGCCAGAGTACACGGTGCTGCCACCTTGAGACACCAGGATGGGGTTCTGTGGTAGAGGGCACACTGCTAAAAACACGTCCTTTAGTGCTCTCTGCCATTGTTCCATTGGCATGTGTATGTTTGTTTACTTTTTTTTTGTATCTTTTAAAATTAAAGTATAGTCAGTCACAATGTGTCAGTTTCTGGTCTTTGTTGTTTTCTTCTGGTCTGGTTTTGTTTTTTGGTCTGAGCTTCTAAGTCTAAGTCAAAGCCATAGACCGAATAGAATAATAATTCTTCTCTGTTTAATGCAGCCGAGAGAGAACTCCTAATGCTGTATTAATTAGGGTAACTCAGAAATGAAGTTAAAAAAAAAGAAGAATCCCGCTGCTGAGGTGAGAACAGCAGTTGCATTACTGCTAAACATGACAATTATAAAGACTGCATAGAAATGTGGAAGATATTTTGCGGGAAAACTAAGTGAAAAAAAAAACCAAGATGAGAAACAGGATGCTCACCATCTTAGAGAATAAATACAAATTATAGCAGTAGTAGCTTCAGGTGTTTTTTTCCCCTCGGTCCTATGTACTGTTGCATATTTATGAGATATCACCAAATCACATTTTGATTAATTAAGGAAGAGGATTAATCTAAAAGCAGGAGCTTGCTGGGTGCATTTTGCTGCTGGGTCCCTGGACTGACATAGTGACTTTACAGTAAGGCTCCCGTCGGCTAGTTATACAGCCATAAAATTGTATTATTGATCGTCACCTCATCACTGCTTGTGTTTTTTATTGCTACGCAGCCCAAAAGTAGATTAAAAATAACTCAAATGTTACAGCATTTTATAAATTTTTATAAGCAATGCCCAGATAGAGGAGAGTATGAGATAGAGTGTCTCCTACTCTCCCAGAGCAGCCCCACTGCTGCTTCTCTGAGCTGTGAGAGGGACGTTTAAAACCAGTGGGACCAGGCAGTTCCCGCAGAACAGGTTTGTTTCCTTGGGGGCATGCTTTTCACGGAGGCCCTTTGCCAGGAAGCCCAGACCCAGAATTTCTTTAGGGACAGCTAGAGCCTTCGACCATGCCAAGAATTACTTGGGAAGAAAACCCCAGAAGCATTCCGTTCTCCCAAGGAGGGGTTTGGGTGCAGATTGAGGCAGATCTATGACTGTGTGTGTGACTCCAGGGCAAGTGAGCTTCATGCTTCACAGTAGGAGCAGGAGCCTGAGAGTTATTTGCAAGCTGAGAACAGAAACTCACATAGTTACAAGATGATAAAAAAAGAAAAGAAAAGAAACTGTATAAGCAATACGTGAAAAATGAAAGAGAACACAGGTGCTGGCCCAAACAAACGCGCACACGCGCCGCACACACACACACACACCCTCAGGGGCTGGGTGCTGTTAAAAACTCTGGCAAAGACAAGAGAAAAGCCCTCTGGCTTTTTCAGCAAGTGTGAAGCTAGAGAGATCCTGGCCGGACTAATCTAATTGTCCTCCCAGCCCTTCGACTCTCCCCGGAAGCTCCTCGATAAAATTGTTCGATTCTTCCCCCACCCAGCACACACACAAAAAGTCCTCTGGAGCCAGAAGAGGGAAAAACAGTGAATAAAAGAAAACAGAACAGAAAGTAAAGAGAAATTAGCCTCATAATAGGTCCTAGTCATGCCCTCCATGGCTCTGGGTAGAGAATATTGATCAATTTTCTCTCAAAAACGACTAAACTACTCAAACTTTTCTAGTAGCCCGTGAAAATGTGCTAGAGAGAATCCTAAACGTGGGGACTGTATATTAGTTTTATATTTTTCCAGCAGATCTTTTTATTTGTTTTAAGTGTTGGTTAGGGATGGTAATAAAATTCTATATAACTTGTGAATATTGGGGTGCAAACTGACATGTCACTGAACTGGTGATCAGAGAGTACCACGTAGCCCTTAGAGAAGGAAGGGGAGTCAGGAGATTGCATCTCCTCAGTCCTGTGCCTGATCTTGGTGCTCTGGGCTGTATTATTATCATCACAGATAAAATGAGAGGCTCACAGACTTACCCAAGGCCACACAGCCAGGACAACTCAGCTTGGAATTACAGCACAAGCGCTTTGCTCCCCTCTGGTCCTATTTAATGTGTTTATACTCACATTTTCTCAGTTGCTTCCACAGCCCCCCCCAACCCCAAGACCACTGAGGTGCCATTGCTCCAGGCACTAACCGGGAGGGGGCGAGTCCTCCGGGAGCACTCAGCAGGCACCAATGAGAGAACAGAGCAAATTCTCACCTCCGTGCTGTGTCAGCCTCCGCTGAGGTCATTTTAACTCTAGAGCTGCACCTTTCTTCTCTGTTCCCTGATGGGTCATTTACATGGCAGACCAGTGCCTCTTATTAAAAATCTGCACACGTATTTTTCCAGTCAAACTACACTATGTATTTTTAGTTTAGAAAAATGAAAAGAGTAATGTAAATTTTCCAGACTAGCATTTCTCCAGGACACATTTACCTAACCTGTTTTTTCCCCCTGCTTGCCTCACTATTTTCCATATTACACTAATCCTTAAATGCCAGCAGTATCCTGGTGTATGTCACTATGCACCTGACACTTGCCTCTTCTGGGGACATTCTGTTTGCGTGCTCATGTGTTATTTCACTGCTGGTAGCTCTATCAGATTCTGCAAATGTTAGTGTATCCATCACAGGAACATTCAAATCGTAAAAAGAAATATTGGAAACTGGAAGCTTCAAAGTAATCATAGAGCTTACTTCTCTTATAACCTTCTTTCAGTTTTAAAAGCATTCACATTTTTATTGGCTGATTGGGTCTTGCAAAGAGAGGGGATGCAAGCAAGAGAAATGATGACATTTTTAAAAGGTTTTATCTCTGCAGCTTCTCCTACTCCTACTTTTCTTTCTTTCTTCTCTTCTTTTTATTTCCCCTAACAAGGTATTATTTGTCGTATGTTGAAAGTATTATTTGCAGTGCATTGAGAAGGAAAAGTTGAAAAATGGTTATGGTTTCATAAGATTGATTTTTTTCTCACCAAGGGTTGCATGAATATCTAATACAGTGTCATTCTTTATATTTATCATTTTCTTAGCCATTAGCTTAGAAAAAACTATGGCTACATTCCTATTTTAAAACGCATTATGGTTGTTCTCCTGAACAGAGTGAAACTGGGGAAAGCGTTCTTTTCACAAAGCAAAAACTTCCTGAGACTAAGCCTGGTTTGGATGAGTGTGTGTGTGTGTGTGCGCCCAGCATTCCCGAGCTGAGCTGTTCATAACCTGCGCCCCTGCAGAGACCTCACTTGGTTGTTGTGTGGGCACATGTCTTTGTATGGCTTTGAGAGTTTGAGGCGGTGAGCACACAAAGGAAACATTAAGAGAATGGTGGCAAGTGGATGAGCTCAGCATGTAACCCATTTTTGAAAGAGAAAAGAATAGAAGAAGGTTTCACAGTCAGCATCTACAGTGGACAGAGTCCTAAGTCACTCTGAAGATGACTATTGAATTTAACATGCTTGGCATGGAGCACGTTAAAAAGAACTGGGTCCAGGATTTTCGCCATAAGCATCTTTACTGTAGATATATTTGCTGTAAAGGATAAAATAACAACAACAACAACAAAAATTAAAATGGAACCTTAAAAAGAACATATTGGAACATAAAAAGTGAATAACAACGTTTAAGACTTTATGGCAAAATGCGAAATATTTGCATATATTTCAAATGTGTGTAGATTCATGGCAATACTATGCAAATAGCTGATTTTATTTCGTGGTCTGTACCTAAGCACTTGTCTTCCAAGTCTTTTTGTTCATTCATAGTATTTTACACTTTTCTTTTTTTGCTTGCTGATGCGTCTCCTTGTTCAGCGCCACACTTTTTCTTTTTTGTTTAAAGTTCTTCTTTCATTAAGAGAGGTACCCATTTCGAAACGCTAGGATGCACATTTGGAACTCAGCTTTGTGAAGACCTCTACCCTGTTGTCTGTTCTTGGCACATTATCATACGTCTGTTGATGGGCATTTCAAAGTCCTACGGGAAATGTGTGTTCAACTCTGAGCCTTCAAATCCACCAAAGGATTTGCAAACTGATGTTATTATTTTCTTGTAAGGTGTGCAATCTGGCTTTACATTCTCTTATTTCATACTTCCTATAAGTTTTATCAGCGTGTTTCCTATCAAATTTATATACGTGGTGGTTACCCACTATTTTAAGACCACCATGTCTACTCGTCACTGCGTAGGCCATTATGAGGGCTAAGATTTAAGCAATATAAAAACAGGAGTACTGTGACAATCAAGAAAGGAATCCAAACTGTCAAACAGCTATTTTATCTTTTACAGTATAAAATTGCCTTATGGCAATTAGTTATGCAGTGAAAATGTTTGCAGAAAAAATGTCTACAGCAAAGAGATTTACAGTGAAAGAACCTAGAACCAAAAATAATCACAGATTATAACAAATAACAGAAGCCCTTAAAGAGTTAATTTTCTCCCTAAGCAAAATAGATTTCTTGCACTGTTGCATTTGCTCACAGGTATTCCATGTTGGAATTATGGAAACGCTGCCTGTTCTACGGAACTAAGATGAGCCGAAACGATGACATCTTTCTGCTGGCTTTTCCTTCATGTAATAATGACCTTCTTTCACACTTTGCAGGTAGAGTGGTGGCAGTAAGCTTTCTCTCTTTGCCTCGCTTGTGTTTATTTACTTGAAATGACATTTATCTCTTGTTTCTCAGTTTTATTTATTATTACAGTAAACAACAAAGAGGTGTTTTACCCAAGTGAACTAAAGGTTTTTGGGGTCCTTAACAACTTTGAACATGTTGAAGTGAAACCAAACGTCTGAGAATTGCTGTTCTGAATTTCTTCCACCCTTGTTTAATCTCCTCTTTCTATAATTGACTTGTGGGTGGCTAAATCTTATTTATGATATACATTTTACATTTTTCTATTTTGTCCACAAACCCCAACTCTCTTCGTTGTGTGTGGAACAGACCCACAGAGGTAACCAACTCAGTTTTGCTGTGGGGAAACAAGAAACCAGGAGAAAAAGGAAAAAATAAGAAGAGATCATGTAATAAGAGCACAGGTGTGTAATGGGTGTGCTCAGTAGATGTGGACCGTGCTCCTCTCACCAGGGGAGCAGATTAACACTCCTTTGTCTGTAAAATGAAAGAGGAGATCAGTTGCTTTCAAAGCACATTCATTCTCCAGGGCTTTAGATCCTGAAGATGTGATGATGTTTCCAGTTGGAAATGAGAGACCGGGGCGGGTAGATTTCTTTCTGTTTCAACCATGACAACATCACTTCCAGATCATCGTATAGATCAGAATTTGGGATAAGATTTCCATTTGATAAAAGGGAGTTTACACTAAAAAGCTTGGAAACCACTGGACTAGATGATTTCTGAAGGACCTTCCAGCTCTACTTGACAGAAAAGCAGGGATCCTATTTGGAAAATATGTCTGCTTCAACAAAGACAATAATAATTTTAGGTTTTGTTCTCAACCTTATGAGTTGAGGAGATTATCTCAAATGAATTTGAGATGGAAACTGTACGCAGATTCTAAGTGAAAATGTGGTGGAGAGAATTTTCCTATGTTCTACTGGCGATCCTTGTGGCTTGGACATATGAACACAACCCTCCAACCAATACTTGGTTACACTTTCTGTCATGGGGCCCCAAACTTCAGAGAAGCACTTTTACCTTGATCTGATAGAACATGATTGAGTAGAAAATCCAGGAACCTGTCAGAGGAGTTTCTTTACTCCACCAGAGTTTATGGAATATTTGCCTTGCCATTGAGGTAAGGGAAAAAAAAAAAGGAGAAGAATTGCAAGATGTAAATAACTATCGAAGTGGAGGACTTTTTATAGATGAATCAGAGCAATAAAATATTTCAATGAAGTGATTTTTTTTTCAACTTCAAGAAATCTTTCTTGTATGTTCTGTTTTCTTCTCCTCAGCTTAGTAAATATTTAGACAAGAGACCTTCTGGCATTGACAACTTAAATGTTGGAGCCTAAAGATGTGAACCAACCTGTGTGAGTTTACTAACAAAAGGCACAATAGAGGAGACAAAATCCTTTGATGCGAGGATTTTGACTCATCACCTGAGTTCTTGGTTTTACTTCCAGAGAATGAATTTCTTCCGTGTTAACCAACTATGCCAATACTAGGATTGGCTTAGGAATATGTTTACAATACAAAATATTTCCTGAAGGAACACGTCTCTTGGGAAGAGAGAGCATTTCTGGTTTCATCTCTGGAACACCTTCCACCCCAAGAATTCACCTCCCCCTATCCTCCACCCTCTGCAGCCTTTTGCTATCATTGGCCTCTTACGCATTGTAAGTCAGAGAGTTTCAAGTAAATGATAATTACCATTTTCACGAGAGGAAGGTTGTGATTTTTCACTTCCATCTTACAGTTTTACCTGTACTTTGAAAAGCTCTATCATTCTCAGATGTTTATTGTTTAAAACACGGCCCTACTGTCTTAAGTTCTCCTAGGAAGGAGGCAAAATGTGCTCATTTCAATTCCACATAAAATAGTGTTTGACTTCAATTTCTCTGGATTTTGGAAATTGCTATTCAAACTTCTCTGAGACCTTTAAAAAAAAACAGTGGCACTTTTGTTAAAAATGAAATCACAAGGCTTAAAATCTTTAATGAAAAACTGTTTGCTATCAACGTAAGAGATTTTTCTCATCAGTTAGAGCTGTGTCACTTTCAAGATGTGTTTTCCAGTGTATCTCCCTATAAATTTATGACATTCTCTAGTTTTGATTTTCTTCTCACGTAATGAGTACTCAATTCTTTACTTGGATCATGAAAAAAAAAAAACTTGAAAGATAAACGACATTATGCAATTCAGGTACTACATCGTTTGCTGCTCCACAGGAACTATGAATGAGTTACTCATTTTGTGCAATTATTAATGACCTTACTGTGATTGCCTTGATGAAAGTCATGCTCTCCTACTTAGTTATTTCGGGGGTCTTTTGGGAGGTTTTTTTTGGTTTCTTTGGACCAGTTCTGTACTGAAGTAAATTAGCAAATTAATGTCTGCAACTTCAGCTCTAAGCTACATATAACCCATTTTTATGTGCTTATCTGGGAACGATCCATTATTGACTCAGTCTGGAGCAGACATAATGTACTAATCTTAGTCATCAGAAATATGCCCTACTTAGAGAAATTTTCCATTCACTTTATTTCTCAAATACGCAGACCGCTTTGAACAGTCGTTATCTACAAACAACAGAGAGAGGTGGTTTCACACTCTAAGAATTTATTATAAGTCCCTGGAAAATTTGACAGATCCTTGTACTTCTAACTTTTCTGCCTGAAGTAAATTTCAGCATAAACTCTTACATGATTAAATGAGCTTCACTCGACCATTTACCTGCATGGTTTGAAGATCTATAGCAAAGCTGATGGTTGTATTTGGGAGAAAAAAATATGGCCCCTGCTGCTGGTCTGACACAAAACCAAGCAGAATGACTTCGAGGTTTTCAAATGCTTATTGACATCTAGATTTAGAATAGTTATGAGGTATTGCTTCTCTGTTCCACCTTTAGCTTAATTTCTTACTGTTATTTTCTCTCTCCCCCCTTCCTCCTCAGCCACATAAACCCCATCTCCCTTTTGGTCAACCTGTTGTTATTCGTGTACAACATTTCTGTGAGTGACCTCAAGACATTCTGGAACTGGTTACTATCCACTTCTTTCCACACTGCTCTTCTTCCTTATTATTCTAAAGAAATGTCATGAAGGAATGAAAAGGCCAGATTTAGCTGACTCAGTATTCTACCATCTGCAAAGATTGTCAGGACTCTATCAGAAAAACATCATAACTCTTTGTGGGAAAAAAAGGGGGGGGAGAGTAGTTCTTGTTCTATAGCAGTAGAGTTTTAAATAGGACTTTTGATTTTATTGTATTAGTTTGCTCGGGCTGCAGTAACGAAATACCCCAGACCGGGCGGCTTCAACAACAGAAATCTACTTCCTTACTCTTCTAGAGACTAGAAGTCTGAGATCAAGACATTGGCAGGTTTGGTTTCTTTTGCGGTCTCTCTCCTTGGCTTGCAGATAGCAGCTTTTCACAGTGGTCATGCATGGCCTTGCCTCTGGGTACATGTATCCCTAATGCTTCTCTGTGTCCAAATTTCTCTTCTTATAAGGATACCAGTCATATTGTATTAGGGCCCATTCTAACGTCCTCCTTTTAACTTGATCACCTCTTTAAAGGCCCTGTCTCCAAACTCAGTCTCATTTTAAAAAAGGGGGGTGTGTGGCTTCAATATATGAATTTTGTGAGAACACAGTTTAGCCCCGAATACCTGTGTTTTCGTAGAACCCTCCTTGGGTAGCCACAATAGATCTGTCCTGGCATGATCTGGTTTTCTACCCACATAATCGTGAAAATGCCCATTAGCTTTCTCATCATATCTGAGATGTGATGAGTGGCATTATTATTGGAAATTGGAAGCGTTTTTCTCTTTGCCTTAGGATGTATTAATATCCTTATGTATCCTAGAGGGCACTGTAGGTGCCATGTTACTGTTTTGATTTGTTTTGATTTACTTTAAATAAATACTGTGCTATTTTGCAATGAAGTTAACCCAAGAGCAAGGACTGCTAAAGGTCAAGTTTAAAAGACTTGTCACCTAGCTTCTATGTTTGGAAAGAAAGATCTACACTTAACCAGAGGGAGAAGCTAGATTGGAAGCAGCTATCAGCAATTTGGTGGTGTATTAGTTAGGGCCCTCCAGAGAGACAGAACTGATAGGAAATATGTCTTTATAGTTATCTACCTCTCTATCTATCTATCTATCATCGACCTATCTTAAGGAATTGGCTCATCTAATTGTGGGGGCTGGCCAGTCCAAAATCTGCAAGGTAGGCTGGCAGGCTGGTGACCCAGGGAAGAGTTGGTGTTGTGGTATTGCATCCAAAGGCAGGATTACTTTCGCTTCCAAGAGACCAGTCTTCGCTCTTAAGGCCTTCAGTTGGTTGGATGAGGCCCATTCACATTATGGAGGGTAACCCTCCTTACTCAAAATCTATTGATTTAAATGTTAATCAGATCCAAATATATTCACAGCAACACCTAAAGTAGTGTTTGGCCAAACAACCACGTACCTTCGCCTAGCCAAGTTGACATATAAAATTAACCGTCATGGGTAGATTTTAAAACACAGTAGTAACAACTCATTGTGACACTAAGTTCAAGAGCATGGTTGATGTTCTTGCTCTAAGTTAACCACCCTTAGGCATCCAATGAAGGCAGTGTTGTCAACTGATCTGTCAGAAAGCCACGCTACTGTGGAAATGGTCAGCGTTACGATGCCTTTTCCACATGCACCAGCTACATAATACGTGCAAGGCCACCCAAAGCACGACTACATGTTGTGAATGTTTGCCTTCTTGGAGGCACAAAACTATGCAACGTGGCCTCTTGCCATTAGTTTGGCTTTTGGAATCCACTGTGTATCACTGAATACATGATTCTACGTTGACATCGTTTTTCGGCAGTGGTTGACATTTGGGAGGTGGGAGCTTCTTGAACCCTTTCTTCAAATGACATTTGGAAGCAAAAACAAATGAACAATGAAATGGAGTGGTACGAATGGGTGAGTGCCAGTGGATTCTTCACTTCTGCCCCCCAACCCCCCAACCCATCGACTTAACATCATATTTTAAATATCAGGAAAGGCCTTGTTTCTCCATAGTTCACATACTGGTGATATCACATCTTCAGAATACACTCCAAACTATGAGAAAATTTTCTCTAACTTGACACAGCTATCATAAATCCTCTGCTTTATAACTAGTGCTTTATTATTTCAGCCCTTGTGGTGGCCTCATTGGTTCTAATGTACTACTTTATTCTTCAGTAAGCTCAATTATGTGCCTTTTCAGGCCATAACACTTTTGGGGTAGGGAGGGGAGGTAATTACGTTTATTTATTCTTATTTACTTATTTTTTAATGGAGGTACTGGGGATTGAACCCAGGACCACATGCACGCTGAGCAGAGCTCTACCACGGGGCTATCCCCTCCTCCTATAGCACATTGTGTTGGTGAACAGACTCTGACTCTAAAGAGGAGGCCGCATAGCCTGCAGGTCTTCTCCCTGTGACTGAAGGGGAGGGGCAGTTCCAGGGAGAAAGGATAGGAAGAGAAATGACAGGCAGGACAAAGGTGGCAGGTGTCTGCGTTGGTAACACTGAGTCAGACTAGCTTAATTTATATCTGGTAGCCTCTCTTTAAGAAAGCAGAGGGATATTTCAGGAAGTATTTTAGAGAAGTATTTAGAAAGTATTTCAGAAACACTTCTGAGCAGTGTTTTAGAAAGCTTCCAAATAGATTGGTTCACTTTTTTTTTAAGTTTCAGCAGACATATGGGTAAAAGTCAGTTTTGAGAAAATTTTATTTACATAAAACTCAAAGAATACTGATTAAATAATGCATTTATTTACATGGCTATTTTAGAATAATCTGTGGGAAAATCTGGATGTTGCTAATGCCTGCCCTGAATATGGTCTGATCTGAGAATACAGGTTAAGGTTTACATAAAATTTCTTGCCACTCATGAAAGCCACCTTTCTCAGACTATTTGCTGAAGGGCTCTGGGTACCCACCGGGAACTCACAGGGTCACAGCAGGATATTTCAGGTTTTAAAGGAAGACTTCATGTCTGTCAAACAGAGGCAACTTACTAACTTAAGGACATTCACAGTTTCAACATTAAATTGTACTACGTTCCTCTTAATGATGTCTTATCTGAGAAGCTGAGTTTTCTGAAGCTGTAGTGGTAAAAAGCACATAGCATGCAGAAATCAGTGTAAAAGAGGAAATAGAGGTTGCAATGTCCAATCTGACTCAAGATTTGAGAAGCAGTGCAGTGCCCAAGAGGCACATGCATCCAATCCAGTAGGATGTAACTGTGGTCATTTAAGGATGGAAATAAAACCAAGATTTTCTCCCAGTTTATGTGTGTGTATGTGTGTGTGCATTTAAATGGCTACTAAGTTGCTGGAACAAAAATATTTGTTAATTTGTTTGGACTAAAGTACTTTAAAATTATTAGATCATTCTTTTGGCCTTGTTGTTGCCATGAAAAAAATTACACTGGGGCACCAGGAGCTGAGAAAGTTTGCAAACCTTTATGCTGGGGATTATGGGCTGCATTTGGTATCTGCTACCAACTGAAGAACGGGTTTTAAATTATTTTAAATCTGTAGTTTTTCACAGGTAATTGTGTATGAAATAAAGAAAGTGAATGAGAGAAAAAGAGAGAGAGGAATTTTGCATACATTTTGGCCGTTTTCTGTTTAGTCAGTTTTTTATAAGGACTATTTAAGTATTAAAAAAACATAGCGCTGTTTGCGCTCCCCTCAAAATCTCCCGCCCATTCCTGACAGAGTCCACCCAACCTGGGCAAAAATGGTGTCACCATAAAATCAGAGACCTAAGCGGCATCCTTTAGTCCTTTCTCTCTGTTACCCGCCACTGTGACTCTGTCACTGAGTCTTGTTGCTTCTCCCTTCCATGCACAGCTCACATCCATCCATCTCTCTCCGGCCTCACTGGCACCCCCTTGCCCAGACCACCTCCCTGCCTCCTACAGACCTTGATGGTGGCACAGCTTTCAACAGGTCTTCCTGCATCCACCCTTGCCCTCTTTCTGTTCTCAGCAAAACAGCCTCAATTACCTTTGAAAGTATAAATGGAATCATGATTCCCTCTTGCTTAAATCCTTCAGTATCATTTCACTTTATGAAAAAAAAAAATCAAAGCTCCTTGCATGACTTAAATCCTATATCATCCGTCTCTCCTCTGCCTCTCTGAGCTCGTCTCGGCGTCAGGCCCTCAGACTCCCTGCCCCAACACGCTGGCTTCCTTCAGTTTCACAGACACCAAGCTCTTCTCCAACTCAGGGCTTTCTTGCCTCCCTCTGCCTGTAGCGCTCCCAGCCGCCACCACCCATGTGACCGACTCCTTCAGTTTCCTGGTAACAGCTTAACTCTAACTTTCTCAGCAAAACTTTCTCTGGCTGCACTCCCCAAAGTTAAATCCCTCTGCCTAATCTCCTAAGTAGAATCTTTCTCATGGTCAGAACTGATTACGGTTTTTAAATACAGTTGATAATTTACTTCTTTATTGCTGGCTGGCCTCGCTACACTCCGGGCTCTACTAGGGTAGGTGGTGGTCTCGGTACTTTTCAGTGTATACCTAGGACCTAGCAGTGTCTCTGGTTTCCGTGGGCGCTCAGTGATGACTGGGAAGAAGTGAATGAATGAATGCGTGAGTGAATGGGAGGATGCCCTCCACTCTACCAGACGTGTCGGCTGGGATGTGAGGGTGGTCTGCTTGATCTGTCCTGCTCTGCTGGCTGCTCCATGCAGTCTGGTTGCCTTGCCCTTGGCCCTGGCACCATCTGTAGAATGGAATTTAAAATGTTTCCACAGTCTACAAGCTGAAGACAAATTTAAAGATACAAACAAGGAAGCAGGGTCCCCCTTTCCCCTGAATAACTCTAAATTCCCTAACTTTGCAAGTATAAATAAAGATTTCAGATTACTTTTCTTGAATCATTGTTTCTTTTTCCTGCTAAGAACATGGCTGTTTTAATACTTCTTAAAAGATTTGAGTCATTACTATACATAAGTAATTTCTTGAGTAACTACTTTCTTTGTGCTAAAAATTCTATGCTGGCATTTCTATTTACAGAAGTCCCAGCAATGATGTTCATGTGAAAGACATAGGAGCAAGATTTCTCAGGGTGTCTGCTTGCTGCAAAGCAATATTTCAGTTTTCTGAAAATAAATCTTATCTCTAACTTTCTGCTCTATTAAAAATGGTCCAAAATCCTAGAAAAAACTTTATTTGGCTCATGATGGGAAACTTGTGCAATGGTGCACTGTGACGGTAAGAGGGGGCTTTTGAGAGAGCGTGCATTTGAATTCTGTGTATTCAAGGTGTTTTATTAGTTTTAATTTTTCTTAGTCTTAGTAAAGCATGTGTGTGTATATCATTATTAATTTAACATTTTATAAGTACTTAAATGTTTATTTCCTAAATATTAAGGGTAAAGCTCTAGAGTAAACACTAACTGGCAAGTAAAAATTGTGTGTATTTAAGGCATACAGCATGATGTTTTGATATATATATACATTGTGAAATGATGACCACAATCAAGCTAATTAAAACATCCAGCCTTTCATATAGTTACCTTCGAGTGTGTGTGTGATGAGAGCACTTAAGATCTACTCTCAGCAAATGTCAAGTACAAAATTCAAGATTATTAACTACAGTCACGATGCTGTACGTTAGATTCCCCAGAACTAATTAATCTTATATCTAACAGTTTGTACCCTTTGACCAGTATCTTCCCATTTCCCTAACCCCCAGGCCCGGAAACCACCATTCTACTCTGTTTCTCTGAGTTCATCTTTTTTAGATTCTACATCCTAGGGACATTATGCAGAATTTGCCTTTCTGTGTCTGGCTTATTTCACTTAGCATGACAGCCTTTAGGTTCATCTGTGTGGTTGCAAACGGGGGAATTTCTTCTTTTCCATAGCTAATTAATATTTCATTGCGTACAAATACCACATTAAAAAAATCCATTCATTTGTCGACTGGCACCTAGTTTGTTTCCATATTTCTTTCAATTATTTTAATTAATGAACATACATCGAAAAGATGCGAAGCTTACTGGTGCTTGAATGGAAGATTTCTTGACAAACATGTTTTTAAAGTATTCTATAATATGGAAAGGACAAAGAAATAGTTATCTTGGGGAAGCATTAGCAGTGGATAAAAAGACACAGGAAATTTCAGAGGTCTCTGTTAAGTGGTCTAGGCTGGAGGATGACCCAAATAATGAGCAATTATCTGTACTGACATCCACCTCAAGTATCAGGGGTACATTCAGTGCAAAATATACCCTGGTAGCCATGGCCCTCTCATCCTTCCCACCGCTGCTTAGCAGAAGAGCTCTGAACTCTTCCCTCATTCTCATTCTCCTGCTCAGAAAAAAAAAAAAAAAGGAAGAAGTTGAGTAGGTAGATGCATCCTCAGTAATATCCAAGAACGTAAAGGATGTAGCAGGGGGAAGGCACTTGTTCTTCCTTCCGGCTCCTTAGACCGTGGCCTGGTCCAGGGTGCTCTCTGATGGTTAAAGACCCAAGAAGAGGATGTTCCCGAGCAGATGACTCTCAGTGACACAGTCTCTACCAAGTGTTTACCCTACTAGAACGTACCAGAAGAATCCTGATCAGTATCTCTCAGCTGGAGATTCCACTTATCCTCTTAGAAGATTGTTCTGATAAGGGAAAATTGCTTCAGAGGAAGGGACAGATTCAGGTGAAGCTGGTGACAGAGCTGAAGATTGCTGACTGCACCTTTCACGTGGGGCCTGGTATAATTTTGTCTTCTTAAAAATATTTGAAATTTAGTAGAAAGCTGGAGGCTTAGCATTTTATCAAGATCTTTCAAAATTCGAAATAGACTCCCACAAAATAAAGAACGGTAAATGGCATTGTGTTTATGCCCTTCCGTGTTCGGTTGGGAGACTCAATTTAATCTAAAAAATGCAATTAAAATGTAAGAGCTTTGTGCCCAGATTAAGTCAATAGGCACTAGCTGTTACTCTGTATAAGGTGCCACAAAAATAGCTGTGCAAGATTGGAAAAGTTTAATGCGTGGTCTCTGCCATCACTGGGAAGAGGAGACATAATCACAGGAAATAAAAAATATATAAGGCAGTATGTAAGCCCCAAGCTAAGTGATTCAGCTATTTAAATTTAAAGACCGAGAGTCTCATTTTAATTGCAAATTACATAATTGCATTTTCATGGTTTACAATAAATGAGATGAATTTCTCTCCAAATTGTTCTCCTCCTGGAGAGGCGACCTGGCCTGCATCATCTACGCTGAAAGCCAGAGCCCAGCACCCCCGGCAAAAACGCTGTTCTGAAACTTCAAGGCCCCGTGCACACCGTCTGGGCTGCGGAGACTGGAAATGGTCTGCCTCAAATAAACAAGTGAAATATGCAGTTATCACGGAGGTCTGAATTTTGAGAGAAAAGATTTCCTCTTCTCGGGCACTGTGAAAACAAGTTATTACGTTCTCCCAGTAAACAAACCAGAGAATTAATTTGTGGGTAATTACATTCCGGTGTTTAAAAATTATCCTTGGATCTTTGAAGTATTTGGATTCGAGGAGAAGCTGTGGCTCAAATGTATGGTTCAAAGACTAAGAATCTCAGGCTAGATTTTGTAGAGTGGGGCACTCTGTGGCAATAGGATAATTTTCACTATCTTCCACGCAATCTGTGTTAGTGGTGGCTATTTTCTCTGATAAGCAGGAGAGCTGAGTCAGCCAGTTAGTCCTATATCTGAGTTACTATATTGGATGCGATTTTCTGGGTGAACTATTTAGCTATTATCTTAAATATTGAGAGGCTAATTTTTGTAAGCTTGAGCCCAAGGTCAGCTCACTTCTGGGACTCAAAAGTATTCAAGAATGTCTGATAAGTTGGTAATATAGGTGTTACACATATTTTCACTCATATTTTTTGATTCACACAGTGGAAAGTATTGGTATAGAAAAGGAGGAAGAGAACTGGGGTGGGCGTCATCGGATCTGATTCAAACAAGGGGTCTTATAGTGAACCCACTGGACATCTGTTCCCACTGGCCTTTTCCCCTTCTTTGAGATTTACTCCTATTCCCTAGAGGCGGATGCCCTGCAGACACACTTGTATTATATAATCCCAGCTATGGCCGATTGGACCTGGAGTGGGCATTCTACTCAAAATAGGTCACTCTGATTTTCTTTCTTGAAATTGAAATTCTGGGATAGCCATAGGACTGAATCATATAAACCATTGTTATAGACACAGCAGTATAGTCTGCCATGTGAAAGGAACACAGAAGAGTGATGGATATACCAGACCCTTGAGGTGACTCAGAGAGGAGAATGTCATTCTCACACTTAACGTGGAACCATCCTTGGCATAGACACCAGTGTTCTCATGGAGGGCACAGAGAACAATGGCGGGGCAAGGACCCCTGGAATTGGCTCCGAGGGTCAGCCAGCAGTTGACAAAAGGAAAATGGTGCTGGTGGATGAACTTATGAATAACACCTGGAGACCTCAAGCTCCAACAGTGTAAGATTTGCAAGCATGATCTGAGGAGAGTAGTGAGCCACTGAACTTTGGATAAACAGCATTGAAGTGACCCCTTTGGTACCCAGGATTGGTTAGGTGTAAGGAAACTTGCAATCATACGAGCAAGGGCTGTGTTTCCAGAGTAATCACTTTGCAAATCGTAATCAAAGAGTAAAGCATGGTGGTTGTTTTTCACCCCAGACGGACTTGCACACTTGGATAAGAAGTGTCACTCAGTGGCTAGGTAGCTTTGGCCACATCAGTTACCTTCTCAGGATCTCATTTGCTCATTTGTAAAGCGAGGCATCTGGACAAGATGTGGGGTTTCCCCGTCTGAAACTTATATTTCTGTGAAGTTATACATATCTTATATTTGTTCTCTTCCCTCTTGAAAAGCGTTCACAAAAAATATTTTCTGGTAGCTAAGTCATTTATTATACTTAAAATTTATTGTCTGTATGTATTTTATTATAAATCAACATTTGTTAACAATCTTTCTTGTAAGCTGAAGTGCAAATGGGCAATTTTCTTAAGATAGGATTTCAAAACAGTAGGTTTTTTACCACAGATTTCAAAAAAGACGTAGTGTGCTGAAATGAATCTTTCCTCTATGAGGTATGGGACTCAAAAGCTATTATAAACTTGCGTCTGGTATATGTCAGTGACTGAGCATTGGAAAGACGTAATTCAGCTGTTGTTGAAAATCTGATTTGTGTTTGCTGAAGTGTTCCAGGAGCCCCTTGAATGGAGACCTTCCTGACGTTCTTACCAGTGGTGAAAGTGCCCCCATGGAGGCCTGAGAAACGAAAGGGGGGTAGGAGCACCGAGAGAGAGGGTGACAAACGCACCTCCATCTTCCATAGGCTATGCAAGGTTATGCGATCATAAATCTTAGCTTGTTAGGGGAGTCAAAAAAAATGGAGACACAAGGATGCAGAACAAAAGATTTCCACTGGAGAAACAAAGTGAATCAGGAGTAGTATAAAAGGTTATCTTACATTAAATTAGAAGGATACTTTGGGACTAGTCTTAGGAAAACTTCGAAGGAGACAAAGAGTATTGGGGAATATCTCCATCTTCTAAAAACTAGAGGACTTTTCCAAGATACAATTTTTTGTGTGAGTTAAAGCACCATCCTGGATGTATGGATGTGGCTTGAAAACGAACTGTAAAATCACCATCCCTACTGTAGGATGAGAGTTCTTCCATATTTTGGGATTACTTTCTTTGCTGGAGCCACAATGTCCCTGTATTCTGCAGAAATTCATAGATACAATGACAGTTTAAGAGCTCAGTGCATAAAAGTAGTGGATGAGGAAAGAGAGGTAGACAGAGAAAAAAAGAGAAGGGGAAGAAAGGAAAACTTAGAATGTCACAGCATATTAGGCAAATGTATATGGTGGGATACTCATAAATGTGATTTAATTTTTACCATGAAAGAGATTATGTTGAATGCTGAGAATCATGGGGAATAAATATTCTTCCTTTGGGAGAAGAATGAGGGTTTCTAATCAATGTATCAAATGTCAAGGAGACAATATTATACATTGGTTGAGGACATGGATGTAGGCGTCCGGGAGATGTGGGTTTGAATCTGAGATGCTGCACTTGCTAGTTCTAAGCATCAGTTACTTTATCTCCAAAGTGAGCCCATCCTCAAAGGGTTGCAGTGACGATTAGAGATAAAAGGTTTACGTTTTCCTATGCTGCTGCTCCCTGAATAAGCCTTCTTTACACATTAGGTCATTTAATCCTTACAACTAACGTCTGAGATAGATATTATGCCCATTTTACCGAGGAAGCGCCTGATAGGCAGAAAGGTTAAGTTCTTTCCCAAAAGTTGAAGCTGGCCAGTGGCAGCAAAGCCAGGTTTTATGACTCCAAGTCTAGAGCACTTTGATTTACCTGGAACTTTGACCAGAGAATCAGAGCAGAAGCAGGCAGAATGAACACGGCATGCCAACTGCCCTACTTCTCTCTCCTCTCTTCACCATCCCTTCCAAGCTCTGATTGTCCTCATGGGGCCAGAAGTATGATATCAGGACTGCTTCCTTGGTGGTGGTCCTTGAGTGACTCCTCTTCTTCCAGCACCATTCAAACTCAACTGGGAGTGAATGCTGTCTCTCATAGCAGACTTGGAGATGAATTTTATGTCTGGTCACTATCTTGTGATGAGGGTGAAAGGGTAACCACTACTGCTCTATCTCAGGCTATTACAATGATTTAAGAAGCCTCCCTACAGCCTCATGGAGACTCAGTAGCCTTGTTTTATCTCAACAGAAATGACTCGTCCTTTGCGTCCTGCTTCTGATACTGAAATGCTGTCACAGCTGACTTTCAAAGGCAGGACTTTAGTCCTGCTACAAACTTTGTAAATCCTCACATTTAAGTAAGTTTTTTGGACCCCTTTCCTTAAAGCCTAGCTGAAATACATATTATTTGGGACAAAAGTTTGGGTAGAGTAAAAATATAGAATAAGTTTGTCTTAATTGATAATTTTTAAAGTGAGACCTGGAGGTGATGAAGTGATGAACTGAATAGAGTCATGAACTATTTCCAAATTGTTGACAACACTCTTTTCACAGCTACTTCAAAAGACTTTTCAAAGCCCTAAACAAGTAAAGAAAGTGGGAAATAAGGTAAAAGCAATACCAGCAGCAAGTAATGGTTGTGTTTCTGCTGTTTCTTTAAATGCCTAAGAGACCAACACAGGTGTGGATTACTCAGTGGCTTCCTTCCAGAGCCAAGGACAGGGCTGCATCAGGTTATCTGCATCCAGGGGCTGCTGCGGCTGCCTTGATGTCTTAGTTTCCTTGGGCTGCTATAGCAAAAATGCTATAGGCTGGGGGCTTAAACAACAGGATTTTATTTCTCACAATTTTGGATACGGGAGAGTTCAAGACCAAGTCTGGTAAAAGCCTCTTCTGGTTCACAGGCTGCCATCTTTTGGCTGTGTGCTCACATGGCAGAAAGAGCAAGAGAGCTCTCCGGAGTCTCTTTTAGAAGGGCATTAATCTCACTCGTAAAGGCTCTGCCTTTATGACCTAATCATCTCCAAAGGCCCAAATACCATCACACTGGGGATCAAGTTTCAACATGTAGTGTTGGGAGACACAGACATTCAGCCTTCAGCACCCGAACAACAGAACACAGCAGAAGTAACACTGTGCCACTTCCCAGGCCGATGCTGTAAGAGATCGACAGCTTCCACTTTCTGTCTCCCGCATTCACACCTGAGGTTGAGCCCCCTTATGTGAAGAAGCCCAGGCAGTCCCACGGAGAGGCCCAAGGAGAGAACTGCAGGCCCCTGGCCGAGAGCCAAAGCGCAGCTCCCAGCTGAAACTGCCTCCATGCAAATGAGCCATCACAGAGGTGGAGCCGCCAACGCTGGTCAGGCCGCCCCAGCTCATGCTGTGAGGATGAAAGGTGAGTGGTCCACAGACAGCACTTCCAAGATTGCAGATTTTTTTACCAAAATGAATGATCATTGCTTTAAGCCACTAAGTTTTGGGTGGTTTGTTATGTGGTTATAAACAACCAGAATATAGTTAGAATCAGTTCCTGTCATTCTGGCTGAACACAGAGTTGGCTGAGCTGACCTGACAAACTTCATAATTATATATCGCACAGAAAAATCTGCCAAAAATGGGGATGTTCTCACATCCGGGTGTTTGCCAAAAGAAAAATGAAACAATACAAAAAGCAACGGCTCAACTTCCCAGTGAAATGATTACAAAATAATGCTGCTTTAATTTCTCATATAAATTCTGCACGCTGGAAGAATGCCAATAAATGGTGTCCAGTCTAGATTTTCTTATTTTTGTAATAGCCATTGGGAATAAGGTCCAGGGAGCTTAGTTCTTAGCCTGAAGATGTTTGGATGTTAACAACATTGCTATCTGGGGGGAACTGGTAGTTGATGTAAGGATTTGGGGGCACCCTACCCTCACCAAATACTTTGTGAGCTTTGATTATGTAAGAAGCACTGTGCTGAGCTTTGGGGGTACAGTGTGACAGAGCAGATATTGTTCCTGCTTTTATGGGGCTTACATCAGGTAGGAGAGATAAACAGTAAACAAAGAAATATATACCAAATCACTGTATCACAACAATTTTGATAAACGCCACAGAAGAAAAATACAGAGTGTACCAGAGGATATATTAGCAGAATCTTGGCAGTAAAAACATCCTCCTGGGAAATGGCATGGACTGACATATGAAAATGAGTCAGAATTAGCCAGGTGGAAACTGGGGTGGGGGCATCTTACAGTGAGAGAGCAGCAGCCTCTGTTGTCGGGCCAGAGCAGACAGACCAACCTGGGGAGTGATGGAGGGTGAGGTTGCCCCAGGGGGAGGTCAGCAGTTGAATCATGTGGGTCTTTTTAGCCCCTGATAATAATTTTGAATTTTCATCTAAAAAGTGACACCCATGATAAATTTTAAAAAATATAATGATTATATTGATCTTTTTTTTTGTAAGTCCCAGGTAGAAAAGTTTTGAGGGTGATGCAAAAAAGTGAACTGGAAGCATTTTAATGTAACAAAGGAGAGTTTGGCTGGAGAGGAAGTTGGGGCCATATTGATACCTGACTTCTCTACCCAACGCGTCCTCTCAGAACTGGCTGGCATCGTGGCTTACCCCCAGCGTCCTCCCGTCTATGAAACTCCTGGTGACACTGCAGCTGAGGTCAGTAAAGACTGCCCTGGAGGCCGCAGGGTCTACCCTGGACTCTTTCTAGTTCTTTCTGGGGGCAGGGAAGAGAGCATGACCTGGCTCAAGCAGGAAGTACAGCCTGTGAGATGACTTTCTTCTCCACACGAAGCCAGGAGAGCAGCAGCTACCAATAAAAAACAGAACTGATTATTCCGTAGGCAGCATTTTATTTTTCAGGCTCAGACTAATCAATGTCCTGCTGTGGGGGCCAGAGACACTAAATTGCTGAGGTAGCTGCCTTCAGATGAGAAAATACTGAGCACCTGCACTCAGGTCCATAAATAACTGACGGTTATGGGCCCTGGGGATGGAGTTGTTGATCTGAACGTTCCCACCAAATGATAACTTGGTGGTTACACCGTGTCTGTCTCAACGGCCATCTAATTTCAGGAGAAAAGCATTTGTTTGACCAGAGCAAAAATGTATTTAAGAAGCACACGTCTTTATCCCTGAACTTTTGGCTGAACTTCTCCAAATGCACAAAACACAAGAAAAATTCTTCTCTATAATTGTTCAGTTTGTTTTGTAGTTGAATACGCCTAACCTCAAATCTGTTTCGTTGTTGTAAAACTGGTATAAGTCTGTAAGTATTATCAATTTAATTTTATTCATAATCAAATAAACATTACTGAAAAATAACTGAAACTACGTCAAGCTATATGTCTCAAACTATCCTAGTAATCAATCTCTTACATCCGATAGCATTTTAAAAATGAACTTGGCCATCCCAGACTTAACTTTTTTAATGAATTATTTCAGTATCACTTCTATGTCAGGCACATAGGATGCATTTGGGAACTCCTTTTGCATATGGAAAGATGACCCTAAGTTATAAAAGTTTCTCCTCTGAATCCATGAGGCAGTCTCTCTTCTGGTGGCCTATGGCATGAGTGTTTATAAATCTATTATAAGTGTGTAATTTTCTGTCCATCTTTCAGATTGTCCCTAGATGCTTGTTAAGAGTTATATCTGAAAAATTAAATAACACTTTACTTTTCATGCATATATTCCAGAATCATAAAGGCAAACCTTGAATCCTTCAATATTACTCTTCATTTTTAAGGGACATTACAAGAACAGGGTGATAGCTGGCCTGTCACAACTGGGATCTGGAGTTCCTAAGAACGTCTCCTAGTATCATCGTCTCACCTTTCTTATCCAGTTCATTTGGGATTTCCCAGTTCCACTGTAGCCCTCCCCACTCCTCCACTGGTTTATGGAAAAGACACCTTCCTTCCTGTCTCTTTATCCAGTCACATGAAACGTTCACCCCAAATCAGAGACATTAATGGCTCCCTCCTGCCCTTTGAACCTATTTTAAATTCTGCAGCTCAGCTTTCAAGGCCCCCATTAACTGGCTCCCACTGAACCACTGTCCCTCAAAGGAACTCCTCTTTTTCATCATTTTGGTTGTCCTGTGGAATCTGCCTCCTACATTCCGCACGTACATAGAACCCCTATTCTTGCTGGCTGCTCGACTCTAGTCGTGCTGTTTCTCTCCATGTAATGCTCTCTCTCTCCTCATTCCATCATTTCAAATCTTGATCTTAGGCTCCTGTCTTGCTAAAGACCCACATTCTATATTAAGCCGTATCAGTTGTATTAAACCCACGCAGGTAGTGAAGGAAAACATACGGTGCAAGGAGATGACAAAGAGAAGCCAGCCTGCCCCCATCACAGACTCAGGAAAAAGCTGCGCAACGTGTTGCTGCACGTGCGGCTGAAGGCAGAGGGAGGCGCGCGGCGGCACGCGGAGACATCGCTGCGCAGTTTGCTTTGAGCTCAGTGAGGCTCCCACGCCTGCCACCTAGCCAGGCATCGGTCCAACCACACAGAATGTCAGTTTTGTCACGTGTTACAACCAACTACTCTAGTGACAATCCTGTGTTTTTTATGTCAGTTAAATCTCTGCAGGTCCGTTTGCTACAAAAGGAAAACCAAAACAAAACAAAACAACACCCTTTAGCAGGATTCTTGGGATTCTGCAGAAGAATGGAACTAGGGATGCTCAGGACCAGGGGAACCTGAGACATTGAAAGGAAGAGGCACCATCCTGAAAAGAGGAGAATTAACTGAAATTCTATGAACTGAAATAAAACTTCAGTAGCTTTGTACCATTCAGTCTCAAGAATACTGTGCACTAGGCACATTCCAGTCAGAGGACTGGAGATTCTTGTTGGCAGAAAACAAATAATATAAAAGAGGGGGAAATACACACACACACACACACACACACACACACACATACACACATACAATGCTACTGATTATTTGGAAGAATCCTACCCAATCCCTGTATGGCGAAGTCTACCAGTTGTAAAGTTTTCCGAAGCACAAAAGATTGCAAATTAGCGTTTCATTAATTTTAGGAAAGCCCCTCCTTGAAAGACAGAGATGAAACAACCACAGCGAGGAAGAAGAATTTGAAGGAAACAGAAGTAATGATGGGAATATAAGGAAACATCAGAACTCTGACCAGTTTCCTTGGAGACAAGAGAAAGTATTTTATCTACTGAATAATAGAGGACTATGAAAAATAAGCAACTAACAGTAAAAAAGAACTTTTGAAAAATAAAATTATGATACCTGTTATAAACAAAATGAATATAACGTTGAAGGTAAATTTCAAAAAGTAAAACCAAAAACAGAGATTGAAAATAAAATTTGATCAATACAAGATAAATCACTATGAGATACTCAACACCCAAATAATAGGAGTTCCAAAATAGAAAAGAATAAGGAAAATTTAATAGTGATGCTAATGATGATGATAAATACTTCTTATTTGAAAGGCATGAAGCTTCAGTTTGAATGAGCCCGGGATCATAAGTGCGAACAGATCCACACCAACTCATGGTATGATGACATTTGGGAGTTTTAACAAAATGTTAAAATCTTAAAAAAAAAAATGCCCCTTAGAAAGGATAAAGAATCAAAATGGTAACTGACTTTGCAGCAGCAACTCTAGAAGCTAGAATATAATGGGGCAAAAAAAAAAAAATTAGAATTTTGCAAGACAATGCAATGAATTCCAAACTAAGATTCTAAACTCAGCTAAATTATCAGTCAGGTATAAAATTAAAGAAATAAATTTTAAGACCCTTTCTCATGGGTAGATATTAGAAGATTTTCTCCAATAAAATAAGAAAATAAACCATAATGAGAGAAAAACATGCCCAAGAAACATGGAATAGTGTCTCAGAAGGACAGCTCCAGCAGGCCTTCTGGGCAACCAGACCAAAGTAATGAGAAAGTTACCTAGGAAGGTCTTAAATTTAAAGACCAATATGCATTTGGCTATATTTTCTTTAAAGGTAAAATGCATACAACTAGAACCAACTTCCATTTCTATTGTTTTGTAAACTAGGCTGAGGCTTCCCACTCACTGTGGACACATCTACAGATAAAATATGACAAATGGCAAACTCTAAACATAAGGAAACAAACAGACAAAATAGGTTAGTGATGCTATGATCCAATTCAAGCCCTTGTTTTACAAATACAAGATGTTTTCCTCAGTTAGACTTAGAGATTCTGTTTGTTTGTTTGCTTCCCCTACCACAGTTGCCTACATACCCATTCCACAATGGTAAGCCCATAGTTAATGCTGTGACATGACCCCAGGGCGCCTTTGGCATAAACTTACACTGTCTCTCCATTAAAGTCCTTTCTCAGACTCTCTCCTGTTCCTAATATTAGTGTCCGCTGACTTCTCCCGTTGTTAAAATCTGCTCTCTGCAATTCCTCCAGCTCTGGGAAGAGTATCTGGAGTGCTCACACTTCACCTATCCTCAGGAGCATGTCTTTGACAAGAACCAGACTGTTCTCACCTACGCCCTTCTCTGCAAAAAAGACAGACAAGTTCTTCTCAAAACTGGCACCGCTACTTAAATTTTCATTTAGTTCTTCTGTTATTCTTAAACCCTTGGGAAAGCAGAGATGTGATAGTTATTAGAAATCTTGTCGATAGAAATTACATCAGTTTCTTTTTAATCTCTTTATCAGTGAAAAAACAAACAAATAATGCAAAGTATTGTGGGTTTGCTATCTCCAAGAGGAGTTGATGTGGACAGATCCGATTATCTTAAAAACCAGCCTTGTCTTGTCTCTTACCTTTTAGTGAGCTTGTCATGTTGATCAATCCTGTAAATTCAGCCTAGGGCTGTACCGTCAATTTAATTTCATTATGTTATACTGTCAGTTTAGAAATATCTTTACTTTTTAAACAAATAAAGGAGAGTTTAATAAATCAAGGGTAGATTAATAAAAGATGGTTTAATTTTAAATTTTAACTGGATAGGATTATTTATACTTGTTTATGTACCAAAAAGGTAGGGATCTATAAGCTCTTGCTATATGGGAACACATTAAATGATACCAGGTGATAGTGTTGTACTTAATTTTCAATAGGTAAATGCAATGAAATCCTCTTCTTTGGTAGAATTAAGTAAACAATAATAAAATTGGAGTTCAACACTATATACTATGTGGCTCCGTATAATACATGTTGGTATTATTTTGAAGAGTTACTGCCCTTCAATGGCTCTTGGACTGGGAATCAAAAAGCCTGGGCTGGTTATGAACTTAATATGTAATGTTAAGAAAACCACTTAACTTCTCTGCAAATCAGTTTTCTCATCAGTAAATTGAAAGGGTTGGACAAAATTATCTTTAAGATAAATTCCCAGCAATATATGATTTTATAATTACTATGCTTATGACAGAAAATGACCAATAAAAACAAAGAATACAAAGAAGTTTTGCTTTAAAAGTTCATACAGTGACTGGCTTCAAATTGATAATCCAAGTAAAAAGGATGCATGTGTTGCTTGAAAAAGTTACTGTAATTCAGAAGGAAATGCTAAATGAAAGTTCCAAACTGTTTTCCTTTTGAGTAACACCATAAGTTTTGAATCTATAAACAAGTTTCTACTGCATAGCACAGGGAGCTATAGTCAATATCTTGTAGTAACCTATAATGAAAAAGAATATGAAAACGAATATATGTATGTACATGTGTGACTGAAACATGCTGTGCACCAGAAACTGACACATTATAAACTAACTATACTTCAATAAAATATAAAAAAATTTTAAAGTTTTATATTATAGTTCTTTATTAATAATATAATGTTGGGCTTATATTTATATAGTAATTTAGTTTTCCAGCTCTCATCCTTTATTTAATAATAAGAGCTATCATATATCAAGGGCTTAATCTGAGTTTGTTGTTGTTTATTACAAGCATTTTATGTACATTTTCTAGTTTAATTCTCACAGTATACATATGATGTTAATATTATCAATAAAAATACATAATAATATAAATATAATGACTGGTAAAACCAGGAATAGCGAGGCTGGATAATTGTTCAAGGTCTGATAATTAGCAAATGACAGATTTTTTTAACCTGGATACATCAGATTCCAAAGCCATCTCTTAGCCACTGTGGTATCCTGTTTATAATTCTTCACAAATATTTTAGCAAATAAATGTGCTACAACTTTCTCCAATTTCTGGTCACTCTTTAAAATGTTGGAAATCTTTTTTTTTTTTTTTTGCTGAGCAAGATTCTCACCATTTCAAAAAATAATTGTGTTATTTACTCTTTAATGAAAATGTTAACAATAGAAGATGCTTCTTAGCCATTATGTAAATCCATGGTCTTGTGAAGCAGAAAATTAACACAAGACTTTCTTGCCATTGTCTATCTGAAGATTGATTTTTCATGGACCAGATAAAGCCACTGTCTTGAGTACAGACACAAAGTCAACGGCAAGTTAGAGATGAGCAAGTTTTCAGGAGGCACAACCTTCCTACTCAAACCAGTAACTCAATGTAATATCTAGTTCCAAAAATAAAGGTGTTACGACCACTTGAAAATTTCATTTATACCTTTCAAATGAACAAAGTGAGAAACTAACTCTTACTTTTTGTGTAATCCATGTGTTATGGGTTGAATCATGTCCCTGAAAAATGATATGTTGGAGTCTAAACCCCTAGGACCACAAATATGACCTCATTTTGAGACAGGGTCATTGTAGATGTAATCAAATTAAAATGTGTGGGTCTTTTCGTACGGGCCCTTAATGCAAATGACCGATGCCCTTAAATAAAATGGGGAAATTTGGTCACAGGGATAGACACAGAGAGAAGACGATATAAAGAGACAAAAGGAGAAGATGGTCATCTAAGGCTGGAGAGAGGCCTGAAACACAAACCTCAGAAAAAACCGACACCTTGAGTTCCAACTTCCAGCCTCCAGAGCTGTGAGACAATAAATTTCTGCTAAGTCACCCATCAGCAGTAACCCTAGCAAACTAACACATCATGTTTTCTAGGCCACGTCAACAGTGTGTTCAGAACTTTAAAGTATCATATCAGTGTTGTTCTGACTTACCACTTTTTAGAAAAACCAGACTTATCAATTTACTCACAAATAGTTATCAGTCCTATGCGCTCTGGAACGTTTCCACATTTTTCTCCTTGTATTTTCATTGCCTGTCTGACATGCTCTTGTCGTAGCCCCTGCTTTGTGAATCCTGCTCTGGTTTCTCTCATTTCCCTGGTGGGAACCAAGATGAAGACCCAGAATAGAGGGCGTACGACAGGCCACTAAGGACAGAAGGATGCTCGAGACTCGGGCATGGTCCAGCAGGCTGCACAGGGAGACTACCACGGAGCTGGGATCCAAAGAACCCCTTATCCTCAGGGCATATTTCCCTTGGTGATCTTACAGGTCATAGGTGGCTGCTCTCAGACTCAGAGACCCTAATCTTGGTCATAATGGTTACAAACACTGTGCTATGAAATTAATAATTAAGTGGTATTATGCATTCAAAAAATATGCCGACTGACATTACTTGTCAGCTATATGGCTATGCATAATTAAATGTTTCATAAAAGGCTAAAGCCCTTATTTATATATTCATTCAGCAAATATTTATTTATGGTCTCCTGTGTTCCAGGCATTTAAATCATTTGTAGAAAGTCACGATTGTAAAGGTTTTCTGCTGCGTGCTTTTGAGCATGGTGTGTAATCCCCTGAGCCTGGTTGCCTGTATTTGTATGAAAAGAGAGTTGTATTATATTACCTGTAAAGGTCTTCCCAGCTTTAAACTTCTATGATTTTTATGATTCAGTTCATTCTATGTTTTAATAATTCTTTGTTTCCAACTTTTGATATCTTTAACTTGTGCAAAATGCATTATCCTGATTGTAAAGTCCAAATGTGTGGCTGATTCCTTGATCTGGTTAAGGCTGCTCACGGGCTTCGAGCTGTTAAAGTTTTCTAGGTCATAGACTAAATTTGGAAAATGGCAAGATTTTAAGCAGCCTCTGCTTTAGATTTAGTACCATACTTTCTATTAGCCCCAAACAGCCCTTCTTAACATTTACCTTCAACTCTGAATATGCTATAAACAGTTCACTTACCTTTTCAACATTAACAGCTATTGTGAACACATTAAAAGGGCACCATTGTGAAGTTTGTTTTATGTTTCTTTCCATTAAAACATATTATTTTCAACATCTCGCTGTTTTACTTCTTTTCCCTGGTGTTGAGCACAATTACCACAATATTCTTATGGCTCTGCTTTAAAGCTCACCTCTCGGCTGAAAGCTACACTACGTTGTTAACTCTACAAGGTCCAATAACATTTTCCCAACATGTTGTGACTGTCACCACTGGAGAGCAATGCTCTCAGGGGAAAACGTGAGGTTGGTATGTAGCACGTTCCTTTCTTCTATGCCCTCCTAATTTCAGATAATTATTGAGTTGAAGTTTATTAGCTAATTGTGTACATGCTGTGGTATTCAAGTACTTTCATTTACGTGGTTGACAGTAACTAGAGTTTTTTCAACACAGGTATTTTTCTTCAGATTTGGGAGGTGAAACTACACTCTACTAATTGTGGTTATTGGAAACCCAGTATGGCTTTAACTCAGATTTAATCAGTTGTAGCTATTAGGGAATTATTTCATGCACATTGGGGAATTATATTCATTTTTCTCTACCTAGATATCACCCAATGGGAACTCCACTGAGATGCCCACAAACCACGGGCATTGTTTCACCCGTGACAAGGGGAGCAAGGTTAGGGACAGGAAGTTGAACCACTTGAGCCAAATAAACTCAAGTTCAAGTTCAGTATTGTGGTAACATTTTAACATTTCTAGTTCTGCTCTTCTCAGTGGTTTCAGAAAACATAATAACTTTGATTTCAATTAAAATTCATTTCTTGAGTATATACTTGGAAAGCTCTGAGCTTAGTGTGAACTGATTTATTGGTCAATAAATAAATTTTGGAAATTGATTTCATTGCTACATTCAGCAAGGTTTTGTAGCGTACTGTTTTTGGTTCACAGTGTCATTTGATTGATAGCTCTATATGAAAAGATCTCTTTGTTAAGGATGAAAATTTATCAGACGTGTTTCAAACATGTTCATCCATTCTCCCCATTGTCCTCAGGTTCATACTTGCTAGTGCTCTGATTGGGATTTCATATGAAGGTTGTTCATCTGGTAACCTTGAGTACCCCCAAGACCATGTCTCAAAAGACATTTGAGAAGACTTAGCTTCCTGACCGAGATCAAGTGAGAAAAAGCAAAAAGTGATTTAAGGCATAAAAGACATCTGCAGATGGTGGTGATGATGATGGTTCTTTTTTATAGCTTTATTGAGGAATCACTGACACATAATAAACTGCACATATTTAAAGCTTATAGTTTCATCAAGAACCCATCAATACTACGAACGTTTCCTCTTGTTCATCTGTAACTCTCCTTCCCATTTCTACCCACTCCATCCCCAAGCCATGAATCTGCTTTCTGCCATGATAAACTACGTTTTCTAGATGTCTATATAAATAAAATTATGTTACATGTATTCTTTATTTGTCTGGCTCTTTTCCTCTGAGAATGGTTAGTTTGAGTTTCGCTCATACTATTGTGTGTACTGATAGTTCACTGCTTTTATTGCTAAATTGCATTCAACTGTATAGACAGACCATGATGTGCTCATCCATTCACTTATGGATGATAGTCAGCAAGAAAAAGCACAGCTCAGCCTCACAACGACAAGGAAATTAATTTTAATTCTGCCAGTAACACACACAGTCGTGGAATAGGATCTTGCATCTGTACATATCAACACCTTGATTTTAGTCTGGAGAAACCCTATGCAAAGGATTCAGCTAACCTAAGCTAAGATTCCTGACCCATGGGAACCATGAGATAATAAGTTTGTGTTGTTTTAAACCTCTAGGTTCATGATAATTTGTTACACAGCAGAGGTCAAATGCTTCCATGAAGAAGTAGCCTATAAAGAAATCAGAGTTTGCCAAGGGAATGGTAGGACGGGAGAAGATTGCCGACAGAGGATGCAGCCTGCTCAAATGCCTGGTGGTGGAAAGAAAGATTGAGCATTCGAGGAACTGAGAGGGTGCCATTGGCAGGGTGTAGCTATTCAGAAAGAGAATGGATTGAGACGAGCTTGGAGAGGTAACCAGGCCCTGGAAACGTTTGGGCTTTTTGTTAAGAGCCCTGAGACCTTGGAAAGGGTTGTTAATATGTGTTGCAGGATTGGAGAAGCAGGGAGGATGACTGATGCCATCAGGTTTGCTTTTTTGAAAAGATTATTCAAGCTGCAATTTGGAGGCTGGGCTTAGAGAGAGCAACTGTGAATGTGGAAACCGGTTAGGACTGCAGTGTCATAGTCCTGGGGAGAGAAGAGGGCAGCACATAGCTGAGTGTTAGCGGTGGAGGCCAACAGTGAGCGAATTTGAGGAATACTTAGGAAGAGCCTTCGACAATCACATGGAGGTGTCTGCATGTGCTGATTCGAAGCTAAAAATGTAGGTCTATGCGGAGACAGACTCCCAGACCTGTGGAAGGTAATGAAGCCACAGGTGTGTATGAAACAAGCTAAGGTATCAGATTCTTCAACACTTAGCTTCTGCAGGATAATATTGCAAAGAAGACTTTCAGTAACCAGAGATACAGGAAGAAAACAGTGTGTCAAGGAAGCCAAAAGAAGAATATTTTGAAAAGAGAATTTTGAAAAGGAAGGCATGGTTCACAGTATAAATAAATACTGAGAAGCCAACTAATATGAGGTCCGAAGATGTCAGTTGAATTCTGGAGCTCTTACAAAGAGCTGTTCCGGTGAGAGTAATAAGGGTGGGGAGGAAACAGAAACATTGTAATACAGACAGCACCTGGGAAAGTCTGTGAAAAAGGAGCACTCTAGCTTAAGGAGAAAAGAGATCAATGAGATTTAAAAAAAAAAATGTTTTGCTTGTTTGCTTAAAAATAGGAAGGATTTAAATATCAAGGGAAAGATCCAGAGAAGGAGTGAACCACTGTCATTCATTACCGCTGTGCTTTCATTACTTGGTGTGACGACAACATTTTTATTTAACAGCATATGTAGTCTTCTGAGCCGTTAGAACTTGTCTTTTTCTTTTACTTCTTCCTTTAGGATCCTGGCTTACATTTGAATTACAAAGAACTCCAAAGGAAGTTTGTTCAATAAGCAAATACAGGAGCTCAGGCAGAGATTTGTGTTCATTGTTGTAGCTGTTCTATGATCTGGGCTATTCAATTAAAAAGGCAGTACCTTTAATAGCAGCCCCTGTCTTCTGAGAACACTGTCTAAGCATCTGTGATAATTATTCAGGCTCTAGAAGAGGACTACTACTCACCAGGGGCTCAGAAATCTAATGGATGAGCAGATGAAGAAAAATACTGTGGAGGACGAATGGGAGGAGAAACTGGAGGAGAATTTCTATTTCCTATAGTATTATTAAATTCTTCTTTTAAAGTTAAATTCTTGTCCTAAGAAGTCAATTTTTTTCTTCTAGTAGACATAAGAGCTAGAGCCCAAATTCCATCATCATCACCATCCTTAAATTCAGGCTGTATCCATGCCACACAATAATTGTAAGAAAGTTATGGCAGTTATTGTTCATTGATTAACAAACTTTATATGTGAAGTCAGCCTTAGCCATCATACTTTCTCTGTTCCAATGGGATAACTTCAATCTTTACTTCCCAAGCTTCTACTTTCCTCCCGGACTTCCTATGACCATTCAGGAATCAGCCAAGATTTTTCTATATGCCCTGCCCTCAGGGCATGGTTGATATTGTAAAACTGCTGAGGAATTGCTCACTGTGAGTCTCAAAATAAACTCGTGAAAAGTACATCAGAACCTATAGCTTTGAAGTAAATGAACCTACATATTTTGAGTGCCAAAAGTCTGCACTTTATATCATAGAGGAAGGATCAATGAAGAAATGCAAAGGGCCCCAGTCAACTCTGGGAGACTGCCCAACTGCTACCACGCCAAGCAGGAAGCCCAGTGGGAATCTCACTGTAGATGGTTCAGTGACCATTCAACGATGCACAGAGCATTGATCATGCAAGGAAAACCTTGTGGTTACCATGAAAAGCGGTCTCCAAACAAGGTGAGTGAGGTACTATCCAAAGAAAGTAGAATTTATTTTCACACGGTCTCTGATGTTAGAACATAATTAGTGAGGGAGTTTCTACATGTAACCTTAAAGTGGGAAGCCCCACCCCTACTGCTATGTGCCATTTTTTAAAATTAAAAGATAATGTCATACATGGGGCAGGTAGCATTAGAGGACATAGAGGAATGAGGCTATCACTACTGAATAAAATTAACAATTGGGGATGGTCACCTTTATCCTCTTACTTATTAAGTCAAATTATCAGTCTGTAAAACAAGTCTGATTCTGAAAATCCATACCAACTACTTTAACATTCTTTTTGTTTATTCCATCATACATGTATCCAAGAAAAAAAGACACATGTCACTTGCCAAGTGAAGTATCCACATAATAATCCACATTATGTGGATACTTCACTTGGCAAGTGACATGTGTCTTTTTTTCACTCATGATGTCCCCATACTGTTAGGGCAATGGGAGTTCCCAGTGTGTTCCATAGGTGCATTGCCAAGCGATGCCCTCTGTGGATATTAAAGTAATAAGCACTTAGAATGGATTCTTGTGGCATTAATTTATTCTGTGTAATTCTACAGCATGTAGATTCTGATAAATTTTGTTTATGTTAAAAAGTTATTTTTTTGACAATTTAATTCTGGTATTAAGATTGCTCCTAATTTACTGTAGCCTTCTTTTAAAAGTGATGGATATAACATATAAGTTGCTTAGTTATTTGACAGACGTGGCTTCTGAGAACTGTCCAAATATTTTCTTCTTTTGGCTTAAGAATTGCTTGGGACTAGCTTTCATATAAAATAGCACAAAATCATTTATTAAGAAATATATAAACTATATATATATAGAAAAATTTCTAGAAGGTTCTAAAAGGGTATATTATATATATATATGTTCTAGGAGGGTATACAGAAACTGTATACAGTAGTTAACTCTAGAGAAGGAAGTTGAATGGCAGAGATGGGGATGGTTGCAGGGATTGAGGAAATTTTTAATTTTTTCTATTTATAATTCTGTATTGTTCTTTTGGGTTTTTAAACAATGACCTGGTATTAACACTGTAATTGAAAAAAATGCCTGTGACTTAAGACACTCATCTGGCTTCTTTTGCACATGCTTCGCTTCACGTTTTAGAATGCATTTGCCCCTTTTCTAGGTCATCGCTGTTTACAATTTTGCATATAAAACACACTAAAACAGATAGCTCTCTGACTAGACTATAGAATGCTTTTGTTCTTTTCCTCCTTTTCCTGTGAAAAAGATTTGTAAAATGAGATCAGTAAAACACTGAGATTAAATAAAAATCAGTAATGGCACTAAATTCTCAAGATAGACATTCAGTAGCAACTATTAATCACAGTTACGTGTATTTTATCTACATATCATCTGCAAATAAATTTATTTTAGTAGAGTGCTTAGAGCAGTATATTTCCAGAATAGGCATTTCAGCAGTGGGATAAATTGTGCATTCATGTTTTGTATAGGGTGCGACAAATCCATTTATTGCTTATTTCACTTTTTATGATTCCTATAACAAGAAGTACAATAAAATGGAATATGAGTGTCCTGAGGCACTCACTACTCTATATAAATAGGATTTTTAATTAAGGAAGAAAACACATGATTACTTATTTTATTAATTTAATCTTAGTTTTTGTCATTATATGTCTTTAAATCAGCTGCAGTATATTTGGGTCTGAAATACCATCATACTGAATAAAAGTCTAGAAATGATGAAGCGAATGTTGCTAAAGAGATCAAGATGTTATTTCAAGACATTATTTGGATAGAACTCTCATTTATTTTGTTTTAGATGGTGGTCCTAAAACCACCAATTTTTTTTTAGCTAAAGTAGCTTTTCCTTCTTTTAGTGTCACATAACAACTTTGCTACCTCTAAGTGATTTTAATACAACTTCTAGTTTTTATAATAATTTTCTTGATAATTAAATTCTAAAGGTACGTGTTCATTAGAAAAAAGAAATACCATCATTTTAAATCTGGAGACAAATCAAAATAATAGAGAGGAAAACCACCTAGAATAATTTTTTAAATATTCAGATAATTTTTAAGGAAATAATTATCATTTAATTAAATAAAATCAAAAATTATTTTTGAAAACCTTTAATAATTCAAGAAATATTTATCAAATTATTACCAAGTATGAGATAATGCAATAGGTATTTTAGGACATTTATTTATTCATTCAAAAATGCTTATTGAACATCTACTATGTGTCAGGTTCTATTCTAAATTCTGGGGATATATTGGTTAATAAAACAGATCATTCAAAACAATTTTTTAACACTATTATGTCCCAGCCATTCTTTTTGAAACTGGGATACAGTAATGAACTAAAAACATTCCTTGTTCTCTTGGAGCTTATATTCTAGCTGATAAAGACAGACATATGTAAGGTAAATAAATAAAATACATAGTATGTCACAGTGGTCATTGCTGAGAGGAAGTATAAAGGAAAGTTGGAGGTCTGAAATGTTGGAGAGTGTGTGCAAATTTTTAGATAGGGTGCCAGGGTAAAATTAACCAAGATCATCACATTTTAGTAAGCACCTGAAGCAAGCAGGCAGAACTATACCTGGGAAATAGCTGATATCTTGACAAACAGAAGCCTAGGCAAAAGCAGTAGAAAATGCAAAGGCCCTGAGGTAGGATTGTATCTGAAGTGTTTCAGAAATAGTGAGAAGATCAATGTGGATGTTGTGTAGAGGACAAGATGGAGTGACTAGATGAGATTAGAGGGGCAATGAGGAAACAATTACCTTTGTAATTGATTTTATATGGCCTTATAGGTCATTGTAAGAATTTGGGCTTTTACGCTAAGAGGAGTGGAAAGTCACAGGAATTTTTTGAGCAGCAAGATGACACAGCTTGACTTATGTCTCAATAGGATCACTTGGTTGTCTTTAAACTATACTTTCATGTGCAAGGAGAAAAGTAGGGAGACTAGATGAGAGGCTGTCCCAATGACTGAGTTTGGCTATGATGCTGGTGAAGTGGTCAACATCTGAGTATATGTTGCAGTTGGAGCCAACAAGATAGTCAGACAATCTTTATATGGAGTGGGTGAGAAATCTAGGGGCCATGAACCACCCCAAGGTTTGGAGCTGATTGTGTTAGAGCAAGACTTTCTATTTAACTAAAATAGGGAAAATTACAGCAGAGACAGTGTCCCCTCCCCAGGCCCACGCCTAAGAGTGGTGTTAAATTCAGTAATTCAGTTTTGCATGTGTTAAATTTGAGATGCCTTTAGACATTTGAGTGAAGATGTCAGACTAGATGGTGAACGACTCAGGCTCATGAAGTAGCTGAGCATCACTAGCACGTAGATATTTAAGGCCATGAGATGGGATAAGGTCATTGGATGGGAGTAAACCCAAGGTGGGTTCAAAAGAGAGGAGGGCATGAGAAGTTGCAGATATTAAGTATAGACAACTCTCCAAGGAGTTTTGTTGTAAAGGGAAGGAGAAAAAGGAAGATAGCTGGAGATGGAAATGAAATGAAAATGTTAAATATTACTACAAAAATAGCTGTAAGTAATATTTGAAAAGTATGTTTTTGAACTTATTACATAATTTTGATTATAGCATCTCACACAATTCATATTATAACTGTTACTTAAAAAAAATAAAAAGTAGCATCTCAAAGAGGTCACAGTTTGATTGGGATGTGGAAAATGGAAGACAGTTATTAAAGAGACTTCATACCAAAGAGGCTCACCTGACCAGTGAGCATGATTTTTACAGTTGTGTTATGAGCTCAGAGAAATAGCACTGATTGTGATGAACTGATTGTGCTCAGAAAGGGTCAAGTGATTCTATACACCTCATAAGAAAATCAAGTAGCAAGAGGCCATTGTATTAGAAAGGAAGTGGCAACAGAGTGCAAAGTCGTAAAGTGATTTTGATTTAAGTTGGAATTAGAACTTTGGGGGGAAAAAGCCCCTTAGGGGAGGAAAGTTTTCCCAAAAGGAATTGGACAAAGGGACATTATTATGACTCCTTACTCTGTGAAGAAGCATTCTTAAAGTAAGAGTCAGGTATCATAAAACTTAAATATTCTGTATAATAGGTTTATTACTGTCTATTAAGGGTTGAATTGTATTTCCTCAAAAGATATGGTGAGTCATAACCTCCAGTACCTCAAAAGTGAACTTACTTGGAAATAAGGTTGTTGCAGATGTAATTATTTAAGATAAGGTCATACTGGAGTAGGATCGGCCCTTAACCCAGGGGAGAAAGCCATGTGACCTCAGAGGCAGAGACGAAAGTGTTGCCGTCGCAAGCCAAGGAGCACCAAAGGTGGCTGGTACCCACCAGAGGCTGGGAAGAGGCACGGAAGTAGTCTCCCCTACAGGTTTCAGAGGAAACACAGCTCTGCTGACACCTTGATCTCAGACTTCCAGCCTCCAGAACTGAGAAACACTATATTCTCCAATAGACCACAATACATTTCTGTTGTTGGAAGGCACACAGTTTGTGTTTTGTTATGGTAGTCTTAGGAAATGAACACATGGTCTAGTCCCCAAAACAGTAGTCCCCGGCCCCACATCCGTGGCTTTGCTTTCTGTGGGTTCAGTTACCCATGGTCAACCATGGTCTGAAAATATTACACGGAACATTCCAGAAATAAATAATTCATAAGTTTTAAATTGCCAACTGTTCTGGGTGGAGTGCTGAAATCTGGTGCCCTCCTGCTCTGTCGTGCCCAGAACATGAGTACTGTCCCTTTGTCCAGGGACATTTCTCCCCTATTAGTCACTTACCTGCCATCTCAGTTAACAGATCCACTGTCGCGGTACCGCAGTGCCTGCATTCAAGGAAGCCTAATTTTACTTATTATTGGTCCCAAAACACGAGAATAGTGATGCTGGTAATCTGGATATTCCCTTACTGTGCCTGATTTATAAATTAAACTTTCTCATAGGTATGTATATATAGGAAAGAACACATTGTATTTAGGATTTGAAATATCTGTGGTTTCAGGCATCTACTGGGGGTCTTAGAGCATCTCCTCTGCAGATAAGGGGGGACGACTGTAAGAAAGTATAACTTTAAAAGTCTCGCCTAGAGTTTGGGTTCCCTTCTAAAACAAATTTTTTTAATGTAGCAATGGGGCAGCCATGGATGAGTATACAAAACAAAGAATTTGTAGTATTACTACATTGTTAAATACAATTATAAAGCATCAACAATGTGACACGTTACCTACATTACCCACATCTCTAATGCAGCCCATCTGCAATGTAGGCATGATTGTCTGAATTTTACAGGTGGGAAATCAGAAGCTGAAAGGTGTTAGAATAGTGAGTGAAGGAAATTCTTCTGATCAAATCTGACCCCTTCCTGACTGTTACCTACTTCCCTTCTTTAAGCCACAAAGACAATGACACATAGGTAAATTGTCAAGATGAAATGTGCTTTCCGTGTTAGTAATTTTCCAACGCTTCAGTTTTTAACACATGAGAACGTTTGCTTCATGTTTTATATATTTCAAGTTAAAGAGATTCAACCAAAAGAGCCATCAAATAACTGCTCCACTGTGCATGGCTTGGATGAACAGAGGCCAACATAGAAGAAGTCACTATGTGACTCTAAAAATAAGAATTAAAAAACAAACAAACAAACAGATGCCATAATTTCTAGAAAGGTTGCTCAAAGGAATAAAAGTAATTTGCTCCTACCCCAAACAAGCAAAGAAAGAAAACAAAAACCTGACAGAGTTCTTTGCAATAATGTATCACCTCAGGTAAGAAAATGTTAAATGTGTCAAAATCAGAATACATGAACATAACGAAAAATGAGGTTTCTTTTTAACAGGTTTATTGAGTAGAAAATCTGGAAATAATTGTACCCTAAAACATGGAGGAAAGATAATATTGCGACTTTTTGTTACAAAGTCAGAGGCTTGCGTTTTGAAAAAGTGGGAAAAAATAGATGTAATTATGAGAGAAAATGTTCCATAACGTGTAACAGGCTCCAGCTTTGATGGATAAGTTTCCTTACTGTCCAATTCTTCGAGAGACTGTTTTTATTGACCTCACCTGGCTAAGTTCTCAGCCGTAACCCTAGCTGAATTTCATTCTGCCTTGTCCTAGCGTGTCTTTGGTTAGGCTGGGGAAGTTCAAAGGTCAGGCAGCTGGACAGAGCTGTGGCCATGGAGGCACCATTTTCCTCGACTCTGGTCCTTCTCCTCTCTAGCTCCTCTGTTCTTATATTATGGCTGTCTTACCCCAAAGCAAACCACTCACTGGGGCAGCTGACGTCTGGGGAACATATTGCAATGGGTTCCACAAAGCCTATTCGCGTTGAGAAATGGAAGGAAAGACTGTGCTTCATACATCAGCCCCATAACATATTCCTCTGTGAGCTCAAGATGAAACTGCTGTTTCCTGTTCCTATAGCAGCAAAATCACCTGCAATCATTTTATACGTTATTGTGAAACAGCATAGTAATTAGGAAGACAAACTTCGGTACCAGACTGAGCAGTTGTCTGGTTTCAGTCTTTTCTACTTACATGTGATGCTGGACAAATGATTTAATCCCTCTAAGGCTTCCCTGATGGGGTTTGTGAGAGCAAAAGACATGACACTTGGGAAGTACTAACATCAGTGCCTGCAGAAAGTGGACAATGACAACAAAATATGTTCGTTATTACCTGTGACCTTAGACAACTTACTTAACTATCCTGTGCCTCAGTTTCTTTATTTTTTTAAAAAAATGGGATAATTATATTAATCTAATTCATATATCTGTTGTGAAGGTAAAAGAAAGAATATTTTAAAAGCACTCAGAACAGTGTGTGACAGAAAGTAAGTGGTTAATAACTCTAAGCTTCCATCATCATCATCGGCAGTATTAACATGATCAGCTGCATTACTTATTAATGTGCTAGTAGTAGAGTGAGATGCAAACTCAGTTCATTTTGATAGACATTAGGTGCTTCTAGCTTTGTGTAGGTGGAGTAGTCTATGCGATTTTAGATTTGCTTGACAAAAAAAATCTTCACCCCACTCCACCTCATTTTTACATATCTTTCCCATAGAGTTCCCTGTGACTAAAAGCTCACTGTGAGACTCCGAGTTTAGAAGTCGCTACTCTGATGGATCACCTTTAAAGTGAGAGGGAGTTTGAAATAGGTAAACATCTTGATTTGAAGAGTAATAATAAAGACCCAAATCCAATTAGAATATAGATCAATTTATCAGGTCATTTTCCTTCTTGGTAGCAAGAACGTGGTAAAATTCCAGAGCAGCTGGATACTCAAAGGGGTGGAGTAGACCTACAGGCAGAACACTATCAGAATATCAGGCAAGGAAAGGACATGTGACAACTGCCAAAGAGGAACCCTCGCTACTTTAAAGGTTAGAATGGGTTTTATCCAAATGACTGAAAATGTTGAGGCTGCTCTTCTTGTTCCTGTTCTTCCCTTAATGCAAACATAGTTCCAAAGAGGTCTGGACAGGGAATTAGTGGTAGAATTTGATTTATAAAAAATTTCCTCCGAATGCTGCAGGAGGCAATGTCCAAGGGAAAGTGTCTTCCCTCAGAAAGAAACCAATGGATGCATTCATTCAAATCTTCCATAATGGGAAAAGAGGCTGTTGATAAGAAATGGTTGCCTGATTAGTCTTTTGAGTAATAAAAATGCAATAGGAAAGGTACATGAAAAGAAAGAATTTGAAAAGTGTAGGCTTATGAAGAAAATGTTCTCAGCAAAAAAAAAAAGTCACTAAATTATAAAATCGTTGGTGAACTAAAATGAAAGATGAAATTGGAAATTTAGCAAGGAGTATATTAAATACTAAGATATTAACATTGGCATTGTTGATTTTAGTGACTTTGAGCAGCACCAAATTTGTGTAGGATTATGAATAATGTGGTGAATCAACATTATATAGACACTAAATGAGAACATTTCACAGAAGGTCATCCCATCACACAAACTTTTTGAAGTTCACTAACCTCAGAAATTCCTCTTTGGCACAGGTACAAAATTATCCAGACTGACTTTCTATGTATTCACATTCATCACATAAGAAGCAATCAGGAGATAATTAGCAGTCTTTGCATTCACTTTAAACTTTACAGACTCAGCCAAAGCAACAGCTATTTCATTTTGTAAGGCTGTGGACTTTACAGAAGTGACTGTAATGATCTAATACATAATCAAACTAGTATCTTTCTGATCAAATCTGGAGTAAGTACTTTTTTAGTGAATGTATAGATGAAAGTAGAGGTTATTCTATGTTAGAACACCACCACCAGGTGGAGGCAAACTCAAATAATGGGTAACCCCCCAAAAAAGAGGGTTTGGGGGACTATCACAAAGCTGACTGACCCCAAATTTATCTTCCCATCAACTTAGACAGTGTGTGAAATTTCTACCATTAAATTCCCATTCTGAGTGTTTGGTTTAGCTGGAGATAAGCGAGGTAAGTGGGTTAATAAACAGCAACACATTTGCTTTTGTTAGTTATCAGATAGATCTACTGTCATCTACTACAGAGAAGAGCCAGGAGAGAAAGGGACACACTGTGTGAAACATCTGAAATAAGGACCTGCCTGTGGAGATATAATCCACACAGCTGACCACACAGGGCAAGAGTGCCCTGGTGCTTGTCGGAGAGGAAGGCTCTAAAGGTTGGAGACAGAAAACAGAGAAACAGGGAGTTGATGCAATTCCATGGAAATCATCAGTAACTTGACAATTTTGCTTAAATGTGGTTATTTTGTAATATTTCTGAGAAGAGATTTTACTCATACAATTAAACTTGGTTCAAAAATTGTTAAAATCTTCCAGCATTACCTCAGGGACTCTGAAGACAATGTGGTGTGCCTTGTTGTATCTGGGATTGAAACACAAAAAAATGACCTAACTTTGTAACCCAGAATTAAACCATTATCATCCTTATTTGTATGGAAAAAGAAAAACAACTTGATCTTTGTCTTACTCCACACCCAGAAGTTAATTGAAGATGGACCACAGCACCACAATGCATGTAGAGGAAAATTTTGGGTAGGTAATTTCTTGAACAGAACACTAAAAGCAATAACTATGGAAGAAAAAAAAGATATGCTAGATTTCATCAAAACTAAATGTGCTCATCAAAAGTCACTATGAAGAAAATATACAAATCACAGATTTTTTGCAATACTTGTATCTGGAATACATGACATCAACAACAAAATATGAACAATTCAGTAAGAAGATAGCAATATACATACTTCACAAAGTGAAATATACAATAGGCCAATAAGCACAGGAGAAGGTGTCTACTATTATCAGTTATCAAGGAAATGCAAACTAACATCGCCCTGAGATACCATTTCACATCCATCGGAATGGCTGCAATCAAAAAGACTGATAATACTAAATATTGACTAGGCTGTAGGGTAGCTGAAACTCTCATACTTTGCTAGTAAGAGTATAAAATGGTCCAACCATTTTAGAGTGCTGTTTGATAATTTATTTTAAAGTTAAATATGCATCTACCCTATGACCCAGCAGTTTTACTTCTAGGTAGTCACTAAAGAGAAATGAAAACATAAGTCCACAAAAACTCAAATGTCCGTTAACATGTGAGAAGATGAAAAAAAAAGTCATATAGTCATACAATGGGATATTATACAGCAACGAAAAAGGACTGTCCACTGCATGCAACAATACGACTACATTTCAAAAAGCATTAAATTAAGCAAAGGATTCCAGGTACAGAAGAGTACATAGTCTGTGATTCAACTAATATGAAGTCCAAAATTAAGTAAATATATGATGAGAAAGATCAGAAAGTGGTTGCCTTAGTAGCAGGAGGGAGATGGAGGTAGTAGGATGAGATTGACTGCAAAGAGGCTTGAAGGAATATCCTGGTGTGATAGAAATGCTCTAAGTCTTGTTTTGGCTGATTGTTTCATGGATGTATAGATTATCACATCTTAAAATCTGTGCATTTTTAACATTAATTATATATCAATAGAAAATAATCCTCAAATGGATTCTTGTACATTGAATTTCCATTATCTATCAGGCACTGTGCTAGTGGCTTTACAAGTAGTATCTATACACAAATCTAACAAGCCTTATGGGCTAATTTTTTCTCCCTTATTTTAACATACAAGAAAATTGCAACTCTTTAAATTGACTTCATGAAACTTATATGGCTAGCAAATGACAGAATGATATTTCAGCCACGATCTGATGCCAAAACCCATGCTCTTCCCAAATTGCCACATTTTCAGAGTCAATATTTCTTACAGTCCCCAATGGCAAAATAAAGTTTTGACAGAAATTTGTGGATGCAGTTGAAGTGGATGGAGCTATGGAGAAAACAACTCAAAAACTATGATCTGCTGTCTGAAATTTTGTTTGTAAGAACTTACTTGTCAATGGAGAGGGTGTGGAGAAAAGGGTACCCTCATATATTGTTGATAGGAATGTAGTTTGGTGCAGCCATTATGGAAAACAATATGGAGATTCCTCAAAAAACTAAAAATAGACTTATCATATGATCCAGCAACCCCATTCCTAGGCATATATCTAGAGGGAACTCTAATTCAAAAAGGTGCACACACCCCAATGTTCATAGCAGCACTATTTACAATAGCCAAGACATGGAAACAACCTAAATTTCCATCAACAGAGGACTAAATAAAGAAGTTGTGGTATATTTATACAATGGAATACTAGTCAGACTTGAAAAAAGAATAAAATAATGCCATCTGCACCAGTATGGATGGAACTGGAGATCATCATTCTAAGTGAAGTAAGCCAGAAAGAGGACGAAAAGTACAATATGATATCACTCATATGTGGAAACTTAAAGAAAAGACACAAATGAACTCATCCTACAAAACACAGACAGACTCACAGGCATAGAAAACAAACATGGTTACCAGGGGAAAAGGGAGTGGGAAGAGATAAACTGGGAGTTTGAAATTTGCAGATTACTAACTACTACATATAAAATAGACAAACAACAATTTTACACTGTAATGCACAGGGAACTGATATTCAACATCTTATTGTAACCTATAATAAAAAAATATGAAAACGAATATATGTATGTATCTGCATGACTGAAATATTATGCTGTACACCCAAAATTGGCACAACATTTTAAACTGACTATACTTCAACTTTTAAAAATGGGAAAAAAAGAACTTATGTGTCATAGAAGCACAAAAGGAGTCTCAGCACAATAGTGAACTCACACAACGCCTATTATCTAAACGATTTCGATATGAACTATTTTAAGAAGCCAAGTTATTTGCTGCGTGCACCTGTTAGAATAAATCACTTTATAATCCTTTTTGATAGAATTACAACTGTCAAAAATGGTTAAACAAAAAAAAGATATTCTTTCTTCTTGTATTGTTCCCTGCTAAAATAGCACTTTACTGACTAGGAGAAAGCAACTATAGAAACATAGAGAACGAATATGACTTTTAAAAAGACAGCCTCAATACTACTGGAGTAAATGATTCAGCTAGAGAAATTCTCAGAAGCTGTCTTTCCATAAATGAGTTTCTCTTGGTTTCTGTCTTAGTGCTCAAATTTTTTCTATTAGAAACAATTTTTTTTCTTTTTTAAGGCTTCATGGTGTTTTGCGTCTTTTGAATGTCTTATTGAAATGCAAATACCTCTTGGAAGAGGTGACTTAGACTTTATCAATAAAAACATGAGTTTGTAGAGAAGGAAGTTGAAAACAGAAGGTAAGTTGGGAACCATATTGCGATATACATACACCTTACATTTGCACAATGTTACTTGTCAAATTTAGCCAATAAAAAGAGAAGAAAGTAAGTATGTCAGGTTAGGACAGGCTCTGCTATGGTATCATATCCATCCTGAAACTCAGTGGTTTTACACAAGGATCACTTCTCACTCACAAGATGCCAGTGTGGATCAGGTGACCTTTGAGACACCTTTTGGCCATGTGGTGACAGAAAGATCCAGGCTGCTTCCATCTTACTGTTTCGCCTTCTCAGAAGTGGCATCCATGATCTGCCAAAGGACATGGTGTGCGCCACCTCCACTCACATCCCATTGGTCAAAACTCAGCCTCACCACTTCACTACAAAAGGGAAGTGGGACAAGTCTTGTTGTATGCCGAGGCACAGGAAATGATGTAAATGAACACAACAGCATTGGGCATTCCACAGCAGAATTATCATTAGTAGTGAAAAGACACGGAAAGAGAGGTTAGCAAATTTCAAATGTGAATTTAGCCAACTTTAGGAAGCATCGAGGATGGCCCACCTTGTATAAGAACATAAAATTTAAACACAGCTACCTCATTCTACATACATATTCTCCCAGTGTGGACCTTTGACATCCCCACAGGTGTTGACTGGCCTTTTGATTGCTCAATTTTATTAATTCTAAAATCTTATCCTTAGGAAGATCTCATTTGTTCTTTTCTACTAAGACACAGGAATGTCATCATTGGGAATGTGGTCAGACCTAGTTAGTTCTCTGCCTTCTCTACATCCCTAAGAAGTTCATAGCTGGGATTATGTGCCATTCATACCCTCAAGTCCTCAAGTGACATGCACTTAAAAGAATGTCACTTATTCTAAATCTGTTAAAAGAAAAGAAAACATTTGAGTTGCAGATGCAGTATGTCTATAAATTTTCTACTTGTACCAACTTCTTTGAAACATGGAGCTGGACTTCAAGGGGAATATTAATTGAGATTCATTTTATTTAAATATTCCTTATAAGAAAGGGATTTTCAAGTCTTATCATCATTTGCATTTATGATTAAGTGCACAACTGAGAAGTTAAGATATAGAGATGAAACTTTGATTTTGTTTGAAAATCATCTTTATAGGTATTATTTTATCACTAAGGAGAAAGATTTAGCAAATACTTCTACCTAGTTCTGAAATTTCTTTTCATCAAGATAAGAAGATAAAAAGCAAATTCTTTATAGAAACTCATTTCAAAAGACTTTACCATTCTTTGGCAGAAAATACTGTTTCATGTATTATATAATAAAAATGGATTGTTATAAGCTCAGTTCAGTAAGATGTTTGCAGTAATTACTCCTGACACTGTCACAACATTAAAGTGATTAACAAATATTTCATAAATATAATAAAGATGATCCTAATAAGTGAATTCTCATTGCATTTCTTTGCAATTTGATAAGCATAGCAAAATGTCAGATGGTTCCCATTACTGCAGAAATCAATTGGCAGGTGATAAATAATTTTCACAAAATGATTAAATCAATGTCAGCCTCAGAGTGAAAAAGTGTGTTGGGCGTCTTATCAGTAGAGTGACACTGATTGTTTCTGAAGCCCTTGCTTTCTTAGCATGAGGGTCAAATAAATAATAGATTTATTGAGGGTTAGAGAAATGGCCTCACAATAAAAAGGTGAGATTGGTATTTATTATGAATAAAACCAGAGCAAACGGCAAACCACCCCCACCCCCACCACAACATTCAACTTCTGATTTCTTGATAATTATATGCATTGGCTCGCCAGGTATTTGGTAGAAATCATCTTTTACACCTTGTCAATTAGATGAAAAATTCCGGTCACGATATTTCTTTCAGGGCACATGATTTTGATGATTTTCGATCCCCTTTCTCGCTCTTTTTGTCTTGGTGGCCATGATGCAATAATCTCTAAGAACAGGGAGATGATGAGGCTGAATAGAGCAGCTGTGTGACTGACCATCGCAGTGGCCACAATCCCGAGGACCAGATCAGGCAGCTGGGGCGAGGATTAGCACGCGGGAAACCACTGGCTGGGGAGCACCGCCTCTTCTCAGCTCCAGCACAACGTGACACGTCCTCTCCCGCCAAGGCACCTGAAATATGAGACTGTGGAAGGAACCTGACTTGAAGTGAGGGCGCTTTCCTGAAGGAAAGAGAAAACTAGAGAGAGGAAAAAAGGCTTGATTATAAGCACTATGATTAGGACCACGATAACCACAGTTCAAGCTGGAGCGTAAAAGGCTTTTTTTTTTTTTTAAAACAGACATCAGTGAACATGGCAGATGCGGCTTTGACTGTCCTCAGCAGTAATCTTTGTTCAGTCTAGATCTAGACTTCTTATATTCTTAGCATTTCAAATGTGTTGAATGAGATTTAAGAAAAAAAAAAACATTGTCCATGAGAATATTAATGCATGTGATTTCTGGAAGTTATGAAAAAACAAAAGATAATACGGCAATTATATTTTCAAAAATAGTATAGATTTAAAGTTAAGGTAAGTAAAGTTTATCTTTTTGTGAAGAAGTCAGTGTTCAGCACAAAGTCAGGATAAATTGTGTTATCTCAGGTCAGCACCCTTTTGAAAATCTTTCTTTCCGCCCCACCCCTAAACACACACACAATTTTCTCATTCGTGAATATCATACATTTTGTAAATGGACAACAGCCTTACTTTAATTTAAATAAAACCAGTAAACACAGAAAGATGGTATTTCTTTATTTTCTTATATTTTTTCTAATAATTCTTTTCTGGTATGAGCTTTTTTTTTTTTTAATACTTAAAAAAAATTTTTGGAGGGGGTTCATTAGGTTTGTTTATTTATTTGTAGAGGAAGTACCGGGGATTGAACCCAGGATCTTGTGCATGCTAAGCCTGGACTCTACAACTTGAGCTATATTCTAGCCCCTGGAATGAGATTTCATACATGGAAAGTAGAGGTAAGGAAAGGGTTTCAATTTGAGATTCAGCTGAAGGAGAGGGTGGAGCCAGCAAAACTAAATTGGGGGGGCCTTTAATATTTTCTAAGTATATGATTCTTTGAATTGTTTTAGAAATGCAAAGGATTGATCCCATAAAGGCCCATCTGAATGTCTTAATCCTAAAGATACACTTCCTGGTTCTGGCCAAATTCCAATCTCTGTTGAGAATAAATTCACAATGTAAGGGAGTAAACCCATAGAGGTTAGGATAATTTTTGGTGCAAAGGAGTTTTAAAGACAGAAGTTGAATATGTCTTTGATATTATTCTTTTTTTAACTTGAGAAATGAAATTCTCTGGAAGTAATAATAGAGGATCAGTTTGCATATGAATTAAGTTATGACTATTTCTCAATAATTGTCTAAATGTTATTTATAAATGAAACTCATCAAGAGAAGATGGTCCTTAGCTTCTCAGATCAACTCCTCAGATATACCAATGATAAGAAGCCATTCTATCTTAAATTATGCATTCCTCCTTCTAACAAATATTCATTGAGGACTGATAATGCTGATCTATACTAAACACCAGTCTCTATGGCAGTGAATCGAAATCCTCCATTTTCATAATATGAAACTCAGATAAACCAAAATATGCACATTTTAATTTTGTCAAAACATTTGGCTCTTCAATAATGCTCTCATTTCATTGCTAGAGCATAAAAAGTAGAATTTATTTTATTTTTTAATTTTTTAATTGAAGTGTTGTCAATTTACAATGTTGCATTAGTTTCTGGTGTACAGCATAGTGATTCAGTTATACATATATAGATAATCTTTTTCATTGTAGGTTATTACAAGACATTGAATATAGTTCCCTGTGGTAAACAGTAAGACCTTGTTGTTTTCCTATTTTATATATGGTAGTTAGTAGCTGCAACTCTCAAACTCTCAATTTATCCCTCCCTACCCTCTTTCCCATCTGGTAACCATAAGTTTGTTTTCTATGTCTGTGAGTCAGTTTCTGTTTTGTAAATAAGTTCTTTTGTGTCATTTAAAAAAAAATTCCACACATGAATGATATCATATGGCATTTTTCTTTCTCTTTCTGGCTTGCTTCACTTAGTATGATAATCTTTAGGTCCATCCATGTTGCTGCAAATGACATTATTTCTTTTTATGGCCGAGTAGTATTCCATTGTATAAATATACCACAATTTCACCACAGGGTGACTCTGAGGTGCTTGTGATTCAGATGGAGAGACTCTTAGATGAAGTTTGAAGGTGGGGATGGGGAAAGAAGATCACGAGTTTGGATGCAGACACCTTGGTTTCAAGGTGCCTTTAAAAGACCAAAGAAGAGATACAAAGCAGGGATTTGTTTACACTCATCTGGTACTCAGAGGAGTGATCCAGACCAAAGATAACATTTGTGAATCAAATCATATAGACTGCAATCCGAGCAGTGGGAACAAATGACACCATCTATGGAGTGACAAGGGAAGGGGCCAAGGCTTGAAAAGCTCCACTATTTAATCTGAGCAGAAGAGGATAACCTTGCTAGGAAATCTGAACAGCAGCAGTCAGAGATGTAGGGGAAACCTATTCTTTACCAGAAATTTAGAGAAAAGAGTATTTTAAGAAGTGGTAAGAAGTCAACAATGTCAAATGCATCTGAAGTGAAGACTCAGTAATGTTCATTGGGTTTAGAGACACGTAGTCCATGCATGACTTGGGGGAGAGGCAGAGGGGATTCATATATGAGATAAGTTGTTGGATGAGATAAATTCTATGGTTCTTTTCAGCTGTAAGATTCTTGTTTTTTTTTTTTTGTCATGGAAAAATACATTTCTAAATATTTTATAATAAGATTGGTATTTCCCCTGCCCCCTCAAGAATGTTTTCAAAGTTTAATATTTATAACTTTTCAAAGGTCAAAATGAAAATATTTATATCTTTTCTTTCTGTTTTAATAAAAATTTCTTCAGCTGGGCTGCTTCCTGACCTTCCTCTCCACGGCAATTCACACAATGTTGGAGTTGTAATCTCAAGACTGATTTCAAACATCTTCGTTCTTTCCTTAATCTGGGAAACCAATGGGACCTATGAAATTCTAGTCAGCGTATTAAACTACAGTTCCTCAGAAAGGCAAGATACTTCCTTGATGATAAATTTATGTAAAGCTGGGGAAACCCTAACGGTCTTTAGGATGCTGTCAGAGATTGCTGTCCGTTGCTAAATGACACTGGGGTCTATTCTTAGCTCTGTAGCTGATTCACGGCCTGATTCACAGTATGGCTCCCACCATGCCCTGTGCTGTCATTTCCCTGCCTGTCAATGTGCTGCCCGCACTCATCTCCATGCAGAGTTCTGCGGGTGTATTGATGGTTAGAGACAAATTGCTGCAACAGTGCAGCCTTTCTTAAAATGTGATTATCTATAATCTTCTTTTCCAGGCTGCATTCCCTTCTGAGTGTCAGGTGGTTGGATTTTAACTGCTCTTTCTGTGAATGGTTCCAACTAATCCTAGAATTTCTGGGGCTCCACCCAGGAGCCCTTATAAGTAAATGATTACTCTGTCTTCTGACTGAGCCATACTTTAATATCACAACCTGTACTGGTGTTTTGAATAGTAAGTTAAGTAATTAAGTAATGGAGCTGCTTTCTGCTCCTCCCTCGGTCCCATTGCCGATCTCCCTCCAAGAAATGCTGACTGAGAGGACAGACAGGCCCCCTCTCGGTCACGCTCTGCGCTTCCTCCCAGAAGTGGTTATCTCCCTTCTATGCTCTCAGTAGTTTTTCCTCCCACAATTTCCAGAGGAGCCTCTCGATGCATCTCTGTGGCAGTGGCAGCCCTGCTTTTAGTGGTTTCTCAGGTGACTAGTCTTCTCTCAGAGCCAACTTCTCTCAGCAGTGCGACTCAACGACCCTGACTCCTGGAGCCTTCCCGCAGTTCTGATGAGTGGGAGCTGGTTAAACCCATCCTGTTTACTGTTCTTGGCTCCTGATCAGTAGCCGCTCTTACTGCCAGGCTGGGCCGAGTCTCCAGCATCCCCTGTTCCCTTCTTCATGTTTCTTAGCTAAATCCTTAACCAGCCAGGTAACCCAGAATCACTCTCAGTCACATCCGAAGGTGATGACCAAAAGGTCCTTCTGGAACTCTTGGAATGGCTTTGACAATTACAGTCTCGCGAAACAGCCTTTCCAAGTTACTTGAAATCAACGTAGAGTTAAAGAGAAAAAAGCCTTCAACACATTCTACAAGGTCACTCTCTTGATTTTACTCTTTATTTATCTGTGCCCTAAAATTAGTTTACTCAAGGCAAGTGTTCTTAACCATTAATATTCTCTCAAAAGGCAGAGTCCATACAACTTACAGGCAGTGACCTAACTCAACACAGAGGACACTTGGGAACTCTCTCTTCAAAAGCCTCTGCTTCACAGATCACTCAGTAATAATGCATGGCTTAGCTAGGGAATAGCTCTGGGTATCCCCCAGTGTACTTCAAGGGAGACAATATAGCTGGTAGCCATGAGTATGAGATCTGACCTTAGAATAACCTGCACTAAAATCCTGCCTCTTCCACTTACCGATTATGTAACTCTGGGCAAGTGACTTTATTTCCGCAGGTCCTAGTATCCTGTGTGTGGAACAAGGATGATAATTACATCTCTCTTATATTGGCCAGCAGTCTATAACAGTCTATAAAATTTAATGTTGTACGTTTTCCCACACTCATCACAGATATACAGAGAAAATATATATTCTTTTCTTTTTAAAAGTTGTTTTGGTCATCCTCATAACTCCCCCCCAGAAAAAGAACCTAAAGAGCTCACCTGGTAACTTCAGTTCATTGCAATGCAAACAGTCCCTTTAGGTAATGCTTGGCCTCTTTAGATAAAAATAATCTTTCTGATTCCTACCCCCCTTCTCCCACAGCACTCCAAGATGGCATCAGATATACGAAGGGCAGGTGAAATTAACTGCGTCCTCACTGCATCCGGGAAGGAGCCATCCAGAGATCCATGTGATATCCTCGTGCTTTTCTCTCGTCTCCATGGTGACGACTTTTTGTACCCTGCTTGCCCTGCTGGAATCCCAGCTCAGGCACTGACTGCTCTCTCTCTTGGTTTCGTTAGCTTCCTGTGGAGCAGCCCCATGACTCAGCCTTCTGTTGGATGCTACTAGCCCTCTAGGCACCTCCGCCCGCATATTAATTCTGAGGTTAAACCTAGAAAAGAGATATCAGCACCTTCTCTCTGTTATCTCCCGAGATAGCAAGGACAGGCTTCTTTTCCATCCCTCTGGATCTTATCTTCCTCCTTCACAGCTTCAGCCTTATAGCTAAAGTTTAATGGTGGATTGAACATAGATATAAAAGTGAGATTTGCTTACTGATGCGAGAACTCAAATTTGGAGGTACTTTAAAATATCATACCTGTGTCACTCTCTTCCTGTTAAACCTTGTACCCTCTTCCCATTTCCCACACTAAATTTCTAAGAAAGTGGATGTTAGGTATGTGAATCAGATTTTTTTTTTATCTATCCAAATTTGACCAGATAATCCTGGATCTCATGGAGGAAGTCCTGTTCCCTACCCTGGGAACCCCTGCACCCCAGGGTTTTGGGTCCCTCTTAGCACTGGGACCACTCCTCTTCCAGCTGCACAACTGCAGAGGCTGACTTGAGCATCACCAAGAAAGGAGGTGGGTGGCATCTCGGCCTAAAGGCAGCAGGAACTGTACTATGGCTCTTAGCTCCTGCCAGGCTCTCCTTTCGCTCTCAACCTCTGGATTGAGAGAGGAGTCACTGATCTGAGCTGGCTACCTCTAGACCATGTGATACTAGCCTTGGTTTCAGAGAACTGTGGGCTTTCTTTCTGGCTTAGCTAAGAAGGCTCTTTAAATTATTACTGGTCCCAATTTTATGTCCCAACTTTTCACTGGTACAATTTGGCTTCCCTCTCCTGAGTCAAAGAAGGGAGCTTAAAGATCACTTTCATTGCCCCACCCTTTCTTCCTTCTGCTGACTATTAGATTTACCTGAGCATTAGATTTTTTTTATTTAGCAGAGTTACTGTCCTGATCTCAAGATGACTAAGTATAGATTTGAAATCAGTCCAAAGCGCAGGTCTTTGCTGCACATAAATCCCTTTTAAAGAACAATCCTGACAGGTTTACCCACTCTGCAACCTCCAGCCCTCTCCCCAAGTACTAGGTTTTTCCTTCCCTACTCATCCTAATTGGTTTTTTTCCTTATATTCAAATGTATTCACTTGGGATTCAGAATCAAATGTTGTTTATACATGGAAGAATGAGCATCTCATTTGGCTTCCTAGTGAAGATTCACTCAGCTCTGGGATAGAATTTTGAGAGCCACGTGCTACAGGAATACTCCATTTAGGTTGCTTGTGAAAGTCCAAGGAGCTCACTGACGGAGAAATTTAACACAGCCTCTAAATAACTGGGGGACTTTTAATTAGAACATACGATGGAGGAGTTGACTTGCAGCATTCCTAGCACATGCCTAAAAAGACCATAAGAAATGACACAATGGCTTTTTCTCCTTTCTTGACGTTTGGTCAGGAACACCACGGGTTTCACTTTGGTTGGGTTAAGGAAAGGAGGTATAAAGGAACTCTTCATTGCACAGTTAACTTTGGGCCAAGTAATGACCCTTAGACCTAATTAGTGAAAAGGTCCCCTGATAGCCAAGACCTCATTCAGTCCACACTTAGGGACCTCGTGTAGTATGGCCCTCACAACCAGATGCACCCCGGTTGTGGAACAACTCTCAGAAGTATAAATTCTGGGCAGAGTTCTCGCTTCCTCCCCAGTCCCCATCTCCATCTCCAGGGCCAGGGGAGTGGTCAGATAAAGACGTGGATGAAATTGAAAGTAACTTTCAGGAATATCAAAGTCCATGACTGGAGAGGGCAGGTGTTAACACTGGACACAACTTATGCACTTCCCCTGCTCACTACATCGTCAGAGCTATCCACAGTGACCCGAGGACACGTATAAACAAAAATGAATCATATATAAACTTGAAATAAAAGAACAAAAAAGCAAGATATAGCCAAGGTTTTCTTCCTTCAAAAACAGGCCTTTTCATTTCCATCTGAGCCAAGGTACAGGTCATCCGGGGGGGAAGGAGCCTCCTCAGCTGTTCCCCTCACTGGGATGTCGACCCCACCCCTGCTTCCGGCTGTGTGTCACCTGGGGCGGACGTGAGTAGCCTTAGCACTCAGCGGGCTGTCACAGCCTGCAGCAGCTGACTGACGGGGGAATCCTACTTCCTTCGTGTAGATGATTATTATTTTATTGACATTATCATCATAGACAAACAAAACTAGCTACCTCAGATGATGCCCCAATGCACACTTCAGAGAGGAAGCCAAACTAACTAATTCAGTGATAAGCTCTTAAATATTCATTTTAAAAATCATTTCAACATAAAAGTGATCATGGAAATACGGCCAAGCAACTAACAACAAATAACCAGGCAGGTTAGTTATTATAGTTATAATTTTAATAGTTATTATTATTATTGTCTGCTATTGCAAGAGATAGTTGTTTTGATTTTTTTTAATTTGGAGGGGTGGGCAATTAGGTTTATTTATTTAGTTATTTGTTAATGGAGGTGTTGGGGGTTGGACCCAGTGAGCTCTACCACCGAGCTATCCCCTCCCCCCATTTTCTTATTTTAAAGATCCAGATTATCTGCCATTTAAACTGATGCAAAAAATATGTTTCCTCCTTCTCTTCACTCCCAATATTTTGGATGTTGATGTATTGATATTGGGTAAAAAAAATGATATATTTGTGAGTAGAGACTGATTTTTTTCAGGCCCGTGGCACATTAGATCAAAGTAAAGATTTTATTAGAAATAAATCTATTTAGTTCAGTTGGTTAGGGAGGCAAAGGCATCAACGTGGAGATCGTGTGATATACGATACCCAAGCTCATATAATTTGGGAAATATTTCAGTCAGGAGCAGCTACAGCAAGTCTGCACTGGTTTAAACACACCTACAGCCTAGTTGTGGGAGAGAATGCCTTTATGTAAGCAAACTGAAAAGCATCTTCGGTGGACGACTCTGCACAGGAACAAATGTGCAGTAGCACCAAGTCGGCACGCTGGCCTCCTAGCTCAGGCTGGCGGGCAGCCAAGGGCAGCCCGCTGGGAGAGAAAATTGAAGGAAAAAAAAATAAAGCGGCTGCACAAGGTGAAGTCTGATGGTGGCTGTGGAGACTCTCCTGGGCAAGCGAGGGGGAAAAGGTCAAGGTTTTGCTTGTGTGGCGCCTTCTGAACCCACTGCTGGGGTGTCCTAGTTTCACAAAAGGCCGAGCACTGTTTGTAGGGAAAAAATACACATATATACCAGCTATTTCAGAGCTTGAGCACTGAAGTGTGCTGTTAGGAATGAATATTCTCCAGTGGCCACTGTTTTGTTTTTAGCATCTGTCGATTGTAGGTTATCTAGATTTCCAAGTCTATTTACTGACCTCTGGGTTAGGATCAATGACTCCTTCAAATTAATACAGTCAGTGGAAGTGCTTCATTCTGACAAGGAACAAGAAGAAAATGACATCATAGCAGAAAGTTCTCCTGGATAAGAGTGCACAGAGTTTCTCAGTCTTCTGGCCACAGGCTCCCGAGCCTAAGTCTTAGTCAAACATCTCTCACCGCATGATTGCGGCCCAGAGGGCTCCTGGTTGCACAACACAGAAGCGCATTGTCTCTGAGGCCTCTCCTCACCTTACCAGCCCATGACGTCCTGTCTCTCTGACAACTCCAATTTCACAGTTTGTTCCACAGATGAGTTTTGAGCTCCTACTGTGTGCCACAGACTTGGCTAGTATTCCCTGGCTCTTAGCATATGGTATACAGTTATTTGTCATTTTTCTCACCATGTCTCATCTAGGGTCAGTGAGCTGCAAAGCTTGAGGTGACATCATTCGTATTGGAGTCTATGGAAAATGACCTTTCCTGGACCTGTGCTGTGCGGAATTTTTATTATTTTAACAGAGAGGACTGTACGTTCTGTGAGAATAGAGCCAATGTGTCTTGAGGTATCTCTCTGGTTTAGCAAAAGATACTGCACATAGTAGTTGCTCAGTTAATGGAAGCATATTCTTATGACAATGATGATGATTGTGAATTTAATCTCCTCTGAGGAAAGAATCAAGTGTATGCATAGGTTGTTCCAGTTGTCTGGTCCCTGCTCTTTCCTGATCATCTTATTCTTATTCCTCATCTTGAGAATATACAGTTATTCATACTGGGGAGAGATTTCACTGTGATAGACTTTTACCAAGGGAAAGAACTGAGTTTAAATCAAACAGGTGAAAATGATGTAGCTATAGATTCCCATGGCTTATTTTAGCCAGACAAAAAACATCTTTGCTTTCGCCCTAATATTCAAACTCTTTTTATAGTAAATAACAGAGAAGTATTAACTTCTTTATCTTCACACACACGAGTAGAGTTCATTACATGTGTTTTATTGCCATTAGGGTTGCCAACACTCCCTCAGGGGTCTCTGAACAAACCTGTGGCCCATTGTTCACTGAGATCAGTTGGAAATGACTTAGCTCTTTTCATCCCAGTTTCTAAGCTGATTTTTTGTTCCATGACGGTTTTCCCATGTACATGAAATAGTTTCACAACTCATCTTTGGAAACTACATACACTTTTCACACATTCAACTTTACTATTTATATAACTTCAAGAGATAATTTCAAACTAGTATAATTGAAAACTACAAATATAAACAAATGCAGCCCCCAAAATCAATCAAAGACCCAATTTGCAAATATACATTGTTCAACAAAGTGTTAGACCTGAGACTGGGACATGGAAGATTTTAAGCCATGGTTCCTGTGTTCAAAGAACATAAAATCTGAAGATTGATGGAGATATTCACAAATGGTTGAAAATAACATACTGATATAAAAGCTGTACTTTGTATTTAGTGTTGCTGTAAGTAGGCCAGAAGAGCCCGAAAGATTGGTGTAGAGTGGGTTGAAGCTTGGGGTTAGATTTTTAAAATGGGTTAGAATTGAATGCTGAAGGGAACACAGCTAAGGAGCACTCTCAGTCTCCATCACTATCGGAATAACCAAATATTTAATAAGCATCATCTACCCAACTGAGAGCCTATACACATGCTTTTCCCTCTACTTGAAATATTTGTCCTTAGCCCTCAAATTAAAAGTTATCTTTTCTATCTCAGCCCCCTTTCACCCCAGAGTAGGTTAATACATCCTCATTCTATCTTGCATTCTTCCTGTGTTGCCTTCATCAAATCTGTCATCAAGTGCTTGCTCGTGTAATTATATTTTTATGTATATCTCCTTGATCAAAATGCAGGTTCTAAAGGACGAAGATCAGGTAAACTTTGTTCATTACGTAGCACAGAGCCTAACACAGAGTAGGTTCCTGAAGCCTAATACGTGTGAATTAATGAGCTAAGCGGAGTAGATACCGGGGGAACAAAGACGAACAAAGTTTGGTGTCAGTCTTGAAGAATACACAGTGTAACAAGGAAGAAGAGGTGCCCATAAGGCTGTTAAGATTTTTAGGGGCAGCTTTTCCAGAAAAGTTTTATAATAAAGAATATTCAGTGCAGAGAGGATTTATAGCGTTCCTGACTTGTGAAGATCACTTTGTCCCACAATATATAATTCAAGCTACCTAATATAAGCCTGAATGAGTACACTACAAGATCTACTTGCAGATTTTAAAGAATTATGAGACAAATGCCTTTGAGAGAGTGAATGCATTTGAAGCACAGTACTTTTAAAATAAATTACAACCTGAAACAGCACTCGAGGGAGAGGGAAGAGATTCAAAATGCCCTTTGTTCTTTGATTTTTTTTTTCCTCATTCATATGTAATTATTCTTCTCTTTGGTCTCTGGAATTATTGTTTTATGCTTCCCTTTTCAGCTTGTTTATTATATTACAAGATTAATAACTGTCACACAAAAATAACCAGTGATTATAAGCATTTACTATTTTATGAAGCAAAAGAGATGGCAATTAGCAGGTTTTAGAATGCTGAAGATTTTCTTTTTAGACATATTTTTCCTAATATTAATCACTATATGTAAGTCATCACACTGCTCTGTTGTAGTGGTTATAATTATGTTGGATGAAAGAAATGATAATTCAGAAGTGCATATGCGTGTTTATAAATGTAAACACTGAAATAAAAATTGTCTGTAGTGAAGGCTTAAGAGGAATACAACTGATTCAAACAAAGCTGAACATTTTAGTACAAAGTGAATTAGGAAAATTGATGTTTTCTCTTTGTTTAAAAGAAAAATGAGAAATGTATCACTCGGGTGGTGAATGTTGACAATGGGGAGGCTATGTGTGTATGGGGGCAGGGGATATACGGAAAATCTCTGTATCTTCTCAATTTTGATGTGACCCTAAAACTGCTCTAAAAAATAAGGTCTTAAAAATAACATACAAAACTGACAGAAATGTTATCCATGATTGTAATAGGAAATCAAGATATGCACAAAGAAGACAATCATATTTTATGGAATTTTATGGAATTTAATTTAGGGATATCAGCTTTATGGAATTTAAGTCCATAAAATATTTAGTTATTTCTATTGTATCATACTAGAAATGACCTTGCTGGGGATGAGCTTGATGGTAGCACCGGTATTGCTGGTCCCGGAAAAGGAGCTCAAATGTTCATCAGATGTTCTCCCTCCATGTAAGTCTTGTGTCTGGGCTTTAGAATGCAATTTTAAAAAATTCTCCTTTTTTTTTAGGTGCAAATATATGTTCTTCCTTTTTAGTTTAAATATATAAATATCATACATTAGGTATATGTAATGAAACATATAATACTATGCATAGCTGAATCATTCAAGGATACATTCACCAATGAGTTACATAATATCTGGCTTATATGGCTTTAAAGAAGTTGATTTTCTTATGTAACAATAATTTTGGAGGAAGGCAGTACAGGGTGAGTGCAGCTGCTCCAGGAAGTCATCAAAGAACCAGACTGCTTCTCTCTTTATGCTCTACCATAGTATATGACTTTCATCCTCATGGTCTCAGGATGGCTGCTGCACTTCCAAGTTATACATCCACATTCCAGGTAGGAGGAAGAGGAGAAATAAGGGATTTTCCCCCATTAAGCCTTTTTAAGGGAAGGGAAGCTTTATCCAGGAATTGTTTTCTACATCTTATTGGCCAGAGCCGTGTCACATGGCCACCTCCAACTGTAAAGATGGGCTTGGAATTTGAGAATTCTACTCTCCAGTGTCTTGGAGAAGAAAACAACAGAGAAGGAGGTTGGAATGGTTGTTGACTGAGCCCAATTAAGAAGTCCTTAAACCTCTAAGAAGAGACTCTACCTAAGAAGTTCTACCCTCCCTTGGAGGAGCCTTATAACTTAGCAAATGCTTCAGCTACTCTAGCCGTGTAGCAAGCTACTCCAACTTAGTAGCAAAAATCATAATTTTTTATATGCTTACATACTGTGTTGGTCAGAATTCAGACAGGGCATAGTGAGTGGAGATAGCGTGTCTCTGCTCCATCCACAGTGACGTGGTGATGCAAAGGACTGAGGGTGACTTTCATAATGGGGGGACTGGAACCATTTGAAGGCTGCTTCTCTCCCATGCCAGGGACCCAAGCTGGGATGACTTAAGGCTGCGCTCAGCTGGGGATCAACCCGAACACCTACACGTGGCTTTCTCAGGTAGCTTGCACTTCTCTCAGCAAGGGGGCTGGATTCCCAGAGAGAACACTCCGAGAGCAAGTGTGCCACAAGACCCAGGCAGCAGCTGCATGGCACTTTCTGACTTGGCCTTGCGAGTCACTAGTGACCTGTAAGAGCAGTCACAGCCCACCCGGATTCACAGGGAAGAAACGAAGACCCCCTTCTCTCAATGGGAGGAGGCCCAAGGAATTTGCAGCCACTTAAAAACACAGCCCCAGTAACAAGGATGGGGCTAAACAGGGAGCATGATTCTCCAAGAATGACTTTGCTTTAATTTTCTTTTCCATCTTTGCCCTTCCCACTGCATCCTGAGAAAAGACAGTGTTATGTCTATCAGGAGAAAGCTCCTTTCCAGGATTTCTGAAGGATGGTGAGCTGTGTAGCCCACTAGGCAGGAGAGAGGGTGCAGAGATGAAGACGTTCCCAGCCCTAGCTCGCTGCCAGCCCAGTCGCCACCAGCTTGGCCAGCGTGGTGCTGCAGGCACTAACAAAACAACCCCATCTTCATGCAAAGCGGCTCTCCTCTGAAGGACTGCTGGGGGTTTTTCTTTGTGTGGATCATCTGAGTGTAGAAAGCCGCTCTTCTGTTTTCCATGCAGTGTGGATTGTATGACCCGTGTTTGTGCTAAGGCAACCAGACATAAAGTTAGATCACAGAGCAGATGAAGTGGAGCCAGGGAAGGTCCCCTTTATCAGAAGGGAGGAGTGGATATATAAAAAGTTGTTACATTCCTTACAGCACAGGAAGAACATCACAGCAGCATTTCTGAGTGAATTAGGCCCCTGAAAAATAATTTCAGGCATTAGATACCATGTTTGGTTTCAAGGCCCTTCTAGTAATATCCTTTGCAGCTGAGTGAGGTGGAATGATTTAATCCTGGCTCTGACACTTAGTAACTCCGGGACTCTGGGCGTGTTTCTGCAGCTCTCTCTCCACTTCTTTTTCTCATCTCAGGAAATGGGGGTAAGAATGCTCATCTTTGTTACTGTGAGGATTAAATACATATTTTCCCTGGGGTACTACTTTTGCTTCCCTGAAGTGCCCTGCCCCTGCCTCTGTCCCTGAGGATGGACAGCCCCTCAAGGATGTCAGATCCCCTTGGAAACGGTCCACGGTGCCGTGAAGGACTGAGTCAACTGCCTCTCCTATGTACCCCCTCAAGAGAGCTCCGGGCTTACCCTTGTCAGAGCTCTTAACATTCAACAGTGCACTTCACAAATTCTAACAGAAAACAATTATGTGTCAGAGATTGTACCTGGGTCTGAAAATTCAGCAATGAATATAATCAGAGTGATCTCTGCTCTGGTGTTTTGTACACTTTAGTGGAGGCAATAAACAAGCAACCAAATGAAAATAAGAATAAAAATAATTCCATACAGTGATAAGGGTTATAGGGAACCAAAGAATATGGTAGGAATGAGTGACTCTTGAGGACATCCTGTGGGTCGATGGGAAAATCGTCACTAAGGAGATGGCATTTGAGTTTTGAAATCTAAATATGGAGTTGTCAGACATGTAAGCTCAGTATGGAGGCTCCCATGAGCACTTTCTGTGTATTAACTCCCTTTATCTCCACAACAATTTCCTGAAGCAGAAAATCTGCTAATTCCCACTTTACCGATGAGGGGACTGAGGTAGACGGGTGAAGTGACTTGCACGAGATTACAGAGCTGGGGAGTGGCAGAGCTTGGATTCAAACCCTGACAATCTGCCTCCTAGATTTGTTCTGCCATCAACAAATCTAGATGACATAAAGGGTCTCATTCAGTGCTTTGCATCAGATAAAGAGTTAAAATGTTAGTTTTTTCTCTCCCTCCCTTACTCCCCAGCTCCCTGAGTTGGACTCTTATGGTCTACTGCTGAATTGCAGTAACTAGAAGATTTATAGGGGGAGGGAAGGTTCACCTTCATAATGTATCAAAAAATAAATTAAGAAAACAAAGTCTTTTAATTTGCTAGCAAAAGATGAAAAAGAGTAACTGGTGAGTTCTGAAGAAAAACACATGGAAGCAAAGAACCTGTAAAGTAATAAATTTCCTCCCTCCAACATAAAAATGATGGCCACTGTGCTTTAAAGAAAAGCAATTTGGAAAACTTCCATGCATACACGTTTTGGGGAAAATGTAGGGAAAAATATAAAGTTAGTTAAATATCTTTAAGAGGCACTTCAAAGACCTGGACCATTAAATCATTTCCACAGCTTTTTGACTGTTATCACACCCGAACTGTTGCCAAAACCACTCCTTGAAAGGTTGCAATAAATTTGAAAGGCAAATCAGATTTGGAAACTTTGCATGAAAGAGAACGATATCTTGTACTTTAGAAACACTTTTCAGCATCAGCCCAGAGCTTCCTCCTGCCAAAGATGCGCTTGGGAGTGGTGACCTTTGCGCATGACTTCTCTTTGTTAGATTTTTGCCCTACAGAATTTTGGAAGCCTGGTCACAGGAACATTTCAGGATACCAGGTGGTTTTGAAATGCTTGGTTGAGCTGGGTGACTTATCTAGGCCTGAATGTAACATTTGAAAAAAAAAGTAATTCTTCCATGAAGAAAGTGAACACCTATACAAGATGGATCAGTCATAGTATTCGCAGGAGTAGCTGTAGCGTTCTTGCTTGAGTTTGATGGAAAGGATGGTGTTGAAGACTAGATGTTCGTGTCCCTCTAAAATTCCTGTGTTGAAATTCTAGATCCCCAGGTGATGGTGTTGGGAGGTAAGATGTTCGGGAGGGGACGAGGGCATGAGGGTGGAGTCCTCAGGAATAGGATTAGTAAGGGATTCCAGAGAACTCCCTTAAGCCCTCTGCTTCATGCGGTGACTGCAAAAAGACAGCCATCTGTGGACCAGGAGGCTGGTCCTCACCAGACCCTCAATCTGGGGGCATACTGTCCTGCATTTCCCTGCCTGCAGGACTGTGAGAAGTAATTGTCTGGTGTTTATAAGTGACCCAGTCTACGGTACTTTTTATAGCATCTGAATGGACTAAGACAGATGGTGAACTTAATAGGAAAGCAAGAGATTATTTCCTATATGTTTTTTTAAACCCAGTGCCATGTTCAATCTCTTTCTAGTGAAACGTGTGGAGTGTCACAGTCCAGTCATTCAGTCTATGAAACTTCTGTCCCGAATGCTTAGTCTCTAGACAATGCACTAAAAATATTGGTAGCGCTCCAGCAATGTTAGGGTGGAAATCTTCTGCTAAGTGAATTAACTGAGGTGGGATAGTTATAAAAAAAAAAGTAGCATTATGTAGAGTTAACTACCTGGCATCCACACAAAGGATCCAGGGGTGATGCATACGGAGTTTCTATTTTCAACCCAATTTATAACCCCAAAGTTAGGGAACTGAGCTTACTCAGTAATAAAGCAGCACAAAGGGAGGAGAAGGGACAACAAGAAAGCAATATTTGCTGCAGCCCAGCACCCATCAAAGAGCTGACAGCCAGGTGTACAAGCAACTACCGAGTAGCAAGTCAGCCCTGGGCAGCTGGACGCAGGGGATACAAAAGAAATGTTACTACTTAATCAATGAGTTACAGTTACAAGGGGCAGTCTGAGCTGATACTTATGGCCTTGTGCATAATAGATACTCAAGAAATTTCAAAGACTGATGGCCTGAATGACCAACCTGATGTGCTTGAAAGGACAAACAAAGAAGGTTTCCCGTGTTATCACGCTATTCATTTGGAACAGAGGGTGTGACAAAGGAAATCAATGAATGCAAATATTAAATGCAGTTAGTGGTTCAAAGATCACCTTGGAGTGTGAGCATGTGAAAGAGCCCAGCTATGAATGAGCTTGCTTTCTTTGCACTCATCCTTAGGAGCGCCGATACACCATCCACCGGAGAGGGAAGGTACAGCCTTCATAAATGCAGACTGAACAGCAGGTGGCAGCAAAGGATGCTGTAAGAGAAAGCGACTTCCATGAGTGGGAGAATTCCAGAAAACTTACTTTGACAGGCTGCAGGTAGAGAAGGCACTCAGTGTGGTTGCTTTCCTATCTCTGAGGAAGCACCAGCTATGGAAAAAGAAAGCTGTTGGGAAGGTTGATCGTGATAACCAAGTTTAGATGCCTTTCTGTCATATTAATCACCTTCTGACGAAATGAAAGGATTGAAAAAAGCTTATGGAAAATACAAGTATCCCTCAGCAAAGCCCAACTAATCCTCTTACAAAATGGACATTTATGCTGAAGAGAGATTTTTGCAGTAAGACATGACATGCAATATTTATTGCAAAAAATGATCGTTCAGGCCAGTGTGGAAACGTGCCAGTTGGAAGGTGATTTGTCTCCTGGCTCAGAAGAAATATTAGTGGGAGGATATTAATATTGTTCAAAGAAAGAATAAAAGTAAAGAAAACATTAAAGGGTCATTAGGTACAAGATGGGCTCCTTGAAAATGGGACAATGGCATGAGAAAAAAAGGAGCAAAGAGCCTCTGGGTCTTCTTAAAGTATCTAAAAATGGGAATGATGGAACTGCTACAAAGAAAAGAACGTGAATTAATTTGTTAGAGAAGGAAGTTAGTGGGGAAGTATCAAATGTGACAATCCGTGAATTTTTATAACACAAGGCAACTATTTATAAGTAAAACCTAACCAAGTTCTAAGTTCCTGAGAAAACTAAAGTGATGATTCTAGTACATCAGTTTTTGCAAAATACTGTATTCCTTTACATTTTTTCAGCTGTTATACCATTTATTTTGGTTGGTGCCCAATTAGATTGAGTAATGGATGGAGCTGAGTGTTTCCCAAGATATTTAAAATAGCTGATAGAAGGAAAGGCTTATAGTAGAATGATTTTCGGTTATGGCATGATCTCCACTGGGCTCCAAATGCCATTTCAGTCCTGGAATAACTATTTGATGTTGTCCAAGTTATGAAATTTCCTGAGTCAGCATTTCTTTTCTTTTCTTTTTTTAAAATTTTTTTTTTGTTGAGATGTAGTTGATTTACAGTAAGTTTCAGGTATATAGCAATTCAGTTATACATATACATACATATACATATATATTTCAGATTCTTTTTCATTATATTTTATTACAAGACATCAAATATAGTTTCCTGTGCTATGTAATATGTCCTTGTTGTTTATTTTATATATAGTAATGTGTATCTGTTAATCCCAGCTCTAATTTATCCCTCCCCTGCCCTTTCTGCTTTGGTAACCATAGTTCGTTTTCTAGGTCAGTGAGTCTATTTTGGGTTTGTAAATAAGATTTTTATCATTTAAAAAGAAATTCCACATGTAAGTGATATCATATGATACTTGTCTTTCTCTGTCTGCTGAGTCACCGTTTCTTGAAAAGTAAAGGGAGCATGTAAGAATACCCCCCTCACGAGACCAAGTGAGGATTAAATGTATCAATATGTCTCCCTCATACAAATAAATTACTTAATAAATTCTACTTCTTTTCTCTCTTCAGGAACATTCCCAAAGATGCTGAGGTATTTTGAGGCATGTCTCTAAAACGTCTACCTCTAACAGCCTCAGTGTCAAAAATTTCTAGTTGTAACCTTCTGTCTTGCAGATAAAGCAAAATCCCTTGGAGAATTCAGAAGGTACGACAGTGGCAGACGCTAACAGCAGAGGATGCGCGATGGCCATGCTGCAGCTCTCTGTTCTAGCCACAAAGTCTATCCAGTCAACTGTATCGGAATGGAATGTCATATTCCTGAAAGAGAGAGACTTGGCGTCCTTCCTGCATCCTTGAAAAAAAACATTTATCCCTTTCCGGTCAGTCGTGGGGAGGTGCATGGTAGGGATAGTTGGGGTCAAATTGGCTTTTGGGGTGAAAACATGGCTGCCCAGTTTCACGTCTGGGGCTGGAGGCAAGAGTCTTCAGAATAGGTGTTAGTTTACTCCCAAATGTGTGCACTACAACCACTATTATTGCTACACACAGTCACACACAGTCACTCACATTCTCTTTATATCTCATATTATCAGAAAAACTGTTACAAAATGAAAGCAAATTATTTATAGATGCTTAAACATTACAGATGAGGGCTTTTTTTTAAAAAGTAACCATGAAAAATAATATTTTTTTTGAACCAAGTTGCCAGGGATACTCTGAAAGTCTTAAATATCAACAAGACTTCAAAGCAAGTCCCTTGATCAAACTGGTATTTATTTACTAGGAAAAAATTCACAAGGCTGGGAAACAACACTGATAAGCCACTTCTGAAGTTGCTATCATGATTGACTGGGGCGTGAACAATTTCAGGGCTGTGTCTTTGAAATGTTCGTTCTTACGGAAACTTAAAAAAAGTATTCCTTATGGTTAAAAAAAAAATCTTTATTTTATATGGTTGATATTTTCTTTTACAACCTAAAAGATCTTAACAATATGAACATTAGTGTAACTATAGATCATCTAAATGCAGTGCTATGTTATGATTCTCAGTGAGAACAGATGAAGTGAGAATTTCACAATTCTGTTGTGGTTCACAATTTTTTCTGTTTCTTTTGAGATATTTCATCCCCAATTGCTTCCTCCCAGCACATCCTTCTGCTGTTACTAATAATGTCGTGCTCCTCGCTCAAGTTTCTCCATCAGTGACCCTGATCTGATTCTTGAGAAATGAAACCCAGAAAAAATTTCAAAGATGTTTATGCAGAGGCCCCTCAAAGGACAATCACAAATCTCTGCTCACCCCTTAGATAGAGGCCCCAAATTCAACTTTTTATTCCCTCCTTGGTGTCAGTTCATTTGTGATCATTAAAAAACTGTCAGAAATATTATTCTTGTATTGCAGGGCAAGGGATTAGTTTGGGTGAATGGGGGAAATAAAAATAAGTGGTCTAATTTTATTTTAGTATATTAAGTTAATGGCATATTTCCCTAATATGCACATTATTATTATTATTATTATTATTTGGTACCATGCAAACATTTCTAGCTATGCTGTGACTACAGAAAAGAATCTGGAATCTGCATTTATAATATTTGTCATTTAGGAGAATGAATAGAACAAATAATGCCATACATATTTTTTTCATTGGCATTATCCTATGTTTTTTCCTAGTGTGTTTATAAATTCACTAAGTCTAGAAAGTGCCTTAAAATTGTCCAGTGGGATCATTCCATTTATTGAAGAGAAAATTGAGACACAGCTTGATTAAAAGATTTTCCCAAAGTGTGTCAGCAACTTGCTGCAGTGTGGACACTGGAATTCAGTCTCTTGCTTTGAACCAGCCGCTATTTCTAGCCCTTCTTACAATTCCAATTTTGTATTAATATTATTTTCATCAATACTGGAGTCCTCACTTCCTATGTTTACCCCAAGAAAGGAAGAAAGAAATCAAGAACCTAGTCTCAAAAAACATAAATTACTTCAAGATACAGTATGACATGAAAATTCAGAGTGAGGTTTTCCAATAATCAGAAAAAAAAAAATCTTTGAAATAACATCTCCAGTGTAGCCAGGGGATAATGAAGAGCCATGCTTTTCTAAGTGAAATTAGTAAATATCAGACGATACATACAAACTTTTAAGGGTTAAGCCAATTAACTTTTTCACTTGCACTCTAGTAATTATTTTGGAAAGGCCCAGAAATTCTCAAATATTGGTTCTCTACCCTGATCGCACATTAAATTATCTGGGCGGGGGTGGGGGCGGGGGGAAGGTGCCTGGATCCCACCTAAAACAAATGAATCAGAATATCAAAATCCCTGAAGTTAGACCGGGGTTTGTGTGTGCGCGCGCGCGCGCGTGTGTGTACGGTTTAGGTTAGAATATTTTAAACTTCCTAGGTGTTTCTAGTATGAGTCGCAGCTGAGAACCTTTTTCCTGGCGCCTCAGCCCTCTGCCTTATCCCGCTTTAGTCCGCTAAGGGACAGCATCAGACCGCTGAAACGCAGGCGGGCCTCCACGGTGCCCCTTCCCCTTTGGTCGCAGTAGGGGGCGCTCTGGCACCGGGTTTACTCTTTGGCCACCTCATTCCCACCCACCCCCTCTCCCCACAACCGCCAAGACAGCACTGCAGAACAGGATTTCATTTGGAAGCCGACAGAGAGGGAAAAGACAGGGAACTGCACCTTATGTATTTACAAATCCGAAGGCCGGCAAGCAGTCCTTTAAACAGAACCCCAAATTTGGCTTTTCGGAGCCAAATTCGGCTCTTCTGACCCAACGACATCTCGCCTTCTTTTCATCCTTTGGACATGGAAAAACTTAACTTCCCGCAGGGGTAGAGTCCGGGCCCGGCGGCGGGGGTGGGATGGTTTACGGCTTTGGAGTTTGAGCAGTTCACTGTTTAAATAAATCTTGGTGAGCAATGGAGAACAATCTCCACATTAATCTTGTGTAATTAGCGTTATAACCCTCAGCAGCCTAAGAAGCACTAAAGACAAAGCTTTATGCAAATGTCCCTTCCCTCGCCTGCTGCCCCTCCGCCTTGCGGGGTCCCTCTCCCCCCAGGTCTCCCTCCCATCTCGAATGCGGCTCTGGAGCCGTCTTCGAGCTTCTTTTTAATGATACGGTACACTGGGCACCTTAAATTACAAAGTTTTGACTTAAAAAAAAAGTAAGAAAAGAAACAGTAGCAACCTAAGGAGGGGAGGGGCTTATGCAGGCTGGAGCTATTAGAAAGATTAAGCCTCTGGGGAATTGGCACCTGCCTTTGGCAGGCAGTATTGCCCAGTTAAGGACTGAACCTCCTGTGTGGGGAGAATTAGGCTCTGGGAGGCAGCGTTTTCTCTAACCAGCCGCTCTTGGGTGCACACACGGGGTGGGCGTTGTTTCGGGAGGAAGAGGAGGCCCCAAGGACCCCACTCCATCCTCCAGAGGCGCACATTTCCCAGGCATTAATCTGGAACTGAGCCCTCGGCTGAGAGTCGTTGCTAAAAGGAGACACAGTCCCAAAGAAGGAGGACAGCATGGGGAACCTCAGCACACAAGTCTTTACTTGCAGTTGTTGGGGTGGGGGGGTGGGGGGGCGGTGCGCAGAGAGGCCGAGATGCGCGCCCAGCCGCGCGCACACGCCCGCACAGACACGGAGCCAAGGGCGTGCAGATCCCCTGCCTGGCTCTGGATTATCTGCTCTGTGTTTACTGTTTCGGAGGGCTTTACGTGAAACGAATAAATTTTTACTTGCTCCCAGGGACCGGCTTGTTGTTTTATGGCATGTACTTATTTAAAGCCCCTTTTGTCGGTGTTGAAATGGTCTAAGCTCCCAAATACTGTGCAGGACTATGAGCGTGGAACAAGCCGGAATGCAATGAGCATCACTGGCGTGGCAAAATACGGTGGAGAGGCGAGCCTTATTCTTTTCCTAAACACCCACCCACACCCACACACACACACACACACACACACACACACAAAGTCACTGCTTGCTTTTCTTTTTCGCAAACCAGAACCTAATGTTTTTTAATGTCTTATGCAGAGGGCTAAGGGAATGTAGTCTAGAGAATTATACCTGAAATACTGCAGGCATTGAAGAATTTCCACAGAAACTGCATTCTGATTAAAAGCAAACCTCAATACAAATCTATTTATCGTCCTTCCATCTGTATCCGCTTAGGGTTTATGCCTCCCTTTTCTGACTCTTCCCCCCCCCCCCAAAGGTAAGCATAATGCTAAGCAAAAGCTAAGATTTGGCTTTTTTTTTTTTTTAAAAACCCGTAATAGCTGTCGTCTCTACACTTTGTTTATGAAATGAAATGGGAATGGGAGGCGGACTTATTTTAACGGCACAACCGGGCTGTATAAATACAATATTCATTTTTTAAAAGTGAAGTGGATTTGGTTTACTCTGAAGAACAGTAATTCAAACAGCACCTATCTGCTTCAGATAGAGTAGCTATGCACATCTATACAGGCAAGTTTGAAATTTAGAACAAGGCTTTGATTTATTCGCTTTCTATCAGTGATTAATGCCCCTTAATTAGCTAATCTCAAAGCCATTATTTACAACCAGGGCAGACAAAGGGAAAACTGATGATCCAACACTTATGTCAGTTTGAAATTTTGAAACAACAAAAAAATGCTTTATTCAGAGTGGAATACCGAGTCTTTCAAGTGAACCTCAAAATAACAAAGAAACCCGAATGAAAAATATTTAAAACCTAAAATAAAATAATCAAGACCAAATAAAACTCGACCCCTAAGACAATCCCAACCATATCCCTCCCTTCTCCCCAGAAATTGCTGCCTGGGGCAATCTGAGAATGTGGATATTTAAACGGAAAAGGAACATATCCTTTGTATCTCCCTTTCACTTAAAAATCTATAAAAGTTCTTAATTTGGGTAGGCGAAGGAGGGGAGGGGTTTATATTCGAGTTTTCCAAAATCGTTTACGGGGAAAGTTTGTTGGATCTGAAAGCGGTTTTCCCTTTGTACTTTTCCAAGGCGGCGGTTCAAGACTTGGGGACCAGACTTGCATCTCAAAATCGGGTGCTTTAGAACCCCTCCCGTCTCGAGGTTGTAGGGTGCCTGTTAGCATCCGGGCAGGGCCTAGGGGTTTGAGAAATTCTCTTTTAACCCTGCTCCCCAAAGCGCCGTGCTCTCAGAGGCTCAATTTCAAGTGACCCTTAAAACTCATCTCTGGACAGAGCTGCAGTTCCCTGGCTCTTTCTTGGTAGAAAACCAGATAAGCTCAGGTATCCTGGGGCTTTCGGAGCCTCCTTCTTTGGGGCTTGAGGGGGTCACTTCGGGAGGTGGCCGAGTTGCGTAAATACTCCGGCGAAACTTGGAAAGGGGCCGAGCGGGCCAAGCCTGAGCTGGGGCCTTGGCTCTCTACTGGGGACAAAACGCAGTTCGCCGCAGGCCACCTGGGTCATCTCGGCTGTGTATGCTTCTTTGTCCCCCTTCAGAACCCACAGTGAGGAGAGAACCCCCACGTCCACCCACATCCCTATCACTTTTCTCCAGGAAAAGCCGTTCCTGCATTGCATCTCGAGTCCTTAGTGCGCTTTGGCATGTTCAGAAATAAAAATATCTAAAGAACAAGACCCCGGGAAATGTTCTTAGCCCATGTGGGCAGCTTAAGGCAAGCAAGAGTGGAACTGAGGAGGGCTTTGAAAGGCGCCCAATCCAAAAGGTCAGGAGAGAAGCTGTAGATTTATTCGTGGTCTCCTGAATCCAAGACCAGAACTGGCACAGAAAACGGCCTCCGGAAGTCGGAGCGTGCCCTTCAGGCAGAAATATAATGGGTTAGAAATCCCGTCTGGAAAGTAGCCGGCCAGGGAGTGGGAAACAGCCCGGGACTGCAACGCAGGGAGGGGGAAGGAAGGGCTTTGGAGAGGGGTGTCGGCGGGCGGAGGACGTTGGGGAGGGAGGGAGGAAAGGGAGAAGGTAAAAAGAAGCTAGGGGAGCTAACAAGGAAAAGCGAGCGGACCCGTATCCTTTGTTTGAAAGCACCCGAGTCCTAACTCGTAGGAACGAGGTCGTCATTAGCGCTCTGACCCGGAGGAGAGACGCATTAGAGAGAGAAACGAACAGAGAACCCGCACCTCCCCGCCTGGCTTATTTCGCTTTCCTTGAAATCCCTCGGCCTCGAGGTTCCCGTCGCCTGAGCTTTCCCCCTCACTCCCTCCCCCGCCCCTTCAGCGTACAAAGCACCGAGGCTGAGAGAGGAGGGAAGGAGGGAGTCAGGGAGAGAAAACCGACAAGCTTTTCAGGGTAAAAAATAAACCTGCGTATCCAGACTACCAACGTGTTTTTTCCATTTGCGTCGACTTATTTGGAAACAGTTGTTGGGGTGATCATTTCGCCTGAGAAATTATTAAAGTCTCGAAGTTCCCAATGATTGTAGAATCCTGCTTGCAAAAATAGCGATTTTTTTGTTTTATTGTTTTCTCTTTTCCCTTTTTACTAAATGAAACCCCGAGAATGTGCTTTAGTCTTGGGGGCTGAGGGCGTGGTGGGCAGACAGCTGTTGAATGCAAACAAAGGCTGTTCTGGACCCAACGCTGTTTGGGGTTCCATCTGGTAGGATTTTTCCTCTCCTTCCCATTCCAGTGGAAAGGAATGGATTAGGAATGGGTTCATCAGAATTGTGCGTTTATGGCAGACCGACAGAACGGGAAAGAATGAACTTCAAACAACAAAAGGATGATTGCGTTTTGATTTCTAGGTGTACAAATTTGGAAACAAACAAAATAACTAAGGAAGCAATAGAGATACCAACACTTGGGAGATACTGTAGACACAATGTTGACTCATAAATGAATCATCTTTCCTTCTCTGCCTTCCTCTTATCGATCAAGAATTGTGGCCCCATCTAGCAAGCTGCCTAGGAAGCCAAAGCAGCAGGACCTTTTTGAAAAACAAGGCTTCAAATCTGCCTGAAACTAACAAAAGCAACCCTCTAGTCAGCCAGATCACCTCTCTTATCTCTGTCTCTCTCCCTCTCTCTCCACCTCTTTCCCTTTTCCCTCCCCTCTCCCATTTTCCTATAGCAAGCCTCACCCCAATTTGCCCCCAGCTGCCAGGCAGCCTCATACCTGTGGGAGGGATCTTGGTGGGGGGTGGAGGAAAGTGGTGGGTTTGGTTTTCAGCAGAGCAGGAGGTGCCTTGTCAAACCTGCCTACAACCCTTGTAGGATCCTCTTTGGGAATCTGTGGGAGCCAGAAGCCAGGCAGGCTTTCCTCTGCCTGAGTCCTTGCCTGTGGTCACTTTCAGTTTCTCCTATCAACCAGCGCCCACCACCCCTTTCCTCTGTCCCCTTTCTGAGCAGTTCTGTGCTTTGCACAGTCTGCAGAGGTCTCCTACTGACCTAGGGTGCGAGGTTTAAAAAGGGGAGAATAGAGTGGCTTGAAAGAGAAGGAGCAATCCACTGGGTTTTTCTTTTTAAATTTTTAATTTTATTGACACATCTTTGAAAGGTTTGTTTTGGTATAAGGCAAAGCTGCCAATTCCAAATACAAACACACGGACACACACTGTGTATATCAGATGTTGGGAATAAAAATGGTTTATTGATTGAAATAATAGAGGCATTATTTTGATTTGTCTTGACATGAATGCTGATTTATAAAGCTCTTCCCCCATTGATTTCTTCTTGTAGTCCAGACACATGGAAATGATAAAAATCTCACCAAAGCTCGCCTGGGTGCTAATCAAGAGTGCTCGATGCACGTTATAAATCTGATATTATATTTATTGCTTATCTTTATTTGAGGAGTTAGTCCCCGTCCTAGGATTGTCCCCTTTCAAAAAAATTTTTGTTTTCGGATGCATCTGTTTTCACTTTGCACTTTCAACGGGCCAGAGCAGACAATAGTGTGAAAAACATCTGAAAATATGAGGCGACAGAGCTGCATGTGTGTTTCATTTCTGCAGTGTTAGGAGAGAAAATAACAAAAGAAACACACTACACACGCACACTGGCCCAGGACCACAGTACAAAAGGCTCGTTGACCCAGGGCTAACATACAAGACAAATTAAAGAGAGGAGCAAATTGGAGGAGGGGCTAGGGCAACCAGGGGCCGGGCAATTTGGGAAAAGATCAAGGACAAACGATAGTTAAGAAATTGGACACGGAGCAAGGGGGTTGGGGGTAAAGAAAGAGCAGAGGGAGAAAGTAAATTGTCCAGGACTGGAACTCATGTCCCTGAGGAGGAGAAGAGTAAGCTTTCTTAAAACACGGAGAGTTTTCCTTTGCTGCATGATAAAAGAAAAATAATGATCACAAAATATACACAAATTCCCTAAACGAAAGCAACCAGCCACCCAAAACCTAGGTGTCTCTGTTTTGCAGGGTCACAAGAGTCTCCCATCCGGCAAGAGGTAGGCTCAGGACAGGTTGAGGGTAGACACCAATATTTGTGAAGTTTAAGGAGACAGGAATACAAAGGCAAGAGTGAGGTTATCAGATGATCAGCGGATGCGGGACGTCCTCATTGTTGCCTCCAGCAGATGACTACGTAAAAGTAAATAAAGCCCAGTCGGTAAAGGGGGAAAAAGATTTAGTATCAGGGAGAGCATCCGAGGGAACGAGGCTGAGCCCGGCCGCTCCGGAGCTGGGCGACAGCTGCGAGACGCAGCCAGTCCCCGGGCCTGCGGTAGCAAGGGACAGAGCCCCGGGCCACGCGAGCTCCCGCCGCAGAGCCGCGAGCGCGCGGATCTTCCGGGGACCTTCGGGACCCCCGCGGGCGTGCGCGCGCCAAGAGCCTCTGGACTTGGGGCTTAGGGGGCTCCTGGGGAAACGAGATGGCTCTTGAGCAGCAAAAGGATGCCTTGGCTTCTCCATTTCTCCGTCCCGAGTCTGCCTCTGTTTTCCCCGTGGTCCGGAGCACGCGCCTTCACAAGAGACGTCGCCGCAGGTTGGGGAGGGTCGCATCCCTGGGGGCACTGAGCGCCCAGCACCCCAGCACGAAAGAGCGAACTTCGGTTCTGCCTGCTCTGCAGACGATTTTATTTTCCTTAATTACGATCTTAATTCATCGCTCAGCCTTTTGCAGCCGCAGAGTCCCTGGGGGCTCCCCAGGTTCCCTGCAGGGGTCTTTCCCAGGACGCCCGCCCCCCGACCCAGCGGCAGTACGCGCGAGTTTTCCTGTTAAAAACAGTCTCCAGCTTCGCGGGGGCGGGTCCCCTCCTGAAGCTCACCTTAGGCTGTTGGAGGAAGTTCCAGTCCAGCCGTTAGCTTTCCTCTTGCAGGGACGGGGTCGCCTTCAAGTCCTGCGGCTGCCTTCTCCGGGCGAGTTCCACGATAATCGCGCATTTCTGTACCTTTAGTTCTTTGGAGGTTTAGAGAGCACGCTTTCACTTGTACATCGTCTGCCGACAGCCTGTTTGCGTTGGGCAGTCCTGTCCCCCCTCCCCACACGTATGCACACTCATTTTTTATTTTTAATAAATGATTTTAAAAATCAAAACAAACCTCTGAATCAGTCCGCCCAATTTTATGCTCCATCTCCTCTGCGTGTGTGTTACATTCTCTCTGCCAATCGGTGGGAAAGAGTGTTTAGGGGCATTTACAATTTCCTTTGTCACTTGCCACTCTCTGTGTATAGATTTTACATATCATTTGTTTACCAAATTAGTTTGTATTTTCTTAGCCCAGGATTCAAGATTTGCGTTCGTGCGTTAATTAACTGACCAGCACTCAAAGGACAGGACGTTTAGAGGAGCCACCTGATGCAGAAGGGGTCAGCCCGAACTAGGGCACTGCAAGGGGGCTGTTGCGACGGATCTGGGCCCTCTGCAGGCTCGGAATTAATTCGGAGTCCTCTGCCTTCGCGGGACTTTTAAAATAACTCCCACAGTTTGAAGAGGGGGTGGGGTGCCTAACGTCACCCAGCCTCTATCTCCAGGCAATACAAGATACTTCTTGCCCGGCCCAGAGAGACCGTGTAGTTTCACCCCCCTGATTGCAGATAATACGCAGTCACTTCAGTTCTGGTTACATGATGCTTACCTGCCTTCTGGTCTTGAGTAGCCTCAGGTTCCTTATTGGGTCTCACTAGCTTATTGATCGATTTCTTCACTAGATTAAATCATGATTCAATAGGGCTGAGGAATGTGGAGTTTGAGGCTGATCCTATTATTACCCTAATTAAAAGTCACACAGGAAAATCTGAAAATTTTAGAGGTAGTTTGGTGACTGTGGCTTCCTCAGAAAGCATCCTTTAGTTTAGTTTCATTTTATTTATTTATTTATTTATTTATTTATTTATTTATTTATTTACTTACTTACTTACTTACTTACTTACTTACTTACTTACTTACTAATCATTTATTTATTTATTATTCCACAAAAGTGAACTTTAAATTAAAGCTCTCAAAACTACTCTTTAAATGTTTGGCTGCCAATTTCAGGTTTTCATGGCCACTCTACCCTGGGCCAGGGGATGGCAAACTGGACCAGATGACCACTTGTCTATTTCTTAGGAAAGCCTTGTAAAAAATCATCACAGTGCACCCACCAGTCAAACAATGGGCATCTCAAAATGTATCAAGAGCTCTGTCTATTTCAGCAGCAATCAGATTCTATGACATCTGAAATTTTATATTTGAAAAAACTAGGTATGAGATATACTTTGGAGACAAATTTAATTTTTGCTTGGATCATTTGCCTTATCATTTATGATGGTATCCTTGGGTGTAGTATCTCTTTATACCAAGCTTTCAGCGGTAACTAGGGACACTAAGGTGAGGTGATGATGCAGCCTGAGATGCCACGGGCAACAAGCTCACAGGTAAACAAATGAAAGCCCTGAGGCAACAACCTTACTTCAGAGCACAGCTGTTCCACTGCGTTCAAGGTGGCTTCTTTTACTCTTGTCTATCACTGAACATGAGTTGCCCTTATCAAAGAACATAAAAATTGGCAGACCCTTGCTACATCAAGACCAGGATGTAGTCTCTTTCTTTGAAACGAAAGAACCACTGATAGAAAACTCTCTTGGTTTTCCATGATGTTGCCTTTGTTATCATATGAGCAGTTGTGAGTTTATGAATAGAATATGGAATAAACTACAAAGGACTGCCCTCCAGATATTAAGCTACAAATCAATATATAATAAGTCTGAGAAAAGAGGCAGAATGTCTTCCCAGCTGACAAAAATTATACTGTAACCTGGTTGAAGGATTGGCCGAAAAAGAGTAATAGATGTGAATGATGGCTTGTCATCCAATCATCAGCTATGCCACAAGAGAAATGGGCCAAGGAAATTCCAGCCCAGTTCCCTTTATTATAATTTCATGTTCACTAAGCAATTTTCTAATTATAATTTACCTTGCTGTATTCATCTGCTGAGTTATGAGAATATGAGTATTAAGCTCTCAGAAATACGTCTCTCTCTCTCTAGCTATCTATCTCAATGGTCATTCTGACTTTAACATTGGTCTTAATGACTTTGGCCAAAGTGATTCTACTCTGAGTGACACAGTGACTCTGAGTTGGCAAGCAAATAAGTTTTCCAAGCCTGCAAGACTGAGGATTAACCCTGGACTATGACGAGCTTTCTGGGAAAGGCATCCAGCCATGTCTTTGGCAATGGCCAGTTATATCTTCTTAGTAACGGTAGCCACTCATTGGCCATCTGCTCAAACATTTCAGCAAACAGCAACTTTGCCACTGTATCCCCAGTGCCTAGACTCTAAAAGTGACTAAAAATTATTTTCTAAATGAACAAATCAAATTACCACAAATGTCCCCATCTTTTATCAAAAATGAATTTATCTAAAAGACACATACACCCCAATGTTCATAGCAGCACTTTACAACAGCCAAGACATGGAAACAACCTCAATGTCCATTAACAGAGGGCTGGATAAAGAAGCTGTGATATATTTATACAATGGAATACTACTCAGCCATAAAAAGAATAAAATAATGCCATTTGCAGCAACTTGGATTGACCTGGAGATCGTCATTCTAAGTTAGGTAAATCAGAAAGAGAAAGAAAAATACCATATGATATCATTCATATGTGGAATCTAAAAAAAGAAAAAAGAAGATACTAATGAACTAATCTGCAGAACAGAAACAGACTCGCAGGCAAAGAAAACAATCTTTTGGTTACTGAGGGGAAAGAGGGTGGGAAGGGATAAATTTGGGTGTTCAAGATTTGCCAATATTAACTATTATATACACAAATAGATTAAAACAAATTTCTTCTGTATAGCACAGGGAACTATATTCAATATCTTGTAATAAACTTTAATGAAAAAGAATATGAAAATGAATATATGTATGTAGATGTATGACTGGGACATTAGGCTGTACACCAGAGATTGACACATTGTAACTGACTATATTTCAATAAAAATAAAATAAAATAAAACAAAATGTTACAGGGGAGGAAATCAAAATGTATACATATAAATGTGTAAATGGTTTCTGGAAGGATATATGAAAAACTTGTAAAAGAGGATGTATCTGGGGAGGAGAGACAGGTGACTAGTTGGAAGTAAGGGAAATAAACTTAATTTTCATGCTGTATCCTTTTGTAATTTCTTTGAATTTAAAATAAAGAATTACCTACTGGAAAAAATTAATTCATGTAAGCTATCCTTGAAATTAATTACAATTTTGATCTCCACCAAATCTTGGAATCATTAAATTTACCTAACCCACAATGTGTTATAGGTATATTTAATGTACCCTATAATGTATTGTGTCCTTTTATGTTTCATTGCAATTTAATTGAATATTTTGAATTCTACTCTTTGGTGAGTCCATGTATTTTAGTATTTTATAGTCTGCTCCTGATTGTATTAATTCTAATCTTTCCCTAGTGAAAGGAATTATCAAATTTATTTAGCTATCCTCACAAAAACTTTTTAACTCTTGATTATAAAAGTTGCCCATCGCTTAAGATTTTATGTTAAGTTTTTCTAGTATGGCAGACAATATTACATCCACTACTTTAGAGATGAATGCATCTAAATTTTGTAAAAGTTTAGTTCCTAACTCTGGGGCTACTAGACGATTAAATCAGATAAAGCATGCTGAAGATTTGATTAGTGCTAAAAAATATGTTAGTTGCTATGCTACCATTTTTAGCATAGACATCCTCTGGTGGAAACTTTTAAGGGATGGGGTATATTGACACCTGTTCCTTTTCCTTTGCTTGTGGCTAAGAGCTTGGAATTCTTCCTCTTATAAATATATTTGAAGTTATTTTTCCCTAAATACATTTCATTAAAGTTGTTTATACTCAGGGATTTAATATAAACGTAGAGATTGACGCTTGCACTGTGCAACTCTTTACAAATTATTTTAAACAAAGTTAAAATAAGGTACAATCCATCACTGATCTCTTGGTGACCTCATTTTTCACACGTCTCTGCTTATAGATAGTTTATTTACCCTTCCCATTTCTCTGAATTGTGGAGTTGGATGAAAACTTGACAATCAAAGAATTGTGGAATCACTGAGTTTCCAACTAGATATGAATTTGATATATCTGGTTCTAGAGTCTAAGCCAATTCTTTATTCATCCATGGTAACTGAGCTACTTTTTTATGCTCTTACAAATGTCCCTTTAAATATCTACCTAGATTATATCTCCAAATTTCCTCTTCTTCCCACACTTTCCCAGTCTCTTAAAAATGCTTTTCTATTAGTGGGTCATGATTTTGTCTAATATATTCCATGCTGCCTTTCCTCTAATAGCTGACACTGTTTAAAAAATGATTCTTTGCATTTAAATATATTTTCTTTAATTGCTAGGAATTGAAGCAAAACTCCCTGGTTATCTCCAGTTAATTTTCTATAGGTGGCTTTTGTGCTTGCAACCCATCAGAACTGAAATGCATGAGAATTTGCATGAGAAATTATGTATTGTCTCTCCAAATTTCTCGAATTCACACTTAAGTTTTGTTAAAAACAATATTTGAATGAATATCATTCCATCCTACCTGTTACCTAACTCAGACACTCTCCAAAGCCTTCAGTAAATTTCAGAGCAAAGGCATTCTTCCGTTTTTACCATCATTTTTCTTCCATTTTGAGTGCAGTTTTTACAGATTACTTAATGTATGCAAAAGAATGGAAAAAAGCCATAAGTAATCTGAGAATTTGGGCCAGACTCTGTCACTCTGTCATTATAATTTACTACATGACTTTAATGAAACCGTCTAAATCATTCATCGTCTATTTCTTCATCTGTTAAATAGAGATAGTAATTATTTCTTCCCTATGATAAAGATGTTGTGGGTGTGTGTGTGTGTGTGAGAGACAGAGAGAGAGAGACTCAAGTTAGACCATGTAATTTAAAGATCCATGGGAGGACCCTCTTCTGAGGGCCGTATCTTGTGTTAGACATGCTACATTTATTATTATCAGTATATTTTGGGAGAAGTTATTCAGCTCAAATTTCCAGCTTGCTACTTTCTTCTCTGTCTGGTTCCATGTTGCCAATCAGGGTACAAGATCTTGCTCTTGCTCTTTCTTCATTAAAAGCCCGTGCTTGTTTTAGGGATGTGGTAGCCTCTCTTATCTCCGTTAGGAAATTGATTACATAGATATTTTGAAAACTCCCACCACAGATTCTTCTGACTTTAGAGTTGGCAGTCTTGCTTTTAAGGTTTCGGCTTTATCCAGATGTTTGTTGAATTTTGGCTATGTGCTCGTCTTTGTACTCGGGTTTTCCTAATTGTGTGTGGATATATCTTGCCTTCACTGGTTACAAGGAAGGTTTAGGCTATGTTGCAGGGTGGAGTGTGTAAGTAGTCCACCATTTGAGTTCAGAATACCACTGTTCTGTTGGGGTTCATCTGCCAACAGGATGCAGCATCCTTTCTACACCTCAAGTATCCACAGGCACTGGTGACAAATGTTTTCTGCTGCCCCTTCTTGCCACAAATTGGAGGGAAGAAGGTTTTGGGCTGCCTAGTTACGTGGTACTCAATGCCCTGGGCATCAAAACAAACTCACAGGGCACTTTTGGATCTTTTGAGAGAAACAGTGTTATTCACCATCTGTTAGACACTGCAAGAACTAGTAGGTTACAGTTTCAACATTAGATCATGCCACATTCCTTTAGATGATACCATGTTTTTGTGAAGCTGGTAGTTTGGAGTTTGCTATCACAAAAAGCAAGTAAGTTCCATGAGCAAATCAAGGTGGGACAGGAAATAAAGATGACAGTGTCCAATCAGTTTCCAAGATTCGAAAAGTTGCATAGTGCTCAGTATGTACACATCCCACTAGTAAATATTTGTGGCTACTTAAGAATAAAATACAAATACTTTTTCTTTCCATCATATGTATTCCCTGTCAAGTAGCTATTAAGTTAAGACACAAATACTTGAGTTGTTTGTGTTCTAACTACTTCATAAACAGGACTGTTGTGCATTTCTTTTGGCCACAGGGCAGGACGAAAAAAATTACTGAGACACAAAGAGTGGTGTGAACAGAAAAGATCTGGGAACCTCTGGTCTTAAATTTTTCATGGTGGTTTCCAGATCAACTGTGCTACTGGTCTGTCCAGAACTTTTTCCTGAGTCTCGCCTCTCTCGTTGCTGAAACTGAAGCAGCCCTGATACTGCTCTCAGTATTTGCAACAGTTTTAAGCTGTTAGTTCCCTCTATTTTTTCCCCCATCTGCTATCTGTGTTTCAGGGATTCCTAAACATTTCTGATCCACTAATATCAGTGCTTTGTTTTCCAAAGACATTAAGGATTTTCTCAGTGGGATGTGGGTGAGATGGCAAGGTGGGGGCGGAGAGGATACAATACCTTGTGTTTAGCCTCCCATTTTTATTTGATAAGGCACCCTGGAGTTTTCAGGCTACATTGGGTTTAGGTAAATTTCATTGTCTTCATTATTTTGCTAGGTACTCCCTCAATTATTTCTCAGCTATCTATTTTCAAAAAATTACACCTGATCTGTCATATGTTGGAGTATTTCCTCTTCTCTTAGAGATCCTTGCTGCTTTATCACAAGTATCATTTTCTATAGAAGAAATTATTTTTCTTTGCCAGCTAGGAGGGCAGGATTATATCATTGTGTTTCCTTGAAATTCTACTTTTTTTTTAACAAATGTTTTCCAAATTATTTTCATCACTGGCATTTATTTTAGGTCCTTTGTAGCAAAGCATAAAGAATCGTCTAAAGAATTATTTGGGCTTTTGTCTGCACATTGGATGTTGAAATCATTCCTGCAATCACAGTTACATAGTGGTTTGCTAATGAATGTATCTCGTATTAATTTTTGTTCACATTTCATGTGAAAATGGAGTGTTTTCCTTTCTGCTATATCTTTAGTAGAGTTTTGCAATCATAAACATTGACATATGATTCATGATCTGGTTTGGCAGTTTGAAGTTTTCATGAAATCATTACTCTTTTCTGAATTGAACTTTTTAATAAAATAGCTCTCCCCTTTATACTTGGGACAGGACTGAAGATTTCTCTTAGTCACTAAGAGAGAAAAAAATCATCCCTTTGTTTTAGTCATTTCAAGCTGCTATAATGGAATACCATAATCTGGATGGCTTGAACAACAAACATTTATTTCTCATAGTTCTAGAAGCTGGGAAATCCAAGATTCAGGCGCCAGTAGATCTGGTGTCCAGTGAGGGTATTCCTCCTAGATTACAGACAGTAGCCTTCTGGCTGTATCATCACATGACAGAGAAAAGGGAAGCAAGCTCTCCTGTTTCTTTTTAAAGGACACTAATCCCATCATGAGCGCTCCACCCTCAGGACCCAATTACCTCCCAAAGGTCCCCATCTCCAAATATCATCACATTGGGTGTTCAGATTTCAGTATAGGAATTTGGGAAAACGCCCTTCACCATTGTTTTTAGATTTCCTCATTTGGCTAGTACTAAGAATAGAAAAAGTAAAAGAATTCTTTCGCCATGCTTTTCTGCTTCTGCAGATTGAACTGTTGGGAGAAGGTCCAATGAAGTTATATTCACATGACATAAAATAACTGATTAACAACTTCAGTCATACTGGCTATTGGTCGTCACACACACATATACACATACACACAGAGTGCACATTCCCTGGGGTGAGTATGCACACTTAAACACAACCCGATCCACCTGCAGTTAAGAGGTAATAGTGTGGATCACATTTGCCATAGCACGTGCCTGCCTGGAACATTTCAAAGGACAATACAAAGCTCAGGATAAATGTCTGTCTCAGATAGATATATATATATATACACACACACACACACACAGCCTTTGACTGTAGCTTCGTTTCTCATCAGGATGCCTCAGTGCCTGAAATTACTCCCCTTCTCTTCACCAACTTGTCTAGCCACACTATTGATACATTATTTATCAGGAATCTCTTAGTTTAGTTTACAAGGTGAGCTTTAACAGGGAAAGCCCTGAAGCAAAGGGGCATCCAGTAGGTCGGTTTTAGTGGATGGGCAGGACGGCAGAAAACATTTCAAGGTTATTTCAGTGTCAGGAAGGTGGTGACTTTGTCATGGACTGTGTGAAGCCTGGAGTTCCCAGGGTGTAACACAGCCATCCTGGAAATGGGTTTATAAAAATGGAAGCGAAGTACAAACCTTAGCTATGTTAAGCTTTTGCTTAGTGTCAGCCCTGTGTGTCTCTTCGGTTTTGTCTCTCCCTCCTATGTTTCTTAGATAACCATCCAAACGGACTAGGCTGATAGAATTTGATCCTTGCTCAGAACCCCATGCCCCAAAGTGCCAGGAAGTGGAAGATCTCTTTATTATCTCTCAGAACTTTTAGCAGAATTAATCCAAATCCTTTATATTGACAATCTAATCAATTTCCAGGAGGTTTTGCAAAGAAAATAATATATGGTAAAACTGAATCATAGAAATTGGACCCACTGTCTTGAAATTTGCAGGAGTGTCTCTGAGTTGACCTATTTCTAGTAAACAATACAAATTAGAATAATAGTCTACATAAGGCTTCAATGAGAAAAATGTGGAGAACTTTTTCTCGGGAATATTACTTAGGAATGTCCTTAACTTCTTTATTCTGCATTTTGTTGGTCTAATTAAAGTGTACCTACTAATTCAAAAATCACTTTAAAAATTTACATTGTGATTAAAATTTCACAATTTCAGCTCTTTCTGGGAAGTCAGATTGCTGCCCTATTGCTCCAAAATTCGTGGTGCATCTTGACTGACAAGAATTCTCACTCTCTTAGTATAGTTTTCTCCACAACTACTTCAGAGATGGAAAATTTGAACCTATTTATTTAAGGGTTACTTAAAGCAAGCTTAGGCTTTCCAGTGTGATTTTTATGATTGGTCATGCATTTGTAAACTGAAAATATAAACCAGTGAATAAGTTCACAAATTTCCAAGGAATGCTAGCTAAAGTGTTCCCAAACTGAGATAGTAATCTTCACCCTAAGCCCAACTTGACAGGTGAAGTTCTGTAGGTCTCATTTTTTGTTTAAATATTTGATTTCTTAGAGGATTGCTTAGAATAGGGCCACCATAACCTGGGGGAGAAAAAAACACTCACTCAGAATAGTAGTTATTAGAACGAAGACAGACTCCTTTGTAAAGAAATCCTACTTTTGATACGCTTAGAGTTGTCAACAGGTTGAAGTATGCTCGAGCCAGGGCATTGTTGTTTTGATCTGGTGATTCACTGTTTAGCAAACAGAAGCCAGGTCCCTATCACTGCAGCATTACAGAAATATAACCATTGAAGAGTGGAGAAAATTCTGTTTTTTAGTCTTAGATAATTGCCCAGAAATATGGATCTGAATAATAAAAGCAGTGCGTCAGTAGCAAATCAGATACATTTCGGCTGGTCTTTCTGGTCGTTCTTTAGAACACCCATGATTGTCGTCACGTGCGTGCCTTCTGGTCTCTGCAAACAGCAATTCATCCCCATTACCAGCGATATTTTGTTTAGTCAGTGCCCAATAGCACATGACATTGGCAACTGCTGTTTCGGAGATGAGGAAGCTGGCTCTCCGAGAAGGAAAGTGAATTACTCACAACACAGAGTTGGCTGATTGGAAACACACAGGAACAAGAACTCAGTTCTTCTGGCTCCGAATCAAATTCTTCTGTTCCTCCTGTATCATTTCAAAATACCTAGCTATTGCTTAAATTTCTCTCTCAGCTTCTGATATAATTTGACCCTGGAAGGGCAAGTTAGATTGAGTTGATTCATGAACACACAGTGTAGAGAAAGTGATAAATGTATTGCTGAGATAAATATATTTAATTAGAGAACCAGTAAGAATGCCTATAGTAGGAACCTCACTTACTGCTTCTAAAGGAAGGGAAAGCATAAGTGTAATTTTTCATGCTCTATTGTTTAGGAAATGAATTATGTATAAATTGTTCCTAAAATAGCATGGTAATTTATTAACATACTTTTGATGACTTCTGGGAGAATGTTCTAAGACACAAAGGCCATGCCTGTGTGCAGTCATGGAATTTACCATTTTAATGTAGGTTGAGTTTTTGGTGGGACATCTTATCAGATCACTTTAGGATGACAGTGGTAGGGATGAACTATCTCCTTTATCTGCTATTTGGTTCTATGGAAACAAACAGAAGTAAAAGGATAAAACACCATTGAACTGATTCCATTCAAATGTGCTTTAAACATCCTCCCTGGAACTGGTTCACCTTTGCTTTTGTTTTGTTTTGTTTTGTTTTTTTCAACCTCTCTCTCCCGACTCTGTCTCGCCTTCTTTTTAGTAAATGTGAAACATGACGTAGAACGTGAAATTTTTATGAGGTTTCCATTTATGTCAACTCATTCCTCTCCATTCATTATTTATTTGGCAATTAAAAGAATCTGTACTGCTATTCAGTTTATTGTGTCAACAAACATTTGTTACAAAGCTGCTAATTTTCTTGGGTTCAAAAGAAGTAGAAGTCCTGGAATATTCCTGAGAACCATAACATTTAAGAACTCACATTACTTAGTAAATACCATTCTAAGTTATTTAAATTGTGCTGTGTGGGTATAGTTTTATTAGAAACGTGAGTTCCAAATGACAGCAGGATAAAAGATGCATGTATTAGTATCCCCATCACTATACGAATACATTTAACGTAGAAAATTTGACTCCAAATCATTGTTTTTGAATATGCGGTGGGTACGTCTTACTAACTCAGGCTCCAGCCTTCATTTAGATGTTAGGATAAAGAACACAATTTTTCACACTGCTCTTTATTTCAAATAGGAGTTCATCTATAAAAACTCAAAATATAAGATTTGATTCATTTTCAAAACTGTAAAACTTTGTTCATACAAATTAATTTCATACACGTTATGCATGTGTTAAATCCTCTAATATCTCTAACCTTCCAGTAATCTAAACTTCATGTCCCTCGCCCTTCCAAGTTAACTCAGTGTCTTGTGTTCAGAATGACAAGACTGAAGAACATTTGATAAAATAAGTTTTATGTGTTATTTATGAGAAAGACACTTAAAGATTTTAAATAAGCCTTTAAAATATTTACATTTTTACTTCTGACTTTTTGTTTTATACTTTTTTTTTTAAATGGGCTTTTCTCCTATATTGGATGTAGATTTCAAACTTTAGATTTATAGTTCGACACCTTGCAACAAATTTTGTAAATATTCGGTGGGGGCTCAGTCTTGAAATATAAACACTTCTTGCTCTCGAAGCCCTGAGGAAAAGCAGAGCCCCTCATTTATTACGAGACATCCAGAAGACTAAGGAGATTTTGAACTTTTTTTCTTTTTTCTGGAACATCTTCTTCAACAAGAAAAATGAAATGTCATCATGCTAAGGTGAATCATAATAAATGTTATGTCTTGTCTGACACTGAAAATAAATCCAAGTAAGTTTGGAGAAATATTGGTGGCTTTTTCCCCCATAGAGGTTTAGATCAGCTTTATAAATTAAACAGTACGCGCTGACAGCTCAGGGGCAGTAAGTAAACTATTCAGGAGATAATCTCCATAGAAACCAAAAAACTTTAACAATCTCCATCTAAAAATTGCACTTCTGGGCTCAACTGATGCATATAAAAATAGTGAATCTTTCTTTTCTTCAAATTAATGATTAGGAACAAAAGTGTCATTAAAAAAAGGTTTGATATTAAATAACTTAGAAGAAACACACAGGTATTAATGGTTACGGTGGTGATCTTAATATAAATGTTTTCCCTTGAAGTTTTCTAATAATCTTTGCTACCTTTTAGAGATGGTTGCTTTTTTGTCAGGCATTTTTCCAAACACTTCATATATATCAACTCATTAAATCCTATACCAATATTAGGAATTTCTGTTAGTATCCCCATTTAACAGATGAGGAAACTGAGGCAGAGAGTCCATCCTCCCACCCCAGTGTAAGTGGTGGAGTTTGAACCTGACCCTGGGTTCTGCGGTCTGTCACATTTCCTAGTTAAACTACATAGCTTCTTTATAGCACAAACCTATATAAACATTTGTAGTAATTGATTTCGTGACAAAGAGAAATATTATTTTGAATGATAAAATCTTGAATCAGAATCAGGTTTAGTTTTATCCAGCAGTCTCTAGTGGTATAATCTGACAGATATTAAAGACAACTCTCCAATATTCGCTCCCCCTAGGGCCTGCAGTTGCCTTAAATGTACATCATTTCCCCCTTTCTTCAGTGCTATAGGCATTGTAGGAAATTTTGTAAAATTGTGAAGGTCAACAAATAAACATAGATTAGTTTCTATGTTTCTTTAGCTATTAAGCTTGGTTGAATAGTGTCCCCTGAATATTTATGTCCGCCTGCAACCTGTGAATATGACTCTATTTAGAAATATGGTCTTTGCAGATGCAATCAAACTAAGTTAAGTCATACTGGATTAGGATGAGCCCTAAATCCAATACAGCTGGTGCCCTTACAAGAAGAGGAAAGTTGGGACGCAGAGACACTGACACACAGGAGAGAAGACCATACAAAGACAGAGGCAGAGGATGGAGGGATGCAGCTACAAGACAAGGACCACCAAGGATTGCCAACAACCACTAGACGCTAGAGGAGGCAGGGAAGGCCCTTCCTCACAATTGCGGGGAACAAGGCCCTGCTCTACTACTGAATTCCAGCAGCCTTCACTGCAGTTGTATCTCTTCTGGGTGGATGAAGACGCTGTTGTCGATTCTGCAATGTTTTCTCTCTTTTTCTTTCCTTCTCCCTTCACTTGCCATGGCGACTTTGTCTAAAATTGTATCCTAAGTATTCAATACTGATTTATTAAATAATGAATTAGCATCTATGATGGTTAATTTTGTGTGTCAGCTTGACTGGGCTAAGGGATGCCCAGCGAGCTGGTCAAACATTTTTCCTGGGTGTGTCTGTGAGGGTGTTTCTAGAAGAGATCAGCATTTGAATCGGTAGACTGAGATAGAAGACCCACACTCAGCAAGGCAGGTGGCCACCATGCAATCTGTTGAGGGTCTAAATGGAACAAAAAGGAGGAGGAAGGGCACCTTTGCTCTCTGCTTGAGTTGGGACATCCAGCTTCTCCTGTCCAAGAATGTTAGTGCTCTTGGTTCTCAAGGTTTTCAACTTGGACTGAATTATACTGCTGGCTTTCCTGGCTCTCCAGCTTGCAGATGGCAGATGGAGTAGGCCAGTCCTATAGTAAGTCTCTCCTCCCTCTTTCTGTCTCATCTGTCTATCTATCATCTATCTGTCTGTCTATCTATCTATCTATCTATCTATCTATCTATCTATCTATCTATCTACCTACCGACCTACTGAACTACCTATCTACTATTGGTTCTATTTCTCTGGAGAACCCAGACTTATACAGCATCAAAAATATGCCAGGCATGGTTTTAAATAAAGAATAGAGCAATGAACAACATAACCTGTGCTTTCAAAGCCTTACTGCTTAGTAGGGCAGACTGACACTTAAATGGGTAATTACAGTTCATTGGGATAGGGCTTGGATGGGGTGGATGACAAAGGGTAGGAGTGACCTCCCTCTTGGAGGAGCTGAGTTTTGAATACAAGTGAGCCCTCTCTGTGTCTCTCTCTAAAGGGCAATAGGCAGGCATATTAAGCCCTCCTCACAAGGAAACACAAATGGTTATCGGGCCCATTGTCTTATTTCTCCCAGATGTAGAATTTTAATAAATGTGAGCCCATAATCATAAAATTCTTGTCTTTATTGCTGGTCATAAGACATACGATTTTTCGAGAAGTGGAATTTTTTCAGTGCTCCTAAATAACTTGAAATCAGTAGCCTCTGATTTTGCCTTTTGTGTGGCCAGTACTTTGTCCATCTCTTTGTCTAGAGCTCGTTATTTCCTCTGTGGGTTTGGGGAGAAGGCCTTCTGGTAGAACCTTAGCAAATATCCAGTGAGGGTCACCCTACGCCAGATTCACCACAGTCTTGGGAGTACAGCAGTGAACGAGGGAGACAGGTGCCCCGCCCCGCCTGCAGCGTGCTGACATGGGAAAAGGAGGAACTGTGCTTTCCTGACTTACTTAGGTCCTCACGGAAGTTTCCAAGCTTTGTTAGAGGCCGTACTGCTAGAGATATCAGCTCTTTAAAGATTATTCTGCAACTTCAGTAACAGTGGAAAAGAGAAGCATTCTGCTTGTTTTTGTCTATTTGAATTAAGCAAACACTTGGTCTGAGATCCTGCTCCCACCCCACAACAGAATTTAAACCAAGTCATGGACTTGGTTTGGTGTGTAGATATTTGTACCTCTTCGCTGCAAAAAAAGAGGTCCCCAATTAAATGCTCAAAAGCATTTAATTACTTTCCTTTGCGACTTTAACTTTAACCTTGTTTATTACTCTTAAACGACTCCAGAGGGCAATATATTTTATTGGTGACAGATTGCCAAAACTGTTGCCATGACCTAATCTCCCTCTGCGGACATGACTGCATCTCACTGAGAAGTGTTCTCTGGAAGGAGGAGAAGTTGTGCCTCTATTAAGGCAAGCGCTCTGCTCTTTGTTACTCCACGTCAGATTGTGGTTTCATACAGAGCCATTACATAGACATCATAATTTTCATTTGAAATCTAAGCACTGGATAAAGCGAAACGTGCACCATGGTATGGCTTACTCCTCTGAATCAGTTCCTCCTCATGTTGGTAGAAGCTCAGTATTTGGTGTCCGAAATTATTTATAATGTGATTTTTGGAGCCTAGGAAGAAAGGTCTGTTTGAGATGCCTAGATTCAAAACTAAGTGTCACAAATGAACTTATTTACAAAACAGAAACAGACTCACAGACATAGAAAACAAACTTACGGTAACCGGGTGGGGGAAAGGAGAGGGTGGAGGGATAAATTGGGAGTTCAGGATTTGCAGATACTACTATATATAAAATAGATAATAAAGTGCTACTGCATACCACAGAAAACTATATTCAGTATCTTGTAATAACCTATAATGAAAAAGAATATGAAAAGAAATAACGGAATCACTATGCTGTACACCAGAAATTAACACAACATTGTGAACTGACTATATTTCAACAAAAAATTATTTTAAAAAACTGAATGGGAACTGAAACAAACAACAAACAAATGTCAGAAAAAAAGGGCCTACTTTTAACTTTGCTGATCAACTTACATTAGACACATTACTGACCTCTGCATCTCAGTCTCTACATGCGTTAAGTAGTACTGTTCACAGCTCTGACTCTGGGTAGAGTTTTGATGAGCATTGGCCCATTAATGATAAGGATTAATTGTTGCCATCAAAGGTAGTGGCTGTGTCTACTGGCTTAATAATCACGTTTTAGTATCTCTACCTTTCCCAGCACTTCATGAAGTTAGTGTTCATTGGTTTAAATTACTTGAGTCAGAATGAAATTCGTTTAAAGTGTCATATCAGTTAAGAAGCAGGTAATGACAGATCTGGATACAAAAATAGTATTAAAGACTATGAGATCTTTTCTCCCTTATCTCCTTGTATATAATATGTGTAAGCATATGTATGTGTATAAGTACATAATTTCTTAATTATTAACATTTCAAAAGATTATTTGGCACTTGCTATCAATGAATCCTTGCAGGCACCAGGCACAAGAATGTATATAGAGATAACAGATGATTTGACAAAAGCTTTTTCAAGGCAAAAACTATGTCCAGTTCTGGCATGTAAACCTCAATCACGTGCCCCACCCCCACCCCTTATTGGATATGGATTAAAAGGAGGAGGAAAGAGGAAAAAAGAACACAGAAATCTTCTACGTTGAAACCACTGTCATTTTCAATCCCAAACATTATGATGTTTCAATGTCACATTTGGTAGGAAAATAATTGGCCTTAAATTATGAATACTTCATTTCAGAGGGGCTGGAGAGCTCTGATAGGTAGGTATGACCCAGAGTACTATGAAACTCTGGGAATGCTTACTTACTAAAGAACATATGAAGGTGAATTCATTCCTTTATAACTGAGAGGCTAGTAAGTTACGATTCTTACACAAGCTAGGTCAGACTCAATAAAACGTTTGCAAAGGGTTGCATTTCGTGCATAGGATATAGTCCTGGACACCATGAATTCTACTTGCATCTGTCAGTGCTTTCCAGATACACATATACGCTTTGTTGGAAGTTCAACTACAAGAGGTCATCAGGTTAGATAAATTTCACATGACACCCAAAGCATGGATGCTGAGAACTAACTCTCTCTTTCCACATATACACAGGCATGCATGCATGCCCAAACCCCCTCCCTCCCTCATAGGTTCAGAAAGAGTCTTTGCTCCTGTTTCAGAAAAAACTGTAAAACGATTTAAAGATACATGTATTTTATATATATATGAATATATAATATATATATACATACGAACAGCTATACATGTATTTAAGGGTCAGCTAATATTATCAAATATGTTCTAGAATTGTTTTTAAAATATGTATTGTGATCTACTCTAGAATTATGTTTAATTTTTCAGTAACAAAAGAAAACAAATATATCCTCCAAACTGAAATATTTCTGTAGTATAAGAGAAAATATAATCAAATCTGGGCCCTCACTCTAATTATCTAAACTGAGAATTTGTTTACTTTACTTTGGGAACAGATGTGATCCATCACAGTAGCCCATAAATAAGGTGTCAAACCGTTCAGCTGATCAATGAATATAAATTATTGAAAAATAATGTAATTCCAAGGCCACCAAGAATTGAGTTTACTGTTATCTTAAAAGAAAGACTTTCCTTCCTTAAAAATATATGTGTATATTTAAGAATGAGTGGTTCTATTCTAAATGGAATATTTTATTTTCTATTCTGGCCCTCAAAGGTAGATTTGTGTTTGCTCATAGAAATAAATGAAATTCGTAGACTCTGAGTTTCAGAATTGTCCTCATTAGGGACAACACTTTTGGAATTCTTACATAATCTCCTACGGTAGTTAAAATAAATCCACAAATCAATTGTTGTGCCTCTTAAAAATGTGGAGATTAATTTCACTTCCCTTAAAGGTGGGCTGTTTATTACATTCAGTGACTTACTTTTGACACAGAATATGGTGGAAGTGACTGTGTGTGACCTCCAGGAATAACCCTGAAAGATACTGTATGTCAGCTTTCCTCAATCTTGGATCCTCCTATCTGGGGAAACACGCAAAGGCAGGCAGTGGAATGGAAGAATGTGGATTTCAGGAAGGTGTTAGGTGTTGAGGAGACCTCAGTCCCCTGCCACGTGGACCTCTCACAGGCTGCCCCAATGTCCTTTTAAGGTCCCTGCAGGCCAAACAAAATGGATGCCAAGGCAGCAAAAACATGGAGTAGCTTAGCTAAAATTTCGACCCTGTAGAAAAAGAAGAATCTAGAAAAAATATTTTGGGGCAAATAGTGTCAGTATTCTTTTCTAATTAGATATGATTATAACAGATGATCAACAAATATAACTGAATAAATGAATGAGGTAGAGGAAAATTTGGTTTTGGTCTAATGTTAGTTTTTAAGATCACTGTTTCTGTCCTAGGTGTGACTTAATTACAAGCTCTATTATATGTGATGTTTGGTAAGACAGGATATATTTTGTAGAGAAATGAGGTGAAAGAGGAATCAATATATGGTGGGCAGAATTTTAAGATTCCCGGCCTCTGGGGGCTATGCACTTTCTCAGTTATTCACACACTAACCTAGGTTTGCTATGAGGAGATTCTGCAGGTGTAATTTAGGTCCCAAATCAGTTGGCTTTAGGATAAGAAGATTATTAAGCGGCCTGACCTAATCACATGGGCTCTTTAAAGATGGATTTAAGAGTTCAAAGCCAGAAGTCAGAGACTTGAAGCATGAGACCAAAGCACTGCTGGCTTAAAGACGGAGAGTGTCACGTGGGAAGGAGTGTGGGGGCCCGCAGGAGCTTTGAGCAGTCCCCAGCTTCTGCCACCAAGGACACAAGGACTTCAGACCAATGACTGCAAGGAACTCACTTCTGCCAGTAACAATGAGAGTGGAAGTAGATTTTTTCTCAAAGACTCCAGATGAGAACAGCCTGGCTGACACCTTGCTTTCCGTCCCGTGATAACCCAAGCAGAGAACCCAGTCCCACCATGTCGGCACTTCCCACCTACAGAACTGAACTACAAATGAGTGTTGTCTTAAGCTGTGAAATTTGTGATAACTTCTTATACAACAATAGAAAACTAACACATGAGAAAATTAGTGTCACATTTGTATTTGATTTTAGTTAATGGCTACAGCAAGAAAGAGCAATGAACCAATTCTCGAGATGGTTGCTTTTGGTACACTATCATTTGTATTTAGATATGTCTTAGCCATGCTCCAAGCCTCACTAGCCAGTAAGAACAATGTATTTGGCGTTTTGAGCCATACACTAATCTGAATTATCTGTTAAATTAGGGAGAAAGGAGGCTTACCAATGAAAGAACAGATTTCACCATGGTGTACTTCCCTAAGTGCTTTTGTGGGAAAAATAAATATCACAGGAAAAAGAGATAGAAATGAATTATGGCAGAAAATAAATACAAAACCCACAAGTGACTCCTCAACTCTCAAAATGTCTCTGGTTTAAGAAACACAGAACTGTTTAATATGTCCACTGTCTTGAAAGCTTTTTTTTTTAAATACATTTGATACATTATTTTGGTCAACTGAACCTAAAACTATAAATGTTACCATTAAAAGCAACTAAGAGACTTAAGATTCTCTATATGATTGTTTACATTTTCCCTGGATGATTATTTTTGTGTAAGGACAGACTTTTGTATCCTGTAATCACATCAGGAAAAATGCAGAAAATATCTAAGCAAATATCAATTCCTTGACACAGCTAAAGTAGAATAGTGGCCTATTTTTCAATTGTTCCTCAGATTAAAAAAGTTTAAAAGCTGAGTATGAAATACCCAGTGGCATTGTTATTCTTCTATTGTTATTATTGGAAAAAAATCTTGTGACGAATTCTTCTTGGCTCCTTTTGAGTTTTTCTTTCTCCCTCCAAATGTATGTTATAATTTTTGCATGCACACATCCATATACGTTATCAGTTTGAACGGACTGCATATTGTGGAACTCCCCAAATTGTGCTGGTCTCGTCTTATCACACATACCACTTTATCTCACTTATTACTCAATATCCTGGCCCAAGAAACTGGAATATCTCTCTTTCTCACACGTGCACACACATGCACACACACACACACACACACGCATACCCCAGAGCTAATAAATGGCTACAGAGGAGCCAAGAGAAATGGTAATGAGGTTTAGAGCAGACATTTAAAGTTTGCCATCCACTGCTACCCCAGACAGCCCGAACGCTTTGAGGAAACAAAACTACCACATCTGAGCTCTGCTGTAGGGGTTCCGTTAGATAAAAATGGGTCATCAAATGTTACAGTTCCACTGAAAGTATAACCACTCATGAATCCATGAATGTTAGAAAGCTTAGTTCTGAGAAAAACCTTTTTTTTTTTTTTGGCATAAGTTTCAGAGCTTGGTCAATGTAGAAATAATTCTGTAAGTCCTGTAATTACTGTCTTAAGCAATTACAACATCTGCAAGGTGTCCTTAAAAAACACTTAGACCTAATTTCTAGGTCATTGAGACACAGAGTAGAATTTATTTTGTGTGGTTTGATGGTGCCGATGTCTCTTTTCTTGTTTTACATGGTGTTGGCATAGTGTTACTGAACTGGACCGGAAATGCAAGCTCTATTGCAAGATCTATTGCTGTAATCAGTGTCTTGCCATTAATCACTTCCTTTGTCCCTTTGCTCCGCCATCACTCCTTGGCAATACCTCAGGGGCTATTTCAGTCGTCCATGTCCATTAGAGGAGCTCACGACCAAAAGGCTTAGTGCTGGATGAGTCAGGGTCCAGCCAGAAATTAGAAACCTATCTGAGAATTTAAAACAAGGAATTTAATGTGGGAATTGGTTACCAAGAACTGAAAACCCACCTGAAACTGCAGGTGAACTCAGAGATAAGCAAAACCAGAGGAGTTGGTGATATCATTAATTGGAAAGTGTAGGTTTCCCCATTTCTCAGTAGGATGAGGGCTCATGGAGAAGTTTAGATCACTGATGAAAACACAGAGAAGCTTCTTCTTCCTCTTTTTTTTTTTGTATACCTGAGGATCCCTGTTTATGTATTTATTTAAAAAAATTTTTTTTAGGATAAGGATTTTATTTTGTATATTTTTTCACCTTTTTAATTGTTTATAATAAAATAATTTTATCCCCCCAAAATGATGACTGAGGCAGATGTAGATGTGTTGATGTGGAATTCTATGCAGGCTGTATTGTTTATTAAGATAAAAGCAGGCTACAGAATAATATGTAGAGGATTATTTATTTATGTGTCTCCCAGATGGTTCTGCACCATGTAGACTCTTGACGTTTCAATCTATGTCTCACAACCCTCCAGCTGTCTTTCTAAAACGCAGCTTAGGTCCTGCCTCACTCATGCTTGGAAAGCTCTAGATGGCATTCCATGGCTAACAGAGTGAAATCCAAATTCCGTAGCATGGCATTCAGCTTCCTTCACAATATGTCCATGATGTTTCTTTCCAGATATTACTAATCCCACTCCTCTTTTCCAACACAACCTATATTTTATAGTGAAACAATTATGTGTACAGAATTTAAAGGCATGAAGCCATGCCATCAACAAATTCTGGCCCTGATACTGGCTGTGTCACCCTGAACAAATTCATCTGCCTCTCTGAGCGTGATATGTTCACTTATAAATGGAGATCATAACCTGGTTTATCTCTTATTGCTATTGTGGGAAACTAAATGATATAATACATGAAAAACGTTTAGTACTGAGTCTGACACTGAGAATAAATCAATAAATTTAGCTATCATTTTAATAATTATAATTATTTAGCCATTTATTTTGAGGATCCCTGTTCATGACCTCTCTTGACATCTGTTGTTTCTCATGCTGTTCATCACTCCCTCTTTCTTGAATGTTCTCTTCTCTGGACCTTAATGGCACCATGCCTTTACTGTCTTCTTACCTCGACGATAGCTCCTTCTCCATTTGCATAACAGGCTGGTCTTCCTCCATTTATTCCTAAAATATTCATACTCTACAGAAAGTATGTCTCCATGTTTTATCTTTCTGGAGTCTTTAATTGTGCTTTTTATCCTCATAAACGCAAGATGGTTCCAGTATCCTCAGAATCACCTACATCTCAGAAAAGAAGAAGGAAGGGAGAAAGAGAAAAGGCAAAACCCCCCTCCTTTTGAAGCTTTACTTTTTTATATTGCTTTTTTGTATTAGCATAGCAAGCCCTCTCCAAGGGGAATCTGCCTACATCTGATTAGTTAAAATGTTGGAAGGCAGAGATACTGAATAATATTCTCTGAACTGAGAAGGAGCCATAAAGCACGAATATGAAGTTTGCAGAGGGTAATTTACATACAGGTAGTATGACGGTGAGGGGATGACCATCCAGAAGCATTTGCAGTGGCACTGGGCTGCACTTAAAAGTGTACAGGGGGACGTAAAGGGGCCAAAGACAGATTATGACTACTAAGGAAGAAGCACATCCGAACTGATGGCAACCAGGGCTCCGGCTGCCTGCCCCTCTTCCCCCTGCCCCTCTTCCCCTTCGTTCCCTTCCCCGCCCCCATCCCAACCCCCAGGGGTCTCATGATCATTATTCCTTGCTGATCACTATCAACCATCTGTGTCAGCAAAGGGCATTCTTCCAGTTTTCAGCTCAGCTGAAGGCAAGGGTTAAAGCTGACAGGCAACTGACCTGGCTTGGGCGAGCTCCTCGTGAGTAGGGTAAAGCTCAGTCACATAGAAAGGGGAGGGGTTGGACTATGGGCCTAAGAAGGAGCTGACAAAACGGGGTCAGTGTGGTCTAGCCACACACACCAAATTGCATCAGATGGCCATTTCTAGCTTCAAGAGCGTCTTAGGAGCTAAGTGTTTTAGTGTGGTTCGTTTACATTAAAACAGAATGGGGAGCAAGGATTTTAGATATGAAACTACTAGTGTCTGCCTCAATCTCTTATAATTAGTGCTTTGTAAACAAATCATAGTGATTTGACCCTAGGAAAAAATCCTTCAACCGCTTCAATAATGTTACTCGGGGAAAAAGAAAAACATCAAAATTCCTTGTTCCATCATGTAAATCCCTCCCTGATCTGCCTTTGCTTGGCACTCCTTCCTTGTCTCACCACGTTCTCCTGCCATCCTCTGAGGCTTCAATCCATTTGAAGTGTTTCCAGTGTTATTTGTACATTTGTCTATATGGTTTCCCCTGCGAAGGACATTGTTTCCTGCATTTTCATCTGGATAGCTCATATTTATTCATAGGGGTTCCAATTAAATGGCAGGAAGTCTTCCCTGACACCTGAGGCTGGGTCAGAAAACCTCCACGTCTCCCTTATCCATAGAAACACAAGCTGCGCTCTCTTGCAACCTTCTATTTACTCGTCTGCCTTCCCAAGAGACTTGATAAAAGGCATTATGTTTTATTTATGGTTATATATCCATCCTGGCACATAGTATGCGCTCAATACATATTTGTTGATTGAACAAATAAATAACATAGAATCAAAGTTCAGGTTTGAGTCAGTGAATTATATACAATCAATTCAAATATATAATGATGCCTGTAAGTGCTTAAACTAACTGGAATTTGCATTTGACCTCTATTTTACTACTAGAGAAGCTTAGTAAGAGCTACGTGGAACTTGTCTGGAGAAAGAGGATCATTAATGAGTAATTTTGATTCTAGTTGAAAGTGTTGCCGCTTTTGATCAACTTGTAGCTTTCCTTCTTGTTTAGAAGAGCTTTCCTAATTCTGATTTCTTACTGTGAAAAATCTTGCGAGTAATCTTAATATAATCAAATTAAAGAGATAGGAGCTGGTCACTAAGATGTGACAAGTATTGGTATACTTCAATGCTGTTTAGATCGTCAAATCATCTTTTTTTTTCAATGGGGCTTTCAAAGTAAAGCATTTCAATTGTTAATAGGGACAAAATACGAACCAAGCACAAAGATCTGGCTTGAGAGGGTACAGTACAAAGGCCATGAAGTTAAACTTCCCTACAGTTTCCATATTACATGTAAGCTCACACATGACACTCATAAATTTATGAACTCATGTTCATGTGTAAGTAAGTATACTAACATGCAAAAGTACAAAACTCACATAAGCTCAGCCATTCACCCAAGAAGCTACAGAAATCTTATCAGAGATGTCATTCACCGTATCACTCAATACTCCTGCTACAGTTTCACGTTAATTATTATTTTTAGAATTTAGTGCTGGGACAAATTTTCATTTTCCTAACAAGTTGGGAAGATTCCTTCATGCTTTCTCCTTCTCCTTCTTCTTTTCATTCTTCCTCTTCTTTAAAGACAACATGCATTATATATCTGATTCTTTAGTGCCTGTGGCAATCAGGGCCAACTTTAAAATTCTATTATTGTGTTGACCTGGTCTTATATTCTGATTTTTTTTTTGTCTTCTAAGTTTATATGGTCTTGAATTTCTGCCTCAGCTTACATAAGCTTTAATGCTTTTTTTCATATTTCTATTTTATTGTAATTTTATTATATGTAGTCTGCCTTATAATTTTTCTCAGGTCCTTTGCAAAATTAATCAAGGCATTAACAAATAAATATTCCTTCCCATGTATACATACTCACACTTGCATGAGATTAAAAATGCTTGCTGGAGACACTTCTCTGTGCTTGTGCTGAAAATGTTTCATAGAATCATTCTAAATGCAACATTTCATCTCATCAGTCAGGACAGTCTACTTCTTTTGTTCCACGTTTTCTTAGTCAGTATTCTCTTGCCCTCCTGATATATCACCATGCTGACTGATCTGACTAAAACTTGTATGTGTCTGAAATTATAAATCATTCTGCCACTTTGTAGTATCAACACAGCAAGAGAGAATTGAGGTTTAGTGAAAAGCAATGACATAGTAAAAATTTAGATCTCTGAGACTTGATTTGAGATTTATTATAGCAGGAGAACAGAAAATACATTTATCAGGCATCTAAAAATCTTCTATGTTTGAGGAACCACAATAAACTTTACATATCACCACTTCTCATAGATGAAGAAACTGAGGCTCAGAGAGGTTAAAGAACTTGTCACTGACACAGAGGTGGTAAGAGATACCCTTCAAAATGTAATGAGATAAAGAAGTCTCTCGTTACCATTCCTCTAGAGGTTAGAATCACCATTAAAAGAATGGCCTTTGGTTCCAGACGTAACTATTAATCCTTTCACCTGATTCAGCTGTGTGACTCTGGACAATTATCTAGTTCTCTGTGCCAGAGCATCTTTATCTGAGTTGATTATAATTTATTTATCTCTATTGAATTATTTTGGAGAATAAATGAGATAATAAATATAGAATTGATAGCACAGAGCCTAGCATATGGGTAGTTTTTAATAAATGTTAACTCATATATGAAAGAAAAGATGATTTTTTTCTTTCTGTATAAAGCAGTGAACAATGTATATCTTAAAATATTTCCATAGAAAAGAGATGTATGCATAAGTTCTCACTAGTGGGTTAAGTATGAGCTACTTTATTTTCCCCTTCAGTGAACTGAGTATATTCTTAACTTAATTTTAATTTCCTAAAACACTCAGTGTTATGTAAGAGAGTATAATCTTTCCCAGGTTTTTGTGTGGGCTTCCTGATTTATTTAAATGGGATCTGATAACCAGTAGGTCTCCTTGTATGTTTATAGACATCTTAACTATTCATATTGTAAGGGGTTAATATCCATACTATACAAACAGCTCATACTGCTCAGTATAAAAAACAAAACAAAACAAAACAACTTGATTTTAAAAATTGGCAGAAGACCTGAATAGACATTTTTTCAAAGGAGATATAGAGATGGTCAACACATGAAAAGATGCTCAACATCACTAATCAGCAGAGAAGTGCAAATCAAAACCACAGTGGGCTAACACCTCATACCTGTCAGAATGGGTATCATCAAAAAGACCACAAATAGCCAATGTTGGTGAGGATATGGAGAAAAGAGAAAAGGGAACCCTAGCATAGTGTTGGAGGGAATGTAAAGTGGTGCAGCCACCATGGTAAACAGTATGGTGGTTCTTCAAAACACTAAAAATAGAACTACCAGCAACTCCATTCCTGGGTATATATCTGAAGAAAATGAAAAGATTAATTTGAAAAGATACATGCATCCCAATGTTTGTAGCAGCGTTATTTACAATTTACAATTTACAAGACATGGACGCAACCTGTGTCCATCAACAGATTAATGCATAAAGAAGACTACATCTCTATCTATCTATCTATCTATCTATCTATCTATCTATCTATCATCTATCAAACTACACAATGGAATATCACTCAGTCATAAAAAGAATGAAATTCTGCTATTTGCAACAATATGGATGGACCTGAAGGGTATTTTGTTTAGTGAAGTTAAGTCAGGCAGAGAAGGACAAATGCTGTGCATTATCATTTATATATGGAACCTGAAAGATAAAACAAATGCATATAACAAAGCAGAAACAGACTTACAGATACAGAGAAAAAAACTAGTAGTTACCAGTGAGGAGAAAAGAGGGGAGGGACAAGATAGGGGTAGAAGATTAAGAGGCACAAACCACTACGTATAAAGTAAACGAGCTACAAGGATCTATCGTACAGCACAGGGAGTATAGTCAATATTTTATAATAACTTTAAATGGAGTATAACCTATAAAATATTGGATCATGATGTTGTACATGTGAGACTAATATAATATTGTAGATCAATTTACTTCAACTAGAAAAGGTTCCACATTCACCTTCTTTCAAATTTTATGTCAAAAATTTGGTATGTCAAAGTACACCATGATTGAGATGGGAGAATGGGGAGAATGATTGGGGTGGGAGAATTTCTAGATTAGAAAAAAAATCTTTTCAATTTAGAGTTGGTATAAGATCTGAAATATCAGCTCTGGAATAAGAATTCAGATAATAAAGGACTGTGTGTATTCAGATTTAACTCTGCAATGCTGTTCAAGTTTTACTTTTAGGAAATGTTATAATCCTGTATGGCTATTTTGGCTCAATTGTTTATATGCTCTCACAAATTAGCTGTAGATGTCTGGAGTGTGGGATGATAGAACTTGCCAGAAATTAATCTTCTCATCATGCAAGAACATCTTTAAACTTTAAAAAAAAATGTTATTCCTGACCCCCTCAATACTACAAGAACACAGATAAGACTTCTGCTGGCCTACTTATTGATTAATGGGAACTTGGACCAGTGGAGTAGATACTGTGCGAACATGCCCTACTTGGACCCAAGTGGGTGGGAGGAAGTAAGTAAACCATGCCGTGTCTGCCAAACACCTGTGATGATAATGGAAAGGGGACTATTATATTACTCTTCCAAATGGCTGGTTATTGCCCATCTTCGTAGCAGAGATAAATGGATTCACTGGAAGAATCCTGAGTGACTACATGGGTGGCCCCATTTAACTGGTGCAAAGAGTCCTATCCATGAATATGCTCAGCTTCTAAATTAAGCGTGTGCGTGAGCACACACACCACTTTCAAGAACGAAAAGTCCATAGTTAACTAGTTCAGATTATTTTAGCATGGACTAGTTAATGACTATTATGTCTTTCAACCTGTGAATATGAGATCTACAATTTATGGCCTGATATAATACAAATACGGGGTATGCTTTTGGCGTTCCTTCCACGGGTTGCAAATGTAGTTATCACTTGTGTACACATCCATTAACACAAATACACTCGATACATATTCTTCTCATGCGTATAGTAATATTACTCTTTCTGACTGAACTAAAAGCACAAAGATATTTAAATGAAAATCTCTGCAAGGTCAGACATACAAAAGTAGCGGTGATACATCACACTTCTAAAGAGCATTTCATTAATAGATGGATCAGAACGTACATCGTGTTGTATATCATTTAATTGTTATGTATTTAAAATGAGACATATTTCTAATATTCTTTCCAAGCTTTCATATACTCCAGATTTATTATATCAGTTGTTAGTGGCAATGACATCACAAGATGAATTCAAAGCAATGATTGCTTTAACATTTAAAAAGCTTAGAGTGTGCCGATTATTCAGGCTGCTAAGTGAAAGTACAAATGTCAGTTTAGCTATCTATAATCTCATACTGTTTAAAGCTTCATGAATTACACATGCAGCGGATAGAAATGCAGGAACTGAATTTGACTAAAAGACCTTTTTCACAAAAAATCTGCTGAAACGGTTTCTTCTAATGTATTTTAGTGATTAATCAATTTGATTTAAAATGTTAGAATTATTTAAGGTCTGTACTTTGGATTTACTGTGAACTCAAAGCATGTTTATATTTATTGCATCAACTAAGTAAACAGCACATGCTTAATGCTTTTAAAACGCTCTCCAGTAAAATTTAGGTCAGTACTTACTTGTTAGCTATCAGCCACAAAGATACATTGACATATTTGATTAACAGTGTCCTTCTCCCCCAGTGCTTTGTGTAATTTCTGCAATTTTATGTCATTGGCAAGAATTCAATATCAACTTGCTGTCATATACTTAAAGATGTTTTACTTCTATTAATTTTCTGTATTTTTCAGTATCTACAAACCTTCTTTTCTAAATCATGTTTATCTTGTTTGAAGAAGAATTTTCCCATGTAAATATTTTTAGAGCATAAAAATAGAAATACTCTGGATGAATTGATTTCTTACTAATATAGTGTGTTGATAGACATGGTTTCAAATACAATGAAGATCAGTAATGACTAAAAATTAGGATTATTTGAAATTTTTACTATCTGATCCTATTAAACACTATATACTTCTACTACTATGTAGCTGGATTAATTTGGAAAGAATTATTTTATTTTCCTTCTTCCACAAACAATTCCTGGTTTTGAGCCAAATTATTCTTAGAATATTAATGGATAAGTCCTACAGTGGACAGTAAGAAAAATAAAAGGAGATAACTCAGCTAGAGATATAGGAGGAAAAATGGTTTGATTATATATTGACATCTACCAAATCCCACTTCTCTTTAGAGGTTTCATGGGTATTAATCTTCCTACCACCAAGAAAAGAGAAAAGGAAAATCATGAATGTTAGCCCAAAATATTTAAATCTGTCAAATAAAAGAAAGAATGACTATATAAATAACTAGACCCATTCGGGCGCTGAGCAAGCCTGGTGGCTACATTTATCCAGCAAGCGAAATGTTCTCTGGATCGTGGGCATTTGGCTTAAGATAATGGAGTGCAGAATCACAAGCTGAAAAACGGGAATTACAAGGCTGAGTTCACTTAATTAAAAAATTGAGGCCACCAGAAACCCCTTGCATGGCTGCAAAGTTTCCTCAGGGCGGTCACTGCTAGCCTACGTTGGCTAGAAGTACCAGTGTTCTATCTGGAAGATGCCAAGCAGAAATGATCATGGAATCCTTTCATTTTTAGTCTTTGGAAAGGTAGAGGAATCGGTGGACTGAATTCATTTACATCTTAGTAGAGGAAAAGGACACTGCATTCAAGGATTCTACCCCATGTTTTGGAATTGTCCCCATTGTCCCTATGTTTTTCTAAATCGTTCACATTGCTCACGAGTTATTTGGGTCAGAGCACATTTTATCTTCACCCAGAGATCTTCCACACAATCTCACATATTCACAAATCTTCAGGGTATTTTCTCTTGGAAGTCACTTCAAATCTGGCATATTCAAACCAGAACTCACTTTGTTTCCACCCCAAGTCAATCTTCCTTCTCAGTGTGTACCTTTGTGGGGCTGGTGTTACTAGATTGTTAAGTCATGGGGATGTTCCCAATAACGCCTATCAACATTCATCCCTCCATCCCATCTTTTCAACCTGCCATCAGCCCAGCATCCAGCTGTCATTTCTACCTTACTTGGGTTTCAATATTTCAAATTTATTTTTATAACTGGGCATCTTCTACAGGTAATTCAGCCACTACTATGCCCTTAAACTGCCACATAATTAATATAACTAAGATATTTTCATGTTTAGAAGTTGAAATAACACTTGTGATTAGCTCCAACTATGACAAAGTCCAGTTTTCAAAGAGCTCCTCAGTTTGGCTACTCTGGTCTTACATTAGTCTCCTTTGGTTCTGACAATGTCACTTTCCCTCCTGAGCCCTGCATACACAATTCCAATTTCTGACTGGAATTCAGGTTTCATAACCGGAAATAACCCATATGTTTTCTTGCCCTATCCAAAATCTGTCTATTCCTTCCAGTGCATTCAAACCTCCCAAACTCACTTTGGATGTCCCTCAGTCCAGTCCTCTTCAATGTGTGTGCATGCACTTGTCTTTGACCATCACTCTCCTCATCGGAAGCCATCAGGAGTATCTGGAGACATGGCTACATTTTCTAAAACCCCTCCCGATATCTCTTAGCAATCTCTTTTCCTTTTCCCCTCTAGCAACTAAGTTCTGAACTTCCTAGGATCTTCAATCTCCCAGACCTGATCTTAAAAGCCCCTCTTCAGTTGTTGAAGTCTCCCATGTTAGTTGAGTTGAGCCCTCACTATTGAGGTTCAAAGGTACGTTCTGACCTTGAGTTCCATCAGATTTAAAAAGCTTTTCCTAACAAACTTAGTCTAGACCTCTACTTCCTGGAAATCAACAACACTATTCTGGGTAGGATTTGAGTGTGATAAGTTGAAGTACTTTACAATAATTTCCAAAATTCTCCCAGTAAGATCCAAATTTCCCCCCAATAAGATCCAAATTTCCTAGGATGTAGGGAGTTTAGTTCTCCTAACTCCTCCATGGTATGTATCAGGCAACTCACCAATGCTTACGTGGTTGAATTGAATTGAAAACCAGTAGAGGAGGAGGAATGATGTAACAGAGAATAAGAAACTGAAAGTTGAGCCGACCAAGTACCAGAGAGTGGGGTGAGGGATTAAGTGGCTTGTTAGTAGCTTGCTTGGCAGCTGATGGAATGGGGCAGATACATGAGGAAAACTTCATTCACTAGCATTAGAATATAGATCAGTGGGTCTCAAACATAGCTACACATTTTAATCACCTAGGGAGATTTTACCAAGTTTTATTACTTGCTCCACTCACTTCACCCCCTCCCCCATTCTGATTTAATTGATCTGGGAAGGAGCACTAGTTGTTTTTTTAAAAGTTTTGTAGGTAATTTTCAGGTACAGAGAGGGATAAGAACCACTGATACAGGAGTTTGCTATACAACATGTGGTCCCAGAGCCAACATCATAGGCATGATTGACTCTTTGGCCCCACCTCCAAATTCCAGAATCAGAATTTACATTTTAGCAAGGTTTCCCAGATGATGCTTATGCACACTAAAGTTTGAGATGTTCTGCTCTGTGAGATCCATGCTGACCTCAACTTAGGGGACCATTTTGAAAGCTAAAACTCTAGTTAAAAAAAAAAAAGGAATCTAATTTAGAATTACCTGGGACACATTCACTGACCTGGCTCAGACACAGCCCATCAATGTGCCGTGGCTGCTCACAGGCTGAATGAGTTTAAGAGAGGCTGGGAGGGTCATAGAAAGAAAATGGGGCCAATAGGAAGGCGGGGCTCACAGACCCTGGCAATTAATTCAATTATCCCTGGGTCCCTATATCTTTTTCAGGATCAATTTTGTGTACTGTGACTCAGCACCTCCGCCTCCTTCCTGTCTTCAAACAATTGCACCCTCCCCCAAGAAAATCTATTTCTTTGTTGATTATCCAGACTTTTAAAGCTACTTATCCAAAGCTTCTTTTAAGGAGTATTAATGCTAATGGATTTAGTGCTAACCACACCAGTCAAGATGGCAACCACATCCATGAAAGGATATTCCTGTTTCCTGCCTCTTTCATGCCGGGGAAATAATCAATAGGAAATTTGGAAAGGATGTGAGTGTGTGGGAGAGAAGACATATTATCCTAATGTTGACAAGGGCTCTCTGTCTTTCAATAACTAACCCAAAGTTTGCTTTTAAACTTTGAAAATTTTGAATGTTACCTCTATCCAAGGAGATCAGCCCTGGTTCACCCCCAAAGTCATCAGGTGGAGTGGTCTAGCACTGCACTGTCCAGAACGATAGCCATTAGCCACATGTGTCTACTGGGCGTTTTGAATGTGGTTAATCTAAGCTGTGCACACTGCATTTTGAATGTAAAACACCCAATTAATAATTTTATGTTGATTGCATATGATCATATATGTTGAAACCATAATATTTTGAATATCCTGGACAAAACAAAATATTGTTAAATTAATTTCAACAGTGACTTTCTAGTTTTTTAAAATGGGACTACTAGGAAATTAAAAATACACGTGTAGCCTGTGTTATATTTCTATTGGATAGCACCAATGTAAAAGAACTAAACAGCCTTTTTAGGTGGTAAAAGTCTAGGTCATTTATTCTCACCCTAACTGAATTATAATGCTAATTTACAATGAAGCAGGAGACTCACAGACTTAAGCTACAGTTTAGGAAGCAGCTATGGCTTGGGTGGCATGGGCAGGGACAAGAGATGGCAGAAACACTCAGTTATAGATAATTAGGTTTGAACCCATTTTTTCCTCTTTACACCAGATTATCCAGAAAATTTATAAGCTTTCATACACAGTCTTAGGCTGATTTTCACAACTTCAAGAGAAAATTTTGGAGATGGTTTCACATGTGCTAAAGTGGCAGCATTTAGTGTTTGAGAACATACACAGGAGATAAATCACATCTAAATAACAAACATTTATTGAGCACCTATTCTGTACAAGGCACCGTACTATGTGATGCTCTGTGCTGAAGAGATTTCCAATTTTATAGAGGAGATGGCAAATAGGAGACAATGAAGATATTCATTCTATTAGACCCAGTATGTCCTAACAATGTCAAGAACATGTATCATGAATTAGTTGAGCTATGTGCTCCCATCTGCATCTCGTTTTGTTCTTATCATATTGACACTTTCAAATCAGTCCTCAGAGTTATTTCCCCTTTTTTTCTTTTCTCCTTTTGTATTACTGAGTGTACTAGCTATAGTCCTTCAGGCTTAGGTGGGTCAAGTCTTGTGTCAAATCTTACTGCTCAGAACAGATGAGCTGTCAATATCTGAAACAATTACGCTATATATTTGGTTTTTCTTGGGGAAGAATGTGATGATGAAATTAGACTCAAATTGATCTGTGGTTGTCAAATACTAAATTCTTAGGGTACCACAGGTAGGTCATTTATTTATCTGTCAATTATTAAGTGAAATAATTTTTCCATGATACAAACAACTTTCAATATCTATAACAGCTTTTCTTTTTACATTTTCAAAAGGGTATTAAAAAAACCCCACAATATAATCTGCCAATGTTATATGGGGAAATGATACAATGTGAATAGAGACCAATAATTATCAGTCTGGACCAGGAAGTTATAATGCTAAAACAGAGAATTTCTAAGTAGAAAAATAGGAAAGCCATCCTATGCCCAAAGAGAGTTGATACAATGTGATGACCTTCATGGCAAAAGTGAGCAAATATATTATCAGAATCCATCAGAAACAGCACAATCACATAGTCCACTGGGAGGAGGGTGGTGATAGACTGTGTTTTAAATCTCATTAGCCCAGTGTTTTTCAAACACTAAGAGAAAAACCTAATTCGCTGTAACCAGAATTAAAACAGCTTGAGCCCAAGAGTCTTGGGCTGTGGTGTGCTATGCCAGTCGGGTATTTGCAGTTAAGTTCAGCATCAATGTGGTGACTTCCTGGGAGCCAGGGACCACTGGGTTGCCTAAGGAGGGGTGAACCCACCCAGGTCAGAAATGGAGCAGGTCAAAACACGTGCTGATCATAATGAAAATAAATAGCATAGAAAATATCAATATTCACTGCAAATGATAAGAGTAAGTACTGTTTTATGAAAATCTTGCTTTAGTTGTATATGTTATGTGTATGTGTGTTCTTGGTCACCAGGTAAAATGTATCTCTTGTTGTGGACAGTAGTCAAAAATATTTAAAGATCATTATAAAATATATTTTAATGAGTAGCCATTAAAATGATGAGTCAGAAGTCTGGGAAAACTATATCTTATTACCCCAAAGACACAGAACTGACTACTAAGAGAAGTGGACACAGAAACTTAGGGACTCCCTGTAAACTTCACTCTTCTGTGCCGCTACTTCATTTCAACCTGGCACATTCTTCAATATGGAGAAAAGATTCTGCTTCAACTTCAAAAATATCTGAAGAGCTTATTATCTCATAGTTTTGTGCGTGTGTGTGCGTGCATGAATTTAGACAAATAGGGTGAAAGTACACAGATAGAAAGTTTTCTTCTAGTTATATTTTAGGTTTTAGAAACAGCAGCTATTTTCACATTTAAGAAAGGGCAGAACTTCTGAATGATTCTAGGTGAGAAATACCAGTGACCAGACAGGAATGACCAGACAGCAAATTTGGTGAGATACCATGAAAGCATTTGCTGCTTTTCTTCAGCTCTTGAGATTGCCTGACCCAGTGGAGAGCACAATCATGAATTTTAACCAACTGCCAAAGGGTTTATTCAATAGATTTGGGGGCAGGATTCAGTAAGGTTGGTGTGAAAGCCGAAAGAAGTCTGAATGAAAGTACTTAAAGAGAGTAAGCCATTTTAAGCCATTGTAAACTATTGTAAACCACTGTTGGTCACTGTAACGAGTGAAATGGAAGGGGAAATGTTCTGTAACCATAAAAATGTATGTTCCAGACGGAAAAAGAGTTGAGCATGTGTCTTCAAAAATGAGGATATAAGATATTCATCAACTTTTTACCGTATCAGAAAGACACATTTGAAGGCATCCTTAAAATCATTAGCATCCATTTTTGGTGTATGTTAAGAATGCAGTGTCAGGATACTTTACAATGCCTGTAGAGATGAAAATCAGATTGACACAAAATGAAGAACTTTGGACAAATCTAGATTCATCTCTTCCTTTCATCAACCTACCCTGAACCACTGAATCTTAGTAAGATCCACACGAAAGTAACTCTGTCATTTCTAGCGATCCTGCAATTTGCTACTTTCCTTTCAGTAATAAGCATGAAAACATGAACCTCTTTCTAGGAAAGTAGTCTCTTATCCTTTGATTTCCTAAGTATTTTAGGATGTACTTGGACGATTTTTTTCCCAAAGAATTTATGGATGGCTTACATACGTGTCTAGATGCATACACACATAATGTAGACAATTGATTAGGATATTTATAGAATTCCTTTTAAATTACTGGTAGAATAAATATTTTTCAGTGCAGCTATATTAACCTCACCAGTATTTTTATTGACATCTTAATTGTTGTAAAAACATGTATTTTCATATAATTATCATTAACCTACAAACAATAACCTTCTGCATGTTCAAAGTGGTTACAGACCTTGTTATTATAGACTGCTTTCAGTACTGTTCATTTAGTATGCTGTGTTTTAAACACAAATGTAATCCACTCAGCATTTTCCATTTAAAATGCATAAGGCAAAGTGCATCATAACAGGATGTAACTACGTATTAATCAAATTAGCACAACACTTCAAAGGCTTGGGCTTTTTTCTGGGTGACTGTTAGATCACAATTCATGAAGGAGACAAGCAGCATAATGAACGGCTTGGCAAGGGAGCAGTTTATTTTCCTTCCAGAAAGATATAGAGTGGGTTAATTTTCATGATGGGAAAACATGTTGAGAAAGGGTAACAGTAAGCATTAAGATAAAGGGCAATAAGTAGAATTTAGGATACTATGATGGTTTTGCCACAGATAAACATAAATTCTGTAATTATTTGATGTCACAACAGAACTCCAATGACCTATTGTTAAATTATTAAATCTTCATGACCCAAGCAAATACAAGCCAGTATCGTCAATATTAATATTCAGAAGCTGGCAGATTAGATGATTCCTTGCCATTGTGAACAGGGTGCTATATAGCAATAGAAAATATAAAACATAGTGCATCCAAATACAGAACTCAATGCAAACATAACGTATGTCATGTCATTTGGTATAATTCCAATTAAATAATTATTGACCTTTATCAGTGTTTGGCTTTGAATAATTTTAACTATACATCTTTTTGTCCAAAAAAGGAACAAAATCTGGATGGAAGTTACCTGGGACTAATGATAAAGAAGAAAACAGAAAGACAAAAAAAGATTTAAATTATTCAATTATTTTGTTGAACATGCAGAGGATAGTTATCATTAGATGCCTGGCACGTGCAAACTTCCTCCTCACTGTTACTGACAAATAACAAACGAACAGCTAATTTCCTTTTAATCTAAACCTTCTTTTTTCTTGCTATGCGAATTAGAAAGAGGGGAGTGCACTGAGAGGCACTCACCTACCTCCTGATTTTTTTTTCCTACGGTGGCATATGAGGTAATTTCAATGCTAGGCTCTGATTTTCCTTTTCCCCATGTACAAGTCCAGGATTGTAGTCTCCTTGGAGCAAGAGAGCAGAAAAAAAAAAAAAGAATTTTCAAAACCAGAACTAGATTAATCCTAATTTCTGAGTGATTCCAAGCGGCTATCTTACACAAAGGAAGAACTCTTTTCTCATAACACATAGCCGGATTATCAGCAATGTACGAAGTTGCATGGTTTTAAGAGTAAGAAGTGAAGAAGAAGAAGAAGAAAAAAAAAGGTTGAGAGTATGTTGGAACCTGGACAAAAGCAGGAGAGAGGAAAGAAACTGGGAAGGAGACCGCTGAAGCGAGGTCGACGGGAAATGACAATATACAGACGGCACTCGGCATCAACGGGTGCCGCCTCCGCGGATGCGGAAGGAGACTGAAGGGCTTGGGAATCCGCGAGTTCCGGTATCCGCAGAGGTCTTGGACTCAGACCCCAAGGAACGACCGCAAAGGCAGGAAGAGAGAAATCGGTGAGGGAGGGGGAGGATCGCAGAGGCCATGTCGAGATCTGAACGACCCTATCCCCAGCGGGAGAAAGTGCGTGTGCATGGGCATCTCACCTCGCCTCTGTTCTCAATCTATAAAATGATGGTGGTGGTGGTGGTGGTGATGGATTAGAGGAACTCTGAGGCGTTTACAATTCAAAAGTTCTGTGACTCTGTGGCTTTGTGACTGAGAAGTTTTACTGCCAACTGTATCCGCAAGTGTCCAGCAATAATTTCTTTCCCCCAATTTTTTTAATAAGGGAAAGGATTTTCATTTTAAAAGAGAGGTTGCATAGGCACAACAAAGTCAGTATTGGTCTCAGAAAGGAACCCCTGAAAGTTTGGGGGCATTCACATTGGTAAATCCTACCACATCTTTTATTTTGCTTTGTTTTCATTTGCTTGGTTGGTTGTCCAGTTTTTCTCCCCTATACAGAGTAGACTCCAAGTAAACCATAGTTTCTCTACCTCCCACAACTGAATTTTGGGGCAGAATTGTCTGTGTGCCCTGAATATTATAGGATGTTAAAGTAGCATCCTGGTCTCTACCTTCTAGATGCCAGTGGCACCAGCCCCCCATTGTGATAACTGAAAATGTTTCCAGACATTGCCACATGTCCCCAAGGGTCAGAAATTGTACCTGATAAGAGCCAAAGACTTAAACCAAAGATAGATCATGGAAGTTAGGAATCGAAAGAACAAAGACAAATTAAATGAGAAACTTTTTATATTTCATATCAAACAGTTCAGGTAAATTGAAAAAACCTCCAGGTCAAAAGATAAATTTGTAATAGCCTGACTCCATTAAAAAAAAAAAAAGCTCTTAAAGTACACAAAACGTCAGAATCCCATGGAGAAAGTAAATTTGAGTTTTATATAATACTTTAGAGTGAAAGAAGAAATTCAAGTATAATGCAAATAGGTTTGAGACAGACAGACAGACAGAGATTCCCTTTTAGGTCAAAGACCATATGATTTGAATGTGACACATTTTGAAAGAGCACATATGAATTTGGTAAACACATCACGAGCTGTCTTGAAAACCTTCCCAGAGAGACTAACAGCTACAGTTGGGTCATTTTATACTCACATCAGTCACTGATTAGAATCCCAGAGCAGTGGGGAGCGACATGGCCCTCAGCTTCATGACTTTCTGGGTAGGAAAAAAAAATTATTCTGTGCTGACCTTGTCTGAAATCAGGTTTTCCTCATAGCTGTGCTCAAGGACAGAAAATTTAAGTGATAGGACTTTGGTACTGAGGGCTATTTGGGGAATAATTTGGGTGAAGATCCTGTGTCTGAGTCACACAGGACATGCAATGGTAGCTCGCGGCAGACGAGTGAGCGCCCTCACGTGGAGCGGTTCCCTGCCCCAGTTCTCCAACCGCTGTGTGCTTCAGGGTCACCTTGCTGATGTACACGTTCCTGGGCTCCAGCCGCAAACTATGATTCAGTAGATCTGGTGGGTCTGAAAATGTTCATTTCTAACAAGTTCCCATGTGACGCTGTGCTAGTTTGAGGTCCATGTGTTAGACTCTATCTGCCTTAGTGTTTTCCTAGATTAACCCCAAGCCAAGAGATTATTCCTTTCAGCTGATTTTGTTTGTTTGTCTGTTTTATTACTCAGATATTTAGTGATGCCTATCTTACATTTGTTTATATGTTGCCTTTGACTATTTCACTAATTTTTTCGTGCTAATAGCCCCGTCTCCTCCTATAGAATATTTGCTCTGCCTTTTGCTTATCACATAGTGCTGAGTGCACAATGGATTCCTAATAAATGACTCCTGAATACAGAATGAATGAAGACAATGTGAAGTGTAAAGTTACAGTATATTTTATCCTTTTGATTTTTCTTCATCATAAGTAGCTAGGTTTTAGCTTGGCTTAATACCAACTCCATTTTCTTCCCACTTTAAATCCCCTCCCCCCCCCCGCATATAGACCTCATTTAGGAAGAACAGAAACACATATTATGGCTTACATACTTCAACATGAAAAGCATATAAAAGGACTTTATAGCCATACTTCTATTTTCATTATCTCAGTGTATTAGTAAAAGCAAACCTATTACATCTTCCTTTTGGGAAAGCCAAAAACATCTGGAATTTATGTTATGAGAAAGAGCTTTGACAGACTTTATTTGACATGCACATCGACTGTAGAGAAAAAAAAATCACTGGAGGAAATGTTAAACTAAGTTATGATGCTGGCCTGCCAATAGAAGATTTAAGTTGGTTGGTTGGCTGTCTTTTGAAGATGCATTAAAATATGCAGGCACAGAATGGACAGCTGTTTCAGAGAGATCAACCCCACATTATCCTAACTGATAAATAAATGTGCAATATAAGGTACAATTCTGGTTTGGGGCTCCAGATCTGAGATAATTTTTAAGAGCAAGGCTCCAGTGATTTGTCACCAGACCCTTAGAAGCAACGCTTTGTGTTACACTGCTGCACAGTTTGCTTTTATTTAATGGGGACTATATCATTTTTATTTGATTTCTTATTTATATTTCAGAATTCTTGAAAGGTTATTCTGCTTTCAAAGTGAAACTATGTATATACTGCCAAGCCATTTGAGCTCATATATGTATGAATAAGAGATTTTCTCTGCCCCCGACTCGACTCCTCAAGGTTCACCGAGAAGTTCCACTTTGCATACTGTGATCTGTAAGAGGGAATGGCTATAATATATCTGTCCTTTCCCCCATATTCTCTGGCTCCGAACATACCTCCAGATGTCCTCTGAAACTGTAGGAAAGAGAAAAATCTTTTTTTTTTCCCTTTCCTTTACTTCTCTTATTTCTGTATAAGATGCCATGCATGTGTGTGTATATATGTATTTGAACTTCAGATTCAGAAACATAATTTAATATTTAAGATTGTCTCAGAAAACCCATGACACACAACCATTTTAAGATTGTAAGTATTCAGAGACACAGATTTTCTAAGAAATGTGTGCTTTCAGCATCACAGCTGCCTACAAGGAAGAACTCTGGAGGAGTTTGCTCCCCGCTTCCATAGCTTCTTTCCTACACCTGTCCATTTCCCTTCACGGTCAGGTCACAACATTACCCCCAAGAAAGCCCGGGCTGCCCCAAAGGGGGCACGGCGAGGCGATTCCCACGAATGGGACGCAGGTCCCTGGCTGTGCTGCGGGGGCAGGTGTTCCGATGAATACTGTCTTCTCCTCCTTGAACAAATCTACAAAGCTCTTTTCTCCGTCGCTGTATGTAACTGTAATCTCTTCAATGTCAATGAAGAGATCTGGGCCAGAAGATTCTGAGTATAAAAAAATTCAGAAAAGCCAACACAGGCTTGCAAAATTTGAAGCATATAGTATTATAAGTTTACAATAGCCAAGACATGAAAACCACCTAAACGTCCATTGCTAGATAAATGGATAAAGTGAGTGTGGTATTTACATACAATAGAATCTCATTCAGCCTTAAGAAAGAAGGAAATCCTGCCATTTTCAATGAAATGGGTGGGCCCTGAGGACATTTGTTAAGTGAAATAAGCCAGACGCAGAAGAACAAATACTACATGATCCCAATTATAAGAGAAATCTGAAATAGTCAAACTCATAGAAGCAGAGCAGAATGGTGTTTGCTAAGGGCTGGAGGGGAGAGGGAATAGGGAGGTTGCAGTCAAAGGGTACAAAGTTTCAGGAATGTGAGATGAAAAAATCCTAGGGCTCTGCTGTATAGCATGGTGCCTATAGTTAACAACACTGTGTTGCATACTTAAAAGTTTGCTAAGAGGGTAGATCTTATGTTAAGTGTTTTTATCTCTCTCTCTCTCTCACACACACACACACACATACACATAAATAAATAAAAACAAAAAAAATAAAGAGGGCAAGAAGAAATTTTGGAGATGATCAATATGTTTATGGCCCAAATTTTGGTGATAGTTTCACAGTTACATACTTACCAAGTTGTGCACATTAAAAATGTACAGCTTTTTGACTGTCAATCATCCTTCTATAAAGTTTTAAAATAAAAGTTTATATTCAACAATACTTTCAACAACTCAAGGTCAAGATGATATAATTAAGCTATTCACAAAATAAGTACAGGTTTTATCTTTAAATATATTAATTTATAACTTGCAATGGGTGGGATGCTCTGGGAATGACATACACATTTAAAGGTGTATGAAGAACATTAACTACTTCCAATTTTAGTGGTTGGTCTCTGGGAATATTTGTGTAAGCTTATGTGAAAATCATGCTAAAAGGCTAAATCTGAGACCCTTCACGAATGTTAGGTTATGTGAATGACCATCTTGGTCCACCTTGAATAAGCACATACAAGGTATTTTCCAGCCTTACTTTAGAGAATTAGGCTTATTATTTCACAGATTTAAAGAAAGCATCTTGGAAACATGGAAGAAAGCCAGCCTTGGAGATATCTAGATTTTACTTTTTATCTAGTGTAATTAAACTAAACTTAGCCTTTGTGCAAAAAAAAAAAAAATACAAGTTGCACTACTGGTTAATGCCAGAGAAAATTCTGGTGCCTATTTATCAATGAAGTTGAGCACTGGTGAACATTATGTCCAAGCTTCGGTCAGATGTTAGTTGCAGCCAAGTAGGATACTTTTGCTGGAGAAAATTTAGAGGCTCAATCCATTTACACTCCATATAAGGAAATTAACATCTTTCGCCATCATTATCACTGTCAATGTCACTTTGTAGATTTTTTTTTTTTAAATCAAGGGATTCCCTGGCCCGTTCTTTTTTCATTTTAATGCTTCATCTCACCTATTGTGGTGATCGTTTCACGATGTATACAAATGTCAGATCATCAGGTTGTACACCTGAAACTAAGATGATGTATGTCAATTATACTTCAATGAAAAAATACCTCATTTCTAGGGAATGTGCAGTATTGGTCACAACTGAAGATCAAATAAATGACACTCTCTCTGTCTTCAGCTAAAAAGATCCTACTGTCGACAGTAACTGTAAAGGACTTTCTCTCTTTCACAACCAAGCCAAAAGAGGAAACATGTGTAACAGGTGTGGCCTTACCTGTAACAGGTATGTCATAATACCTTTATAGAGTGGCCTCCACCGTATCCTTACTTAAAGGCAGTTCCCAATGTGTAATGATGATGGCTTCAAGTCAAGACGTAATACACCTGTCTGCTTCTATGTCTTTACTCTTGCAGGATTTGGAAATTATTGTCTTGAATAAGGTGATATGGCTTTGTTTTTAGATAGCATATGTTCTTGAAAAAGTTTAAGCCATTATAGAAATTTTGTTATCACGTCATTTCAGGTGAAAAAGTTAGAGTTGCCTGGGCAAGCCATAGTTTACACTGTAGATACCACTGGGTTCGTGCATCAGGCTTTTATACCCAACTCCACGTTCCAAGTCCTACTGCCCCACTAATGTCTGTCTGGCCAGTGGAGACTCCTCGCTGTCTCTGGACAAGGTGGGGATGAAGTTATTTTTATGTGGAGCTGGTTTCCACTGATCTGACCCATGTGTAGTTTCCTCATGTTTATCCTCCCAGATATCCTTTAATTGGACACTCCTTTTACTGCCTGTAGCCTGAGGCATGTATCTAAGAGGTGTGTCTTTACCTACACTGTTCATCAAGTATTTGTGGTTTCTGACTCAAGTTCTCTAAAACTCCACATTTCTCATTTTTCTTTGAATTTTATCCACTCTCTTTTGAAAGATTTACTCCTTTACAAGTTGCCGTTTTGCATCTCTTATGTAAACAGTAGGGGTCTAATCAGAAGACATAGTTATCCGTTATTTTTTTTCCTTCCCAGGGACTGTTTCCCTTGGCTCTGGGTGACAGTCAATCAGTTTTCCTTTGAGCAATCACCCTTCTTCACACTGATCCTGTGATCTGGGTGGGGCTAATTTTACCCTGTGCTTAAAGATCTGTACCCAACCTTGGCCAGTGAGAGTGAGACCTGGGACTTCAGCTGCAACAATTGGTAAAGAAAAGCTCCCCTTCTACTGGGGTGACTTAGCTAGTAGGAAATAAACCGGGAACTGCTGAGGGCCACTCCCTAAAACGGTCTCCCTGAGAGTGAAGTTAATACTGAGGGAAGCACAGCCAATTTGCCTGATTCTTCAGTTAGAGTTGTCAAAACAAACTCTCTTTTCCTCTCCCTTTCTCTCTCATTACATTGATTCCCGAGTGTCCACTATGGACCCACGGGCATGGTAGGAAGTGGGGTGCATACAAAGAAGTATCTTACAAGTTAATTTTATAGATGAGACCAACACCCATGACCCAGAAAACAGCAAACAACAGTGCACACTTAACAGTGCTAACGCCTTTGGGGTGCTTCTAGCTGGAGATGCCTTTAGAGAAGACTGAAATTTAAAGAATATGCAGAATTCTGGTGCATGTAGAAGAGAAGAGGAAGTCCCCCTGCTGGGTACTGAGGAGCCCTCCTGCCTGCAGAGAGGTTTGTGTTGGTAAGTGTTGTGTGATAAATTTAGCTAGGTCATGTGACAGTATACTGTGAGAAGAATTTAAGTACAGAATTTTACATATATATAATGGGGTGTGAAGATGGAAGCAATTCTAGTTTGGTAACAAGGAATGATGTGGTGAAAACAGTAATTTAAGATTGTTGAATCCTCTGGTCTGCATTAAACTGCCTTAAGGGTTTGATAAAAATATAGATTTCAGCTGTTCATTTCAGATAGATTGAATCAGATTTTCCACATAGAGACCAAGAATCTCTGTCTTCAACAAGTACCTATGGATGATTTTAATACACAGCCAGACTGAGTGGTTTGCAAATCGAACACAGATTACCTTCACAATCCTACTGAGTTTTAGGCTTCCCACAATTTTTTCACATCATCATTTCATTCAATCTCTGCATCGTGAGATTCCTCCTCTACCTCTTTTTCATCTTAATGTTTACTCTGAGATGCACTGTTAACAACAGTAATGGCAAATCTTGCAGATACTACTATATATAAAATAGATAAACAAGTTCATACTGTACAGCACAGGGAATTATATTCAATATCTTGTAGTAACCTGTAATTAAAAAGAATATGAAAACCAATATATGCATGTATATGTATGACTGAACTATTATGCTGTACACCAGACATTGACATAACATTGTAAACTGACTATACTTCAATAAAAAAAAGAAAAAGAAGGGAGACTATGACATGCTACAACAAATGTCTTTACATAAGTTTTCGGAAGACAAAATGAGAAGAGATTTTTTTTTTTTCCTGACCAGGGGTTTGTGAAAGGCTTCATGGAAAGGGGCCAATACCTTTGGGTTACAGTTTTGATAGATGGATAAGATACCAACAGATTGGAGTATGGGCGTCTTAGGTTAGAGGAATAGCCAATAGTTCAGGATTCTGGAGTGTAGCTTGTGTATGTGATGGGTGTAGTGGAAAAAATAAGATAAGATAGCCTGAGATAAGGCTGGGGAGGAGAGGCAGGGCTAAAGGGTTTCCATTTCGCTCACTAGTCAAGGGGGGGCTTTGAAAGGTTTTGAGCAATGGACTAATACCACAGAACCTGTTGTTAATGAAGATATCTCCAGCAGCATTATGTCATGAATGGCTTAGAAAGGAGGAGAAACTAAAGCTGGTGAGCAAATGAAGGGGCTCCTGTAATAATCTATGCCAATAGTGATGAAGTCCTGAGCTCGGGGAAGCAATGGAAAGGTCAGAAAGGAAGTGTTAATAGGAAATCCATTTTTGCCGTAGATTCTATAAGCTTAGAAAGAGACATAAGTGGGTGCTGGCAATTTGGGAGAAATATTGATTTATTCAATAACATTTCATTGGACACTTAAAATGAATATCATAGCCTCAAACTGAAAAAGTTCACAATCTAATCAGAAATAGAAATATAAACAAATAAATACCACAAAAAGTAATTCATATTATTCTCTCTCTCTCTCTCTATCATCTTTTTCAGGGAATGGAGATACAAAAGTGATGCCTTACTAACATACCATTTAAACTGGTGCTTAAAAGAGAAACAGAAATTTGATAGATAAGACAGCATAGATGAGATAGTGAGGTGCAGAGAAGAGCTTTTGCAAGCACAGGGATGAGTTAAAGCACATGGTGTGTTTCATGAGTCCCTGAGCAGCTGCGGAAGGCAGCAGAGGTACCTGATCAGAGGTAAGAAGGAAAACTAACTACACTGTGCTCAACATTTCAATTTGTGACAATAAAACAGAAAAGAGATTAAACTGATGTCTCTGTTTAGAAAAGTAACATTGGGCTGAAAATGAACTGGGGGGTAAAGATGGAAGGCAGGCAGGGAGCTGTGGCAATAATTCAGGTTAGAGATAATGAAGCTCTGGACTTGGGCAGCAGCAGATGGAAAGAAAATGGAAGATTAAACATTTATTTATTTGGTGAAAACTGGATATAAAGCAAGCTGAGTGTGGAAAGAGGTTAGAAGGTGACAGTAAGGATTTTAGAACGGATGACTGAGCTGCTGCGCTGCCATTAACTGAGGAGGAAAATCCAGCCTGAAGAACAGGATTTCTGCAAGAAAGGGTAAATGATAATAATAACAGCTAATGTTTACTTACTCTGCCTTTATACTAGGCTCATTCTAGTACTTTGTGCAAATTAACTCTTTAACCCTCAAAATAGAGTCATGACATGGGTACTGTCATTATCTCCATTTTACAGATGAAGAAATTAAAGCACAGAGAACTGAAGCAACTTGTCCAAGGGTTGCACAGCTACTAAGCAGAGTCAGAATTTGAGCTCATAGACAATATAGTTCAAGAAAATGCACTCTTAACCTTACACTGCCGACCTTTGCATTTGACTTGGGACATACAGTGATTTCTGTATTGGTAGAGTTAGAATTATGAAGGGTGGGAGAGAGGTGCTAGGTAGAGGTGTGGAAATGACAGTCAGTAACACGAGTAATAAGTGGAGTGAAAGTAGAATGACAAATGAAGAGGACTGAGGGTTGAACCTCAGGAAACGTTCCTCACCAAGGCTTGAAGTGATGTGTGAGACATGGCAAGACTCTGTTGTGATCAGAGACGCAGGTGGAGAGGAAGGTGACTGAGTGCTGCAGAACTCAAGAGCATAGATCCTGCCAATAGGAAAGATGTGTTCACCAGCACTGAGACCCAGATGGGCAAGGACTGATAAAAGGCCATGAGATTTGGCCTTTGAGAATGAATTTAGATCTTTCGAGAAGGCAGTTTTCCATGAGTGCTACAGAGAGAAGCTAGCAAACCACAGACTGGATTATGCATTGCAGTGGGGGAGGTGGTAAACACAGACCTTGCCTTTTTTCTTTTAAACTGTAGTAAAAATACGTAACATGAGATCTACTCTCTTAAATGTTTAAGTGTACAGTACAGTATTGTTAGCTGTAAGCACAAGGTTGGACAGCAGATCTCTAGAAGTTTTTCATCTTGCATAACTGAAACTTTATACCCATTGAACAGCAAGAAGAAAAAAGTAGGTAAGCAGCTCAGGAGGCCCGGAAGTTAAGAGGGGTTTCTACTTTTGGTTTTCTTCTTAGTGTTTTGGAGATAAATAATAAAGTAGGCTAACAAAGAGTGGCGAACAATAAACTTGATGATGGTACAACAGAAAGACAATGTGAAAAATAGAGTCACTCTCTGAGTGGTGGAAATTGGCTCTAACATACAGATGGAAAGTGTTGGCTTTTAAAAGAAGGATGAACACAACTTCCTATGAAGTATCAGGAGTTGAGGAGTGGTAGGGCAGACTCTAATCCTTTGAAATGAATTTAACTAATTTCATAGTAGTCATACAAGTGTCCAGTGATATTAAAACATGTCTCAGGCCTCTGCTACATGATCAGTGGGATTCATCCAGACCACCTCCCATTGGTAAAGCTCATCACCTTTCTCAGCATCCTTGGTCCACTGATTCCCTTGTGCTGAGACTCAGTGTGGATTTGCCCCCCATTATTGTCTTTGTGTCTGTGTTCCATAACTCCATGTAGGAAGATCCACTCTTGCTCCCTCCTCCATCCCTGGTGGGACATAGTAGCTTGATCTGCCTCTAGTCTTAAGCTCTGCATTAAGGGAAAGTGATCAGATAGAAATAATCTATGAAGGTAGATTAAAAAGTGTCTGTTGGATGACCTCAGTCTTCTAAGGGAAGTAGGAGGTGAAGTCATTTGCCAACTGTGATTGAAAGGAGTGGACTGAAGGGTTTGAGGAGACTGGAGGGAGTTTGGAAGAATTTGGAGAATTCACTGTGAATAAAAGGATTTCCAAACAGTCCTCAGGGGCCAACTGAGATTAGATATCATATATTGGTAATGGAGCCAACTGGCAATTTCTTGACTTTTTCCAGTATTACTTGGCAGTGGGATAATGAGAACAGAGAAAACATATGGTTGGATTTGTCCAACACTAGGGATTGGCAGGACAGCTGCAGAGGAAGTGTGAGATGGGTTAAAAGATCCCTGGTTACTAGTGAAAGAGGAGAGAGGAGGAGAGGTGGGTGACCACAGGGTTCAGGCTAGTCAAACAAACAGTGAACCAACTAAAGCCAGAAGCTGACTGAGAAACAGGGGAGGCCTGTGACGAGGGAAGAGTCTAGAGACAAACCAAGAGTCTAAAGGACAAGGAACAGGGATAGAATGTATGAGAAGGAGTAGAAATGGCGGAGGGACTAGGCATGACATTTAGAGTGGCGTGGTCAGCTTCGGCATCTGTGAGCCTGCTGGTCAAAAAAAGAAAGTGTTCAGGTGATGAGAGGGTGTAATGTATGGCTTCTTACCTTTGATGCTTCCATAGTAGCATAAAGCATAGTGGAAAAGTGTAGGAAGTAAAGGTCTCGGAAGTTGAAAAAGTTATCAGTTATTATGCTGAAATTAGCTATGGGGTGGATTGGAGAAGAAATCTGTGAGGCAAGTGTGAAATTCCTGAAAGGTGATAAAATGAACCACGTTAGGAGAGAGTAAAATGGGCCGGCATTAAAATCACATCAACCTGTGCTAGCTACATTAAAGCAATGCAGTTAAATAATACCAAACGTTAACATTAGAATTATGAAGGATGAATAAAAATATAGAGAAATTTAAAAAAATCATATCAACTGGAACATGCATCTGCAAGTCATGATCAGCCACATACTGACTGTGTGAAAAGATGGTGGATGAAAGAAAAAGAGAAACAAATAATTTGTTTAAATTTTATCTCATTGGTATAAAAACATTTAAAGAAAAACAACCAAAAAATCAACAATAGTACTTTTACTTAATGCGGCTAAAAAATAGTTATTGCTTCTTTTTTTTTCAGAATAATCATATGTTAAAGAAGAATGTAAAGAAGTTTCTTTTGTGATGTCTGAAGAAAGATTCTCAGTCATATTCATGGGTCTGGTCTCTCAGCTCTATTACTGACTTATTACTTGTTTTTATTTCTGGACCATGGACATTATTTTTAAAATTCTGAAAATAGAAATAAAACTCCATATTTAACAGAGGGCTTTACAGCCACACGACCAGCTCATTTCTAGGATAATTCTGTCTCCCCTTTTCAGTTCTCTTCCTTAGATGACTCCACCACGCGGAAAGAACTATCAGGCAACAGTTTTGCAACACTCGAGATGACTGGAAATGATCACTTTGTTGTCATGGTGTTGGATGATGTCATCTGCTTTCTCATCCTTACAACTGCACACCTCAGCACAGCCACAGTGAGAACTGCAGCTGCCCAAGGGAAAGAACTGCAGGGTCATCAAACCTTTCCCAGCTAACAGCAGATTAGTCTCATTTACATATTCCTGACTGTTTTATCCACCATATTTTTAAATGACTTAAATCTCATGGCTCCCACTACTCAGATTATTCTGTCTCACTTTCTCCTTGCTCTTTGACAGTCTTTGAGAAAACACTTAAATATTCTCAATTTTCTCTTATTCTGTCTCAATCCAATCAGTAAGACTCTCCTGTTTTAAATGGCAACACCTTAGGAAAGAAATATTAGTATGAGTTACCTTTAAAAGTATTTTGAAGGCGGCATTGCAATAGTGAGTAACTGGGAGGAGTGGAGGTGAATATGCCATTAACTAATTTACAGTGAGTAGGGGGTTCTTGTCATTGAAAGGATTATTCTACATCTGTTAGATTGGCTTGGTTATCACCCTGATGCCATTTGGACCCCAACTGTGTATACTCAAAAACCTATTTTTAAAAAATCTGGCTTTTAGATAGTTTCCCCTAGTTCTCTTCACTTAACTTGTTTCCAACTCAATTCTCAAAGCCATATTTCTGTCTTACCTTCATGCTTAAGAGTTAGCTCTTTCTAAACTGACTAATCTTCCAGCGTCCATTTTTTAGTCTTTAAATGACTGGAAGTCTCTAATGCACTTGCTTTGCTGGTGTCCCCCTATACATCATCATCATTATTATTATTCCCTTCTTATTATTTCTATATTATTCCTATAATCCTATTATTATTCTTAAATCCTTGACTCAAGTGCCATCTCCTTCAGGAAGCCGTTGTGGGTTACCTTCTCCCTACCCATCTGTGATAGAAAAAATCCCTCTCTTAGGTACTCCTGAAGTGTTTGGTGTGTTATTCTGTCCAGGTTGCGTTATAATTATTTGTTCATATCTCAATTTCTACTACTAAATTTTGAGAAGCAGAAAGTAGAATGGTGGTTGCTGGGGTGGAAAGAAGGAGGAAATAAGGAGTTGTTGTTCAACGGGTATAAAATTTAGTGTTGTGAGATGAAAATGTCCCAGAGATCTATCGTAGATCATTGTGAATATTGTTAACACTACTGAACTACACACTTGAAAATGGCTGAGATAGTAAATTTTATTTGATGTGTTTTTTTACCTCAATTAAAAATAAACAAATGAGACCTAATTAAATGTATAAGCTTTTGTACAGCAAAGCAAAACATAAGCAAAACAAAAAGGACAACCTACGGAATTGGAGAAAATATTTGCAACTGACAAAGGTTTAATTTCCAGAATATATAAATAGCTCATACAACTTAATAACTAAAAAACAAACTACCCAATCCAAAAATGGGCAGATGACCTAAACAAGCAATTCTCCAGAGAAGACATACAAATGGCCAATAGGCACATGAAAAAATGCTCAATATCAATAATTATCAGAGAAATGCAAATCAAAACTACAATGAGGTGTCACCTCATACCGGTCAGAATGGCCATCATTCAAAAGTCCACAAGTGATAAATGCTGGAAAGAGTGTGGAGAAAAGGGAACTCTCCTACACTGTTGGTGGGAATGCAGTTTGGTGCAGCCATTATGGAAAACGGTATGGCGATTCCTCAAAACACTAAATATAGACTTCCCATATGATCCAACAATCCTACTCCTAGGCATATATCCAGAGGGAACCCTAATTCAAAAAGATACATGCACCCCAGTATTCATAGCAGCACTATTTACAATAGCTAAGACATGGAAGCAACCTAAATGTCCACTGACAGATGACTGGATAAAGAAGTTGTGTTATATTTCTGCAATGGAATACTACTCAGCCACAAAAAGAACAAAATGCCATTTGCAGCAATATGGATGGACCTGGAGACCATCATTCTAAGTGAAGTAAGCCAGAAAGAGAAAGAAAAATACCATATGATATCACCCATATGTGGAATCAAAAAAAAAAAAAAAGAAAAAAAGGGGACACTAATGAACTAATTTACAAAACAGAAACAGATTCATAGACAGAGTAAATAATCTCATGGTTACTGGGAGAAAGAGGGTGGCAAGGGATAAATCTGGGAACTTAAGATTTGCAAATATTAACCACTATATATAAAAATAGATGAAAATCAGATTTCTTCTGTAGAGCACAGGGAACTATATTCAATATCTTGTAATAACTTTTAATGAAAAAGAACATGAAAATATATATATATATGTATGACTGGGGCATTATGCTATACACCAGAACTTGACACATTGTAACTGACTGTACTTCAATAAAAAAATAAATAAAATAAAATATTCTCAAAGGAAAAACAACTAGGCTAGATCCTGGCAAGGTGTGTGTCCCTGACCTTATCTCTCATGCTCAAATCCTGATATGAATTCTCTGGCGCTGAAAGATCTAATGTTGACAAGAGGTACAGAGGAGTGAACCCAAGAGGAGAATCTTTCCTGCTTCTACAACAACTGCAGTATTGGTCTAGCATCACAGTCCATGAATCTTTTACCATGAGCCTCATATTGGTGCCTATAATAAAATTTAAGGGTCCAGTTCTCTCTCTCTAAAGCATGAAGTAGTCTAAGGAACGGCCCATCCATTGTACCAGCTGCAGAGAATAGCCACAAATAATTATTAAAAAGTTAGACAGGCTACATGTTAAGGTATGTAAATCGTATACTGTGGATAATGTAAGCTTCTGATAGCCTTTTAGCATAAGGTGGAATAATCAACTATATGAGTTAATGCAATCGCTCTGTTGGAGTGGTGTCAGGGATGCTGAGGGAAAAGGGGAGAGACTAAGATGAAAAGAGTGTTTAAGTGCATCAGTGTTCTTTGGCTTAGATGACTGGGTAATCACTGAAACAACAGGTTTAATGTCATAATGGAGATAAAACAACAAGCTCGTGGCCTGAGAAGTGAGTGGGAATTGAGGAACTGGAAAGAGTGGGTATAACTGGTGTCCTGGAAAGGTAGACAGGTGACTAGGCAAGCAGTTAACAGAGAAGGAGAATGAGAAGGTGCAGGAGACAAAGGGATAACTGACAAGTGGAATTACAAAAGGGACAATGAAAAGATCTAGAGCTAGGAAGAGGAATTAACATTTGAAAGGAGAGGATCGTCTCCATACTCATTCTCCATATTCAGAAGAGGGAGAGGGAGAAGGATGGATGTGAGAGATTGTACTTCAAGATGTCTGGGGCTGAACAAGTGTGCCAGTTAGTTGCCCTTCTTGATTTGCAAAGTGACAGCTTAGAGCCAACTTTTCATAAGTGCTTAATTTTGAATGGATTAATCATTTAGTCAAATTAACCAAGGAAAATTTGACCAAAGCAATGGATGAAAGATTCAAGGTGATTATTAAGGGTAAGTTATAGATTTTTTTTTTATCTTTACTGGAAAATAGAACAACTAAGATACAGAAGTCTTCCAAAAATGCCCTTCCTTGTGCTGAGCATAATGGCTACTTGCCAGATGACCTGGCCTCTCTGAGAAGCACTAGCCCAGGGCTCAGGTCAGCCCAAGGAAAGCCATTGAAGGACAGGCCTAATGAAAAAAAAATTGCTTAAATAATGCAGAATGTGGCTTGGGCTGAAATTCAGATCATTTTCTTATTAGATGATTTCCCAATGATCTCTTTACAGGGAGACTGGAAGGTTGGGAATCTTTTTTTAATGTTTTTGAAGTTATTTCACGATGATTCAGTTTCTATTTCTGTTCAGAGTACTAAGATTATTTATAATCTTATAACAGTTTTTCTCCCCCGGCTATTTTTATATCATTACAAAAGAACTCCTTCAAAATGGTAAATTGCCAACACCCTTTTCATATTGCCTTGAATATTTCTCCTCATTTCATTATGTTTTTATTATGTAAATAACTCGTATCATGAAATTCTCAATGCAAGCTCCCATTGAGATGTGAAGGGCAAGCGTTCCCAAGAAACACAATCTTATTAAAATGCACTGCTTTACAGGGAACACTAAGGCCCATTGTGAACACAACAACATGTAGCCGTAAAATGATTAAAATGTCCCTGATAATAACATTTTGACCCCAAGTTACTGACAGCACATGGGTATCTTTTAAGCACTGACCACTACCTGTTACTGTGGGAGGTGGGGGTGGGGAGGTGGAGTATGATGAAGGTCTCCTGCAGACTAGATACATTCCTGAGTGCAGTGGGAGATAATTGATGTCACTTTCTATTGTAAAATATAGCACATTCTCCAAAACACCTGATTCTTCACATGTACTTTGATCATCTTCTCTCATCACTGGAAGAAAATTGAATACGACTTCATGTGGCTTCTCAGACACAGCATTTATTGGGAATTTGATGTTAAAACACTTTTTTGATAGATGATCCTTTGTCATTCTCTTCCCCCTTAAGACAATTTCTTTTTGATCAGGAAGACTAAATGGTCTGAACTGAAGTATATATGCTATATATATATATATATACACACACACACACACAATGTACATAGATACATATGTGCACATATATTTTAAAATGTTAATGGATTTTTTTGTTACATAATCATTATAATAGCTCGAAACAATTCTGGGAAATACGAAGACAAATGTAATCATGTGAAATCCTATAGTCTTGATGTTAATTAATTAATAAATTAATTGTAATTTTGATTCAATAAGTATCTATTGAGCACCTATTATGCCCAAGGCATTATGGTTGGTCCTAGTGAGTTGGTGCATCACTAAAGCAGTGAGCAAAATCAGCACAGTACTTGCTACTATGAGAATGACACTATACAGTATTTGGGCTAACATCTTTCTAGATCTCTCTCTGTGAGTATGGGTTTATACAAGTGTGTGCTCGTATTTTACACACATAAACACATTTATATTTTCTATAAAGAGGTAAACTAGTAACTCATCGTTGACAGCTTTCTTTTCTTAGGGAACAGTAGGTCGTACCATTTTTGTCAGTAAATACAGAGTAGAGCATCACTTCCCTCAATCGCATAGTCTTTCATTAACTGAATGTCTCAGGTTGGGTTCCCTGGTCAACAGAGTCTGAGACGGGGATTTGTTGTGCAGGGAGACAAGAACGGAGTGGTCTTGTGAACACCTAAGAGCGAGGGGAGAAACACTGTTCAAAAAAAAGGGCTGAACTGCAATGGAGTCGTAGCCAAGATCTCACACAATCAAAAGGGAGCTGGTGTGGTCCTTTAGGGATGTCCTCATCAGAGGCCAGGCCTTTGCATCCCCACATCAACAAGTCATTGGATGGGGCCTCTCCTGTGGGAAGGGGCATACTTTTGGGTGTAGAAGCCCAGGGCAATTACTGAAGAGGGACACCTATGTAAACTGTTGGAATTGCTGCAATCTTTTTTTGCAACTGGGGGAAGAAGCTGCTGTTTGGTTTCTTTGTCTCCTTTTCTTTCAATTTGTTAAGTGTATTTTATGAACCAGAATGTGGTTCATCTTGTTGAATATTCCCTGTGAGCTTGTGAAGAACGTGTACTCAGCTGTTGTTGGATGGAGTAGACTATAGGTACCAACTGTATACAGTTGATTGATAGTGCTGTTGAGTTCAACTCTGTCCTTACTAATTTTCTGCCTGCTGGATCTGTCCATTTCTGAGAGAAGGGTGTTGAAGTCTCTAACTATGATAGAGGATTCATGTGTTTCCTTTGCAGTTCAGTTTTTACCTCATGTAGTCTGATGCTCTGTTGTTAGGCACATACACAGAATCAAGAATTGTCATATCTACTTGAAGAATTGACACTTCATCTTTATGCAATGCCCTTTATTCCTGATAACTTTCCTTACTTTGAAACCTGCTACTTCTGAAATTAATATAGCTACTCCTGCTTTCTTTAAATTAGTATTAGCGTGGTATATTTTTCTCCAGCCATTTACTTTTAATCTACTTGTGTCTTTATATTTAAAGTGGGTTTTTGGTAGACAATATATAGTTGGGTCATGATTTTTTGATCCACTCTGACCGTCTCTGTCTTTTAATCGGTGAATTTTGGCCACAGAGTCTCAAAGTGATTGTTAATGTAGCTGAATTAGTATCTACCATATTCATTACTGTTTTCTACTTGTCGCCCTTGCTCTTTGCTCCTATTTTTGTCTCCCACCCTCTTTCTAGCTTTTCTGGTTTTAATAAATCAGTTTAAATGACTCCATTTCCTCTCCTTTCTTTGCATATTAGTTATATTTATTTTTTGACTTTTTTGAGTGGTTGCCTTAGAGTTTCCAACATACAGTTATAACTAATCCAAGTCCACTTTCAAATAACATTATACCAGTCCATGGGTATGTAATATACTAATAACAAAATAATCATAATTCCTTTCTTGTATCATTGCAATGATTTGTTTCACTTATATACAAGCATACATAAGGATATATTAGCATATATAATACATATGATATATATACATAAACAAATAATCGAATACATTTTTGCTATCATTGTGGAGAAGGCCAGGTAGAAGCTGTGAAAACTACCTCTCCTCCAGCCAGTAGACTAAATAAAAAATAAGATCACATCCTAGGGAGAATGGGAGAGATTAGTAACACCTTTAAGATAAGTGCAGAAGTGTTTCTCATCACATACCCCTTTAATTTATCAGACTGGCTCCTACAAAACCAGATGGATTCTGGTGGGTGACAGTGGTGTACCGCAGATTCAGCCAGGTAGAAGTTCTTATTGGAAATGCTGTGGCTGATATGGCAAATTTGCTTAAATATAGTAAAACAACCTCAAGCACATGGTGTATGGTTCTTCTCCGTGCCTATCAGGAAGGAAATCATTTGATCGGAGATCGGAAACAGCTTGTATCCATTTGGGTCAGACAACAGTATATGAGGAAGTCTTGCTCCAAGGGTATGTTGTCTCTCCTGCTGTCTGTCATAATATGGTCCACAGGGGGACCATATTATGGTCCAGGGGTCTGGATTTTTTGGACATTCTACAGAATATCATATTGATCCACTATGTTGCTAATATTTTGTTAACTGGTGAACACTGGTACATTAGAGGCCTTGGTAAGACCTATGTGCTGCACAGGGTGCTGATAGACATTCTGAACATCAGTAAAGTTTTTAGGGGTGCAGAGGTCTGGTACCCACCAGAACATCCCCTCTAAATTAGAAGAAGGAAGCACAGGCTTTGCAGGTTCTAGAGAGCACATATTTTATTCTTGGGAACAGTGCCCCAATCCATCTCCCGTGTGAAAGGAAAAGCTGCTAAGTTGGAGTGGGACCCAGGACAGCAAAGGGCTCTGCTGCTGGTCCAGGCTGCATTTTAAGTGGCCCTGTAACTTCTAACCTGTTATTAGCGATGCCTTTACTTAAGACAGAGACTATTACAATAATCCAGGTAAGACTTGGCAGTAGCTTGGGCCAAGATGGTAGAAGTAAAAGTGGCAAGAAGTGGCTGAACACATTTTGAAGGTAGAGATAATAGGGTTTGCTGATTAATTGGATGTGACCTGTAAGAGGAAGAGATGAGTCAGGGATGACATGTTACCTATTTGCCGACTGGAGCAGTAGTGTAAATATTTGTTTAAGCATCATGTCCAACAGTGAGACTGTAAATTCCTAAAGAGCAGAGATGATATCTTATTTGTCTTATGCTTTCTGGACTTTGCTTAATGTCTGGTGCATAGTGGGTCCTCAAAGAAAGTGCCTAAGACAGTTTAATACACATATGTGTCTGTAGTGTTGTCACTGAAAATATTGTGATATATTTTATTCACTTAAATAAAGATTGCTTAATCAAAAGATTTCATGATTATTTATAGTTATAGAATATGAATATTCTTTGCTTGATTATTATTATTTTTTGTATAGAAATATAGGAGATAAATGAACAAGACATGACCTGGAATAGTTCAATGTTATTTTTCCTGATTCCAAAAGCACAATTATTGATTTTATTTTTATCATGGTTAGAATATACTAACATTTGTCATCTCTGTCTTTTAGCACTCAGCTCATGTGGAACTATTAAAAGTTGCCCTTATAGATTGCACCATAAATAAAGCAGGATTGCCGAATATGGTAAAACACCCCTTTGAGAAGGGTAGACAAATGCAATCTATATGCTGTAATGTTAGTAAGACTAGGACATTGGGGTAGTGATCAGTAAAGATAATGATGAAGATGCTTTATGGATGAATTATGTATCAATTGTTTTTCTGGAAAAAATACAGTGGAGAAGAACTTTATTTATGACTAGATCTCTTTAAAAGGGTTAGAAAGGTTGCTGTTTTATTGTATCCTCTAGGTTCTCAAATCAATATTTATACTTTGTCCTATGCTAATGCAATCCTACCCATTTGTTAAAATAAACAGTAAAAAGTGACCTAGTTATAGTGTTTTCAAGGCAACTTGCCTAAGGGTAGATATGGGAGAATTAATAACATAAGATCTCTTTTTCCAATGGTATTTTAGAGCATCTCATAACTTAGGCATTGTCACCCTTCCTTCTGTATTTATTCTCTGGCCACTTGGTACTTTCAAGGGTCCTTATCTATCATGTAATGATTCTTGAATTAGTGTCTGGAGTCCATGTGAAGAAATGTTTCTCTTTACAAAGTTATAAGATTTATTAATAAGCTGTAGATGTCACTTTGATCTGTGAATGCTTAGCGCCATTCCCATCCCTTTCTTATGAATGAAGAAGGTAATTTTGTCCACTTGCACATTTGTCTTTCATGTTCTTTTTAAAGCTAAGATGACAGATTGTCATGGCCAGTATGCTTTTTTGGATAACACTCATTTAACTGGCTCAGAACTAAACAAAAACTACTAATCCTTTTCACCTGAACTCTCTGTCCAGTATGAGAAAAATGACTCAAATGTAATTTGCACCCAGAGTAGCTATTAGGTGTGGCAATCTGGTAAGAAATTCATCAGTTGAATCCACCATTTGTCTCATTTGATTGGGAATTATCTTAAATCATTCTTGTTTAACAATTTAATTCCAGGAAGTTCAGGTATAATTCATCAGAGCCCATTTACCAATAATGATTATAATTGCTTTTTTTTTTTTTTTTTGGTTTTACTTTTAGGTGGCTCTCTAAAAGGGATATGAATCATGTAGATTCTTGGTCAGGAGAACAGGCAATAGATTTAGGTTTTAAATGTAAACAAAGGGTTATGCAGGCCAAGTTTGGCTTAGCAGGTACAGATGCATTATAAAGAACACTGGAATTCTATTTATGGCTTATTTTCCAAAAACAGTATCACTAAAAAAATTAACATGCTAAAGTAAAAGTCAAGACAGAAATTTTCTTCCTTTCTGCAATTGTAACACTTCATTTTGATTCAATTTTGAGATTCTCCACCTTTTAACTGCTTCTAAAACCCTGATAGAATATGGTAATTAACAATAGATAGGTTACCTCCTAACATTGGGGGAAATTAGATGATTTAATAATTTTTATGTGATGAAGCAACTGTTCATTTAAATACAAAAAAGCTTCAATTAAGCAAACATAGGTACTTACATTATTGAAAGTAAATTAGGAAACACTGAATCTACATTTGTGCTAAAAATGTATCATTTTAAATGATTTTATAGTTCCTTATAAGCATATAGTGTTTATATTTGGACGTTTTATTCAATTTTGCAAAGAGTAATTCTATACATAACTGAATGACGTAAGACACAAATGAGACTATCCTTGAAGAGATTTTTTTTCAAAAGGAAACTGTGGGGAAAAAGACTAGATGACTCACCCATCCAGTGATAGATGCAGTTCATTAAAAACTAAAAGTCTAATGCTTGTTGCACTGACAAGAAAAAATAAGAAAAACAGGAGGGTAAACTATGTTACAATAATTTCACAGTGTCTAAGAAAATAAGGGAACACTGATTTTAACAAATCGTTTTCTGCTGATGATCTTTAACTTTCTATCGTAACGAGGAGTAGCGAGCATTATACAACCGAATCTCCTCAAATTTCCTGAACTTTGCCCTTTTCATTAGTGCACTTTGATGAAATTAATGTTGGTTGTAAAATACAAAGCCAGATAAGTTTTGATATGACTTTTTCCATTGGGGGAAAATATTTATAGTGTTTTGGGAAAGATATAAATCAAATAAATTAATGTAGTTACTACCGAAATATAACGATTAGAATTACAAAATACAGATTTCTTTTCTGTGCTTTGTATCAGTTGATTCTTGCAATAACCTATTGAGCTCTTTCAGTAGGTTACAATCCTGCATCTTAAAATAAAAGTATTTAAAAACGCTGATGTATTTTCAACCAGTTAGTTCTGTTCAGCATATCAATTGTGATGATATGAATAACAGAAGTGAAATTCATTACAGTTTCATTATTTATTTGTTGGTAATGGATAATATTACACATATACACATAACTTTCATTTGAGAAGTGTTTCACGATGCACAACTCACTTTCCCAAATACTGTCCAGTTTGGTGTCCCAAACAATCTTGCTGGGAACTAAGGCAACTATTGTATTCCCATTTTTATGTGAGGAAGGTGAGGCTATGGAAAGTTCAGTGATCTCACTAAGGCAAAAACTAAGATGAAGCCTAGTGGGTCCTCACTCCGAGTCTTCTGACTTCACATGTACAGTGCGGGTGAGAAAAGTAGCAGGTACTCAAGGAAACACACTAACTCAGGCAAGGAGGCATCATTAAGAACATAATTCTTGCTAGCAGCCGAAGGAATAAGGATATATCCATAAAGATGCTTTTCAAATATTATTCAAATAAATCCAACCAAATCCTGGTATTGTCAATTCCATAGGCTCAGTGTGTCTCCTAACTTCCTGCCGTTTTCCAAAAGCAACATACGTGAAGAAAATCACATGTACTTTAGGATCAATAATTCTTGCTTTTAATCGACATCATTTTGGTTTTGTGAGGAGTGAAAAAACACATCTAACAGAAATTCTCTGAACTTGATGAAAAAAAAGTCGCTATATAAATATTGATATTTTATCATCATTAACATTTATAATGCTTGTCACCTCATAGACGCATTGTGAACATTTGAATGAGGTAATGTCTGCGAAGCCTTATAAGTTCTCTAAATGAGAATTAAGATATAAATACAAAATGTTTTTATCAATAAAGTATTAGGTGAATCTGGTCTAGACAGAAAGTAGTGAAATCTGGTTAGTGAGTAGATGCTGACAGCTCTTTGCAAACATTGATGATTACATTCAACTGGTTTAGATTTTGAAATATAAATCTTTGTTTTCCTAAGATCATATTAGCCTTCAGTAAAAATTTAAATAAGAATCCTTTGAATATTCACTCCAGAGTCAGCTTACAATTAACCATCTCATTTTAAACAATACAAACTTCATGTTCTACCTATAAGGAAAAGCCAATTTCTGTATAAAGTGAAGGTTATTGCCACTTAATATAATTGCATCGCTCAATCATTTTTTAAAAACATCTTTGTCTTGACAGTTGTGTATATCCAATAGAAAGAGTCAACTGAGGTCATTATGTTTGTAGACAGCACAGACAGGGTTTTGTCATTTAATAAGAGTATTTTCTTTTTCATTCATCATTTTTGTGATCTTGCATCAATTTATAGGTAAGCTGAAAAACGTTTTCAGAACGCATATACAGGACTCATAGTCTTCGTACTCAAGGAAGTTTGTAATGTTCCTTTGTAAACAGCATTCAGAGACATGCTAATAGAACCAGGCAGACTATTTTAAGAGATGTTGCTTGAAGAGTAAGCCTCTGCTGCTTTCACTAGTTCCTTTGCTGCTGATAGTTATCATTAGTGAGATGATCGTCCGGTCACAGGGAGCCCTGCAGAGTCGCACTGACGGAATTTGATATTTACTGCTGTGATGTTATGTTGGCTTTATTCCAATTGACGATGGATTTCTAATCTAAATAAAGTAACTAAATGGTTTGTCCTTTGTCAGAAAAAAAAAAATCAGGACTTTCTAAGTTGGAGTCTTCATTACTATTTTAAAAGATTTCTCCATTTGAGCCTAGTCTTTAAATCGAATCATATCTTTAGAGGTAGAAGTTTGAAAACTCACCTCCATGATCACACAAAGGCACGTGCACCACAGACACTTCTGTTCTGGCTGTCCTTACAACATCACAGTGCCTAGGGGCACAAGATGAGAGAGAACGGGGGTGTGTTTATGCCGCAGTAACTTCAGAATCAGATGGAGGGCAGACACTGAGGTACGCTTGTGGATAGCCCCTCACAGACCTACATGATGAAGGCATCACGTTTGCTTGAATTATTTCGATGACTAAAAAGATTACTCAAGGCGTCACTAAACTATCCAGACTAAACCCCAACCTGTCTCACGGCAGTGGAGAGAAGCTTACTTTTGTTTATCAAGCCCGGCCTTAACATCTAATGATCATCGCGAATAATAAACAACGCAAGAGAACCTGGGATTGAGTCCTTTTCTCTCTCTGCCTCAGATATGCTACTTAGCCATCTCCCAATTTCTTATCATTTTTTTTTTAAATCTGAAAAGCGAGGGGAGCAGGGTGGTGGTGGCTAAACCAAGTCACCTGCTACTTCAAAGGGAACTTTAAAAGTATACGGAGATTATTTTTAAGATTAATAGTCACAGGAAGTTTCCTGAATTGCTTCTTTGGCATCTATATATGGATTCTTAGTTCTCTGTTTCTATTATCCAACTCAAGCATTGAGTCTGGATATATCTCCACCCCCCCACCCCTCTTTCCTTATTGGAGGAATAATTGTCGTTCTTTTCAAATCTCCTAGGATAGTCTTCTGCTCTGCAAAGTTGTAACAAGATGTGACATCCAGTCCTAGTTAATCAGTGTTCAGCCCAAACCCACAGTGGCAGTGAAGGAGGTAGCACTTACAATTTGCCCGTGACACTGACCAGGTTTTTAAGGAATCAGAGTGAGGGAAAATAGCATAAAATACTTAAATTTTTATGGAAAAGGTATAACTTGGTGAAAAAGCACCATCATAAATTCCCAAAAAGTGTATCTTAATGATACACTTAGAGTAAATCATTTGCCTTGAGAGACAGGAGGTCCCTGGTGACCTGCACTGCAGCCACATGAGACTCCTAGACTAGCTACTTTCAGCTAAATGTACTCTCATATTAATATTTTAAAATGCCATAATGCCTCTCTGAAAACCTCAGAGGACAGATACATCAATTTGCGAGGTCTTCACTCCAGGAAATAGAAACAGGGATAATCTGCCATTAAAAGAAATAGTTCATTATGTCTGCTTCTTGGGAGCACATAAACTATGTCCCTCACATACTTAAGTTGCAAATCCTCACTTTAATGTGAAGGGAAACACCATGCCCCAGAGCTTTATTGTCCCACTGTTTATTAGTACAAAAAGGTTTGTTGTGGTATGAAATCTTAAGCTTGTTGCAGTCAGTAATCAATCAGCTTCAAAGAGTCTTTACCCCAAGCCAGATTCATTACAAATAAATCAATTAAACATAAAGTTTCTATTTTCAGGAGGTTCACGATGCAGAATAGAAGCAAATGCATCACAGTTAGAGAAAGGAATTTTCCTGGAGCAATGTCTCTTCACAAAGAGCCCCTTTGCCTTTATTGCACCATGGAGCACATGGGGAGTTTGCTCTTTTATTTTAGTTAATTGCAGACATTCTTCTTCTTAGCATATATTTTTCATTGCGGAAAAATCACATCCATATGAAAAAGATATGTGGTAAGCTAAAAATATTGCTGGAGGCAGGACAAAAATAAACAATTGGTTTGTGTCTTCTTGTCATTACCAGCCTGAACCTTTCGTGAGGCATGTGGGCAATTTTCACTCTCAAAGCTTTATTGTATTTTTTTCAACCTCTGTGCTAAGATTGTTCACAGTGCAGGCAGCTCAGTGGCAGAAGCAAAAATAAATAAATAAATAAACCAAACAAAACCAAACAAAACACCCTGAAACTAAACAACCCACCAAAAAACAAATCAACCACAAAAACCTCTCAATATAAGTCTTCCTCATTACTCAACTAAATAAAGAACTGTACATTCTAAACCAGACGACCTCTTTCATTCACTTTGCAGGTGTAGTTGATGGGGGAAGATGAGAGATAGAGAAGGACATCTTTCATCCTACCATCAAGTTTGATAAGTCAAAATTGGCAAAGTTTGTCTTACCAACCGAACATCATAAAAACACCCATCAGTGACTTTTTAAAGTTTTCTGTATGTTTGTCTTAATGTGTTTTTAATAAAATGAGCCGTTTGTGAAGATTGCTGGAAGTGAGAGACCTTGGCTCTAAGAGAGGCCAAACCCAAATAATTTCTTACAGAAATATAGTCAAAGGTCTGATGCCACAGGGGGTAGGGTGGGATGGGGTAGTGGCATAGGATTTGGGGTGTGGGGAGGTGGGTGTGATGGGGGTGGGAGCAAATCTGCCTTATGTATCGTTCTGCTTATATCATACAGTGTGGGCCAGCCCAAACTCAGAACAGATGAAAAGGCCTCAGCAATTAAGTATCCTGCTCTCATCACCCAGGACTAGCAGTTGTTTTGATGACATATGATACACTCTGCATATGGTGACATGGGGCAGTGCACTTCCCGAGCCATCCCAGAGACAAAGGGAGAGAAATGACCAAATCTAACAGTAGCACTTCCTGTGAGGTGACACCCTCTGCCTGCCTCCACCCCGGGTACCTACTTAGTAGGAAGTATAAAGCCCCCAGTTAAACATTGTCTCTTAGGTTACCAGATGATCTTTAAGACAAAGAGGGGAAAAAAAACACCATCTCTTTTCCTGGAACTGACAGTGTGGTGGTGCTGATTTGTTTGTCTGTGATGAGGCTGTTTCCAGACGCTTCCCCCTCCCCCAATGGCAATAAAACACCTGCTCTGAAAATAAACAAAATGTGCTGGAAAGAGAAAGGAGAATGTCCTCGTGCGTCACCGGCAGGCTTGTCCATCGAGTTTCAAAGATTTCACAGATGCATTTCTTTCACAGTGTACGTTCTTTCAACATGATGGTCAACAAAAACTTATTTTTTTTTCCTAAGAGTGCATGGCAATGCTAAAATATCCTAATGACAACATCAAATGAGCTAATATTTACATTATTTGAATATAAATGCTCAAGAGAAAGATGAATTTGAATTTTAATCAAGCAACTCAGAATCTGCCATGATAATTTTTAATATTTACTGATGGACAGCATGTATGTATTCTGCAGACATGTGCATATGAAAGCAAATACATTTCCTTCGCATTTCTTATAGAAATGTCTACTACTAAATCAGGTATTCAGTTATTTTCAAAGAACTCTAAGCTTTTAGAATTGGCTTGGGACAGAATTCAGTTACTATAAAGATAAATTTATCAGTGATTTAGTTATATACCTTGGTCTAAAAGGTCTTTGAGGTGACACACAGGAAATACTTCTTAAAAAGTCACGATTTTTAAGTTAGAACTCACATCAGAAAACAATAGATAAAATATTAAGTATAGTAAAAGTAATTAAGTTATTTTTATAAAAGCAGTTGATTCAGAGTACAACCAATGAAGAAGCTTTTGTTAATTCCTCTTATATCCTTACTGGAATTACCTCATATGACAGTGGAAGATCACCATGTGTTCTCTTATAAAAATGAGGGCCATTTGAGGGGGTTTGGAATGATGATTTTATACAATATTCTTCTATTTTTATAGAATATTCTTTTAGAAGTTTAGATTGTCCACCCTTTAGTATTGAGATAATCAAGCAATATAACTGGACAAAATAATTGATCACACAATAGATTTTAAAGTTTGCAGTATCTCAAGTAAGATGTGTGCTCTTAGTCAGTTCTGAAAACACATCTGCTTTGGGCTATTTTAATTGAGCTAGTAATGGATTACTTAGGTAAAAATGACTCAAACCTGAAGTACAGACATAGGCAAAATAACAACGTGTTCTGGACAAACAGACTGTCACGAAAACCAAACAAAGGTAAGATGCTGCTGCTGCTGCTGCTGCTGGTGATAAAAGGAAGGAGATGCAGTCAGTGTGATTTTAGCATCATTGATGTTGAACATTTCTTTTTGACTATAAATAACCAACAAGCGAACGAACTTCTTAAGAAGAATTCTGAATTAAGGGACTTAGACCCTGAAGCATATGCCTCTATGCTATTACCAGTGCAGAGAGAATATTTATCTTTATATTGGTTATGAAAGGAATGTTCATACCTAATTTTTCAAAAAATGATATTAGCTTGTTCACAGAAAAGCTCACGTGTAAGAATAATGAAGACATTCTGATTAGATAATTGGAGAGAACTTGACCTTCTGTAGATAACCGATTTCTAGTTATTTCAATTATGATGTTGGTGTTAGGAAGAAAGTTTTTCAGGAAAATTAATAGAATGGGAATTTTATCAATATTTTGGCTCATCTATAGATTTAGAAAGAGAAACAAAGATTGATGAAAGAGAAATAAATATCTCAATTGTTCTTAAGTATTTTCTCAGTGAGGTAAAAAGGGGGATGGAGTGATCAGTAGGTTAGCTGTGCCTGAAGTCTTCCTGCTGCTCACACAGGAGATTAGACTGAGAGCCCAGACCGGCTAGTTAGTGAGCAGAAAGTTGGTAAAGAGTAAAAAGCTTTGATATTGGATCCAGTGAGCCCTTATGTATGCAGCTTGTGAAATAAAGGGTTTCCTTTTGGTTACCTGAGCAGTGTAAACATTATTTCTATTTTAACAAATTATTCCTGAGGAAGCCGTGTAAATAAGATTGCAGGAACAGGTAGGTGTCCATCATTCAGAAGAGAATTCAAATAGTTCAGGAGGCAAAGGATTTTTTTTTTGGGCAACCCTTACATAGATATACCATGTATGCCATATGTATATCATGTGTCTCCCTGCTTCTAGCCGGGCATCATCCTTTCATCTGTAAAGCATACAGAGATTGTCAAATAGCTATAGATTCAGGAGAAATAAGGCACTCAGCCATCCAGAAAAATTTGTGCCTCCATATGTCCTCTTACTGAAATTATTCTTTAGGCAATTATGGCCCCAAAGCTCTATGGTTGTGGTAGATAATTCTGAATCCGAGGACTTCCCACTGGGTTTTTCTATGACCCATTAAAAAATACATTACTTAGAAACATAATGCATTTTCTGCTGAGTTTGCTTGAGAGTATATCCTGCTTTCTTTACCATGGTATTTCTGGCTCCTTGGCAGGCGATGTCATGAGATGGGATGACCAGCCTTGTATCTCACATATGAAAAGTGGAGCATTCAGGGCACGTTTGGACCTGCCTAGATCTGCTGAGGTGTGGTTAGTGGAGGAACTTCCCTCAGAAGACAGTTGGAGCGTAGTGCTTTGAATTCTTTGCACTATGATAGAAGGTTACATACAGTGTTAGAGAAAAACTTCATTTCATCTCAGACTAGTGAAACTTCTGAGCTTATTATTCCTGTTAAATGTTGAGACTTGGGCACATCAGTGTTACAGAACGAACTTAATAGGGAGATTCTAGCATATCCACTTTATGAAGAAGTTCATACATACAAAAAGTAGTTATTAAATATTCAATAAAATTGGCTCGTGGGTCAAATATTTTGTTTAGTTTTCTTGGACTAGCAAGTGGGGAAAGAAGATTTCAGAGCCAGGATGGAAATACTGGATAGAAGGCAGTGGGAGCAGAGACAAGTATTTTAGAAGTCTAGCAGGAAAAGAAGAGAAAAAAGCATAGTGAAAAGGAGAAGAACTTCAAGATGGAGTAGAAAAACATGAAAAAGATGAAAAAAAGAAAAAATGTTTTTCCAAAGTATGGTATTGAGGGCAATGGAAAAAGAGGGAGAGGTTCACCATGAGGAAGAGCTAGGAGATAACGAACAGGTCGCATCTCTGAGAGGCACTAGGGGACCAGATCATTATAAAGAAACAAGGGGAGCTCTGGAAGTGGGGCTGAGCCCTGAATATGAAGGAGGATTTCCCTGTGATGGTTTTGTTCTTCTAAGGAAAGTAAATGATGAACTAATAAGCTAATATGTTCAGAGTGAAAGAGAGGAGGGGTATATTGAGATTGAAGAGGGCTAAGATATTTAGCATAGTTTTTTTGAGAAATATGTGGCAACATTTATATGAGTCCAAGGAAGCGTTAAATCAAAAGATTTGAGAGAGCCACTGTGAACCCAGTTTGAGTGAGAAAACTCTGATTTCAATTCTATTTTTAGGCTGCTTTGACCTACTTTGAAATCTCCCAAACGCTCACAAATTTTCTGCTTTCTCTCTGGACTGCCATTGTGAGGTCATACACGACTCCTTTGCCTCATGAAAAAAAAATGTGTTTCAAACCTTTCCCACTTCCGAAAACAAATTTCATTTGTTTCTTGCATCATAGCAAATGAGTATGGCAAATGTGCAAATATAAAAAGGGATGCTAATTGCCTTGCCTGTCCCTACAAATCCTTTTAATTGCCATTCCTCAAGTAACATTATTTTTCAAGAGAATGAATTAGAAAACATTTCTAAAGCCTAGAAGAGAAATACAAAATTCAGAGCTTCAAGCAGGATGGGGAGCTTGTGAGGCAACCTCTGTGGGTAGTGGATTTTGAAGGATTCCTTAAATTACATCACGTAATTGGCCACCAGTGATATAAAATGTATTTGTGTGTTTATATGTATGTAGATGCAATATTTATATGATCATCTATATTATAAATATTACTTGTGCATCAAGGATATTTTTCTTTCCTGAAAAGCCAGAGAGAAAATACTGGGCTGTAGCTGTATCAGTATTTCTCTCTGATTACACAGTATATAAAAATAAAATGACACTTTCAAAATACTTTACCCTGAAAACTTTTCTATTACTCAGGGAAGCTACTCTTAACTGCTTCCTTTGAGTTTGGTTCGTGATTTACTGGGACCATTTAGAGACAGCTCATATTTTCTAGACGTACTGTAGATATTTTAATGCCTTAATCAATTTTTGCCACTTTAGTTCCTCTACCGGGCTAGATTAATCTTCCTCTCGGTTCCCAACTTTCAAAGAAGATCACTTATCAAAATCATCTTTACAGGAAAAAAATGAAGCTGCAATTAAAAAAACACACTCATCTCTCTCAAGTCATATATCACAAATATTAACTATGATATAAACAGCTTTTAGAATGAAGACTTAAAAGAAATGTGTTCTTCAGTTCTAGAAAATGTGTAAAACTGAATATTGTTTTCTGTCCAATTTAAGCTAATTTGATTGTTGGTTTTACTCCGTTAATGTATCATAATATGTCACTTCCAAAAGAGTAGAGCTGTCATACCTAAAACTGGTGGTATGGGTGAAAATGAGGTTAACGCAGGGAAAATGAAATAGTAGGAGATGTCGTGGGAAACCCTCTATAAATAAATCCCCAATATCTAATTTGGGGAATATCTTATTCAGTAGGATGCTGATTACCTTCCCTAGGTTTTTAGCTCCACTGTGGGTTTCTCTGGGTTCATGTGTTTTCACCATGTATGTTTTCTCTCCTCTTGACAACAGTCTTCCCCGATCCAGGCCTCAGCTACCAGACGAAGAGACTTAGAAGAAAGGGAAGGTGATCGAGTTGCGCTTTGGCTGTGAGAGCAGAAACAAGAAACTGGATTGATTACTCCCCCCATCCCCTTTTCTAGGAGTAAAGGGGTTCCAGGAATACTGATCCTGACTTATTTATCAAGGCAAAAGGTTATGGCATTTGGCTCTCAACATTACCCCTGTGATGACATTCCTCTTTGGTAAGTATCTGGAATGGAAGAGAATCCATTCTTAATTCAGGCATCAGCTAAAGCTACTTCTCTAGGTCCTCTTGATGTCTTTGTTGACAAACATGCATGAATGGGGCATAAGTGGCAGTCCAGCCTTGGAATCCCGAGATCATTTCAAAGAAATATTTTTAAGCACTTCAAAATTTGACAAGAGCTTATGTTTTCAAATAACGAAATAAAACTTGGACCTCTTTGAAAATAAGTTCAAGATTATATCTATCTGGAGTTAAACTTTAATGTGGAAAACTTTCTACCCCTCTCTTCCTTAAAAAATTTGCCTTCATTTCACAAGTTTTACCAGTGAGAAATATGGTTCTGGTTGATCATTTCTATAAATATTATCTAGAGATGTATTAATTACCCAAAGCCTTTGTGGTCATTGTTTATTGGTGAGCCTAGAATTATGCTAACTCTGGACAAGAGGCAAGGGAGGAGGAAAACTTTGGGCTGAGACAAGAAAACTGGGAGATACAGGTTCCTGGCTATGCTCCAGTGTTAACTTTTTGAAATCACATATGCAGCCTCAGTGGGCCTCCGTTTCCTTAGCTATAAAATGAAGAATCCAGGTTGGAGCACTCTCTGGGGTTCTCCTACCAGTAAAAGTCTATGTTTGAAGGTCTCCATTCAAAGGAGCAGCTTCAACCATTCAAAAAGCCTTTATACCAAGGAAACTGATAAAAAAAAAATCAAAATTGTCAATTCTTTGACTTCTCAATGTCTCTGATTAACATTGAAGCCTTTTTTTTTAATATATTTGCATACATCTAGGTGAAGTGGATATTTCCTTTCTTTGCTTTTCTATACTCGGGACAGCCCAGACAAGCTGTGAGAGGCCATAGTAGTGCCCCAAAGTCTGAAAGGAAGGGCAGCTTGTGACCATCACTCAGAAAACAGACTCAGGTTGATGGGAGACATTCTGAGTAGGACGGTGGCGCCCTTCCTGTTCTTGTTTAATTGAGCCTGTGTATTTGAAAGCCCATTGGTAGGTTAAGTAGAAATCTGATTCTGTCCTTCGAAAGAAAATTGTTAATGATAAAAAGAAAAACACGCTACGTGAACATGTTTTTCTTTTCTGTTCAGCAATTTGTATAGGCACGCTCTTATTTGTCTCTTGATAACCCCATCAATCTCATCCATGCCCTCCTGACCACCATGCCTGATTGCAGTAATTCCATTTTAGGGGGGCTTTCAGGAGAACTTGGCTTTTGCATTTAGCTTAGAGCTGCACGATGGAGTGATCGTTTCTTCCCAAGAGTGAGCCGCCGAGATCATATTATGCCTGCCCTGATTTCTTTGTAAAGGCTGCCTATAGAATTTCATATTGATTTTAAGCTGGCGCTGTTTCATTTTTAACTCCTTTGTAAGCCAAGAGTCCAGTTATATTAGCGTCTCCTCCCTGTCATTCTGACAAGCATTGGTGATCTGCTTTTTTGTAGACTTTACTCTCTACACCGAGGTAGCTCTTTCAGTACAGAACTCGCTGCCTTTACTCTTTTATATTGTTATTGTCTTGTTTCAAAAGCCCAGACTGTGTAGTGCTAGGTTGCAAGGCTGAGACGCAATTGAAAAATAATATATAAATGAGAAAGCAAAGAGCTTCGAAAAACAGAAGGTAGGTAGAGGACAGGTGTTCATGCTGAGGACTCACGGGGGCCTTGGCAGCCTTACGCTGTTCCAGAGAGGGTTTTGAAGAAGTGAGGCTTGCCAAGTAATGCGAAGCGGGGCCCCGTTGTCAGCTGAACAGTGAGGAATGGCTACAGGTGTGACTTATTGAAAGCATACCTTCGTTTCAGTGTTTATCAACTGGCTATCCTCCAGAATCTCAATTTGGTGTCATTTGGCAACAAGTCTGACCTAAAGCAATACAGATTTATAAGTGGCACCAACGCTAACAGCAGTCATTTTGTAGCGCTTTGGAATTTACAGAGCCTTTCAAATCCATTGTCTTATTTGATCTCTGCTGAGGCCTTGCCACACAGGCAGGGTAGGTATTAATACACCCACTTTAGAGGTAAGGAAACAGAGACCAACAGAGCATAAATCAGTCAATCAACAGATATATGACAGGGAACACTGGGGCTGGAATTTCAGCTTCCTCACAGCAAACTTGTTGCTCTTTAATTTTGTGGAAATCTGAAGTAATACAAGCAAAAATATCCCTTGCATTGGTTTTGCATTGCCTTTAAATGTACAACTCCTTATTTGTTTCCTTGTCTTTGTACTTTCAGGGTGTACTTTCTGATTTATTTCCGGCATAGCAGAGTTACTTTTATCACAAAGGAGAATGACAGAAATCAAGGTCTCCATGTTAAGCATATTATTCTTAACTGCTTAGAGAATTTTCCCACTGGATTGCCCTATTGTATTTTAAATTTTATTTTAGCTCTATTTTCTTGTCTGTAAAGTGAAGGGGTTAGGCTATGTGCTTCTCATTCTATGGTACCGTGATTAGGAGAATGGGAGGTGAAGAAAGAATCAGGGCTGCAAGCGAATATGATTATCATGGAATCATGAGTACAGTGCATTATGCATGTTTTAAAACTGGATATAGTATTTATATTCTAAAGTGTTTCCGTATGAATTACCTTCATCCTTCAGTGTACTGTTTAGTGTTCCTACAAACATAATCCTTACACAAATCCAAATCAGTTTGTTTGTTCTCTGTATAAGATACTTAAAAATTTCAAAATGTGTTTATGTCCCAAGACAAAATGTCTAGTTTTATAGAGTTCTCTCAGTTGATACAGGCCTTTGTAAGACTGACTGTAAATACCCACTAAAATACTCACATTTTCCCCTAGTCATGACTTTCTAGAATGCTTAAGCATTAGTGATCATTTTTAATTTAGTGATTCCATAATCTTCATTTAATGCCTTGCTGCTATATTTGAAACCAAACCATGCATTTCAACACTCAAGAACAAATGAGCTTTGAAAAGACGTGCTGAATTCAGTAATTTTTCTTTTAAAGATATTCCAAATTTGAAATGAGATAAATTTCCATGTCATGTTTTAATAATTATTCTGATTGCATAGAGTGAAACTGGTCATAGCAGTTACCTTCTAAACTACTTATCTCTTAGCTGATGGAACTAGAGGAACTTAAAATATTCAGACTTAGAACAGAACAAGATTCTTAAAATCTGCTCTTATAAAGCCCTTAGATAAACACCAACTTTTAAAAGACCCCTGCATTACGTGTCCAGGCTTCAAATACGGACTTTGGAAACCAGCGACATCAACATCAATAAAACAACCACCGCAACACAAAGCCCAGGGCAATACATTCAAGTAGTAAAACTTTCTCTTTTTTTCTTTCAAATTTACTTTTTATAATGCTATGAGCACAGCCCTAGTAATAACCTCATACATTGACCTTTCATCTTCTTGTTTCTTTATGTGTGTAAGCAAATAGGAACTCAAATTGAGGGGAAAACCTAGGGCTTAATTTCTATTTGCGGTGTCTAATATTTCACGCGCAGAAGTACAAACCCAGAGTACAAGACTCGTTTTCACTTTCTGAGCATGATTTCCCCTGAATTTGTTTGCTGCAAGGGCCACCAGACTGCTTTTTCTTCTTAACACATACACTGATTTTGCTCCCAAGGTTTTTGACACGATGGCTATTTATTCCCTTAAGTTCAATCCAAAAGTGGATGTGATCAAACTTGGTGAAGAACAAACACATTCCCTTAATAAAACCCATAGTCGGAGTTGTATCTGTGCACAACCGTGGCAGTGAAATCCAAAACCAAGCAAAACACGCCACTTTTTCTAAAAAAATTACCAACTTGCCGCTCACTTTCGTTAAATGGCATGAATGTCTCTCCACGAACCTGGATCACCTTCTGCACACGTTGTGGGTGATTTCTGGTTTCAGATGGAATCGTTCCTAACTCTTAGTATGCTGAGGTTTGCTTCGAGTCTTAAGAGTTTATTCAGATTGAAACTCAGGCGATATACACGGAAATAAAAATACTATGTTCAGACAGTTGCCTGAAAGTTGAAACCACCCAGCCTCATGCAGCTGCAGCCATTGTGCTCCTTTGACCAGGGCCTCTGGGAGGCTTACCCTCAGTGAAGTCACTAACAGAGCAATTGCTCCAAAATTTTACAGACACATCAACTGGTGATGATAGAGCATGGTTTAATTTTTCTAGTCTTCTTGCTTATATCTTAGGTTTCTTTTCTGTGGGGCTTGTTCCTAAGACCAGGAGAGGTAAAGGAAAAAAATACGGGAAGGCAGAGTCCTACCTCCTCAGTATGCATCCTCACTGACGTTTCTGACAGAGCATGTTAGTGTGGACTTAAGATAAGCCAGCTGTGTGGGGGCAAATATTGATGACTTGCTTGGCAGTACTTCCCCTCTGAGTGCCAAGCTACAGATGCACTCCCAATCAATTCCCACATAGTGACAGTTCCGTGAACTATTCAGGAATAGCACCAGGGGCTGTGAGCTGCAGAAACATCCAACGAAGGTTTGAAGAGAGCAAATATCCAAACAAAGCAGAGCTACAGTAGCCATTATGAGAAGAAACAGCAAAATTAAAGAAGAAATAAGCTAAACAAAGTATGTGTGTGTGTGTGTGTGTGTGTAGAACAGAGGTAATAAAAACAAACTTTTAAAAAAATTGTCGAGTTTGTTAGTTGTAAGATACATAAGGGATTGCCCTTTGTAGTAGAGATCAGACACCTGTTGTTGAATTAAATGAAATAGAATTAGCAAATAAAGTCCTCAAAAGCCCCAAATATTGAGCAAACAAAAAATGAAAACATTACATACATAATATACATTACTTTTTAATGAATTTTTTTGGATAGTAATAAAATCTGATTGTGTAACAGTTACAGCTTGAAAACTGACTTAACTTGCCTTTGATCTAAGAACATTGCATATTGTGTTCTGTGATTCATTTCTGTAGCCTCAGAGATTGTCCTGTGAGGGTCTTCATTCTCTATATGTGTGTGTGTATACATGTGTATTATGGTTATGTATATACTAACCTAAATATCTTATGTATTGCATATGTATATATGTAATATATAAAACTAACTTTTTAAAAAAAATTCAGTATAGAATATTTGATACATGTACACATGTACACAGACATATATATAATTTATGATATGGTAAACGAGACTTACTGGAGAACTAAAAAATACATCTGAAGAGAAATTTTAAAATATAAACTATTTGATACTGAATTTCAAGTTAATAAAATACTCATTTAAAAAAACTCAAAATGGAAAATATTTGATTTTCATCTGGTTTTAAATGCTTCAATTAATTAAAATGGACAGAAATTTACTTCTAAGATAATGACTTTAAACTCAGTATCTAGTAACTTTAGGGGTGAGAGGGTAGAGCTCAGTGGTAGAGCACATGCTTAGCATGCATGAGGTCCTGGGTTCAACCCCCGGTACCACCATTAAAAAAACACAAAACTCTAAAAATAAATTACTTTAAAAAATTAATTTTAAAAGCAATTTCTAGTAGAAAAATGAAAGAGCCTATTTTTGTTTTAATGTCACTGATTTTTAAGTTGGTGATTTAAAAATACATATTTTATTAAAAATTCCACAATATCTTCTTGATGCCTATGATCTACTGTTAGATTGGGTAGCCAGCTGACAGGTAGAAATCTACAAAACACTGAAAACTACATTACTAATTCCCATAGGAAACATCATGGAATAAAAAAGAATCAAGATCAATGAATGAAAATGGTCATTTCTAACTAGAGAAAAAATGTAGATAACCATTTTTAGTAAGTTTTATAGGACATGAGAGATAAGATGTATGAAATGAAAATTTCAGAGCTGATGCTCTAAGAGGAAAAGGAGTTGTTGACAACCTTGTGAGGTGTCTCTTAAAAAAGTCATGGACAATTCGCTTTCAAAAAGGGTCCAGACCCAAGTGAGGAGCCCCAGCAATTTAACTACACATGAAGTAATATTCAAATATATATTCTTTTTTTTCCTTAGACACTTCTGTACCCTGCACCTTTATAAATATACATTTCTTTTTAAGTTAAAAGATTTTTAAAAATAATAAAAATTGATTACATAGCAATCACAGCTTGACAATTCTTGACAATTACTTAATTTACATAACTTCAATTTCAACTTTGGTTCTTCTAACCAGGCTGTGTGAGGTTATTATCCCACTTTCCAGACAAGAAACCTGGGAATGTGATGATGAATGGAAATATGAAAAAAAAAAGAAAAAAACCCCATTGATTTCAAGCCCCATTTTCCTGGCACACCTCACTTTTCTGGAATATAGGGCTGCATACATATTATACAGTTAGTAAATAGTTCATGATAGATAGATTGAGTATTATTAACCAAGAGTCTTATCTCCTGTGAGATATTTGTAAAAGCATCTAAGAAAACAGAAAAAATACCTCCTATTTTTCATAAGCTCCTTTGGCTTTTTCCAGCTCTCCAGGACTCTAGCCCAACAACACTGAGATGAACAAAACTCCCTTTTAGGAAAAAAAAAATAATCTTTTCCTTCCTCAGAACTCCCCTTCTCTGTCCCCATGGCACACTGCTCAATGAAGTGCAGACAGCCAATGGGTTTGCTATCAATCACTAAGGACTTAACCGAGCACCTGTTCTTAGATGCACAGAAACGTGCAAAGTAGGTTTGTGGAGAAAGAGCTGGCTTCTCTTCACATCTGAACCAGCCATGTGAATCTGGGCAAATCAGTTTCTCACCTGCTCTCGACCTCAGTTTCTCACCTGTACAGTGACAGTGTTTCACAGGTTAATTCTCAGATTCCTTCTGGTTCTGATGGTCTCTGATTCTATTTATACAATATACTTATTTCCTGGCGTGGATGTCGGAGGGCATTCAGGGAAATACATTTGGAAACCTGAAATATACAGTTTGTTAAACTCATTCCGAAGTCACACACGGTCTATTTCTTTTCCTCATTTGCTTTCTCATCTTTATGTTTGTACTTGCAAAATGACACCTTCTGAATAAATAGATGGGGGCAATAAAACCACCAATAAAAGCAACCCAGTAAGGCAGCAGTAAAATATGAATCATGGTCCTCAGGATCAGTAGCACTGCCAGAACATACATGTCCCTTTGAACAATGCTAACAACTGCTGTGTCCTGGGAAGGGCTGGGGCAGGCATGTGCTAACCACGGACCAAGCAGACATTGAGGTAAAAAGGAGGAAATGACATAAAAGAAACTCTCCAGGTCTCAGAGGCAGTCTGCCTCAAAAAGCCACCATTTGGAAGAGTTGTAGCTGGATCCAGGTGTGATCCAGCAGGCAAAATGTGGGCCAAGGAATTGTAGGAGGCAACTTCTGTCTTTGAGTCTGTCTTTAACATGATGTGTGATGTTGATGAAGGTTACTAACCTTTACAGATCAATTTACTCTTAGTGAAGTGGGTGAAATAACTCTCATTAGTTCCCTTAGCTGTATTTGTTAATAAGGCTAATATGTATAATTTCATATAATATAATATATGAATATAATATGTAATATAATATATGAAAGGTTTTGGTCTCTTTATACAGAAGAACTCAGCACAACTAATAAAAAGAACTGTCTTCATTTTCCAACACAAATGTTCATGAAATAAAATGAATGGTGTCACAGAGCAATTTGCTAAACTATATTTTGTAAGTACAAATAGGAATTTTCCGCCTCACATACAATTTAGTCTATCAAATTAGGATGAACATTAACCAAAGAGAAACAATACAGGAGCTGTAATTTAATGATCACACTAGACAGCCGCCTCCCACATAGCAAGAGGTTATCATAATTGTTTACATTTGGGTGTAGAAAGAAGACAAAATGTGTCATCTTTCAGGTTGCTGCCTGCATTCAAAAGGAAATGATCTTCTCGAAAGAGTGCAGTCAGCAAAATGAATTAATTAGAAGTCATAAATTTGATAGTGGAAACACTTTTATACCAAATAAAGAATTTCTCTAATTCAAGACAAGAGGTTCTCTAGAGAAAGAGAAAATCTTAAAAAGACATCGAGGAAGGAAACCATGACTTTTTGACATTTTACCGCAACCACATTTTCGGCAGTTAACTCACACGGTAATGGAATCCACCAGAGAAACGCAGTTTCTGAGAGGTCTACACCTTGCCCCAGTCTTTCTTTCACTCTCAGAATCTCCAAGGGTTTATATTTAGTATGTACACTGTTCTCTGGACACAGATAGATGTTCACAGAATATGTATTACAATCAGGGAGGGTAAACAGAATGACTTTCTGAAACTATTCCTGTCCATCTGCTTTTGGATAATCAACTTTTTATTTGCTCGGAAACTAGATTTAGGAATAGAAGACGATCCTAGACACCATTCGAGACAGAGATGCTTGCCCCAATCTTGTAATGAAATTCCCTTCCTCTCTTCCTTTTTTCTATTCCAACCCTTCCTAAACATTGAGTAGAGTAGGAGTTTAAACATATGTTCTCCCCCACTGAAGTGGTTTTAAGGATAATGTTGTCACTCAGTGGTCCATAAATACATCCTCACTAGTTTACTAAGGGGGACAGAGGTCATGATACCCAGCACATCTGTACGGACTATGGGAACAAGGTGATGAGACTTTCTAGCTCTATTTACGAGAAAAGAGGAATAAAAAGGGCCAGGGCCAGGGCCAGGACCAGGACCAGACAAAATGTAGAGCAGATTGGAGCTTTGAAATGTGTTAAAAATGGAGTGCTTCCTAAGAGGATAAATTGAGTGGTTTTCAGAAATAAGGGAATTTGAGCAATCAGGAGTGGGTAGGAGGGTACTGGAAATATTTTACCTAAAAGAGAGCTTAGAGGTCAATTTTATCTACTCTACATGTTTTTCAAGGTCATGCTCCAGAAAACTTAATTTAATTGTCAGTCTATTTGTATTGCATGTTCTCTGAATACCTGAAATCTGGTTAGATTTAGCAAGCTGAAATTACCTGTCACCTAATGCAACGTTTCATGATCAGCATCAAAAAGCTGCGTCCTTTGAATGTCAACAATTATACCCAAGTTCATATGAGCTACATGCAACAAATAAAAAATTATCCATAAATTCAACCAATATTCACCAAGTGACTACAATACGCCAAGCACATTTGTAGGTGCTGGGAATACCTTAGAGAACGGTTACAAATACCCCTGACCTCAAGGAGCTCACGTTCCACTGGGGAACAAGACGGGCGGTAAGCAAATAAATACAGAAAATACGTAGTGTGTCAGATCACACGTTTATGAAGGAAAGTCAAGCGCAAAAGGGAAACAGAGTTTCCCAAGCTAGTAGCTGGGGTGGGGATGTGCCATTGCTTCTGGAAAAATTCAAGGAAGGCCTCACTCTGAAGGTGGCATTTATGTCACACTTGAAGGAGCTCAGGACAAATTGATGTGCAGCATTTGAAAGGAGCCTTCAGCTTTTAAATGATCTCAAATGAGCTCAACTGTTAATGTGACTTATCTGAATTTCATTTAAGTTGATACTTTACCTCTATCAATGTAGATTAACTCCTGTGAAGTACATACGGCAAAATATAATTATTCCCAATTGTCCTCCATCTCATCTAAGAAAAAGAGTGCAAATCTAAGATTCTGAGAGATTAAACTTTCTTAAAGTGTTTCAATTATCATTTCTTTTGGAAAACAGTTATCTCATGAGGAAAAATAAAATCTTAATCCTTTCCTGTAATGCACTGCATGCAGTGTGTAACAAAAAGCAAAAACAAAAAAACAAAAAAACAAAAAAACAAAAAAACCTGAGAATTAAGAGACTTGGGTTCTAGTTGTGCAATTTATACATTATCTGTTAATTTATACATTTAGAGGTTTCACTTTATTTGGAAAATGAGGGCATTGGACTACTTCAACATTCCCAAAAGGATGTTCCTCAGAGTACTCGTGCTGGAGACTTTTGGGGCAAAAAAAGTTCTAATGGACAATAAATTTGGAAACATAATTTATCACATAGACTTTAACTGGAGAATTCAAAGCTGATAAAGAATCTGAAGAAGTATTGGCTATAAGTAACTCACTTAATGGTAAACTTCATTTAATTCAAAGTTTCCTATACACACTGGTACAGATCTGGGAAAAGCTGAAATAAATCATAAATGCTAATGTTTCCTACAGTTTAGAAATTTTGTAATTGTTCTTTTTTTTTATTAACTTAGTTTCAATGTATCAGTAAAGACTGGCTAAATTATACTGAGGTTAACAACCAATGGAAATCTTAGAGGCTTAAGATAAAAAATGTTATTTCTTATGAGATACATCCAATGAGGATTGGCTCCAATCTCTGCTTCCTGTTTGAACTGAAGTTCCCACTGGGCAGAGTAGTCACACCTATGGGCACAGTAGTCGCACCTGGAGCATTAGTCTTGTCACACCTAGAGCATCATATAAGGAAAGAGGGCCGAGTGTGACCTAATTTTAAGGTAAAGTTGAAAGTATAGATTTAATGCGTGCTTGAGAACAGGACAGGAATTTGGTAAAAGTGCTAATGACTTCATATATAGCTCCTGAAATAATTTTATGGTTAAACTAAATCTAATGGATGGTGGCTATTACATTGTTAAGTACTGGATTTTGTTGTATTCCAGTAAAGGGCATTAGACTTCATTCTGGCAGGTAGTATGGCTACTCATGGATGAATTTTATCCTCTTGAGGCTTATTTTCAAGTTCTTTTAGGATGGCTTTACAGGAGCTTTTTCCCCAAGGGTTAATTTAGCCCTACTTCTACGGTGTGACCCTTAGGTGGCCTCTAGTAAATGTTCTGAGTATTCAAAGAGGCCTCTCTACCCTGGTTAGTGGGAATTTCAACAATTACTGGCCCTGTTGTGGACTCTGGAAATTATACACTGGTCTAGCTGCCGGGAAAGTTTTCTTTTCTTTGAAGTTGTTTTCGCCTTGCCTCTTGGGGTTTCATTCTACGCATACAAAACTTGGTCTTAAATCAAATATTCAAGAAGATGCCTGTGCCCATTTCTGTAACCCTTTTGCCGCATAACTCCCTCCTGCAAATGCTCTGCAAATTCTAGCTGCCTCTTCACTCAGGGAGGCCTCCAGGCTCTATCTGATTTCCCCTCACTGTGCTACACTTCAGAAGTTTTCTGTAAGCAGAAGCCTTGGGTAACTGCAGCTCTCATTCTTTTGTTTCCTTACTCTCAGAGATCACAGTGTTGTGTTCTCTGTTGTTGAAAGAATGGAAGTATTTATTTCCTATATTTTGTCCAGTTTCTAGTTGTTTATGGCAGGAGGTTAATTCAAAATCCTATTACTCCCTTATAGGTAGAAACTCATGTCTCCTAAATCTAAATTTAGCTCTTGTCTTATAAACACTTTGTTTTTCAGCATGGCAGAGCACCATGTCTGAAGGTCAACAAAATGGATTTCTTGTTTTTCCTGGGAGAACAGAAAGCTATAAACATGATGAACTCCAATACTGTACTTCCAGCTTCCTGAAATTTAACTCTTGGAACCAATAGGAAAAGCATATACTGACCTAGGTAATTGTCAAGATGTATAAGCAAAGAGATGTATTTCTAAGACAACTAACTTATTTATCTTTGAACCATTAAGGCATAGTGAGAATATTCCACATCCTGTATTTATATTGAAGTCATGTAGGAATCAAACGACATTATCAAGGAAGTAGTGTGAACATAATCTAGAAAAATAGCACTACTTTTTATTATATATGATATTTCAGGGTAAGTCAATGATTTGAGTTTTTACATTAGAAGATTAGGCATTTCCTTGTACTAGTTATGACAATAATAACCTTAGAAATTGTCATGAAAAGGCTGAACTCTAGATTGTAGTTCTTGGAGCGTCTGTACCCTGGTACCTACAAGAGTCTCAGGCATGTTATAGACTGCCTAATAGATATTAATTAAATGACTGGATGAGTAAAAGATGACAAGAAAGGATAAGGTTTTGATACAGTAAAGATCTTTTCTTAGAAGGAAAGCGTTACTGCTTACTTCCTTGAGGTAGTGAGTTCTGAGAAAGTGTCTAAGGTTCAGAAGGGTTGGTTTTAATATAATTCAGATGGACTGATAGTCTTCTCACAAGAATTCTGGAAATAATAATCATTATGATTATTATTGAATGATGCAATAATGATGTAATAATAATAATGAATAATAAATTGTTCAGTGTATAGTTTCTATTCACCAAACACCATTCTCTGCACTTTTCTTTAATGAGATGGATACTATTATCCCATTTTACAGTTGTGGAAACTGAGATGATAAGTATAGATAAGACAAAGATAGAGATGATAAGTAACTGGAGCCTGGTGACAAAGATAATTAGTGTCAGAATCAGGCTGTACACCTGTAGGCTGGCTCCAGTGCCTACAATTTCAACCACAGGGCTGTACTGGCACTCCGTACATGGGATCAAACATAGAGGAGCCTATCAACACTGAAAGCACGGAGAATCCCTCTGGGAGTTAATTTATAAAACGAACAACAAATGGATCATTGAAAAAGCATGAAAATCATCCACAAGAGGGTATCTCTCAAGCCAGCAATACTTGACAGGCTCTGATTGGATGTGCTAACATATCCTTTAAAAAGAGCAGGAAAATCTGAATGGGAAGATGCTGGTAAAGGATGAAAGCATTAAAAACTAAATTTGGTGTGAAGAGAAGACGCTCTGGCCCAGAAGGCCAAGCTGCTGCCCTCAGTGGAAGGTGTTACTTCCTACTGAGGAGGTGTGTACCTCAGACATTCTTTGGCTACATCGTTAAAAACGAAATCCTGTATTTCTCAGTCATGCACACTAAGCAACCTTCTCATTACAATTTCTCTTTCATGTGGTTTGCCTCTATGGAGTGAATATGCTGAGTCGGGGTATAAGCATATAACTCAACAGAAATTAAAATTTTGGTTCCTAGTTTATATACCTAAAGTCTTCAAAAATCTTGTTATTTTTAATCTTTACTATCCAAAACAATGAAATGATGAACTCCAGTAAACTGACAAAATGGAACCTCATGACAACCTAGAAATGCTGCCTTGAAAAACTGAGTCACCCTCCAGGATGTTCTTTGACTTGCAGTGGGGTTACCTCCCTATAAGCCCATCGTAAGTAGAAAATATCCTAGTTGAAAATGCATTTAATGCACCCGACGTAGCTTAGCCTCACCTACCTTAAAAACGTACTCAGAATACCTACATTAGCTTACAGTTGGGCAAAATCATCTAACACAAAGCCTATTTTATAATAAATGTTGAATATCTCGTGGAAATTAACTGAATACCACACTAAAAGGAAAAAACCCCAAAATGGTTGTCTGGGTACAGAATGGTTTTAAGTGTATCGGTTGTTTACCTTGGGGATCACAGGGCTGCCTGGGAAACTGCGGCTGCCCAGTGTCATGAGAGAGTATGGAACCACAAATCACCAGCCCAGGAAAAGACCAAAATTCAAAGTATGGTTTCTACTGAACGTGTATTGCTTTTGCTGCATCATCATAAAATCAAAAACTCGTTAAGTCAAAACATCATGAATTAGGGGACTGTCTTGTATTCAATAAATAATGCAAGGTACTCAATATTTTAAAATAGGTTTTGTGTTAGATGATTTTGCCCAACTGCAGGCTAGTGTAAGTGTTCTGAGCACATTTAAGGTATGATTTCAGTAGGTTAGGTGTATTAAATGCATTTTTGACTTAGATATTTTCAATTTACACAGGTTTATCGACATGTAACTCCATTGTAAGTCGAGGAAGATCTTTATTGGTTTAAACTGCAAACTGTTTTTTAAACTTCTGTCCTCTCTGATGTTGTGGCCAAAGAGAAAAGGATTATTTTTAAGTTGTTTAGTTAAATCATACAATATTGAAGATTTGAATGGATATTCAGAATTATAACCACACGATTAACACTGACAGAACCTTTACCACAAGCCAGACAGTATCATAAAAGCTTTACATTCTTTATCTTAACTGAAGTCCTATGATGTAGGTCCTATTATTAGTCTCATTCTACAGAAGAGAAAATTGAGGCTGAGTGGAATTTAATCTCTTACCTGAGGTCACAGGGCTTGTCAGTAGACCTGCAGTCAGGTTACCTCCAAAACCTGTGTGTGCCTCTAATGTGGCATCATTTTAGAATACAGATAGTTTAGAATATAAATCTAAATATATAGCTAATATATTAATTTTCTTCTGTTTTCTAATCTTAAATTTTTTGCCGCTGGTAACCTGATGTTACATTGGTCTAATACCACCAGGTTTGCAAATGGTAGAAAACAGTGTCTCCTAAGCTGTATTATTCAATATGTAGCAACAGTTAATTCCACTTCCATACCTTATAGTTAGTTCAAGAGTTCCATTCAATATTGGAAGTTCGGTGGTGATCTACCCCTATTCTATTTATTTCTCCCCACATATTGTGACAAAGGATGAATTATTTTCCTTTTAATTTCTTTTTTTCCTGTGATTTGAGTTGTGGGGAAGAATAAAAGGGTTAAAGTTCCCAGGCTCAAAGTAGAATTTACTGGAAATGAGGATATGTGTAATAATTTCCAAATTGTATTTACGGATACCATTTTACTGTATTGATTGGAAACTGTACTCAGCAAAGGGAATCATACAAAGGAGATAAGAGAGAATGAGAAATTGAAACAAAGCATTGATGGAAGTTTCCTAACAGCAAAAAATGAGAAAGCTGTGCTCTCCCAGGGGAAGTGAGGGTGGACCTGATGCCTGAAACAGTGAGCGCTGTGATGTAGTCAACTGCAGCGAATCCCGTAATTACTAAATTAGACTGTTCCATTTCTGGATAATGCATGCTGCATTTTGATCTTGATTTAAAATCCAATTAGTTCAGGATCATCATTCCTGTTAGTTCTAGCTTCTCTCTGGTGGCTTTGAGAATAGAGCGATAGATTAGTATTTTTGTGTTTGTTCTTTGTAAGCCGTCTTTGAAGACATGGCTTTTTAAAATCTATGACAACAGGTGTCCTCCCTCCCACTCTTACATATTTTACTGATTACTCTCTCAGTTTATCCTCAAACTCTCTCAAGTCATCGTGACCAATGAAATGCTACATTGATACACATTTGGCTTTTCCAATAAATAATGATTTGCCTTTGAAATTACTGCTTCCTTTTATTTATTTTTACATTTTCTTTCCCATGTAGAGAGTTTGCCTTTATGGATTGGTATTATTCTTAATTCTCTTGTTTTTATTTACTGAAATCATTAGGCGAGTCTTAATTTATATTATGAAGGAATGAACTTTCAAAGGAAAAGAATGGATTTTAGATTTGTCAAATGTGAGAGATGAAGACTTCTGGAAAATGAGCATTTGATTGTTTTCTGGTGAGAAAGAAAAGGCAGCTAACTTCAGGCAGCCCACTGAAATAGCTTCAGCTTGTTCACATGACTACATCAGTAAGTAATTAAAGACAGTCTGAAATAGCCTCAATGGAAAGACTTAAGGATTCATACATTAGAATATATAAATCTGTGCTTCATGATTATGAAATTATGCTGAATGCAGTTTTTGGTTTTTCTTGTTAAATACATGAATCAAAACTTCTGGAAAGGTGCTGTAATGTCTACTATAAAAATACACTCTTCATAGGGAAGCATGGAGTTACAGTATACAATAGTTTTATACCCCAAGAAAGAAAACAGGCACTTTTTTCCTCCATGGGCTTGCTGAAGAAAATGTGAAACATTGATTGAGAGCTCCTTGTTAATTCACACTAGGGAACCATGTAGATTACTTAATTTTGAAAATTACAATGTAAACAAAACCAATGCCATAATAGTTCAAGGGCCCTACATCAAAATAATATTTTGTTCATTTACTTTGACAAGTGCGGTTCATATACTCAAGTGTTACTTAGGACTGTATTGCATTTGAATGAACATAGTGCATTTCATCAAAATAATGAAATCTTAGTGATATAATAAGTTACTGAGAAAGTTCATCACATTTTTGAGATTCGGATGTTTAAAACAATTTATATGCATTTATGGGTGCATTAATGTTACCCCATCTGTCCCTTTCACTCCGGTTCCTCTCTCCCCACCCCGATTCTTTCTCTCGCATAGAGGATTAACAGTAAATTTATCAGTTGTTTTGCCTTTTCCTACGCTCATAGATTATGATTATTATTAAAAACGATTGTGTGGTTGATAATTCACACATTTTTTTGCATTCTTAGTCTGCATTCTTCATATTTTCAAAAGCAGTTACTCTATCTTTGCTTGTGTAGCAGATATATTATGGCTGATTATGAAACAATATTAAATCAACTAAAACTACTAGCCTAGGAAATTATATAGTCTAATGTAACATGTCATCCAAGAAATGGGGCGATGGGAATATCAGCATATGGATATTAAGGAAGGAAGAGATGTAAGGGTTCATCATTTTAAAAATTCCATTTTCATTAAGATTACATTCCATAAAATTGATTAATTTTGCTTCTAGGTTCAACTTTTAAAATGTATGTTGAATACCTTAAGAAAAAGAATATAGAATAACAAGTTATTGACGTTTAAAAAATTATTGTCATGTAAATTTTACCCTGGTTACCAAAATAGCAGAATTAGGTAGACAGAATAAAAAGTAGGTGAAAAAACAGAAGCAATTACAAATGATCTAGAAGCAATTATAAATGATCTACATCTATGTAGAGAGCAATACAGTTTTGTGTGTATCTAGTCACAGTATGACATCATGGTATTTATTCTAAAGAGAAATTTCTAAAATAAATTATATCAGTAATACATAACTCTTTTTTGTGAATTGATTTAGTTTATATTCTAATTAACTTAAAGGCACCCATCTTTAAAAATATTCTGAGTTTATTAACTGAGAAATAATGTAAAGGTGTTCCCACAAGTTAAAATTCAACATTCATCTAAACTGTTACTTTTAAGTAAGAATATTTCATACATGACTTCTTTCTGGAGCATGCTGATATTAAAATTCTTGATGAATTTGCATCTAATTGAATTAATCTAAGCAATTTAGGCCTTGAGAGCAGGAGCAAGTTGGTAAGAGTGAAATCTACAAAATTCATGAGGACTACGGGGAAAATCTCAAAACTCACATCACAAAGATAGAGGGTCAGGAGTATTATTTAAGCCTCAAAATATATTAATATTTTATGTAAATATTCCCACCATTTATTAAGAAGAAAAATATCAAAATCAGTTTATCTGGGTAATTACAAGACTACCAACTCTCCAGTTGAACTGTGAATTCAAAAAAAGAAATTAAATATCACAAGGTAGTATATTTACTAAAAGTAAATATTTATTTTTCTCCCTCAAAACTTACAAAAGTAGCCAAGCAGTTTTTCTTTATTATAAGCAATGGTAAGATCACAGAAGTCCAATTCTAAGATGCTCGATTTTAGGCAGAGTTCTTCTATCTGCAAAAGCACCATAGTGAACAAGGGACATACTAACTCAAACACTGCACTGGATCCTGTCTGTTTTAAATAATATCAAATAGATATGGATTCAGCTTATGAAGCTAAGCTGTAGCAGCTACCATAAACTGAATATTATAGGTTTTAATATACATAAAATTGATGTAATACTTCACTATTTCCTATTAATTTATTTTCTTTTAGGGATTAGAAATGAGCACACCCTTATAAATTATTTCTAGCAGTTTTCAAAGAAAATATCCCCTATATGGCAAATAGAGAAACTGAGAAATGTGTCTTTCTCTTACAATTGCTTAGCAAATCCTTTATCTCTAGTTTATAAGGGACGACCTAGAAGACCTCTCAGATCCTGTACTAAGATTCTTCTAAAGAAAAAGAAGCCAATTTCATTCATTACCAGTCAGTCTCTCCTCTATTAAGAAGCAAATGAGTAGACACTTCAGGGTTCCTTTAACCATAACGAATGCATGGATATTGCCTGTTTCTCCCAGAGAGTCACACAGATAGGCGATGGCTCTGAAAAGAAAAGTGCTCGTCCCTGGGGATCAGAATCCTTGTACCTGTCAGAAAGTTAAATGTGTCTCAGCTGAAGGCAGCTGTTCGCTTAGACTTGCAAAAATGAAAACCCTTTTGATGGATTTCATAAAAAATTATACACTCACACGTATTGCAAAACGCCATGGGTGTGCGTAAATCAAGGACACATATATGGCTTGCTTTAGCAAAAGTGGAGAAATAGTTAAGAAAAAGATTAGATTTCCTGCCAGTATTGGTGTGTTATTTTAGCTACATTAGTCTGATCAAACTCAATACTCCCACATCCGTTTTGGCTGAGGCCCACACTACTACCATGGAAGGTGTGAAGGGTGTGAACAGATAGTAACTCCTGGATAACTAGAGTAAGTGGCAGGGTCTTAGATGATTTTAATATATAATAGGGTGGTGGGTGTGTAGTATATTTTCAAATCATAACATGATTTGAAGAGTCCAACAAGATCCAGAAAATTACCTAAGGTTAGTTTCAACTCTAGTAAGAGCCACTTAATTCACCTCTGTCAGTTATGTAAATGTGGGCTTAATGTAAGTTTCACCCGTCCTTTGGGAAGAGGATAAAAACATATTTTATTTTTGTAGTTTCCTGTAGTTTAGTAATACTATCACTTTAGTTTTCAGAATTGCAGGCGGGGAGTGGGGTTGGTTGAGGCTCATGGGAAAGAAGGAATCTCAATGAGACACCGACCATGCCAAAATTCAGAGTTAGGACAATGTATTTGGTTACCCAGGGTGGTGTTGGCTAAGGTCTGTTGGCAGCAAGGGGCTCCAAGGGTTAAAAGGTGCTCTCCGCAAGAGAGCTGATAACTCAAGTTCAATACGTAGCCGTATGCACTCATGGATGATGGGGATTTCTGGCACAGGGTGTACTCTGTATACTCACTGAGATGTGATTCATGCATTGAAGAACAATGAACGTCATGAGTGAAGAGAATTATAACATTGGAGCTCATATTTGTAGCATATCTGCAACCGAAGGTGTGAAGTCTAGAAGCAAGTGCATCCATGCAGTTGTGAGACCACAGGTAAATTAATCCTTAATTGCCCAATTTTCTTCATTTTCTAAAGAGGATTTTTTTCTTATAGGGAAGATATTTTTCTTATGTGGTGGATATGAGTGACTGATGATATCATTGACTAGCACCGTGCCTGGCACTTACATGCTTACTAAAGAGTTGCTAAAAATAAGCACTGATTATTACTGGATATTATAGAGAAGTAGCATATTGGGATGAAAAGTACCTGTTATTCAGAACCAGAAATCCTGGGTACAAGATTAGGCTCTAAGAGAACCCAGGCAATGCCTTACATTCATCTAGTGTTTTATAAAACAACAAAAAAAATTTAAAACAGTATGTCATTTAATCACTCTCTCTGTCTCAGCTTTCTCATCTGTGATATTGTAGAAACAGTAGCCCCTGCCCCACCTACTTTACACACTTGTTGAGATTATGAAACACAATGATAACCTTGTGAGAACCATGTAAATGACAATGAGTTGCATCATGTTAATTACTGTCCCTGTCATTATCAAGAGGTGGCACTGAAGTCGGTCCACAGGAGCACACATGTGGGCAGAGGTGACGGCTTAGTAACTTTACCTAAAATAAATGACATGGAGGTTCTGAAGATGCCAATATGCAAACAAGGTCAAATGAAATTAAGTGATAAAGGATGGCAACTTTTTTAAGTAGCTCTAGGTGACTGTATCTAAATGAATTAATTTGAATTTACTAAGCACTTGAGTGAATTAAATCTATTTATTAAACACTTATAAAACTGACATAAGACAGTAAGTTTTGTGGGAGCAGAGACTGGGTCTGTCTTTGCTTGCCATTCTCTCCCAGTGTCTAGCTCTGAATAGATGAGTAGCACTGTGTTTGCTGCTTGGGGAGAGACACTGAAATGCAAGACATGGGTCCAACATTACCTGTCTCCCTTCCTCAAACATTTATTGAGAAGCTATTATATGACAGGCACTCTGCTAGACTAGGAAAACAAGCAAACAAGAACTAGACCATTGCATTGACAAGCTCACAGCCCAGGGAGAGATTTACATGCAGAAAGATGAGATGAATATGATACAATGTGACAAGTGATATGACAAAGCCTGAACAAGTGCTGTGGGAGACTCAGGGATAGAACACTTCACTCTGCCTGCATCAAACTAGTTACTTCTATATAAAACATCTGGAGAACAACACAAGGCTGTGTAGACTCAAGTGATGGAATAGATATTGCAAGAATGCAGAGATTAGAAGCCACTTTCCATTATAGAGCTAAGAATATGCTATATAGTATCAGTAGCTAGTAGGAAAATGTATTTCAGACCTGGCCTATGGACCAATGGAAAAATAAATATGAAATCTCTCTAAGGAGATCCCTTGCTGGGTTAGTTATTAGGGTCTGACACTGGATCCCAGGTTGGTGCTCAACTGACTCTCAAATTAGAAAGGGCCTGGAACAAACCTTTTCCATCATACCAATAGTTCTGAGCATTCACATATTGATACTGCATTTACAATATTAAATCTTTGGTAACACTATTCCATACCAAGAAAATGGTAAAACAAGATCTTTGTGTTCCCTAAATAATCCCAGCTTTCTGACTACTGGAGACCTTCAACAAGTTTAGAAGATTCTGGCTCCTCTTCCAACAGGTGAGACAACTAAAGGCTTTTTACGCTCCTGATTCAGTCTTGTCTGTCTCTACTCCTATTTTCATTCTCCTTGACTTCAGTATCCCCTCTTGCTTGAATTCCTCTTCTCCTCTGTCCTAGTCCTCTACCTCCTCTCAGCTGCCTACTCCCTTGCTCATGCCCTAAATTACATATGACCATCAAAACTTTCACACAACTTAAATCTGCATTTTGGACAGCTTCTTTGAACACTGGCATCACCCTTGATGACCTCCACACTTCAGTCTTCGCCCTACCCATTTAATCTATCTTCAAAAAGTCCCATTGTGCTATGTCAACCATACATCTTGCATTCATTCGTTCTCTCCTCCTCTCCTTGCATCACCTTTGGCTAAACCATCATCAATCACTTAGATACTATTAAGCTTGTAAGTATAGTTTAACACACCAGTAATGATCCTAATAAAAATACTATCACAGTTAAGCAGACATGCTAAATTTCCTATTAAAAAAGATTAGGGTAAACATAAGATTTATTTTACTTAAAAAAAAGGTAATATAGCTAGGATGGAAATGTAAATAAAGTGTAAAGTGCCTGATTTACAGAGGTAAACTCAATACTCTGTTATGAACTCAATGTCCACATGACACTGACATCATTTCCTTTTTAAGATCACCTATGAGCTAACTGATGTTAAGAAACATGTTTAGGGCAAATGATAGCTCTCTGTAAACTCTCTAAAAGCCAATATTCTATAAAAGCAGGTCTGACATTTGTCAGGAAATTTTAAAATCATTTGGATTTTAATTAATATAAATGAATTCCACACAGCATGAAAAGTTAGATCATCTGAATTTTAGTGTCTGTTGTGCCCTTCAAGAACCATATGACCTTTAGCTCGTCACTTGACTAGTTGATGACTTCTGAGCAACAAAGGGAACAATCATACCTGACTTGCCCTCATCACAGGATTGTTATGATGATCAAAGAGTTACAGTGAGTCTAAGTGAAATTCTGTAATGAGCATAATGAGTATAAAATGAATTTGAACACTATATAAAGTACGATGTTTAGATTATTAAGAGGAAAAAGCTTATTACTGGAAATTGCTAAGTCTTGTCTGTGTATATCAGTGAGATAATGGTCAAAGGGCATAGCCTCTGGGCTGCACATCAATGAAACGCTACCTCTAAAGAGAGCAGCGATCTAAACTTCCAAGGAATGAAGACCAGCCTTTCCATGAGAACTCAAGTTGATCAACAGGAGGAGCAAAGGGAAAATATTGCAAACAAGATAAATATTAAGCAAAATGAATAAGCCTGGAAACTGAAGCACATGCCACTGACAGCATATTCCGTCCTGGGGCTTCTTTTGTGACAATGGAATGACCCGAGGAGGCTTTTCTCTGAGCATCAAGGTTTCTCGAGTCAGCAACAAGGACACGCTGCATCTGGGGTCCCCACTGCCAAACATAAATGAGTATTTAATGCTACTTATTCACAGTCATTTACTACTTTGCAGGAAATTGAAGACAGCATCACAGGGAGTCATAAGGCAAATCACTCTTTAGACCAAAATCCATATCAGAATATACCTATACATATATCCCTTATGTACCTATATTTTTAATTGTTAAAGGGAAAGGTTGAAGGTAAGGCTGAGATTCAATATGTAAAAGAAAGATCTGGACCCTCTGGATGAGGTTTGTTTTGGTGGATGAATAGTTCAAACGGAATATAGGGTAATGGAAAAAGTTCCATAGATTATATAAGTCTCAGAGGCAATCACTGAAAAACAAGTGACTGGTGATGATGGATATAAAAATGGACTCAATTACCCAGTGATTCAATGGCCTTGAAATAAAAATCAGAGGGATGGATAAAGGAATATAGTCATTGGAGGAATCCAATTTGGTGTTTAAACAGGGTTTAAAAACCTCAGAGGAGCAGGTTGCAGTTATAATTAGGGATAATGTTTCACTCCGTTTTAAAAATGAGTCATTGGAAACAGAGTGAAAAAAAGCCCTACATTTCCTTGGTCCTCTAGTGCAGGAATTAGAACCCTAAAGAAAAGACTAGGAGTACTCTAACGTGCCTTGTTGGCTTCATACCTTTATTTTTCAATCATTTACACAATGTACAGATAATTAGTGAGTACCTCTACGTGCAAGACTAGGGTAGTGTTGGGTATGTAACTACAATATAAAATCACAAACCAAAGCCCAAAGCTGAGAACTGTGGTTTCATATAACAAGTGCATAGAAGGATCATATAAATAGAATACTTTCACAGACTTCTTTTACTAATGTATTTATTTTTAATAAAAAATAATTGATTTTAATAAAAACAATGAATGTATATGGTTAAAAATATTTAATGGTAAATTACATACACACATATGATTCTTGCCAGAACCCAAGATCTAAGTCCTATACCTTTGAGGTAATAATTATTAATAATTTCCATATTTATGCAGCATACTTGACAAATGCTTGAATTCTATTTATATTCTTCTGCAACTTGCTTTTTGTTTTGTTCAACAATATATATTTGAAACTTTTCCATGTTAGCACAAAAATGTAACTTTCTTTGAGCTACTTAATTTTCCATCTCATGGCTGCGGCATAATTTTTGTAATAATATGAATGAATATATAAGTTAAAAAATTATCTATTATTACCAACAATGCTGTACTATCCATATGCATATTTCTCTCTTGCCCCAGTTTTTCTATTGAATAAATTCCTGAAATAGAAATTCTGAGTCAAAACCACATACATTTCAAGTGTAGACTGATGGCACCAAATGTGCATTGTCTGTCCATATTCACAGTCCCTCATCACTACCTGTACCCTCTCACCAACACTGGACATTATAAAACTTCGCTATTTTGTCAAATAGACAAGTGATAAATTGTATCTTGTTTAGCATGCGTTCCTTTAAATATAAGAAAGAATGTGCATTTATTTCATATTTTAAAAAAATTATTCTCTTCCCACAAATGTGACACCCCTTTCCTTGCCTCCCTCTCTCCAAATCATGAACATGGGGAAAGGCCCCTAGTGGAGGAAGCAGCCTTCCAACTGTAGAGGCCCACGCTGTGCATCCATGCTCTACTGGAGAGCCCAACCCACTGGTGACGCCCTCCCTGCTTGTCTCATTTCCCATCCCGACCTCAGGAAGGTGTGGGAAGCCCTAGCAATGCCTGGATGACTTACACTGTATCTGAGGTCTCCTCCCAACTGCTAACGAGAGAAATGACTGCATTTTACTTTATTTAACAAACACTCAGAGAGCACTGAGGCAATGCCAGCACTGTTCTAAGCTCTTTACAAATGTTGACTCATCTGGTCGTCATAACAACCCAGTGAGGGAGGTACCATTGTTAGCCACACTCACAGAGCGGGAAACTGAGGCACCGAGTAGCCCAGGGTCACAGAAGCTGAGATTTCAACCGGGGCTGTGAGTTCCAGTCTGTGCCTTTTAACTTTGTTCATCTTTTTCAAAGTTGTTTCCATATTCTAGCTCCTTTGTATTACCATCTGAATTTTAAAAGTAGCTTGTCAATTTCTACCAAAAGCCACTGAGATTTTAACTGGGATTGCATTGAATCTGTAGGTCAATTTGGTGGGAACTGCTATCTTAACAATATTGAGTTTTATAACTCAAGATGATCCAGGAGGGTTTAATAAAATGTTAACGTCAAAAGTGCGAGTCAGGATATGGGGAAGCCACAAGGAATAAAGCAGCTCCTGGGCTGTTACCCACTATACTTGAGTTGCTAAGAGGAGTGTTTAAGGAAACTGTAAGAGACTGTCATGTAGAGAGGGCTGCTTTGGGAGGAGTTGTGATGTTTGAGGAGCTGGGGGTACAAATACCCTCTTTTCACTGTCCTTCCCCCCTCTATTCTCGTCCCGTGGTTCCCCAGTCCCCAAATTCAACTAGACAGGGAAGAGTAACAAGCAGACATCATCCATGAGGATTATCATTTTCCTTTTCTCCTTTGACTCACTCACAGCATTTCTAGGGCTGAATTATATTTATGTTCCTAGGATGCACTCAACTTGATCATATTTCACTGTTTTTACATATTCAATATTATATTTAGGACTTTAGCAACACTATCCATAAATACTATTTACCAATATTGTACAGTTTTTCTTTTTTGTACTATATTTTGGCATTGACTTTGAAGACTGGACATTTTCCTTTTCTAAGTGTGATCTAAAATTGTTCAAATAATCTACATGTTGTTTGTAGGTTTGAAAGAATTGATGAATTGATTTGTGAAACTGTCTTAGGCACATATTTTTGGTGATGTGAGAGCGATGGTGATTTCCTGTTTCTTCTGTATTAATTGATTTAATTTGTTGTTACTTTTTTCCATTTATATTATCATAGAAAATCATCCATATTGAATAGAGTAAAATGTACATTTTCAGGGTATTTTAATTTAAGTTATGTCAATTTCCTACTTTTAATTTGTCTTTTATACTTGAATTTATACTCGTATCTAATTTTTAACTTGCTACCTCTCCAATCAATATTTTTAACTGAATATATTTATGGGTTTTTTGTTTGTTTCTTGAATAATGTGGCTATTAACTAACTTATTACATTATATTTTCATGCAAACAATTGGCTATTGGGTTGCTTTTATTTATATTTATTGATTTTGGCTTTATCTTTGTTAATTCTTTCAGTACATTTTATCTTTTCCTGCTATTTACTGAATACTTGTTGTTTTCATTTTTTCTCACATAAAATTTTAAGACTATGAATTTCCTCTGAGGACAATGTTGACCATAGCTCATGGGTTCTAATTTGTGGATTTTTTTCCTCTATTATTATTTTGTAAATACTTTGACCAAAACGTTGATATAGATGGCTTTTATTTGTTTGTTTGTTTGTTTATTCCTATTACCAGATTATTCCAAATTTCTTCCTTTTTAGATGTTCCTTGTACCTTTTCTGGTATAAGTGACTAAGCACATTTTTAAAAAGCAGAATTTTGAAACTAATTTTATGACCCCAAGAGTTAAATTCTTTTGAGTGCTGAATAGTAAAGCAATAAAAGTAATATGTATGTATTATAAATATGTTCAAATATGTTCTATCTCTTTTTAAAATTTTTATTAACTATTTGCCAACAGTTCTATCTCAAAGATAGAAAGGCTTAATGAATTTATACATAATAATACATATAATATATATATTTCATTGATTTTATGATAAATTTTTTAAAAAAACATTGCAATCTCTCTGAAAGTGTGAAGTATGGTTTAATTGACATATTTTCCTTAGTGATGAGTAAGGTAACAGTATATTTTTCCATTTATAGTGTCATAGTTTCAATGAAATAAGATATTAGTGTATCAGAAACAGGTATAATCTGAGATATAATCTTATATTAAAATTTAGTTTACTGTTAAGTAAAAATCATGTATTATTCAACATTTGTTTGCCTCTAATATTGGGGACTATTTTACTGGGAACTCTTGCTATATGGAATTATATTTTGAGAGTGTAATTTAGTCAAACTATTTCTGAATTGTTGGAATAACTTAGGAGATAATGTGTTATACTAGAAAGAATATTGTATTAAAGGCCATTACAAGGTGTTGAATATAGCCCAGTTCACTGGGCTATACAGTAGGGCCTTGTTGTTTATCTATTTTATCTATAGTAGAGACTGGACTAGCTAGATCATCCTGTAACTCTATGAATTCTAATAGTATATGAATCCATTGGTTCTATGAAGCTGTTCCCATTTAATGAAGTAGGTGATGGATACATGAGAAAGTAAGGTTCAAATCTGTGCTTGCTATTTCAGCCCCTCTGGTAAGCAGGGTTTAGAAATTAAGGGAATGCCAGGGTAAGTGGCTTGTGTAAAGTAGTGGAAAACTTTTTCTGTGAGTTTAGTGATTCTCTTCCTCCAAACCATTATCAGCACATTCTGCTTGGAGCCAAAGTTTGCATTAATAGGGGCACTCAATCCACTCTTTGATCAGTGTTGGCTGTATGGCATGTTTGGGTTATCTCACTTTGAACCTGTTTTTTTTTTTTTCCCCTCCATCGATCAGAAGTATCAGCATACCAACTTCTTACTTAGGGCAACTGAGGAAAATTTAGTGACTCAAGGTCAAAAGAAATACCTAAATGGGAGTCAAGTCATCAGGGATCCGGGCACTAGAGCAAGGATGTGCCAGCAGATGCCCTGTTAATGGTGAATAGACCCTTGCAGGCTGTGGGTGAGTGGCAAGACCCCTTCTGCCCAATTCCTACTCTGCAAAATTTATGAAGTCTTTGAAGAGCAAGGAATTACCAGGATAGAGAGTTATTAGGAATTCAGTACTTGTTTCTTTTGAATTCTGAAAAATTTAGAACTCAATTTTTTCTGAGGGTTTCACTCTGAGTTTTTTTATTTCAGTTATTGAATTATTAAATGATTCTTCTCTTTATTTTTAGTTTCTAGTGATTCCTTCATCTAGAAGTAACAATAGAACTTTATTATAAGAATATTGGTTATGCTGAAGAATTTGGTACCAAGATGGGGACCCCATTTAAACATTTTTGTTTAATTTAATTTAATTTCATTTCATTTCAAATCAGTGACTTTTTATTGCATATCTAATTCATGTGAGCCACGAGGATAGGCATTTGAAAGACTGCAATCATGAATGAGACAAAAACACTGCCCTCAAAATGATTAAAAGACAAGTACCCAAATCAACAGACACTGCAGAATAAGAACTGTGCTATAAGAGTAATTCAACACCCTACATGGATCCTGCTAATCCTGTCTGAGAGCACCCTCATGAGTCGTTTGACAATGTGACATCTGTATGGTAACTGTAGTTGACACTGCTGGTGCTCTGCCCAGGTCTCCAAATACTTGTGACCATGCCTCTGTGCCTCTCTCCCAGTTTCTGTCTCCTTGTGGCTTCTCTGACTTGTGCACGTTCACAGGATTTATGTTTGCCTCTTCCCTTGCCCAGTCCTTTGCCCATGACTGGTGACGGAGAAGTTCTCAAATGAGGACAAACTCTGAGGTGTATGTAATACGCCTTCCAGAGCCCCCCCGTGGAATCAGGCTGAGGTTGAGATTTTTTTCTAAGACCGCACCTCAACTGACATCATCCCCTTCCTCCAGCTGCTTAGTGGTGTCTCTTGGGAGCAGAGTGCTTCCTCAGTAAATCCCTTGAACATGAACTCTTGCTTTCAGTTCTGTTCCCAGGGAAGCTGACGCTTAAGAAAAAGCAGAAAGAATTGCAGATACGGACAGGAGAAAGCAGTTTCTAAGGAGAAGAAAGTTGGGGTTTACTTGGAAAGGAGTGACTAGTCCAGGTCGGCTTGGGGCAGGGAATTGTGGGAGAGAAAATGGGAAAGGTCATTACAGATCATTACGAGACCCTGAGAAGATCTTGAAAGCCAGATTAAGGAAATGAACATGCTTGTTATAAAGTGGCCCTATTTGAAAAAACAAACAAACTAACAAAAAACCAGCCCACAACACAAATCCCAAGGATAATAAAGCTCTCATGAATTGAAGGGATTAACAGCCAAACATACCATGTGAAAAAATATACACTACATTAATATCAGTTAAATAAAGTCAGTTCAAGCCAAGGTAATTAATTACAAACCGTGTTTGTTTCTCGCACTGCCATAGCTGACTGTAGCCACGCGCATCAGGCCGGATACAGACGTCTTTAAACTGACTCCTCTGAATGGCTTGCGTGTATTCTCTTTGTCAGAGGCGAGTGACTTAAAGCTGAAACATGCCTTCTAGGATTTGAACCTGTGATTTCAGTCATTTATTTTTAATGGAATGCTGGAACTCCCCATCCCTCTGTCGTTCTGCTATTTTCCACAATGACGTATCCTTCAGCCATTTCCACTATCATTAAAAATAATGGTAATTGGCTTACGTTGATTGTTAATTAACCTGATTTCTTGTTTTCTATGAATTTTTTGATGATTCTGTCATCACTAAGTTTTTCCTTTCTAACTTGACTTCGAGGCCTGGTATTTTAAAAATGGCTTTGATCAGATGAACACTCTACAGGCTATTACAAACATGAAGTGATAGCTCCTTTATCAGGGAGATGTCTGTGATTCAAAGTAAATACTAAGAATGCCAGTTTTGGGGAGGGAGCAAGAATATAGGGTATATCTTCTAATGTTACTACCAGACAAGACAAGTGAGCTTATATAATAATAACAAGAGTAATAATACATTTTATGTACATCAGTAACGTTACATGACACTTGAATATAGAATTTTAGAAATCAAGCCTCTTAGAATTATTAGAAGTTGATGAGATTAATGCAAGTTACTGATGAAGCAGAATATAGATTTGAAGAATATAATAATCACATCAGACTGATTTTCTATGTATTCCCCACCCCATCTTTTAGTTTCACTACTTCAAAGGACCTTACAGAAAATTTAAAGATCTTGTGACCAGTGATGAACTTCAGATCTTGTACCTGGTACAAGAGTAGGTTTGTTGTAGCTACCACACACTGTGATTTACTATGATTTAGAATAGAAGTAGGTTTTCAGTGCTTAAAAAAAATGTAAGTGGTTTATTATCTTTTAGCTGTAGCTCAACTACAAATTCTACAGGAATCTTTCCTCTTTCCTGATACTGGGAGAGTCACATATTCTACGTGTTTTTATAAATATCTGGTCCTAAAATTCACACTTCTTATTAATTAAGCATTTATTTGCTTCTGTCCACAATGGGACTGTGACTCCCTCACTGCTGACTTCCCAGTGACCTGCAGAGTGCATGGATCACGGTAAGTCTGCAGTACAGTCAATAGAGGTAAATTATATTGTGCCCATATTTCTTGGGTTAAGGATATGATATGTTAATAGACATTACTATTCCTCATATGGGAAATATAATTATCAAATTACAAAATAGACGAGACAATGGAATCACTCTTAAAACAGTCCCTTGACTACATTTCCCACAGGCTTTTGCAATATTTGGGAAATTAGTTAAAAGGGCTAATGTTTAAGCAGAAACTTCCATTAAATTACAACTAGAGGTTCACACAGGCATCCACAGCCTTTAACAGAGGAAAGCTATTTAAAATTTTTCAGATACACAAAGACTCAACTCTGAAATATGGCACAGTCTTTGACGGAATGACAAGGAAACGGACAAGAAGAAAGAATTTGACTCTCTAAAACAGTGTTTAAGATGTAGGAGAATTTTTTCTATAGAAGTTAAAAGCTAGCCAGTCACTCTGTTTCTCCCACAATAGGTTAGCGTTCATTGCCCTCTTCTGTTATTTCCTTTGCTACTCCTTTTATATCAGGCTTCTTTTAACTTATAAAAGTTATTTCCCCCCTCCCTTTTCTGTCTAGTACATTTATATCTTTGTTACTAAATTAAAAATAAAATCCAACAGTTCCTGGAAATGCATGAAAAAATGTTCAACTGTCCTCATAATTTATAAGTACAAAGTAAAATGACACAATTTTATGCATATCAGATAAAAAAAGTTTGGCAACACATAAATTTGGCAAGGAGCGGGTCAACAGGCTGTCTCACAGTGAGAACGGAAATCAGTACAACCTCTGTGGATAGAAATTTGGCAATATCTACACAGATTTAAAACGCAATTTGAGTCTAAGAATTTTCCTACAAAAATACGTATCATTGGCTTCATTGTCATGGTTTGTAATAACAAGAAAAGTGTGTGAAGAGTCCATTGTCATGGTTTGCAATAATAATTCTGAAAATGTATCAAAAATGTCCAGTAGTAAGGGATTACTACTAAATATATTATTGTCCTACATGTAAGAAACTAGTATAAAGCTACTCAGAAAGCCAGTGATGTGGAACACTGTCCAAAATACTTGTGATTTTGTTTATTTTTTTAAAATTAAAGTATGGAAATATGTACCCACACATACATATCATTTGCACATGCATAGATTTCTAAAGAATACTTAAAAATTATTACCAGAAATTACTTTTTAGAAGTCAAGCTGGAGGTGCCAAAATATTTTACTTTACATGGACTGCCTCTTAGTATTATGGTTACAGTTTTTTGCTAGGTTACTTTCTTAATCAAGGAAAGAAGTTTATTTATATAGCTGATTGAGGTGGGGTTTGTACTAAACCAAAAAATCCCACCATTAAAATTCAGGCTGTCACTTTTAGTCTTGATATCGTTTATTATTCTGTTTACTGTGTGAAATTAAAGTAACATCAAAACTGAAATGGTGCCCTCGTTCTCCCCAGTGTGTCTAGGTGCCATTACCCAGAAGCAATCACTGGTACCCTTTCTTCCAGCTCTCTGCACATCTCTCCTTGCTCTTGCCTGGGCTCCCCACGCGCCGTGAGGAGGGGGATGCATGGTGGGTCGGGGCTCTGGCTCTGGGGTCTCTGTGACCCCGTGCCTTCCTGGTCAACTTACCTAATTTCATGGGGCTTCTGTGTTCTCTGTGTTTAACGGAACTTATTAAGGTTGCTGTGAAAAAGGGAAAATCCTTGCCTATCACAGGGATATCTAGGACCTAGCAAATGCTCATTAGAGGTGGTTTTTATCCCCACATTCAGGTCATTTTCCCCCCTATTTTTCCTTTCCTCATCCTATGCCTCTACAGGCTTTCCATCATTGAAGCGTCTTTCCCACTGACCCTGCCACACCCTCCAACTATTATTTTCTTATGTCCCCTCTGCTACCCCCCCTTGAGTCTAGGTTGCCTTCTGCATTGTTAGCTCCTTTAACCACCTCTCTGCCCTTTGTCCTTCCCAGTTTAGCTTTTTTCTGCATTATTCTGCTAAAACTGACCCATAAACACCTGCTAAAGGCTCAACGCATTAGCAAGACCCCTAAATTAGGAAGCCCACCAAAGTGTGAGTCTTTACCTCCAGCTGTGAAAGAACTTGCAGCAGAGGCAGAGGGACAAAGTGAAAAGCCTCTTGATTGCTCAAAAAAGGAAAAAGAAAGAAAGTGCTCGAGCAGCGAGCCGTAAGCCAAGATGGCCAGTCAAGACAGCTCCAGCTCTGGTTTGGGCCACATGGTCTTTTATCGGGGGCTTCTGCCATCACGTCCTGCTTCAGATGTGATGAAGCCAATCACCTTGTCTTCCATCCTTGCGTGGCTTTTCTGGTTGTTGTTATGGCAATCATCAACATTCAGTTACCAGCAAAGGAAGAGGCATAAGAATAACATTGCTAAATTTCAGCAAATAATTTTTTAAAAAATAGCATATTAGTGTACCCACAAAAACAAACTGGAAAACAATGCAACATATGTCATATATGTCATTACAATTTCTTTTGTAAGAAAGTTATTACAAATTGATTTTTAAAAGACGTACACCCCCGTGAAAATAGGTCTAATAAAAGAAGAATTATTAATGTCCAAAAGGTATTCATTTAGACAACCATGAACATTTGCCTTCTTTCAAAAATTATATATAAATACCTCTCATCAAATCATATACATTAATAACCCAGTATTACTGAGGATGCAGTAAAAATGATTATTGTATATGTCACTGCAGGATATATAAATTGATAGAATTTGCTGGAAGTAATTTGTTAGCATGGATTTTAAAAATGTACCTTTTAATTCATTTTTTAATAAATATTTATTGAGCATCAGGTATTGTTTGTAGATACTGGGGATAAAGAACAAAGTATAAACTGTCAAATATATATAATGTCAAGGAAGGAGTAAGAAATATTTGAAGAAAAGTAAAACAGAATGAAGGAAGAGATAGTGCCTTGGGATGCTCTCTGTTTACAGAAGTTGAGGAGTGCCCCATTGGGTTAGGTACCATATGAGCATAGAATTGAATGAAAGGAAGGAGTGAGGCATTGGGCTATCTGGATGAAGAGTATTGCAGGCTGATGGAACAGCAAGAACAAAGACCCTGAGTGTGATCAGGACCAGGAAGCTGAAGTATCAGGTGTGCAGGGCACAGTGGCAGGAGATGAGGTCAAGCAGGTGGCCAGGACCCAGATCTATTATGACCTCATCCTAGGCTGTGACAAGAACATCAGCTTCTTCTGGGTATAGTGAGAAGCCATTGGGATGTTTATGGATGGGAGCAACATAATGTGATTTCTTTTTTATTGGTTGCTGTCTGGAAAATAGACTACAGGATGGATGTAGGGTTAGGGAAACTATTACCCAATAGTATTTTAGGATTCAGAATCCCTTGGAATCTGCAAGGGACTGTCAGTTTTCTGGTTGATTTATTGGAGGTTTTAAAAAACAATTTTTCTTCTGTACGGATAGTTTTATTTTAATTAAAAGCAGGTATATCCACCGCCTCTCCTGCTGCATCCTACCACATCTGGAATTGTGCTTTAGAGCACTCTGAGTCTTGTAACAAATGTTTTCTAGGAAAAAGTTGCTGGGAAAGACTTTAGCCTAATTCCTGCAATAAGTGCTAACATTTCTCACCAGAATTTTTCAGATGAAGGAGACATGGCCCAAAGAGGTTAAGAGTCTTCTCAAAAGTCTCAGAGCCTCTAAGTAGATGAACAGAGACCACAGCTGAGTTCATCTCTCTCCACCAGCACTTGGAAATCTTCCCTTATAGATGACACTGAATACTGAGGAAGATGGAGAATTTGAGTATCTCTGAGAGACAAGTCTGGGGTGTGTGTGTGTGTGTGCGCGCACACAGGTGGTGGTGGTAGGAGGTTGAGACAGAAGAATACACAGCCTGCCACTAGCCAGGCTACTGGTTGGTGTCACTTAAGGTATCCATCTGCCTCATCATGACCCCAGAAGCCTATTTTAACAGAGGAATTAGCCAAATTCCTCAGGCAAAACCAAATTTCTTACTTCCAGGAAAAAGAGCATCCAAGAGGTTTCTTGGCTATCAAATCACTTTGCGAAATAATATTTTGATGACTTAAGTGTGAACAAATCAGAAACACATGTTTTCAGTTTCCTGGGGAATAATGATTGCTTTAAAATTAACCTAAAGGTGCCAGGTGGAGTTTAGATTTTATTAAGTCTCAAACATTTGGCAAATAGTTCAAGATGTTGGACCCAACGTGCATCTGGATTCATCTAGTCCTGATATAAATTAGATATCGCAAACACGTGTTGAGTTGTGTGGCTTTGATCTCCTTTCAAAAGGGATTGGATTCTTGGGACCTAACTTGCTCTCACAAATGGAAGTTCAGTGTCTGCCTAGATTTTCCTTCTCCCCACTAACATTTTCCATTAACTCATGGGAACATGGATGAACGTTTGGAAAGCCAGTTTGGGAATGTGGCATGACCAAAGGAACTTCATATTTAAAAATTAATAAGTAAAAATTTCAATGATAATCACAAACTTTCTCAGGGGACCTTTCAAATTGGCACTGAATTTTTAGAAAATGTTCTCATTAAAGAAATTATGTGTCAGACTTTTTTGAATATCCCAACATACTTAAGATTCATGATCATAGGAAGTGATGAAGCATGTACATGTATAAGAAAAATCCTTCTAATCTTACCCACTGTGATTGAAAGAAAAAGGAAAAAAAAAAACTCAATCTCTTAAAGAAAACACCTCTTTGGATTTTAGCTCACATTGAAATGCTGGTTGTAAATGACATGAAACCAGCATGATTCTAACTAATGTTATTCAGTCTAAATTGATAACAGTTTACAGACATTGGGTGAGCTTTATTTAATATAGTATAATTTATTATCTTATTTTCCCAACAATTTTAACTTTTTCTTATGTAAACATATGTGTGTGTAGACATTTTTCCCCACAGGATTTAATAGCTGTCACTCTCCCAGTTGGGTTGTGGGAGGCTATGCTATGGAAGGCAGGAGTCACAGGTATCTGAGTGGGGAGAGCCAGACCCATGCCACAAGACTGAGTTGCATTTCTTCCTCTATTGCATCAAGGAATCATGAAAAATACTCTCTTCCCCTGATCTTATAATATTCAGCCATTTTCCCTTTATATACCAGCAAACCTAGATGTTGTTTGTCTCAATGGCCCCTAGTTTCCATTTTGTCAGGGGAAGTCTCAAAGCTGTTTAGCCCACTTTTATACACATCTATCCTGATTTCAAATGATCACTTCAATATTCAGTTCATTTTTCATTATTTCTATAGGTTTCCCTTAAGATAGGATTAAGTATAAAAAAGACATAAAATATAAGAATAAAAAATGTCAGCAAATTCAGAGACTGGTGGAAGACTTCAGAACTGAATTACTTATGAAACCACCACCACACATCTGTCAAAATTAATCAAATTGTACATCTGAAATTATGTGTAGTTTACTGTACAGGAATCATACCACAATAAAGGTGTTTAAATCAAAAAACTGAATTGCTTAAAATAATTCTGTGGTATTTTAAGAATTCTTAAAGTGAGGAAGTAAAAATGTTTTGTGAACTGATTAGAAAGATGTAGGTACAATCTGGTTGATTTTCTTCCTTTTTAGTAGATTTTTTTTGGTGAACACCTGAAAAATGACTAGGAACAGAAAGATATAAATCTTTGAATTATCCTATTCCTATTGTGATTTTATTCTGTATTAATTAATAATCTATTTTGGTGGTACTAAAATATGAAACATATTTGTCACAAATCATTTACCAGTTTTGTCACCTTAAGCTTATTATTTAATTTCTCTGTGCCCTAGTTTCCTCATTTAAGGTAGAAATAATAATACAACTATCTGATAAAGTGAGTTCATATGTGGAAAGCACTTAGAACTATCCCTAGCACATAGTAGGGACTCAATGCTTTATTATTATTATTATTATTATTATTATTATTATTATTATTATTATTAGAATCTAAAATTGAGACTTGGGTCCATAAAACAACCAGAGAAACCACAGATGGTATTTAATTACAGTAAAGTTCTATTTTGGGTACGTCAAACCAGGCTTTACGATAGCGGAAAACCTAGGGGTGGAAGCTCACTCAGGTGGCCCAATAGATTGGTGACAGCAAAAAGATACTAAATCCAAATGCTTTTTAAATCTAAAGCAAGATTTATATTTCGAAAAGATGACTGAAGAATGGATTGCAGAGGGGTAAGAGTGAATACTGAGAAACCAGTTAGGAGGCTGTTGTTAGTAACACAACTGACGGTTGGTGTTTCAACTAGAGTGGTGGTAATGGAGTTAGAGAAAAACAGACATACTGAAGATACACATTAAAGATCAAATTTTCAGCATTTGTGGATGGATTGTTTTGACTTGTTAGGATGAGGAAATACGAAGAATTAATAAGCAGGAGTCTCCCTCCCATTTTAAAATTTTTGTTTGTTTCAGCAACAGAATACTGGTCATATATTTATTGAGATGAGGAAGACTGGAAGAGAAATGAGTTTTGGATCCAAGAGGTTAATGTCCCAATGAGGTATCAAGCCAAGGACCTCAACCTGAGATATTCAATTAGATGCCCTGCGCTTACAAAGGGTTTTAAAGCCATGGCTATGAATAAGATCACATGGAGATAGAGTTCAGACAGAAACGAGAAAAGAAATTCAGGACTCTCAACTTTGCAAGATTGAGATAAAGAGGAAAAGTCCTAGCAGGGAAAAGTGAGAATGAGTGACTTGGGGAAAAACCAAGATGAGGGATTAAGAGGGTGAAAAAAAAAAAACTCAAAACAAACAAACAAACAGAAAAACAGATACTCCTTAAAGGGCACATTAAATCATGTCTCTCTTCTGGCATTATTTGGTATTGACTAGATAAAGGTCCTTTTCTCCATAGTCATACCCACAAGGTTCATTACCATGAGCGGGACGGCAGCTTTTCTCAGCAGGCATTAGCAAGGCAAGGAAGAGGTTGCGTCAGATCATGGTCCCCCATTAAGTGCAGCCCAAAATGGCAAGGTGAAGATAGGGGCCAGGCATCTTCAGGTCTATGGCCCCCATTCAGGTGTTTTGGACGGAAGACAAGTCTTTGTTGCCAATAGGTCTTATTCCTCTACCATAAAGTGAGCTGGAACTGTCTTTGCAAACAACGTAGCCTAGAAGAATCTTTCCAGTCCACACTTAATGTCTACCAGCTGATGGTCCATTGATGACAGGACCAATCAACAAACCTCCAAGAACTAGCCAGTGTCATACCAGCCCTTTTTCTGATATTTAGTCTACATGGTGATATAGAAATCAGCAAAATTACAAGTATAAATGCTTTATGCCTCCATCCTATAGCTTAGCTTTCAAGGCAGAGTACTTGCCTTACTCATTTCTGTAGCCCCAGCATGTAGCCAGAACCTGGCAGAGAGTGGAAACTTAAATCAGCGTTTCTTGAATGAGTGAATAAATAAATACCCAATGCACCTAAGGAAGTAGAAATAAAGATGATAGAAAAAAACCGTAGCTTTAATTATGAAAAATTCTTACATCATTTTATCTATGTCCTATACAAAGTATTAATATGTTTATTGTACTATTAGAATTCCCAGGCCTCTTTCTAGGCATCAATATTCGTACAAAGCTATGAATTTTCCATCATGCAATTTTTCTTCCACTCAAGGAAGCTATTTTGCTAATGCAACAAAGCCAGTGAAAAGAACCAAGCCAAAACTCTGTAACACCAACGGTGATGGTAAGGGTGAGCTGTGACATGGTAAATATTATATCTTATTTTACAAAAATAAAAAATCTGAATTGATATTTAATAGTCTGATAGTTGTGCCAGGAGCCCACAGAATGCAGAAGAAACACTTGTAGATTGCAAAGTCATATTTAAAGAAAAACGCAGACCCGATAAGCATTTACATGTTTTGTATATTTGCTTTTCAAGAAGAGATGTCGAACAGGCCATTTGATATGTTAGCTGAATGCAGCTGTTTAGATATTTGTTGGGTCTGCTATTGAATTTTTCATTAAAAATACGTGGTTAACAGCAGCCAACCTGATTTGCATGTGTGTGTTTGTGATTTGTTCACCGCTATGCCTCCGTCTCCTACATCTTAATCACACCCAGGCGCCCGCCCCATTACATTACCAGAAGGGAAGTGATGGACATCCTTTGACTCTCTTCATGACCCCCTGATAATCCTGTTTCACACACAGGCTCCCTGCTGTATGAAACACAAAAGCTGCCACTGTAGTTCTTTCCTTCCAGTCGATATTCTGACAGACTTGATCTAGCAAATTAGTATGCTGTGGTAGGGGCATGACAAAAGACCCTTTTGACACACTCTGAATCAATACCAAGGCCGACAGAGAGCCATTTCACTGTAGTTCTGTTATTTTTCCCCTTTTGATGACCCTTTGCTTTTTTTTTTTACCAGCTTATATGACCTTGTCAGATTTAAAAACATAATGTTGAAGAAGTCATCCTTGCACACGCATGTGCATGGGTGCATGTGTGCACACACACACGTGCACACACAAAGACCATCTACAGCATGCCAAAATTCCTAGTAAAAATACAAAAGAGAAGTGGAGCTGGTAAGGAAATTCAAATGCCTTTAAAAATGATCCCTCTTTCAACTAAAAAAAAAAAAAAGGGAAAAAATTGGAAAATAATCAAACATCTCAAATAGCTATGTATATTACTGCATAGAGTTTAATTAAACCAGAGCAGTTTTCATAACAGGTTATGCCTGGATAGTGCCAGTTTTCCAATTCTAAAACTGGTTAGAATAAAACGTATTAATTCCCTGGGTGTTTTATATTTCAGGCTGCTCATTAGTTATTTTAACCAAGGCTCCTGAGTATAAGATCCTGAACAGTTTTTAAAATTTCTGAGGTTAATATCATTAGAAAGTAAACTTAAAATAGTTACAGAGAGCAAAATAAAATTTTGAATAAAAATATAAAGTCTCCCTGTACCAAACTTTATCATAATAGAATCTCACCTTTTTAATATCACACATTTTTGGTACAGATATTCTAATTTTCACACTTACTCATAGTATAAGGAATATCAATATTATGTGTCACTTGCCACATCTTAATATGACCTCTCTAAATGTTTTTTGAACAAAAACACATATTTAGTATAAATGTTGATTCTCTATTAAGTTTAATCTAACGGTATCTGGTTTATGCAGCTGTTAGAACTTCATTTTATTTTATTTTATCTTGAAGGCATAATTATGTATATTATAAATACCAACTCACTAAAATGATGTGCCTTTATTCAGTCTTTATCCAACAAATAAGAAGCCCATGCTCTAAAATGAACTGTGTTGAAATTGTATTTGCTGTCTCCTTTTTTTTTTTTGCAACCATAGAACACAAGAAAATAACTGAAAATGTTTCTCTGATCTGAATATGTAAATGATGCAGATTAGACTAAAGAAAAGTTAGACCCAAAAACAGAGGTTCCCAGGCTTAGAAAACAATTTAGCTGCAAAAAAAAGTCTCTCCTAAAACAGGTGCACAGTTGACTTCTAGTGTTTCTACTTCTACTTCTAGTATGTACACCACCTACATGGCACTTCATCACCTTCTGACACAGAAACCTTGTTCCCTCAAATGAAATAATCCTATAGATTCAATTCAGACACAAGAATCCTTTCTAGAAACATACTGTCAAAATTATCCAATCTCACTCCAAATCCTTGATCACTTTTTTTTCCAGGAAACATTACTAGGATCTCAAATAGTCTCCAAAATCAACCCAGCTTGGGAACAGTTTGGGTTCTTTTGATTTATCAGTGCTCATATCAGGGCATACTAATTCATGGGCCTCTATCTATGTAGAGGGCATAGAGTTGGATGAAACAAGATAAATCACAATTGTAATGGCATTAATTGTATAAATCCCTTTGTGAAGTCTACAGTAGCAGGGCAATACAATTCTGGAATATATGGTATTTGCATTTAAAAAAAACTGTTGTTTAATGTAATTTCTTTAAATCATCTATGCTATACAGACTTTTGGGAGAATTAAATATGGATATAAATATTGTCATTGTTATTTCAGTTCAGATAATTAGTTCAGAGATGAAGAACAGATGAAGATAAGAAAAATGGTTTTCTTAGGAAGCAGTATCTGCAAGACACAAGCATTTTAAACTTCCTGAAATTTTTGCTTCAGGAATATACAAATCACACAAATTCAGAAGTCTTTCTAGAATTTGACTTCCCCAATCCAATGTATACACACACACACACACACACACACACACACACAGTGACTCATCAGACTACAGAGAGACTGTGACTGCTCTATCAATTAGAAGAGATGATGAGATTCCCCTTTAGATGGAGCAAAACTTTAACTTTAGATGTTGGAGTCAGATTACCTGAAGGAAGACAGTTAGACAGTGCAGAGGGGTATAAAGAAATTCAAAATATTCCTGTTTGTGATCTGGAGAGAAAATCTCCATCCTAATGAACAAAGATCTCTACAGTTTTGTTATTGCTTCTTTTGTCCCCCCCAGAGTACCCCCACTTCCAACTCTGCAAGTGAGTTTTGGGGGGTCTGTTTTTTTAAACGGTTATTCTGGCGCTAATTTTAACCTGTTCTTGGATTAGATTTTTTTTCTGATGCACTGCCATGCCCTTATCCTACCTATGTAAGTCTTAGGCTTTAATTGATAGGAAAATCTGCAGTCCAGCCTAATTTAAGCCTTGTATATATGCAGTTTTCTCTTTCGAAAATAATCCATTGCAAGTCTGTCTCTTTTTTGGTTCCTGCAGTTTACATCATGCAAATGCACCCTTCACCCATGGGGACATTAGGTAACCGAGTTTAGGTAGAAGTTGAGCTCACAGGAAAGGAGTCATTTACCAGGGCAGGAGGATGCCGTGTGTCCGGATGTTCTGATTTGTCCTGTACAACTTATTGGACTAAGCAACTCCTTATGATGCAGTGAAACTCAATGACTTCCATGAGATGGCTTGATAATCTCAGAGAAGATAATCTCTCTGTTTCCTAAAATAGATTTTTAAATTATTGGTATGTCTTTTTTCCATCAGTATAAACCATTATTTGCACATGGTTTTTGAGGTCTTTCTCCTTATTTAAATAAGAGAAAAGTTCAAAGTTCAAACTCTTGAATCAGATATACTTCATGCTGAAGAAAATATCAGATTAAATTTGAATCTTGTAAGATATGAATATTACTTTCTTAAAAATAAATCATTATAATCTGGTGTGGAATTTGAAAGAATACATGCATTAAATATGGGAATATTTCTTTATTTACAAGATTAATGTGAACCCCCGAGTTCTTATACTTATTCCTGATTACTTAGTAACATTTTATCCAATTATTTTTCCTAAGGAAAACCTTTTATTTTTTGAAGTATCTTCTGCCTCCTGACTTTTCTCCAAGGTTCTCACCAGTGCTAAACAAGTGAAGGCAGAGAAAAATATAACTCAAGGGAGTCACCTGTGTGGCTTTTTTGAAAATAATCTTTCATTCTATAGTTTTCAATAGATTAAAACATTGAATAAAGGTGGATGATTAGATCATTTACAGAAAGACTGAACGAGACTCATATGACACAAATAAGACTCATCAGAGATGTTCAAGCATGTGTTTAAGTAATTCCTATGAAGTAATATAATCTCCAGAAATGAAAAACATTCCATAAGAACAAATTATCGTTGGTGGGGAAAGAAAGCCAAGCAAAAGAGAAACAGAAAAAAGGTGAAAGAGAATGCATGCTTACAAGGTCTGTAACATATTTGCTAATGGTTTCTGCATGATGGTTTTCTATTTTTTCTGCTTGACCCAGTATTTTGGATCTCTTCCCTTCAAAATATCTTTAGCTAGCAGAATGATTACAAATGGGAAAAATGCCACCAGAGTGACTACTATATGCCTGGTTTTGAGGATTGGGATAATGGAGCAGAAGAATAACTTCAATGTTTATTGCTAGCTCCAAATTCATTATTACCCTGACTACAACTTCAATGAGTCCTTCAGAAACAAGAAAGGCAAAACCCCGGGAATGCTTCTGGAGCTAGTCTACTCTCTAAATTAGGCAAGTCTGGTTTGGCTGGAGTAACATGTACTGGAATAAAACCTCACTGATCAAGCCTTCCCCCTCCCCCCGCCAAAGACAGCAGCAAAGATGGGTCACTGTCTCCATCAGCCAGGTACTTCTAGGAGGGAGTTCTTTCGATTCTATGGAGATGTTAGAGAAAATTTCTGGGTAAAGCAAAGCATAATGAACCCTACTGGAATTTCTCCTTAGGAAGATGGCAGGCTAATCTGATTAATGTGATTTTACTGTGAAGAGGAGGGGCAAAATCAGAAGCATGTTGCAATCAATCTCCTCATTCCACACAGACAGATGTGAGTGGGGAGTGCATTGTCCCAGGTCTCCCAGCCTAGAGGACAGTCCTTATCTCTTGACTCCCTGACTCAGGTACCTGCACGGCCCGCTCCTTCATCCTACTTTGTTGCATCTGAGAGAGGGAGGGAGGAAATGGGAAAAAGAAGCAGAAAGTATCGACTGAAAACAGAGGACTGAATGATTTTGGTAGGCTTATCTGTGCTCTACCTCCCTATTAATTACCATGAAAATGGTGTGTCTTATGAGTACATCAGGAAGTACTGAGTACATTTTTTTCAACAAGAATTTTTCATCCTTAAGCAGCACGCTGATAGAAACGTGACTAAATTAAGACTGATTTCTATTTTAGAAACTGGGATTCATCACTTAGAAAAAGTTTTTTTCTCCTTAGATTAATAGCCTTATGCATTGAAACTACATCCTTTAAAGTCACAAGTCTACATATTAGTTTACCGTCCTCTTGAACACAACATCAAATTATCAAGCACTACTGCTGCGTAAAAAGCACTCGTTGAGATGAACTGATGTATATCTATGAGGTCAACTAATCCTTACAGAGCCCTGGAAGAAACTGAAAGCACAAAATTTAATCGTCTGGCATTTCACAATCTTAAGGCTGAAGCTTTGCTGAGAAAGATGAGTGTGGAAAATCCGATTAAAAATTGCATATTTATCTGGCTGTATAGCATAGGAAACTATATTCAAATTCTTGTCATAACACATAATGGAAAAGAATCTGAAAAGAAAAAAAATAAATGCATTTGTGTATATGTATAACTGAACCACTTTGCTGTACACCTGAAACTGACATTGTAAATCATTACGCTTCAATAAAGAGTTAAAAATAAATAAATGAATAAACATTACATATTTAAAGATGTGGCGTCACCACCACCTGCCTCTATTTGCTTTCCTTCATCCTTCTGGTTTAGTTCCTGTCCCGTTTTCTCCTCTCTTGTTCTTCTTTGGATTCCACACTCCTTCAGTTCTAAAGATAACTTCAGCACAAGTGCCTTGCACATCCAAGGTTTTAAAAATTCAGATTCCAGTTTCTAAGCCCACACTACACATTTCAGTACATCTCTAACTGAGTCTATCATCCAAAGCCAGAAACAAACCATCGCTTTTGTTCAGACTCCAAATGTCTGCATCCTCATCCACTCTTCTCTCTTCCTTACTTCCCTATCCATTCAGTGAGCAAATTCTACTCATACTACCCCTTGCGTATCCGTTATTTCCATTCCTGCAGCTCCATCCTACCAACTCTGCTTTTGCTCATGTTCTCCTCACCAGCAACTGTGAGTATTTCAGCTAATGGCTGTTCTCTCTGTCTTCCACACTATTTAATAATCTTATCTAATCGTATTATTTTCCTACTTAAAAACCCTCAATGACTACTCGTGTGGCAAAGAATGAAGCTTTCATAGCTCTTGGTCACTTCATCCCCCCTCCTCCTTTATTACTATACTCCCTCTGGGAATGTCCACCTCCAGCTCTAATACACTAAGGCATTGCCCCAATAGGATGCTGACTGTTTCTGAAATACCCCCGTCTCTCGCTTGCAGTGCTCTATATCCATATAATCAACTGTCAATGGCCTACGCATTTTCAAAGTTCGGTTCCTATATGAGTTCCTTTCTGAAGGTACCACAGATAGAATTATTTCCTTTTCTTATACAACATTCCACCTTGTTTTATAATTAATAATAAATGTATCTCTCTCCCTAAGTCATTCCTTATTTTGCACTACACAGCCATAAACATATTTGCTCCATTGTATTGTTCTCTTGTCGGCACGAAGTCCAAGAAAGAAGAAAAACTTGAGTGAAACATACCTGAGGAAACAAGCTGAATCCCATATATGTCACAACGCTTTCTCTCCCTAAGTCATTTCCAGAACTCAGCCTCTCCACCTTTTCCTGCTGAGCCCAGTAGCATTCTTTCAGTTCTTATGTCTTCCTTTTTCTTTTCTTGACAACCACACTAAAATTCACCTAAATGTTTAGGCCATATTTCCCTAGGATCTCTCGATCCCTTCTCTTGAAACTTCTCTGGCTTCTTGCTTTTCTCTGGTTTCTAAGAAAACATTTGCTGAGGGAAAATACACCCACACTAATTTTTTGTTATTTTTTTATGGAAGTGTAACTGACATATAACCATATATTCATCTCAGGTCTAAGTATAATGATTCAATATTTATAATATCATGTGAAATGATCACCACAATAAATCTAGTTAACATCCGTCACCATATACAGTTACAAATTCTTTTTCTTGTGATGAGGAAGAATTTTTATAATCTACTCTCTTAGCAACTCGGCAACTGTTTTTTTGTTTTGGGTTTTTTTTTTTTTAAGTTCCTAGATGCCATTTCCACAAAGACTTAATCTTTTTTGGATTCTACTTTTAGAAGTCAAGGTGTGGTAGAATATTCTGTAGTAATTCGATGACAGGCACCAGAAGCCAAAGCTTTGGTTTTTAGGGAACTTTGCTCCTGACCAAATAGGATTAAGGCTGTTTAAAAATGGAATTCATTTGGATTTCCTTTTTCTTTTAGACACGTGCCTATAGTGCTTATTTTGTCTAGGTGAAAAACATATGACTTGCTGCAGGAAAAAAATTCACTTAGTTTATGTCTGGTGTAATTTTTTTTTTAAGGGTTAGGATTTCTCAGTGAAAAACTGTTTCCAGAAACTAAACAGAATGAACAACCTGATTGCAGAACCACAACACCTTGCTCTCTGGTTGATGAAACTTTACACCACCCGAAGCTTACAGAAATGTGCTGCTTTGCCTACTACCATGAATTTGAGCTAAACAGAACCACAGCATTTCACAGAACACTGCACAGCAGACAGCAAGTTCAAATGGAATGACCAAAATGGCTACATATTAAGCCTGACTCAGCAGGACGAACCGGCCCTGTGAATATTTGATTTCTCATTTTTCTTCTTTTACTTGGACCACTTTCCTAGTCTCGATAAATATTCATTCCACCTTCCAACCATTTCTCTCCATGTGCTATCTTACAAGCTTTGTCACTGTTGCTTTTTCTTAATGAGATCATACAAGGTGTATAGAAACCATCCGTGGCTGTCCTCAGGCTACCTTCCACTTTTCTTCCTTCCTAAAAAGAATTCTGATTTGGTTCAAGTTCTTACTGCTCTCCTCCAAAGCCTTGTGCCTCGGGGCAATCTGACTCCACCCCCTGGTGCAGAGGCAGGTCCAGTGGGTTTTAGGATTACCCTGGTCTGCTGATAGTGGCTGAGAAATGAGAATGTGAGCACATTTTGATGAGATGCAGGGAGACTCTATAGAGGAGTGTGTAGAAGATTCCTTACTGCAGGAAAAGAGACAGAGGATGTCTTTTTGTTTTTTCCTTGGGGCCTTTTTACAAGTGCATCCTGTATCATTGCTCCGGATATCTGCCTTGGAGTTAAAACAAAACCAAAGATGGCAGAGAGCAGGGATGCGAGAGACCAGCCCTTGGGTGACATCCTCAAGCTGCTGTCTCCACCATCAGCCCAACCTCTGGATTTACTGTTCATATGAGACAATAATTTTCTTGTTGTTCAAACCATTTTAGTCAGTGTACTCCTTGCAGTTGACAATATCCCAACGATGCAAAGGTGCACAAAATTCAAGCCCTAAAGAAATACGTAGAGTCCATGGTGATCTCACTTATTTCTCTTGTCTCCAGTGCCCATCTCAGGCCCACGGTCTACCAAGAGAGGAAAATCTCCTGAAAACTTTAAGGTTTAAATCTCCCTCTTGTAGCATAAAAACCCAGCCTGCTACCCTTACCCCCAGCATCTGGTAAACTGGCATGATTAAGAGCTAACATGTTAACAGGGAAAGCTAATAGACAGCAAAGCATGTCAATTCTGAGATATAAAAGAGCAGATGGAGAGAAGGGCAGAGCTGCACGACCAGCAATACCTGCTTCTTGTTTTACCTGCAGGCAAACTTGGCAGCTACCATATGCTCACATACTTCTTCATGTGAGACCGTAAGTGAGCATTTTATCTCCCAATGAACATACACTGTCTTTTTCTTTTTTTTTTTATAACACATTTATTCAACAAATCTTTGCTGAGGGCACAAGATATCATGATAGTCCTTGTGGGGAGAGAGATCTGTCCGACATATTTCTGCAAACACTGAGTTTACAGTGCAGGAATGAAGAGAAGGAAGCTCTGCAATCAATATGGGGAGGATCGTAGAGATGTAGTAACAATCCAGCACCCTTTCTCCAATAAGGTGCTAGGTCCAGGAGAGGCGCATTTCCCCAGCAGTGGTAACCAGGGGCGCTCACCAGACCTCACGCGCTCTTCATTAAGACTTGCTGCTGGCCCTTGTGGAGGCTTCCGCCATGGCATGCCTCCACTCCAGGGGCTGTTAACCCCATTTCAGTGCTGCAGACTTGGGCCACGAAGTTATCACCTGGAGAAACACCGCACTGGAGGCACTTTCTAGAGATGTCACTTCTCCGGCCTTCTTTGACACAGGCCCATGCCTGGAACCCTCAATGACGGCCAGAGGCTGGGTCCCTCATTCCTGCTGAAGTCTGGGTCCTTGCTAGTGAAAAAAACACTTAGAGCCTTCTGGAATTTGTCTCAAAAATCTGGACCCAAGTATTGCTTCTATTCATTGAAAGCTCTCTTCTTTTTTTAAAAAGATTTTATTTATTATTGTATTATTTAACTATTTTATTTTGGTTGTGGGGAGGCAATGAGGTTTATCTATTTTTAGAGGAGGTACTGGGGATTGAACCCAGGGCCTCACGTATGCTAAGCACGCGCTCTACCACTTGAGCTATACCCTCCCCCACTGAAAACCCTCTTCTTCAAGGATACCTAATAATTGTAGGCATGGAAGGGAAAAATTTCGATGGTCACAGCCATTTTTCTACATACTATGAAATCAGTAATAATAATGTTAATAAAAATCATCACAAACATTCACTGAGCATTTACTGTGCTCCAGGCACTGAACTAATTTGTTACTGTGTCACTTGACTTTCATAATTGCTTTCTCTGATAAATAGTATTAGTCTACCTATATTACAGATGATAAAACTGAGGCACAGTGAAACAAAATAATTTCCCCAAGATCTTATAGCCTCTTTCCTGATCCTACAGGAACATAAGGCAACAAAAGCTGGTGAATAACCACAGTTCCATACCTTAGGGGAGAGTTTCATTGCTGTGCAATTTCTTACAAATTGGATTGGCAGGGATGGGGAGGAAGATGTGAGCTTGGCAAATTTAAAAATCTGCATAACATGTAGCCTTGCCCTTAAAGAATTTTCAGTCTAATCAGGGAGACAGAGTATTTAAACAGGAAAGAGTTAATAACAATACCAAGTGATGTGTTATACAGCTAAATGCATTATCTTACAAAGTGATTTACAGTAGGATGTCCATATGTGGAAGGTGCCCATACTTCATCTTTGAATGAATGGGCCCAAGAGGAGGCATCCAGACACATTAACTAAAGTGACTCCCTTCTTCAATGTCAGAATAAGCAATGTCTAAGAAATTTGATAAATAATGTTTGAAATAGATTGGCACCAGAAGACCCTGGACATCTCAGGATTCGTTTTCTAAGGATATATTTCTCATATTTCGCAAAAGTGACAGAGATAAATAACAGAAAATAGTTGCATAGGATGGAAGCACAAAATCAAATACGTGTCCTGTCCTCCAGGGCCCCGTGTCTGCACTCCATTCTCCGCAGTGCTGGGACGCTCTCTCCCCTCCCTCCAGCTGTTGAAATGTACCCCAACCAGTTCAAGTAACAGGTCTTCTAAGAAGCCGACTCCAATCCTCATTTTGACACAATCTTTCTCCTCCAGAGTCCCCTCCTCCTTTGTGCTTCTTTAATGACTCGGATCCTTTCTATTTTGCATCAGAGTTGCTTACTCACCTCCCACCACATAAGCTGCACATGCCCATCCTCATCCTCCCAGCTTCCTCTGCAGCTGGGGCTCAGGCATGTGACAGAAATGCAGCCAATAAGATGCCCTGCCCCAGATTTTGAGTCAAGAATTAGTGACATGAAGAAGTAGGAAGAGTAGAGAATCCATTCTGGAGGGGGGGGGGCGGTAGCAGTGACGGAAGTCACAGCCCTTTCTAGGAGCAGCAGTGGAAGTATCCCTGGGGCAGGTTGTTAGGGTCAGAGCCAGTGATGCTGGTGGAGCACACCCACTTGTTCCGGGCCGGCAGCTATGGCGGTTGTGCCCTCATGGTACCAATTTGGTGGTACAGAACAGGAACTTTTATATATTTGACAGTATAGGAAATTGTTCCTGATATAATTACTGTTGTACTCTTGCCAAAGGCAAGAGTTTCAAACTTACTGTGGAAATAAATCCAACTGTTCATGAAAAAAATTGATAATATTTTGCATAAATAGATGATATTGTGGCACAGTTTGGCCCTACCACTGGCTGTTCCTACCCTCCTCGACCCTCTGACCTCCAGTCCCTTCAGCCTTCCCACTGGTTGAAAATTTCTCAGTACTCTTCCAAGAAATTCCTTAACTGCTTAAATCAGTTCGAGATAGTTTCTGTTACTTTTTGCTAAGAACTCTGGCGGGTACACTTTCTTAAGCTATTGTTTCTTTGTTCCGTTCTTAGGAAAGAGGGAAGTTGTTAAATATTACCCCATGTATGATAACTTTTACAACCACAAGGTCGAGTGCCATGCCAGTTACTTGCCACTAATGGAAAACTCCATGGCTTGTTTGGAATAAAAGGGAGCATTGGTTGGAATCAATATATCCATAAATCTATTTTAAACCTAGCTTATCTTCTGTCCGTGATTCCTCTCTATCTTAAAAAAAAATGGTGGTGGGGGGGAATGGTCAAATGATTGCCAAGCCAGCTACAATCAGCCCTCTCTAATTAGATGTTAGAGAGGAAAGTATGTCATCTTCCTTAACCATTCAAAATTTGATGACATGAGTGATCTTTCCTCTTTAGCAAGACTACTCTGAGTCCCTCGACACCACTGCATTTGTGTATTAAGGCAAGAGATTTATAAATAATTTGCTAAAAGGACATATGTCATACCTCACAACAGTGTTTACACTGGTGACTTCATGTGCTACATTCATTTTAGTCCAGCCTAACATTTATTTCATGATTATTCTTTGTTCAAGCATCCTTTTAAACTAAATTATCTTATTTGATCCTTAAAACACAGCTGTGAGGTACTAATTTGTAAGTCACAGGTCCAGAAGTCATTGCATTCTGGCTTTTTTTTTTAAAAAAATTTCCCTCTTCTAGCTTAAGTGATTAGATTCAAGTCACTCAAACTAGTCAGTGAAAAGCCAGAACTAGACTTTATAGTCTTTTGACCTTGAGAAAGTCGCTATAGCCGACTTCAAGGACTGAAATGAGCTTATCAGTCAATCAGTGTGTCAGCCAAGTATTTTCTTAAGCCTCTGCAGGGTCCTTAACATTGTCCTAACCCCTGCCACTTGAGATATAGAAAAAATATTTGACATGGTCACTGCCTACAAATATCTTACTCTTCAAATTATTCCCTATGTAAAGAGCCCAAGCAGGACATAAAGTGGGGAGGGCGAAGGAGGAGGAAGGAGAGGGCAAGATACCTCATTTGTGCAGAAAAAGTAAGGACAGAGATGAATACCAGTAGGTCCCTCCCGTTTCTCAGATGCATCACACACAAACTCCTAAGCGTGGCAGGAGGCAGAGCCTGGTCTAAGCAGTTGTGAATTTGGGAGAATCTTTTTCTCACCACCTTTCTTTTGTGATTGTTTCTCCTCTGATCATCTTCTTGGCTTCCTTTTATTTCTCCCTGATACCTAATACAACCTGCATTCCATCAGACCTTGGAAAACTGTTTTCCAAGCTTATTTACAGTAAGTTATTAATGATGGATAATGGTTTAATATGCTACCTGTCCGAGCAGAGCCATCAAAGGCTTAATGAAAAAGACAAATTACATGGGATAGTAAGGCATCCTGTTAGCTAATGAAGGATATAGAAACAGAGGATTTTTCATTAGCTTTTAAATTAATGTCACTCTACTTGGTATCAACTTATTTAGTATTTATCTATTTTCATTTATACAGAAAGATCTAGTATGTTACAGATATATTTTGGTTACCTCTAAGAAAAATATGATAGATTACCTAACAGATTAAAAGAAGATAATGTTGTAATAATAATAATGGTAATAGCAAGAAAACTTAGGGAATAGCACAACGTGCTGGATAAAAGTACCAGGAGCGTTTAGTGAGTCTAACTGCGACCCTGCGCCAGAAGATACGCCTCCATCCTGATGCCTGAAACCTGTGAATGTGACCTTACTTGGGAAGAGGCTCTTGCAGATGTAATCAAGGGGACTTCTAAATCCAGAGACTCATGTTCTCATAAGAGACACGCGGGGGACAGACATCAGACAAAGAGGCCACGTGAAGCACAGGCAGGGATCGCAGCCAGGCAACCACTACGCAAAGGATGCCTGAAAGCAGCACAAGCCGGAACAGTCGAGGAGCGGACGTCTCAAAAACGTCTCACCTACATCTTTCCGAGATAGCACAGCTCTGCGGACATCTGTACTTCGGACTTCCGGCCTCCAGAACTATGTCAGAATGAGTTTCTGTTATTTTAAGCCACCAAGCCTATAGTCATTTATTATGGCAGCCCTAGAAATGAGACAAGTCTGAAAGCATGGGTCCCCCTCTGTTTCGACTTCTATACGGTCCTGTGCCCTTGGATTCTAATACTTCTCCCAGCCTCAGATTTCTTAACTGTTCAATCACAGGGCTGGTCTTCCTCACAGTTGAAGTTCCTTCTAGCTATAACAATTCCAATATTATGTTTATGTATAATGTTTTCTATTTTAATGTTTTTTTTCCCACAACTGTCCTGTGAGAAATTTAAGGCAGATGCTTTAGAGAGAAGGGCATTGGGGCACAGAGAAGCTGATTGTCACATTCAGTTATTCATCCAAAATCTTTCTGAACACCTCTGCTCTGTCCAGGCACTTTCTCATGTAGGGGGCAATACAGAGGTAAAGTTATTTAACCAAGGTGTTGGCTGGTCTAGTAGAGACTGATAATTATCTCCAGCAATATCCTTTCTCTTTCTTCCTGGTCGGCACATGGCAGTCAAGATTAAAAATTACATTTTGTGACAGCTGATGCAGCTATGCATGGCCACATGACCAACTTGCAAGCAACGGGCTGTAAGAAGAGGTGAATATCTCTAAGAGGGGAGTGTCCATCTTCAGCTTTCTTCTTCATGCGAGGCAGAATGGCAATGTAGTATTGGTACCCATATTGGATCATGAAATAATTAAGAGTATGGAAAGAAACAAAGAGGGCAACAGGGCATGAAGACGCAGAGTCCATCACACTGCAGTGCAGCACACCAGTCCTGAGAATATTACTTCCAGATTCTTAACTGGTAAAGATAATATCTTTCTTCTTGTTTATATCTCTGGTAATGCTTTTATGTTGTTTACAATTGGATCTTCTGGTTTATGACAAAGGGAAGTCTGCCTTTCTGGTTCTCATGTGAATACACTTCTTCTCCCCACCCACTGCACGGCTACTACAGATGCTCCTGCACACATGCACACTGAGTATTCAGATCTCTTCCTGTTTCTCATTCCCACCATTCCCTTAGACCTTGTTCTAGTTCCGTGTCTTTGAGCATTTTCTCTCATACCTGCCATCACACCTGGCAGCTGCTCCACAAGTTTGTCAGAGGCTGAAATGTAGGCCAAGCTTCTAGCAAACACATCAGGAACTGTGGCTCATCCTCTGAATGGATTCAGAGCCAGTTTTGCCCTCGCTCGAGGTGCTGAATGTATTGTGAGGCTGTTGGATCCCCTAAAGGGCTCCAGTCAGAAGGTCATGGAGTTGATCTGGAGCCTCAGACATCACTGTTTTTGGTCACTGATTTAGTGACTCGCTATTTTGCAGGAACAGAAATCAATTTCTGGTCTTCATTTATCTTTTTACATCTCAAGTTCCAAAGGAAGAAAGGAAATATTCTGATACAAAATATTTGTTAAGAGCTATACATATAAATAATTAGTTTTGACTCTAAAACTGTTTATTGTTCATGCCCATTTTTCTTGATCTGGGAAGAAACCTGCTTGAGCAATAGGGCTGTTAGGTATCACCGTGAGCAAAGATTTTAACAAATAGAAAATGCAAGTTGCAACAGGATCTACAGGTGTCCCTGACAGTCACAAAGGAAAAGGCAAGATTTGTGCTGCACTTTGTCTGCAGAATTGCTGTTTCCATGGTGGTATCTACAGATTGTTTAATTATCACATACACCAGTTGCCCCATACTCAAACTTAAAGAATAATATCTATATACTGATATGACTATCTCTAAATAAATATAAATGTATATACATCATATAAATGCAAATATATGCACATCTACACACACATGCATATACAGATGAGTATGTATGCAATGACTGGCTTTTTCCATGCTACAGTTTGTCCTGTAAGTATTATTCTTGCTTTTAAAATTAAAGGATTAATCTATTGAGATATTTCTTCTTTTTATCCCCCTCCCCATTAGAATACAATAAATGTAACAAAAAGTTTCATATCCTTCCATATGTTTATGCTTTCCTAAAAGTTCTCTTGTTAAATTCGAGCCTTTCTGGTTTGAATTGTATCCAACCAATTATATTTACTAGGCAAAATCAGCAACAACACTTAAAAACTCCATAGTCTCAAATGGTCCTTGCTTTTAATTCTTGTTTCATTCTTTTCTTTTTTGGAAGGTCTTTTCCTTCCCTAGAGCCAATTCTTTCTCTGACACTCTCATATATTTCGAGGCTTCCCTGATTCCTCTATCTTAAGTATCCCTTTCCAAAGATCATCAGTTTTTTCACCACTTTCCTTTTTCCTAAAGGGAATCTAATTTTGCTTTAGTTGTTCTGGCACATTCGGACCCTCTGTTAACCTATGCATTCATACCTACATCCTTGCTCCTATGGTACAGGCTTTCTTATCTCAAAATTTTATCTGGTTTTAACCAGAAGTTTCTCAAACAAGACAATGGTGTCCTAACTCGATTTTCTACAACCCATCACTATTTCTTTTACTGCTTTCTTTCCATTGGCTGCCAAGTTATACGCTGTATTTTATCATCTTCTTCACTTTTTCCTCTCATAGACTGTCTTTCAGTTTTCAAAAATATTTTCAGGGAGAGAATACCTTTGTCAAAGTCTTCAAAAATATGTGGAAGCCAAATATAATTAGGAAGAGAAAATAATCTAGTACAAAACCTGTTTAATCAACTTGCTTTGTCATCTAAAGGTGACACGAATTTCCCGTAGGTTTGCTCTTGATTCTTCTTCTCTTACTGTCATTCCTGATTATGGCTACACTGTCTTCCTCTCTGAATATACACTGGTTCTTACTACGTCATCCATCCCTCCTTCATGATCAATATTCTGTTATCTCTCGTTATCTCCCATTCATATGTCTTCACATTTTTTGTTCAATTTTGCCCTGGCTCTTCCATTATACCTGCCATATTTTCCAGATTCATCGTTTTCTTTGTTAAGTATAATGCCATCTGTAGACACTGTGCTTGGACTCAGCCTACAAATCACCATCCTTTGATAAGAATCACTCTTTTCTCTAAAATACGAAGTGCTCTATTTTAAGACTGTTGTGTCTGTTGACTGCACATACAGTAAAGATCTACGTAAACCATCAGTATGCCTTTCTGTTCCTGGCATATAAATTTGTTTTCTCAGCCACTCATTGTGTGTGTGAGGACACTGGTCCTGTTAGTGCCTGGTCCTTATATGTTTCAGCTACGTCAGAGAAAAAAGTCCTAGTCGGCCAATCAAATCTTTATAAATGTATAATAGACATCCCCTCCCCTCCAGTGAGGTATGTTCGTATCTGAAGATTTCTTTTCAGCCTATCACACACTGCCTGTTACACACTCCTCTGACTGAACATTAGCGTCCTGGTTTACTAGCGCTGTTGTTGATGGTCTTTTAAATCTTTCAGTAAGACCCATTCGGAATGTTTTTTTTTAATTAGAGCTTTGTATTAGCAGTCTTAAGTTTTAATCATCCTTCTTTTCTCCTTTCATAAATACGTCTTTATCAACATTTCATGTTTCATTGTGCTTGTCCTATCACTCATAATTTTAATCACTTACTTCAAGCACGTACCTCTTGAAGATATTGTGCTAAGGACTGAAAGGAAAGCAAAGATAAATCAGATACAAAGAGTTTATGATGTGGTAACTTTCCTTAGGTACAAATATTTGAGAAAAATCATCCACACATAGCACTAAAACAAGTCAGAGAGTTATGAGTACCATAAGTTTTTCCAAAGCAATTACTGGGAGGTTGGACAACCACACAGGGCTCCCAGGCAGCAGTCTGCTCTGACGGAGAAGTCTTGTGGGATCAGAGGGGTACCTACGTAAGAGAAAAGGTGTGCTCAAAACACTGGTAGCAGCCATCGCTGAGGTCATCAGATGGAGAAATATTGCCCATATTTAGCTGCTTCACACTGCTCATTTCCTTTCTTGAGCAGTGGTGCCTGCTGTTAAACGATTTATTTTCTTATCACTTAACAGCAAAGACACTTGAAATGCAGAGTGAGTCACTTCCTTTAGGTTATTTAGCTGTTTAAAGAGACAACTGGGACTCATTCTACCATTAAACGTGTAAGTTTGCTTTTACACTGTGCACTGAGATTCAAACATCTTCCTAGGGAGAAGTAATAAAAAAACTAACACTTTGGAGATGGGGTAGGGATAAAGGAAGAGAAATACTATTTCCTAAGAGTCTGTTTGATGTTGAGTGTATTTAAGATAGATAATAGACAGATAGATAATAGATAGATAGATAGATAATAGATAGATGATAGATAGATAGCAGCAACCCTGTGAGGTATTACTGTCTTCATTTCACCAATGAGACAAATGAGGCTTAGATAGATTATGCTTGTAACTAGCATTTATTAAGCAGACACTGTAGTAGACTGTTATCCACATTTCATTTAAAACTCAACCGTAGAACTGTGTGGAAAGTATCATTATTCTCATTTTACAGAAGAGGAAACTAGGATTCAGAGAGACTGAAATTTTCTTGATGCAAACTTTTCTATTATTACTTTTATAATTTTTGTCCATTCATTTTCTTTTTTTCCTGTAAAATTTCAGGTTTCTAAATATTTTATTCTATGCATTGATTCAATTTGTTTGTTACATTTTCTCTCTTTGTTTTTCACCTGTTTAGCTCTGAGTTCAGGGAAATTCCTTCAGTTTTGTCTTTCAGACTCTTTATTGAGCTTCTTATATGTCAATCATGCTTTTACTTCCCAAGATCTTACATTGTTTCTGACGTCTTATTCTTTTAATAACATTCTCTTCTTGTTTTATGGCTATAATGTATCTTGACTCTCTCTGTGGATAGTAATTAGAACTTGAAAACACCTATCCTAAATTATCTGTTCTCTTTGGAACTGGTTTCCCTATTTATTCATTTTGAACTTTATTTTTCATTATGTTGATTTTCCTCAAATTTTGTTCATCTTAGTCCTCTTTTTTCTGATAGGGCTTTTGTCCAGTGACTATTAGTTACCTGTCATCTACGGAATGAAGACATAGACTAATTAATAAAGGTCAATGGTATGAGTTCTCTTTTCTATTACGCTGGTCGCTCTGTGTTCCCAGCAGGCCTCTCTCTGAGGGGCTGGCTGCCTGGGAGCTGTGCGTGTGAACAATGTCACATTGCAAACTAGGGAGTGCTGATATGGAGAGAGCCCATTTAATGCTAGAATAAGCTTCCTCTCTGGGGTTCTAACACCCTCACCACAAGTACCAGATTTTCCCAGACAGATGGTTCAATTTCTTTAGATAAAGTTATCCAGTTCCTGCCTTGGGGACAGGGATGGAGAGACACACTGGACAACCAGTTGGCTTAGGTCAAAGGAGGTGGAAGAAAGGATAGGGAGTTGACCAGAGCAGATGCTCTGAAAATAGACTTTCGATGAATCACTGCTTTCTGCCCCACCACTCATTCCTGATCTCCATATTTGCTGAGGAAAGCTGTGGGTCTTCTCAGGGGTCCTGTTGGAAAGATGTGTTTCCAGGTGATGAGGCAAGACTCATCTTTTGCATATTCTGGACTTCAGATTCCTCCAATTTGTTTTAATCAGGAAGTCGTTCTCATTCATTGGATTCTTCTAGAGGAAACTTGCCTGCACTTCTCCTCTCTAACAATGACTCCTGCCCCATTCGTCTGTTTTCCTGGATATATTCCTTTCTTGTTACCATTTTGATGAAGTGTTGGGAAAGAGAGGAGGCTAAACCCTGAGCTCATCTTCATCTATATTCTGAACTAAAGTAAGTTTAAGATGACAAGAGGTGAAAACTGAAAATCAGTGAAATAGATGCATAATTTTGGCTTAAACCCATTGGGGCTTCTACTTAAGATTTTGAATAAGGGAATAAGAGTGTTGTCATAATGGAAGTTCACTTTAGAGCCTTGAATTAAATGGCTGTAGCCCTGACAAGTGAACTTAGATAAAATTGCTCTTAATGAATAACATATACCAATGTTTTAAGGGAATGTAAACCCAGATTATTTTTTCCTCAAGTCTATGTTATTCTGGAGTGGAGGCAGTGCCCTTCTAAGAAATTTCTGTATGTGACATAAATGTTTATTCTTCTGAATCTTGCCTTTTTGCAAATATTTATGCAAATTCCCAGGTGTGCTTTAAAATACTAAATAAAAGGCAAGAGGCTCATAAATATATTCAGGAATCTCAGCTGAGGCAAAGCTGTCAAAAAGTGTGCCAAATAGAAGCCAGAGTTATTATAAGATTTTTTTCCCTATCTGTGGTTTAAACTACATGGTGCTTTTTTTTTTTTTTTTTACAGAAATAAAGCAACTGCTGAAATTTCTGGATACATTTTTACATTTTAACAAATTATAATTGTTATAATTGTTGTCCTCTCTATAGTGCGTAACATCTTTAAGCTCTACTGAATCAAACTGACTATCTTTAGGTAAAAACTAGTATATCTGTTCTTAACAAACTAACACAACCTTCTTCCCCAGTACTATTCCTAAACACATCAATTTGACTCAAATCCTGAAAAAGAGAAACTCATGCAATCTTCTGGCCTTGTGAGAATCTTATGGAAGTGGATTAAAGCATTCATCACGTGCCATAGTAATCAAGTTAGATTGCAAGATGCCATGTTGGAGAGAAGGATTTAAAATGATAATTGAAGTGCTTTTTAATGTTTATTTGTTATACATTTTATTCATAATTTTCCTTTAGGTAATTTTCTTTCTGCATGGGGTCAGCAAGCTGTTATACATCAATCAGACATTCTTAGACTCTTTAAGGTTAGCAGGATGCCTTAAGCAGGCTGGCCTTGGCGGTTGATCTTGGCATACGGGGTCATGTAATTCCCCAGTGAAGATGAGTCAGAATGCTTTCCTTTCCAGACTACCTCAGAACCATGTTCGTAGCAAGCACCAAAGATTTGATAACTGAATAAATCAAATAAATGAATGCCTTGTTTGTGGAGAAGGACCTACACTGTCATCAGGAATGATTAGATGGGTCTCAGAATAATTATTCCTTTGCAGTGTTTCCTGGGTGTCTAAAATTAAAAACAGAACGATCACTAGCTTCTTTGACTTTTTGGTCTCAATCAAATATCATCTTATGATAGTAACATTTCAACCCAATTACCTCATGAGATTAGAAAATTATTCACCCAACACAGTTCACAAAATATTGATTTTGTGACTTCACTTCCCATATTCCTTCCTAAATGTGTTTTACAGTCTCTCAGTTGGAGGTATGCCGGTCCACACAGGAGTCTTTCAAGTTGGAAACCTGGAAATCAGCCCTGTCACATCCAGTGCTCACCTCTCACATGATTCATTGACTGGACCCACACGTATTTCCTGAGTGTCGCTTGTGCCAGGCACTGTTTCCGGTGATGGATTTGGAGCAATGATCAAGATAGACATCACCTCTCTCCTCACAGAGCTTGCAGACTAGTAAGAGAGGATAAAATAAATGGATAGAGATGCCAGGTGTTCAGTGGAGAGAGGTACCAAGAAAAATAAACCAGAAAACAGATAGAAAGCTCTGGAACTCCGTTCTGTTCTCTTCCTCCCTTGGTTCAGAGTTTCTCATCATCTCTCTGAGCAGGGCAGCAACAGTCTTCGTACTTCATCATATCTGCCCTGGTTGATGTTTAAACAGTCCATCTAAAACAGTAGTCAGACCTTTGCAATTTCCTCCTTAATTTTTTCAAAGTTTCCTTTCACCTTTAAGAAAAAGCCTTAGCTCTTTCCCATAACATTCTGGCTTTCCACAATCTGGCCACTGCCTTTATTTCTAACCTCATTATTTCATGCTGCCCCCTCACCGCCTCTCTGTCCCAAGTGTAACTTTCTAGCAATTTCCTGTCAAGAGATGTGTGGTTTCCATGCCTTTGCTCTTGCTGCATTAGTCACAGGAGCTAATCTGTTCCAGCGTCCATCACTTACTGCTCTGCCCACTGCCCGGGAGGTTACTCCTACCCCTTTGCCTGCAAGATATCTCTTCATTCGTAATGCTTTCACCCAGGAAGACTTCTGTGGTCTATTTTCCCTACCCTGTTAAATGCATATCAATTTTATAAGCTCCTATAATACACAGCGCTTATCTCTGCCACTCCAATTTACCATCTTGTATTCTAATAATGTTTTTGTGACTTTTTTACTCCTAATGGGAACTTCTTGAGGTCAAGGGCCATGTTTCTTTCGTTCTGCCTACCCAGCGTCTAGCACAGTGCTTGCTCCATATTAGGTACACGAGGCATATTTGTTAAACGACTAAGTGAGTGACATTTTAAAGATCTAGAATCTAGGTATCAAGGTAGTTCTGAAATACAGAGCAGAAGACAGGCCAAGGAGAAGGAAAATATTCAGGAACCTGAGAAGCCAGAAATAATAGTAGTACCTACTAAAGTCATGCAGTAAATACAAATGAAATAACAGCTCTGGTACCAAGCCATCAATAGCCCTTGTATATTGATGAATAAAAACATATGCAAGGAAAGCACTTTACAAATAAGATAGTAAATATGAAGGTGATTACTTGAAAGGTAGAAACATTTAGAGGATAGCATTATATATAAGGCAATACTTATGCCAAAGGGCAAAAGGTGTTTGTGTAGGACAGCAAACCAGACGAGGATCAGAATGGGAGATCAGGACTGAATTAGAGTCCATGACGACCAGACCATGGAGAGACTGAGACAGAGGGCTTGTCGAGATGGGAGGGACAACGCTAGCAAGAGTTTAAAGGAAGGGGCCAGCAGGAGCCATGGAAGAGGAAGATTAAAACTAAAACCGAACCCTTAATAGACTCTGGCTGCAAATAAACACTTCCGTAGCACTGTCCCTCGGAACAATCCGTAGGCATGGACAGAACAGAGAGTCTCAGGGCAATCTGTCGGGCAACGCCTCCCTCGTCTCATAGCCAGCACGCAAATGAGAGAGAAGCTGTGTGCACATGTAACACGTGCTAGAGATAGCTGTCCTGATTTAAAGAAAAAATAATACCTTTATGCTTCAGTGTGTATTGCAAGTCTGTCAAGCTTTGTAATTCAGAAGCTAGTTTGGCTAAGTTAATTCAAAGATTATATTCAAGAACCTAATGTGGAAATGGCATGAATTCATATTCATACAATTATCTTAAATAATGTTTCGCTCCTAATTATGGGACTGCACCAGTGAAATAAATCTGTGTCGAAAACACTGGAAACTCTTCAAAATCCACCAACTGCAGAATGGATAAATAAGTTGTGGTAGGCTAAAAAAAGGGACACTGTAGGCCATGGAAAGGAACTCATACTCCTCATAAAATACTGGATGAACCTCCCCCAAACATTTCACTGAATGGAATTTTTTTAACGATTAAAGAATAACTCAATATCATATCAGTTATTTAAACACCTGAAATGAGAAAACTGAGTACATGTTATTTACAGGAGAATATAAAGAAAGGTATGGAGATTATTTTTGGAAATTACCTCCTGATTACCTCTTGGAGGAAGGAGAGAGATTCAATAATGGAGAGGTTTCTAGGGAATATAAAGGCTTCAGTTACACTCTGCCTTTAACTGGCGGTGGAATATGGTGTTTATTTTATCTCTCTTTCACTGTACATGATACACACATACTCTATATAATGTATATAGAATATATAATGCATATAAATGTACACCATATACATATCTTCATATATGTATGATAGTATTTATAATTTTTTAAATGATGTAATGCTTTTAATCTAAGAAATAATTCTGTTGGTCCTTATGTAACTCAGAAGTTTCAAAATGTGTGTTAAATACTCCAGGTCTCTGGCCACACTTGATGGGCTAAGTGAACTGTCACAAAGCTGGCAGTGCTATTTCAGTCAGCATGGCCATTGATACCAATCATCGCAGCTGACTTTTCCACCTGGCAATCTGTGCCCATTGTTAACGTGGGTGAAGTGAGCCAACTGCCTGAGACCAAGTTTTATTAATTTATATTAAAATTTAGCCTTAAACAGACAGACTGGGTGGGGAATTAAGAAAACCAAAAGGGCAAACCAAGAATGCCAAGAGGACCTTAGAATATTTTGAAGCCAGTGCTTTCATTTTAAAACATAAACTAGAATGATTGGAAATCAAAAGCCTATTTGAGTACACATCATTTCTGGCAATTGTATAATTCATAAATAGACAAATGGCTTATGAAATACGGTGAAAAAAATGTACTCCCAAGGAGGTCTCATCCAAGCCAGGTTTACTGCTGAGATCATAAACCAGCGACAATAGGGGTTAATAATAGAAATGTTGGTAGTCCTCTACTTATAATAGAACAAACAGCGCTGCTATAATTACAATTTTCTTTTCCCCCTCTGTTGTATAGAAATGAATCAATAAGAGAGAGGATAAAAATGTCTTCGATAATTTGCACTGCTCTTCAAAGCAATTGGCTTCTTCTCTGCAAAGTCAATTGTATCATTCAAAATTATTATGAGGCTATTTATCACATAGTGTAAATTAAAATTTGTTTTGACCTATCAAAGACTATTTTAAGTGATTTTCAACTGGAGACTAAATAATCATGCACAATTTCCTTTTCTTTGCCAAGTTCCTTTAAAAAAGAATCAATATGTTATTTGAACGGATATTTAGAAGAATCACCTCTTCATGTGATCTTCCAGTAAGTTATGCTGACACCAAAACAATTACATATGGATGCTCCTTGCCTGGCTTGTTATTATTAAGGTCCAGGGAAACATTTAATGAGTTATTGCAGCAATAACTCATATATCATGTATGGACTATTATTATTTCCAAGAAAAATAACAGCCAATCTGTTTGAACTTCAATAGAACTAGAAGATGAATAAACCAGCAAAACTGGGGATGTGGGCAATAAAAGAATGTATATTTTCTACATACCCAGAACTTAAACTGGTTTGTAAAAACTTGGAATGTGATCTGAGCTAAAACAATAGCAAGTCTAAATTCTGTGTGGTACTATTAACTCAGTAATCTGCGTTTGCAGGAGGAACCTGGCGTAAAAGATTGCGGAAAGTTTGCACTAAATGAATCTTTTAAGAGAAGAGTCATATTTTTCAAACCTACAGAATGATATTGATTAGGTCAAATTCAAAGATGAAAATAAAAGTTGATGTAGGAAGCCAATTCTGAGTTTTTGTATACATTCTGCTTTTTCTTTCTATGAGTATTTCATCACTGTTTTCAGATGCTGCAACAATTTGTTGAGGAATAATGCTGATTGACGTTCTCTTCTTTCTGTTTAGTCTTTGATCTGATCGGCTAATTTTTTCTTTCACTTCCCTCTCCTCTTTCTCTCACTCTTTCTCTAGTTCTCCACACCGTGGGTCCCAGGAGCCCTGGCTTCGCTATGAACAGCGCTGTGACGGTAGGTATGGGACTTGGTTTCTCTAAAACTCATTTCGCTCCTTCCTGAGAGCCTCAGGTAAAGGAGTGCTTCTGAAATAAATGTGAAAACTCTCAGTTCCTAACATTCCATTCTGCTTGCAAGCAACGTAGTGACTGCACGGCTCACAATACAAAGGGAAAGGCAGCAATGCTTGGACACCAAGTAGTCTTCTCAGCGTTTTCCGTTTCACCTCCTTGAATCTTCTCACAGCTCCATGAAATGTGCATTATTTCTATTTTTATCTTATTTCCAGATTTGGAAACTGAGGTCCCAAGAGGTTAAATATTTCACCCAAGGACTTATAGGTTCCAGAGGCCACTCATTTAGCCACTAGGCAGCCTCTCCAAATATTTGGTCATGAATTTTTTAAAACATTCAATAAGATGAATGAAAAAGACAATACACTTTTCAAACTTCAATATACCTGTATTTTTTTTTTTTCTTCTTAAACTGCCTGCCTGCATTGAGTAACGAGTAGTCACAGCTTTTACCTCCTTATGACCTAAATCATCTTCTGGTTTTAGGTTCCATTTCCCCGCAGTTGGCAACCAGTTTTACCAAGGCGGATCTTGGTATCTCTCTAAGTGACACATTCTATTTATGGTCTAACACAAATTTCCCATCTTGCCCAAGTCTCAAGTTTGACTCTGAAAAATATCAACTTCCTGACATTCTCTTCCAGCTGCACGTTTGAAGAATTTCCTTATAAGTTTGAAAGACGTAAAGATGCCGCCATCTTTGATGTGCGCTTTTCTTATTTCTACCACCAAGCTAAGGTGGGGGCTCACTTTGCTCACTGTTTTCTTTACCAAAGTGTTATTTAATCCTTCTTAATAGCTTTAATATTCCTCTCTTTATCCCTGCTTCAGAAATAAATTTATTTGTTGGCTTCTTTACAAAGTCTTACCTTTGTACATATTTACATAGAACTTTAGATTTCTCTGTTCTTGCACTTACATAATTACACAAAGATTCTTACCTATTTATTCATATTCTTATTCTATGAATACTGTGCATTTTCTCATGTGCAGAATATCTTGTGGTTAATTTTTATGAGACTGAATCTTATCATACTCCTTACATTTTAGGGTTCTATATTGTGTCTTCCAAAGTTATACATTCTACAGTGACTAGTTACTAGTGCTAAATCCTACAGCATTTAGATAATTAAGATTAAAGAAGCATTATAGATCCTTCTGTTCAATCTCTACATTTTACACAAACAGAAGCTGAGGGTATAAAATGGAAATCTGGATTAATTAGTATTATTTTCCCATTCACACACTTTTAATTGTTTACATTATTGAGAACCTATAATGTTCCAGACACCTTTAAAACATTGTCTTTAATTCCACAGCTGTCAGTGGGGTGGTCATCTACCACTATTTGCAGATTAGGAAACTAAAGAATTTCCTGGCTGTTCCATGATCATACACTTAGTGTAAAGACGGGATTCAAAGTCATTTTGCTCAGCTCCATAATCAGGAGTAACTACTTTATTTCTCATCATATTTCTTCTCTGATAGACCAGAACATCCATTTTACTAGCAAGCTCCACACTGGATGTACCAAGTCATGTAAGACACAGCATTTGAAGCCATCAGCCCTTTCAAGCCATTCCATGAAACCCAACCAAAATTTAACCATTTAATTAAAAAAAAAAAGTGAGTCCATTCAGAATATATTCACATACCTGAATAAAAATTACTAAGAATCTGGTCCTAAGAATTCAATGGTGTCTTTTAAAATTTATTCTTTTGCTAACTGTTCTGCAGACATGACCTAATTGGGGAAACGGAAGTGTTTTGGTATAGATGCCCTTTCTCACTGCTTACCAAGAATTCTAAGATGGTCCCCAAGATTTCCCACCCTCATCTTTGGGAACTGTTTCTCCCATGATTAGGTTACAATGTATGGCATAGTTAACACTAAGGAAGAGATCATTCAGATGGCCCAACCTAATTACATGAATCTTTCAAAAGTAGAGTTTTCTCTGGGTGGGGACAGAAGAGGAAGTCAGAATTTAAGCATGAGAAGGAACTGATACCCCATTTCTGGCTTGAAAGTGGATGGGGACTGGTGCCAAAGAATGCAGTTGACCTCTAGCATTTGAAAGCAATCTCTGGCTGACAGAAAAGAAACAAACTTCAGTCCCACAACAATAAGGAACTGAATTTGGCCAATAACCAGAATTGGCTTGTAAGTAGATTCTTTATCAGAGCCTCTAGATGAAAACTCAACCTTTGTGGAAAACCCAATGATCCCACGCCACACTCTGATCTATAAAATGGTGAGCCAATACATGGATATTGTTTTAAGCCACTGAATTTGTGATAATTTGTTACACAGCAGCAGAAGACTAATACACCAATATTCTTTACCTCATTGGCAGCTTTCACTTCATCATAATAAGTGCAGGCTACGAACACACATCTTCAAAGACTTCCATTATAATTATGAGTCTTTTATTTTATTTCTCATTTTAGGAAGAACAAATAATCTGGACATTGGAAAACATTTCTACCTTAACTAAAAATGTGACTCTCCCAAGGAGGCACAACTTTCCCTGCTGCTCTTTTGAGTGATGACTGTTTTTTTCTCTCGTTCCACATGTAGGTCAAGGCCAAGAAGTTGGCGCTGATGCTCATTTTGCTTTTCTGTGACTTCCAGACCATTACTACCATTACTATTTCTGCTTGGGCACTTGAGACAACTACCCTATATATGTCTATTCAGCCTTCTTCCCTACCATAGTCTTGCACACACTTCATTATCCATCTAACATTTTATCTGTCATCTCCTTAAGACTATTCCCAAAAGCCTGCTATCATTCTTGGTGACTTAAAAATCACAGAGATGAACACACGAACATTTTAGAGACCCACTTCCTCAGCTTCACCTTCACCTTTACCTTTTGCTTCATCCTTCCTAAGCAATTCATTCTTATATTCATTTCCTGTCCTTTGTCAGAAACAGACAATCAACTCCTAAAATCTATATTTCAGACATTCAATTTCTAGGCCATCTGCTAAAGCACCATCACCACTACCATTTTTCTATCTCATGAGGTTTCCAAAATGTTTTCTTACCACTGTATCATTAGTCTCTGGTCCTCCTGGCTCCATGTTCACATTCATTCAGACCGAAGTCTAAGATATCACTCTAACACAGTCTTGCAAATACCCTCTACTTCTTTTATTTCTCTCCTATGATTGTGCTTGTTGTGCAAAACCTCAATTGTTTGACACTGAAATATATCTACGATCAACCTTCTCTATGCCTTCATGTGAGCAGCTATATATTGCTGGAGGAAGTCACCCTATTGAAGGTGGCTCGTTTCCCTTTAAAACTCAAAGATCAAATTGACACCCAGTAATGTCCAGCCATCTCGTCCAGATTATTTGTTCTTCCTAAAATGAGAAAGAGAATAAAAGACTCATACTTGTTTTTACAGAAGGCATACTTCTCCTACACTCTGAAAGACTGCTTTATACATTCTCCCTTCTTTTCAAACATTCCTCATCCTTATTCTACTCATTATCAGCTGATGGCTTCATTTCATATCTTACTGAGAAAATAGAAGGCATTTGATAGGAAATGTCCCATGCTTTCTCCACCAGATCTAATATCCCAACTTCTGAAATCTATCTTCTTTTCTTTCCCTCTTATTTCAGTTGAGGAAGATGGCCCTCCCCCAGGATGAAATGCAAATTCCTGCACTCCTCCTCTGGGCCTCAGGCCCTCTTCTCACATTTTTCATGGCTCTGGTTTCTTCAGTTATCTTTTATCTTCCCTTCTACTAGATCATTTCCATCAGCATATAAACATACTCTAGAATCTCCCACCATCATAAATAAAAATGCATCCCTTTTTCTCACCTAGAGTCCCATTTCTCTGTACCCCTTCCAAGGTAAACTTTTATAACAGTTGTATACATTAGTTGTTCACGTGTCTTCACCTCTCGTACCTTAAACCACTACAGAGTGGTTTTTCACACCATAATTCCACTGAAACTGTCCTTATCAAGATCACAATGACATCTGATGACCTATTTAAATAGACCACTTTCTGATTTATATTACTTAAACTTTCAGCAATCTTCACCAGAGTCAACCTCTCCCTCCTTCTTGAAATATTGCCCTCTCTTAATTCTCACAACAATCCTTTCCTGGTTTTCCTCAACTGAGTGGCTACTCCCTTTTTCCCTCTTTCATTTCTCCTTTTTCTTTTTGCTTCTAAATGCTTGAATTCCTTACTCCTCATTATTGAGCCTTATTATTTTTGGACACCTTTTTCTTGGTGTCTTGATTTTACCCATTTTCATGATTTAAATGTATCTTAATGCTAATGACTCCTCTAATTCATCCTCAGCCCAGATTTCTCCTCTAAGGAAGACTCTAATACAGGAAATAAATTAAATTTTAGTCCCTAGTAGATGGGTTGAGAAGAAAATGAGTACATAATGATATAGCTCAAATTCTATAGCACACTGAGGAAATTTAAGATAAACCCAGATAATCATGCAATGGTAATACTTAGGAAAAGATGAGTTGGGATTGAAATTCAGGAATAACAGAGCAGGGAGACAATGGGAAGAAACCATGGAAGACTTGCATGACCATTGGAGAGATAAGAATGAGCCTGCTGTGTTGGAAAACGTAAGAAACTGGCTGAACTCCTACAGTTCCATGACAGAAGGTTGCACCGCTAGTGCTGAGACAGACAAAGTCAAGTTCATTCCAAGTGGCTTTAAAATTGAGACAAAAGAGAGAAAAGAAGAGTGGTTTAGCGACTGTTGTTGCTGTTCAGATGCACAAGGACACATTCTTGGATTAGAGTGGTGGTTGAGGAAATGGTGAATCAGCTGCATCTCAGAGAATTTTGGACTCAGTAATAAGGTCCAAAAAGATCTGATGACTCTGAGGGCAAAGAAAGACTGCAGTCAAACCTGATTCTACATTGTGAGCATGAAGGTCTTGGGGCTTGGGGGTAACTGTTCTAAGAATGTCCAAATAAGAAAGAAGAAATGATTTGTGGGTTTAGATGTCTAAAGTGTTTCATCAAATGGAACGAGCACACTAACCATAAAGATATGCATGAAAAAATTTCTCACAGAACCGGAGAGAAAAACCCAGGGCAAGATTAAGAAGTTAGGACTTGTCTACATTTGTTATATTTTTTCTTACTTTCAGTGCAGCTTTCTTAGTTCAGAATAATACATATCAGGACACTAAACTGATACAGTTAGATGGTCAAAGTTCCTTAAATGGTGAAAATTCCTTAGCAAACAAAGAGAAGAAAAAAAAAGAGACACTGGAAACTGATTCTCAAGTGTGAGCTATCATAAATCTAGAATGGATCAACTGACAGATATCTGCATTTTGAATCATTAAGTTCTAGAGAAAAGATAAGAACTTCAGGAAGCAGGATATACGAATGATTTTTGTATTACTGATTTTTGCCCTTTGTTTGAAATATAAATAAACCATCTTTTCCTGTTTCTATTGTAATAATTTTCTTAAACAATAATCTTGTGCATGAATTAGATATTTTAGGCCTAAAGAATTAAAACTGGCAGTAGTAAAAAAAAGTTATTTAACTCACAAAAACATACATTTCTAGTTGCAGATATGAGATTCCCCCTTACATAAGCTTCCTTTTAAAATACAGCAGTAGCTGATTTCTTCACGTTGTCTACACAGCGTACTTCAGTTCAATACACTGTTCCTGAAAGCATGTTTTCACTAATTGCAAATAAGAAAAGAGCATGAAATGGAAATGGTTTTAAACAGATGCAGAAATGTCTTACGGGAACTTGAGCATTGATTTTATTTGAATATATACTATTGTTTTTCCTTAAAAAGTTTTCATATAGGGTTTCCTTAAAGGGTTCAGTGAAGGAAAAATAAAACCATGCTTTCAACATATCACCATTTTCCCCTCTACAGCAAAAAGAATTGAGACTCTGTGATATACGATCAATAACTATCTCTAACTATTGGATGCCTCCGCTTCTTCCCTTAAAGAACATACTCCTTCTTTTTCTGCATCTGGAAAAAGTGAATTTAAAATAAGTTTCCAGAAGAAATGTTTTTTGCTAATTTAGAAGACTTAATCTTAAAGGTAATCTTTTCTTTGTCCAGGAAATAATTTTTCCTGAACATAAAAATTGTATTTTCTTAAATATAATTCATTACATATGAATAGCATCTAATTAGGCAAAAATGAATTTACCCTGTGATATTATGCTACTGTTACCAGGTATAGTTATGGAGTAATGAGCTGTGTACTTGAAAATCATCTCAGACATTCGTTGCTTTATTTTTGTTTATGTCGGTATAGGTTGAGTGGACTTGGTAACTTCTTTTAAAACAAATAAACTATTCCTTGGGAATCAAACCATAAACTAGTACAATCAGTTGAGATACATGAGAGGGGAAGAAATAAATAGACTCAAGAAATTTGAGGGGGTAGGGAGGGATAAACTGGGAGCTTGGGATTTGCAGATACTAACTACTATACATAAAGTAGATAAACAACAAGGTCCTACTGTACAGCACAGGGAACTATATTCAATACCCTCAAATGGCCTATAATGAAAAAGAATATGAAAAGGAATGTATATATGTATTAACGAATCACTATGCTGTACACCAGAAATTAACACAACATTATAAACTGACTATACTTCAATTTAAACAAAAAAAGAAATTTGTATGGTAGAATAACCAAATGTTGAGGTGAATGAGGCTGTAGCAATGTCTCCTGAAAATACTACAGACAATGACAGCTGCAAAATGAACACAAACTTGGCTTTTGAGTCTTTTTTTTAAAAAAAGATTATTAGTTTTAGGATTAAAGAATCCAAATGAAAATTGAGGCCATTTTGGAATTCAAAACAAATTTCCCGAAACAGAGCAGGCATTTCTGGCACAGTTCCTAAGAGTGACACAAGGCACGACCACAGTTACACTCCAGGGAAAGAGTTGGATGTTAGGGTAAGTGTGGCTGGCAAGGGCCATGCCCACAGGCTTGGAGTACTGGTTGGTGCTTCAATAATGACAATGATGCAATCACAGCTGGTAAGAAACTGGAGGTCACTGCTGCCTTACCATACCCTATTTATTAATAAAAGTATGGAAACATGATTTGGTGCTCAGTGGAGAAAAGATTTATATTTGAGAAAACTTTCCACCAACATGGGGGAGGGTGGGGATTAAAATAAAAGAGGAGGTAAAAAATTGGAGGTGAATTTGATACCATCAAATTAGCTAATTTTCACTTAGAAAAGTATTCATTTAAATTTCAATATTGGCTAGGAATGTGTTTAATTGACAATGTAGTCTCATATCTGATAGTTAAAGTCCAAAACAGATTTTCGACAACCTATGTCTAAGGAAAAGACATGAGTAATGTATCTGTCATTATGTCTTTGGTATTTGTTTAGTCACATTCATAAAAGGGCAAAAGTATCCCTATTTATTTAGAATCTTTTATCCAAAGTCATTTTTCCATAAAATATCTTTATATTAAAAGATAACTAAAACTGAAAAAGACACATTAAGTATGTCATAATTTTAGAAAATATTATTTATCTTTTCTGACTTCCTTAAAAATGGATTTTACTATACAAAGGAGAATAGAAACACAAGAAAACATCATAACTATATTCAGCAAGGATTGATATATCACTTTATTTTCAGTAACAGATTCAATCTTTTTTCCCAGATTAAAAATTAATCTTTTTCTCTTTTATGACCCTGCACATTATAAATTGCAGTGTTTAAAAATAGTGTGCAATATTAGTGAAAGTTTTTATTTTTTATATTTGAAGTTATGTCTTAAGTTACAAGGTACAATATTATTTATTAAAGGTATAGTTTCCATAAGTGTGATATTACTCTTTTGGAACATTAATTCTGAAGCAATAATTTTTAGCTCTTTTGAAGCAACATTTTTAATAGACTACTTTATTGCTAATGCTTTGTATTGTATGTTGATTGATAAATTAATGTGCCAAATCCATAAACTCAAACTTAGCTAAAAATATAACTTTAGAGTAAATTATATAATAATGTTCTTTCATCCAGAAAAATGTCCCTAAAAGAAGTCTGCCATTAATTTACAAGTGGAGCCAAAGTTACCTGTAGGTGATGAGTGTCCCTCCGTGGGCTGGAGTGGATGCCACAACCCACATCATAGTTTCTAGCCATGTTTGTGAATTTGGAATTAGGGCAGAGAAAACTGGGTCATCTCAATGTCTATTTTTATAAAGCCACAGTGATTTGCTGTCCTTCTTCACTGTAGAGATTTTGCTATTTAAATGACTCAAGTTGATCTAAGATCTGAGATCAATTTTCACAGGTGTTGTCTGTGCTCTCCAACACTTGCCTTTCTGGATTCGTTGTCCTTGGAATCATTACTTGTCTTCATTGCTTCATGGCACAATATAATTTCCCAGGTTACAAAGAATTTTATATTTATTACATTTTATAGACATTGTTTGTTGATGTCACTCAGGGAAACATTTCCATTTAATGAGTAAGCTCTAGTCAAATCACAAAGGAGGTGCTACAGCTAACTCTATCCATGATGTGCTGATGTGAATGAAGAACAGACACTGTGGAACATGTGGAGTGAAGTCTAAGCTAGGTAAGGATGCAGTCAGGGGACATACAGCCACTCAAAATTACTGTTAATTCTCAGATATCTTGCAATTATCCTCCTTAAATTCTTTCTGAGAAGAAAACTGAAAGCCTCACATCTAGAGAAACAAAGTCAACTGCAAATGCAATAACAGAGCCGCAGTGGATAATCTCTAAGATTTTTCAGTAACAGAAGAATGAAATAAGTATTCAAAGGTAAAAAAATAAGTATGACTAATTTTAAAAAAATTAGACAGGAGTAGATATAGAATTGTAAACACAATAATGGTATTAGTTAATACATCTATCCACAATCTACTATTAAATTAACTTAATATCTATCTTATCTTTTGCTCCCATTTTTGGCATTGCCTTTCCCCTCAGCACTTCCTCAACCCCCCCCCATTTACTACCTCATGTCCTCTTTCCTCATGTCTTGAGCTACTCGTAGTCTTATCTGCTCCTAACGACGAGTCTAAATGGTCTTCTCTCACCAGAACGCATTCAAGCTGAGGGGCTGGCACCCTGAATCAAAATGTAAGGTTCAAATTTAGGTAATGGGTCGGCTAATTATATAGAATTGTAATTTGGCAGCTATGAAAGTAATCATTGAAGCATGGCGTCTTGATCACTTCCTAAAATGAAAAATGCAGATGAGCCTCTAAGGATGGAGGTTTGAGTAATAGTTAGACTTTTGGGTACATTTAGATTTTCTCAAAGAGGATCCTGAAGGAACTTCTGCTAAGAAAAGAAGAAAATGATCTAAGGAAGACAAATATTTCAGGAAGATTTATTCCAGTAGTTCAGCAAATATAGGGCAGAATATTCAACCACAGTGGTAGTCAAAGAAAGATAAATAAAGTCATATACTATGATGACTTATATACTCAATTATTATATTTTAAAGGAGATTTTCTAATGTTGATAAAAGAGCAGAGAAACATTTGTTAGGAATAATGATTAGGAACTACATAAATTTTAAAAAACAGATATTATTATCTCTTTGATCCAATCAAAATAAACACTTAAATTTTTTAAAAAGTTACTAATAAAGTTATTCATAGCAGCATTATTTAAAATAGCCTCAAACTGGGAACAATCTAAAACTCCAAAAAAAGTGAATTTTTTAAAAAATATGTCACTATAATGGTAAATTACACAGCATAAAAGTATGATTAAAATAACAAGAAGAAGAAGGCCATTTAAATATAACCCTTGATTGCTACAGAATATCACACAAGCAGACAGATTGGAAACCACGTAATCCCACCATGTCCCACCTGCCCGGGGTCTTCATTGCTTGCTGGCAGTATTTCTCTCTCCTGTGATCCTTAGTTTAGAAATTCTTACATCTCCTCCCAACAGTAACCTACAGCCTCTCAGATCCTTCTCACACAATGTGTTTGCCTTCTATTTCACAAAGCAAATAGAGGCTGTCACATTTCTTCAACCTCTTTTCCCAAAGCATCCACAGTTTTTCAGCAGCTGTACTGGATCCTTTCCTTCTCCTGCTCCGTCTAGCCTAAAGCTAGTCCTTTTCCTGCTCTGAATCCTACCACTTCCTGTCTCCTTTGCATCTTCACCCTCCTCTTTCTTCAGTGTTTTTTCCTCTAATGACACAGTTCGACGAGTTTTAAAAGCGCTCATCTCTCCAACTTTAAACCAATAACAAAAAAGAACAATAAAAACTCTTAAAGTTTATTATTTCCATATAGTTAAACATGAAAGAATTTATCATTCCTTCAACTCCTAACCCACCGCAGTCTGGCTTCTAGTCCTTATCTTACTTTGTATCCCAGCGGCATTTAGAAAGCTCCTACTTCCTTCTTGGGTTTCTCTCTTTCCCTGGTTTCTGCGACACTGCTCCGTTCTGCCTTCCCTCCTCTCTTTCTGCCCATTCCTCTCAATCTTCTCTATTGGCTCTTATTCCTACGATTGGCCCTTATCATTGGTTTCTCCAAGGTTTTTAGACCACCTTCTTCTCTTACTCTGCATGCTCCCTAGGTGATCTCTTCTACTGCCACGGCTTCAAGCACAATTTGTAAGAGGATGAGGCTTAGACCTTTACCTCCACCCGAACCTCTCTCTCCTGAACTTAAAATCTGTGTATTTAACTGGCTAGTGGGCCTTTCCACGAGGGCATCTCACCGGCACCTTGGATTCAATATGTTAAAACTTGTCTTTCTAGTCCCTCTATTTCCAGCTAAAAGGACATCCTCTTTCATGTGCTTGCTGTTGTAGTGAGGATCGCACCACAGACCGGCTTACCCGAGTCAGGAGCTTTTTAACTTCTTCCATTTCGTTAATCCAATATTTCATCAATCACCAAATTCTGTGCTTCTGCAACTTGAATATTTCATAAGTCTATCTCTGGTCTGAAGTTTTAACATCAGATCCAACTGGCTTCTCTCCATTAGTCTTTCCTCCATTTTCTATCAGCAGTCTGTTGGTAAATGTTTTACAATCACTTCTTTGAAGGAAAAAAAAAGCTCTGATTTGTAGTGTTTGCCAATTTCCATGTGGTAAACAGTCACAGCATGATTAATTTTAAGTGACCAATGTGATACCACTGAATATTGAGTTGGGAAGTGACACTCATTTTTGACTCTCTTGAGTTTATGAATTGGTTTCAGCACAAGACTCTCTCTAATCAAGTATTTCTACATCCTGGCTGCACACTAAAATAATCCAGTATTTACACATGTGTATGTATATACATACACACAAATGCACAGACCTTGTTTCCAGTTTAATCGATCTGGCCCACAAGCACTGATATATATAGATAGATATAGATACATAGATACAGAGATAAAGATATAGATATATATCTCTATATAGATAGATATATATAGATATAGATACAGATATGTATCTATCTGTATATATTGCAGTTTCTTTATATATATATATATATATATACACATATAACTGAATCGCTTTACTGTACACCTGATACTAACATTGTAAATTGACTACACTTCAAATAAGTGTAATTCAAATTCAAATAAAATTTTTCAAAAAAAATAAGAATTTAAAAAATGACAGTTGTATATCATATAATTTTGTAGTTCAATAATGTTGAATGCTACAGAGTTCTGGGGAGAAGCAGGATTGAGAATAATCATGAGTTTTCCAGAAGAGGATCAATCATGGCAATCCTATGAGAGTGTGGTCCCATAAGGGCATGGAGGTCAAAGCCAGACTGCAAGGACTTAAAAAGTAACTATAGGTCATAAAAGCAGACCACTCCTCACAACACTTTGACAAAGAAATAAAAGAGAGAAATACATGATATCTAGAGGGGGCAGCAGAGTCAAGTGAAAGTTTCTCAAGTTCAGGGACAGCAAAGAAATTGGTGGCAAGGAAGAGAGTGAGGATGAAAGAGAAACATACCTCCAGTGGCAGGTTGAAGAGGTCTAGCTGCAGGAGCCAGTGTTAGACTTGGCACCCAGACTTCATCACTAGAAGGGTACCTTTCCCTTTAGACTTGAGGAAATTCAACTAAAATGAGTACAACTGATATTTTTAAGACTTAGTATTTCTCCTCAGGAGAAGAAACAGTTCTATTAAAACATACTATGAAGCAATGTTGATCACTGAAAGAAAATCTGAAGGAATACATGCTCATGTCTTCAGTTACGGCAGTTAGCTGCTACATTACCTTTGCATTTTGGTCATTGGTCAAGTTTATGCACTGAAATACCTGGCAGCCAGATTTCAGATAACTGGTTGTATCCACCTTGAAATTATTATTATTTTTGTGCAAAAGAAGTTTGAGAAATCAAGAACTAATTTTTTAAGATTTGATGTAATGGAGACCTGGAAAGTGTCACACTTCAAACAAAATCCTAAGTGTTTGGTGCTTTTTTTCCCCTTTTACTGAGCCTGTCTTTTGGGCCAAGTAGATGAAGCTCTTGTTCTCATGCAGTTTATCTCTACACTAGGGAATCAGATGGGACAGAAGTAAATGAGTAATTGCACAGCATCAAATTGTGACAAAGGGAAGCTTGCAAATGCAGTAGGGTGCTGTGGGATGGGTGGCATTACTGTGCTCAGCTGGGTGGGGAAGGCCCTCTCTGAGAAGCTGACATCTGAGATGGGACCTGAGTGGCATGAAGCAGAGCCACGGGGAGGTCTGAGAGTATGGTGCTAACAGCTCAGCAAATTCCACTGTCTTAAAGTGGGACATGAAGGGACAGTCCGTTGCAGCTGATGGTAAGGGTAGTAAGTGAAGGCCAGCAAGGGCGGAGCAAGGTGAGTTTGGGACATAGGCAGGTGGCTTGCAGACCATGATGAGGCATTTAGACTGATTTTTAGTGCAATAGGATGTCATTGTGTGGTTAATTAGAAACATGATCTAATTTCATGCTACAAAAAATTTCTGGATACTGTGTGAAAAATGAACAATATAATTTGATCCTTATTACTACTTATTTCTATTGGTTACAAGACGCGTAAATGCTTAATTCATTGGTAGCCTTTTAGAGAAGAATCTTTAACAAGATTTTAATGAAAGGGGTTTTAAAGACTCTCTAGGAGTTTCTTTAATTCTTTTATTTTACAGATGAAGATGTTAAGAGCCATCTGTGAAGTTAATATACCCAAAGTCATCCAATCAGTTACCAGGTATCTTACCAGTCCCTATTTATTGTTCCTCTCATGGTGCTTCACTTTCTCCCCTGGTTTTGCCATACCTCGTGTATATAAGGCCCTTCCTGGATGTGGCATCACAGGAGGGACACTAGCTTTGGATCATTTCAGTGACTCTCCCAGAAAGCAGGGAGAGAGCACTGCTTGGTGTGTGTGCTCTGCAGACCACCTGTATCTGTCACCTAGGTTACTTGTTACAGATGCAACTACTGACACCAAATCTCTGGGACTGGGAGCCAATTGTTGCACCCTGAAGAAAGAAAAGCTGGAAAAGTCCAGAAATTGTCCAGTGTTCAAGATGGAGCACTTGTCGGGTTTAATTATACCCAATCTTAAGCCGTGGGATTTTGCTCTCTCTACTGGATATTTTTCCAACACATGAGAAAAATCCACTTCATTTTGCTTCTGTTCTCATCCTACTCCCCAGTACAGCTTTTTTTTTAGGATTTTTTGGGGGGTGGGTAATTAGGTTTCTTGATTTTAATGGAAGTACTGGAAATTGAACCCAGGACTTCATGCATGCTAAGCATGTGCTTTACCACTGAGCTATACCCTCCCCCAACCCACTGCAATACAGTTTTAACAGATTGTCTTAAAAAACAAGAAATTATCTTGTGAATGCAAATATCCCCCAAACCCTCTATAGTCCTGAAAATCTAGGACAATGGCTAATCTAATGACTGGTATAATTCAAATAAAAGGGATTTAGATATGGTATATACTGATTAGGAAGAAGGAAAACTGCAATATATTTTAGAAATATACCCATCAAAATGGTTATTTGAGCAGTAGGAGTTTGGTATATGGAAAATTCATTTATATGAAACATCCCCTTTGCCTGATAGTATATAAAGGGTCATTAATAATGCTTGTCTTCTATCATTGGAAAACATTCCTAGTTGAATTGTATTTGTTGTTTACTTCTTATAATTTTCTTGTTTGTGAATAAGCGATTTTACCATGTACATTTTAAAGTTTAAGCTTCACACTTACTTTCCAAACCAGTAGCTAGTGGTAAGGTGACCTGGAGGATGGGGCAGCCAGCTCTGGGGCGGCAGTTCCTGAAGGACATTAACACAGTAACAGCGAAAATGGCTGCTACTTGTTGAACTTCTACTTCATGGTCATGGTACCAACTTTATAAGCATTGTCTTTCAAAACCCTAGCAATTAGAGGTATTATAACCACTTTACAAAGAAAAAAAAACTACTACCACTTTATTCAGTTTCATTTCATATTGAGGAGTTAATAACAGTCTCCTGAGCAGTAGAAAAATGTTCCCAGCTTTCTGGGTGAGGACTTGATCTGTAAGAATTGGGGAGGTTGAGGACAGTTGCTCCAGCCTAGTGAAGAGAAACAGACAGGCACTGATAGCAGATGCTACAGATTCTTTCATCTCTTCTGTAGCTTTGAAAATGTTCTTAAGAAGAAATTGGAGAAAAATCATAAAACCTTCTTGATAGACACAAACAAAGCAATTAACATAATCCAACATGGATTTTGTAAAATATTACTAATTTGCTATCAAATTAGTTAACAGAAGTACTTCTTTAACTAGATGAAAGGTATCTAACAAAAAATCTTCACCTGACTTCCCAGTTATGGTCTAATATTGGCACTCTCTCCATTAAAGTCAGAAACAAAAAGAGAAGGGCTACAAAATGGCTGCTCTTCACCATTAAAACAGGGTTCAAACCAAAGACAAAGAGATGATAAAGAAATAACATGTATCAGATTTGGACAGGAAGAAGCAAAGCTGTTATTACTTGCTAACACTGTAACTTTCTATCATAGAACATCTAATATAATCTATAAGCTAATAAAACAAAATCTCCATAGATCAACAGAACCCAAAATGTTCTTGTATAACAGCAATAACCAATAGAAAAATGCAATAAAACTTATATGATCCCTTGAAATAAATGCAAAAGAGGCCCAAGACCTGTACTGAAACAATGGCAAAATGTTACTGATGGAAATAAAATAGATCTGAATAAACAGAGAGAGACAAACTATTTTCACAGGAGAAGTGCCCGACATTATTACAAATATTCAATACAATTTAAATTAGACTTCAATGTGGTTTTTACTGAAACTGAACCAACAGATTCTACGATTCGTATTAACTAGTAAACAGCCAAGGTAACCAAGACAAGTCTAAATAAGGAAGAAGAAAAACAGGAGCTCTGTCATACAGATGTTAAGCCTTATTATAAATAAATATTTAAAACAATGTGAGTTCGATGCTGGGATATGTAAGAATATCTATGTAAAAAAGTTAAGAGTCGAGGAACACACTCAAACATATATAAGAACTTGTATACCACAGAAGTAGAAACACAACTCTGTGGGGAAAAAATAGACTATTCAATAAATAATGCTGGAACAATTAGCTTTCTACACAGCAAGAAGTAAATTTGACCCTTACATAAAATTGTAAAAGAAAATAAATTCCAGGTGGACTAAATTTCAAACTGTGGAAAAAATCTAAAAAAAAAATATTAGAAAGATATTTGGAAGAACATCTTCGGAAACTTGGGATAACAAAAGGTTTCTTAAGAAATACACAAGAGTATGACTCATAAGTAAGTGAATATTATATTTGCTCATATCGAAATTGGAACTTCTGTATGACAAGCAAAATTAAAAACAGGTTATAGACTGAGAGGAGATTTTATAAAGGCTAGTATGATAAATCCCTAACAATTAGAAAGAAAGAAAGGGGTAGGGGGAAGAAGGGATGGAGGGATAAACGGCAGGAGGGAAGGATGGAAAAGGAGAAAGAGAAAGAAGGGAGGGAGGGTGGGGGGAGAGAGAGGAAGAAAGAAAGAAAGCACCCCAAGAGAAAAGTGAGTAAGGATCATAAACAGTGCTCTGTAATTTAAGAGAGAAAAATCTGAGTGAGCAACAAAGAAATGAAAGATTCTGGATCTAATTAATGACAGTCAAAGAACTGAAAGTTAAACTGTAGTGCAGTATCATTCCATAGCCACCACATTAGCAAAAACAAAAGTTAACTCTGACAAAGTCAAGCACTGATAAGGGTATGGAACAATGGAAACAGGCAAACTTTGCCTGTGGGATATACATTGGTACAACCACTTTAGAAAATATCTTGAACCTATATATTGAAGTCGAGCATATGCATTGCCTATGACCCAGCAAGTAAACATACTCTTAATCATATGTACCAGAAGATTCTTTGCAACATTGTTTGTAGCAGAGAACCAATGACAACATAAATGTCAGTAGGAAAATAGGTAAATAAATTGTGATATATTCATATCTTGACCAGCAGTGGTAACTTAATCTATATGTATCAAAGGAGTCATGAAAATGTATACCATTAGGCAACATGCTGAATTATATGATGGCATTTAAATAGAAAATTTAAAAACACACCAAGCAATACAATATACTGTTGGAGATACACACAGATATTTGTAAAAACATTAGAATGTAGATTGACTTGAGGAATCTACTCAATGTCTTGGCATTCGTTTGGGGAAGGGAAGAGTGGGTAATGGGCTTAAGGAAAGCAGCAAAGGGGATCGTCATTTATATTATTTTGTATGAAACTGAACATTCGGTGTATGTATGTGTGCATGCGTATGCATCTGTGTGTGTCTGTCTCTATACAATCTGAGCTTAAAATGACACAAAATAACATTTGCAATGTTGACTGACAGTGTTTTTACATCATATTTTGCCTTTTTCTACTTTTTAATGTGAAAGAAAGAAAAACCCAACTGCGAATCCAAGGCTGGGTTTTGATAACCTGGGGCCAAAGGACTACTAGAGGCATTTGAATCCTAAGAAGCCAGCAAAACACTATGCATCAAAAAGGGTAATTTACCTGCCATCTTAAGAGGAAGTAAAACCACAGTGTCAGGTTCCAGCTGTGCTGCTAGTTAATGCCTGGCTCTGAGAGTCTCTGGAGTGTTTTCTCGGAGGAGGCGCTTGAGGACAAAGAGGCAGAGCTGCCGCCCAGAAGTTCTGGGGACATGAGGCTGGAGAAGGTGGAATTTGAAAGTCTATTTTCATGTGGCCAGGGGAGGTCAGCAAAGCAAAAGCAAAGCAAAACAAACAAACAAGACCCTGAAAGGCTGAATACAGAAGAGATACTTTGTATTTGGAGGTGCCCCAGGGCCACTACAATTTTTTTCCTTTAGTCCAGTCTCTCTCTCCTCCCCTCTTTTTTCCCTCCTTCTCCCCTCCTCACTTCTCCTCCTCTCCTTCTTCCTCTGTCTCTCTCTTGCTTATTTCCTTCCTCCTCCTTTTTCTGTAAAGAAGCCACTGGAATATGGAAGATAAGGTGTGAGAGAAGGTCACACAAGGAATTTGTATTTAATATTTTGATTTCTGTACCTTCCAAAACATCTCACTTTCTAACTTTCCCCAAAACAAAAATTACTGAGTACCTCTAAATCTTTGAAACTCAAAGTCAAAGTAAACTTAGTCTCGTGCCTTAGAAGATACCATTTTATGATCTATGTAAAATAACTTCTGTGAAATTTGATAAAAACTGTTTACAAGCAAAAATGGAGTAATTGCCCCAACTTTAGATATAATATACTGTACTAAGTTTAACATGTTCCTTTTTTGAAATGTAAAATCGCATATACTTTTTTTCTGCATATATCTCTAAGGTGTTGAAAAGTTCCTTTAAAAGTACCAGCCTCAGCATCACTGATCATCAGGGAAATGCAAATCAAACCCATAATAACACCTCAGACATGTCAGAATGGCTACTATCAGAAAGATAACAAATAACAAGTGTTGGAGAGGATGTGGGAAAAAAAGAAAACCCTGTTGCACTGTTGTTGGAAATGTGAATTGGTGCAGCCACAATGGCAAACAGTATGGAGGGACTCAAAAAATTAAAAATAAAACTACCAAACGATCCAGCAATTCCACTTCTGGATATATGTCCAAAGGAAATAAAAACACTGATTGGAAAGATATATAATCCTCTGTGTTCACTACAGCATTATTTACAATAGCCAAGATATGGAAGCAACCTAAGTGTCCATCAATAGATGAACGGATAAAGAAGATGTGGTATGTATGTATGTGTATATACACACACACATATATATATATATATTCAGCCATAAAAAAGAATGAAATATTGCCAGTCCCAACAACATGGATGGACCTAGAGGATATTGTGCTAAGTGAAATAAGTCAGGCAGAAAAAGACCAATATTGTATGATTTCACTTACATGTGGAATCTAAAAGACAAAAAATGAACAAACATAAAACAGAAACAGACTCATAGATACAGAGAACAAACAGTTGAGAGAGGGAGGAGGCGGGTGAGGGGTGAGTGAAACAGGTGAGGGAGATTAAGAGGTACAAACTTCCAATTATAAATAAGTGAGTCATGGGGACATAATGTACAGTGTGGGGAATATAGTCAATAATATTGTAATAACTTTGTATGGTAACATGGTAACTATGCTTATTGTGGTGATCTTTGCAATGTATAGAAATACTGAATAACTTTGTTATGCATTTGGAGCTAACACAGTGTTATAAGTCAGTTATACCTCAACACTAAATAAATAAACAAATAAAATAAATCTACCCCCCAAATAAATAAATATTTAAAAATAAATAAGTAAAAATCACTAGCAATATAGACAAAATTAACAGAAAATATTTTTAATTCATGTAGAGACTTTTGCTATACAGTTGACCTCTGAACAAGGCTGTTAGGGGCATCCACTCTCTGCACAGTTGGAAATCTGATTATAATTTACAGTCGGACCTCCTTATGTGCAGTTCCACATTTCTGGATTCAACCAACCAGATTGTGTGGTACTACAAAATGTGAAAAAAATTCGCATATCAGGGAACCTGTGTAGTTCAAATGTGTGTTGTTCAAGGATCCACTTTATTCATCTCTAAAGATACATTTAAAAGAAGTTTTTCTTTTTTGTATAGTTACTGAAGAAATATTTTAAATGCAGTTAAGCATAAATAAAATAATTTATAATTCCACCATTATAGAGAAGTTAATTCCAAATAAATTTATTTTACCTTATTCAATGGTTTATAACCAAAGGAAGAGCTGAATTAACACCAAACTTTAATTGACTATGACCTTTGTGTTATCAAAGGTTGTTTCTAACCCATGAGGAGCCTTCTGGGTCTACCTCATTTTCTTCTTGGTTATGAGAGGAGGCTAGAATTTCAAAAGGAGATTTCAAGAGAACTGTTAACTCTTCATGAAGTTCAAGTTTTCCAGCTGAAATGGACAAAGAGAATTCTGAGCCTGGGCTCTTGCAAAAGGCAGGCAGTGAGCAACTCTTGGACTGCGCTATACTGCTTCTTCTTGTCCTTCATATCTCTCCAGCATCGTCTGTGCTAGCAATTCCTTTATTGCCATAGTGATATCTACACCATTTTTCTACTTACTAAATCTCACCAGAAGTGATCATTCTAGTGCCAGAATTCCTTCAAAACATATGGTTGCGATTTTCAGATTCCAAGAACACGATCACAGTTTGCAAATTCTAAAATAAACACATATGTGGAATACACCTGCCAATAAGAGTAAAACTATTTTTTCTATTCCCTAATGAAAACATTTACAAGCAAGATATAAATCTGGAAATCCACCATTGGACTCAGCTAAACACCCCCACCCCCACACACACACACACTCACACACATAGAGCCAACATTTTAACCTGTGTGATGTAGGGCAAAAATATTTGCTTACTTAATACCTGAGATAGACTATTCAATTATTTTGATCACATTTATCAAAAACGTGAAAGAAAAGTCTAGTCTTTTATAATTTATTTTGAATTTTCTGGAATTGCTGATGGTAACAAACTATATAATTCTTTCAATTCACTCAGAATATAAATCTATGTTACTATCTATAAAAGATTGGTAAATGAAGATTCAAAACCATAAACAGATATTTAGTGGAGTTTAAAATTCCTGCTAAAGCAAGAATTTTTTTTTTTTTTTACTAATTAATTAAACAGGTTGGCTTGGTAATGATTCTCATGCAAAGAAGGATCAGTAATGTTCTGACTTGTTCTCTATCATTCAAGTTTCAGGAACACCAAGTGGTGGAGCTGAAACTTAAACCTGGATCTGTCTGAGCTTAAATCCTGTATTCCTTCTATTACCTGGAAGGTTGAAGAATGGAAGAGGGAGTCCCTCAGCAAAGAGAATGGTGCTAGCAAAGTCTTGAAGACTTGAAACATTGTAGCGTGTGCAAAGAAATGCAAGTGGCTACCGCATTGCTGGAGGTTGATTGCTCATGTGCATGCTAACGGGAAAACATGGATCCGTGAGCAGTGTGAGCAGTCCAGAGTGAAGAAAAGTTTTAAGCAGATAAGATACAGGGTAATATTTGCCTCTTAAATGTCAACAGTCAAAATAAGAAGGATGAATTTTAGGAGATTATTGAAATAATCCTGATTCTCACCTAAAGTCCTGCAGATGAGGTTGGTAGAATGATTTGGGGGAGAGAATTTGAGAAATCTTTAGGAGGTGAGCTGAGGAGGAGCTGGTGATAGGCTGGTCATGGGGAAGAGCGGTAAGAAAGGAGAATGAGAGGTCACTTCCAGGGGTCAGGCTTGGGTGAGAGGAAATGAGATGCCAGTCATGAAGATAACGGGTTTAAAAGGAGGAGCAATTCTGTGGGAATGCCAGCAGTGGACAATGATGGGTTCATTTGGAGAAATCATGCTAATTGTGTGGACATGTCCAAGGGGGAGTTGGCTATGTGCCTGGTCTCATGAGAAGTAGGCTAGAATTTTGTAGATAAAGCTATAACTAGGAATACAATCGATCAGAGGTAGACTGTGGAGTAAGTGAGTAGAAAAGTGATCACAGGAACAAGTTTACTATGGAGGCCAAGAAAGGAGCAGTATCAGAAGCAAATTAGGCTAAAAAAGGTCAGAAAACCAAAGAAAATTGTGTCGTGCAAACAGAGTAAAGAGTTTGATTTCAGTTAATAGAACTAAGTAAGACCTGTTTGGCAATAAATATATCTATGAGTTTATATAAGTAACTGTGAATATATGTACACACACACACACACACACATACCCATCATATGTTTTTATATACACCTATGCATTTTTGCATATATATAGACATATGTGGTACATGTGCATAAAACCTATGGTTTTATATTATATGTATATGTAAAACTAATATCTATGCCTATATATTTATATGTAACAAAATCATATATTCATTATATTTGCATTATGTATATATAATACATATGCATATATGTATCTACATATAATGAATATATACTGTCATTAGTTTTATATATGTATATACACACATATATATAGAGAGAGAGAGGTCTATCCCATGATGTCTTACTATACGTGTAGTCTGCTATACCACACACACACACACACACACACACACTAAAGAAAAGGAATTGAGTTGAATACTTGGTTAAATGTTAACAGCCACAAGAAATAGAATAAACAAGATTTCATTTAAGACTGGGAATTCTTTCAGCTGTTGATCTGGATTTTCAGCTTTTTACTTTTAGCACTCCTCAGAATTATGATTGACTTGCAAAAAATGGACATGCCATGTGTTGAAAAGGTTAATAAGTTATATTCTGTTTTCCAAAGTTACTGTATTTTTCATTTCCTTTTAGTTACCAGTTCAATCTAATGGACATACTTATAGACATAATATTAGCTAGGCATTCTAATTGTGTTGAGGCAAACAATAATATTAGTAAGATATAAACCATGCATTAAAAGAGTGTATTGGCCACTGTGAATGGCAGGAATGAAATACAAATAAATGGTGATAAAAATAATAGAAGTATATGCAATATCCATTAGGAACTTAGAGAAGAGGCTGAATTTATTAGTTAATTGTTCATTTACCCCTCATTTATTTAAGAATGGATTTAAAGTGGTTCACAGCAACATGAGATAAAAGGCAACATGAGAAACGAACTGAATTCAGAGAGAAAAATAAGTTTGGACGGATAATTTGAAGTCAACAGCAAGTAGACATACAGAATAGTATAGTTAAGGTTTAGAGAATGCTAGAACCACCTACTGGTTGGCCTCTAGGCTTTCTGGAAAGGAGACAAAAATGAGAAGATAATCAATTACACTATTCATATTACCTACAAATAAAAATAAACCTACTTCCAGTGCCAAAACTAAAAAGGTTTTCCTCATAGTTAATAAAAGAACAGCACACCAACCTCAACACGTCTATACGGTAAATGGATTTCATGGGCTGACTATTTCCTACAGTGGCTCCTAGCATGGGCCAATGAGGACATAAGGCCAAATCACATTCAATAAAGCAGTTTTACAAGAGAACGAACCATACAGTCTAGATGTGTGGCTATCTGCTGTGTGGTTTATTCCAAGGATGGATTTTTTTTTGTATCTGTAGAAACACATGGACTATATTTCACTTGGGCGATCCTTCGCAATTGTGTTGTCCAACCAAGTTTTTGATGAGTATTCAGCAGCAGTGAGTTCAAGGTTATGGTGCATTGTTGCACAATATTGTTCAAGGTTATTATTACTTAGGGTGCAACTATTTCAGTCTACTGATTAAATAATGGACGTGCCAAACTCCCCCTGGGAATGGGATGTGTGCAGAGAAAAGGAGCCTAGAACATTAGCTGTTTTTTTAAAACCGTGGCAAAAACACACAAAAGATAAAATTTGCCATCTTATTCCATTTTAAGTGTACAGTTTAGTGGCAGTAAGTACATTCACATTGTGGTGCTACCATCACCACCATCCCTGCACTGAACTCTACATCTTGTAAAACTGATACTCCACCTATTAAACATGAACCACCCACCCCCGCCACCTCCTGTGCCTAACCACCATTCTGCTTTCTGTCTCTATGAACTTGACTGCTTCAAGCACCTCATATAAGGGGAATCATACACTATAAAAACATGGAATGCCTCACAAATTTGCACACCATTTTTGTTTTAGGGCCATGCTAATAGTCTCCGTGTGATCCTAATTTTAGTCTATGTGCCACCGAAATGAGCACTTCAGCTGTTTTTTTAAATATTTTTTTTAATTAAAGTACAGTCAGTTTACAATGTTGTATAAATTTCTGGTGTACAGCATGTTTCAGTCATACATATACATACACATATTCATTTTCATATTCTTTTTCATTATAGGTTACTAAAAGATATTGAATATAGTTCCCTGAACTATACAGTATAAACTTGTTGTGTATCTATTTTATATATAGTAGTTAGTACCTGCAAATCTCGGACTCCCAATTTATTCCTTCCACCCTCCTTCCCCAGCTGGTGTCCATAAGTTTGTTTTTCATGTCTGTGAGTTTGTTTCTGTTTTGGAAATAAGTCTATTTCTATCTTTTTTTTTTTTTTTTTTTTTTTAGATTCCACATATAACTTCTACCATATGGCATTTTTCTTTCTCTTTCTGGCTTACTTTGCTTAAAATGACGATCTTTGCTTAAAATGTCCATCCACGTTGCTGCAAATAATGCCATTCAGTTGCTTTTTGAGGCAAGAACAGGAACTCATCAGACTTAAAATGGGGGTAACTCCTGCACAAAGGCAGGGTGGCCCAGTATTGTTTTCAGTGTTGCTGAAGACTGGGGTGAGGAGGGAAGCTGAAAGAGATAAGGTTAAAGAGACAGGAAGAAGCCAGATCCCAAAGGACTTTGTAAACCCCTTTTAAGAGCTTGGACTTAATGCAATGAGATGGGAACAGGGAAGTAAAATATGTATTTTAGAAAAATTAATTCAAGGAAAAAAAGGAGGCCTGGAAGAGGATAAAATTTGAGACAAGCCAGCTAGAAGGCAATGGCAACTATGTAGGTAAAGTTTTCCTTTTTCTCTGCTTTCTTTTTTGTAGCTCACTAGAGCGTTAGAGTGGGTATTACAGAGCTGCACATCAGGAGGAAATACGTGTCTGCACTGTGGATCTAGCGTCCACACAATCTTCGTCTCCAAGCTTGGAAGAAAACTTCTGACATTCCAGAAAATTTTGTATATTAGCAAAGGATCCAGAGAAGCCAGAGTCAGTCTAAATTCACATTTTAATCCAGAAAAGCACATTTCTTCTCACTGATCTCTCTCTAGTCCCTCCTCACGTGGTTTGTGTAGCAAGTTAGGTGTGCTAATTCATTAAATGCATAATTTTCCTGGAAAGCTATGTGAATCATTTGGCTTTTAAAATTTTTTTATTGAGATACAATTGACATATAATATTGCATAAGTGTAAGGTGTACAATGTCCCGATTTGATACATTTATACGTTGTGTGATTGCATAAGCCAACACCTCTATCACATCCCATAATTATAATTTCTTTTTTGCAGTTAAAACATTTAAGTTCTTGTCTCTTGGCAACTTTGAAGTTTTATAATATAGTATTGTTGACTGTAATCACTGTGCTGTGCATTAGATCTCCGGAACTTATGTATCGTCTAGCTTGTACCCTGAAACAACATCTCCCTAATTCCCCCCACCCCTAGCCCCTAGTAGCCACCATCCTACTTTCTGTTTCTATGAGTTTGGCTTTTTTAGATTCTTCATATAAATAATATTATACAATATTTGCCTTCCTCTGTGTGGCTTATCTCACTAAACATAATGCCCTGAAGCTCCATCCATGTTGTCACAAATGGCAAGATTTCCTTCTTTTTAATGGCTGAATAGTATTCCATACATATTGTATTCCGTGTATGTAAACATACATATCACACCTTCTAACATATCATACTATATATATATATCTTTATCCATTCATCCATTGACAGACACTTGGGTTGTTTCCATATTTTGACTATTGTGAATGTATCATTTGTTATTATTATTTAATTATTCTTAGGAAAAAGGAACCCAAATATGGAAGGAAATGTATTTGTTTAAAACAAAGTAAGCTTTCTGACTTCATACATCTGAAAGACTTGATTCAGTAATAATTGGGATGAGGGCAGAGGCTCAGAGATTCACCAACAAGCAGAGCTGGGCTTACATGCTGCTGTATTTCATCAGTGAGAAAATTAACTTTTTAAGGGCTGCTCTCTCTTTAGTTCTTTGTGTCACATGGCTCTCACGTAGTGCCCATGTATGAAACATTTCAATGGTCCGTCCCTAATGAATAGAGTCTGAATTCACCATTACCTCCATACTTGAGACCTCTTCCTGACTTTGTGCCTTTGCTCTCACCATCTTGTTCTCCTGGGATGTTCTCTCTGACCTCATTTCCATATGTTGAAATCATAACCATTCTTCAAGAACTATGCTAAGAAGAAAAATATAAAACTTCTTCAAGATAGTTTGCTGGACATAATCTCACCATTCTCTTGACTCTCAGTTGGCTATGCTTTTCCATAGCCCACTGAAGCTCTCAATGATTATTTTAAAATTACTTGAGAATGGCAGTGATGTCATATTTGTGCTCAGTTTTCCAACAAATATTTGTTCCATGGCATTGGAAATACACCAGTGAGTAAGAAATCGTCTCTGATTTCAAAGAATCTCGATGTGAGTGAGACATATCTCAGAAGTGTTTTAGAGGAAGAAGAGGATATTCCAGAAATAAGATTAATAGAGGGCACATCAGACTGGCAGACAGGAGTGCTCAGAAATTTGGAAAGGGCTGGAATAAACATTGCATTCTAAGATGTCTAATATGAGCATGGTTAGCAATGATGTTTCTTCGTATTGTAATACAGAATTGTTCTTAAGATAGCAAGAAACTGAACTACAAGAAGGCACATTTCATCTCAAAACAAGGACAATTTTGGAGTTTCTCTGCATTGAAACTGGTTGCTTTCTAAACATAAAGAGATTTGTACCATTGAAAATGCATAAAAAAAAATCCAGCTGACCATCTGTCAAGTACAATGTATCAGAAATCATTGTAAGAGACAAAAAGTTTGAGTTGAAGAACTTAAAGACCCTAAGTAATCCCGAGATTTATGAATTCCATACAAGGATAATGTCAGATAATATCTTACTGAAAACTGATGATTTTGAAACTCTAACAGAAGTTCTGGTGATGCTCCCAGTACATTGCTATTACTCGATTCATGAAGTATACCAACTTGCTGGAGAGTAACTTCCTCCTTTAATGTTTTAACAAAAAGGCCCAAAACCATTATTTCACACAAGTAATTGTCCAAAATTTAAGCCAGTTTATCCTGAAACCTGAGTGTTAAGTATGTCAGGAAAAGAATCAGAGGCGTTTCTTTTGCTTCTATATTAATATTCTCAAATTCTCTTTTCTAAATGTCTAAAGTATCAAGGAAGCAGTTTCCATGGAAATGTTTCACTTAGTAAAAACATGACTTAGAGAAAAATGGAAGAAAAAAAACTCGGAAATCTCCTAATTTTTTAAAAAGTCCAACATTTAAAGAAATGAACCAAAAGCATCAAAAGTGAAAAAACAATTGATAAAATACTTAAAAATTTCATTTAAGTCATAATTAAAACTCCTAATTCCCACTACTGTTTCTCCCCAGTCTTAAATGTCTTCCTCCTCTTCTCCATTACATCTAACCTGTCATCTTTCAAGCCCTAAGCAGGAACACTTGGACCACTGTGGTCCCCATGCTCTTTCTTGGATTTCCCATGACATCATCAAATGCATGCATTTTGAAAAACACAAATCTAATCTAGTAATCAGGCTCTTTTACAGTCATCTTGCAGGTGAGGAAACTGAAATTTATGAAGTTTAATGGGGGCCCAGGATCCCAGAACTCAGAGCGCCAGGCTGGAATGAAAGTTCATGTCTTCTGGTCCCACCTCCATAATCCTTTCACCTCACTCACCTCACTGTCTTCCTAGGTATTGTATGTATATTGTAGATACTAACAAAATTATGTTGCCTCCCAATACAGTAAAGTTTGAACAGAATATTGGGACTGTATTTACAGTCAGAAAGACTTTAACCTTGAAATTTTATTTACAAAGTACATGAAGCGCGTTATTCTCAGCTGACAAAGTTCAGTGTTGCAGAGCAATTGCTTCTAACAAGTAAGTTGCCAATCTTTAAAATCACATCCCTCAATTTTATTGTCTATATATTTAGCTCCCTCCTAAATATGCAGCAAGAAGTACTTTATTTTATTTTTCAGTCAACACTTTTGTAGTAAACACATGGGGCTCATATACATTAAAGGAAAATATTCTCATTAAGATTAACATTTATAATATTATATTAACTGTTTATATTTTCTTAATGCCATGTAAAATTTACAATTATAAAGGAAAAAAGGAATAATAAGTGTGTTCATTTCCTGCTCTTCACTCTAATTCCCGTTTGATTTTCATATTAAAAATTTCCAAATTCTATACTGAAAAATGCATGATTTAAAGTAATGAATTTGAGTAACTTTGCTAAAATGTTAATACATGCAAAATTATAATAAGAAAGACATGAAATGAGTAAATATTTTGTTTTTAAAATTAGCCAGACCTAAAGATAATTCTGTTATGCAATTTATCAAATAAGAACTATTAGACTTTTTGAAAATGTAATTAGAATAAAATCAACTAAATATAACTGAATTGTACAATTATGACTTTTTCATTTTCAAGTTATTTCTGCTTTAAAAATATATTTAAAAATTAAAAGTGAAATTTCCCGATATAAAGTTAAAATAAGTATAATTTTTAAAAATTCCATCTTTGTGTATATCAAGACAGCTTTTTTTTTAATATTTAGTTTTCATCTTTTTTCCCTGTGATAATATCAATGTTAAAGTACAATACAAAAATGTTCAAACTTGTTTCTTAAAGTGGTGAGGTACATTTTATAGTGAATTACATGTGATTACATTTTGAGTTATATAAGTATTTGCTCAATAACATCAAAATGCGTTTAGACTTGGATATACTATAATTCACTTTATTTACTGTTAGTTTCAATAATAAAATGATCAAAACCTGTTCTTGAGAATCCTAGCTACTATTTTAAAACTACCTAACAGCAAGAAATAAGAACCTGCCATTGATGTTGACTACTTCCATTATTTAAAAAGACTGAATTAAATCCAGCACACATTGTGAAATTGTTTTTGCTTCTTCCTTTTAGGATAGTTGTTAAAAGTAAAATAACCAGGCAGCCTTATCTTAGGTGAGACTCTTTCGGCTTAGAAATAAACAAAGCTCTCTCTCGATGAGCTAGGTTCATTTCATATTTGTGTAATACCCTGGAAGAAATTAGGTTTCAATAAAGTCCATTTTTGTCACTGCATGTAGCAATGAATATCACACCCAGCAGGGCACAGTGGCACCTGGCTGTCCAGACCCCAGTGAGCACAAACCATCTGGGGGTAATTACAACAAGGTATTCTTTAAGGACCAGATGGGACCAAGGAACAGAAGCCCCGACCCCTCCCAGTCATTTACAACATAATTCCTTTCAATGATATACTTAATCCTCCCACCAGCTATGCTTTTCAGCTTGCCGTTGTCACTGTTCCTTTATGTTAATTCAGTTTCAAAACCGAGAAAAAGGGGGGGGGGGAGAGAGAGTGCAAGAAAAAAAGGAGAGGGGGAGAGAGCCACCGGCGCCACTAGGGACCAAAAGAAATTATTCATCCCTAAATTGTTTCCACCACAGCAAGTACAGTAACAAATTTTTTAAAAAAGAGGGCTGAAATTATCCTAAAGAAGGTCAATGTGACAGCCCTGTGTGGCACCAGCTGAGGTTTACTGAGCCACCTGTTAGCTAGAAAGCTCTCTGCACACGCTTATGATGCATTTAACCAGTTTAAAGGGTCTTTATTGTCAGGCCAGCCACCTCCATTCAGCAGGCCCGAGCTATGGGCCTGCTTTGTGGTCATACGTGGCACACAAGCCTTAATTCAATTACGCTGTAAGCCTATCCAATCTGCATCACTGCCCTTTCACTTTTGTGCCATTTGTCTTGTACGTTGTAAAGAATTTTGTTTTGAAGAGGAAAGGCACCCTACAACCCAGTTGTCTTTATTTTTTCATTTAAGGTTTGTGCCGCAGGTGCGCTGCCACCTTTCAACTCCCGGAATGGATTCATCTTTAAGTGATATTTTAGAGGGAAGAGTTATTTATTGTTTGGTGACAGTGCTTTTCTGGTGTTGCTGAGTTTTATTTTTTTTTAATTAGGTGTATGTTCAAACTCTCCACCAAACCGATAGAGGGTCCCTGAACTTGAGAACTGGAAATTCAAAAGGAAAAACATAAACAAGAGATGAAAATGACAATTAGCTTTGTTCTACCTTTTTTTTTTAAAGAACTGCATTTCTCAGAATGAACAAATGTTGAATTAAAAATTTTTGGTCTCCCAAACATTTCTGACACTCAAAATATACCAGTTCACATGAATGAGGCTCAGTGAAGCTACATTACTTGAAACTTTTACATTCTAGATGAAATCATTAAATATATTAAATCTGTTCATACTGCTTGTATTCTAGTGCTTCCAAATTTCTTTGGCCTCTGAGCAGTGTATATCATTGTCAAATGCTTGTCATTTTTATAATAATTTATGAGCAACGAAAACACAAAGATATATTTCTCAAAGTCAGGGACTCATGTTTATTTTCATATCATATTTTTCTTCATATAATTATTTCATAAATTTCATAATTTTGACCTATCTGCACAATTCTCTCTCTATACATATTAGAGCAACTTATCAATATTCTGTAAAGAAGGAATAACAATTGAACTTATAAAAGTCTAGACAAAAGCAAAGATAAATAAATGGGACCTAATCAAATTCATAAGCTTTTGCACAGCAAAGGAAACCATAAACAAAATGAAAAAAACAGCTTATAGAATGGGAGAACACATTTGCAACTAATGCGATTGACAATGGCTTATTTTTCAAAATATACAAACAGCTCATACAGCTCAATATCAAAACAAACAAACAAACAGCCTAATCAAAAAATAGGCAGAAGACCTAAATAGACATTTCTCCAAAGAAGACATGCAGATGGCCAATATGCACATGAAAAGATGCTCGACATTGATAATCGTTAGAATAATGCAAATCAAAACTACGACGTATCATCTCACACCAGCCCAAATGGCCACCATCAAAAAGTCTACAAATAATAAGTGCTGGAGAGGGTGTGGAAAAAAGGGAACCCTCCTACACTGTTGATAGGAATGTAAATTGGTGCAGCCATGATGGGAACAGTATGGAGGTTCCTAAAAAACTAAAAATAGAGTTACCATATAATCCAGCAATCCCACTCCTGGGCATATATTTGGAAAAGATGAAAACTAATTCAAATGATACATGCACCCCAATGTTTACAGCAGCACTGACTACAACAGCCAAGACATAGAAGCAACCTAAGGGTCCATCAACAGATGAATGGATAAAGAAGGTATAGTGTACATATGTATGTATATATATATGTGAATATTACTCAGTCATAAAAAAGAATGAAGTAACACCATCTGTAGCAACATGAATGGACCTAGAGATTATCATACTAAGTGAAGTAAGTCAGACAGAGAAAGACAAATATCATCCGATATCACTCATATGTGGAATCTGAAAAAAATAACACAAATGAACTTATTTATAAAACAGAAACAGACTCACAGACCTAGAAAACAACTTCTAGTTACCAAAGAGGAAAGGGGCAGGGGAGGAATAAATTAGGAATTTGGGATTAACATATACATACTACAATATATGTAATAGATAAGAAACAGGGGAAATATATTCAGTATCTTGTAATAACTATAACAGAAAAGAATTTGAAAAAGAATAGATATATACATGTATATAGATAACTGAGTCACCTTGCTGGATATCTGAAACTAACACAACATGTAAATCAACAATACATCAATTTTTTAAAAAGTCTAGAATCACATAAACAATGAGAAAAAATGGCTTGGCTTTGTTACATTAAAAAACAGCAGCACTGAGGTACAAGAATATGTCTTTAGCCACTTTTATATCCTTTCATAGAATTTTGAAGAAAAAAATTGGCAGTGAAATTTACGTAGTTTCACAATCTTCTACATGAATTATTTAACTGCTTGCATTTTGTATCTCAACATTTTAATATTAAAATATTTGAGACTTCATTTTTTAAGGACATTGGCACTGTGGAATTCAAGAACACCTAAAGACGTATTTGATACAAAATCCCAGAGCCCAACAATATATGCTTTAAAAGCATTTTAGAAGAAAAGAAATATAGAAAGTTAGTTTCATTATAGAAATTTATCTTTTTATCAGGACTTTACTATCTAAATTATTTTTACAAATTTTAAACATATAATATTGCTTTTGAAATAATGGAATCTGTAATAATCCCATGTAATAAATGCATTATTATATACCAAAGGAATAGCTATTAAAATTTAATTGTCCAGTATACTTTTTTTAGTAGCTCACTTTATAGTAGGATGGATTTCAGAATATTCATTTTGTATTCTCAGTTAGCAATAAAAATCATACACATCAGCACAGAAATAGACTCATAACCACAGAATACAGACTTGTGGTTGCCAAGGGGGTTGGAGGTGGGAAGAGATAGACTGGGATTTCAAAATTGTAGAACAGATAAACAAGATTATACTGTATAGCACAGGGAAAGATATACAAGATCTTATGGTAGCTCACAGAGAAAGGAATGTGACAATGAATATATATATATATTCATGTATAATTGAAAAATTGTGCTCTACACTGGAATTTGACATAACATTGTAAAATGATTATAAATAAATAAAAAAATGTTAAAAAAATCATACACATAACCTTTTGAAAATACCTTATTTAAGGAAATGTTGAAAAAAAAATAAAACCATTTAGAAAAACCAAAACAATAACTAGTAGCCATAACTATAATTCTACATATGTACATATATAATATTTATATACATAATATATAAATTATACAGTCTATGTAACTTATATAAATATTACACATATATAATATTTGAGAATGCAAACTGAATACATAGCTCACTAAACCAAAGGACTAAAGAATAATTTTGGAGATCTATTATTCAGCAATTAAGATCCTCAAAAAAAATACTCAAAATAAATTTGAAAACAGATCATAAACAATAGTAAATCTATAGTGCTTTAGGAATATTATTCATTGTTTACCATCTCTCATATACGGATCATTATTAGGAAAAAACTCAGATACAAGGAAACTGATGACTTTCACACCATAGTGGAACACAATTTTAGCCTTGCGTTCTGTCCAACACAATGGTTGTCTCCTGAAATTCAAATGTGCTTTGGAAGAAACTATCACTTCCCACCTGGGACCTGCTCCTGCAGACCTCCCTTTCCTTTATTCTTTTTTTTTTAATTTAATTTTTTATGTAAAATTTTTTTTCAAGGAGAGGGAGGTAATTAGGTTTACTTATTTATTTATTTGTAGAGGAGGTACTGGAGATTGAACCCAGGACCTCATGCATGCTAAGCATGCGCTCTACCACTTGAGCTATACCCTCCCCACTCCCTTTCCTTTCAATGGGATTTTCAAACACACTTGAAATGTCCACAGAATGGGGCATATGTGAATGTCTCTAAGCCAATTATGCAGTTTGAGTTCAAATAAACTACTTCTTTACCAAATTTTCTGGATTTTAAACATGCATGCAAATATTTATTCATCTTAAGTTTCCAAAATTTGTCTAGAAAATTCATGAGAAGATTTTTTGTGAGTCATTTGGCTGTAGTCAATTCCAATATCAAGAAATGTTCACAATATGTCATGGTCCAGAGGAAAGTGAAAAAATCAAGTCAACTGTTTTTTCCAATGTGCAGAATGCCAGATCAGTGGATTGTGTGATTTTATGCTTGAATTCAACATTTAAACATTGTTTGACAACGCTGTATGAACATTTCTGTTGCTATATCCAGCACTTTTCAGTTTGGCATGGTAGCTAGAAATAGGAGACGATATATGGCTTGCTAAACTGAACAATGAAGATAAGCAAATTCTCTTTAAGCCAAAGAGAGATGAAATACTAGAATGAAAGCTAGAAGACGGATGATATAATCTCACAATTACTTTTTATTCTTATTTCTCCACTGTTCAGGACACCCAGGTGACCCTAGCTATATGAAAGAGAAAGATGGTAGTCAATGAAACATTTTCATCTTCAGGAAAAAAAAAAGCTCCTGGGTATCCTCCTATTCATCCCTAAAACGGATTATAGACGTCTGTTACTTCAACCTCTGTAACAATTTCTCAAGTTAACATTTGGTTTTGAGATTACACCAGAAGGCAACCACCAGTATTGAATGTGCTGTTGTCTCTTAGCATTAAGAAAGGGAGAAAAGAATAAAATGTAGCTGTCTTAACGGGCTGAGATGCTATAAATGCACATGAATGTGAGGGTGGGGAGTAGGGTTTCACGAGACCCTGCACTTATTGGTTTTGGCACACTGGAGAGTGTTTGTGGATGTTGAGTGTCTGTATATGTGTCAGAAGCACACCTGTGTCCACGTGATGCAGGAGAAATTAGCACCAATAGGTTAATTCCAGATTTCAATGAAATACTGATTAACTTTACCAAAAAACATATGCACTGCATATTAACAATTTTAACAAAGTCATTTAATCTTCAACAATCCCGCAGCTTCATGGTACAAATAAGGGAATGGAACCTAGAGACTAGTGTAATTTACTGAGGTCACATTGCTAATAAGAACGAAAGCTGAGGTTTGAACATAAAAATGTCTGAGTCCTGAGCCTGTGCTGAGAAGCCCTATATGTCAAGAGTTACACATACAGGCAGTAGCTATGTGGTATGTCTACTGTAGTGGTAGATTTGTGAGTTCTCCTTCCCTTCTTGTTACTTGGACCACCACTAGAAGTAGTCATGAAATCTGGAAATTGTTACTGGGCTCACGCCTGGGCACAAGAGTAGAGGATTATCATAGTTACAGAAATTCCCAACATCTCTCTCCCACATTCTCTGAAATACTACCTAACTTGATTAATTGGCCACCCCTTTTGAAATAAAAAAAAATGCCTTTTGGTGTAAGGCTTTCAACTTCCCTATGCATGGAACAAATGTAAAGTCTCCATGAAGATTTGAATAAATATTTGAATGAATGAACAAGATATTAAATTTAATTATATTTTTCTTTACTACTTAGGGGTGAATGAGCACACCTACAGAAATGGAGTTTCAATTGGATTTTTTGGAGATGGGGGCAGATGTGAGAAACTTGGGGAAAGGTGGTCCAAGTGGAATGGCAGAGTAGGGAATTCAGGATGGCCTGAAGGAGCATGTAAACACACCATGAGGACAGAAGGCTGAAGAAGACCACAGCTGAGAGGAAAATGGGGGAATTACAATGATTTTATATTTAAGTATAGATTTTATTTTGTAAAGGTTGTCTGGGTCAGTGAAGGCTAGAGAAACTTTGCAAAATATATTATATATTATATATAGAGAGATATAAAATATATAGATGTATGGTCATTGACATTCTGCCATTCTCTTCTAAGCTGTGGGCTTCCACAGCCAGGAAGCACATTAGCTTCTGGTACTTGTCTAACCAAGCTGTCAACAAATAGAGCAGACTGCCATTCAGGCGTGACTCTGCCTATCCATCCTCATTGTCACCCCTTCCTGACTAAGTCAATCAACATTCTGCCCTTCGTGTGAGGCTTTTTCATCTAATTTCCAATTTTTGTGTATTTCCCCCATATTTCTGTCACCCGCGTGCACAGTGTGAGAGAGATGACATCAAAATATCAGCACTGTCAGCAGCTAACTTGTTGCTTGGTCACTAGATGCAGGTGCTCTGTTGAACACCTCACATTTTAGCTTCCAAGAAGCTTAGAGGAGCTTTTATTATCTCCATCTTGCAAATAAAGCAGCTGAGATTAAAATCATTGACCCAAGTCACATACGTAGAAAGTAGCACCACTAGAATTCGAATCCAAATAGTCTGACCCCAGAACCACACTCATACCAGTGTACCAGACTCTCCCCATATGTTCACTCAGTAAGAAGCTAACTGTCATCAAAACCACCAAGTTTCTCGGAATGATGCTAAGTTGGGAAAAACACAAAAACGAATGGAGCAATAGCTTCACCAGCTCAGAGGGAAAACACTGTCTCTATCTCTGCTGGTCTGATATCTTCACGAAGAATGTGACCACATGAATTCAGAAGAATGGATAAAGAGAAACAATGGGAAAGTGGGGCTAGGAGACACAATCTAGGCAGAAAAATATTGCACAAAGTAAACAGGGCAAAGAGTGTTCAGCCTGGCTGACCTCAGCCCTTTCCTCCTGCACACGTGTCCTCTCCTCTGCTGCTGACTGAAACTACTCATTCTCCAAGACTCACCTAAAATCCTCTCCCAAAGGCTCTGTGATTCTCTCTGCTGAGATGGAGTCTCACCCTCCTCCAGTTCTCTCTGGTCTTTATCTTAACCCAGTTAATATTCTGATTACTCCTGGCCCTGTTTTCATTTCTCTCCCAAGCATCAGAGAGTGTCTTTCTCATCTCCTTTCCTGTCACTCCAAGTCACACTTCCTGTGCCTGACCTTGACCCCAAATATTCCTTGTGCCTGATACACTTCTTCCCCACAGCTTTTTTCTTTTTTTTTTTTTGTCTTCAAGCTCTTCTTTAAAAAATCATTTCCTTTGGTAAGTCTCTAATTACCACAAGGTTCTTCTAGATGCCCCTTATGTGCTCCCAGTGCACCCACTATGTCCCCCATGGCAGCAGGTAACACACTCTTGCATAATGGCCTTTTTACAATTCTGTATCCCCCACCAAACTGAGTGCTTGGTGGGGACAGGATCAGTGTCTGTCGTGTTCATGTAAAATGGTCTTCACAGATACTTGTTGAATGAACAAAAGAAGAAATGGCTTGTTGCAGTGGACTGCTCTCTTCTCCCAGGAGAGAGGCCGGGACTGAAGGCTGTGAGAGGGAGAACCACAGGTGATAGTTTGGAGGTGACAGTCTATCAGATTAAGGGTATTATTGGATTAAGGAATTCTCCCCCATTGACATCTCATCCATGTGTCCTCCACTTATGACCATTTTAACCCGTACGTTTCAGAAGGCTGGCCAGGCCCCGTACAGACAATGTACTTCCCAGATATCTTTAAGTACCTTTCCGCATTCCTAGACTGAATTTGGAATCCAAGGGTTTCAGTTCTGACCCTCTTTTTGCTGGGGAAGTGCCTAAAAACCTGACATTCGTCTCCCTGGGGAGCTGGGTCACCCAGGCTTAGCGGTCAAGTGACTGGTTCCAATTCTCCCTGGTCTGAGTGCCCTGCAGAATGAGGCGGGGTCTTTAAACTTCAAAGCCTGTAACTCAACAGGTACATAAAAATGTCCTCACTCACTGTGGCCTTGTTTTATTGTCTTTCCAATACCGTGGACATCTGTTATTTTTGCCCAACTTCTTCGAGTAACATTACCTCCTTAAGAAACTACCCATTCTGTGTCTATAGTCTAGGAAGTGACCCCAGTTAGGTCCTCTGCATTGGAACCTTGAGGAAAGTATCACAAAAATGAAAATTTTTCAGAACTCAGTCATTATTTCGGTGGTACCCTGAAGATAGTGGTGAGAGCCAGCAAATTACTTAACATCTCTGTGCCTCAATTTCTTCACCTACTAAAATAATAATAATAATATAATAATGATAAATAATAATAGTAATAGTACCTACCTCATTGCACTGTGCTGTGGATTAAAGGTGCTACTATGTGTAGAACACTCAGCACAAGGCCAGGCACAGAGAAAGTACTAAACAAGTGTTCTCTATTATTGCAAAACTGTTAGAATTTTTGCAGTTGCTCTGTTTCTGTCCAGTATGAGGCCTGGCTGGAGGATTTTTCCCTCAGGTTTCTAGGTTACTCCAATTCCCTTCCAAAAAAGAATTTTTTACTTAAGTTGGCCTGAGTCAGTCTGTGTTGCTTGCTGCCAGAAAACTCTAATGGCTGCTTCTCTCACATACTGTAGGTCTTTTTCTCTCCAATGTGTTTATTAGACCCGAGAGGGCAATAACCATATATTATTAATCACTACATCATCTAGAACACCAAGAGTAGTGCTTTGTATGTAAAAATATTCATTTTAGTGACTGGAAGACCAAATATATGAATAATACCATTGACCCTGTTCTTTAGGGCTTTATCACGGTTTTTCTTAGCGATAAAAATCAGGACTAAGAGCACCACGATCTCCTTCAGGGCTTTAAAAGCGGTCGCCACAAAATATTTAACGTCTCAGAGAGGCAGCTGGCGCAGAGGAGAGAAAGCTAGAGTCAGTCCCAGGGGCTCTGCTCCAATTCCCACCTCACCACTTATCTCCCGGGTGACCTTCGGTGAACAACCAAGACTCTGAGTCTCAGTTTCCTCACATGAAAAATTGAGATAATAAAATGTATCCCACAGGGACTTAGAAACCAACAGAACAGATTATAAGGCTCATGATGGATATTCAGTTCAGTGGTCTGTCTTATTTTTTGAAAGTGCTCTTTGAGAGTGCTAGTTCATCAACAGAAGAAAAAGAAAATTAAACTTTTAATAAACACAAGCCATTTACAGGAGTATGTAACTTGATCTATAACTGAAATGCGAACAACTCCTGCTACTTACAGGGAAGACAATAAGTAAAGGGAACAGGAAGCAGGTAAGCCTATTGGTTATAACGTAATTTCAAGACAAATTGACTAAAGCCTGTTCTTCCCCAGACTTCCTCCCCCAGCTCCATCTTCACCAACAGAGAAATGAGGAACTAGGAGAAACACTTAGGAAACAGAAAATGCATGTACTATAATTACCAGTATCTTAAAGCTGGATGTGGCCATGAAGAACAGACTTCAGTGAATCTGTCTTGAAAGTATGTTATAATGAGAATCTTGATTTTATTTAAATTATTTAGCATAATTTAGGGGAGGAGCTGATAGAGATCATGGGCTGCTTAAAAGCCCCTGCCCCTCACACCATGCTGTACCTAGACAGACAGGTTCATTCTGTGACGTACGTGGTCTTACATAGAAGCAGCCTGGGAGAATAGAAATTGGCACCAAATCCACTCAGTGGGGGAAGGGATTTAAATTAAAAATGGGAGTGGAGGCAGGTATATGGAGACTGAGCAGGAGGGATGGTCAACAAAAAGTGAATGGCAGGTACAAAAGCCCCAAAGTAGGAAAGGGCAGGCCCACTGAGAACTGCTAGTAACTCCTTGGGGATACAGTGCACAGGGTTGGGTAGGAGTGACCAAGACCAGAGAGGCACAGAGGAGAGAGGACTAAAGGACCTCGTACTTCTTTTCTAGTTAGGTCTCTAGATGGCTCTGTGCTGGAGTCATAGTATGTTTACTCTCATTTGTTTACTCAGAAAGTGTTTATTGACTGCCAGGTGTACAAAAATAAACAAAAACAGACAGGGGTTCTGTCCTTGTGAAAATACAACTTAGTCAAGAAGGTAAAGACTAATTTACCAAATAACCACACAGATAAACATGAAATTGCACATGAGGTGCTCTGTGCTTGTTGAAGAGGAGGACTTGACCATTCTGAAGCTCAGGAAGAATAATTAAGAACGGTAGAAGGATAAGTAAGAATTGTCTAGACCATGGGAGGAAAAAGCATTCCAAATGGATTAAACTTCCTGTACAAAGGTCCTGGGGTACAGTGAATGCTAAAGACTGAAAAAGAAACATTGGGCCCAGTGGGCAGAGATGCGGATGGGCCAAGACAATAAGATGGAATCATATTAAGAAGTTTGTCAGTATCCTAAAAGCAATAAGAAATCAAATAGTTCTAAATTGAGTTGTGACACAACCAGAGACGCACTTTGTAAAGATTACTCTGCCTACATTGTAAAAAACAGATTTAAAGTCTGAAAGAGTATTTTTCACGGTAACCCAGAAGAGGGGATTAGCACCTTGGTTTGGGGCAGTAGAGATGGCTATGGAGTAATTTGGATATATGGAGAGATATTTAAAAGGTAAAATGCACTTAATGGATTAGATATGAAGGTTAGATGATTAGGTCACTGATCTACATCTCCATTTGGTTTCTTTATAATAAGATTTTTATGTGTATTTTCTTATTTCTTGCTTATTTGAAAAATATACAAGTTCAAAGCATTATGTATATCTAAATGTGAGTGGAGAATGTTAATATAAAAACATGACCACACTAGCTGTTCAAAAGTATGACAAACATTTATTTCACCATAAAGAAATTATTTACCATGTTGTACTGATTCTGTGTGAAATAAATTTTGTATTGCTCAGATTTTTTTTTTTGGCTTGGATATATGACCGTCATGTTTTTTGCATTTATTTTTTCTAATCTTCCCATTAAAATTTTGTTTATAGTATGTTAGTGAATACCTACCTCAATTCCCCTATACGTAAATGGAGAGTGATAAACCAATAACCTATTAGGAAAAGAAGTGGGTTTTTTAAGAATATGAAGAAAGATGCTTCAAGTTCCTCAGAAAAAGATCTCAATCCAAGTGATTTACAAAAATAAATGGGTCATTTTAAAAACAACAATGGCAGGTTTAGAACTATGGCTACAACTCCTCACTATGTTTAAGGAAGGAAAATTTGCCACTTTGATTAAAATTTAAGTTAGGCAAAATATGTCTATTATAAATTGAAAAGGCAAATTAAAAACATAATTAGTTTGAAGCAAAGGACTGTATAAGAATTGGACTCTTTATTTCAGTTTTTAATATTTTAAGACTTTCAGAAAACAATTCCATTGTTGTATGCCTGAATTTCTTTGAGAATGCACTAATTACAATATTTACATTGAGTTCCTTAAGAAAAGAGAATAATATATTTAATAGACAATATTAAATATTTAAAACAGAAACAAAATAATTCTTCATGGGATTGATTCAGATCTTAGATAGTTCAGTCTTTTTAAACAAAAGAATATTTACCTATACTAACTCCAGACAATCTGTGGACAAAAATATATTGAAGCATTGAAAACTAGAGAACTGGTTTGTACTGAAAGAATAAAAGATAAAAATACTATTTAATTACAAAAAACACTAGTAGTATTTGATATTAATACCTTAGAATGAAAAAGGTTACCATTTTGCTTTGTATTTAATGCTATCTGGTTCTTACTCGAAAGAAAAGATCAGTAGCCAAGACCTTGGAGGAGGACATCTTAATTTCCATACAAATTTTGGAGATGCAGGTAACTTCTTTCTATTTGAAAGAAATTTTCCCTGGACTACCATAGATTTAAATAAAGAAAAAAAAGTATAATTTAAAAATCTGATACCTGAATTTTGGGTCAGTAACAACAAAGAAAACATGCTTATGAAGTCAGTTTCCCAAAAAGGAAATTGAGTTATTTGCTGTGGCAAAAAAGAATTCAAAATTTTCATTAAATTTGATCCCAACAGTACAGTGTTTTCTCCCTCTCCCTCCCCTTTTCTCTCTCTTTCTCTCTCCTCTCCAAATTTGTAACTCTGTCTTTGAGGATATATATTCTGAGATCCATACTTTCCAGATTTTTTATTGTTTAGTGTTCGTTTAAACAGACTGCAAAAAACAGATGCCAACCGAGAAATATTGATCATTTCTTTCAAATATCCTGCATACTTATTTCTAATGCAACCACTACATTTGTACTGTTTATTAAATTGAATTTGAAGTACAATTAAGTAGCTGAAATTCATGGATTCATTATTCAAGTATAGTTTTATCTTATTTCTTTCCTAACACTGGATTCTTAACAAAGTTCTCATCTAAATATTTCAATAGAGTCCTAATTGCCCTGAGGTCGCGAGCAAGTCCTTTCCAAATCCAGTCTGCACACAACTGCTGGGTTCCATCTCCAGTCATTTCACTCTTCGGCTCAAAATTCTTTAAACTTGCTCTCTGCTGCATATTAAATTAGGAGCGTTCATGAGAAGCATGATTGTCTTTTAAAATCTGGCCTCAGAATCTTTCCTGCCCCACATGTTGTGGTTATCCACGATACACTCTATGCTCTTGTTAAACTAGACTACCACTCTGCAGCTTTGCAGTATATTGTCTGCATTTGGGGTTCCTGCTTGCTTTTTTGTTTGTTTGCTTTTATTGTTGATCCCTTTGCTTGCTGTATCCTTCTCTGCTACCTACAGCTCTCTCTCTCTTGAAATTCTACCTTTTTATCCAGGCCCATCTCAAAAACCATTTTCTCCATGGATTTGTGTCTGATATTCTCAACTAGAAGTGGAAGTCCTCTCCTCTAACTCTTAATGTACATTTAGTTTTTTTTATTAAGACATTTTTATTTGGCATAGTAATATATTTATAGGTCTGATCTCATGGTCATATTTGTTTCTGACCACCATAGAACCTGACAGTATTATGATCACAATAATATTCTCAAAATGTATATTAAATTCCAATTAAAATCTTGAACCACTGAAATCCCTAGTGCTCATCCCGAATTCTAAAACCACACTACCACATTTTTGGCCTTCTTTAAGACACAGTAGGGAAAGTGAAGTAAAAAAGAACCTCCAAACAAACAAATATTTTTAAAAATGTTAATTTTGTGATTTCAAAGATATTTGGAGTAGAGAAATGTGGCAAGAGAAGATGAAATAGTCCTTAATATCACTCCAGTATGTGCACATATGTGTTTGCATGTGTTACGTATGTATGAATCTACCTACCTACCTACTTATTAATCTAAAAAATACTAGAAATGCACTATCATCACTTGATTAAAAATGTATCTTATTCTTAATAAATCATCTTACATGAAATTTACTTAGTAGATAAAAAAGTATATGCTTATTTAGCCTCCCTCAGTAAAACGGGAATACATACTAAAGTTACTTAATTATTGATATTTAATTATCCATGTTAGGTGTCATGCTTTCATTCTAATGCCTCAAGATTCTCTCTGTGTACACTGGAATTTGACACAACATTGTAAAATGATTATAAATCAATAAAAAATGTTAAAAATGAAAAAAAAGATTCTCTCTGTGAAGAACTGAATTAAGAAAGACTATGTTGCTATTAAGGAAATCATGAACAAAACAAAAAGACAACCTATGGAATGGGAGAAAGTATTTTCAAAAACTGCAACCAACAAGGGCTTAATTTCTAAAATATACAAACAGCTTATACAACTCAATATCAAACAAACAAACAAAACAACCCGATCAAAAAATTGGCAGGAGACCTAAATAGACAATTCTCCAAAGAAGACATTCAGATGGCCAACAGGCACAGGAAAAGATGCTCAACATTGCTAATTATTAGAGAAATGCAAATCAAAACTACAATGAGCTATCACCTCACACCAGTCAGAATGGCCATCATTAAAATATCTTCCAATAATAAGTTCTGGAGAGGGTGTGGAGATAAGGAAACCCTCTTACACTGTTGATGTGAATGTAAATTGGTGCAGTCACTATGGAGAACAGTGTGGAGGTTCCTTAAGAAACTCAAAATAGAGTTACCATATGATCTAGCAATCCTACTTCTGGACATATATCCAGAAAAAAATGAAAACTCTAAATCAAAAAGTTACATGCACTCCAATGTTCATAGCAACACTATTTACAGTAGCCAAGACATGGAATCAATCTAGTGTCCATCAACAAATGAATGGATAAAAAAAAAACCAAAAACCAAAAACCAAAAACCAAAACAAAACCAAATGAATGGATAAAGAAGATGTGTTATATATAATGGAATATTACTCAGCCATAAAAAGAATGAAATAACACCATCTGCAGCAACATGGATGGACCTAGAGAATATCACACTAAATGAAGTCAGTTAGAGAAAGACAAATATCATTATCACTCATGTGAAATCTAAAAAAAAATAATACAAGTGCACTTATATACCAAACAGAAATTGACTCACAGACATAGGAAACAAACTTATGGTTACCAATGGGGAAAGGGGTGGAGGAAGGATAAATTAGGCATTTGAGATTAACAGATACACACTACTATATATAAAATAGATAAGAAACAGGACTATATTCAATATTTTGTAATAACCTATAACGGAAAAGAATCTGAAAATGAATAGATAGCTATGTGTGTATAACTGAATCACTTTGCTGTATATGTGAAACTAGTATAACTTTGTAAAGCAACTATACTTCAGTAAAAAAAGACTAGCCTGCCGTCATTATTCAAAAGTATCCTTTATAAGCAGGGCAAGATTTTTCCAGTAGAACACACACGCAAACACACACACACACACACACTCAACAATCTGAAGTTAGAAGGGCAATGCTAACAATATTTCAGAACCCCACCCTACAGACACAATATATTTTTAAAATATTAAATACAGTGATTGTGTTTAGTCTATTTTGACAAAGACTTTAACAGATTGTATGTATATTTGGCCAAGAAAATGACTTTTTTTTAAAAAAGCTGATTATGTCTGAAATATATACAACTAGGAAAGATTAATGTAAGATAAATATGCAGACATTGCTTACAATGCTAGCGACTTCTCTCTGTCATATATACTTTTTTCCACCTCCAAAAATATTAGATTTACATAAAGAGTGTTCTGATTTCCTGCAGAAGTGAATAAACTTTTAATTATTCTTCCAGATAAAGGAAAAAGATGGAATAATGAATTTATTCCTGTATTCCTTCCTGTGGCTCATTTGTCTGATCATTTATTTGTTCATTCTTTCAATAGCTGTGTATGGCGCTCTTGCTAGATGCGCTGCGCCATGCTAGTTAGTCAACGGCTTATGAAGATGAATAAGACACAACCTGCCATTTTAAATAATGCAGAAATGCAGCCCAAGACCCATTCTGTTTGACAGTAAGCTTTGGTGCAAGATGGTCATAAAGCCATATACTGTACACCTGCTAATATAGAGTTCAGCAGTCACAAAGTCATATTTCTGTAAATTTGGAAACATATGGAGAAATTTACTCATTAAACCATGCTCTTTTAGATTGGATAAATACATGCAGAATACATGTATTTTCCTTGACTTAACCTACCTACTCTGAGGAACCATTAATTGTCCTTCTAAGTGGTCTGTCTGATTGCACCTTTCATGAGGAGGTGTTGATCAGGATAACCATTCAAAATATGCCAACACTGTGATCAAAGTCTTGACTCCACTTATATTTTAATCCACTTATAAATGCCATTTTGTATATTCAGGCCATCTCCTTTGTTTCTGTCTGTCTTGGACAATATAGGTCATCCTTTCGTTTTTGTCCTCTGAGGATGCCAGATTGAGGCCACACAGAAAGAACAGTACCAGCTCCTCCTCTTTGCTCTCCCTTCTTAACATGTTTTATTTGCCAGCTGATTAAAGACTGTGCTTCTAGACAACCCTCCATAAACAGTTGGTAGAAAACAATGGATGTTGCTTTGTTCACAACCTGGAAAAAGCCTTGTGTGTTCACAGGGGCTCACACTGGGAGAACTCCAGAAGCTCCCCTCACTCACATCAAGTGCTTTTAACAATGGTAAGTGTGCGTTCTTTAGTTTGCCCACGTGTGTGGTATTTAGGAATAAACCGAATCATGGTAGAGCCTATTCACATAAACAAACACACTATTAAAACAGAATTGGTCAAGGCTCACAGGAAAGAAAATCACAGGAAAGAAAAATCGTAAAGATCAATTTTATTTCCATGCATAAATATTTAAAACTCCACCAACAGAAAACATCAATATGCATCATTTAGTAAAGCTTGTTATCTGTCCTTATTATTACCTGCTTCAGAAGCCTTGAGGACATCCCTTCTCTAACATAGGAAAAGCGCGATCTGCATGCTAGGGAAACTACAAAGAAGCAATAAATTATTGCCGTAATGACATGCTAATTAAAATTTTGCTTGTAACTCATGTAAGTGTTTGAAGCCCAGCAAATTTCTCTTTTCATTTGTGAAGTGTGAAGGTAAATTGCCCAGTGACAGTGGGACATCGCTAACAAGTACAAATTGAATAACATGCTATCTTGCTCTATTAGCCCTGACTAGCATGTCTGAATTAGAGATTCAGCACACTCCCCACTGAAGGCCTGATTGATAAATGCTAAGGAGAATTTGTCAAAACAACAGGGGCTACACCCAGTGGGACATCAATATGCTCCATTTAGTCACCCACACAGCACTTCCTACATAGGACTGTCACATAAAATTAAGACTAGCCGCTAACCAGCCATCAAGCTTGTAGCAGACGTCAGGCAGCCTGTGTTCTGTATGCATATTAGTCACATGCTTAACAATTTGGGCTGTCAGGACAGAAGCATGCGGTGACCTCTAGAGCAGAGGTTGAATTTTCCAACTATACCGAAACATCATGCTCAGCTGTTCAAGATTTTAGACCATTTCCTGCCAGATCTGTGCACAGATGCAATGCCCTAAGCTATAATCTGTGGCCACGTCCAAATGACAAATGGCCCTGGGAAGATTATTGCATTATATATTAAGTACCACAAGTCTGTAAATTATAAGTAAACTACTGTTCAGACTGTCTCCTCCAGCTTTCAGGATGCTTTCCCTCTCTATTCTTTTTTAAATAAACCTAATAAATATTGGGTGAACCCAGAGATCAAAGCCCAGAGTTTGAATTAGTCATCTCCATTGCTAATTAGCTGCTTGAATATCAAACAGTTTTGGACCAGCTGTAATTTAATAAGCCGTAATTGAGGTTGGCCTGATTTTGTTTCCCCACTGAAAACTCTTCTCAGGTGCAAGTCTGTATGATTTTGAGAATTCTTGGTGATAAGTTGTTTTTGGTAGTTCCCTTGTAAACATAATTAGTCATACATACAGAGTAACAGTGATAAAAAATCATTATAAATCTAACAATTTTTAATCGGGTCTGTTATCTTATTTCTATTGCATTATATTTAAGATCTTCGTATATGAAGTTATCAGCTCCTAGAATAAAAAACTAAAATATAATAAAGTCAGTAGTTTGAAATAAAATGTACTGTCTGCAAAATCAGAAAGCTAGTCATTCTTTAATTTAGATCCTGCCATCAGGATTGAAAGCTAGGATAATATTTTAACAAACTGTGTAAGTTTCATTTTATAGTCTCACAAAACATATCTGTATGATATGTTAAAGAGACTATATCAAATAACTTTTTTTTTAAATCATACATCTATTGAAACCTAAGGAAAAGCATCCCAACTTGAACTTTTAAACACAGTATTAATCTTGTTAATCTCCATACATTTTGGAATTCTTGCTTTTGTTCTGAGACTTGAAGCAGAATCACTCAATTAGCAGTGAGAATCTATTTCTTATGACACTTTCTGTAGATTACAGTTACAACAAATATGTGGAATATGATGAAAAATCACTATTAGACTTGAACAGTATTTCTTCTTTCTAGGACTTAAAGACAAAACATTTCTTTTTTCTAGGAACAAAGGCAAGCTACTACTTGTCTTCTGTATTTCCATTTCAGAGCTAATTGAGTAAAATCTTGCCTTTTGATACATTCTGGATTTTATATATCCTAGATTTTTTAATTTCTCAGCTTTCTGATACACTTAAGTGGTGGTACTATTTATAAGACAAATCAAATCATAGGATAACTTCCATAAAATAATTATTCCCCATGAAAATAAAAGACACCAGCATCCTTAGCATATGTAGACGTTTAATTTCAAAAACTTGGTGAGTTGTGAAATGCTCATTAATTTATGTTACACTACAAGAAGCTGTACGTCACACCTAAAACAAAGTTTGCTCAGCCTGGTTCACGTGACAGCTGAAATTGTACCTAGATACCATCACATTGTTGGGGATCATTCCATAGGCATGTTAGGGCAAGAAGAAAATAATTGAACGTTGGGTAGTGTTAATCTGATGACTTCCTCTGAGCAGACATCACCTTTTCTCTTCCAACATTTTCTTTTTACACTAAGACTCCCCCAGTGATTCGGCTGGGATAGCTCATGCTTGTTAAAGCTAGAAGCAGCAACCAACTCCATTTTCCCAAAGTGCTCATTTTAAATTCTTCAACAACAATTTTTACTTAAACTTTTTATTATTATGAATTTCCTAAATTCCCATTTCCTGCCCCCACTTTCCCTCAATCTTCTAGTAACAACAGAAAAACAAAGGCCAGCATGGTACTGTTGCCTCAGGCAACAGTCTGCAGATGGATATTGTAGCAGCTGAATTGCCCCCATTCACAGCCTAAGCCCTCTCTCCTAATTGTCATCAGTATCATCAATGTCACTAACGGAGACCACTGCCACAATTCTCCAGCCCTTCAGAGCAATATTGCCTTTGGCTTTGTCTCCTGGGGCTTGCTCCTTGCTTGGTGCAATCTGTGAAGCCACTTAGCACACGGCCTACGTTGACTTATAACAGGTACCAGATGATGCGTCCAGACCTCTAGCCTAGTTTTATGCCCTGATGGCTGGTAGGCCTGCTGCTGATGTGTGTGTGTCCAGATGTCGGGGAATAGATGATACTTCTGCTGCCATTTTCATGAAAGAGCTTCAGGTTGGTGGGAATGAACTCAACAGTACATGAGGAAAAACCCGAGTGTGAAAGAAGCAGCATCGTCCTTATTCTCCATGGCTCTGTGCATTCTTTATTAAACTTAACCCAGAATTCTCACTAAGCATATTTTTATGTCTGTATTATCGTGATGCTTGAGGAAATAGAATTTTCTCTCTCATCTCACTGATTTCCTTGACATTTAAATATTCTACCTTATTCTTGCAATTTATAAAAATTAAGGGATAATATTCATATTAACAAGTTATCACAAAAGATTTGGAAAGAAACTTTTCTCAAGTAGCTATTCTTTATAATAATAATTTTTATTAATAAAAATATTCTCTCAATGAGAAAATAATTTCTTTTTCCATAAATTCATATTGAATGTTTCTTCTAAAGGTCAAATTTGTATGAAAGTTCATCCATATAAACACACTCACACAAACACAACTTGGGGGAAATTGTACTGTCCATGTAATTGTTATATATATTACTCAGTAAAGAAATCAATTAGATACATATATATATATAAAATAACATTCACTTCTCCTGGGGTGTAAATGTAACTTCAACAAACATATCAGTAATTAAGACAACTTTGTGAAACAGGTCATGATGGATCCACATTTTCTGTATCTGATCTTCCATAGTTTCAGCTATCAATTGTGTGTTCTTCTTGAGATGATTTTATTAATTACTATCTTCTACCTTGTGATTGTAAACTCCATGAGAGAAGGAATAATGCCCCCTTTTTACTGGCCTTTTTATTCACAGGGCCTCACAAAAAAATACCTGGTTCATTGTAAGAAGACTGTGAATATCGGTTGAATGAATTAATACATGAGCCGATGAATACATGAATGAATGAATATATAAAATTACTGGAATTACTAGGAGATTTTTAGTACTTGAAATAAAGCATTGAACAGGTAGCCTAACCCGAATGCACTTGATTCTAAACGCTGCTGAGGGGCTGACAACGCTGCCTCAAACTGGAATATCATGTGGCCTCCTATCTCCTCTGAACCTGTAAGTAGATCTAAGCCTAGGATCCCATTGATTTCAGGGGAATCTAGGCGAGTGGTTTGAACTGGAGAAGATAAGCAGAAAGTTCCCAGGATAACTTACTCTTCAGGAGGGATTCTGAGGACTTAGTTTTTCATTGTACCCAGGGAATGCCACTTCAGTTGGAACATCTTTTCAGAACTGGGCTTTTGTAATGTATTTATCCTCTCAAAATATGGAAGAAAATGGCATATTTCATAAGGTGAATGCAATGAGATAGAGTCATACAGCAGCTCCTCTATTTCAAAACAGAGTATTATTAGTAATGCATTTGATTTCTTTCCCACATCTTGGCCTAGGTGGAGAATTCCACCCTTTCTCTCTTTTCCTGATTCTATGATGCTCTGCTGTACAGATTCGATTACAGCAATACTGTTTTCCTAACGGTTCCCCAGAGGACCACCCAAGAGTTTCCCCTGCTACAAATGGTAACAGCCTGTGACTTTAGAGGGTTGTTTGCCTGAAGCGTGTAGTACTTATAAAATATAAGGGACCTCTGTCCTGCAGTTCATACGGTTGTGAAATAAATCATTTGAAAATTATTTCAAAAGCTTTTTGAACAAGTCAGTTCAGTATGATGTTTCTGACATATTCAGCAATGTTTGACTCTTATAAGATCTGTGTCAGTGTGTGTGCCTGTGTGCATGTGTGTGTGTGTAAAAGTCTTTAGAACACCCTTATTCATGCAATCAGGGTCCATCATGCTCATTTTCCTCTGAAAAGCAATACAACTGGTTAATGCTAGTTTGTCTTATTTGGCACGGAAGAAGGGACTTTTCTATGGTCGTAAGTCTGAATTTATTACTCTAATAATACATCTTATATACTAATCCTTTCTTGTAAATATGAATTTAAAATTGTTTTATTCTCAAGCCAATAAATGTTCTGTAAAGTTAAAAACAATGTAATATATCAGAAGTGGTGTCTTAGGATATTTAGTATATATTATGTTTATTTTCAATCATTATACATGTTTAAAAAATGAAAAAAATATGCTTATAATTATTAAAGTTTTATTTTCAATGTAAAAATTATACACTCACAGATTGATTCTGTAAAGAAAAGTATAGTGGAAAAATAACTGAGAGAGATGGTTTCTGCTATAGACAGAAAATTAAATAACTTAATTCCAAAAATTTGATTAAAAATTGAAATCTATATTAGATTTCTACATGGATCAAAATAATGACATAATTATCCCAAATTCACTTCATCCACTACGTATATATGTATGCATCAATATGACTATGGTAAAGAAAAATTCTTGTATTCCCCAATATCACTTATAAATCACCTGGCCTAAAATAAAACCTGTGCTTTCAAAATAGAAATTTCCTCTTCTGACTTTCTTATTTTATTCAATATTGTCGCTGTCAGATTTTCAATCACCCTAACGGCTTATAGTTAACTGTGGGCGGTCCCTTCTTCCCAACTGCTGTAGGACATGGTAGCAGTCTACTAGCTAGAAGCACTGCGCAGCTAAGCCCTACACAGCTGCTCTCAGGGGCTTCCATTCTTGCCAGTTCCAACTGTCACTACTCTGTTCCAGGTCCTTATCACTTCCCCTCTAAACTCCCCTTTCAGCAGCCTCCTAAATGATCTTCTTGAGTTCATACCTCCCACACTCAGATCTTTATGCACAGACACTCTTAAAAAAATTGTCCATTTTATTACTAATCTCATCAGAAGTATTCGATGGCTGCCCATGGCTAATAGGGTAATTCTGAGCTGCTCTGCTAGAATTCAGGGCTCTTGATAATTTCACTTCAACCTCACTTTCTGTCATTATCTCCCACTCATCACTCAAGCTGGACTGCTCTACTTGTAATGCTCTGAATATTCCTACTTCATTATTTTTGCCTACACCATCATTATTTCTCATACTCGAAATGACCTTCTCACTTCTAACCACCTAGGAACCTGTCACAGTCAGCCTTCCTAATTTCCTCACCCCTGATGGCCACTTAGCCCTTGTGCTGTGTTATGTTGTATTATTATCACGTTTATGATGACATACGTTTTACCTACTAGCTAGTCTCATGGCTCCAACAACAGAGCCTCCATTTCCTTTTCCCCCACAGCATCCATCATATAGATAGTGTCTCCAAACTGCTCACTGAGAGAATAAGAAACTCCACACAGAGGTGAAACTGTTTTAACTGTAGAAAAAGTTTAGTTGATGGAACCAAACATTTTCTAGCCAATTAGATCATTTCAAGCAGATATTTGTATCAAATCCAATTCCTTTGAAGCTAAGGATATGAAATTTCAGTAAAATTTAGGAAAACTGAAGTTAAACCCTAATCAAAATTTATCTTTTTCTTTGAGAAACATCCACATACGTCCCTTATAAATAATCCTGTTATTTGAAAACAAGGACATTTTAAAAATGATATATACGTATATATGAAGATTATTTTAAAATGCAACCCAAGTGAATCTTATTCATATGTTTACTCAGAGACTAGCAGAGTATCCTGCATATATTGTAGTTTCAAAATACTATGTATCTGGAAACAAAGTGAAATGTAAATGACCAAGATCTGACAAACTATAGTCAGAGGCTTGCCCACATTCACGAGGGATGAGTTCTTTAGCTCCCTCCCACATAACAGTGTTTTAAAAGCCACAGCCACCATAGTATTATGATACATTTAAAAATGTGAATATCACATTTTCTTCTGTGTGTGACACTCTGAAAGAATCTTTACCTCCAAAAAGTTCTTTTTACCCAAAGCTTAAGCTTGTTAGCCATAATAAAGTGTATATAATTGGGGGTGTTTTTCTTGACATTTTTGATAATTCTTAAAAGTTTGAAACATGCTTGCTTGTTTTGGGGATTTGTGCTGAGAAGTACTAAATCATTTGGTAGAAAGTCACCAGAAAATTTACATTTGCAGAAGCAGGAACACCAGGGGATTGGGTACTCCTTTCCAAACCATTTTATGGAATTTATTAATCGGGTCACTGTGACACTATTAGATGAATTTTTTTTTTTTTTAGTGGCTGCTCAATTTCTAGATCTTTCTGCAAGTCCAGAGAGTTAGAGCAGTTAGTAGGACCAAAACGAGACGCTTCATCCCCCAATTCATCAGATAGACTTCCTCTGTCACATAATCACAAATAAACTTGTCATCCCGCTTAACTTGCAGATGTGTGCGTCTAATCATAGTAGGATGGAGGGTTATTAGCAGGTCTTTTCCGACCACCGGAAGAGAAAAAGTACATCAACCCTTTAATGATAAGGAGTGGCAAGACCAATTTGAACTACAAGGAACAGAGCAGAAAAATACATGAAAAGAAGTGAAATTAGTAAGGAAATCCCAAATTTATATTGTAGACTTTTAAAAATATGCCTTAAATGAAAATATCTAATAGTTAATATTAAGTAAAAAACTATATATAATTAAATATGATGATATAAAACATATACATATGCATGTTTTATACATATATATGCTATATAAATGTGAATATATGATATAGATGTGTACACATATATCCACATCCATGTCTATCTATCTGATAATTCTCCAGTAAGAAGCTGAAATGACAACACAGGTAATCCAAGTATGAGGTTTTTTTCTAATTTAGGATTCGGACTAATACATTTTTGTTAGCAGATTTAACCCTTAATTTTCTGGCACGTGTACTAAATAATTTGTTTCCTGAGTAAAATTTTCCAGGATAAACTGATTTATTGTTCTGTGGTTCCTCTTGTCAATTTTATTCTATTTAGCATTATCTAGATAGTTAATATGATATTTACTACTGAAGGACATTTTTTAGCTGAAGGACGGCTTTTATTGACAATAAAATTCATTCTTGGAGAATCAAGTTTCACCATTACTGAAAGTGCTCAAAAGAAGAAATCCAGAAATATTTGACAACTGGTTGCATCATTATTGAAATAAGTGTTACTCTTCCAAAGACCAACTCCCCCACATCCTTGTCAAGATAAACATGTTTACTGGAAAACATCTGCCATATGTGTGTGTGTGTGTGTGTAGACAGACAGATAGATAGATTTATGGAATTACTTTATTTTTTTATAAGAGTAGTAGTACTACCTAACTTCTGTGTTTTTGTGAGGAAAAGTTCTAATTTTGTAGCATTATCTAGTACTAGTTCTCATTAAAGACATTGGGTACTGTTATAAAATAATGGTGCATTCCACAAGCTATATGTACAAATCTATTTTACAATCTATCCCTCCTATGTTCTTGGTAATCTAAGGAATATGAAACAGGATGGAGACTGAGTCAACCTTGTATTAGCTATATGCCCTAGAACTAGTCTTTGAGGTAGTGTACACATCAGCAAAATGAGTAATATCTAGATGTATGATTTTTTAAACCAAAAGTAATAGCTTCATTAGTGCATATTCTTATGAAGGAAAAGTAGTATATCAAAATATATGGATCCCAAAATAGTGAAATTCAAGAGTAAAAATCAAAGGTACAGAATAAAGTTTCACTTATGATGACAATGAACTAAAATACAAAAGTTCTTTCCATTTTTAAAGTGTGCTATCCTATTGGTTAAGAAAATATTTTAAGATTTTTGTCCTGACCATGCTGTTAACATACAACATAATATTCAAATATGTCTTGTTTTTAACATCACAAAAGGAGATCTAATGTAGCAGATGCAAAATTAACTAAAAGTAATGAGGGGTCATACCTTTTAAAGACATATTGCTGTTAAAAAAAATATGGTTGAATCACACTGGTTGACTTTTTCTGAAAATGGGTTAAAATTTACACACCACTGGAGATCTGTTTAAACCACCACTGGAGCATGTGGGTTAAACACACTGAATCTCCATCCCAAACACAGTAAGGCAGCTACAAGTCAAACATAATGACAGTGCTGATTAATTAGATACTCCTACCCCCAGCACTTCAGAGTGATTTATGGAGACACATCTCCAGCCTGATCCATTGTGCTGACTGGATTAATGGAGTGAGCTAGAAAAATTCACTGGCAACAGTATCTGGCAGCCCAGCAAAACATTAACCCTTGGAGTTTTCTTATCTAGCCTATTGACAGAATATTAATTATGACAAAACACGCATGTCTCACCTAATTATCTTTTGATAGCTCGGTTTATGTTTGACATATAAATATAGATGTACATATTGTGTTGAATATTTGGATATATTGAAATTCCTTGCATTAAAGAGAAATTGCACATAAACATTTAAGAATAGGATTAGATTAAACTGTATCCATTACGAAAAAGAAACTATATGAGCATACCATTTTCCCTTTAACTATATGCTTAGAGACATAGAAATTTCTATCAAAGTGAAGAGAAAAATAAAAATTCTTTTTCAAACAAAAAATATTCCCATTGCATTTAGAAATTATCAATGTGTAGATTGCCTGGTGGTAGTGAATTCTGGAATAAAGAGAAATTCTGCTTGGGGAAGAAAAAGACATCACTCATTGATACATAAGCAATTAAATTATAACATATTCTGAAGTATGCCTAATCAGAAGTGAGCATATTAGCACATAAATTGCTTTTGATGTTTATAAATGAAGTACCATATATTATCTGAATCTCAAAATTAAAAAGCTTCATAGAGCTATGCCTGCACAGTATTTAAAGCTTCGAAACATTTGGAATTGAATCTCCCCTAAAGAATCTAGAACAATTATGAGACATATCAATACGTTCCGCTTTAATTATTTTTGTGGTTTTATATCTATCCCAGTTATGTTTTCTAAATATGTTATATAAACATATGTAAACAAAACTTTTAAACAGACTTGGTTTAAAAGTGTCTGGATAAAAACGTGTCTTTCAGTTGTAAGCAAAAGGTAGAACCAAGTAATAAACTAATCAAGCAGCTCTACCTTGCTCTTGCACTGAGACCAAATGAATAAAAAGTTAATTAACTGAAATATTTGTAAAAACTAAGTTATTCTAATAGTACAGAAAGGATAATATAAGGAAGGCTGCAAAACTTTGGCTCCTTCTCTGGTCCCTTAAGGTCCATACTTGGATTAGATTGTTTGTTGTGGATTTTCTTCATTCTAATGATGGTACAAATAAAAGGAAATGCAAAACTGACTAAATCTAAGTGCATGAGTTTTTATTGCTCAAGCCATCAAAAAATAGAAATGTAGTATCAGTCTTTGATGCCCACAGGTATATACTATACTCATAAAACCAATAGGTTAGATCAAAGCTGCTGTCTTAAATTGCCAAGTTGGAGGTTTTGAAAGGGTAGCCCTAAATCAGTGGTTCGCAACTGAGGGCAATTTTGCCCCCCGAGGGGACATTTTCCAATGTCCAAAGACATTACTGATTGTTCAAAGTAGGAGCGTGTTACTGATTATTAGTAGGTAGAGCTCAGCTGATAACTATCCTACAGTGCACAAGACAGCTCCCCACGAGAGAGAATTATCCAGCCCCCAAAATCAAAAATGCTGAGATGGGAGAAACCCTGCCCTAGGTGGAATACATTTACATAACTTTATCTGAAGTTTTCAAATGAATGTATTAATGTCGAGAATTGTATCTTTGAAAAAACGTTAAGGCTTGATGATCAGTTTTTGCAACAAATGTTTGTATCCATTTAAGAATACAAAAGTACCTGAAAACTGGAGAACTGAGCATACAACTATTGACACTCTCAGAGAACGTCATCACTAAAACAGCCTCCAGATTTTAAGATGCTCTAAAAATAGAACACAGATTAGTCAATAATTTTGTTAGTAATGTTCCAGATACAGAACTTTTGAATTTGAGTATCTTGGGCGAAAAGTTTCCATTTTATTTCTCAATTAACATTTTCAAGCCAAATAGCTCATCTAATATCATTCAAAGTTTCTATTTAACAGAAAACAGACTCCAAAGAGAGTGGCTTCTCCTTCTAATCATTACAAACAACCAATCTGAGAAGTTTATACGGCTCCTGCCTCCAAGCTTTTAACTTTCGAAATTAAAATTTAATTATTAACAATAATAACAGCCTTTGCTAGCTGTTTTTCAGTTGGGAAGGTTTTTCATGTTACAAATCCATGAAAATTTTTTCAGTTCACATCGAGTCCTAACCTAGTCAAATCTCATCAAATCAAATAAAGTCAAATCAAATCTTTCCCAGCAATTCCAGCTCGCAAATATCTTTTCCTCTTGGAACAATTAGAGAACTTAAAATTTGTAGCACTCAGCTGGGGACTTAATGCATATATTGCTTCACTTTTTTTCCTTAATGAATTCTTTTCCATTTTTTTTAATCTTCCCAGCAAGATAAATATACAGTTGGGTTATAAACACTATATCATAAAAATCTCTTCAAATCATAAATACTTGGTAAATATTAAAAGAATGAAAGAAGGAAGGAAAGAAAGAAGGGAAGGAAACAAGAAAGGGAAAAGGAAAAAGGAAAAAAGAAAGGAAGAAAGGGAGGGAGATTGGGAAGGAAGGAAGAAGAAAGGAAGAAAGAGGAGGCTGAGAAAGTTGTTTATATCACCCTTCTTATTCTAGAGTAAGAGAGTTCTCTAACTTGTCTTTAAAATGAAAATTTTTTTCAGCTGGCTCAGAGATGCTGAAATGCATCGATTTCAATTCAGTAATGCAGACTCTGATCCCTTATGCCTTGGTGTAATAATATTTGAGGTTTCTCTGGTTTTTCTCACTTAAGGTCAGTAATTCTAAGCTCTACTTTAAGGAAGTAAGCCCAGCTCTGAGGGAAGAGTATCAAAATGGGGAAGAGGAGTAACTTGAAAAGCGTAATAAATTTAACGTAATTACATATTTAGAAAAAAAAACTTTATTTTTATAAAATAAAATACAGAAAGCAAAACTCCTACAGTCAGGGTAGATTTCTTAAACCAGATCTGAACAAATTTTTTTCCCATCGAAACCCTTAAATATCTTCCCATTTCCTGGAAGATGAATTCTAATTCTTCAGCTGCATAGGCATCCTTTCTACTTCTCTAATCTCTTCTCTTTTTTAGTTGCTAATTCAGACTCTGAGCTTGAACCAAACCAAACTTGTTTCCCTTTTTCTAATGCTCCATGCCATCTCTTTCTAACTGCTCTTTGCATGTACTCGTTAACCTCAACCCAGTTCCCAAGCCTCCTGGTCCCCAACACATGTCTAAGCGTGTACACACGTACACACGTGCAGTTGTTATCTACTTCCTACTTCACTTCTTGCAATTGTTCTGGGGGCCAGATGCTTCCAAGTCCGGTGTCAGGTCTCTGGGCTCCTCTGAGTACCCTGCACTTCCTCCCAGAATTCGTCTCCCCTGACAGAACCACACCCAAATGAGATTGTGTGCACAGCTGGTGGGTAAAAAGGTGAAGACATTTTTTCCTCTCTTACTCTTCTGGTATTTTCAGTACCTAGTGCTGGGTCAGGCAGATATGTTTTTCAGTAAATATTTGTTAAACTGGACTAAAACTAAACTGGATCAGATTAAATACATTTAAGTTAATGTATGGTTGGAGCTGCCCAGAGAATTTTTATTTTGGTCAAAAGGAGATTTAGTATTTTGTTTTGTTTTAAAAGATTGGTAAACACCTGTGCTCAAATCTCCATAAGTTCTCAATGCCTTTCTCCTATAAGAGAATTCATTTTATGTTTCACCTCGATCTTTTTTTATGAACAAGAGTCAGCTTAGGACAGATGTTAAACATTTCTATGGTTACCCAGAGGTTACACATCTGCTGTTTCATTACTGACCTTTTTTAAATCTTAAGAAGACTTTTTTCTCTTAGATGATATTCTCCTCTGCTTCCAAAAAACATCTTAAATTAATTTGTAATATGTTCTACATTTAAAATTACAGGACATTTTGCTATTCACAGTGTTGCTTTATCAAAATCTCTTCTAATAAAGGCTTCTTTTTCTTTCCAAACATGAAATTAATAAATAATTACTGGTAGAAATTTTGGAAGACACAGAAATATAAGGAAAAAAAATAGTTATCTCACATAGAATCCCAATATCCAGAGATGGCTCTTGGTAACATTTTGTTAAAATTACCCCCATTTATTTTTCTATGCATATACTTTTAAACAGTTAATATATTCAATATCTTGTAGTAACCTATAATGAAAAAGAATATGAAAATGAATATATGTATGTATATGTATGGCTGAAACGTTATGCTGTACACCAGAAATTGACACATTGTAACTGACTATATACTTCAATTAAAAAAAACAGTTAAGATCAAGCTGGGCAAATAGATTACATCCTGAATTTTAAAAATAATTTTATTTCATAAGCATTGTGCCATGCCATTATGCCATTATCTTTTTGCTACACTTAATTTTAAATGACTGTCTAATACTATTAGATGAGTATATCACAGTTTACTTCCCCATTTCCTATTACTGGCCATTTAGATTTCTCCATGTGTTACAGTTGTTTCCTGCTTTTAAGAAACCGAGGCTGTAGAATCCCATGTGCCAGCGTCCTTGGGTGGATTGTTTTCTTGCTTCCTTGTCCGTGTAACTTTCCATGCAACAGTTGCTCCAGTACAATGATATACTTAGAGAACTGTTCTGTAAGTGTGTGAGTAACGTAATTGGGAATTTGGGGAAAGAACCATGTCTTCTTCCTCTGCTTTATCCATTGCTGATAAACACAGTCATGACTCAGGGAATGATAATGAGTCATTGAATTTGCTTAAAGCACTTATCCTCAGATTCAGTGAAAGAGCAAGCTTAAAATTGCTGGCAGCTGAAAATGTTGTAGCTCTCATATTTAAGGGAGTAGGAGTGCTTTCTGCACTGCCTGAAAATCGATCATTCCAGAAGAGTAAGAGGTATAATGACTGCAAGGCAGTAACTTCGTATATGGCAATAACACCAATAACAGTGTTGAACAGAATAGGTGTCAGAGCTCCAAAGGTGTGCAGACATAAGGAGAGGTTCCCCCACAACACGGTGAATGACAGCAAAACCCATTAAAGTGTCTACACACTGAACTTTTCTAGACGGACATATTCTTGGCAAAAAGGTCAGTAGCGTGTCTGTTAAGAAAAGTCATTTATGCCAACAGTCTGCTACCAGTATTGATGAGAGAGAAAAAGTCAAATAACTGGATTAAATGGCTTTTGCAATTTGACCTCCCGGAACGGGATGAAAAGAAACCAAAGTGCTCTAAATGCTCAATTATGAAGTGCTTTGACAATGAAACACCCTTCCTCAGTCCTAGACACAGTAAAAGATGAGACAAATAATTTCCATATTAAGGATACTTTCGTGAGGCTTTCCTATCCATTTTAGAGATACTGCATTTTCTCATCTACAAAAAGAATCCAAGAAAGGGTAAGAAGAACTCCAACTTCATTCGTAGAGTTAGACTACAATTTAAGGACTCTATTTTTTTTTAATTAAAGGAAGCAACAGACATAATAGGAAAAACCTTTGTCTTAGATGTAAGCCTGGCAGTTTGGCACCCCATGGCATAGAAGGGAAGGTCTCAGAGATGAGGGAAGTGAAAAAAACAGGAGTCTAAGTAGGAATGCAGGCAGAAGGAAGAAGCATTCCAGAGGAGTCCCAGTACCAGCACTTGTCCAGACAGTGCCCCAGAGGGTGGCTCTGGTGGGCCAGGGCTCGGAACTGAGAGCTGCAGACCAACTGAGTGCTGACTGCAGCTCTGGAGGCGATGGTCAAACAGGCGGGTGCGTTTCTGAGAGGACGCCCCTGGGGCTTTACCCACATTCTGCACGTACCTGGGTACGCAGATGGCCGCACCAGCTGGCAAATGAAAAAGATGAAGTTTGTGTGTTTTATTCACTCCCATCAACGACAGACAGCAAAGTCCATCTTCTCCTGTGTATCCAGTTAATTCTCAATACCATCTATATCACTTAACTCTGATGTATTCACTTAACTAGGATGACTCTATTCTTACTCAAAAATTTTTAGAAGTTGTAATTTTCCATGTTGCTTGTATAGACTATCCAGGTTTTTGAATGGCATGCTTTAGCTTGACTATCTAACAGAATGCAAACAAAATTTCCAAGGACAAAGAAACAAAATCTCATTTTGTACTTATATTTTCTATACTCACCAAAAAAAAAAATAGGTTGGACTAAAAATATTTTAAAAAGTTAGAAATTCAGAAAGAAATTGTTTCCTAAACTACTAATAACTCTCAATAGATAGTCTTTATCTTTTTATTATTAATGTACTATTATATAAAATAATACTTTTCCATACATTTAAAAATAGTTTTAAATATCTAACATTATTTCATATTTAAGTATGAGTGTGCTACGTATAGATATGAATAGAAATGCTATCATATGAAATAGCATGGTTTTATTTTAATCAGATAGCATTTATTGACCCTTTTTGAAGCATACTTTTAGGAAATATGCGGCTTACAGTTTGGTTGAGGAGAGAGAACACTTAGAAAGGACTCAACCAAAACTTTGTTATGAAGAAGCAGAACAAGGGAAAATTAATCCAGAATAAAATAAAGTTTGTTTTAAATGACAAGGAAATAGTAGGGGTAGCTGAATTCGCTGACTTGTTTGTGATTAGTGATGGATTCCCAACAACAGCAAAAACTGTATAATGGCGACTTTTTCCTTAAGTTCTGAATTTATGATACCAGATTGCATAGCATCCATTTTTATTTGTATTTTGGAATCCAAACAAGCGATTTTGAAGTGATTCCACGTTATCAAGATAAACAATGCCATTTATGTACCTTGAAAATCCCTGACAAAAATAGGAACGTATCATGCATTTTAGTCCAAAGAGGTAAAGTGGATCCCAGTGGTTCTCCACGTGGGTGGGTGATGTTGATCCTCCAGGGGACACCTGAGGACGATGACATCGAGAGACATTTTTGTTTGTCGCCACTAGGGCGGGGGTACTACTGTCATTCAGGGAATAGAGGCCAGGGATGTGCTAAACATCCCACAATGCACAGAACAGCCCCCAGCGACAGTCATCCAGCCTAGAATATCAACAGTGCTTAGGTTGAGAAGCTCCGGTTTACCCCCACATATATCTGCTAAACACTCAAAGGGAAGATTAGCTCAAAAAGAAAAGAATGGCCAAAAAATTAGGGGTGTCATAATACAGGAGATTAGCCTGTTCTGTGATCACATCTACATTTCAGATAAAATTAAATCACTTTTTAGAAAAATTTTCTAAATCCCTCTTCAATTTAACCCTCCTATCTGAATTCATTTTCAAAAACTTCCTCAAATATGCCCTTTACTCTGGTTGTGCAACTCTCCCTAGTGTCTCACAAGTGGTTAGAGTTAATGCCATACCATTTTTTCTACTGCTCTTTTAACCGCCAACAGTTTCTTTTCTCCAATGACTTTCTTTTCTACCTATTGGAATATTCTATACCCTCTGACAGCTGGCTGAAATGCCTTTTCCAAAAACAAAAAAAGAACAAAAAATTGAACTTTTGTGCACTTATTCTCTCCGCCAGATTTACTTATTTACCTCAGCATTTACTTATTGTCCACTGTCTTTTGCTGTTTTATGTCTTGCTTTTTATGCAGACTGTATGCTCTTGAGGGTACAAACCAGACACCATTCTTAAACTGTATGATTCTCTTGATAATTTACACCAGCGTATACAGTATACAGACCAGCACACGCAGGCCAACATATGCAGAAAACATTCATTAAATTCTCATTAATTTATTAATTTATTCCCTTTGAGGGATGGGAAAACAAAGGGTCAATAAAGATGAGGAAAAGGATAAAACTAGGAGAACAGGCCTTGCAACAAGTTTAATAAATTTTTGTCAGTGATCTTTGCTCACGTGAGTTGCCTTTCTCTTACAAATTTAATCTAATTCACTTCCATGGTATCCTGTCTCAACCTGTATTTATGGAAGTGGAAATAAGCTACCGTTTTCTAAGAAATACCAATGGAGGAAGACGCTATCATTTTCTATACACTCCCTAGAAAGAGCAGACCCAGTTCTAACAATGGTGGGTGGTGGCTGCAGTTGGTCTCTGGAGACAGACTACCCGGGGTTGAACCCTGGATTACTCACTTCTTAACAGCGTGACACTGGGGAAGTCAATTAGCTTTTCCAACTCCGAGTGTTTCATCCGCTCTATGGGAATATTAACAGCGCCCAGTTCTGATGGTTGTTATGATGACTAAATGAGATAATCTATGTGAAGGGCTTAGAACACCGCCAGGCAACAGCATGAGGGCTCAGTAAATGTTAGACAGCCTCATTACTCAAAACATAACTTAATCCTGTGATCCCTCAAGATCTTATCTGTTAACATGACCTTAGATCTAAGATCTTCAAATCATCTTAGCATTTCAAACATAGGTTATAATGACCTTTAAATAAAATGATTTTCTTTCTCAATTCCCCAAGAAGTAACATTTTACAGTTCACTGGGCTTCACACTGGGCAGATTCACATCATTTTCAAATGTATTTTACATTTTTAAATATATCTAACTTAAAAATCTAAAAATAAAGAATAAAAATGTTCTTAATCTCATGTACTATAAATCTGCTTTTGTGTGTTCGTAAACACTGGGTTCATGGTGAAATAAATTAGCACTGTAAAGTACACATATGTCAACAATTACTGGCTGCAGTAATTTAAGGCCTGATTCACTAAACTCTCCTTTGGCCAATAGGCACTCTTGCACAAGAAATGTGATTTAGGGGGGGAAAGAGGACTGAAGTATAAATATTGCACTGACTCCATCTTTCATATTCCAAAGTGCTGTAACTTTCAGAGTACTATTTCCTCCACTTGTGGCAAACCCACTGAGCTCCCTCCCACCAGCATTTATGTATGTCATCATTTTCCCTGGATTAATTCTGATTTATAAATAAGCATGCTTGTTGAAAGCAAAGTGAAAGTGTGATTTAATCCAAGGTAAGAAAAATGTGTAGGTTTAGTTTATCAAAACTTGTAATAGGCATTGGGGGAAAAAATCCACCTCCCATAAGAAATGGCAAAGTGTTTAAGCTTGATTTAGAAGGGTAATTCATTCAGAAGCCATTCTTCTGTTTTTAAGTGTAAAAAACAATTAATAAATACTGACTTCCAGTGGTATAACACAAAACTCCTCAGCATGGCTGGAATATCTGACTTCCTGATATTTCACCTGGATTAATTTCTTAAATTTAGGGAAACCACTTTAAAAGTATGACTCTAAGACAGAGCATTTATATGTTAGAGAGAAATAGCACATGTTCATTTCTGCATATTGTAGAAGGACTTCACTGGGTTACTCTAGACTAAAGAGTACTTGAAATAAGCAACAGACCAATCAGCAACTTAGATAATAGATATTTTTACAGGCACCCTTCTCTCCTTCCACAAATTAAACAAGCAAATAAACATGCAATGACAGCAGCAAACACCTAGACAACATAATAGTTAAAATACATCGAATTTATTGTTATATTTCTTTACTACCAAGAGAATTGGAAGGTCTAGCTTAGTACTCTCTATATATAACATATATATAAATATATGTTAATTCATGTCTGTCATTAAAAAATAGAGATGATTGCAGTGGCCTCTTTATTTGTAGTCTTTCCCTACCTCTGGTCTAGGCAGTGTATTTCCCCTGGATTATTTTCCCTGAAAATGCTGATTTAATTTCATTCTCTCTTCTGCTGTAAACATTCATGGCTTATTGTCTGTGTGACCTTGAAAAAGTAATCTTTCCTAATTCTCAGTTTTCTTATCAGCAAAATCTCTATTAAGGGTTCGATGAGATAGTGTATGTGACTATAATAGAAGCTAATTAAATGTGAGCTTCATATGAATCTGAAATTTTCTGTTTTTAGGAAAAATATATTACTATGTCTCATCAGAAATACAATTAGGCAGAAATCCAACAGAATTTTAATCAAATGTATTGAATTGTGTTATATCTTATAGATCTCCTTTCCCCCATTTTCTCCAACACCACTGATCTTGATACTATTTGGAGATTAACTTTTTTAATGATGTCTCGAAAGATATCACTCTTCTATTATAAAAATTTTTCATGGTCCTAAATTGCTTAAGAAACGAGGACAAATTCTTATCAATTCAAGGCCTTCCATGATATAACTCAACTCCACCTTCCACCTCCTCTCCATAGCATTCAATACTTAGAGCCAAATTGGGCCACAGGCTGCCCTCAAACATGCCCAGTGCTTTCCTGCCCTTATTTATGTTCTTCCCTCTCTGCCATGTGGACTTGTTGAAATTCTACTGAAAGAATTTCTCAATAACTATTTGATGAATTGAATGGAAATGAATGAACTAACTATAATTTGTTCTTTAAGTTTATAAGATGGTCTGTTTTATTCCCTAAGGACTTAAAATCAATTGACTCTTGAGTTAAAGTCAGTTTAGTGTTTAAAAAAAAATAGTCCAGAGTTTACTTTCGGGATGACTGACTGAATGTCTAACTTTTCAGTCAGTTGAGTCTATGTCAAAAAGACATGTCAAGTCACTGATGTGTCACTCCACATTTTTGTAGAACTGCTTTTGAAGCCATTTACTGTTATCAATGAATATAAAATATAGGAACTGCGTAGGACATTTTCATTAAGACTTGGAACACTGGAGGTAAACAACACGCATACACACACTTCTGAGCAAACTAATACTTTAATTAAAGCCACTTGCTAATACATTCCTTCTTTTCAAATTTGGATGTTAAAATGAATACAGTGAATGCACAACAGTATGCATGTTTTTAATATCCAAAATAAGATTGAGAAGGCAAGAAGCCTGGTGTCAAGGTCACATTTGCACTGGTGTGCTCTGATGTGATTTGTCCACTGAGACCACAAATTGAAAATTGAGTTTAACATGAAAATCAATCTGAAAGTACTATTCCTATAATTCACAGACAGGAATGCTGGCGTGTTCAAAGAACACTCATATGCAAGAGAGTTTGATCACATTTAATAATGGTTATTTAGATTAAGTTAACTCAACTCTTTTTATACGGCTTGATTTGCTCCTTGGCAAGTCTTCTACATACATAACTTCTGAGTATGTTTGTTGAAGGAACAACAGCCACTTAGCATCTCGAGAGTAGTGATTTAATTATTTCACTCCTACATACCAGCTCAAGATTGCTTGTAATTGAGTCCGAAGATTTCTCTTCTATTTTTTTTTTCCTACAAGGACTGGATTTATTAATCCAGCCCCTACCAAGTGCGAAACATAATGCCAAACTCTGGGGATAAAGATGAATAATAATGCAAAGTCTTTGCCTAAAGAAGCTTACCGTTAAGTGAAAAAGAAAATGCAAAGTTTAAGATTTATAGAGGAGCTGTTTGAGGAAGTCATCAATCAAGACAGCTGTTTTGCTGAAGCTTAGAAGATACAGATAGAGAAGTATTGTGTGAGGAAAATATGAAGACTTTGGGCCACTGAATCATTTCAACAAAGACCTCTGAATGTTACCATTATTTTTGTTCGCAGTTTTTGATTTTTTCCCTCCAAATTGTCCATATTCCCAGTTCTCATTCTTGGTTACTCTTCACACAGAAAATCATCAGGTCTGAATTTCAGATTTCCCCATCTTAACATATGTACTAAGAAAACTGATGATATAAGATTGTTTTAAGTTGGACTTTAAATTTTGCACTTATTTTCCAATTGAGGGTTATCTTTTGTCAGAAATGTTTCTAACAAAAAAATATTCCATGTTGGAAGGAATTATTGCCCTGAGGGATTTAAGGGAATAAAGAAAAGGGAAACCTAAACTCCTATTTGACCTACTTGTGTATTTTTATAATGATTACATAAACTTTTGTGACTAAAAAATAAATTAGAAATTGGACATAACACAAAAGGGAGTGAACATTTACTTGTCTGAAACCACACTCAGAAAATTGAATCAACCTAAGCACTGATGCTAACTCCTCTCATTTGAAAGGAGAATGGCTGTGGTGCCTTGGCAAATATGGAAAAGGTGAAATATGAACTTACAGTCCAACAATAGATAGTACAGAAGAACGGTTGAGTATGGTTTTCACAGCCAATTAACAACACTCTCACTTGAATAACCAAGTGGTTGACTAAAGTTAATTATGTTTTTTCTCAATGTCTGAATACACATACATACTTAACAAGTTTATATTTAAATGCTTAAAGAGTTATGGTAAAATGAGGATGTATAATGTTAACTGCATGTCCACTATCTATTTTCGTCCAACTCACAGCATTAGACTATTGTACCTAAATACAAAATATACAGTCATTATTCATTCATAATAAAGAATGAATCTATAGGAATTTAATGTTGATCATTCTTCTTTGTAAATTACATTATCTAAACCTGGTGCAATTAAAGTATTTTAAATAGAGTACTGAAAAATAAAAACCGATTATCCACAATGCAATTATAATTCAGAAGAGAAAAAACTTAAGTGATGCAAGTCCTGCACCTTCCTCAGCCTGTCAAAATGTGCTCCTCTGTCTATAGAAGAACTAGCTTAAATGTTATAGCTGGAGGTCAAGGTCTAGGAATGTGGGAGATGTAGTTAGGAGGTGCCTTCCTCCTCCACTTGGCTCTATCCTTGTCTTTCAAACAAAAGCTGCCTCTCTAAACACTGCTCTACTGGTAATTAAACGTTTATTGAACAACTACATCATGTAAGGCACTCTATCGGGTTTTTGGAAACATGTGCACAAATAGTCATCCTACCTAGGAACTCACAGATGCTATGTTTAGCAGTCTGTCTCAGAACTGAATTTTCTAATTTTTCCTTCTTTGGGGATTCTTCCATAGATGTGTTGTTTATTTTTATTTTTTGAGGGTAAGAAGGTGATTTTATTCAGTCAGTTCAATTCTATGTTCATATATAATACATATACATCCATTAATACCCACAATCAAAGAATAGAGCTAAACAAAACCTTAAAAATTACTTTATCTAAACTACTTACAAAATACAGTTTAAAACACGTTGTATGAGCTTCTCTATGATATCTTTAAATTAATACTACAATTCTTTTCTTTTTATGAATATGTTTTGACTGGAATTTCCATGAAGATACCTTGTTTATTCTTTTCTTTTTTTAAATTTCAGAGTTTTTTTTTAAGTTGGAGTATAGTCAATTTACAATGTTGTATCAATTTATGGTGTATAGCATAATGTTTCAGTCATACATATACATACATATGTCTTTTCACATTCTTTTTCATTTTTGTTTTGTTACTACAAGATACTGAGTTTAGTTCCCTGTGCTGTACAGTATGAATTTGTTTATCTATTTTACATATAGTAGCATCTGCAAATCTCACGCTCCCAATTTATCCCTTCCCACCCTCTTTCCCTCTGGTAACCATAAGTTTGTTTTCTATGTTTGTAAGTCCATTTCTGTTTTGTAAATAAGGTTATTTGTGTCTTTTTTTTTTTAGATTCTACATATGAGTGATACACGTTCTTTAAAATGAATCAACAACCACCTTTCTTGCCCTTTGACTTACGCTTTCTTCCTATCCACTACATCTTTATTTTGTCAATGCTCTATGATCTATTTCTCCTCCTTCAAAATTTTGCCTTAATAATGTACTTTGATTTCAACAACTCATCTTTGCCTTGTCCCTAAGTACTTTAAAATGGATATAATAGAGAGAAGTACACATTTCCTAGGTAAACAGTTTGATGAATTTGTACAAAGACACCAGAGAAACCACCCACAAAGGAAACAAACACTAACAGCATTACCTAACCAAGGATAACTATTGATTTCTATCACTTCAGATTAGTTTTTTTTGAACTTTTAACTGAAATCGTATAGCATTTACCTTTTGTTGTTAGTTTCTTTTGCTTAAAATTTTGTTTGTAAGATTAATCCATATTGCTTTGTGTAATGATAGTTCATTTATTTTTATCACTAGATAGTATTCCGTTGTATGAATATGTCTTGATTTATCTATTCTATTGGTGATAATCTTTAAATCTTCCTTTTTGGTCTATAAATGAATAATGCTGCTATGAAAATTTTTATAACTGTCCTTTGGCACATATACATACATAATTCTATAAGCCATACACCTAGGAGTGAAATTGCTAGGTCAGAGTATTTGTGTATCAGTTTTAGACATATACTGTTAAATTAGTTGTATCAATTTACATTTCTGTCAGCAGTGTATGAGAATTCCAGTTGCTCTAAAATTTTGCCAGTACTTAGTACTGTCAATTAAAAAAAGAAAACATTTTCATGTCAGTTTAATGGTATTCCATTGTGGTTTTAATTTTCATTTTCTGATTACTAATGATGTTGAGCTCTTATCCATACATTCATTAGTCATTTGAAAACCTACTTTTATGAAGTGCTCATTCAAGTCATCTGCCAAAAGGGGTGAGGTTAAGGTGGTTCTGTAGTGTCTTTATTGACTTGAAGAATTCTTTGTATATTCTAGATTTAGAGCCTTTATTAAATATATGTATTATAAATATTTTCTCCTATTCTGTAGCTTATCTTAGTGGTATCTTTGGATAAAAAGAAGCTCTTGTTTTTTCTTTTAAGAAAGTCTAATAATTGATCGCTCTTTTATAATTAAAGTGTTCTGTCCTATTTGCTATCCATAAAGTGATGAAGTTATTCTCTTATTTAAGCTTTTGGAGGTTTTACTCTTTAAGGTTTCAAATTTAAATCTACAATCATCTTGGAATGTGTGCGTGTGTGTGTGTGTTGTGTGTGTGTGTGTGTGTGGTGTGTATGTAGTGTGAAGTAAGAATCAAGTTTTTTTTTTTCATTTGATATCAAAAGCAACATTTATTGAAAAGTCTGTCCCTCCCTGTGGCACTATAGAAGTGTATTTGCCATGTGTCATTTAACAATATATGTCAGTCTGTTTCTGAACTCTATTCTGTTCCATAGATCTAATTGCTTTTCTTGGCACCAATTTCAAGCTGTCTTAATTTCTGAGTTTAGTATAAGCCTTAGTATCTGGTAGAATACATCTTAGTATCTGCTATTTTGTTTTCCTTCAAGATAGTGTTAGCTTTTGTAGTCCTCAATTTATATATAAGCTTTACACTCACTTTATCAATTTTCACTAAGCTGAAAATCTGAGTGAGAGTTCATTTAATCTATAGATTTTATCTGTACATTATTGACTGTAGACTATGTCTATAGGTTATTTTGCATTTTAAAGTACACAATCATGTTAGCTGCATATCTTCCTTTCCATCATTACATATGTTATTCATTTTTCCTGTCCTATTGCATCAGCTAGGCCTCCAGGGTGCAGCTGAATAGAAGTCTTGATGTCAGAATCCCCCTTGTCTTGTGCTGAATGCTAGGGGAAGCCTTTTGTTCTTTTATTAAACATGAAGTCTACTACATACTATGTGATATAATAAATTAAAGTCATTTCTTCTATTCCTAAATTGCTTAGACGTTTTATCATGAGTGGGTGTTGGTTTTTACCAAATGGTTTTTCTGCATCGCTTAAGTTTATTAATATATATTTTTTATTTTACATTAATGTGTTGAATTAAATTGATTAATTTTGAATATGAAGCCATACTTGGATTTCTGGAATAAATTCTACTTTATCATTTCTTTACGTTCTTTTTAATATATTGTTTAATATCGTGTTAATAATACTTTTATAATTTGCATCTATTGTTGTAAGAGTGATTGACCTAAAATTTTCCCCTCTTTTAATAGACTTTTCATATATTGGTATCAAGGTTGTACCAGATGCATAAAACTAGCTGGGAAGTGTTTAATATTTTTCTATTATCTGGAAAAGTTTTTACATTTTATTTCATCCTTGCATGTTCTCTGGGAAAAAAACGGTTGGTCAGATTGGTGTTAAATTTTCAGTACACAGTTGCAAGAATTCACCTGGCAACCCAAACAGGCCTGGAGTTTCCTCTAATGATAAATTTTCAATTTTTGTGATAATATTGCACTATTTGGATTTTCTATTTTGTGTGTGTTACTTACTCTAAGGTGTTATTTTTTTCCAGGAATTTTTTCATTTCATCTAAATTTTCCACGTTATTTGCCTAAACCTGTTCTTTGATCTATTACTATATGGAGGATCTGTAGTGACATCCACTGTTTCATTCCTGATATTAGTAATTTGTGTGTGGTGGTGGGCAAGTAGCAGAGTTTTGATCAGTTTTATTAGAAGCTTGTCAGGATTTTTAGTCTTTTCCAAGAACACATATTTGGCTTTGTTGATTTTTTAGTATTATACTTGTTCTCTATTTAATTATTTTCTTCACTATTTACTGACTTCTAATTTCTTTAGGATTAATGTGATTTTGTGTCCCTAAATGCTTCATATATATCTTTATATGATTAATGTTCAGCCTTTCTTATTTTTTTAAAATTTGATTTATTGCTATACATCTCTATCCAAGCCTCATTTTACCTGCGTGCCCTAAAATTCTATATGTGATAATTTCCTTATCTTCCAACCCAAAATATTTTATAAAATTGAGTTTTCTTCTTTGCTCTATAGGTAATCCGTAATTGTATTGTTTAATTTCTTAGTATCTGGGCATTTTGAGCTGTGTTTGGATTATTATTTCTAGCTTAACTCCTCTATAGTCAGAGAAGGATTTTTAGTCATTTGATATTTTTTGAGATTTGCCTTGTTATCCAGGATGTCAAATTTTGGTTACTGTTCTACATAATGTAAAAAGACGAATATGTGTTTACTACTTTTAATGCTTTTTATTATATTTTCTAAATATCTGTGCTCCCATCTCTGATCATTTTCCTTCTGTCTGAAGATCTCCCTTTACTAGTTTGTGTGTGTGTGTGTGGGGGGGGGTGTCTATTGATAATATATTATTTCTGGTTTTTGTTTTTTCTCCAACATTTTTATTTCACTTTAATTTTTGAGACATATTTTCACTGGATTTAAAATCATAGGTAGGCAGGCTTTTTCCCCTCTATCTCTTTTGACCTTAAAAATGTCATTCCATTGTATTCTGGCTTACATCATTTCTGTTAAGAAGCCAATTGTCAATCTTGTGATCATTTGAAGTTAATGTGGTTTTTTTCCCCTGTCTGCCTCTAAATTTTCTGTTAGATGTTAGTGTTCAGCAGTTTGCTACATGTGCCTAAGTGTAGTGTTCTTTGTGTGTTTCCTGCCTTGTGACAAAAGAACTTCTTGAATATGTCACTGCACAGTTTCATCAGTCCTAGAAAGTGCTGCCCCTCCCCCTCTCCTTTTTTCTCTTTCTGAGACTTCAATTATATGTGCAGTACTATAATTTTTCACCTGATTTCACATATCTTTTATGCTCTTCTATATGTTTTTTTTTAATCATTTTTTTCTCTTTTGCTTGATCCTGTGTAATTTCAGCCGATCTATCTTTCAGTTTACTAAGCCTCTCTTCTGGTCTATCTAATTTATTGTTACATCTATCTATTGAGCACTTAATTTTAGATATCGTTTTTTCACATGTCTAATATTTCTCTTTTATGTTTTTTTGTACTGACTCCAGAGCTCTGGTAAGACATTCCATTTTGGCACTTATTTTCTTAAGTATATTTATTTTAACTATATCTAATCATTTCAAATCATAGTTATTTTAACTCTATATCTGATTACTTCAAATATCTGAATTACAAGTCATTCTACTTTTTTATTCACTGGGTTTTGGGTCACTTCATCTCTCAATAAATTATTTTATCTCCAGTTTTCACCTCCATTTTTTCACAATCGCAACACCACAATACACATCTTGACACATGTATTTTTGTGTTTATGTGCAATAATTCAGAATAAGTGTAAGTTACAGTAGAATTGCTAGGTAAATAGATCATGCACATTACAAGTTTCCTTGAAACTGATAAATTATTTTCCAAAGGGAGTAAATCAATTTATATTCCTACCAGACATATACTATTTCCCATTTTCTATAACCTCAGCAACATTTGCTGTTGCTAGACTTTAAAGGTTTCTGCTTTGATATGTGTAATGTATTTGTCTTATGATTTCCCCCTCAAATTGTCACATTCTTTAAAAATTGTTATGTTCCTAAAGATTATGTTCCTGTTTCAAAATTGTGTATTTAAGCTTATCTTGGCTAACATGTAATTAAATGGGTAGCAATCATTTTAAACTAAAAAATTTGTATATCATTTGTATAAATTTTATGAAAATCACTCCTTCAATTTATTATTGGATTGTATTATTTTCCCAGTTGACTAAAATGAATCAATGTCTCCAAAATGGTTTATTGAAAGGTACAGTGACACACACAAAATAACAAAAATAGTATTCAAAAGTAACATTGAAAATAAAAATAGAGAACAGATACATGGTATGAGTATAGAATATGACTCAGTATAGGATGCAGTAAATAAATCTGAAATGCAAGGATTTGCATGAATAGACAAAAAGGAGAAAAAGTATTAATAGTAATCATGACCCTCAATGTTGGATTTCATAGGATCATTGTTCCATTTTCTCCTTTCCTCTATCGCCTTGTCTGATGAGAATATGGCATTGGGACCTTTTAACAGGGGTGCAAATGGATACACTGTCAGGAAATTTGACTTTCCAATATTCTTTATTCTATACTTTTCCCTACTTGATCCTAAAGTGGCAATGCTATACTGGTACCTGGCATTTACTAACATTTCATAGATATGATTATCACTAAGATTGTGAGCCAAAGAGAAAGCAATGATTTTAAATCCACTGTTTGTCATCCTGAATAATTATGCCCTATGAATTATTTAGTCTAACCTACAAAATGATTAACCTATTTTGATGCAGCTAAAAAGAAAATTACTTCATATATTTCTTCTTTATGCACCTTTTCAACTTTGTGTAGAACGCAATGGATTTATTATGAAACCATTCATCTGAATTTAGTCTAAGGACTCTAATTGCATATAAAGTGAAAAAGAAGTTATGCAATGTTATTTTTACATTGAAGATTTATTTTCCCTGATTTACCTTATATCTGGCAGTCTTTAAATACCTGTAACAAGTACACAGTCATTCTTCCTTCCTTCCAGGACAGTGAATGTTGATAAATGTCCAAAGATTCTTCAGAAGCACTAGTGTTTGCATGCTGAAATCTACTTCTTATTTCATGCTCCCTGATTTTTCTTGACGTATTCCTGACCTTCTTGTCAAGTGTATATGGGTTGGGCAAGAAGCCAGTGGTATCAGTGCATGGAAACCAGGTAGCTGTCAGAAGGACTGTGGCAGCATGTCTAATTTTGCTATATTAAATCTGTCACAAAATGTTAAGTAAGAGATTATAGGAAGTATGCACAGAGCAACTGGTTTACAGCTCAATAAACTTGTATTGCTGGAAACAAGTTAAAACCCCTCTTTTATCTTCTTTTCCATTTGGTTTCACCAATCTCTTTAAACCACTGCTAGAAGAATGGGTGAAACTACAAAAATGTTTTATGACCACAAGAAAGCTTCCCCCCAAGTAAAGCCATACCAACAGTTAGTCAGAAATACTTGAGAAGCTAACAAGGATTTTCTTTTCAATCCATACAAATATCTATTTCATATACCATGAAAGTACGATGAATCCTTATAATTGCTAACGTCTTAATGTATTTTAAATTTCCTATATATCGGATTGTTTGTGTAACTAGCAGTTTCTGTGATAGAAACCAAAGGATGTCTCAATACATTATTTTTTTTTTTAGGACAGACAGTCTTGAGCTTAGAAGTAGGTAATACTATCTATTTTTTTTTTCTTAATGAGCACAGGTTGATCTAAGTGTTGTGGTACCCGAAGTGTTTACAATTTGGAGGGCCCTGTTTAAGAAACAGAAAAATAATTTACCAATTCAAAATTAGGTACAAGAATGAGTATGTAATTAGAGTATGAAAGAAATCACATTACAAAGTATAAAAAAGCTGACAAATACCACAAAAATCATGAAGACAACAATATTTTTAGGAAGTAGCAATCTCATATGTCCTTGGTCATGAACTTTGGTACCTACAATGTGACAGGCTCTCTACTATGGCCTTGGACTGGCTACGGTGCACCTTGTTTTCTCCAGTTTTTTCAGATGTCCTTTTGACTCTTAAGAGTCTAGCACATAATAGGTAAGAAATATTTGTGGAATAAAAGTGGTCTAAGACATGAATTAAAATTAAAAGAGGACTCTGGCAGCCTTCCTACCTTATAAATTCATAGGTTCATCAAGGCCACAAGAACAATGAAAAAGAACAACTAAAACATTATGAATTGGACTGATGTGTGACATTTCATATGATATAGGGAAGAATTTTTCTGCATGCAGGAAACAAAACCTAATGAAGACAAAGCCATTTAAAGTAATTTAGCCTCTGGAAAAAAATGATGCAAAAAGGAAAATGATTACGTGACCTCCTTTTCAATAAATGTGTTTTGCTGTTTAAGACTATAAAGGGGCCAGAGCCTCCATCTCCCACATGGGAAATCCTAAAAGCAAATGTCAGATACAGCAATTGGGAGCCATAATATAGGCTTAATCCCAAAGGCAGCAATCGAAACAGCATGTTTCAGTGTGGAAACCTAAGTTAAAATGTGGTCAGGTCAGCCAGAATGCAAGTAGGGGACGTTTACACTGGTGGCCTAGAAGGCAATACAGAGAAGATCAAAGCAGAAATGGGCCGAGGTCAGGTTTAGTTGAAATGAAAGAGGCAAAGGTAGCCGGTGAGGCAGAGAAAGGGATGTGTAGCCTTTCTCCTAAAAGTGGAAAGGTCCAAGCTGGCTGGGATGTATCTTTTAACAAGCTAACATCCTCTGGTGTGGTTTTAAGTAAACTAGGAGCCAGGAAAGTCTGCTTCCGGAATTGTAGATGTTGCATAGCCCTTCGTCCAGCAACACTCTTAGGCACCACTTTCTTTCTGGGGTAACTCAAGTATTCCAGAAGTCCCAAATGACCTGAATGCTCCCAGTGTTGCAGTCCATTACTGTTTAGGTCATTCTCCTCTCCTCCCCTTCCCCCAGCTGAAGCAGAGTCTGTCAATGTTTCATCCCTGTATAGGGTGGCCAGCTGTTCCAGACTGCCTGGGACTGCAAGGCTTCCTCAGATGCAGGACTTTTCAGTTTAGAAGAAGAGTCCAGTCAAACTAAGATGAGTTGATAACCTTAACTGTGGTCCAAATAATCTTGCAACCTAGGTCTAATTTCACCATGGAACAGTGATCAGGGCTAACTTGTGCTGTGAACTCCAGACATCCAATCCAGTGCACATTTCATTGTTCATTCTGATTATAATTATAAAGTTCTTTTCTTAGAAGATGTTAATTTAATAAATGTGCTGGGATTTATTTTCACATTTATCTTTGCAATGTTTATACAAAGTCCCAGGCTGGTAACAAAATATATTCTTTTATTAAAGCAAGATTTGGGATGCTAATATAGAGATTTTGGATTTTACTTCACAATTGGGTTTTGTGTGTGTGTGTGTGTGTGTGTGTTTAAATTACAGTGCTCTAACTGGAGTAGGATGAAATTTATCACCAGATACTCAGGCAGCATGGAACAAAAATTCTCATTCTGATAACTACTCAATTTTCTTGGAGTGGCACTGCCATGGAAATTGAGCCATTGAGCTACTGAGAAAAAACATTTTCTAGGCTCTAAAGCAAAGTAGATCTTATGAAACCCATAAATTAACATTTGGAATAAGATTAATGCATCATAATCTCACTCCATTTTGCAAATTCAATACTCTATTTCACCTACAGACAAACTGAAATAATGAAGAGCCTCAAAAAGTCCATCTCATGTTAGAAGTGTGAAGCCAATGGTGAGTTTTGTTTTGTTTTGTTTTGTTTTTTTATGCACCAGCATTTATGATTAGATGTGTGTGATACAGGATGGGAGGACTGGGAGATGCGTGAATGTCAACTTGGTCTTCTTAAGGGGTAAGAAGCAAATGACATACTTTGAATCTACTTGAATGCCTGTCAGTGACAGGGCTCAGTATTTTGGGGATCTTAGCATTTCAAATGTGAACACTTTGTGTAGAGATTTCATTGAGCAGTCCTCTTGTATTTCTTTGTCAGTCGTGTTTAGCATTGGGAAAAAAAATGCACCCCTTCACAGTGAAAGCTGCTGAAGTATTTCTGAGAGAATGTGAGTTGCAAAGTAATCGTGAAATATTGCTTGTGATAATCCACAGCCCAGTAAAGGATGTATAGGAGCCACGGAGATTAAAGCATATGTTCATCACTGTGCTGACTCTCAGGTTCTCAGTATGACGTACAGGGAGGAGCACTGGTTTGGGCAATGCAGTGAGAGCACTGACCGCCGGGCCATTCATACTGACTGAGAGTTTACATTCTCCTCAGTGCTTTTTACGTGAATTTTTAAATTTAATTCCCACAACTCTAGGAGAAAATATTTCCCCATTTACAGAAGAGGACACTGAGGGTTAAATTTGCAGATAATTACTATTATATACGAAATAGGTAAACAACAAGTTTACACTGTATAGCACAGGAAACTATATTCAGTATCTTACAGTAACTTATAATGAAAAAGAATATGAAAACAAATATATGTATGCATACATATGACTGAAGTATTATGCTGTACACGAGAAATTGACACAACATTGTAAACTGACTATACTTCAATTAAAAAAAAGGAAAGAAACAAAGAGTTTAAACAACTTGCCCGCATTTACACAGTGGCCAAGCCAGGATTCAATCTCAGGCCACAAAGTCCAATAGAATTCTTTCTCTGTAAATGAATTTCTTAATACATAATGAAGCCCATTTTAGGCCAGGTGAAGATACGCTAGCACTGATAATTTTAAATGCAGTACATATTTAATGGAAATGTTGAAAGGCATTACAATGACTGATTGGGGAAAAAAATCTAGTTTTCATCAAGACGAGTGAAAAAAGAGGATACAAAATTATATTTATACTATAAAATGATTAAACTTAAAAAAATGATTAAACTTAAGTTAAATAACATAATTATATGAATGGAAACCAGAAATACCAACATTGTAAGACTGTCATTTTAGGGTAGTCGGCACTAAATCAGGGTAGTTGAACACTTTTTCTGAATTTTCCATAATGTGATAATATTCTTTGACAAAAAATGCAGTAAATTTGCAAAATTAAAAAAAAATTGGAATAAGAGAACACTAGGGGAGAAAACCCAATATTAGAAAAATATTTGAAACATAAAGTATGATTATTATTACAAGCAGTATTCTGTTAGAAATTAAACCTATAATAGAGAACTTAATTTCTGAAATAAAGCCTATTTTGAGTGTTAGGCGAACTATAAAAGTATTTTAGTGTTTCAGTCCATCGATTTTTAGAAAGATTATTATCCCCTTTCAGTCTTACTAGGGTTGACCATGAAAGGGTGGGAACTGTTCATGCATGAAGATGTGTAAATATTAATAATAACTGACTGACCATCTGACACATTTACTTTTTTTTCTAAAACACGCATCTACCACCTGTTTTCTTATGGCCTGAACCAATTTATGTCTCTGTGCAAGATTATCATTTGCTCACTGAAGAAATTTTATTCAATCATATGTGCCTACTATTTCATCTTTTCTCACAGACTCTCCTATCCCTGGAATCACAGAGGGCTCTGTTAACACCTGCAGTTTTGTTTGGTTAGTATTTTATGAAAAGAATCATCTGACATTTGGTTAATGGTGACTTATGAGACTAACATCATTCTCTAATAATGGGCTTGCCATAAAAATACAACCCTGGTGAAATGTTCTGAATTTTAAGTAGATTTGTTAAACATGTTAACAAATTAGAATTATCATACATAAAAGTAGATATGAGGTGACAACAATATGGAGTGAGGCAACAAACATGAGGTGAGATTGTGGAGTAATGGATATTTTAAAACTCCAACAATCTATGTCATCTTTCTGTGATATAATTAACAATAACTAAACTTCTGAGGTAGGAATTAGTATCCTCATTTAAAAATGCAGAAGCTTGTGCTTCTTAAGTCAAGCAATCCAAATCCAAGTATCTCCAGCTTCGATGTCAGAGCTCTTAACTGCAGTTCACGCTGCTTCTAGAGCAGTTGCCTTGGGAAGCTGGTGAAATTACGCTGCCATCACTGTTTCCAAAAATCTAGTCTATCCATGAAGAATAAAGATCCCACAGTGTTAAAGTCAATGTACAGTCTCCAAAGGAAGACTTGGAAGTTTATGTTTGATTTGTGAAGTGGATAAACAATTGGCATAAAAGCTTGTAAAAGTTCCAGAAACTTTTTTTTAACTTTTAATTTTCTATTTTTATTGAGATATGTGAAATCTAAAAAAAAAAAAAGAGAGAAAGAAAAAAGAGGGCACTAATGAACTTGTCTACAAAACAGAAACAGACTTGCAGACATAGTAAACAACTTTATGATTACTGGGGGAAAAGGAGTGGGAAGGGACAACTTTGGGAATTTGAGATTTGCAAAAGTTCCAGAAACTTAAGGTGACAGTAATGAACTCCTTTTGAATATATAGACATTAAGATTCCCTTTGATAAAATATATTTTGAGAGAAGTTCATGTGTGAAATCCTTTATGGAATAAATTAAATGACTGATTCATATTTAAACTAAACATACAGTTCAGTAACATTGCCATCAATTCCACCCCATGATTCATTCCACTATAGGTCCATTTCTCTGTACTGCTGTCTTCCTTACATTTCTCTAACTTGTCTCCAAAGATTTTTCGAGATACTTAGGAAAATATCTACCCAAGATCCTGATGAATTAATTCTCTTCTCAGAGTATTTCTGATACATCCCTGTGTGCAAACTAGTTTACACATTAAGTACAAGGAGCTCTTAGGAGAGGAAAGAAACATTATTAACTGAAGTTGATTTGAATAGAATTTATGAAGAACTTGGGACTTAAATTGCATTTGGAGGATTTGAAGGACTAAAAAACGTGTGGATTACTGATAAAAGAGTTAACTCATAACTGTAGTTTTTCTACACTACCATGTATATAAAACTGTGTGTGAATTTATAAAGACCTGTCTTTAATTTCTTCTATAAATGCTCTCCTCAAACTTCTGAACAAAAAGTAAAGCTATTATCTAATCTGACACAATCTTCAAGGCCCAACTGAATTCTCAATTTCTTAGTAAGGTTTTTCCCAATTAAATAACTCTAATTGTCTTTCCTGCCTCTAAATGCCTAATGTAAGTTATTGTTTGTATGTGTGTGTGTGTTGAAATTTATATTTTACCAGTGTGATTTTTAATCAAAAAAGTAAATGCAGAAAACAAATATAAAAATTTGACTAATGTAACACAACATGTGTAACAACTTATAAACCATCAGCTTTACATATCATTAAATTAATTTCAGCCCTATATTCTTTAGCCCTTCTGGTATAAATTGTTTTTTTGTGGGTTTTTTATGTCTCTGTTATTCCCATAATAAGATATAAAGTTATTGAGAACAAAAGTTGGTCTCCAGTTCATATAAATAATTTTTCAAAACATGCAACAAATTTTTCTCCCTTCAAAGTGTGCTGAAAGTATTAACTAGCTGCTGTGATCATGAAGCTTAAATAGAAAAGGGTTGTCTGCTCCCTCCACCAGTGATAAAATCAAACTGAAATCCAACCATGCTCTGCTTTGTAAGATAGTTTGCCGATTTATCAGTTTGTTCATTTTCACTCTATTTATGCAACGGTCATTTTAAAAAGGACCTGTTGCAGGTCAGTGTTACTCCTTTCTCCTTGAGTTACACCTGCAGTTCTCAAATGGAAATATCAGCAGGAGGAAACCTGTGACCACTGAGAATTATTCCCCATCATTAGCCGAGGAATGCCTTCCTACAGCTGGAGGGAGACTTTTCCCCAGACGTCATGGTGCATCAAAGAGCAGAACTTCCTGGGCTGAGTGTTAACAGACCTGGTTCTAGTCCTGGCTTTACCGTGAGGTAGTATGTAACCTTGGATAAGTCACTTTGCCTCTCTAGTTTCAGTTTAATTTTCTATGAAGTGAAGAAGTTGGAATGGACTGCTTTAAGGTCCCTTACAAGTCTACAACTCTATGAATTTTACAGACAAAATTGCTCCTTGAGGCAGCCATGACAGATCTAATAATAAAATGTTTAATATGCAGGAAAAATCAGCATTGCTTTTCCTTTTTGAACAACATAAGTCTTGCACCCTACCCCTCTTTGTTTCCACATATCCCTTTTTGAAAATGGAGAAGCCTGAAAACTGTATGGTTTTCCCACATAACAATAAATAAACAATAAATAATAGTGTCAAGAACCCACTTACAACAGACTACTACTCTAGAATTACTAGCTACATCAGAGAGAGCATTAATCCTCAATTTACATTTTTACACGGAGGGATGAAGATTTAATCTTTGCTTTTGTTACTGAAAATTGGAAACAAATTTTATTTATAACCAAAAACAGATTCAAAGACATAGAAAACAAACTATGGTTACCAAAGGGGACAGGGCAGGAGGGATAAATTAGGGGATGGTGATTAACAAATGCACATTACTATATATAAAATAAACAACAAGGATCTACTGTATAGCCCAGGGAACTATATTCAATTTCTTGTAATAACACATAATGGAAAAAAAGTCTGAAAAGAAAAAATATATACGTATGTATATGTATGACTAAATTACTTTGCTGTACACCTGAAATTAACATTGCAAATCAACTATACTTCAATAAAAATATTTTTAAATTGGAAATAAGTATTCAAATGGTACAAAATTGTTGAGCTTGAAGACTTCTTCAAAGCTTCTTTTAAATACAACTGTAGAATGAAATTTTGCATTTAAAAAGTTTTCTTATAATTAAGAAATATGTCACAGTTTGACTGCCAGGAAAAGTTTTGCACCTGGGAAAGGTAGACTGTATTCAGGCTGTCACACATAATGCCATGCTATGTCCCCAAAGACGGTGCTGCTACTTGTCACATTGGAAAAATCTCCTTTAAGAAGGATGTTATATGGGATTGCAATACAATTCAAGGTTTTTGCTTGGTTTGGTGTGGTTTGGGTTTCTTACTACTCAGCTCATCCCTCCGTTTATCTTAAACATCTCCGTTTCTTGAGTTTGTTTAGCTGCGTAAAGAGCAAGAAGAAAAAAAAATCATCAGAATCATTTCAACTGCTGGGAAAACCAGAGCAATGCTGGCTGTTAAAAGCTGTTAATTGCAGTTTACAAAAGAGAAATCCCTTATCTTTGAAAGTTCACTTGCTTGAGTGACTCATTCTTCCTGGGAGGGATTAATGCTTAATTAGAAAAAGATGCTAAACAATCTGATGTGCTTCCTGAAGGAAAACCTTACCTTAGTTTTAAAGATTCTTAACAAGGTAACATGCTAATTATTTAATGAATGATTTGTGCTGAGAACGAGAGATATGTGTTAAAATAGCAGGACTTACCGCGTTTGGCACAGCTCCCAGAAACCAGTGCACTGACAGTTCTAGGATTTGGTGCCAAGCCTGTTTTTTGTTGTGCTCGGTGCTTGGTTGTTTTCCCACCTTTGAGGGTAAACATGTTTGTCAAGGTACACTGTTGGGAGGGGCAGCCTAGAAGAACAGGCTGGGTAAGCCTTGTGGTCAAGGAGGCCAGGGCGGGGGAGAAGGGACGAGAGGAGGCAAAGGGGGCCCAACGCCATCATACTTTTGGAGAGTGACTGCATTCTAGTGACAAACACCTGGAAACAGCAGCATTCCAACCCAGCTGTGGGGCACGAGGAAGTTAGAAAGAGTAGCATGTGCACTTCGGAGAAATGGAACAAGGCATCCTACAAGCCAGACTTCACACTTGGCTCGTCTGCGGGGGGTTGTTTCTGCTTTACGACAATACCCCAATGTTTTGGTAGGCAGACTTCAGTTCACTTAGTAAGTGAGAGGCATGGGTGGAATGCCAGGTATGTCTACAGAGCAAAGCGGTGCAGGCAGGCTGACGCCAGGAGAGAATAGGCAGGTACCTATTGAGTTACAGGATTTCTACAAATCTAATCCGCATGTAATGTGAGACTTATTACAGAGCCAGCCTCTGCTCAGGCTGTGAAGTCTGAGGATATGAACAGTCTCGGAGGCAATGATCCCAGTTAACCCATTGAAACCCAGCTTTACTTGACCAAAACTAATAGCCTCTTATCCTTGTAATGCTATGTAAGAGTGATAGTGGTTACAAGTTGCTTGCTAATTGTACAAAAAATACTCAGAGGAAGTAGGATGTTACTGAACTGAAACAGAGATGTTTAATATGCCTACAAACAGGGAACACACAATACAGCCAGGGCAATTAGGGCTATTTTAAGGCACTCTCTATTTCGTATGTCTGACATCGGATAGTCTATACATTACTAATGATGAGTATCTATCATTTATGGTACATTATTGCATGTGATAAATTTGTTGTGAAAATTTAAAATAGCAAAGTCATTTATTAGTACTTAAAAAGCATCTACTTAAGGGAAGCATTCCCCCCACCCCAGGACATCTTCATTAATTATCATAATAAATTGATGACATACTTATTAAAGGAAGAAAATCAGAAAGGCCAACACAAACAGGGAAGAGGCTCAGGTACTAGAATCTCAAATATTCATGATGCATGTCATATTACTTTTCCAGATCATCCGCTAACAAGCTTCTTTGGAAAGTGACTGAAAGGAATAAAAGCATTGTTTCTAGATTTAACATAGGATCATAAGAACTCCCTAAATCCAGCTTGATTAATTAAAATGATCAATCTTCCAACCGTCCTATAATTACACACAAAAAATTAAGACAATAATTCTTATTTTATCAATGTAATTGTCATAAATTTCCAATCACAATCTAAATCTCCACATTACAGAACAGTCTTAAAACTGATTCATTTAGAAATAACATTTAACGTCGGAAATACTCTGTGAGGAATGGCTCCAAATTACCTTTATGTATTTCTTACATGTTGATAACTTCTCCACAGGCATTTATGTCAGTTACCATATCTGGATGCCTTGCAACATCTACTTGTAGAGCTTTATTTATTAACACAGAGATCACAAAATCAAGGATTTAAAAGTCTGTATACTGGTATGAGAATTAGTATTTACTGAGTGTCGTCTGTGGTATTGTAATAGGTCCTTTAGGTATGTTCATTTATTTGTACATTTTTATGATTCTTACTTTTCCAATGAAGAAATTGATGCTCAGGTCAAGTAACCAGTGGGGAACTGGGGGAGAATTTAACCTAGGATTGTTTGACTCAAAGCCTGTTTAGAGTGGAACTAAATAAAGCACTCTACAAATACAACCGTCCCCAAAAGAGGACAAAAGATTTGTTCACTGGAAATTTGGGTGGAAAAATGGGCCCCGCTACTTCCTAATTTCTGAACTGACACAAACTGCTGAGTTTCTATGTGCCTCAACTTCTTTGCTTTTAAATAGGGCTAGAAAATTATAGCATCATGCTTTGAGGAGGACTGAGATAACACTGATGAACAAAAGTGAGTGGAAGATATAAAGTAGGCTCAGCTCTGTAACATACCACACGAGCCTCTCCACGTTTCTCGGACCATGTACTGTTCCTGTATCATAAAAGTGATTCTCTTTTGATATTTTGTAATAACCCATAATGGAAAAGAATCTGAAAAAAGAATATATATATAAAATATGTATGTGTGTGTGTGTGTGTATGTACAATCACTTTGCTGTATACCTGAAACACTGTAAATCAACTATACTTCAGTAACTTTTTTTTTAATGAGTCTCTAATTTGAACCTGGGTAGGAGGGGGGAGGGATAAAAAACAGGTCATTCTCCAGCTCCGGGCTGAACTGCACAGCTCAGGCAGAGTTTACTGAAGGAGTTTACCTCTGAACAACATTGAAAGTTTGCTTTTAAGCTGATGTGCAACATTAAAGCCAACCCAGTACTAAACTTGTTCACTCCCCTACACCGCTTGTTTCTTTCAAGCTATTGCCAATTTTATCCCTGTTTAACCTTCGTGGAAGATAAGCAGATGCTGTTAAATCTTGGACTATCAAGTAAGCCTCTTGAAAACAGAAGTCACTATTTGACACAAGAATGTAGAGAGATATTCTAAGCAGTTTTTTTTTAAGCCAAAAACATTCATTAAAATGAACAAATTAAGGACATTTGGAAAATAGCATTTTTGAAGGTGTTCCTAATCCCCAAATTATTAATATCTTTAATATTTGGTAAAGATAAACATGCTCCAATCTATCAGGTGATATTACTGGGCAACAGTATTCAATATTAATTGGTGCTTTGCCTTTGGTTTTAATACGGCATGAAACTTTTCTTCAGGCCAGGCACATAATTTGAAATACCAATTGTATCTCTATAAGTGGGTATATTCCTATGTTTTATAGATGTAACATTTAAAATTCCCAAAGAAAATGTGGTTTAGAAGTGTTCACGCCTACAATAAGCAAAGTAGAATAAATGCTTGTAAATTAATTTTTTAAAGAAATGCTTCAAACATTTAAAAGTGAAGAATAAAATATCTTAATAATAAATGGGATTTAAATCTGAGTTGTTTAAAATTCAATTTCATGGTGAATTCTCTGTGTGCACTTGAAAAAAAAATGTGTGTTCTATTGTTACTGCATAGAGTGTTCTATAAATATTAGTTAGGTTAAGTTGGTTGGTAGTGTTGTTCAAATCTATCATGTACGTGCTGACTTTTTATCTACTTGTTCTCGCAGTTATTCAGAGAGGGGTGTTGAAATCTATTACCATAATTATGGATTTATTCTTCTTGTAGTTCTGTCAGTTTTTGTTGCATGTATTTTGAAGCTCTCTCTTTTTTTAAGTTTTTTTTAATTGAAGTGTAGTTGATTTATAATATTCATTTCACGTGTACAGCAAAGTGACTCTGTACATGTATACATACATATATATATTTTTCAGATTCTTTTCCATTGTATGTTATTACAAGAAACTGAATATAGTCCCCTGTGCTGTACAGTAGGTCCTTGTTGTTTACCTATTTTATATGTAGTAGTGTGTATCTGTTAATCCCAAACTCCTAATTTTGGGGATTTTGAAACTCTCTTATTAATTAAGAGTGTTATGAATTGATTCCCCTTTTCATTATGAAATAACTATCTTAATACTGGAAATATTCTTTGGCCTAAAGTCTATTTTGTCCTATATTAATACAGTCACTCTAGCTTTTATTTTATTGATGTGGACATGAGTATAATTTTACCTCTATTAATCTATTTGTTTCTTTGTATTTTAAGTGCACTTCTTATAGAGAGCATATAGTTGGGTCTTGATAATTTTTTTTAATTCAATATGACAATATCTGCCATTCAATTGTTTTGCCCATTTACAGTTAATGTGATTATTAGTATAGTTAGGTTTATATAATTTTTAATATGTCCATCTTTATTTCCTGTTTTCACTTTTTCTGGCTTCTGTTAGACTGGGTATTTTGATGATGCCATTTAATCTCCTTTGTTGGTCTATTAATTGTAACTCTTTCTTAGTTAATTTTGTTAGGCTCTGTGGTATACACATTCAACTAATCCCTGTCTCTACCTTCAGGCGACATTATCCTACTCCATGTGCAGTGTACTTCATTTCTCCTCTCTCAGCCTTTATGCTCTTGCTGTCATACATTTTATTTTTACCTATATGTTAAACTCCTAAATATATTATCTTTGTTTAATGAGTCAATTTATATTTTAAAGTCATTTAAATAAAAAGAAAACAGTCATATATTCCCCACATCTAGTTCTCATTTCCAGTACTCTTCATTCCTTTGTGTAGATCCACAGAAGGTTTCATCTAGTGAAATTCAGTCATATTTCATCTTATAGCATTTTTCTCCTGCTTGAAGGACTTCCTTGGACATTCTTTGTATTACAGGTTTGCTGGTGCTTACGTCTTTCAGTTTTTATACGTCTTTATTTTGTGTTAGTGTTTGAAAGATATTTTTGCTGCCGAGTATAGTACTCGAGAGTGACAGATTTTTTTTTTTCCAAAACTTCCAAGATGTCATTCCACTATTTTCTCACTTGTGTTGTTTCCAATGAGGAATCTGCTCTCATCCTTCTTTTTGTTTGTCTGTACGCAACATTTTTGCCCCTCTGGCTGCTTTTAAGATGTTCTCTTTGTCACTGTTTATGAGTACGTTGATTATGAGTTGACTTGGTGTAGTTTTCTTCATGTTTCTTGTGCTTGGAGTTCATAAGCTTCTTAGATATTTTTTGTTTTTACTGTTTTGATTTACTGTTTTCATTAGATTTAGAATAGTTTTGACCATTATTAGTTCAAATTCTCTTCTTCATCCTACTTGTTTTCTTCAGGGACTCCAAGCACATGTGTATGAGCCTCTGGGACACTGAGGCTCTGTTCATTTTTGAAATTTATTCTCTTTTCCTCTGTGTGTCATGTTGGATATTTGTTACTGCTGAGTTTTCAAGATCACTAATCCTTTCTTCCCTAATACATAATCGTAATCTGGTATTAATCCCACCTAGTTTATTTTTTTATCTCATACACTGTAGTTTTTAATCTCAAAAATCTGATTTGGGTCTTTTTATAGCTTCCATAATCTCTACTTACCTTTTTGAAGGTATAGATTACAGTTAAAATAACTGTGTTAATGTCCTTTTCTGCTAATTATAGCATCTCTGTCAGCTCTGGGTCAGTTTCTACTGGTTGATTATTCTCATTTCGGGTCCTGTTTGTTTTCCTGCTGTTTTGCATTTCTGGACATCTTTGATTGAATGTCAGACATTGTTAGGTGAGAAATATTTTGCATTCCAATAAATATTCTTGAACTTTGTTTTGGGGATGCTGTGAAATTACTTGACAGTTCAATTATTTTCAGTCTTGTTTTATGATGTTTTTAGGTGGGCCTGGCTCAGCACTTGTTCTAGGGTTAAATATTCTTTACTTCTAAGCAAGATTTTACTAAGTCCTCCACTCAATCCAGGATGGATCCTAGAAAGAGTCACTCTTCTAGATCCCAGGTGAGCCGTGGGCGCTGTTCCCCTTAATCATTTTAGGTGGTTCTTTCCCCTAGCCTTGGGTAGATTTTTCACATGCATGTGCTGATCTAGCCTGCTGAATACTTAGGTGGCCCTCTACAGATCTCTGAGTTTCTCGTTCTACGTAGTGTTTTCCTCTCCACTACTTGCCACCTTGGTCTTCCTAAATCCTCTCCTATGTCTCCTCAATTCAAGGGGATCCCAGACTCCAAGTGGGCTTCCCTTTCCTGTGATACAGCCTAGATTCTCTTTTAAGGTAGAAATCGGGGACAGCCATGAGGTTCATCTCACTTACTCCCTGTCTCTTAAAAATTACTATCTCTTATTGTGTAATGTCTAGGGTCTTAAAAACCACTGTTTTATTTCATTTTTTTTTCTTTTTGTTGTTAGTTCCATCTGGAAGGTAAATCCAGTCGCTATTCTCCATCTTGGCCAGAAACAGGTAAAATTCAATATCTAAACAAGAGTAATTCATTGATTCTAGGAACTGAAAATGTTCTTCCTAATTACTAGCTAGTTCTCATTGAGCAGTTGAGGACATTAATGCAGAAGAAATTCAGTTTTTATATTTTTTTATAATATCACACAACTGGTTATAGTATTGTTATTATTTTTATCATCTTTTAGTCCTAAGAATTTGTATCTTTTTGTAGCTGCCTCCTATAATTTACCTGTGTAGGTTCTAGTCATAGATAAATTTGAAAGGAATCATATATGTCATCTTCTTTCACCCTCACTCCTTAATTTTCACATAATGAAACTGAGAACCGGATAGGTTATCATGTTGTGTGAAAACCGAAGGCTACTGTGGATCTGGGCAAAGAGAACTAGTTTGAATGCTAATTGTTTCCTTCTTCTGGGTCCTTTCCTGCCCTACACTGAAAGCAGAAACCAGAGGTCAGCCTTGGTAAATAGACCTACTGTGCTGATTCCAGTTTAATCATTGCTTGAAGACTAAACCAAGACCAAGAAATCTGCCATCTAAAAAGAAATCCTATGAGACCATTTTAGCCTAAGGGAGTCAGGAAGTTAGAGAGCCAATGTGGACATGCGAAAAAAAAAAAAAAAAAGATCAATTATCAATGGCATTGCCTAAGATAACACTAACTCTCCAAGGAAAAGCCCATGCTAACCACATGGAAAAGGTCAAGGATAGATAAAAGATGAACAAGTGAATGAGGACTTTATGGACAGTGCACATGCTCCAAAACTAGCCCTTTTATTGCCCTGCTATTCCTTCAGTTCTTTCTTCTAGAATGCCACCTACCACAAAATCTCAAAGATACCCTGATTCATACTACAGATTAAACCTCTGATAAACACTGGTGTTATCTCACCCAAGGAATGCATCATTTAAAGGAAGAATCTGCATATTTCTAAGGCAGTGTTTCCAAAAGTATATTCCCTGACCATTAACAAATGGTCATCAAATTAAAAAAAAAAACTTTCCGGGTTAAATATTTGGCTTCTCAAAGGTAAGCAGCTTTTCATATGGTGGGTTTTTCAGTCTTTAAGTCACTGATGGACATTTTGCCTCTCTAAGAGAGGAAATAAAACGTTCATCATTTCCCAAATTTCTTCCTAGAACCATTATCTCAAGACTAGTGTTCTATGAAAAATATGCTGGGAAAAGTTAGCCTAAGAAATAGATGCTATGGTTACATTCCCAGGTGCCATTGTGGTTTCACGGGAAAGCATTTTTGAGGCTAGGAACTATTTTTGAGATCCTAAGACACCAAGCAACTTCATTCCTTGCAAAAGTTGACCTTATCAGTTGGTCAAATTAATATTTTGAACACTATCTTTTTAAAAGGCTTGCATGGAAACTATGCTTGAACAAGAGAAATTAATAGAAGTTTTCTATCCATGATGCTTCCCAAGCAGAAACCATTACCCCTTAATTACAGGACACTGAAACTGTATTTTGGGGAACAAAGAGGAAAAGCTTTAGATGGGTGGCATAAAGAGGAGGAATTAGGGGTTCGTTTTCATTTCCTTCCAAACTAATTGCCTAAGGAGCTTTTTATTTCATCAGGAAGTACACTAACAAATGGCCTCCTTGACTTTTGCTAATCACTTTATTAATGCTTTAGCCAGATTTTAAAATATGCAGTAGTATTAATATCTGTGGAGAAAAAACCTTTATTGTGCATAAATTACAAATTTACTATCTCAATTGCAGTTGAGTTTTAATGTTTCCTTTCCAGAAAAGCCCTAGTGCATATTCTTCAGGGAGCAATTCCACACTCTTAAGGGAATGAACTGAATGACCTAATGGGTCCTTCCATCTTTAATTTCTGTAATTCAGGAAAGCCTCATAAAACACAAGCTTCCTTTGTGAATTAACTTTTCTCTCAAAGTATTGAAACCACTTTCTTGCTCTCTTTGGAAGTACTTTAAAATGTTTAACAATATTAGAAATATTTACTGGACCCATACTGAAAAATATCAGATAAGTTATACTTAATGGTCCAAGTGTAATTCTTCCGAAAGACATAACATATGGCACGTGACTTCTTCACTCCCTTTCCAATTATAGGAAGCCATCCATTCATGACACCACAAAAATATTCTTTAGAAAGAATCTAAAACAAAAGTCAAATTAAACTAACAACTAATTTTGAACTATCTTTTATGCATAAAGTACAGTGCTAACATATCGTTGTTAAAAAAGCGAAGGCATTTACTGAAAACTCAGTTATAGTACTGAGCTCTATAGTAGAAAGAAGAGAAATGATGTCATTGATGGAGAAGAAAGGGCTCTAGGCTAAGACTCTACATTCTAGTTTTGATTCTGTTGCTTTCTAGATACAGAAATTCTGGAAGCTCATGTCTCTGGGTCTTCTTTCTCTTATTTAAAACATAAAAGTATTAGCTGAATATTTTTCCATCTAGTTGTAAAATTATGTGGGTAGTTAATTCAAGGCATTGAGATTCAGTGACAGATTATTTGCTGAAGCCAATTTTTTAAAGTCAAATTTTGGTCATTTTGATAACATTTTAATTATCTTATTAATTGTTGTCAGTCAGTACAGTCTAGCTACTTGATATTGTCATTTGACTCTAACAAGTTAGTTTTTGTGCTTAGATACACTTCAGAACTTAAAACAGCATGAACTGATGATTTTATTAAGATGCTCTTATGCTCTGTCAACATATTCTTCTAAGAACAGAGTATAGCATTTAAGCTTGGCGACTACTGAATGTAACCAAACTATATCCCATATGTTCCCTTATATTTTTGTCCATATTCCTAATGAATTTAGAAAATAATTACTGATTTTAAAACTCACTGATAATTATTATGGTCAATACAGTTAAAGACTCCCCTCAGGCAATATCACCAATATCATATTCTTCTTTCTCACAAAAAGTTCACAAGGATATCTTGAATTTTTGTAAGTAATATTCCCTTTGACTGGACCATCCTGTGTATTTACTACCCCTCACAGTCTTTCAAATCCATCTCAAAAGTCTTTCCCAGAAATTCTTCAGAATTCTGACCAAAACAGAAGACTTGCAGAGGGTTAAAGCTAGGATGTGTTCTCAGGCCCACTGCATGAGAGTCCCTGCAACTTTTACAAAGCCATGTGGTTTCGAGGTTGAAAGTGGCGATGATAAGAACAATGCCATAAAAATTTTAAACACTATTTTTGAAATATGTCTCTCAAATATATATCTTTCCTGGGTAAAATCTGATTATCATTTGAAATGTTTCACCTCTTTCTCATTGGCTGATTTGTTTAGAAGTTGGATTTCCCAATAATATTTCTAAAAGAAGGAAATTATGTTTTCTAAGTATCATTTTGACCACAGCCTAACAGAGTAGCCACTAAATCACACGACAGGTATTAATTTTTGTTGTTCCATTTTTTTTTCTGCTGTCTTTGTATTCCTTAGCTTCTTGTAGCTACTTCTTGTTAAGAGATCTCAGTGGCTGAGCCAGCTCTGATGTACACAAGCTACATCAGTAAACTCACACGAATTGTTGGCTAGGGTTTGACTTTTAGTTCTTTCACCCCATCTCCAGGATCTAGATTCTCCAACTTCCAAATCCACTGTACTCCCAGCCAGGCTTAAGGTTGCCCAAATGGCCTCGAAGTCATGGCTTCCCATGCTAATGGGGCTTGGGTGACCTAGCCCATATTCTGCATCGATTCACTACCTGAATTTCTCCATTCTCTTCAGAACGGAAGTCCTGCTCTTCATTGCCCCTGGGGATTCTTGAACATCACTAGGTCTAGCCAGACTCCCCCATGATGGATTCTGTTATTGATCTTTTATAAAGGGGACTCTCCAGTAATATGGGCAGATCTTCTATGGAGTAAATTCCAACTTATTTTCCCCCAAATTACAGTGTTATATTACATCCTTCACTGCCATGCCTCACACACACTCACCATTGAGTCCTCCCAGAATATTCAGCAACTGATACAGAGTCTCTTACTGTGCAATAAACAAATATGCTAACAATGTACCTACAATTTTTAGGTTTCTTTCATCATGATGTTCTTTTAATGACACAACAAAAGGATGAATTAGTGTTCCTGTCAGGATAAAAAAAAAGTGTAAAACAACATAGAAATAGATATTTTCAAAGGTAAAAACAATTTTTAAACAGTTGGTTTAGATAATCCAGCAACATATTATTAGAAAAAATATCTTAGTCATCCAGACATATGATGCCATTAGAAGGTCTTTCCATTAGTAGATACACTGTCATAGAGAAACTACATGTGGGGGATATCATCTGCAAATGTTCCCCAGAAAAAAAGATAAAGAAAGCTATTCATTTTAAAAATAAATATGGCTTCTCACTGGTCCCTTACTGAGCCTTACATTAGAGAGTCAACAACTGTGTAAAATTCGGGATTTATCTTTAAAACAAGATGCTCAATAGTAATCATCTAACAAAGTGATTTATAAGCATCCAGAGGAGAGAGAGGAAGGGCAGAGAGAATACATATCCAGCTTGCTGTGAACACACTCTGTCATCCCACCTAGCAGTCTGATACAGACTTCGTGCTTTAGGGTGCAAAAAAACACAGTCTGGGAAATCTTCCAAATCCATTTTTGTAAAGAGGAAGCACTTGCCAGGATAGAGGAAGCACTTGCCAGGATAGAGGAAGCACTGAATACTGTCCTGGTAGTCTTTCGTGTGGTTTCAGCAGTCTTTGCCAGAACTATCCATGGAGGTCTGAGTAATGGTGAGTGAGGAGAGATATGAAATTTGAAATTTGAGATAATGACTTTAGTGTAATGCCAATGAACTGTTTTTCTCTGAGGGCTGACCGTTCCTCTGTCAGGTACAAAATGAAGGGCTCTTAGGAAAATGAGAGCATTCACAGGTATAAGGTTTGATTCTGAGAAATCTAATATATATGTTGCTTTGTTTTAAATTTCCTATTTAGTTTCATCATTGTAGTTGGAATATCTGGTATTATAAGAAATCTGCAATTGAGGTTTTGTGTCTAGTTTCAACTAGCTCTTCGTTGACTTTGAAGAAGTAGGTATCGTTGAATAAAATTTAAAATAAAAAATCAAACGTGATTTTACTAAGCGTTAGGTTATCTAGTTTATAAACAAATTATTTGACTATTTTACAGAAATTTATAAATAACTATTACAGTGTAACTGGGTAACTAAAAAGTCAAAACTACAAGCTCCCTGCCCTCAAAATATACACATCTCTTCGACTTCTTCTTTGAGAAGGAATTTTGATTTCTTTATGAAAAACCATTATATAAATTTGTTTGTTTGTTGCTATGTCCTTAACAGTAAGATCTTACATAGTAAGCATATGTACATCATAGGGTTAAAAGGGGGCGAGGTCATTATCACCCATTTGAGTTTAGCGATGTAATTTTTTCAATTTGCAAGCACCATAGTAACTGCAGCTTTTATCCACACAATTGAACAATCTGTATCTGCACGGCCAACGTAATTAGCTTATACTCTTCCTGAAAGAAGCCAAAGATTTCAGGCAAAACAAATTATGTAATCATTTTTTGTTGATTTTTTTCCCCTAATATCTTATGGAATTTGGCAATGGTTCCAGAATATTACATTCACAAAACATAGTTTAGGAAAGAGTAAAATCATCTATACTGAAAATAAATTAACATAGTAATGAAAAGTCTACATGGCTTAACTAAAGTATTAGGAGGGTTGAAATTAAAACCATCTGCATCTGCCTGAATTTTATTAATTCTTCTGTAACCTGTTTTTTATTGGATACTTTCTTCCCACTGACTTTCACTGCAACTTAACCAGTTCAGACCCACATTACCTCACGCACAGACTATTATAACAGCCTTAGTCCGCCGTCTTAATCCATTTTACACGATGCTTTCAGAGTACACAGTATCACTGATGTTCTTGTCACACCCTGACTCAAAAATATTCAATTACTTTACCTATTAATTTTATTCCAGTCCATCTTATCAAACATTTTTCAGTAATCTTTTAAAATGAGCCTCTGCTTCAACTGTCCCTACTCAACTTCCGTCCCTTGAAAGCGCCTTCTATTTATTTGTATTTACTCGCTCTAATGCCCTTGTTTACAGTTGCATTTTCAATAATACCTTTTACCTTATAAATAAAATAAGATTAATAACAGTAAGAACGATAAAAATACATCTTTAATGATTTAATGCAAATGCTTCCTATTTTATGAACAGTTCTATGATCTACTCAACTGCTGAAAGACTTTTCTTCCCGTAACTTCCTTTAAGCATCTAATGCCAAGACATTCCTCTGTGCTAAGGAGGATCGGGATCTCTCACTGTCCTAGAAAAAGTTTAAAGGTATTATTGCTCTTGAACTGTCTCTCAGTATTGCTGCCCCTAAGTCTTAGGATAAATAGGCTGGGAAGAGAGTTTTCATGGCAGTGGAGACAGAGACGGCATGTCAGAGATATTCTTTCTGATTCTATAGCTGATCACAGACATGTTGAAATGTGCCCCGACTGCCCCATGGCTGAGCAATTAAGGGTTGTTTCCCTGATTCTTATTTTGATACAAACAAATGGAAAGCCAAGAAAATCCTCCAGGGATCTTTTTCAGAACTCTAAGGAATCTATAAAGACATTCAAAAGGGCTTAAAGTTAAATCCTTTTATAAGCAACTTACATGAACAGCAAAATTTTACTTTAGCATGTCTCAGTGGAAAATGTTAAGCTTAGTCCTTAGACCCCAAAATGGTTTTGGACTATGGTTGCTCATAGTATGAATTCAAAGACAAAATAGAGAGGTACAAATTAATTCATGATGCTTTGAGGTATTTCTCTCAAGTTAATAGCCCTCAATTTAATGCAAACTCAAAGGAGGTTATCATGGACTGTTTCATTAAGAAATTATTTGCAAAGATCTGAGGTCTACAAGAAAAGCATCAAGAAGGAATGCAGCGCCCAGAGGTAGCAATCAGGGAGCCTTACCCATCTTTAGGTCTGCAAGGGCAAGTAGAGGGAGAAGTCACCATAATCCGGTAAAAGCTGAGACACAGTTACAACTATAAGAGTGGAAGTCTAACAGTAACTGTGGTCTATAGAAGAATATGGTCACTGACAAATTGAAGACAAGCAAGGAAAGAGCCAGAAGAATAACTTCCCTGACCTTTCTCTCTTTCTACCTCCCATCTTGCGCCAGCAGGACCCAAACTGATGAGGGTTATAGAGTTCAACCTTCGGGGCATAGAATGGAGTAGAGATCAGATCTGGAGAGACAAACAGAAAATATCCAGCAAACCCCCAAAAGACACACCATATGGGAATTATCACATTTGATTAATAACTTTAAGTTGAAAACAGACCATAAGGGGAAATCTATTGCAACTATTTACAATCTTTTCTGAGATACGGACATTCATACCTCTTTATACTAATTCTTTTGTAAAGTTTTTCACTCAAAATGAAGACTTCCCAAAATTAGGATGCAGAATTTTGCTGCGTAGGATCACAAAATTATCCTGCACGTTCTCTTCCGTGAGCTACTCTTTACTACCATAGCCTATATGATTTTTAGATTGTACTATTTCACAGATATGCTAACATATCTTCTATTATATGCAATTAAGAAAATGGATAGAATGCAATACTTTTCTAGCACTGATTGATCTACTAGGCTATGGTTCTGTGATTTTTCTGAAGAGTATCTGTCCTTGAGCTCAGTGGAATGAACTCTATAAAGGCTCCAGGCTTCCATGAAGCTTTTAACTTACCATATGCATTTACTCATTCATTATACATTTATTCATGGTCCACTACATACAAAGCATTCTGCTAACTGTAGGGATGAATGACAGTATCAGAGTAAAGAGGGATGGGGTTTTGACCCATCTTTAAACATAATGAAGTTTTTAGATGTTCAGGTTTCCTTCTCTGGATGATGTCCCACTATAGCTTTCCAGGATTGACTGCTAACATTGAGTATGTTCAGGGAGTGTTCCAGATGCTAGGGATTCAAGTTCACAGAACTCTGTGTATCAGAATAGACTGTTAATCCCTACTGAAAAATGTACATAGGAGTCAGACCATGAAGCACCTTACAAGTTTTGAAAAGGAGCTTGACATTAGACTCTATCCAAATGACAAATGAGAAATCACTGATAAGCATTAAGAATGGAAGTGGTATTATATCTAGGTTTTAAAAAGAATTTCCAAGTTACAGCAAAGAGAATGGATGGGAAGTGACCAGAAATATACATAATGCCATAAGTCACAAACTATAGGCCCGAATAGACGATGGCAATGGGGACAATAAAGATGGAGAGAGGTAGACTAGTTCTAGAGGTATTTAGAAAGTAGGATCTTTAGGACTTACAATTGGTTATCCTTTAGGCATGGCCAGTGGGATTCTGAAAATGTAACTTATCAGAACAAGGAATGATAAAGATGGAGCATATTTGATGGTAGACTTTGGTATCAACATAAAGGAAGCATCATTAAAATAAACTAAAAATGTTAAATGATATTGCAATCTATTAAAATGTCTCAGTGTAAGATTTATAAGAACTTGCCTTCAAAATCATAATATAATAATTTAGGGTAGGAAGAGATCTTTTCTAAAAGTTTATTCATTTTTGAGTGGGTTTTAACCTACTCAGATTATCTGTCCCTTCTTAAAACAATTTGGTAGTTTGAACTTTTCTTGTCCTTAAATTTTTAAATAATTAGGATAGTTTTGTTCATAAATTTGAGTGTAATTATATCTCATTTCCCATACACAAATGTGTTTTTTTTTATTATTTTCCAGGAAATAGAAATTAGGGAGGATTTTCCAGAAAACAGAAATTAAGGAGGATTTATTTATCCATGTACTTTATTTTAATCTCTTTTCAAATTCAACAATTTATACTTTTTATATACTTTAATTTCTTCATGTTCTCCTATAGTTTTTTTGTTCCTTTTCAGCTTAGTTTATTCTTTGTCATTCTTCCACATTTAAGAGTAGCCAAGACATGGAAGCAACCTAAATGTCCATTAGCAGATCATTGGATAAAGAAGTTGTGGTATATGTATATAATAGAATACTACTCAGCCATAAAAAGAATAAAATAATGCCATTTGCAGCAACATGGATGGACCTAGAGATGGTCATTCTAAATGAAGTAAGTCAGAAAGAAAGAAAAATACCATATGTTATCACTCATATGTGGAATCTAAAAAAAAGAAAAAAGAACACTAATGAACTCATCTACAAAACAGAAACAGACTTGCAGACATAGTAAACAATCTTATGGTTACAGGGGGGAATGGGTGAGAAGGGATAAATTTGGGAGTTTGAGATTTGAAAATACTACCTTCTAATGTCTGCTCTTTATCACAGTGACCCACTTTTTTTTTCCCTACGCTGTCTTCTCAAGTTCTAACTCTGGTTGTTTTTTGTTATCTAGGATATGCAAAACAATCCTTTTAGGAAAAGTGTGACAGGCATGCCTTATAAGTCTATATTGTTCTGAAATATTAATAAATATTACATAATGTAATGTTAATTGTCCAATTTTTGCCCTACAGACATATCACCTATGTATTTTAGTCACATTAACATGAAGGTGAGGCAAGTATAAGAGACTTTTATATGAATTATAAGAAGGTATATTCTTATACTCTAAAGGATGCAAAACTAAATTTTGATATGAATAAAATTATTAGGAACATTTAAACATACAAATTGAATATGAATATTACCAACCATAATTTTCACCCAATCATTTTTGGGAACACATTAATTAAGGCATTTATTAATTTTTAAACTCAAAGTTCAATTACCTATTGAGTTTCCTTGCAATAGAATCAAAGAAATCAGTTGATATCTAGTTTATTTTTTTTTATCCCAAAGTGGTTTTTTTTGTTTGTTTGTTTTGGTTTGGTTTGGTTTGGCTAAGCTAGGGAATAATAAATTTATATAGTATTGCAATTGTTTCAATGGAGAAAGAACAATTTATCTAAACTCTAAATTTAGCAACTAGGAGATCTGTTTGCATTTTGGAAAGATAGTTAAAGGAAAGAGTATAAGACCTGGTGATGACCTACTTGCATTAATTGTGGTTATGTGTGCAGCGGGGAGTAGGAGTGCTCCAATATATGTCAACTGTAAAATGACAATGTTATATAAGAAAGTCATACAATCCATGGTCTTTTTTTCCCCAAAGTAGCACTCTTTCCCTGACATTAAACAACTTTTATTAAATTCAGCAACTTCCCTCAGCATGATTAATGATGAAAAAACTCAATTAATGGATGTGTTTCTTTTCAGCATAAATAAAACACACATCTTTAAATCATTCAATGAATTATTGCAGCTTCCAGGAACAAGCCCAAGTTCTTTAGCCTGATGTATGAGGCACTTCTCAATCTTGCCCTACATCTTTCCCTTTGCACATTATACTCAAGTTATATTAAAATTCTTTCCATCCCTCAGATCACCAAGGTCTTTCTCTTTCTTCTTTCTCCATGACTTTACAATTAAACTCTCCCTTGTTGGACTGCTTTTGTTTTCTCTCTACTCCTTTCATCTGGACACCTCTGTCATTTAAGAATAAAGTTTCAGAACCACCTCCCCTTAGGAGTTTGTTCTGATCATCTCAACATTAACAAAAATTAGCAGGCATTTTTATGTCCCACAATAACATGAGATGCTTTTCTAGCTTATAGCACTTATGACAGTAACTTACAGCGATCTGTTTATTTGTCACCTCCCCCAAAAGACTCTGTTTCTTGATAATGGGGTTGTGTCTCATTTAACTTTCTTATTTAGCATGGAAAATACTTATACACTATAACCCCCTACTCCATTCCCTAAAAAAACTTTAACTGACAACATGTGAAGCAAAGTTGATGTTATGATTTGCTTGAAATTTTGAACACTTGAGTGTTCAATTTCGATTAGTTCCAATTGAAAAGTGTTCCATTTTTTGATTAGTTCTAATTGAAAAGGGATAATTTATTAAAGTGAATCAATTGACTTGTAAGAAGTTGAGCGGATCCAGGCAAAAACTTTCATACCCTTTCTTATCTCCATATTGAACATCTGTGTTCTTTATTATTAAATTACTTTTGGTCTGAAATGGAATTTCACTCTGTAACATTACAAGAAAAAAATCTTAAGAATTCTTATGCCCTTTCTGGGGCAGTTATTTCCAGGTGTCAGCGACAGAGTAGATTTCTTTCTTGTTCCTTGCAGTAGAATCTCTGTATTGGGTTTACTTTGCAATTTCTCCCCTTAAGAGCACTAAGGGTGGTCTGCAGAACAAGTGTTTTAGGGAATCCTGGACTCTGATGTTTCTCTGCCTATGATGGAGTTTAAAAAAAAAAAGATTCAGGAAGGTATAATAGTAGAATATCTCAACTAATAATAATAATAATGACAACAACAATAATACAGAAGCTCTTGTTGGGTGTTGGAATCCTCTGTAGAGTCTTTAAATTATAGATGGCTTCATTTCCAGACACATTGAATCAGAAATGCAACGCTTAGGGAACTGCTATGTTGTGTTTTCTAAAATCTCCAAAGGCCACTCAGACTTACAGGTGACTGAAAACTATCATGATATTATTTCATACTTCATAGCACTTATAAATTACCTGTTGTTTTTTTCCATATATTTTCCTTTTAATCGTCACAATAGCACTAAGAGATAAGTAAAATATATCCTATTTCATAAATGAACAACCTGAATCTCAGAGGTAGTTGGCAATATTTAGGAGACTCAAATCAGTTCTGTACCAAGCTCCAAGCTTCCCCCTATAAGTATAAAAGTTAAATATTTCCAATAGCTAAAGCCAAAGTACCTATCTTATTTGTTTAATGCTCTGAAATTTATCATTATATTTCTGATCATACTGAAACTGAAAAACAGTTTACTTCATTTTGGTATAATGTGAAAATACTCTTCAAGTGTTTAAGGATTTAAGATTTTACATTATCAAATCAGGAATATAAGATCCATTATTGTGTGATAGTCTTTTTTTAAAAGTTCAAAGTCATTATGACCTAGCCATTACTACCAATGAGGGTAATAATATGTTTCAAGTAAAACAACAATTTTAAGTGGGACCTATTCCTTCATCTCTAAATTTGAAATCATTTAAGATTCCTCATTTCAGTTATTCTAAGAAGAAAAGTAAAGGGTTTTTTTTTTATTAAAATGTAATTGTATTTAAGTTATAATATGTAGATGCAAATATCTTAACACATAAACCCGTATTTGGTAAATAGAATAAACACTGCCTATATATAACATACAAATTCATCCCTAAAAGGGATGGGTAGGAAAATGATTCTTTTAAAAAATTATATGTATAATGTATGTGAATATATCTATCTATATGTGTATATACATATATTTCTCAGAGCAAAGGGCTGGAAGTATATAATAATTCAAAATTTTACAATGATTGGTGATTAAGACATTATTTCTCGGAAAGAAAAAGATGTATTTATACTAACAAGAAAACTAGAAAGTTTATTTTTTCAATATAAGAGCCAATTTCAAAAGAAATAATTCATGTGCTATGAAACTGAGCCAAATTTCCCCAGTACAGAATAGCTCTAAAGAGGGTCTCTTTAAAATTCATAGGCTAATCCTTTCTTTAGTGTGTGTTTGCTTCTATGTCAGGAGAGGGATGGAAGAAAGGGTTGGGCATTATTGTAACATGTTCCCATCTGAAAAAAAAAAAAAAAGCAAAGCAAAACATTTTTATATCCAGAGTATCCTTACTATTCTCAAAATTACCTTCCTGTCTTTCAAAATTTTCATCTTGAGAAATTTTGAGAGTGACATCATCCCTTTACTTCTCAGCTAGTCTTTAGATATTATGGATGGGCTATGTCCATCAGTCTGTAACACTATGAGTGAGAGATTTAAGACCTTCCGTCCTGAGACTACCACTCGGTGCCAGTAGACAAGCAACACTCTCTTTTACCTGCCCTCCCACTATTCTAAGCTGTCTCCTCCAATAAATATAAATTTACTTTCAGAGTCTAGAGATCTGTTATTAGATCTGAATCTAGGAGCAACAGATACAGATTCTTATTTCACTTAAACATTTTCCAAAGAAAGAAGATATAATATTAAAATATGATTTAATGATTTTTCATGTATGAGGCAGAATTTTTGAAACATGGCTTTTAACTTAAATGCAAATGGTGAGGCGGCTACATTTCTTCAAAATACTATTCAACCAAAGTAACTTGTATGCTCTACCGACACTTCACAATTTCCTTATGGTGACAATGGGAAAATGATCGTAATTACAGAATTTCAAAATGCTTTTTTTCTAGTTTTCCCAAAAGGCTGTTCCTTCATCATTCATTCAACAAATATTCATTCAAAAGATACTGAATACAATAATTCTTCAAATGAGAATATAAAATCCATGAGGCAGGTAGGGATTTCTCTTTGCTCTTTTCACTGACTTGATCCCAGTAAGTAAAACACATGCCCATGCAACAAACATTTGCTGAATGAGTGAATAAAGTGTATGTAAGATGTCAGTTTCTTTCAGCTAAGCATTTTAGATACGAAGAGAAAGTAAGAAATGATCACAAAATTCAAGAAGTTCAGTATTTTCTCCTTCAAGTTGTCGTCCCAAACTCACCTCCGTATCTGTAGGAATAACGGTGCTAGAAGGGAGTGGGATTCTAGGCTACATTTAGAAAGCCATGTCTGCTTTAGTATCAGTGTTGTCACTCTATCCAGCTAAAACCTTTCAGTACATAGTATCACTAAAAATATTTATTTTGTTTAATCTTTGAAGATTCACTTTGATTAGGAACTTAAAATCCAGTCCCAACTGGAAAACTAAAACATATTTCATTTGCTGCCTCCATTAGATTATTGAGGCACTTCCAGGAATCCATTTATACTTCATTTGTTTTTCCAGGTAAATTTAATTTTTTGTTTTCTTTCAGCACTTTCCTGTCCAATTGATGATCGGCTCAAGAAACTAATTTTTTTACAAATTAAAAAAATATTCATTATAAGAAGATATTTTTTAGAAGATTGGCACACTTTAATATCAATGTACATAGACAAATAAACACCTTTGAGGTGTTTATAATCAGTTTACCAGGGAGACTATTAACACTTTTCATTTACATAGGAAATTACATAGTAATTTACATAGTAAAATCGCTATGTAATTTACTCCAGTGCATCAGTTGCCAAAAAGAGCAAATATATGTCATAGTTGATAACAGCAATTCTGATGTGAGAGATTTAATGGACTATTTACAGATAGAATAGTATTCTCAAGTATTATGTTTCACATGCATGTAAATGTGCAATTTTTCATATGGTGAAATTCACTGAAAAGTTTTGTAAATTTAAGATTCTTCAAAATCATGTTCTCACAGTAACATATCTCTGAGGTCTTAAGCTAATAAAACAACGTTCCCACAACCTGTTTGGGTCACTGAATTCTGAAAATTAGAGACTTCCTCACCCAGACTCAAGTAATGTTCTTCCAGTTGGTTCTTAAGAACTCCAGGATGTTCAAAAATTAGGTGATAAAATTGCCATTTGATATGCCTGGAAAGTTAGAGACTGATGAAAGAGTACTATTTCATTATTACAATTGGAATGGCCACTATTTAAATATTAAAGTCATGTTTTACAATCTAAATCAGAGAAGGGAAAAAGTTAGTTTTTCTATGCACTGCTTGTGAAACTTGCAAGTCTTCATACATTTGGAGTCTACCTTACAATTAAAGGTGCATTGTATTTTCTATGTGTAGGTCGCCTAACGCTGTCTATGTTAGCAAGCACAGATGTGTACATTGGCAAGGTGTGGACAAACATACTGTGGTTCTGGATTTCTGGAAAAGCTCAAGGATAGAGTTCTAAAATCCTCTTTTATCCTTCAACATATAGAACTCTCTTGTTTTGAACTGAGGAGTTAATTTAGCTCTTTGCCCACTTTGTCTGCAGCCTTTGTCCAGCCTTCAGTAACTGTAAGCAACACTATTTACTTTCTGCTAGGCTTATAATCCTTTGCATCCAAGAATAGAATTGCTGACACAGTCTGCTTACAAACCCCTTTCTGTGTGTGGTACTGTGTCTGATCTGACCATATATGAGCTGCAGTCCAGACCATCCTGATTATCCAAATTTTCTGGCCTCTGGTTAGCAGACACATGCTCTTCTTCACCATTATCCTGGAGAGTTCAGGAATCAAAAGGACACTAATTTGAGTTTAACAACCATATATTTGGAATTAATTTTTTAAAAAAGGCTAACGGTATTCAGTGTCATGATCAGACCATTACATTCAGCAATTAACAGCATGGGTGCAAAAAAAAAAAACCTTAAAACCCTTTGCTGAAATGCTTTATACTTTCCACAGAACAGAAACTAAAATAACCTGTTATACAATTAGTCACAGATGCAGTCCTCACATTTTTTTCACCCAAACACATGAGTATTGTCTAAAACATGTCTTCTTTGTAGCAGCCAGGTCCAGCCACCACTGTGCTTGGCTGAGTTCACAAATCTGTTGTAACCTGTAGCTCCCCTGACATTTCTCTGGCTCTCCTCTCCCTGCTAAGCTTTTTGTTTCCTGGCAGTAATTAAAACCTTCTGCCACTGACAGAGCTACTGCTGCTGCTGGAATCACCAGAGCCACCTTGGTCTCATGGTTTGGCAAAGTATTGGCCTCTATCACCCTCGGGGCCAGAACTTCTGCCTGCAAAGTTTCCTCATTTCATTGGTTCAAAATATGAAGATTGGTTATTGCAACTGCCAAAATCACTGTAACTCCTGCCACCCCTCCAAACTGCCTCCATCATTACCAAATCCATTCTAGCCATCCCAGCTGCCACCATGTCTACCACCATCATGTCTGCCACCAAAGCCATTCTGGAGAAGTTTCCTCCATAGCCAAAATTATTATTCCCACCAAAACCACCTCTGCAACCATCACCAAAGTTTCCAGACCATTTTGGTCTCTTTGGCTGAACGAAAACACTAGCTGTCTCTTGCTTAGAGCTTTCCTTACTTCAGTTGCGGCCATTCAGAATATGGTATTCCTGAATGACAATCTTGTCTACCGAATCACGGTCATCAAAGATTACAAAAAGCAAAGCCTCTCTTCTTTCCACTACTTCGGTCAGTCAAGATTTCAGTCACTTCAGTGTTCCCATACTATTCAAAATAACCTCTTAGGTGATATTCTTTAGCATCTTCTTTAATGCACCAACAAAATGTAGCATGTTTTCAATTAAAATGTGATTTAAAAATTTTCTCAATAAGTATATCTGACCACAGATAGTAGTACAGATTATTCATTAGACAGGCTTCCATCTTTATGCAAATTCTGCATTAAAATTATAACTAGATCAACAAAGAGCATCTTCAAGTTTGAACATTCTCTATGATACAATTAACAGTTGTTTTTCTTTTTGGAATACAGCTGAATTTCTTAAAGGCACAGTCCCATTGATACTGTAACACATGGCATGAAAACATAGTGCTGGTTTCTTTAATTTTTCTAACAGGGTACCACTTCCCAATTGTCTTTTCCTATGGTCATCTAAGACTCTCTTATTTATGTTAATAGTGGGTGCCACTGCTGATAAGCTACTTGTAATAAATGAGTCAAACTTAAAGGCACAAATTCTGCAGATGGTGGAATAATTCAGTGGGATAATCTGCATAAGCAGATTCATATTTTAATAGAAAACATTTTAATTTAATGTTTGGCTTTGATCACTAGCTTACCGAACATCTCTAATTTTTTTCATCTAGTTTCCACTTTCTTTTTAATTAAAAATTGTACTGTGATTAGTGATTAATCCTTTTCCAAGTAGAAACATGATTATATTATGCTATGCTATATGGCACAGATTTCCCATTGTTATAATTTTACTCAGATATGTAGCTTTACTTACTCTGCTCACTTAGTGAAATACTGTTCAATGTGAGGGAAAAGCAAACAAGTCAATGTTAGCTTGTATTTTATTTATCTGAAAAGAAAGTGCAGGGTTTCTGGTCTGGCATGTAATGAGTTAGAAGTCACAACTCCATTTTAACAAGTAAGGAACTGAACAAACTGAAAAATCAACTCTTTTTGTACCTAGCCAAGAAGTAATGTCACAAGGCAAACTGCTGACCCCTAAATTGGAGAAAGAGAGAGGAGAAGACAGAGATTCACAACTCACTAGAGCAGAAATGCAGAAACAGAAATGTCTGAAGGAACTCGTGTCAGGGTAGGAAACCTGAACTGAACTGCTGGACATCTGAGAAAAGTCTTCCGCTTCCAGCTGGTGGAGAGGAAAAGAAATTACTCTGAAATACACCAGGGTGTTCTGTTCTTGTTAAGGCGGTCTGCCCTCAGGAGAAACTGTTTTACCAAAGGGTTAACTATTAGGGTTTCTTTCAGAGCCTAACCTAACTAGAGGAAGGGAATTACCCAATTCCAGCTCTGTGAAATGTTTATAAAGTGCTGAGAATGACAATTCCCCAAACTAGAATTCTACACCCTGTGAAATTATTATTCAAAAGTGAAGGAGAAATAAAAACTTAATCAAAAAAACAAAAATTGAGGGAATTTGTTGCCAGGAGATCTGCCCCATAAGAAATCTTAAAAGATATTCTTTACAGAGTAGGAAAATGATGTGAATCAGAAAGTCTGGTCAACAGAAAGAAAGGAAGGGCATCAAGGAAGAAATAAATGAAGGCAAAACAAAAAACTTATTTTTCTTATTCTTACTGATATATTAGATAACAATTGGTTCAAAATAATAGCATGAGTGAATGAGAGTATACATATATATGTATATACGATGATGTGTCCTTATATACAGGTGGATTGAATGACAGCCATGATACAAGGGATGGGGGGAGGAATTAGGAATATTTTGTTATAAGGGACTTTCACTATTCATGAAGCAGTATAATGTTATTTGACAGTGTACTTGAATTAGTTGTGAATTAATATTGTAAACACTGGGGCAATCAATAAAAAAGCAAAAAAAAGTACAATTGATATGCTAAGAAAGAAAAGAAAACGGAATCCTATAAAATTCTCAATTAAACAGAAAAGTTGTGGCAGGCAAAAATAGGAACAACACACAAGGATAATAAAAAGAAAACAGTAACAAATATGGTATATATTAATGCAACTATATTAATAATAACTTTAAATGCCAATGGTCTAAATAGGCCAATGAAAAGACAGAGATTGTCAGAATGGACCAAAAAACAAGACCTAACTAAACACTGTCTACAAGAAACCCACTTTAAATACAAACACACTTAGAGATTCAACATAAAGTAATAAAAAGTTACACCATGCTAACACTAATAAAAAAATGTCAGCATATCAGTTTCATACAGAACAGACTTCAGAGTAAGAAAATTATCAGGGATAAAGAAGGACTTCACGTAATGATAAAGGGGTCAATACTCTAAGATAATACAATAGTTCTTAATGTGTATGCGTCTAACAACAGTGTCAAAATACACAAGGCAAATCTAATAGAACTGCAAAGAGAAATACATGAATCCACTAATATAGCTGGGGACTTTAAGACTCCTCTTTCAGAAACTGGCAGATCCAACAGGCAGGACGTCAGTAAGGACACAGCTGAACTTAGAAGCACCATTGATCAACTGGATGTAACTGGCATCTATAAACTATTTTATCCAGCAATAACAGAGTACACATTCTTCTCAAGCTCACATGGAGCATTTACCAAGATAGACATTATTCTTGGCCATAAAACACACCTTAACAAATTAAAAACAAAATAGGACATACAACGTTTGCTCTCAAATCACAATGGAATTAAACTAGACATCAATAACAGGAAGGTTCTTCAAATACCTGGAGATTAAACAATACACTTATAAGTAATACATGGGCCAGAAAAGAAATTCCAAGAGAAATTTTAAATATTTTTAACTAAGTGAAAATGAAAATACAATTTCTTAAAATTAGTGGAATGCAGAAAAGCAGTGTTAGAGAGCAATTTATAGCAGTGAATGTACATATAAGAAATGAAGAAAGAGATCTAAAATCAATAATCTAAGTTCCTACCTTAGGAAACTAGAAAAAGAAAAGCAAATTAAATCCAAAGTAAGCAGACAAAATAAATAATAAAAATTAGAACAGAAATCAATGAATTTGAAAGCAGAGTATCAATAAAGTCAATAAAACCAAAAGCTGGTTCTTTGAAAAGATCAATAAAATTGACAAGCCTCTATTCAGGTTAACTAAGAGAGAGAGAGAAGACAAAAATTACTAATATCAGAAATGAAAGAGAGGCCATCACTATGGATCTCATGGACTTTAAAACAATAATAAAGGAATACAGTGAATAAATCTATGCCCACAAATTTGATAACCTAGATGAAATAGACCAAATCCTTGAAAGACACAATCTGCCAAAACTCATACAAGAAGAAATAGACAACCAAAATAGTACTATATTTATCAATGAATTCGAGTCAATAATTAATCTGACTCCTTCCAAAGATGTGAGCACCAGGCCCAAATGGGTTTACTGGTGAATTTTACCAAACATGTAAGAAAAAATATACCAATTCTCTACAATCTCTTCCAGAATTAAAAGCAGAGAGAATACTTCCTAATTCATTCCATAAGGCCAGAATTATTCTAATGCCATAACCAGGGAAAGATATTACAAGAAAAGAAAACTATAGAACAATATCTCTTATGAACATATCTGCAAAAATACTAAACAAAATTTTAGCAAATTGAATTGAATGTATAAAAAGAATTATACACCAAAACCAAGTCCAGAACCAAGTTTGACTTACCCTAGATATGCAAAGCTGGTTCAATAGCATTCATGTACAGGAAGACTCAATATTGTCAAGCTGTCAGTTCTTCCCAACTTGATCTAAAATAGTCAATGCAATCTCAATAAAAATCCCAGCAAGTTATTTTGTGGCTATCAACAAACTTATTCTAAAGTTATTATGAAGAGGCAAAAGACCCAGAATAGCCAACTCAACATGGAAGATGAACAAAATCAGAGGACTGACACTACCCATCTTCAAAAATAATAACTTGAATAAGAATTACTATAGAGCAGTGCATCAAGTACTCAGGACAGTAATCATGACAAAAGAACAAGCAAAGAGATCAATGGAATGGGAATTCAAAATGGTACAGACACTGTAGAAGACAGTTTGGCAGTTTCTTATAAAATTAACATACTCTCACCATACCACCCAGCAGTTGTGGTCTTTGGTATTTATCCTAGTGAATTAAAAACTTATGTCCACAGAAAAAGCTGCACAATGATGTTTATAAAAGCTTTATTCATAATTGCCAAAACTTGGGAGCAACTAAGATATAAATAGGTAAATGGACAGTCTGTAGTACATCCAGAAAATGGAATGTTTTTTAGCACTAAACAGAAATAAGCAATCAAGTCATGAAAATACTGGAGGAAATTTAAATGCAAATTACCAAGTGAAAAGATACATACTGTATGATTCCAACTATGTAGCATTCTGGAAAAGGTAAAACTATGAGGACAGTAAAAAGAACAGTAGTTGCCAGGGTTTGGTGGGGGGCATGTATGGAGGGATGAACAGGCATAGCATGGAGGGTTTTAAGGCAGTGAAACTATTCTGTATGATGTGACAATGACAAGTCCATATCATTATACATTTGTCCAAACTCACAGAATGTACACCAAGAGTGAACCTTAATGCAAACTGTGGAATCTGTAGGTTCATCGATTGTCACAAATGTACCACTGTGGTGCAGAATATCGATAGTGGGACAGTTGTGTATGTGTGGGGACAGAAGGTGTCTGGAAACTCTCTATACTTTCCACTCAACTTTCCTGTGAACCTAATACTGCTTTAAAAAATAAATATATATTTTTTAAAAAGCACATCAAAGTTTATACAGAGCATACGTATTTGGCTGGTTCATTTCCACAGAGGAAATATGTATGGTGCTCAAAATCCGTTTCTTATACATTTATTCGTTAATTCAATCAACAGATACTATTTTCTTTGGATGACAACTTTTATATGCAATAAGTTGAAACCCCTTTAAATTAATAGGAAGAACTATCTTCCCCTCATACTGTTTTTCACATTAGGCTCGTGATCCATGTATCCAAGAAGAATCCCCAGCCTGTGAGAAAGATGCTAAGCCAAACAAGGATGACATAAGTAAAATCGCAGGTCTCTGTTGCAGAGACAACCATGCTCAAGGCTAGTGTAAATCATAATACGAAGTGAGAAAAGTTTTTGAACAGTAATCTCTGGCTCTGACCTTCTTGATTTCCACACCCTTCTACTCATCTAAGTATATGTTTATCAGTGGGTCACTGTCTTAGTCACTTGGGGCTGCTGTAACAAATTGCCACACACTAGGTGACTTGGAAACATCTGAAACTTATTTCTCACAGTTCTAGATGCGGGAAGTCCCAGATCAGGGTGTCAGCACAGTCAAGTTCTGATGCAGACCCTCTTCCGGGCTGCAGACTGCTGACTTCTTGTATCCTCACTAGGCAGAGCCCAGAGAAAAGAAGCAAGCTCTCTTGTGGCTCTTATAAGGGCACCAATCTCACACATGAGGACTCACCTCATCTAATTCTAATGACCTCCCAAAGGTCCTGCCTCCTCGTACCATTACATCATGGGCTAGAGTTTCAACAGAGGAATTGGGGGGGGGGCATGAACGTTCCTTCAGTCCATAACAGTCACCAAAACATAACCATCTTGCTTATCATAGTTATTGTGGAATTGTGTACTTAATATTGGGGAAACTTTATTTCTATTCTGTTTTGTGCGTTGTCTATTTTTTTTAGCTTGCAGAGTTTAATAAGTCAGTAAAAAGTATAAAATTACTTCATATTCCTATATGAAAAAGCATAAAATTATTTCATATTTTCCATTCTTGTGGGAAATGGGAAATAATAGAGAAATATATTAAAGAGGCTTTTGAAAATTCCTTTGCACAGTAACAACAAATAGAGAGAATACATTAAGAGAAGTGAAATCCTAATCTATACCTGGAAGCAATAAGCCCTGACCTGGCCCCACAGAAAGCGGCTGCTTATATTTCAAGTGAGAAAGCTGTCTTTTGATCTCTGTAGAAGGTATATCTTTTGACCTCAGTAGGATATGTTTCAGCAGGAAGGTTCAGACAGGTAGCTGTTCAGATTTGAACAGCAAGTTATTTATCTTCTGCCAGTTTACAGGCTAGAACTATGGTTCTCAAGTTTTAATGTGCATTTGAATAGCCTGGAGGGTTTATTAAAACCACATTACAGGGCCCCCCAGCAGGTCTTGATTTAGTAGGTCTAGGGTGGCACCTTGCTTTCCTAGCAAGTTTCCAGGGGACGCTGCTGTGGTCAAAGGACCACATGTTGAGAACCAGAATATACTATTCATTTAATGTGCATATAGCCTCATCATGTACTAAATTGTTATTTGTATACCAACAGAAGTCCTCTTGCCCCCTCTATATAAATAGCTCTTTAGGTGTGAATTATTTTTTTTAATGGTATGTCCTATAAGGGCAGTAAGTTTAATACAAAAAAAGTACACCAGCCATACCTGAATTTGATGTAAGGAAGTCTGAGTCTCTGCTTTTTCACTTTTCTGTCCTCAGTGGCGTGGGATGATCAATTACAATCAGAGGCTCACTTTCTTCCTCTATAAAATGGGAATGACAACCATGTCCCAAGGATGTTGTCTGTGTGAAATGGGATGAGGCCTGTGAAGGAGTCTTGCAAACAGCAAAGCCCTCTACAATGTAACAGTTTATTATTATTGATCTTACTGATTTGAGAATGACTTCCCACCTCCAAAACTCCTGGTATAGAAAAGACTCCTCAGAGTGGGTGAGTTTTGTTGACTGACGAAGTAAGCAGAAATAAATATTTATAGATTGACTGATAAAATGAGACAGACTCAGTACTTTGGAGGGTACCTTGCAATATATAAATGGATTAACAGAGAACCCCACTATTCACTTGTAATAACAATCTGAGGGAAGTTAATTAACCACAACTGAACAAGTATTTATAATAGTACCTGCTCTCTATCATACACCGTGATTAACCATTCCCTGTTCAGATTTTAAGTTATTTCAAATACACCATATGGATTGCCCATTTGAGACTCAACTGCTTCTTTGAAAACAGGCCCAGCAAAATGAGAATTTAGCCTACCTAACTCTCTTTTGAATCTGAATTTATTCAGTATGAATTATCATACATTTTACTAGTAAAGTTAAGTATCTAATTCTAACCTGGTGATGTAAACAAAGAATGTTAAGTGAAAAAAATAAAATTACAGAGCTATACAAATCTAGCAATACAAATTTATATCATCTCATCTATATATATTATTAAAATCCATTGCACATGGCATATATGGAGAAACAAAAAACAGGAAAAAAATATATATATCAGTTGATGGAGGTTATCTTTGAGGGGAAGACTAAAGGGGAAATTTGACATTGTACTTTGTACATTTCTGCTTTGTTTATATATTACAGAAATACTTATATAGGAATTTTGTACTGAGAACAATCAGAAAGGAAATCATTTTATATATATATACACACACATATAATCAGTACACTTACAGGGGGTTCCTGCTTAGAAAGCAGTTGTCTCCCACATGATGAGTGTCTATTTCCCTTCCAAAATATTGACCTGCGAATGCATCGTAAGGCTTCCTGTCCTGGCTTAAACAGAATTCCAAGCCAGTTCCCTTAACTGGTAGGTAATTCCTTCAGCGCCAGTGCACATGATTCCCGTGCTTTGTGATAAAACCAACCACTGCTGAGCACTGGGCTGCCCTCCGAGTGGTCAGTGGGAGTGATGTCTAATCAAGAACAACTTTCCCTGTGGGTTTCTTTCCTCTAATTTACTTCCCACTGATTCTCAGAGAGGTGATTCCACAGGAAAAACAGAGTTGCTGTTTAATCAGTTGCCTTGATTTCTTTCTGAAACCCATAAGCAGATAGCGCTGCAATGACACTGTCTCTGGGGTGGCTTTGGAAATGCTCGGCATTTTGCCAACAAGCCTTGTCTAAGCAGAACCCTGCACAGGCACTAAAGCCAGAGAGAGAAGAAATGTGGACTAGAAAACGTGGTTGATGCTCTGTCTCCACGCCTGGAACATAAAGCTGAGAGGAAGGAGTGAGAGATTTGAGTCCAAGAAGAAAATTCAAAAGTGGGTGGCAGGCAGCTGTAAAAAAGGAGCAGAGGAATTAAGGAGGGTGAAGAAAAGGAAAAATAACTGGATTGCATTTTGTAGAGAAGGTACATTAAAAGGTTTGAGAATCAGTGAACCTAGCTCTGAAATTTTAATTATAATGTAAAATTGAAAAAAATGCCTCAAGTTTCTAAAGCCACCCTAGTGATAGGATGTTATTACCCAGAGAAAACTGAGGTAGCCCCTGTTTCCACTCTGCCCTCAGCCTCCTCAGAGCTGCCTCAGTTAACAATCATTTTCCACTGCCATGGTCTGTCTGAACGTCTATCTCCATTCTAGACCACAAACTGTTCAAAGGCAGAAATTCAGCTCTTTATCTCAGTTTTGCAGTGATGGCTGTATCGCCTAGACTTCATACATGTATTGAGTAAATGAATGAGAATCTGGTTTTCTTCCTTGAAAAGTGGATTCCTGAAACAATCTAATACTGAAATGTGTTCAAGTTTCTTCTAGAAAAATCTTAGATGCTACTTCATCAGGCCCTGTACTCTCCAGTTGCTATTATTCAGAATTCTTTATATTCTCTTGTCACGATTTCATTTATTCTTTTATTTTCTAATAAACCTGAATACATCCCATTTTTTCTTTTCATTTTTGCTCTGATTCATTCCAAACTTATCTTCTTACTCTTAAGCTGTGCTTCTTAATTGCCAATGCAGTAAAACTTATCGACCCCTTTATTTTATTCCTACTGTATTTTTTAAACAAAATAAAATGGAATTGAAGAAACCTTGTCAAAGTAGCTGTTGAGAATGGAACTCTGAAAGAAGATTGCTGCCAACAGATTTTTTTTTTCTCAGCCAGAGAAAATCACTATTATTTTGTTTTTCCTTGTGTGTGTGACTCCTTTTCTATACGTTGATTGTCACTGTGACAAGTCATCGAAGGGAAGGGAGAAGCCATTTTAGGACAAACTTGGTGGCAGGCAGGTAGGTGATTGGGGGCAGGAGGAATTCCAGACCCGCCCACCACCACCCAGGAGGCTGGGAAGAGAGGAGGAAAGAGCAATGGAGGGCCATTCCAGGCAAGAAATCAGGCCTAATAAGCAGGTGCCAGATAGAAGTCCAGTTAATTCAGAATGGAATCTGGGGCAAGAAAAGAAAAGCTGTTAGAGTAAATAAACTAATATTACAGAGAATTATAATGCCCCACAGATCCAGGTTTACAATTTCAATATCAAATAGCAATCAGTCTTCACACCTATATCACACGTCCTCATGGAATTCCTTCTTGACGACCCCAAGGTGACATGTTTTAATGAACTCTTTTAGTTTCAGGGAATGCACCTCCCATCTGATAGCCAGCAATCACTACTTTGTATTCGGGTTACTTTTCATGTGTGATATGTGATCTCTTCTGCTGGGTTATAAGGTACTTTTTTGAAATGTCTACACTGTTCATGTCTCATATAATAAATATAAAATTACTGTGATAATAATTATCACAATATGATCACTTGATGATATCAAAAGCCCTCATATGAATAATACTGGTAGGCAATCTCAAATCAAGTCAAAAGATAAAGCCTCTGGACTCTAGTACCTTGCGCACTCTAACACTGATAAGAACTGATGCATGTCATTGGCACCTGGAAGGTGTTCATAATAAACATGTTGTCAACCATCCCTAGACCCTCACATGTAACTGTTATAATTCCTTCACCCTCTTCATATGATCTGAAATGACTGTACTCTCTTTTTTACTGTCTTTCCCCTCCATTGAACTGTAAGCTCTATCTGTGCAACGAGCATCTCCGTCTTGCTCACTGCTAAATCTTCAAGACCTAGGAAAGTTGCACTTAGTAGGTATGTTGATTCTGACTATACAGTATATAGTTCTACAATACCACAGTGTTGACAGAGCTTATGAAATTATGATCCTAGTAGAATAAATTAGGCAAAGGCCTGACTGAAATAAAAAGATATGAAAAGATATAAAAGTAAGTAAGCCATAGACTTGTACACAAAAACCAGAAACACCTTCAGGAAGAGGATAATACAACTTCTCAAAGACTAACGTGAAGATTTCAGCTCACTATTTACCTAGTCCATATGGAATTGTCCTCAGTTTCATGATTTCTACGGTGTGTTAAGCCTACCAACAAGGATGTTCAAAAGTATCTTTACAATTAGATTTTATAGTTAGCCCTTCACATCCAATGGCTTCACATCTTTGCAATGAACTGCAGATCAAAAACATTAAAGCAAACAAACTAACAAAAAAACCCCAGAAAGTTCCCCAAAGCAGAACTTGAATTTGCCATGTGTCGGTAACTATTTACATAGCATTTACATTGTATTAGGTACTATAAGTAATCTAGAGATGATTTATAGTACACGGAGGACATGCATAGGTTATATTCAAATACTATTATCATTTTATATAAGGGACTTGAACATCTGCTGATTTTGGCATCTGCAGAGTATGGAACCGATCCCTTGAGGATACTGAGGGATGACTGTATACTTAATTGCACTACTTACACAATTATCCACAATAGAGTTTTAGCAATCGGTCTTGCCTTTTGAAGTCCATCCTTGCACATTATTGCCTTGACTACTGTACCTTATAGGAGGAACTCACAAAGAACAATAGACTCACATACTGGTCTCTGTTCCCAACTGCATATCAAGGGTAAACATGTAAGTCAGGGCAGCCACACTGGAGGTTAATATAGCACCATTTAGTATAGATAGAGAAAATCATGTTCTAAGCCTTTTGGGGAAGCCATACTGTGCATGGCAAGAAATTTATTTGCAGCTTCATCAATAAAAGCAAAAAATCAGAAATAAGCTCAAGTTTCATTGACTTGAAAATGAACAGATACACTGTGATATATTCACCGAAGGGACTATTTGACATCAGCCCAAATAAATTAATTACAGCTGTATCTGTTACCATGGATAAATCTAAAACAGCATGATGCTGAGTGAAACAAAAAGTTAGGTGTAACATGCTTGACAAAATGTAGGAAATCTAAGTCTACAGATTTCTTGGAAGAGAGGAATCTTGTAATGAACCAGGTTGCCATTTACCAAATGGGGACTTGCTCAGAGGTACATATTTCTATGAGAAAAAAAACCAAAACCAACTCTCAGGAACTCGCACTGCCTGCCTGGTCTGACTTATGTGCCCGTGTCATCAGCCAAAGAAAAGAAAACTAAATATTCTTTTATTGGAGAGTCTCTCCTCCTTAAGTAACCTAGAAAGCAAGAGAACAGAGTGAAAGGGATGTAGAAAGGGAGAGGGAAGCGGAGAGCGAAAGGCAGAAGGATTAAGAAAATAAACTTCTCCAACCAGAATCAAGCCCATCACTGAGAAAATGCCGACAATCATTTTCATTAGGGAAAGTATCAAGCTTTTAACCTGCAGACTCTTTTAACTAAAATCACAGTTAATTGTTCAGCTCATCACTTCCCTCTGCTTATCCTGAAGGAGCACTAAAAGACATGAACTAATTCTGGTGAGTTGTTTAACTACCCTTAATGTTCCTGTTAATTGGCTATTTAGATATGACACTTTATTTGAAAAGGGAAAGAAAACCTCTTTTTGGAACAAAGACGTCTTTCTCAGGATTTTCAATGTTTTTAAAATAAATAACATAGAATTTGAATTATTTAAGACCTTCAGTGTCAACCTTTGAAAAACTTGAAAGCACAGGGAAAAATACTTGCGGATAGCCTGCAAAACAGTTTCCTCTTAAGTGGGATTATTAATTATTGAACTTGTCTGTACCGGATTAGTTATTTTGAGTTGTTTTGACTCAATTCTGTAGCCATGCTCTCTGTGCTGATGTTCACTTCTCTTTCAACTCTATTTTACAATCATCTAGCTTCAATTTTGTAAAGTTCAGACTTATCCTAAGCGATTTAGAGGACATTTGCACATACTCAGTTCCCTAATGCTGCAGTCATCCTGTCTCCTGGCTTATTTGCTTATTACAAAGGAAGAGATGTGATGGGGGGTGGGGAGGTAGGCAGGGCAACTGACTCTTCTTAAATTTCATATTTCAAATGGAAGTTAGCTCACTTAATTTCTGCATTAAAACAAAAGCGTGTATCTGTAATATCATTATGAGATTTATGCCTGGAAATGACAAGGTGACAAGACAAATGGCTTCTCCAAACTAAGCCTTCTTAGAAAATCAGAGGATTTCAGAAGTCAGTCTCTTAGTCCAACTTCCACATGATGGGACCTCTTTGACAGATGATTTTCTGGGGACTGTTTGAAAATGTGAAGTATGGCCAATTTTTTTTCCTTGTAGAAACAGCTGATTCTCTTACTAGAAAAGTCTCGTTGCCCTAAAAATCTTCCTTGTATCAAGCTTTAATCTGTTTCCCTGTAGGTTACACCCTAGATTCTCGCTCTGCACTTGGAAACAACCTTGCTCAAAACTCCTCATTCCCAGGGCTTGATGGTCCTCAAAACAATTCATAACAACTCTCTTTTCTTTCTCTAATCTTCCCTACTTCAGAATATTTATGGTTAACTTTTGTCAACAGTTCCTCCTGGGACACAATATACAGAACCCCCATGACCCTGCTTGCCCAAACATCAGACCACTTTTGTCTAACATTCAGGATAGCAGTTAAAAATACCTAAATTTTAGAATCAGAGAGAGCTTGGTTGAAATCTCGGCTTCACTGCATTTTAGCTATGTCACTGCATAGGATAATATTGGTCACTCTAGCCCTCCTTCATTGCATTTCGTCTTCCAATTTTCAGTGTATAGACCATCCCATCCTCAACCCCCCAACCCCAGGAATGTTTTCAGACTTCAGAAGCCAAGCAGAGTTAAAAGTACCTAGAATATACCTAGGATGTGGTGTATACACACACACACACACACACACACACACACACATATACACACAATGGAATACCATAAAAAACAAATAAAATAATGCCATTTGCAGCAACATGGATGGATCTGGAGATTGTCTTACTAAGTGAAGTAAGCCAGAAAAAGAAAGAAAAGTACCATATGAGATCACTTATATGTGTAATCTTAAAAAAAAAAAAGACATAAATGGACTTATTTACAAAACAAAGACAGACTCAGAGACATAGAAAACAAACTTGTGGTTACCAGGAGGGAGTGGGGAGGGATGAATTGGGAGTTCAGGATTTGCAGATACTAACTGCAAATGTATATAAAATAGATATATAAAATAGATAAACAACAAGTTTCTACTGTATAGCACAGGGAACTATATTCAGTACTTTGTAATGCCCTATAATGAAAAAGAATATGAAAAAGAATATATATATATATATGTATAGTTAAATCACTATGCTGTACACCAGAAATTAACACAACATTGTAAAATGACTATACTCCAATTTTTTAAAAGAAGTCCCTAGGATTTTACACCCCCTAGAGTGGGCATCCACAAAGGACCGCTCAGTGAGGGAGTGTGAGACCTGAGTTCCCCAGCTTCAGATCTGGGTAGCCTCTAGGCTTAATGCACGCTCCAGAACTCCCCAGTGCTGAGAGGCTAAAGCCACACTCTGACACTTTGCCAAGTTTCATCCTTACTCAGCTTCCTTCCCTTCCCAGCCCTGCTTCCCCCACTTTCTCATTAATTTCTTCTGGAAGCACTTTCTAAATAAACCACTTCCTACAGAATCTTTATCTCTGGTTCTGCTCCAGGGAGAACTGGCTGAAGATGAGCAAGTATTGTGATCTCCAAACTCCATTTTCCCTAACCATAAGTGGGATCAAAATTGCACCTACTTCTAGAATTAGTGTAGGGATCCGATGAGAGAACGCAAATAGCATGACCCAGTTTCTGGTACGATGGAAATGCTCACTGAAAGGTATTATCAGATTCTCTGGACCCAAAATTGAAAGCAACATTTAAGGGGCAGAAGGTTCAGGATACCAGGGAAGTCGTATTTCCACCAAGCAAGCCCAAGAATGCAGGCTTTCCTTGAGAGGGGACAACATTGATGGCTGCCATGAAATTAGAGCCCACCCTGTCAAGAGGCTGCAGCACTGGCACATGGTGCCCAGGAACTGCCCAGAGGCCTCTGCTGGGTCCTTTGCCTTGGCAGTGAGCCAGAAAGCCTGGGTTCCCAGTGGCATCATTGTGCTGTCCTCTCTGAAACAGCTAGAGAAAGATGTTCCCAAAACGAAACACAGCAAGTCAAAATCTAGAACACTTGTCCCAAATATTCATTTCAAAGAGCTCTCAAGTGTGGTATAAATCTACACACCCTAAAAGTAGAGAAAAACGGAGTCTTTTTGGTCTTTGTCTGGTTCATCAGACTGCGTATGTGAGAGGCATAACATCGTGCAACAATTATGAGATGAGATTGATATTCCAGGGCTGCACTTGCCCAGCTGCAGAGCTCAGTCAGGCTTACAGATGCAGCTGAAGGCAACTGGGCAACAGTTTTAATTAATTGGCAATTTTGAGCTTCTCACGCTAAAAGCTACCTTAATGGTAAAACAAGAAATGACATGGGAAAGGAATACAATTTGAAAACATGCATCCTGAAATGACTGCTAGATTACCAACTCTGAGCTTTTAAGCAGCAACCTAGCTTTCACTCAGTGATTATATGTTAACTATTCTCTAGTTATAAAAATCTAACATAAATGAAAATCAACTTAGAATTCTGAGATCACTAATTGCTTTTTTGCTTCTGAAAAAAGACTTAACTGGACTCTAACATCGTTCACTCTTGAATAAAAGCTACAAGGTCCTATATATTTGCATAATATCCCTATGATGATTACTAAAATGGACACAGTGCTTTATGATTTATGAAGTCCTCTTAGGTATTATTATCTCTTTTAACCCTCAAAACAAAGATAGAGAAGAGAAAAAGCATTATTACCATCAACCCACTGTTAAAGAAAAAGAAAAGGAAGTCCTAAATGTTTTAAATCCACTGAGATTATGAAGTAAGTGGCGAGGTGGACCCACTGACTCAGGTCTTCTTACTCCAAATTGCATAGTCAGCACACCTCACATCAACCTATCTAATAATCTTGTGGATTTATCTAACCCAGAACAAGAGACTGTTTTATCAGGAGTAAAATATCAAAAGGAATAAATTCACTTTAAATAGTTTTGAGATTTATATATTTGTGGGTTGTTTTTTAATTGAGATGTAATTGACACATAACATTTTATAAGTTTAAGGTATACAGTGTGTTGATTTGCTACCTTTATATGCTGCAGTGTGATTACCACCATAGCATTAGTTACCTCTATCAAGTTATGCACTTACCATTTCTTTCCTTTGATGAGACCATCTAAGATCTAATTTCTTGGCAACTTTGATGTGTTATATACAATACTGTTGAGTATGATCTCTATGTTGTGCATTAGAGCCCCAGATCTTATTCATTTCCTAGTTTCAAGTTTATACCCTGTGACGAAAGTCTTCTCAAACTCATCTAATTTCAGCCCAGTCCAATTTCTACTCAGTGGTAAAAAATAATCATCTTTCCTTCACCCCTAATCCAAGTGGAATCCCCAACTTCCACCTGACTTCTCCTATCAGACATTAAACTGTGGAGTCAGGTCAGCATCATACTCTTATTCGTGAAAAGCAAAGGTTAATTTTTGTTTGGTAACGTTTCCTAAATGAATGAATGAGTTTGCTTGGGAATGCGTAAGTTACGTGAGTATGACCATACATGAACGTTGCCAGGGAAGAGCTTACAATCTAGATTAATTTAGAAAAAAAAAGATACATGTGAAAATAAAAGCAAGTAAGCAAGCAAGTAATGCTAGAGACAAGTGGTGTGAGGTTCAATCAACAGAGAGCTACACTGCTAGGGAAGGGTGCAGGGAAGCTGTGCTTGATGCCACCTGCGCTCCGTCTGTCCCCATCATGTCACCAGTTTTGCACTCAGGGCTCCCTGGGCTTCCATTCCTGGCAGCCGGCAGCCAGGTGTCTTTGTCAGAGGGAGGCTGGAAATGCCTGCAGATTTTGACTTCTCCGCCCCCAACCAGACATAGCCCTTAATAATAGCCTTTGGGGACCCTGGCTCCTGTGTCCTGGATGAGACAGTTTGGAGGTGTCATGACACTGTCTCCAGAGCTCCTCTGCCAGGCTGAGCGCAAGTGACCCTCTATGGGACTTCGCTCCTGACGGTCCCTTTGCTTGGCCCCTTCTCGTCCCAGTCCCTTCCTCTTCCCCTGCGACTTTTCCTGGACCTTGCTAATAAATCACCTTCACACCAACCCTCTCTTCTAGGTTTACCTTCGGGGAACTCAATTTAAAGTGTCAGAGAAGTCTGACACTTAATGGGCCCTAAATATTATGCTTCAGATTTGAGTGGCCTGTTGAAAGGTTCCTTCCAGGGAGGGAGAATGTCACAAGCAAAGGCACGGGGAGGTGGAGTTTCTTATGCAGATCACAGGGGAAAGAAAAGCCTTCCTAACAGCAAACTGTGGGTGTTGTAACCCCGGGGCATAGTTTTGGGTAGGAGGACAATAGGGCAGAATCGGATCAGGTAAATCCTGAAGGAAAAACAACAGAAATTTGAACTTGATGTGACCAAGAGTAGGAAGCCATTCAGAGTTCCTAAGCTAGAAAAAAAATGAGGAAAGTAGGTTTTTCTACTTGTATTTTTAAGAACTCAGTCACAGAACGCCAGTCTCTATAGATGCCAAGTGAAGAAAAGGTTCTCTGATCAAATAAAGTTTGAAAATACTTTATATATCTAGCCCATTAATGATCACTGAAGGATCATAAGCCTATGAAAGCTGAGGTCAAGGATTAGTTTGGGATTTGTGGGTTGTTTTTTTTTTTTTTCAAATTTCTAATCTCCCATATTGAGGACTCTACTGCCTTTAGTGTCTGCTATTGAAAGTGTGGCCCGCCTGGTGATAAAGGATCCTCTTGCACTTTATCTAGCATTTCCTAAGCACATTTGCCCGCTGAACACTGTGGGGAAGTAATTTTTATTAACACAGTATAGAATTGGTTTTCCCGTAAACATACTTCAGGAAATGCCATTTTAGGAAGCTCAGTGAGAGGGGCAGACACTGGATGGAGGCCAGGAGGTTTGCTAAAGAAGAGACTGGCCTGGTGGCTTGAGAAATGTAAGGGAAAATGGGGATTGCAGATCATCTATAAAAATTTTCAATGGATTATCAATGGAGAGGTGGGAAGCTGAAAAGACCCTGAATTTTCCAGCCCCGTCAAAGCGGTGTGAGTAACGTAAGTGCAACCAGCTGGTCGTGCACTTTTTCTCAGACTTCAGCGGCTGAAATCTAATGGAAAACAGGAATTTGGACAGCATCTCGAAGTGGAAAAAAATTTTTTACATTAAAATTGAAGGATTCAGTCCAACTGAATCTATTACCCAGCATCATTTTAGCAATATTAAAAGGTAGTTCTATTGAATTTAAACATTAAAACCTCATAAAATTATTTTATAAGCTAGCCTGTAGTTTTTGTCTTAAGCTCAAGTAACATAAGGATGAGAAGTTTTGATCTCAACTTCTGCGTAGACTGAGCAGGGTTTTTCAAATTTTACTGGGCACGTGAAACACCTGGAGATCTGGTCAAAATGCAGATTTCAATCTAGTAGGTCTGGGTGGAGCCTGAGATTTTGCGTTTCCAGCAAGCTCCCAGGTGATGCAAAGTTGCTGGTCCAAGGACCACATTCTGAGCAGCAAGAGGATCACAGATAAGGTCCAGAGAACAATATAAACTCAGAGACTCTAAATTAGAATTACAATAGAACTTATTTTTACTGTCAAATATTTATTGTCTTCGATGTTATATTTGTTCATTTACTTTATCCATTTCTTATGATGATTTCACTGCCAACAGAGCATATGAGAGAAAAAGAAATCATAGGGAGAAAAGATGTGAGTAAAGGAAATTACAATGAGACATAAAAACCCATGGGGAGCTCTAGTGAAGATTAACAGTCTGCTTTCAGAATGAGAGTTTGGCACACGTAGGCTAATTTGCAAGTTTTATAGGGTAAGAGGAATGTTTTATTTTATCAAGATACATTTTTTGAACATTTTTTTTCATTCTGAGTTCTTTTAACTCAGTTTTTTGCATGCTGTGAGCTGAAAAATATAAATAAGATTTCCTTTTAATAGCAATGTTACACAAAGCCAACTATACCAGTTTTTAATAGAATTTTTCTTCTCTACTATATTTTATTATTTCAAGAAACTTCATTCTCTAAGGAAGTTTCCAAGATTATGTCCTTCATTTTCATATGCCAGTACCTTCTCAATTCTAAAAGCATAAGCCAACATCTAAGAAATAAGAGAAAGCATCTTACAATCATTCATATTCAAAACACAGTGGCCAAAGAGAAATAGTGGTTTTCATACATATTTTTGTTACTTTGTGGAAACAAAAGCAAGGAGATTTAAATAATAAGCCTTTGAAATCCTGGTGGTTCCTGAAATAGAAATGATGAAAACATAAGCTCTACCCTTCTGTTTTTCATAAGATGGTCCTATTGACCATATCTGACTACTTTAACCCAGGGGTCCACCCCCAAATTAATAAGGGAGTAATAAAAATAATTGTTCATTTTAAAAATCTCATGTCACTACAGGATGTTACACATCAAACAAGTTCTCATTTTACTTTTAAAATATGACTCTACCTTTATTATATATGCAATGTATTTTTCAGAAGATTTATAGGTAAACTTTCTATTATATTATTACCCAGCCATGGCTTCCTCTGTGGATTAAAGAATTAAAATGTTAATGGGAAATTCATGGCTCAGGAATTAGAAAGCTTCCTTTTTCCTCTGAATGACTGAGTATATATTTGGCTCTTTTCAATATTGTGACTCAGAAAATTCATTAGATTTACATTAAGAAAGTGAGCAGTATATATTAATTTTCTCAGTCTAGAAAAAAGGTAAGAAAACTAACAACTCTTGGGTGTCTCCAATGTCCCAGGTACCATTCAACATCCTTTCCCTTAGCCATGTCATAAAACAGCTGGAATGTAGGTCTCTACATTAAAAAGATAGAAAATGATAGACTCTCTCTGAACGATCGGAGCAAAATAACTATAAAAAAAATTCTAGTTCAAGGAATACAATTCGTGACAAGTAATTACTGTGTTCCTCACATGAATCCTCAGAAATGATTAGGGATCCAAGGTAGTGAAAAGGGAGTCCACCCAGGATGGGGGTCCACCACATCCTCGTCCTGAGAGTAAAGCTCTGCCAGCAGATCTGTGAATTATGGGTTAATTGGGGCTCCCATTGCCCTCCCAGAGACTACTGCATTTTAGGCTTGCATTTCTTATATCCAGAGGCATGTGAAGGAGCCTTAGCTAGAATGTGTCTTTAAATACTTGATTTGAGTTTGCAAACCCCTTTAGTCATAAACACTTTGTGTTAGAGCAGCTCTATCTTTAAAAATTGAGTTAATAAAGAAATTCACACCTAAAGGAGAGTTTTAAAGTAGAGAAAGTTACCCAACAATTATGAAAATAAGTGGAAGTTAGGAATCCGAGTACTTGAATAAAAATAAAACAGACAAAACAAATAAAGGAATTAGAATTTTTTAATTGTGTCTGGAATCATATGAGTCAAGAATCTTATGACTAAAGAATTAGTTTACACAGATTTCTGTTGCTTCCCATAAGAAATCATGACTATAACTGAAAAAAATAGTCTTTAGGGAAACTTTTTCTGGCAGATTCCATCACACTACTGTACTTCAGTCTTGAGCATTTATCGTTTTATCTGCTTTATTGGCAAATTTTCACTGAAAAGGTTAAATTATTTTTGATTCCATCAGAAACTATGCCTGCCAACATGAGTTCAATATTTTCCATAATGTATTGTTTAGTTCAGCTGTAGATCAAGCAGGAAGAAAATATTTGTACTTACATTGATTGTTTTTTCCTTTCATGATTAGATTCTAAAATTTCTTTGAACTGTCTCAATCTGTGAACTATTCTTAACTCCGTGTAAACATAACCTTATCCTCTACTAAATTGCTTTTTTTTTGTCTCATTTTGGTTGGTAAAGTTTCCTCTACTTTATTTTAGACACAACTTTTCAAACCTCAGTCAAAATTTGTTTTATGAAAGCAATATTTTACAGCAATTTCAGAAAATACATTGAGTTTTTTTAATGTATACACCAAAAAAGAACAATTTCCATAATGATTAAATATAATTATGAAAAATTATTGAAATAATAATACATTTGAGTGTCATCAATGCCCCACAGAAGATCCTGGGAAGCACCTGACACCGATAATCTCATTTAACCCTCATCACACCACCACGAGATGGGGGTCTATTGTTATTTCATGTTGCTAAATAATGTTTTTTATTTTTAGTTCATTTTTAAGAAAAATATTTTCTATAAAAACTATATATTCTTCTCATATAAAAAGAAAAGCAAGCAATTCATAAAGTGCAAAGAAGAAAGCAAAATATCTCCAAAATTGCACCACAGAAGAAAAAAATGTTATTAATGTTTTCTGAAAAATATTCCAGTTGTGTCTTTTTGCATGTATACAGACAGAAGGGTATTGCTATGTATTATGATGACATAGACTGACAGATGATTGAGAAGATGGTAGACTGACAGCAGAATAGATAATATAGATTAATATATGGAGTGGGGGAGAGGGTATAGCTCAGTGGTAAAGTGCGTGCTTAGCATGCACGAGGTCCTGGGTTCACTCTCCAGTACCTCCATTAAAAATAAAAATAAAAACAAAAATAAAAATAAAAATAAAATCAAGAACCTCCTCTAAACAACAACAACAAAAACATATAGAGAGATAGAGAGAGAAAGAGAGAGAGAGGAGATAAATAACAGATGTATTGAAATCCAGCTAATGTATATTTTTCTTTCTTATCTTTCCATGTGCATAATCAACCAAAGGCATTTGTGTATGACACGGGTGGTGAGGTTAGAATGCCCAAAGGAAAGCAAGGAAAAAGAAAGAGTCATTATTCAGTATCTGATATTCAAAACATGATTTTAACAGGACATTAGGCTTGAAAGTCATACATCCTGAAAGGGAAAGCTCCTTTATCTTTATCTTTTACTCCTTTATCTTTCCTTTAGTATACCGAGAGCCAGTCTTCAAGAGGTAACCCATATGGTTTTAAAAATGTGATTTCCATACAGAAAGAAGTCCTAGGGTGATCATCTTGCCAACTCCAGTGGTCAATTCTCAATCATCCTCAAACACAAGGGTAAAGGATGCTTAACTTCTTAACAAGTTTGTAAACATAATTACCTTACATGTACAAGAGTTCCTTTTTTATTTCTTGGAGATTGCTTTTATTTTTTGTTATCATGTATATTTTACCCCATATTTTTCCATAGCCATGTTGTCTTTTAAAATTTCTGCATTTACATTATTAAGAAAGGTATTATTACTTACTCTTCCTACTAGTTAACAAAGTACCCAATGAAAACAATAATTCAAATGATAATGTTGATTGCTTGATTAACAATGCTTTGGGTCAACTGAGAATTTAATACTTTTCAAAACTTTTATAAATGATTTTTCACGAAAAGTTTAAACTACTAATAGAATGATTTTTTAAAAAAAATTAAATACCCATCTAATAGAGAAAAAAAATTTACAGTCATAAATTTGAGTGACTTTCTTCAGGTCATACTGCCCATGGCTAGTTGATAGCTAAAAACAAGTTAGATCAGTTCTCAAAATCCCCAGCCTAGTCCTACGTTCATTAAACATCCCTTTGAAATGATCTCTAGACAAATTTCTTCATTTTAGGATGGTGGTAAAAAATACCACTTACGCAATTGTTGCATGTCAAGGAGACCTATCACAGCTAGTCTGTGCCTTCCATTGTTTAGCTAAGCTCAACAGAAACACATAGAATGAAGGCGTCTGATCAGCGTTTCCAGACTAGATTCTGAACCCCCTGCATCTGTTCCTCATTGTAATCTTTTTCTTTGGCAAACCGTGCTCACCCTTTAATTTTCTTCTGTCCAGGCCCTGACCCTGATGCACTGATCTGACCTAGAAATACAAGGATATTTTCCGGTTTCTCTTTCTGTGGCTTTGGGATGTCTGTCTTTCCCAAGACGGCCATTGTTCAGGCAGTAAGCCCGTCATAATTTTGTCCAGTCTAATAACAAAAACTGGGCATCAAAGAAAATCAATGTAATTGTATCTTTTAAAATGAGTAAGGGAGTCCTTTTAAAAACATTCCTTCTGGGCCAAGAATCAGAATGTGAAACAGCAATTTTATACTGAAGATGAGATATGAAGAAATAGTTAAGGAGTCCATAAGCCCCCATTTCACCAGCTACTGATTCACTTCATACTTAAAACAAGGATGTTCCTCCTAAAGTTTCTGTTCTTTCACTTCATCCATAAAATTAAAAGAAAAACTAGGAAAATGGAGGAAGATCATAATATTAAATAAAATTTCAGACTCAAAAGATCAAAAAAATGTAGTGAAAAGACTTTATAACATTTCAGAACTTAAGGTCAAACTGCTTCAAATCTGATTTATAGATAATGCCTACGGCTGAAAATGTTTATCCTTATGTGTAACAGATCTAATCACACGTTAAGAAATAGAGCCAATGGAAAATAGCATATGAACTCAGAGTCTCAAAGAAAAGACAGACTTGTTCTCCTAACAAAATACCTGAAATATTCCCTGCCCAGCAAGTACTATGAAACAACGGAGGAGACTGAAAGAAGGAAGGTCAGAGTCAAATAAGAAATGAAAAAAAACAAAACAAAACTGCTGTAACTGTCGAGTGTGCTCCTTCATTATCGTAGCACATTATAAACTTTGAAACAGTGCTCAGGCTGGTTTTATATATATTCCACTCTTGATCCTGCCTCATGTTTTGTTGTATTTGAAAAAGGCTTTTCTACTTTAAACTTCTAAATATCAGGCTGAGGAAGCCTGGCTTAAGAGCACTTATTAGAGCATTTCACGCCTATTTTATTACATTTAAACTGCCTTGAAATCATTGGAGTGCCTTAGCTAGGTTTCCCTTGAAGTTATTACCTTACAAAGGCACAGAGAAGTCTTTCCCAAAGGCAGTATCTTTTTCAAAAGTACCATCTCATATCGGCTTATTAGCTAAGATGGCCACTTCAGTTGGTTGGCAGCGTAAGGGGAATAGAGTGTACTGAAAAGTTTGTGATGACTTAATAATAGTATGCTGTGGTTTTTGTAGTGTTCTGTTTTTTCGACCTTTCTCTTGTTCTTCCATTCTCGGAATCTAAAAAGGCTTAGGCTAATGTCTAAAACTCTCCAGTAGTATTTAGATTTCATTTTGTGAAAACTGGTAGAAGAAAGAAGATAGCCTCTCGTGGAGTGAGAATGGGCAACTGCTCATCCACTTTAAGTCCTTCTGTCGCGTATACTACAGCATTTAGCATCTTCACTCCAATTTTACTCAAACCACTCCAAGTAATAGGACATTTTCACTGCTATCAACACTCTAAAAACTTTAGAGGCCACATTGCCACATAAAATTTTTGGTTTAATTGATAGTCTGAAGCTTGAAGATTTTTCTCTGAATTTTTTTACTTTTCTATTGCTCCATAATTTAAGATATCCAAAAGCCAGCTGTTCAGCAACTCCTATAGCAAAAACCATCTTTAAAACAAAAGAATCAATATGTGTCAGAAAATTCAAAGCTGGAAATGATGGTTTATACCAAGCCCAGTTTTATGTATAAGGAAGCAGATCATTCTGATATTTCTAGTCATACCATCTTTTTTGAATTACAGTCTAGTTTCCAACTGCCTGCTGGTCTCAAAATCCAGTTGCTCTACAGCACCCTCCACCCCTCAACCTCAGCAGGTAAAGCTGAACTTCATCTTTCCTCACAGAAGTTACTCAGGATCCAGCAAGGAAAACAAAAAGTCACACTAGGTACGTCAACAGAAAGAACTGAATATAATGGGTTAGGCAGGTGTCAAATGGCAAAACAGGGATTATGGACAAAGTAAGCAGTTTCTTGGGAAAAACTAAGGGAAGGGGCTTGAGTTGAGATGAGTTTACTGAACACAGCAGTGCACAGAGGGAAGCCCGTGGACTCAGATCTGTGAGGAGGGACGCTGCCCCACTAGTGCCGGTATACCAGAAGTGGGTGGGGGGTGGACAGAAAAGGGAGCATTCCGAGAAGGGGGCGTGTCCAGGCTGCTGCTCATATCTCTGAGGAGTCATAGGAAGCAGGTTCTCGGAATGCCAAAAAACCAACTGAGGCTGCCAGAGAGAAGGGATTTCGCCGGGGAGACATTGACAGTAATAATAACAAGTATGTAGAGAGGCTCAGCTCCTATCTCCTCAGCTCCCACCTTCCAGTTTCCTTCTAGTTTTCCCATTAGCAAAACCTAGCAGGGAGGCAGCTGGCAAAATAAAGATGTTGTTTTCAGAGTTGCAGTCCCAGCCTCACAAATTCGAGTAGATAAAGGTGGACGTTGATCTGAGAGACAACAGCTCTTTTCATCTGATACACAGTTGTCATCTTTACTCCTCCTCCATGTCTCAGGGAGGAGATCCTTCCCGACTTCAGAGAAGGGCTCTCCTGAGTTCTTCCTTCTCTTGTTCTCATGTCTGTGGATTAGGGGCAAAGGTTATAATCATGAGAATCACACACACACACCCCCACACAGACACACAGAAGGAGAGAAGCACAATGAACTTGGGGAAAAGCTATTCAACCTCAGCATTATTAAGAATCCAATAAACACCTAATGGAGTAATAAAATACTTTTGACCTATCAGACTGCAATAAATAAATAAATAAATAAATAAATAAATAAATAAATAAATAAACAAATAAATAAGATAATGCCATTTGTGATCAAGAATTTAGTAAAAAGTAGCTGCTAAAATGTAAATGGGTGGTTTACCATATTATTGCAATAATTTGTTCCCTGAAACTCCCCATGAGAATATAAATCTCTAAAGCTTCATCGTAGAACAGGTGCTTAACAAAGATGTTGCTGAATTAAAGAAAAAGGCAACTGTGGGACCCTCCTGAGGCCAGAGGGTAAGTGGCAAAGACACAAGAATCACAGGTTCTTGGATTTTTTTGTAGAAGTCTTGGCCCCACACCACTCCAGTGAATGTTCCCACTCTTTTTACATATGGAAATCTCTCCATAAAGAGATTAAAATGTTTTATTAGTTTTTTTCTGAATATAGAAATATATAAAGAACAAAACAAAAAAAAAACCCTGTAATTTTACCATCTAGATAATCTCAATTGACACTTTAAAATAAGTCATCTATGTATACAATTGGAAAGAAAAAAAGCTGTTCTGGGAAGCACAAACAAGAGCATGAAAACCTTCCTCTCTCTACTCCAGTCCCTTCAATGAAAATATTTTTGGCTACTATTTTAAAGATTTCAAATGTTAGAAAAGCTTACTGTAGGTATAAAGATGTGGTTGCTCTGTTATAGTTCAAGCTTTTTATTTTCAGTCTAAATGACATTAAATTGTATATTTCTGGACACTATACAACTTCTAAAACAGTCATGTTAATACGGCATCATGATACGGTAATATGATAAAAGCAGATAGGACTTCAATAATACACAGTTTAATTCTCTCATTATGGAGGTGAAGAGAGTTTGGAGACAGAGAGTATGTGTAACTAGTAACTAACCTGAGCCTCAAAGGCAGTAACTAATAGAGCCACTAATACAATTCAAATTTTCCATCCTTAATGAATACCTAAGCTCCAAATTCAAGAATCAAATATAGGGGAACTAACTAAAAATTGTATGTCTCCACCTTAATGACAGATCATCTATGATGGTTTTGCTTCTGTAGAGAGCACATTTTAAGAGAAAAGTTAATACTTCCTAATACTTGTGCAGTACTAATGTTAGAACTATTCAGGCAAAAAAAAAAAAAAACCCACATTTCACCAGGTGTTTCACATGAGTCTGACAACTGTTTTTAAAACACTGCTAACCCTTTAAGCTTGTATCCTAACATAGTCTGTGTTTGTGTACCTCGTTACAAATAGAAACGGGAATATTCTCTAAATATTAGACTCAATGAGAATTTCCTTAGCAATATCCCAGCCTCCCATGCCCAAGACTGTTAGTGAAAGGTGGTAACAGTTCTTTAATATTAGCAATATCGTGTCTGAGATGCAAATACTGGGTTCTTCAGATTTCTTTGCCACGCTCAAGAGTATCATTACCTTGACAGAGTAAGCGAATGGGGGAGGGTGTTGCAGGAGGGAAAAAGACAACACAATGTTTGAGCAAAATTTTAAGAACACTAAGTAGAAAATAAATTGCAAAAACTCGTGAAACTGCATCTGTGTTTATGGAAGGAAGGAATTAGAATAATTACTAAAATAAACACATCCAGAGAAATTAATAAATTCAGTCTGTGTTCTCTAGGGTTAATATTCTGAGGAAAGACCTGAGGATTTACAAGGCATTTCACTGAAGAAAAAAAAAATGCAGATGATCCATTAAAATAGAAGTTTACCTAATAATCAGATTTGCAATAATAATGATAATATCCAATGTGATCAAAAGTGGGGAAATGGAGACTTCCATACCTTGTTGCTAGAGGTGCAAATTGGTCCAATTTTCTGGAAGGCAATTTGGCTTGTCTATTAACATTTTAAATGTGTGTGCCCTTTGATCCACTGAGTCCAATACTAACATCTATCCCAAGGAATTAATTGAAAAGTGCACCCCAAAATCTAAGTGAAATGATGTTTATTGCATTGCTTATAACAACAAACAGCTCGACAATGTCCTAAATGTCTGTCAATACAATATTGGTCATTTATTTAATGAATATACAGCCATTAAAAAGAATGAGGGAGACCCCATTTGCATTGACACAGAAAGATGTTAATGACATATAATTAATTAAAAGGAAAGAATAGGCTACAAAAATATGTTTAGAATGTTGTGTACGTGTGTGTCTACAGATACACACTTTGGCCATGGAATGTACATTTATGTACTACTTTATATAGTTTTGTATTGTTTTATTATTTTACAAAGATCTTTTATTATATTTATAATCAGCAAAAATAACAAAGATAAATAAAAGACCGTGCACATAACTGTTAAAATTTTTAAATTGGATTGTGGAGAGTCAGTCAAATTCCATAAAACCCTAAGTTTTTTTTTCTCTCTTTTTATTCTATGCAATGTCAGTATTAAATTTTGCAAGCTGTTTTTGACTGGATGTAGGTACAATAAGAATGCCCTGATTATGTAAGCTCAGGAACTCTCTGATTCAGAGCTAATATTTTGCCTTCACCTGCTAATTTGTAATACACACTGCAATGACATGGGGTGAAGTTATTTCTTAGTAATAATAGCTAATATTTATGGAAACTGACCACATGACAGGTACTGGTCTAAGTGCTTTAAGTGGATCAACTCATTTAATCCTCACTGTCACACTGAAAAATAGGTGCTAATGTTATCTTTCTTTTACAGATGAACTATCTGAGGAACTGAAAGTTTAAGTAACTGGCCCAGTAATACAGAGCCAGTAAGTAGCAGAATCTACTAAGAAGTCCGGCACCTGAGCCCAACACTGGTGCTTTTCTTTTGAGAAGACTTGAGATCCCTTGCTTGATTTATGTTTTCACTAAGGGGGAAAAAAGTTACATTTGTAAAGCTATTTTCTGGAAATTATACAAATGAAGAGGCTTCTGAGAATCTTCTCTTTGATTCACATTCAGCTAAAAACCAGCATGAGAGTTAAATGCTGCCCATTTAGAATAAATCAAGCCCTACAGCAGAAGAGAAATCCTGAAGAAACAAACCTTCCAGCGATGAAGGTGAAACGTGTGTGCGCTATAATGCAGCGAGGAGGATGGAGGATGGGGGGACCCTCACAGTGTGTGGCTGGTGGGGTGGGGCAGGTGTTGCAGGGACCGTATTAAGAAAACAAATGGAGAGGATTTTGGGTGACCGGAGGAATGAAGGCTGCGGGAAGGTGGCAATATAGGAGAAAGTTCTAAAAAGACTGATACTATTTCTAAGTTTTATTGTTCTGTGCTAAATATAAAAAAACACATACTCATTGTACAAACATTAGAAAGTACAGAAAATCATAAAAACAGAAATAAAAATCGCCACATATTAAAATAATGACATTTGGGAATACTACCGGCTGGATACGACTGTAACAGGCAGTTATCAGAGCTGAGACAGTTTGGGGAGAACAAAGGCAGAAAGGTGGGAAAGACAGGATTATATTCATGTACTATTTAGATAACTGCAACAGAAAGAAGTCGAAGGTAAATCTGAAAAAAGCAGAGGATTTGATCCTAGAAGACCTTAAATGTAAGAGTGGCAGTGAGCAGCGGGGAGCTACTGAAGGTTTTAGTGCAAAGGAAGCAAGTGTTTGAAGCCTGGCTTAGCAAGAGTAATTGGAGAAGGGAATGATGGGAGTTGAGAGCACTTAATAGCTTATTAAGGCAGTCTGTGTGGGGGAAGTCATGTATGCACACAGTGTATGCAGTTTTTATTATCTCTCACACTACTTTTCTTGTTTGGGAGAGCTGTAATGTTGCAAGTTTGTAGAACATCCATTTTGATAATTCTGTAAGAGTAATTAGCTTCTTAATTATTAAGTAAGTTGTTCTATTTTTAGACCAGAATACATAAGGCAAATAAGAACCAGTTACCTTCACAAACTGAGAGACTACATTATGAGCAGATCAAGTTTTCACAAAAATTTGAACAAAGGCCCTGATAAATTTAATTTTTTGCCTAAAATAAAATAAATGGGTCATAGGATTTATCTAATGTAAATCTTTTCCTTGACTCTAATTGTTGCATTAATAACAGTTTATATCATATTTCTCCTATAAATTATATGACTTAGAAATGATAGACAATTCAGCAAGTGATTTCTATTAAACTTAAGGGGGAAATGATGTCATGATGACAAAAGTTTAGTACCGTCCCTACACATGTTTAATAAATTGCCATAGTTTGCTTTGCACTTTTAGGTACTGTCTGTTATTTTTTTTCCACGACTAGTGCTAGATGGTATTATAATTCCTGCTGAAGATGAAGGAGACATTTAAGAGCAGTTAGAAGAGTTATTTGTGTAGAAACTCTGGCTTCTATTTCCAGATCTGAAGTTAGGAAATATATGACCTCATGCTTCATTTTTTTTTCTAATTCCTGATGTAGAAACTGAAGCTGAAGAAAATGAAGCTGAAGATGCTGAAGAAGTCCTAGCAATTGAAAGCTCAAAGTCGCCATCCGGATGTGTGTGAAATACACACTCTGGGCATCCCTTAAATGTGTATGCTGTATGAACATAGGTCGAAAAAGTTTTCCACTAAATTTTGCAGGATCTATTTGCAGGGAACACTGTAGGCAAGCTTTCAGATTCCCTGCAATCCTTATGCCACGCCCCCTGCTTCCTTGGCCAATGACTGATCAAGGGAGGAGCAGGAAAGCCCAGCTTTCTTGTCTAAGGTGGAGACCACTCTGAGGCCCAACTGACATTTCAGAGCTTTGCCTGACATACCACGCTTCTAGCTCCTTCTCCCTCCTTCCCTGTCCTGAGGCCCATAGCTCCTGACCGCTTTCTCCCAGAAGCACTTTATAATCTCTGGTACATGAATCCACTTCTCAGAGTCTAATTCCGGGGAACCCAGCCTAAGCCGCTATTACCTAAAGAACAAAAGTGAACTAGTGTAAAGTTTATGGAAAACACATTGCCGTTTTCTTTTAGGAAACCAGGCCACGAACATGGTAAGAGCAACAGGATGAACACAGAAATACATGAAAAACCATAGGTTTAGTAAGAGCTTCTCAATGTGCTTTTCCAAAAATATCACCATGTCAAACTTAAAGGGAGAAAAACTTCAACGTGATTCATCCTTTTCATAGCAGTAATAGGTGCCATTTATTGAATCCTTACCTAGGATGACCACTGTTTTAGCATCTGTCCATATCTTATGCCATTTAGTCCTCAGAACAATTTTATGATGGAGGCATTTTCTTTATTTTTCCTATGGTTAGAATGTGTCTCTTGAGATCACATAGCTTATCAAATATCTGAAGCAGGATTCAATCCCAGGTCTAATCTGACACTAAAGTTCATAATCTTTCTACTTTGTCTCACTGACCTTTCCTTCTAGAAGAGCATCCTGCAATTTAGTGAGTGCCTATGTTTGTTGACTTGCTATTGATTTTCCTCTGATATAGACAGCAAATGATGAGGCAGTATTTAGCCAATGCCTTTCATCAAAGGATTTACTCTTTGCAAATATCAACCAAATAATTCCAACTACTTTGAAGGGTTAAAAAATAAGATTTCTCAAATCTTGTATTTCAAGAATGCCAGGATTTGTCTGGTTTGGATTATGTCATAGAGGTGCCCATTAAGGAAGTCATCAGCAACCTGCTTGACCAGCTAGTGCAGAAAAGACAGCCATAAACCATTATACAAGGGCTGAGTCTAGACAGGGCTATTATGCTCAATACCCCAGGCTCACATATAACTACTTAAATTGTTTAGATGATAACTCTGGCCAACCGTTTGTCTGCGGTGGTCATTTCTGACTTCTGAAGGCTGGTCAACTTATTAGATTCCTATTACATCAGGCGATCATGAGGCACTTTCCGTTGTAATGTTGTGTCTTTTATCTGTAACAACTGTGAGGAAATCAAGAATGTCCATGCAAGTGTGGCACAAGGATCTGGAGCCATTGTGCTCTTTGTGGTCAGACACAACAACATATAATTCATATCAATCTTTGATACTGAAAGCAGCGTAACTCAAGTGGATGGCTCTGTATGTGTTTGGCCTTACAAAATAAAAACCCCATCTTCGCATCCTGGGAGCTGTTCCTTTAACCCTGTGGAAGCAAATGTCTTTCATCCATGGGATAGCTCTACACCTGGTGTACCACCCTGAGGATTTTCTGTTACACCTAAGTGATTACTTGGGTGACGTGACTCAATTTAAGAATGGATGGACGCTAATGAAGTTGAGAGAAGGAATTAATTATTAAAGACAGGAAAACTGAATTTCATTTCTGTAGTTATTGATTACTCTGGACTCAGAAGTCATGAAGTCTCAACTCTCTCTGTAAACATGGAAAGTAACTGGAAGCCATCAGGGGTTGAATTGTGTCCCCCCAAAAGATGCTGAGGTCCGAACTCCCACTACTTGTAAATGTGAACTTATTTGGAAATAGGGTTTTTGCAGGCAATTGAGTTAATTATTGAGTAATCACTCAGAAAGCTTGCAATTCTCATTATTAGCCTTTAGTAAGTCATCAGCCCAGCATTTAAGGACCTCCATATTCCTGATTCTATGTACTACTTTGAACTTCATTTTCTAGTAATACCATATATAAATCATCCACAGTCTAGTCAAGTTGATGTCCTCATAGTTCATCACACACACAGTGAAATCCTCAACTTTCTGACTCTGTTTCTCCCTTTTGGCATGTCAAAAATGTCCTCCATTCTCCTCAGTTACCCAGGCCCTATCTTTACTTCAAGGCACAATTTACCTCCCAGGATTCCCATAAAAATTTTTCAGAGTGCACTGGAGTTGGTAATGGTCCTTTACTTTGAAATACAATACTATTTATTGCTTTGTATTCTTTGACTCTCAATCTTTCTAAACATGTATTCACTACAACTCCTTTGTGTACATCTTGTCTCTCCAACAAGTCTCCAAGTTCTCTCTTCATAGTATAAACAATTATCACCCAATAAACATCAGTTGGAAGTAATGAAACAATAGTTGTCAATTTTTCAAGCAAACTGCCTGAAATTTAGAGACACCTATAAGAAAAAGGTGATCTCTCTATAGCTACCTCATGAGGCAAATAAGTCAGCATTGTCATGATGTTACAGGAATAAAAACAGACTGAGACCGTCTGAGACTGAAAGTTTCTAGCACTTGTACAAGAGTCTTTAAGAGCATATATAGAGTAATATATATCAAAGAGAGAGAGCAAGAGAAGCACCTTGTACTCCCAGCCAAGATTTTCCATGCTTTCACATATAGTTTGTCAATACAGAAAGAGTAATTATTGTTCTTGTACAAATATGGTGCAGGTAAGTGCTTACCAGGCGCCATGTTTCCCTACTCACATGCTTTCCAAACATAGATCAGCAGAAGGGAAAATGGTCAAGAATACATTTGGTTTAAATAGTACTTCATACACCCAAATCTACCTCTTTTCTCAGTTCTCAGTGCATTTTTCCAGTCTAGGTTAACTTTATCTCCTCAGCACTGGAAAATTCAATAGTTGAATGTCCCAGGGTAGTTAAAATATGAACTGGAGTCTTTTTGCTGACAACAGTACGAGTGTATTCCAGTGAACCAAGTCTCATTTTCTACAAAGGAAGGAATTGAACAGTACATGAATCTCTTTAAAAATCACCAGTGTACTTACTGGGGAGGAAAAACATTGTACCACTTCTGCAGAGAATCAAATGATGTTTATGTGCAGATTTTGTAAACTTGGGTTAACAAAGATGCCAGGAGGTACGAGGGGGGTCCCAGTAAGCAGGACTGAGAGAATATTAGCTGATCAGGCATTTAGCTCACTCCCTTCACTACTTTCCATTATTCCTACCCTCATTCCTATGCTTTTGAGATGATCACTGAATTCTCACCAAACTCACTAAGCTCACCTTGGGACTTTCCCCCTCATTTTTATGCTCTATACCCTTATGAGAAAATCCACAAAGCTAACAAAATATTTTCATACAATTTATATGGGTTTGCTTAGGTGTATGATGATCAAAATACCATTTTGTGTGTGTGTTGTCTAGTTTTATTCATGCCTCTCCTTTCTCTCCGTTAGTTCATCTTTTTGACACTGTCTTAAACCAGCATTAATTTTAAATATATATATATATATATATATTTAAATTTTACACTTTAATCTTGTGCTTTTGACTAGTGATACAGGAAAGGAATAATTTAAAAAAAATAACTAGCTACACCAAAAAGCATGAAGATTGAGCAAGCTGTAATCCTTCTGATAATAGATATACTATAATGAACAGAAATGTTACACGAAACCATTTCCATTCCTTCACATTTATAGGAGGTTCAAGACAACTTCTTTTTCGTTATCAATTTTAAGTCACAAACACGCAGATTAAAAAAGCGGGGAGACCATTACTGTCTGAGAGCATTCATGTTTCTCATGTGGGGTGAAATAAGAACTACATCCTGAGCTTTCCTGGAAAGAAGCCAGTTGTCTTCCCCAGGGGCCTGGTGGGGTTTCCTGAGCTTTTTCCTGGCAACAGTCAACTGTTGTTTATGGGACCATGCCAAGACGCCATGGGGCTGAGGAACTTTCATTTGGACGGATGGCCTGTCTGGCTCTCTCCTTGGTGCTGGCTGTTTCCAAGGCACTTGCTTCTCCGGGCTTTGTTTTAGCCAGCCAGGCTGAAAAAAGGCCACTCTGCATGGCCATTGATGGATTAACATCCCCAAATGATTTCTTGGCTTTGTTACCTTGACCTGACCCACCTCCCTACAAAGCTTTTCTAAATTGCTGCAGTCTTGCAGCATCTAAATTCTGTCTTTCCCTTGGCGTTCAGCACATTTCATGTGGCTTTGGAATTCAGGTTGTGGTTGGGTTTCTACTGAGTCTGTCAGGCATTTTTGAGTAGGCACTTGCAAATTGCCTTATACCTACAGCACCGTGTATGCAGTAAGTCCTTAAAAAATATTGTTTGATGATAATAGTGTTTCCCTGTTTTCTTCCCAGGAAATGAAACATATCATTTTCAAATTATAAGATTCTGTCATATCCAGAAAACATTTGAGATCATAGGTCTAAGGTGTGTGGCTCACAATTTTTAATTACATTATTTTTATCTTTCCCTCCCTTTTTAAATAATTGCCCAGAACTTCTGATCCATCCCGTTTCCCTCTGTCTCTCTGTCTCTGTCTGTGTTTCTCACACACTAGTGCACACACACAAACTGATACAAGCCTCACACACACATGCTCATCTTTCAGTAGGATCTTAAGAGTACAGGTTAAGAGTGTAGACTCTGAAGCTGAACTGATCAGTTCCTGTACCAGCTCCCATAATTAATATCTATGTGACAGCAATTTTGTTAGCATCTCTCTGCCTCAGTTTCTTCATATATAAAATGGGGATAATAATGGAAACTAACCTCATAGTTTGTTGAGTTAATCATGTAAAATATCTAAAAGAATTTCTGGCTCATAATGAGTTGTATATTAATACTGTCCACTATTATTACCTTGGAGTGGTTCAGATAAGATGTTTCTTCTCCCTCTCTGGATCACCAGATCAGGTCAGATTTCCCAAATGTTCAATCTCAACTCATTGAAGAAGTGGCAGTGATAGTAGAGGCAAGAATCTAACTGAAGAAGGTAAATGCTCTTCTTGACGGAGGGCTCCAAATCACCATCATCTAGTTCTTTAGTAAGAAGAGACGCAAGTAACAGATTTAATTTATCCAGCAAGTGATTTAATTAAATAAGTTTATTTGGACTGCAGAGAGGTTTACAAATCCTTTACATAATTTGGATTTTATATAGCTTCACACGACTGCATCCCTTGAAAGTTTGTGTTCGGAACAGCTAGTCTGAAGAGCTGATGTCAAATGCATAAGGATATTAGTGAGTCAAGTAGGATAATGTCCAAGGAAAAAGATAATCAATTTCCTGGTGCAATAGTTTGGTGCCAAAATGATTCTTTCTGCTGCTTCATCTTTGTACTCTTTCCTGGTTTCCCCCAGGAAACGCTTGCTAGTGGATGAAACAGCAGATCATCAAATGCTCAGTATTTAAGATATTTTTGAAGGGACCTAAAAAAGTAATGGCTGAAAGTAAGGTGCCAGACTTGAAGAGCAAATGAGGATTTAGGGCTTCACTCAATGCAGGCAAACTAAATTGTGGCAGTGATAACTCTACCTTACTTGAAGGTTCTCCAAATTATGCTTCTCAGAGGGGATTTGTATCTGATTCTGTGCAATGAACCCGGAAGCATGACTCCAAGGTGACCTGATAATTGACACCTGTTCTAATTCTGCAAGCTGTGCCCCATTGTTCTCGGAAAACTGAAGCTGGTGAGGTGAGCTTGGCCCAGGTGAGAGTATGTGCAGCACTGGTCCCAGTAAGGATGCATACTGGACTACTCCAGCTTCAGGTGTCTGTCTAATGGTCAGCCTGGAAGTAAAAGGTTTTGTTTATAGGAGGCCTCACTTAGAAGTCAGTCCACTTACTTATGACTAAATAACAAGCCATTCCAAAACCTCGTGGCCTAAAGCACCAACAATGACTTACTTTGCTCACGAATTTATAATTAGGGCCGGACTGGGCCAGGTGGCTTATCTTTTCTATGAGCATCAGCAGAAATGGCGTGACTGGGACCCGAGGATCCATTTTGAAAATGCCTCATGCAGGTGACTGGCAAGTTACGGTAGGCAGCTGGGGACTCAGCGCTGAGGGCTGGAAGCTGAGCTCTGAGAACGAGTGTTCCAAGAGGCTTTGCCAGAAGGTGCAAGTCTTCTTATGACCTTGCCCTGAAGTCTCTATCATATTAGTAATTAAGAAAGTCATTAAGACCAGCCCAAATTCAAAGGGAGGGGAATTAGACTCTATTTTTAATCTACTGCAGAAGTTGTCATCCTCAAATTTCTGCTAGCAGTGAGGCTATTAATGACTTCTCTACTATATATACTAAATATGCTTATTTCTTTCTGTTCCTTTTAGACAAGTGAATCTCGTTTGATGTCCCAAGAGGTGTATCTTCCTGGTCTTTTTGTCTGTCTTTTCCTCCCATTGACATTTGACAACACTATCATCTGTAGGTTTCCACATAGATCACTTTCTTTTCATTGGTGAATTGTACTGAGACCACTGACATTTAAAGTGATTATTGTTATAGTTTGATTAATACCTACCATATTTATCAATGTTTCTTAATTTGCCCTTGTTCTTTGTTTTTATTTTGGTTTTCCACACCTTTTCTGCCTTTTGCGGTTTTAACTGAGTATTTACTAGAATCCATTTCCTCTCTTTTCTTGGCATATCAATTATGCTTCTTTTAAAATATGTTTCAGTGGTTGCCCTAGAGTTTGCCATATGCATTCACCACTAATCCAAGTCTACTTTTAAACAGCTTTACACCACTTCATGGGTAGCGCAGATACCTTAAAGTAACAAGGTATTTCTCATTCTTCACTCCCATCGCTGAATCATTGCTGTTGTTCATTTAACTTATACATAAGCATGCAAAAGCTTATATACACATACTTATATATTCTACATACATATACTTAATAGCAAAATAACATTTTGCTATTTTTTGAACAGTGTTTTGTGGAATTGATTAAGAATAAGAAGAATGAAAGATTTGTTTTGCCTTCACTTATGTCTTCTGTAATACCTTCTATTTTTTATTATTATTATTATTATATGAGTTCCTGACTTCTATTATTTTCCTTCTCCTGAAGAACTTAACATTTCTTGCAAGGCAGGTCTATCGGCAACAAATTCCCTCCATTTTTGATTGTTTGAGAGAGTCTATTTCTCTTTCACTTTTGAAGGATGATTTCAGGGGTACAAAATTCTATGTCCCTGTTCTTTTTCTCCCGGCACTTCAAATATTTCACTCTATTCTCTTCTTGCTTGCATTGTTTCTTCAGATGTAATCCTTACCTTGGCTCCTCTAGAGATAAGATTTTTTCCCCCTTCTGGCTTTTTCAAGAGTTTTTTTTCACCTTTGACTTTCTGAAAGTTGAAGGTGATATGTCTTGGTGCAGTTTTTTTTTTAGCACTTACCCTGCTTGGTATTCTCTGAGCTTCCTGGATCTGTGGTTTGTTGTCTGGAATTAATATAAGGAAATTCTCGGCTCTTATGCCTTCAACTATTACTTCTGTTCCTTTCTGTCTTCATTTTCCTGATACTCTTATTATGCAAATATTTTTGCCTTTTGCAGTTTTCTCACAGTTCTTGTCTATTCTGTGTTTTTTTAGTCTTTTTTCTCTTTGATTTTCATTTTTTATTGTCATATCCCCACACTTAGAGATTCTTCTAAAGAGTTCATCAAAGGTATTCTTCATTTTTGAAACAGTGGGGTTTTTTTAATATTTATTTTGTGGGGGGAGTGATTAGGTTTATTTATTTATCTGTTTGTTTTTTCAATGGAGGTACTGGGGATTGAACCCAGGACCTTGTGCATGCTAAGCACGCACTCTCCCACTGACCTACACCCTCCCCCTCAGTCACAATGTTTTTGATTTTCAGCACTTCTTTTTGATTCTTAGAATGTCCACCTCTTCACTTATATTATCCATCTGTTCTTGCATGTTGTCTACTTTTTCCATGAAAGTCCTTAGCCTATTAGTCATAGTTTTTAAAAAAAATCTTGGTCTAGTAATTCCAGCATTCCTACCATATCTGGCTCTGAGCTGATGTTTCTTCAATCTCTTCAAACTATGGGTTTTGCCTTTTTCTATGCCTTGTAATTTTTTGTTGAAAGGTGAACATGACGTACAAGATAAAAGAAACTGGTAAGTAGCCCCTTAGTAATGTGTGGTCAGGTGTCGGGGCAGAGCCAGTGTTCCATAGTCCTGCGATGCGTCTCAGTCTTTTGTGAGCCTGTTCCCTGGACTGTGAACTTCACTAGTGCTTCTCAGGATTTTCCCTTCTTCAGGTGGGACAGTATGGCTAGAAGGGGCTGGGGTTGGTTACTTTCCTTCCCCAAGTTGGGTTTTGGTAAAATATTTTCTCCTGAGGGTGTCTCTTATTAAGAACAAAATGCTCTGGTGTATTAAAGTGGTTCTTTTCCTCAACTCTTGATGAGTTGTGCTTCCCTGTACTCACCTGTTGACCTTTGTCCAGCTTAGGGTGGGGGCAGATGTTTGCTCTGTGACCTCCTTCTCTGATGGCTCGATAAAGAGTTGTTGATTTTTCACTTTGCTCAGCTTTTTGCTTGTTTTTAGGGTGGCTTGGCCACTTCCAAACTCCTAACATTGCTGACGGGAAACCACAAGTCCCAACTCATTACATCTTTAATGGTTAATAGCTAAATTTTAAGAAAAGAACTAGATATTTTGCCAGCAATAGATAATAAAACAGAAATTTTTTGTTAAATTCTAGTTTTTGAATTACACTAGTTTAATAAATGTGTGAAGAATATATTGAGGGGAGTTTGGAAAACATTTCAACCTGGTAAGAACACATGGGTGTATCATACAACTAGACACTCAGAAGAAAAACAAAATAAAACAACGTGTGACTTCTGTACTAATGCTGGCACCTTCATTTCTTTTCTTTCATAAAGCTAATGTCTGAGTCTTTCCTCATGATTTTCAGGTGTATGAAAAAAAGTACTATCGATGCCTTGATTCTAACGTGGAAAATACCCACATGGGTGCTTGTTGTTCTAACGACCGGGAGAGGAATGTGTTATCTTTCAGGGCAAAACGGTCTTATTGTTGCAGTCACTGTGGCTGCCGCTGAATCCCTGGGAGCAGGCAGCATGTGGCACAGCTTGACCTTTCAGATCAGGCAGATTAAGAACATTATATTTTCCACCCGGTCAATGCAGGGCCCATGGTTAATGATTACTTAGAGCATAAATCCACAGCTGATTTTCTGTCATTTGGAAATGATCAGAGCCCATGTCCAGCAAAATCTGGCAGTGACATTTTTGGCAAGCCCTGGCAATTACAGACGCTTTCAGAAAAGAGAGAGAACAAGCCAGGACTGTAGGCTGGGGGGTGAGGGGTGGAAGAAGCATATATTTCAGGTAAATTTTATTTTGCTTATAGTTCAACCGTGCACCCTCATCCTTTCAAACTGATGTATTGATATTAGAGACGCAGAGCCTGGTCATTCATTACACGTCACTACTGGGTGCAAGAGTATTGCCTGCTTCCTTCTTCCGGTTACACAGCTGTGATTCTATTTCCATCACATTGTCAGAGGTGCACTGAAATGATTTCAATCACCTCAGGCAATAGCTATTTCTTCACATGCACCAGGATATATTTTTTAGGTCACTAAGTTTAGGGAAATCTGCAAAGTCCATCTTTATTAAGAGAGAGAGGAGGTTCTAGAGGAGGAGAATTACGGCGACAAGTCCTAAGAATAACAGAATATGAATCTCCCTCCAGTAGCAAGTGTCTGCTGGACAGCTCATCCTTCTGTCTTCCTCCTTCTTCCTCTCCTCTTATCCCACCTCACATCCAAACTGTACACGCGGCGGTGGAGTAGACAGCACTGTGTGTCTACTGGACAAAGGGCCGAGGCTGAGCTGGGGTAGACCAAGGTGTCCGGCCCATGGGGTTTTCTAGAAGGCTTTCATCAAACTCTGGCAACCTGTGTTACCCTATCTTAAGATGTGTTCCAAAAACATAATACGTGCAAGTAGATGACCGATCAAAACTGCAAGGGAGCCAGCGTTAGCTTTTGATTCTGCTTATTTCTCTTTTTCTGAACTCTGGTTTCGCTGCCCTTCAGCTACACAGGTTGCTGAGATTTACAGCTGTCCAAATCCACCCCCTCCAACCTAGGCTACTCTGAACCAAGTGCTTCATACTCCAAAACTGAATCTCTGGAGCTCATCCAACTCACCTGCAATCTATATTCTTATTATTCTCTGCGCTCTGCTAATGTCAAGACTATTTATTTGGACCTATGATTATTATACTCATAGACATCAAGTTAAGAATGACAGGCAACTTTTTCTAAAGTATCCACATGTAAAATGAGTGCCTATTAGAACAAACGATTCTTGAATAATTAGATTATTAGATTGGAAGATGAAGAAAGAGCACAACTATAAGACAGTTCATAATTTTTCTCCCACTCTTTTTATATGTATGAGTTAAAAAGCTGTATTAAAATGACCTAAAAATATAAAGATAGATAATACAAGGCTGATACGGTGGAAAGTGCGGAAACACTGCCGTCAGCAACACGTTGCTTCTATCAGATACAAGTCAATTGCTCTATTTGTTGGCATCTCCCAGGAAGTGGGAAAAGAAGGAGAAAATTATGTATTGTTTTTACTCGCATTCCATTGAGAACACAGTCACAGAACCACACAAATTGCAAAGGAAGCTGGGAAACACACTCTCTAGCTAAGAAAACATATTTTTAGACAAAACCATCATGTTTTAAAGAATGTGACCATTATCAAAGAAAAGGATAGTGGTTAGTGTTAGATAAATACACTACAGCACTATTTTTATAAACTGAATGGGAAATTTGGTCTAGAAGACAGGGCCATTTGGTGGATTTGAGGTTGGTTAAATGTATTATCCAGCGAGTTTTGATTCCTATATTGATTGCAATCTGATATGGTTATTTCTTGGGGTAAGCCAAGAAAATCTTCACTTGAGCAATAACCCAAATAACACACACACACACAAACAAACTGGGTGCTTAAAAACAACAGAGATGCATTGTCTCATAGTTCTGGAGATTAGGAGTCCAAAATCAAGGTTTTGGCCAGGCCATGCTTTCTGTGGAGTGTCTAGGCGTCTAGATGAGCTCAGGTCCTTTCTTGCTTCTTCCAGCCCCTGGTAGTCACAGGCATTCCATGGCTTAGGGCAACATCACCTCAATCTCTGCCTCAGTCTTGCCACAGCCACCCTCCCATAAACAATGTGATGTCTCTACATTAACTTCTTTCTCTGTGTGTCTCTGTGTCCTCACATGGCATTCTACTCTTCCTGTGGGTCTGTACAAGACTTCCTATTCTTATAAGGACACCATTCATGTTGGATTAGGGCCCACTCTAATGACCTCATCTCAACTTGATGACATCTGCAAAGACCATATTTCCAAGTAAGTTCACATTCACAGGTACCCAAGATTAGAACTTCAACATATCTCTTAGGGAACACAATGCAACCCACAACATTCAAATTTATAACCCAAACATCCATCAGTGAATCTACAAAATTCTAGTTACCCAATACACACTAACTAAAGAAAGAAATGTTCTTTCTTACATGCTACTAAAGTCCTCACACTATCATTTAAAACTATATTATTTATTATTTGATTCAAGAAAACTGAGAAATAAATGATTATTCTCATGTGAAACTAGTCAATCTACTTGAAAGCTGTGTTGTTATCTTTAGCCATGTCTTTCTCCAGTTAAACTATTCAAAATACTTCTCCATATAAATTCTATTATCCAGCTTTCAATCATGTTTATTATCACCCTCAGTGCCCTAAAACTGAACTTGTAATTTATCCTTTGAGATATATTTTGGATGACTTCAGACCCCTAAAAGAATTACTATGCAATATCATTTTTCCTAAACCCCTTTTCTCTTTCCTTTGGAACATTTTTCTATATAGTTAACATGGAGACATCAAATGCTTTATAGTAACTTTGGGGTTTGAATTGAATAATTTTTCAGGAAAAATGATCAAAAATATGGCCAGAAAGTTCATCTGTGAACTTGATGACTTTTTTAATACTTTAAAATGAGAAAAAGTTCACAGTGATAACCACTGGAGTTAAACTGGCGTGTTTCACCTAATCTCCCAAGGTAACTTTTCACTTGTGTTTTATTAAACTCCGTGAGTCAGAGTACTCTCTTGGTTCAGGGCTCTTTCCTACCTATGGGTCTTTTTTTCTAACCTCAAGAGTAGCTGAATTTCACACCTATATTTGCCACCCTTCTAGATCCTTCCTCGTGAGCTTATTAACACCACCCAGCAGCTACCTAAAAGACATACTGCCAGGAAAAATAAATGTTTTCTGCAAGGAGCAAAAAGGTTTTCTATTCCCATATGTCAGCACTAGAGTTCAGGCCTATTGCCAAAAACTAATAGCATTTAAACAATAGTTCATTCAGGTGAGTTACGAAAATGCTCTCTTCTGAGATGATTCACTAGATATTATTATTCAAAAGTGAGAAGAAAATTGGTTGATTTTGCATCTAAAAACTGAAATACATTGAAAATGAAGCTAGAGATCTGATTCCTACTCCAAGTTTCACACATAACTTGCTCCTTGCCAATGAATTTTCACATGAACTTTCAGCATCTCCGTTTTCCCACGTGTAAAATTAAGAGAACACCATTTCTACCTACTGATTATGAGGATAAAGAGACAACACAGGCAGATTCACTCTAAAAATGTAAGGCACTGAGCCTATTTCAGGTATTATTAATATTCCAACTTAGAGTCTTTGAAAAGCTACAATCTATAAATCACGAAAGGTAACAAAAGAGCACCACTGCTGATTAATGGTTATTCACTTGCTTTCTCATTCTGTGTTTGCATTTGGGGAAATTAGATACTTATGTTCTCTTTGTGTGTGGACTTTCAACCCAGGACATAATATGACAAATTCATATTATTATTGCCTTATTTTTTTTTTCTGTGAAATCTTACAAACTTTGGGGGAGACAATTATTTGCCAGTGAGTTGAGTTCAAGGTCTTAGAATGTCACATACTCAAGCTCCTGGGCTGAGGGGTAATAAACTCAGTACAGCACTCACTCCTAGTCTGGGACTTAACATCTGTTGATATCTAGAAATGAATATGTAATCTTGGGTATGGAATTCAGACACGTGGAATCAGCTATGATGGCAAAAAGGAAAAGAAACAATAGTTGTATTTTTTACCTGTTTTAGTACAAAATCATCAGTAAAGTTAATGAAGGTCACCTGATTTGAGTAACAGTTTTGACATAGTTTTGACAGACAAGCATAGATCAAATACAAGATTCAACAAAAGTATGAATAGTGACATGGTGCATAATTTTAATTTTGATATTTTAGCTTCTCTCTTATTTCCTAACTGTGTTATAATGAACATCATTTACCAATGAAATTTAAATAAATAAGTTAATTAATTAATTGACTAATCACCACTCAATCTTTAAGGACAAACATTAACCCCATCCCCTCCATGAAGCCTTTAGCAATTTCTTAGTCAACAATAACAGCATTCTTGTTTGAATAGCTATTTGATATCTTATTTCTCTTACAAACTAAAAAATTGCTTCCAAAGATTCAACTCAAATGTCCAGGGTCTTTATTACATTTCTATTTGTATGTCCCTGTGTGCCTGGCAAAGTGCCTTGTAATAAATAAATATTTATTAAATTTGTTGAATTGAGAAGGTCATGATGACAGAACATGATAAATCATTGGCACCAACAATTATTTGATTACTGAATGAGAAACCTAATATATAAGGTGTGAGGGTTTTTTTTTCAAAAACGCATTTGAAAATACACTTTGAAAGAGGCATTAAAATGAATGAACAGCTAGCTGGAGTTTTGGGGTAGAAGAACGATGTGCTCTATGCATGAATTCAGCTCCAGATAAACACACTTAACTGACAGAAAATGTCACCATAAGATATTGGAACTCAGAGAAAAGACAGAGATTCAAACTGCTGAGAAATCAATCTGATGAGTATCCTTGAAAAGGTTAAGACTCTCAAAAAGCTATTTGAAATTGTTATTGGCAATAGTATTCTGGAGGGGGAAATGTGACTGTGTGATATTTTGAGGAGATAAGTTATGTTATCTGGGATTTGTGAGGCCAAAGGAAGAGTTCATAAGAAAAATGCACCTCTGATGTATGTCCTTAAACTTCATGCAGTTTGTTTTGGCATTTGAATACATATTAAAATATACAGCAATGGGCAGAAGGTCTTTGTTATTCAGTGATAACTTTGCTGCTTCCTTGACTGTCCACAAGATGTAAAGAGGGTTATTTTCCAGAATAAAACTACTCTTCTGTTCATGCTTAGTTTTCTGACAATTAGAGTTCTCTGTTCTCTGGTAAGGGACACAGACCCCTGTCTTTCAACATTGTAAAGTAGTTCTGGTCATAGAAGACACAAAACACTTAGGCCACGTTGTTTAGCTCAATACACTAGCTTTGTTTTGTGAATAAGTGATACACCAGGGGACACACTGCTCAGATCCTCCTTCAATAAAGAACTTGTGGTCCCAGCTACTGAGAATGCAGCCAGAAAACAGCCTTCACTTGTCTGCCCCTTCAGGTGGTGCCTCAGCTGTAGAAAGCCATGTTGGCCAAGTTCACACCCTTCAGAGAGGGGGCCATATGAACTGATAGATTGAAGCAGGATTATAAAGGCCAGACCATTTCAGCCTAACTCGGGACAACTATGATGGGTCATTTTGGCTCCAGAGCTCTTAGAGGGGTTGGCTGAAGCTGTTGTTGGGCCTGATTTGCACCTCGACTTCTCCGTTGGCCCAAATCCTATTTCTTTTGCCTCTGTTCTGCAGCTACTGATTCCTAGGGCACTCCTTAAAATACATTCTGCACATTAAACTTCCTGTCAAAGTTGGCTTTGGAAAAACCAATCTACAATAGGGTGAAACAAACTTGGAAGTTGACTTATTTTAATTAATTAACAACCCAAGCAAGGATTCAAAGGCAATAATGCAACTGGAATGCTAGAAAGCATTCTAGGCACTATGAATAGTTTGTAGGAATGCCTTCAGCAGGACACAAAATGACATGAATGAAGCTAGGGGACGTAAGCTTCCTAAAAGAAAAAGAGTCACAAAATGAAGCTGGAGAAATAGGTGGCAAAGACCACAACTGACTGCAGCTGACCCCTGGCAGTAAGAGAGCGTGACCATATCACTGGGAGCAATGGAAGATAGAGAGAGAAAGATGGATCTCATTTGCTAAACAAGGAGAAGTTAGTGACTTTTTAAAATAGGAAATGAGAATTTTGTTTTGGGAAACTCTGAAGTAGTCAGCATGGAAGATGGATTTGAGAAAAGGGGGAAAATTGGAGAAGCAGAGGATGACATTAGGAAGCTGTTACACCTATCCCAGCATAATTAAAGCCAGAATGTAAAATAAAAAACTGTCTTTGTATATGGTGGGGTTGGGGGGAGAAGGAGAGAGAGAGAGCAGGAGGAATCTTAGAAATAATTGTAAGAAAAAAATGGCAGAAAGAATTGTATTATAAGAGGCTTATTATATATGAATTAAATTGCATAGCAGTCCTTCCAAACTTTTTCTAAATGTCAAAGATCATTTCACAAACACCATCTATTGAACATCTAAGTACCCTCAATCTTGTTTCAGGTACTTTTAGATATATTTCATTATTTTAAGTCTCATACTCCTGTAAGATAGAATTTCTCTTTCCAGTTTGCAAATAAAGAATCCGTTTTAAAAGATCAGAATTTAGAATTCTGAATTTAGAAAGGGCAGAGAGCCTGCCCAATGTCACCCAGCTAACAAATGTCAGAGCTGAAATTTTAACCCAGGCCTAGTTCATTTGTTAGTTCTCTCAATCACTATACTATCACATAGCTAAAATATGAAGGTTTCAATATTAAACGAAAGTATCTCCTTCTATAAGTAATGTGGGCCAAAAAATTTCAGATCTTCCATCCATGATCACTATTGCTGCCAACATATTTTTTGACTAGTCTAACCCTAAGCCATTACATCACGTGGAAATCCAAGAGTAGTAAATGATCTGAAGCGAAACCTGCCAGACAAATGCAAGTTCCCTCCACTCCTACTGGCACAATCTATTACCAGATATTGGTGTACTCCTTTGTAAACTCATCTTTCTATTTTCTTAGTTGGTGCAGAAGTTCTTTATCCTCCACTTCTGCAGTTTGATTCTTCAAAGATTCATTGATCTCTCTACTTGGAAGTTCTAGTGCCACTGAAGAAAATACAGGCTATTCGCAAAATATTTCGTATTATTTCCTCTGGTGTTCAGTCCAGAGTTCAGTGGTAAAACAACTTTGCAGCAGGTCAGTGGTTAAAATAGAAAATAGAAAACGTGCATTTAGGAAACCAGAACTGACTTTGGGCCAGTAATAGAGCTGCATGAAAGCTGTAATAAAGGTTTACAAGGAAGAACATATAGAGAAGTATTCATCATACATTCTCATTTACATGTTCTCAGTTATGTCTAGAAGGAGCTACCGAGGCATATCTTGAAACATTACCTAATTCAGAAGGACAGTGCTATGTAGACAATGGAGTAATTTATTGAGTGATGATAAACCTATTCAAACTTGTCAGCCAGTTGCCTCCCAAGAGTCCTATTCAGGACACCCTTAGATATCTGTATTATTCTTATAATCTGATCATTTACTTAAGGTTATAAAAGGGACCTCTTTACAAATTTCTTAAACACAGTTGATTGTGTATTTAAGTACCCCATATATTTCATTATTGCGGAAGAGGTTAGTGAAGAACCCAGAAACTCTTGGACACATTACAGAAGGATACAATCAAAACCTGGGTAGGGCCTTTCAGGTCAACAGGGACTATCACAAGGCTTCTTGATCGCCTCCCATCAAAACACAGCTGCATTGTCACCTTATAACGTGTATCTTAGAGATGCACCTTCTTTTCAATCCCTTAACTACCCCTCCCCTCCTAAATCAATTCAAGGCCACAGACAGAACTCCTATTTCAAGGCAACATTCCACGCAAATAATTTATCGATGTGCTGCCAGAAAGCACAAACAGTGGAAGAGTGACACAACAGAGAGTCATGGAACTGTGTCCTTTCCTGTATAATGGCCAGGCCACCTTCAGGTAAAGTACTACCAATTTTTGAGAATAAAAACATCATGTTTGTCAATAGAATTTAACACATTCTGAGAAATGTCATCACCATGACAGGTCAATTGCATGGAATAATAATTTCAAGTAGAAAATCAAGCCAGTTGGCAATAAATTACATTTTGTAAAATACACATACACAGTATATCCTCACACCCACAAGAAAAATTGAGATTGTCCAGGGAAGCATTAGGCTCATGCTTGGGTTTCTTGAGATCATGGGGGATATGTATATATATATATATATATATATATATATATATATATATATATATACACACATACACATACTTTTTTTTTTGCAAAGTTGGTATCAGTGGACAACATTGATATGACACCATTATCATTTGGAAAACTAATATATACTCATTAGGAACTTTCAGAAGTCTTTAAATTTGTCCTTTGATGATAACATGATGGAAACATAGCTGGTTCCTTCTTCTCAATGAGTTTTGACTTTAATATCACTCCTTTGGGAGGCCTTTCTTCACCACCCATTTTCTAAAGTAACTCATTTTCTCTAACACATTACTCAGATTTTTATTGTCTGTTGATACATTATTGTTTGAAATTTTCTTGCATATTTATGTAATTATTTTCTTTCTTTCCCTACTAGAATTTAAGCTCTATGAAAGTAGAATCCACTTTGGTTTTGTTCACCACTGTGTCCTCAAAACCTAGAACATAAGAGGATCTCCATAGGAATGTATGTAAAACATATTTTTTAAATTACTCCAAGTCAAGATGATATTTCAACTAACATTTATTAAGGGCATATAATGTGGCTGACTCTTAGCTATAACAATAATTATAACCTTTAATCCTCAAAACAACCTTGTGAAGTGAGCGTTAATTCTACCTTCTATAGATGAGAACCCCAAGATTCAGAAATCTTTTCTTTATACTCTGGTGTCCCACAAGGAGCATTTCCACACAATTCATCACATGATCATGCACTCTTGTTTTGGTTTCTAGTTTTTTCCTATCTGTAGGTGTCACCAATGATACCTTAAGTCCCTCAATAATAGGGATAGTTTCTTCTATTGATTTTTTGTCTTCACATTAGTATTCATCATGGTGGTGGTCATATAGTTGTGGTTGACAAATGAAATGGTTAAAGTGGTTATGTAATAAAGATGGAAAAGGCATCCCCACTGCTGGAGCAGAATGTGATCCTTTGTAAAAGTCATGGAATCTCCCCTCATATCCTCCAAGGAATGGATCCCTAGCTAGAAATTCAAGATCAACTGACATATCTGATTTGACTCAAAGCTAATAATGGGCATCATGCAATTCTCTGTTTGGGGATTCCTTGGCAGGGATAAAAGTATGTACAGTTGTGCTAGATTCCAGCCTCTATATCTCTATGCTTACAGATGAGGAAACTGAGGCACAGAGAGGCTGAGTAACTTGTCAAAGGTCATATAATTAGTTAGAGGCTGATACAGGATTTTGGCAGAGGATGCTGTAACTGAAATTGCAACTTAAAAATCAAGGTCTGAGCTGGTTCTGAATGCATCCTCCACCTCCAAAATAAGTTCAGAATACACGTGTCCTATGATGCAGTAGATTTCTTCCCATTGGACCTTGGTCTACATGTCTTTTTTTAGAGTGCTTGGTTTAAAGAGTCTTAAAACCATAGCTTTTAAACCATATTAAATAAAAACAAGGGGCAAATGTTACACGTATTTTAAAAATTGTGTGATAATAGTATATTACATTTGTCATAAGTAGGCATTTTTGAATAGCCAAAATTCTGAGCACTGAATTTTCTCCTAAATAAGTTCTAAATTAATAAAGGCGTTCAAACTAGATCTTTTGCTATCTACTCATACTTCTGTTATATTACTTTATAGTTCCTATCTGTGAAATTTCCTGTTATTAATTAACTAGTAAAATATGATGAATTAAACAGGCTATTGCATGTACTCTGGACAAGCTTCAAGAATGAGATAACTGGATACAGTTATTGTTTCTACTTATATAGTTTTAGAACACAGTGACACCTTAAATAATGACAGAGATAAATAAAATAGGTGTGGAGTTTGACTACAACTGTCCTTTAAGATTTTTAACAATACTGTAGACTGATTATTTCAGGTGATTCTATTGTCCTTTACAGCCATGTTATATTCTATTTACATTATAACTGATACAAGATACGTATAAACTACTGAAAATATACTTTATCTCCATGAAGTAGTTCTAAGTCAGACATAATTATGCATTTCTACTCAATTAAGATTCCTACCCAGAAGAAATTTTCTTCTTTCTTGCTTTCCCCAAATAGAGCTCTAGATAACCAGAATAAATAAACTAGAGGAAATGAAGTCTTTGAATTATCTAGTTTAATAAAGATACTTTCACAAAATATCGCTTTTTTAATAGATAATTTCTTCCTTGCTCATAATTCATTATTAAATACTGATATTTCCAGTTTAATTTTCTTTTTGCTCTCTACTGGAAGAATTTTGTCAATCTCCAGAGGTGATTATTAAAAGATCTCATTGCATTTTTTTCCCCGAGAATTTTGAATATATTAGGAAAATGTGAAAGACTTGATTCAAAGGAGTGAAATGGATTCTTTTGACACAAAATATGGTACTTGTATATAAATTGTTCATTTGAATAACAAAACCCATAAATACAGGCTGGGTAACATATTTGCACACCAACCAAAATATAACCTAAAACCATGTTATCACACTTGAATTGCTTTATTACAGAACTCACTTTTTAAAAATCAGCCATAAAATACCACATTAAAAATTTTTTGTACATAGTAAAATCTAGTATTTGTAATCATGAGACCACATTAAATAGATGACCTACTTGGAAAAGCAAATTAAGCAAAATCCATTATTTATTTTAACACTAAAAGAATAGGAAAATCTGGCAAAGGAATAAGCTGTCAAGTATGTTACTCATTTTAAATTACTAGCAGGTTTCCCTTTGTTTACATGACAATGGTACTCCCTCTCTGCAGTAATGCAGAGTAGTTTTCCCATTTTCAGAATTCTTATTTGAGACCTAACACAAGATCCAGAATTACCATGTTCCCTATCGCTCAACTAAATCTACATCTTCCAGTTTACACATAAGGGTAATGAAATGTGCTGCTAAAAATCCATATTTTATACTGTATAGCACAGGGAACTATATTCAGTATCTTGTAGTAATTTATGGTGAAAAAGAATATGAAAACGAATATATGTATGTTCATGTATGACTGAAGCATTATGTTGTACACCAGAAATTGACACAACATTGTAAACTGACTATACTTCAATTTGAAAAAAGTATGTGTGTGTATATACACACACACACACATATATATATCCATACTTTAAGAGCAGATTCTTTTAGAATAATTTTTAGGTGTATGTTTCTAATCTCTCAGCATGTGCTTAATATCTATCCCTCAGGAGTAGATTATTTTATGTACACGTCAAGCACAACAGGGTCATTGAGTGAGCAAAGCAACATGGTAAACGTGCCATTCATCCCTTGGATCTAATGAATTAGTACATCTTATCAATCTGTCAAGTATTCAACTTCTCTAGCAATACAGGACAGCCTCACTTCAGAGACAGGCTTTTAATATACTTACTTGCCATCCAGAAAACTGTATCACTTAATGCTAAAGAGAAGGGACTTTTATTTTAGAAAAACATAATTTTTAGCTTTGCAATTACCAGAGGGGGACTTTGCCCAGTTTACAAAGGGACGTTAACAAGAGTGTTGATATAGATCAAGAGATCAATTGATCAAACTACTATTTGTAATACAAAGTGGACAATCCCAGACTTAGAAGGATTTGGTATCCCTCTTAGAAAAATTTCTGCGCAGCTTTTGATTAATTCCATATTATTTTGTATATCCTGACACGTTCACTCAGATTGCTCGAGCAGGTCTTCCCTCTCCCTCGTGAGCCCCAAGCCCTCCAAACAAGGGAATCCACTTTTTCACCTCAGGGTGTCCAATTCCATACTCTAAACACAGCTGGGAATAAATTCTTGTGAGCTAAGGTAAATCTGTATTATAGACACCTGACATTGTTAAGGTATTCTGAATTCATGCAGAGTTCAAGCATTTTCAAGAAATATTTTCCATTCAGAATGTTTGTACAAATCTGACATTTAGGTTTTCAGCGACTAGGATGGATATGATCGTCTGAACTTGGCTTTTATATAGGTTATCAGGTGACAATATTCATTTAACTTTTTTTTAAAAGAAGAGTAAGTTATAAATGATGCTAATTCAACAAAAATGTATAGAGTACACACTATGTGACAGGGACAGTGTCGGGGTATGAAAGCAGCTTGCAGTGTCATGGTGGGAGCAAAACACCAAAACCAAATTGGTATCTCAGCCGAGTTTTCTCCAACCATCATAGCCTTGGATGAAAGCCCAAATATAAGCAATTCATATAGGAATATGATCCCAGGTAACAGAAGTACAGTATGGAGAGAGTGATCATTCTGGGATCATCTGAGGAGCCTTATGAAATATTTCAGATCTGTTAGAGCCAAGAGGATACTGAAGCGTCTAATTCATGTGGTAAATGCTAGGATCAAGGGTGATGTAGATACAAAGAAAAGGAACCTTTTTAGTCCAACTTGGACTTTAGGGAAGACTTCTGAGGTAATATTGTAAAGTAAAAATAAAGCAGAATAAAAATGTAAGAATTTGATACAGATACTCAGAATGGAATTGGATCCTAAGCATCATGATTAAGAACATCAGGCTCTAAGTACCCCAAGCTAATGATTGAGAACATCAGGCTCTAAGTACAGATGCAGAAGCTACAGATGCAGAAGAATCACTAGCTATTGAGACCGGCCACCTCGCCACTGGACTCGCTGAGACAAGAGACACTTCACAATACCAGCTTCACCCCCCCTTGTCCATGTAAGGCTAAAGTGTTGTCTCTTAATGGATTGTGTTGTTCCTAAGAGAGGCAGTTCTCTCCTCTAAACTCCCTGTAGAAAAACAGTGCCCTCCCTTCCAAGCAAAGAGGAAAGGGGTCCAGTCACTTGGTTGTATATGTTTTTAGGCACAGGATCTAGAGAGGACTGACAGAGACATCATGGTGGGGCACATCTAGAAGTGAGGTCCAATACCACCTCCCTTCCTCTTGAGTTCTAAGTTGCCCAGAAAATAGGCTATAAGATCTTGGCAATTACAGTAAATCCAAAACTGGGGAGAGGGGAAGGCATGGTGGGAGGCCCTGGAAACTGGGTGAGATTGTGTGCTGTACTCTAGGTGGGATCACCACAGCCTGGGGCGAAGAAGCATATTTAATAGAATCAGCTGAATCTGAGACACATGGCTAATTGGGTGCAGGCTGGGCTGGAGGGTAGTCACAAAATTTCGGGGAGTTGCTTAGGAAGGACCTTTCTTCATTGGGTCCTGTTAGAAACAACGTCTGTCCGCACCAAGCTCATAAACAACAAGCTAGAACAGCAGTGCTGCCCGCCAGACAGGGGACTGCAAGACCACAGCCTTGCCTTCTTTTGCCTACAACAGTAAAGGAGGTAATTCAAGGAGCGGGGTGAGTGTGTACATGATGCACAGGAGAAAGAGCCAGCACTCTCACCTCTTCACTTGAATGAGCCTGTATGAGGTACAGGGGTTTGGATCAATTATTAAATTAGTTTTAAAACAAACAGTGCTGAGTCTTAAGAACTTAAATGAGACTGTTTGAATAAACAAAGGTCAATGAAAAACTGTAGAACTGGACTAAGATGGCACATTGAGGGAACCCACTGCACACCCAGAAAAGGAGGGTCTACTAGAGCACAGTTTGCATCAGTTCTTAAAACATAAACTCATATTATATTCCAGTGACTCCTGAATCAATTGGTTGTAAAGCTATTATTTATTAAGTCCTTATTATGTGATCAACACTTACTAAAGTCTTCACATTCATAATTTTATCGAAAAGTAAGAATTGCTTTGGAATTCATTTTATAGATAAGGTAACTGAGGTTTAGTAACTTTTCAAAGGACCCAAGTAGAGACAAGATTTAAAATAGGCTTACATATGATCCAGCAATCTCATTCTTGGGCATATATCTGGAGGGAACTCTAATTCGAGAAGATACATGCATCCCAATGTTCATAGCAGCACTATATACAATAGCCAAGACATGGAAACAACCTAAATGTCCATCAACAGATGACTGGATAAAGAAGTTGTGGTGTATTTATACAATGGAATACTACTCAGCCATAAAAAGAATAAAATAATACCATTTGCAGTAACATGGATGGTTCTGGAGATCATTATTCTAAGTGAAGTAAGCCAGAAAGAGAAAGAAAAATACCATATGATATCACATATGTGAAATCTAGAAAGAAAGAAAGAAAGAAAGAAAGAAAGAAAGAAAGAAAGAAAGAAAGAAAGAAAGAAAGAAAGAAAGAAAGAAAGAAAGAAAGAAAGAAAGAAAAAAGAAGACACTAATGAAATTATCTACAAAATAGAAACAGACTCAGATATAGTAAACGAAGTTATGATTACTGGTGGGGGAAAGGGGTGGGAAGGGATAAACTGGGAATTCAAGAATTGTAAACATTAACTACCATATACAAAATAGATAGAAAATAAATTTCTTCTTAGGCACAGGCAACTATATTCAATATCTTGTAGTAACCTATAATGGAAAAGAATATGAAAATAGAATTGTACGTATATCTGAACTATTACACTGTACACAAGAAATTGACACATTGTAACTTACTACACTTCAATTTTAAAAACTCAATCCATGGGCCTGACTCCACAATTCACACTCTTGACTACTGTGTTATGATATCACTCTTGGGAAAGGACTTTGCAAGCAAACAGAAGAGGGTAAGAAAGGTGGAATGGCATGAAATGATACAATTTCTATGTGGAGTTACATGAAACTGGGCACCAATAAAGTATTAAAAGTGAGGTGGAGAATAGAAAGAAGCATGGAGGATGGCTCAGTGGGTGGAAACCAGTTCACAGAGATCCTTCTGCACATACTCCCTGGCCAACTGTAAGTGGCAAGTAAGAGGGAGATTTGGAAGAGTTTTTTAAGCAAGGAAGTAATTGGTGAGATCTGTGATTCCTGCCAAGGTTAACTCTCTCACACAGCTATCAACTTTGCTTTAGCCAAATATTATACTCTTAATCTCTTCCTACCAATTTTAAAATTCATTTTTGTAACAAGGGAAACCAGAGACAATAAGAGATTGCAGTTCACTGCGATGACCACTAGAAAAACATTTTAAAGAATATCATAATAGTGTCCACATTCAAGAATTAAAAGCCAACATTCCATTCTCAAAACTTAATTCAAAATCTTACAATTCATTTCTTTTCTAGAATCGCTTTCTACATAAAATCGGAATAACGAGTTCTTTATAGATCTTCATAATTTAGTAGCTTTTGAAATTTGACTATGGCATTTACTTTTTGCAGGAAAAGGTAGATCATGAGGTAATTTTAATGTTTATGCCTAGAATTTCATGTGACTAATTTGAAGGTCATACTTCTTAGCTGTCATGAATAATTTTTCTATGGACCTTTTGACATTGTAAAATGAAATATAATCTTGTAACACTTTAAAATTCCTTTTCCCTGGAGATTTTATTTCATACCATAGGCAGTTTCACATTTTCAGAGTATGGAATTTCAAGCCCAATTCTTAGAAGAAAATTAGCAAATATTGTGAAATTGATTATAGTATTACCCAACGTGAATAGCATGTAAACCCTTTGAAGTATCCTATGAGGCAAAGACTACTAAATTCAAGTCATTGGAAGAAAGCCAAAATGCAATCATCTCTGAATCTTAATCAGAATCCATGAAGAAGACATATTTAATAGTAAGAAATAAACCTCAAAGGATACATATCTGATTATAAAAAGTAAAACAGACATTCTTATGTTTAGTATTCATGTATAATTCAATACACTTTCAAGTAGCTAAAAACATGTTATCACATTTTCTAGTGTTTTAATGTATAGAGTTTATAAGAAAAGAGAGACAGACATGAAAGGAACCTCTCATCTAAATACACAGAGATATGTGTAATTTTCTAGGCACCACAAAATGCATGGCATTCTGGCTGTGGCACTGAAATCAGAACGCAAGATCCTTTAGATGACATGTTAAATCAACGTTTTCCAGAGATTAAAGATTACACGGTAAATCTGGTAAAGAGAAGGGGTTATAAATCTAGAATCCTGAAAAATGCCTTCAAAACTCTTTTTACCCCCTCAGCCTAAAACAAAGGCCTCAGCCTAATGTTAACTTGCAGAAAGACTTTCTGTTCAAAAAGGCTGATAAGAGATTACTCGATATTTAGTGTTGTAACACACATTTATAATCTGCAATTTATGGAATGCCACAGTTTTATGGTTATAATAAAGCTCAATTTGGCTTCTTTTCATGGCATACTGAGTGGAAATGGGTTTGTTTTACCCTGCAGAATCTGGAAATTTGCAGTATGACAGTATGGTATTAAAGAATACTGATTAAAAGAAAATGCTAGGGAACTGGTTTGAAGTTGTAAGACTCTTGCAGTAATCTTCTTAAAGGGGTCATTCTCTTCTTTTCCTTACATAGATCAAAATCATAAGCATGGTTTATGCTCAAAAGCAATATTTAAAAAAAAATTTAGACAATACAATATTTAGAATTCACGGTCAAAACAATTTTTTTTTCATTTAGTACCACTGGCTTAGCTAAATGCATTTTAGGAAAGAGGTGATAGAAATGATCATTCTAATCAAGAAAAAATGATTTTGATATAATAAGGAAGTCTGCACTATTAGTAACTTTTTAATAATTGTTATTTATGCTAAAAGAGATTTGTTCTGGAATGAGTGAAAACAGTCAATGAATTATTGCAAAATATTTGCCTCAGGTCTTCGCATTTTTAGCAAAACGTGGGTCAGTACAGACCTCCTAAAATTCGGAATGAACTATTCTTTTTTTTAAGTTTGTTGGAAATAATGCTTGAAGTGGGAGGATAATTAGGAATATCCTCCAAGACAAGAAGCAATGAAAAGTTAACAAGGCAGTTTGGGAGCAGGAGCATCTTATGGGGGCATGGGATGACCCCTAGTGTCTCTGAACTTAATTTTAATATGTCAGAAGACAAACCGAGGACTCACGAATGGAGAGATTAAAACAGAGACTTCTGCACAAAGCCAGGATTCCCAAAGGTAATACCTTACCTGGGAAAACTAGGAAAAACCTGTCTCACAGAGGGATATGGAGAAAATTCTTGTTTGTCTGATCTTGGCTCTAGATGGAAGAAAAATAATGAAAATTCTTCCCAGAATGTGCCTACTAGCAAAGCCCTTCTTTAGGCCAGGTTCCAGAATTCTTACATTCTCAGAATTTGAAAACTCCAAGCCCCAAATTAAGATGACGATGGTCCTGTGTCAACAGTGCCCCCACCCCACCCAGTGCATGGAGGAAGCATGGAAGTGCAAATGGTTTCTGAGAGGATGTGTCATCAACCCTGGTCCCGAGGGATTCTCACAGATAAAGCTCCAAAGAACACAAATTCAGAATGATACGTTGCAGAACATGTGAGCAAACAAATGAGTGTGCATCAACAGATACAGCAATTGCAGAAATTTTCCCACCAAAACTGTAGATCTTATAATGATCAGAACAGTGTAAAAGCAAAGCTTAATGTCTTTAAAAAAATTAGAGAGCATCAAAACTAAAGAACAAGAGATTATAACAAACAAGCAAACCAAAAACTCTGGTGGCTTAGAAAAGAATCACTAACAAGAGTATTAGAAAGAAAGAAAACACAATAATTTAAGTTCAAAATATAAGATTCGGCAGATTAAACATAGTTGAAGACAATTAGTGAAGTGGAAGAAAGAGATTAAGAAATAATTTGAAATTTGAAGATATTGACTACTATATTTAAAACAGATAAACAACAGGTCTCTACTGTGTAGCACAGGGAACTATATTCAACATTTTATAGTAACCTATTATGAAAAAAATATGAAAATGAATATATGTATGTATATGTATGACTGAAACATTATGCTGTACACCAGAAATTGACACAATGTTGTAAACTGACTATACTTCAATTTAAAAAAAATTTAAAAACCCAGAAAATAGAGCAGATAAGCAAAGAACTAGAGATATGTAATGTATCCATCCCACAGATACAAGAAAATACTCTAAAATTTAAAATCCTTTGATAGTCTCCTAATTTATAACCTTAGGAAAGATTAAAGTCAGTTCATGAAATTAGTTTTGAATAGCAACATGAAAATACTGTATTTTCATTGTTAAAAGAGAAACCTACCTAAAATACAGTATAAATAACAGTAATAGGTCTACAAATGATTCCATTTCCTGCAAAGTCGATTTAATGTAAAATTAATTTCATGTAAAGTTATTAAGAAATGTACATTTTGACTATATCTTACATTATTCATCATGTTTACAAGAAATTTTAAGAGACTAAATTCATTTTTTAAAATTCCCAGATATTTTGAAATCTATTTAAATGAAGGCAGAGTAGTACCAATTAAATTAAGTCAATTGCATATCCAAAATGTATGCATTGGTATAAATTCTAATTATGCGCTAATGTATTCATTTTCTTTAGTTCTAAAGCAGTTTTAAAATCTTGGATCCACTCTGTATGATATAAAAAATACTATTTTTAGAAAATCATAATTAAGTTGCACATCATTCCACATTATGCAAATTATATTTTTATATAAAAGACCTGATCAATAAATATGACTAGTCCTCAATTAATCAATCCACATATATGAAGCTATTGTGTGGCCCGTATAAGACATACTCTGTGGAGGTCACAGGGAAGTAGAAGATATAACCCATGACATCAAGGGATTTATATTTAATTGAAAAGACGAGAGTGTACACTTTTTCTTAGAAGTTAAAAACAATAAAAGAGAACAGGCAGTAAATGATAAATTGCACACACACAAAAAAATCAAAGATTCAATGTGAGTACAGTCATCCTCCCTCCTTACCTCAGATTCCGTATCCTCAGATTCAACCAACAGTGGATCAAAAATAGTCAGAAAAAAAATTCCAGGCAGTTCCAAAGTAAAACTTGAATTTGTCACACCTCTCACAACTATTTATGTAGCACATTGTATTTACAACAATTTACATAGTATTTATATTGTATTCCATATTATAAGTAATCTAGAGATGATTTAAGTATATAAGAGAACACACATAGGTTATATGCAAATACTATGCCACTTTATATAAGGGATTTGTGTGTGTGTGTTGGCAAGTTTTGACAACTGCAGGGGTCCTGGAACCAATCCCCCTGCCGACACTTAGGGACTATGGAATTCATCTGCTTCAATAAATCATAACAATGTTATCATATAGATTCAAAATTATTTGAACTAGATTCAAATATTCAAATTAATGATTTTAAATTTATTCACTACCTTAAATACTTTGCAAATACTCTCACATTCATATACTTTCTTCCTCTCCCTCTCTCCCTCTCTGTTTCTCTCTCTCTTCTTTTCCCTTCTATATAGATGAATTTAAGCACATGGCTATTTTTTTTTAAATATAGTGTAAATGTCTTGAATGTTGTTTACTAACATTTTAACCAAATTTACATCTTAAATTAATTTGCTTATGTATATTCAATCTAAAAAGTCTCACTAGATAATCATATTACTGAATAATATAATAAATACATATATAATATTATAAATTATATAAATACTCACAAAAATTTACCAAAATATTTATACTAGGAAGTTTAGGAGGTTTAAATTCAAATAATAGTATTGCCATATATTTTGTATATATTTAAAACCGTGTTATTGTAGGCATTTTGGCATTTAAAAAAATATAAATATAGCCTTAGGATTTCAAATTGTTAAAAGTAACAATTTGAGATAAATAACACTAAATACAAACACCCTATTTTAGCTTAGTGGTTGACAAATATTTGCTAGATAAATAAATTACTGACCAAAAAGATCTATTGGCAAAAAGCCAAGATAAATTCTTATGAAACCAAGAGTTACAATTTTATTTTTACTTCAGAAAAATCTAATAGCTGCTTTCAAAAATGGTTTACACTACTAGTTACTCTTTAAAATAGATTTTCCCCTGTATTTACTTTGCTACAATTTACTGTTATGGATGATATAATTTAATCTCCCAATGATGCAAATTCATGAAAAAGCAGAGTGGTTTTTTTTATCTCTGTTTTAATTATGTATTTGCTACAGCAATAATAAATGTGCATATTAGGCTAGTGTTCTGAGCCCTGTAGGCTTTAAGGAAAAAAAGAATACTGTTCTTTTCAAATCCAGGTCAATAGTAATGTACATTAAGTATACCATCATTTGTATCACTTTCTTGAATCCTTCATTCAATTCTGGCAGAGACCATAATTAATTTAGAGCTTCTCATTTATTTCCTAGCCAATATTTGGCTGAAATACAATTAAAAATAGCAAAATCCAATGATTTTTGAAAAATTCTACTTGCTTGAAGCATAAATGCTGAAGCCAAAATTGAAAATGACTGCATTTTTCTATAAACTAGTTGATCTCTTTTTACAGAAATGGTCACCATTCAAACACACTAACCATGACACATCACCACCTTGAAGATTTATTGAATGTACGAGTTCATGATCAATAGTTGTTCATGTGTATGTCTCTACATAGATTCTTTGAATACTACAAACTACTAACTACAGATTTTTTTCAGTAAAAACTTTTCTTGGGTAGAAGTAATAGTAAATGATAAACTGTACTCTTTCCCAATTCTGAGAACTGTAGGCAGGAAAGGAGGGAAAATATAGAGTGGGTAAAATTAACATAGCTTATTGAAGGTAAAGATTAATTTGAAGACATTTCAAGTCCAGACTACTGTGGTTCCCCTCAAAGATGGGGGTGGAGTTTATATTCAAGTTAAAGACAAGACAGGTGGAGAACTTTCATCCTACCTTTGGTGAACTTGCACATCCACATGATTGGTCCTCAGAACAGAATCAGTGCCTGGGGAACAGAAAGGAGAAAGTCAGGGTAACAGAGGGAAAAAAAATATTTACAAATGTCACTAATGAGGCTCCTTGATGAATAGGGAAAAAACCTCTTGAAAATGAGGCTTAATTTGCAGTGTTTATAAGTAAAGTTATGAGGAAAGGGTAAACAGTATTTTTCTAGCTTCTAGAAAAGGGTAAATAGTAAATGACAACAAGTGTCTTATTTATTATATAATATCTTTAGCACAAACTAAAGTGAAACAACTGTAATGGAGGGTAGAGAAAAAACTCACAAAGTCTTCTTAGTTTCCAGACCAAATGCCAACATTAAAACAACAATATTAGGTACATATAAATGAAGGCGGTTTGGCTCAGACAGACTGGCAAATATAACATTTAAGTGAAATAGGCACCAAAATGCTCCCTCCTCTATTAAAAACCCAAAGAATTTTAATTTAAACTTAATTAGAGTTTTAAGTAAAACATTACACATTAATTATCCAGTCTCCAAGGACATGCAAAATGATGCCCTTTTGCAGGAATTGGTTCAGCATTGACTAGTTGCCAACTGTCAAACTAAGGAATTTTTAGAGAGACTTGTATGCAGAGGTTTAAAAAGGTAGAGGAATTAAGATAATGTATACATGTATAAGTAATTGGTATAGCTCTTGTTATAATTCTCTGTGAAGATATATCTTCAAAATGAAAGAGAAGCACATTGCAAATGGGAAAGTCTTCATTTAAATCTTTTAAAGATAAGTAACTATATTCTCATTTTACATAAATTGTCACATTTTTTGTTTTAAGAAAAATAACTTCAAAAAAATTAAGTTTAGAGATTTGTCCTTACAATTCACAAGTTTTTTCTAATTTATTTCCAAATGTTTATTTAGAATAAACAAATAATGAATCTGTAAATTAAATACATAAACGGTGAACAATGGTATCAAAATGAATTATAGGCTAAATGAAAGAATGTCTTACATGCAAAATGCCATTAATATTTACTATCTTCTAATTCTACATGTACAAAACATAAGCAGTTGAACTCAAAACACAGAAATCATCATGCCTAACAATTTGATGTTAATTATGAGGCTAGACAATGGCCAGTCTTCAACAAATGAGAAACTTTCATCAAGCACTGTTTGCAAATCTCCAGACCAAACACCAATAACTGAACAGAAACTGAAATAAAGCTTCTATAGGGAGAATTTCATGTTGCCTGAAATTTTTGCTTCAAGGAAAGTAATGGAGTTGTAACCCTCCATCTTCCAATGGTATTTTGCCATATGCACATAGTTTCAAAATATGAATTTTCACGTGTAAGTGGAAAACTATATTCAAGTTAAATATTTGTTAAGAATAGCAAAATATATTTTTTTTAAACTTTATATTCCCATTCCTAAGCCTCATTCTGCTTCTCTCCCCATAACCAGCCATTTTAAAATGCTGGATGCATGACCCTTTATTTGTATGCTTTCTTTTAAGATGTGTAGTATGGTTTTGTGCTCATGTTTTAAATTTATAACATTTTTTTAATTGAAGTATAGTCAATTTACAATGTTGTGTCAATTTCTGGTGTACAGCACGTTTCAGTCATACATGAATATACATATATTTGTTTTCATATTCTTTTTCACCATAAGCTACTACAAGATATCAAACATAGTTCCCTGTGCTATACAGTATAAACTTGTTTATCTATTTTATATATACCAGTCAGTATCTGCAAATCTCAAACTCCCAATTTATCCCTTCCCTCCTCCTTTCCAGTAAAAATATTTTGCTCCAGAGTTCCTTCTGCTTCTTACTTTGTTTTAAATTAACATAGTATTTTTAAGATCTATACATTTTGTGTTACATTTAGACTCGGGTAGCCAGCCCCCGAGATGGCCCGCAGTGATTCCTAGTTCTCAGTAGTAATGTCCGTGTGCGACTGCCTCCAATGTTGAATCAGAGCTGGCTCTGTGTGGGACCAATAGGACACAGCAGATAAGAAGCTGTGTGACGTCTGCAGCTGGGTCGTTAAAAAGCAACATGGCTTTTGGCTGGCTGTCTCTTAGGAACTGTGGCCCAGGAATCATGTGGGGAAGGAAACCCAGGCCAAAGGGAGAGGCCATGTATAGACATTCCAGCAAACAGATTCAGCCAAGGTCTTAGGCAAGGGCCAACCTCAAGTGTCAAAAATGTGAGTCAGTTTTCAAATAATTCATCTCTGGTCTTTGAGTAACTCCAGCTAAGGCTAAATGGAGAGAGATGTGCTAGTCTCATTAAATTTCAGACCTATAAGAATGTCAGTTTGGGAGTTCTGAGAAGTAATTGCCAAGCAGAGATGGGACGTACAAGAGATTTGCTGTGAAAAATGCCCGTGAAGGACAAGGAGGGCGGGTAGGAAGCAGAAGGGGAGAAAAGTCTTCAGACTGTGACTCAGGTATGACACTTTGGAAAAGAAGGAAGAAAGGAGGGTAGGGTAAAAAGAACTTCAGACTACCCTGCATTTCTGGAAAAAAAAAATCTTGGCTAGGCTGGTGGAACTCCCTAGGCAAAAGTTGCCCATAAAAGAGTCCCACATCAGGCAAAAAATGACTTTGCTCTAATTCTATTGCCATGCTCAGCCACTGGCTGGGAGGGGCCCTGGGAGAAGATGGCTGTGGCATGAATGCCACAGAAGTTTCAGTGGCATGGTAACTGGACGCTGGCGCTCGGCTATGTTCCACATCAAAGGTTCTCTTCATGGCTGCCCCATCGTCTACTGCACTCAACGTACAGATCCACTTACGTGTGAATCTTTGGGTACCGGCTCCCTCATTCTTCCCATGGACTTCATCTCCTGAGAGCACCTTCCTTCCTAAAAAATTCTATTGCACTGGCTCTGCTGGTGCTACACACCATTGATTTTCTCTGGCTACTCCCCAGTCTCCTTGGCTGATTCATCTTTCTTTGCATAACCTGTTAAATAAGGGGGTCTCCTCAGGAATTGGCCGTAGGTCCTCCTCTTAGAAGATGAAAAATAGCGGGACAAACTCTTGCCCTCGTCAGTGCAGCTCAGCTGTTCTCATGATCACAGCTTGGTACTGTGTCCCTCCTCCACTGTCCATTACATCTACTCCTCTCTAACATCTGCAGGTCTTGGTGACCATATATATATATAAATGGAGTCAAAGAAAGAGAAAGAGAATTACTATAAGGAACTGGTTCATGTGATTTTGGAGGCAGAGAAGTCCCAACATCTGTAGTTGACAAGCTGGAGACCTAGGAGTGCTAACGTGTAACTCCAGTCTGAGGCTGAAGGCTTGAGAACCAGGGGAGCAGTGGTGTAAGTTTCAGTCCAAAAGTGGTCTAACAGGCTCAAGACCCAAAAAGCACCGACGTTTCAGCCTGAGTCCAAAGGCTGAAAAAGACCAACATCCCAGTTCAAGCTGTCAGGGAGAAGGAGTTCCCCCCTACTCAAAAAGTAGGATCAGCCTTTTTGTTACATTTAAACCTTCAGCTGATGGGCTGAGTGTCACCCACATTAGAGAGGGCACTCTACTTTATTCAGCCTACCAATTCAAAAGTTAATCTCATCCAGAAACACCACATAAAGACATGCCCAGCATAATGCTTGATCAAATATTTGGGTACCCTGTGGCCAGGTCTAGCTGACACAAAATTAACCACCACTGTGACTAACCTGGTGGTACAACCCAAATCTTCTTTCCTGCGGGAGCTGAGCTCTTGGTAATCACATCATTCTCAGGCCAAGGCTGCTATATATGTCCATTCATAGTTTCCACTAGAAAAGATAGTGTACCTCAAGGTACCAGAGTGGATAACCTGGGTTCCATACATATTCCATCATATCAAGATCACCAGCAAAAGTCATCATTTTATCTGCATGACATTAAATGTATTTTAAAAATCCGTTAAATGGATTCCTTGGGGATAAGTTCTTTGCTATTTGAAGCTAACAGTTCTTCAAACTTTTCATTATTTATTCAGTAAGTCTAATTTCCTTTGCAATCACTAAGATTTTTTGCTTTGCATCAATCATTTTCTTAAACTTTGGAAAAGAGCAACAAACTGTGAGGCAAGTGTCTTCCATACTTTGTTCTTTACATGTTGTGATACAATCTGTCAAAATCTGATTGATAAGTTTTAAGGACCATCTTGATGTCAAGACTATTCCATAAATCTTTTAATGGAGGACTGCCACACCAGATACTACACATACTCTTTGAGAGGCAAAAAAGACCATTTAAATGGGATCTTATTAATCAATAACACTACAGACGAAAAAAAAAAAAAAAGACTACTCAGATAGAATGTTCCTGATCAATAACAACAGAAGAACATTTGGGAACACTGCTATCAAAGAGACTTGTTTGCAAGATTTCCCTTCTTCGTGTATTCCATCATGAATATTCATGAAGGTAACACTTCCTGTAATCATTAAGCATTCGCTTTGCAGAGCACTCTTCAACAGTCTCTTAAATCCATGCTGTTGGGGCGTGATAAACCAACCTTCATGGTACCTCACAATTTCCATCTAAAAGCATTAGCCTATCTTTGGATGCTTCACGTGTTTGGCATTGTTTTCTCCTAGCAATTTGGAATAAATCTACGTGATGACATTCATCTCTAGTGGTATCCAGTTTCATCAATATTGAAAATGTGCTTTGTTTATCAATAGTCTTCTGCAGCATTCTGGCGAGAATCACTACTGTCTCCGATTAGCAGCAGCTGCTTCACCTATGACCTTCCAATTACATGGTTGTGCATAATTTTTAAATCTTCTTAAGTATCTGGCACCTACTCACACTAAGTCTTGGGGTGAATATCTCTCTCCTCCGTCTCCTTTTTCTTCAGATCTCTGAAGATGTTCAACTCTTTCTGTTGTGTCAACATGGTTTTTAAAGACAGTCCACAATGACTGAGGCTATTAATACACCACACATGGTTATTTCTCCAGTTCTTTAGTACCAGTCACACTCTTCATCATTTTTTTTCCTTGTTCTACTTTCTCACATGTAGAAAATCATTGTACTCTCAAGTAAGTGAAGACAACTGTTGGTTTTTACAGTATCCAGTTTGAAAATGTAAGTTATCCAAACTTAATGCAGTGAATTTGTGTAACCATGTTGTATTGTTGAGAATGTATTTTTATTAAAATTTTATCTTCTTATCAAGAGTATTATAATGTGTCAATTTCTAGTGTACAGCACAATGTTTCAGTCATGAATATACGTACATATATTCGTTGTCATATTCTTTTTCATTAAAGGTTATTACAAGATATTGAATATAGTTCCTTGTGCTATACAGAAGAAACCTGTTTTTTTTAAATCTATTTTTATATAGAGTGGCTGACATTTGCAAATCTCAAACTCCCAAACTTATCCCTCCCACCCCCTTTCCCTGAGACTGTACTTCAATTTAAAAAAAAAAAGAATGAATAAAGGAGGCACAATAAAAAAAAAGAAGAGTGTTATAAAAATTAAAAACCTTTGTAACTATCTCTTGGAAACAACTCAAGAAGCCTGACCAAACAACAAACAAACAAACCAGGTGACATCTTTTATGAGTTCTCTCTCCACTCAATTTAATATTTATAATTTTTCTTCCAATGGATAGGTTTTTCTGGACTTTAGGCTCATCTAATTTCTTAAAAGATATCTTTACTTAATGTAAAGAAGACAACTGATAATGCACAATACTTTTAGACAAAGATCCTATTAGGAGAAGAGCTAGGACTAAAACACAATCTACATACATCCTCTCATTCAAACTCTTAAAGCAATTTAGATGTTTTTACTGGTACATTAGACTATGGTTTCAATAATGAATGTGGAAAAATTTGTGCAAGTATTTATAGTGAATATGCGGTTAAGAGTTCAGATAACTAGAGACGCAGAATATTTGCAGTATTATGTGATTCACTGATGACTCAGCCACATGAGACGAGAGCATGTTTTTATTTGGCCCTGTAGGCAAGTGTGAGTGGGATATGGCTGTCAAGAGAATATGAATTTCTAGAGGGTGTGGGTGGAACAATGCTTTCAAACCCAGAAGGAAAATACTATTTTCATTTTAAAATATGAGACCACTGGGAAAAAGAAAGATTGATTTGAAAAAATAAGGAGACTAAATGAGTGTTCTGTCATAAAAGCAAACAGAAGAGATTATATACTAAATTATGCCAGAAGTTTGAGAAAATATCAAGTTTTATTTTCACATGGAAAGTTGGGATGGCCCTAATTATTCCAGATTTTTACAACTGATTTAATTATCACTCCAAGTAACTTACGCTTTTCATGTATATTAGATAAGATAATAAGATAAATTATATAGTTCTACTTTGTTAGTAAAGAACATTTTCACATAATACATCAAATAGTAGCTCTAAAAGAATGCCAAAGAGGGGGCAAAAAACGGTTGTCTTTGGTTTCCTGTTAATATTTATTTTGGTATCAAGCCCATGCTACCTAATAAGAACGCACCACCACCTTGTGGAAATTCCTTCAAATTACAGACACATAATCCCAAGATCCAGATGGAGTCAAGGACCAGAAGAGCAGACCAACCTATTTCATTTTCATTTAATTTAGTTTGACAATTTTTTTTTCTGTGCAGCTCACAACCAAGTCTTAGTCTCTCAACCCAGCCTCTCTCTTCAACTCTAGTCCTATCTTTCCAATTGTTTGGTTCACATTCCCAGCCAACGCTTTGCTGCCACTTAAAATACCACAACTTCCAAGCCAAATTCTTCATCATCATTCTATTCAAATGCTTGAGCGCTCACATAGTGGGATTCAGTCACCCAAGCTAAAAAGGTTGGCCTTCTTTGACTTACTCTCCCATGAAAATCCACTCCACCTTTAAATTAATCACCAGGTTCTATTAGCTCTAATTCCTAAGTGTCTTTCCCATTTATTTTCTTCTTTTTATCTCTTCTGACAAAATTCTTGATTATGCCTTCACATCTGCATACCTAAGCCATTAGAACAGTCTTATAACCAGTTGTAAGCGTCTAGTGTTTCCTCTTCCCCCGGTGACACTACTGCTACTATGCTAACACTAACACTCCTGTGCTAATCAGTTGACTTGCTTACTTAGGAGTTACAGCCTCCACACTCTCATCAGTGTCTAAATGTTTCTTGGCTTCTCTCCCGCCAATGTGCTGAATACACGATGTTCCGGTCATAATCTCCACTCACCACGTCCCAAATATGCTCTAGCGCTTCCCTACCTCTGTACCTATGCTTAGACTCTCTCCAGCATGCCCTTCCACCGTATCTGGAAGTCAGAATCCTTGTGTCTGTTTGAACATTTTCACAGTGAAGTATAGCAAACTTGAAGAATTTTGACAGAAAGACAGTTTTCCCCACTCTGAAAAGATACCCCAATCTGATGTTAAAAGAATACACATGGATTAATGACTATTTACTTGACAAGTTAAGTAGCTAAATCCATACTGGTAATGAGTGACATTAAAAAAGTTGACATATGAAAGAAGGGAGCATCTCCTATCATATCTTAATTTTGATTCACTCAATTTGGTATATGGCTTTTGTTCCTTTTGTATAAAATTCTGAACAATTATTTAACTTAGAGTTATTGTGATCTTCCAGTTTTATTTGCTGGCCCAAATCTCCTTCCTGACTAACCTTGCATTTTAATCAAATAAATTTTATGCTTTTCAAAATAATAATGCATATAAATTTAGTTTTCAATAGGTAACAGTTTTTGTACTGGGCAATGTAGTTTAGGGTGACTTGATGATAGAGGAACTGGCTATAGGGTGGGAGCTCTGCATAATAACTGGAACTGGGTGTATGTTTAGAATCCGATCAGATCACAGTTGCAACAGTGGTTTTTCAAGAGATTTGGTGGGATTGGGAGGAAGCAAGACAGATCACCTTTTAAGTAAGATATACTAGAGACATATCAGACGAGCAGTATTCAAAAGATTATTAAACAGAGGAGACATTCTTTGGTCAAGTTTTTAAGCAGCACCAGGGAGAGCTCCCTGCATGTGTTAGTCTCCACTTGAAGGAAACTAATGGTTTATTCTTTTACTGCTGGCAGCTGGGAACATTTTAGATAGACTTGATTCCCATAGGTAGTCTATCTGACAGCATGGGTCTCAGACCTGTTTAGTCAGATCCCAGTCCTCCATGGATGAGGCTCCATTCTCAAATACCTAAAAATTATTGGGATACACAATCCAGGGTGATTTGGAGTTCAGGCTATAGGATTAATTTTGGTGGAAAGAGATTCTCCTAAAGTCTCAAGGTTTTCTTGGTCAAAATTTTCTTTCTCCATCACATAATCATCCTAGAGAAATGGATTGTAAAAGGTCACCTTGCCCAAGATTATACCTTCCCCCACTCCATGTCCCAGAGCAGCCCACAGCCCTGGTTGATACAGTGTTATAAAGGCCAAATACTCTTTCCCCAACTCTGGGCAACCGTGAAGGGCCATTAAAGCTTCAGGCCCCTCACAGGGTCACCTGAATTCTTCTTGGGACTATATCATAGGCCAGCTTCTTATTCAGCCCAATCCTGCTTCATTCCCTTCTCCCCAAAGTGTTGATTATGAGAACACCCACCATGGTAAAAACATTTAACAACCAGATAGAACAATTCAGCCAGCTGACATCAATCCCAATCTGTCACTAACCATCAGTGCTGATATAATGGACACAAGAATGGAGCAGCCATAGTGGCAGGGACAGTGGCTAAGCATGGGCCAAACAACATGGATCCTCACTCACCAAGGCTCATACAGCTACTGCTGCAGCAGAATTCCAACCTGTTAGCAACAGAGACCAACACTGAGCATGTAATATGGCACAGCCCCTTGAGGAAACCAATTGGCCATTTGATGGCAAGTTTATTTCATTTGATTCCTTCTCCTATGGGAAGGGACAGTGACACCCTTTGCTGGTACTAGTATGTATTCCAAGTGTGAGCGTGACTTTATTGTCCACAGAGTTTTAACTAGCACCACCATTCAAGGGCTTAGGGAATGTCTTATACACACTGACACATCATCCCTTATAACTTTGCATCAGACCTATGGTGATGTGACAGTGAGCACACGACCACGAAGTCCACTGGTCCTGTCATACCACGCACCCAGTAGCTGATGGCCTCACAGAGCATGTAATGGCCTATTAAAAGCACAGCTGAGGTGCCAGCTGGAAGATAATACCCTGCAAGGATGATGGGTGTTTGTCCAGCCTCCTGGACACAATATACACACTGAATCCATGACTGTCATAAAATGCAATGAGCCCAGTAGATAGGGTATTTGGGTCTGGGAACCAAATGGTAGAAGCAGGAGTGGCCCTGCTTACCATCATTCTCAGCAGCCCACTTGAATAATCTGTGCTTCCCAACTCTGCAACTCTGTCACCAAGGAAAACAGAAAGAGTCTCACTGAATGCTAAGCTGCAGCTGTTGCCTGAGTCCTTGGAGCAACTTGTGCCGAGGCACTGGCAGACAAGATGAGAAACTGCCGTCCTGGCAGGAATGATTAACCCAGATCAGAAGAGGAGGCAGGGCTGCTGTTACACAAGGGGGAAAGGAAAGAATGGATAGATCTGGCATCCAGGTTGTCCACTGGGATGTGCATGAGACAGGAGTGGCAGCCTCAAAAGAGCATGGTAACAGGACCTTGGACCCCTCAGATAAGAGTCTTGCCACCCCACTGGAGAGCCATTGAGACCAGCAGAGTTGCTGAGGAAGAAGGAGATCTAGAAGAGACATAGGCAAGGAGGTGCTGAGCACCAGCTGCAGCCTTTAGACAAGCTGCAGCACCAGAAGCTGTGGATCAGTCACTAAACTCTCTCTTATACATTTTGCCAAGGAAAAGAGGCCCACCAGTGCTCTGAAGGAGTTGCTCTCAACCTTCTCTAAAGCAAGTAGGGGCAAGTAGCGCAGGGGTTGGACTGTGAGGGATGCTGCGCTGCCCTATTCAAATCCTCCCTTCAGGACTGAAGAAATGATTCTCTAACTGCTGGGAAGTTTGTTGAAGTCCTTCAGATCTGCTCTCAGCCCCTTGCAGAATGACCACAAGCTAAAGAGATCAAGACAACTGTCTTGCCCCTCAGAGCTGCCCACATCCAATGACTAGGAAATATGGGGTTATACCATATAGGCCCCCTCACCTTAACCTGGGACAACCTTGAATGACCATCCCAGCTTCCACCATGAGGTTGGCTGAGGACTTTGTTGCATTTGCGTCACAGCCCAAATTTTACTTCTCCTCAATCCTGTCTCCTCCCTTTTCCAGAGAACACCCTAATCGACTTCCTGCATACTAATCTTCCATTTCAAAGTCTACTTCCCAGGGGACTCTATCTGATCTCTACCACCAGTAAATTAATTAGGTACTTCCTTGAATGATACAAGCTTTGGTTAATGGCTAAAACAGATACAACCGTTATTCTCTGTGAAAGAAATACCCATTATATTATGTTTCTCCAGTTACATCATCAATGTGTTCAATTGATGGAAAGGTATAAGTTCTCTGGAGTTACTCTTATTTTTACCCAATAGGAACGTAGATATATACATTTCAAAACATTCTTAAGTGTTGGGAACATATCTTAATACTGAAGAGAACTAAAGTTATAAATCCTTAATGTCCATATCCCATAATCACAGCCAAAGATTACATCATATCTATAAATTCTTGTTCAACCAAAATATCCCAGGTTTTAGTTTCAGGAGGATCATTACTCAAGTACAGTAAACTCTCTATTATCCATCATGATCAAGAAAAGGAATGTGTTGATTAATCATATTCTCCTTAATGGAGATTCCATATGTACTGTGTTTGAATGATTAGTTTTCAAATAATTCAACACATCAATATACATTTGCAATCTAGGTGGCCAAAAATAATCTAACAGGTGTTTTTTCTTTACAATTTAAAGTCATTTTAAGATCTTGTTACATCACAGGTTTATCAATGTAGACGTTGTCATTCAGGTTTGCAGGAGCAAATACTAATGCAGACTTCTGCTGTCAGATCCCAGAATAATTATTACCCTATCATAACACAGTTTGAACTACACATCCTAGGTGTAAAGACCGCCAGACACCATCATGCTGTCCCTCCCTTAACTGTACCCATCAGTGCAAAAGGAACAGATAAAGTGTTTGTTTCCTTTAAGTTAACTAGTTGGTCAGTATGTGTGACTTAAGAATAACTGGGAAAAAAAGTGAACAGTAGTTGTAAGCAAACGCAAAAATGTGATAGGCCAGTGCTGGGTTAACACGTGTACCTATCCCCTTAGCTCCACGGAAATCACTAGCAACACGAAGCTCCTTCATTAGCATCTTTGCTCGTGAAGAAGACAAGGTTGCTCTGATACATTTCCTCTGAACAACTACAACTCATTTTATGGATACGTCTGACATGCACTCAGAATCATTCCAGTGCTTAAACGGACCTCGCTGTCAAGGAAACAGACGCCAGCATGACTTAGGAAGTGGTGAAAAGAAGTCGGTAAAGGAGGTGTATTGTAGGTTGCAGGGGTAAGAGTTCCCTCCTCTGAGAGAAAACATGATACGCTTCTAATGTTAGTGAATAGAACCCATACTCACTGTGAAATCTGGCCATGACAGAAAAGATGTTACAAACAACATCTGACCATGACAGAAAAGATGTTACAAACAACATCTGACCATGACAGAAAAGATGTTACAAACAACGCTTACTGATGGCAGAAAACTAACAAGGGTGAACTGGCCTTATATTTACAGAGGTTTATTATGTAATACACTCATAATACCCAACATAAGGTATGCCATGTCCACATCTGAAAATGAACAAACTGGCTTAATGTAGTAAGTTAGCCATTGTTTTTAAATGAGTTACTATAAACAAGTATATAAGCAGTTGACCAAACGCAAATAATTTATTTCCAGTTATATCTTCCCTTGCTTGGGGATGCGTTTTTGTTAAAGTCATATATACGGAAATGATTAAGAACTCAGCTTCTAAGTCAAATACCCTTGTAATCAAACTGCAGCTAACTTCCAATGGGAGAAGAAAAGATGGCACGTTCAGAGGGGTTTCAATAGAAATCAGTGAATGAAGGGATTATTTGCAGAGGTGTGGGAAAGTTGAAAGGAACAGCAAGGGAGGCTGAAGAACTCAGGCACCAGGGAAAGTAGAAAACCAGTAGAATCAGCACTACCAGAATTTGGTGAGAGTGGGCCGAGCCCCCTACAGGAGTACAGCTGGATGGGAAGCAGTCCGGCAGGAGGGGAGCAGGGCGGCAGTGGGGTGGGGGAAAGAACACCACGTTCCTCTTCTTTCACCCTTGACTCTCCTGCTGAGATCTCCCGTGAGTGGAAGCTACCAGAAGCCAGAAGAGAAGAGAGCCTGGATGATGCAGTTTGAATAGCTCTGCCTCTCAGAGCAGGGCAGAGAAGAGCGGAGAATTGATCCAGCGAAGCAAACGGAAAATGATAACCAGTAATACCCATTTGTTCGTAATATCACCTGAGGCATATGACTTAACTGCTGCTTTTGTTTCAGCATCTCTAAAATACAGCTAAAAATATGTCTTCTTCATAGGGATATTGTGGAAATGACATCTGAAAGTAGCTAGAAAATCGTAACAACTCAATAAAACTTACCTATTTTTTTTCCAGTTCAATATATTTTTTTAATAAAAATTGTCAAAGTAATTCATGCCCTGAGATGTGGAGAGGGTAACTTGCGAAGCTGAAAACTTGGAAGATATTCAAAACAAAGACTAAACCTATAAACATATATACAACAGCACTATCACTAAATGGAACAATAGTTGAACAGTTTTTGCATTCTTCAAAAAAATAACCTTTCAAAAATTATGAAAAGCAATTCTCTCTTAGTTGTACAATGTGTAAAAATAGCCTCTAGCTTTCATCCCCCTATCCCAGAGACACCAGCTTCTTTCACACCCGTAGCTGGTTGAGGGCCTGCGGTCTGAAGACAGAAATGGTGCCCCAAAGACGTCCACGTCCTAGTTCTCAGAACCTGTGAATCTGTTCCCTGACGCTGCAAAAGGGACTGTGCAGCTGGGATTAAGTTAAGGACCTTAAACTGAAGAGATTATCCTAGATTATCCCAGTGGGCCCAACATAACCACAGGGTTCCTGAGGGGAGGGAGGCAGGAGGGTCAGAGTGAAGAAGGAAATGTTCTGACAGAAGCAGAGGCTTGAGTCTCAGGGATCTGAGGAAGGGGTGATGAACCAAAGAATGCGTGTCGTCTCTAGAAGCTGGAAAAGGCAAAGAAATGGATCCTCCCCTAGACCTCCAGAAGGACTGCAGCCCTGCAGACACCTTGAACTTAGAACTTTAGCTTCAGAACTCTAAGATAATACAATTGCATGATTTTAAGGCACTAAGTTTGTGGTACTCTGCTACAGCAGAAATATGAAACTAATGCAGGGTCTGTTTCTCGCTGATGCCCCAGATCCATTTTCTACCCTTTTCTGTTTTGGTCTGTGCCACAGGAGGCTAACCTTTGGCTTCTACCTGAGATCAATGAATAGGAGGCACTGGCAGAGACGGAGAGGGCTGGAAGAGAAAGGCCAGAGTATCTATCCCTGTCCCACCCCCTGATCACTGCAGTTTTGGCCCTTGATGGTGTCTCCCTACAGCCCCATTTATAATGGGCATCCTCCCTTCCACTGCATCCAGGATCCTAGCCTGGGGGCGGTAACCCCCAACTGTTGTTAGTCCCGAATGCCTCACTACCCCTGTTGGTTCCCTTAACCCTGGCTGCACTTCCCTAAATAGTCTCTTCATTAATAATTCTCCAGCTTAGCCCTTTGAGTGTGCCCTCTTTTTGCTGCCAGTAAATTGTCTGATTCAATACATCTTTTTAGTTGAGCCTTAAATTTCCCTTGAGATGCTCTGAAAGAATACCAGGCATAAGAAGGTTTAAGATAGTGTAATACCCTATCAGTAGCTGAAGTTTTAATTTGTTCATCTTTTTAATTGAGTTACAACATGTCTATCCTCACTTTAGAAAAACTGAATCGTCTCTCACTAAAAAAAAAATAAAACCCCACATTTATGATGGCTATGCACATTTACATACAAAAAATAACATCTACAAAAAATGTTATAAAACATACCTACAGAGAGTAAATACTTTCAAGCGTTTTAGGCACTTTTCAACTAATTAGCATAGACAGAGAGAAGAAGAGAGATGTTTTTCATGAAGTAATCCAATTCACTGCAATACAGAAGGTCAAGCAAATATAACAGGTCATTATGGAAATAAATAAGTGGTAAATAGAATTTAATTTTAAAAATGTATGCGCCCATCAGGAGCACATTTATTTTGGTTATATATCAAAACTATTATCATGGTTGCTTTTAGAAACTATCAATGGAATGTCAATTATCTGGGTTGATCAAAAATATTTAGTCAATCTTCTGGAGATTTGCTATAATAAGGGAAATAAGTATCCAAAATGACTGATATCTAAAATGCATTTGTCACTTTACATCTAGCCTTTTCATTTTACATATATACGTATTTTATATATATATATAGGTATATATATGTATATATAACACACACACACATATATATTGGTTTAATTATGCCTAAGTAAGAGCTGGGTAAAAGTTGCCAACAGAAGAAACTTTCCTCTATATATGCTTAAATTATAAACATTTATACTTTATCGAATTAGACAAGTTAGATAGAAAAATAAGAGAGCATAATTTAAAGAACCCCCTACCAGTCCCCCCAGATTGGTTAAATAACTGTATTTCATACAAATCATGAAATCCTCTCTCCATTTGGAAAATATGAAGCCCTACAAGATTAGTTTATGCTGTGTGTACAGGCAGATGGTGAAAGATTCTGGGAGATAAAGCCAAATTTCCCCACCAACTAGGCTTGAGATTTCTCACATCAGTTAAAATTGTTTTCAGTTATCATTTTGCTACAGATTCTACCTCGACTCTTAACCCTTCACCTTCTTTCCACCTTATTCATGGATGCATGTGACAAAGGAGAACAGAGGGCTGTGGATGACTCAATAGACCCTGCTCCCGGAAAAGCCACCGCGAGTCTTACGTATAGAGACACAATGGTGCCAGTTCCACAGTCTCACTGGAACAAAGATATGAGAACAGGCTTCACTCTCTAGGGAATACTTTTTTTTTTTTAAAAAAAGGCCTCAAATCAAAGGATAGTGAAAATACAAAACTAATTAAATATGCACATTAAGATTCTAATTTTAGCACTTGGCATTTAGCTATAAAGTAGGTTCCTATCTCTACAGGCATACTAAGAGCGGAAAAGATTCATACTTACATTGTCAGCACCTACCACTTGTTTGAACTACCCTAAGCTGCCTTCATTTGACTTACTGCTACTTGTTAGTAAAATATAATATGCTGCAGCGTACAAGTATGTATGAATGCTTTCATTTTGAAGATCAATTTAACATTTTTACATAATATTATAATAAATAATTTGTCTTTACAAGAAAACTAAAGATGCGACTCTAATTAATACATATGATAATTGAACTGTCTTTGGTATGAGGCATTAGAGCGTCTTTAATTTGATGTGTACTGTATTATCTGTGAAGTCTACATTAAAGTAGTGTGATAGATTTCACATGACATCATAGAGAGTGCTTATAAAATCTATCTATAACAGTAATAAATATGTGCTCATATTATGTTGTATATATATATACATATTTCTCTGGCATCTCTAAGAAAATAATAAAGCTATATATTTCTACATAGCTAGAAAAAATTACAATCATCAGCAAACTATTAACTAGCAATTAATCCTTAGTATATTTCCCATTCTTACGTCTTTTGCCACCCGCACAGGAACCTATCTACAATATCCTTCTTAATGGTACTGCTATATACCACCAGTAATGATAACTGTCATCATAATAATAATGATATGGTTAAATTGCCTTAACTACAATGCCTATAGAACCAAATCACTTTATATTTACAAGTTATTTTTGCATCCATTATCTCATTTTGTTCTTGTCAACCTTGTGATATTAAACTATAGTCTTTAATGGTAGGAAAGAAAAATTAAAGTCTTATGTATCTTATGTATCTCTTGCAACTAAGACTTAACACTTCACCTTCTCTGTGAATAGACTTTTATGCACACATGCCTTTATGAAATCTTAAGCATATACCATCAAGATGCTTCTTCTGGGTTGGTGCTTGAAAACCAACCAAACTTCAGCTGATAGGGGGCTGCCTCAACCCACCAGGGGCATCAGTTGAGAGCAATGAGGGTCCCTGACTGGCCACACAGGAGTAGGGAACAAATCTAGAAGGGATGAGGTGGGGCTGAGCAAATGGAACCTACTACATGATAATCCAGATCACAATGTTGGGCACCTGAGCTCAACCAGGACCAGCATGGGCATCCAAACGACCCCTACAGAGTTCAGAGTTTGGCAGGATGGCTCCTCAGGCAAATGGCATAAGGAGTGAAAGGTGTCCTAAAAATCAACTTGCTTCATCATTCTGCCTCCTCAAGGTGCTACAAAGTGTATTCCCTTTTCCTTTGATTCACCAGGTAACCTGGATAATGGAGACGAAGCAGTATTTCAGTTCACAGACTGTGGAAGGCAAGTGGATAGAACACCTGGCAGAAGAAATACTGGGAAACTGAATAATGAATTTGGCGCCCTTTTGGCTGCTAAGCTGATAGATGGTAATTACTTACTCAGCTCAAGCAAAGACACGTGTTCTGCAGCACCTTTCCAGTTCTGGGCAGGAAAGAAGGTGTAGTAGTGTGCTTATATGAAACCTTTTTCAACAACTTCAAATAGAAAGATTTGTGGAAGATTTCATCCTTTGAATAATGAAATTCAATCCAAACACTCAGAGATAACTTTCATTTTCTGACTTTCCCCACCAAGAAATTACAAGTCATCCTCACTACTTTAGACAAGCAACCCACAGTCCCTTTCAGATAACTCTGTAATTACTTTGTAGACAAGGCTCATGACACTTACTTGAAAGACTAGAAATGTGAGACTTGCACGTGACTCCAGTCGGGAACTTCAGAATGAACTTGCAAGGGGTCTCTTTCTCTAATAGAAAGGTAAGGATCCAGGCTGGTTGCTCGGGTAGAATCCTACTTACTCCAACTTTAGAGAGAAAATCATTAGAGACCAGATCTGTTTTGGACCAAGGACAGTTCGATTATTAGAGGAGAAGGGACTCTCTGTAAATGCTAGAGGAGAAATGAACTGGTCTTCATTTTGTTTCCGTTGGAAGTATTTATTTGCCCACCCAAAAAGTTTCCCAAAGTATAGCTTATTGAGATTATTAAAAAAGATAAATATTTAGAAAGATACAACATACTCAGCATATTTTTAGAAAATTTTGTTGATATTAGCAGCAGCAGCTGGTTGTTTATTTTATACAATCTTGAAACAAAGACCAATCGAGATAAATCCTACAAGTTCTAACTAACATACTGATTCAGGCTGTGATCGCTAAGGCTTTCTCCTAACAAAGCATATATAATTTATATCTTATAAACCTGTCTATAGATATCGTTAGAATAATGCTTTCTCTTAGAAATATATGTATGAGACATATATAAAACATGTATAAACACACATGTTTGCATGTGTGTGGGGGGTGTTTCCCACCAACAAAGTGTATTTCAACAAAATGTATTTCAAATAACATTGAAATGTCTCAAAGTCTAGCATTATCAATTACATTATGAGCCTACATATATAATTATGTATGTGATGGATAGTTTATAACCATTCCGTCCCCCAATTCAATGCAATATATCATCTCATTTGCAATTTTCTTTTTCTCTCACTAAAGAGTTTCTCTGAGAAAATGAGAAAAGCAACTCCTGACATCTGGGAACTTGGTCTGGCCCTTACAGCTGGGCTCAGCACTGCTCGGAGCTGGCCTGGCTCTCATAGCTAAGGCTCTTGTGCTCCTGTCTGAACCACTGAAAGAATCTCACAGAGAACAACATAGGGCAAGGTTTCTCTGTAATTGTAAAGAACAAGGCCACTTTTGGGGGTGGATATAGTTCAGTGGTAGTACACACGCTTAACCATGCACAAGGTCCTGGGTTCAATCCTCATGACTTTTATTTGAAAAAAAAAAAAGTGAAAAAACAAAATTGAGATCTCTGCCTCAAAAGATCATCACCAGCAAAATGCAAATAAAAACAAAATTTAAAAAAAAAAAGAACAAGGCCACTTTATAATCTTGCCTAAGCACAAGACAAAAAGCTGAGTCACTGTACAAACCACAGATATATCAAACATCTCCTAGTGAATCTAAGAGATCGCTGCTTCTTTAGTAATTACAGCTTTATTTTCCTTCTAGTCTTCCCTCCTTCTAGAAAAGATATCCAATCACAAAGTTACTCACACTTTCTGACGCATCAAATCCACAGTGAGCAAACCTGCATTTCCTTGAACCCTCCCCCAAGTTACCCAAAGCACAAATGCTCAGTTCTTTCTAATACCCTTTTACCAAGATACCCCCCAGTTCTCTATGGTGTGCAGACTCTTGCTGCAATGAAAACAAACCCAACCTGTTCAACTACGAGTGACTTCCTGGTGGACAGTGTGCATTAACACACATAAAAATTCTACAACCATAGTATGTATCATATGACTAAATTTTTAATAAATGGAAATGTGTATATATGTATAAATATGTAACTACATGTTTTATTGTATATGTAATACAGGCAGTTGGGAGTGTCTGCAAATGCACAAAAAGAGGACTGTGGCGAACAGTATCACCTCTCAGGAAACGAAGAGGTACTGGGGAGTCTGAAGAGGACTTTCACTTTTGACTCTCTTGCTCTTTTTTAAATTCACAAACGTGTTTTGTATTCATCTTGAAACTACTTTTTTTTTACTCAATTATTTCTTTATACATTTTCCTTTACATTCCTAGAGATTGCAACAGTTAAGAAATGTATTCAGTTGCTGTCTATGGTGAAAGAAATGAGGTGTTTAATGCTCTGAATATAAAGGAAGCCCATAGGAAGGCAGTTGTGGTAAGCAGAATTATAAGATGTTCTCCAATATTCTTAACCTCCTGCTGTACACGCCTTTTGATGAGGACCTGTAAATACGATGGGCTGTCACTGTGGTGATTAGGTTACAGTGTGTAGCCAAAGTGGAAGGACTTTGCAGATGTAATTAAGGCCCCAAATCAGTTGATTCTGTGTTACTCACAAGGGAGATGTCCTGGATCACCTGACTTCGTCAAGTGAAAGACCTTAAGAAAAGGACTGGGCCCTTACTGGAGAGAGGGATTCTTGTGCTGGCCTTGAAGAAGCGAACATACCTGTTGTGAACCATGAAGACAGCTAGATGGCAAAGTCCTCAACTAGATGTTGAGTGTAGTCTCTGGCCAGTAACTAGCACGAAAATGGGAACCTCAGTCCTTCAACTGCTAGGAAATGAATTCTACCAACAACCTAAGTGAGCCTGGAAACAGATTTTTCCCCCTAGTCAAGTCTTCTGATGAGAATGCAGTCTGCCTGACACCTTGATTACGACCTTGTGAGACCCTGAGCCAAGGACCCAGCTAAGCCAGGCCCAGACTCATGACCCAAGGAAATGGTGAGATAATAAATAGGTGGTGTTTTAAGCCAATAGATTTGTGGTGATTTCTTAGGCAGCAATAGATAACTAGCACAACAGTTCAGAGATGGTACAATGTGTCCAGAAAACAAGCAGAGATCCAGGAAACTCTTCCATCTGCTCATTGTGCCTGGATTTCTCCTCACGGTCATCCCAAGAACACAAGATGGCTGTAAGAGCTCCAGCCATAGTGCCCAAGTTCCAATCAAGGAAAAGAGGAAAGCAGGAGTAAGAGAGATACATGCTAGTTGTCTGTTATCCTTTAAATAGTTTTCCCAGAAGACCCACACATGGACCTCCACCTAAACCTTACTAGCCATTCCTATCTACAAGAGAAGCTAGGAAATAGAGTGATTTAACTGGGAATATACCCAACAGGCAAACAAAAAGCAAACAGGATTCTATTAGCAAGGAAGAAGAGGGGTGGGAGAGGAATGGATGTTGGGAGCAAACAGCAGTCTCTTCCACAGAGAGAGGAAAAAAGAAAAAAAATTTCTGGCAACAGCTTTTCAAATGCTTTTTTTTTTTTCTGCTTTAAAGGTTTTCTGGGAGGGTGGGCAAAATCGGTGAAGGGGGTCAAGAGGTAGAAACTTCCAATCATAAATGAATCTTGGGGATATAATGTACAGCATGGTAACTATTGTCAATAATATTGTACTGCATACTTTGTAACTGTATGGTGGTGGGCGGGAAACTAGTATAAAGAAAGGTTTCTAGTTAACACTATTGTTCCTGATCTTGCTCCATCTCCTCTGCCCCCAAATGCTTCATACCTCTCTGACTTTAAGGGAGATATTCATTCACCCACGAGGTACATGTCCCACCCTGTGAAAAGACCCACAAATATAAAGTACAGGCAAAGAAACTATCTGACCCTGATCAGTGATGTGTAAACCCCAAATCCAAAAGAGAGAAATAAATCTTATATTCAAGCACCATCACATTAAATCATTTCTCTTTCCCCTTCTTTCTGCCTCACAGAAAAGTCTGTGTTTCTGAGTGATTAAGGATAGAACCAATATGATTACTTGAAGATCAGGTACTGAGATCAAGCTCACAGCAATATAAGTTTGTAAAGGAACTAGTCAGGGACGTGCTGGAGACTCACCCACAAGGGACAGAAAGAGGAAGGCGGCCAGCCCATCTGGAAAGCCATGGGGTGCAGTCAGTCAGGTGTCGGAGGCAGTGTCCAAAGGGTATGAAGAGCTCAGACATAAATCAGGCTGACTCTACAATGCACTGGACGACCAAAGTGCCCAGGAATTTTGATCAGGTGAGCCAGGCATTGACATCTGAAGGAATTCAGCCAAAGGCAACAGGGTACCAACAATCTAGCTGGGAGACTATTAGACAATTCACCAAAGATTTATAGAAAGCCAATAGGTGATAATAATGGACTAGATGTGGATTCTCCCTTAAGAGTTTTTTATGATGATGGAAAGACTTCTGCCTAAACAAAGTAGAAAGTGATGTAGCATAAAAAATTATCCACAAAGTACTAGAAATGGTAGAATTAATTTGACTTTGGGGAAATCAGGATATTTGAGAAGCCTTCTTGAAAGCATATCTTGGGATCTCTAATAGTGATAGTACAAGAGGAAGGGAAAGTGCTTACAGTTATAGAATTAGGCAATAAAAAATTCAGCTTGGTGTGCCGGAGCAACTGCTGACAAACTCTGATCAGGGCAATGGTAGAGGTGAGTTCCTTCTCTCCCTTCAAGCATCTTACTTCATCATGTGCAATGCTGGGCATTCTCCCTTTTCTTTATCACCTCACCGTACAAGGTGTATAGTAAAGACAATAATAGAGAATAGGGCAACACAATGCTCAGTTTCTTTCTTGCAGTCTAATAGCTTTATTGAAGTGTAACTGGTGTATGATAAACTGCACATATTTAAAGTAATTTGGTAAGCTTTGACATGTGTGTACACTCGTAACACTATCACCGCAATCCAGGTAATAAACCTTCGAAACACATAGCACCTCCAAAAATTTCCGAAAGCCCCTTGGTAATCCCTCCCTGCCTCCTCTCCCTGCTACCTGTCCCACCCGCAAGCTCCTACTTATCCAATTTCTATCACCATACATTAGTTTGTATTTCGTAGAATTTTATATACACTGGAATCATACAGTGTGTCCACTTGTTGGTCTTACTTCTTTCACTTGACATATTTATTTTGAGCTTCCTCCATGTAATAGCATGTATCAATGGGCCATTCCTTTTCATTGCTGAGTTGTGTTACATTGTGTTTCATTCATTTTTAGACCCATCATCCTCTTTTCCCCTTGCACACCTTCCTTTCTCCCTTTATTCTTATTGTCATCATGCTTCTTATAGAGACTTTCATAATAGTACAAACGGGTAAAGGAATAGGGGAAAAATAAAAATCACCTAAAGAAAGCTTTGGTATTTGAATTGAAAACCAACAAACAAAACTAAACAAAAAGCTCTGAAGACTAAAAAGCCCTTATGAATGTCAAAGAAGTAAATCTTTACAAGAGCTATTTGGTGTCTCTTGGCAGATACTGGGGGAGGGGTATGGTGCTACCTCTGTCTTGATAGCATAGCCTAGAGTCACCATTTAAAGGCTGCCTATTCAGACTTCTAAAGGCTGTTATGTAAATATTTCATTATACAAAGGATGTTTTAATGAGGAGACATTATGAGATGGGCAAGATGCTAAATCTAGTAACATAAGGGATCTACATTACAAGTCCTGAAGATCCACAGGCTAATAGCAACCGATAATCTTTATAAATAAGTGTTGCCCCGAAGTGAATGGCACGAGCGCTCAGAGACAGGAAATGTAATTTTGATTACTATATGATATCAGAAGTATTTCTACTGTTTTTCTTTTTTTTTTTTAACATTAAAAACACTTAGGTGTCTTCCATCTGCCATGGGATACCCTCGGCAGCTGCTTCTTTGAGCCTAGCAAAGATCAACCTGACCTTGGCCAACTGGCTTGTACTTTGAAGAGTGTGCTTTGTGAAACATGTGAGTAGAGGAGGATTCATGCTTGGCAGAATTTGCTGTCTCTTCTGCTCAGTATTTTACCATGATTAATCCCCATCCATCTCTTTTCACCGCTGCTGCCACTGCTGCTGCTGCTGCTGTCAGTCTCATATTTCTTCTCTATAGCAGACGCCTTTCAAATGCTGTTGGATTCTGGCTGAGGATGACCTTTTATGGGGCACTCCTGCCTCCTATCAGGCTTTTATGGGCCTGTTGGTTTGTGCACATGTGCAGGCATTCTGACCCCGTGACCTCCAGCATAGAGTCTATGAGAACAACTGTATCTGACCTCTCCAACATTTTGGACACCCAACCTCTTCCCAAGTGCGTGGCTGCAAAGAAGGCTCCCTCGTGGATTTGGCTTATATTCTTCTCACAGCAGAACTAGTCTAAGAGAATCTGAAGCCAGGTCAGAAATGCGAACAGAACACAATGCTGCTGGCAGCCCTTCAAGTGAAGTTCTCTGGCATGAATTTGAGCAGAAGGCAGTTTTTTTTTTTCCCCACAACATCTTTCCATTTTTATTATGGTTTAAGTGAGCACTTCCAAATATGTCAATTACACTTTCTGGTATAATCCATTTTTTAGAAAGGATAATGGCTAACAAAAACTCTGGAAAACTTTGAAGCCACTTTTAAAAATTCCTGCTCAGATCTAGTGCTTTCTGAGTCCTGAATCCTATTGTTAAATGAAACTAGTTGCATAAAAAATTGTAGGAATCCATTTTGTGACATTTCTAGTACTTTTAATTTGTTTCTAGTACTTTTAATTTGTATTTTCTGTGCTGATTCAGTTTACTAATAGTTCACTTTTGGTAAGCATTCTAGTAAAAGCTGTTCAAAGATGCAATGCAACTTTTAAAAGTTATTGCCACATAATCTGTATTTCTACAAAAACCTACCCCCTTAAATCAGAGTTTTAAAGTTTAAATGCCAGATTAAAATAAAGTCTACGTTTTCCCAATTTTCATCCACTTTCCCAACCTCCATCTACTGCCAATTAAGACCTGGTGCCGAGTGAACTGGATCATTAAGTCCTGTTCGTTTCTTCTGTTCCTCTTGACATTTATTCCACTTTTTTTTATTTTCCTAAATAAGCTTTCTCTTTCTCTTCTCAAAACTGAATACTTTTTTCATCTAAAATCTACTTTCATCCTCTTTTGATGGCTGATAAAGTGATGTATGCTCAAGTCTTTCTCCACCACCATATTCAAAAGAGTGATTTTCCATCCACTTACCTTTTCTTCCACTTTGAGAGCTATACTCAAGTTTCTCTAACTGCTGGCATAATTCAAAAGAATATATTTGCCCTGGCATATCCAGAGTCATGTCAGCAGATCGGCAATGACTTGGGTACTGGATTATGAAGAGGCACATCACATAATGTTCAGGACAGCTAAATCAACATCTCCAGACTGGAAGCAATACACTATCAAGCCCTAAAGAGATAAGATCTCTAGTTTATCATATACCATATGAGATTCCAAAGCCAGTGAAATTATATCCAGTGCCTCTTATCACTATTACCAATGGTTTGTGCAGCACATAAAAAGGACAGTGAATAATAAATTCCAAGACCGAGCCAAGAACGCAAAATGGCACATTGTACCAATATTCTAAAGTGAGACATAACATAATTTGAGTCCTGTTTTTTAAGTGAAAAGTCAACAGGATGCTAGTTATAGGTAATAATACAATTTCTGATTTAGCATTACATTTTAAGATTGAAGGATCTTCCTAAGCTGTTACATATATCCGGGAAGTGGATGGAGGATCCTTAAAAATGGCAAAGCATTAATTTAATTACATTCAAGTGAGAGCACATGTGACAGAATAGTTCAATGTTTTTATAACTAGACTGAACACTCCAGTAGCAGAACAGCTAGCTATATATTTGTTACAACATATGAATCTTATTATTATTACTATATTTTGATAATAGACCCCCAAGTGGACATTATAGAAAGTAATGCTCTTTCACTTTATATGAATTTCTTGTAAATTATGAGGTGATGATACTATCTAGTTATATTAATGCATTAATATTTACACTTAAATAAAGAAGAGCACAAAACTGTCAAACCACAAAAGTTAATCATAGTCATTCCTTAAGCATTATCTAGGACTTACTCATATTTTATTTCTTGCTGATATGAAGTGATTGGAAATTTCCAAATAGTGATAAAATAGATACTTTACATGCATAACTGAAATAAAACTGCAAAATAGAAGGGTATTTTCTTACAGAACTAACCTGTAGCAGCCTAAGCCTGCTAATTATTTCTTGGAAGGAGGGTTTTATGTGTATTGTGAAATAGCATTTCAATATTTCTTCCTGGAATTGTAGTATTAATTAGTCTTATTATTATCACATAATTATAACGTACATAATTATACATAAAACATGTTATATACTTGTAATGTTTTATACATATATGTGAGGTATATACAATCCATACACAGTCAGTTAAAATAGATCTCTATTACCATTATCATCTTTTTGCCTTAGTTTTTTTTTTCCACTTTTGGATCAAATTTTGCACAATGGAGGCATTCCAGATACAAGTCAACACTAGACAATTGAGAGAAGGCAAGGTAATTGTTACGTCTTGCCTGATGAACTCTTAAATCAACAAAGAAGCCCGCCTCTCTGGCTAATCAGCTCTCCTGACAGGAGAGCACAGAAGTGAACCCACGCTGTGGGGTTTCTCTCTTGTTTTCCAATGCAAACATTCACCACACTGGGTGAATAAAATAAACCTGAAAAACAAACGCCAGCTAATACTTTGGGGCATCTATATTTTGGGGGGTGATAGTAAGAATTAAACTTCACTCAAACATCCTGTATCGATAACTATGCCATCATTTCTGGACGCTGCCACCAAGGCACGTGCAGAGGAAATGCTGTCCCTTACAATGTTCTAGAATGTAGGCACTCTGAGCAAGTTGAACCTCTGGCCAATGGCATAAAGACATGATTGTGACAGAGAGTATGAAGCAATTAAAATGGTATCTTGATTCTTTCATTTCCAAAAGTGTATTCACCTGCGGGGAAACCGGGGACTAGGGGCGTGGACAGAAAAGGGGCAACCTAACACTGAAAGTTTTACCTTCCGAAAGGGCTTAGGCTCTGAGCCCGCTGCCAGGGGTTGCACTTTCTTTTCCGCTCTTGAGTCTAGGAAGAGGCTGGAGGGTCTCCCAGCAGGCAGCCCCCAGGGGGCCGGCAGAGGTGCTTGCTCCTTTAGCGCTCGGCACCGCCGGCGACTGGATTCACCTGTATTTTCACGTCCCTGCACCAGCCCACCGGTGCGCGACAGGGGCAGTCCATCCGGGGCTCTGGTCCCAAACGTGGGTGGCAAGCAGATTCACACTAAGGAACTGAGTAGCCTCTCCAACAGCTGCGCTCGTCAACCCGGGAAGGAAAGAGGTCTGAGGGACATCGATTTTTTTCCCCCTTAAGTCTAGCAGGAACTGGGGTTGGGGGTGTAGACCCAGTTTGACTTTTCCTTCTTTCAATGCTAAAGGGGAATTGAAAAATGCCCTTAAGCCTAGAACTCTTAGGGTTGGGGCGCGGGGTGGGGGTGGGGGCAGCTGAAAGGTTGCAAATTGGAAATCCGGAAGGGAGGAGACCGAGGTGACGGAGGTGGGGGGGGTCTCATTGTTTCGCGCTTCTCTCAGGGTAGGCTAAATTCTAGCTACCGATGTGCCTGAACGCAGGCGAGTGGGGTTCTAGGAAATACCTGAATCTTGATCTCGATTCTGAGCCCGCAAAGCACAGTCAGACAGGGTTTCCTCGGCCCTCGAGGAGAGGCTACCTGGGGTAGAGAGGTCGACCTCCTCCGAGCAGCGTGGCTGTGCGGGCGGGAAGGGAAGGCGAATGTTCTTGACCCCTTCCGGGAGGCAAGTTATTAACTCAGCTGAGTTGATCAAATGACGTTCTTTCTGAAAGGGGTCGTCTCCTGGGCCCCTTTCTCGGTTGGTATTCAGCAGGTAGAGGGGCAGAGTTAATTCTCCTCTCAATCTGAAGTAGCAAAGAATTAATAAGTTTTCTTAAAACATGGATGGATCGGCATGGATCCGGTGGCGCAGAGAACTCTAAATGCCCGCGAGACGGAAGCTCATGCTCCTGTTCACCTCCGCGGAGTCGAAGCAGACGGCAACCTTTAAGAGTGTCCCTAAAATCTTATCTTCCGAAATGACTAGCCATTTACAAGGATTTGAAGATTTTTCTCCAGCCCCGAAACCACCTTCACTTCTACTCTCACAATCTGCCAGTAGATGCCAAAAATGATTGCCTCTCCCCTTAAAAACAGCCCCCACCCACGCTTCTCTCAGCTACAAGAAACGGCCCTGACCCGCTTTAGCCACCAGTTTAATTCGTAGAAAGTAGCTAACTCTTGACATCACCTCCGTAGCCCACCCGAGGACCCCAGCCCAGGACACTTCATTATGAGGCTGTTTTTCCGAGCGCTACATCTTGAGACGTAAGGGAAGGTTTTTTTGAGGCATCCTGGTAGGTTTCCGGGCTTCCAATTCCCTCCCCCGCTTAGCTGGTAATTTTCTGCTGCTGCTCCTCCCCCTCCTCTTGACCTCCTCCAAGGTACCTTCTCCTTCCCTCCCCCACTCGTTGCCAGTAAACCTTCAGCGTGCATTGGAAAGCAATCCTTCGGCGCTAAATTCAGAGCTGCCCGTTGGACAGGATTGTAGCAGGGGAAAGGGTGTCACCTCTTTCAGAAAGAATGTCATTTGATCAACCACACTTGACTTAACTTGCTCCGGGTTTCCCGAGATCTCGGGTGGGCCCGTGGGTGTTTTTCTAGATTCAGTGCAAATGTAACCGCCTAGGACTTGAGATAAAGCTGTTTCGCCCATCAGGACTCCAGTTACCCCCGCGAGAATCCGATACATTTAATGAAGGCTTTGCCAGAGGTAGGGTTCAGAGCGTCCTTGGGTCAGAAGCTCTTAGTCAGCACATTGCGCTCACTGGCTCCAACCTGGGCTCCACGCCGAACTCCCGTCCAGTTAAAAATTGCCTGTTCCTAGTCACATAGGGCTTCAAAAAGAGAGAAGAAAAAAAAACTTTAAAAAAAGGAAAAGAGTTTAATTTGACACGACCAGTGCTTTTGTGTAATTGTAATAAATACTTCCAAAAGCAAAACTTTAAAGGGGCAAATTTCTGTCCTCGCTTGGTCGAAGTTCTAACGGCAGAGAGATGGGAGCCTCGCATTCTCAAGACTGATCTGAGGTTTGTGGCTTCGCCGCTGCCGGGAGCGTGGAATTCTATCTCGGCTGGGAACCGAGCAGCAGACCGCACATGAACGCTGCCTCCTGGGCTGCCGTCTGCCAGTAAAGAATAGCAGGTCCGCTGGTGACAGACTCAACTACCGAACTCAGGCTGGGAAGCAAGCTCTCGGTGCACAAGAAAATTCTTGCTAATTCACCCAGATTGTTTTAACTGGTTAAGAAAGCAGTTGACACTCAACAAAACCACAATCACAGCAGGAGTCCTCGGCAATAAAATAAAAATCACAACTAAAGGTTTGTTGTTGTTGTTAACAACTGCCTTTATTATTATCATTGCTTAGTATTGTTGGGAAAAAAAAGTAAAAGGAGAGAAAAAAAGAGACAGTCGTTTCGTACGCAATGGTACATAAAGAAATCCCTTCCACATTTTCTCTGAAATCAGAGCACAGATTCTGTTGATTCATCCTCATTATGCCACCACCGGCAACTGGAAGAGAGGAAATCAACTCTAACCATTCACACCCCGTTCTGTTCTGGGTGGAATACAAATAGTTAATCCTAACTCGCTTTATCTGCATATAATTTTATCTGACCCTTGGACATGATTTAAGATACTGATGGTTTATGTAACCTTATTCTACATGATTAGACTACACAGGAAAAGTAAAAAACAAAAAGTATAAATGGGATAAATACACACATATTCCATACCTATTCTCCAAGATGAATAAAATATGGCCGTGTTTCATTTTGCCCCCATATTACATATTTTTGGATATCAGAAGATATAAATCCTTCAGTTATATTTTTTTCTGTCTGAACATCTTACTCGTGGAAATTTGCATTCCAATAATTATTCTCAAACCTGTTTCTGATGTGGACTAAAGAAAACACCTCCATGGGAATAAGTTTCCAAACAAATCCATAGTTCCAGAAAAGCTGATCAAAGCCCTCTTTCCTTCACAATCTAGATTCATTAAGGAGGAAAAAGCTTTCTCCCTTATTGTACGTAATTTCTCAATGAACCAATCTAAAATCCACTTGTACCTGCCAGAAGTTGTTGGGGAATAAATAAATCCTAAATATGTAATGCTACTTGTCAACTGCAATTAAAACCTATTTAGATATTTGAAACATAGCTTGAGAACATGATACTTGTTCAGGAATCTGTATCTGGCATTAAGTTTTGATGTGGTATGTTTTAAGTTTTCATCAGAGAAAGAAAGCAACAATACACAAAGCAAAGGCATAAGAGCCCACCAGGAATTTTAGGTGTAAAAGTGGCATTTTGAAAGGTGTGTACAAGTGCATGTGAGCAGATGCTACAGACTCAAGAGGAACTTACTAAATCTTAGCAGCCCTTTTATTCAGACACTAAAATATATTGGGGTGACCTGGAGGTAATGGGAACTATACTTAATAACTATTCATATTTGTCTTTTTTATCTCAAGAGTAGAGGAGCTCACAACAGGGATGCACACAACTGCTGTTTTTAAGGATCTATTTTTGACCTAACAGAATATACAAAGGTCAAAATTGAGTCCATTTTTGACAAGACAGGGTCTAATCCCCACTTCGAACACAAGAGGTCGCTCCTGTGATCAAATACTGGGGGGAAATACTGCTTATTACAGTTTGATGTATTCTATTAGAACGGTACAATTTTTTTACAGATATATTTGATGCATTAAACACATATATAGAAATCACTTAAAGAAACAAGGGAATAATCTGTTATCATATCTGAACTTCAAGGTGAAGTGAAACAATAATGCCTGCTATCATAACTTTGATTTTAATGCAAAATGTATTAGCAACAGATACATCTAACTCCAGAGCACATCTATCACAGAACAACATAATTATTGGGTTCCCTCAAATTTTTCCCTTTGACAGAGGGTATCTTCTGCATGATCTTGACTTTCATTGGCTCAGGAACTTAAGAAAATACTTGTTTACAGTAAGTGTGGGCTGAAGAAAGAAAAATCTGTCTTCACCATTATGATGAAACTGTCTATTAGTAATAGTTTTTCTCTAAGCCACATACCGGCTTTTCTATTTGGAATTTCTAACATCATTGCCAATATTTCTTTAGAATAGCTTATTAGTTTAGGGAGTTAAAATACCACAGTGTGTGTGGCTGGTTTGCAGGAGGATGTACAGTGAGGGTGCTTTCTGGTTCTCAAATATGTCATCAGGCTTCTGGCAGCTTTCGTTGTTTAAAACCAGGTTATAAAGGTGGCATGATGGAATATGATTGGTTAAAATTCTCTATTTACTTTCTGGCTATATAGTACCTTTAAAAAAAAAAACTAGAGTCAACTTGGTTATCTGTACAGTAAACATGCCCGTATACTGGGAAGATCCGCTTTGTATTATCATCATTAGTTTTACAAAAGCAGCCTGACAAAAGGCTCCATGCATATAATCCCAGAGACTAGAAACTATGACCAAAACCCGAAAACAAAAACACACCCTCTCCAAAATCTGGTAAATGTATCAACCTATGTCCGTCTAACTTTCGATTTCACACACGCACTGATACAATTCGTCATCAAAATAGAAGGGATGAGAGATCCAGTAGAAATTTTCCCTAGAAAAAAACAAAACAAAACAAATGGATGTTCTTGGTAAAGCCCCAGCCGGACAAGGAGGAAAATTTACGCATCTGAGCTTCTCTCTGCGCTCTGGAGAAGCAGACCCCTGTAAACCGAGCCACCGAGGCCGGTTGAGGGTTCACAGCTCTTCTCAAGGGCTAGATCTGGCAAAAGATACAGTTTCCTAACACACCGGGTTTTCTCAAGGCAACGGGAGACCGAAATTAAACATGCTGCTGCGTGGGTTTGCGGGCCTCTTTAGATAAAATTGGCAGTCACATTAGATAAGGAATAGAGATTTAGAAACTTCTGGAGAAGTGCGGGAGGTTCTTCCTGTGACTTTGTTTTTGGAAGACAATAAGCTATAAGGGGAACATGGAAGAAATTATTGAAAGGAGTTACCGATGAGTTGGAGCCAACATTCTCCTCTCTCCAGGTTGTTTCCCGAGAGAAAATGATCTGATAAACACACTCGGTTAAGTGCAATAGTTATTTCTCTGTTCTTGTGTGTTAGACCCCTCCCTACTCACGCCCTGTGACTGACGCATTCTTAAAATCACTAGAGAGACGTGGAGACTTGTCCTTACCATTATCAAACACCACCAGTTAACTGCACACGTTTGCTTAAAAACAAAGAGCAGGAGGCGAGCAGAGATGAACTGGACAGGCTATACTCGCTCTGCAAACTTTATAAACGACCTGAAAACCACTCCGCACTTAGGCTTCGGGTTAGTCCTAATTCTAGAGTTAAACTGCAAAGCCGACCTCGCGGGTTGGAAGAAGAGAGTAGCCCACGGAGTCAACTTGGTTTTACCTTTGCGCTTCCAACCTGATTCTCCGCTTAGGCAAAAAGCGCCCCTCTCTTCCCCTACCCCACGCTTTTGGAGATCTGAGATCGGGGGGGGGGGGTAACCGAGGAGTCAGGTAGCAGCAGCGAACAATTCTCTGGGTCTATTCATCCCATTACCGGTTCTTCTTCCCCTAAGGCCCAGAGCGCCACGCGCAGCCAGTTCGGGAACTCACCCGCCCCGGCAGCCAAGCCCCGCAGGGCCCAGAGTTGTGCGCCAGAGCGCGAGTCAAACCGAGCCAAACGGCCTATTCCAAGTCACCCCTTTTCCTAAAGCCCGGGAGGGACTTCGTCATCAGGAAGACCTACCCACCAGCCACTCGCCACCGGCGGCGAAAAAGTGAGCCCCGCGCACAACACGGCCAGCCGGACTGCGGGGACCCCAGGAGCGCAGGGCGGAGGAGCAGCGCGACAGGAGGCGAAAGCGCTGGAGGCGCGGCCGGGAAGGAGCAAGGGAGGGGGCAGGAGGAGAGGGAGGCCAAAAGCCAGAGCAGCCCGGCAGCCCGAGCTTCGGGGGGAGAGCTGCCAGAGCCCCGAGCAAGCTGCCTCGGGAGCCCTAATCCTCTCCCGCGGGCTCGCCGAGCGGTCAGTGGCGCACGGCAGCAGCGAGGCTGAAATATGATAATCAGAACAGCTGCGCCGCGCGCCGGGCAGCCAATGGGCGCGGCGCTCGCCTGACGTCCCCGCGCGCTGCGTCAGACCAATGGCGATGGAGCTGAGTTGGAGCAGAGAAGTTTGAGTAAGAGATAAGGAAGAGAGGTGCCCGAGCCGCGCCGAGTCCGCCGCCGCCGCAGCGCCTCCGCTCCGCCAACTCCGCCGGCTTAAATTGGACTCCCTGATCCGCGAGGGCGCGGCGCAGCCGGGCAGCGGCTCCCTCAGCCTTGGCAACCCCAGGGGCTACTGTTTCCCACTTAGCCACAGCTCCAGCATCCTCTCTGTGGGCTGTTTACCAACTGTACAACCACCATTTCACTGTGGACATTACTCCCTCTTACAGATATGGGAGACATGGGAGATCCACCAAAAAGTAAGAGGCTGTTTTACCTTGTGGGGCTCGGTGTGCTGTTCTTGTGTGGGGTCTCTCTCAGGCACGGGTGCCAAGGGCTCTTCGGAATTGGAGTCATTGCTTGGAGAGAGAGAGAGAAGGTGGCTTTTTCTTGTTGCCGCCACGCCTGCATGCTTGCTGTTGGTTCTGATCTTCGGGGAACTGATCGTACCTTGTGTTTGAATTCGCCTGTGTGCCCTCCAGAACCCTAGCCTTCTGGTGCTAAGCGGTGGTTTCCTCCTCTGGAATCCTGAGCTCTCCGAGAAGGTTATTCTGTTGCAAAGGTCTGCCTGCACGTACAATACCCGGAGATGTGAATTAGCATTAGACTTGCCAAAGAGAACGAGTGACAACTGTATTGATGCCTGCTCTTGCTAACAATATCCAGTCCTATGTGCTATTTAAGAGCGTGCTTCATGGAAAATACAGACATCCCTGCGTTCACTTAACGCTTCTAGTCAAAACCTTTTCTTTGACTTGACTTATCCATAATCTTTCCCAATGATTATGGCAAAGAGGGAGGAGGGAGCAAAAAGAAACACAAAATGAACGGGTTTGATTGCGTGCTAGGCTTACAAATGCAGACTATTCAAATCTGCATTTTACATATATTCCACCTCCTTTTTAAAATGAGTCAAGGTTTTGATGGCACACTTCAATTACCATCCCAAAGTGCAATACTCAAAAAAAAAAAAAAAAGACAGAAAAAGAAAAGAAAAACTCCCAGAGTACGCCCTATAAGAGAACGACACTAAAAGTGTGTTTATCTCTGTAGGAAGTAAACGGTTAGTCAATCATGTATTTATTTTCATTTCAGAAAAACGTCTGATTTCCCTGTGTGTTGGTTGCGGCAATCAAATTCACGATCAGTATATTCTGAGGGTTTCTCCGGATTTGGAATGGCATGCGGCATGTTTGAAATGTGCGGAGTGTAATCAGTATTTGGACGAGAGCTGTACGTGCTTTGTTAGAGATGGGAAAACCTACTGTAAAAGAGATTATATCAGGTATGCTATTTATACTGCTTCTTTAATTTTGTGAGATTTCCTTGCCTCTTCCCACTCCTTATTTATTATTTGGTTTGGCTTTGTCCTTTCTCGAAGTTTCCCTTAATGGGGTCCAGCGTGCAAAAGTTACCCTGTAAGTGTAATATATAAATTACACTATGCTGTTCATTTCACTTTTTAGGGGGAAAAACCCCCGTGAAACTGGATAGTGGTTTTCATAAATTATGCGATATTGAAGCTTGTTTAATTGCTCGTGGAATTTGTGATGCTCAAATTATTTTCCTGTTACCCCCCTTCCAAAACAAACAAAAAATTCATGATGAATAAGTTGGGGTTTCTAAAAAAAAAAGTTGCTTGGTTTTTATTGTATCATACAGTGTTTTTTCTTTTTTATATATTTTAATTCAATATTTTATTAGTAACTTCCAGATTCTTTGGAGATGTCAATGCAATAGACAAAATAAAAGTTTGACCGAAACATGTTTTTGAGATGTACTTTGAAAGAGCAAATAGATATATTGCTCTTTTATTTTTAGGGTATGGGTGCCTTCCTGAAAAATTTCAAAACCAATCCAAATATTCTCTGCAAAAAAGACCGGAAATTTAATCTTTTTAAATATTAACCCTTTGGTGACATCTGACTGTCTTTTCTTTCTTATCTTATCTGAGCTGATGAATTAGAGCAGATCAAATTGCCCATCATCTGTCTACGAACAATTGGTATATTTAGATAATTGAACAGCTTCCTTTCTCACATTAAAATCTGGTAACTGATAAAATGAGCGAATTGCCCATACTGACAAGAATAAAACCACATAATGAACTTTCTGAATTTTTTTCCCTTTCAGTTAATTCTGCGTCTAAACTTCAGGCTTTGCCAATCTCAAATTTTCTCTGACCTGTGTATACATATGTCAGAAACTTCATTTTCTGCTTTAGGAAGTTGGTAGAATTTCTAAAGAAAATATTGTTTTAATAACAAAACAGGAGATAACACCTTGGTTATTCTGTTAAATGCTATCTAAATATTGTATTTAAAATAAATTCTGCAGTGGCTATTAACAAGTAATTAGGTTTGTAAGTCATAGCGTTTATGGAGCTGAAAACTTACATTTAAGTTTAGTCAGGATTTACAGTTTTTGCAGTTACATTTTTTTCCTGCTCACTTGGTGTCAGTATTTTTTCCTTATTTTAAAGCAATAAAGTGGCGAGTATAATTTTGATACATAAAGCTGAACAGTGCAGGGGAAACAAAGTTTATTAATAGTTTGATGGGGAGGAGTGGGAGGAAAGAGGGGAAGTCGGGTACTGGAGGAAGGGGGAGGGATTTTCCAAATTGTTTGGTCACCGCAAGGTAAAAGCCCTCATCCTATGGAATGGAAGATCTCACACAGAGTAGGCGGAGGGAGGGAAAACTTTTGAATCTACCTTCTAACCTCTGACAAATGAGCCGTTTTCTTTGTTTACTTGATTGGTGTGTGAACTCGAGATTCTGGAGAGGGAGAGCTCACTTGGCAACTACAGAAGTGTCTTTACTCCTATGGAGATAGTGTTTTGCCCAGTTGTATTCAGACCTGCATGTGCCTAATTCTGGACACATGTTTGTGGAAGAAGCCGATTGCTTTTACCTTTTCCTCTCCACTCTTTCAACTCTGTGTGTGAGGGTGTGTGCAAGTGTGTATGTCTCTTTGAAATCCTGTAGTTGTAAAAGCAGAACAGAGAGACCATTTAGATTTCCGAATGCCTTTCTCCCCCTGGGGGAGCGAGGTACCCCCCCTTACCCCTCTTTGTGTGGATCTTTTCCTCTCCTCCATTCTCTCTCTTTGTAGGAGTGCCCCCCACCCCATTCTCTTATTACTGATAATGTGGAGAGGGGTCCAGGGCAGAGCTGCCCAGATGAAACCTACAAGAATTGTCTCTTGCTAAGGAAAAGTCAGCAGGGAGGAAGGCCTTAGAAGTGGGTCTTTTCATTTTTCTGGCTGGTCAGGGTTCTCAAACAAACTGAAATAGAGGTAGAGGCTTCAGCAACTTGAAAAAGATTGAAGGAACAGAAGCAGATTTTTTTAATAATAAAAGGAAGAATGGAGAGGAAACTTTCTGTTAGTTCTGTTGCCTGAGGAAGAATCTGTAGTTGGGGAAAAACTGCTATAGGCTTGTTGTGCAGAAAGGGCTCTGGAAACCCTCAGAGGTTTCATTTTGCTATTCTGCCTGTGCATTTGTGTGTGTTTGCAGACTGAGTGGGGTGACAATCTCATCCCCAACCTCATTTTCTTTTGGAAGGAGGATTTTTTATAGCAGCTTTAGAGACATTTCTAGCAGCAGAAGTTAGGGGATAGGGAGGCGAAAATGTAAGGCCAGTGGCTCCCGGAGTCCCCTTGGACGCCTTCCTGCCAAGAGCGGCAAGGGCCACCCTGGGAATGGTCGTTAGAGCAGCAGCCCAAGCTTCCAATACATCAAGCATTTTTCTTTGGTTTGGACTGGGCTTTCTCAGCCGAGATGTACGGACAGAGACACAGGATCACAGGAAAGGGAAAGGGAGCGGGGAAAGAGGAAATCTAATCATTTCTACCCTCCCACTCCCAGCTTGTCTGCTAATGCAGATTTCAGTGTCTAAGGGCGTTGTGGCCGGGGTCGCTGGCGACCTTGAAACGGGGGCAGTATTGGCCTGAAGTGAACCCCTCCTCTGCTTCTCTCCCCCCCGGGGCCCGCCTCCCCCCGCGCAGGTTGTACGGAATCAAATGCGCCAAATGCAGCATCGGCTTCAGCAAGAACGACTTCGTGATGCGCGCCCGCTCCAAGGTGTACCACATCGAGTGTTTCCGCTGCGTGGCCTGCAGCCGCCAGCTCATCCCCGGGGACGAGTTCGCGCTGCGGGAGGACGGGCTCTTCTGCCGCGCAGACCACGACGTGGTGGAGAGGGCCAGCCTGGGCGCCGGGGACCCGCTCAGCCCACTGCACCCCGCGCGGCCGCTGCAAATGGCAGGTACTCCTCGGCGCAGAGGGAGGCCCTCTCGGGGAGGCAGGCGCCAGGAGAGGCCAGCGCCGCCCCTGCCAGCGCCCCGGCGGCCGCGGCAATCCTGGGAGCCACAGGGCGGTCGCTGCGGCCGGCAGTGAAATGAAGGGTTCTGGGTGCGGTTCGCACCACACTTCACCCTTTTGCCCCAGGTTCAGCGCACCCACTTCCTCCCTTGACTCCCCCAGCACACCTTACACGCCTGTGCGTCTGTCTATATACATGGGTGCCCATGAATGTACACCACTTGTGCACACATGTGTGCACACGCCCAAACAGTACTTCCAGTTCACCTTGGCCTCCAAACCGCGGATTACTGAAAACGGGCTTCAGCTCCCCGCCAGGTATTCTCTCCGCCGCCGCCTAATTAAAGGGGTGGAGCTCTGGGCCCTTGGAGCTTCCTCCTTTTAACCCAATGAAGGAAGCTTAGATAGCCTCAAGTTACTTAGCCTCTCATTAAGGCTTTTTGCCTTGCGGACTGCCCCACACTCCAAAACATTTTTAAAATTTATTTTTATCCCTTTGAGAGAGAATGGACCTGAAAAGATAGTTTTAATAATTGCAGGCCATTGCACAGAGCTGTAATTTAAAACTGTCAACAAGCTAATCTGCAGTAATTGCCTTTTAAAGGGAGCCTGCCTCTTTAAACAGTTCATTCTACGTAATTTGGTGAGAATTTCATCTTTGGGCCTGTAGCTGTGACACTAAATTGACCCCATAGGTGTTGACCTGACCCTAGAGGTCCTGGAAGGTGCAGGATTTGTAACATACACATCCGAGGGCCCTTGCGCCAGGAAGGAGAGTAGATATAAAGCAAGGTTGGTCAGGAGGGGGCCACGGGTAAGAAGGCAGACAATGTTTCCAAACCTGCCTTCCGGCCATGAATAGATCTGCCCCTCCTCCCCCACCATCCCACCCAACACCGTGTGTTTTTAAACTTATCAATTCGCACTAAACCCTAGCAGTGAGAAAACTACAGCTCTTCCCCTTGTTTTCTGGCAGCTCTAAGAATTCTGTCCTGGGGCATTTATGACTTGGCTTGCAGGCGGGCAAAGTCAGAGGTGGCAACTTCTGTTACGTACAACCTGTGCTCTGCTTGTGGGGAAACACAGAAGAGGCCAAAGTACTGGAATGGAGTCAGCAGCCAGGACTCCGCAGCTGACGTTTATCTAAAGGCCAGGCAGCTCCACAGAGTTTCGGTTTTCCTTTGCTTGGGATCAGCTCTTCTCAGGAACATCCAGGTAGATTTAGTAGATCCAGGTAGACTGAGAAAGATCGAGGACTGGAGAGATGACCGAAATACCGAATTTCTTTACCCCCTTGACGTAACTGTTCTTTGGGGACTGAAGTTCAAGGCTCTCTGACTGAATTCTTCTGGGCCTTCTTACTGCAGACATCCCGGCAGAGGCCGGGGTAGTGTCCTTGGCTGTCACTGGGATGTTCTGCGTTTCCTTCCCCAGTACCGCCTGTGACCTTCACTCAAGGGTCTGGAGGTTTGTGGTAGGGGTATTTGGTGTAACCTGGCGCGAGGAAAGACGAGGAGGGAGGAGAAACAAGGCTGAAAGATGCCGCCCCTGGTGCGAGCAAGGTGACAGACCCTGAGACCTGCGCCCCTTTGCTAACGCTGTCGTGTTGACACGAGCAGGGGCGGAGGCTGCTTGCTTTCCGGGTCCGGATTACTCAGCATTGACCTCTGAGATTAGAGAGCGAGGTTTTATTCCCTTTCGCGTCCCTCACCCCCAGCTCTGCCAGCCCTGCTTTGTCTGTCGAGGCTGCAAAGCACCGGCCATTGTCGCGGCGCGGGCGGGCGGGCGGCCCGGCTCCCGCTCACCGCGCCCCTTGCCCCGCAGCCGAGCCCATCTCCGCCCGGCAGCCGGCCCTGCGGCCCCACGTCCACAAGCAGCCGGAGAAGACCACCCGCGTGCGGACTGTGCTGAACGAGAAGCAGCTCCACACCTTGCGGACCTGCTACGCCGCCAACCCTCGGCCCGACGCGCTCATGAAGGAGCAACTGGTGGAGATGACCGGCCTCAGCCCCCGCGTGATCCGGGTCTGGTTTCAGAACAAGCGGTGCAAGGACAAGAAGCGGAGCATCATGATGAAGCAGCTCCAGCAGCAGCAGCCCAATGACAAAACAGTGAGTGGCCCTGGGGCCCGGGCAGGGGGCGAGAGAGGGAAGCAGAGGAGGCGTGTGCGCCGGCGGCCCAGGTGGGCCGGGCGCCGTTTCCTCCGGCTCTGGGGCAGGAGCCGGGACTGGCGGCCCCTCATCCCCACCCCTGCCCCGGGGAGAGGCCCGCGGCGCCCGGCCCACCAGCGGCGGCGGGCTGCCCCGGGAGGCCCCTCCTGCGGGATGGAGCTGCTGACCCGCCCCCAGCCCGCGTGGGTGGGCTCGTGCCCTTCAACTTCGCCCCTCCTCGGATTTGAAGGGGCCCACACGGTTGCCCCCTCCGTGGGCAGCGAGGCCTTGGTCCTGGTTTTGCCAAAGTTCAAGCTATCCGTTCCTTGGGCACGTCAGGGGAGGGAGGGCCAGCTCCTTGGCTTCCTATCTAATCCAGGGTTCAGTGGGTGGGTCACGGTGGGGGAAAGTCCAGGGTGTGAGGCCAGCTGCAGAGCTCCCAAGCTGCGAGGTCCCCCAAGGTGACCCGTGGAAACAGGGCTCCTCTGCTCCGGGTCAAGCTCAGGCCTCCAGAGACCTCAGGTCCCCAGCTCTGTTGCCCAGTGTCATCCCTGGCCCAGGGCAGCACCCACCCCGCAGGCCTCCTGGTTACTTAAGCTAAAGAGTTTCTTTCTTTTTTTTTTTTTTCCTTTTTACTGCTTCAGCCCTATTTTTAAATGCCATAAAACCCACTGTCATTAAATTTGGCAGACCGGCCAAGCCTGGGCCTGGGCACTTTCTAAGTTAGTTAGTGCATAATAACACAATAGCCGCCAGACCCAAATGCTTGGGAGTGGGGGTTGGCTCTGGGAGAATTGCCTGCAGAAAATCTAACCAAAAATCTAACTGAAATTAGTCAGAAAACCACCATGTCTAGAGGCTGAAGGGAGGCCTCGCCTGCCTCAGCTTTCTGCTGAGATGCTATGGCCTGGGAGGGCAGACAGGAGAAATTGGGATGAAGGGTGAATGTAAGGGGAAGGAAGGAAGTCAAAATAGAATTTCACTTTATAAGGTCCAGGCAGACCTAGTGGTCCAGCCCACGGAAGCAGAAAAACAAAGCATAATAAAACAAAACTGAACCCTGGCTAATATCCATGCGTGCAGCAGATTAACTGAGTCAATAAAGGCCACTATATAGATAAGATAATACCAGGGTATATTTGCTTAGCCTGCAGACAATGGAGGGAGGGAGTTTGCTCATTAACATGTTGGGACTGGGGGGGACTATTCACAGAATATCCAGGGGATGACAGGAACTCCCATGGTGGCTACCAGTCCAGAGAGACACGACGGTGGCTTACAGGCAAACCCAGTGGAGGTGCAAAGTTACCAGCCGCCTTGGAAAGTACTAAGTGACTTCGCCTTGCAGAGTGACATAGATCAGCCGGCTTTTCAGCAACTGGTAAGTGTCAGCTCCCAGCATGGGGAGGCTGGATCTCCAAAGAAAGGAGATTCTGGTTTAACTGTCACACAATGAAAGATTGGGGGAGGAGGGAGCCTCCCTGGCCCCAGGGTTGGGGAGAGGAGATGGAGGAGGTGTGGCGGACGCACATGCTGGCATGCAAGGAAAACAAACCTTACGAGTCTTGTCTGTGAGAGGTCGTAATTTGACCATCGAAAAAAATTGAATTTTCTATCAATCAGACCTGCTTTGAGGGATTAACTTCAGGGTGCCTAACTACATAGATATACCTGGGAAGGTGTACAGAGTTAGAGAATCATCTTAGACCTTTAGAGTCAGAAGGGACTTTAGAGATCACCTTGGCATTTTAATCAGCAACTAATAAATGTACTCCCTCCTCAGCTCCCAGAGAACGGTGTATTTAGGGACCTAAATCCAGGTGATTATAATAATAAGCAATGTTGTAGAACATAATCAATGTTATTATCAGTGGTCAGCAGGCACCTGTCTGGGTGCAAGTTTTCAAATATATCAACTAAGAGTTCAGTTGTCTAAAGGTATGAGTGATACTTTTTGCTACTCTATCCCTTTCTGGGACTATATCTTCATCTAAATGTAGGACTGCTTAAAGAGTTTTTAGCATATGAGTTCACGTGTCACACACAGTCATACACTGTGAGGCATAAATAGCGAAAGGAGTTCTACCAATAAGAGATAATAATGTGAAAACCTGTTTTAGCAATAATATGTTTTACACATCCAGAGAAGAGAAAATCAACTCACCTCTCACCTACAAAAGGCTTAAGGGTGAAGATAACTAAGATTATTAAGTGTATGTCCTTGGTGATACGGTATATGTACACATGTGGATTTTTTCTTAAACAATAAAACAGCCCTATAGAATCTTACTCTATAAAACAAGATCTATCCTAAAAACTTGTTCCGTTCTTTGAAAATAAAGCTGGAGATGATGTTAGCTTTTTGACCCCCCACATTTACCTGGAGGGCATTTTCTTTCTTTGTGGCAACAGTTGGGTAATGGGCCAGAGGTAGTGGTTAAAAGGGGCTTGGCCCAGATGTATGTTTGTATGTGGGCCAGTCTAGAGGTGAGGCAGATTTGAGGAGTCCCTTGACCTCCCAATGGGAAACTTTTAAAGGGCAGAAAGGAAGGTAGACCCTGGAATTAGGAAAAACAACTTACTTTTAAAGCCAGGTTAATCTTATGAGTTATTTGGCTGATAGAAGGCAGGTAAGGGGAGGGTTCTCGGGCAGCCAATTGTTTGCACCTTCTGAAACTTTCCTGTCAGCTGAGGGCAGAGGAAAGGAAGCCAAGGGGAGGGGTAGAAGCCCGGTGGAGAAGGAGGTTTACAACAGCAACACAATACTTTCGCCTTAAAAGAAGGAGCCAGATATTTATAATGTGGATGACGTTATAATATATGGGTCTCCTCTCGGAAGGAAGAGCCTGATTTAAAGAGAGAGAGACAGAGACAGAGAGAGGAGAGGCCAAAGGCAGCAGGACCAACAACAAGGAAGAAAGCCCACGCTGTGAACCCTCTGAGGAGTTAATCATTGTTCTGTGGAGCCTCCTCTGAATCTCCCGTCACACGATCTGAGCGTCGTGTTATGGATTTTCCAACTCAAGAAGAGAGGCTTTGATGCCTAGAGACTGAGAACTCGCCTGCTCCCAGGGCAACATGTAGCCGGCAGGATAATTTTATTTCGAGCATGCATGGTAGAGTTGTGATGCCATTTTACAGTGAAAAACACATTTGTTCCTAAATAATTTAATGCAACATAATGTTGGGAATTCAGTTTCAGTTAAAACAGAGCTCTCTTGGAAGATGGGAAAGCGAGAGGATTTCTTCTCGCGTTCTTTTCCTTGTAGGCTTTCTTTAAGCCTCTTAAAATTCAAAAATACATGTGGATATCCCTATCTGTATATCTATCTTATTAATCTACACAGAAGGACACTTGTAGGTACACACACACACAAACATACACAGGACGATTTTATAATCCTTTTGTGAATACGATCACACTCTCCTTTATTCATTTCTCAACCTTCTATGCAGGTCAATTTTTCAGAAGGAGGACCGGGCTCTAATTCCACTGGCAGTGAAGTGGCGTCGATGTCCTCTCAGCTCCCAGACACACCTAACAGCATGGTAGCCAGTCCTATTGAGGCATGAGGAACATTCATTCAGATGTATTTTTTTTCCCTGTTGGAGAAAGTGGGAAATTATAATGTTGAACTCTGAAACAAAAGTATTTAACGACCCAGTCAATGAAAACTGAATCGAGAAATGAATGCTCCATGAAATGCACGAAGTCTGTTTTAATGACAAGGTGATATGGTAGCAACACTGTGAAGACAATCATGGGATTTTACTAGAATTAAAACAACAGACAAAACCCAAACCCAACATATGCTATCCAATGACCTTAGGAGTACTGAAAAAAAAAAGACGTTTTTAAAACGTAGAGGATTTATATTCAAGGATCTCAAAAAAAAAAGCGTTTTCATTTCACTGCACATCTAGAGAAAAGCAGAAATAGAGATTTTCTAGTCCATCCTATTCTGAATGGTGCTGTTTCTATATTGGTCATTGCCTTGCCAAACAGGAGCTCCAGCAAATGAGCAGGAAGAGAAACTGGCCTCCTAGGCTGAAAGAGTCCTTTCAGGAAGGTGGAGCTGCGTTGGTTTGCGATGTTTTTAGTTGACTTTAACAAAGGGTTAATTGAAATCCTGGGTCTCTAGCATGTCCTGTAGCCGGTTTCTTTTTTCCTTTTGCCCTCCCCCCACCTTTTTTTTTTTTTTGAGATCCATCCTCTATCAAGAAGTCTGAAGCGACTTTAAAGGTTTTTGAATTCAGATTTAAAAACCAACTTATAAAGCATTGCAACAAGGTTACCTCTATTTTGCCACAAGCGTCTCGGGATTGTGTTTGACTTGTGTCTGTCCAAGAACTTTTCCCCCAAAGATGTGTATAGTTATTGGTTAAAATGACTGTTTTCTCTCTCTCTGGAAATAAAGAGGAAAAAAAGGAAACTTTTTTTTTGTTTGCTCTTGCATTGCAAAAATTATAAAGTAATTTATTATTTATTGTCGGAAGACTTGCCACTTTTCATGTCATTTGACATTATTTTTTGTTTGCTGAAGTAAAAAAAGAAAAAGATAAAGGTTGTACCGTGGTCTTTGAATTATATGTCTAATTCTATGTGTTTTGTCTTTTTTTTTCTTAAATATTATGTGAAATCAAAGCGCCATATGTAGAATTATATCTTCAGGACTATTTCACTAATAAACGTTTGGCATAGATAAATAAATAAACGCAATGATTCAGGGTCCCTCTTTTATATGTTTACAAGTAAGCCATTAAAATGTCTGAAATTAAGGACTGCATGTGAATCGGGGTAAACTGACATACAATAGGTGGGATGTTTTATTGCAAATAGGTTCAGCTTGCAAGTTTGCATTTCTATAGTTGGATCAAAACTGGTTGGAAACCTTTAGCACTCAGCTGTGATGTTACTGTTTTTTTTTTGAAGATGAGATGCTGATCCTCTGTCCCTTTCCCCACCTTTCTTCTTGTCTCTTTTCTTGCCCTGCCCTCCACCCCACCTAAGAGGAAGAGGGTCCTCCTTAAAATGGGCCTAGATCCTGAAGCACTATTTTATTTTCTTAGAGTGCTTTATACCAAAGTCTCCTGCTTAGGACTGTTGAAATGACCCATACTTCAAGTATAAGCCCTCGGTAAAAGAGAGGCTTTCTGCCTGGCCGGTGAGGTATGACCATTATTTACCAGTGGCGGCTGTCAGCCGATTGAGAAATGCGGCTTTATTTGCGCAGGAAGAACCGGCCGAGAGAGGGGAGTTTTCTCAGCAATTCCCAGACTAGTCACCGTGTCTTTCCTGCCTTCGCCTGCCCATCAGCACCCGCAACTTGTCCCCCTGCCCTTCTTCTCCCCCAACTCCGAATGCAGAAACCTCAGGAGGGTGACTGGTGGGGGCGGAGAACCGCGGCGGAGGTTCTGTCGGGAACCGCCTTAGTGAGCAGAGGTCCGGGTCGCCTGCCCCGGCGGCGGTCGGAGTTTCGGGGACGTGCGCCCTAACACCCCCCCCCCCCGCCATTCAGCAGTAGCTCCTGTGCCCGAGCCAGAACCTGGGGATGGATAAATGTCCTTGCCCGAAATCAGGCTTCTCGGTTCGTTTGTGGGTGTAGAGTTAGGACTTGGGGCTCCACCCTGTCCTCTCTCTTCCCACCGCCACCCCAGGATGCTGCTTCGGCTCTTTAGAAACTGAATGCATTTGTCCGCGCGACTGTAATACCGGTTTAAATGTCTGACAACTCGTAATAAATTCGAAAGCTGCAGTACCTAATCGTGTGTCTCGTGGCGTGCGCCCCTTCGGGCCCCTGCCGGGGAGCAGGGCGGAGGCCGGGCCGGAGACCGGCGAGCCCCGCAGCTTCCCAGCTCTCAAGTCGCCTTCGCCTTCTCCAAACCTGCCGCAAGTCGGGAAACGAGCCTCAATTAGGCTTTTGTTTGGCCTCGTTCTACATAACGGGTTAATTACAGGCTCTAACATGGGGGCAGAGAGAAAACAAACTTTGAATTGAAAATGTTACAGTGCATTAGACATGCCCGTTGATTACTTTGATTGTTGTGTCTAATTCTTGACAGAGGGGTAATAATTTGGCCGGCGGTAATAATGGCTTGTAGTCATCTGTTGAGAAAAACGGGAGTTATGTCTTATCTCACATGGATCTTCTCCGGGAAGGCCCCCCCTCCCCTTTTGCTTCTTCTCTTTTTCTTTTCTCTCCCGTCTCCCTCCTCTAATCTCTTGCACCAGACTTGACTCCCTCAGCTTCCCAATTTCTATTCGCCTGTCTTTTCAACTTTACTTTTTCCTCAACATCCTTCCTGGGATGGCTGACTAATAAGTGCAAGGATGGCAGGTCCAACATGAATATTGGTGTCAGAAGTGCAAAGTTACTGATTGCTCAAGCCCTGGTTTGGAAACCTTTAAGTCCTTTCCCCCAGGCATAGCCTTTAGAAGACCCTTTTGAAAACAGGAACTAGAGATGGGGGGGGGGGGGACTTTAGGGTTTGAATGCAATGTGGAGACTTAATTGAGGCACACATTTTTGTGATGGTTTTTCATCCTGATATTTATTTCTAAGATTAGGGGGCTTGGGGTGGCGAGAGATAAGGTTTTAAGCATATAGATATCAGTCTATTCTGAAGTCCACAGCTCGAATTTAAGTACAGTAATTTGGGAGGGAAGTGCTGAATGATTTGGTTTCACTTGCTAGATTCAAGATATTTGTCGCTTGATGGCTGAGAATGGATTGATGGGTCGATAGCATTCCAGTTCTTGTATTATTCATATGAAAGGTGTGTTCCCTTCTAGACTCCTCGGCATGTGCTCTAAAATGTGTAGCTGAAATGTCTTCTTGTTTGCAAACCATCTTTTGCACATACTCTCCTTTTCCCTGCACACCTCTGGAGACCAAGTTTTGAGCTGTGTTCTTCAAATGAAATTCCTTCTGTTTGCTATTATCTTTGATCCTCCCTCCCCTTATTACTCTGAATTCTTCCTTCTGGACATTATGACTCATTTCCTCCAGCTTCTGCAAGCTAAAATTTAATGCAACTAAAAACATCCAGGATGCTCTCCTTAAATCAGGGAATCCATATCAACATCTATACTCTTAAAAAAAGACAGGATTTTTTCCACCTATTGTTTCAGAGCAATAACATCCTCTTATTTCAGTTTATTGTCTCTGTCTTTCCCTTTCATCAAGGGACCTGGATTTTCTTACCGTTAAAAAAGGTTCTTTCTAAGGTAGAATCATATTGGAAGAAATTTTTTTCTGGTTATTTGAGATTCTGTGTGGGTGTACCCACTTACCAATTCACAACTTTTTTGTAATTCAAGATTAAATAGGTGACTTAGTGATGCTCTGGTGCTATTCACCCCAATGAAATTGTTCAACTCTTATTGACCTACTTTCTGGTCTATCTTATCCTTTTGACTAAAAGCCAAAAAGATACAATGTGCTTTTAAGGTACCTTGAAGTGCTTGGCATTTTCCTAGCACCTTGAATTTTTAAGCCATAAGATCGATCTCATTGAAATATCTCTTGTAAGTCCCATGTGGATTTACTTAGCCTTTTCCTTTTTCTTAAAAAAAAAAAAAACGACGAAAAGTAAAAACTAAGTTCAAACCACCAGAAGAGCTAAGTTTGGACGGGACCCAGCCAGTTTGGGTTTAATCTCCCCTGTAATACAAGTAAACTATCTAAGCAGAAAGTATTTATTTTCTTATCTGTAAAGTTCAGTCTAGTCATCTTTTCTAAAGGAGATTTATAATCCAAATTATGCTTGAGTTCTGTTCATTAAGGACTATTTACTTCTTTGCTGCTAATCAACAATTAAAGATTATGTCACAACAAGGCGGGTCAAATTTTCTTTAGGGGTGCTGGGAGAAAGGAGGAAGGAATTTTTTGTGTGTGCCTTTATTTTAGGTGTTACTTTCGAAAAGGGCCCCAAATCTTGAATTCTCGTTGACTATTTAAAATAAAGACAATCAACTTGTACAGTGTGAGTCGCTGTTTTTAAACTAATATGCAAGTAGTTAATTCAGGGCGCTGGCAGCCAATTCTGTTTACTGATCTTTTCTGATTGTTGTTTTCTTGATAACTGAGTAAGCCACTGAATGGCTGTTTGAGCCTAGGCGCCACAAACATAAACTTCACAGCTTACAATGTCCCAAGTCGTGATGGAGGATCTCTCCACACCTCCTGGAGACTTCTGAAGTGTAGACAGAGAAGTTGGTTCACAGGGAGCGAAGGAGGGGGAGGGGCGGGAGGGAAGGCTGCTGAGTGTTTTCTGTGAGCATTGTTACTATCACATCCTTTAATTTTTATGGCGCTTAAGCTGTTGGCTCTGAGAAGCCAGTTTCTGTGCCTTGGAGAAGCCAGTCTCTGCCTGGAGCCGCACTTAAGACTACTTGATTTTTTTAAAAAAGGTTTTTAACATTCATTTTGCATATCTTTCTGCTTAATTATGCCTCTGCAAAAGCGCTCAGCAATGATAAGCAAAGCGTTCTGGGGGAAAAAAAAACATTTTTTACCCCCAAAGGGGTGAACGCCTGGATTTGGAGGGAAAGTTGCAGGGTAAGAAAGGCACCTTGACCTGTGCTGTACGACAGCTCTATGCTAGATTCCGCTCGGCCCTCTCCTCGCCTGGGATCCTCTTTCCCTTCCATTGAGCAAAAGTTAGTTTTCATTTCTTCGGGGATGCTATCTGTGGATTTGATTGTGTTGGCAACTTATTTTTCCAATCTTCCTAGTGATTCTCCCCTCCGATGTGTTTGCCAGGTCCAGCGGGCAGGGCAGAGCCCAGCTGCACTCGGGTTTGGGGTGGGTGGGTGCTAGGAAGGGGGACCCGTCACTGGTCTAACCAGCCCTGTGACTCCCGCGGGCAAGTCAGCCCTTGATCCCTTAAAGCAGGGACAGTCGTGGTCCGGGGGAGGAAAAAGGGGTGTTGCTGGGCCCTTCTCTTTCAGGGGTTGATCAGGTTGGCAGATCTGGAGGGCTAATCCAAACAAGGCGCTTGACTTGTGAGGTCGCGAGTCTAGACAGAGCTGGTGGCTCGGCGGCTCCTTATCTTTCCCTGGAATCAGCCGAAGAGGCGCTCCCCGGCCCACTGCGCTCGGCTCGCCCCGGCCGGAGCCACCGCACGGCGCAGACGGCACAACAAACACAGCACCTGAGGTTTACAGCTCGCTTTGTTGTTTAATAGGGAGGGCCGCAGAGCAGTCCTTCGTTTCCGCGTGGCGGGCGGGCCTCGGATGCCGGGTGGGGTCCCCGCGGGCCAGCGCGCACGGCCAGCGGGTCTGGCGCGGTCCCGGCCAGGGCCTGCGGGAGACCCCAGCGCTCCCGCATCTTGATTCGCAGCCCCGGAGGCCGCGGGGGTGAAGGGACTGTGGGAGCAAGCTCAGCGCGAGGTGTCCTGAGCTAATCCCGTATCTCCTCCTGCTGCCTGGAAATGACAGTTCTGCGCTATAGCCACTTACGGCTTGCGGGGTCAGTGGGCTCTGACTCAAGGGCGATCAATAAAAACATTTAGTTCAGTAATAAGCTTCTTCCCCCCTCCCCCCACCATGTACCGAGAAAGATGCGTCACCATCTTGGACAGAGTGTCCCTGAGCCGCGGAGCGCCCTTTCTTTCCCAGCAAGCGCATAGTGGCGTGACTTGCCCGTGTTTCCGTGACCACTTCACTGGGAACACCGTGGAAGTCTGCCTTGATTCCCCAGCTGGCTTCCAGCACAGAGAGACTGGCACTTCCCTCCACCTGGGAGCGAGGGGACCATTGGGACAGAGCTTGCAGTGCCCTTTTTGGAATGACAACCAAGCTTGGGGATTTACCATCAGGATTTTGCGGCTTACGTTTCAAATTAATTGAGTACGATTAAGTTAATTATAATTTGGGTCCTTCCCTGTGGAATTTTTCTCTTGTTTCAAAAAGAAGAGAGTTTTTAGTTACATCTTGTTAGTCACTGTTCTTCTAGTTTGCAAACATCGTGTGTGTGTGTGTGTGTGTGTGTGTGTGTCATTGGCACGGAATGGATGATACTGCCTCTGTTTGAAAACTAACCATCAATGGAGGTCAGAGCAATTTGGTTATGTGCTTCATGTGGCAGTAATACACACACCATCATCTCCCCGTTTTGGAGGTAGGACAGATTCACGTCATGCTCTTCCCTGTCTGGTCCCAGTCTTGCAAATGTGTCAAATTAAAAAACAAAAAAAAGCAAAACAAGACAAAAACCAAGTTTTCGGAAATCAAAGAATTTTGGTAGGGAGCTTAATTTTTTTTTCCTTCTCCGGAAAATAATCTTTAACTGTAACTCAGGCTCTGACTTTTTTTTTTTTTTCTCATGGGTAAGAGTTGCTGTTTATTTTGACCTGTCACAAATACAATGTGTTGTTTGAAACTTGTTAAACTTAGCAGGTATATGGAGATAATACTAGACAGGCCACTGAATATGATAAGGCAAAATATGGTGGGAATGAACTTTTAAGGGCTATGAAGGATTTTACTTTTTTTCAATAGCCTTTTAATTAATTTTTTCAAAATGTTACATCTTATTTTTTCACAGTTCTGTAACATCATGCACTAAACAGTTGTTCAAAGCACAGTAAAGACACGACTGGCAAAATGCTACTTGTGCAGGTTCTGTTCTGCAGTTATTTTGCTAATTTAGATTACTTACAGTCTCAGTTTTAAATAAGTTTTTTCCCATTACTAAAGAAAATAATGCCCACATCTGGGTAAAAAAAACATGCTTTGTCTTAAACGTTTTAATAAATACTTATTAGGACAAATATTAATTTCTTTTTATTCTATTGCAGGAGGTTTACTGTAAAAACAGGTTTAGCAAAGGAAAAGGTATATCTGACTTTGGGAAAGAACTAGCAGGAAGTAGAAAAACATTATATTTGTGAAAAGAAGATACGTACTTTGAAACATTATATTTTAAACAATAAAGGAAGAAAATAGTTATGGGCCAAATAGTTAAAATCTCATTTTAAACTTACAGAATGTAACTGATAGTTGTTTAAAATGTGATATCAGTAGTTCAAGATATAAGTTCTCAAGAAGAAATTCTTGAAGTAAAAATAGCCTAGCAGCCTAAATAACATTTAAGGTTAAATTCATAAAACAAAATGAGTGACTTTATTTGTGAACTACAGTAATTTGCTTCCACTAACAATGAATGCTGATGTCTAAAGATTAAATGTGGCAGATACATTATTATTTCTCAGTTTCTGGAGAATGAAACTGATTATCTGTTTCTGAAGAATGAAAATGCTTAGTAACTTCTGAAGTCATTCATTTACTTCCTTCAGTAATGTATGGAAACATTTTAGAGATTACTATTTCAAATTTTGTTTTTGTAATAAAGTGTATTTCCTGTTTTTAAGACTATGCTGTATCCTTGAAGTCTTTGTAACTTCAGATACACTAGGTACTCTGGCATCTTCTGCCATGCCTGGCCAAATTTCTACCTATTTACCAGAAGTTGAACACTTGGGTAAAGGATCGTATCTGACCAATAAAAACTCACCTTTTAGTTCTCTTGTCCCATCATGGATTCATAAGTCTCGTTAATGTTAGTAGACAGTGTCCTTATGTGTCATTTGCAGAGCAGGGCTTGGAGCTATTTTACCCAGCAATGTCTTCGTAACAAGTATGTCAAGGCCAGAATGACCTAAGAAGTAATTTCAGTCACATCTGGGCCTAGATAAGATATTAGTCTCACAGGTGAAAATGAGCATAGAAACTGGTTGGATGAGAACTGGCTTTAAAAACAAGTGCTGTTTTTTTTTTTTTTTTTAAAGGCCTGAAAGTGTTTTCCCCACCTTTTAGAATTTTAGGAGTAGCCCTTATTAGTTACTGGAGAGTTGAGAAATATTCCTGCCAGGCACATAGTACAGCTTCTCTACCATTGACATCCAGGACCAAAGCTGGTTATATCCCGCTTACTCACCATCTAGGAACTTGCTTCCAATGAATTATTTACTGGAATTTGAGTGATGCTTTGTTTATTTGTTTTCGTTTTGTAGTGGCGATGGACTCTATGAAATCATTCTTGTGGATAAATGTGTGCATTTGTAATGTGTATTATCACGGCCTTTGGCCGTGGCATAGAGTTTTCTCTAGGGCAAAGCTAAGTGGCTGGTGTTAGAATAGAATCTGTAACCTTACAGAATTGAGTGATGGTCCAAGAATATAAATGATGAATGCTGTTCATCATGAATGTTGTTTTGGTTATTCAAGTTAAAATCTGCTAAAATCGCTATGCAGACTAAGAATAATTTAACTCTCCTTTGTAGGGAATATCAAGGAAGGAGGCAGTTTCTCCTCCAGCCAGAGATGCATAGTGGTTGTTTCTGCCATGACATGACACTTTTCTATCTGCAAAGCACTTTACAGTCATTAGTTATGCATGAGAGCCGCCGAGCCCAGTTTCCTAATGACCTCTCTACCTGCTTCTCAGCACCATTCTCAATTCCCTCATCTTTCCTTCATATGTGTAAGAGCAGAACATCAAAGAAGTAATACTTTGTCCTTGATGACTTCAGTGAAGACTTCGTTAGATCAGAGAATGGGAACTATTTTATAGACGTTTTTAGTGAAGTCCACATTCCTTACGTCTAGGAACAGAGGGGCGGGGATGCTGAATGGCGAAGTGAGCGGCTACAGTAAACTAGCAAAACTGTAACTTATCTCCTTCAGTAAGTGACTCTTAAACGTTTTGATTTCAGGACCCCTTAAAGCTCTTCAGTATTATGGAGGCGCTCCAAAAGTTTTTGTTTATGAGTTATATTTATCAGTGTTTACTGTATAAGTGAAAAATGATGATTTTGAAATATTTTTAAAAATAATGTATCTGATCACATAAATTACTTTTTGTGTGAAAAATAAGTATAGATTACTAAACAAAAAATTGAGTAGGAAGAGTGGTGTTTCTTCTATTTTGGCACATCTTTTAAATATCTGGCTTAATAGAAGGCAGCTTAATTTTCTTATCTGCTTCCTCATTCAACCTGTGGACACATCACACATCCTGTAGCCTCTGGAAAAGTCCATGTCCGTTGTGAGAGGACGAAATTAAAAAGGTAAAGATTATTATGAAAAGAGTTTCGACCTCTGGAAAGGTTTCAGAGACAACCCCTCAGAGGCCCCCAGATCACATAGTAAGAACCTTTGCCTTAAAGATGGGCTTTTACAAAAAGATGATAAAGAAATTATTTCTCGAGGGAATTTAATTGCTTATGTTAATATTCTAGTGACACAGGTTTGTTTTTAAGTCCTGGTCATAGTTTTATTTTGTGACTTTTCAATTCCATCATCAAACACTAATCTGAAAGTCACTCACATACAAGGCCTTGGAGAAAAAAAAATTGTGATGTCATGTAACTGAAAATTTAAGACTCCTTTCTACGAAACTCTAGGATAGACAGACACATGAATGTGGCCTAGCGTATGTCTTTAGTGCCAGGCTCATTTATCTTTTGGAGATCTTTTTCTCCTTTACCCCAATGACGTTGTGGAGGACAACGGGCACTGAAATCATAACAGATAGTTCGACTTGACATATGTGGGAAGTGCTAGCCGCAGCGTTTTGAGACAACAAATTAAAAATGACAGCTATAATTTGGAAAAGTCACTTGGATTTTGGAATGAGATAAGCTTGTGAGATGAAAGAGTAAAGGCTAGAAAAATAGCAAGTCAAGGATCACAGTGGTTCAAGCAGGGGATGGACCTTTTTATATTTGGCAGGAAGAGGAAGGAGTAAGTCTGAGAAATACTCTGAGAAGTTGACTGATAGGGAGGAGACTGGCAGTTGTCTGATCCACGTCGGTTTTTCCCTTTTTCATAAGCACTTGGATAGGCTCATGACCCAGGTTCCCTTACAGGTGTAGGAGTTACATGACCACATCCTTGCCAATGGAATCTAAGCAGAAACAATGTACGTTATTTTAGGCTTGGGGATGCTCTTCATTCATGGTCTCTTTTTCCTTCGGTCTGGCTGGAACCCGTGAAAATCCAGTTTTAACTGGACAGAAGATGAAAGTGAAATGGCATGATGGAAATAACTAATGTCCTAAATAACTTCAGGGAATGGAGCTGCCCAACAGTCTGAAACAGCTCAAACTCCAAGTGAGAAATAATTTTTTCTCTTCTTTAAGCCACTGAATTATTGTTGGGCCTGTTTATTACAGCAGCCTCGCCTTACCCTAATGCAACAAGATACGGACTACAGCATTGAGGTAGTAGGAAATCAAGGATGATTCTCAGGTTTTGAATCTGAATGACAGATTCTGAACGAATCATGCATTCACTTATTTCATCACTCATTCATTAACCTCATTCTAATGTTTATCTTGTGCTTACTTCATGCCATGTACTATTTTATTTGTTGGCTGTATAGCAGTAAACATGAGGCTTTCGTGAAGCTTGTATCTTTGTGATGCGCTCAAATGACGTACAAATAAATGCACGCTACAGTGAAAGCAGTGGTAGATACTATGAAGAAAAGTCAAGCAGATAAAAAAGGGGACAGAATTTGAGGCAGAGTGACCAAGTAAGACTTCCCAGAAGAGGTGACTTTTGAAGAGATGGTGAGCACTTGAAAAAGTGGAAATAGATCATGTGTGTACAGTATCAATTCTATACTGAAACTGTCTTTGAGTTTTAATGTGTCCTTGATGTGCAGAAAGAAATGGATCAATGCTAGAGAGGTATCTGTAAATTATTAACTTATATAACTTAGTGAAAACAAAAGAATCTCTGCAGAATAAAAAAAAAGCAGGAAGACACAAAGAAAACAGTAATTCATCAAAGATATGTTTGGAAGAAAAGTGACTGGAAAGGTATAAGGGAAAAAGAAAGACCTAGAAATGTGAGAACTAAGTGGAGAGATCAGGGTGGTGATGAAGAAAAATAAATGACAATAGAAATGTCTCAGGAACTGAAGCCAGAAGTCTTCAAAGGAGCAGGTATGAAAAGCTGTGCCCCATACATCAGAAAGATCAAGGAAGATAAGGACAGAGAAAATGCCTTTGAACTTGGCTGAATGGAGATCATTGGATACCATAAAGAGGCAAAGATGGAAGCCAGATTTAGAAGGGGAATTAAGGGGGAAATATTTTAAATATAGCTCATCTAACTCTTCACCATTGTTATTGGACATTTATTGAGTGCGGTGATTCTGTAGAGCGCTGCTCTGATAACCAAAGTATTCGCTGAGTCCAGTTACCAGGTTTGTGAAGAATGACTGAAGAACCAGCGTCTGTACTTGTGTTTTAGGAGGGCTCTGGAGGACAAAGTTACCGAAAATGTTTTTAACCCCTTTTGCTGTCTTGCTTTTCTGAGTTCAGGAAGACTCAAGAATCCACCATCTAAGCAGACAAACCAATTAGATGTTAAAATCCCAGAGGCTAGAACTAAGCTGTCAAAAGAAAGTGAGTACGGAGAAGTAATTATCCAGTAGTTACAAGAATCTAGGCAAAAACCTCAGAGAAAAAGCCTATTGGCATGCTGAAAAACTGTTTGAGAGGTTAGCAGTTTGCTTAGTTTTGCAGCCAGAAGGCTAGAATATATGATGTTTCATCAGAAAGTAATATTCTTTGGGCTGTATCATACTCTTGAAAACTTAGCTGAAAAGACTCTGAATAAAACAACAGTTCTGAAAACCACACCAAATAAGGAAAAAAAAAATCAGCTGGACTTTAGAAGCTCCAGTAGCAAGAAGCAACAGTCTTCATATATTTTGTACTGAAAGTCATCATCCAGCTGATGCTTTGCCAGTTGGAACACACTGGGAATCAGATGGTATATGGTTTGGCATCACAGAGGTGTTCGTGGCAAGACAAAGCTGGTGATAACACCTGCCATGATGTGCCTCTCATGGAAGGGGTGCCTACCAAACATTTATAGTTTCCCTTAGTTTCACTTTGCTCTATGAGAAATGGTAGGGTGTATGTGTACCACTCTAAGTCTGCCTGTGATGCAAGCCCTCTGGGGGGGAAGTACAGACTAAATCTAGTAACACGTGCAAATGCACTAGGTTAGTTATTATTGATAGTTAAAATAATTTTGAAAAGATTTAATTATCCCCTATCCAATACTTTGGAGTATACACAAGAAGATAAAACATAAAATCTTTGGTAGAGGTAGGAATGAATGGCGGAAGAAGAGAAGGGCTTACTTGATTTTGAGGGTCAAAGGAAATAGAAAGAAAACACTCATCTAATGGGTAAGTGCACAAGGTATAGTGTGGAGACGTGTGGAAAGATAAAGCAAAAGACTTCAGTGAGGGCAGTCGAAATACTTAGTTTTGCAAATGTTTAGTCATGATGATTTCTTTAAAGCTCTTTTCCCCTAGAATGATAGGGATTCCATCTTTTTTTTCCCTCCCTGAGCCCTAATTTTGGTATTATGTTAAAGTGCATCAAACAATAAAATGAAGACAGTTTCCTAATGATAAAGGTTTTAGTTATTCTTTTTGTGTATGTGTGTGGAATCCAGAATCGGCATAAAAAAAGCTTTCTAATATAATCTTTGATTTTTTTTTCCTGAATGAAATATCATTTGTGTTCATCTCATGCACTTTCTAAAATGCACATCATGTACAAATTATATTAATAGTGAAAATGTAATTCACCTCTTATAACTAGATTAATTTGATATCACTTGGTATTAGCTGTCGTTTGTCAAAGTCTCGATTGTTTTTGTGGGAAAAAAATGCCACAGCCATCCAAACTACATTTGTTTTCAGGAGAGTGGCTTTCTGAAACCAATTGGTTAGAGGGAAAAACCATTTCTCTTCAAAATAAATGATGATAATTCTATTTTTATACTTGAGAGTTAATGAGAAGCGTTTTCTTCCCTACTGCCCACTATCTCAGAATGGCAGCCTGAATCACTCACTATTGCTTAGCAAGAATACACAAGCACATATTCTAGACAGCTGTAGAGTTACGCAAAGGTCTGCTTTCTAAGGCACAAAGGCAGTGAAATGTCTCAAAAAGAAACATGCCAGAGTAAATTCATGACTGTTGGACACTCTACAAGAGTCCCCAGACCTCCTGGCATTGAACTAATTTGTTCTATAGCAAGCTGTGGGTAAGCCAGATGGGTGGCTAGATGACACCGAGTGCAAATGACAACTTTTGTGACACATTCTCCTGAGCTTAGGAATGTTCTAACTGTGCTTAGAGGTCTTAGGCTGAATGGATCAAGGCTTCTGTTCTGATCTGTAGCCTTTGATTCATAGCACATACTCTTTTTAAAAAAATTTTTTTAAAGAAGTATTGTCAGTTTACAATGTTGTGTCAGTTTCTGGTGTACAGCATAATGTTTCAGTCATACGTACACATACATATATTCCTTTTCATATTCTTTTTCATTATAGGTTACTACAAGATATTGAATATAGTTCCCTGTGCTATTCAGTAGAAACTTGTTGTTTATCTATTTTATATATAGTAGTTAGTATCTACACATCTTGAATTTCCAATTTATTCCTTCCCAGCCCCTTTCCCCTCTGGTAACCATAAGTTTGTTTTCTATCTCTGTGAGTCTGTTTCTGTTTTGTAAATAATTCATTTGTGTCTTTTTTTTAGATTCCATATATGAGTGATAACATATGGTATTTTTCTTCCTCTTTCTGGATTACTTCACTTAGAATGATGATCTCCAGGTCCATCCATGTTGCTACAAATGACATTATTTTATTCTTTTTTTATGACTGAGTAGTATTCCACTGTGTACACACACACGCACACACACACACACACCCCACATCTTCTTTACCCAGTCATCTGTCGATGGACGTTTAGGTTGTTTCCATGACTGGGCTGTTATAAATAGCGCTGCTGTGAACATTGGGCATAGCATGTATTCTTATATCCAACATGAATGGATATGAAGTAAGGGAAAGTCAGACAGGCTTTTGAATCATTAACACAGTTGAAGTTTGCTATTAGTAAAATAGTCATACGTTTGAATAGTAAGTCAGTATTAGGAACCAAGAGTGAGGCAGATAAGCAATGGTGCTTCCTTCTCGTCACTAAAATAAGACTTATGGGCACCTGGCTTTCTAAACTCTTTCACTCTAGCTATTATTTACTGGTTGTCTTCTGTGTACCAGGCATCAGGACAGATGCTCGTCTTAACATTGTTTGTCTTTCTCATCTACAAACATGTAAGATAAATTCATTCCATTTTGCAGAAGAGGAAGGTACCCTCCAGTCAAAAAAATTTTGCCCAGTATCTCAGATTTCGTGGAAAGGGACACAGTTATATTAAAATTGACTTCATGAGTAATTTGCATACCAAAACTTAATTTAGATGTGCATATTCACAAAGAAGATTTTATTGTTGACATGCAATGAGGGAAAACTTAAGAAGTTTTAAATGTTGCTTTTTGACATCATGAATAATGTTTTCCTTGAAAAGCAAACCCTCCATGTCCTCAAAAAATGATACTGTTTAGGTGCAATGAAGTATTAGTGACGATTGTTGCCCTCCAAGTCCAGCTATACGGTATGGGTTCCTTTCAGCTTCTGGAATGCGCCATGTTTGTTTGGTTTTGTTTTTGTCTTCTTTTTGTCTGCCCCCCGACTTTGGCTCTCAGCAGAGGTTATTTCCTTTGATGACCATTCATCTGCCTAATCCCAACCAGTCCCTCAGTTTCTCAGTTCAGATGCCGGTTCCTTCTGCAAGAAGCCGAAGTCCTGTGGCCCAGCCTTGTGCTCCCATGGCACTCGGCGCTTGCCTGCTTGCACGTTTGTATCTGCTCCTGGTCTGTAGGCCTCCAGAGTGTCTGTTTTCTTCAGCTTTGTATCCCCAGAACCAGCCCAATGCAGAGCAAGTACTCAAATATTTATTTACTGTATGTAAATTAAAGTATGAGTGACTATCAGGACTGCCAATGTCAGATGAGGACTGTGCTGCTTTATTCAGGGCTAATGGTGAGGGAGGAACAGAAAAGAGGGCCATTTCTCCAGAATGACTGGAACTTAATAAAACGGTGAGAGAGAGACATGCAATTTAGTGGTAAAAGACAGAGTCAGGCAGTACTCTTGGATATGAACACATGCTGTTTGACCTGGGACGTGTTACTTAGCTTCTCTGAGCTCCAGTTTCCACACGTTTAGGAAAGGCTTGCTGGACTAGTTTGATGTGTTCCTGCTAAGCAATAAACCGTATCTGTGGGATTATTATCATATGATGTAGGGTGTGAGAAGTCTTGCTCTCTTGAATGAACTGGCTTGGTTCTTTGCCTCTTTTTCTTTGTTCCCTGCTGAGATGAATGCTCAGTCTTTAGGTTTTTTTCTTGTTTTTTATATTTTCACATCTGTTTTCCTTTCTGTGGTTACAGTTTCTTTATGAGGACTTGTATACATACACTTCTGTGGCTTTCTTTCTGGCTTTCTTTCACTGAGGAGAATCTGCAACATTAAAGGGATTCTAGCAAATGATTCAAAGACAGTTGTTAAAAATCATACCAGCCTACCTAGCACAACCCATTTCTTTTTGCATATAACTTGCCACAAGCACGAATTCTTACACCATTATGATTATAACGTTGTTTTCTGCTGTTTCTGCTTAATATCCCGTAAGAAGTATTACATGCACTTCCAGAATCAAAAACATCTTGGGAAAATGGCTTTGTTATATCAGTTGTTTGTTCCTTAAGCCTTTCTCTTTGGTTACCATTGCACCGTCTAAATGCAATACTCCATTTAACATTATTGGGTACGTTTCATTATTTCATCACATTTCCTGTGGCAAAGATTCCTAACCTTTTAATTACGGCAAAATATTCAAAAGGTTAATGAAACAACGCCCAGAGGAGTGTCTGGTACAATGTACTAGCACAGGTTTATTGTGCCTGGCTTAAACCTGATCGTGTAAAAGGACAGTGTGCACCTCTAGAGAGACTAGCAACTCTGCCATCATCAGGATAAATGATTGCAGCCTTCAGCGGGCTGGCTCCCTTTATTCGAGCTACTGGTTGTAGAGCTGGGAACAGAAGCCTGCGTGGAGAATGAAGGCCCAGACTTTTTTTTTTTTTTTAACTGAAATGTCAAGCTATGTGACTATGCCCGGCAGAAGACGACCCCCTGCGAGATGTGATAAGCCCCAGGCCTGCTCCACACACTACACTGAAAATGCCGTGGGAGGGCTTCCCAGGCTGATGGAACTAATGACAGTAATAGCTCTGGGTAATTTGTCTTTTTCCTTACTGTGCACATTCTCTACATGTGGTGCACTTTACACCTACCACCAGGCTCACATCTGGAATGCTGCGACCCTCTCGGTCCTGATTCAGCTAGGTTGAATTCTCCTGTAAAGTAAATCTGACCTCTAATTTTCTTAATAATTCAGGATTATGCTAATGTTACTCAGCAACCAGTGTCGAAGCATACAGGAGCACTGAAGAAAGCTTAAGCCCTTGTATTGGAAGCATGACCAAGATTTCCTTGCCTATTTGGTTAGAATTTTTTTCCTCTGCATCATTCTAAGAGAGAAAATACCCATTGGGGAAAATGTGTAATTTACATTATGCATTGTTTCCAGTTGTAGGACATCCTCTGTTTAAGAAGATACTGTCTCTTTTTAGTTGGTAAACAGATTTTCTACTGATGATTTATAAGAATACTAATGATAGGTCTGGGTATTTAATTCTGACTGTAAAGAATACTTAGATAGTTAAAGAGAGTGACAAAATAATTTCAGGAATAGATAAAACAGACTTCACAGCAGTTTAATCTCATAAATGCAGAGTGCTTTCAGGAAAAATTTTAACAATAAAAACCCTGTTTTAGTGCAGGTTCCATAGCAAGAGTCTTCTCTTCATATCATATGAATGTCTTATATTTTCTGTATTTTCTGTAAAAAATAGCCATATTATTAAAAGTATAAACATCTGAGCATATCTTTAGAAAAACATAAATGATCTTAAGCTTTAAGAAATGTTGTACTATATTAAAAGGGTAGGCTCTTCAAACCTAGCTCTCTGTGAATGAGGGGAGAATAAAAGTATCCCCACGAATTCGTATGTGAGATTCCCCTAGAGAGCAGAAGATTTTCAGCCATTGTGGACATATGAGAACCACACTATCGGCCTGAAGAAGTATGTATGCTCATTAGTGCAGATATCTGAATCATTCTGTCCAAATATTTGTAAAGTTATTTCTAAGTTATAAATAAACACTTAATTATGTTACTTTATTCTTCAGTTCAAGCCCAGGAAGGTGCTAGTGACACATTTTGTTTCAAGGACTAAAGATTGTGCACAGAAACACACAAATGACAAATTGTTTATGTTGGTTTGTAATTTATCTTTCTCACAAACAATGTATAGGTTGTAAATATTTTTCTCTAAATAATGCCTGTGGCTGTCATTGGTCAACGAAATGATAAATCATCAGCGATGTTCAGTCTCCCTCTTGGTACCTCTGACTTTTGACTCAGTTACTCAAACACCACACCAGTTTGTAGGCAGAAGAGTTTGCATCTCTAAGTACTGAGTCACCTCAGAATTTAACCATGGACTCAAGACCCCTCCATAAAACCTCATCTGTACCTCCTGGATGGATGGTACAGACGGGTTTTAGAAAAGAATTTTTTTCTTCTGAACTTGGAATCCTAAGAGGTAGACACCTTGGCTCAGGGTAAAACCAATCAAATTAGGGAGGGAAAGACAGATGAAAGGGGAATGGCATGCTGAGTGTCCATCCCGAGACCATTCCCTTCTGCCCAGTCTGAGCCTTTAGGAAAGATTTCTTTAGGAAAAATAATGATCATCATTATCCCTGGATGCCAGAGGCCTGCTGGAGAGGCGAATTGTGACAGGTGTACTATATTGACCCTTCCTGGGCCACATCCCTTTGGGCAAGATTTGTGCACAGAGTGGAGCTTTCCGCCTAAATGGCAGATCAAGTAGAGTGAGGTTGCTGAGAGCAGTTTAGCTTATGAGTTTGAGATTAAATGAAGGTGAAGTCTTTTAAATTTTACAAGCTGTTAAATATATGTGTGTGTGTGTGTGTGTGTGTGTGTGTGTGTGTGTGTGTGTGTGTGTGTGTGTGTGTGTATATAATGCTTTAAGATATTTGACAAGAAAATTCCCCAAAGAACAGTGGTATGATGTGATTTCAGCCGAATCTGTGATGGGTGAAATATCAGTCAGTTCATTTCACTGAATTAGTTGATAGCCCAGTAATGAGAAACCTACAAGGACACCCTGTTCACGGCAGGACTAAAGTTGACCACGCTGGCTATTTTTACCAATATCTTCCATTTATTGAGTCAGGGTCCTCAGAGGTGCCTGCCATCTTACACACTCCTCCTGACAACTCCACATGGTCCATATTATTACAGAAAAGGAAGCTGAAGATCAGAGAGGTTCAGTACAGGGAAGGTTGTAAACATGAACCTAGATGTACCTCACAGCAAAGCCCTCCACTCACTCATCTTATCTCTCATCCACTGAGCCACCCCCCCTTCCGTATCCCTTTCCCCAGCATTTGTGGTTTTACTCTCAATGGTCAGCAGATTTCTAAGAAAGCAGAGGTCTATAGAAAGAAAGAATGAGACATATGGGGGCTTGAATCCCATTTCTGCCAATTGAGTGACCTTGGGCAGTTACTCAACCTCTCCAGGTCTCACTGTTCTTCTCGATAAATCATGGATAATCCTAACTCACAGGAGACTGACTGAGAGAATCAGATAAACTGCTGAGCACAGCAGGCACTCAGTGAGTGCCAGGCGTTAATTTATAATGATAAACCTCCCAGTCAGAGTTTTGAAAGGGTTTTTTTTTTTTTTTCCTTTCCTTCGGGAATCTGAAGTAGAGGGCTTTATGAATACAATTCCCTTTTCTTTAGAAGCCTCATAAAATTGAAGCACATTTATCCATAAAGGCATATTTATTTACATTTTTATCAAACATGGCCTCTTAGGATATTCAGTACTTTTTGGACACAGTTATTATATGCAAAATAGTACTTTGAAATATTTTCCTTTAAACCAATTTCTTGAGTTTGTAAAAATGGTAAGCATGGCATTTTGATTTAGAAAGTAGTTAAGCTTTTAGAGCTGATTTAGCTGATTCTTAAGAATTGTCGATAGTCATTTATCTTGAGTTGCCTTCCTCTCCGTACCACCTCATCTTGACAGGGGCTGCTTTGTATACCAAAGGTGCAATGGGGATGTTGGCTAGTCCTTTGGAGAAGAGCTTCCTGGATCAGTATTCTGTACACTGTCAGCTGTTATGCATTCATGGCTCCGTTGATTTCATATATGTTTATTGAACTCATAACAACGTCTAAATTCTGTGAGATTACAGAAGTATGCACAAAAGCCCTTTGACCAAAGCAGCTTACTGTTGAGTAAGGGAGCTAAAGCTTTATATATAAACTGATATAAACCTATACCCGGGGGAAAATCCAAGTTCACAGGAAGAAGGAATCACTTCAACTGAAGGGATTAGTCTTCACAGATGGGTGATTTTGGTACTTGGTTATAGAGTAGGTATGATTTGGATGAAGATAAGAGGAAGGCATTTCAGGTGAAAGAAGGAAGGCGTAAAATGGACACAGTCATGGGAATGAGGGCATGAGGGCCATGTGCAGGGAACAGCGAGAGGTCCAGCTCTGATGAGCACAGATCGGGCAGTGGTGGAGGGGTTCTCCCTGAGTTTAAGGCAAATGGCCTGCGAAGCTTATTAAATGTCCATATTCCCAGGTCCCTCCCCAACCTTCCAGGAGTCTGTTTTAGTACCTCTGGGATGAAGCCCAGGAATCAGCATGTTTATTATGGATCCTGGTTAATTCTGGTGGAACCACTGAGAAACACTGGCAAGACGGAGTCACTGGAAGTAATGGGATGGCTGGAGAGTTGACAAGTGGTTGTAGCCCAGGCTGCTTGTGCATCAGGATCACTTGGAGAGTTCGCTATTTCTTCTTCTTTCCTTCCTTCCTCCCTTCCTCCGTGCATTCCTTTCCTCCTTCCATTTTTTTTTCTTTTTCCTCTTCTCCTCTCCCCTCTCTCTTTCTCTCTGTCACCTGCGCCCCAGGCCAATTAAATTACAACTCCTGAGAGTGAATCCTTTGTATCAAAGTATATATTTTTCACTCTTTATTATAGACAAACTTAAATCTATATAAAAGTAGGCAGAACAAGATAGTGAATGCCCAGGCTCCCATCCCATCACCCAACTTCAGCAACTGAAAAGTCACTGCCAGTCTCATTTCACGTGTACCCCTACCACCCTCCCCATCTTCTATATTATTTTGAAACAAATCTTGGGGGCACTATGCAATTTCATCCATAGCATTTCAGCTTGTATCTCTAAACAAGGACGTACAAGTGCCATGAAACCTTACTTTTTAATATCATGAAATAACCAGTTGTGTTTTAATTTGTCACTGTTTCCTCAGTGTGAGTGTGTGTGTGTACAGTTTTCTACAGATTGTTTGAGTCAGGGTTTTGACGAGGCCCACACATGAAGGTCAGCTGGTCTGACTCTTTTAATCTGCGTATTCTCTCTCCATTTGTCTCTCTAGCTCTCTTTTTTGTTCAAGAAACTATTGTCCTAAAGAGTTTTCCTCACTCTGCATTTTGCTGTTTTCATTCCTATGGTATCATTTGTCATATTTTCTGGTCATCTATAGATAGATCCAGAGGTTTCATAAGATTAGGTTTCAGTTTTTTTTTTTCTTCAAGATCAGCTTTCTAGGTCGTGATGTATTTATTCTTCCATTAGGAGCAAATAATATCTGCTTTCTCTCTTACTAAGATTTTTGCAACCGCTGATGAGCACTGCCTCAAGCGAGTAATTTAATAGAAATTGCAAAATGATGGTATTCTATATTCTCTTCATTACCTTGCTGGAATACCTCTGTAAAGAGACATTTCCTTTCATCTACCAGTTGCTTAAAAAGTGGCACAGTTTAAACAGGAAAGGCAGGATACATGACTCTTTCTCTTACTTCCCAGTTTTCAAAATAATGAATTTGTTCATTAGCATCGTGCAGTGAATTCAATTCTTTAACTGATTTGTTTATTTAGTGTTACTATGAATTTAGACATGTTTGGACTATTCCAGTCCATTGCAACATTACCGTTGTTGATTCTCTGATTGTTGTTCTTTCTTTGCCTGGTGGGAAACTCTTCAATTTGGGTCCAGAATTCTTCTGACATGACCCTAATGGTATTTAAAACATTATTTACTTCCTGGTATGACAAGATGTCGCAGGGTCGTCATGTACATTTTCTGTCCCAAACCTGCAATCAGTTACTTCTCCAAGGAGCTCAGATATCTTTTAGTGGGAAACCGTATTTTAAGATTACAATCTGGAAACTAGTGGTTCTCATTGCTATTAGGCCATGTTTCTAAGCCTTCAAAATGGAAAGAGCCAGGGGAGATTTTATTTTTAAGATCCTGTCACATCACAGATTTATACTGACACATTCCATTCAAACCCAGCACTACAGGTCTATTCTATGTTGGTATCTTCTTTCCCCCAGGTTTCCCCCAAATCCCAGTTTTCAATGATGATGATGATGATGATGATGATGATGATGATGTGTGTGTGTGTGTGTGTGTGTGTGTGTGTGTGTGTGTGTGTGTGTGTGTATGTGAGAGAGAGAATTCCATGGATTGGCAGGGTGCTCTGTTTGGGCTGGCTTCCCTGACCCCTATGTCCATGGTGAGCTGGCAGGCTGGCTGGCCTCATTTAGATCACTGGCTGGCTGGCTCGCAGGCTTTTGCCTAGAGGCTATCTGATTGTTGTCCTGTGTCACCTCACTTCTCCTTGGGATATTTCATCGTTCATCCTCCAGGAAGCTAGCTTGGGTTCTTTTCCATCCATGGTGGTATCAGGATACCAAGTACTATAAGAGGCAAGTCCCAAGGTACACGTGTTTCTCAAGCCTCTGCTTGTGTCATGGTTGCTAAGGGTTCATGGGCCAAAAGAAACCACAGTGACAACCCTGATCCAAGAGGTGGAGAGACAGACTTTAGGTCTGGGAAGGGAAGAATCTACAGCTACTTTGGATTTCCTCACCTGGGATATGTGTAAAAGAGACATGTGAATAAAGTCATCTACTTCTTATAGCTTTTAGTTCCAGTCTCTTACATGGTTGTTAATTTCCACCTCTGTGTCTTTTCACATGTCCTTTCCTGAAATGTTTTTTTATCCACATGGTCCATTTTGAGTTCAATATCCTCAACAAAACCTTCCCTTACCAGTATTTCACTTATGAAAATTTCTTTGGTATTTCTAGTTTTTACCTTGGTGAATGCCTTTTAATTATACACTATTTTACATTTTTGCATTATTCTCTAAATTCTTTATGTATACTTCTCCTGAATTCTCACCTAATTTGTCTTATTTTTCTGTTGTAATCTTCAATGAATTTAGAATAGTACTAGAATCTAAGTTCTCTATAAATAATTGTTACTTGAATTCTGGATTGACAAAGAGAATCCTTCCAGAATTCAGTATTACCAAAATCCTCTTTGCTTCCCAGAGGATCAGTCCAATCATGATTTGCCATGTCTAAAGACAATAGTTAAAGAAATGTGGTGGAGTTTGATAGACTACCTGTGTTTAAGTATTTTGGCAACTGGATTGAATGAGTTAAAAATATTTGTAATTGTGTTTTCTCAATGGCTTTACACATGCAGTAATACCATTCATAATAAAGACCTATTCAACACCCTTGCTAAGCCATGTGTATGTCTGAGGAGGGGTCTTGCAGTGGTCCAAGTAGTAAAACAAAGCAAAACAAGCAACAGAGACTGTGATGATCCAGAATGTGTCATTGGGAGACCTCCTTCAATTTCCCTAAGGACCAGTCCATATCGCGGAAATCTCAGGGAGAGCTGGTGGTGTTTGTGAGAGGCAGAAGAATAAAGATGAAGGCTAAGGGGAAAGGTGGAAGAGAGGAGAGGAAAGTAGTACAGTGCCGGGACAACGACGTCAACTTACACCTCCTGGCCCTGAGTTAGCGTCCCATGGGCTGGAGAAGGGTACTTAGGAATTCTCAGAGGAGAAAGAACCAAAAAGGCCTTTCCTTCTCATCCTTACTGAAAACTTCAGAGACAAATTGAAGGCAAGGGGAGAAGATGCAATGAGTGAAAAAGCTAGAGTGGGCATCATTCTAGGTCCTGGAAGAGAGAAAGAAGGGGAGATGAAATGGAATTTGTGCAAAAGCCTCTTCTTTTAAGCCAGTAGTGATCTTTGCACCATGGTCGGAGAGATCTGTACCCAATTATGGGTGAACTAAATTTGAATCAAAACTGCCCATAAGGTCTGGCTCTAATAAAATTATTGGTGAAATCTCAGCCATTTGGAGGTGGGTTGGTGGGGATATCATAAATTGTGAGTTTTTTTGAATAAAGAGAAATATGAAGAAATTTCATTTTGTTTGTCTGGAGACTGTCAACTTAAACTAAAGTGAACCTCAAAAGTCTACATTGAACTCCTATTTTAAAAAAGGACTACAAAGGAGTTAATATGTATATATGGAAAGAAATGAGACTTAGCAAAATGCATGGCAGTTCATCAGTGAGATTGATACTAGTGAAGAGAAGTCTAATGGAGACTATCATTGTCAATAATTGTTGAAGACTGCTTGTCAACAGACTGGATTGTTTGTCATAGACATCAGCAAACTAAAAGTATCCGGATCTTGAACTTATTGTATCCGTTTTAAATATTTATGTTAATATATATGTGCACGTATGTATTTTTAATGAGACTAATATTTTCCTGTGCTACAAAGTTTCAGGATTTTTCTAATAAGGCCTGAAATCTTTTTACTAAATGGTAGAACTTATCATGACATTTATATACTCTAACATCCAATCATCCTGGTTTTAATGAAAATATTTTCCTTAAATATTTTGAAAGTAAAGCATCTTCACTGAATCAAAACTGACATTTTAATTTGAACTCTCCACTCTGGAAAGAGTTTGCAGTCAAAATTTGTCATTAAAAAAACTCAATGAAATGAAAAATAATGATATGCTGGCTTGCTCCTACAAGCATCTGGAGCAGAAATGCTAGATACTATATTTTAATGCTCAGTTGGCTTCTTTTACTGCCATGCAGGGATTAAGTGGGAGGCAGCTCTCAGTGCAGTGGAAAGGGCCATGGCCTTAAACTCAGAAGAACTGCACTGAAGACAGAGCCTTGTCACTTATCAATGAGATAGCTTTGTTCAAGCAACTTAGTTTCTTCATCCTTAAAATTGGGATGATAATGGATATGTCACAGAGGCTTCAGACAATATCATATGGAAAAGTGTTATACCCAAAATCTTATGTAAAGGTGAGATTATTAAAAGATATATTTTATACATTAATAAATGGTCTTGTTTATCTTCAGGTTCTGTAAAACTCAATATACATTTGTTTCAGTTTTCTTATTGCAAAAGCAATACATGGTGAAGGTTAAAAAGAAACAAAATTAAAATAAGCTAAGAGAAATAACTGAGAAGCATCCATTCCAAATAATTATTATCACATATTTATGTCATTTTCATCTTAGTTTTCACTCATGCATATAGTATTTTAAAGCATAGCCTACTATTGCAGTATAATGTACAATATGTAGTATGTTCCTTTTCCCTGAACTTTATACTATGATCATGTCTTTATGACAATACATGTACTTTATAGGATTGCATGTGGCAATATATACTCTTTCATGTGAATGAACCATAAGTATAATTTACTTACAGTTTCCCTATTGAGCAAAACTTCAGAATATTTCCAGTCTCTCAAAGAGATGGATAATTCTTTTTTTATTAATCCGTGTATACATTCACTAGCATTCCTGGATGAAAGAGCAAACAGCATTTTGTGCCTTTTGATGTAACTTGCCAACTTACCTTCCAGGCAGACTGACAGTTTCTACCCTCCCCAGTAGTGTATAAAAGAGCCTGTTTCCCCACATCTTTGTCAACACTGGTCATTACAATAATTTCAAAAAATTTCAAGGTCATAATTAAAAATATCATCCCACTCTTTTTAATTAGCATCTAAAAATGTACATAGTCCAGTTGTAATTCTTCTTTTTGATCTCCTTGTTCATGACTTTGGCCCAACCTTTTCTGACTAATTTTTAGATCTTTATATGTTAAGGTTATCAATCCCTTGTAGTATATGTTATAAATATGTTTTTTCCTCATTTCTTAATTTGCCTTTGAATTGCATTTATGATGCTTTTTTAAAAAGTTATGTATGCATTTCTAATTCATAGGTAGTAATACATTTTCAAAATAATTGATGCCTTTTAAATGTAAAACTTCAAAAATAAATAACTTTTAAGTGAAAAGTAATTTAAATGAAAAATCATTCTAAATTGTTTTATCCACCTCTTTGCCTCCTTATACAAAATATAATGGATACAGTAATATAATTTGCCTCCTATACAAAATATAATGTATACAGTTATATAATACTTTTTTTTTTTTGGTCTTTAAAACAATCTTGCAAAATAGTTACTGTTATCTCCTTTTACAGGTGGGACCACTGAGGTTGCAGAGATAATAAATAATAGACCTAGTTTATAAGGGGTAGACCTTTGATTTAAAGATAAGACTAGACCCACTGGTTTTGATAGTATACTCAACATATTTCCATCATGTGTTCATGATCTGAGGCCCTCAAGTCTATACAATGTGCAGGGCTTTATTGGGGATTCATGCTTATTTCTTTTTAACAGTTTTTATACACGATTCCCCAATTTCAGTAAAGTGACTTTAAATGTATCCTACTCTCAGCTTACTTGCTTCTGACTTGGCAACAATAACAAAAACAGTTGACCCTTGAACAGCTCAGGGGTTGGGGGTGCCAACGCCCCACACTGTTGAAAATCTGCATATAATTTTTGACTCTCCCCAAACTTAACTGCTACTAGCCTATGGTTGACCAGAAGCCTTACCTATAACAAACAGTTGATTAACACATATTTTGTATATTATATGTATTATATATTGTATTCTTACAATAAAGTAAGCTAGAGAAAAGAAAATGTTATTAAGAAAATCACAAAAAAGAGAAAATACATTTCCAGGACCATACTGTACTTATTGATACCATAAGTTTATGTCATCTGTTTACAAGACAGATTGTCTGTCAGTACCTACATCAATATTGTCTTATATGATTCAAAACACTGAGGATATTATAAGTATTACTAACACTAGACATCAAAGGTGAAAAGATACTGTGAAAAAGAAATTCATATTTATTTACAGTTTTAACAATTCATACATTGATAACAAAGAAGCAGCGATGTGATTGCATTATGGTAGCCTAGGGTAATTGATACGATTGTTTCAGTATAGCCTAGCCTATGTGCTAATGAACAAATCATTACAAAAATTTTATGACATACAATACTGCAGTCATACTCATAATGTTGTAGCTGCCAGAACAGAAAACAGAGTTGAAAAATTGGTTATTTGGAAAGAAAGGAACCAGGGCAGCTTTGAGGGTCCAGGAAGCAGGGATTTCCATCACCAATGAAATAATTCAACTCCAACTGTTTCCTGTCTTCGTTTCCTTCAGCCAAAGAACTATAATCTGGATGTGTTAGATCATTGTAAGGTGATAAGAGCTTACTTGTGTCTTTCCCAGTCAGGAGCTCAACTCATCAAAGATTTTAGTGTAGTCTGTTTTTTTTTTTTTCCTGTCATATTTCAGGCCCTGTGACTAGAAAGTCATCTAAAAGAGCTTAGAGTCAAAGATCTGAACTGAAATATAGTTGGTTTATTCAACAGCTTGATTGCTCTTGCTGACTTTCTGCCTGGTCATCCTGGCTGTGTGCTCACCCAGTCTGAGGTCATGTGCACCCACCTCTCTGCCACGTTGGTTTTGACCGCTTACCAGTCTAACCCTATGGCTAGGATCTGTCATATCTTGATCTCCAACGTAATTCCATCATTTTCTTAGTTGTTGGCCCTGTTGTTGCTCCATCAATTTGCCAGACATAGCCAACTATACCTGACTCCCAGCTTGGGTTTAATTTGATACTTCACTACACATATAATATTGTTTGCAATCTTCACCCCTCCTCTTCTTCTAAACCAAACCCCAAAGGTCCAAAGTTTGTTGTTTACATGTTTACACATGTGTTCTGATCAGTAAAAAAATGGAGATGGTATAGCTGTGGAGTGTGGAGCCAGTCTGTCTGGTTCAAATCCTAGTTCCACCTCTTACTGTTTGACCTGGAGGAAGTCACTTCAATTCTTTGTCTTAATAGTCTCATCTATAAAACAGGGATCACAGTAGTACCTAACATTTGGGATTTCTGTGAGGATTAAACGAGATCCTTTGTAGGTTAGTTTTGGATTTCCTATTTGTGATTGATGTCTCAACATTTACACTACAGAATAATAATTGTGTTAAGTTTAAGGGCTAGCCAGTGTGTGGTGTACACCTGTGTGTTTGAAACAGGAACAGTATAAAAACTAACGGAATGGTGGTTTTTATTTAAGAATTCCAAGTTAGAATAGAACTATGTTCAGATTTTTTTTTATTTCTCCTTTCTCTCGGGAGAACACAAGGTTACACTCCTTGATGTCAGTCTATTGAAAGTCATAATTTTTGTATATTAATTTCTGCCTATTTTAGTGGTATACCATCTCACTGAAGCAAATGTGATGCCTGTAAGGAGCCTCCACACGTTGTAGCCTTCAAGGATGATCCTCTGTTGTGTGATGGTTAGATGTCTGGCAGAAAAGGGCTAAGTTCTGAAGGGGTTTCCTTCTCTCCTGCTGGATCCGCAATTCTCATGCATATAATTGGAAATTTCGCCTCCAGTAAATGTGGAGTGAACATCTTGAACCAAACTGCATGTGGGAGATACAAGAGAAGTTTGGGCAGTTATAGAGGCAGTGCAGATACCACCTCTACTTGGCATGTGACTAAATTTATAGGTGATTCAAAAAGGCGTCTGTGTGTTTCAATATTTCCTCACTTTTTGCCACATCTTATACGGTTACATAGATTTCCTCTTATTATTACAACATTGCTGTTACTCTGTACTTTTCTAATTATGACGATGATGGATAATGACAGGCGCTGTAAAGTGTACCCTGTTCTCAATGGATTGCTGAAGAGGAGCAGCCAGGGGGTGCACAGATAGGATGCTGTAGGGACCTTTGAAGCACACACACCATGATGGCAGAGTGGTTGCTAGGAAGCAGCACCACAAACAAGCCACTCACAAACCGAAGGAAGTATTATTACTGAGTCTGTGTGTGCGTGTGAGTGAGACTGTAGAGTAAGTAGCCACAAAATATAGCAAAATCTAAACTAATCTTGAAAAACATGCCATCAGCCTTGTGCTAGATTTGTTTTTGGCAGACTCAGACAGTAGGATCGGTACTCTCAACTACTGCGTTTTGACAGGAAGAGCAACTTTTAAAATTTGGTACTTTTGCCTCATGGCATAGACTCAAGGTGAGCATTATATTCCAACAGATTGAATGGCCACTTTCCACATCATATAATTATTTAAATATTTAAATGTTATGTATTTAACATATATGCCACATATGGAGGTTCCTTAAAAAAACTCAAAATAGACTTACCATATGATCCAGCAATCCCACTCCTGGGCATATATCCAGAGAAAACTATAATTCGAAAAGACACATGCACCCCAGTGTTCACAGGAGCACTATTTACAATCGGCAAGACATCGAATCAACCTAAAGGTCCATCGACAGAAGACTGGATAAAGAAAATGTGGTGTGTGTATATATATATACACACACACAATGGAATATTAGCCATTAAAAAAGAATGAAATAATGCCATTTGCAGCAACATAGATGGGCCTAAAGATTACCATATTAAGTGAAGTAAGACAGACAGACAAAGACAAATATCGTATGTTATCACTTATATGTGGAGTCTAAAAAGAAAAATGATACAAATTTTGTTTACAAACCAGAAATAGACTCATGGACAAAGAAAACAAACTATGATTACCAAAGGCGAAGGAGGGGAGGGATAAATTAGGAGTTTGGAATTAACAGACACACATCACTATATATAAAATAGGTAAACAACAAGGACCTACTGTATAGCACAGGGAACTACATTTGATTTCTTATAATGAGCTGTAATGGAAAAAAATCTGAAAAAAAATGTGTATGTATATATATAACTATTTATTGCTTTGCTGTACACTGGAAACTAGCATGGTAAATAACTACATTTCAATAAAAAATAAAATTTTTTAAAAAGCTAGAAGATTTGAAAAAAATGTCAGTGTCATTTAATGTCACCTTGCCTGGTGCAGGGCTCTGTGCTTGCGTGGTGAGTTGTCCGGCGGCTCACTCTGCAGCCTGAGCTGGTTGAGGTTTCCCACAACTTGGAGGATTATCTCAGTGGGCGAGCACAATGGGGACCCGTGAAATAGACTCTGGGAGACATGCTCGGAGCTGGAGTCAACCCAGACACCATAGTTTTGTTCTTCGTGTCAGTGTCCTAGAACCAATATAAATATTTAGAGTCTCCCAAGCTGGCTGCCTTGGTGGATCTGCCAGCTTGAGAATCTGGGTAGTTGAAGTCTGAGACAAAGCCAGATGCCACTGTCACTACGGAGGTCTCTTCTCACTCCTATTCTTCCTCTCCCTGGAGCATTACTGTTCTTTGGAGAGTCACTGGGAGCTCCCACAAGTATGCGGGAAAGACCTACCATCTGGTTCTAAACACAGTTCTTACCTGTTTGACACAAGGTTTCACTGGAAAATAAAAAATATTTTGGGAAAAAATGTAAAAATTTTGAAATTAGATAAATTCAAAGGTCTATCCTAGCTTTTCCTGTGGTAACTCCATCATTTTCCTGGATTTAAGGCCCTCTTCCTTGGCTGTCAATGTTCCTAGGTTTTGAGGGGTGGCCCTACTTGTCTCGTACGGCAGTGGACAACCGAGAAAGAACCTTTTTGAGAAATGGGTTGATTTAGCCCTTGACGGGTAGCATGCCTGTACATGACGCATGTGACTTGTGTTTTTCTGTGACCTCTTATACATACTCCTCACATCACAGATAGTTGCAGTATTGTGTCATCTAAGTGGATTCAACTAAGTAATAATAAAAATGTGTGCTCTCTGATATATGATACAGATAACTATAATACATGTTTGTGCCTTAACATGCCCTGAGCATCTGTTGTACAGAGTGGAGGGAGTAGGTAGTGTCCTATTAGGTCCGTGATTTTCTTTAGAAAAACTTGTGTTTTCCAGCATGTTGGTTGTGATGCATATATATTAATTTTCTAAAAAAGAATAGGATTGTTTTGTCTTCAGTGAGTAATGCATTTCCTGGCACATAGTAGGTGCTTCATATATGTTGAGTGAACAAATATGTTGTCGCTTTATTTTATTTGGCGGATACACAAAAACCATTGTATACGATTATGCCAATTTTATAATTTAAGCAAAACAAATAGAAAAGTAGACTGACTGATAAAAATGAGTAAATGGGAAGTAGAAAAAAACATCTGGGTGATTCAAGAAGAAATTCCCACTTTGATTCAATCTATCTTTCACTACAAAGGTAATGAACAATGTTATGTATTTATCATGATTTTTGTCATTTTGAGGGTATAGAGATATGAACTGTGACCTATTACAACAAATATTTTATAATCTAGTTTTGTGCAATTGCCTAAGTCAACTGTGTTAAGAATAATTTTTGCTTGAATGATTAGAGTAATGATTCCGATATAATGATCTCAATGAAAACCTTCATGGGTAATCTCTGAATTGGCTTCAGTTTTCTTTTTGTATTGGTGGCGTCACACTTTGCTAGGCAGAGTTTAAAGGAGATTTTGCTCACTTAAACTAGACCAGTTCATGCATCTTCATTTTCTTTTAGATTTAAAATGTCTTACTGACCCACATCTAGTGGGTGTGGGTTTCAAGTTGTTGCTTTTAGGTAGGGGTTATGAATTGAACCATGTTCTTGTATAGTTTCCATGTGTCCCTTGATATATATTGATAAGATGCTGATTGGGGTAAAGTTGCCACCAAAAGCTGTTATTGCTGTATTTTCTGTCTGTGAAAATAACTGTATTTTCAATGATAGCATTGACTTTGTTAATGTGTGCTCTTGAGAACGTCTCTATAGCCAGGTCCTACATAATATCCCTCTTATTCTCTGTCTCATCTGGGAATGAGACCCCTCTTCCTGTTCCTTTTTCGATGGCTGAAAAAGAAATGTGAGTCCCTTAATTCATGAATAAGTCAGAATGACTTATGTGTTTCTTTCATATATTAGGATTTTAAAAATACATAGTTGTGAATTTTACTCATCTGTTTCATATCAGGGACTTCTGTGGCATTTTCTTACTTTTCCTGATGTTTAAGGGGTGAGTATTGGTGATTTTAAAAATTGTTTTAAATATAAAATTATATTTAATCATGTCACAAGTGATACAAACACTATGCATGACTGTTCAGTTTCACGTATGGCCAAATGTGAAGAAATGATCTACTGCTGTCTTGTTTATCTTCCACATTTTTGAACAACTAATCTGCTGAATCTTCCATATTTACAAAAAATAGCAAACATTGGGAAATGTTATTTTAGAAAATTCTAATGCACCTTTAAAATATCAATCTTCTGAGATGAATTTATACTCAGTAAAGTGTACCCATTTAAAAAGTATGCTTCAAAGAGTTTTGAAAGGTTTAGCTACTCATGTAACAACTACCACATCAAGATCTAGAACATCATCATCCCAAAAGTTCCCTCCAGCCCCTTTGCAGCAACCACTGACCTACCTTCTGTCACTATAGATTGGTTTGCCCCCTCTAAATTTTTAAATAAATAGAATCATATAATACACAATATTTTGAGTCTGGTTTCTATCACTCAGCATATGCTTTTGTGATTCATCCATGATATTCTGTGTATCAGCAGTTAATTTCATTTTATTTCTGAATAGAATTGCATTGTGTGGATATACCACTATTTGTTTATTTATTCACCTGTTGTTGGACATATTTCCAGTTTTTGAATATTATGAATAAAAATTCTACGAATACTTGTGTATAAGTCTTTGTGTGTACATACTCAGAACTACAGGGCAAGGCAGTTAGAGAGTAAAAATATAAAATAAACTAATATTTCTAAGAACTTCACACTCAAGAAATAGAGTTAGATTAATAATAATCGTCAATGACACAAAGTGATAAGTTCTATAACAGAAGTATTAATAAAGTGTTGGAGGAGAGTGGAGGAGGAAGCTATAAGGTTACACAAAGTCTTCGTGTGAATATGTTTTCATTTCTTCGCATAAATATCTATGATTAAAATTGACGGACTGTGGTCACCGTGAAACTGTGCTTTTTGTGCCTCCTTTTGCAAGGAGCATGGTGACTGACAGCTCTAGCTGTCACCGCCCTGTATCCACCACCATTTGCACAGAGGCCATGATACCCACGACTTCCCGGGCTTCCTAGCCACGGATTCAGCACAGCAAGGAAACTAGAGGGAACCCATGCCTGTGAGACACGGGACTCCTCCAATGGATGGGTTTGACTTGAGTGCTCCCGACCTCATCTTTCTTGGAATTGTACAATAGTTCAAGGCTCTTTCTACCGATCCTTTCTTCCTTCCCCCTCTCGTTCATAGAAGTCAGACCTGCATCATGGTTTGAAGGGTAGGGACCTGCTTTGGGTCCCACCCCTTTTTTGCTCATGGGTGCTTCCCCCATCAAATGTCTTGCATCTCTAAACCCAGTCATAGTATCTGCTTCTTAGGGGACCTGAACTAGTAACATGTGCCTCATATCATAAGTATATGTTTAAATCCATTATAAACTGCAAACTCATTTCCAAAGCTGTGGTAGCATCTTACATTCTCAGCGGGAACACATGAGAGTTCTGGTCGTTCCACATCTTCATCAACACTGAGTACTGGCAACCTTGCTCTGAGATCACATATAGACACTGTGTCTCTGACTTTATTAGCTTAGGTTCTTAATCAAGACTGAACTCATTCCCTTTGAACTTCTGTTAAACATGAATTTAACAGATATGAAATAATATACCCACATTTTAAGTTAAACTAAAAGCTTAAAATTAAAGGAACATAAGAGAGCCATATTGAGTTATTGACAGAAGATTTCCATAATCTATTTTTAGCAAAATGTGGACCCAAATGGGGGTGGCTACCCTCAATTAATTTTACGAATACCAGGTTTTCACAGTCTTTTTATTTTATTCTTTAACTGTGATTTTCTTTATTGCAGTGGGTGTGTAGTTTTATCTCATCATGGCTTTAGATTTGCATGAATTGGATGACTGAAGATGTTGGGAAATGTTCTTCTCTTTGAATTTTATTTAATACTTGGTGTGTACTTCTGTGAAAAACTTTACTGAGAAGCAACAGATGGCAATAAGGAGAGATTGAACGAGAGTGAAGTCCAGAGAAGAGCAGAGGTGGGGCGAGGGTGGAGAAAAGAAACAATAAATAATGAAGATATTTATGGAATTCCAGTCCTTGGATTGTCTTTTGTTCCCCTGTTTTTGGTTTGGGAAACCTAGATGGTTCTAGTGGTTGCGCTTTGTTGATTATGAATAAATGTATGAATCTAAGGAAGTAGTATGTGTGAATTCTAATAAGCAATTAAACAGTGCAGGTTATTCATTTTAAGAATATAATAACTAGATATTAAAAAGATAGAACAGGCTTTCGGGCTTCAAAAACCTAAAATTTTACTTCTCTTCAAAATGTAAATTTCCATTTAAGTTTTCATAGAAAAGTTGCCAATAAATATATTGGCTCTGAGGTCAAATATAGATGTTTTGACTGTGCCCAGCTTCCTAATCAACACTGAGCTTATTCCACTTGAACTTCTGTTAAACATGAATTAAACAGGTATTAAATAATAATATCAACATTTTAAACCCAATTAAAGCTTAAAATGAAAGGAACATTAAAGAGCCATATTGAGTTATTGACAGAAAACTTCCAAAATTTAGTTTTGGCAAAACACAGATCCACCCAATCAGGGCTGGCGACAATGAATTTTAGAAACACCAAGTTTTCATTTTCTTTTCTTCTCAGAGCAAATGCATTTTGATTGCAACACGTCTCTCGGAGAGTCTTTCAAATGTAAATCAATACAAGAGAATTTCTGTCTACATGTTAACGTGACATTGTGTAGTTTTAGACACTATGTCTTGGTGAATACCACGTAATTCAACTGCCACATAAATTATCTTTATAAATAAAACTTTGCATACATATGCAACATCTAGAATGGAGCAATAAATTGGTCTTGACTCCTTGTCTCCAATGGCGCCACTTCATCACTTCCTTTAGCAAGTTGGGACTGAGGGCACATTGGTGAACGCCTTTGTCTAATCTCCTATCATGATGCACCTCATATTTCAATATCCAACTGGTACAGTTGGCCTTTGGAGGAAAGAAAAGTTCAGTTTCCTGCATGTCAGTCTCTTTACTTTCCTGCCTACAGCAAACTTGAAAAAAAAAATTACTTGGGAGAAATGTTAAGCAACCAAACCTTTTACAAAACATGTCAAGATTAATTGCTAGTTTCACTCATGAGCTATGTAGACTGTTTCCTAAAATTCTCATCTTATTAGATACAATGATTCATATTCCCTTTCTTGGCAAAACATCTGCTTCTTTGCAGATATCCCCATCAATAATGTAGGCAGTGATGGGGTTCTGCCAACACTGAATTCACTTAAAAATACAAAGAATAAAAGCCTTTCAAGAACCTCTTCGGTCTTTGCGACCTTAGACTTTAAATATTTGGTGCTTTGGTAATTCAGAACTCTCATTCTATTTAACCATATTGCAAGAATGAACTGAATCTCGAAACTGTTTTTATTCAACCCCAATCGGAAGGCTGTTCATATGAGTTACTGAGCATTCTTTACTCGTATTCTCTTCTGTGACTTTGCGCTGCTAATCATGAGGCTTCTATGTCTTGAAACAATTTCTTGGTCTTTCCTTCATGTAATGTTACTATGTCAGAACCTGAGACTGGCCGTTTCAACAGCCGTTCTCAACTCCCTTTTCCCTTACCGCATCCCACCATACCACATGCTTTCTTAACTCGCCTCATGTCTAGGAAAGGTTGTGTGATTTAGTTCCGGCAGATTAGAAACCTGTAAAATACTGTTGTGGGTTTCCTGAAAAGTTTTTGCTTTACTCATACAAAGAAAAGACCTGGCCAGAATCACCCTGTCATGAAGTGGATATGATGTTAGGAGTTGTAAGAACCAACTTGTGACAATGAGGTGACAAGCTGGAGAATCAGAAACGAACTGCTCCTGACGTAGCGGGGCCTCTGAACGACTGCCAAAAGCCTCCCCCATCTCCAGATTTCTTGTCCTGAGAGAAAATTATTCCCCTACTTATTCTAGCCACTCTGTGGCAGGGTTTCTTATCTCTGCAGCTGCAAATAAACTGATACGATTACTATTGGCTTTGGTAATAGAAGTCAGCTTTACATTTGGACCCCAAATGTCCCACTGAATTGAGAGGGAATCTTTCATCTGAGGATAGATCTAAGGAGCAGTGAAATAATAAAGTAGATTTTATTTTTAACATTCTTCATATGTTTCAAATATGAAACCGGGGCTTCATATTTGCAGCAGTGATGGAAGCTTGTTAAACTGCAAACTTTTTAGACAGACATTAAAGGTCTTCTCTTCCGCCACAGGGGTATCAACTCATAGTTTCCTAGAAAAGCAGTATGAATTCTGACCTCTACTTTTTTTTCTCATGATTTCTTCTAGGTGACATATCTGCTTATTTGCTTTGTTTTTATTTCTTCCTTTGGTTCAAAACCATCCAAGTCCCACCTTACGTGTTAGTAGCGCTGACCTGACACACAAATTAAAACGGTCAGTCTGTCTCCTGACATAGCCTTGCTTGCTTGACCATTAATTTAGCATTTTTCAGATTGCATCTCTTAGAGCTCTTTATTCTGTTATATGCTTTTTGAGTCTTCAAATCAGATACCTCTTGAGGAATGTGTTTTATACTGAATATGGCATGGACAGCACCTTCCTCGTGGTAGACATGCAATAAATATTTGCTGAATTAATGTGCGTTGGTGCAGTCGGATACTCCGAATTTTTATTTAGTCAAGGTTTTTGTACAGCTACTACCATACTATCCAAGCACTTATTTACCTGTTCAAGGAAATGTGAGCCATGTATAAAGTGCTGTGATAAATCTCAATGTAAAATCACTAAATCCAAGTAGAAAAGTGCCAAAGAACTGGATTGGATAATTCACAAGTAAGTTCACTGACGAAACAAAAAAAATTATGAAAAAAAATCACTTACTAATATTGAAAAAAATACAAGTTGAAATAACAAGTTGCTATTTTTTCACCTATCAATTAAAAACAATTTTTACTTCTGTGATACTATTGGCAGTGGTGCAGGGAATGGAGCATTATCATTCTGCCTTGGGAGCGTCACTCTCACTATTTCTGGAAAGCATAATGGCAATATATTCAAGAGTTTTCAAAGAGTTTGTAGCACTCCGTCTATTTTTAGGAATAGTCCCTTAGAAAATAATGAGAAAGCAGTAAAAATTAACTGAACCATTTTTTTTTAAAAAAATAAGCAAATAATTTAAAAAAAAAAACAAAACCTTACCTCTACAGAAATAATTAAATTGTTAATCTGAGAATAGGTCACCATGACAAAGCAATCAAAATATTTTTCTAGGAGCTCTAGAAAAGGAAGGGAAGAAAAGAGAATTTCTTAAATACTGATGATTAAAAAAATAATAAAGATAGAATCAGATGTATTAACACCAAGGTGGGAAAGAATCAAAAGATAATGTTACAATTTTTCTGAGTTTCTCTGTCAGTTTATAAGACATTAAAGATCTTAACATTAGTTATTTTGGTAATAAGTACATTTTAATACATTTTACCACTCCCAATATATCTGTATTTTGATGAAAATAATGATAAAGATGATAATTTCCAATATTTATTATGTAGGTTGCAAGTCCTATACTGAATATTTTATCCACATTTACCATTTAATTCTCTCCACAATCCTAGAAGATAGTGAAGTAGCTTCCAATGTTATCACCTTGTAAATGAGATACTAAAGTGGCAGAAGTGAAATAACTTGCCAAAGCAACGCCGTTACTAAGGAATGGTACCAGGATTTGGACGTGTACCTACCTGACTCCAGACTCCAAATTTTAACCATTTTTGGGGTAACCTATTTTGCATATTTGCCTATGTACATTTTAGAGTTATATCTTTGGGCTAGCTAATTTCTTAACAGTAAACTATATACTTATTTACATGGGAAATTTCTAATGTAGTAAAGAATGCAGTTTCTTTGACCTCTAAGCTCTGTCTTGTGGCTTTGGGCAAGTTACTTCCCCTTTCTGAATCCTGGATTTTCCAGTAAAATGTAGATAATAATTTCTACCTTGAAGGATTATTGTGCAAATTTAAGTAGAGCATCCATCACAGTGCCTGACACATAAATGCAAATGGTAATCTTTAATATCATCATCCTATCAATAATATCCTTGGTTCACAAATACTCGGAAGAGGCATCATTAGTTATAAAGCAGACATAGAAGGAAGTAAGCTTTTTTTGATTGAAATATATTTGAAAAATAACATTGCATTTCCCTTCCTCTCTGGGAAGCACTACTCTGTTCTCTGAATCTACGTGTTTGTTTTTGTTTGGCTTGGTTTGCTCATTTATTTTGTTTTTTTGTTTATTTGTTTTTATGTTCCACATACGAGCGAAATCATAAGAGTGTCAAGAGTGGACATCCTTATCTTCGTCCTGATTTTAGACAGACAGCTTTCAGTTTTTCACCACTGAGTTGATGTTAGCTGAATGAAATCTTTATCCATTCATCTATTGACAGGCACTTAGGTTGTTTCCGTATCTTGTTTATTGTGAATCACACTGCAGTGAACATGAGAGTGCATACATCTCTTTGATAATCTTTTTTCATTTCCTTTGGGTATATACTCAGAAGTGGAATTGCTGGATCACATGGTAAATTTAACATTCTTCATGTTGCAATACCAATATATGTATGGAGAGTTTTTGATCATGGTTTTGTAAAAATGAGATCATGGAATATGCACTTTTTTTTTTTTTACTGCTTTCGTTTATCAATAACATGTGGAAATCCCCATGTCACCTGGGGCAGCTCTAATGTATTCTTTTGAGGGCTGCATACTATTCCATTGTGGATATACCATGATTTATTCAGTGATAATAAATCTGACTATAAAACATTCATTTCATTTCCAGTTCAGTTTATAGTTCATTGCAGTTCTCAACAATTTACCTGTAAATTGCCCTTTCTCTGTGAATTTATATACTATTTGATTCCTTTATCATAGATTCCTAAGGACAGAGTTGTAAGGTAGAAGGGCATTTGTATTTTTAAATTTAATAGGCTTTGTCAGATTACTTTCCAAAAAGGAAGCTAAAATGTTGGGAACACATTCCCAACATATGGGGATATGCTTTTCTGAAAAATTCCTCTATTGTTTATTTCTGTTTTTGGCAATATGATAAAACAAAGGAAATCACGACAGCGGAAAAATGAGCATTGGAAAATAACGTATGCAGATGTCTCACAAACATATTTTTAGAAAATCACTAAGATAAACTAAGATGAAATGACAGGTATCACTAGCTAATACATGACAAATTCTTCCCCAGTACTGGGCTTTTTGGATCCTTCCTGGGGACTTTATTTTGCTGATCCTTCACTCACAGGGACCTGGAGGCCAGGGAGCACCACTTCGGTCTCTGGCTCCTCCTCCCATGCTTTGCCTACCTCCCTCATCCCAGCAACTGCTTAGTTTGGGTGATAAGACTGAAGCTGGAGTTGGGAAAGGGGTGATGGCTGTGTTAACAAGTTATTCTGGTCCCAGAATTCCCTGCCGATCTTTTGGAGAAGTTCATTAAACTTAGAATTTTATGAGGATAATAAAACGTTCTTTGAAAATGACAGAACTCATATTAGGAAGTAAAATTTTCTGCTCTTTATTCTATGGGGCAGCCTTGCACATTTATGTTACCTTCCCGGCCTCTGAAAGGCACTGAATTTGGGGCCTCTGGTCTATTTGTGGCAGAGTTATCTGATACTCACCACCATCTATGAATATCCCCTACAGCTGGGCTGTGTGTCTAGTTTTGGCCAACAGACCATGAGCTTCTGCATATGTGTGATGTTTCTGTGACAAGACAGAGAAAACCCCTATGCCATCTTCATTGTCTTCCTTCTTAGAAGTCATGTGTTGAGAATCTGGGGACATAAGAAGAAAGAATCCTGAACCCTTGAGTCAGCTTCTGGATGGGAGCTTCTGTGAACTCTCAGGCCCACAGAAGACTTATGTGTTAAGCCGCAGAGGTCTTGCTGTTTGTTACCATGGTCTCGTTCCGCCTACTCTCTTAAACTTTTAGACCCATGCTGGGGACCACTCCTGTATGTAATTAATGTCTCATGGATTGACCAAGTCATTCCAAGCATCAATTACCAACAGAATACATGTAGCTAGGGACCACAACTGACAGCAAATCCTAGGTGAGCTCTAGACCAAAAGAAATATGACTGTTTCAGCCTTAATGAAAGCTAATACATAAATCTTAGATGGCAGTTTCCTGGTGGTCAGGGTTAAGATGGCACCAGCCATATAGAGGCAGACAAAGAGCTGACTGCTAGTTTGTGTCAGCTTTTCAGTACTCAAGTGAAGATGTTTTAGATATTTTTCGTAAGCCAAAAGACAATGTTAATACTTTTTAAAATTTTTTATTTCTATCTTCTTTTCTCCTAATATTTGGTAAAATGCTCATAATGATGCCAGCTAGTATGTTAATTGTAGTCCAGAGTTTTGGACTACATTTGGACAGGAACATTTGTTTCCATGTCTTGGCTGTTGTAAATAGTGCTCCTGTGAACAGTGGGGTGCATGTATCTATTCGAATTAGAGTTCCCTCTGGATATGTGCCCAGGAGTGGGGTTGCTGGATCATATGGTAAGTCTATTTTTAGTTGTTAAGGAATCTCCATTCTGTTTTCCATAATGGCTGCATCAATTACATTCCCACCAACAATGGATGAGGGTTCTCTTTTCTCCACACTCTCTTTAAGGTTTATCACTTGTAGACTTTTTAATGATGGCCATTCTGACTGGCGTGAGGTCTGCCCTCTAAAGGGAGGTGGCCACAATCCTATTGTCAGGGATATGGGACAGTGGTGAAAGCTGTAAGAACTCCAAGTGGGTGACATTTGGGGAACAGAATTCTTCTTCCAGTGCTAGCCTTAACAATTCTAGGTATTAAGCTAGACTTTGAAGTATAGATGGAATTTCCAAAGGTTGAACTGGGCTGGGCATTGTGGGTAAAGGACATGGAGTGAGCCCAGAGGCAGGAGAGTTATTGCTGGGTGACCATGGGGGAGATGTGAGGGAAAATTCCTCTCCCATCCTTTCTTCTCTCTCAGAAGGGAACAGCTACCCATCTAACTCTATTGGATTCGGGGGCCGTCTTTGTACCAAGTTACAATAGGGAACCAGGTCACTGCCCCGAGGAGGCGGGGAGGCCAGTCCTGTGTCTGTGGTGCCAGTCCTGTGTCTGTGGTGCTCTCCTCCTCGTTCCTTGCATGAAGCTGACGCAGAAGGCTGCCATCCAGTGCCTGTCCACCCTGGCTCCTGCCCTCTCTCCACCTCTCCCATGGGAACAGACTAATGGGAAGGTTTTTGGTTCAGCAAAGGGGAGAAATCTCCATAAACCTGCAGGTCAGGCACAAGTGACCCAAAGGACTCTGCACTGGTCATAATGGATATGATTGTGATTAGAAATAAAATGACTCTGTCCCATTTACCTATTCTTCAGGAAGCTCTGGAATAGAAGAAAGGGCAGGATTTGGGCATTCCTTGTCCCTAGCCAACTACTGTCTAAACCCAACAAAACCTTATAACTAACTCTTAACAATGGATAAACCAATTTCTGAACCTAGGAAATAAGGATATTGATGATTTAACAACCTCCTTTGAGAGTGGTTAAATGGTAAATGACTGAAAACACACTTCACTGCAATACACACACACACACACACACTCTTCAATTTTGAATCAACTTGGGTGAGGGTTTGAATCAGTCTTTCACAACTTACAAATTAGTGAATTCTATTTTTACAGTCTTTCTCTTTTTTATGGTGATGAAAATAACCTGGAAATACACTGAAAAGTTCCATTTCCTAATTCTTAAATATACATAGATACTCATCATAGGATTCATATATTCAGATCAGTGATAATGTAGCATCTATTTAAATTCAGTAAAAAATTTTTCAAGCAAAAAACCCCCCCAACTTTCATAACTCTATTCTATTAGTTGTGTACTAGCTTTTGAGATTTAGGAAAGAAATGAGCATAGAAATGTGAAAGTAGACCAAATTTCCCTTTTTACTCTAAGAGTGCAATAGTCATGAATGGACCGCCTACTGCTCAGTACATATCTGTGAACAGTGGGATGAAAGTGAATACTTTAAAGATGCTCTTCCAGATGGATTCTTTACAGTTCAGCAGCATTACTCTATGTAGAAAGCAATCAGGGGATAGGGAAAGTACTCTTTCCTTTTTCAATGAGATACAATGGACTTTGTGTTTTTGGAGACTTCTTTCTAAAGTTTTTTTTTTTTAATTTCAAATGTCCTGAGATTTTCTTTAGACATGTGGAACCCACAACGGATGTTTTCTGGGTACTTACAACTCTGTCTTCCTTTTGAGAATAGAGACTCATGATAATTATAACATTCTTTTTTTAATGTCCGTAGTTATAACTAAAGAATTCAATACTTTCCCAATCAATATATTCAATAAATAAAACTAAAGTCCACAGGCAAAACTGAAAATACTATTTAATTCTACTTGCTCCTAAAAGTGGCTTAAGGCAGCTGTAATACAGCTGATTAAACACGGTCTTTAAGATCAGCAAGATTATGAGAAGTTAGTCAGGCCTAAGCCTCAGCAAGGCTACTTTTCATCTGTAAAAAGAGAAATAATAATTCACATTTCATCAGGTTTTTATGAGGACTAGAACTTTCACCAAAGTCACCAGTGACCTAAAACCTGTCTTAGCCTTACTGATATCAGTACCACGGCGGCAATGTTCAGTGGGCTTATCCACTCCTTGAAATAATTTTCCTCCTTAGGTTCTGGGATACCCATTGACCTGATTTTGGTTTTCTCGCTCTCTGACTGGTCGTCTCCTCTAGCAGATTCTTATTCTAGGAAAGTATAATCAGATTCATCTGGAGAACTTCATAGACCATCTCCAGGCTGGCCATATGCTGATAAGTTGGGGATTTCTGTTATCAGCCCAGACCTTTATCCTAAGTTCCAGAATCATACGTCTAACTTCATACCTCACATATGAATGTCTAATGGACATGCAGCCTTAACATGACTGACAGAACTACTGACAATCCTGCTAAGCCTTTTACATCTCAGGTAATGGTACCATCCTCCATCTGGTTGCTTAGACTATATCCTAGGAGTCACTGTTGATTCTGTTTTTTCCTCACACCCCATATTTCAGTAAGTCAGTAAGCTCTACCTCTAAGAAATATCTATCCTTGATCCATCCAATTATCATCACTTCTACTGCTACAATCCAGTCCAACTCACCATTCCACTTGTCTGTCAATCATAAGCATCTCTAACTGGCTTCTCTACATCCACACTTGCCTTGCTGCAGTACATTTCCGCCTAACGACTAAAGTGGTCTTTGTAAAGCATTAAGGTGAACTGGTTAAAGCCTTTGACAAGTTTATCATTACATTAAATTCATACCCAAATTCCTCACAAGGCTTCTCATGATCCAGCCCTGGCCAGCTGACAGATCTCATCTCCCAGCTTTCAGTTCTTTGCTGATTCTGCTCGAGCATTCTCATCTTCTTTCTGTCTCTTACATAGATCACATTTGTTCCTATCCAGGGACATGCTTGGAAGCTTGTTCCCAGATGTGTAATGGCTGTCTTCTTCTCACTTGTTCAGATATTAACTCAAATATTGCCTTCTCAGAGAAGCTGTCCCTTTGTTCCCTTGTGAAAGCAACTCTCCAACTTACTAATAGGTTTCTCTCTCTCTCTCTTTTATATATATATATTTTGGTATATAGATCAATACCTGAAATTATTTAGTTACATCTTCATTTATTGCTTACATCCCCACTACTAGAATGTAAACACCTCATGGTCAAAAAAAATTTAGTTTCCTGTATGTTGCTGTAAACCCACTAGCTAGCACTACGCCTGGCACATTGCAAGGGATGAATAAGTGGTTAACTGGAGTTGTTATATTGTTAAAGCTCACACACTCACTAGTGGATGCATTAGTAGAGATGGTCCGGTAATAATTTCCTCCTATTTTAGTCTTTGTTAGTCTCAAATAAGGTGTTATCGCTTGATTAGAATTGTTACTATTCTGAAATACTGGTTAGCCCTGACTTCATTAGGAAAGGAAAGACGAGTAATGACAGGGTTGTATTATTCACACACCTGCAGGTACCAGCAATACACGCAATCTCAGAGCCACGGAAACGCACAGTCTTGAAGATCAGCGGGTTAAACCATCTAATATGAAAGGAAATAAACCAGGTAGAACTTCCCCCCAAATAAATAGCTTTATTAATTACTTAGAAGTACAATTAATTATGTCACTGATTATTTTCCCCTGCTCTGTGCTTTAGCCAGTTTTTATTCTCTAGCTGACCCCCTTTCCTGGCCCCTCTGCCCCAGTTTCCTCTGCTTACCTTTGTGAAATGTTTGATTAACTTTAGTCTTTTGAGTTTTTGGTTCTTCTTGTTAGTATTCTTGAAAAATGTGTAGACTGATTCCATTGATGATACACTCTTTTGTATAGTGTCAGAATCCGCTTCCGTTCAGAGCGTTGTAGTCCAAATATGGATTTTATGTTTCTCTAATTTCACAATGCCAAATTTATTCAAACAAAACTTCAATGGCTTAAAAATCTTGAGTGCAAGTTAACTGACTTTTATTTTTTAGAATTGCTTTCAATGAAAGTTGAAGCCACCTTGTTTGCCAAACTGAATTCAGGTATAGTGTGAACCTGAATTTTTCTTTTAAGATTTGGTGGTTCCTTCAATGGTGTTTAATTCCACGCACTAGATCTTCCGCTCCTGTGAGCCCCGTGCAAATACTACAGTCAGTTGAGAATCTGCTGTTCATGGCATACTGCTCTTGCTCCATCTTGCTCTTTACGTATCAGACTGACTTAGAAAGTGAGTGCATCTATAAATACAGCCAATGAACCTAAGAATTCATATGTTATATTGTACTTCCCTCTTAAAATGTACTGTGTGTGTGTCATTTTGTTAGTGGTCTCTTTTATTCTTTTTTTAAAATTGGAATATTCAAAGGTAGATGAAAAGAAATTTTGGCTATAGAAAAAGCAAAAGCAAAAAGTTAGAGGGATGTCAGACAAGGGAGAGAAAAAAAGAAGCTCCTGCTCTTAAGTCTGCTTGGATTAACTGTGTGAGAATGGAGGAAAACTGTAATGAGCACCTGCTACTGGCTCCTAGGATGGTAGGAAAGTAAGAAGAAAATCAGAACTGCTGGATCAAGTGCTCAGGAATTCAAAACCACAGCATGTTGTGGTCCTCTGGGATTCTAGATATTCAGGCATCTGTTAGGTAGGAGATTCAGCTCAACACATCATCAAAGGAATACCAAAATTATGTCAAGGACAAGTTTATAATCAATAAAGAAAATCAGTCACTGGGGAAGTTATCCTAGGAGAATATAACTATAATAATTATGCTACTAAGCAGAAGTTCTTGGAAAAAAGTATTTCCAAACATTTAACCCCTTCACTTCTCCTTCCCATCCTCACCTTGCCAAAAAGGATGCCAGCTAGAGGGGGCAGGGGTGAATCTGGCTTGAGAAAACCAAGTTGGGATAGCTATATAAATAATAATATTCATTATTAGGTACTAATGGACTGTCCCAAACGACGTGTAATTTAGAATAGTTAGTTCCTTCAATTAATTTCTGGCTACATTTTATAGTCACAAAGGGAAAGTGGTTTCCTTGTTCTTTAAATAGTTAAAATCTAAATATCTAAAATACTTAAATTTTATTTCCTTACATTATCTTTGAAGTCATAGATTTCTAGAAGAAATAAAAATGGGAAGCCTGACCTTTAAAGGAAGATGTGATATAGAGTGGAATTCCAAAGTATGGAAACTTAAAATGGGGTAGGATCTCACACTAATATCACTCTATCATCTCAGTAATATTAAGGGTATTCATTCTTTCATTCAACAAATATTTGCTAAGCACCCACTATGTGCTAGGCTTTAAGAATACATTCCTGAAGAAAAAATGAGCAAAGGAACCTGCTCCACAGGAACCTCCCTTCTTTCTCATAGGAGGGAGAGTGTTTGACATTACAAGCTTGCAGAGGGAGAAGTCTCCCAGAGAAAGGTGATATGAAGGGTGTAACATACCAGCCCATCTCCCCCTCTTCTCTTCTCTTTAATGCTAGGAATCCTCTCAGCAAAATGCCTTTTAGGGGTTCTTATTTTTAACTGGTCTTTGCACTTACCTGCTTTTTTACCAATAATGAACCAGCAATAAACATGTGCTCCTTCAAACATTTGATAAAGTGGGAAACAACTGACAAATTCATACACCCGCCTTTGTATTTGCTTGCTTGTGGGTTTGGACTGTCACCGATTCTTCGTTCCTTACACAAATCCAAGAGAGCCTGCAGAAACCAAGTACGTGGTGAGGATGCTTAAGTGAAGGATCAGGAGGAGGGGAAAAGAACCAGTTACAAACGAGCTCCTTTACAAAGTATGTCATAGGTCAGAATTTAAACTTGCTCTCCCACCAGGATTCTTCTCAGTGACACACAGAAGCCCTCTGTCTCCTTCTCTCTTTATTTTAGACACCTTTCTGTCTGCATTGACCAATTTGAGTTCTCAATCTATAGAGACACTCGAAAAGTTTACTAACAAATCAGAGAAACGACTTCTCTTTTGGAAACCAAAATATCGTTCTGATGCACAAGTTGATTTACCTGTAGATGCTAAATTATAGCCTCAGCGTTACTGGCATTTAAAACAATCCTCTTGGCTACAAGCAGATTTTTCACCACTAATTGCTCTTGCTCACAGATTGGGCATCATTGAGGCTCTTTGATTCCTCTCTCTCCAGTTGGTACGTTCACCTTCTGGCCATTTTATTGCTCACTGACAGCTCTGTTAGCTGTTCCTCAAATTAATCAGTTCTGAGAGTTGTCTGATTTACTTTGGTGTGGGAAGTTGAAAACATTTGCTGATACAGGTTTGGGGGCCTATCTATAATTCTGACATTGGGGACTTGCAACAAATTTGGCACAGGCAAAAGACGTTAAAAGCTCTAGCCCTTCTGAGAATGCCCAGGGCTTATTTTAATGGGTTAGGCCTAGTCTCCCTGGATAGCTCAGTTGGAGCCTTCATACTTACTTTTACAGCTCACCTCTTCAAGAGAGAATGTTCACCATGGAATTCAGCAGCAAGAGTTAGAAGACTTTAAAAAGGAAGCTGTTAATGCAGCAGTAAAATTTGGCCAGGTGAATTTTTTTTCTCTTTCTTACTAGGTTTCAATATTCTTTAGTATTATGACTTATCCAAAACAGACTAGCATTGAATCAGAGCTTTCAGATTTTCAAAAATTATGACATGTTTATCTGAGCTGTACTTTAACTTGAATAACTGTCTTCTGGGCTTGAACGTCAATAATTCTTTTATTAACGTTTTCAGAGTAAGAAGTTCAGAAGTAAATGCCTGCGCTATATCATTAGGTAGGTCTTCTAAAGATTGATTGAACTTACAATTAACTGGGTCTCTTTAATAGCTCCATCAGTATGGAAACATGAGTTCTTATGTTTATGTATTTTTCTTCTAAAAAAAAAACTTTTTATTATGAAACTTCCCAAACAGAACGGAAAGTCGCAAGTACAATAAACCCCACGTATCCATCACCCGGCTTAGACAACCATCAACGTTCTGCCGTTTATGTGTATGTTTTAATACTCATGATTACTAGCTATCCACAGGGAGAATCATCGTGTGCTATTAAATGAAATGCTAGTAAGATTCCTCGGTTTGTAAAGAACTATGATTTGGGGTGGATTTCATTTTACTATTTGTAGAAGACTAACCAGATATGCTCTATTGGCTGGATTTTAAAAAATAAGTTCCTACGTCAGGTTTTTTTGTAGCTATTATTTAAAATATTGGTGGAGTATGAAGTCTGGGTTTCCAAATGTCAGCTGTTCCTTTCTCTATCCTGGTTCAAAGCCAGCGTTGTCAGAAGGCAGACAAGCTGGCAACTGGCCTAAAGATCAGTGGGAACGCATCGTCTCTTTTGGACTTATATTCTTAAATGCCACCTTAAAAATCTGTAGGGAATTAGTGCTGCAATCTGGAAAATATTAATTAAGCAAAGAGCTAATAATTACTATGCTTGAAACTGAAAGTGATATAATTAGACTTAAACTGTGAGGTTTTTATTTGAAATTGATTAAGACCTTCAGTGAATTACTTGGCAAAGAGAGTTTTCCCATTTCTATTAGGTCTTTACTAGTTAATAAAATATAAACAGGCCCAAATGTCTGTTTACTTACAGATTCTTTGTCTAATTCCATCTCATTTAAATCATTTACGGGTAAAATGTTTTATTTACGATGATGGAATTTAGCAGAGCTGGTCAAATATTTTTGACAAAAAGTGGATACATCTGATTATGCTCTTAAAAAGCTATATACTTTAAGCTTACAGATCTTTACTGAAATCTTAGAGTATTTTCTACAAATCTACTTTAAGTTTTTCCCAAATCATCGTCTATGCATGTTAAATAATGCTTTGAGGTTTTTTTTTTTTTCTCCCTTTCAAAACAAAGAAATGGTGAATTAGGAAAAGGATCTCCAGCTGAATTATGCCATTCTGAATGGTTCAGTGTTGACAGGCTGGGTTACGGTTCAGGAGCGTTGACTGCGGACAGTACCCTTGCTTGGGAGGATGAAGCGATCCCTGTGAAATATACCGCCCTGCTCTGCCTTCAGAGAACGTAACCACATCAGTCAGTTCTGTTGCCTGAACCTATGAGGTCATCATTATTACTTCATTTTTTATTCCTATATAATCCAGGCTGAACTTCAGAAGCCTTTCTGCTTTTCTCATCACAAGTTACTCTGAAATATGGAAATCATCTGAGAGATCTTTCATGAAACGAATATGCATCTATTCATCCTAAGTACGCAGTTGAAGCAACAAACATTTTCTGAGCAAAAGAGCCACCAAATCTAAATCAACTTCAGGTGAATAAAATAGCTTCTTTCCATGCAAATAATCCTCTGGATAAAGAAAACAGAGATATAACGCTAATGGAACAAGGATGGGAGTTTTGTGGGAAAAAAGGATGCGGTTTGGTGAGAAGGGAAAAGAAAATTTAAAAGAAAATAATTCCCGAATGAATGAAAAAGTGCCAGAGATTGTTAACATCACTAACACACACAAGTTATTTTAAAAATAGTGTATTTCTACGTTGCAAAATGGTTAGAAATACGGGCTCTGAAGTTTGATCTGAATGTGAATCCCAACACGAACACCTGCTGGCTATGTCTTAGATCTGGCTCCTGTCTGTGACAGGGACTGGCAGTTCTTTGTTATTGAGATACAGTCGACATATAACATTATATTAGCTTCCGATGTGCAATATAATGATTCTATATTTGTCAGTACTGTGAAATGACCACCATAATAAGTCTGGTTCACATCCATCACCAGACATAAATACATTTATTTTTCTCGTGATGAGAACTTCTAAGATCTACCCTTAGCAACTTCAGAACATACAATACAGTATCACTAACTATAGTCGCCATGCTGAACAGAAGTGGCAAAATTTTCTGTGAAAGGCTAGAGAGTAAATACTGGTGGCTTTGCAGACCAAGTTGTCTCTTTTGCAATGACTCAAATCTGCTGTCGTTGTGTGGAGGCAGCCAGAGACAGTGTATAAGTGAATGGACATGCTGTGTTCCAAACAAGCTTTGTTTATGAATACTGAAGTTTGATTTTCATATGATTTTATGTGACAAAATATTGTTTGAGTTTTTTTTCATGACTCAAAACTAAAACCAGTCTAAGCTTATGGATCAAAGAAAAAGCCCAGTTGCCTGGGTTTGGCAGTTTTCTGAAACCTGCTAACAGTGGTTTCAAAGTGCGGTCCATATCCCGACAGTACCGGCGTTTCTTGGGAACCTCTTCAAAAGGCAGATTCTCAGGCTTTCTCTAGACTTACTGAATCGGAAATTCTTGGGGTGGCTGCCACAAGTGTTCTAACAAGCGTTCTAGGTGACCGACGCAAGATCAAGCAAGTTGACAACCACTGATCTATAGATAATACTGCTTTTTATTTGCTTTTGTATATTTTTTTAATTGAAGTACAGTCAGCTTATAACGTGTCCACTTCTGGTGTATAGCACAATGCTTCAGTTATACACGAATGTACATATATTTGTTTTCACGTGCTTTTTCACCATAAGATACTACAAGATATTGAATAAAGTTTCCCGTACTATATAGCATGAACTTGTTTATCTGTTCTATATATATCAGTTAGTATCTGCAAATCTCTAATTCCCAATTTATCCCTTCCCATCCCCTCTTGCCCCCGGTAACCACAAGTTTGTTCTCTATGTCTGAGAGTCTGTTTCTATTTTGCAAATAAGTTCATTTGTCTTTTTTTAGATTCCACATATAAGTGGCTTCATAGATAATGCTTCTTAACTGCTTTGAGTTCCTGTGCGAATTAATGAGATAACGAATTGACAGTGCCCAGCATGATGTTGAACCACCTCAGTGGTGCTAAACACCTGTTAGCTACTATAATTAGGTTGAAGTAAGTTGGTCTTGATTTTGATCATATGTTTTTCATTTTTAAAAGGTGACCGACTGTGTACAATAGTCTTTAGCAAGAATTCCAAAAGCAAACTAATGTGAAGCAAAATAAGAGCTGCTAATTCTAATCTTGGACTAAATTGATAAACATGAGGATTCAGAAATTCAACTCTTGACAATATGATAGACAATGATTTTCTTGGGGAAACAAAATTCCTGTCTTGCCAATGCTTCGTTTTGACCTGTTAGTTATTAGAAAATGATAGAAACAGAATTTGTGGTGTCACAAATCTGAGAGCAGGATAAATTCTTGCTAAAGAAGTAAAATACGAATTTACATTTAGTCGGACAAAAGCACCTGCTACGCAGTGTTTCTTTTCTTCCATTTCTCCGGGAACGTGTGAGCACAAGGAACATCCTTGGCCATTTCCACCCGGGTTATGAGAGCTGTGTTGACTGTCTGACCCCTCAGAGGTTCTAGTTCAGAGAAATCTGAGTAGATGGAATGGCAAAGGCAAAAATAATATTATCTCACAAAAGCTTCTTTCTAAAATAATTTATTTGTGCCTTTTGTAGAACTAATGTCATGGAAACCTGCTTTCTTTGGGAAGCCTACGCTGCTACTGAATTGAGCGTTTTGAAACAGAAGTAAAGGAAAATGAAAGAAGATAGTCCTTATAGAAAAAGACCATTTATAATTTCTTTGACTTGGAGCTTAAGACTGACTGTAAAATTTTCTAAATAATCCTGAGCGAACAGAAAACATAATGAAGTTAAGAGTTGCCATTTTTCATGAATATGGACTTCAGAGCAAGCCGTATCTAACACAGTAGAGGGAAGGAAGGGAGAGTCTGCCTTTCTCACAATTATCTAGATACATTTTTTTAAAATTAAAGACTGCTATGATTTTTCTGGATAGCTATGCCCGTGTATGTAGGTTTGTCAAAGTGTCAGGATGCCCGCAAGGCACCCTGAATTTTTCTTTCACATGTGCATATTTTATTGCAAATGCTCACACAATTTCTTGGGGGAACAGCTGGCCTCTTAACAGCCTCAGCATGACAGTGAATCTGCAATGGCAGATGAAATCCTTCTGTAAACTCAAGTGAACTAGAAATCAAAAAAAAAAAAAAAAAGTCTTGGGCAAGTCTCTGGAACAGAAATGTTTTGTTAAAAGTTTTCCTGTGTTTTGGTATTTTAATAAAGACCACATGATATGAGGCTTATTTCTTGGTTATGATACTTACTCTGGTTGCCATTTCTGTGACAGTCTTACTATAAAAGGTTAGACTCTTTTGGCCCTCTTGGCCAGGATTTGCTAGAAAAGCAGCAGGAAGGATGTCACAGCATGCCTCTTTGCAGCATCTTGATGCGTTCTGACAGTTGAGTATTTCTGATCAAGAGAACACTAGATTTCATTTTTGTGCATTATGTAACATTTGACACTTTCATCTGTTTCTGTATTCAGTAAGCTATTAGTTACATCTGCAAAAGTAGCCTCATTGGGGCTTTTCTGAAAAATATTGTTAAGACTTTCTTGGTTCAGAGTGAACATGAAACAGTAATAGCTATTAAACAGAATCATATTTGATTTAATCTCAAATACAAACAACTACAATCTAGATGTTTCTTACTTTCCTATCTGCAAATTTCCTATGGTCATCCTTAACTTTCATATCTAAATCAACTGCCTTGAACTCTACTGTGGGAAGCCCAGAATCCTCCCCAACCTCTCTGGGGTTTTTCTGGAGTGCATGTGCTTCTGGAGGGTGCGCCTCTGTGACTTCTGTGCACTGTGGCTTGCTCTGGACCATGCCGTTCCTTCCTGTGGGTGCTCCTTGCCTGTACTGGACCAATGGGAGATGCTGCCCCTCCTCCTCCATCCTAGCAAAGCACCACACACTGAGGCTCATGTCAGCAGCAGCCTTTTATCACAGGTTTGAGGGTTGCAGAAAGTAATTACAGGTCTGAAAACACCTCAACTTAAATGTCAAGCACAGATATCAATGTTCCCGGTCATTTGTCAGCCATCCCCTTCCATCGGAAGTTTTTCATGACTTGGTGCCCTTGTATGCTCCAGCCTCCAGCTGTGTGCCAGGAACCCTCTTTCTTCTTTTTTCCTAGATCTTCCTGGCAAGACCTTTTTCCTCTCAGTCCCAGGACCCTCTCCTAGGCTGCCTGCAACAAGGCCAAATTTTCCCACTTTACCACGCAGAGGAAGGGTGCAGCTTTGTTTTTATCTCACATCACCTGAACGTTCTCAATGGAAGGGAACAGCTTATACCACAAAGACGTCTTCTCAAAAAAAGAGCCATCTCCCCAGGGGTGAATTATGCCTCTTCTCTGGAAAGGCAGAATCAACTGGAGTCTGGTTTTCCTTTCAGTAGCAATTGCTTCTCTTTCCAATGTGCATGGAAACCACTGCCTCTCTCACAGGTAGGTTATTTTTACCCCCTTGGATACATGCTCCATCCTGCAGCCAGGTGATCTTTAGAAGGATGAATCTGATCATGCCATTCTTTTGATTAAACCATAGGTAGCATCTCACTGTTCACAGGACCAAATTTTCCATCCATAATGGTCCCTGAAGAGCTCTGTGATTCTGCCCCACCTCCATCCTGCTCCACCATCCTTGACACATCAGACTCTCCATTTTCCTGGTCTTCTCTCTCTCTGAAGGTGCTGGCCTTTTGGCTTCTGGAACAGACAGAACGCCTCCCCACCATTGGCCCTGCGTGTGGTTCTCTCTGCCTGGAAGTTCCTCCCCCTTCACCTAGTTATTTCTTACTTATCACTCAGATCTCAGCTTAAATGTTTCTCCCTGAATTTTCTCTGACCCACAGCTAAGTGTAGGGCTCCCAATACAGACTCTCTTGGCACTTGGAACTTCTCTTTCATAGCACGAATCAGAAATCATAATTATCCATGTTGCTGCAGATGGCATTATTTTATTCTTTTTTATGACTGAGTAGTATTCCATTGTGTATATGTACCACAACTTCTTTATTCAATCATCTGTTGATAGTTGTGTCCATGTCCTAGCTATTGTAAATAGTGCTGCTATGAACATTGGGGTGCATGTATCTTTTCAAATTAGAGTTCCCTCCAGATATATGCCCAGGAGTGGGATTGCTGGATCATATGGTAAGTCTATTTTTAGTTTTTTGAGGAATCTCCATACTGTTTTCCATAATGGCTACACCAAATTACATTGCCACCAACAATGTAAATGAAGTAAGCCAAAAAGAGAAAGAAAAACACCATATGATAACACTCATATGTAGAATCAAAAAAAAAAAAAGACACAAAAGAACTTGTTTATAAAACAGAAACAGACTCACAGATATAGAAAACAAACTTATGATTACCAGCAGAGAGAGGAGGCAGGAAGGGATAAATTGGGAGTTTGAGATTTGCAGATACTAACTACTGTATATAAAACAGATAAACAACAGGTTTCTTCTGTATAGCATGAGGAACTATATTCAATATCTTGCAGTAACCAATAATGAAAAAGACTATGAAAAGGAATATATGTATGTGTAAGACTGAAACATTATGCTGTACATCAGAAATTGACACCTCATTGTAAACTGACTTCAATTCAAAAAATGTAATCAATTCATTTTGAAAGGAGGGTGTCTGTTAGATTATGATGGTTTCCTCTGTGGAGAGTTGCCCAGGATTGTCTGTGTCTTTCTATGTAAGGCTTCTATAACTCACTTTTTCTTTTCTAGTCTGTTACCATCCCAGCCCCATCTAATGCTCCTCCAAACTTGGGGGTAGCAATCACTGTGCTCCGCTGACCCACCAGGGTCACATTGCTCAAGTGTCAGTCACTCCTCAGTTCCTCTCTTCACCTTCATGCTGTTCCGCAACAACACCTGTCTGGATTCCAGTAACATAGTCCTAAGATCTGATCATCTTTTCCGAGGTCTTACTTAACTGCTTCATCATTAGGCTTTGTCTCTTGACAAACATACTCTTACCATCTCTGCTCCAGCCAAACTCAGTTTTTTTCTCACATCTTCCCATGGGCTATGTTCTTTTTGTCCCCTGGGCCCTTACACATGCTGTTCCCATAATCAAGACAAAGAAGCCCACCCTTAGCCCTGCTCAGATCTTCCTTTAACTACCTACATTCTACTTATCCTTCAAGGCTTATCTTACATTTTAATTCTCTAAGTAGCTTTTCCTTGCTCTTGTCCTCCCCACTGCCAGTCTGCTTATGACGGCAGAATGATGCTCCTTAAAGATGTCTTAATCCCTGGAACCTCTGAATATGTTATGTTACCTGGCAAGGGGGAATTAAGGTTACAGACGCAATATAGGTTGCTAGTCAGGTACCCTTGAGACGGAGACGCTCTCCTGAAGTATCTAGACGGGCCCAGTGAAATCACAAGAGTCCCTGTAAGTAGACTAGGGAGGCGGAAGAGTCAACATCTAAGAGATATGGTGTGAAAAAGATTCCACTGGCCATCAATGACTTTGAAGATGGGAAGGGGCCATGAGCTAAGGGATACGTGCTACCTCTAGAAGCTGGAAAAGGCAAGGAAACAGATTCTCTCCTAGCATCTCTAGAAGGAACGTGGCCCTACTGATGCCTTGATTTCAGCCCAGTGAAATGCGTTTCAGACTTCTGACCTCCAGAGATGTACTGTTGTAAATTGCTGCAGGAAAGGATTACAGTTCTCTTCCCAGGGGCTTCCATATTCTGTCCTTCTTTGTCATAGCTTTTATTACCCTCTATTATAATCGGCCATTGGTTCATCCGATTCTTTTACCAGACTCAAAAGTTCACAAGACAAAGACAGTGACTTTCGTATTTACTGTCATATCCAGCAACAACTGTAGTGCCTGGAAGATAGTAGGCTTCAAGAAGCGTTTGCTGAGTAAAGTAATGGTGGAGCTGGAATTCAAACAGGGATCTTTGACACTATGCATTAGCCCTTTAGTCTTGAAGAAAATACTACTTGAGGTTTTCTTCCTCCAGGAAGTCTGCCCAGGAGACATCTGAATAAGATATAGATATAAGTTGGCCAAATTTATATTTTTATATGTAACAACTGAATATATAGAGCTAAATATATATAATATGTAATAAATATATATGGTTACTTGAGAAAAATTTCCCAAGTATATATTGATCCATTGTGCTATGCCATCTCAGTTACCATCTAGAAGGAAACACATTGTAAAAGAATTTATTGGATCTCGTTAACTTCTTTAAGCAGGAAAATGGTGTATTTCTCATTTTCCCTTAAAATCTGTTACATACATGTGTTTCCATGACACACTGTTCAGAAATGGCAGGAAGCAGCTGAGTAGAGAAAATAATGACTGCCTATGGGCTACACACTGCGTTTCACATCCCTCAGTTTGCTGTTTATCATCCCGGGGCAACCTTAGCCTTCTTTGAAGGTTATTTCCTCAGGTGAAATAAACCAGTTTCATATGTTTCAGCCACTTGCACAGCAAAACTGGAGCACCTTAGCATTCCCAGAGCAAAGGCTGTGGGGAAATCTATTCAGGGCCTCAACTTGCCTCTGTGCACACAGAAAGATCCCGGTTACCACCTATACAACGAAATAGAGTAAGTCACAAAGTTTTAATATGATAAAAACCAGACTTTTTATTCTTTCCTCTTTGGTATTTCTCTCTAGTGAACAATTTGGTGGATGAATAGCAAAAGCTATTGGAACGCAGTACATTGTCACTCTCCATGCCTTGTATTGTTAAGATGGAATGAAAGAAAAGACAGAGAGAAAAAAAAAAACCTTTCCAAATGAGTCTTTTTTATCTTTGCCAAATACAGTAACTCTACCAACTAAAATCACTGAGAAATTAAAGCTGATTAAGGAACATTAGGAAAGCTGTCAGTGTATTTTTAAAAATCAGAGGGTAAGTTGCGATATTTATTCAGCCCTCAGAGGAGGAAAGATATATTCTTCCAAATCACAACAACTTAAATGTATTTCTATTAATTTTTGCTCAAGATTCTTCACGCACATCTACTACATTTCGAAATGCTTCAACAACTTCAAACGGATAGAGTGTTAAGTGCCATGAGGAATGTTATTATGGGAGACAGAAAGGGAATAAGATTTTGGATTTCTAACTAGGCAACGAGTTATTTTGAGGAATATAATTTTGGTAATGTTTAGATGCCCTTGAAAATGTACATTTTCTTTTGGACTGAAAAAGACACATTTTGTTATAACTTTGAGGGTTAAGTTTCATAAAAGGGATATGTATTTCCTTTGGAAAGAGTCTAAATGACACAAAATCAGGAGATTCAAAAAAAAATCAATCACAATATTTTGGAGCATGGGGAAGCTCCGTCAAGAAGTTCTTCACTGCAGCTTCTAAAAGGTGGTTTTATGAGAGGAGACAAAGCGGCTGGGCTGCTTGCTGAAGTGTAAAAACCAAAGGCTCAAACAGGCTACTTCAACTCATTGCACCCTCCCGAATTCACTTGGAGTGGGGGCAGAAACCAAAAATCTGGCTCAAGAGAAAAACACATGTGGCTGGATCTGTCAGAAAAAAAAAAGACAAACTTTTTTTTTTTTTCCCCAGCATAGATCAGCAACTTCAGGTCCATAAGGTGAAAGATTTTGTAAAATGGTATGGGAAGCAAAGCAGAGGAAAATGGGAATAAAAGTGCACCTACCCAAAACTGCTTTCCATATAAGAAGCGAAAAGGCAAATAATCCTTCCGATCAATCTGCCCCGGGTCTTTTATCATTTTTCTACCTCCAGTCAGGCTGCTGCAGAGATCTGCAGGCGTCATTCAGAGTAAACCCAGGATTCCCAAAGTCCTCACTCATTTGACCTCCATCCAGCTGAAAAGTACTTCTTTCTCCCTTAATTGTTCTGAAGTTGAAAACAGAATTTAGAGTGGATGATGCCCAGATTTGCATGCTTTGTAGAGGCTGGGTCTTCCATTCGCACGAAACACATTTGTGCTGTCTTCTTATTCACCCGTGTCAGAACAGACCATCTCCCGCAGCAAACTTCACCATGTTGTGCTGGATCACACCAGCTTGCTGGGGCACATCTGTCTCATAAACACTGCCATGTAAAAATGCAGCGTTGTAATAATGGAGAAACAACTTCACATTCAGCGCTTTTAAGCAAATAACTTACATTGGCTTTGATTATGCTGATAACAGCAAAAATGAACAGAATTAGGGTAAAGAAGGTCTGATAACGCACCAAGTTTGCAGAAAAAACAAGAAAAGCACAGCTTACGTTTCCAACTCACCAGAACTTGCATTTATCATTAAATACGATCAATTATTTTAGAAGTTGGTTTCCTTGGATAATAGAAGTCCGTTTCTGAAAAAGTGTAAAAAACATAAAATAAACTTGTATTAGAGATGTGTAAAAAGAAAGTCTGTGACAGCAAAAGTAATCGTACAATAAATCAAATATTAGATCTACAAGCAGGCACTTGTAAAATAAATTCCTTGCTGTACATCGTTGCTATGTCACTGAATATTGGCTGAGTGTGGAGACACTATTTGCAATTTTTGTTAGTATTTTTCCCATTAGGAAGTTTCCTAATTAGCTAAAGTTAATGCTAATGAAGAACGTTAAGATTCTTTTTCCGTCTCTGCCTAAAGCCACAGACTGTCAAGTCTTGAGTTCTTGCCTTTCTTTTTCCTCCCTTGATATCAGAACAACCATTTGCTTTTGTCTGACAACCTTTACAATGGTGTAGCTATTTGCTATTTTGGATTTGTTGTGGGCTGCTTGCATTGTAACTTACCCTGTTAATAGTGTGCCTGAGTATTAGCACTGCATTTTTTTTATTTGGAATTTTTATTATTTTTTTAATTTCCTTGGGAAAAAACATTTCTAATTTCTGACTGAAGTTTGCTGCAAAAGAAAAATTCTAAATTGTTTGGCAAGAACTCAGACTGTAATTTTCTATAGGAGTGGGAGTCTTCTGTCTCCCAAAGACTTTTCAGCCACTTCATCACATTCTAACTGAACTAATATTAATTGAACCACAAAGGCTAAATAAAGGTCTTGATCCCCCACATTTTACTTTCTTCTTGTTGAGTTTTTTGAATTTGAGGGAGGCAGAGTGTGACCGGAGGATGGGAGAGCAGCCTATGGCTGGGCAGGAGAAGCTCCTACGTCACCACAAAGGTCTCCCCCAGCTGGAAATTAAGATGGCAGGGGCTGGGAGAGGTCCCTGGCAGAGGAAAATCGGCAGCTAGATAATGCACATGTAGTACGTCATGAGAACACTTCATCATGGACTATTCATGAATTAAATGTTAATAAAAGCCTGAGCCTTCCTCTAATCGAATCAAAATGTTTTAAGAAGTCACTAGTTTTGAACATTCTTTGAGCATGTGATTTTCATTCTAGTTGATGTAGGAGTTGTGTGTAAGTACAGGACTGATTCGTCGGAAGCATTACCATCTAAGGCACTTGTTGGTGGCATTAGTCAGGGAATGACAATTTAATGAGAATCAGTAAATAGGAAGCAACAAAGTTAGTTACCCTTCCAAGCAAATAATTTAAGTAATTTTCAAGGGAAAGAGGCTTTTTTTTTTTTGAATTGGAAGTTTATATTCCAAATTGCAAGGCAGTCAAACAGCATATCTCTTAAAAACTTGAGTTTTAACTTAGCACTCAAGGTGAGATCACTGGTGTTCATGATAAAAGCAATTTATCTTCTTATGTCAATTTTCTTATTTTCAAAATTAATGATGTTGATCAGATTGAACCATTGCTAAATGCGTATGTATTCATGCATAACTACATATAGTTGACGATATATGAACTTATTTCCCTGGATTTCCCTTGGTTGTAATATCCCAAGCACATTTTGACCCTCCAGTGAATCTAGCTTTATCATATTTAATTGAAGAGTAAAGAAGACAGCTTAGGGAAAAAACGAACAAAGTAGAAGAATTAATGGCAGCCAGAAGGACTACATTTTACCCTCAACTCTTATTTTCAGGAAACTTTTGTACTCTTCCTCCCCCAATTCTGCCTTCTGTCTCAAGTCCTAGCCTGTCATTAACACTAAGTGTAAGATCAGTTTGAGGAACAGGGAAAGCAAAATGTAATTTATTTAGTAAAAATTACAGAAATGATTTAAGGAAGGTAAAAGTAAGTGCATAATTTGGAATTCAATCAGTGAACAAAAACTAATATCTGGGCAAGGGATAAATGAGGAGTTTGAGATTAACAGGTTCACACTACTATATGTAAAAGAGATAAACAACAATGTCCTACTGTACAGCACAGGGAACTATATTCAGTATCTTGCAATAACCTATAATGGAAAAGAATCTGAAAAAGAATATGTGTACATATATAGTATAACTGAATCACTTTGCTGTACACCTGGAAATAACACAACGCTGTAAATCAACTATACTTCAGTTTAAAAAATGAAACAAAGAGCAAAAAAAATGAACTTGGAAAAATACAGAGTTAGTCAGCAAGTTATCATGGAGGACTGTCACAACCAGGTTTCCTGCTGCTTTTGTTCAATAAAAATATTGCCATAAATGTTACTAAAAAATCTAATATCCAACCCTTTTCCTTTTTCTATAAAAAAATTTAAAGTGAGGAAGACTTTAGTGTGACTAACATTGAGAATTATGATTTCATATTTCTTGTGAATTGCAATGCTGTTGTTGAATATTAAAACAAACACTACAAGGATACGTAAGAATTTTTTAGGAGCAGAAGAAAAAGACATCCAGAATAAAGGTCAACTAAGAAAAGGACATTTTAAGGGGACACTAAATAACTTTTAAACCACATTTTGAAATCTATTAATTGAGCATTTAGTAAATACGGCTTTTATAAGTAAGACATGTATACTTGTTTCTTGATTTCTACAATTAAATTATAAAAGCTAGTACAACATTGACAGCAGTAAGTGATTTTTGAACGTGACCATGAAATGTGATAAAGTTTTTTAACTGAAAAATTGAAGTAAATTGCATATGTATAGTTTCTCTGATTTTATACTAAAGAACGATCCATTTAAATAGATGACATTTTACTACGTTTAATAGACGACAAATTGCAATCAAGTGACAAATGTATTTAGAATATCTGACTATATTTGATTTAAAGAAAACTATCATAAAAATCATGATTATAATTCATTGTAGCAGCTTAGCACAATGATTACACAGCAGCTATTAGTCAAATGATTTTATGATGATCTTTACAACAAATGGATATGCGAATAAACTGACAGCTAACAATCTTACGATATAACTTTAAAATACTTTGACTAGTATACACTTGATTTTAATCTATCAAAAATAATGTGAATGCTAATTTTAGTCATATATTACTCACAGTGATCTATCAAAGAACAAAATGTGCCTTTGCAATTTTAAAATCTCTTAAATCATAGTTTTCATTTCTGCATTCTCTCCTCATACTATTTTGAAAATGTCAAAATACTTGTCTGTTTAACAGTAAGTATGACATGGAGAAAGAGCATATCACTAAAATATATTTAATCAGAATTTAATTGGCACTCTTCTGTTAACACATAGCTTAAGGTATTTTCTTGATCATAATATTAAAATTAAACATTATAATTAGTATATGCTGAAGCTAAAAATGATGAGAATCATAGACAATAAAGTTCCAATAGGATTGTTATTGATCAGGTGGTTCAATCATTTTGCTTTTTAATCTTCTGAAAGCACACATTGAAAAATATTTTTTGAGCTTCAGAACATTTGTTAAATGTATCTTAATATAATTTAATTATAAGTGATAAAAATTCAAGTCAGTTATTTTTGGGTAGAAACTATTTTCCAGAGGACGTCTATGAATAATTAAGGTTAATTCACCAGATTTTAAAACTGAACATGTTTGAACAGGCTACTTGAAATCTTAATTTTCAAATTACAATAATGGAATCTCTTGTAAATCTTAATGCCAATTATTTCTGTCTGAATTAACTTGCAATCTTTATTGACACAGAGAAAACTGGGGGTTTCTTTTCTTGCTGATAATTATATTGTTCTGGTTGTTAGAATTACAGTGTCTCTGCTTTGTTCAAAGCTGGTCAGGGCAAGTTTTTTGAACTTGGATTTATTGCCACTTACTTGTTTTAGGTCTAGAGCAACCTCCGGAACTGTGACAAAGACTCCTGAACTGATATTTTAGCATATTAAAAGGTTACGAACATCAGTGGGGGACCCTTAGTACAAACAAGGTTTAGGAATATTTACTTGTGCGTAGAGAAAATGTGCTTTGTAGCTTTGTATCATTGGGGAAAAAAAAAGGCTAGTCTTGCTTTAGCTTTCAATTTTCTCAAGTAGTAGAAATAGGCAGTGTATGGTCCCTGAATTTTATGACTATATTATGCCAAAGAAAACAAGCCAGTACATTTTAGTGGATAAGAATAAAAGTATTTTTGAGCAAATGTTTTTCCATAAGAGTTTTTTCTAATCTTTAAGTCTCTGCTTCTTTTCTTACTACATTGATACTTTTCCATTGTGACTTTACCTGTCTCCCCCACCCCCCACCTTTCTCTCATTTTCTTTCAAAGCATTTTTTTCAATCAGCACATGAGTTTCTGAAAGAATATTATTTAGTCTTGGCTTTTCCCTCAACTTGATTCAGCAAAGCTACTGACTTGAACAAAAGCAGTACTGTACCTGCTCCTGGCCGCCAGAAACAATGACGAGCGCCCTGATAAGATTAGATGTGATTGTAAATGCAGTGGGGACAAAGACCCCCTCCCACGACCCCACTCGGAACCCCCTACTGTAATTCCACCACAGTGAGCGGTTGAAAAATCCCTGACCAGAGCCAGACTGCTTGGTAAGCGCCACCTAACAGACATCGAAACCTGATCTGCATCATTTTCAGGCTTGGCAGACATTTTGTGCATAAAAAAGAAAAGAAAAGGAAAAGAAAGGAAAGAAAAGAAAGAAAAGAAAAAAAAAAACCGACCATCTTTGAAACCAGACACAAGCAAACTTTATGCAGTCCCAGTTTTATAGTTTCGAGAAGGACTTAAATCTAAACTATCCCCTCAAAAAAAAGAAAGAAAAGAAAAATATGTTGAGAACATGTATCAAATCAATTTATTTACTTTTCTATTTGAACAGCAGCTATCCCTTTGTGTTAAGTTAAGCTGTTCTATGAATTGTGTAGTATTATAAACTATTGAAATAAGCATAAATGTTTGTGTAGGAATCTCAGAACCTAGGTGCCCAATGTGCATTTTTTTTAACTCATAAAAATTTACCCTGTAATTCTGTGAAAGCACCTTCAGAGTGTCAGAGTTCTTTCTTTTTATTCTATTCTGTGGATAAGAACCTTGACTGAACAGATGTTTTTACCTTCATATGCTATATTGGGTCTTGTCACAAAAGTCTATTTCTTCTTTTCTCCTACTAGTATGCAAATAATAATTTAATCTTTGTTGTGTTCTGCTTCTAAATCTGTCTGTCTATCTATCTATCTATCTATCTATCTATCTATCTATCTATCTATCTATCATTACTCTTTCTATAAATATAAAACACTGATTTCTAGATTTTAAGGGGAAAAATTATATTGAAAACAATGAAAATGTATTTAATTATACAGACGCAACTCACTTTGCCCCACGAGTGCTTTTATAACACTTGTAAGTTTGAATTTTTGTGAAACAAATCATTTAAACTCCATTATATAGACTTTTAAAATCAAAGATAACCCTTTTATAACATGAATACTATCTCCTTAATTGGTCAGTTCTAAGACGCATTTGTTGTGTCGAATGTTCTTTCTAGCGGGCATGACTGCACGCTGGAAAAAAGTCAGATGTTGAAACTGGATAGAGTCTTAACCGACTAATTTGAGAGGTTTACTAATCTCTGAACTTCTGATCCCATAGTAGTAGGTATTTTTGAGCTAATACAAGAGGACAACTCTCGACACTCGCGCAGTTATGGAAATGAGTGACGCACCGCGTCCAGAGCCTCCTATTACCTGACAACCCCCCTGCACGCGTGCGCTGTGATCAACCTTACTTCTTGTCGTAAAACTGCAGAAAGCTGAGACAGTGCCTTTAGAATCTTAATCCCTAGCCCAACCCACTATAAATTTGTATGTTGTTTACCTCTGAGAGAAGAAAGTAACCTAAACAGTACGAATGTTCACAAGATTTCAGCCAATTTGATTCCGCTAAACGTTACTGAAATGTGGTGTTCGCCTTGAAAGTAGTTGGCTGTGTTGATTTTTAAATTATTTCGGTGGCAAAGAATTTTTTTCTTGTTTCTGTTTCTGTTTCGGTTTCGGTTTCTCTTTCCTTTCCCTTTCCTTTTTTCTTCTTTCTTTTCCCGTTTCTTTTCCTTTTTAAAATTTCTTCCTTCTTTGCTCCTTATTTTTGTATGTGTGTGTTTTTCAGTCTGCCAATAACGTAATCAAATATCTTCAGTGCTCTTCTGTCCCTTTTGCAGCCTCCTCTGTCTTAACTTGGAAAGACGTGGATGGGGCAGCACGCTATGCTGGGACTGGGGGAAATGGGAAAGATGACTTCCTTCTGACAGCCTCTTCCCAGGTGCTCAGCAGCCTCTCTATGTCCAGCTCCTCAGCCATTTTCTGGAGCAGTTCCTCTGTTGTTCTCCCCCACCCTCTTCCTTCCATTTCTTACTTCCAACCATGTACCGGACCCTGTCTTAGGCGCTGGGGATTAAAGACACGTGTAGGACATAGTTCCTGCTCTCAAGGAGCTCAGAGCCTGGTGACCAGACACTCAAGAAAAGCAGGAGTGTTTGCTCCCGACCTTCCCCCCTCACCAGTCCTGATCAGGACTGAAGCTACCCCTTTTCCAGGTTCTTCTACCCTCCAGGAATCTGGAAATGAAAGCAAGTGAAGGTAACTGATCATCTTTAAATGTGTTGCTCATCTCAGACAGCATTGGAAGTTTACTTCTTGGCTTCAAAAATGGGGAAAATAGTAAGAATTTTTGCCAACAAAGAGCACAGATGAAGGGGAGAGATCTTTTACATTAGAAATCCTTCTTCAGAATCTCTCATTATGATCCAGCTGTAATGTTACCAAGGTTGGCCTCATCTTCTTGATCCATTAAGATTGATACTCAAAGAAATTCGTTACAACTGTATAAATTTACTTTTCTTCCCCAGATTTTTCACCTTGAGTGTGTACTTTATAAAAGAAAAATAAGCCAAATTATTTACATACCAATAAATATTCATCATAAAGTAGTAAAATTTACATATGTTGCAATATTGTTTTATGTGTTACCAATATATCCTTGTAAAGATTAGAGATGAGCCCCAGGTTCAGCACATCTATACTTGGGAACTCTCTACCTCTTTCTATGTATTCCTGCTAGTCTTATTTTAAATCCATAATTAACAAATTTGTTGTGGTAATATCACAAGATCCCCATAAACAAAAAGAAGAAAAGATAAGAAAAAAACAGAATCAAATTGTATTATATTTCTAGTACTTAGAGATAGTGATTCTTATTTAACATCTGCATTCAACTTTTTTCTATCCAAATATTTCCCAATTTTTCCACAAGGGAGATCATAGTGCACACAGCAGTTTTAAACCATTTTCACTTAACAGTATATCACAAATGTTTAAAATTCCCCAGAAGGATTATGCTTCATGTTTATCAATATGTTCCTATGTTTTATTTGCATTGTGTGGATTGTGTGGATGTGCAATTTATGCAAAAACTCCCTTTTTAATCTTGTCCTCTTTTTCCTTCTGCTATATTAGTGCATTCTGTTTTGGCTCTTTAACCTCCAGCCTCTAAGCTTTTTTTTTCTCCCTGTTCTGCCACCTCCAAATGGAAACTCTTTCCTCCTTTATCTGCTTGTCGGGAAATGGTGTTCACCCTCCAAGACTCAGCTGATGGGCCCGTTTCTCCAAGTCTCAAATCCAGCCTCATCCTCTGCATTCCAGTCAGGCCTGTGGTATACTTGCATTATGAAATCGATCACACTCTGTCCGGAATGGTATCGGCCCAGGTCACAGATCACAGATCACACTCCGCTAGCCCGGCAAGTAGCATTCTTGATGCATCCTCCTGCTGGTCTGTATTGAAATGCTCTGGGCAGAGCAGCCTCTAGATGGCATAGACTGTTTTGGGAACTCCTTACTTGTCATGGAAAGCACAGGATCGTGAAACAGCTGCCTGGCTAAGTTCTGTAATCTGCTTGGGCCCTGTGAGTCACGTATTAGAGGACATGAACCCAGATCATAATTGGGGTGCAGGCAAATCTGATTGAAGGATTGTGGGTTTCTGCAGAGAGACTCAGTAGGAGAAAGAGAGGGCAGCTCCCCAAGAGAAAACCACCGGTTAGCTGAGAGAGCCTGCCTGCAGAGCAGGGTGGAACTGTTGGAGGCAGCAGTGGCTGCTGGGCACCATGAGACTGTGCCTGACCGGCCACGCCTGGCTGTCCCTGCTCTGCCCTGGGAAGGAGGCTGCTGTGTGAATAGAATGCCTTGTACCACTAGGGACCTAAAGGCTCTGCTGTAGAAACCACCCTGAAAAAAATGAGTCAGACTCAAAGACAGAAGCGCACAGCCCTGATGCAGCCTGTTCCGTGTTAAGGGCCCCGTGCAGTCGGGTCTGGCCAGCAGGAGCAGGGGACAGGCTGGGAGCGGAATGCCGAGGTCCACGGAGCAGAAGGACGGGGCGCCGGCAAAGCTGAACGGAGAGCGCCTTCGGGAGAAGCCTCCAGCCACGCACACCCACTCCCGCCGGGCCGGCTGACTCCTGGAGGGACGGCCCGTGGATGCCCCTGCTCCAGCCGGCGCGGGAGGGTTGAGCGCACGGCTCCTGGGGTGAGACACGGATACACGTGGGAACTGCGTGCTTCTACCCTGTGTCCTCGCTCTTGGCGTGGCATCTTACAGGCCCCAAAGAGAGCCACTTATTTATTAAGCTTACAGGCGTTGCTGAGGCCTAATTTATACCTGGCATTATTCCAGGTACTGGGGCGAAAAAGGTTGGCAAAACCAGTTTTGCCCTCATGGAGCTAAATGTCCCTTAAACCAGAATTCAAGCAAATAGATTCACATTTCCTTACTCTCCTGCCTCTTCACGCAGTCTGTTTGGAAATATACTCGTTTCTTTATTTTCATAATATGCTGTTAAAATATGGAGGAACAAGTTGTTCTAGGACATAAATAACCTAACAGGTTATAAATGATCCTTAATAGTCATTGATATGTAAATTGATACTTTGGAACGTACAGTAATTTTTCCAAGTCTCTAAGCCAGGTGACTTGCTTTGGGACCCTAAATTGTTCATTAGCATGTGGAGGAAATGCACATTTTGTGTATATATGCAGTGCAACTGATTTGGAACTATAATCCTAAGTCTATACTGACCTGACAGTGAAGCATAAAATGAAGATTGGTAATTATTTTGAACCAGATTCTTACATAATTATTATTAATTCCTTCATGTTCAAGATGCTCTGCTTAGTCTTGGGAAAGAAAAAAAAAAAGATTCAAGATCATTTCCACTGTCGATATAGTATAAAGCCTAGAAAATTTGGCCAAAGATGTAGACTTTTGAAATGAATGAGTTGCCAAGTGCTACTTTCCCCCTACTGTTGACAGATCAGAATCTTAATCCACAGCGTTCAGCCTGGAGGGGAGCAGTGCACATGTGCTGTGTGCTGAACACAGGCAGGATACGGGAGTGTCCAAATAGCATGAAATAGACTCGGTGCTTCCAGACACCCCTTGTGTGTGATAAGCATATCCAAAGTGTTTCTATCCATTTCTCACTTGAGTCCTGTTATTTTGAAAAATTCTCAAATAGATGAATTTTCTATAGTAGTAATTAGAAAATGGACAATAGTTTAAAAATGAACAAAAGCCACCTCTTTTCAAAAGACTTATTCCCTCCTGAAGAGAGTTTTTTCACAGAGGTACCTACCTACAGTGTATGGCATTTCAGGTTTTTCAAGGAAGAGTCACAAATTTAATTTTTACATCAACCTATGAGCTCAGTAGAATCATCTTCATTTTATAAGTAACAAAACTGGGCTGAAGATATTAGATAATTTGTCCAGTTTGACTAAGAAATGACAAGAAATTGGTCAGTAATCAGAAAACATAAAAAAACACTTGTATAAGTGAAAAGAAAAATTTTTCCCTTTTTGGGCAAAACATGATATTTTTAGATGTTTAGGGGAGATACTTGTGAGATGGGTGGCCTGACCCCTGTCCACAAAGACCCTATATTTGAATGGAGAAAAATAAACCATTTCTGAAAAAGATATAGATCATTATATTAAAAGTGCAAAATAATAAAGTGCAAGTGACAGGCATAAATTCTGAGGTCCTAGGGACTAATGCCAATGCTCAGTGATATTAATGCTATTAATACTAGGGACATTGCTTTCTCAGTGTTCAGGAGAGGGGGTGGGTGACTACCTGTGAATCACTAGAAGTTTTTCATAAAATACTAGCACAGAAACCAGGAAAAGAAAAACCGGTATCCCTGAGCAGTGGGAGGGTTTCATGGAGAAGCAATTTCCTTCATAATTTCTAATTGTATCATTAATGAAATGAAAAAGACAGGGAAGAAAGCACCATCAAAATTTTTACTAATGAAAAATCCACATCAATATTTTCCATATGAAAAGTCCAAGTAAATATTTAAAAATAAGTATGAAACTCTTTAAAAACACATCAGCTATCTAGACAGAACCTTTCTCAGTCTGAAGTTTTCAAACCCGAGTAGAAAAACGGACTCCCTTCCCCACCCTTTCTGTCTTCTCTCAGGGGGTCCTTGGAATAAATTGTAGAGGAGTGCACGTTCCCATCGAGGAAAACCTTGAAGAGAGAGAGAACGCAATACCTCACTCCCATGTAACATGAGGGGATACTTTTTAAAGTAGAGGTTTTATTTTACAACAGGCCGACAGCATATATTCCCACAGGTTTAACCCTGATCTACACCAAAAGGTTCTGAGAGATCTACTAATTAGGTACTCAAGTTTTTGAAGAGAAAAAGATTTTAAAAGAAAAAAAAAATTGCCTACCTCTTTCAAGCCCCCCGGGGAGCTACCTTTTCCATGGACAGTGATGAGTTATGCAGGCTGAGGTGCTGTTCTTGGAGAAATAACGAAAGCAAGTTTTGCTAAAATAATTTTTTTTTAATTCAGATGTTCTTTTAGCTTCAGTTGAAGGAAATTCTTACGAAGGTTTAAACAAGGAAACGTTTAAATTTAGACAGTTGATGTGTGACTTTTCTTCTTTCATTTATTTTTGTAGACAACAGCTGTATAGAATGATACTGCCTAAGGTGTCTACTAATTGATTCATTCTGCAGTTAATTTGTCTAGATCCAAGCTGATAAGCCCCAGAGTAAAAATTTGGACAAGCGAAATAGAAATTTCTCTAAGCCAACATTTAGAACAATATTTGCTTGAATCTTACTGGTATCCTGAATTATAGTATAGCCACAGAAATAAAATATTTCCAGAGGATGTCCCTGGGTCAGTATTTTTTAAGCTTTTGAAATTTGATGTTTTTAATGAATATGGCTTTTGAGATTAATCTTAAGATCTTATGACACATAACATTACTTACAGCTACTATTTCGTCATTAAAAATCCTGATACCAGGGAGAATATAGCTGGGATCCTGGCTCTGCTACTTAATAGGGCAATGATCTTGGACAAGCTCTTTATCTTCTCCAAACCCCAGTTTCCCTGTCTGTAAAATGGGAATAGCTATGTTTATGTAATTGGGATTTTACACAGATTACAGGAGGTTCAGCGTTGGCCATAATTAGTATTGATGACTTACAGGCGAGGTACTTTAAGAAGTTAATATATGAGCAGAGCAGTTATTTAACTGATGGTTGGTAATGTTTCTTTTTTCAAAAACTATGTGATCATTATGGGGGTCTGAATGAATTCATTCTCCTCTGAATGCCTGAAGTTACAAAATAACAGCAGGATTTAGGTTTTAATTCCTTAGGAAAGAATGAGTTTTAGGGTTGATGGATCCAGGTGTTGACTATATTGCAAAGTTTTAAAAAATCAGGTATTTGGCTAGACAAAGAATATATGGAATAAATGCAATATTTCCCTGTAGAGGAACTAAATAATTCCTTCCATTTCATACTAATTTCTACACAGAATACATTTTTAGTCTCCAAGATTTTTAGAAATAAGGGTTTCATGTATTTATTTTTAATAAGCTGCCTTTGGTATATTTGGTATGATATGTATGTACCATTGTCATAATAGTGCTAGAATTCTTAAATATTTTCATTATTTTTTAATGTTTTGGAATTTTTAAAAAAAATTCTATTTTTATACTCCCTATCTGTATCTAAGAGTCAAAAAAAATGACTGTACTTACATTTTTAGAAACAGAGCAAAATTTATGCATCTTCATGGATGTTAGAATAAGGCACTTGTGGGATCATAGCTGATTCTGTTTGGAATTTATTTATTTTTGAGGAAGCTCTATGCTAAGTATCATGAGATCTAAAACAATAATTCAATGCAATTTTAAAAATTGTTTTTTAGAAAAAAATAATTCGACTATGAGAGCTAGTTTTAATGCATTATAGTGGTCCCCCAGTAATTTTGGTTATTGTGGGTGAAATTCAAAAAAAAGAGCATGGAAAACCAATCCTTTGAGAAATTATCTTATGCATTTGTTCAGTATTTCCATATTAGATAATAAAATGATTTAAGAGGTAACAGAAATGTCAAATGGAGGCTGGTTAAGGTATTCATTGGAAACAGAGAAAAATTGTAGCATTTATTTAAGAATTATGATAAAACCAGAGTTAGACTTAAAAATGAAAGGACTTCCCTTGAGTTGGTAATCAAGAATATGATGCCAGATCGACTCTCCCAGTGGTTTAGGGGTGGTGTTGCGGAGTCGATGATTCAAGTGAACAGTGGAGAAACTGCATTTTGGGGGACATAACTCTTTCTGAGAAAATGCAGTAAGATACTATCTCACTGATGCTCTCCTGTGACGTGATCTCATTCCACAGAGATGCTTCTTGCAGGGAGTAATTCTTTGTCACTAGAGATAAGCAGCCCAAGAAGAAAGAAGAGTCTTCTGACCTAAAAGAAGAATTCTGTGAACAGACTGTGTTCCATATTTTTACGAAAAAGGACTCATCATCTTGCCGGTTAGATTCCAGATAGAGATGCAGCTTTCAAAAAGTCACGGGGAAACACTGTGTGAGTTAAAGCAAGTGTGTTTGTGAAGGCTGGCACTGCTGGATTGTTCTCCTTGCTCTTGGGCAAGCAGAAAGAGGGCTTACTTCCAACTCCGACTCAGGAGGACATAACACTACGAAAAGAGACGTAAAAGTGCCTGGGGATCTAAAAGAGAATTAGATTCCTTGCCTGATTCTATTTCTCCATGTTTTTCTTGGTCAGTCTTAATATTTGGGATGGAGTCTCGGGAAAACAGCAATCTTTTCATGGAGTAGACACTTAAAATATCTCTTGAGTGAATGTTGAATGAGAGTAGATAATTTGGAAGAACAATCAGGACTCTGGGTTATTTTTGCTCTGTTAAAGGGTTAATTTAAAAAATCTCCACCCATCCTTCTTGGGTGAGTTGCTGATGCAGTCATAAATTTGGCCATAGATTTCTGACACTTGCTGTTAATGTCAGAAAACAAAGAGGTATCTATGTTAAACTTAGAGGTATCTAAGTTCAAATTGAGAACCATTAAGAACAGAATCAAATAACCTTTTTTGTAGAAAGAACATTGTTTTACTGAATATGCCTATTTTAGAAAAATGCAGTTAATGCAGAAAAAGTGAATGATGCATACGTGCTTTCCTAATAATTTTAATTGAGGTTTAAAAATTTTAATTCACTAATGAAAGAAGACAAGATGAAATACTGATATGTTTTATCTCTCTAGTTATTAACATAGCAATTTTTCAATAAAATTATTAGAGCAAACTTTAGTTTTTTAAAAAATATTATTATAAAATAATCTGAGTCCTCATATATTAAAGTTGAAACTCAGGGTTTTTTAAAATAAAAATTCAAGACGTTGATGTTTCAAAATTATAAGAGGTGACTAGGTTGGGTAAAAGGTCTATTATTCGTGATAAAAGATTTGAGGCTACAAACCTTTTAATCTAAATCAGGCATTAAAAATACTTTGGTATTATGACCTGGTTCATTTGTGTCACTTCAATTTTCAGAAATTAAAGGAGTAACACCAAAGAGTAAAAGCATTTTGAGTATACAAATAAAAAATAGAAAAAAAACAAGCTAACAACTGGATGGGTAAAAATCTATGTACGCATCCATGCCTTTGACTACTGATCTACAGACCTAAGGCAATAAATAGCTTGTTTTTTACCTGACCGTAATCATTAGCTTCTAGGGACTGTTTCAGCCTTCTACTAAGGCTGCTAGTTGTGACACAAACAGTTACTAAACTGAAACCACCTGTTATTTTTAGTACTGCTGCTAAATATCTTGTAAGTGATAATGACCTCGAAGTACAAACTGCGGTCCTCAAATGAAAATGGAAGAACCAAGAGGAGCAAAGATTAATATCTCACTTCAAGCAACTAAGCTGGTGCAGACTTTAGTTTAACGAGTGCTGAAGCCTTATCAGTATACTGCACATTTTCCACCTAGGCAATATGCTGATTACGCATGCACGTGATCTTGGACACTATGTATAAACTAGTCTCCCGCATCAATGATACCCACACTGCAGCCGTTTTAAGAGTTAAAATGGCCCGAGAAATGAACAGTGCTGATAGGACCAAGTTATACATTTCAGAGTGACACCTTTGTCCTTTGATACCATTTCCCAACAAGGTTATCATTGAAACTTCTTCCCTTCGAAAGACTTGTATTTCTCAGTCCCCTAAAGTAGCTGACAACACAGTGTGAGTTGACATGCAGCCCTAGGTTCTTCCTTTTTTTTTTTTTTTCCTTTTCTTTTCAGAGTTCTCTTAAAAGATTTGAGTTATCTGTCATCAGGCCCAAGTTTAGATTCTCCCGAGCCAAAGCAGCTTGGAATGTGTTGGTGAAGAGGACACTCCAGACGGGACAATATGCCTGTCTGCAGGGTGAGCGTGAGGATGAGGGCCCAGGGGTTGCAGCAGCGTTGCTTCGGCTGGGGTAAGCCCCGGAAGGGAGCGCGGAGCCCCCGGGAACGGATTCTGGTGCTGAAAGGGTGCACTTCAACCTTTCAGTTTGTACACAAGCGTCAGCGCAACAGCATTTATCTGGCAATTGGCCTTCTTATGCCTAATTTTCAACCCACAAGTAGGAGTGAGGTTGTTGAGGATATCCTCACCCTTAGAGTTATTCACTTTGCATAATGACTCTACTTAGCACGTTAGGAGGGGGTGCTGATGTCTAAGTGCCGATCTGCTCCACAGTCATTACGGTGTACCCTTCAATTAAGCAGTCCAGATATGAGTTCTTTTAAGATAAACTGAGAGTGATTGCGGTGGTGGTTACATGGGTATGTACATTTGTCAAAACTCATCTCACACTTGACATAGGGGAATTTTATTATAAGTAAGTTATACTGCAATAAAGTTGATTTAAAAAAAAAGTTTAGGCATCTCAAAGTGTGGAGAACGTAATATAAGAAAACTGCTGTCATCAAGGGCATGCTAATTTCTGCTCTTGTTACAGAAATAAACTTTTCTGAGTAGAGTTAACCATTTATAGTAAATAGGAAAAGTAGCCCAATGCATTGATTACAGCTGATCACACTGATTATGTGAAAGAGCACGTCTCCCTTCTCACCATTGTATTCCCATGGGTTTGCCTGGTGCACAGCACGTAGTAGGTGCTCAATAAATGTTTGCGGAATAATAGATGTCTGATACTAGAATCATTATCGTATAAAATGACACTATGCATCACTGTCTTAAAATCTTTTTTTAAATGTATAAGGCAAAGGGAAAGTGTGATAGAAATATTAATTTAATCAGCCTACAGCTGAAAAGATATTCTTGAATTGCTTTGTTAAATATCCTTTAGCGCCATCATACTCTTTTTGCTATTTGGCCATATCAGATGCTTGATGGTCAACATTAGAAGTGGGAATCCAAGCTCATTACAATGTGCTGGATTCTGATTCGTCCTCTTGGCAGAGCCAAGGGTTTTCCTGTCTATTTGATTTTGAATATATCATGCTTTCCACAACCTGGTACAAAACCCCATGCTTTTGCAGGGGATAGATGGGAAAAATAACAAGATTTGAAATCCTCAGTCTCTGTTTATCCAGGCGAGGGGGAGTGGGGTGAGAGTGAGGGTTTTCTCCCTTATACATAGAAATGATGCTCTGTGTTGCATTAGTCATAGATATTTTGAATGATCTGGGAAAGCGTACCAAAGGAAGGATTCTGCCTTGATTTATGAATAGGCCTTTGCCGATTTGGTTGCTTTCACAAAGCAATTTATTTTAAGTGATTGAAATTATGGAATCTAAAGACACCCAAACAGGATAGTGAAATGGAATAGGTGAATCTTCTCTTTGGTTGAGGGAAGATGATGGATGATGATCACATATTTGGAGAAAATAAAATATTTAGGGGCAGGTGTATGGCTGGAGGCTCTTCTGCTTACTTGGCGGTCCAAAGCAATAGTCAAGACTGGCACTCAGTTGAGTACCTGACAATTCAGAACACGGGCTTGGAGAATATAGGAATGGCAGAAGAAGTGCCTTTTGCTTTCTGCACTGTGTTTGGCTGTCTGGTAAACACAGTATAGGAGAAGGCACCACAGCCATCATTTTGAACTGGTATATTTAAAACACTGCATCAACAATACTAAATATTTAAAATAATTAACTGAAAGAGTTTCTTGAAATATTTATAAATTAAGACTTTTTCCTAGAATGTTTCCAACAGGATGTTAGTTTTAATTATATTTACCTTGTTTTCCTACAACAAAGTCTTATTTGAGTACATAAAATCACTTTACTTAATCTCTGTGTGAAAGACATGTAGACAGAAAGGAGATAAATGATCACAGATTAATCACTGCGATCTTCACGAACTCTCTGTGGCTTAAAGTTCGGACCTACTGTTCTCTCTTACTAATGATGTTGACTCTCTTCATAGACTCTTTTCATTTCACAATTTTCTCCATTACACTATAAGCTGCTTCATGGCTGGGGCAAGTTTAGTTCTCTCTGTACCCTTTGCAGTGTCTCCTGCATACTATGATGCTCATTGAATATTTTTTGCAGTGATTAATTGAATAAATGAATAAATACATGCATACATGTGCACAAACGCTTACTGTGGTTAAACACATAAACTGTTTCCCATTTTATCTTTTTTCCTCTTATTACTAGAATCCTCCAATTTTAAGCTGAGCACATGACTTCTTAGATAGTTTCCATTTTTAAATTTTTCTTTCAGCTAGTTTTGACTATATGACCAAGTTCAAACCACTCCTATATTATCAGAAAATTTGTCTCCAAATTTTCGTATTTCCAGCTGAGGACAAGCTACTTGACTTTCTACTCTTTTCTTTTCTCATGAACTGGAACACTAACTTGATTATGAGTCAGTTCCAAACATGCAGAGTTGGATAACATTCTAAGAGATGACAGCACATAAAGATGGAGGGACTCTGGACCTCTGAATGACAACTTGCAGCACAATTATTTTTCAGCCTGGACCACTCATACTGGAACGAGAGAGAGAAGTAAATATCTATTTCATTTAAACTGTTTTACTGGGGAGTCTTTGTTATAGCAGCTTAACTTGTGCACTAATTACTATATATTCTTTATGATTATGTGGTATATACATGCAATCACATACCTATGAATTGAGTTAAAAGGGAGAGGAAAAAACTAAATGACCCCATTAAAAAAAAACTCTTTTGCTATTATTTACTTCACATGTGAACATATAATACATACGTAATAGTTTGCCATTTTGAAGACTCAAAAATAGACTGATACACAATAAAGAGCTGAAAGTCAATTTGTTGACTTTGAGCTTGTGACAATTTTTCTGAGCCTCATGTTCAAAATTTGCACTTTGAGCTGTAAAATGTTATGTATCTTCAAAATTCTGTAGATTCTTCTTAATATTATAGTAATATAAATTTTTAAGAATTCCAATGAGATAACTTCCCAATGATCTTGTACATAGCTGAAGTATTTCTAAATTTAACCACAGGGCTCATTAGAAAGAACAGCATGCTCACTTAAATAGTCCTTCTAGAGTCAACCATGGACATGTAACCTTATATTTAGTTGTTTAAAAGGATGAATAACAAGATGCCCAGTAGTTTTCATAACAAGTCTCTTTCCTTTGAGATCCTGCTTCTGGGTTCCCAGCTCTCTAGCTGTAAGACCAATCCAAGAGAATTTTCACTAGTGTAGATGTCAGAAAGACAGGAATTAAACTCCATTGTTCTCTTCTAAATTTTACTATATAAACATTTTTCACATCTAAATTCAGGATATTTATTATGGTTATATCAAATATTTGCATTTTTTAATTCTCCCAAAATTTGTCATTCCAAAATTATTACAAAATTCTATAAACATTGAAATAATTTTTTGCAAGGCAACTGTGGTGGTTCAGTGGATAATACAAAGAGATTTCAGACATGATTCCTATCTTTAATGTGCCTTCAGACTAATGAGAAAATAGAGTACACTCACAAATAAAAGTGAAAGGTAATGTTACAGGTCTTTTTCACTCGAGGAGAGCAGATATAAGAGACATATGAGTGAAATGGGAAAGTTGATGTGTTAGTAATCAGTGTGGATTTGACGTAGACCTTGAGGTATGAGCAGGCCCTAATCAAGAGCCCTGAAGTGTGGAGCCAGATGGCAACAAGGTGGAAATGTGTACAATGTATTTGCAAAGCCAAAAGTAGCCTGCGTGGTTTAACTGAAGTAGTTGACTTGAATAGGGTGTATGTGGAATGAAGGCTTTCTGGATCACTCTGGGCCAAATCAACTCAGTTCTTGAAGATGAACTTGAGGCACATGGATTTCATTCATCTTTTTAGGGTAAGAAAGATGAAAATCAGCTTCTTATGAAGATTAATTTCAGAGCATGATGTTAAGGGAATTCGAGAAGACAAACTGAAGCCAGAGAATTAAATTAGGGGGAAATTGGGGTTACTCAGGCAGGAGGAGATGTGGATTTGAACTAGAGGAAATGGCAGAATGCATGACTTTTAGAACCCTAGTCTATGGACAATGAATTTGATCTTAATGTGTTTTTTTGTTGTTTTTTTTTAATGTTCCCTCTGCTGCCCTTCCTTAATTGAGCTATGATTTCACATGTTAACCCTGAGTCTTTCATGGCTCTCTCACATTGAGAATTCTTACTTTACTACTTGTACCAGTAAAAGTGGTACTGGTAGCTATTATTTAATAATAACTTTGTTGATCACACACATCTTAATTAGTTTTCATGTATTACAATATGTAAATTACATTACAATATGTAAATTACATTTGGAACCATATGAAACTGCCATACTTACAGGTAAAAATTGAAGCACTGTGGCTTCATATGGTTCACTTAATCCTCACAACAATCATATGAGTTAGTTACTATTATTGTTTGCATTTAATGCAAGAAAACTGAAACATAGAAAGCTTAATTTGCCTAAGGTTGTAAAACCAGTCTGGTTTTACAGAGCTAGGCTTCAGACAGAAGCAGTGTTGTCACAAAGTTCATGCTCTAAACTGCGTGTTATGTGCTTATACTGTACCAAGCCCTTTTATCTTATGTAATCTTCCCAGCGATCTTGGGAAATAGATACATTCCCATTTTAAAGATAAGAAAAGTGGGACAGAGGAAAGTACTTTGACCATGGTCACCCACCTGAGGAGGAAAGGTTAAGATCTGAACCTAGTTCTGTCTGACCCCAGAAATGTTAACACTCAGTCTGTATCCTTTACAGAGAAGGAGGAAGTAAGATTGGCATTCTTGTAGCTACTTATTGATGATTTCAAGAGAAATCCTTTTCATTATTCCACTTTTCTACTTAATTTGTGGACTTTGTCAACAACCAAAATTGTCCCACATCTGTAACCTTATGTTTTGAAATTCTTTCTTGACACTACAACTTGCCATCATTCTCTCTCTACCATGTTTACTAAACATTGCCTTTGTCTTTAAACTGACATCAATTCCCTAATCACATTTTATTTTATTCAACTTCTTTCTCTTTTCACTTCATACCCAAATCATAACGGACACTACCATTATTTCATCTTTGCTTTTCTTATTATTTTCAATTTCTTAATGCCACTGACACATTTGTTTCATTTTGCCAGGTAATTCCCACCCTGATTCAACCAAACTATCAATTTTCTCCAATTTTCTTCTCAGGTAATTTGGATATAGCTGGAGATAACTACAGAACCACGTGGATTGACTTCAACACAAACATGATTTCTAGTCTAAAAGTTGAACCCTAGACACTACACAGCAGTCTTTTTTTTTTTAAAGTCATTTAACTCACTTGTCTCATTTTTATTCATTTCCAAATACACTCAGAACTTGTTTTAAACTGTCTTTTCTGTTCTCAAGCTGCCAATTTCCTCCCCACCCCTTTCAATCTCAACCCCTAATTCAGTGATAAATTAAAACTTTGCATTCCCTCAGTCTTATGACCACGTTTGTTTACCTCTTCTCTCAACCAAATATTTCCTCCTACTCAGAAAAAAAGTTGCTCCCAACTTCCCTCTCTCTCCAAAGATTGCCCTTCTCTCAAAGTTTCATCCTCTCTTAGGACTTGGAACATTAGATTATCTTTTCTCTTTTGAATCATCAATCTCCCACTCATTTTTAATGAATCTCTTGTTGTTGTTTAAAAGCATACTCAAGCTTCAGCTACTCCTTCCTAAGAAAACAAATAAATCTGCCCTTGATCTGGATTCTATGAAGGCGTCTATGGTTAAAGTTGCCAGCTCTGCCTGAGAGCCATTAAATGTTCTCCAGTGTCTTCCCTGAACCACTTATCTGTTTTAGCTTTTCTCGCAAAATGCTTCCTAAACTTTTCTAAGTCTTTCCCAACTCTCATCTCAGGTTCTATTTGCCATTTGGAGCCTCATCTAGCTCCTTATCCTATGAGCTCAGCATTGCCTCTGCTTTAATCTATGCCACCTTTTTGTTCTTTTAAACATAGACTCCCTGTTGGAGGATTCTCCAGCCATATGATTGAGATGCAAATAATTCTTTCACTGCCTGCCACCTTAACTCCTTTCTTAATTAAACTCTCAAATCCATCCCAAGAGTGGTCTGTATGTGTTGCCTACTTTTTAAAATTGAAGTATAGTTGATTTACAATGTTGTGTTTGTTTCAACTCTAAGCAAAGTGATTCAATTATACATATATACATATGCTATACAGTAGGTCCTTGTTGTTTATCTATTTTATATATAGTAGCGTGTATATGTTAATCCCAAATTCCTAATTTATCCCTCTCCCCCTTCCCATTTTAGTAACCATAAGTTTGTTTTCTGTCTGTGAGTCTATTTCTGTTTTGTAAATAAGTTCATTTCTATCATTTGTTTAGATTCCACATATAAGTGATATCATATATTTATCTTTCTCTGCCTGACTTACTTCACTTGGTATGATAATCTCTAGGTCCATCCATGTGGCTGCAAATGACATTATTTCATTCTTTTTAATGACAGTAATATTCCATTATATATATGAATCAATGTGTTACTTACTCTTAAACTGTCTTTGACATTTCATCCTCTTGCAATCTGCTTTTATTTTCACCACTGTCATGAAACTGCTCTTCCTAGCATAACCAATGACCTTCAAGTTGAGTTCCCAAATCCAATCCTCTCATTTAATTTTTTCTATCTTTCTGCTGTGTAGTCAGATCATCCTTCTCCAACATTTCTCTTTTCTAGGTTCTTTGATAATACTGTCATTTATTAACTATTCTGTAAGAATTTTGAGCAGGTTTTATATTACAGGCAATATGTTAGACTCTAGGGTTAGAGAGATAAACTAGATTCACTTCTTGTCCTCAAGAAACTGATGGTCTAAAGAGGGAAAGAGACTAGAAAATCAACTTTTACAGTATAATATATTGAGTGCTATAATAGAGCATAAAAAAGCTGAAGGGGATATGGTAGTACAAAAAGAATAAAAGGACAGTTTCTTGGATTGGGAAAGCTTTTCATATTTCTTATTTTAACCACATCTGCTAATATATCTTCCCTTCCTGCTCCTTAAATATCAGCATTCTCCAGAGTTGCCTTTTCACTTTGTGTCCCTTCTTCTTTTCTATCTTCCCTTTTGAAATATCATTCTAATTTACTTTACCTTAATGTCAGTATCAGTAGCTCGCTTCTATCTGCCAAGTTCAAGACCAGTTTTTGCCTCCTGGAATCTCTTCAGTATATTAAAAACTATGCTCATTTGCATTCCAATAAAATTTGTTTTTCAACCTGAGTTGCCCTTCTTGGCTAATAGTCTTTTCTATTTGGTCCCCAAGTTAGTGCCCTCACATTAATCTGGAATACACCACGTTGTTTATTTATCTGAATTCCCAATTAGGTCATTAGTTACTGGAAGACAGATACTTTGCTCCTGACATTTTTGAATAAACTCTGCCTGGCACATTTAAAGCTTTATGATGTTTATAAATGAATGTATAAAGATGAGAAAACAGATTAAGAATTATTAGCAACATGCTAGGAATCATCGGTGATGTTTAGGTTTGAGTCTTGGTGATGAGAAAAAAGGTTGTGTCATCTAAACTGAGGGAGGAAAGGAGAAGAAAACATAAACTCATGGTTTGCCTTTATTACTTTTAGGTTGACTCTGTTGGTGAAGCTTGCAGGTAGAGAGACTCAGGTTGTATTTGGAAAGACTGCTCTGGACTTGGCAAGGAAGTTTGGGAGCACTCACTGAAGAAAGGGATGGGAATGACACTTTTAGAACTTGGATGCAGGTAAACAAAAAAGGAGAAATGGCTCAAATTTTTTAAACAATGAACAATAGCATCATGTACCATCATAGACAGTGACATCCAATGGGATTTTGTATATACAGCATTTTGGGTCAAAGTTGAATATCCAAGGTGAAAGAGCCATGGTAGATATGTTTAGACAACCAAGGAGAGGCTACAGAGACAACTCTGGAAGTGAAATAGTGTCTTGTCACAAAAATCAAAGTGGACAGGAGAACGGTGTTCCCTTCAACTGATCTGGCCCATAACAGTTGTGTCCCACCCTACAACAACCAAGAAAAGAGAGTTTTGTAAGGAGGTGACCAACCACATTGAAAGAAGTGAAAGCTTAAGCTGAATGAAGTGGGAAAAAACACCAACTGATCGTCCCATTTGATCAAATGACCTTGTAGAACGAAGTTGCAGTAGAATGACAAGGGCTGAGGAAAGACTGGTAGCAGGTAGTTAAGGAGAAGCCAGTGATGGAGGTAGTGAACTGAAAGCATGCTTCAAGAAATTTGGCAGTAAATGAAGGGAGAAATATAAGATATTAACTCTAGGAGCAGTGAAGCCAAAATATTTTTATTTTATTTTAACTTCCTTTTCTTTTTCTCTTTTCTTTCTTCTTTTTTATTTGATGGGGGTAGGGTGGGGGGGTCCCACTCTGTTCACAAGGAGATAGAAAATTGGTTGAGTAGAAAAGAATGACGAAAGAGGACAATTGAGCATGAACCAAAGGTAATGAATAGCTATCTTGAAAGATGCTCTTGGGTTAAACGTAGCCCAGGTAAGTAAGTCTGTTCATAAGCACTAGGCTGCAAATAGCTCTTTCTTGAGGGCATAAAGCTACTTTGGTGGCCTGAGTCCAGGATTCTAAGGTGATTTTCTTTTTCTTTAGTTGGGGATGTTCAAGCATGTAGAGATCTAATCCTACCCCTGACCTTTACATACCTTACTTTGTGGTTTTAAGGAAAATGGGCCAAGGCCATGAATGGAAACATAGCATCACAGTTCGGATGCTGGGTAGCGCATAGCAAATATGATTGGTAATATTGATCATTTTACCTTTTTTTTTTTTTTTGCTAACAGTTTATTTGGGGAACACAGAGTTAGTATTGGCTCAGTGCCAAATATAGGGATTTTATCAAGTATAACAAAAAATAATTAAAAACTTCTGTAGAAATTGAAGGAACTACATTTATAGCTTGTTGCAAGTTTGCCTTTGTGAATACTAATTCATTGCTGCTGAAGTAATCTATCGACTTTTCCATGTGAAGACACCCTTATAAAACAAAGAATTGGCTGGTGTTAATATGTTTTATCATATTTGCAACATTCTTGTATTTATGTGTCTTCTCTAGTTTCAGGGAAAGTTTTAAACCATTTCAGTCATTAGTAAGCAACATACGTTAGCATATATTTTTCTGCAGATTTAACAAATTCACTTCAGATTTTACAATCATTTAAAAATACCCTTTTTAAGTTATAATTTCATGTAACATTTAACTGATTCCCACATGTACAACCTATTTGGATTCCAGTGTCTTCAGTCCTATAAAATGTCTATGATGTAAGCTGTTTCCCAGAAGACATCACATAATGATACCATGTAATGAAACCATCTTTACCCAATACTTCATACTTTCACATCCTCAAATTTAGGTTGTAAATAGAGAAGTTACAAATTTTTTCATTACTTAGAAATGTGTATATTTCTGACCCAGAAAAATGCCTAGAACTTTGTAAAACCATTTGATACTTAAGGAAAAAGTGGTTGTTTCTTGGTGCTGTCATCCTTTGTAAAAAGATGAATAGAAGTTGACAACAAGTGTCATTTATTTGTCAGGCTGGTGAGCAGGATCTTTTGATACACAGAATTATTTGTCAGGCAACACCTTTCTAGTTCTCTCTTCACCTTAAAGTGGATCTATCTACTCTGGGTCATTCCTATCTGTATTTGATAGCAGGGCTTAAGCACAGCTCAGCCCCGTGAATTTTGCATTCCTCTTTTATTACCCTTTCTCAAAAACACTCACCAAATCTTCCTTTTAAAATGTATGTTAAACTTTTATCTGCAGCAACAGCTAAAATGAAATTAGACATGGCACAAAGGACACATTCTAGTCTCCAACTTGAACACTTGGGGAGTTAACATCAATCACTTGTGTAATTCTTTTAGTTTGGCATCTACCCCTTATTCCAGTTTAAAAGTATAAGACATCTCTAATATCAAATGTATAGTAATACATAATATCTAAAATTTAAAAGTTGACTCGTCAAAGACATGGTACCAAAAGTTTTCAATTTTATGTAGGTATCTGATTCCAAAATAGTTTAGGACTTCATTCAGCATTTCACAGACTAAACAAAAGTAACAAGTAAACAAGCAAACAACAAATAAAACAAAGAACAAAAATGTTCTTCACTAATTCCAATCCTCTCACTTGCTTTATTTTCATTGTCTTCAAAGTCTTCATGAGAGTGCAGTTTTGTCAGTAGAAGATAAATCCATGAACTTAGCTAAAAACAATTTCTTCAGATATCTTTGTTTTTGTTGGAGTGTTATCAGTGAATTTAATCCTACTATGTTTTCTGGGATTTGTAACAGTTAATGTAATTCCTGCTTATTATCAAAGTCACCATGCTTATATTTTGATGAGGTGTAAAATTAATATATCGCTGGTTTTAAAAGTTTATCCTGAGTAATATAAGAAGTCAGAGGGGAAGATAGGTTTCTGGATCATAATTTTTTGGCATAACTGTTTATTTAAATAAAGAGAACTCTGTCCCTGGTATTCTAAGTGGGTATGCACATCATCAGTTCCTTTGTTATTATTATTAGTAGTAGTAGGTGAAATGGACAGTCTATTGTCTATTTGGGAATTACTGCCTCTTAACATTTTTATAACAATTGGTCATGCGGTCATTTTTTTCTTGAATGGGAAAAATTAAATTATATTCATGAGTTTCTAAAACAGGGTACAAACTTTTATATATAAAGGGAATGCATTTTCAGTGTGTTACAATATCGCCTTTTTTAGAGTAGGTCAGATATTTCGGGGGAAAAAAGCTATCTTCTACCAGTGATTAAATACATTTGCCAACATCTCAAGCTCAACTTTCCATTCTTTTTATAACTTTATCTGATTTTATATTCAATCTGATTTTGATGTATTTCACAAGATACAATAAGTCATTTTTTAAAAATTCTCTTTTATGTGCATAGTATTTGAAAAATACTTTTAAGTCACGTTGCTTAGAAGACAGATTTCTTTTTGCTTTGCTGGATACGCTTTCTTGAACTGGCAATTAAAGGGTTATTTAATTGGAGAAGTTCAGAGTCGGATCAGTATTTCCCAGTGGCACGTATCTTTAGCAGTATGTGTGGAAGCCAACTCGGAAGAAACACGTTTGAAGTGGCAGAACTAATCATGCAGAAGCAATTTGCGATTTTCTTTCTCAGCCCAGATAAAACAGAGCATTATGACATTGGCTGCGCTGAGCAAGGTCAATTTACTGTGAAAAGCCAGCTATAGACTCCAACTTCAAATAGACTTTTATCCTGCATAGCTAAAACCAGGATTTACTCTACTGCTCACACCACAGAGTGGGCAAAATGAAGTGGACAATTCAATTAGGATGCATCCGTGTTTGTCACTACTTTTTTTTTTTTTTCCAACTGTTTCGTATAATCAGCTTGTAACTAGATCTCAAGATTTCCCACACCCCTGGGAGTGAAGTATAAAGGCTTGGTTGTTCATATTCTGTGCGATAAAGTTGAATTTTAAGTGTTGTCAAATTTAATCAATAAGAATCTACTGACTACCTTAAAAAAAGTTCAATACTGAGTTTCTTTTATTGTATTTAAGTATTTTTGGCTTTAAAATGAAAGATTTCTCTGAAATATATACACAAAACTGTCTTTACAAGAATATAGCGCATGAAAAGCACAACAGAGCTTTTTCAGTTCAGCATTTCTGTCATGTGCTCTATGAATGTATAATTGTTCTTCCTGATACAGGAACCACTACATAAAAAATGATCCCACTTCTGTTGTACTAGATGTAAAATTTGCCTTAGTTTTTGGAAATGATTATATTCATGGGAGCAATCCTATAAATTGTTTGGCTAATCACAGTGGATAAACACAGTCTATTCACTTAGACATGAGGAAAAATACTCTCCTACCTTCTTTTCTGGCTGACGTCCAGAGTAGATTATTCTTACGGAAAATGAAACAAGAGTGTACCTTAATTAACTCTTCAAGGATTCAGCCATCTGGGACATCCATGTTCAGTGCATTTAACTTTATTAAGTGCATCTGATAGACTCGTTGGGTCACAATGTATATCAGCAATGGTGCCAATAATCAATTACATTCAAAATATCACAAAAGTGGGATGAAACTTGTTTCCAGAAGCTGAGACAGAAAGTAAACGCAGATATGATTAAATGTCATTGTTATTATGGTTCATAATAAAAAGTGGACATCCACACCTAGGGCACAATAGCTCTACCAACTAATGTACTAGTCAACAGTTTTCTGGACCATATTCTGACGCTCCCGATAAAAGTCTGGCAGGTGATGGAACTCTTCAGTGCTGACATTCGCTCCTGGAACATTGTGGAAGGCAGTCTTTTAATGTTTTCATTGGCTTACTGAGATGCTGAGGTCAGGCAGAACTCATTGGTCTCCTGCTTTGCTGACCCAGTGATTGACAGTAATGCAATGTTCTTTTGGAATTTATGACTCTGGGTAAAGGACAGAGTGAAATATGTGACTCAGGTCAAAAATGAGGATGGGGAATATCAGAAATGAGGTGCTCATTTTAAATAGAAGTGTAGAATCATTAGTCTTTAATCCTGTGTTTTCAAACTCAGACTCAAGATAACTGAAAACAAATACGGGATACTCCCCACCTCCAACAGAGACTAATGTTTCTGCTTAATAACAAAATATATATTAAAATTTTAAAGCACATATGTGTAAATTAATTTTGCTTTTTGTTTTTCAAATTTAGGCATTTTAGATCATTTGTATACTCACCGATTTCTTTTCTGCTTTGTGGGTCATTTGTCCTCTTGGATTATCTTCCAAAAGTCAGGATCTATTGTGAGTTTATAATAGTTAGGGCTAGTAAGTTGTAAACTTTGTTTCTGTTGTGTATAGAATAACTCAATTCCATGCTACGTGACAAAATGTAATCCCGTCAGCTATTGCTTAGACTATATTTTCACACAAGTAAAATTTAGAGTTTAAAAAAAGTAGGGAATATTAAAATATAGGTGTATTTATTTTGAATATAACTTTCATACATGCATATTATTTCTGTAACTGTGATAGCTGATGTGATCACACCATAGTTCTCAGCCTTTGTTAGAATCACCTGGCTAACTTCAAATTATACTATGGTTGCTCTCACCCCACAAAATTGTATTTCAATTGGTCTGGGATATTGCCTGGCCACACTATTTAGAAAATAAAAGATGACAACCATTTCTTGGTCTACATAACTCCAAATTATTGGTTAGTTCATTGCAAATCTGGGGGCAACTATCATAAGTTTTAAAGAATTTTTTTTCTATTATTCACCCCGTCATTTCTTCACTTCTACATCTTGCCTAAGTAGACCTAAATTATAATATCTCTCTTCTCTGTGTTTGTATGTGCATGTGTGGAGTGGACTAATTTCTCAGAGATCAATTGGTTTTAATACAAACATTTCAGTGTTATGTGTGTGAAAGAGATTTAAAAGTGCTATTTGAAATGCACCTATACAAATTGTTTCTTTAAATTATTTGCAGTTTAACAGTCACCACAATGGCAGTTTTATGTTGAATAAAATTACATATAAAATGATATAATAGATGTGAAAGTGCTTTAAAAGTTAAAAATGCTAAACAAATGTGAAGTATTGGTATTAAAGTACTATTGTGTATCAACAAATTTACTTAATTGAGAAGTCTTTGTGTTCATATTGAACCATAATCCAAGCATTCTCATCATGAATGTCTGAAGTACCTTTTTAGGTAGTCTGACATTTCACATTTTATCTAAGTCAAATTTCTTAAGGCTTTGGAGTTCATGTTGTGTGTGTGTGTGTGTGTGTGTGTGTGTGTGTGTGTGTGTGTGTTATCTTCAAAAAGCAATCTCTACTGTGGTACATAGTTTGCATTTGGATAATCTAATCATGACAGGTTAATACTCTTGATGTACTGCCCGAATAAGATACCTCTTCAGGCTTAGTAATTATCCAACAAGTTGTGAAATTATTTCACTTTCTAACCTGCCATGGCCAAGATAGCTGAGATAGATAATAGAGTTTAATTATACTTAAAATTGCACACACCCCTTGGAAAAGAAATGTGTTCCTGAGAAGAGACAGCAATCCGTGACAAAGCCAACTTTCTGGCTCTCATTGGCAAACTCAGCACACCGACAAACAGGTATCAGTCTTGTCTCATTTACATTTTCAGGGTCAGCTTTATCTCTAATTTCTTACAATTTAATTGACAACATAATGTTTGTCAACAGTACAATGAAGCAAATGAACAAAGTGGAGCCATGTCATCATCACTACCACTCCTACTCTCATCACAGAAAATAATCTTGTCACCCTGGAAAACATAAGAGCTATTGGGATGAGCCACATGCAGTACAGTGTCCTTGAAGCTAGTAGGCATGCAATCATTTTTAAAAACTGAACAGCAAAACAGGTAAACAACAAGGACCTTCTGTATGGCACAGGGAACTATGTTCAATTTCCTGTAATAACATACAATGGAAAAGAACCTGAAAAGAAAATATACTTATGTCTGTGCATGTATAACTGAATCGCTTTGCTGTATACCTGAAACTAACATTGTAAATCAATCGTATTTTAATAAAAAATAAAATTAAAAAAAGGAAAAGAAAAAAGTTGAACAACAAAATACTCTTATTAAATACTTCATGGAGACTTTTTTAGCATTAGCTGTAAAATTAATCATCCTGAATGACCAAATAAAAGCAAAAAGAATAGCTATTTTGAGCTATTATATTTGCCTTAATCCTTCAACATTTGAGAACAGAAATTTCCAGTAAAAATTAAGCAAAAAAGAGGCAAGCTCTGCATAGAAAGGTAGAAAAGGAAAATGACAAAGACACATGAATTTATAGGAAACTATAGAAAATTAGCAGAGAAGCTATACTGGTACTTGATCACAACTTATTTGTTGAAAATTTGTAAGAAAATTTCTCCCCTTGAATTGGAATATTCTGATAAGTGTGTGAGTGTGTGTGAGAGAGACAGAGAGAGAGAGAGACAGAAGCAGAAAGAAAATGGTAAGTTCTGGGGTGGAGGTACAAAATAGCAAGTGGCTTTTTATTATTATTATTTTTTAAATTAAGCACTAGAACCGGAAGAAGAAAAGGTAAGATGAAGTCACTGGCTGGTTATACCTACAGAAGCTTTGACTGGAAAAAATTTTTGTCCAAAATACTAAGAACAAGAGGACACTAGTCCATTGAAACTAAAATGTCCCTCATTTCTGAATTTCAATTTTGAACAGATATAAATGGAAGCTGCTTATGGGGGAACAGTCAGTTCAAGATTTCGTTAGTCTTTGAAATTGAGATTCTCCAGGATTATGGGTGAAGAGAAATAAACCAGGAAATGAATAAACAAGCAAACATGTAGTCCTCCTTGAGTTAATCTTCAGGGACCCGTATCTCTCTTTGGTTCTATCCAAAATTAACCCTAGAGTCATCCCCCTTCATGGGAGTTTGTAAATCCTGAAAGTCCTGTCACCAGCTGGAAGTCCTGTCTGCTTCAAGTATACTGAAAATTGGGGATAACTAGTATATTTCAATTCCCTATTAAACAGCAGGCGATACTACAGACGTTTTCTCTGTACTGCCTTCTACTGGTGTTACCCTGTGGGTGTTCTGGAGAGCCAGCACTTCACTTCCGAGAAGTGTTTATGTTGAACACTTCACCTAAAAGCATTTGAAAGCTTTTCTGTCTCGTTTTCTTCCCCATAAAGGATGCTCCGGGCACCAGTACTGAGGTGAAAGAGACCGCAGGCACCGGTGCACTGGCGAGGGAGTAAACTCAGGAGTCTTGAGTTTCTACGAGAGGTAGAAATGGAACTAACCTTGATGGTTTTGAAAATGCTGAGTGTTTCTGCTTTGCAGCCTAGAAAATGACACAGTACTAAGTTTCAGAATGGTCTGTCTCGGAATAATTGGTCTTCATATTGGAAAAGCATTAATTTTGAGACTATGAAGGAATGGGAAAGTTAGAAAACAGCATAGCCATGTGGGAAACTAGGCACCAGAAGGTCAGAGAACCTGGATTCTGGCTTCAACTTTGTAATATTACACAAACCACTGGATTTCTCCATGTCCAGGGTTCCTTTCTGCAGGACGAAGTTTTATTCTTACCTATCATAAAGAAGCGCTATGAATACACGTGCGCTTAAGGAATGTTTGAGGATGTTTTGCTTAAGATGATCACACTTCAGGGAGCTCTGCATCATCCGTGAAGTGTTCCTTGACCTGTCAAACAGCTTCTCCTTCTCACCCTTCTGCCCTGCCTTCCTTCTCCTCCTGGAATCCTCTTGTTCCAAAGAGCCAACCAGAACTGCTGTGTGTGGCTGTAACACAGGGGACGCCATACACACTGGTTATTTGGACAAATGTATTTGCATATTTATTTAGACACACTTCAGGCAGATGGCAGTAAACTGTCTTTTCTAAAAATATCCATGTATTACAATATTTTGGCAGATGGAAGCAGTGGCCCATCCAAACTGTGTTCTAATTGGATATAGGTCTGCCTTTCTCAGTAGGCAGTGGCTTCATGAGGGCAGGACTGTTTCTTATGTAATCGCCTTTCTCTTACCTCTCTGAAGCAATGTGAGGTACACGAGAACTTAATGAAACATTGTAGAGGGGACTTCTGACTCTGGGAGGGGGCACAGTGAAGTAGGAAGTGATGATTAACCTGAGGGCTCTAAGCTTTATAAAATTTAAGATGATATTATTAATGCTAATAGTTCCAAGGTTCCCAGTAGATCTTAGGATGTTATAATTTTAATGCTATTAATGATATTTTGTAGAACTATATGGAAAGAACCTGGAAAGGTGTTTGTTTGTTTTGCTTTGTTTTTAATCTGTACAACTCCTCTACTTCTACAAATATCTTAAAAGAATTATTCTTAAAAAAGATTTTTTTAGCCAGTTTGTCCTTGCTTGGAGTTGATAGTATTAAGCAGTATATGGCAAGGTTGTAACAGAGGTGCCTTCTGAGAATTAGAAAATAAATTTGCTCTTTGAGAGTTAAACCATAAATCAAGATATTATGGCTCAAAGGAGGTATTTTCAAAAGAACCTGAAAAAGAGTCCAGCAAGACCTGAGTTTAACCTGACGAAAGACATCAATATATCTAAAGAAGGAATGTGTCAGTCCTGAGGGGGCTCGGTCACCTACGTAAGGTGAGGAAAAGGAGGATCCCAGAGGAAACTTTTGCCTCCCTTGGAAGAGTCCACAGCTCGTCTCTCCTGGATCACTGTGGTATCTCCTCCACTTGACTTCTAGACTCCTGTGTTTAGTGCCCTAAAATCCAGAGTAATTCTTTTAAAAGAAAAATAAGATTGTCATAACTCTCTTAAAACTCTACTCTGGCTTACCATTCTACTGGCTTACCATTGCATTTGGAACTGCATACTCTGCCCTGTAAAGCCCCACATCCTGTGTTCCTGTCCATCTCTTACTTAGCACCCTCAAACTATCCCCTAGAAACTCTGGCCTTGTGTTCTTTGAACAAACCACCTATTCTGACTAGAGGCCTTTGTCCTAGTGTCCCCTGGAAAGCAGGATCTTTCTTTTTTTAACTTTCATTTTTTTATTTATTTTTGGTTTTGGTCTTTTTTTTGGAGGGGAGAGATAATTAGGTTTATTTATTTATTTGTTTAGTGGAGGGTCTGGGGATTGAACCCAGGTCCCTGTGCATGCTAGGCACGCACTCTACCACTGAGCTATACCCTCCCTCCAGGCAGGCTCTTTGTTGAGCTGTCAGTTTAGAAGTCATACCTTAAAGACAGCTTCTCCATACTGTTTAAATAGAAGAAGCTCGGTTACTTTCTACGATACGAACACATTGCAGTTATGTAGTCTCCGTAATTTCCAGGCCCTCATCGCTATCTGCTTTTTTGTTTCTGTTTGTCTGTTTGAGGTGGACAGTGCCGAGACAGTCATCCAAATTTGTTTACTTTTCTTTACACAGCTAGAGGAGGGAACACAGTGAGGAGTTTACCACCTGGCTGTGGAGACAGGCTTGACTTCAGACCAGGGCTGTGGACAAATGCTAGGGTTGCTCGTGTAAGGAGTGCCTGAGACTCATGCAGAAGCCACAGAAGGTGTGGCCCCATGGAGTTCTGAAAAAGTTTGAATTTCAGAGCAGAATTTTAAGTAAGCTGTTCAGAGATGGGGCAGAGCCACTGGTAGGTCCTGGTCTAAGCACTAGGGGCCCCGGGAAACCCACAGAAGAGGGGGAGAGGAAACGGCCTGAGAAGACCAAGGTCCCACCTCAAAGAATTTTTCCTGTGATGCTCCCAAACACTTCCTGAGAAGACGAGAGTAAGTCCCAGGAGCGAGGCTGACCTTGGCAGGCAGATAAACATGGAGCTAAGAGCCCGACTTCATCTTCTCATTCTGCGACATCTTCATTTGGCTCTGTGTGCGCTGGGTCAATTTATGTCCCTTTTTCTCTGGGTCTCCACGTACTCAGGCAGGGTTTCAAACACATTTAAGCCCAGTTTTTAACCTGCAACAAGTCTTCCAATGTCCTACTAGGTTTTTCTCTATTAGTTGTGACACTGTAGTCGTGGGAAAGCAAAGCACAACCTAAGAACCTCTGTGTGTATGTCTGAATGTTTATTCATCCTCACAGTCTCCCTAATACTGGTGTCCAGCAACCACCCAGAAAATTTTCAAATGTAGTTCACAATCGGTCTTATTTTGTTTTTAATTTTGACTCCTGTGAATTCCATCTCCCTTGAGATGAAATATAGCAATAGGAAAAAGTTAAAACTACAAGTCAGTTGACTTAAACAGCAGAAACCTACACAGAAGAAAGTTTGTAATTGCTGGCTGATAATCCCCACGGCATGTATAACCGGAGCACACCAGAACGCTGCAGGGGAATTGTCAGAAGCAGAATCAAGGACTTCAGCTCCAGGCTAAAAAGTCAGGATAAGCTTGTGACTTACGTTGCCACCCATGACTCAAAGAACATCCATTCTTTCAAATGACAGGTTTTCTAGTTTAAACCATGCTGAAGAAAAGGAACATGCCTTTCACTGATGCATCATTGTCACTGTGGTTTACCTTCTTAACCTCTCTTCCTGTTGAAGATTCTTTCACATCGGAAGAGTGTCTACAGCTTCACTTCAGTCATTAATTACCTTTCCATCGACTAGAATTGGAAAAATAAAATTTAGGAAAATCATCTCATTTGAGGTGTATGATGAAATTATTTTAAATGCATTCATATTTTGGATGATTTTGCAAAAGAGAAGCTCTTTCTGATAATCTATGTAATTAGTAAACTAATTGTTTCTTGGTGAGCTTTTCAGGTTTATTAAAATCCAACACATATTTTAAAAAATGACTATTATATTTGTGGACCCATAAACTTGTTCATTTGCATAATCTCATATTATATGCGAGAAAAGTGTAAAATTGCTCCAAAAAATGTTAAGTTCTGTTAGTATTTCCAATTTAATTTCATTTATTGTATTTGAATCAATAAGGTGTTTTTGTTGTCCTCAAGAAGAATTGTAAGGAAAACTTTATCTGATTTTATATATTTTTGTGCCAGTAAGAAAGCACTTAATATTCTGACCTTATTTGTTTACTTGTAAGTCCATGTAACTTTATCTTATATATCCTTTGTTCAACTTCCCCTAATATTAGCATCTTATACACCATGGAACATTTATCAAAATTAAGAAATTATCATTGGCACAATTCAACAAACTGAACTACAGATCTGATTTGTATTTCCTCAATGCACATGTCATTATACATTTGTCCAAACCCATGCAATATTCAACACCAAGAGGGAATCATAATGTACACTATAGACTTTGGGTAATGTTGCTGTGTCCATGTAGTTTCATCAGTTGTAACAAACATCACGCTGGTGGGGGATGCTGACAATTACGAATGCTATATGTGTGTGGGGCAGTGGATGTACAGGTAATCTCAATACCCTCTCAGAATCCTCTCAGTTCTGCTGGGAGCCCTTCACTGCTCTAAGAAACTAAAGTCTTAATAAGAAACATTAGTTGACTATGTTCATATCTGTCAATTTCCAAATTCCCTATAAGATTCCATTTGACATATGCATCTGTCCATTTGCCAATACTAAACTGTCTTGATTATTAATATAATCAATATCTTGATTATTTCATATTTCATCTTGAACTTTTGTAGTGTGAATTCTTCAATTTAGTTCATCATTTTCAGAATTGTTTTGGTTCTTTGTTTCTTTTGCACTTTCATGTAAAATTTAGAATTGGCTATTCTCTATCTGCAAAAATACCTGCTGAAATTTTTGTATGTGTGTGATTGCACTGGCTCTACAGATCAAGTTGAGGCAAATTGATATGTTAATAACATTGTTTCTTCCAATTTGTTAAAAAAGTCCATTTCTCCATATTTAGGTCTTCTAAATACCGTCAAGTTTCATTGTAAATGTTCTTCACATATTTTGTCAGATTTATACCTATGTGTTTTATTTTTGGAGGGACAATGTGAATATTTTCTTAAATTTGAAACATGAAATGTTCATTGCTGTCATTGTAGGAGGAAAATTGATTTTTGTACACCTATTGACTTTTTATTCTGCAACCTTATTAAAGACACATTAATTCTAAGAGATTTTCAGTAGATTCTTTGTGATTTTCTACATAGGCAGTTATATCATCTGTCTTTCTAATCAGTATGATCTATTTCCTCCCCTTCCTTGCTTTATAGAACTGGTTAGAAATTCAAGTATGATGTTGAACAGGAATGCTGAGAGAGCTCAGCCTTGCCTTGTTCCTGACCTTAGGAGGAAAGCATCCAGTCTCCTATCATTAAGTATGTTGTTCATTGTAGGTTTTTTGGAGATGCCCTCTGATAGTTGAAGGAAGTTCCTTTCAATTATAAATTTGCTGAGAGTGTTTATCACATATATATATGTTAAACTTTTCAAATGCATTTTCTGCACCTTTTGAGGAGATCATATCTTTTTCTTTAGTTTCTTTAGAATGAATTAAATTCATTGATATTTTTGATATTAATCAACCTTACAGATCTGAGAAACCCCCCAATTGGTTACAGCATATTTTTCTTTTAATATATTACTGAATTTGATGGCATTATATTTGTTGCAGATTTTTGTGTGTATGTTCGTGGAGGATATTATTCTGAAGTTTGCTTTCTTGTAATGGCTTTGTGTGATTTTGTTGTAAAGATAATGCTGACCTCATAAAATCAGCTGGGAAGTATTCCCTTCTCTTCTATTTTTGGAAGAGATTGTATAGAATTGGAATTTCTTGCTCCTATGAGTCTATTGGTTTATTACCTTAAATATCTATTTTTCTATTTCTCTTTTCAGTTCTATCAGTTATTGCCTCATGCATTTTGAAGTTTTGTTTTAGACAAGTTTACATTTCAGAGTTTTATGTATGTATCAACATATGATGTCTCTTTTTAATCTCAAACAATATTCCCTGTTCTGAAATCTACATTGTCTGACATTAATGTAGCTAATGCAGATTTCTTGTTTTTAGTGTTTGCATGGTATACTTTCTGCCATTCTTACTTTAAACCATTGTATGAAATCGGATTTCTTGATTACAGCATGTGGTTGGATATTGATTTTTTTTTATAGCCTGATAATCTTTATCTTTTAACTGGTATGTTTGACCCATTCACATTTAAAGTTGTTGTTGATATGAATGAATCAAACTACCATCTTGATTGCTGTTTTTTAGTTGTCCCACTTTATTTTCTGCTTTCTTTTGCATTAATTGAGCATATTTTATTATTCCATTTTAGCTCCTTCATTGACTTATATTCATAGATCTTTTCCTAAAAATATTATTACTTTCTAAGGTTATAAAATACATTTTTATTTAATCTGAGTCTACAATGTAACAAAACTTTTCTGCCTTAAGTGTAATGTATGTACTTTACAGCATTATATTCCTAATTCTTGCCTCCCAAACTTCATGATATTTTTATCACAACTTTCCTTTCACATGTGCTATAAACACATAATACAGTGTTCTTACTGCCTTAGGCAGTCAGTTACATTTTAGAGCAGTTAAACAGAAGAACATAAGTGAATGTTATAATATAGTTATTTATTCCGTTTCGGACACCCTTCTTTGTGTAGATCCAAATTCCTGATTGATATCATACTCCTCTCCCTGAAGAACTTTAATGTTTCTTGTAAAGCAGGTCTACTAACAAGGAAGTCCCTCTATTTCTGTACTTTGTCAATTACAGTTTAAGTTTTCTACCTCTGAACTGGCTCCACCAGATGTTTCTATTCCTGGGCTGCTTCTCCAGTAAACTGTGATTCTCCCTACCCCTCTGTCTGTCTCACCAATTTTGAAGGCAGAGGTTTGCCTTGTGACTTCAATTCTCTGGTGAATCTAAGAAGAATTTTGAGTTTGTTCAACTTATTCTTTTGTTAAGGTCAGGGGTGGTGACCTTGAAGCTCTTTACATGCAGAATTGGAAACCAGAAGTCAAAATAAGTAATTTTGCTTAAGTTGTAGAGTCAGCAAGTGGCCCTGACTTTAATCTCCTTTATAATTAAGAAGAACCATTTACTCTCTTTCTTCCTTCCTTTTTTCTTTTTAAATGGAGGTACTGGGGCTTGAACCCAGGACCTCATATATGCTCACCATGCACTTTACCACTGAGCTATCCTCACCCGCAAAACATTTTCTCTAGTTTTGCTAAGCACACAGCTCTTTATTGCGAACTTGATGTAATGCTGTATTATACTTTCAATATCAGGAAATTTTACCACATTCTTTACTGTACTTTATGACTTTGTTGAATTCAATTTTCCAACTAGCAAACCTCAAGTGTATACACAATGTATGCACAACTGTAGCAAAACTCAATTTTGCAGTTCAAATTTCTTGGCACAAATTTTATTTTGGTTGGAAATCAGTAACATGCCCTATGATTGGGTAGAGAGTCAGAATCAAATGTGCAGTGGTTTGGACTTCACACTTTTAAAGATTCAGGAGTGAAAGGGAATTGTGTTTTAATTTAGCTGTTTCTCCCTGCATTGATTTCTTGACTTCTCTGTTTCAATTTCTTACCTCGAAAATGGGAATAGTAATATCTAAGTCGGGTTAAATAAATTAATTAATTTCAAAGATTAAATGTGATGATGTGTACAGGGCTAACTATGATGTCCTGCAATTAAGTGGTCCTTAAGGAATTATTATTATTCTGCGTGGGTCTGGTGGAATTTGGGGACCAGTGGGAGATGGATCCCAAAGCAGGGTATGGGAAATTATTGCCCTCCTGGCAGTGGCATGGGCTGCTAGGAGGCTCAGCTTTCTGTTCCTGGAGACGTCTAAGCTAAGGAAAGGTGTTTTTCCCTTAGGGATGTGGAAAAGGGGATTTTGAATTGGGTGGGAGTAACTAGATGTCCTGTAAGAACCCATACAACCTCAAGTGATTTCATTAGAAAAAGCCATCATAGTGCTCTGTTTACATTTGAGTTGTCAAATTTAATTACTGGTTCCAAGAATCTTTTTCTTACCTTATTAAAGTCGTTAGTTAGTGCCTACCATGCTATCTGGGAATATTAACTGATTTGAATTTTACAAGTAGCATCCCTAGACTCAGAAGATCATTGGCTGGCTTATGAATTTCTTTAAAATATGAAATGTTTCTGAGTCAGATGTGTCCAGATGTAATTTTGCCTGTACAGTCTTTTTTTCTTTCTTTTAATTTATTTGAAGCTTTTAAGAACCACAGGTATAGTGGTTTAGAATTGATATGGCTAAAGTTAATTGGTTGTGATCCAGTAGAAGCAGCTCTCTGGATAGAACTTATACTCTCCAATTAGCCACAGTCCCTACCACTCCCTAATGTCCCTCACAGAGCCTTTTTTGTTCATTTTTGTTACTTGCTTATTCTCTCTAGGAATTTTAGTTTGCAACTTCTGCTCTAATTTATTTATTTGTACCATCAAGTCTTTCCATCTACTAGATGGACTCCTCAGTTTTTGAACTTAGTGTGTGTGTTTTCCAGGGAAAAATTGGATTCCATCAAAAATTGTTGAATTTCTAGTACTGTTTTGATTTAATTTTTTAAAGATCAAAATAAAAAGAGTTGTGGATCTAAGTGCCCCAGGGGTGAAGGGTGGCAGTTCTGAAGTAGAAAGGATCTCTATAAGGAAACTATAAGTAGTATATCATGAGTTAACAAAAGCTCAGAGAAAATTTAAAAAGGAAGTAAGTAGCCTAAAAAGTCAAACCTATCATTAGTTATATACATCAAGGTGGTAGAATTTGGCATTGAAATGATTTGGTGGAAAAGAAATATACTGATCAGTGCTGTCAATTAAATTCATGTATGTGAATGTGGATAAAGGTTAAAATTGTAGATTAAACACAGAAACATCTGGCTTTTGGGACTGGGTTGTAAATTAAGCACACTAATTGCACATAGTAAAGTGTTTTTTAAAAACATACTTAGATGCATGCCTTAAAAACAAAACAATACAGAGATGGATGAAAATTTCATTAAAAAACCCAGTTTGGTAAAATGTATCTAGATTGCCATGTTTTAAATTTATTAACATTTCATAATGTCATCTACTTTTCCTTGTTCATTCACTTGACATCTGGGCTAATTAATAGTGAACTCAATTATTAATTCTATATTCTTGGCTCAAAACATAATACTATAATTCTGAATATTTACTTACTTATTGGTATATGTATATGTTTCAAGAAAAAATGGATTTCTCAATAACATAAAAATACATTAAATAGATGTTTAAAATATTGATTAAAATCTGGAATAATATTTTAACTCCATTGTAATTCTTAAATTCTCTAAAAAAGGATTGACTCCTATGGTTCATGTAAGTGGAATTTTACACAAAACATACTTAGGATATGAAATGATATAAATATATTTGTGCTGCAGTAAGAACTATATTTTTTATTACTACATGTTACACAATCAATAGTCACATTAAATCCTATTTAAAAGGCTAGTTCTAGTGTATGTACCAATTTTAAATGTAACTTCTTAAAATTTTATAGGCAAAGTCCTTCAACGAGCAATGAAAAGATGATTAAAAAAAGACGGTTGAATAGAAAAACAGCCGGCAACAGTAATTCATTTTGGATACAGTTATACTTTTTATGAATAAGTCTGCAAAATATCAACATAAAGAGTGTACTTTTTTTTTTAATGAATACAGCCTTAATACTGAAAGCCAGTTCAAACAGTGAACATTTTACAATTCTTATGACATGGGATTACACCCTTGTGGTTCACACAGCACATATTGTATTGGTTTTGATTTTACAACTCAGGGAAGGGGAGAGTACAAGGTAAATAATTTAGTTTCTTTGAAAAGAATCTATGTCATTTTATTTTTCTGTGCTATTTAGGAAATGATGAGGGTAATGGCATACAAAAGTGGTGTCTGTCTCCATGGGCATTTCAAATTTCATGTGTATTAAAATATCACTGTCATTAAGAAATGCTCGCTTTATATGAGGTACTATCCAGAACCACTAGAAAACATACTTGACAAAGAACTTGGTGATTAACACAGGAACAGTATAAGGAGTATTTACTAGCCCATATAAACCTTTTACCAGCTTATTCTGCGCCATGGAACTAAAGTGAAAAGAATTAACATTTGTAACTGCTATCCAGTATAGGTCTTGTTTCCCCTAGCTTGAGAAAACAGAACAAATGAATTAAATGTATTAGAATTTTGCTCTCTTTCTCCTCAAGCCAAGGAGGCAGGGAGTGATGGAGATTTCTTTGTACTATCAAATAAACATGTAATCTAAAACAAATAAACAAACAAACAAACCTTCAAGGAACATCCTGCAGTTCCTTCTATAAAGAATATTCGAGAGCCATTACTGTCACCAGAGAAGAAGAAAAAGAAATAGAATGAGCTGCCCAGGGAAAATGAGTTCCAAAGTATAGATATTCAGGCGGATGAGTAAAGTTTCACCAAATGAGATGAACCATAGTAATAAGTTTCAGCCAAACCTAAGTATTTGTGACTGTAAAAGGTATATGAATTATTACTAAAATTTTATTAAATTCTTGATTTAGACTGAAATGATAAGAGAGAAAATATATTAATGTTCATTAAAAAATAAATTTAATTATATTAGTGAATTTGGTAAAGGGAAGGTTCTTTGCTGAGAAAGATCAAATCCTGATTGCATTTTTTGAATATATTTAAATTTGATATATAACAGTTAAATTTTTGCATATTCTTAATTTATAATACACAATGCTTTCTTGTGGAATTCCTGTTTCCATAAATGGATCTGATTAAGGCCAGGCATAATAAGCTTCAATAAATAGCTTAAGTAAACATGTTCAGAGGATTCACTTAAAATAATGGCACTGTGGGTTTTAATTTATCTCTTGTTTATAGCTTTACAGAAACAATAATATTGATAAACGATAATAAGGAAATGGAAAAATACAGAAAAATGTAAAAAATTTGAGAATAATTGCAATTTCAACACCTAGAAAGAAGCTCTGTTAATATTATAGTGTGTTCTTTCCCATTATTTTAAAGAATATATTTACATAAACATAAATGTTATGCTATTTAATAAGACTGAGATCATGCTGCAAATACAGCATTGTTATTAACATCATCTCATGGAATTAAATATTTGTTTAAACATAATATTTAATGGCTCCATAATATTTTCATACTTGGATGAATTTTGTTCATTCCCCTATTCAAGAGCATTCAGGCGGATTCTTTTCATTATAAATACCTCTACATAAAGATGAATATTTTTAAACATAAATTCTTGATTAAATCTTTAGCAACATTCTTGGGAAAAGAAGTGGGTTATTGGATCAAACAGAGCGACTATTTCAAGTGTCCTGATCCATATTTCCAAACTGTTGTCCAGAAAATTTACCACATTTAGTACATCTCTAAAGTGTTTAACACTATCCATTCCATTTCACTTTCACCCAAATTAAGTGTTAGCTATTAGTCTTTAAGATGTTATTAAAACATTATTAGTTTAATATTTTCCCATTTATTTAATAGTTATCTCTGTGAAATTTTCAAATTTTTGTGTCTTTGCTGATTTTTTGACAGAATTGTTAGTTATTTTAATGGACTTAAAAGTCCTCTTTATATTTTTAGGGTATTAAAACTTTGCCATATTTATAGCAATATTAAAACTGAGTTTGTGGTTTGCTTTTAATTTTGTCAAAAGTGGTGTTTTTTTGATGAACAAACTTTAGAACACAGAACATTCAGACACATTTTTTTGCTTTTTAATTTCTCCCATTGCTTTATATTTAGAAATTCTTCTCCTGATGTAAAACACAATAAATATTTTAAAATTATAGCTATGGACTGGCCAGAAAAGTGTTTAGAGAAAGGAAGACTGAGAAAGGGAATATACATTATATCAGAAATTAAAATAATAAGCAGACTACTGATTTACATTTTTCTAGTTATAATGCTATAGTTTGCTACATTATAAATATTGAATATTTAACATATTTGAAATTTATTTTCATAAATTGCCTTGAGTGAGGGTATGTATCTCTTTTATCTGTTTACTCAAGTGGCAGCTCTTTAATTCCAGGAATTACTTTACATGCCAAGGATAGAGCTGTGACTAAAATAGACAAAAATCTTACCTTGTAGAGTTTATATTCTACTAACATCTAATTTTTTAATGAAAGGCTTACTCAAATTTCCAGCGTCTTTCTTTCTCCACTCAAGTCTAAGGATATTTCTAAATTGTCATAAGAAATAAGATCTACTCTGGGTAACTTTTTTCTTCTGCTATCTGACTACTGATATTTATAAAAGGATAGTTGATTGTTGTGTATTTATAGTAATTTTAATTTCTGATATGGCATATATTCCCTTCCTCAGTCTTGCTTTTTAAAAGATTTTTGTGGCCTTTTCATAGCCTTTTTTTTACCACATATATTTTAAAATCACTAATAAGTTCTATGTATATGAAATGCTGAAATTTGAATTAAAATTGTAAATTACTTCTGAAAGTCTTGACATTTTTATATTCTTTATTCTCATCCAGAAACTTGGAAAGTCTCTCTTTTATTGAAAACTTCCATTTACATTTCTTAGTAATCCTTTTAACCTTTTTTTTCGGTTTTATATATTTCTTATTGAAGTTTTATCTTTTATCTTCCTTGTTTATTGCTCTTATGATTAGAACATTTTAATAAATTTAACTACTTATTGTTACTACAAAGGAACAACTTTCTCATTATATTTATGTTGTATCTTGTTAATTTGTTAACCCATCTCACTAGTTCTAACAGTTTTTCAGTTCAATTTGTAGTATTTTTCTAGATAGATAGTTTTACATCAGCAAATGATTATATTTGTTTCTTCTTTCCAGTAGCTATATTCCTTCTTTGTATTTTATATATAATGTTTGACTAAAATACCACATGTGTAATATCTAGTCTTGTTCTTAAATTTATTTTTTAAATCTTTAATGTCTAATCATTAACATGAAGTCAGTTATTAGCTTAGGCTAAATATTCTTGATCATGGCAAGGAAACAGCTATTCTTCCAACAGTTACTAAGAATTCCTTTGTTTTGTTTTGTTCTTGGGATGAAATTTATGGTATATTAATTTTTTTCCTTTTAATCTTCATTGAGTTTTTCTCCTTTAACTAATTGATTTGTTACATGAATACATTTTCTTCCATTCCTGTTACAAGTTCTATTTAGTTATTTTGAATTATTTAAAAAATTCACTCCTATGTTTACTTTAGGAATTTCTGTATATATAGGCAATAAGTTAAAGTGTCTGTAGTATCCTTTATTTGTTCATCTGTGTCATAGTTTGGATTTATGACTACCATTAAATTAATCTGAAGGCTTTTAAGTGTGGGTGTGCTCTAGAATAATTTTTATTATAGCATAAAATATATACAATTACTGAAATTTGGAAAGAATTCCTCTGTGAAGCTATCTTGTCAAAAGTCTTATTGGAAGGTGATTCTTCGACAACTTTTCCATCTGTTTTCTAACTTTGTTTTACTTTCGCTAATGTTGTGGGTGAAATCAATGAGAATAGCTTCAGAAGGTAAATGAAAGACCTGAAGGGCACAAAGAAGCCCTTCTCTGGAACAGCATTTCAATAATGACACCTCAAATTCAGGGCAGATGGGTTAGGTGAGCTCTTCCAGAACTTTTAAAATTAAATCTTATAACGTAAGTCAGGAAGAACACGCAGCAATTAACTCTTATGGCCAAGAACTAGAACAAGATTGGGTAGATTTTAATAAGGATTATAAACAATGAGAACAGAAGCCATGCTTTTCTTATCAACAGTCTAGTTGAGTCTTTGCAAAGCTAACCTGTGGGGCTGCTAAAATAGAATAAGGCCACTGAGTGACTGAGAAAAATGGGAGGAAGTACCAGTAAAAGGCACGTGGGTGTTGTCCAAGAACAACTTTCCAGTTATGGTTGTTCTATACTTCTCATTTAATTCATGTTCTTTCCTTTGTCATCCTCCTCTTCATGTTATCATGACCATATACTACAGTGTCACAGATCATGTATGCTAATTAATGTATCATATATTTAAATGACTGCTTACTATGCATACTTTTCTGCAGCAAGTGTGTTACATGATGCCATGGTACATTATGGCATTAGGGAGATAATCACAATAACATACAAAGTATTATCATAGTTTCTAAAAATGTTTTTTTATCCATTACTGAATTAAAATTTGTTTGGGATTAGGTTAAGCAATAAATCCTGAGGACATGTCTCTGTGAGCTGGTCAGGCCAAGGAAGGCGTCACAGAGGAAGCAGATGTGAACAAGTCTCTGAGACAGAGTGTTCTACTAGGAATGAAGTATGTTTCTCTTGACGCTAGTGTATTATTGAAAGATTATATTATTATATTATTGAAAGAGAGTGTCATGATCAATTTAATGTTTAGGACTATTAATCCAGAAGCCATCTGTAAAATGAAGTATAAAAGGGGGCGATCAGGAGAAGGCAACCTAGTTGAAAAGCTACTTTAATTATCTTGGTAAATATTTAAATGTCTAAAATGCAAAAACTTTGTGGTAGAGTAGAAAAATCACCGTTCTGTTGAGTCAGACGATCTAAAAATCTCCCTCATCTTCAACTGGAAAGCAATGGAGGAAAATAGCCATTTTTTAGCCTTTTGCCCCCTTGGGATTTGGGCTAGACTTTTGGTCTTAGTCTCTATCAATAAGATGTCAAAGCCTTCAGTTATTACTTTCAGTTCAGTCAAAACCTCAAGCAGTAGCAGTCATATATGGGTGAGTTGCCAGAAGTCTGTTTATGATCATGGGGTTTAATATCACACAGAAAGTCTTAAACACTTCTGAGTATTGCTAAAAATAGATTTACATAAGAAATTGTACTTTTGGATTCCAAAAGTAGTTTTCATTCCTACCTCAGATATTAACAAAAGATTTAGACAATAAGAATTTGGATTTCAGGAACTAAAGCTAGACAGGAACTAAATGTCATTTAAAAAACAATTTTCAATTCATTGCTCCTCCCTTCACCGGGAACTGCACCCCTCACCCCTACCTCAGGTGGCCATAGCAATTAGAAACAAATAAAAGCCACGGAGGATGATAACCTTGTTTTCCTGGAAATAGATGCAAATAAGATACATTATAAAATAAATGACTGTAGAGAAGAAAGATGTTACATTAAACTAATTTTTATTCCTTTTCTTAGACTCCCTTGTCCCTTTCCTTCACATCACAGTTATTATATTTTCCACTCAAACCACAAGAAATATTTCCATAATGAAAACATAAATCAATTTTTGAAGACCTTTTAACAATTAAGATGCATCCAGCCTATGAGAGACAGAATGAATGACACGGGTTTCCAGGAGGAACAAGAAAGTTCCAGGAATATCATGGAGCAGAAGTATCAGGTCATCATCTTCAGAAAGAAAGGACATTATTGCTCAAGAAAATTAGAAAAAAAAAATACGTGTTTTCAATGGACAGACTAGTTGGAAAACATCAAGAATAACTTTTCAGCTGAAATAAAATTCCAGGCTAAGTTTTACTCTTTTTTTTGTTTATTTTTAACCCTGACATAACCATTTCTCCCCTCAAATCTTGAGACCTGGCAAAACCAGAGCTCATACTTGTCCTTAATTTAGAGACATTCCAGAACCTGAATGTAGATGGGCACAGTTCAGTGCGTGGTTTCAGTGATACAGAAGTGTAATAAAGATTTGAAGGTAGCACCTGGCTCCTAGGGAAAAAATAGACCTCAGGCAAAGAAATGCAGGGCAAGTGTTCTTAAGGCAAAAGAATGATGGTAGGCTTCCAGTTATATAAAGAAATATTTTATGAGAAGCTTTTATGTAGACAATTATATGTGGGAAGGTTAACTCTAAAGAAAGGCAGACTTGGAGACAATGATAAAATAAAGTAATTATGACAGGTTTTGTCACACTGTTTCTCTAAAGGTTAAACTTAATCGAAATATGTCACACCTGATGTTTTAAAATTCTTTTGATATCAAAATCAATGATACTCACAGTATGAGTCAACATATGCAAGATTTATATTTTAGACTATTTCTCTTCCGTGTGTTTCTGTGCATTAGGTTATCAATACAGTTGATTCAACTCTTCATGCAAGAAATCCTTAAATTCTTAGATGTTACAAGATGCAAAATTTGTTACTATTTCAACCAACATTTGAGCTTATATTAAAAGGAGGTATTTTTTGCCAGCTTTTTCATATGAAATTTTAATAATGTGAAATTCACTCTTCTGAAATGGTGCTCGTTCAAAGGGTTTCGGAAAACCAAAGCAGTCTTTGAAGTGCTTTGAAAGATTTTTAAAAACATCTTTTGCAAACAAATTTGTTTTTTACAGGGTGCTCTGCTCATTGGCACACTAAGACACCACTTCAAACGTTACAGCAGAGCTGTGGACAGTCAGGAAGCATCCGCAGCCGCCAGGGCAGTCCTCAAACAGACAAGCTGCAGTCCCAGGGAAAGAGAGACACTCAGAAAAAAAAGAAATCTCAAGAATCTCTCAGACTGGAGGTGAAAACTCACTCACCAGGTACACCAGTTTCTGAAACCAGAGCCTGTAGGTCCAAACCTTGTGCTACAGAGAGTCTGAAAGACACGGCTAGACAATCCTGATCCCCTTGGATCCTTAAAGCAGAGCACGAGATCCTGACGTAGCGTCTTTGAACTTGAAGATTAGCAATAGCTTTGCTCATCAGTCAAAATCTATTTTCAGGTACATTGTCTGCATCAACAATATGAATTTTGAGTAAGTGGTTCTCATATTTTTCAGATAAAAAGAACTCTTTTAATTTAAATAACTTAAAAACATCCCATTTGCTCCTGGGAAGATCACAGTGCATATTGATTGAGAAAATACATAAAAGCCCGAACTATGAAGCATGTATAATATCTTCAATACATTTCAATTTCATTAATCATGAAATTGCAGTCTTTTGAATTTGATGCATATAAGGTAAAATTACAGTTTTATTCAAGCATTCTGAGAGGTTTGGACCTCTTGGAATAACTCTGAGATCCATATTGTGGGAACAACCTCACTACACTTTGTTCCCTAGAATTCTGGGCTCTTTTACATTTAAGCTTGTCTACTTGGAATTTTCGACTAGGGGTATGATTAAATTTCTGGAAAGTGATTTTAAAAATGAAGCAAGTTATATTCAAACGCAAGAGGAAAGTTTATTATTAAGAACTTTACTTGTAAAATCTTTGGAAAATGAGACTTAGTTTATAAAGTTAATAATGTGTATTTCCAGTGGTTGGTATGTTGTGTATCAGGCAACAGATGACTTAAAAGTTGATATATAGAGAGAGATATTAGGCATTAGAATTTGAAAGGAAGACCTTTAAACCAGTAATAACTTACTGTATGGTTGGTAGGGTATATAGGACAAAACGATCAAAGATTAAATGCCAATTTAGATTTTTTTTTACTACACCTGTAAGTACCACATTTGAAAAAAAAAAAAACAACAATCCAGCATTTGAGATAAAAATGATTGGGGATCAGAAGTAAAGGGTCACAGAACTTGCTGAATCAGAAGAGAGAATATTAGTATTAACAACTAAAAGAAGTGAATGGGAAAGGATTGGCAAATATTACATTTGTACCTCTGAGTCACATAAGAAAGGTAGGTAGAGTTGGTGTTAAAATTTATCAGTGGGGAGATATATATTTTTAGGGCCATTAAGACATTTACAGTAAAAATTCTTCATGTTACTGAATGTGTGAATAAGAATGACAAATCTTGAAATAATGTATCTGTCCTGCTAAAAGCCCAGAAAGGCTATAAACCTACTTACTCGAAACTCCTTTAGTTCATTCATTGACATTCTATAATAATTTATGACTTAAAAATTAAATGACATGAAATACAAAATGAAAATACAAATATAAAATATAAAAGTTTAACCTTTAAAAATTAGAAAACAAGAACTTGATTTGATTCATCAGTAGAAATATGAATATCAAAGGAAACTATCAAAACTCAGCCACAAAAACTAAGAATTAATAGATTATTGACTTAAAATTTAGGAAAAAGGAAAACAAAGGGATATTGAATGTGACATGATACAAAAACAAATTCTGTTATATTTATATGCAAAATATGAAGACTTTCTTTCTTGGTGTTAATTTTTAAAATGTAATTACAGTTCTTGGATGCACAAGACTTGAAGTAGAAAATTATCTTAAAGCATCTTATGATTTGTTATAATAGTGAATTAAATAAAGATACATTTTCAAATTAACTTCTTTCTTAACCTCCATCCATCATATCTCAGCAACTTCAAAAACAAATATTTTGTATTGTCACAAATGATAACTCCCCAGAACTATGCTGTCTTTAACAACAGGTTCATCCTTGGTTGTTGAAGCAATGTTAACGGAAGAAATCACACTCAGTTTCTACTTATTGCAGTCCTAAAACTATCTCTGTCTTCCATGTTTTTTGATAAAAAGATACCAATATATTATCGACATTAAATGACATAGGTAAAATACAGTACCCTATGTTTTATGTTAGATTGCTTTTTTTTGTGATCCCTATTCCTACTTATATATATATAGAGAGAGAGAGAGAGAGAGACAGAGAGAGAGAGAGAGAGAGAGAGAGTGTCACACAATCTCCATGTTACTTTTTTGACATTTATTCCAATATAAGCCAAACTAAGACCAGTAGAGGAGAAAGATAAAGTGCTTTGGAATGATAGTTAAGGAACACACTTGGTATTAAGAGTATTCCAGGTACTTATTTTAAAAAAGAGGGGTCAAAGATTTTTTTTTTAAATAGAGAGGCCTAGGTAAATAAAATATAATCTGATTTTGGTACGTTATTATTTGATTTTTATACATCCCAGCAGAGAATGGAATAACTTTAACATAGAAGCCATTGCTTACAAACTTTTGTCTCTCTAGTAGTTGATTGATTGGTTTTTTTTTTTCCACTTTCATTACTAACAATGGCTATCAGAAAAGACTCAGCCTTAGTGACTCTGAAAGAGGATTTTTTGTTTATTTTGGTTACTAAAGTGTGCCGGGAAAGCACACATGATATAAACAGCAAATACTCCAGTTGAACTTGAGAATTTAGATGAAATGTATACCGAGCATCACAACAGAGGGGCAGATATGGAAAAAGCTTGTGAGGAGGAAACAGGGAACTTCTATATTGCTGAAAATATACGTAGAGTTTTCTAGGAGAAGATTTGGCTTATAAGGAAAAGTCTGGGTAAAATTTCAGGATTTAAGAGAATACCAATAAAGTGAAGATTGACATTAACCAGACCAGGCTATAAATACCACACAAAGAGACCAAACAAGTCCTCCCCTGACAGGTCTGGCCACCTCCCCCCTTCAGAATAAACCTGTAACGAACAACACTGGAATGAAACCTGTTGTTCCTTTAGGATCAGCGAAACTTAATATGTTACTTTGAGCACTTTTGTTTTTGGATGAGTTCACATCTGTGTGCTTGCTGATTACTGTGTTAAGCACAGGCTAAACCATGCAGCATAACGGCCAGCCCCGTCTCTGCAAGTGATGTCATTTAATCATCTCTGTTACCTTTCTTGTCTTATCACTCAGACTAGTATGACTTCTTTTCTCTCAACATCATTTTGATGTGAAAGAGTAAACTACTCTCATGTTTAAGAAGAACCTCTAATTACCTGTACTGAGAAAAGGGAAAATATTAACATGAAAGTAAACACACCTCTTTCTCTGCTCTATCCTATACCCTTGGAAAATACTAGTGCACAGAACTTGTTTTATATTAATAGCACTGATGTATATTTATATTTTTATTTCCTTTTTTAGTCTTTTAAAATATGCATTATGTAACTGTTATATTCTTATAGTAATACCATACCCTGCAGCTATCTGTTACAAATGTTGACTAATTAACCAATTATATATTTTTGAATAATAATCATGTTTTATTATATACTGTTTGACCTTCCAACAATGATTTCAGTGGTACAATTTCTGATAGAATTTTTAATAAGATAAATCTTTCAGGATATTATCTATAAATGTCAATATGTATGAGCAATATATAAAGGCATTGACAATCTATTTCAATATCATTTGTCATTTACAGTTAATTATTATGTAGAAATACTGGTTAAATTATCACTTGACTTGATTGGGAAATAGTCAACAAATATTAATTGAAGCATTGCCATGTAAGAGTAATAGGTTAATTACTAAAGTTCTCATGTGGTCAGAAAACAAAAGTGATGTGTCTACAAGTAACTTTCCAACTGAAATAAATTTTCTATGAAATAAATATTTGTAAGACATTTAATGAGTATGTCGATTTTACTTGTGGCTCACACTACAAATGTTGTTTTGGGAAGGAAAAAACAGTCTATTGTAGATGAGTGGTTAATACAGTGAAACTTATCAGATGTGTGATGCGCGCATGATATACTTGTTTCTAAAGTAGATGAGAAGGTCCAAATCAGGTGTGAGAGGATAGATCCAAAGCAATGATTTTTCAAATTGTATTTCACAGATTCCGAGAGGGTTTTTGAATGTTGTTTGAGAAAGTTATGGACAGGAAGGCTATCGATTAGAAGATCTACTTTACATATTGGCATCACTAATTTTCTTTGAAGAGCAAGCTGTGCTTTAAAAGAAAGATATGAAAAATCCCTGTTCAGTAATCTATGGAGACAGTTCAGAGGTGACACAAACACTTCATTTAAATTAAAATCATCATGATGAAAGCCTAGACTGTTCTTTTTTGTTGTCTGTTTTATCTCCATTAGGATGCACAGTCCTGGCACATGATAGATGCTCAAAAAATATTTATTTTTATCAGTGCTGATGATGACAAATTGCCCAATATCCTGTATATGTACAATGATATTTAATTCCAATAAGCTCAGATAATGATAGCACAAAACTTATTTTTAGATTTTACTTGCCGTGTTTCTGTGTTTATGATTGAATTAAATTTGGTCTGGTTTTGAGTTCATGTTGAATTTGAAAATTTCACATGGGTTCAAAGTAAAGTGAAATTGCATTCTTTGAAACTATCTATTTAAAAATGGGAAGTTTAGAAGAATAAATTTAACAATCTATTTGGTGAGATTGTTTAGGTTCAAAATGAAGTGTGTGAAACCATATTTATACATATCAGTACGTACTAAATATGCAGCTATTATTAACTATCCCAATAAGCTTCCAATGAAGTGATGTTCTAAAATCTCACACAAAATGAGCTGGAGACACAAAATCATTTTCAAATGGGCTCATTTTTTAAAGGATAAGTGAGTCTCACAAAATAACATTTTACAAAATTGTCTTAGGTTTCCTGCTAAATCATTTTGAAGCACAAATAAGCATAAAATGACATTATCAATGTCTTTAAGTATAGATTGAACATAGTCTTATAAAAATGTATGCAACAGTGTTTAAATATGTCAACTGAAATGAATTCATTGATTTTTTTTTCCCAAAAGAACTTAATCCACCAGACCTGAGGGGGAATCACACATTATTGGGTAAAATGTTGTTAAACCTTACACTATAGACATTACAGCAAGTATGCAAAGTGGACAGGCAGTGATAAAAAAAAAATTGGTACTGCTGTCTTATGATATAATCTAGAGATAATCCAAGAGTGCACATCCAAGTTATTAGTAAATAGAAATCGAATGTTATATGGAATCTTTGTAATATAACTAGGCAAGGGGAGGGGTATTACTGATTTTCCAATAATTTTTGTACAATACATAAACAAACAAACTATATAAAAAAGACTTTACTTATAAAACATAATTGGAAAAGAAAGACTAAAGTTTGGTCACATCATTAAATAAATTGGCAAAAATATAATGATGGCTGTGACTGAGGACAAAGAATGTAGGAATAGTGGCTTTTCTAAAAGCTGTTGTGGAAAAATGTATTTAGGTTTTATATCATTGTTCGATACACAGATAAACATAGTAGTTCTTGAGATGCATCTCCTTTGCTAGAAGTGATAGATACATGTCATACAATTTATGTATTTTATTAAGGTCTAATCTTTCAATTGCAGATTTTGACAGCTATTTGTAGTGATACAGCGATGAATTTTAAAACTTCCGTTTAAAAAAACAGAAATTGATTGACTATTCCATGGCAAGGTGTTAGTACAAATATTTCAAATGAGACAAGAAGTGCTCTTGTTTGCTAACAAAGAAACTTCATTTAAAGTTAGCTCAGCTGTAACATGGCTTCCCTATCACATATTTCTTGCTAATATTTGGAATAAGCCACAGAGGCTCCATTTAGCAGTATATCAATGTCATTGTACATCCTGAAGATTGAAGACAAAGTATCAGCAATCACAACAGAGCTTTAAAGATGTTATTGGAAATGCAAACAAAATACATACATTGATTTGAAAGTTTGATAGAGTGACTTGGCTAATTTTAGAAACTGGCATTGTTGAATACAGCATGAATGAAAGATGCATTTGAAAATTACTTTCCAAAGAATGATCATTTAAAATAGATGAAGAACTGTTCACCTACCCAATTTCAACTTGAAAATTTAATAATTAAGGATTGAGAGCAGATGTTGGATAATGTTAGTGATTCAACCTTGAAACAATTTTCTGCTACTTCTCTTTTAGTCTCCTAGATGAGTTAAATTGAAGTGCATCACAACATTTCAGGATGCGCTGGTAAAAAACTTATCATTTGCAATTGTTCTATGTGATGCAAGATTGTTTTGATATAGTGCAATCCAAACTAAGACACAGAAATAATTTGGATGTTGAAGCTGACAGAAAATGCTAGTCCTCATTACAATCTCTGCTTTAATTTTTGTATTGAAGATAACTTTTGTATTCTCATTGATCACCTTTAGTGTATATATTGTATATTAAAACCTAAGAAAAATGCACACAGATAATTTACAATCTCATGTGTTTGCTGTTTGTGGTTCCATCTTAATTTTCACTTGGAGAAAAAAGTTCATCTGCTAAAAGTGTTTGAAAAGTAGGTTCCAGATGTCCTGTTCAAGTATTAATGTAAAGGATACACCTCTAATTTTCTCATTTAAAATATGGTGATCATAATACTTAACCGCCAGGGTTGTTGTAAGAATTAAAGATAATATGTGAAATGTTTGCAGATAATTTATGAAGCAAAATTTAAGCACTCAGCACAGTGTCTGTCCTGAAATAATCATGCTATAAATTCTGTTGTTTTTATTACTCAAGGAAGTACTCTCTTTGTGAATGAAAGAGAAAGATTCCTCGGGAGCACACTGGACTGTTTGGAAATTTCTGGCCCCCATATCACAGCTCAGCTGCTAATATTTCTTAACTTGGATTTTGTCACAGTTCCTTTTGAAAATCTGACCAAAGCTATGGACTTGCTCCCACTAATGCAACTTTTGTATTGTTCCAGCCTTCACAGATTCCCTATAGGATCTAATCTATCCAGAGGGTCTGGGATTAAGATCCCTTCCTCAAGTTTAAAGATCACAATAATACCATTAGTTCATCAGTGAAATAAACTCAGAATTTTTTTTTCCTCAGATATGTATTTAACGATCACAACAACAATAAGATTTCAGAATTCACCTCATTGATTTATTGTTGTGTTGTTTGTAAAGAGCATTCTTATGGCCACTAAATGGGCTATTCATGGATCCAAGTTCAGATTTTCACATGGTCCCTGGTCTTAAAATGGAGAAGATAGCTGTGAAAAAAAGAGCTGGCTTCCTTTTCTTCTAGTAACAAGCCTACAATTTTCAAAAATTCTTTCCTCAAGCTGTGAACTGATACTCATAAGAAATAGAAACGTGGATCTTGATAAGCAAAACCTAAAGAAGCAATGCAAATGGGTGGAGATGCTGTCACTTAGAGTGCTAATTTCTTTTTGCCAAAATGATACATTTTGTGAAGTGGACCACAGGGAATGTAACTCATTCCTTTTATATTTTGAATGTTTTTTTAAAAGTTTTTTTTTCCCCAGATTGAAAACAAAAGCATTTTCCCTTTTCGTCCTTTTAAAGAAGTAAAAGATGTGGATGATTTGAATTACAGTACATCAGTGAGTGTCTCCGTTCTCTTCATAATATATCATATGTCAAAACTTCTCTCTTTAGAATAACAAAAATGACCTTTTGGTGCCGTAAGCTCAGGCTGACCTCTTAGTAGCCATAACAGTGGCAGAGAAACAATAAAGATACATCAAACAAGAGTTCCTTCTGGCCACTGGGATGCTCAGGGCATGAACCAGAATACGGTATGGAATTTGCTCTCCTAAATTCGTAAGTTAAAATTAACAAGAGGACTTTCTATTATGAGAATCAACTTCATGACCTTGAAGTGGTATTTAAGTATTTCAGTTAACATAAAGCTTACAGCAGTCTGTACTTTAGAGAAAGTGCCATTTTCAGAATATACTTTAGTGAGTGATATAAATATCAACATTTTGAAAGCTACAGATATAGCTTCAAGTAAATTTATTAACGGAAAATGTAGTTTAAACACAAGCATAGTGTGGCTTAATTTGGAAAAATTTAATAGAGAATAATCGTTTTTTATTTGACTTCTTCTCATTAATTAAAATGTTAACATCAGCTTGTCACCGAGAAATGATTTCTTTTCAAAGGACTTGGAACCACACGCTGGCTGATGTTTGAAATCCTGTATCTATATGATTTATCTATAGGGCACCATTTGAACATTTATTATCTTTGCTGTCCAGAGTTTCTAATTTTGTTTATGTTTTTCGTGAAGTGTGGAATTGCAATTATGAATTTATATAAACCCAAGCTCAGTAGTTAAATAAGATGAAAGACTTGAATTACTTCAGTACATTCCTGTGTGTGCAAATTGGGATTCTGGTTACAATGAAGCTCCAGCTTCTAGTTAAGTTGTTTTGGGGGTGGGAATGGGGAGCAGGGAAGATGACTTCATCAGAGAGAACTGGGTCTGTGTAAGGGACAGAACAGTGAGTTCAACCCTTCAAATAAGGTTTCAGTGAGCATTTGTTTGTATGATATTATTGGTTCATTGATAGACACCTGTGATAATTTTCCTCTTGTTTATTTTTGCTATAACCTTTTAATGTTTTAAAAAATTATCTGGGTTTCAAAAAATAACCAATCTCAAAGTCTATAGCAAAATAATTTGGAATCTCTCTTAAAAATAATGGAATCATTGTTTGATCCTCTTTGAATATTTGTATTTAAAGAAACTTTTAAGGCAATGCGTTCTTATTCCTAGATATTTTCCTCACATACTTGAAATTGGGATTTAAGTTGATAGGAACTTTCATTATGGGACTTCTTGTAAATAACTCTTGGCTTCATCCATTTATTCAGTGGGAATTCTGTTAAGTATCTGCCATGTGCTGGGCTCTGTTCTAAGCTTTTGGAAACATAAATGGATAAAACAAAGAAAATGCTCAGAAAGAGCACCTCTTGTTGAAGTGTGCTGCATTTTCTCTGTTTCCTCTCTGGTTCAGCTACATCATGTCAAAATGATCAGTGGATCTCACAAAAACTGTTCTTTAAAACACATCATTGTTGGGAAGGGGTGGGGAGGTTGGGGGAAAAACAGCATAAGCAATATATTCAGTAGTTTCGAATGGAAACAATTTTTAAATTGTCACTAGTCTTCCCTTCAGACTGCCTTTTCTTGCTGTCACTCCTCTTCTTTGTCTTCCCTTCAAGCTCCAGGGTAGACAACCTCTTCCAGGCAGCATCCTCTTCTCCTATTTTATATATGCTGTCATGAATTTTCTTTATTTTGTATTTTTCCTGATTTTGTGATCAGGATTTAAATTCCACGAGGAAGGATTTATACCTTCTGGGGCTTGCATTCCCAGTGAAGTTCCCTAATCATATGGACCACTTGGGAAATGATGGTGATAATATTTTTCATTATATGTACCCAAATACAGCACTTCATTTATTGCTGATTATTTATAAATAATCTTTTATTCTAATGAGTAATACACAGGGTCATTAGAGAGAGTGAATTGAGTAAATATTGAAATCTCAGGAAGGCTCAAGTGACAAAAATAATGACAGCTTCTACCTCTCAGGAATCATTGAAGGTATGAAACAGGGAGTCAATGAATTTCTGGATAGGGAGAAATTTTAAGTGGCATCTAAATTAGGAACTGTTCTCTTTCCATAAAAATTTTAAAAGGCTTAAGAAATCCATCATGCTACAGTTGCAAAAGTCCCAAGTTTATGTCTTTTTTATGTTGTTTTCCAAATAGCAACCTCTTTAAGGCAGAAATCTGAGACTCACATCCTTATACTTAAAAATCATGTCATGACCTGCCTTGCACTTACTGTGAGACTCAAACTCCTTAATACATCATATGCAAGACTACTCATGATTGTTTCCTGACCAGCTCTAGGTTTCGTTTTAGTATTTTGCTCTATTGATGGAGGTACTGGGGATTGAACCCAGGACCTCATGAATGCTAAACATGTGCTCTACCATTGAGCTATACCCTCCCCCCAGAATTTTTGGCTCCATAATATTTAGTAAGCAAGTTGAATGATTGGCTGCCTATAAGATTGCGTAGTTCTTCTTCTGGGCCTCTGTAAGTGATCTTTTCTTTTGGGATTTTCTACATATGTGATGGTGACATCTACAAACAAAGGTTTATTTCTTCATTTCCAGTCTGTATTTTTTTCTTTTCTTGTCATATTACATTAGCTAGGACTTTCAGTGTAATGTTGAACAGGAGTAGTGAGAGGGGACATCCTTGTTTTGTTCTCAATCTTAGGGGAAGATATCTAGTTTTTCATCATTAAGTGTGATGTCAACTGAATGTAGGTTTTACGTAGATGTTCTTTATCAAGTTGAGGAAGTTCTCTATTCCTAGTTTGCTGGGTGTTTCTTAATCCTGAATGAGTGTTCAATTACATCAAATGCTTTTTATGCTTCTGTTGATAGGATCAATGGTTTTTCTTCCTTAGAAGTTTGGTGTGGAGGATTACACTAAGTTATTTTGATTATTGTATCAGTCTTGCATACATGCAATATATCTCATTTGGTCCTGGTGTATAACTGCTTTTACACATTGATGAATTTGGTTTGTTAATATTTTGTTGAGGATTTTTGTATCCATAATCATAAGTCATATTGATCTGTAGTTTTCTTTTAATGCCTTCACTTGGTTTTTGTATTAGGGTACTGTTGATCTCAAAAATGATTTAGGATATGTTCTGAAATTAGATAGTGGTGATGATTGTACAACTCTGTGTATGTGCTAATAATCGCTGAATGGTACACTTTAAAAGGGTGAATTTTATGCTATGTGAATTATATCTAAATAAAGCTGTTTAACAAAGCCCAAATTAAAAAAAAAGAAAACATGGGTGAACATATTAGATTTGGTGATGGGGAAAATTCAGATATTTTTCCTAAAAAAATATTGCTTGCAACATTCCAGTTGGAGAAAATTACAATATTCTAAATTATGCTTTATTCGAACTTCAAAGTTTTATGCAATTATTAAAAATTATATTACCGAGTCAAAATTAATTTTAAAAAATCAAGATAAAATTATATGCACAATATAATTCAAGTTTTATGAAATAGAATATATTTATGTCTCTATTTTTATATATTTCTGGATATAGTTTTAAATTTACATATTATAATAAGAAACATTGCATAACAGAATTCATCTTAATAACAGTAGCAGTTATTTATGAATGGCAGTGTTATGGGTGATGATATTTTAGTATTTTGCTTTACAAATTTAAAAACTTCCCAAATTTTTTATAGTGAGTTTTTTATAGTGAGCATTCATTACTCATATAATCATCAAACACATGTCATTAAAAGATATGTCATCTTTTTACTTTTAATTCTTAAATACATAGTATATAATGTGAGGTGAGGCTCCAGTACAAAACTTCTTTATTTGAATAATATTAATAATAATTACTGATTAATCAATAGTTATCATCTCATTCTCAGTTTTCATTTCGTCATATTCAGTGGTTTTGCCAGTGCTGATGTAATGTTCAAACAAATGAATGTAACGACTCAAGCAACTTCTCAGACTGCATTGTGAAAATCCAGTTTAAGATGAGGATTTCAGAAATGGACTGCATGGTAAGGCAAGACAATTTATAGCACACCCTTTAAGCTAGACTTAATTATATAACACTTATGAGGTCATGTTTATAGAGTTCTGGGAACTCCATTTAAATTTTAAAAATGCATTCAGAAAGTCCCTTTAGTGACCAACTACAAGATGGAGGAGGTAAAGCAAAATTCATTTTAGTAAAACAGAAGCATTGAAAATTTATAGGAATTTCTGAATGAAGTTTATAATTTTACCCATTACTCATAATGACTACATGAAAACCAGAACAGGAAGAAACTGGACTTACTAAAAGAAGCATTAAACAAAGCACTAAACAATCTAGCCTTGCAAACTACTGTACCTAGGAGCCATGTTCCCCTGTGGACCTGCCAGAAAAACACATAAAAGACTAAGAAATGTTGGTGGTATGAACTTAAGAAACAAAATATCCCACCTGGAGCAGTTTTCTTAAGTTATTTAGCCTTTGTTAGTATGCTTAAGAGCAGTTCACATAATACTACTAGGTCCAACCAAACATTTTAGGTTACAGAGCGCACGATATCCACATCAGAGCAGAAGCTGAAATATTTTCAAGCAATTAGTTTTCCTAATTTCCTATTTTTCTTTTGTTTCAATGACCAGAGTCAAATTGCATATTTTTTTCAGAAGTTTGACAGCACTTAACAGTACCTAGTATTTAGAACTTTATTATATTTTGTTATATACTGTCTTCTTGAATTAAAGCAAGATATGTTTCTTATTTGAAATGAAATTTCTTTAAGGAAAGAACTGTGTGTTCCATTTATTGCATGTATTTTCATAAGGACCTAGGACTGTGCTGAGCAATGCTGAATAAATATATGATCTAATTTTGCTAGTGTTAGCTTCTTATCTAAAAACCTCAATTTAATTGGACTTAGATTTAGAATGTCCCTCAGTAACTATGCATTTACACTATATCATGTCATATCATATCATATATCATATCTTTTATACACTCATTCATTCATCCATCCATCTATTCAACAGTCTATATCCAAACTGGCTTTCTTCTCATTAGTCAGGGCTTGGAAAACATTTTCTTTAGAAGTCAAGAAAGTAAACATTTTAGGTCTTGTGGGCCATATGGTCTCTGTTGCAATTACTCAACTCTGCCATTGTTGCCCGAAAGCAGCGAAGACAGTACATAAATGAATGAGTGTGGCTGGGTTCCAATAAAACTTTATTTATGAAAACCAGCTGCAGGCTGGATTTCGCTATTGGCTGAAGTTTGCAGATTCTTGCTCTAGTCTAGCTTCCTCCTCGCTTAAAAATTTGCCATGTATGGATTCTTTTATTACCAGGAGACAGAATCTTCTGGAGATCATACCACTTCACTGCTGATACATTTTTAGTAATATTAATGACATTCTCAGCCTAGTTTTTACAAACTCATTTCTGCTTTCTAACATCCCTAAACTTCTGCCACTACAACTAAAATTGTTGGTTCCCCAGAGTCCAGAAAGTACTGTGAGCCCTCACAGCACATTATATTTATACAGCTCATCCTGTTGTTGGCAAATTGTCCCCTTGCTTATTTCCTCAAGAACCATTTCCCCTATCAAACTTTCAAAAACTACTCTTTCTCTGACCACCCTAGCAGGAGGCTGCCTAGATGTGATAGTTTATAGTTTATAATCTTATGTTTCCAATTAAATAGAATTCATTAAGGAAGATAACTATTTTATATTTATAAATTTCCCCCACTATCTGCATGGTAATCAACAAATAGCACACAGCACCCTTTTCATCCAATACATGGAGCCAGACTTAGATAAGAGTTGGGACATGACTTAGATAACCTGCTTTTATTTCTATGAAGGGGGTCATCAATAGTGGTCTCTTCACTGGTGAGATGCTTTCTTTGATAAAGTGACTGATCCACCTTGAGAACAGGGATGACCTTCCTACCTGGATGGAGGACCAGCTGGTTCACACAGGCTTTCATTATGGATACACCTGACATTCAGGAAGTGGTAGTTTCAATCAAATGGTTACACTGAAAATGAAGGGCAAATCAGAGGCAGAAATTAGCACTACTCAAAGTCCATTTATGGCTGTCTAGTAGGTCCAAATATCAGTAGGGAGGTCTCTCGGCAGATAAAAGAAATACTAGCCTTAAAAAAAAATGTGAAGGTAGGGAGGGAAGAGGAGAATAAGAAGCCTCCTAGAAGAGGCTGAGGGGTTGGCTTCATTGAAACCAAATCACAGGGGTAGATCCTGGTCATCTCTTTCATTCCATGGTTCATTTCCTCTGTGATCTGACGATTAGCTTGTATAGACTTAGAATCATTAGGATGGTGTCTAAAATGTGTTCCTTGGTGAAAACTGCATTTCATTAGTTCCCAGTGTGGAAATGATCTATCCTGAGAAACCCATCCTTACCTGTAACTCAAAGAGATTAGTCAATGGAGAGAAGAGGTTTTGCATTGGTAATGAGAGATAGTACTTGAAATCTAGAGAGCTTGCAGGTGAAATCACAGTTCATGTCTGGGGCTCACAATATCACTAGGAATTAAATGAGCAAGTTCCAACCCAATAGTCTCTTTTAAGAGTCAATTATAAATAACTCCTTCTTGTGTAGATGATCTTTCTTAAGGCCTTATATTTCCAAGCTCTATTGAGTTTTCCTCCTCCTAGAAATACAAGGACTAGGTAGACCATTTCCCCCTGGCACAGATAATTTATACATTAAATTCTTTTGTTTGTTTGTTTTCAGAAGCAGTAGGCCACTCAGCCATGGACTTTGCTGATGGAACAAAATTTAAAGATGGCCTTCGTAGTGGATTTTTGTGCTTTCATGGTATAGCCAAGGTTGGACCCTCTATCATCCATAGCTGAGCTGTGGCAGCATTTATTAGTGACATTGCAACTAAAATGTTTTAATTTACAGTTCCCAAGTTGGCTAATTCCACACACAATTTTAGCAATTATTTTTTCCATCGCCTTTGCTCATTCTTTCCCATTATTTCCATGTTTGTCCACCATTAGGTTATAAATTCTTTTAAGGGCAATGAAACCTTTTCTTTCCCTCTTTTCTCCCCTTATTAATGTGCTATCATACAATTGCTATTTAGTAAACATTATTATGATAGTTTCACAACACTAGTTTGAAAATTGAAATAATTCAGTTCCTTCACAAACTATTAATGTAAAAAAAAAAATCTAAAAAACAGTTTTAAGACAGGACCACACACTATATAGTTAAATCATTGTTAATCATCTAGTGAACCCCAGAGTCAAGCAAGTGAATTATTTGAACCTAAGGTAAATTTTATATTATGACTTCTCCACTGTGTCCCCATGATGGAAACATGTTTATTAACTGACAACATTCTACTTGGGTTTTATTAAGGACTAAATTGAGCTTACTTTGAACTTTAGGAAGGATTTTCTCATACCTAAAGCAGTGAAATAAATTTGTTAAACTTATGTCATGGAAGAAAAAAAAAATGCAGTCTCCATAAAGATTAGCTCTTTTGGGATTGCAGTATTTCAATTAATGACATTCTTTAAATCTCTTAAGTCTTGCTTTTTTCCCCTTCAAAATTCTATTGCCATAAATTTGTTCTCTTGTGTTAGGACAAGTCTAAACTATGGGGAGGAAAATGAAGTCAATTATTCAGTTAATTGAAGTAAAATACTTTTTCCTCACTACTGTATATTTCAGATAAAATCTTTTTTAAAACCTGATTATATATTGAATTATCCCAGTTTCCTCTCAATAACATATAAAGTAAGATCCTATTATTTAAAGTTTCTGATTCTTATAAACTTTCTGACTTTGAGACTTGGTCTATATAGGTAAGTAACTCCATTAGCAAGGCTAAAACATGTCTGGGGAATTGAGCTAGATGTAAAATGTTAAGCTTCAGTTAATGAGTTTGAGGTATTAGAAAGTTTACTCAAATAGAAATATAGAAGTCTCTTCCCTGGAGTCTGCATCCATGTAAGTTAAATAAAATGAAGAACCAAAGTAATTATCTCAGTAAGTAAAGTCCTAAATTGATCTCTTAAATACAATACATACAGACAATAGAGGATTTGAAAAAAAAATCTTTTTACTTGAATTATCCAAATTTGCTCTTTACCTTACATTTTGTCATTTATAATTTTTATCAATTTTATCATTTAAAAATAACTTTTGTTTTTTAAACCTATTTTTGTCATTTAAAACTAAGATGTAATGATCTTTTCTGGAGTCATGTAAATTAAAAAAGAACAAAAATTATCTACCTAGTAATCTAGATGATAATAAAGTACATTTCCTTCTTTATTTGCTACAATCATTCTTATATGTTAGTTTCCTTTGGCTTCTAAAACATTCCATAATTGTCTATTTTAATATTTCATTGTGCCATTAAAACATTTATTTAAAGCAATGGATGTGATTATTTGGGGACAGCTAACTCACACAGGAAAAATAAATTTGTTGACCATATAAAAAGGCATGCTTCATGTAAATTAAAAACATAAATGTGAAAAGTAAAACTATAAAGAATTAGAATGTACATTTAAAAAATTCCATAAAGCAGAAATGAGGATTTTTTGAAAGTGATGAGTTTTGAGTATTTATTACCTTTGTTTTTAATAAATTTAATCTTAAGTTTGTATAGTTTAATTTTTAATGATGCCTGTGTTTTAAAAAAACTCGTTGCAGGACTCCTGACAATTTGATAATTGGCTCTTGTGAGCTGAGACCAAAATGAGGAATTGAACACATCAAAATTGAGGACTTTTATTCAAAAAAGAGCAACATTGAGAATTTGAGTAACAGGCTGGTATTCTAAAACTGTAACAGACATTGTTCTAAAACTGACAAAGATTTAATATCTAAAATATGATTCATGCAAATCAGTAAGAAAAACCCCAAGAAACTGAGTATAAAAATTGTCGGAGAAGAAGCAAGAGAATCCAAATGGCTCACAAATATATGAAAAGATGACTAATTGTACAACTAATTAGATAAATGTAAATTCACACAGAAATTAGATATTACAGGCCTCTGATTATCGAGAGCTAGAAAGTTAGTACTAATACTGGCCATGATACGAGAGAAGACAATTCTTGTGCACTGCCTATGACAATGTAAACTGGTGTAACTCTGCCTGAGATACATTTTACAGGTTTTGATGAAATTAAGTATGCATACAGTCTATTATCCACTGATTTCACTACTGGATATTTACCTGAGAGAAATTTTTGCCTAGGTAGTTCTTGCATTTTTTTTGTGGTATGAAGGATACATAAGCAAAAGTGATATCTATCACTCCGGGCATGGATAAGTAAAAAGAAGGCAGATACAAACAATGTGATATTATGATGGGGCTCCAATCAATGAACTAGATATACATACAGCAAAATGAATAGGTCATACAGTGTGGGATGAAAAAATATAAAGAAAAAAACATTGATAGCTTGATACCACATGTGAAATTAAAGTGCACACACATACTAAACAGCATTATGTGATTCAACAAGATATATATTACGCAGAATCTACAGTGAGTAAAAATAGAATGTGTGTAGAGTGGGAATGAGCTTTAGTACTGAGGAAGGAAGACATAGTAAGACGAGAGGGAAATCTCATATAGACCAAAGATGATGTGTTTCTGCAGTGTAAACAAAACAACAACGGAAACAAGGCCTTCAAATTTCCTTCTGGGTGAAATCAGAGATTCTTACCTTTTCCTCTGTGATGCTTTTACTTCCCCAGTTCACATTATAACATTTACATTTCTCAGCTCTGTGATCCCCTTGATTGACTTCTGCCTTTTTCATGTTACCTTCATCTGTTTCTTTGTATTATCTACCTCTTGTCGATGTCTCTTGTTGTATGGACCACTCTAAAGTCTACTTATTTTTTAGTTATATAGTAAACTCATAATGTAATTAGTTCAGAAATAGAGCTCTTTAGTTTTAAAAGTGCAAAAGGTATTTTAATTGAACAATTCACAGTGAGTCCATGTCATTCATGGATTATATCTAAGTGGAATGGTTTCACTACAAGAATTGTTTACTCTCCACAGGGAATGATGTCAGAGGACCAAGAAAGACTGCCTTTCAGAGTATTTCCTCCATATGCCAGCTATAACTTACGATTCCTTGACAAGGTATGTAGCTTTTCTACTCCACAATTAGTCATATAGCTCATATTTGTAAAGCTCTGCTAAGAGCAGTTGGCCTTACAAGCATGAGTGGGGGGCATAGAGATAAACAACAGAGCAAAACGTTAGAATTTTCTACTGTCTTTTGCTTATAATTGGCAGTTGTACAGGAATATGAAGAATTCTTTAGTTCAGGACTAGATCTTTCCCTTTAATGCCAAAAGAGGTTGTGATGTATTGCCAAGGAGACAACATAGGGTCCCCGTACTTGGATTTCCATATCCAACTGAAGGTAACAAGGCTCCTGCCTCCCTGGTATAGTGGTAGATGGAGCTACTAGAGTCAGAAGTTTCACCACCATCCAGAGGTCATGAGTTCATCCCCCCCATGGTGTCAGTGGAAGCCACCTGGGGAATCAGAGCTCATTCCTACCCAGCAGTAATTATCAGGTATCCATGAAGTATTCCAAGTATCCAGGAAGGCTGAGGGGGAACCTGGACTTCCTTAATCCACTGGTATTCCTTGCTTTCTCTACCAAAGTATTGTCAGAGGAGGCTTGCTAAAAATACTTACATCGGATCCAGACATTCATAGCATACCCTAAATGTCCTGATTAGAATAAAAAATCACTGTCTCAAATGAGTGAGAAAACCCAATAGATATCTACACTGAGTTAAAACAAACATTAGAATAATCTGACAAGGATTTTAAAGCAGCCATTATAAAAGTGCTTTATCAAACATTTAGAAATATGCTTGAAATAAATAAGAAAATGAAAAGTTTAGCAAAGAAATTGAAAATATAAATAACCAAATGGAAATTTTAGAACTGAAAAGCACAGAAACCAAAAGAAAAAGCTCAGTGTGTGGGCTAAGTAACAGAATGGAAGGGACAGAGGGAAGAACCAATGAACTTGAAAATGGAGCAATAGAAATTACTCAACCTAAACAGGGAAAAATCATACTGGGAAAAAGCCAAACAAAACAAAAAACAGAACCTCAAGGACTTGTGGAACTATTCCTCACGATCAGAGATTCTTATCTGTGAAGTTCCTGAGAGTGAAGATAAGGAGGGTGGAGCTGAAAATTTTTCAAATAAATTATAGGTGAAAACTTCCCAAATTTGTCAAAAGACACAAATTTACAGATCCAGGAACCAAGCAAACAACAAGTAGCATAAAAAGAAATCCATGCCAAGACACATCACAATTAAATTTGTGAAAACTAATCAAATAGAAAATATCTTGAAAGTGGCAAGGGAAAAACAACCCCTTACTTACAGGAGAGGAAAAATTAATGAGAGATTTTTCGTCAGAAACCATGAAGCCAAAAGAATATGGTAAACATTTTTCAAGTGCTTAAAGCAAAGAACTGTCAACCAAGAATTCTATATTCAGAGAAAAAAATCCTTCAGGAATCAAGGGGAAATCAAACAATCTCAGATGAAATAAAACCAAGAGATTTGTAACTAGCAAATTAAATTTAACCTAAAAAATGGATTAAGAGTTTCACATTAAATAGAAAGGAAATCTAAGAAAGAATCCTGGAACATTAAGGAGAAAGAAAGAATAAGGAAAAAAGCAAAAATATGCATAAATACAGTAGACTTTTCTTCTCTTCCCAAGTTTCTGAAATTATTTGGATAGTTGAGGTAAAATTATAACACTGACATGGTTCTCAGTGTATGTAGAGCATATACATACTCTGTGTGTGCGTGTGCATCACAGCAAAGCTATACAAAGACAAAAACAGAATATGTAAGTCAAAATGGAATTCTAATAAATTTTCAAGTGACCCACTGGAAAGCAGGTGTAATAAAACAGAGAAATTTTAAAAGAAGGGAAAAACAGAAAACAAGAAGTAAAATAGCAGACTGAAGCACTAACATATAAATAAAGTTCATGAAAAGTATATTGAAAGACAGACATAGGCAGAGTTGATAAGAAAAGATCACAGAATCCTATGCTACCTACAGGAAGAGCACTTTAAGTATAATGATATAGGTAGAAAGGGAAAAGATGAGAAAATAAATAATATAATGTAAAAATTATCAAATAAAGCAGGAGCAGCTATATAATATGAGATAAAGAAGACTTCAAAGCAAAGAAAATTACCAGAGCCAGAGACAAAAATTACGTAATGATAAAAGGGTAAATCCACCAAGGAAACATAGCCTTTCAAATGTTTATGAACCAAGCAGCAGAGCTGCAAATATATGAAGCAGAAACTGATAGAACTGAATGAAGGAACTGATCAATTAACTAAATCATAGCTAAAGACTTCACCATATCACTCTCAATAACTGGTAGTCCAACTGGAGAGAAAAATCAGCAAGGATATAGAACTCAGCAACTCCATCAACTGACAGGATCTAATCAACGTCTATAGAACACTGCACCCAACAGCAGCAGAATACATGCTCTTTTCGAGTACCCATGGAACTTATACCAACCTAGACCCTATACTGATTCGTAAAACATACCTCAACAAATTTAAAAGGGTTGAAATTATACGAAGCTTGTTCTCTAATCACAATGGAATAAAAACAGAAATCAAAAACAGAAACATAAGAAAATCTCCAAATACTTGGAAAGTAAACAATACATTTCTAAATAATCTGTGAAGAGGAAGTCTAAAGGGGAATAAAAAATACATTGAACTGAAATGACAATGAAAATTCAATATATCAAGATTTGGGGGATACAATTAAAGCAGTGTTGTAAGGACGCTAGGATTTCCTAGGACTTCATGCCTTTGAGTCTGTGAAATATAATGACAACTCTAGGAAGTAGGATCAAAGGAATGCATGCAAAATCATCTAACGTAGTGCCTGATCTGTGGTAGGTAAATACCAAAACACTAAGTAGTTTTAATAGTTTAGAACACAAAGGAAATTAAAAAATGATTCTGGAAATGTATAAAATAGACATTAATGGGCAAGTTTTCCCTGAAATATGTATGACTGAATTGGTTTTCTTTGTTCATCTTTGAGTGACACATTCTCATATCAGAATGTTCTCCAATTGAACTATCACCCTCCTCTGACCACTGGAGACCCCTCAGACTAATCTTCTCCATTGTCTAGACTCTCTCAAATGACAGACAAAACAATTGCTACCATTTCTCATCTATTTAGATATTAGTTACCTTAAAGTGTATTTTCTCTTTATCTCATTTAAGGTCAAAACAACTCTAAGATGTAAGAATTATAGTTACACATATATGGAAATCTTTGATGAAGAAATGAAATGAATTAATACATTTATATGGCTAATGAATGATTTTTTTGCATGCCAAGTACAATTTTATGTCAACAGTCTAGAGAAAGAATAACAGTATGTGTGATAATCCTTAAAAATGGAAGGGCTGCTTCTCTAGAAAAACTGACATTTTATTGCTATAACGTATTAATGATATAGCATCTTAATGCATTTGTGACATAAAATATTATATGTCATCCATTCTTTCATGCACAGAAATTTTGAATGTTACATGCAATTTTGGTCCAAACATTTTAAACAGATGTTGAATTGGCAATCCATAAGAATGTTAAAAGGTATAAAACACCATCTATGTGAAGGAAAAAAGGAGTTAGAGCTCTGTATTTCATTGAAAGGTGAATAAGGGGAGGTCCTCTCTTGTATGAATTGAGAAAACCAGTGGCCACAACCTCACCATTGGGGCAAAGTACGTGGCGCCTGTGGGTACCACATTTGAAATTAACACGTCCGGAGATCTGAGTAACTAAGGAATTTGAAATTTGGCTTTCCTTTAGGCCAAGCATTGCCATCATATAATTTCATGAATTTTCTTTCAGAATTATGACTTTTTAAAAAATGGACTGAAATGAGATTTCAGAACATATGCACTATTACCTTAATTAAAATAGAAAACCCAAGTGTGCCTCTAGCTATTGCCATGTTTGACTTCATCTTTTTCATAAACTTAATTCTCTTTCTAATTAAAGAATGATCTTAATGATCAGTTTTAAGATAGTTGAAGCATGGTATTAGTCAGTGTGCTTATCTTGAACTTACTAGGAAAAATCAGGGTCCAAGTTTAGGTAAGACAGCGTAGCACATTTTTCTTTTTGGTTTCCAAGCACAATCTTGTTGCCTAAACTCAGGACATTTAATGTGTACATCATTCTTCTGTCCTTTTCCAAAACTACTGATGGCTGCGTAATTGACTAAAAAGAAGTCCCAAACTAAAGAACATTGCTCCACAAGTATGTTGAAGAAGTTTTTACTCACCTGCTGAAGACTCGAGTTAATATGGTGTTTAGACCATTAGTTTTGTCAATTTTTAAAGTGCTCTCTTATGACAAATACAAGCTTAGGCTGTAAAAAACTTTTTGTTGCTGCTATTCTTAAAAGCATGATCAAGAGTATATTACTATAAAAAAATCTTAAAACTAGCTTCTTAACAACCTGACTATTGCAAATAAAGACTATATAGTGAGGAATATGTGGAAAGAATTATTTAATTCAGTATTATAGAGTCAAAAATTCCAAGGGAATTTGTACTTTTTCTAATGGAGTAAATGTCGTTTAGGAAAAAAAGTTATTGGTATTGGAATACATGCAAAAGACAGATAAATTGGAAAAAGCACAAATTGAAAGTCAAGAAAACTGGAATCAAATCTCAGATCTGCTTGTATTAATGGGTAAGTCACTTAATCTCGGTGTCTTATTTTCCCTATTTATAGACTATAAATAATACTCATTAATGATAAGATATCTTATTAACTCTGACTAAAGAATGGATCTTGCTTTAATTGGATAAGAAGAGGTTTTAAAGCTTGTATTTATGTTATCTTTTTTTCTCACTAGAATGTGAGTAGTTGTCTTTCAACAGTAACAAAAACAAAGTGGGAATCTGCCTTTATATGACATTAGGTATGATCCCTCAGCATTGGTCACTGTTAATATACCAATCACTGAAAATTTTCTAAGTTTGAAGCTGCTCTGCTGATAAGCTAAAACCGGCAAGCCTCACATGGACCTGTATTTACACACAGATGCACCCACCTCTCAAAGTAATTATTTTCTAACAAAGTATTGTTTATATGTTTCATGCAAATTGGTTTGAAGTGTTGCTTAGACAATCTTATTATATTTAGGAATAAAAACTTCCATCAAGAAATTGTACAAAAGAAAATGGACACACCAGCTGGGTAAATCTATCATATATGGCGGGGTGGGATGGGGGTGGGGAAGCACTTTTAATTAGCTGAGTGAATGCAGTCTGCTGAACACAGAAAGCACAGCCTCAGTCATATTAAAATGTGCCTAATTTTCTGTGAAAAAGTCCCATCTGAACAGGCCTGACCACAGTCAATCATACTAAAAGCCACTGGTGCTTAATTTGATTTACCAATATAAAATGCAAATTAGGTTATTAAGTGGAGTGGCAGACTGAGTAGGGCCCCTTTCAAACCATCAAGTTAAATGCAAGCAGACAGCAAACTGGCTGTGCAAAGAAAATTTTAGCATATTCGTTTGATTAGTGCTACAAAAATTTAATTAGGTTGGCTAATTACTTGACAAATTGCTCTACACAAGAGAAAGGCAGAGGAGGTTTTTTTTTTTCCTTTTTCATTGCAAATATCCTGCATGTCTTTTAGCCCAACTGCTATCTGCCAATTTGCAAAAGCATTATTAAATGAATGGAAGATGGTCCCCAACAATAGTAAATCGTATAATGCATATAATTAGACAAGACCCACACAACTATATCCATATGTCCATACTCCCTCATGACTAAAAATATTTAACACAGTATTTCTGTGTAACTACTGTCAAAACAGATTATTACAAATCAGTCAGTTGTTCTTAAGAAAGAAAATACTGTGTGCAATATAGAAAAGAGACGTTGATGAAATTTCTACCCCCCAGAGTTTGTTTGTTAACTGCTAAATGAAATGATGGTGACATGCTGAGGTTTATCACCACCGAATAGACACGTCAGCCCAAAACATGGCAGACTGAGGCCAAGGCTCCGATGGAGTGGCGAAAATCGTCTCCTTGAGATATGTTCAAAATTTAAGCTATTAAATAATTCCCAGTTGAAGTCTACTGATATTTTATAAAACAAATTTCGTTTTTTTGGAACGCTATTCCTTATTCCTTCCTCTATATTCCCCCAGTCACTACATAAGAGAAAGTTGACGTCACTCATTTTTGGGAAAGGCTTGCATATTGTATGACCACAGAGTGAAAGAAAATATTCAGCCTATGGCAGTATTTTATTGAGAAGTTTTGTAGGGCTTTGAGTAAAGAAAAGTGTCTTTCCCTCGTTTAAAGGAAAGCTTGTTTTTCCTAGAGAACATATATGTTTATATCAATATTCAAGAGAACAAGAAAGGGGATTTCATATAAACACAGCCTTCTTTGGAGGATTCCCTTTTTTTTCAGATGTTTTATTTGATTTTTGCTGATTTTCTACAGAACTAGTGAGCCTGTTCTAACTCAATCACCTTGCTTTTTACATGTAGATAACCACTTTTCTTGTTCAATTGGAAAAATTAAATATTTTATTTTATAAACACAAAGCTTAGCAGTTAGTAATTAGATACTACATTTAACCTGTTCAAAAGTAACATCCTATGAAATACCCGGGAAACTGCAAACGACAAGAAATATCTGTGAACAATCATATTTTGAGTCTGTGCCTTAATTTTTGCAATTAGCATTTTCTAACTTAAGTTTAGAACATAAATATAATTACACTGCACAGTGCAGATGCAGTAAACTTATTATTTCATGTAGCACCCTTTACATTGCTGCCATTTTATCCTAACTCACCACTTTTACTCTTTTTAGATTTATAATCACCACCAAAGGAAGTATAGATTATTTGTAGAATACAGATTATGTAGAAAATGTTACTAATATAGAATAAAGTTCTGGGACAAAGTTGTTTCTTCCAGAGCATACATTTGGCCATGAAATGCTGACATTACATTTAAAATCCATGCAGGTATCATCCTTGATAAGAACTTCATCTTTATATGTGAAGGTAAAGCCCACAAAACACTGAGAAAGCATAGAATTCAGTTATAAATAAATTATTATGACAACCTTGAGGCTTTTTTTCTTCAAAGTATTGACTGATTTTCTTTGCTCTTTCCCTTTATCTTTAATTTGGTAAGCTGACTGATATTTTTAAAAACCTGGTAGACACAGTCTAATAGAAGAATTGAGCTCTGAGGTATTTTATTGAGGGTACTGGTGTAAAATAGTAAAATTACTGACTTGCAAATATAGTGTGTGTTAGTATTGAATGTTTAATACTGAATATGGATGTGTTAATATTGAATGTGCTTGACTGTCCAGTAGATTGTATGCATGTATAATAATAGTTACAAATGACACACATGTATAATAAGAAGTAGTTATCTTTTATTGAGCCCCTACTATGTGAAGGCACAGAATTTGATGTTTACATATATTTTATCATTTAATTCTTTAAATAAACTCAAACTATTATTCTTGTTTTAGAGAGAGTAAGATTGAAACCAAGGTAGTTTAAGTAAAGGATCCCAAATCAAAGAACTAATAAGTAATAAAACTAGAATTTGAACTAAATTCTATCTGAATTCTAAAATCATGTTCTTCCCCTATGCCGTGAGTAGGTTTTGGCCATATTTTTTGGTGTGGTTTTATTTGTATCTGTATATACACATGATATATAGTTGGTGTGTTGTGAAACCACTGTGACTTGTATACACAAAGCCCATAGATTTCAGAAGTCCATATCAACCACGGTAATTTAGCTTGATAAGAACCTTTGGAAACATCATGTCCTCTAAAGTTGTGTAGAAAGAGTCAGATTACTTCCCAAGTTGGAGATATCAAAAAAAAAAAACAAACCCACAAAAAAGGAAGGTAAGTATGGGATTGGATTAGAAAAAGTGAAGATTCCATCTACGTGACAAATGTTTTGGGGAGGAACTCACCAGGGCATTGAAGACATGAGCTTAAAGCCAGCTTTAGCCTATTAAAAGACTTGATTTGCTTTCAGTATTGCTGTGTTGTGAATAAAAAAACCCCTGGTTTCCAGAAAGGATAAGATTATTTCTTCTCATTAACATTTTAGAGGTTAAATTTAAGGCTTCTTTAAGACATATGCACCTCCATCAGAGGTAAAGAATGATTAGGCGTTAAATGCTTTTCTATATGTTATTAATATTACTAAATATTTTGTTTGAGATATTTGATAGACAATAAGTAACTTTTCATATAGAAATATTAATCCTCCTGTAGATTTGAATTAATGGTAACAATTCCCAACAATATTTCAATTTGAAAATAATCCTTTAGATTTTTTAGAACTGATTGATAAGATACATGACTCTAGGATATACAGAATTACAGCTACTAATTTTCTTGAAATTCACTATACCATGAGTTGCATGGTGTTAATTCAATCATTAATATATAATCAATCATAATTCCTTCAATATCACACTCATACTTGCATACTCAGGAGGAAAAAACCTCTTTATAATTTTTTAAAAATTTTGAATTTAAACCTTTTTTTTTTTTTTGGATGGCAGAGTAATTAGACTTATTTATTTATTTTTTAAATGGAATTATTGGGGACTGAACCCAAGACCTTGTGCATGCTAAGCACCTGCTCTACCACTGAGCTATACCCTCTCCTCAACAAACCCTCTTCATTCAAGTTGCAAAATTTTAGAATTAGAAAAACGACTTGGTATTTTGGATTAAATCATTTCCTAGTGTCTGGTTTTATTAGTGAAGAGCCTTGACTTTGTCAAAGAAAACAAACATCCTGTTATATGGAGCTTTCTTATTATAATGAGGAGAGCCTAGCAAAGTGCTAACTCCACCATCTGCAGGGTCAAGGGAGCATTTTCTCTCCTACTCTGGGAACTTAGCTCATGCAAAGTGGCCATTTGTGCTTTCGTTCCTCCCTGTGTTCACAAAGGAGAAGTTCAGCCTATGACCTGTAGTTTCATGTTACTGTGTGTTATGTATGTCACCCGAGATGCAAAATTCAAAATGTAAAAGTAAGAGATGCAGGTACTTACTGAGTTGAGAAGACACCAGGAAAAAAAAAAATGCATGCTCTTACCTGGTTATTTACAACCAGAAAAAAAAAAAATTCCCTGATATTTAAATGCATAAGCAAAAGAAAAATAATTTTGCTAGACGAAACCAAAATTTATGCATTACAAAAAAGTAATAAATCCAGGACTGATTTATCTGGATTAATAAACTTAAAAAGGTACTCTGATGTAAAGGAAAAATATTATGAAGAATTAATGTAATTCAGCTTCAAAACCTCAAAGTCTGAGGTTTTTAGACTAAAATTTTCACCTTTTGTCATAAATACTAAGTTAGGCAAGGATGTTATTTATTACTTATTTGCCGAAGAAGTCATAGATCATTGTATGATAAGGGAATAACTTTACCTTAATATTTGGGTAAAACTATCCAATTATTTTGCAGATGGTTGAGTAGATTGGACAGTATGCAGATGAGTGCTGAATATTAGCTGGCTGGCTTAAAAGTTTTCTGCATCAGGGAACTTCTTTTTGACCCTTTGACTTAAGAAGTTAAAAAAAAAAAAACAAACTTTGTACAGTAACAATCCTGTGATTCCCAGGAGTTCTTTATTAGGCAATTCCTAAGCTTCGAGTGTGAATTTCTGTAGTGGCTTTTTCATCTGGCATTTCTAATCAGTGCTAGAAATGCAGGGGTAATAATAACAAAAATTAATAATTGTTGAAACAGAAAAAATGCTTTGAATTCGTTGTAGCTCTAGAAAGAAATCTTAGGTTGGCTTACTTGCTATCACAGTGGTCCCTATATCAATACTCCTATATTTTAAATCCAGAGGATTTTTATCTCCCATGTATTAAGTCACTTTCTGAAAGTATTTTTAACCACTGCGTAACACTTAATTTGTTCTGGTACTGAGTAATAAGTTACTTCTCTTCCCTTAGCTCTTAGCACCATTTATTACTTGAGAGTGACTTAGAAAAACAGAAGCCACTAAGCAGGATTGTCCAAGTTCAGTCTTTAAGGGTGTCTCTTTTCTTCACTTAATATCACCTTGGTAACAATAGCCATGTTTTAAGCTTGTGTTAGGCACTGAGTATGGAACCTTAAGGAGCTAACGTACTTGGTATGATTAAATCAGCTTAATATTGTGGCTACACAGTATTAAGCCAACAAAATTGTTACTAAATATATTAAGTCATAGTATGATCAAATTGATAAAAATTATGGTTTGGGTGGACCAAAACTAAACTAGAGTTTTCTTATTAAAACCGTAAGTGCAGCAAACTCTTTGTTGCAGAAGAAATGTTTTCCCATCTTTTTCCTGCTTTCCCATTATTAAGCAATCATTTTTTGATAGTAACTGTTTTTTTTTTTTTTCCTTGCTGCTGGAGAAATGATTGCCTAAGCTTAAACAACACAGTCTGTTCATCTGAGGATATATATTTTTTCCCTCCTACAGTTCCAAGTACCTTTGGGTTTTAGCAGAATTTATCTATTCGCAGGAGGTTTTTGCTGCTTTGGGGCTGATTTTGTCTTTGTTTCTCTCAAGAGTTAAAAACAGTTGGTGCAAGTCACATTAACAAAGGCTCACCTGTACTGATATTCTTAAGTGAAATCCAGCTAGGTTTACTGCTATCATATAGGGCGTAGATTTATCAGCATGATCTTTTGCTTACCCAAGATAACAGCTTTTTTCTCAAAGGTGAGCTAAGGACAGAATTATTTTCATATGATTCTATAGGAACGCCTTCTGAAAAGTTAAAATATTCACAATGAAACTGCAGCTTGTCTCTGCTTTTTCCCTTAAATGTAGACCACTGATGAGGATTTATGAGAATTGTATTTTATACACAATGAGCCTTCTATAACTTGATCAATGGTTCACTTCTAAAAGTGTTGAATTGTCTCCATGCCTGATAAGGTACTGGCTTCTTTTATTTCCTAATATTCTCCCGAAGTATTGGTTACACATATGTGAAACATTCTTAGTTTATCATGATACTAGGAGTCTAACATTACAAGCTGTGAATATATTTTAGATACCAGACAAAATAGGTACAAGGTGCAGAATGACCATTTGACCATCTTGGTTCCTCTGTGGTTGCTTTGCAAAGGCATAAACACATTCGATCTTGTTGCAGAATGCTACCAACCTTCCTTTCTTTTCTTTCTGTGGGAAAATTGTATCGAATGTCAAAGAGAAACATCGTTAACAAACAACAACAATATGAAAAAAAGCCACCTCAAACTTGTGAAAATTTAAAATTATTTGAGTCAGAAGCTACTTTCAAAAATAGCAGTCAAACTCCTCTTGCTTCAATTGAACATATAAGCCAAACTCTTCTTTTTCTACTGAGTTGACAAAAATAATTGTAAATACTGATATTTTAAATCCTGACAGAATCTTAAACTTTGATGTTTATTGCATTTACTTTATAGAGAAAGGTAAAGAGACTTTTAAAATTTTTTTAAAAAGTATAATTATAGATAAATTTTCTTTGTAAACATCATTAACTTGTTACATTTCTTTCTCTTCTAAAGATAATTACTCTCTTCATTTGTATCTAATTATATATTATTCTTGTCTTTGATGACAACGTATGACAAACAAAAATGTTAGATTGCTAAGGCTTACTATATTTTATCATATATTTGCAGCAAGTCAGTTTTTTATAGATAAACATTTTAATAAAGACTTTTGATAACCAAATATATAACTGTAATGGAATCAAGAAGGAAATATATATTTTCCAATTTTCTAAAAAATTATTTTAAATTATCCTCAGGTACAAATGTCATGATTCTGAAAGAATATGACATTTTACGCTTTCAAATATTTCCCTTTCATACATTTCCCCTTCAAAAAGTAACCTTTATAAGAGAAAGATGTATAAATATCCATGAAAAAAAATGGATTTGAGATTAGCTTTAAACAGGTGAGTGCTATGTAAACATTAATAAAGTCTATTCCTTGTTATGTACCAGTCAGTTTCAAAATTTTTCTAAAACTCATTTTCCCCCCAGTGGAGATGTTAGGGTCATTTGCAAAAGTTTACTATTAGAGGGAAAAATGATCAATAAATCCAATAATTTTTTCCTTCTTTTCAAGTATAGGTATCTTGAAATATATACATATATTTCAAATAATACAGTCTAATTGACCTTACTGTATTTTAAAAAATTCTTGAAGTCATTGAAAGGAGGGTAATATTGCCGTCTTACATTGTCTCAAAGTTCCCATTCATTCATTCCACAAACTTTATTCAGGAACATTTATTGAGTATTTGAAGCAACAGGAAGCTGTATTGATGACTGTAATTATGAAATAGGATAAAAAATGAATATACACAGTTTTAGATTATTCCAAACATTTGAGAGTAGCAAAAAGTAGATAATACAAAAAGGCAGATTAAATAATGAACTCAACTCTGGAGGTTATCTGTTCAAAATCTATGGATCTATTACAATGTACCCAACAGGGAATAAATAAGCAATGTAAGCTATACCCCTATAGTCAAGGAAATCATATAAGGCTTTAATTTCTAGGGTGAAACGTGAATTTTAGGTGCAGATATTGCTGACAGTAAGGTAATTCTCTTCTCAAGGAGCAATGAAACCAAACTTGAAACATGAGTCAGAAATGTTTCAGGTTTGCTATTCTCAGGGACCCCCTTTTCTCCAATATTCCTTGAACTCTCTTTATTTGGAAGATAGACTGTTTTTTTTCCTCAAGTGGATACATGATTATTTTCTTAAAACTTTCCTGAAGCAGGGGATGAGTATAAGCGTTAAGTTTGAAAGAATTTCTCTGCATGCAATCAACTGAGGTATCGACAAAACTGTGATTAATGATATTTTATATGAAAATTCATGGAAAATAACTAGGTGCAATTAAAAACACTAAAGAAGAGAATATTGTGTCTTGAACAGTTGAAAAATTCCACATGCTTATAGTTATTCATGGATTAAAAGAAAATATTTTGGACAACTTGTAGAATAATGGCCAACAATTTTAATTTTGCCTGAGGACACTTATTATGCCTTATCGTGAAAATAATGAATAAAGAGGTTTATTTTTATATAGGAGATCTCTCTCACCAAAGAGAGAGACGGAGAGAAAATTAAAACATATCTGGTTAGTACATGGCTGTGTTTATTTTGTAGAGAACACATTACAAAATTAGAGACCAGGAAAATGGAAGAATTCTCATGTTTCCAAACAGAATGAGAATATACCATGTGAACTTTTAACTTACCGTATCATAGAATCCTTTAGCTACCTAACTGTGATTGCTTTGCAAGTTTCAGCAACAAGAAAAATTTTTTTTTTTTGCTTTCTGGCTTACTTTTATTTCAGTATAATTTCCTCTTTCCTTTCCCTTCTTCATTTTGAATAGCTGACAGGAAATAGAAAAGGTCATAACACATACTGGGGGGAAAACCCAAGTGAACTAAATTGGTAGTTTTCAAATCCATCATTTCCTTTCTATAGCAGAGAGGGGACAGGTATACATGTACCTGAACATACTGTTTTTTAAAGATACACACACCATTCTTCCTTGAAATGACGCTTGTGACTTCTTACCTTCTATTTCTGTTACTGACTCGCACGTACGGTTCTGTATGTTCATTGGAAAAGTGTACAGCTTTCTGAGGCTTTTGTTACAACAGCAACAAGTGAATCTAATTCCAAGCAGATAAATGTCCCAGTTGCTAAGTCAGGCCTTCTGATCAACCTGAATTTGCACAGCAGATCTCTAAATACTCAGCTGTCCTGTTGTAGAATTTCACTTTTCGTTCCCCTGTTATTTGTATACTTTCATAAAGGTTAAAACAGAAAAATGATGCCTACTGAGAGAAGAAAGGTAACTTTTTATTGGGCCTCCTGTTATGTGTCTAAACTTTGATATACATCACTCTCATTTGTAATAGCTTTGTTTTCTATGGATTGTCGAGGAATGAATATTTCCTTCTATGAAGCCTTAAAAAAAAATCTATTAAAGGAGACAGTAAAATGAAACAGGTATTTCCATACAGATAAGTTGTTAACATTTGGGGATATTTTTTCAATAGAAGTGTATATGTGTGCATGTCCTCTCTTATTTTTATAATATTTGACCATATTCTACATATATGTGTGTAATTGTACCCTACTTTTTTCAAATTTTATTTTGAAAATTTTCCATATTATCAAATATAACTTGAAAATGTGATTACTAATGATAGCACAATATTACAATTGGTTAAATATCATAATTTACATAAACTAGATTATTTTCAATGTTTTATTTTACAACTATATTAATTATTCATGTGCATAAATTATTGCATATATTTCTGGATTTTCTTCCAAAAAGATTTTTATTACAAATTTAATATATGCTCACAGTAAAAATAAATTTACATAGCACAGAAAAGCTTAAAGTAAAGAGGTGTTTTCTTCCCACCAGATGCCTGATCTCAATTGAAGACATTTTCATCATTAACAGTTCCTTATAAATCCTTTCAGACTTTTAAAAAAAATGTGAGCTTTTATACATACGATATCTTTTTTAAAAAAAAACAAAATTTCTCAAAATATCTCGTGGGTTTTCCACATCTGAATATAAAGAGATAATTTATTTCTAGTAAGTGTTTCCATTGTATTACATGTATCATCAGTGCCATAGTGTATTTAATTATTTTCCTCAGATAGTCATTTAAGTTCTTTCCATTTTTTTTCTATTAAACAGTGCTACAAAAATATTTTAATCCATCTGTCTTTCTGCATGGGTACCAGTATCTTTAAGATAATTCCTGAAACGTAAGAATCTAGATAAAAGCATTTGAATGCATTGAACAATTTGAAAGTTATTTTCAATTCCTGAAAGTTTTGACCAACTTACGTCTCTGAAATAAAGTATGAGTCTGCCTGTTTCCCCACTTCTTCATTTTTCCGTCTAATACATATGTTACTTACCTTTTATGTTGCACTGCTTTAATAAAGAACAAAACAAGCATTTATCTTACATTTTATTTAGCTGTTTTCTTTCTTGCTTGCTTGTTTTCTTACTTTCTTGCTTTGTTTCTTTTCTTTGTGAAACTCCAGATAATATCCTTTATCCACAAGGCCCTTATTAATTTGTTAGTGCTTTCACATACATATGTATGTGTGTATGTGTGCATGTATATATACATAAATGAAATGTATTCATGTATAACGTATACATGAATACATTTAAATTTTTTAAAATCTTCTGCATAACAATTTAAAAAAGGTTAATTGATTCCTCTCTTTAAGGTTTTACTGCATTAAAATTTATATGTAGTCAAATTTATCAGGCTTTTCTTTTATGGTGTCTAGATTTCAGTTCACACTTAGAAAAGCCTTTTCTTTTCTAAGATTATTTTTTAAAGTTTATGTTTTTGACTACATAGATACATGGACATACTCTCCTCTATGAAAATGATTAAATCTGGCAAAAATGTTTTTGAAAATATTCTTAGTGGTATCAAATAATGCACACAACAGTAAGCAATGATGAAGCCAAAAGCTACGTGGAGGAGGGAATTCAGAGGTGTCAGAGGAACACTGAATCTTTTCCTGTCCTCAAAGTATTTGTGGAACCAGAGAAACAAGGATCCAGTTCCCAAGGCTTTGTGGGAGAGAAAGACAGAAAACAAAAGCATGGGCTTTATCCTGGTCCCAAATAATTTTGTAAAGTAACTGAGAAAAAAAAAAAACACACAAACTTCCCCCCACAAAAAACAAAAAAACACAAAACAAAATAAAATGAAACAACAAAAAGTTTTAAGCTCAGTTCCAGTAGAAACAAGAACATCACAAGCCAAAGCTTTCAGGGATGGGAATTATCAGACACAGATGATGCAAATGATAAAATAACTATTCTTGCTCTACTAAAAAATTAAAAAGCAAACCAGAAAATATATCCAGGGAACAAGAAACTGAGTCACTGAGAAATTTGAAAAACAGTCCAATAGAATCTTAGAAATTACAGAAAAGAGATCATTAAAAGTAAGAAATAATGATGATGTGTTTAAGAAACTGGATGTAGCTAGAGCTTCCTGCAATGACACGTGAGCAGAAACTAATCAGAACACAGCAAGAAATTTGAAAAACAGTCCAATAGAATCTTAGAAATTACAGAAAAGAGATCATTAAAAGTAAGAAATAATGATGATGTGTTTAAGAAACTGGATGTAGCTAGAGCTTCCTGCAATGACACGTGAGCAGAAACTAATCAGAACACAGCAAGAAATTTGAAAAACAGTCCAATAGAATCTTAGAAATTACAGAAAAGAGATCATTAAAAGTAAGAAATAATGATGATGTGTTTAAGAAACTGGATGTAGCTAGAGCTTCCTGCAATGACACGTGAGCAGAAACTAATCAGAACACAGCATGGAAAAGCAGAGATGGCAATTATAAAGAGGTTCAAAGATGAGGAAGATAGAGATTTTGTAACACATATCTAAACCAGAATTCTAGAGAAGAAAGAGAACCTAACAGAGTTACAGCTGAAGAGGCAATAACTCAGAATATTCTGCACTATATAAATTCAAAACCCCCAACAAATCCTAAGCAAGAAACAAACAAAAAAAATCTATATCTAGATACATCAAAGGCATACTGAAGAATACAAGAGACAAAGAGAAATGGAAAGCAGTCAGAGAAGACAAACTAACTTCAAAGAAGAAGAGTTAAAAATCTGACTTGTCCACTACCTCAAATTAAAAATACATGCCATCTCAAATGCCACAATAAGCAAAATTATCTTTTAAGAACAAGGGTAAAATAAAAAGCAGACCACCAGTGTAATTTCCTGAAGGAAATTCTCAAGGATGTACTTTAGACATAAGAAATATGAACCCACATAAAGATGTGATATGGAAAAATTAGAGACCTAAATGATTGATATAAACTGAAGCAAAATTAAATATGTAAAACAATAACCATCTCTTGAAGGGTTAAAGTAAGATTATTGTAAATAGCAATAACTAACATGTAAATATTCACATGGAAAATAATGAAATTGTACCCTGACCACATAGTATACTAAAAAAATCAGTAACTAGTGGATTAAAAATGTAAATGTGAAAGGCAAAGTTATCAAACTTTAGGAAATACTTTGGGAAAAGAGTTCCTTTATTTTATGGTGGTAAAGGATTTCTGAAAACATAATGGTAAATCTTGATAAATTAAGAATTTCTATCCATGAAAATCCCCATAAATAGATTAAAATGTAAGCTCTGAAGTGGAAGATGATATTTGCAAAACATGCCACAGAAGAAAACATTAGAACTTAGAATAAATAACTGTGCATTTGCCTCATTTTAAAAAGCCACTAATCCAATTTTACAAAGGGAAAATGACTCAGATAAGCATTTAAAAAAGAAAAAGGAAAATTCAGAGAGATCAAACTCAATGATCATCTTCTTAGAAATAAAAATTTAAACCATAATGAGATACTATTACAAATTCTCCCTATTACCTAAAAAATAAATACTTGATAATACCAAGTACTGATACTGATACAGCACAACAGCAATTCTTTTACAGTTGGTGGGAGTGTAAGTCTGTGAACATCTTTGAACAACAGTTTGGTAATACTTAATAAGTTGTAATACTTAATAAGTTTTCTCCTTGCTATATATCCTAGAGAAACTTTTGCCAATGTGTACTAGGAGCCACGCACTAGACTATTCATAGCCGCAGTGCTCATTACAGCCACAACCTAGAAAAACTGAAATGTCAACTAAAGTGGAGTGGATACCTAATTTATGGTGCTTTCATAGGCAGGAATGTTATACAGCCCACGTTGAAAGTGAAAATGAAGGATTAGAGCTGTGCGTAACAACGCAGACGCATTCCATACAAACGTATTGTGTGAAGGAAGCAAGGTACAAATGAATACATTATATGATACTATTTGCATATGGTGCAAAACTAGGCAAAGTGACGCTGTCTCTTTCATGGTCACTGTGACCACTGCATTTGAGAGCAGAAGTGGCTCCTATCAGCTTGTGGGAGCAGACTGTTAAATTTTCAGAAGTTTGTTAACCACTGGTAACTTGAAGTTTGCCATTACTTACAGTATGAAAAGCAGAAAATGCTACAAATCAAAACTTTGGGGTCATTTTTTCCCTAAAGAACTACTTGTTAAACATTCCCAGAATGCTCCTTGTGAGGAGCACAAGGGCTTTTGGAATAATCACAATTGTCTATTTCTATACTGTATGGTGATTAAATAGGTTTTCACTCTATAGTTAGACATTAAACTCTCATACTTTTTTGTTATCTTGTATATGTATGATATCATACAATAAAAACAATAAAAGCAAAATATGTTTCTCTTAATAATTTCATGCTGTTAGATTTTATGTATAAATCTTTGACCTATCTGGAATCAATGTCAGTAATGAGAGTGAAATACGAGATCTAGCCTCATGATTTTCTCAACTGGTCAGTGGCCAAACCTGGATCAGATACAAGATTCTCCAATTCAAAGCCTATGTTTTTTGCTCTACCTGAAGCTGACTCAAGCATCTCCTGTGGTTTTTATACAGGTTCCCATTCGTCTCTTTGTAGCATCCTGTTCAAGAGTCTCAAGGATGTAGGTTAATTGTATAAATTCACTCTTGCAGCACCGTAAGGTCAACGAAATGAAATTCTTTTGGCAATCAAGTAGTGGAGTTGATTCCAAGATGGTTCCAAGATATTTGATTCCTCTTAATTAAAATAAATTTAAGCAACCCAACAGGATTATGGCAGTCAAGAGATTGGTAGTGGATATCCAAGTGTTCACATGTTCTCATAATACACGATCACTGGATCGTGTTTTCTTAATGCCTTCTTTAAGGTTTCTGGAAAGGACTCTTTCTCTCTCAGAGTCAGAAACAGAGTACTATAACTTTTAGTTTTAACATGATACATTAGAAGCAGGTACAATATAAATATACTTTACTTTCTCTTACTGATAATTTAGTTTTTGTTCACTGCCAAATCATACATCATATTTGTGGCACTTAGATTTTTCTCCCCTGATTTTATGTCTCCATAGATGTGTTTTCACCAAAAAGTGCCCTTTGAGTATTGTAGAAGTATGTCTTAGTAACAAAATAAAGTTAAGACTGCTAATTAAAAACTTGGTATTTAATACTACTGGCGGTGACACAATGTAATTTACAGCTTTGTAATTCCTTTTGATGGAATACAATCTTTCTTTGCTTTCTTCTAGGGAAAGATCATGCTATATTAAACAGACTTCTGATACTGTCGCGCTCTTATCGTATTACAGAAAGCACTAATCCTTAGGCCATTCGTCTGACTCCCTGTTCCTGAAGTAATCCACGTTGGGTCTTGAGCTGCTCCCTTGAGACTTTGACCCTTTTGAGGATGCTGAGATCAGCTTTACCGTGGAAAGTGATCTTGGTTTTATGCAAAAGATGTCTTAGTTCCAGATCTTAATAAGATTTTCACAATTTTCACTCAAAAAGTTAAGTATGTGCTTATAAATGTTGTTCATGCTCATTACTTCTCTTTATTCCAGTATCCTCTACTAGAAGACAATATGTGAGAGAGGAGTTATTTTTGTAACTTTTTAGAAATGTGGGTGGAGGTGGCAGGATAACAAGTAATAAGAAGGGACAAGAGAGGTCTTAAACTTGATTTCATTCATTGGTATTTTATCTAACAATTGCTACATACTTCAAAATTAAGTATATTCTATATTTAGTCATTTTTGTCATCATGAAAAAATATTTGTAGATGAGGGAACTCAGTTCTCAGACTCAGCATTGAATATTTCTAATAAAGCTGTGTTTTGGGGAGGGAACCCAAGTGATAGAAATTTGAAGGATTTGAATGGAAGAAGATACCTACAAATGTATCAAAAATATTTTAATGGATGTATCAATTACTGCAAATATGACTTCTTTAACTATTTCTTTGGAAAACATTCCCAGGAGACAATGATCAGTCGTTAGGCTAAAAGTATGAGCGAACAGAGAATAGAATTTGAAACACTAATATATAGATAAACTGTGTTCCACAGAACACTCTTATTCACAAAATGTTTTTTTATAAGAGTCATTCTATGATTAAATAAATTTTAGAAAATACGTGGAAAATAAGTTTAATTGATTTTGTTTTTGTAAAACCTCTTCTCCTTCAAAGTGTAAAGGCCTAAGAGTATGCAGAATTTTCCCTGACCGTGGAACAAGTGATCTCTCTCTTAATCTGTCTCTGTCTGTTTGTCTCTCTAGCTCTACATTATGTACATATTTATACTCCTGAAATATTATGAACATCTTATGCAGGAAAGGGTTCTATGAACAAAGAAAGGGTTCTATGATGTTCAGTTAGATGTACTGAGAGGCACTTGGAAAGTGTGTCTGGGGATTTTAGAAGTCAGTGAGGAGAGTGGATTGAGTTATTTAGGAAAGAAATATAGAAATTGAAAACACAACCATAAGCAAACTGTATGCATAGGGGCAAGAAGAATAGTCAGAGAAATGGAAGAAGGGGGATTAGAAGAGTGCCTTGGTGTCAGGCAAGAAGAGGGCAAGGCAAGTCACCTCTGCCCTGCGCCGTGGCGGGTGACACAGGAACATACCAACCCAGTGCTCTTGGGTTCGGCAATGAGAATGCCAGGGCTCACCTACCAAGGAGCACCTTTAGATGAATAATAAAAACAGATACCAGAAGCAAATGCCAATGCTTCTTAAATGGACCGATGTGCTGAATATGAGAGCAAAGTGGGCTAGGGGACTGTGGAGTACTGTCGCACATGCGAGAGAACGAACATGAAGGGGAGGAGGAGCGGAAAGGACACAGAGATGAAGACTGAAGCACAAAGTGGAGCACAGGAAGGAGGAGGGCCACGTGTTCTTCCAAGACAAAAGGAAGGTGGGCAACAGGCCGAAGGGCCTCACGGCCAGTCTGATTCCTTATGTAAATCCTTAGCACAGAAATTCATAAACATTTAATTTCACAGGCAACGTAAGCAATTACCGCAGAATTTCTTACCACAAATATTGACTCTGAGGCATAACATTTAACTTAAAAGCTTTTTTTTCATCATTTATTAATTTTAGTAATAGAATTTGACCTGTCTTTATTAAGGGGTGAGAGAGACATAAAGTGACTGATTATATCTTCACCCCATTGAGTTTATAATCTACAATGAAATTCAAAAGGAAGTTAAGATATTTCAGATAATTGAAAAATACAGAAGGATAAAACTGCTGTCTTTAGACAATCAGAGTTAAGTCCCCGATCTATATATATTCTTCATTCTGCCACTTTTTAGTTCTGTAAGGAGAAATTAATTCACTTGGAGTTGGTATTGTGTAATTATTATCAATATTTAAGATCTTTCTAAGAGAAAAAAATAACACAAGGCCTCGATCTCAAATCTCTTATATGAACCACAGACATTTATTTGAAAGAGATCTATTTAGATTAAAAACCTATAAACATTTTGTTTCTTGGGGGTTTAAATGAGTTTCACTCAGACATAACTTTTCATGGGTGTGTTTGGATAAATGTCTAAGAATTGATGTTTCGAGTATTTTGTTGGCAATAATGAATACTTTATAAATTGTGGCTGCAGCAAGCACTAAGTAGCTTCATCATATCCCACAGTTAATTCCCAAGAACAACTTATGTAAATGTCGATACTCCAGCAGTTTTTCTGAATTTGGTGACAATGAGATTTTTGCAGCAAATTTCTGACAGCAGGTACATGCCTTTGTTGCATTTTGAGAAAGGAATAATCCAAATACTAGTATTTATTTAGCTGTGGAGGTTTTTCCCTTCCCCAAAGCTTTGAGAGTATAAACTGAGAAAAGCAGGCTAAAAAGAGCTTCAAGTTTGATTTACATCTTAAGAACAAAGAAACAAATGAAAATGGGACTATTGTCTTTATCCCCTCGGTTATTGTGTGCAGTATCCTTCTGTAATCTTTTCTGGTAATGAGGCTTAATAGCTGCCTTTGAGATATTAATGGAAATTGTCACAGACAAGGGAGATATTACTGCATCTAATGAACTAAAGTAAGACTGAAAGGAGCAGAAGAGGAACAATAAGTAAAATCTGCACAAATAAGAAGAATTTTACGAGTTTCTAAAATTTAACCCTATAGTTGACTTTGACATAAAATCTAACAATAGAAATGCATTACTAGTCAGTTTTCTAAGATACCATTTGTCAAACACAACAGGCAGCCTTCTTTTTAAAATTATTTTGCATTGATACAGTATTTAAAAACCTCTTGACATCAATATTGCACAATACCTAAAATCAGAAATTTAATATGGCTCCAAGGGCAAGTTGGCTGATTCAGTTGTTTCTGTGAAAAGAACAGATTTCAAAGAAAAAAACTCCAAGATTCAATTAAAATAATGGTGAATAATATAAAGAACAATGTAATAATTCCAATTGGATTCATCTGGATATTAAACGTGTTTGAAAATTTCAAGTTGAAATCAGTTTTTTTAACAGTAATTATACTATGGATTCTGCCTTTTTCAATGCTCACCTCTGTGTTAAACTAATTTTCAGAAAAGTTGATGCTTAGATATTATGATTAAGGGTACACACTTTCTCTTGTTTCTTGAAAGTAGGGGTGAGTGGCTGCCATTTAAGTGGCGATGGATGGCCATCCAATTAGCTGGAAGATGGACAAGTGAACTGTCAGGTAAAATTATGAGGTTAGTGCATAAGTTATGGTGGCCACCAGACTTCTTTTTTTAGCACATTCCCCGAGGAACAAATTGTAAACAATGCCATCCAAACTTCCTAATAAAAGGACTCATGCCAGGTTTCTGCCAGGGTAACATTTGATGCCTAATTGAGCCCAAGATTGTTAACATGTCTCCTTTTTATAGTCCTGAATAATGTACAGCTAATGAACAGATTCCATTTCTAATCTGAAGCATGGACTCCCCAGAAAAGATTCTTTTATGATTTGGCTTCTTAAGAAAAAAATAAAATAAAAACATAGAGACCGTTCTTAGCCCAATCCTGTCTCCATATAGATGCTATGTTTTCATTACAATTTACCTTTCAATTGCTCACAACACATATACAGCAATTCTAATAAGACCTGACTGGTGAATTGATTGGTCTTGAAAACTGCATTCCATTTTAATCATATATTTTGGTTCAGGAGTGAAAAAAACCGATTCCTTGTCCATGACTGTCTTCTTTTTTCTCTGACTTTCAGACATGTAGAACATTCCTGAAATTTTTAGACAGTAAATGCTTATCCCATGCTTAGGAAGAAATACTTATTTTTTTCCTTCAACTGTGGATATTACAAACAGAGATTAGTGGCCTCTCACTTCAGAGCTGTCAGTGTTGAAGTGGCATGAGCTATTAACATTCTATTGTAAGTGGTCAGAAGCTGCGTTTGGCATTCCTGTCAAAAGGCCACTAAACCCTCCAGTCTGTGCTGTTTTCACTGGGATTCTCCATTCCCGTCCTTTCTGATTGGTCGGTGCCATTCAACCTGCCACATTTACTAGCAGTCCCATGCAACTGCTGAATTTCTTTTCCTTAAAAAATAAATAAAAGTTAAATCTTAAGCTATCCTCATATTGATGTTTTGATTTGGCTTCAACAGCAATATTTAATTCCAGGAAAAATGAAATGAAGAATTTTTGAACTACTTTTGTTTAGTCAAATAAGACTAAATAGCATGTTGGCTGGGTGTCAGAATGGCTATCAAAAATATCAGATGGTCCTTCATGTAACCACAAAGACAGATGTACTGAGTACCAGCAGATGTCCAAATGATGGAATCCATCCTTTTCTGACACTGTGCTTCCTCTAAGTTGCATGTTCAGTACAGGCTTTATAATAGTCCTATCCTGGCACTTGCTTATTAAAGGAATAAAATAACATTATGCATTTGTAAGAAGACTATACATATATTCTTGGTCACCGTGTGCAGTTAATTTACAAACTATCACATATTCTTTCCCATATGTATAAATCTTACAAGCGTATCTTGGTTAAAAATCAAATGATAGAATTGGAGTTTTCATATTTTGAGTGTAAACAAGTCACATGCCATCAGTCTTATGAGACAATTGATAATGTATTTTCTAATTAGTAAGTTAATTATTTCTTTCAATAATTCTTTGCTCGGTGCCCATTTTATAATAGGCACTGTGCTGGACATTTGAGCTAAAACAGTGAATACATTAGACAAAAATTCCTAGCCTATAGGATTTGCATTGCAGAGAGAAAGTAGAACATAAATAAATAAATATAGTATATCAGATGAGGCTGAGTGCTGTGAAGAAATATAAACTATGAGTGGGGATTCGAAGGGGCAGTGTGCATAGGGTTCACATACCTGAAGAATCAATTGTAAGAATTTCTGTTTAGGATTTACCCTTATTCTGTCAAGCTCTTAAATTAGAGTGAGACTGATTATTTAGATATGAGGAATTTGGTTGTGCTATTGGTAACTCAAATTTGATAAGCTTTTCTTCACTTTATTTTCAAGGTCTGATCTAAACCTCCCACTTGAGCATGCTGCTAACATACTTACATGAGTTAGCAAATGGAATTCTGTAATCTCCTTCAGGGAAGTTTTTTGAAAACAGATAAATAATTACCTGGGTTTTATTTAGATTTAGTCCTTTCTTGAGTCACAGTGATCCATAAATCTCCCTCAATTTTCTTAGTCTAGAATGCATTCCATCCTCCAAGTACATAAATAGACAGATGATAGGCGGAGAGAAAAAGAAAGAGAAATGATATTGTGACTGTATTGTTTTACATATTAGAATTCTAATGAAAGAGGCAAGCTTTCATAAATAAAAATTCCTGTTTGGTACTGCCTTCACTGGAAGCTACCCTGATGAAATGGGTTTCCTTTTAAAATTAGTTTTACTGTGGCCAGAAAAGACTGGATTTGGGGACTCTGAGGAGCCAGACTAATTGCGACCCAGTTAGAACAGGATGCTTTGCTTTTATTAAATGATGTCCAAGGTTAATGTCAGACTGCATAGATCAACCTCTGTCCTCCACTTGGCTTCCATGAGAGTAGTATGAGTAGAGACAGTGTGACTTTGGCCCTACAAACCTGACAGACAGTGGAATAACCTAGATTAATCTTTTACAATCTAACGATTTTTTTTAAATTGATTAATCTCTTTGACAGATCCCATGCCTCCCTTTTTTTGGAGTGTAAGTGACTTTCCCTTGAGGAACAAATAATCTCCAATTCCCATATACATTTCTGTCTACCAATATTAGTCTTTTTAATGGGATTACATTTAAAGGTTTTTATCTGAAAGAAAAAAACCCTCAATTTTCTTGTGATGAGTGACAATTTTTAATTTACATTTCTTGAATTTTAATATTTAGAATTATTTAATTCACAATTTCAGTGGACTCTAATTTATCATAGAAATGTTTATTTTATTGCTAATAAAATAAGTTTTCTACATAATTAGCGAACTTTTCACAGTATATAAATCTTTTCTTTTCCATTCCATCTTCAGAGAAGTAAACTGCTACATAAAAGAAATTTTCTTCTCATCATAATTAACTCCATACAAGACGTAACAAAAAAACAATGAATGTAGGTGGGTTGAGGGAGAGGATATAGCTCAAGTGGTAGAGCTCATGCCCTGCATGCACAAGGTCCTGGGTTCAATCCCCAGTACTTTATCCAAAAATAAATAAACCTAATTACCCTTACTGCCCCACTCCAAAACAAACCAAAAAATAAATAAATTGATTCCTTAAAAAAGAAAAAAAGCAATGAATGTGGTACTGAGATTAGGGACCCTTATAGATATATTTAGCTCACATGTTTCTGTTGATTTTCAAAGATAGTTAATTTCTAATCTTCAACAAATTGTAAATAGCCTCATATGAAGCATATAACTTTTCTAATGTGGTGAAATATTCTAGTCTGTGGAGAAAAATCAACTAGAATGTATTTGTAATAAAAAGTAGACTATTCAGATATTTAACTGAATCTCTGATAGTGCTTGTTCACTTTGGCCTGTATGCATGTATGAAATGAAAATAAAAACAATCATATATTTAATACAAATATCCTGGAAAATTAAACTAAGCTGGTTAATGCTGATGCATTGGTTTGAATAAGAAAAACAACCATACGCATCAAAGACATTTTATTATTTGACTGATAGTCTTCATTTAAAGTATCTCCTCTCCCTTGGGACAAATAAAATATATTTTGATACAAAAAGATTTAATGTAGGTGTTTTAACAAATTAAGATACAACTTTATTCATTCCCGGATTCAGCAAGCATTTGTGGGAATGAGCTTTGTGCTGAGATGTGGGCTAAGAACCTGCATGAAGGAAGAGTTTACTACCCAATGAGAGACGTGCAATGAAACCAATAATAAGAATATAATGGAATTGTGCTATAGTAGAAATATGCACAACATGGTACAAGAATCGAATAAACAGGACAACTTTGCATAGTGGATCAAAGAATGTTCGAGAGGGGAGATGATACCTTAGCTGTGCCTGGAGAAGCTCACCAGGTTGAAAGTTGAGAAAAAGCATGTATGTGGGAGACATCAAGACCAGAGAGAAAAATCAGGATCTGGAGAAGTCGGTGAGGATGACATATTCAGGGAGCATAGAGCAGTTTGATGTACAGCGGACCCCTGAACAACACAGGTTAGAACTGCACAGGACCATTTATACCTGGATTTCTCTATAGTAAATACTGCCGTGCTACGCGATCTGTGGTTGGTTGAATCCCTGGATGCGGAACCGTGGTTACAGAGGAACGGCTAACCCCGCGTTGTTCAAGGGTCAATTGTAATTAGAGGAATCAGGCTAAGGCTAGATCATGAAGGGCTTGTTATTAATTCAGCCACTCTAAAAAAAATTGGTAGAGAATCCAGGTGGGTTCTCAAGTCCTGTGTTCTTCATTATAATTGTCTTGTGTCCCTCAAAATTACACCAAAGCATGAAACAACAATTCCCTAAGTTGCCTCTTTCAAGTAGGAAAGATAAATGTGTAGATGTTTTACTCAAAGGATAAAAATAAAAGCCAGCCAGCCCCTTTATGCTTTTTCCATTAAACATTTGGAAGTAAAAGCATTGTATCTCTCCTTCCTTCCCTTGTTTTCTAGTGTTGCATTCAATGCAGATAAAAGAGATATGCAGCCATCTAGATCAACTAACTCAGGTTGGCGGAAGCTATGTAAACAGCCTTTAGGGGAGAGCACACAGCATGTCCTAAAGGATTCAGGAAATATTCTCAAGTACCCTCTAAGTGCGGAGGTCAGGGCTACACAGAAGGATAAGATACCCTTCTTGCCCTTGAGGATTTTGTGATCTCCCAAAGTAATCAGAGAAATAAACAGATGATTTTAAAATACAGAGGTAAATTACAAGAAGGATGCAAAATGCCTGGGAACATAGCTCCAGGTCTTCTAGGAATTTAAGCAAGGCATCTTGGAGGAGGCACAGCTTAGCTCGGAGAAGAATAAGTGGTGAGTCCTTTAGCAGAAAGAGACTAAGCAAAAGGCAAGAATTTCTCTGGTGTTTGCAGGAACACAGAGACTTTGAAACTGTTAGAATGTCAAGTCTGAAGTGAATGGCTGAGCCCAGGAAACTGAAGCTATAAAACTAGACAGGGACCCGTGAGGACAGAGAGGACTTTCTATCCATCTTATGGAGTTTGGAGTTAGTGCTCTAGGGGACAAGGCATTAAATGGTTTTCATTCGGGAGAGGACATAATCATATTTGTATTTTAAATTGGTATCTAGCTGCAGTATGCTGCTGTGGTCAGGTGGGATGGAGAAGTTCCAGGACCGCAGGAAGAGTCTCCATCTCATTTACTACTCGTCACAATCATCACCAACTAAGCAGGGGCTCCATACATTTTTGCTGAATAAATAAACAAACCTTTTGGTGGTTACTGATGACAGAGACAAGCCGGAATCAGGACATTGGTGATAGGGAGTGGGGACAAAGGGAAAGACATAAATACAGGGCAAATTTCTAGCAATTAAGATTAACAACATATGGTGAATAGTTCTAAGGGGGAGAAAGAGAAATGTAGAATGATTTAGGGCTTGGAGAAAGGGAACATTTTTGGTCATGTTGATTTTTTAAAAAATTCCCTATGAAGCACACAGTTTTGCGTCTTACAGGTGTACTTGTGTTTTCGGTTGTTTGATATCTAGCATTAGCAGGACTCCAAAGAAGTTACTGCTTGTTTTGCGACTATTCATAACGTACCTGCAAAGAGACTGTTAAATTTCTATGGGCAGAAACTGTCTAAAACTTCTCAAATCTCCCCCACACGGGGCACATCACAGGTTTTTGTTAAGTATTAATTGATTGACATTGTTATTCCACTTTAAGTCAAAATCTCAAATAGTACATTTTTAAAAAACAAAATTCTATCACAGAGTGAAAATAGGTTTCTACAGTCTAAAACACTGTTATCTTCACCATCCATCCCATAGGAAGCACATAGAGCTGACACACTCTTGTAATTTGTTCCTTTTGGTATTCCGGTAGCTCAGCCGCGTTGACTGGTACCTTGGATAGACTCCTTTTATAATGAACTCCGACCTGCAGGAATGAGGACCGATGTACTCCCCTTGCCCTGCAGTGCTGATTCCAGTTGGTACATAGACTCCAGTTTCAGAACTTAGATTCATCCTTCCTGTTTATTATTCTGCTTTGTATTTTCCAGCTTTCCACCGTGACTTGACAAGTTTCCACAGGGCTCTCTGTCTCATTTCAGGATGATTTTTTTTAATGCACATGAAATATATCTTATGAAGCTTATTAATTTATTTAAGTACAAGTGATTGTTTAGGCAGGAGGAACAGTTATGGAAATAGCCATTTTTTTTTCCTTTAGGAGAATGAGGAGAAACTGTAATGCAGGAAAAACAGGACCTGACATTCATTATGAAGGAGTGTGTTGTTCTTGGTGTAAAGGGCCAACTTAAATTTAGTTACACTTATGCATATACATTTTATGAAGGGCTTTGTGCATATTGTTAGGAGGAATTCTGAAGGTGGAAAAATAACCTAATTCATATCTATAAATTAATACTGTAATAGTTACAAATGCTTTGCCTTGTTTTTGCTAGTAGAAACTATATTGATAAACACCTGAAGAAGTAAAAGAACAATATAACTAATTCGTGCTTAAATTTGCTTATCCTAATGTCTGAAATTTATTGCTGTAACAGTGAATAACTTAATGCTGTCTTTATTTTTGCCAGTATCCATAGGTAAAAATTCTGATAGAAACAAAATAAACTCACCTTGAGTAGGAAGCTTCTAATATCACAAAATCAATAGAATCAATAGTAAGTTATAGTCCCATAATAATAACTAATTCAATGTGTCTCACTTGGGTGAGTTATTTAAAGCTACAATATCTTTTTTGTCTGTCCCATTAAATGGAAAAAAACCTTGCACTTATAGTTTGCTGGTGAACATAAAATTAATTAGTATATAATTTATTTCTCATTTCCAAAATAACTAAAGTTCAATGGTAGGGAGGGGTGGAATATAAATTCCAAATAATTTTTGAATGATTGAATCAACAAGTGAAATAAGATTTGATGTGGCCAATACATATTCTAAATATACATAAAAATTTTAAATTATTATTTGTTATTAAAGTTGAAAGCATTGAAACATATCTTCTAATTTTATAGATTTACAAAGCTATAAGAAAAGCTCCTGATACTTGCAGCTTTCTCCAAAACTCTGCTTGATTCCAGAAAGTTTCCTTCATTACTTGAAATATACATCACAGAATAACTTTAATAATCTATGAACATTGTAAATAAGAAAATCACTATCACTTAATACAGCAAGGAATAATTTACGTGGGCTCTGAAAGGCAGATTCGTTCTTTATATAATAGAAATGGGGGACAAGTGGATTAAGTTTGAGTAGCATCTTCCAGCCTGGAAAACTGTGTGGCCGTGGAGTCATGTATTTCTAATTGTGCAACTTGGCTCTGTGTTTGGGAGAGTATCACTTAGATGCCCATGTCCCGAGTATTTTGGTTTTTTAAAAAATATATGAATCTCCATCTCCTTTAAAAGCTTTCAGGCAAGAGCCTTGAGGTAGTAAATCAAGTTTACCTGAGTATGCATTATAACTGTCTTCTAATCCACGAAAGTGATACTCTTATTTGTTTTGTGATATTTGATTCCCTGTTAAATACTTTAAAATGGAGGTTTCCCTCTGTCCATGTGGTGTGAAGGTACTTAATATCCAAGAGGATTCAGTTGTCATGAATATATTTAGAGGGTCTTAAAATACTCCGTTAGACTGGAGTCATTTTGAAGAGTAGTCTATTCATTGCCCATCTCTAAAAGGTAAAATTTAGCAATTGTAATATATCACAAGGGATCATATATTTCTCCTCCTTCTGTCTAGCTCAAGTTTGGGAGTACACTGAAATGGAGCTAGAAGGGGATGTTAGGAAAAAAATTGGCTCACATATTGTCTACTCGCCTTTAGGATGCAACTCAAACTGGAAGTAATTGAAATTGACACACTCATTAGTTTTCCTGGAATTCTTTCATTAGGCAGAATGCATTCATTTAAAACTATTCCTACATATTTATGTTATAAAGAATTTTTTCTGTTTCCATTTAGAAATATCATCTATAAGAAATGTAATATTGATATGGTAAAATAAAATTTACATGTAAATAGAAAATAAAACTTAAAGCAAAGACGCACTTTAAAAAAGCTATACAGATCTTTAAAACATTTACAGTTTGTTACCAAATGGTAATGTACCATACTAAGTTAAAACTGAGCTCCCACATAATGGAAACTTCTCTAACACTCTACTTAAAGTTGAAATTTAGATTTCTGGTCAATCAGTACTTCCAACTATTTTGATTTTGCACTTTGAATCAGGGTTTACATTTCTATGTTCATTTTCAGCATATATCCGATAATGGATAACTATAATTATCCAATAGGAATTTACTTATTGCCTCTCAAACAATGGGTTCTGTTCTAGGTACTCGTTACAGAGGGTTGAACAAAATATTGACTTATTCAAAAATGTTTACGGAGCACCTATTATATGTCTGACATTGTTTTAGGCCCTGGAGGTATAGCAGTGGGGAAAAAGTTGCAAAAGTCTCAGCTGTAATGGTGTGTGTGTGTGTGTGTGTGTGTGTTTTGTTAGGAGGAAAAATTAAAAAAAATAGACAAGATAATAAATAAAATGTAAAGTAGTCAGGTGATAATCAGTGCTAATGGGGAGAAATAGAGCAGGGAAGGGGTGTAGGGAGTTTGGGGAGCGTGTGGTGGTTGTAGTGACAGTTTGCAATTTTTGAGGGAGTCCTCATGGAGAAAATAATATTTGAGTAAAGACCTGAGAAGGAACATGGTAAGGGAGTAAGACACGGAGCCGCATGAAGGAAACGTATTTAGGAAGAGGAAACAGCAAGTGCAAAGGCCCCAAAACGTGCATCAGCATGATGCCCGTATAACAAAGGTGGTTGAGCTGTCAGAACGTCTTAGGTGCTAGTCAGAGAGAGATGGGGGTAAAAGATGGGGCAGCTGATTCCTCTGACCTTTGGAGACGTTATAAGGACTGTTTTCAACTCAAAGGAAAATGAGAAGCCGTTGGAGGGCTTTGAGTGGTAGGAGGAGAGGATCTGAGTTTTATTTTAATGGGATCATTCTGGCTATTGGGTTAAGAATAGATCGAAAAGAGCATGGTGCAAGCAGGAAGTCCATTTAGGAGGCTATTTTAATAATTCACAGAGAAATGTTGGTGGAGGAGACCAGAGAGGAGAGAACAGATTGGGTTCAAGATATATTTAGAAGGCAAAGCATCAACTGAGCTTGATGACCACTGGGCTATGGGATTTTATAGAGACAGGAGACAGGAGACAGGAATGGGTTCAAAGATCTTGACCTGAGCAACGGAATACATGAGGAAGACTATGAGAGGAACAGGTCTGCGGTGAAGTTCATGAGCTCAGTGTTGGCATGTTAATTTTGAGTTGAAGTAGCTGGACATGACTATGGAATTCAAATTGGGCTAAAGAATAAAAATGTCCTTGCCAGGAGCAGAAGAATGATATTTAATGCCATATGTTCGGATGAGTTCACCAAGGTTGTGAAAGTAGATGGAAAATAGAAGAGGTTTGCTAACTTCTCTGTGGGAGGGTGCAACATTTAGAGGTTAGGGTGATGAGAGGAGCCAGCAAATGCGACTGAGAACGGTTATTCTGGTGAGAAACAAAGAAAACCAGGTGAGTAGTGTATCATCCTACAAGTCAAGTGAAGGATTATTTCAAGGATGATGTTGAATGCTAAGTTGAGTAACACATGAAAATTGAGAACCAATCATTGGATTTTAAAGTGTGGGTATCACTGGTGACCTTGATAAAACAATTTCTGTAGGATCATGGGGGAAAGGGTCCAATTCAAACAGGTTAAAGGGAAAATTAAATGGGAGGAGAGATACTTAAGACAGTAAGTTTGGCCTTTTCTTTCAAGGAGTTTTGCCATAGAGTAGAAGAGACCAAAGGATCAAGAGAGGAATTTTTTTCTCAAGATTCGAAAAAATAACATATTTGTAGATTGATGAGAAAGATCCAGTAGAGATGGAAAATTTGAGAGATGCTATGTTTCCTCTTAGGAAGGATATGGAATATAATAAGCTAGCAGCTAAATAACTGAGGAAATAATCAGTGCTGTGATGTAAATAAAACAGGATGCAGTGGGAACAAACGTAAAGGGATGAAGAACGATCACTTACTGAGATGTGTGGGACTGGAAGGAACCAGCTGTGTAATGATGACCTGGGACAGGAATGTTCCTGGCAAAGGGACTAGGTAAGTGTGAAGACCCTAAGGCAGTTCGGTTTTCCACGCACAGAATGAAGGTTTAAATAAAATAAAAATTCTTTTTTTTTAGAGGTTAGTCAGGGAGGTTAGTCCAAGGCGTTTGCATTTTATTCTAAGAGCAGTGAGACGGCATTGGAGGGTTTTAAAACATGTCGATCACTAATGTGGAGGACAGACTTAGGAAAAAGACAAAGGTGAAAACATGAGTAGTTAGACCTATTTCCCCAGGTTACACTATGGTGGTTTGTAAATGCTTTGTTTGGTTTATAAGGCTTTAATGTGTCACAGTCAGTGACATTCAAGATGACACCAGAGTAATAACTCAGATGCACATGGTGGTAATGTGGTTTAGAGTGGATGTGGATAAAAAAAGAATTTTTATTTTATTTAAACTGAAACATTTAAATAAGCATTGTAGAGTACTTTCCAGAAAAACCTTATAATAACAATAACTGGCATTTATTGAACACTTTCATTCCTGAGTATTGTGTTAAAGCATTTTATAAACAATATTTTACTTATTTTCACATGAGCTCTATAGATTCTATAATTTTCCTTATTTTACAGATGAGAAAACGGAACTTCCGAGCTGTGTTTTAAGTTGCTTAGACACACAGTTAAGCACATACTAAGCTGGGGCTCCAGTCTAGTCTGTGTATTCTGGAGTCCCCTTTATTACCTTCCCAAGTGACTGTGTTTTATCTTCCACCTGTGGGAGCACGGCCACCTACATTTCAGGCCTCATAATAGTGCTATTCATCAGTTCCAGACTGTCCTTAAAACCTGTGCTAAGTCAAAGGGCGGCAAAGCCTTGCCTTCCTATGGAGGACTAGAAAATCCCCAAAGTAAAATCCTATGAATGTCTCTACAAGTCCATTTTCCCCAGTTATCTATCTCCTTTAATCTGACCTAGTCCGGACCCTCCGTTTTGGTTAAACCCAGATTAGTTTGTGTGTGTAAGCCTGATTGTTTCCACTGTGAGTACAACAAGGATGCTACGGTCCACTTGTTCATAAACATAGAAGTAGGCTCCCCACTCGTGAGCATGAGTCTTTCTCTGCCATTTTCCTCCTGGCCCAATTATAGGTGATATGGGTAGTTTTAGATAAATTATAACAAAAGATGTGGGGAGAGATTTCATCTACATAGAAACAAATGAGTCAGTAAAATATTTTAGAGTTGAATTAATTTTTAAATTGGGATAATGTTCTTTGATTCTAATCCATATGTCAGGGAAATGAACGGAGATACTAAGCTTCTGCTCCTCCGTAACTACCGTGCCCACTGAAACAGTGAGTTGGTGAGGACAAACTCTAATGTGCAAGAAGAGACTGGATTTGGAGGGAGAAGACCTGAATTGATGATGGTTAAGGGATGACTTACACCTAACCGATGGTCTGGGATGAAATGAGCAGCTTCTATTCATTAGTTCATTGATGGCACTGTTGGCATCTCTGTTTTACAGGTGAGGAGACTAAGGGCTCCTGAGAGTAACTGGCTCAATGAGGGTCACACAGGTAGTAAGTGGCCAAGATTTGAATCAAACCCCTGGGACTCCAGACTCAGATTTAACCACAGTGCTTTTCCGCCTGGTCTTAGGGCTTCTCCCTCCCATTGCGACGGTTTTCAAAATCTCCATTTATTGAAGGAAGATTAAACTTAGTACCCTGAATATCAGGTCATCCTTTCAAAAGTTATATTTCTTTTACAATTTCTCCCATCCCTGGGAGGCCTAGTCCCCTTTAAATAACAGGACGCCCACTGGACTCCCCAGAAGACTAGACTTCCTGGCTGAGCATGGAAATTCGGACACTACAATGATCTGTGCTTATCCCCAGATGAAGGAGATATGTGTAGGAAAGTTTTTTTAAGCTGTGAATCATGACATAAATGACTTTTTAAAGAATGAAGACAATTTTTAAAGATCTTAGTCCTTTTGGTACCATGAAGGCAAGTCTCTTCGATGGCTGTTATTTGCACTTCTATAAATAGAAAAGGCATGAGCAGAGGGTCAGCACTTGTGTTTTCCCTCTGATCACATAAATGAAGTCAGCAGAAAATGGTTCTGTGTGGGAGGAAATTAATTCCTTAAATTTTTAGTCTCATAAACATATCAGGAAAGAAATAGCAAAACAGCCAATGCAGTTTAATGGACTACATCTTTTCTTCTTTCTTTTTCTGCCCCTTCCCCCCTAAAGGAAAAGTTATATATTTCAACCTATTTGAAATTGACCTTCCCTGAATGAATCATCATTTCAATAGACTGGACCTTCCTACTGACCAGCATATACAGGACCACATGCTTTTGGGAGCATGCTATTACCATTCCTAGTGACATCATAAAAAAAATTAGTTTCACTATACCAAAAATGGCTTGCTAACAAAATTTTGGCCCTGAAAAACGTCCATTCCTGAAGGCCTCATCTCGTTAGTCTGTACAATCTCTCTCTACATTTTTTAGAAAGAAAAATAGAGACAGATTATTGTCTGAAGAAGAAAATTGTCTGAAGACAATTGTAAAACTTCTGGGGAATGCAAAAGATTTTTGTAACCACTGAAATCCATGGATCTGGATTCTAGTTTAATACAGTGGCTAAAGGACAGCAAAATTTTCTTCATGAGCCTAAACCACTTTAACATAGTGGTTAAGAGCACATATGCTGAAATGCAGTACCTTAATTTGAGCCTCTGCTCTGCGGGTCACTAGTTGTGTGACCTGGGGCTAGTCACTTACTTCAGTTTTCTCATCTGTAAAATGGGGATGACATTAATACTGACTTCATAGAGTTATCATGAGGATTCAGTAAAGTAACAGTTATTAAAGTATTTAGAAGAACATCTGGCACTTAGTAGGAGGTCTGTGTTTATTGAATACATCACTTTTGGTCACTGCATTATGGCTTGTTGATAATTGGGAGCTTCGAGTTAAACAGTTGTTCTGCATCTATTTAGAAATTCTTGAAGCAGCACAGGTCCAGGTTCAGGAATCCAGGTCTACAGACCATTTTAGCTGCTTGTTAAAGTGTTCAGAGAACGGCTCTGCTCACTGTAAGGATCTGAAAATTTTTATCTGAATGAGATCTTCAAGCTCAGTCCAAACCTTACTTTTCATAGATGTAAAAGACCCGGATCAGGTGGAAAAGAGCTCAGCTGGTCAGTACCAGAGAGCACTAGGACTCAGATCTCTTGGCATCCAATTCAGTTTCAAAGAAACATCACAGTGATTTTGGTATGATGATCTGATCTCCCGGTTAGGACCCTGCCACAAGTTCACTCCTAATAGCACAAGTGTTTGCCCTTCTGTAATGCTGTCTTTACACCACGGCCTTGGCTCAGGGTTTACGTTTACTTTCAAAGTGTAGCAAAGTATATTCCAGGACCAATGTAACAACAGCAGTCACCGAAAGTGTTAGATTATACCACTTTACTGACCCCAACACTCCACATTGTCTTAGATTTTGCCCCATTTACACAGAAAGTTTCAAATCTTTAAAACACAGTGTATAAAAGATACAAGCATTTGGAGAGGCACGTCGTACTTGATAAATAGTAGTCAATAAGAACTGTTATTGACCTTGAATTCAATTATTCTAAACATATAGTGACACTCTGTGGTGGATCTTAGGGAACTAAGAGAAAAGAGCTCTATGCAGTGAGAAATAAACTTAGATTCATTGCTTACAGAGACACTATGGGCTGAAAATAGAACAACTTGAAAATGTTTAGATATATTTATGCCCAATAGATCTATGCTATGTTATTAGTGAAGGAAATAAAGATGGACTTTGGAGCCATATAGAATAGCTAAAATTGATTGCAAGAAGAATGAGAGTCCTTTCTATAATAAAATTATAGTGGCAACCATGTATACAATGCTGACGGAAAGCCAGATACTGTGTGGATTACTTTATCAGTAACCTTTACAATATTTGTGTGGAAGGCATAAAGATGAGATATCTGGCACAGAGTAGCACTCAATGAATATTTGTTGCATAAGTAAGAAAACTGCGGTCTAGGAGGTGGAGGAACTGGCATCTTAACCCAAGGTGTCTGACTCAGAAAGGCCAAGTTCTTCCCAATCTTCATTGTTTTCTGTCCCAGCATCTTGTCAGAATTGAAACACTGGATGATGCATGGGTCAACCTCATTGTGTTAAATTTTGGGGTTGATTCATACATATATGTAAATAAATGAGCCAGAAAACTTAAAAAAAACTTTTCTTACCAAGTGCATTTAATTGTAATGTATTAAAGAGAAAGAAATTAAATTTTAAAAAAGTTCCAAAAAATTAAAATTCAGAAGGATTTACCAGGATGCTTTGTATATTGCAGAATTCCTTCTAGTCCTTGTAGTTATGGGCACTAGAGATACGTTTAAAACTCTGTAAGTATCTAATAATTTGCTAATATATGTCTAGCGCTAAGTATTTCAGAAGTGGAGAAAATATTAGAAAGTTATCAAAAGCCACTTTAGGTATCAAGTTGTTTTGTGCAGAGCTGAGTCCGACAAACTGATTTGCAATGTGAATATTGAGAAAAACCTAAAATGCTGTTATCTCATTCAAGATAATTAGCCTCATTATTTGTAGTCGTTTCTTTAACAAGTGAAATCCAAATAGATATTGATTAGGATTTCCAGATACATTTCAATTCATCTTTATCCTCTTTCTCTGAAGAAGAATAGATCATATTTCTCAAAAGAAACACAATTTGCTTCTAAAGGTATTATTTCTAAGTTCTTATTTTAAACAGAAATACTGTAATAGGTCTCATATAATATACAGGTTTTACAATTCATACACAATAATTACTATTATGAAATATTCATTAAGCATAACTTAAATAATAAACTGAATAAGTACAGTACGTCGGTTGTCATACTTTTCACAGGATAAATTTCCTAGCGGGCAGTCAGGCCATTGACCAGTAAGACTTTCTCACTATGTTCTAAATTATTTATCACATGGGCTCTAATCCTGTGTCTTTTTTAAACATATAACTTTTGTTTACTGTTTTTCTGTAACTAGGTTTTTAATACATAAAATGCTCATGTAGACACTTTAAAGAAAAATTGCATGGTGGCATTTGACGACTAAAGTAGTTATTGGTCCCCATCAATGAGGGGACCATTCTGTGCAAAAAATGGTACTGCCAGCACTGAAGGCCTGAGGTAATCTGAAAACACAATCTTTAACCTGTAATAAAAGTAGGTCAACCATGTCTATATGACTGCAGACACTGGTTAGAGAATGCACATATCAATGTATTCATTCTTATTATGTCCAATTAAGGTTATTGAATTAATATAAATGAAAATTATGTGAACCTAAATGGCCCTTATGTGGCAAAATAAAACTAGAGAGAATGTTTTAAAATATAAGCCTACTTAGTTATTAGAGAAATTTATTTACTTGATATTACTTTAAAGTTTATATTATGAAATTTCAATATTGAGATACTATAAAATATATAAAAATAAGTCTTTAAAAGCATGTATACTTTCTAGAGACAATCTTAACACAAAGACAAAACTGTTTCTGAACAGATTCCATGATGTTTAAATATTTGCAATGTTAAAATATCTGTACGTGAAAATGAAGCTGGGGTGGAGAAAAATGATGATTTACTCTAAGACTTTCTTAAAAGAAACAATAAGTAGAAAATGAAATGTAGTATTTGTATAAGAGATGCTTAAATATTCCAACTGTACTGAAGAAAGTAAGTAAAAAATAAAAACTCTTCGTGTCCTTATCTCCACTTCCCAAAGGTACCATTACTAGCAGGTTTTTTTTTATCCATATATTCACACACATACCTCTTAAAATATTATTACAGATTGGATTATATATATTGTTCTCCACTTGCTTCTTAACACTTAATAACATATTCTGGCTATTTTCCATTTTAACACACCTAACTTATTATTTTTAACTGTTGCTTAGAAACCCCTGTATGGATGTACCATGACTTACTTAATCAGTTCCCTATAAGCGAGTAAGTTTGTTTTCAACTTTTATGTTTATTATTGAAATGTGTCTTGATGGGCCTTGCATGTGTAGCGGTGGGGGAACACATTCATAGAACAAATTTTAGAATAGAAACCTGGGTCAAAAACTTTAAGTATTGACAAACTGTCTTCCATAGCCATTTTACCAATAACTAGGGTATTATGAAAATGCCTATTTTCTTATTCCTTTATGAAACTGTAATCAATGTGATACATAAAAAAGAGTATTGCATTTGGACGTGCATTTCTTTAATTATGACAGCTCATCTGTATGTTTTCATGTATTTACTCACCATCTGTATTTCTTTTTCCGTTATCTGTATCTTTGCCATATCTCTACTGTTCTAAGAATCTTTTACTGTTGAATTGTAAGTTCCTGTTTTTTTTTTTTAATATTAGAGATAACAGCACTTTGCCTCTCATGAGTTGAAAATATTACTTCCTGATCATCATCTGGCTTTTTTAGTTTGCTTATGATACTTTCTTATCATATAGAATTAAAAAAGAAATTATAGTAAATTTTGAATTGTTTCCATTGTACCTTCTTGGAAAGCCTTGCCATCCAAGATTATTTTAAAAAATTAAATATTACATACTTTTGATTTCACTTTATACACATAGTTTACCTATCACTGTATTAAGGTAAGGAAAATAAATTGAATGTTTTTCTGTGGTGAGAATTGAATGGAATTCAAGTTTAGTGCAGAATAAAATGCTTCTTTCTAAATAACTTCTAATATTTTAATATTAATATGCACTGTTTTCTTTTTTGAATAATCAAAAGCTTTTATTTTGTTTAACGACTGACTAATAAAGTTGTCAATGTGCCCACTCAAAGGGGTGATCATTCTTTGTCATTTTACTTTTAGGAGGAAGCCTGGGTTCTTGTCATTTCATGATTAGTAAATGAGAAGGGAGGTTAAAAATATGTAAAATGAAACTGAAGGGATTTCATGTTCTTATTAGGCCTGCTTAAAAATAATGGTGAGGTCTTAATTCAAGGGGGAAAATGTACTTCACATCTAACTGTGTCATTGAGTCTTTATGCAAATTACTTATGCAGTATTTTCTTTATTTATGTTTATTTGTCTACAATACTCCAAGATGTAATTTTATGATACTTAACTAACATCTTTGACAACAAGAGAATACTTATACTAAAAAACCCAGAAGCTTTAAATGTAAATAACTGCTTATTGCTAGTAAAATGGTTTTGGACGGAAAGGCATGTGTTACTGTAAACATTCCTTAGGTACAACATTAGGGCCTTTGGAGCTAACAGTCACCAATTCCAGCTTTCCTAAAATAGTATGAGAACTGACAGATGAAACAGAGTGATATCTGTCAAGTTCTAATTAAAGAGAAGCCAACCCTGATTTAGTTCTTCAGGGAAGTTATCTGTAAGCTCTACTGTATACTCCTCCAACCTATGCGGAAAATATGGACCATGATTTGTGTGTATAGCGTTGGTACCTAAAAGCTGCCTGGCTCCAGGCCCAGCTTTCCAACCAATTCCTCCCAGTGCATTATAATGGGAGGTATTATAATTCAACTTGGCTCTTGTTCTCTGTTGTTCCTGGCTGGAAGTCCCAATTCAAGTTAGAGTGGTGATGTAGAAACTTTTGAAGATTTGTAGGTTTGGATAAAACCCCAATGAGATCAGATCTTTTTCTAAAGTTCTTGCTAATTTGTATGAAGATTCTGTACCTAATTTCACTTAAAGATGAGTTCAAAAAAAAAAGTTATTAACAATTGATTTGGAAAGAAATGAGAATTCTTTTCCTTACCTTGGGAAGATAAGCAAAATATTACTACACTGACATAGATAAATTTACAAAAATTGAAAGGATTATCTATTTATTATGATAATAATTCATCAGTATATATACTGACTGATTATAGTGTCTGATGACTCATCTACAATATGGCTGAGTTTCACAAAATATTTTCTAAATTCGACTAAAATTACCATAGGGGAACCAAATTTGAAAATTTTTCAGATATGTGTCTGAAAATTAACAATCATGGTATGAGGTATTATGGTTTTTTTTTAATTCTTATTATTTATTGAAGTGAGGTCATTTATGATGTTAGTTTCAAGTGTACAGTAAAGTGATTCAATTTTACATATACATGTATATATTTTCAGTTTCTTTTCCATTACGCCTCATTACTAGAAACTGAATATAGTTCCCTGTGCTATCCAGTAGGTCTTTGTTGTTTATCTGTTTTATTTATAGTAATGTGTACCCGAAGTATTACGTTTTCCAAGGCTTTGAACAGGAGAGTCTTGTCAGATACATTGCTGCTTCCTGGCTTTTAAATTGAAACAGTTTCACTTGCTGTGAGCCATCTAGAAGTGGAGGGGTCCCAGAGTGGCCTTATTAATGATATCAAGTGAGATGTTTTGAGTGATGGGTAAAAGAAAGAATCTAAGCAAGATCAGAATCTCCAGTGGATTTATTATATGGCTCCTATGGTACACAGTCAGAAGACTACACGTGAGATCTTGTAATGTGATCTAAACACTAACCAGACATTCTAGTTCTTTTTAATATACTCTGAGAGAATGTGTTTAGAGAAAATTTGTGACTTGGAGAAAAGTCATTTTTTTCCCCATCTGCACTATTCAGGTCTCTGCTTGCTCCTGGCAGTGGTTCCCATTCTAGGACCGTATGCCATTATTGGAACACCATTTCTGTTACTGGCAGTGAAAGCCAAATTCAAATGTCCCAGACAAAGGTATACACTTTTTGATTTGAAAAACATGTGCAAGTTTAGTTTTGGCTTGGAAGGGTCCTCGAAATGATGTATTGATTAGCTTGGGTGAACACAACATTGTAAATGAAATAGACTAGTATATTTCCTGAATCATGAGGCCGTTGGTGGGAATGAGCTGCAGAGGGAATCAGGAGGTTCTACTATTTTGCTATGGAAATGATTCTGGAATGTGGACTTTCAATAGTGATTAGAACAAAACTAATAACTTTTCAGAATCTGTTACTTCTGGTTGATGATTTTTCAAGTATTGTACTATATAATGGTGTGCAAGTCATCTAGAACTTTTAAAACAACTTTAAATTTTCCACAGTTGTCAAGCAGAGATGGTTTGCTTCACTCAACTAAACTTAGTTAAACTTTGATTAGGACAGATTTTCACATAGAAAAACTAAATCTTATTCCCTGTTACATTTCAATGAACTCAGAAAATATTCAATGTTTTCCTTTTGAAACCATGGGGATTCTAACTGTAGGACACTTGAGGAACTTGGAGAATGTGGAAGGAATTGATTATAACCTGAAGATGTATTTTGACTTTTAATCATGCTAGGATAATGGGTTGAAAAGGACATTGGACAAATTTATATTTGTCTTGTTTCTAATTGAGATATAAGTGATATATACAGACTACATTAAAGAATAGTGTTTGATTTTCTGAAACTTGTCTATTAAAAAGTCGCCAGCAAGAATGACTTGCGGTTCCTAATGATCATCCTCCACTGCCTACAATGGCAAAGTGATTAACAGAGACACTAGTAACAACCATAAACTTAGAAGCTCTAAGGAAAATTAACTCTCCACCACCCCTTTCCCTACTACCCAACCCTTTCCCTACACTTTACCTAGTGTCCTTTTTCTGATCCGTGGTCTCATCCAGACTATCATATGACTTTTACTTGTCATGTCTCCATAGGCTCCTCTAGATTATGACAGTTTTTCAGACTCCTTGTTTTTGATAACCTTGACTATTTTGATAAGTACTGGTCAGATATTTCATAGAATGTCTGAATGTCTTTCAATTCAGGTTGTCTGATGTTTTTCTCATGATTAGATTGGAGTTGTTGGGTTTGGGGGAGGAAGACCACAGAGGTAAACTATTATGTGTCATCAAATCATAACAAGGGTACAGATTATTAGCATGACCTCACTGTTGATCACCTGGCTGACGTCATGTTTGCTGAATCTCTTCCCTATAAAACTCCTCTTTTTTTAATTATGTGGTTCCGCTCCTTTCATCAATGCTTCAGTGAGGTTATGTGATCTATCTGTGCCACACTTAAATTCATTTGTCAGAGTCTGTGTTCCATTTTGGGTTCCCCCAACAACTTGGTTGATTTTAATTTGCAAAATCAAACTCATTCTTTGTGGTATAAAAAATTAATAATAAAATTAAATTAAATTCCCCTTTTCCCACTTCCCATGCTGTACTCTTTGGATGGAAGTCACTGCACAGCCCACATTTAAGGGGTGGGAAGCTATGCTTAGCCTCTTCGATAGGGAAGTGTCTACATAAATTATTTAGATTTCTTTTCTGCACAGATTTGTCCATCCTGTCCCATTCATTTATTTATTTATATAAATATGGACTCATGAATATTTATTTATTCTGTACTTGGGGTTATAATCCAGTACTACATTATCTTGTCAATCATATTGTTCCAGCTTTAGCCATTATTAGGAGCTTTTGGTTGGTTCCTGTGTCCCTTTGACATACTCCTGTTGTTGGATTTGTACTTTTTTCTTTTTCTCAATACTTTCTTGTTTCCTGACACTACAAAATGTTCCTGATTCTTTTTGTATATTCCCTGATCCTTTTTAGATTCAGCTGTTTTCCAAAGGAAACCTAGTTCCCTTAATTGAAGGATGGTGTTTGAAACCAAACTCTGAGGGCTGGGTGAGCTAGTTGTTCCTGGGTTTGTTGCTCCTAGGTCTTCTCAGCTGACAGAGCAAGGAGATACGTGTATGTGTACTAACACCTATATTTACAGGTTGTCTAAAAATACTTCTTTATGTAACTATATTGTGCTAAACATGGTTTGTTATGATGTCTCCTAGTATAATCCTACTATTACTAAATGGATTGTTCTGGCCTCTTCCCCTTGTTTATCTGTATCCCCCACCCCCATCCATTTACTTAACTGATAAGTTCATACATGTATAGTGATTTCAGAACTGTTCATTTGTATGCTTTTGGGAAACAACTTTATCAAGTGGAACACAGTTTTTACATACAGTTCCTTTTGCCTTTGGCCTTGCAGTATCCACTCTTCTCCAAAGTTACACAGATCAGCAACTTTTCCCCACCTCTTTCACTGAGATTATGTTACATATTTGCAATACAGGTAGATTCTTTTGTCCCATTCTGCATTCCATACTGATATCCCCAAATGATTTGCTGTTTTTAAGTTTGCATATTTTAAAGTTGATACTTTGTGTTGCACAGTTCTGTAGGCTTTGAAAAATGCAGTCATATACACATCATTAGGAACATACAAAATAATTTCACCACCTTACAAAATCCTCTGTGCTTCATCTATTCAGTTCTCCCTGCTCCTCAAATCCATGTCAAACACTTAGCTGTTTACAGTCTCCAGAGTTTTGCTTTTTTTCAGACTATTATATAAATGGAATAAAAGACTAAGCAGCATTTTGGGACTGACTTCTTTAACTTAACAATATCAATTTGAAATTCAAACATGTTTTGCCTGGCTTGTGAGTCCATATCTTTTGATCACTGAACATCATTCCAGTATACCTTGTATCAGTTTGCTTATGGTTTCACCTATTGAAGGACATTTTCTTTGCTTTCAGTTTTTGGATTAAAGTTGCTGTAAACATTTGTGTGAAGATTTTTGTGCGGACGTAAATTTCTTTTTCCTTTTTTTGGGGGGGTGGTGGTAATTAGGTTTATTTATTTATTTTAATGGTGGTACTGGGGATTGAACCCAGGACCTTGTGCATGCTAAGCACACACTCTACCCCTGAGTTATAGCCCCACTTCCCCTGTGGACATAAGTTTCAGTCAGTTAGGTAAATACCAAAAAGCAAAACTGCTGGACTGCACAGTAAAACTATGTTCATCTTCATATACATGGTTTTATGTAGACGTAAGTTCTGCAAAATTGTTTTTCAAAGTGTTTATATCATATTGCATTCTCCTTGGCAATGTATGAGTGTTTCAGTTGCTCTGCATTTTTTCCCAGCACTTGGTTTTCAGTTTTTATTTATTTAGCTTTAGCCATTCTAATAGATATGTTGTGATATCTTATTGTTTTTGAATTTCATTTTTGTGATGATTAATGGCTGCATCATTAGACGTGTTTATTTGTCATTGGTATATCTTCTTTCGTGAAGGTTCAAATACTTTCTTCATTTTTTAGTTGGAATGTTTTCTTATTATAAAATGTGAGAGATCTTTATATATTTTGCATACAAGTCCTTTATCACGAATGTGTTTTTGATAGCTTTATATTGCTGTAATTTACTCATTGTAAGATTTAATGATTCTTAGCAAACTTCTAGAGTTGTATTATTATTATTATTATTAGTTTGCAGTTAAAAATCATCAAACTTATTTTAAAGATACTTATAGATATCGATATGGAGCTCTCCATTCATTGGAAGATAAGAATTTTGAATATTTTAATGTCCTCCTCTTATTTCTTTATCACCTAAAATTTTTCCCATTTGAACCCACACTATGAGTATTACTTTTTTTCATCTAGACATTTTTAATCTCCTTTTAAGAGATTATTTTTATATTGATCTTATGTTTCATAACTTTAAGAAAGATTCATTTACTATGCATTCAACTTGTTTCAGTTTACAATGCTTTTGATGTTTATGACTTGGTGAATTTGCAAACAACTAACAACTGTTATTAAATACCACAGAGAACAGATAGAATAAAGGGAGATATAATAATGGATACAAGTATAACTTCATCCAATTGTGATTAAAAATTCATTTTTATCTGTATTAGAATATAGTCATTATGTTAGTTGACTATAAGTCAGTGGAAGTAGCCAACAGTTAAGTTATTAGCAAGCCAATAGTAAGTTAAATCTTAGACTACCTTAACCAATTTGGTGATTGGAGCACTGAGGTGAAGATTCCCACCACAGTACACACTAACGAGAAGCACACTGGAGTGCTGGATTCAGTTCTGTTTGCCATTTTACAAGGGAGACATTGACAAATTGGACCTAATACATAGGGCAACCAAGATAGTAAAAGGGCTAGACGTGGTGTCACATAAGGAATGTTTAGAAAAAACTGGAATGTTTAGTCTGCAAAAGGAAAGAATGATGGGGCTGTGGATTGGTTGGAGGAACGTGATAGCCATCTATTTTTAAACATTTACAGGACCAACAAAACAAAGAGGAGGATTTTTTTTGTTGTTACAAAAAGACTCACTAGTAATGGTAGATTAAGTTCAAAGGAGGCAAAGCTTGACTTATAAAAATGAGAACTTCAACTCTTTTAAATTTAGAAATTCTAAAATAGAATGGGTTTTCTGAGTTTTTTGCAAGCTTAGCAAAAAAACAAAAAACCCCAAAAAACAAAAAACCCAAAAAAACTCCAAGATCAGAAATATGCAGGAATCCTATCTAAATATCCTTGAAGTTTGTTAATTAAAACTCTTTGTAAACCTATACTCCATCGAGCAATATTTCCTATGATAATTAAGGATGTGATTCTGATAGCAAATGATAGTAAACCCTCTGCTGTCCTAGACATTGAATATAAAGTATGCTGGAAAGAACAGTTAATGGATGTTGCAGTTAAAATTATAAAGATAAGGTGGATCACTTTTAAATAAGCAGATAAGCAACTACTTTAATTGGAGAATATTTATCTAAGGGTACAGAAAAAATCATAAGCAAATATGTCATTTTCATAAGACATTAGGTAGGCAAATCTGACTGAAAAACAACTATTTGTAAATGTTTATGAAATAATTATTTGGAAGAAAAGATTAGGCTTGTCACTAGAGCCTCCAATGACTTCCACCATGGAAATTAAATGATCAATTTATACTCATCATTTTACTTGACCTCTCCTGAGCCACTGATGCAGCTAATCACTCCCTCCTCTCAAACAAATTCACCATTTGGGACACTATGCATGTCTGGTTTTTATTCTTCCTTTCTGGTTGCTCTTCCTTGATTTTTTTTTTTTTACTATTTCCTACACAAATTTCAGAAGCAGTATAATTTCTTTTTTAAAAATTCTTATTTTTCACTGAAGTATAGTCAATTTACAATGTTAGTTTTAGGTGTACAGCAAAGTGATTCAATTATACATATACATACATATATATTATATTTTCAGTTTCTTTTCCATTAGAGCTCATTACAAGAAATTGAATATAGTTCCCCGTGCTATAGAGTAGGTCCTTGTTGTTTATCCATTTTATATATAGTAATGGATATCTGTTGAGCCCAAACTCCTAATCTGTCCCTCCCCCTCCTTTCACCCTTGGTAGCCACAGTTTGTTTTCTATGTCTGTGATAGAAGCAATTATAATTTCAGTCACATAGCTTTATATGCCACATATAGGCTGATATCACCCAAACGTAGGTTCACCCTCTATTTCCCTGAATTTCACATTTAGTTATGAACTGTCTACTTCATATCACCTCCTGTATATTTAATAAAACATATAAAACTGAATATGTCCTAAAATAAACTTCTGCTAATTTACTTCCCATCATGACCACTTTTTTCCCCTTGTAATATTTTCATTCAATTATAGCTCTATTATTACAGTTGCTCAGGGAATTAGATTCATTCTGGATTCCCACTTCCCCCCATTGCCACACATTGAATCCATCAGTTAATCCATTGGGTCTGCCTTTAAAATTTATTCAGAATGCACCCACATCTCATCTCATGTTACAACTGCCACTCTGATCCCAGCCACCATTATCTCTTTTCTGGATTACTATGTCCTAACTTGTCCTCTTGCTTCCACCTTTCAGGGCGTTCTCAGCAAAGCAGCTTTTAAAATGAAAGCCAGATCATGTCACAACTCTGCTCAAAACCTTTCAATGACTTCCATCTCACTTAGAGTAGAATTTAAATTTGTTACAATGATCCCACAAAGTCTTAATGATCAGGCATCCCTCTGACCTCATATCTTAGAACTTTCTCCCTTGCTCATTCTACTCCAGTCACATTATTCTTTTTGTTTTTCTTTCTTCCTTTCTTCCTTCCTTTCTTTCTTTCTTTTTCTTTCTTTTCTTTTTCTTTTTCTTTCTTTCTTTCTTTCTTTCTTTCTTTCTTTCTTTCTTTCTTTCTTTCTTTCTTTCTTTTTCTTTTTCTCTTTTTTCTTTCTTTCTTTTTCTTTCTTTTCTTTCTTTCTTGCTTTCTTTTCTTTCTTTCTTCCTCTTTCTTTCTTTCTTTTCTTTCTTTCTTGCTTTCTTTTCTTTCTTTCTTCTTCTTTCTTTCTTTCTTTCTTTCTTTCTTTCTTTCTTTCTTTCTTTCTTTCTTTCTTTCTTTCTTTCTTTTTCTTTCTTTCTCTCTCACTTCTCTCTCTCTCTTTCTTTCTCTCTCTTTTTCTCTCTTTCTCTCGTAAAGACAAGGCCCTTCATCTAGATCTTTGCAAGTGCTGTTCCCTCTACCTATAATACCCTTCCTCCAAGATAGCCATTGACATGTGCTCTTATTTCTTTCAGGACTTCACTTAGTAGTTACCCTTTCAGTCAATCATACGCTATGTAAAATCACATCCCTTCATCTCAACATTTAATATCCCTTTCTTTGTTTTATTTTCCTCCTTAGCACTTCTCACTATAAATATATCATTTACCTACTGTATAACTTTATTGATTTATTTGGCTTGTTGTCTCACCTCCTTGCTAGACGTAATTCACCTTGCTCACTGCTATACTCCAGTGCTCAGAAGTGTTCACACCATGTAGCTGTTGCTCAATACATCTTCATAAAACAAAATTTTAAATGCATTTTGAAAGCCCTGAGCATTAGGCTAAAAACTTAAAATTGTGTTTGCTTCACTTTGGAAGTGTATGGAAGCTTTCTGACAGTAAAAATTAGGCTAAAGATGTGTTGTAGGAAGATTAATTTCCCAAATTATAGTTTGAATACACAGAATTCTCAAAAGCCACAAAGGTTTAAGAAAAGACCACCTCGGAGTGCGTTACAGTAATTCACAGCATCTTGTGGGGAAAAGGAAATGGAACACAACAAGGAAGAGACTAATTACAAACAAAGAATTAATATCCAGTGGATGGTTACTGGATAAGAGGGAAAGAAACCAAAATAAATTTGGGTGTGAAATAAGTTATACAGAAGAGGGAAGATCCATTGGAATAAATAAAGATATTAAGAGAAAGAACTCATTTATGAGGAAAAACAAAAGTATGAGCTGACATTATTTATAAACTCAAGTAATAGTGATAGTAACAGTGAGAAAAGATACCAGTTTTACTTCTAATAAAATAACATTGGTTTTCTGTTTGTAAATTGTCTTAGTGTTTCCTTTAGAGTAATGGGGAGAGACATTCAAGTAAAAATATGCAATATTTGTTTGGAGATAAAGGAATCATCTAGAAATGTAGACAAGTTGGATATGTTGATCTGACGGTCCCCACATGTACTGTAAGAATTGACACTGCAAGAGGATGAATATTCCGACAGAAAGAGTGTAAAGAGCGAATAAGATAGCAATTGGGGCAGGAAGAAAATCAATTAAGTGTGGAAACCAAGGGTGGAGAATTCTTCAAGATCTAGTTTCTCACTTTTATAGACTTGGAAATATTGGATGTTAAAAAATAAAATCATCAATGACATTTGAAAATTCTTTTTTTTTTTTTTTAGTAGAATAGTGAGTGAGGAAATCAGTTTGCAAAGGATTAAGATAAAAATAGTGCAGTGGATGATGGAGTAAACCACCCCGGCCTCCTTAAGGACTGAAATTCTCATTCCTCCAGCTACTGGCAATGTTGGTGGCTGACAGCTCTTAGCCGAGTCACTCTCCCGGAATTGTCCTTGGCTGAAGAATGCTCACTCACCCAAGGTCATGGCCCCTCTTCTGGAGGTAGACTGCAACCAAAACCGGTCAATGAAAAAGTATAAAAAGCCAACTTTCTTGCCTTAAAGTGGGACAGGTGTTGGGGACCATCCGCTCCAGAGACATCAGTGGTATCCAATGAGGTCTTTCTTGTGACTGCATTGCAAATCAACTCCTCCTTCTCTCCAGTCTAACTTAACTCTCTCCCTGCTGCTGCTTCTGAGGGCCCTCTTCATAAATTTCCTGTGTGTGACTCTCCTCCCAGGAAATCCAACTGAAGATACATTAGACATCTGAGACATATCAAGGAAAATATGTGCTAAAAAGTTGGGAACTAGTAACACTTCTGTTTATGATAAATAAAGACGTTTACTGCATACATTCTTAAATTCAACCAGAGTCATTTCAATTCAATATGGATTTGTTAAACATCCAGTGTTTATACTCTTTGCTATTGGGAGCATAATAAGAGCAAGATGGTCCTTGCTGATAAATACATTAAACTTAAGAAAGAGCATTGATTCTGATTGAGGTTGGAATCTTCCCAGATTACAACCAAACTCATGATTAACAGCATGCAGATGTGCATAAACTTGTGAAAATGCAATGTGACTCTGAAGGATGTGAGATGATACTAGTCAGTGTTTACAAGATGTTCTTTCAAAGATACTCTACGCATCTGTAGACTATTTAGTATGTTAACTACCTTCTTAGTTCCTTAAACAGGTGTGCATCTGTAGTTTTAAGAACACAAAAAGAATATAAATTGGCTTACAGCCACATCATTTCATGATATATTTTCTGATCTTGGATTAAGACAGTACATTGATGGACAGTTCTTAAGGAAATTCTGAGAATGTTAGTTAATGGTTCAAAGATAACTCACTGCCAGAATTTTTAGGAAATATAATTGGTGGTTTCTAATACAAGGATTATCCACATGGTGATATTAATTCAGCCTTTTGACTTTGAACAGTCTTTAGAAAACAGTTCCTTTTTGCCCCCTCTAACCCATTTAGCAAAACCAGCAAGAACTGAGTGTCTGAACTTTCAGCATTTCTACTCTCTCACACATGGATATTGCTGGTAATGTCACTGGATAGTTAAAAATTCTGTAAATTTGTATCACAATAAACATGAAAAATTTTTAAAAAACATTAGCTGCTAGGTTGAAAGGATCTATATTGAGGAAAGAAATCATAGAATAATATAACGATAAAGTAGGAAGTAGCATTCACAGGCAAGACATTGTAAAAATACCCATTACAAACAGTTATCCATGATGTACTTAAATATTTCTCAGGAAGGAAATTCTAAGTTTCTTCAGAAACAGAATTTAATAGTTTCTGCCATTAATCTTAAGCAAATCCCTCTAGGACAGTTGAAGTCCATTTCTTGATTTTCTATCTTCAATGCTCTCAATAATTCAAATACAGTTGACAGTAAATGTTCATTCTAACTGAGAAATCATTAAAACTGCTGTGTTTTCTGTCACCGTCCACTTGGTGTGGATGGTCTAATTTGATTTTGTCATCCAAAACACACACAAACCATTCTTATCTCTATTTTCATAGCTTTTTTCCTGAAAAATCATACATCGGTGTTGAGATCATGACCAAGATTGCTCCATTATTATGAGACAATGAGAGGAGTTATTTTCAAGCGGAAGACATTCATCCCATCATGATGCTATATTATTTCACCCCAACACGTTCATCCATGACTCCCTACCTACTTTTAAATAAGAAACATGAAGGAAGTGTAAAATAATTGGCTTAAAGAAAGCATTCCAAATGATATCCCTTGCTTTATTCCAAATTTTTAAATTAATGTCTCACTTTTGTTTTGAACAGGGTTTGTTCACCATTGCTTGTGTCTGGAGGTAACAGAGGTCCTTCTTTATCATGCCTGGTTTTCTCATCTTAGTAATGTTTACACAATTTGTAGGGAATGGCCTGTTAACAATTTCTGGATTAAATTTTTATTTACAGAGAGTCCTGCTCTGGGAGTAAGATTGAATCACAGAGTTTCCTTGGTGAATAAGCTTACATGGCTTATTCCTACCCATGCACTGCTTTTAGATAGTACATTATCTTAATCAGTGTACACTATGTGTTTGACACTGTAGAGTGATATAGAGAAATTCTGCTCTTCTGGGCAGACATTTATTGACCATGACATTTAAGCAAGGCAGATGCTTCCTTTACAAAGAGTGTTAAGAATTGGGCTTATCATGACAAGTGTAAATGTTTAGCCCAAGTATTAATTAATAACATTTTCTTGTGTACATCTAAAAAAACAACATAATTGTGCTGGCAAACATCTAATGGGGTACCCCCCTCCCCCAAAAAAGAGATTAATTCAACTCCATCTGGGACTCTTTGTATAATCCCAATTTTTCCAGAAATACTTTACAACAAAGCCTAGACAACTGTTGAATCCTTCACAAAGGCTGCCTGTCTGTCTATCTGTTCATCTGTTTGCCTGCCCAGATGCATTTGGTTAGAGAATAACATGTATTTCTTTATAAATCTGTCTCCATAGCTTAGGAAGTAAAGGGATTTAAATGGTAGCAGTATTGTTTACAGCATATTACCAAAGTTTGGAATCACAAACTGTTGGCAAAAACCACTGTATGTCCTTTAAAAATTGCATTCTTTAAGCTGTGTAATAAATACAAAAAGTGAAGTGTACATAAAAAGATTGAAAAGATACTTTTTTTAAGCTGAAAACAAGCAGGGTGCCTAATAAGGACAATACAACCCCTTTATAAGTATATATGTGTTACACATAATACATGTACCTATATATTACATATGTACGTATATATATAACATGAATACATATATAGGTATAATACTATTTGTATACTATACATTTAAAAAGAGGTCTGCTGGAACTCTTACAAAAATGTTGAGTGATTACTTCTGGGGAGAGAAGTGAGATGGGCTACAGGTTGATGGTGATATTACCACTAATCTTCATATTTCCTTAGCGATTGAATTATTTTTAATAAGTATAAAAATTTTTAAACAACTATAAAATTGTTTTATAATTCAAAATATATCAAAGACTGAGATACATGTTTCTGCTGTTCAGAAAATGAGGAAGCAGGCATTCTTCCTTGCAGACACGTTGGCTAGCAGTCAGCTTGCAGGAGCTTTACACGTAGTCCATCATTTTGTTCTTTTTTTTTTTTTATTTTTAGTGAATATAGCTTCTAAATTCTTTTCCTAGGATTTTAAAATCAAACTACTTGGATTTACCCTTTTGCACTGAGGCAAAAGAGATCAGAGTGAATGTCGAGCGATTTTGGGGACTGCTATTTTTTAAGAGAAAGTTTTTAGAAATTTCCTAACAAGGAAATTAAAAATAGTCTAAAGCCATCTGAAAACTCATGTGGAAAATAAAATTTTGCTGAATAAGATGTAAATATTCCCTAAATTATAGTCAAATGATAACATCAACTACACATGGGTCAAAATTATTGAAGCACTGACAGCCACAGCCCATAAAATGCTATGAATTTTTTACAGCCCCAAGGGTGAACATTATGAGGTGGGGAACAGCTCCATTCAGAATTAACAATATACTGTTAAATAAACCAATAAAAAAAATCTATCTACTATCTCCTCTTTTCTTTTGGGTAGCCCTTTTTTTTTTCCTTTATGTAAGTCCTTTCTTTGTTCCTAGTTCTCTATGTAATTCTTCTATTTTGGTGACAACATATGATTGGTAAGATCCTAGTGATTGAAGCAATGACTTTTTAAATGGCAAATTCAGTTTCAGACATTCTGAAAATTGGCCCAAAGTCTCCACGATTTCCCTTTCAGGATCATTAGGAAAGCCATAGTTGGCTTTAATGGTGCTGATAATTATTTCATATGTTTGGCTCCGGTGCAACTTGCTTCCAAAGTCTCTAAAACAATAAATAGTTAGAATGCCAAAATCTCAGAGATGATTACAACTAGGTACCAGAGACATCTCTTCAAATCCTCAGTAGAGTGTGGTCCTCAAATGTATTCAAATGATTTATTACATGAAAGACACTGCCATATTGGTAGAAAGTCATAAAAAGTTAAAATTAAACATATAATAAAGCATTAAACAAATATATGTATGTGTGCATTTATAAGTATATTTATCACAATGATATATCTGATTATATGTGTGCTTATATATGTATGTGTTTGTATGTATATATGTGTATTGTGTATGTATGTACATGTATATACATACACACATTCCCAGAGTCTACATTGATAATTGGAAACTTAAGAAAAAATATATTAGGATAAAATTTACATTTGAGAAAATTCTTGCATTAACATTTTTTCTGTTTATTGAATAAAGCCCACATTTATTTAATTTGTGCAATCATAAAACTTTGGTGTTCTGACAAATAGTTTGAAAATCTTCCACAAGACGGTCTTTCATTAATTGTTCAATCATTAATCTTGAGCTTTACATTTCAATAGCCAACTTCCCAACTGACTGTTTTCCTTAGAAGTTTAGAAGGCAGTTAAAATGAAATGCAGCAAAAAACATAACAAAACAAAGAGACCTCTTGATTCCATGCACACAGCCCCAGCCCCTCTCCCTCATCATCTCCTCTCAGTAAACAACAGCACAATACAGTCACTCAAGCCAAAAATCCCAGCAATGATCCTGGATTCCTTTCTTTCCCTTGTCTAATATAGTTAGCCCATTAGTTCCAAAACCAACTACTCCAGCTTCTCTTCATGTCCTCTACTGCTCCCCTAATCCCACCTACTGGTATCTCTTGGCTTCATAACTTTAGGAACTTCCTAACAGACCTCCTAACTTCATGCTCTTTTTATAAAGCCTATTCTCCACACAGCAGCCAGAGTTATCTTAAGAAAAAAAAAATCAGCTCATATCTCCCTCTTCCTGAAACCTCTGATGCTTAGAATAAACATAAGTTTAGGATAAATGCAATAATAAAATGCACTTAGAATAATAAAATGCAAACTTCTTATCTTTCCCTGTAACACCCAATATGACTGATTCCTGGTCTGTCCCATCTCCTCTCACCTCCGCTTTGTTGTCTCCTCTCTAGTTACACTGGCTTTCTCTCTATCACTTAAACACATCAAACTCACACCTGGAACATATTTCATAATGATTATTTGTGGAATAAATGAAGGACTTGATCTGGAGAGCACAAAGATGACTAAGACACAGATTTGGATCTCCAGAAACCTACAGTCTAGTAGAAAGTGATGGACTAGTAAACAAACAAAAACAGTAAGTTTTCTGAGTGATATGAGAACACTATTTATAGAAGTTATAAGGCCAAAGAGAGGAGTCATCAATTTTACTTGATGTCTATTGAATTAGGTTTTGAAAGATAACTTGGGAGACATTGGTCAGGAAGGCTCAGATTGAGGAGGGCACTGGAGGCAGGTGGTGGACTTCCTGAGGCTCACAGAGGATTGAAACCTCATCAAGAGTAGGGGGACACTCAAGTCACTCAGCCCGGCTTGACCAAAGCATTAGACCTAAATAAGGGTCTATTGTTCTATTTGATTATGAACTATATAGGAAAGTAAAAACAACAATGAAAAAAAACCCCAAAACAAAAAAACACAAACCTCTGGAGGCCAAGTGATACCATCAGATTAGAAACATATTTCTTACGCCCAGGCGAGACTCACTGAGTCCACTTGAACAATCCATCCTTTTGTTCATTCAACATTTAATTTATATCATCTAACTTTATCCCTGGTGCTGTTGTAACTGTGGGGATAGAGGGTTCAGCACAGCAGGCTAAGTGCTTGCTCACATTGTCCTTACAGTCTAGTGGAGGAGACAGGTCAAAAACAAGCAAATAAATACTTATTTATTATTTCAGGCAGTGATAAATGCTCTGAGGAAAAACAAGTCAGGGCGAAGGAATAGATAGCGGTGGGGGAGGGAAGTTGCTGATTTACTTGGAGTGATTGCACGAGGCTCTCTGAGGAGGCGAAGGGCTCTCTGAGGAGGTGAAGGTTTGAGTAAAGACCTGAAGAGACTGAAGGGGGAAGATGCAGCTTTCCGGAGGAGGAACACTTTTCACTGACGACACGGTGATGATGGAAGTCTTGAAGGGCACATGTGGTTGCGTTCCTAGAGGAAGAGCAAGGAGGCCAGTATTCGTGGAGCATGAACTAGTGGGAGAGTCATGAGATCTGAGTCAGAGCTGGAGCTGGTGGCAGATCATATAAGGCTTTGTAGGACTTCTGCTTTTATTGGGAATGACAGGAAGCTACTAGATATTTATTTATCTTAAATTTTTAAATTTTTATTTTTTTGGAAATTTTTTGAATAGAAGGAAGACACCATATAACTTGTGTTATATTAAAAAAAAAATCCATACAGTATATAGAGTGGAGGACCAGAAGGGAACTCGGGAGACCAGTTTCCTTCTGGGAGGGAGTCCAGGCAACAGATGATGGTGGCCAACTAGGAAGGTACCAATAAAAATGGTAAATAGACAGAAACAGGTTTATTTTCAAGGTGAATCACTCAGGACTGCTTGATTTTATATTGAGAGTGAGAAAAAGAGAGGAATTAGGATGAGTTTTGGTATTTGTTTGTTTGTTGTTAAACAGTTGGCTGTATGGCTGTACCATTTATTTTCATGGAGAGAGAGATTTGGAGTTCAAAGTCAAAAGTCTATTTTTGCCATATTAGTTTGTGATGCCTATTACTTAAGCAAATACATACATTCAGACTGAAAGCAAGGAGATATTTTGACAGAAATAAGATGGTCCAAGTTTGCAAAAGTAAAACTTTGATTTTAACCCTTCAGTCTGAGTTGCTAAGGCTGTTTTGGTAGAGATTAACTCAATGATAAGAATGAGCTGAAAACTAAAGCTGAAGACTACTGGTGACGGTCTCCCAAGACGTTCCTTGTTTGTTAGCGACAGAAATTGAATTGGCCCTTAGAAGTCTACACAGTGAACTTGGAATGTGAGAAAGGGAATCGCATGGATTTATGAGGTTTTCCATTAAGAAAAGCATGAATCACCAGTCCTGCTTGAGCACCGAATATTCTAAGCTTCCCTAGCGCCGAACATATTACATTTATAATATATACTGTCTCTTTGTGTTGTGTCAACACAGATTGACTTCAGATCAGAAGAGATACAATTCACAGATTTTTCTGTAAAAATCATATTTCAGTCCAGTCATCAAGGTCATATCCTGCCCTTGATTAACTTTGGTAAATCCTTAAGATTCAACAATTACAGTGGGAAAAAAAAAAGAATAAATTAATTTCATGGATGCCTAAGGACATTTATTCTGTTTAAATTTTACTACTCATTAATTTCCCAAAAATGTTCTAGTTAGACTTCTCAATGGAGAATTCAGTGTGCTTTTCTTTATGTATTTACTTTTATATCCATTCATTCAGGATAATGAAACTAGAAAACTGGAAAAATTCAAGCTTAAATAATCTTTTATTGCTTAGATGTTAAAGAGGTTTTAAACTCAGCAATGCAAAAAAACCAAAAAACAAAAAAACATAGGGACATAATCAGAATGTGATTTTTGGTGAATTTAAGTGGAATTTCAATTAAAAATGGCATTCTAATGCAGTCATTTTACTAGCTAAATATCTCTTCATTCTGTCTAAATTCTTGTCTTATGAATTAAGAAGAAAAAAATTGAAGATGATTTCTAAAAATAAAGCCATAATAGATATGACCTTGGAATTTTATCCCTTCTGTTTAATGAATACTATTAATGTTCTGGAAGGGTAACTCATCTGAAACGACTGTACTCATTATGTTAAATTATCTCTAATTATTATTTTCAGGCAATTTGGCACAAATAGATGAAGTTCAAAATTACAATCCTCATGGAATCTATGGTGTTTGAGAAACAGAAAGTTATAACTTTATGTATATAATCATGATGTCAAATCAGCAGCCGATTGAGTGGAACTGGCTGGAGCCAGGCCTTTCTATTAGTTGGAATACTGAAAAGGGATTCGGTAGCCATGCATTTTATTCCCACCTGGCTCTCCCTTTGTGATACTACTCTGAAACACTCTCTTAGTTGGAAATAAGCCTGAGCTGGGTTGCTTTACTCATGTAACGACTAAGATTAGATCCAGTTTTGAACTCATTAGCTGAAAGGAGGCATTTTATTGTTGTAGTCGCATACAATTGTGTTCAGAACTGGAAAAAAAAAAAAGAAAGAAAAAAACAGCCAGTGATACAGATATGTTTTGGTAGTGATCAGTCCCATTAGTAATTCTAGCCAGTACCGAACTTGCAGAGAAGGAAAGAAACATTCTCATTGACTATAAAAGCTCTGGTGTGTCCTCTTGGTTCACACTTGATTTCATTCTTTTTCTCTGAAGCCGTGAGCTACTCACATTGACAGTCGGAACAAGGAGGCTGATGAAATAGACCTCCTAGAAGAAGCCTTGCTTTCTTCATGCTGAAGACGATCCCAGCCCTCAGAAAAGTCGTTTTTATAATGGGAGCCAGCCCAGCAAATGCTTTCTGCCCTAGGGGCCTGTCTTACAAATAGTGATTCAAAAGAAGTACAAGGAATTGACTGACAGAAGGGGAAAGAAATGTGGTTAGGTTCAACGGAGGTTATGTTTAGTTTTAAAAAAAAAAAATGCTGGTTTAAGAATTTCCTAAAATGCTCTAGAATCTCAACATGCTGTAATCAAAAGCAATTGCAAAAATTCACTTTGACATTTGTTTTATATTTTGTAATCTTGTGGAAATCACATCTCAACCTTTTATGATTTTTTTATTTGAACACACTTTAAAAAAAAAGTCTTTCAGGAACGAATACATTAAAGACATATTGCTAGAAAGTCAGAAAGCCGGAAGGCATAGGAATATTTTGATCAAATCAGTCTGAAATATATTGCTGTAAATCACTAAAATTAGAAAACATGCATCATTCATGACTTCTTACCAAGAATCTAAATAAATAAATACCACCAAGTAAACATACTTAGCTGAATTCTAGCGTAACACAGACACATGGCCAAATAGAATTCCATTCCAAAATACTCGATCTTATCCCCAGTACAGCTGGAACCTTTGGCATTTTACACAAGTACTCACCTTGTGTAAAATGCAGACACTATTCCTGAGTCCCTTCGCAAGCCATACGTGGTCTCCTAGTTGCATGGAAATTATGCTAAGGCTCTCTGTTCATAGCCTGGCTAAAGAGTCAGAAGATTCAACTTTTTCCTTTTCAAGGCGTCAGTCTAGGGCTGCCAGATTTTGGAGAATTCTCAGGACTGGATTTGTAACTTAACACTTCTTGTGAAATCATTTCACTGAAGCAATTGTTTTATCTCCCAAACGATCCTAAGTTTGGCCCCGATCTCAGGAGCATGTGTGACTGCCACGTTGCTCTTGCCCGCCTGCTTTGGGTTTCTCCGCCTCCCTTTATCTGCCTTTTCCACACAACAGGACAATCCAAAGTGAGTGTCATTTAGGTGTCACCAGTTCTGTGAGACGTGAAAAGCTTTGCCAGTTAACATAAAACAAAATCCCGGAGGTTTCATGGAATCGCATTTCCCTACTGCAAAGAAAGTTGAGAAGAGGGGCAAGGTAGCTTTAGAGTGGGAGTTTGAATGAGGACACTTTGTCCATGAATGGAAACTCTACATTCTTTGTTATTTTTAACAGGCTGTGTCTGTTCTCCTTGAAAGAAATTGTATGAGAGAAGATTGGATCAAGTAGTTTTTATTTTATTTCAAAGCACTTGTACACTTTTCCAAAGATCAACTTACTTAGCCAAGTAATAAACTCTTGTTTTACAATAATACTAGTGTATATTATATCACTCTAGCTTACTACAAAATACAGAATTAGAGTTGGGAAACAAAACATTTGTTTCTTTGGGGAATGAGGCATATATCATTACCTATTCACTCTGCCAGATATAACTTGAACCTTTTAAGCTATTCAAAGAAATACCCAACTAGTTAATCTGCTTTAGGAGGAAAGAAAATCGCTTTGCACCTACTCAGCCTCTTTTGTATTTTTTTTTTAAGTCTTAGCCATTTGCAGTCCAAAGGAAGTCTAATTTATATTTTCTTTACATGTGTATCTTTTCGAAAGTTAAAAAAAAATCTGTTTTGCATGTTTTCCAATTCCGCTTTTCACACCTTTTAGAGGATTGTAGTTTCACGGTGGATAAATGAGTTCATTAAAACAAATATTCATTTGGCTGTTTATTTCTCATCACACAGAAACCATTGTGTGCAAATCATAAATAACTTAAATTACAATATAGTTTACCTCTTATACCTGAAAACACCTACACATATGATTATGATTTACCCATTTTTTAAACTTGCTTCACTCTTTTTGTTCTGATATACCTCTGAAGCTTTGCTTTTAAAAAGGTCCCTATCGTTATGAACTGAACAGTCGTTTAGACACTGACATAGGAAGACAAAACCTATTTTTATATTTTCTGCTTAATTGACTTAAATTTTTCTTTCTTGCTCACAGATTGACCAATTCTTTGATCATTTACTTTGTTCTTAGCACCTGGTATAATAGTCAACTTTGCCATAGGAAAAGAATTAGATAATTTGCATACCTTTTGCTAGTGACTTTGAAAAAAAATCCATATATTTCCTATTAATGCCATTTGACTAAATTTTGTTAACTTGATTACTTATACTACCTTTTGGAAGATTCATCTTCTATGGTGGTCACTACCACTTTGTCTACAAAACAATCAGAGAAAAAAGTTGTGGGTGGTCTCACAGACACATCAGTTAACCACTTGATTTCTATTTCCACTAAATGCTTCAGGTTAAGTGATTTTTTTTGGTCAGAAGTGATGTTTTCAGACATGTTCCTACAGGTAAAGGGACTGAACTAAATGTCTTGTTCAGTCATCTTTGCATATTGCTCGCTGCATCACCAAGAGACATGACAGGCTATCTGAATAAAAAATGGTACGACAGGTCAATTTTTTCCTGAATGAAAATAGGTACTGGTACAAAAATATCCTATTATTGCAAATTGTCCCTTTATTAAAATCTTTAGAAGATTTGGGGAATTCTCAGGTTTTGAGGAAAACAGCCCCATTCGCAGGTCCATGTAGCTCCGTCTTGCCCTTAGAAGCATGAGTTTCCCTATTCGGTTCCCTGAAAATATGATGTCATTTTACACTCTTTACACTCTAAAATGACTTTATGTATCTTTTCTTTACACAAGAAAAAAAAACTGGCGAAATGACATCACACAGGAATATAGGTGAGAGTTCTTCCAAGTTCTGTACCAAGTCTTATGTCAACAGCATGTAATTGTGCTGTTAGTGGGCATTTGGGGCTACACAAGAGCACACATACTACCACGCTGCAGAAAATCTTTATTGGAGAGGTCTCCATCCCTGGATTCAGTGAACAGTTTCTCAACAGCATTATTAAATTAAAAAAAATTTAACTCAGTGGCTCTCAAACTTAGATATTATAAAAGAACTTGTAGGAATAGAGAAAGACGAGGTATAGAGAAACAAAAGGAGAGTGAAATACAAGGAAGCGAAAGAAAGAGAAAAGAGGAAAAAAAAAGTTATGAAAGTCAGGGGAGAAATAATGTGTAAGTGAAATGAGATAAACCGTGTCATGTAGTTGGAAAAGTTTCAGGCATAGAATAAACTCTTTAATAAAGATTAGACACAATTGGAATTATGTGCTTGGCACTTAAACAGTTTTATTAAGGATGGTATCATTTACTCTTACCCCAAATCTTGTAAGGTAATTATTTTACCAATGGGGAAGTTAAAACTAAGAGAAAGTAAGAGAATTGTTGGTTTCATAGCAGAGATGTGACCAATTGAAGAATCAAATCTCTTCTGTCTTCAGATTTTTTGACTACAGCTCCTGATCGTCATAGCTGCTGACTGTAGCTGTGGATGTCTGGAGTAAGTGGCTTTCTCTAGTTACTCTTTTTCCCCTACTTCGGTGAATAAGCTAGAATTTGGCAGTGAGTGAAAAGTTGTCCATGTACAGGTAGGTAGGTAACAAAATAATCGATTTTCCTTAAAAATGGGACCTTGAGATAGATGTTTCCACAGGAACACCTTGGAATCATGAAGAGTTCTGTTTGGATTCAGGCAGTTTCAAAGTGGTTCCCATTCCCCTAACAGTAGACACTTAATCTTGGACAAGTTAACAAATTTTGTCTAAATTCATTATCTCTTCTATAAAATGGGGGTAGAAATAACTTGCCAATCTTTATTAGAGGATTCAGGGCATTAAGAGGTTAACTTTTATAATTTTGACTTTTCCAGCTTCCATGGCTGCCTCTGTCCTTTGGCTTGAGGGCCATTCCTCGGTCTTCAATGGGAGAACTCCAGTCGCTGCCCTGTCATCCCGTTGTCTATGCCTGTGTCTCTGACTTCTGTGTCCCCTCCCCACTGTGATTATATTGCCCACCCAGTCGATCTAGGTTGATCTTTCCATTTCAAGATTCTTATTTAATCACACCTGCAACGTCTCATTCACGGGTAACATCCACAGATTCTGAAGATAATGACAAGAACATGTTTGAGGGGCATTATTCAGCCTAGTAAAAGGGCCTGTGACAGTCCATCACTGATTCAATCAGCCAAGGGCTGCAAAAGGATAACTTTCACAACAGGAGCTTTCACTCACTTGTCCAAAAGCCCTCAGTACTTTCCATGTGCTCACATTTCTGATTCTCACAATGACACTACACAGTTTTACAGATGAGAAAACTGAGACACAGAGAGGTTAGTTAACTTGCTTATGACCACACTGCTATGATGCTAGAGAAGAACTAGCATTCCAAGTTGGGCAATCAGACTCCAGAAGCCCAGAGTTGACCACATTGTTCTAGTGCCTCTTGACTTGAGAACTGTTCTTTTCAAGCTGTTGTGGTTCCTTAGAGAACATCAGATTAGCAATCAGTGTATAATTAAGTGGGTTTCTTTCACTAGTGGACTGGTGGCCAGTGGTACCTCTAGACTGGGGCATCTGGGTCAAGGGCTTCTCAGCTCACAGCTTAAACAGGCAGGGCTTGTCCTCAGCCATCACGAGCTCTTCTCCATGGTACTTTAATCAGCAGAGGTAGTTTGCCATCACAGATGTAAGGAATTTTCCCAGGGGCCCATCCTCAGACCTTCCCCCAGGTATAAACCTCGGCAGTCAACAGGACCTTATTTCAGACATACCTGATCTTTCCTCCACACTCCAGCAATCGATCACAGTTACGTAAGTGATAGAACAGTTCCAGGTTTTGGGAGGGAGAGCTGGCCAAGAATGAGCACTCCAGCTGCCCTTGGACTTTTTCAGAACTAGATAATTTATTTGTTTAAATAAACACACTTGCCTTTGTATATGATGCTATTTCTCCTTTCCCACTAGACCCAGATCTACCTACATCAGCCTTCAAACACTGATACACAGTATATTCGAAGTACAGCTTCGATTATTCCAGAATGAGTCTCCTATTCCAGCTAGACCAAACTGGTTGCTGTTTCTTACTTCTCTGACATTTCTGGACTCATGCCTCTCACTCCCATCTGTAAATCTAGGCTTCCTCAAAGCCAGTAATTTGACTCTGCTGTTGGCTTTGGATTTCTCCTATTACATGTTTTTCCTGAGAAATGAACTTGGAAGACCCTAACAGTGTGAGCACTGGGAAAGGTCACGGGGTATACATAATTACAGGGGAAAGTCCTGTTGACTAATACATCAAAATATTAACCTGCCACAGTGTGTGAACTACTTTTTGAAAGAAAGATACATGAAGGGCTTGCAAAGAAAGAGGAAGTCTCTAAACCATAAGGTTCCTATCAGTGAAGATGCCAAAATCATCTCATGACACTGACATAGCTGGCAACCAATTGCCTGTATGTCTTCTGTTTGGCAATTCTTATGAGCCACACATATTCCTTTTATTTCAATTTTGTCTTGAAGTTATCTGATACATGTTCTCCATCTGTACTGCCAAGGTGTACCTTTCTGGAAGGTAAAGAGACACTGTTTCTGTCTCTTTAAGCAACAGGTATATGTGGGTCCTCCAGAATATTTAGCATGTTTTCTTACATGGTGTCACCATTAGTGGAGTGACTACACAAGTTGGGACGGCTGGGAAGCTACTAATGACAAGCATTTCCTGTACTTACTTCTGTCAATTGATAGATTTGTCCTGCCTGTATAAATAAGACATTTCATATAAGAAATATTTTATATGAAAAATATCATTGAAGAAATGCTGGACTCCTAACCCCTGCTGATGGTGAATTTAATGGGACCAAATGAGAACTAATTTAACTTATATTTTCTAATTAATTGTATAATTAGTGAATTATAATTTATAGTAGAAAATGGAGCCACATTAAAGACCAAGAGTAGAGATTCAAATGATTTCCCACCCATATTTTATATACAGTGGACCAGAAAAGCCAATAAAATACCTAAAAGCCTGATCTGTGACTTCTACACTGGGATGAACTTGAGAAGTTAGAGCCTGCTTTGGAAAATGAGAATAAATGTAAAATCACTTGGTGCATCACTGTGGCAGAGGAGGGGTCACGGGTATAGCCCCCCTTGGTGGGAAGGAATATTTTATCACTGAACTTGTTTAGAATTACCAGCACATGGTGCTAATAGAATAAAGACATGTATTTAGATGGTTCATTATTGTTTTAAGATTCTCTATGGATAATGCAGTGCCTTAATGGGAACATCCCAGGTAGATTAATTGCATCCCTTCCCTTTTGATACACAATTATATTCTGATTATTTAATACCTGGAGCATGTGTTTTCTCGAATTTTGCTCAATAATTATGCATGGAATAAACAAGTCAACCATTTTGACTGAATTTACACATAGTTAGATGCAAGCCTATATTATACCCTAGACAAGATAGCAAAGTAGGAATTACCTGTTTTCGGCATTCCTTACATCATTAATTCTCTTTAGAAACAGTTTTGTACATCTGCTACGTATTAAAGTGCAACATTAGATTCTGAAGATATAAAGACAAATAAGAATCAGACCTAGTATTTCTCACTGGCCTATGGGAGGTCATAATCCAATAGGAATAACATACACCAATAAACAACAAAGTCTAAAACACAGTGATGCATGCTGTGAGAATGTTGAGTGTAAAGTCTGTGGGGGCCAAGAAAAAGGAGCAATTGATTGTCCTCGAGATGGAAGTGCTGAAGTCGTACAATTGAACTGGATTTTGAAAGTCAAAAATGAGTTTGCCTGTTAGACTAATGGGAGAAGGGCCTTCTCTTTCTGCATTGACCAGGGAAGGAGGAAAATCACTAGATAACCTCTTTGTGCCAGGGCTTTACCTATCTCAGGAACAGTTTTTGCCTTGCAAAGAAGGACACTTAGAGGTGGAACTGTGTAAGTCGTGGAGTCACCAAGTAGTGGACACTGAGGCAATACAGAAGGCAACATTTTTATTTGGGGAGTCTCCTGGCATTCCTCAAATCATACCCTTTAGGTGATTACCTGTCCGATATGTACAGAAGACTGGCTTAAGTTTGGGTTCTCCAATTGAGATATTCCAATAAAAAGGAGACATAGGGTTATGTTCACCAAATAAATAATGTATTTTAATTGTTGGGAAAAAAACTAATGAACTCAGAGTTGTTTTAAAATGTATGGATTTAGTTTTTGAAAAACAAATCACCTCAGGTTCTCAACAGGGTTGCAAAATACAAGTAACTAGAAAATGTCAATGCAGGTTGTAAAAACCTAAGTAGCACTGGAAATTATCCACATAATCCTGGTTTACAGGATTTCCATTTCAGGAAAATACCTATTAAAGTTGTTCCACCTTGGGTCACTGACATTGCATCATCTTTCTAGCAACCTAACTCTCCTTCAAGATCTCAGAATGTCATGCAGTCACCATTCTCACGAGCAGTGTTCTGTCCCACATCCCTCCAACAGTGGAGGCTGGAGTAGATCAGAGTCTAAAGATAATAATTATTGTTACTGTTATTGATGGAAAGTGAGCTCTTTCAACTCATTTCTTATTTCTTTTTCCAACTAGGGGATCCCAAGTTAACAAAAACAAAGAGTTGATAGAAAATGCAGGAGAAAGTGCTCATTTTCACCATTCTTGTATGTTTTTCTCCCCATTTCTGTCTCTTCTCCTGACTGTTCATGACCCATCTGGTTGTTCCTTGAGTCAAAAGTCCACACACCTAATTTCAGTAAGCCTTTGGCAAGTGAAGTCACTGTTAGACACACCTCTGAGCTGCGAGCATTGGCAGATTCTACACTAGGTTTTGCCAATGGAGATGTTCATTTTTATTCTCTGCTTGTTTTCTCAAATTCAAACTCATTCAAGATTTGTGGTTCTTGCTGTAAAAAGAACTGTTCTGTTGACGGACAGGGCGTAAATGGCTTTTTAAATTGTCATTCTATCCAGTATGTTTCGAAATACCATTCAATGAATGCATTTTTTTTTTCACGGCAAATACAAATATTTGCGAATCTACCTTTAAGTGGGAAAGAAAAACCTTTATTCACAGATTGTTCCACTTCCTATTTTGCCTGTTAGGCTTCAGGTGTCTCCTTCTGGGCACAGCTAGTTTCTAAGCTTTTTAGTTGGCCCTGTCTCAGAAACATAGACATTTTCACCAGATTGCCATTAAACAGAAAGTACATTTTGATTCACTTCAGCTCCCTTTGTCTCCTGGGGATCGGTTTCTTTTTTGTTCAGGTGCAAATGTCTTGGCACAGCTGTCCGAAGCACCCTTCCAAGCCTTGTGCAGAAAATAAAAATATTTTGCTAGTCAGTTATAGCAACAAAAGGAAAAGAACCAGGCTCGCTTTTGCTACTTTCTGAGCATTCAAGTAGCAGTTCCGTACTGTCCCCTCACGGGAGTCTGGCCCCGAACAGCACACTGCAGGCTGACTGCCAATCCATTCTGTGTGGAAGTAACATTGGCAGAAGTTTGCTTTGGCAAAGGATCTGTTTCTTTCTCACCTAAAGCTATCACAAGCTTCCTGTTGTATCTGCTCTGCCCGATGTGTTGCCTAGCATTCTGTCTGACCAGGGCCACTTTTTAATCGACTTAGCGCATGCAGGGAATATGGTAAATCCTTCAATTAATTTATCTTGTCACAGGCTGTTCTGTCACTCTTTTTCTGTTTTAAAGTTTATCTCTCAGGGTTTGGGGTTAAAAACTATCCCAAAAAATCAGTTTGTCTTATTACTCGTCAATATTTAGGCAACCTTGTGAATGACCATTCTTGAGGGCCCCTGCATCTTCTAAACCTGCGGGGACTGCTTACCAACACTCAAAGCGCACACAGATCTGGGAGTTAGATCATTCTGGCAAGAGTGTGTTGGCAAAATATCAAGAGCTTGCACGTTCTTATTTTGGTACTGTTTTAATGAACAAATTTGATTTGAAAAATCAAAACAATTACAGTAATCTCGCAGCTCCTTGAGATCTTCCTCAGTTAATCAATGGGGTAATTGATACCTATTTAACCTCTGCAGTCAATTATAACTTTGTTTAATTCTTGGCCTTGTGAATTTCCAAGCAATTCTGGGCAAATAACCACTCTTAATCTCAACTGTGTCATCTCTAATAATGGGGATAAAAATAAAATTTATAGCACTGGGTTATTGTAAAGATTGAATTATATGCCATAATTCACATATAGTACATCGGATATTGCCTGGCTTTTCATGCTCAATGAAGATGGCAATGAAGATGATGATGATGATTGATGATGTGACTCCAGTTAGTAGTAAACCAGTTTTCCTTAAGCTTAATTCTGCTTTTGGCTGCTATGTGACAAAGTCATAATCAAATAATAGAATTTAGCCCTGAATGCAGTCTTTTGCCACGTACTGATTTACAGATGCAGAAATTAAAGCTTAAAAAGGTTAAGCAAGAGTCCTAGATTTTATAATTAGCAGCAGATCCAGGAATAAAACCTTGATTCTTTATCCAGGATCTCCAAAGTTCATGTTTTTCTTCTACGCTTTGTCCTTTCCCTGTCTGACAACTTCCTTTGTCCTTTGCTCCAACAATAAAACACATAAATTTTACAAATGGAAAGCAGATACGAAGGCCAGATTTAGAGGAGGCAGAAGGGAAGAGGGAAGAGAGAGAATTCTAAATTCCTTAATCAGTAGCAAGCTCACTAAAACCCACCCTTGTTATGTCTCCAAGAAAGGTGAGTTTTGATAAGGACTAAGAATGTCTTGGGTTCCATTACTTGCTAGGTCTTTACTGAGGCTGGACAATACATAACTTACACAGACTTTTTTGTTCTTTCTAGAAGCATTTTTGAGGGGACTTCTTCAACCTTATCCAAAGATTCAACCTGTTTTCTATTTTGTGTTTATGACAGAACTATTTGTTCACTAAGTAAAGCCATGCCCACTCAATCTCTTTCTCCTCTAACGACTTACAACAGGGACTGGCAAGCCAGGTAATCTCTTTGCAGCCACCTTGGGGACAAGGATGACCAAGCTGCCCACTGGGGGTCTTTAAAGTAGGTTTTCCTACCTTATGAGAGGGAATAACATGAGAAAAGAGTTAATTCTCTGTCTTTGTTTTTTAATTTGGAATCTGAATATTACATTTGGAGCTATAGCAGCCATTTTTCCCCCCATGAGGCAATAATCATGATGACAATAAGCCAACAATTCAGAATAGTGAAGTGGATAGATAGAAAGAAACTGAATTCTTGAAAACATTGTGGAATTGATGACCTATCTTGAGACCACACATCTTCAGGCTTGCTGTTAACAATAAATGCTATGTTTTAAGTCATTATTAGTTAAGTTCTCTGTTATTTGTAGCAGATGTTATTTCCAAATGACACTTTTAGATGGAGAGAGTTAAGCATGTGGGTGGCATCTCTACCTAAGTGGAGGAAGGTTCCAAATTTTTCTTACTCTACCAGCTTCAGGGAAGGGAAATGATATGGAAATCTACAAAGTAATCAATCCATGAAGGTAATTTAGACGTAATTCAGAGAATAAAGAAATTTTTTTGTCTCAGTATAGGACTAATTATAATACAGTTAACCCTACCACTAGAAGCTTTACCTCCTAGCACAATAAATCAATTGTTTGCCTTTAAGAGATAGTCTTGAACAATATTGCAAACCATCTAAAAATCTGTGTATTTAGACTTTCAGTGAGCCTAATTATTTATATTGAAGATGTTTCTTAATTTTCTGATATTTTATATCAGAAGTCATATTTCTTTTGCTCAGCTGCATGTTTCACATCACCAGTTGACTCTTAGTGAGCAGCCAAACAGAACATATTAAATGTTTTTGAGGACTGCTCAGAAACAATTGACTTGTTAATGTACATGTCTATTTTGAAAATGCACTCTAAAATTTCTTTAAAATTTGCTGGGTTTAAACTTTTCAGAAAGTAATTTAAAATGTGCCTACCCTTTGACCCTGCAACTAGGTACCCTAGTACCCACCGTGTTATGAAAGATGGCCACAGTTACTTACTATGACCTCTACTGAGAGTAGAGTCTAATTTCCCTCCCTTTAACTTTGGGCTGGCTGTAGTGGATTCCCTGACTGGTAGAAAGTCACAAAATTGATGTTACAGAATTACTAAGGTTAGGTCATAAAACACCTGGCAGCTTCCATCTGGGCCTCTTGGAACATTCTTTCTTGAGCTCTGAGTTGCTGTGTGAGATGCCAACTACTCTGAGGCTGCCATGCTGAAGAGTTTGCATGGAGGCACTCCTGTCGCCTGTTCCAGCCGAGCCCAGCTTTCCAGTCATCCTTGTCCAGGCTCCAGTCATAGGAGGAAAGTTGTCTAGGGCCCTAGACCAGCATATCTGACACCTGAATACCCTTGAGTAATTTCCATTCATGGCATATGAAACAGAAGAACCACCCACAATTCCTGACACTCAAAATCTTGAGAAAAAATAAATTGCTACTTTAAGCTGCTAAATTCTGTGGTAGTTTGTTATACAGCAATAGATTACCATAGTATATGAATCCAAAAATGGTCATTAAATGCATTAGCTGTAAAAATGAAGACCTGGAAACAATTTAAATTCCTTGAACAAGGGACTAGTAGATTGACCTAGAGATTATCATACTAAGTGAAGTAAGTCAGAGAAAGAAATATATGATATCACTTATATGTGGAATCTAAAGAATGATACAAATGAATTATTTACAAATAGAAACAGACTCATAGACATAGAAAACAAACTTATGGTTACCAAAAGGAAAGGGGAGGTAGGGATAAATTAGGAGTTTGGAATTAGCAGATACACACTACTATATATATTAAATCGATGAACAAAAAGGACCTACTGGATAGCACAGGGAACTATATTCAATATCTTGTAATAACCTATAATGAAAAAGAATATGAAAATGAATATATATGTATAACTGAATCACTATGATGTTATCAGAAACTAACACAACACTAAATCAACTGTACTTCAATGATTAAAAAACTAAAGCAATAACAAGGGACTACTTAAGTTATAAAACTAGTTATAAAACATTGCTGTAGATAGTATGAATTCACACACACATTAATGTTTAGATAGATCAGTGTATGCGTGTGTGTGTGTTTGTCACAAACACACCTGTACAAAGCTGCTAATGGTTTTTGCATCACGGGAATGAATTTTGCCCCTCTTTCCAGTTTTCTTAGTGTTATGGTTTAAAGATATTTTTGTCATTTTTTGTTTGTATGTTTGTTTCCATTGCTTAGGAGTACATATTCACTAAGAAAATTTAGAAATCAGATAAAAGTGACCAAAAAAATAGATACTACAATTCTATCCAAGGATACTCTTTGTATTCTAGGCTTTTCTATACATGTTTCATGCATGTTTCTATACAAGCATTAAGTTGCTGTACATCTTTTATATATCTGGGCTTTCCAGATTTAACATCATGTCATCTGCAAATAATTATTTTGCTTTCTCCTTTCCAAGTTTCACTAGCTAGACTTCGGACAATGTTCGATAGTAATGGTATCTTCCTGCAGTTTTGGATTAAATCCCACATTGTCTCCTGGACAAAGCTTGATAGTCTCTATCATGTTCAGGAAACATTTTTATTTCTCTGTATTAAAAACTTATACTAGTTAATGGTTCTTGGATTTTGTAGCCTTTTGGGGTATCCAATTGGAAAGGCTATATTATTTTTCATATTTAACTTGTCTATGTGATAAATTTTATTAATAGATTTTATAATGATGAATGGTTTCATTCTTGGACTAAAGACTGTTTTGTTGTGGTCTGTTTAAGATTTTGCAAGTCTGCAGTCATAAAAAAATTGGATACCCAGATTTCTATTCTGTGTATCTTTGTCAGCTTTTATTTCTAGAATAGTTCTTGCTTTATAAAGAAGTAAATTTGGCAACTTCCCTTTTTTTAATCTATGTTTTTCAGTAATTTTTGTAGCACAGACATTAGCTGTGTCTTAAAAACTTTAAATAAATCAAGTGTGAAAGCAATTGTCTGAGAAGATGCTTTTTTGTTTGTGCTAAGTTTTTCAGCACTTCCTTTTTATTTTTGCTTTTTTTTCTTTTAAAATCCTTATTGAATTAGTTTTGGCTATTTGTATGTTTTTCTTTAGAAAATATGTCCATTTTCTTGAGATTATTAAATATATTAGCATCAATTGTTCCTAAAAGAATCTCATTTTAAAATATATGCTATAACTGAATAACTGTTGAAATACATCATTTCTACTTTTGAAATAATTTTATTAATCAGTCTTTTCTATATCATTATTTGTAAAAGTCTCATATTTTCATTTCCATAATTTTGCTTTGCAGTTATTTCTGCTTGAAACTCTATTAACTATTTCCTTCTGAAGTATTTAGATTTTGCTTATTTTTCTCCCTATCTCTTGAGTAAACATTTAAAAGATTTCATTTATTTTAAAACTAATGAAAATGACATTTACTCTGAATATAGCTTTGGTTGCACCTCGTTAAGTCTGATGTGAGTGTATTTTTCTACTCACTCTGTTAACATTAACCCAATTTTCTCTTTGACTAATTGTTATTTACAAGAACATATCTAAAAATTTCCAAGCATTAGGTTTTGTTGATGTCACTTTCTCTTCATTTGACCTTCCTTAATATCTTGGAATATGGTCATTTGTGTGAAAATTATGTGTAGTTATATTAAAATTGTAAAGATTCTTAAGCCAATTTAGCAAAGTTAAGAATAGCATACAAATGTTCCACTTTTCTAGGATATAACTTCCCCCTACTCCTCACCCTACTCCTGCTCAATGCTATCCTCAGTGATTGTACCTGGAGATAAAACCCAATATTTTTTTCTTTGTTATTGCTACTTGTTCGGAAGAAAAAAATGTTCTCTAGAACATTCTTGAGGTTTTAAAGCAACTGAATGGAGTATATTCCGGGTTCAGACATATCTGAGAATATCTTTGCATTGCTTTCATGCGGGAATTATAAGTTGGCTGGGTGTAGGATACAGAATGTATTACTGTTAAAGTTTTATTGATGTTACTTCACTTTCTTATTATGTTTAATATGCAGCCCAAATTGGAAGGCAACCTAATATTTTCTGTATCTTGTGACTAAACATTTTGCTGTTGTTGAGTGTTGAAGAAATATTTAGCTTTAAATTTAAACATTTAATTAGGTTAATGCAAAGTGATGATCCCTTTCCTTAATCTTGTCCTTAATATAAAAAACACAAGAAAGTTTATTAACCTAAATCTCAGGCCTTTTCTTTGAAGATGAGATTAGTGAATTTTACTTATATTTTTATATTTAATGATTTAACTTGTACATGTTCTTTTTATTTTTAAGTATTCTTATTACTGTAATTAAAATGTTTTATTGAAGTATCATTTGCATATTTTAAAATGCATAGTTTGTTAGCTTTTAATTCAATTTAACTGCTGCTCACAATAGATACAAATATTCTCTTGTGCCATTTTCCACAATTTCCTTACATCCAATGTCATAGATTCTTTGGCTGATTCCAGAAGTTCATATTAATGAACTCATACAGAATGTGTTCTTTTGGGTCTGGCTTCATTCACTCAGCATAATGTGTGTAGATTCACTCATGTTGACTTTGTATCAATAAGTCATTCTGTTTCACTTCTGAGTAGTGTTCCCTTGTATGAATACACCATAACTTGTTTGTCCTTCCTCCTCTTGATGGGCGCATGGACGCTTATAGCTGTTTACTAGTATGACTAAGTCTTCTGGGAACATTCTTAGTTCTTACAATCAGTTCTTATTGTAAATGTATGTTTCTGTTATTCTTGGATTAATACCTAGGAGTTGAACTGCTCAAAACGTAGATGTGTGCTTAACTGCATAAGAATTGTACAAGTATGTAAAATATTGTACCATTTTATACTTCCACTGACTGTGTTTGAAACTTCCAGTTGTTCTACGTCATCACCATTTAATATTAGGGTTTTTTTTTTTTGTATTTCAGGCATTTTATGGGTATTGAATGGCCTTTCATTGTGATTTTAATTTGCATTTCCCTGTCAATAATTTTGATCACCTTTCCAAGTGTTTATTCATTTATCTTCTTTTGTGAAACATCTTTTCAAATTATTCCCCAGTTTTTTAATGGTTGTTTACATTTTCATTGTTGGTTTATAGAAGTTCTTTATGCATTCTGAATACAAATTATTTGTCAGAAAGGTATTTGCAAATTTTTTTCCAGAGAGTGTTTTTCTTTTTTTAAGGTAGACATTCTCTCTAGAAAAGTTCTATCAAGCACACATGTAATTTTGCCCAAGGGTAATTTTGTATTCAGTTTCTGACCAAATAGTAGATTCATGAATCCACCTATACTTCATGAATGTATCCTATTTTTATCAAGCTTAACATTTATTGCCTTCAATATAGTTTTAAATTAACTATTATATTTTTGTTTCAATGTAGTTTTGTATTTTGTTTTGGTCCATTATTTTTTCATAATAGTTCTTTTTGTTTCCTGATGTAGCAAGTGTTACATAAAATTTTCTAGCTGGAGGGGAATTGAGATGCAACTACTGTTCTGGATTCTGACACAGACCGAGAAGAGGATAACCCAGCCTTAAAGTGGGTCTGCTTTTGGGGGGCCTGCCCAAGTGCAGACCATAGTGAGAATTATGAAGAAGCTCCCTTATGAAGCAAAAAATTTATAAATGCTCTTTGGAAATAGCTTCAGTGCAAAAATGGAGGTCATGGGAAACAGAGGTCATATTTGTCTATATGCTTAAATAATAAAACTGAGTTTATAACTATAATAATTAGGTTAAATGTATACTTGTGTATCTACATATAACCTAATTATTATAACTATTGTTGAGTTGCTATTATAACAATATAAAATTCAATATTACAGAATCTCTTTTTGTGACATCTTAGAATAAATATTCACAAGGCTGACATGAGACTTTCTTTACTACAGTGGAATTTATCCAAGAGGTCCGGATGTGTTATCATCTGTACCTATTGTAATTTTAATTAGTGACATAAAAGAGATCATGATATTAAATTTTTTACCCACTTTTGGTCATTTTTGGATTATTTTTAAGAGAGTAACTATGATGCACAGACATAAAGGGACTTTTGTAAATGATGTGTTACAGTGCATTTTGAAGCAATGTCATTTTATGTTTTAGCATCTTCAAAATTCATATCCAAAGACTACAGAAAAAAAATCACAATAAAACTAACAAGTAAAATAAAAACGTATTCAGTGAACAGAATTTCTGGCATTATTCATCATGTTTTAATATATCTTTGTGTGATGTGTCTGGGTTAACTTCCCAGGACTGCCGTAACAAAGTACCACAAACAGGGGAGCTTAAAACAACGTAAATTTATTCTCTCAGAGTTCCGGAGGCTGGAAATGTGAAATCAAGATGTCAGTAGGTCCATGCTCCCGGTGAAGATTCTGGGAAGGAACCTGTCTTGCCCTGGGCAGCTCTGGTGGCCCTACTCTTTCCTTAGCTTGTGGCAGCATAATCCGCAAACCTGCCTCCATCTTTCCTCTGTGTGTCCGTGTCTCTGTGTGTTCTCATGGCCTTCTTATAAGGCCGGTTATCAGAGTTCAGGCTCATCCTCACCCAGTAAGACTTCTTTTTTCTTTATCTAATTACATGCTCAAGACTATTCCCAGATTAGGTCACCTTGTGATGTTCTAGGGAGACATAAATTTTGGAAGACATTCTTCAACTAGTACAGTGGCCTAAAAAATACCATGATTAGTGACATTAAAAAAGATTAATTTTATTAATTTTAATCTTTTAGTTCATTTTTTGTCTAAAATAACTTCACATTATATTAAGAGATCTTCAGGTTGGCATGCTGCTGGCTTCAATGCTTCATCTTCTGAATGACTAGACTAGTGGTATAGCATTCGATGAGTAGTTTAATATCAAGAACTCTCAGTTATTCCAGTTATTAAGAGTGAGGGAATTGGGCTAATTTAATGCTAAGGTCTTTCTGTATCTAAAATTCTTTGGGTCTAGATAGAGTACAGGCATCTTTCATAATCATGATTTATCTAGCAATTTCAGTTATATTGAATAAAGTCAAGAAAACAAATTTAATTTAGTAAGGCAGGAAAAGTTAATCTCCAAATGAATTCTCTCTGTTTCACATATTTTATTGGGAATAGAATAAATCAATTAAAAAACAAATTAAAAAAATAGAATAAATAAAGTTAGAGCAACTGACTTTCTATATAATTATCTGGAAATTTGTCTTACACAAGAATTCTTATTTAGATGTGAAAATAGGTTTTTTAGTGGTTGGTACCAAGAAAGCTCTTCCAAATCAATAACAGAACAATTGATAAATTTCAAGAACCGTTTTAGAATCAAATAACTACATATACATATGTGCATAAGAACTAGATCTTGTCGCCTACTGTCTCTTTGTGTGTGTGTATAAACTTACATGCCTCAATTCTGTTTTTCAAGTATTTTTGCTGACAAGTTAAAAGTTTATCAAGACCATTTTTCTGTTTACTTTGCTGAGGAGGGAATGATTATATAACCAGTAGAAGCAAAATCTGAAAAGCAATTTAAAAAATTGACAATATTTAAACAGTGTGGTTCCTTCCTTGTATTTCTAAACATCTCAATAGATGATTGTAAATTCATTGATTTGGTTATGAACCCTGGGGATATTCTTATTTTTTTCTAGAAAGATATTCCCCTAGGAATCAATTTTCTCTATGGTGTATATATCATAATAGCCATTCACAGTCAGTAATATCATTAGCATTTCTTCCTCACTGATGACTGAGTTTTTTTAAAAAAAGCTATCAGTTGTCATGTTTCTATGATGTATATATTTATATAAATAAGTTATTTATACACTTATATATCTTAGCTAAATAGCAAATCACTATGGTTAGATAATAAAATGCCCAGAGAAATGCATGGATGAAAAATTCCTTCTTGATTTGATTTTATATGTAAATTAGGTTTTTACAGTATTTTCCCTTGCAACGCGATACACAAGAATTGTCTGTTTTAGACTAACGTTCTGATATTAACTGTGGGATTTTGGACATATTATTTAAATTTTTGAAGCTTGCTTTCCTCATTTCTAAATATAAGCACAGCAATGCACATCTTCTTGTGAAAAATAACAAATATATGTTAAGAATATCTTACATAAAGTCCATATTTCATAAATGGTGGCTGCTCTGAATGATTTAGGTACTTGGAGGTTTTTCCATAAAATGCAAGAAAAAAATTTAAAATTTGTTTCTAAGAATTGTTGTTTATAAACACAAAAATGCTAAATCAATAGTATTGTCTAACTGAAAGTATATATATGCAATCTTATTTTGAAAATCAAAATTGTTAGCTGTATAATTATTCCCTGGCATGTGTAGTAAATATACCACAGATTTTATTTAAGAAAGTGATTCATTTAATTTAAAAATAGTAAAATTAAGTGGTTCAGACTACATCTTTAAGTAATATAATTCAAATATTGCCAATTATTGTTTAATTGTAGTTTTTTTTTTTTCCAGATTTGCCTGAACATGGAAGCCCTCGGGACTGGGGGCAAGTGGGTTTCTTGGAAATGCCGAGTCTTAGACTTCACTCATAAGAATCTTGATATGCTTGGCCTAGGGTTATAAATTCATTTGGGGGGGAGAATTGTATTTCTAGAATGTTTTAAGATTAGGAAAGGTCTGGGGAGCCCAAGTTACATGGCTAGATATGAATTAATAATTTAAAGTTATCAGAAATGGGAAGAACTCTTATCTAAATAACTTCCTTCAGTGAGTGTCCCTGTTCCTCGGGGTTACATTTCAAAGATGGCAGTCATGCAATAAGTCTGTGACATTGCTTTAAACCAAATGTTTCACACAGCATGACTAAGGTTTTCTCCAGGTGGTGGGGTGTTGCTGGCACATATACTGAAATTGCCCAAGTTAGCATAACCTCCTCAGGCTTAATGGAGTGAGAAATTGGGACCCAATGGAGTACTTTTCTGGGTAGTTGAAAGAAACCTTGATGAAAATGGTGGCTCTGCCAGCAAGTGTAACTGAGCTTCTAGTGGAAATAGAATAAGGATTAGACTTTTCAAAATAGAGTGTTAGCTCCCTCATCTTCTGTCTTCTGTCAAAATGGTATGTATATTCCCTTATTCAATAATATAGAACTATAGCACTGCTGTTCTTGGGTCAGCAACTCTAAGTGATAACAAAATCTCAACCAGACAAAGGCAGAAACAATACATTATTCACCTGTTTTGCTAAGTCTTCATTTTAGTTCAATAATCTATGGTGCATATTGTTCTAAGATGCTGTTCTCACTTCCACCTGGCAGTAGGAATGACCTAGGAGTGGGAGCATAGTTAGGGAAGGCATTCTGGAGAGGGGCACCAATTTGTTTGAGAGATGGAGACAATGACCATTCTCAAGTTTAGGTCAGATTGTTCACGCTGTGAGAAATGTTAAGATAACACAGTATGAGAAAGATACTTAAAATGATAAGATATTAAACACTGTATTATGCATATGTTTCTGTTTTTAAATTCATTTTGTCTATACAATTAGATTATACAGGATACTGGTATGTAATGAAGTGTTGAATTATCTGTGCTATTTTACACTTGAGACTTAAAATTTTCTCTAGACTTTTAACAAACCGAGAATCACTAATATGATCAAAATAGAGGTCAAATGTCAGAAGTTGAAAACAGTATTCTCTAATTATTAAATTCTCATCTTTTGGCAGTTTCTCCAAGATTATACATTTCCCATTTTCAAGATATATAATTAAGGCCCCATTGTCTTGTAATTTAATTCTTATTCATTACAATAAATTATCATTTGTAGTCATAAGTTGATCAAAAGAGAAAGTTAAGCACTGCAATCTCTCTACATTTAACATCTATTCCTTTATCTTTCTATAACATTATGACTCCCTTTGGGTTTCCATTACCACTGCATGACTTGTTTCATATTAATGCTCTTCAATCTCATGTAGCATCTCATTTGATTAATGATCTTTCTGTTAGGATTTATCATGCCATTTGATTCTTCCCGTGCCTATTCACAGTGCTTTAGACCTTAGACAAAATAATATGAATAAAGTGTCGTTCCTAAGTATGCTGTTTATCCTCTGTTTTTTTCCCTGTCTGCTCTTCATTCTCCACCCTTGTCTGCATGCTTGCACAGGGAGATGGTAAACTCCCACTTGGGCTCTTCCAACAGAGTAGGGTAGAGTGGGAGGAGAGAGAGTTCAGGATACTTCTCTACTTCCTTGCTTGGCACTGCGTTTTGGGCCACAGGTAGCTCAAAGACACCCTCCTCCTTGGCTCAAACTCATTTTTTAACTCTAGTAAAACTAGTTGACTGCTTTATTCCATCAGCCCTGGCAGTGGGAATGATGTCTTGCTGCCTCCAGTATTTGTTCCTTGTTCTGTTTTATTCTTAACCTTGCCCTTTATTCAGTTTCTTTGCTTAAACCACCCAGGGACAATTCTGCTTCCACAGAGCCCCAGACTGATACAAAAAGTTAAAAAAACTCAATACCCCTAAAAGCTATAAGTTGAAATTTAAAAATCTTAAAAATATGTGGTCTTGGGAACATTTTCAAACTAAATGTACGTCATATGCAAATATTCACAAAACCCTGTGTTTCATACTGACTTCTATTGATAATGCACACCTTGTCAGGTAAAATATACCTTATGATAAAATAGCAATCACAAGGGATCAACAATTGGTTTCATAGATTTCTGTGTTTTCACTTCCATCTTGGTTCCTTTTCAGATTGTTCTTTTCACAGAAAACAAATAGCTACTGGTGTTAAGAGCTATTATTCTTTCTCCAGCTTTTTCACATTGGCTGTTATCAAGTGTTCACTCTTTAGTTCACAATTGCTAAGTTAAGTTTTAAAAAGTCAAACTGAGATAAACAACAAAAGTCCTACTGTATAGCACAGGGACCTATATTCAGTACCTTGTAATAACCTATACCAGTAAAGAATCTGAAAAAGAATATATATTTGTATAACCGAACCACTTTTCTGTACACCAGAAACTAACATAACATTGTAAATCAACTACACTTCAATTTAAAAGTCAAATTGAGTAAAAAAATTATTGAAGTCTAAGAAGAACTTTCTTATGTAACATTTTTAATTGTAAAAAGTAAGATTTTTGAGGACTGATAACATTATTTGCAATTCATTTAAAGGTTTAAAAAACCCCTAAGTCAAAAACTTAAAGTTCGAAGAGGATTTAAGAATCTTGCTGAAGCAGGATTAAATAAAATACATGTAACCCTCCTATGAACCAGTGCTACCTAACAGGCATATAAAGTAGGCCACTAATAAAAGCCATATATGTAAATTTACTGTTTATAATAATCACATAAAAATGTTAAAAAGAAACAAGAGAAGTTAATTTTAATAATATGTTTTATTTAACCCACTATACCAAAAATACTATTTTAACATGTAATCGACTTAAAAATTATTCATGAAAACTTTACACTCCTTTTCACACTAAGCCTGCAGAACTTAGTGTGTGCTTTGCACTTAAAGTGCACCTCAATTCAAATGAGCCCCATTTCAAGTTTTCAAGAGCACCTTCTGGTGAGGGGATGTGGTTTAAGACAGCACAGCTATTAACATCCTGGGTGCCTAAAACTCTAGACTGGAATAAGATTTGTTTCTGAGATTTTTTCCCCCGGTTGCTCATCTCATCTGCCTACCTATTTCATCCAGCCCTGAAAATTCTGTTTCTTAGAAATCCTGATCCCCCAAGCTCCTCTGTATGTTTCAATAAGAATTGATAGAACGGATGTCTTTGTAAAGATAACAAAAAAGTTCTTTTCACAATACTTCCTCCTAAAAAGAGTTAGTAATCAGAGTCTGTGAGGCTCTTGCTATCACTTATCGTGAGGGCGACAGGTGGTAGATGAGCCGTTAAACTGCACTTCCCTTCATACCTCAAGTTTGAAAGACCAGCCTTGAGCTGGGCTGGAGGTGCGCCCGCTGGGACCCACCTCCTGCTCTCACTTCACCTTTCTGAGACCGGGAAGAATGGTTGCGCAAGGATTTTAGCTATTCTCTTCACTTTTGGACCCAGACTTGGCTGTAATTCCACTGTTTTAATATACCGTGTTTACACATACCCCTTGAATGCTGCTCCGGACTTAAGTTATCAATGGACCCGCACTTGGCATCTTCCCTTCATTAGTAAAAAAAAACCCCAGCAATTTGTACATTTGATATTGAATTAAATTTTAGTGAATAAGAGTTTATACTTTAATTTGTTCATTCTGTGAACTGCTTCAATTTTCACCCTGATGACCTCCTGGCTGGGTTTACGACCGCAGTTTCTAATTTTATAACAGTGACTCTAATAACCGAGGAAAGCCAGGCAGTAGCTGGAATAAAGCTACATGCACACCTACTCAAGTGTAGGAAGTGCTCCATAAATAATAGTTTGATTTTGTCAGTGTATTCTAAAAATATCAATACATTTCTGGAAAAAATTGTAGTAAATTAAGATTGAGATCAGCCTCTGAAATTATACAGCCCTCACTGGAGCTGGAAATACCAGTTTCCAAGTTTATTAGCTGTGTGATACTGGGAATTTCTCCTAACTCTCTAACAATTTTCATCTGTGATGTGGGGATAATGATAGTCTTTAACTTATGGCTTTGAGGATAAATCAGATAATATACGAATGTGCTTAACACACCATAGGCTGGTACACAATAGTGTATAGTGAGTATTGGCTATCATTATGATTATCATTATGATTTTTTGTAACAGAGCTACCCACAGGCTAAGGGAAATCCCCCATTCATTCATTTATCCACTTAATATTTACTAAACAGCTACCATATGCCAGATGCTGTGCTAAGCAGTGAAGGAACACAAGTGAACAAAATGGACAAGGTCTCTACTGTCATGGGTCTCAGTCTGCTAGGGGATACAGACAAATACCTACATGATCTGAACAAGGTGCTTCATGGAGGATGGACAGGGTGCCATGGTGGAACATCAAACCCAGATTTTGAAAGTAAGAGCAGGAGTCAAAGAGGCTCTGTGGTGAGAGTGATGCTTAAACTGAAACATGTGACGCTGTCGACTAGTCAGAGGACAAGGAGGAAAGGTGCCAAGATTCCAGACTCGAGGAACGGCAAACGCCCACAAGACAAACAGGTGTGCCGCAAACTAGGAACAGACGGGGCTTCAATGAGACTGAAAGGAAAAGCACAGCAGAGGCAGGACTGGCAAGGTGTGCTTCGAGAAAAGCAAGCGGCGGCTCATCCGTGTTAGAAAGGCAAACCCACCTCATAGACATAGAAAACAAACAGAGGGTTACCAAAGGGGGAAGGGGGAGGGATGAATTGGGAATTTGAGACTAACAGATATGCACTGCTATATATAAAATAGATAGACAAGGTCCTACTGTATAGCACAGGGAACTATATTCAATATCTTGTAATAACCTATAAGGGAAAAGAATCTGAAATACATATATCTGTATAACTGAATCATTTAGTTGTATACCTGAAACATTGTAAATCAACTATACTTCAATTAAAAAAACAATTGATTAATTAAGTTCCAAAAAGGCATTAAAGAAGACAAGCCTGAGGCCCTTAACTGAGGACTGACTCCTTTCTGCTTCCAGGGCCTTATTCTGTGACTCCCTTGTCCCTTCAGGGCCGTCACTGCTTCTTGTCTTATCCCAGGTTGTCTCTATGGGAGGACTTCTTTTCTGTGCCCCACAGCCGACCCCTCTACCTCCTCAGATGTGGAAAGGCTCAGGACATCATCTGGGGTTAAAGCACTTCACTGCCTCTCTTTCTAGTCATTTTCTTTTCCCAGCCTAAATGGCGCTGCTCAGTCTCACCTGTCCGAGACTGTTACCAAATACCCATTTCTCTTGAGCAGCTTTGGCTCTGGTGGTTCTGTGTCCTGACTTGAGTGTGAGGCAGTCCTGTCCTGGCAAGGAATTTCTGGAAAGTGGCCACTTGAAACCAGTCTGAACATAGAAAGGAAGATCCCACAGGCAGTTTATTGTCATGGTGGAGTGAGCTACCAAAATTTATGAGTTAAGGGGACTTTCCACTCTTCCAGGAGGCTAAGGAGTGAAATCTTTCCAGAATACAGAAATATGAACCTTTTAATTTTGGAAAAGATTTTGATTTGGAGGGTAGCGAAGGTAGGGGATAGGTGTGTGATAGCTTTTGCCTAGCTTACACTTACTGTAGCAAACATTTTCTGAATATGAACGATTTCCTTCAATGTTCTGGACCTTAAAGTTACCTAAATTCATTTTGGCAACTCAAGATACAAAAATATTAATATATGACATTGTCTTCCTCTTTATATTTTCATTGTTAGAATAAGTATTCATCATTAAGCTATATATAAAAGTACCACCAAAAGCTTTTCAGGACTGTGAGTGACTAAGAGACCAAGACTGTGGATAATCTAGTGGAAGCGGCATTGAATGTATGATGAATCGAACTGAGTTTTATAAGAATGGAAATAGAATAAAAAGATCAGGAATTTTCACCCTTCTTCATCATGCAACTAATTTCATCTCACTCCATACCAACTTGTCTTTAACTTTTTAGAATCTTGGCTCATTTAATTTCCCTGGTCTAGAAAATTTTATTAGCCTTCTCCCACCCACAATTATATTTTCCTTCTTCAAATATGGATCAAAATCCTCTCCAGAGAGGCTTTTCTTATTCTCTTACTTTAGGCTAATAACTCCAGATGCGTTTGTCACATACATGGGGTAATATGTATTTTCTTGCTTTGCGTGTGTGTATGTGTATGTGTGTTTCTCTTAGTTCATTGAGAGCAGGGAGTGCATTCTATACTTTGATATTCACATACTTTTAGCATAGAGAATATGCCATAAAATCTTGTTGATTGCATAGGCACACCTGGATATTATTCCTAAATGTGCTAGATATTTGCTTTGTGAAGTAGGGAATATTAATTCATTTCTCCATCTTTCTGTTTTTACATCCATAAAATAATATTTGCTAATTACCTTGCAGATAAAGCTTAAATGATTATTCTAATAATAGGTTTCCTCTTTGGGTATATGCGAAAATGTGGAGGTTGGGGAGGGAAATTACACAGACTCATCCATTGGACCAATTACTTGAAATAGAGGTTAAGCTCATGGGGAGAAAAATTCAGTTTTATAGCCCATATTGGCCCTGTGAGTAAACTCTGGTCATAATTCATTAACTACTTTTTCTTAAGACTCTTAAAACGAGTTAATGGTCCGCTTCTAAGGCGCTTAACTGACTCAAGTGAATAACTTGATCACATCCACATGCAGGACATTGATTTGCCCTGCTTGCTAGAAAGTGCAGCAGAGTCAATATCAGTGCGTAAACTTGATCAGGGGCTAAGATTTCTAGACGTAGCCAACCGAGAACTTTCCCTCCTGCATAGCTTTTGACTTTGCACGGTTGTGCTGGTGCAGGTTCAACCACTGATTCGGCTCTATTGCACTGAGCAGTGGGGGAGAGGAAGGGGTCTGTAGCCATGCACATCTGTGTTTCAATCCTGACTCACTCTTTCAGTGTGGTCTAGGGAAAGTTAGAAAATTTCCCTAAACTTCTAGTTCCCCTTCTATGAATTAAACATAATGACTGACTTCATGGGCTAGTTGTGAGGATTATAAAATGCTAAGCACAGCGCCTGAAAAATTAAAAACACTCAAAGGAAACAATGACTATTACCACCACTACGACTACCATTATGACTTGTATTCCCCTTACATTCACTTATGAACAAACACGATCTTCCCAGGGCGGAGCGCTCTTAGAGCTCGGCTAATTTAACTCTTCTGTTTCCTACTCCATTGAATATTTAAATTTCTTCTACAATATCCCTGAAACATGATTATCTAGTATAGTTTTCTTTACTTGTCAAATTTTACTTGAAACCTGCCCAACTAGGAGCTCTGTAATTGTCACAAAAGCCCGTTTTATCTTTGGAGGGTTCTGATTGCTAGAAGGTACTTGTATGTGTGTTTGTGTGTGTGTGTTCTGCATGTTCATTGGATATACTTTTTGTGGCCATCATCCATTGGTTCAGTTCCATCAAGTGGGGACGTCACAGAACAATTACAGTCTCCCTTCTAGTGACAGTCCTATGTGCATGAGAAGGCAACAGTTGTTCTGCTTCTAGACTCAGAATACCATTGTTTTATATTTTCAAAATTGAATGTGTTCCCAGTCTGCTTGCTTCCCCTATACATGACCGACTGTTTCAGTATCTCTTGAAGAGTGTGGTACTAGGACTTGACAACTGGCTGATTCAGAGTGATCACTGCAAACCAAAGTTTCTTTAGGTATTTTGGAAGTCCCTTCCATTGTTGGTTCAGATTAGGCTCACATTACTAAACTCTCTAATTTTTTCACTTTCAAAACTGCACAGATATTTTTGTTATCCCTTCTAACTTAATGTTAAAAGCTAGTTCAAAAAGCAAAATTAATGCACATTCCTATCCAATTCATTTTTAAGATGTTGAGTAGAACAGGATTGAAGGTAGAGTCTTGCAAATGTTATCCTTCACAGTAAAGAGAATCATATATAAGCACTCTTTTGATATGGTCTTGCTCTCAACTTGTTAAATATTCTTTCATCCAGACTGCACATGTGGCTTTTAATTACTGAAGGCGTCATCTGAGGTGTTGTCCAATGTTGTGAGAATTCTGACACACTACATCAGCAGAAGCCTCCTTCCCTACCTGGACAGAAACTACACAAAGTGAAATTTACCTCTATCCATTCCCTTTCCTTCTGCTGATGCCCAGCAGTTACTGTTCCTTCTCTATGCTCAGAAAAGATCATTTTAAATTCCAGTTCAGAATTTCTCTCAGGATTGATTATGAGGTAATAAGAAATATACCAATTTTTTTTAATTAAAACTTTTTCTTAAGTCTCAGGAAATATATATACCCACCCTCTGTACTTCCCATAACTAAATAGTTCAATGATACACTCAGTATCATTGGTATGTAAATCCGTCTGCATTTCTTTTGTTTTACTGCCTTCAAAAGATTAGTTTTACTGTTTCTCATTGAAAGGCCACTTTTTTCATACAAGAATAGAACGATGCACACTTTCAACTACTTACATTAATTATTACTTTATTTTACTCTAGCTTTGGCTGTGGGGGTATACAATTTTATTTTGCATTTTTCACCTCTCATTTTGGCTATAACTATGCCTGTAGATTTAATTTTGTTTCCCCAGAACTGTAAGCATCTAACCCACTCTAAAAGCAAGAAAAGACTACCTTTGAAACTTCTTTACATTTATCAAAATGATAACATGTTAACAGGAGAGAGAATGCAATGATTTAGACAATACTTGTTAGCCTTTCTGAATAAAATATACAATCTAAACAGTAATTTACATGTTAATTCATTTCATAAAATGTGATTGAGTTAGGAATAAGAAAGAAGAAAGAAAAGACATCTATAACTGCATTTAAAAAGAATCTCTTCTTGATTCACTCCCTCAATCAATAGACATTTACTGAGCAGCTACTGTATTGCATACATTGTATCAGGAACATAACATGTGACCCTTGACTGCAGATTCCTCACAGTTAAATAGGAAAAGGGCCAATAAAGAGCAGCAGAGTGTGTTGTATTGTTCTAAGTGTTAGCAATGAAGTTAAACATAAAATATTATGGGACAACAGAGGAGAATCACCAAATCCAATCAGCAACTGGGCATGGGTTAGAAAGCCTTCTTAGAGAAAACAACATTCCAGAAAACTCAAAAGACACATAAAAAATAGCCAAACATAAGTTTTACCCAGAAGTGGCTGGGGCACAGAAATAGAGCCTAATAAGTTTGGGAAGGAAGGAGGTTGAAGAAGGAATGACATTCTAGGAATAATACCCTCCATGTTCAAAAGCATTGAGATATAATGCTCTCGGTGTGTTCAGGGGACTCTAAGCATGTGGATACGGCTGGATAGTCTGGATAGTAGGATACTGGTTTGACATGTATACGGTGGGTGCTGGGTGGTGAGGGGCCAGGGTGTAGTGGTGAGAGAGATGGTTCTAGATGGTAATCTGTGGCCCAATAATGAAGGAACTTTTCTACCATGTTTCATCTTTATAAGATTTTAAGAAAGGGAATAACACAATCAGATGGGTGTTTTAGAAACAATGAATTTGCACTACATTACTCATGATGTCTGGAATGTGCCTGAGAGAGTTAAAGACACTGACCTGTTTCATCCACCCAGGTTCAGTTTTTATGACTAACTGTGGATATGATACAAACTTATTCATGATGACTGCCAAATCCCAGGTCATGGGATTTTGTAGGCAGCACATATAAACTCTAAAAGCTCAGCAGAATACTATATAGTCTATGTGTGCTCTGTATAGACAGAATTTTTAAAGATTTATCTTTTGTTCTAGTCCATGTTGACACAGTCAACTGACCCATTGTGAAGAATCATAAATTTCCAGACCATCTGGGTGATCTCCACATGCCATGAATTTTTGCCAATTGCTTTCCCTCAGAAAACACTTGAAAAAACATATCTATAAGCTATTGCATAAAAAGGTTTGCAAAATGATTTAGCCTTTTCTACAAATATAACAGGAAAACCTGTTTGCTTTAGTGAACAAATAATGTTATATTTTTCAGACAAGCAAACATTTTAAAATTAAACTTAAGCAAGTAGATCGTTATAATTCACTTGTGTGGGGGTCATTCACCTGGCCTACTTGCCTACCTGGAACAGCAAGCAGCTACAGATGAGAAAAAATGTCTCCTGAGGTGTCAAAGAAAGACCCTAACCCTCTACACCAAAACTTGTGTATCTTCCCAAGCCTTCACGTCTCTTCATCAAATCTCATTTTTGTGTGTGTTTCCCCAAAAATCTAAACAAGTTTCATAGTGATAATTTTCTAATCGTAGCTGATGGTGACACTTACTTTGAAAGAGTACATTTGTGTCAGGGGACCGTTGTAGGTGTGGTTCGGAGTTTTATTGAGTTGTGTTTTGGAGACATAGACTAAACAGTACTTGATGACAGGAGAGAAATAAGGATTAGAGATAAAGAAAAAAACATCCTGAAATCAGGCAAAAAAATCTTTCAAATGGAAGTAAACTATAGCCATTTAAAAACACCATTGTATCTGCCTAAAACAGACATCCAATTCATTATGTTAACTTATGTTAACTTTCTTGGGAGAAAACGTGAAAGAGTTCATTCTTAGAAAGATTTTCCACACCAAATGGCCAAAATATATTACGAATCTTAAAAGATAACCTTCAGTTATCTGCTAAATCACACACATTGGATACCTTCTCCCAGATACTGAATGGATAAATGAAATTCTGCAGTTTGGGCTTAAATAATAATTTACGTTGTACATGTCCAATATTACTTCTAAGTAACACATTTATTAAATGGTAGTTTGATTGTAGCTTATTGTAGTAATTTATTGTTGCATTTCCCAAAGTATTTCTCATAATTAAAATCAATAGCTCTAGTAAATGGCAGGAACCCAGCGCTAAATAATACAACAAAGCTGTTTTCCAAGTGCTTAGTACGGGCTTTCCACTTTGTACTGTACATAGACAGTTTCATTGAATATTTAGAATAAACATGGGAGGCAGGTACCACACTATTCCTAACTTACTGATGTGGAAACAGAAGCTTGGGAGTCTGGCCCAAAGTCACAAAGCTAGTAAAGTAAACTGAGACTATTTCCAAACCCAGGTTTGCATTGTTAAGCACTATGCTGTCGTTGACTGTGCTGCCAGGTATCTTCAAGACTTCTGAGTTCCAGTGATTGGCATGCCTACAAATGACACATTGAAACCCTTTAGGGGATATGTATCAGGTTGCAATTGGCTGCTTTTCCCCTAGCATCCAGTTATCTACTGAAGTGCCAAGCTGCTCTATCTTTTATCTTTTTAACACTTTCCATTGTCAGAGTGTCTGCAGTTTGCTGCCTGGCACTGGTTGGAATAGGAAACAGTTGCCGCTCTTGCTGCCAGTAGCCCTATTGTAAATCATTTGCCTTGTGGTCAGGGCTGCCACCACTGTTTCTCATCTCCGTCGCTTACTATACCAAATGATCAGTTTCTTCCCTTCTTGAAACTTCTGTCTATTGTGCAGATTTTTACATGAGTTGTGGATTTCACCATCTGATGCAACGTCCCACATTACTCACATAATTAGGATCAGAGTTCACGAAATACAGCTTCTATTTTTCCACCATTTTGGAACAATACTTGTAATTATTAGATACATTAGAACCACTTCACCCATTAAGACTTTTCTTAGATTGTGTTATGTCAGGCTAATTCTGGAAATCAGAGGATTTCTGAAGGCTGAAGGCTAGACAGCAAGTAATTGTGTGTGTGTGCGTGTGCGTGTGTGTGTGCGCGCACACGCGTGCAGTAAATGAAAGGCATAGCAAAAGATGGATGAAGAAATTTAGGGATTTAAGACCAAGATTACGCAGGTCTTAATTGATTGATTAAATCTCAGGAAACTATTTATCACTATAATTTATGTGGTTCGTTTAAACACAGTTTGCCAGTAATTAACAAAGCAATGCTACAATTACACAACAATATATGGATAAACCCTGGCTAGTTCATCCACAAAATCTCAAGGTGTTAACAGCTAGGTGGAGTCGAGGGTGAGTAGCTTGAAAGTATGACCCAGGAAGTAAACAGACTAATGGGAAAAATTCTTTAAGGTAGCATTTAGTCCAGATAGTGTTCTGCTCCGAGGAGCCAAGGCAACTCTATAAGTCTTCCCTAATAAACTGGGTCAGGCATAGGTTGTCATACCTCTTTTGCATAATTTTGGAGTCAGAAATGGGCAAGGCTATAGAATCATATTTCAAGTCCAGGCACAGGTATTTGCAGACTTAGAGAGAAGAATCCTTTCCATTGGGCATTGTGCTCCTCACACAAGCTAAGGAGCCGAGTAATAGGAACCGACTACAATCTCCTTTGATAAAGAACACAAAGGACACTCAGTGTTAAATGCAGAAAAGGACATGGAATAGGCAGTGTAGAGACATTCTCCGCATCCATATTTAGCTCAGATTTTCCTCAACACTTCAGTGAACAAATATGAAAAATTAACACCGAAAACCACGCAGCGGTCACCTTGTCACACCATTGCTGTTCATACGCTCACAGTCTTTAGAGACGATTTCCTCATGCATATTCCTGACCAGGACGCTCCCGAACTTCAACGTTTGTGTAATAGCGTCACTCAAGCCCCGCTTTTCCTAAGGACCTTTGCAAAGCATTCTAGGACATACTGATTTCTGGGTTTTTTAAAGAAATCTTATGATCTTCATGACTTTTTAAAGTCCTTGATTACATATTGTCTTAAAACACTTGGTATCTTCAAAATTTAATAGGGTGAGAGGTAGGATAGCTTTTGATGAGGAAATAACTGGAGGCTGAGAGACTATTTTAAAACATATGGTGCCAAGTGCATGATGAAGAGAAATGGAAGACGGGAGAGAAAGAGTACTTCTCTGAATTCTTGATATACTTGAAATATAGAATTTAAACCACACTGGTTATTTTTTTCCAAACTAACTTCCGGAATGTTTCCCATAGTGAAGTCAAGTCCTTGGGAAAACTCTTCTGTGTTGTATTTTCTTTGAAGTTTACAACCATCTGCACTGTGATCTAATGCTTTGTTTTTTTCCCCCCAAGTTGCTCTATGTATGTACAATGTGTCTCTTGCAAGATATAGACCTTGTCATCTACTGCTGTAATAGGATAACGTTTTCCAACATGTGTTTCATTGAAATATTGTCCAAGTAGACAATCTTTCAATAAAGCCTCTAAGTCAAATGACCTTGGGAAATGTTGCATAACCTAAGCTTTTCTTGACCAACGTTTAAAAATATTGGGCATCCTCTAGTATGATTCAGTGAATAATTCAAAACTATGGCAAAACTATTTTTAATTGAGATTACTTTGCATTAAAAAAAGGCAATTCACAATTATGTAAGTTGTTGATAATTACACACTGTTTGTCAAACTTAAAGTCTGTAACACACAACACAAAGAACAACGTATTTTTAAGGGAAGAATTTAGTGCCATCACAGCTTTAAATATAACCCATAGAGATAGCCTGTTATCATCACTGTAAACCAGTTCCCCTCCTTCTATCTCTCTATGTCTTTAAAAGCAAACCCCAAGGTAGCATGCCATTACAACAGAGGATGATAACAAAACCGCTCAAGTAGAGAACGCTCAAAGTTTAAACTGCTTTTCCTCTAAGCATTTCTCACTCTACTACTTACATGCTGCTGAAATAATTAATTGATTGATTCAGAGGGAAGGACTCGGTCATATTAAAGTTTTTTGGAAAGTGAGTGAGTTCAACATAAGCAACTTGAAAGAGACATGTAGTTAAGTCTTGGAGTATGTTGTCCTCTTCTCCCCCCACCCCCCCACCCCATGTAAAATACATTTTAATGAAGAGACACTCCAACTTCCATTATACATTAAAGGCAAATTGGCAACCTGGGCATATTTTGCTTTTTGTCTTTTCCTTCAACTGCTTCATGTGAAAGCTATTCCATCAGTTGATATGGACATGTGTACTACATCCTGGGTGTGGCTCAGTAACAAGAAATCTCCAGATTACCTGCTAAGAAATATGACAAAAAGGGAAAAAGTATTTTTCAAAAATATATTTAATTCCAACTTATTCAAACCTTGAGGTCCAGTTCTTGGGACAATTTTTAGTTTGACAAACTTTTACCTCTTATATTATATACTTTTACTATATTTTGAAACATTATTATAATGCTTTCCAGAAGTTAGTATTTTTTCGACTTCAGAGATAATAGAGGGGAAAAATGTCTCTCTGGACTTAGAGAAGGGCTTTCAAGATTTTAGATAGGACAATGATTAAACGTATGGGATGGGGAGAGAGTATGATGGAAAAAATGTGCTGGGCGGCCTTATTATCTTAAATATACAAAAGCAGATTTCTTAGACACTTCTAAGTGAGGTAAAATATAGGAATATAAAATGGTATCTTAAATTTTTTTAAGTTTAAGAAAAAACATTTTTAACTCTTAAACACACGTTAGTGTTCCTCAGACCTCTTCAGAACTGAAGCCAGGACTGTGCTGGCAAACGGTACAGTTTTAGCTGTACTTAGAGTGGAAGGCTGCATTGTTAGAGATGTGGATTGTTCTAATTCGCTGCTCATTAGGACCATGGACATGAGTGGCACTCCTAGGAGGTCCATGTGTCTTCCATTCTTGACACTTTATCCCAAGATGATGAGTAAATAGTTAACTCTATCTTTTGCTCATATCTATATCAATCCTGCCCAGAGAAATGTTTTATGTTACACATTTTACAAAATATGTAAACATAAAATGATAAATCACTAGAATATTCAACTTCAATGCAATTCAATCTTTTTAAAGTGATCAACTATGTTATAATATACCTCCATTCAATAATATAGACAGAACTACCATATTTGAAGTCCAGATTTAGAAAAGTAACTAATTTGCCACAGTTTTACTTTGCTGGTATTTTAAAAGCCAGATGATCTAAGAATACACACATTTACTTATCTCACAAAGACATAATCACACTGTCATCCATTTTTGAACCACAAAAGATGGATAGTATAACATGTGCTTAAAATGGATTCATTAATTATCGGAATAGATAAGTGTTTCATCAGGTATATACAGCAGATAACATTTATCTTTCCTCATAGAAGAAAAAGATTAAAGTAATTCTTCTATACATATTGGGAAGAAAAAGCCTGTTCCACTGAAACTTTCATAATGTGACGCTAGATAATATACTTTGCTATAGATAGTAAAGTTACACAAACATAGATACAGATGACTTATTTCATATTCAACTGGGGCAGCTGAACGCTAGAGGAAAGCCATTCGTTCCCACCATAAATATTACACAGCATTTATTTTGTTTCTTTATAAATACAGACTCACCATAAAAATCTCACAATAAATGTTAGGGATTTTATTTTTTCTAACATGCCTTTCAGAAATCGCAGAGAATTCTCCCCCATATTATATAGCAGGTTGTCATTACCAATGGCAAGATGTCACACATCTAATCTCAATGGTGACTATTATAATATAGGGCATTGGATTTACAAGAGCGTAAATCATCACTGGTATGTGTTGATTCTTTCTGTATGTTAAGGGTGATAGATTAAAAATAATTTTAAATTTTTCCAAAAATTTAAATATACCTAGTTAAAATCATTACTTTCTGTTCATTTTATTTCTCAATGAAAAAATTCACTTTTTGCTCATCAATTGTTTAAACCTCAAGAATTCTATTCACCTACGTATGTTTTAAATGTATCTGAAAGGAGAAATAATATTCCTTAATTGCTGACAATTTTTGTCAGAAATCATTTTGTGTAAAATAAGCCTATAGGTAAAATGAAGTGAAATTGATTTCCCACTGGAAAGTAACTTGATGTTATTTAACAGAATGTATGATCATAATATATTTTGTATGGATGCCTAAGATTACTGATAAAATAGATATCACAAGTTCATTTACTTGCTTTCTTATACTCACCTTAATTGCTTGATTGTTGATGAGTAAATGCCCTTGACTCTGTTTGTTCCCTATTTCACGTTGTTGAATTAAGGAGCACTTAGATCACATGACCGAACATAGCTTTCCCCCTTTCCAATGCCTTCACTTTGGGACTGGGGGGGATATCTAGCAATGTTTTCTAACAAGTTAAAAACATGTTTTATGTATAAGAGTTGTATGTTTCCATTTACACAGTTTTGAATTGGCTTATTGTTTGTAATATACTGTAAAATATTATATTCCGTTTACTGCTGCCATTTGCTAACTGTAAGCGGTCTGATTACACAAGCACCCCATAGAAATGTTCTTCATGAAAGATGAAAAAAAAATTTCTTTTGCCTATTTGTTTCTAAAAATCTGATAGATGCAACATTTGTATGTTCCTGGCATTTAGTTTAACTGCATTGTCTCATGGCCAGATTTACACTTACAAAATTCTATGCAATCAAGTAAGTTCTTTTAAACCTGGTGTATACTGGGATATTGATCATGCCAAACATCTCGAATTGTAACACCATTGACTGGATAACGTACTATTCTCCACGTACGCAATGTGCTGAGTGATGTATTACTGCTTAGAATGGAGACGCATGAAATAATTCAGTTGTTAGTAAACTATTTACATGCACTTTGCCAACCTGAGTGAAACAAATGGGTAGAGATATTAAAAGGAAAATACCAGGAATGAAAGCAGTCGGATTTGTGTGCTGTTTAATTTTAACTGCACTCTGCTAGCGGAATGTGAGTTTGTCCTATTGAAATCATTATCAATTCATTTCAGGACTCAAATAAACATTGATAAAATGCTCTAGGGAAACATAAATGGCAAGAATGCTCAGAACAAGAGTACAGACACAGACCACTGTTTTGGGGAGGACAAAGCTTTCTTGCAAAGGTTGTGCTGACAGTTTGTGTTTCTACAGATTCTTAAGAATGTTTTAATGGCATAAAAAAAACCCTTAAGATTAAGTAAGTTAAAGAAAGAAGAGAGAGTTCATCTCTTGCTATTTTGCTAAAGCTGAGGTCAATTTCTACAAATATTATATTCAAGCCATTGGCCATTAAGTGCACAGATGTCACTGGGAATGAGCAACACAGTTATACAAAAATGTAAGAATTTTTGAACCATTCTATGAATAATCAGATATATTTTGGCCAATGTCAACCATCTCTTCCAAATTGAAATTACCCATGGTTTACCTACCCAATAGTATTGTCCATGTTGGTTTAATTGAAAATATTCAAAAGCTAATTTTGTGAAAAATGTTTGGTAAAAAGAAATGTAACCCAAACTTATTTAAATAGAAAATGTCTAATAAATCATAAATATAAAACGATGAATAATAAAATAAATTCACTTTGGAAATAAGCTTTCTAAAAACATTGAAACTTTTTTCTTCCTTTTTTCCTTTCATAACATCAAGTCATATTAAATTTTTTTATCCACGTGTACAGAGCCAAGTATTTCAGTCCTAATTTAAAGGTTAACGTGCACAAGATTGTGAAAATGTATGCCATGTAGAGAATTATTTTGTTGATTCAAATGCATATTTTTTCCACCACAAGCATAGTCCTTCACGCTAAAAGTCAGTGTAAATACCGAGCCAGCACTAAACTCACTAATTACGTTAGATTTAGCTCACAGCCGATTGAGTGACAGCCGTTTTTTCTGAGCCTCTCTCCTCCAGCCTCACTCCGGATTAGAACTGGCACCTTCCCTTATGCAAATGAACATCTAATTAGAGACACCTCCCAGTCAATAAGCCACTTTCTTATCACCAGTTATATTACCTGACAAGCCCTTTCTCTCCAGTCCCGGCCCACCAAGAATCTTCATTCATTTTCTCTTCTTCTTCTCTGCAAAGTGCACTGATCCCGCATAATCCCTGGAATAATGTAGCTTCTCTTGTGGAAGAGCAGCGCCCCTCTCCCCCTTTCACATCAAGCTAATGGAGCCCGTAGGTATCCTATTGATCTTTTCTCTATATGGTTTCCACAAGGATTTGACAGACTTCCTTACAGGTTAAACATCCAGGCTTTCTGAAGTGGCTATAAAGCTTTGTTTTTGATTTTTCTAACTTTTTTTTTTTGAAACCCTTGCTCATCTGTAATCTTTAAAAGCTCAGTTGATGCCATGCAGAGCAAAGCCTTATTTCTTTGCAGAACTAATCTAGACACTGTCTAGTGTTGAGTACAGTTGTCTGATTCAAATCTTCTGTTACAAAGCAGATGACATCCAGCTAGATGTCACGAGAAGAGCCTAACAATGACAATTCACTTATCCCTTAGAAAGAATCAATTCTCCCACAATGCATCTGTCAGAGAACTCTCACTCAGTAAAAGCAATTTTTCTAGCTGTCTGACACTGTAATTGCTCTTAAATTTTCAATGAACGTTTTACAAGGACTCCCCTGAACCATGATGAAAAACTTAACTTTTTTCTAAAAATGAGAGGCTGACAGGATGAAAGAGGTCTTTCTCTTTAAAGCCTTGCTTGCTTGAGTAGGAATTCTTTCATATCATCAACAAGCTGTTGAATAGAGGATAGATTACTTTCCATTTATTTCATCAATCAGATTAAAGGCTCTCCTTCACAATGCCCTTTAAACAAGAGCTGTTTATGATGTCCTCGCAGGTTTGACTTTAATGTAGTATTAAATCACGAGGGACAGCGGAGTCGGTAAGGAATATAAATATGACGAATATCTGACAACATTTAAGTATTGCATATATTTCAGTCATTATCTTCCTTCTTGTCATAAAGGAGAGGTAAACGGAAGAAGAAAAACAGCTATAGATTTGCTATCTTTTAGTCTGCCAAAAAAATTCGACACGATTTCCTTTTAGAGGTCAGTAGGCAGAGACGCCAGGCATAGCAGTGATTTTTTTGTTTCCTCTCACACCAAAAATGTAAAAGGAAGAATAATTTAAAAAGGAAGTAGAGATTTCTTTCTTTCTTTTTTCTCAATGTGTACATACATGATTTAAAAATAGAAGTCTGAGTCCATGCATTCTGGGTGAGTTCAGAGTAAAGACCGTAGGTGGTAGAGATAATAGTCTATTTTTAGATTTCCCCAAAGTCAAACAGGGCCAAAGAGCCATTTAGGATTTTATCAGCAAGATGATAGTCTTTTCAGAGAGAGATGTACGTGTCAAATAGGTTAAAATAATTGCTTTAATATGTATATGTGTGTGTGTGTGTGTGTGTGTGTGTGTGTGTATGGTGAGTAAGTGATAAAAAAAATTAAAGGCATCAGAATTCTTTAATTCAAATGTATGACATATCCATGGTCAAACCTTCGGTCATTAGTCCTTTTTATATCACCATCCTTTTTCTGTTTACGCTCAACTTTTTCTCTAAACTGGGCAACCATAAAAGTGAAATCAAGAAAATAGAGTGGTGGTGCTCTGGTTCAGACAAGAACTATGAAGGCTATGATGAGGATGGCAGTAGTGGATTTGAAATCTGAAGATGAGTGGACGGAAGATATATATATATCTTTATCTATTAATATTAATACCTTTTCTCTGTCTCTGTCTTCCTTTTCTTCCTCCCTCCATCCTTCTTCCCTTTCTGTCTTACTCACACATACATTTTTGTTAGCTTTCTCTGCCCATCATAAACATGTCCTATATTATGGCATCCATGTCATTGGTAAAATGTTTGCAGTGGGTAATGTTGAAAACTGCACTTTTTGACATTCTACTTAGAGACTTTCTTACTGGCAAGCATCAATCTCTTAATTGGCAATCTTTCTGTTAGTTAAAAATTCCTCTGGTCAAAAATTCCAACTTATCCTCTGGATAAGTTTAGTGATCAAGTTCACTTTTTCTAGGAATCTCAGTAAAGTCTCTGTCGAATGCTTGTACTTCATCTACTTGCATATGGCATTATCCTACTGGGACTATACCTAATTGTGGCTAATTTGGTGTGATTTGTTTTCATGATAAAGAAAAGCACCCTTTTGTTTCTCATTTTAAAAATTTTATTCAAGGCGTAGCTTATACCGACAGGAGCCATTAGTCTGTCTGCTCTTAGTTAATTTTATGACTTGTACCATCTGCATATGCTTTTTAAGAAAATCTGAATCCATCTCAGAGATTCTTAGGCATTGATCTCTTCCTGGAGGACTGGGCATAAGGGATTAATCTGCAGCTGTGGAATTTCCAGAATTTTCTTCTGGAAAACCTCCTTCAGTTCTATAGGTATCTTCTTGTTTGTTCTCATTTCTTGGATTCATATGTTCATTTCTTTGTGTACCCTGGGTTTTGGCCAGGCTTGGGTAAACCACTTGCAGAAAAGAACTGACTTAGTTTCCCTTCTATCAGTTTGTTCTTTTCCTCATTGCTTCCAATTTTGCTAAGAAAACTGAGAATTTCAGGTGAGAGCTCCCTCTCCTCTACCAGTACCAATCAGATTATACACACTGACCTGTCGGAGAATCATTCTGACATCTTCTCTAATGGCTACCGTTAATACTCATCCCTGAGGCACTTGTTTCACTGACTATTCTCTTTCCTATGTCTGCAAACTCCCCTTACTACTTCTTACTGCTCTTAGTTAAAAGAAACCTGGATTAAACTTCTACCGTTAAAAATACATAAAACCTATGCAACAAAAAGTCCCCTCCTTGTAATTATTCCCATTTCCTTTTCTTCCCTATGACATTCAACATTCCTGAAATAGTAGACCAACCTCAACATCACTATATTTCGTCCCTCCCTTTCAGTCCTTAATCTTTAGAATCCAGCTTTAGATTGAACTCACTAAATTCTTATGTCTGTATCCTTGTCTCTTCTTACCTTAGTTAATTTTTCTTTGGTATTTGACACTATAACCAAGTATGTTGAATTCTGAGTTACTAACTGTTTTGGTTACTTCTTAGAAAGCTCTTCATTTTCTTCTTGCATTTCAAATATGCATTTTCCCTAGGGTTCTATTTTCAGTTTTCCACTTTTTTCTTACCGTATCTTCCCCCTAGATGATCTTGTTCAGTCCAAAGTTTGAACCACTGACTAAGAAATCTTGGTCTCCACCTCAGGCTTTTTTTTGAGCTCCAGATCCAAATACCTACTGTACATACTGTACAATTTCCCTGATTTTCTACCACCTGAGAGAGTAAAGTTGATACTTTTACTATTTGGCTTCTTGCTCCTATTCTTCCTGGGTTTGAACCAAGAGAAGAATTATGACTGACACCTAATAAGCATCCTATGAAAATTCTTTTGAAATTAAACCAGGGTCTTACATTCATGGCCCATAGGATCAGTAGAAATAGTAAACTGAAATTCACCTGGTTTCTCCAACCATACTATACCCACCAATATACCCAAGTTTGCCACATTGTCTGTCTTCTATCCTGTTACAATGGTTAGGGGATGACTTGTGTTGACTCCAGTCCATATCAATCACCTTCATCACGCTCTAAGATACCAACTGTTCTCACCTTCCCAACAGCTTTGCTCCTGCACATTTTCCCCTTGTTTTGCAACATCGATTTTTTTTCTAGCCACACTGGATCATTTTCATCAGCATACTCACCTTGTTTTAGTACCTTCCAACCTTAGAAAATGTTACTTTGGCCTCACATCCTTCTTCAATAATGTCTTCACCTTTTTTTTTCTCTTTCCAAGCTAATCTCGAAAAGATTCTTTTTACAGTAACTATCTCTATTTTCTTATCTTGAAATTTCTCCTCAACCTCCTCCATCTACACCATAGTCTGAAACTACTCTTGTGAAAAGTCATCAGTTGCCTCAAATCTAGATGTTACTCCTTTGTCCTCAGCTTTTCTTTTAATATTCCAATAGCCTTTGACAAAGTTAATCAACTTGTAAAAATTTGAATCTTTTCAGCAATTTTTGAAATCTCTTTTCAACTCTTTCAGGCTTCATCTTTTTTTTTTTTTTTCCCTGATGCTTGATGTCTTATGCATAGATCATTCAGGTATATCAGTTTGAATTGGAAGGAAGGTTTTGTTTTTGTTTTTTGTTTTTTTTTTTTTGCAAATCACTTCCTTCTTTGTGGCTTTTTCCCCCTCTGGCATTACCTTTTTCGTTTTCTAGCCATTATGGCTACTTCAAATTCTACCTCTGATTCCTCAAACTCTTTCTGCATGAAAATATGAACTAGCAAGTGTCCTTAGAGGCCAAAAAAACTGTATAATTGTGCATCTCACCTAGTTGGTTTCCTACTTTCATAGGTCGTATTATCTGCAGTTTGTGTTTACTACCAGTTGATTTCCAATGTCTTTATAAAATTTTTAGAAAACATATTTTGTCCAGAGTTTACAGCTATTATCAGTGGATTGGTCAGCACAATACAAAACTAAACTCACATTATTCTGTTAATAAATTATTAAATTTGTGATTTCAGTAACCATAACTTATTACTCGGAATCACTTTTAGCTCACAATTTTTATGTTATTAACCCACAATACTGTATTTACAATTTCAAAATAATCGGTGTTCTGTAAAACAAACATTTTCATTAACTTACTTGGTAACTTAGTTATTTTGTATATTTACTAGATCTAGTTAGTGTAAATATCTATATATTTATACTGAAGATACATGAATGCTTTTTATTACAATATCCTGCTTTATACCTTTCTGAGAGTTTAATGAAGTATACTCTATTTGAATCACATTTAATTTTTAAAAATAGAAAACCCCAAATTTCTACACATATCTAGCCTCAAAGTTTTCAGATAACTGATTGACAAACTACATCAAATTTGAGCAAGAGAAATAAATGTTCTGCTTTTGATCCAGGTTAGAGATATGGTTAATAGTGTCTTTGGTAGAAACTACTTTCAATTCTGTCTAAATATCAGCAAGTAATTGATTTGGAAAAGGGCAGTGAGGAGCTAACATAAAGCTAGTGTTAACATACCTGCCCAATAGAACAGCCTTTGCTAACAGATGTTAGCTGTGAGCTCCCCTTGTGAGTCAAGCAATTTCTCAGTATTTTATTTTTCTGATAATGGGACTGAGGTTTACATAGACTAGGTATGTAAAACTAAGTCCAGTATAACCAGTTGACCTTTCTAGTCTAGAGTCATTAATTCACCACTCAGTGAGCTACTGTCTGTTATCTCATCGTTACTGCCTGTGACTGTGTTTTGGGGAGTATTAAATTTTCTCTTTTCTTAGGCAACGTCTAATCTAACCGAACAATCTCAGTCTGTTGATATTTTTTAAATCATAAATTTTAGAATGTCTTTAGAATGGGCATTTCCAATTGTGAACACTCATAACAAATATTTAGGGATCATAGATAAATCTTGGTGATGGCCTTTTATTTATTATGGGGTGAAGAACCTTTCTGAGATGTCTTTTTGAAATTACAGATGTGTTTTTCTGTTTTTGAATGTCCAAAGAAGATTCTTGGTGCATTTATGTGAGGGCACTTTCAAAAGTCAACCAGGAACATTCTAGAAATGAAAAATGTTTAAGCCCAAATCCCCTTATATTACTGTTAAAAAAAAACTGCAGACCAAGCAATTAGAATGTTGCAGTCCTTAAAATATGAGGCCGTATTTCTACTACAGCTAATTGATTTTACATCTGGCATGCTAAAAGAATTTATGGAACTTGAATAGTGTCTTTGTTTATACCCTAAAGGCTCAAAATGAATTCTCTACATCATCATCCTTAAGGAGAAATAATCTGCTTTAAAAATGTATTACAATTTCAAAAGTAAATCTAACTTAATTTCTTTAAGATCCTAAATAGGAATGATTTCTTTTAAATGTATGGAGGTTTAGGAAATCTTTTCTGTATGGAAAAATAATAATAATTTAATTTGTGATTGAAAAAAAACCAGTGTGAAGTATTCAAGGGAAACGGCATTTGAGTATATTAAAAAGGATAAAAGAAACCAAGAATTTACATTTATAATTAATAAAATGACTTCTCTTTGGGATAGGAGGAAGAGGCTAACATTTATTAAGCACTAGGTACATACTAAGTTCTAATGGCTACTGTTTATCGAGCCTTATAATGGGACAGGTGCTACTCTAAACACTTAACATGCAGTTAGTATTTTCATCCTCACAACTGCCCTATGAAGTGGCTTGACTACGATCCTCACTTCTGCTGAAGAAAAAAAGAAAAAACCATGAGGCACAAAGAGGTTAAGTACTTGCTCATAGTCACATGGGGAGATGTGGTAGAACTGGGGCTCACACCCAGGCAGTCTGGCTCCAGAACACGTGCACTTAAACTTGATGATATATGGCCTCTTCCAGTATTGCATGCTCACTCTGCCAGAACAGTTTTAAGGGATTTACATGCATTATATCTTTTAAATTCAACAGAAAAGAGGTAAAGCACAGGATCACTGGTCTATCCTACATCAATACATTAGGTAGCTGCCTGTGTCCGTCAGGACTGCCACTCTGGCTTCAACCACAAAGCGATTAGGGGAAAAGTAAGATGTTTGTAGAATGAGAAATTTCTGGCACTCTTTCTCAAAACCTTTTCCTGAACATGAACCTTGGGTAATTTTAGCCAAAACACATACATTCTTTCCAGGTGCCTCGCCACTAAACACTACCTTGAACTTTGCTGTAGAAATCCCACCATCTTGATTTGGAAAAAATTGTCTTTGATTCAGTCAAAGAAACAGACTTGTGTAAGCTTTCTTATTTTTCTTGGCATTCTTTTCAAATTTGTTTAATGATAAGATTGATTCACAAGGTATTCACTGGATTATGGTGCAAACTCTTCTTACAAAAAGTAGAACATCCTTGGTCCGTTAACATTTTTTCCTAAATCTTTTTGTTTGGCTTGAATGTTCACTGGAACCATAAATCATTAAGATAACTTGTGAGTATTGATGATATGTGTATATAGACTTTTATAAACTTTAATGCATACAAACTATGTTGATAGCATTTTTTGGTCTTCTGGCTTTGATATTCCACAGATATTAAAAATATGTGACAATTAAAAGAAGTTAGCTGATCTTTCCAATAGATTACTCATTCTGAACAGTTCATAATTTTTACTTCAATGTTTTCAAATTTATTTTTAGCTTTTGATAACAACTTAATAAATTTCTGTCTTTTGAGCTAAGGGAAATATTTAAACAAATTCCCTCAGAATAAATTTCCAAATAGAATTTAAAAAAAGACATTTCTGGGGGTAGCTAATCATGAAAAGTGTTGTTGCATTAGAAGTGAGTTAACTTTTGCTAAGGACAAAATTTGAATTTTAAACTGTTTTCTGAAATTGGCTGAAACCTGTGTTAGATCTCAAAAACTAATACAGCCTCATGGTGTGGAGAAAACATGAGAATATATTCAAATGGTCTCACCCATATCAGTGGCTTTTCAACCTTCTAAACTTAATTTAGATAAAGTTGACTGAGATCATGATATGCATACTATAAAGGCTGATAACTTGGAGACAATTCTATAACCTGAATGCCACTGAATCACATATTCTAAATTTATGATTTTTAAATTTTACGTTGAAGGCTATATTGTTAGGAAAAAAATAGTTGCTGTGACAAATAGTCCTTCAAAATGTCAGTGTCATAACAAGCACTGATGTTTGACTGTTGCTTGCACAATATGCAATGAGGTCAGCAGATGTGTTCCTCCATGTAGTGACTCAGAGGCCTAGGCCCCTTCCAACACTCAGCTCTGCCATGACCCAGGGCCTGCATTTAATTACAAAAGGAAGAAAAAGGGTGTGGAGAAATCTTACCCATTTCTCCAAAATGGAAAAACTAGTTGCATTTCCACATCTGCATAAAAGGGAAATTTTAAAACACAACGTCCGTTTGGCCAGCCACTTACCAGCAACAACTAAATAATACAGGAGGATGAGTATTTTGAGGGCAGCTAGCTGTGCTCATCGCAGATACTCAATGAATATATAATCTGTTTAATTTTTATTTCGATATTAAATCATATTGTCTCATGGTTGACTATTTATTTTTTGGTTAATTTGATACGCCAGGTCCTGTACTGGGCACTGGCCATACAAACATGAATAAATATGAAGTTGACAGTGTAGAGTGGTCCCCCCTTATTGGCAGTTTTGCTTGCCAAGGTTTCTTACCCACAGTCAACCTGATCTGAAAATATTAAATGGAAAATTCCAGAAATAAACAATTCATAAGTTTTAAATTGTGTGCCCTTCCAAATAGCATGAAGACATGTTGTGCCTTCGTGCTCCATCCCACCTGAGATGTAAATCATCCCTCTGCTCAGCATATTCCTCCTCATTAGTCGTGTTAGTCACTTAGTAACCATATGGATTATCAGATCTACTGTCCTGGTATCACAGTGCTTGGTTCGAGTAACTACTTTTATTTTACTTAATAATGGCGCCAAAGCACAAGAGTAGTGATGCTGGCATATTGGCTAAAGAACCCGTAAAGTGCTTCCTTCAAATGAAAAGGCGAAAGTTCTAGACTTAATAAGGGAAGAAAAAAAGATCATACGCTGAGGTTGCTAAGATCTATGGTAAGAATGTATCATCTGTCCATGAAATTGTGAAGGAGGAAAAAGATATTCATGCTAGTTTTGCTATCACATCTCCAACTGCAAAAGTGATGGCCACGATGCATGACAATGCTTACTTAAGACGAAAAAGACATTAACTTTGTACAATGAGATATTCTAAGGGAGAGACAGAGACCACATTCAAATAACTTTTATTATATAATGTTCTATTATATTATAGTTGCTGTTAATCTCTTACTGTGCCTAATTTGTAACCTAAACCTTACCATGGGTAGGTATGTATAGGAGAAAGCATAGTATATATGAGGTTCAGTACTGTCTGAACTTTTAGGCATCCACTGGGGGTCTTGGAACGTATCCCTCAAGGACTACTTGGGGACTACTGTATTAGGGGAAAAGAGGCTCTTAATGGTGCAGCTGTAAGCCAGTGTGGTAATTACTGCAATGTATGCAAACCATGAAGCATATGAGATTACAGAGAAGGGGCAGCTGTCTCAAACTGAGAATAATTTGAGAAGTGTGTTAATTCAGATTCGATCAGGAAAACAGAAACCATTCCAAGAAAAAGTGAGTCATGACAAAATGCAGACAAGAATGGTGGTGGTCTAAGTGAAGTTATTGGCAAATTGACTGAAGGGCTGACGAGAGATTAAAAAGAGACAAAGGAGAAATATTTGTGCAAACTGTGTGTGAGTGATCCAGGGAGAGGCAGAATGTGTGGTCTGGCAGCTCGGTAGGCGATGCCATTCACCTGCACTGGAACACACGAGGAGACACAGACTGGGAGGGCAGTGGAAGGGAAGACAGTCTGGACATGAGTTTAAGTTTTCCTTTGATCATCTACGTGAAGAAGCGATAGACAGTTAAACATCTAGATACAGAACCAGGAGAAAGGTAAGGGCGGAAGCCATAGATAAAAGTCATCGCTATATGTATCAGTTAGAGTTTTCCATAGCGAAACAGAACCAGCAGTGAATAGTGTGTGAGTGTGTGAGTGTGTGTGTGTGTGATTTATTTTGAAGAATTGGCTCACATGCTTATGGGGGCTGGCAAGTCCAAAATCTGTAGGGCAATCTGACAGGCTGGCAGTTACAGCCAGAGCTGATGCAGTAGCCTTGAGGTCAAATTCCTCTTCTCCAGAAAACCTCAGTTTTTGCTCTTAAGGCCTTTCATCTGATTGGATGTGGCCCAGACACATTTTCGAGAGTAATCTCCTTTATTAAAGTTGATTGATTGTAGATGCTAAACACATCTACAAAATACTTCCCCAGCAACATCAGATTACTATTTGATTAAATAACTAAGTACTATAGCCTAGCCAAGATGACACATAAAACTAACCATCACCTACGTAAGTGACAGATGAAATCAGCAAAGAGAGAAAAGAATAAATAAGTACTAAAATGTTTAGAATCTTGGGCTTTGGAACAAAAAGGGACCTCGGCTCAAATTTCAGTTTTACTACTTCGTGAGTATGGCTTATCTCTGTCAGTCCATTTTAGCACCTGTAAAGTGACAGTAATATTTTACATCTCTGAGTTACTGTGAGGATGAAATGAAAAAAGACGTGTAAAGGACTTATCACAGAGCCAGGCATGTATTAGGAGCTCAATTAACATTTGACACAAAATGGATTCTTTTTAAGATGTGAAATTTACAAAGATAATTATATACTGATGAGAAAAAAAAGTCAGTATCAAGAAAGAAGCTGAAGGCAAAAAGCTAACAAGTAACTGATAGAGTAAAGGTTGGATGGAATAGGTGGAGGGAAAAAGGTGAAACTTGAAACATATCTGAAAGGAATTAACCTTGAACAAAAAGATGGAGATGAAGTTGAAAATGTTTTTACAAGCTGGGCTTGATTTTCTCAGTGAGGAAGGGCAAAAGGCTAATTGCTGAGAGATCTTGATGGTTTAAAGAAACGTGATGTTTCTGTAAGAAATGGAAAAGAGAGCTTAGTAAAGATTAATTTAAAAAGGGATGCAAAATAATACTCAAGGTCAGCTAAAATCTGCATTATCTAAGTCATAGTCAATTCCTTCAGGGCAGGACACATCCTTTCTCTTGTTTGCACCATAAATAATTGACAAATATTTCCTCGATTGGAATTCTATTTTCTCTACTTGCAGGCAGCTGGGGTATGAAAGGCTAGTGGAGTGATTGATCCAACTCCGAGGCTTTGTCTGATGAAAGCAGGAGAATTCAAAGACCAGGATATTGAGCATACTGGTTTGGTGCTTGTCTTTGAAGGACTATGGTGTAGAGTTGATAAGAAAGGAAAAACGCTAAGGGGCCAGCAGTGGACACAGAAAAGGGCATTCTGGGACTAAGACTGTTGGAGACCAGGAAAGATGGGAGGCAGCAGTTGGAAACTGGTGTTGGATCAGATTTCAGAGGGAAACAAAGTGAAGGAAATCAATTACCTGGAAGTTCTGTATTTTCCCACAAAGAGCAGCTAACAAATGTTCCCTGAATATACTAATTTAGCTGCTTCTATTTCATGAAACCAACCCTAAAGCCCTTCTACAGCTTGAGAGCCCTTTTTAGCAATAGTTCTCATACCACAGTAGGCTTTGCAATGAGAAAAAGGGTAGTGGATGTGTTTCTACTCTGATATGAAGGTGAGTATGTGGCTGGGAGTAATACAGAAGAGGAAATAGTGAAGCAAAAGAGAAAGTTTTACATAAGAGAAGAAGAGGAAAAGATGAAATGCCATCGGGAGAAACTAGGAAGGTCCAGACTCTAGGATGGGGGAAAGATCCTCAGAACAAGCTAGGATTCAGTTAAATGAGGAGGGGGTGGGGTAGTCAGAGGAAGGTGACAATCACAACCAAGGCAGTATTATTTTTTAAATTAAATTTGGGTTCAGAGAGCATAATAAATAGAGAGGGCAGCAGTGGAAGAAATTGAGAAGTATAGGAATGAAAGTAATGTTTCGTAAATAGTCCAATCTTCATTTCAATAATATTGTAAAGCTAAGTAACTTCACACTAACCGCTGTTAACAGGAAGATTATGTGTCAAGATTAATGGTTACACAGACAATACAAAAAGTCTGCCTGATATACTTTCATGTAGAATCTTCCTTTGATTAACAGATATACTTCTTATGTGGATGAATGCTAATGGATACATATGTATATATCTTTCCACGAAGTGATTCTTTTCATACCTTTAAATCATCATTAAATATATAATACGTAAATCCATTTAGAATATTATGGAATGAATTTCCATTTGTTAAATAGTACCCTGGTGACCTGAAAGAAAATCAATATAGCCTACAAAAGAATTTAACTTACAACCAGGAAGTAGCTACAAGAATTTGCGAGCACATGTTATCAACAAAATATTCCTTAGGTGAAATATAAAGGGAAAACTACATAATTTTCCAAAATTTGACAATCGAAGACAATCAATGATATACATATATATATATATATATATATATGTATACACATATATATATATGTATACACATACACATATATACAACACATTTATATAAATTTGCTCATCTTATTGCTAATAAAGATTAAACTTTATTGCTCAGAGAAAAGATGAATATTCCTTAATTGATTGGTCACTTTTGCTATTTATAGTTATCTATTATCTGTTTATCTATCACCATTGTTGAATAATTTTATCATTTTTTACCTATATGTAATTGACCTTATCAAAGCAACTATAACTTTGTGTAAAATCTAATAGAATTCCTGGGGTTGAATTCACAGAACTGATACTAGAGGTAAGACTGAAAAAGACATGAAGCATAAGGGCACAGTTAATTTCATACTGAGTAAACATGGCCCATTCGATCTGATAGTCTGTCTCTGGAAGGAACACTCACAGCTGATTTGTAGAAAGCCAGATAGGATATTCATGATCATATAAAAAACTAAAACTATATCACCAAAACTAACTCTTCTACCTCTTGTTAATAACTGTCATCCTACCCACACACATTTTCCCCATTATTTCATAGGATGAAGAGTTGCATCTATCTGCCTTTTTCTATTAAAATGTTACTTTGTTTTATTTTCCAATTAAGTATTTTGAGCCTAAACAAATGTCTCTGCACTGTACTTTTTCCCCAGGAAAGAGTGTGTAAGTCACACTGGATCCCCTTTCACAATGTTATAGGTCCCAGTGCTATCCTGTCTGTATCTTTGCTTTCTCCACACTTCAGAGTCCTAATTTGATAAACCCATCCTGTCATGAACGGTTCTCCATTCATTAGTTACATTATTTGCTTTTCCTTGGGACGTGTCCAGTTATTCCAGGTGCAGATGCATCACAGGAGGACAACGGTTTGCCTTCTGTTAGTGCCATTTTTCCCAGTGCTGCCCAGGAGTTAGAGCTGATCTTTTCACTCAAACAGGCTGACGTCTTTGGGGGCAGCCTACCACCACTGTTTCCTAGGTAGTAATTGGTTACTTGATCCCTATCAAATTAGAATGAAGTTTGGATTTTGGTTCCCCGAATATGTACCCTGACTTTTGCCCACTTTGGCTTTATTTTATGCTCCCTTGTGACTCACAGAGCCTCTTCAGGACTGAGGGGAGTGAAGGATGTTCCCAACACTTTGATTTTTCTCAAGAGTCTAAAACAGTAAACTATATTGAATAAAATTCTGTGATAAAGACAATATGCTACAGAATGAAATAGCTCCTTTTCTTACCCCATTTCATGGGGCAAGGTAACTGTAAGAATTTACCGACAAAGATTCTCTATTTCCATAATTTTGTCTTTTATCAAATGTGTCATTCTGTAAAAAGCAAAATAAATGTTAAAGAAGAATCTTTGATATTATTTTGAGAACTTCCTCCTTAGTGTTTCATTATAATTCATCAAGGGAGTACAGGGTATTATTTAAGTGTGGACTCTGGAAGCAATTGCTCAGCTCCAAATTCTGGCCAAACCACGATGCACCTTTGAGGGGGAACCTACTTAACTTCTCTCTAACTCCAGTTCCCCATTTGTAAGAGGGGAAATGGTAGACATGAATAGGAATGCTCTGAGGCTAAAATGAATTGAAATATGGAAAGCACTTAAAACTTCGCCTGCAACGTGGTTAGTATTCAACAAGCATAGCTCCTTCTAGTCCAATGGAGTAATAAAGAGTAATTTTTTAAATAAACACATTTATGAATACTGTGTATACAATTTTCATGTCCTTGTTATCTTTCTTATTTCCTCTTTATAGACAAAAATGTTTGCAGGTGTAAAATTCCAAAAGCATTCCAGGGTATCTTTATTGAGGAGTATAATTACATTAAAAAGTGTAGCTTACTTTGAAATGGAATAAAAATTATATGGTGATGGTTATAGACTATAAGTGTCCAGAGTAAATTCTTTATTGGTTAGCAATATTTTCCTAAAATAATGTAACAAAAATAAAATAATTAAAATTATTAATAAAATAATGAAGTAAAATAATTTTGGAGTTATGCTTATTATAATATATAGCAAATATGTGATTAAAACATTTATAATATAACTCCAAAAGTAATGACTTTTATTTAACTGATGATACAAAATGCATGGAAGTGATACTTTACCAGGGGGAGGAACTGAGACTTGAAATAATTAGCATAGAAAATGGAGCTAGTATTGGGTTAATATCAATCTTAGGACAATTTTAGATGGATTGCTTGTTAGGCATAAAACAATACTATAGATTGTAAAATACTTTATTAATGATCAGGTTAGGCATTAATTTCTATTTGGTTCCCTAAAAGTTATAAGTCAAAAGGCTATTCTTGCATTAAGAAAGTTTAAACATGTTTTTAGGGGCTTTTTCGAGTTTACAGATTTTTCTCAAGAAACTAAGAATATATGGAATATATATAATTCAAAATATTATCCTCTTTTCTAAGGCACTGCAAGGACACCTACAGGTGGCAGAGACAAGAACAATAAGCCATTTATTTGAACTGGTTTGTGATTCTTACCGACATTAATTATTTTTCTTAAGTCATGGAATCATATTTGTTATATCTAATAATACAAACATGGAAGAAAATCTGTGGGTACAGAAAACGATGACCAATAAGCATCTGCACTTTTAATTGCAAGTGGAGTAAAAAATCTGGAAGAATGTTGTTTAGCGTCTACACATTTTCCTTGATTATCTCGTAATAATCGAGAAAGAAAGTGCATTGTGTGCTACCGAAAATCCATCAGAATTCACATTGATAATCTTACCATAAAATAAGTTTTTTGATAGAGAAAAAATTTACAGAAGAATGTTAGAGAAATATAAAAATATACAGGAAGGAGGATTGAAAATAGATACCATTTTGTGATGAAGGTAAAAACCAAAATGTATAAGATGGTTTTGAAGATGAAGAAATTCTGCTTTACCGTAAGCATCTTACAGATATTGGCACCTTTATACAAAATGAGTACTTGTTAAAACCCTACTGTCCAATAGATTCATAGATCTCAGCTTCAATTAGCAGCCTCATTTATTACCCACCAAGCAGTGAGACTGCAAGGTGAGGTCAAAGTGTCACCCGGGGTGGCTTCATCACTTCAATATCATTGCCTTAAAAGGCACTGACCAGAAGAAGCAGATGACCTCATTTCAAAATTATTACAGTGCAGAGAACTCAATTTCAACATTATAATTCATTTTCTCATGGAATATTTCAAATTCATTATCACTTTCCTGACACATAATGGCTAATCGTTAAGGACAACCACTTTAACATAATATGAATACGCATTTCTCCATAGGTAATACAACAGTTCCCGCATTACCATTATTGACTAAGGTGCATTTAACTTCTTCACTAATACTTAATGGAAGGTTAATGTATAAGTCAGGAGATTAAATGGCTTTTACTTAAAACAAGTATATTGATTAAAATAACTTAGTGAGTTTTTTTTTAAGGCTGATGATATAAAAAACAGTCACACGTTTTAATATTTTATTTAATATTACGAGCCAATTGTAAGGCGTAACAGATCAAGATTAGTGGGAGTTATTGCACTAATTACTCGTGGAACTAATTCTTGCTCATAGTTAACAAATGGATATTGTATATTGAAAGGCAACAAATCATCCTGGTTAATTCTAGTATTCAAGAAGTCCCTCTGTTTGAGAATTTCCTTTGTTTCTTGCAATGTCCTTCAGGTATGCCTTCCTTGTATCCTACACCTGGCACCATTGAAAGATAAAACGACCTTCCAAAAACAGAGCTGCTATTCAATGTCATTGAAATGTAGCTCTATTTTCGCTCTTTTTTTTTTTGCATCCTATTATTATTTAAATCTGCTTTAAACCTAATACAGAAAATGCTTGCCGTGAATTAGCTACTGTTACCTTACCATTTCCTTTCTTTGCTCAAAACCCAATATTCCACCAAATATAGTCGACGAACAAATTGGCCTTGTAATAGCATGACATACGATGCCAGAAACCATTCACTTCTTTGATTCTGTTTCCGCTTAGAAATACTCAGCCACCTCGTCCATTCAGCTCTTCTGTTTGGGTAGCACAATGTTACACCTGCAGAGGCGTGGCCAATTTTAACCTGAGCTTTGTGTTAGAGGGATTTGATCTTCTCAAGAAAAAGTGAGAATGTAAACATTGTGCCGGTGTGACTGCAGAGTAAAGAACATACAGCAGGTTTGCAGTGTATTCGAGAACTGAAAGCAGGGTAGTAAACTGGGCAATAGAAATTTAAGTGCTAAATATAGTATAATATGAATGCAATCTATAGTCATAAAATGCTCCCACTCACCTAATATTTACCAACTTACCCTGATCCAGGTTTGGTTCTAAGTGCTTTGGATATAATAAATTATTTACAACTCAACACAGTCCCATAAATAGCTAATTCTTACTGTCTCTAATTTACAGATGGGAAACTAAGGCACAGAAATGTTAAAATACTGAAGCTTATTGCTATTCCATAAATTGTCCAAGGTCATGCCGCTGAGAAGGGGCGAGGCTGGGAGTCTCACCCGGGCTGTGTGGCCAGCAGGCTAGGCTCTGAACCATCATACTATCCTAACTCTCAGGCTCTGAAAACAGAAATACTTCTGTTCAAATCCCAGTACTGCCATTTACTAACCACTGCAAGTCTTGCTTTTTTTTTATCTGTCAAATGTGTAATGATTATAACCTACACTATAAGGTTGTTGTGAAAAGAAAGCAAAATTATCCCGATTACCATGCACCTAGTGCATTGTAAGATCTCAGTAAATTATACTTGTTACTACTTTAATTATTTTAATTCATGGATTCGTTTATTCATTCAACAGACCTTGCACTTAGTTAATGCTAACTGTTTGTTTGTGCTAAGCTTTGGTAAATAAGAGTGCTTGGGCTCATAGTTTGGTGAGGGGACATAGACATAAAGTGAATTGCAATTAGACAATGTGATAGATGTATTCAGGCGTAGTAGAGAAAGTCAAACACCTCACAACATCAAAGAGGGCTTCATTGATACAGTATGCAGCCTATTTACGTGGTTTCCCAGGTTGAATAATGGGCAAACCAGCTAGAAACATAGATTCCCTCAGTTCACCTCTTGATTTGAGAATAAAGAAAAAAGTCAAAATCCATGTTTTGTGCTATCATATGGACAAAACTGGTGGATATATTTTTCTAAAGATTCTAGTGAGGTCAGTCCACACCACTCTGTACTTAAAATATGAGAATCTCTGTGGTTGTGATGTAAATTATATTCTGCCTCGTGAAGCATTTTCTCATTTTCAGATGAGCACTGTTATAGGTGAGTTACATGGGAAATAACAAAGCCATGACATTTACCAGAGAACTGTGTGAGACAGAACTTTTAAGTTGTACACACACACACACACACACACAGAGTTTATGTTCAAGGTAGTTAATGTTGAAATCTTACTAAATCTTCATCAAATTATTTTAACATATTTTCTCTTTCACAGGATATAAGGAGATAAACAATGATTTGATTCTTACTATGTTCTAATGAACAGGACCAGGATTCTGTGTTGCACCAGGGTGATTATTGCTAAGGGGGTAGAGAATAGTCCCTCGAAGAAAGACTTTAAATGAGCATTTTAGAAAAAAAAAATCACTTTCATCATTCAGAGTGAATTTCAATGCATCCATTAGGCATTCTGGATTGAAAAACATTTAAAAATGTGATTCAGAATTTATTCTCTTTTTCCCCGACTTGGTCTACATTTGAAGTCATCACTGAAGATTGGAGAAGAGCTGAAACACCACCTTAGACGTGTAGCCATCTCACTCACATGCTTGCTTCTATTTGTTACACCCAGAGAGAGTCCACGGAGAGCGGGAATCTTGGGTTCACTGAAATTTCAAGTACCTCAATCTGAGCGTAGCTGTTCAGTGTCCTGAAAAACTAGCTCTTGAAATTCACACTGGCAAGATAAAAGCATATCTGAGTTGGATTATTTCCCATATATAACATAAAAGCCACATTCTAATTCTTATTCCCTTCATTACACATGTTTCATTCATTCCCTTCTCAGCCTTTTCCAATTCCCCTTCCCAGTGGCTCTGGGCTCAACTGTGTCCCTTAAGATTTCATTTGTTGAAGTCTTAACCCTTGACACCTCAGAATGTGACTGTATTGGAGATAGTCTTTACAGAATTAATTAAGTTGAAGCCATTACGGTGAGTCCTAATCCAGTGTGACTGGTGTCTTTATAGGAAGAGGAAATTTGGACACAGACATGTACAGAGCAAAAAGGATGCGAAGACACAGGGACAAGACAGCCATCTGCAAGCCAAGGAGAGAGCCGGGGAGAGATCCTTCCCTCACAGCTCTCAGAGGGACCCACTCCTGCCCATACCTTGATCTGGGATTTCTAGCTTCCAAACAGTACGAGAGAACAAATTTCTGTTGTTTAAGCCACCCAGTCCGTGGTGTGCCTTGTTATGACAGCCCTAGCAAGCTAATTCACCAACTGATGCTCTTGTGTTTTTCTTTATGAATACATATGTTCATGAGCCCTCTCAGAGTTTGTCTACTATACTGTGTGCATTAAAAAAAGAATCAATGTCACTGTAAATGTAACTTTACTAATAATTTCTTTATTACAGACACAGCCACAACTGAAATTTAACACTCCCTCTGTCTCTCTCCGTCTCTCTCTCTCTACACACACACACACACACACACACACACACACACACACAATAATATACACATTACTGATAGGATTGCCAGATAAAATGCAGAATATCCAATTAAATATGCATAAATAGCAAATCGAGTTTTAGTATAACTATGACCCAAATATTCATGGAACATGCTCATGCTAAAAATATTTTTGTCAATTATTTGAAATTCAAATTTACCTGGGGGTCCTGTATTTTCATTTACTAAAGCTGGCAACCATATTTACTGGTTAGGCATTTTTATAATGAATTTACTGATTATTTGTGTTCTATGTATTTGATATTTATGACCTATCCCAGGTAGAGGTACTTCTTTCTTTTCCCCATCATCTTTATGCAACAGAGGAGTTTCAAACCCAGGCACGGCACCTTTGCTAGTTGTCACATCATGCTCAGTTTTATACAGCCTCTATACTCAGAGGCTTAGGTTTGCTACATGTAACTATTTTTTTTTTATAATTTTTAGAAACCTCATTTTAAAATGGACATTTAAACAAATCAAAACTTTCAGAAGATATTGATAATGTAGTTTCAAAATGGGAAAATATTTCTCCATAAGATTTCCCAATGCAATAAAAAATCTTGAAACACAATGACTGAATGAAAACTTCAACTCAGAAGACAAGTGGGAATATACAAGATAGGGAAATTTGTATGTTAGTGCATTCCACAATAGACTTGAAATACACCATATTATTCTGGGATTTATCAAGAAGAATTAAAGGAAAAAAGAGAGCAATCCTTCAAGGAAAGACTCCGTATTTTATTCTATTAAAAGACTGAAAAAATTATAATAAAATACCACTTCATGCCAACTAGAGTAGCCATAATTTAAAAACTGAAAATACTAAATGTGGAAGGATGTAGAATACCAAGAACTCTTACATGTTCCTAGTAGAAGTTTATGATTCAACAACTTTGGGAAATTGCTTGTTTCTCTTGAAGTAAAAAATACAGGTACCTTGTGACACAACAATTCCACTGATACTTAATTAAGAAAAATAAAAACATATGTCTACACTCTAAAAGCTTATAATTCCTTTATTCATAATAGCCTAGTAGTAGGAAAAACCCTCAACTACTTAGGAAAATTAATCAACAAATCATGGTAAGTTTATAAAATGGAATACTATTCTGCAATAAAAAAGAATGAACTACTCATATTTTCAATACTAGAGATGAAGCTCAAAAATAATGTGCTAAGTGAAAGAATCCAGGTACAAAACTATGCAATTTGTGGATTTCCATTTATAAAAAATTCTAGAAAATGTAAAAGTAATTTATGATAATAGAAATCAGAAAGTAGCTGCCTGGGGCAAGTGGAAGGGGGGATTTTTACTGGCATCAAAGAGCCAGGACTGAAGTAAATCTATAGTGACTGGAGGGGTGATGACATGAGTATACACATTTCTTACTATTTATATCAAACTGTACACTTAAAACCTGCACATTTTACTCCATATAAATTGTACCATAAATTTTAAAAAGTATTGGAGGTAAAATAAATCAAAACAAAAAGATCTAAAGCATTTCAAGCTTTGACTTTATTTACCCACATTTCCAAACAGCCAGGCTTTGTTTAAAAAGACTCTTATAAACAGTTTAAAGAATCAAATTGTAAAGCAGACCAATGGATCTTTTCTCTGCTGGTCTTTTCTCTGGTCAAATCAATAATCGTTACACGCTACGTTTAAAAAAATGCTTTCTAAGATGTGCTCTCCAAAGGTTTTAATGCATTATAAAATTTGCCATACCTATGTAAGAGGATCTTGAAGCTCCAGAATGCCTTTTTATGGAAAGTTTTCCTTCAGAATAAAAGGAATCTTCCTGGTTTATAGGCACTCTCATTTAGCCACTCCTCCTGCTATTTGTTTTACCAGGTCAACATAATTCAATACTGTAAAAGTAGGTCTTATAGACTATATCTTTCTTTCTTGCGATATACAGCAAGTGAAGATGTGTTTGCACTCAAGTAGTATTTAACACTATATATTCATGAGTCTATTCAGAGTTCTGGGTAAAGCTGTTTAGAAAGAGCTCTGGCCTCTAGGAGTTCATAATCTAAAATAAATAATAAATATCCAGAACTGCTTATAAATGAAGGTGTGAACATAAACTTGAGAATGTAACAAAACACAGCTTAACGGAATCATTCTGGACTTAATTTCTGGGAATTCCCTGGTTGTGAAAAGTAGGAAATTAATGCATTCCGTTTGCCTGTTTTTCAGTTGCCTTGGCAAAAACAAAAATAAAAGCAAACCAAAAAAGCCCTAAATTGTATATACTATTTCAACTTCCTACGGTTTTCTTGTATTACAACCAAGTGATACAAGTATTACTTACTTTGTGCCAGAAACAGTTCTAAACAGTCTAAATGTATGTACTTGTTTAATTCTCAAACCAAATCCTCATCAGGAGATTTTATGGTCTCCATTCTGCAGGTTTGGAAAATGAGGGATAGAGAAAGAAAAGAATAAAGATAATATTATCTTCTTTTGAGGAGTCCTGAGGTAAATCTTAAAATACATGAGTTGTTTTAGTTTGCTCAGGTTGCTCTGACAAAATGCCACAGACTGAGTGGCTTACACAATAGACACTTATTTCTCACAGTTCTGGAGGCTGGAAATCTGAGATCAGGGAGCCAGCATGGTCGGGTCAAGGGAGGGTTGCAGATGGTCGTACTCACATGGGGACAGGGGGAGAGAGGAGGCTGGGTCTCTTCTTATAAGGATGCTAGTCCCATCATGAGATGCCACTCTTATGACCTGATTTAAACCTAATTATCTCCCAAAGGCCCCACCTCCAAATGCCAGCACATTAGAGTTTCAATATACGCATTTTAGGGGACACAAATATTCAGTTCATAACACTAGCATGTGGAAGATCATATACATCTTTGCAGGTGTAGGCATGAGACAGAACATTTCATAGCAACAGCTCATCATTGATCTTCAAATTACTGTGCTCTTAAAGGTTCCTAAATCCCTGAATGGTCTCCCCCAAGCTCCTCGTGCTGCTTCTGTTAACCCCAGGCTAATCCCGGTCTGGGTTCCTCACTTCCGCATCTCTGTAGACGTGAGTATAAGGGCTGTTGACAAGGGTGATGGGGCAGGATTCATTTATATCCCACTACTCCTTTAAAGGAATTAGCATCATTTTCATCTTGTAGATTCAATATGTGTGATAAAAGTTTCTGTATTTGGATGTCACCTTGGTGAATGTGGATCTGGTCATTTAAAAATGACCTAAAAATAGCATTGAGTAAAGAGATATAAATACATTAAAGAGAAATACCTAAGCAGGTATATAGAAGGCATAACTTTACTTGTATTGTAATTGACTGTCTGGGATGACGGTAGGTTTTTTATGGTTGGACTCTTGTAAAAACATACTTCTCAGGCCATATGCTGCCAGAGTAAATTTTTAAGTAGTTGTATAAAAATAATTTTAGAAAATGATTTTTTATCAATGGCCTGAATGAGAGGATCTACTAATGTGTTTTTTTTTTAACATTTTTTATTGATTTATAATCATTTTACAAAATCGTATCAAATTCCAGTGTAGAGCACAATTTTTCAGTTAGGATCTACTAATGTTTATTTTTCTACAAAGGTATACATTAACTTGTCTTTAAATTTAGATTATATTAACCCCTCCAAATGCTCCTAATATTCCTTTTATGTTTGTACTGCATTCAGGATTTTTAAACTGATGCCATGTGAACACCTTTTATCTTTTTGATTTAAAATCACAATTACCAGTAGGAAGTAATTGTCACTAAGAACTTGACACATTAAACTGAAGCTTTAAGTTATGTTCTGGCAAAAAAAAAAAAATGTCATCAAGGTTAAATTTATAATATTTAATCTCAGAAACATCACTAAAACATTTGTGACAATTTGTCTTTCTTTTTAATTTATATTTTAAAAAATAACCCACATACTTGCTTGATATGTGATATTCATATTTTAAAGTGATTAAGAATATGTTATAAACATTATATTGAATATATTTTAGTGGCAAATTCATTCTGATTCATATATCCTTCCTTAAGATACAATTTCTGTCCTGTGAACAATTTGGGTCCTCTGTGTAACGGAAGCCCTGTAACACAATGATTAAGAGCATGATCTCTGGAGTCAGATTGTCAGAGCTCAAAACTAGCTTGTACATTTACTCTATCTGCAAATAGCAAATAATTTAACTTACTTCATCTGTAAAATGAACGTAAATAAGATAACCCCAGAGAACCGCTGCAAGTATCAAGAGAGATAGTACTCACAATGTGCTTAAAATAGTGCCTGGCATAGAATAACCACACTTATGATGATGTAAAATTGATTGAATAACTTGCCCTTATAAGGTACATCACTGTCAGGTAAAACTGAAGAAGTACCAATAGAAGTGGACCAAACTTATTTTAAAACTAGAACTTATATTTACTTAAAAGAAAGGATGTTACACTAATAAACTGGTAGGACTAAAACATTTAGAATGCTCCACCTTTACCTACAGAATGATGAAATGCTAATTTATCCATCCTGTATTCAATTAAATAGTGATAGTACTTATATTAAATTCAAGTACTATAAATAAGTCTTAAATTCTTAGTAAACTGGGATATCAGAGATAGATGATTTGATTGATTAGAATGAACAAGCATTGGGAATTTGACTGACAGGAAGATACCAGTATGTAAAATAATTTAGGAGGATCAACTCCCAAAGAAACAGACCAAGGATGAGGCAAATTGCATATTCTTAGTTAGCTGAGAGGGACTCACGGGCAGAAAGAAAGGCAATCAGGAGATGGAAGACCTGTAGTGCTTGTTCTAAGTGCCGTTTTATTTTGCCTTAATGCTCTGAGTGGGTAGTCTTGGAACCATACACTGGTAATTCCAGTGGTAAATCCCACCATTGACTGAGTGCTGGAGGGAAATTTTGACATTACATCAATGTGAACCCTGTCTCCTATTAGAAGCCCATTCTGATTGGTCCCTGTTCCTCATCTTCCTCTCAGCCTGGAGGTGTCTCTCCTTAATGTCCCATAGCAGCCGCTGAATGTCCTGTCAACTTATCAAGTTTATCTATTTCCTTGTCTATTTCCTCTAATAGGACATAAGATCATGTCTCTTTGTTGTTGGAGATCTTGGAAGCTCCACACTGTCAGGCAAGCTGGTCTTGCCTGATCAAGGTTATAATCATCCTCCACCTGAATTACTGAAACATCACCTCACCTGTGTCCCTACGACTGGGGCTTCTGTTCTCAAGCCACCCCACACAGAGCTATGGGACTGATTTTCTTAGACCCAATTTCTTATTTTGGCCTCTGTTCTCTAGTGCATGCTCTAAGCTCCCCTGTCTGGAACAGACCTCCCTATAGAACTTGGCTTTTCTCTGTATGATTTCTTGCAGTTCTACCATGAATCCTCCACTCTACTTAGACTGGTCTCATCATCACTGTTAGTTAGTGAGTCCTAACTCCATATTCTAGCCCATGGTTTGGGCTAACCCTAAATATGTGATCTTTCTTCTTTTCTGCATATCCAAAACCATCTTCAGCAGGTTAGCCCCAGTTCTGGCTTCTCCACAAAATCTTCCAATTTATTCTCATCCTTAAGCCTTTCACTTACCTTTAATTTGCTAGATTTGTTTGCTGCATTACACTAATTAGCATCTGTGTTATCAGATATCTATACATACAAGAATTCAAATCTCAGAGGAAGTTCCCAAGGAAACTGCATTTTAAATAAACACACAAGTAATGCAGATACAGAGGATTCAAAAACCATACCAGTAGATACAAATTCTGTGAGTGTTTAGTGTGTACTTCTTGGCCTTTGGCCTTGTCGTAAGTTCACAGGGCAGAAGTATTACATATGTAGCCCCTCTCATTCTCAGCACAATGCTAAATCCATAGATACTTTTCCATTTGATAATATTTTAATAGTAGACGTATTCTGGCAAGTTAAGAACCTTTTCTAAAATTTCAGTTCAACTAAAGCTTGACTGAAGCACCTTTTAGAAATTAGCCTAAGGTGAAAGACAGTTTTCTGATTCATACAAACAGAAAAGAGCTAATGAAAATGCTCTTAAGCTTTTAAAGAGTATCCTATAGGTCTTGGGAAACATCTTGATGATTTGAATATAACTTAATTTAAATACTTGTGAGGATTAAAGTCCCATTAAAATACACACATGGACTAATACTTGGGAAACTGTCTTTCAGATTTGTCAGTCCTAAAGTGTCCGAAAAATAGTTCAAGGTGCTTTGGTAAAATTCAAGCACCCACCAGTGAACTGTCCCATTTCTTGTTGGGGAATACTGTTTGCCAGAATTATATTCCTCGTATGTGGGCTTTACCCATAGTCAGTATACTAAGTACAATAAACCTACCCAGGTGGTCACTGAAGAGCCCATAATGTCTGTACATTCATTTGCCTTTTTATTTTTAAAAATCTGTTACTAGGGCTTGAGTGTCAGATGTATATAGTGACCAAACGTTTCAGAAACTCAGGAACTGTAATGCAATCCCTAAAGCTAGTGCTTTTTGCAAGAGTTTTATAACTGCTTATAGACAACATGTCTTTCTAGAAGAATTGGATGAGTGTGAAAAAATGTAGAGTATCAAGCAGAAGGCTGGACTAAAGTTTCTGCTCCAGAACTCACAACAGGTGGTCCTGCCATAAGGTGCACATATGGCTGAGACATAGAACTACCGTGAATTCTGCCCGCAGAAACGCATCTTGTAACCCATGGGGAATAGAGTTTCTGGTGTCGTGACCAGACTTGTGATTCTTCTTAGAGCAACAGATGCAATGGCTTATCACAAAATCTTAGCAAGGAAAAGATTTCTATTCTAGTCCATTCCCCTTTCCGGTAGAGAAATTTCTCCTGATTCTTATTGGATGGAGTACTTCAAATTAACTAATGTAAATAAATCTTTTATTCTTATATGTTGAATATTAATTGGCATAAGATGAGTGTTATAAGTTCCTTATTATGTACCTAAGTTATTGATTATTTGCATAGATAATGTATTTTCCATACAACTGCAATTAATTGAATACTCGTGCATATTTATTTTAAAAGTGTGATTTATACATATATTTGGATATATGACTTGGAAGAAAAAAATTTTCACATTTTCACCCCTTTCCTCTTTTTTTTTCAGGGTTAATTTTTTTTTAAGAATAGTTGATTTACAATGTTATGCTAATTGCTGGTTTTACAGCATAGGGATTCATTTATGCTTATGTATATATCTTAATGAATAATCTTTCTCCTGTTGCATGTGTTGGTCACCCATTTGCATAAGCACCACCAATTTCTTCACTTTAAGGAGAGTGGTCACATGTGCTGTCTCAAGCTGTTGCCTTGATATAATTACTTGTTGTCTCAGTTTGAACAGTACATTATAAGGTCACCTAAATTTCAGCAAGCATGATTCCACTTATTGGACAGCTAAAGTCACCTATAATCTGTATCTAGTTTCTGTATATCCTAATTAGAAATGAGTCCTGAAGAAGTGCTAACTGTAGACATAATTTATCTTTGTTTTATTGTTTTAAAGTAGCCATCTTAGACACTTTGAACCAATTTCCCATGAAGGATGTCAATGTGTGTTAGTAGAGAAAAGATGGCAATGCAATTTCCTAGCAAATATTTTAATCAAACTGTATTGTGCTGGTGTAATCATATTTACATTTGAAACCTATTATAATGAAAGACAGGAGATTGTTTTTTAAGAAAAAATACTATGGGGGGGCGGGTATAACTCAGTGGTAGAGTGTAAGCTTAGGATGCACGAGGTCCAATCCACAGTACCTCCATTAAAATAAACCATTAAAAAATCAATAAACCTAATTACCTCTCCCACAGAAATAAATAAAAATTTAAAAAAATGTTTTTAAATGATGTGGAAAAAAGTCCAATAAAAGCATAAGGAGAGCTGACCACCAGGGAGTCCCATTCTCCCTAGGACACTTGTCACTCCTGGTAATATGTTGAGACCATGTGATGATCATTAACTCTTCAGACTACTGAGGTGTCCATTCAAGTGCGTTTCTTCTGCAGTTTCCTTTCAATACTGGTAAAATCTCCAGAGGGGTTTGGAGTTCTTAACTCTGTGTCATTAATTGTCTAAAGGCAAAGGCTTGGAGAAGATGATTTTCTTGAAGGCCTTTGGGCTTTGTGTTACTGTCTCAGCTGCTGGAGGAGGAAATAGCCAGGTACGTGCTTGTTCTCTGGCAGCCTTCTCTCTCTCAGTCACTAACCCATCCATACCGCTGTCTATACATTTTCGTGGACTGGCCCACTCCTGGCCTCTCAGGATTTGCTTTCCTCCTGCTACTGGAGTTTCAGAGTCCACTGTCTCTTTCCTCAATGTCCGTTCCTTTTGTGGCCTCCTCCAAAGAAAGGGAAAGGAATGGCTAAAAAGAATGACTTCCTTCAAAAACTGAGAAAGAACCTAATAATAGTTTTCATATCATAAACTCAACCATTACATAATACAGTCATCTAATGTAAACTACAAAGACTGCAGAAAACCTGAAGGTTCTTTCTTTTTCTACGTTTGGAGAGAATAGTAAATTGACAATGAAGTCTTTTAATTATTCTTGTATTTCTTCACTTTACCCCAAGGAGAGTCAGTTAAATCCTAGATCCTCAAACTCCAGCTCTTGGGTCAAATTCAGCCTACCTCTCTTTTTATAAAGAAAGCTTTATTGAAATACAGCCATCGCCATTCATTTACACATTGTCATGGCTTCTTCCCTCCTTATGACCCAGTGACCTTATTACCCACAAAACCAAAAATATTTACTATCTGGCCCTTAACCGAAAAAGGTTTTCAACCCCTGAATCACATCAAGCTTTGTTTTAAGAAGATTTTCTCATGCCTTCATCAAGGAATATTTTAATCTACTCACAAAAATTTAGGGAATGTTTTTCCTTAATTTTTCCCTATAATTTAAGATAATAATATTTCTTTCTCATTTTCATAATCAATGCTACTTAGTAAAACATCTTATTACATTTATACAAAGGCTTTTTCCTTGAAGCAACTCATTTTGCTTTCAAATTAGTTCATGCAGTTAAACTTACAGTTAACTATGTTTTGTCAATCTGCCTTTCCTGGATTTCTCCATTTCTTCAGTATGATTTACTTTCTTTCATATTGGTTCACAAATAAATGATGTGGTCAGTGATAATTGAAATGATTATCAAGAATGTGACATTTGCACTAGTTTATCATTAGTGAATAAACTAGAGGCTCAAATATTTCTTCAACTTACGGAAATTTATTCAACTTGTAGGAAAGTATACCTGTGTATTTCAGCCTGGGCTATTACAAGCCATTCCGAGGGGTATGCTAAATGTAAGTCCTTAATGCATTAGTTTTGAGAGTAATCTTGCAAAGAATTTGTTCTCAGTTTTTTATAGTTTATGACTATATTCTTTCGTGTGTGTTTGAGAATGGATTACAGCAATATGCTCCTTTGAATATAAACTAGTTCAGCAGGTTAGAAATCTATCGATAAATAAGTAGCCCACCAGAGAAGACTTTTCTAAATGTCACTGGATCACTTGGAGAAAGACAACTTGCCCAATTTCCTTAAACGTCTTTCTAGTCTAGAATGCCAGCTAAAGTGGAAGGTATTGGTTTGTATTTTGCTTATTTTTATTCTTATTTGATAGGAGTTTATTTGTAAAACACCAAGACATACGTGAACGCCCCTATTCCTTCCAGGCTCATGAGACATCCACTCTTGGTAATCCTTAATGTGAAATTAAGAGATAGCTGGCAGTCACTGTAATTAAGTAATACGCCTAACTTCTGGTCAGTTTTATAATTCTAAAGATCATATATATTAATTAACTGTCTTAAAAAATGCACTAGTAAGCACCTCTTCTATTCATCTGTTGAATATGGACTAATAAAATTATAATAATTTATTAATAATACATTAAGCACATGTTATGGGCCAAGAAATATTCAATACATTCCTTATAATTATGGTGTAGGTACTTTTGACTGTTATAGTTGGTGTCCAAATTGTCTCTGCTAGTTAGATATTGTTATCTTTAACATTTGGAGAAACAGTTTTAGAGAAGATGAGTATCTGAAGTCTTAGAGCTGAGGGATATTAGCGCTAAGAACCAAATCCAGTTGTTAAATATATTTCATTGGAAAGAAAATCTCCAATAAAAGGTTCACGGCTTAACGATTTGTAAGTTGTATTTATAGACTCATGAAATAGTAGAACTAGAGAATATTCCTTAGCAAGCATCCAGTTCAGTCCCTCTATTTTACAAATAAGAATTTTGAAGTCCCTTAATTTGTATTGAAGTTTTAAGGAAGTTTATCTTTGGTTAACAAGTTAATTTCTAGCCCAGCCAAACTAAAAGGCAGTTCTCTTGGCTCCCAATGTGGACTTTCCACTATCGAGCAAATGTCTCTCTGTCACAAATGTCCCTCTACATACATTATCCAAGGCACATAAAAAGAAGTCTAGAATGTGACTTGGGTCTTGTCCCTATTTGTTGATAAATTAAGGCTTCATATGCTGATGCCACCAATGTATACTTACTGGAAAAGTAAGTGTTTCCTTATTTAATTTCAAACTTCTATGACTCACATAGTGAGAATAAATTGCTTGCTTTGAAAATCTTAAACTGAGAAAACATAAATGTGATCCTCAAATTTCTCCTACAAATCAGTAAAAGTGTCAAGAAGATATTTCTAAAATTCTGATTTTTGGACTCAAGTTAAAGGAAAAGTGGGTTATCTAGACAAACAGAAACTCACAGAACACAGTTAAAAAGTTTGAGATTTCCCACTCCAGGATAAAGAATGTGCATTTTTTATATTATGCAGTTGCAGAATGGTGAGATTTCATAATTACTTAGGGGCCCAAGAAATATTTAAGATTTTTCCTTTTGTAGTCCTGTTCAATGACCATTGATGTTAACATTGGGTAAGTTGTTTCAGCTTTTGACAAGTTGGTTTTTTAAACATTTTTTTGTGAAAGAATTAATTGGTAGATCAAAATTCCACATCAAGTTCAGGTTCCTTGAATTGTATTACTTGAAACAGAACCAAAACCACAAGTCATTATGAACATGGAAATAGTAACTCTCATCTCACACTTCTTGTTAATGAGTTATTTAAATACATGGCTGTTTGTTATACTAAAGATGAATTACATAGTCGAATACAGGAATAAAACATGTTTGCAAGCTATACACATGAACTCAATATAGATGTATGCTAAGCATCAGGGGCAAAGAATTAAGATAATGATTCTCCATAGTTCCCATTTTATTTTCATCATTGTTCAGGGTCCTTCTTCCATTTTACTTATGGATTTTATTCCTTTATCTGTAATCCTAACTTTCATATCCTTTCTAGTCACATTCACAGGCAACTAATTTAATGTGTTTAGTATAATATATGAGTATCTATTTATCTTTTATATATGTTGTGTGGTTTTATTTACATATGTGGGTTTTTAAAAAAAATTTTCTGTTGTGCAAAAGTTCTTATTTCTTAACTTTTTATAATATTTCAATTAAAATGTGGTTAAAGTCATATATTTTATAAAGATATAAAATATATTTTAGAAAATAATTCTTAAATATACAGATGGCATACCTTATCCTTAGATAGGGAAATTGAAAAGATATAGACATGTTAATTCTTCAAATTTCATGTAAAAGTGATAGAGTTTGCTTATATTGAAATTGCCCATCTCTGCTGGAAACAAAAAAAAATATTGAATAAAATATTGAATACTGAAAGTATTGAATATAATATTGAAAATATTTAAAAGTGTGTAGCTATTTCCCAAAACTAAGGGAAAATCTCTATAAACTCTAAATAGAGAGGAAACCTATGTAAGTTCTACAGTAAGCCTATGGGAGCTTGCTTTCACCCTAAGAGGGAGCAGGTTAAAAAGTGCCTCAGGCAGGAATGGGTTCAAAGCTGGGCCCCCAGAATAACTGACTAGCTTGTGTTTTCCAGGGGGGGAAATGGAGATAGTGATTAACACTGGGATCTTGTTATTAAAATAAAGCTAAATATTTTCAAAGAGAACTAGTACATATAATTTAGAACTATGGGAGAATAAAAACATTTTAATCTCAATCAAAGAGGATGAAAAAAAGGTTTTTTTAAAAAATCAAGAAGAAAGCATGGTTAAAATAAAATGCAAAATAACAGGGCAGAAATAAATGCAAAATTTCAGTAATATAAATGGCTTAAAATTAACTGTTGAAAATTATGGAATATCAGATTAAATTAAAAGTAAAATCCAAACATTTATTGATGAAACAGGGCCTTTAGAGGACACAGAAAGAAGTCAGCGCAGTCAAAATACAGGAGGTAGCAATAGTCACAAGGGGAGGCAATGGTTCAAGTTACTGGGGATCAGATCTGACCCAGGAGTCTGCAGAGCTGAAGGTGATTACATCAGATGAACAGGACGTCCAGCTGCCTCCTCTAGCTTCAGCTTTAGGTACACTGGGCCAGAGCTGTTCTGCATATGGGATACATTGGATGTACTTGATGGACCACCTTACTGGAGCAGGTGGCATTTTATAAAGTTTCCATAAAGTCTCATAACATCACTTTAGATGCTCATCTCATCTTACGGCGGTTCTTGCTGCACAGGTATTTATTGTCAAACAAGGTTTTTTGGAGTAAATCTTTAAGTCTTTCAAGGTTCACACTGCTGAGCTCTTATATTTAAAGGAACATTTAGCTATATATAAAATTCTGGCTCCAAAGTTCTTTTCTTTAGAAACTATATAAATAATCCATAAAATCTTCTCGTCTCTAGTAGCGCTGTTGAGAAGTTTGCCATCCATCTAATTACCTTTGCTTTCTAGGTGATCTCTTTCCTACGAGAAATTTTAGAATTCCTTCTGGTTTTCTTGTATTTGTATGACACTCGAATTTGACTAGGTGTGGGCTTTTCCATATACTCTGTTTGACACCGTATCTCATCAATATTAGATACTCATCCTTTATTTTTTAATTCTTTGAAATTCTGTCATCATTTCTTCATTCTATCTGATCCTCTTTTAAAAACAGCTTTTTCTATTATTCTGGGTCTATTTTATCTTTGCTACCTCTACTCCTACCCCCACATTTGTTAACATTCTTTTATATTTTCTATCTTGCCTTTCCTGGCTGCCTTCTACAATTTCTCTTCCAGCTTCAAAATTCACTCTTTGGCTTTTACCTTGTTCCATTTAGCTCATATGTGTGTTCTTTATTTCAACTATCATCCTTTTTATCACCCGTGTGCCTTTTTAATGACTATTCTTTCTTCATTTTATCAGCATCTCCATGGATTTAGTCTTTAAACAATTCTGGTCTTACCTGCTGTATTAATTCTGGTTGATCCAGCCCAGTATAGAGTGTTTTGTTGTTTCTCTTTTATTCCTGTTGTGTCTTCTGTGTCTGACTATTTTGTCTGTGAGGTTATTTCCCCTGGGCACATCGGTCACCTTGACTAGTGTTATAAAGGGTAGCAGTACCAAGCCCTAGCTTGAGAAGTATCTGGTGGGTTTGGAAGTGGAGCATGCCCCTGGAAAATGTCCCCGGCAGATCACAGGCTGGGTTTGACTAACTCTGCTTGTTCTCTCTTCACTAAGTGATTCTGTCCCTTGGGGAACTTGGATTCCTCTGCCTGACCTTGCTCTATGTTGAAAGAGATTTCTCATTGATTACAGCTGTCGTGCAGAAGTAAGGGGAAAGGAAAGAACATTCAGGAACCAGCTGGTCTTCACTCACCTGCTGCCTACTTGCTAAAAGCTGTGTTGGCCCCAATACTTTTCTACTTTTCTGAAGCAGTGAGACAGCAGGGAGTTATCCCATAGGAAACACGGCAGAGAAAGGGGCGCTGAAAAGCTCCCCAACTCTGTTTCCTGCTGACTATGACCCTGGGGCTGCCTCTGCCTCCGGCTGCCACGGCTCTTCCACTGGGACTTAACACCCATTCTGTCCTGTCCACTTCCTTAAGGATTTCTCACAGCTTTACTTTAGTTCTTCAAATCAATATACTTCTCTTTTACTTCTGTGAGATTTCCAGGTTGAGCTAGGGAAGAAGAGTCAGCAGCCTGTGGACGTGATATCCTTATTAGTAACTGAAAGTCACGAAACACGTGCAGAGACATGCACACACACATTCAGAAATGGGTACTGTAGCATTATTGTGAAATAGAAAAGGAAAACGAGAAGCAACTTAAGTGTTCAACTGTAGAGATGTGGTGAAATGAGTTCGATTACAGCCATTTACTGAAATAAGATAATTAAGATATCCCAGTGTTACTCTGGACAATTCTTGAGAAACATTAAAGAGAAAAAAAAATTCGGGTACAGAACATTATAATAAATTTGGAAAATAAAAGATACATACATACTGATGAAGATACTTTCTATTAGCTAACATACACCCCCCCAAAACTAACTGTGCTGCGCTTGTCAAGGTGAGGTCTCTATAAATAGCATATATATATCATCATTTAAAAAGTTAACTACACATATGTATGATTTTTAACTTTAAAATTTTACCTTGCTAATACCACATAAAGACGATCAGTTTCATAAAGCATAATATATGATCTCACACATGCATCCAGAGAAATACTTGTTTAGATTTTATATTCTGGGAGAAGACAGTATATAGGATTGTATTCAAACTTTTATGCTAAGTAGCAAAAGTCATGGAAAGAAATGTTAAACAGAAGCACAGTTTCATACGCATGACTGGGATATTGTGCTGTACACCAGAGAAAGACACATTGTAATTGGCTGTAGTTCAATAAAAAAAAAAGAACAGAAGCACAGTTTAAAAATATCATTTAAATGACTATATCGCAACAGCCCCTATTTGTTTCATTAGAAGTTATTAAGTGTTAGTGGAAACTAATATGTTGCTTCATTTTAATTATATGTTTAAATTCCATACTAAATAATTTATTCATATTATATAAAATCTATGTAGAGGAACATTCTGCAAGCTAACATAAATGAGCTTGGGAAAAGCGTCAAGTGATACTACCGAGCAGCGCAAAAAGAGATTTGTTGAGATTAGATAAACCGAGGCATCACTTGTCAGTTCATCTATTTGGAAAAAGTAGACAGAAGGGAAGACAAAAGCCAATATTCAAATTATCTGCGTGATTTGTTCTTTTTTGACTAGAAATTGTCAGCATAAGAAGGATGGTGAGAAGAGACAGTAAAATTAAAACGTCACTTTCGTTAGCGGATCAAAATCCCATCTTTAATGGTGTGAGAGCTATAGCGAGCTTCAACAATAGAGCCACACTTCCCCTCTCTTGGCTTGTCAGTTTCCATTTTGAAGTATGGTTTTTAATGACCTATCCAGAGATTTATTTTTTAAAGAACATGAATATATTTAGGTGTCTCATCTATCAAAAAACCTCCTTTGCTATTTCGTGATCAGACTGTATTTGGTAAGCGTGGTGGACCTTGACAGATGGTGTCAGTTCACGCTAAGGCTATGTCTACGCGGATAGCAACATATTTCCGAAAAACGTTCTGCCTCTAATCTGCAGTCAAATCAATTAGTGCTAGCTTGCTACATGCTGATTCAATCAGAACCTATAATTCAGAGTTTTCACACTAATTTCACTGCTAAATTTGACGGAAAGCAAGAGTTATGCAAAGAGTCTCAGCAGTGTTTGCAAACACAAGCAAACACAATAAAATTAAGTTAAAGTTAAAATAACTCAAAAGTCAACTCATTTTCTCAAAGAATGTTTATGGGGCACAGGACTAGCTTTTTTCCTGAGTAGTGTTCTGCTCCTGCTTGCCCAGTCTTTATTCTTAAGAGGCAAATTACTTTACCAACTGCCTTGAATTGCTTATTTTTCTCCTAGAACCTTTAGCTTAAATTTTGAGTTTTGAAATATGAACTCAACAGAGCAAAAACAGACTTGAGAAATGAGAAAATCTGGTCAATGAGGAAAAGACAGGATGGGGGCGGGAGAGTAGAGAGAATGAGAGAAAGAGAGAAAATGAGAGAAAGAGACTGAGAGAAGAAAAGTGTGTGTGTGTGTGTGAAAGAGAGAGAGAGAGAGGGATAGGGTTTGAGATTTTGAGATTCCCAGCAAAACGTCTGAACAACTGGCCCAGTCTTGTCTGAAGCAGGAACATTTCTGGACTTTTAAATCCTCAAGCATTTATACCCACAAGCAATCACCTAAACTTCTACCTTTCAAAATGCAGAAATAGCAGTTTGTTCTTTTTGAACTTGGTATCGTTTTGCTTTCAGAAATTACAAAGAAGAGTTCCCGTGTGCCCCTGGATCAGTCCTGGCGACTGCTCACCTCCTTCAGCAAGCTAAGGCAGGACTCGTGGCCTGAATCTCTTGTTCTTTTTTTTTTTTTTTTTAACATTTTTTAAATTGAGTTACAGTCATTTTACAACGCTGTGTCAAATTCCAGTGTAGAGCACAATTTTTCAGTTATACAGGAACATACATGCATTCATTGTCACATTCTCTTTCTCTGTGAGCCACCACAAGATCCTATATATATCTCCCTGTGCTACACAGTACAGTCTCACTTTTCTATTCGACATTTTGTTCTGCATTGGATATCTGCTTCTTTCCCAACACCCTCACCGCAGCAGGGCGAGCTAATAGCTGTGCCAGGTTCCTAAGTGTGTATGAAGCTGTGCAGAGGTCACGCTCGTGTTGCCCGGTACCTGTCTGCCCCTCCCGCCTGCAGCCTGCAGCCGGGCGCTGCCTGGTGAGCCAGTATTCATGAGTGGGTGTTGAGTGGGTTACAGGGCATTCTGAGCCCCAGCAGCAAGAGAAGCCCTGAGGTAGAAGACAAGAGGTCCAGAATGTGGAGCTAAGGCTCCGGTGTATGGCGTCCTAGCTTAAGTGTCTCAGGGGAATTAAAGCAGCTACCACATTAGTCCTGATCTGTTAAGCAAGTGGCATTCCATCCCCTCTGTCTTACAATGGTGACCAACGAGGCCCCAAAGCCTCCCTTCAGTAAAGAACAAAACCATTCCTGTGTGGCTACCAGAATCTGGTTGGTACCAGGTGATCTTCCTGGGGAAAACATAGATGCATCAAGAAGAAAGAATGGCCAAGGAAATCTGGAAAGTCAAAGAAATGGGTCCAGCAAAATGAGACAAGAGCAACACACATCTGAACACTAACTGTGGCTCTGGACACTGGGTTCTTTGTACCTTTCAACCAAAGAAGAAGAGAGGCATTTTCTCTTCCAGAGCTCATCTCTGTGCCCTCAAACTGACTTTAGGGAGACTCACCTGGGCCCGGTACCCACCTGGGAGCTAATAGTCTTATTTAAAGAAATGGAGGCTGTCTGGCCAGCCATATTGATTTGTGTGCTCAAATTCGAGGGATGCAGACCCATGATTGACAAGCACATGTAGAAGAGCAGTGCTCAAAAAAAAAAAAAGGGACATGGATACAGTAGAACAACAAAACCTAATTTCTCTGACCCTGACACTCCCTCAAGATTTCTTTTGTTTATATTTCTACATTTTTAAAGATCACCCTAAAAAAGATATGTTTTTAGATTGGTTTACTTTAAAATATTTAAATTATTTACTTTTAAATGTTTTAAAACATTTAAAATATTTCTCTAAAGAAATGAGTGGGTCCTTGCTACCTAAACAATCAAGTGTTTTGGGGAAATTTTCTATTATTTCTTTGATTGTATCTTCTTTTAATCATCTCTTTCCAGAATAAGCACAGTGGCTCTGTTGGGTTTTCCTGCCTCTGGCTTTTGTGTTTTCTAAATTTCTTTCCTCTTTTTTGCCTTCATTCATTCATAGATTCTGAGAAAATTTTCCAGCTCTGTCCTTCAGCTCAGATATTTCTTCAGCCATATCCATTCTGCTCTCAATCTATCTATTGAGATTGTAATTTCAGCCATAACTTCCAAAATTCTTTTTTCATGTGTTATAAATGTTATACCTCAGTGTTATACCACTCTGAGTTTCTAATTATTTCTATTACAATTCTTTTTATTTGGCTCCTTTTATTATCTCTGTTTCACTGGGTTTTTTTTTTTTTTTTGAGCTTTCAGCTATTAGGATTCTAATTATTGTTCTTAGAAAGGTGTTATACTTAAATGAATTTCTCTGAATTTACTTGCTATGTTGGTGTCTTTCATTAACTCTATTTGCTGGAAGATACTTCTACTTGTTCAGGCCAGAAAATGGCTTCTATTAGGACTGTGACATGATATTGAAAATCTAATGTTTACTAATGTTTACTTCTAATGTTAAATTCTGGGTTATTTATTTTTATTTTTAAATGAAAGTCTAGATTATTCCGTATTGGTAGCTGGAGGGTATTTTTCTCAGCACAAGCTAAGCACTGTCGGTAAACGCACATTCTGTTTATAGGTGTTCTGACTTTAGGGATTGTGTAGACGGGTCCAGTATATGAGTAGCTTGACGTCTAATTGTGTAAGCTTTTTCTGCTTTCCTTTTTGCTCTCTCTCTGCAGCCTGTGAGTCTCCTTCATTGCCCCCATTTCACTTAAAAAAACACCATTACTGGCTTTAGTCTTGGGGGCAAATGCCCTAGCAACTGCTCTGAAAAAGGTTACTAGAGCAATCGTTCCACTCACCCTTTTTTTTTCCAAAGGAACATACCATTCTCAGTGCCTTTTAACTGCATGTGAATTGATCGCTTATCACCGATCACGAACTCATCTCCTGTTCTCCTCTCTTAGAGTATTCTCATGTTTTTGTTTCCTATGAAAATTCATTCATTTGGAAGATTTATCTGTTCCCTCTGTAAGGTGGTAAGTCCCTAAGCTCTGTGGAATTTCACCAATAGGCACATTCCATTTGCATCATATCTTCCAGAAATCCCTTAATATTCAGGTTTGCCTTTGGCACTGTTTTTGACTTTCCAGAAATATATGGTTTTCTCCTACTTTTTTGTATTGATCCTGTCATCTTAATAGGATTTAAGAGAGGAAAGGGGTTAAATAATTGTACTCAATAGGTATCATAAGGCAATAAATTCTGGTTCATCTTTGAAATGCAACAGAAAATTTCCTTAAAACAAGTGCCCAAGAATAAATACATATGTTCTTAAGAAACTTTGGTAACCCAAATGAAGGTGCACTTTTAATTTCTGGATGTTTCTGTCTATTATATTTAATACTGATTGACAACTAAGTAAACCAATAAAATATTTTCTCTTTAAACTTTTGTTTCATTCACAGGTCATCCTCACTAGCAGAGTCACAGTCAATGAGTGCAAACAGGTATCATTTAATCACTAATGATTGTCATCATGTTTTCAAAGCACAGCTCAAGAATCGTCTACTTCATTCATATCTACTCAAAAATGTAATTATAAAAAATCCAGCTTCAATGACCTAGAATTTTAAAAAGTGTAAATTTAATATGGATGATATATTTTATTATATAATATGTTATGTTTTTATATTATTATAATATATATTATTATATTTTACAAAATATTTTGTAATTCCACTAGGTAGGAACAAATCAAGTTTCTCTTTGGATCTGCCCTTCAACAGAGCATGCTGTTTAAAATTTTTTAAACAATAACTTGTGAAAAACTTTTAAACTATTAAAAAAAATAGCAAAATGGATTGAAATACAAAAGAAAAAAGTTCTTGTATTTAGTTGAAAAACAAAAACTTGACATCTTTGTTGAAGAATTACATTGATTTTTCTTTTAATGTTTCAGCAAAAGATTTGTGTTTTAAGAACTTGACTTCTATATATGTTGCATTCCATATGTTCTGGGAACTAAAGCATAAAATTGAGCAGAATAAAGTAGATTGCACTAAGTGGATTGCATGTTCTGTCAGAACAGTTCTGTAATTTTAGGTTGAATTCCGGACCAAGGACTCAAAATTAAATAAAATTAAACAGAGAGTAATTAATAACAAATTGCTATTAATCCAAGTATTAATATAATAAAAAGTCATAATACAAGTAATAGCATTGAAGAATCTCAAAAACACTTTGATAAGTGAGTAAAGCCAGGCACAAAAGATAACATACTATATGCTTTCATTTATATGAAATTCTAAAAATGAAATTACTATAGGGCGGAATTTGGCAGAGATGGAAATGTCCCACATCATCCTTCATTTGGGTTACAAAAGTTTCTTAAGAACATATATATTTATTCTTGGGCACTTGTTTTAAGAACTTTTCTGTTGCATTTCCAAGTTACATTGTTTTATATATTTATCACAGTTCATTAAATTGTACACTTAAAATTGGCAAATTTATAGTATTTAAGTTGCATCACAATCAAAATAAAAAGAAAATAGAATAAAAATCTTCACTGGTAGCTTACAGCCATTCTTACAATAAAGATCAAAGTCATTAACATATCCTGCATATATTTGCACTGTTCATATGTATCAGCCTTGAGACTTGTCTTATTTACTGTTTCTTTTTGGTTTTTGTCCTGTTATCTAGTTGTTTTTCCAAATCACCATGTTCCACCCAATATGGATATGATGTTACCTCTGCTTGCAAAACTCTTCCCGGACTTTAAACTACTGTGACCATAAATTAGTACTCTTTCTTTAAGATAAGAATGAAAATCACTTCCACAGGGATCTTTTTGGCCACCTCTATTAGATTAGTTCCCCCTTATAAATGACTCTCAAAATTAATCCTCTCTTTTACCTCTGGAGTGTTTTTCATAAGTGTAAGCTGTGTAAATTCTGTTTTTCTTTTGACAGTCTTGTATACCTTCTTGCATCTTAACATTTACAATACTAAGAGAAGAGGGTTTGGTAATGCAAAGCAAGCTAATTGAAACATATAAATTTCTTTAGCACAAAACTATCCAAGAAATGTGCCAATAGAAGCTAATCTTGGCTCTGTGAAAGGTTCACCCTGAGGCTAATTTACAGAGAACTCTTCCCTCTCTCCTATCTTCTACCCTGGGGCCCCAGCTATTGGTGGAAATGATAAGTCAGTGACAATTCATATAAGAAGCTGAGTGTAAAAGAAGAGGTGGGAGTTAAGGAAGAGTAAGTGACAAGGAAGGAAGGGAATATTGAGGGAGTCACAGAGGAGAGTCTTGTTTTGTTCTGTTTTCCTAGAAACAATGATGTTTTGGTTATATGAGAGCATCCCTGGAATTAAGAATTAATGCCTGCCCATTGAAGGATCCCACCACATGGTACTGGTAAGTAGAGTCAAAAATTTGAATCTCCACCTACTTCTGATAAGGTATAAAATGGCTATAAGACTCAAATCCAAAGGAAGTGACTGTTTGGACAGAGCATAGGATTTTCTGCTTTTGTTTGCCAAGCAAAGTGAATATCATGGAATGTGTCATTTTCCCCTTTATTAATACAGAAGGTAGGGCAGAGTTTAAGTGTTTTTAAGTACTTATTTGTAAAATGGGTAGCTTGTTATTTATCTCCCTGAAGATATGGACTCAGTCTTTCTTGTTTGCTGTGGTGTCCTTCACCCCTAGCACCTTGCTCTGCACAAGGCAGACACTCCCCAGGTAATATCATTAAATTAACAAATTGTATTTTGAAAGAACAGAAGTTCATTTTTAACGCTTCTTGAATTTTGCTTGTATGCTCCATGTCTGGGTTAGACTGTGAATGCTCAAACTTGTTTTACTACTGTATATTTGAGAAAAGATGTGGAGAATCGAAGCAAGCCTGGTTTTAACCCACTGTGATTCAGTTTTGGTTGTGATTGGCATAGTCAAAACCTGTCAACATCAGCACTGTTTAAATATTCAGGAGGTATATTACTCAAGTTAAATAAATGAAGCATAAAACCAATGTCTCTAGGAGAAATCAGTTACTTTAAAAAATATGGCCTGAAAAGACAAAGATGAATGATTTGTAATTTTAATTACACAGTCTGTATTGTGCATCATGGCTAATTAAGATGGCTTTTCCTTAACTAACTTGTGAAATATTACCTTTTCACTGATGATATTTTACAGAATTATAAAATTAAGAAATTTAAAATTTTTGTAAAGCTGGGATTAAAGAGATTATAATTTTAGAGTTCAACATTAAAAAGTTCTTTGTATGGATTTTAAAAATGATGGAAATAGTCAGTTTTACAATATTCTGTCTATTACTCTTGCTTTCTCCCAGAACACCACTAAACTGACAGGGTATTTTTAAAGAGTCCAAACAAAACAAAATAAACCAAACACATAGAAATGAACAAAAACAAAGGCAGAGATAATAGGATCAAGATTTCAGCAGAGAGGCAAGTGGTACATGTATAATCAGAATGGAGGAAACTGAATCTTAACTCTGTAGTGGGATCATATGGTGGGAGTATGTTTAGTTTTATAGGAAACCATCAAACTGTCTTCTAAAATGGCTGTACTGTTTTGCATTCCCGTCAACAATGAATGAAAGTTCCTGTTCCTGCACGCCCTCACCAGCATTTGGTGTTATCAGTGTCCTGGATTTTTGTCATTCTAATAGGTCTATAGTAGTAGCTCATTGTTTGTTTAACTTGCATTTCCCTAATGACATGATAGGGTGCATTTCTTCATACACTTGTTATTTGTATATCTTCTTTAGTGAGATGTCTGTTCAAGTCTTGTGCCCATTTTTATTTTTAGAACCCATTTTCTTATGGTTTAATTTTTTAAGTTCTCTGTGTATTTTTAACAACAGCCCCTTATCAGATATTTCTTTTACAGATATGTTCTCCCAGTCTATGGTGCATCTTCGCATTCATTTAACAATGTCTCTTGTAGAGCAGGAGTTTTTAATTTAGATGAAGTTTAGCTGATCAATTCTTTCTCTCATGGATCATGTCTTTGGTGTTGTATCTAAAAAGTCATCACTCTGTACATATTAGCTGGGGAACTTCACTCACTTGAACTCAGTATGACTATATGACTTGATTTGGCCAAAGCAATATGAATAGAAGTGATGTGGATTATTTAAAGACAGAAGCTTTGAGACCCAGCTTGTTGGCTTTATTTGTAAAACCAAAAAAGGCTAGCAGTACGACCAACCATTACTTTAGGCCATCAAACCATGTCCCCAGACCATGTCCCAGAGTGGGAGCAAGGACAATGGAGCAGACTTCAGCCATCCTTCAGAGGACTCATAGATTAAGTGAGATATAAACCTTTACTATTTTAACTCTCTGAGTTTTCTGAGTTCCTTGCTACTGAAGCATGACTTAGTCTCTGCTGACTTATACAGAAATTTGTTCAGAAGTGGGGTTCTACCATTCAAAAATTAAAATGTGGCCCAGATTGATGATAGGGAAAGAGATCAAAAGAAATCTGAGGCTTATTAAGTCAACCATTCATCTTATGCTAAGTTGAAATATTTGATTACATTGTTACAATAACTTGAAAAGCAGATAAGGACATAAATGTCTTCTCATTTTAGTCAAAGATGTCAGAAAATAAAATATTGATAGCTTATATTTATTATTATGGCCTACATTTGAAAAAGTACTCCAAGGAAGAGAGGAAGTCAAAGAAAATTGTCTGCTTTCCAAGTGTGTATAAAAGGGACTATCGAGTCCAAAATTGTGGGATTGTAAGTGGGAATGGATTCTCATCCTTAACTGATAAAAGTAAGAAGGTATTTGACTAACACAAGCCAGTTAGAATTTAGTCTTGTGGCAATGATAAAATCAATGGTACAGCTGTCACATCTTTTGTTACAACCTCTGAATAAATTAAGATGCTTCCCAATGAATCCTTTCAGTTGGAAAAAATTGCTTATGGAAAAAAGGCTAAGAATTTCACCCTCTTCTGACAACTGATTCAGTGAAAGTTACCATAATGAAGTTGAGAGAGAGAGAGGAAGAGATAATGCATAGATGGATGATAGATAGATAGAGAGGAAGAGAGGTTTCAAAAATAGTTGTGGATGTGTCTAGCACCTGGATTGGATGGAATAAAATACATAAGAAGCTGAGTAAGTTTTTAGGAGGTATTGCCAAAGGAAAAATCCACGACAGGGAAACAGAATAAGAAAGATGTTCAATTTCCAAGGACAGCATCATTTCCCAATACCCATGCCCTGTGTAGTCTCGGAAGATAATGAAAAAGAAAGGGCTGGTTCAAGGTTGAAGGCAAGGGCCATGGAAAACAGTGGCCATTCTCACAATTTATGCCTGAGAGATTTTACAGTCCTTTCAGGTAAGTGACTGCTGTGTTTCTCTCCTTCCCACTTCTGAAAGTGAGTGTGTTTGTTCCTATCCCGCAGCTATATGGTGGCTGCGCATGCGTGGTGGCGGTGGTGGGAAGGCAGGGAACGAAGTGGGCTGCTCACCTGTCTTTTCTGTTGGTGTTCATAGGTTTCCGACTGGGAGCAGTCACATCTGGACCTCCTGCACACTATTGCAAGATTCTTCATTCATGCTCGATGCTGTGATTGGAAGAAAAGGGACTGAACTTCACTCTGAGATTGCAGTGTGCCTCTCGTTTTCCTCCTAATGAACAGCAATGCCTGTTACACTGACCCTCCAGCTGTCGCACCCGTACACGTGAGTACACGGGACAGAGGTTAGGTAACATGTCCTTGTATTCACAAGTCTTCTGATCAAGATGAATGATACGCAGAGAACGGTATCCAAGGAACTATACCTGACAAATCTCATCTGCATCCAGACCAGATTTAGTACATAAGATCCTGGACCTCAAGCCTGAACCTGGTGCTTTAATGTGATGACACTTTGGGAGTGCAGGGTCTTCCAAGGAGTGAATATATTATGGGAGCATAAATAATTCGTAGCCACAGGGAAAACTGGGGAGTTTAACATAATGGCTAAAAATTCTTTGTCACTACTCTCTTGAGCTTGGTTGAGCTTGGGACTGCTCTGATCACTAAAATATGGAGGAAGTGATGTTGTATGACTTCTGAAGCTACATCTTAAAAACTATGTAGCTACAACTTTGTCTTCTTCTCTTGGGACATTTATTGTGAGTCAATCTAGACACCATATAAAAAGCTTAGACCATGATTCTGGAAAGGCCACAGAGAGGTGCTTTGGTTGTCAGGTCGTTGAGCTCCAGCCAATAACTAGCATCAACTTGCAGCCAAGTGAGTGAGACCTTCTTTGATATCCCACTTAGCTAAGCCTTCAGATGAGTCACCCCTCAGGCCTTATGTACATGCAACTGCCACGAGAAACCCCAAGGGAAACTGCAACAGAGACCTTCCTGAATTTCTGATCGATAAAACCAAGACAATGTAAAGTGGCCTGAAGCCACTAAGTTTTGGGACAATTTGTGATAAAACTATAGGAATTAGAAAGTCTGCCTATAGTTTATTCTTAAAAGAGCAGCCAGAATGATTTCTTTTATAAACTAAGTAAGACCGTGTTACATCTGTACTGGAAGAACCTGCAACGAGGTGGTTTCCCATTTCATCAGAGTAAATACCACGGCTCTGCAATAGCCTGCAAGATGGTACTCAGACAGCCCCAGGCTCTGACCGCAGGTGCTCCCCTCCTCCCCAGGCTCACTCAGCTCCCCCTGCCCTAGCCTCCTCACTATTCACAAATTCTGCCCACCCAAGGGCCTCTTCTCTGGCTTCTCCCTCTGCCTGGAACCTACTACATCCAAATGTCTACTTGGCTAGTTTTCCCACATCCTTTTTGTTATCACATTTCACCTTTCACTGAGGTCTGCCCTGAGCCTCTCCTTCCCCCATCCATGGCACTCCTGATGCTCCCACTGCACTCTCTTCATTTACTTTTTACAGCACATGTCATCTTCTAATATGTGTATTTATTATATCTATCATTCACTTTCAATCTCTTCTTGCTAAAACATAATATCAACGAAGGCAGAGGTATTTGTGTGTGTGTATGTAGTGTGTGTGTGTGTGTGTGTGTATGTGTGTGTGTTTCATTGTATTCCAAATGCTTATAACAATGAACGCCTGGCACATATAAATACTTTGTTAAAGCATGAATAAAATCATATGGTAAGACTTTTTAATGGGAAAATACATTTGAAGATCAGTATTTCTTCAGATTAATCTCAGTTTACATAGTTTTTCTAAATTTTCCCTGACAATTTTATTTCATTTGTTCTGTTTTGTTTCTTTAATTATTCTTTTTTCTTTTTAAATTTTTATTGAAGTATAGTTGATTTACAATATTTCCCTGACAATTTAAACATTTAAAATTTGCTTAATAAATATTTACATTGCTAATTTGTCAAAGAAAGCATATTTAATTTTAAGTAAATATGTGTTGAGTGTACTTTTGTTTTATGTAAAAAAAAGGAAAAATACTGAAATCTCAAGATTAGAAATTGTTCAGGGTTTTAAAATAAATTTAAAGGATGCTATTTCACTTTTGAATGTCCTGGAGTTAAAGCCTGCTCCTTGTTTTATGATAAATTAGGGAGAAATAATTGTCCAAACTCAGATTTTGGATTTTTTCAAGAGTATTATTAATCTGCCATAAATAAGAAAACTTCAAAGTAATACTGATATACTGTCTTATCTCACTCCATTAAGTTACACCCATGATGTCATTTTAAGCTAAAATTCTTTTCAGTCATAGCAATGTTCCCTAAGGAGTATCTTTACAGAAAATCCCTATTTTTATGTTTATTTAATATAATCAGTAACTGAGATTTTGGGGGGGTCATTTACCCAGTTATATTTTAATGACCCTGCATAAAAATATTTCTGCTCAAGCTCAGTGAAAAGCCTTTGCATTCTTCACCAATTTATCTGCTGACCTCACATACCAAAATATTGCAAATGTAATTTTCATGAATTTCAGAGATATATTCAAAAGGAAAAAAGAAGACACTAATGAGCTCATCTACAAAACAGAAACAGACTCACAGACATAGTAAACAATCTTATGGTTACAGGGGAAAGGGGACGGGAAGGGATAAATTTGAGAGTTTATGATTTGCAAACGTTAGCCACTATATAGAAAAATAAATTTAAAAATTTCTGTATAGCACAGGGAACTATATTCAATATCTTGTAATAACCTTCAATGAAAAAGAATATGAAAATGAAGATATGTATGTATATGCATGATGGGACATTGTGCTATACACCAGAAATTGACACATTGTAACTGATTGTACTTCAATTAAAAAAAAAGAAATATATTCAATTTTAAACTAATATTGAAAAGTGCATGATATGTATGTGATTTTTATTTAGTAAGATTATGGGTGCTGGTAGTGTAAGCTGAAACTAATGCTTCACCCTGTAAAATAGAAACATCTCCCGGTTATCTAAGAGAGCTTCCATAAAGACGACCCACTTCATTTACAAGGATTCAAAGGATATCCATTCTTAACTGAAAGACATCAAAAAGAATTGCGAAACTCTCTTGTCAAGCAGCTTTAGTTGTAGTGTCCAGCTTTTTAATCACAGCATAATGTTAATGTTATTAATGTTTCTGCAAAGACACACAGAGGTCAAGGATGCTAGAAGGCAGAGAAATAGAGAAAGAAAGAGAATGTGTATGTTAATTATATTTTCTGGGGATTTGGAAAGATGATGTGATGATGGCGTTGAGTAAACTATATTATTACTAGATTTATAGCCATATGATCTGATTTTAAAACAATTCTTTAAATGTAAGTAATTCAAAAGACTGGCTGGACAAGAGTACACCAAGGCTAATAGATAAAAGACTTAGATTACTTTTTGAAAATATAAAGAAGTACACATAAAGAAATTGAACTGATACATTGAGAAAGAGATTTGGTCAGTGAGATGTATAGTTGGCATTCAGTTATATTTTCTAGTTTATTTTCTGGAATCAAATCCTTTAGCATTATAACTAATATATATATATATATATATATATATATACACACATACACACACATATATATATATAAATTGAGAATAAGTCTATTTATCAAAGTGATTAGAATTTACATTTGGTATAGGTATGTAATATGTATCTACATATAGCTCTGCATCTAAATCTCTCTGTAACCCTCAAAAATACATAACATTTACAAACTCTGGTACACATGCTACTAGGTACAGACATACTTTATCCTCACTTTATTCAAAGATAAGTATCAATTACAAGTGCTTTTGGCTTAAAAGAAGATATTTTGTCTATTATCTCAGCCTGAAGGAGACAACGCTTCCCTTTTACTTAAAAAAATCTTGATACTTACAAGCATTAATTCTAAAATATGTTCATAGAGCTTTAAATATACACACAGTGCCAGAATTTCCCTTGAGTATTATATAAAGGCTCTAGTATAAATTTTGTATTCAAGCCTTGAGTATTTCAGCACTGAAAGTCACAAATAACTATCCCTGTTATCAAATGTATGATGTGGCCTAGAGTTAGCATCTCTGAATACATAACTTTCAGTTGTAAAGAAGAGACACCTTATTTTTGTCTTCTTTGATCAAAATTTTCAAGCTCTGTAATTTTCTTGCTGCTCTCAGAAACAAAGCAAGCCAAGCTCATACAGCAAGTGTATTCTGAAAAGCTACAAATATTTGCTATTCAGAAAAACCTCAATGAGGGTTTAGTTATTTAAAACTAAAGAAAGAAAATTGCTATTAATAATTGGTTTCGGCTAATGAAATGTTTTTATGCAAATATGTGAACCCTAAATATGACCTGGAAACAAAAGGCTGCTTAACAGTTACTATTAAGCAATACATTAGTAGATCAATTAAACAGAACTTCTTTTTAATGAATGTGCTGTACCCTCGTTGCCATAGAAACCTGGAAAGAGAACGCTTCAGAGTGCTAATAGCATGAGAAACACAACAAAATGTTTGTAAACATACACCTTGAAATTTGTATGATCAGTTAAGTAATAAAAGGGTGATGCAAAGAATTTCCTAGCTCAAGAGGAGAGACACAATTCAGAATTCAAGGTATTACATTATTTTTTTCAATATGCAGATTAGCCCAGAAGCTGCCAAACATGATTACAGGTCACACTCACATGCATTAGCTGATATAAGGAAATAGTCTGCTTTCAGGATTTGAAAGAAATTATATCTGAAATCATCTAACATTAAGGGCTAGTGAAAGATTCATGTAGGTTATTTTTCAAAGTAAAGATGAAGCCAAGATAGGGTTAAAGACAAAAACATTAAAAGTCATTGTGCCTGTAACATTTCACCCCAAGATATAATCTATAAAAGCCTTTTTTCCTTCCTCCTTTTTTTCTTTCTCTAATTCTCTTGTTTGAAACCTCTTTTACCCCTTTGTTTTGGTGCATGCATTAATAATATTTGATTTGGCTTAAACAATTCCTAACAAACTGAAATGTCTGGAGCTCTATAGACAAATACTGTTATTAATGCAAGTACAATTACTGAATTGAACAAGGAAAATAATTTGGGCCACTTTAGGTTCCTGACTTCCAATGATAATTACTCCAATTTGGGTGATACTTTATAGAGAAACAAAGCAGCTAAATAGCAATTCTATTCAGCAAAGAATTAATTTCTCCCCTATTCACTATTATGACAGAGTATTGGATTCTTTTAGAATTTAATAAATCAGAAATTCCACAACCATTTTGTACCAAATTTCATTCATAATTACTGCAATAGCAATTGGGACAAAGACCACATTCCAGTGTCAGTGAAAGAAAAGATAAGATAAAAAGCTTGGTGTTGTCCAAGGACATAAGGTTTGTATCCTGTGCTTAGGAGCCTACAAATCTGACAGAGCGTGATTCTCACTGTACAGGGGGCCTTGGCTGCTCCCTGATTAGAAAGGAAAAAAAAACCTTTCTGTATCCCCTGCATTGTGTTCGTTCAACCTGAGCTAATTACCAGAGCAGAGTTGAGGTTCTGCCAATTGCATGACGGTGGCCAATGTGTTTGCTGCTTCTGAGAATATTGACTAGAGATGAACGTTCCAATGATACATTCCTTTTCTTAAGGAAAATCATGATATTTCTCCAGAATTTTGTGTTGGGATGTAAGGAGGATATTATTGTCCCATGTGCGCTTGCCAAGGGGTCGGTACTTCCTTCCTGCCTCTGTATTTATTCCGGCTCCATCCTCTGAATGCTTGATTGGAAACTGAAGCTATTTTATTATCATCATCCATCACCTGATCATCTCAGGTATTATGAATTGGGCGTTAATCTTTCAAAGGTTTGAGATAAATAAATTAGGTGACAAACTTTACATTCAGCAGATTTTATTGAATTAAAACAGCGGCACAGTGTCCTGCAAGCGTGTTACTCTCTTACACATCCATCTTCCAAATACCCCAAATAAGAGAACTTTTGTCACAGTTGCTTTAAATCTTTCTTTTTAAACGAGAAAGAAATAAACCATTACATTGTAACTAAATGACTTTCATCTTTCTGAGGCTTAAATATTCCTTCCATCCCAAGAGGCAGTCATAATCTTGAATTTGTTTGGCATCAATTCAAAGCCAAAGTTTTATGTAAAAGTACTCATAAATAGAATGGGGAATATTTTGTGACTAGATATTGATGTCACACTGTATTTTATTGTTTTAAAATCTTTTCATGTTTAATCACTAAAATCTGAGTAAGTCATTCTAACATAGTATTTCTGAACCTGACGTAACATATTTTATTTATTTCTTAGCCTATCAATAAGTATTTAGGTAATTTTCAGGTTTTTCCTCATGCAAAAACTCTGCACAGAACATCTTCTGCAGCTGTCCCTGTGGCCTGTGCTAGAGGTCAACTGGGGAGTATGCCTAGAGGTGGAGTTGTTAGGCTCATGTAACTCAACCTTCTGAAATATTGCAGAATTCATCTTAAAATCTTTGTACCGATGTTTAACTCCATCATCAGTGAATGAGAACTCGAAATCCACCCTTCTCCCTCCATAACACACACACACTGCCTACTCATCCATTTTTAACATTTTCAGCCTTTTAATTTCTGCAACTCTGTTGGTTGCAAGCGTGATACAATTAGTTGTTTCAACTTGCGTTTTTGTGAGCGCCGATGAGGTCAGTTATCTTTCCCTGTTTTTTGGCCACTAGGTCTTCTTCTGTTTGTTTGTGTTCTTTTGCTTTGACCAAGTTCCTATTTACTGCATCGACCGTATCTTTTCCATTTCGATTAGTAGGAGTTATTTATTCAGGGAAATTGTATTTGTACTTTATATATGTGTCAAATATATTTTGACATCCTTGGTTTCAAGCTTCAGTTGTGGTGTCTTTATGACACCAAACTTTTAAATATCAGCTTTTACTTTATTCTAGTTTATTCTTTCTTTGAGAAATCTATCCTATTAAATAATAAAACATTGTCCTACTTTTCCTTCTAAGAGTTTAAAGTTTTGTTTGTTATTCAGGTTTTCAATATTTCTGGAATTCACTTAGGTGTGTGCTGGGAACTAGGGACCTAATTTAATTTTTTATACCCCATCGACAGGTGATTGTCTCCACAACACCTCTTGAATAGATCTTCTACTCTCAAGAGTCCTCGGTTCCATTCTGGCTACTAGGCGAAGCCTCTCCCCAGGAGGCTGCTCATATTCCTTTCCACCTGGCTCACTCCAGCTTCAAAGCCAGCAACAGCATGTTGAGTCTTTCTCATGCTCGAGATCTTTCCTCCTTTCTTTGCTATCTTTCTCTTCTGCTTTTTGAAAGGGCATATATGGTTAGGTCAGGTCCACACAGAGAATTTCCCTATTAAGTCAAACGGGCTAAATACTACGGCATAATCACAGAAGTGCTATCTAATTACATTAACAGGTTCCAGGGGTAGGTGGCACATGTCTGGTTGGGAGGGGGCGCCATAACCACAGGTGTACTTAAGAAAGATGACAAAAATAATCCATGAAGAAGGTAATGTTTTTGACCTCAAATAATTATATTAGAGTACTATTCTGAGGATGTAGTTCTTTTTTGGAAAAGCACCCAGAACCAGTGTCTTGATTTGCTTCTGTTCTCTGTACTGAACTGTCATTTTTATTTATATAGAAACCTCACTTTATTTCACGATTAACTACTCTCATCACAAGTAGTAGAATAGAGTATTTTCTCAGTAGGAGATAAGTGTAATACTTGAGGATACTTGGATGCTTCCTCCTGTGCAGTCAGGGCTTGGAATAAGAAGCAGAGAGACTTATTGGCAACCAGAAAGCTACAAGAGCTATATGTAGTCTTTTGTATACTGGCACCACAGTATAGGTAAGAGTCTCTCAGCCTTTAGGACCCCCATAAATGATATATGACATGCTGGTTGTTTATAATGAAAAAGCATTCCCTCTTTAAAGCTTTGAACATGGAACTATGAAGTTCAAGAAATGTGTGGACTGAACTCCCAAGCACCCAGTTAGAAAGAAAATACATACAATGATGGTACCCAAGCATGTTTTGTAAGCTAAAGTAAAATTATCTAATTTCAGTTGGAACAATTTCGCCAGCCAACAAAAATGTCAGGAAATATAAATAGATTTTTTTCCCAAAATTTTTATATATAAAGCCATGAAATTGGTCATGCCCTGAATTTATGGGTGATGCTCATCAGAAAACAACAATTAGCTCTACATTAGTTATATATCAATTTTAAGTACTATCCATCATGATTTCGTTACAATATATTATACATTTTGTGTTAAGGTCTATGATATCCCAAAGTTTCTGAGGCTTTTTTCCTTCTACATGTAGCTGTAGTGTGAACTGGAAATATAAAATTATTTTAACAGCAATCTGAAAAAAATCTTAATTAGCATTAAAATTATATGGTACTTCTAAGAAGTGTAAGTTCTACATGCATAAAGTAATAAACTTGTGGCAAACATATTAGGACTTAGGTAGTCAAAGGAGTCTTCTTCAAATAATTATCTAGGATATCTATCTGTACAATTATCTTTACTGATGTTGCAATTAAACAAGATATTTTTGTAAAGTTGCAATTAAGGAAAATACTTTTGTAGCAAATTCATTCAATGGATGCTTATTTAGTCCCAATTATTTATTTTATTTTATTGTATCTTATTTTATTTTATTTTTGCTGTTGGGGTGGGCAGGTGTTGTTCTCAAAGCCTAAAAGGCATTTGTGTTAAACATTCTCACTAGTAGCAACTCTTTCTCTTTTGAGAATTTATTGCATTTATTACACATTTTTAATATAACTTGCTGTTAAGCCTGATTTCTAAGGTTGATGAAAAAGATATTCTTAGTCTCAATATATTGTATTAATATCTTTCTCTGGTCCAGAACAACTTCCAGATGATTTTCCTTCCAGCTTTGTTCAAAATCCATTATTCCTTTGCAACCTGTGCTCCTTGGTGAATCCAGTCGCTACTTCTCCTTCTGCCTCTACACACTCCAAAATTCACTAGTTGCAAGATCTTGTACAAGTTAACATTTCTAAGCTTCATTTTACTCACTGTAACTACCACATATGGTTTTTGTTTTCTGGAACATGAGTCTTTTTTTTTTTCCAGGATTCAAAACTAAGATGAAGAGTAGTAATGTATTTGTCAGTTTCATTATGGAGTCCATTCACGTGCAACTATGAACTACTTCTATATCTTGCAGGAAGTGCGTTTGAGTTTTAAACAACAGACTTACAAATAAAAGCTTATTTTGCAATATTTTATTGAGCAAAATAATTTCTTTACTGGCTCTCTGATAGATTAAATACCATCATCTTTTGAAAGAAACTTTCATAAAGTTAAGAAACTTGCATTACTTATCTAAAACTCATTACTTTAGCTCCGAGAGTCTATGTGCACAGCAAGAAAATCAATTAGCTCCACAAAGAAACCACTACCTGTCCTTATTAAAGAATAAGCAGTCTTTGCCAAAGAAAAATAAGGGCTATAGTGTTCTTCCATTTAACATGAATAGGAAACCATGGAGGTAAAATGAAATAGTGGAAAAGGCAGGTCCTCGGGGAAAATAATAACCTTGCTCTATGAAAAAAATTTAATTAAAGCTGGTGATTTTTTTTGATCCTAACAGCTGATTCTCTCATTGTCTTATTTATCAGGCTTTTACTATAAAACTTTCTGCTTCCTTTGGATTCTTAAGTTTCAACTTGATCTAAGTAGAGGATAATAGTTTCAGGTTTTCAAAGAACACATTCATGATTACAAATTTTATTTGACCTCTCAAAAAGTGTATGAAAGGATTTATAACTCACCCAAAATATATTTTAACCCTTTTAGGTTTTCAATAATAGATCCTGAAGATGTGATGCTATGAACATTTGCATATGGAAACAGAGACTGTTTTTCCAGAACCCAACGATAGATACGTTCTGCTCCAAAAATCACATATGACCAGGAATACGATACAGAAGAGAAATCTTGGTGCCACAAAAATAGCTGTGATAGTTTTCCAGCGCTTTCTACATGGCACAAGTCCCAAGGAAATTCAGCTCTTCTGTTATACATCCATTTGTTCAGATGTCAACAAGGAGGACTCAGACTGTTTCATACAGTTGGATATTTAAAAAGGCTTTGGATCCTCTTTTTCAGTTCTCAAGGGAGACCAGTTTCTTAATACCAGAACTGATGAAGGACGGTCTAGAATTTCCTCTCACACCTCAGTTTTATGCCAACATTTAATATCCTCTAGGTAACTGAAAATAAAATGAAGTAAATCTTCTGTTTAAACATAGTTCAACAGGTATTCTGATTCACTTCCCTCTCTTGAAATGGACATATAATAGCAAAAGGAGCAAGCGATACATGGGGGAAAAAGAAAAAAAAAACTTCCTTCCTTCTTTTCAGTTAAACAAGAAAATATCCATAAGACCAAATGCCATATTGGGAAAGGAGGCTGGCCAAAGCGGTGAGGTTTAAACTTAAATAAATGAAGGTGACAAGGGACACAAGCACACATTCCTAAGCGTAGAGGTACGTGTTGGGAAAAGCTTACCCAGGGATATGTTTATTAAAATGACAAGGTATATGAGCACAAGAGGGCAGCGGGAGAAGCTGTGAAGTTCCGTTTAAAGTTCTAGCTGCACATTTCAGACCAGGCAGGCAGATCTGTGGAAGAAACTAGGTTTTCTCATCATTGGGAGCCTTGTGAGCCATCAGGCTGCTAACGGAGACCATTACAAGTACGATAGTGTGAAGGAGAGAAGGGGGAAGCAGCCTGTGACAAAGAGATGCCATCAGAGAAGCGTGATCACCAACTCTGTATACGTGATTCCAAGAACTGCATTCCAGCCTTGACTTCCATGTCGAATAGTCCTGAATCCTTTATTTTCTAGTGAACAGTTTGGCAAAAGCAACTCAAGTTTATGTTCTTTAGCCCAGGGCCATCTTGCCCTACTCCGTTTTCCCACAGGGCTTCCTGTTATCACCAGACTTCCTGAATGTTATCACCAGACTTCAGTGTCTTCAGGCTCTGGGTATCTTTGACTACTTTTTCTGTCTTGCTCCTTAAAGGGAGTCCCCCACTAAATGCTATTACTTTATCTGCTGCTAAATCCTTCTTCGTGTTCCTTCCTTTTCTTTCCATAGCACTTCATTATTTCTTAATTTGTATCTGTAAGTTTCTGGCCTCCGTTATCTCCTCTACTAAATCTGTTCTGCAGAGTGACTTTCAATTTGAATTCCTAAAACATTGTTCTAATATATATATTTATATCTATATATTTTCTCTCTCTCTCAAGAACTTCTCTTCAGCTACACTGAAACCCCAAACAAAACTGTTCATGTGTTATCAAAAGATCAATCTTTTGAAACTTCCAAATCATCCATCCCAATCTGTTGAGATGTTCATCCAGGAGAAACTTTGTGTGGCATATTTTTTAGGTTTTCTCTTTCTTTCTGGTTTAAGGTCTATGATTTCTTGGTGAAGTCTTTCCCAAACTTTTGCATTCAGAAAGAATGTCTTTCTTTTTTGAGTTCCAATGCAATGTTTTGTTTGATAATACTCATTCAATAGCTGTACTAGATTTCATTCTTAAAAAAAAAACAAAAACAACCCTTTATTTGGGACCTAATAGAATTGACATTGTACAATGAATAAATGTGAACAAGACACCACACCTGCCCTTTCAGAAATTGCCTTTTGGAGCACAAGTAAGAGAGGGACAGGCAAATAATCTAATCATTAAAATTTAATGTGTTGTTTTTTTCACACATATTTATCTACATCTGAGTATATGTAAATGTGTATCACAATATACTTTAAGTCCATTCAAGCCAGGGACTATACATAATGACATTTGTTGTGGTGGATGATGGTGATGATGATGATGATGATGATGGTGACATATTTGAACTCACTGAAAAAAGAAATATTTACCATCTGTGAAGTTCTGTGCTGGTGGCTTAACTGAGCTATTAAAATTATTAAAAATTGCTATAAAATATAGCAAAAGGATACAGTGTCAGTGTGTGTGCTTTTGTTTTTGAGATTCTGATACTATATGAAATTTGCATCTTCCTTTTAGTTTACTTTTAATTGAGCAGCACAAGGGTTGGAGTAGAGAGAGAGAGAATAATAACTAAGCACACTGTTACACAGACTGCGGACCAGGGACCCCCTTAGTGCATCTGTAAGAAGATGATGTCTAGGATGACCGGCTCCTCCTGCATCTTTCTCTCTCTATCAAATACGTTCCTAGCCATCCTTTTCAAAGTTTACCTTGTGAATCAGGGGAGTTCCCCGAGGAGGTGACTAGGAAGCCCCGCTGGTTTAGATAGAAGCTCAAGCTGTCATTGAGATCGTGCTTGTCAGCTTCATCAGGTCAGACACACACTTGACCTCTCTAAGTCGTGATCCTGGTGCAGATCTGCCCTACATTTGCTTTGCTATTTTTTTTCCATTTCCCTGGCTTCTCAGTTACTCTTGGGGCGATCGCTCCAGATCCTGAGAGCCCGGGAGACCCAGGCTGCTCTGGGGGTTAAGTAGTTCTAGCTACACGTTCGTTGTTGCAAAAAGAACTGTGCTACCAGCAGACTCTCCGAAAGGAAAGACATTCTTTCACTCGCAGAGGGCGGAGGCTGTCTCTCTGACAGCCAGGTCAGGTCCCCCTTGCACACGCCTCTCTCAGACAGCAGGCGCGCTTTGGCTGCCTCTCTGCCTCCTGTGCTGCGGCGTGCTTCAACTACATTTCTCCAGGACGGGAGATCAGGGCAGAGAATATAACTTAATGCAATGCCTATTACCTCGGGAGGGAAAGGCAGTGAATGGCAGTCCCTCAGGAGACCGCAAGTGCCGCCATGTCACAATTCATCAGAGCCCTAGTTTTCTTCATGTCATGGCCAAGTGCCAGCTCAACTCGGGCTCAGTTCTCTTGGGTTCAGAACCAATTGGCCAGGGATGCATTTTAAAACTCAGGAATGCATTTCTTGAGTGCCTTTGCCTTTTTAACTTTTATGTATGCTTTATTCACAAGTCAAATACCTTTTTATATGCATGTATATCTCTCATGCAAGTGTTACTTATTTCTGTACGCTCCCAAATCAATAGAGACAGACTATTTCTCTACACACACAAATGATTCACCAAGTGAAAATACCTTTTTTCATATATAAACCTATTGATATGTGAGGTTTTTTGTTTGCCTTTTAATACGTTTGTCAGGCACTGGAGAAACAACTTACATGTCTACAGTTTTTTTGTAGGAATCTTCCTGAAGTACAGTATTATGCTGTTTGCAATGACTTTTCAAACTGCTCACCAGAATAGACAAACAGATGGGTAGATGATGGTGATAGATAGATGAAAGAGAAAGAGAGAGAGAATTTATACATTGTGAGAAAGAATGAACATGAGAGACAGCAAATACAGCACGATGTTAACAAAAGGTGAATCCAGGTGAAGGGTATACAGTATTCATTGCACACTTTCTTTTTCTTTGTAGGTTTGAAAATTTTAAAAGAAAAGAAAAGGAGGAACATAGTACTCCATAGCATAACTTTGAAGGACAGTGGAGGATCTTCCTGAAATTTTAAATAATTTTAAAAAATGTCTAGAATTGAGATTTTCTGTCTACCCTAGATTGGATTCAATGGCTTCTGGAGAGTCCCCTTGGTTCTTGGCTACTTTCATCTAACTAGAAAGCTGCTGGACTCCAGACAAATATGGACTAGGGATCAGAACTTCACTAGACACTGGGATGAGGCAAAGGTATTGTAGAAAATAATTTAAGTCAGAAGGAGATTGATTTGGCTTCTATTTGATAGAGATACAGAAAAAGAAGTTTTTAAAGGCTGGCCAACAACAAAGCACAGGAAAAAGAAAATAAAAATTGGCTTCCACTCAAACTGGCATATTATTAAACTATCCCCTTTCCAACTCTGTAATAGGAAGGAGGGATGTGTGGGAGGTGGGTGAGATAAAGGCTGCATTAAAAAATTTAGTCAAATCTTAAAGGGTCCTTGGCAAGAATAAAATGAAAGGAGGGGGGCATTGTGCTCTTAAATCAAATTGACAATCAATCAATGCTGTCAAATCCAACCTAATAACAGCCACTATTCCCCCAGGAGAATGTCAAGAAAATGGAAGTTCTTGTCACTCTTGTGTTTGAAATTTGGGGCTTTCCTTTAATGTCTAGATTTGAGCTGCTCTCAGAATAAGGAAAGGGAGTTGGAATAATAGCACAATTCTATGTTCAGGGAATCATTTTACTCCCCTGCAGGAATCAGAAAACATCTTAGCATATGAACCAGCAGACTCATACTGGTTGACCGTGCCACTAAAATCCAACAGCACAAAGGTTTCAAAGCTAAATTACTGTAGAAAGACCACTAGAAAAAAACTACTGCACAGCTGTGCAGAGGGTAAAGGTTTGATTTAGGGAAGATATGAAAAATTAAGTTTATTCCCAAAACAATCCAATAAGCATCTCTTGAGAGTCTGATATATTTCAGGAGCTGCTGTGGATGAGGATATCATTATATGGAGGGCAGATGTCTGCTGCACAGGGAGGGAGGTGAGTTAGTTATATGCACAGTTTCAGTTTTTACAGGATGCTTCTGCTGGGTCATGGTCTCTCCCATGGGATTCCCACAGTCATGCACAGGGTTCTGCTTATATTGCAATGTCCAGTTGGCATCATGTTAACAGGGGCTATTCTTGATAATATTTTTGAGAAACTCTGGAGAATCTAAATTGAATCTAAACCCTCTAGGAACCCTCTGGAATGGACAGAACCTCTAGATAAGATCCAGCAACAAACACAGAGATCAAGACCTCCTTTGAATTAGAATTTACATAGGCTTAGAGTATCCATTTATGAGGCTATTACCCAACCCTTAATCTCCCTAAAGATCCATTTAACTCCAGAATAATAGGCAAAATTCTCTCCATCGTATGGTATCCTGGGGTTTTTATTACAACCACCACAGGATACTATTATTGGAATACTAATTTAGGTTGTTCTTCCCCCCATGCTCTCTTTTCTTCTCTTGATTTTTTCCATCACCATTTAGGCAGCAGGCAGGGATTACGTATTCTCTGGGAAAAGGATGTGATAGAAGAAAACAGTGGAAGAAAGGAAAGCTCTTTTGGGTTTTGGGTTCCAAAATTTTAAATTTAAGTCTTAGGGAGGATGCCATGAATAAGACCACTCCATCCACCAGAAAACTAGTCTCTGTTTTGTGGACAATTCTAGTGTTGAGGCTCTGGGCAGGGGGCTGGAGCTCAGAAAGGTGTGGTGAGCAAGAGCAGAGACCTGCCCTGTTTACCTGGTGGAGTCCCAGGTGGCACAAACCTTAGAAATAAAATAGCTACATCATAGATCTAGGCAGAGACTCAGTGCAGTTGCTTTGATAACAATATGCACTAATAATAATAATATCTTAAATTTGCATGATGTTTTATTGTTTGAAAGTTTTTACATAAACATACATCTCTCTGTATCCTGTGACTTCCACCAAGGAAAAAAAAAGCAGTTGGTGGGAAATAAACATAACTTATTAATTACTTAGCAAATCATGTCTCTAAGTTAACATTTTGGTAAAGAAACTGTATCTCCAGTTTTAACTCATACTGATACTAAGTTGCATTTTACACTAAAACTTTGAAATATTCCCTAGGATAAAATAGATGGGGAGCTGACCCCAGATCAGCCACAAATCACACTTCCCTCTCAGGCACCAGAAGAGCAGTCAAGACCTGCCTTGCTTTAATTTGAGAAGCATAGAAGAGAAGCATGACTCATGGTAAGTCTTAGCTTACTAGAGGTCTACACAGAGGTCCGCTTGTCCAGACAAGACTTGTATCTGATATTGAAACCTTGTTTGAACATTTCGAATCAATCTTTTTCCAAGAAAGTCCTGTCCATTTAAAGAAGCTGCTTGCTGTCATACTCATCCCCTCCACACCAGGAGAGGACAGCTGTATACTTATTCCCGGGGACTCTGCTTTGTGAACCCTATAAAGAGAAATCAGTGTGATAATATGTAGAAGTTTTTTTTTTTAATAAATTTTTATCTCCTTTAAAAAATTAAGTTCATAGAAATTTTCCTATCCTTGAAAGAAATTTTGCAATAAATTGAATGAATTACTAAAGGATGGAAGCAGTGACATGGATCATAAAAATAGGCATACAAATTTTTAGTATTTTATCTAGTAGATTTTTTTAATATCATGATAATCACACCTCATGATCAGACAATTCATTTCCAGCAAAATAATACAGTCTTAAAAAATGCCATCCATGAGGTGTCAATACAGATCAATACAATGGAATACAATGCAAATGAGTATTCATTATGTCCTGGGTTTTGGTGATAAGAGAACAAGTAAGATATCAAACATGACTGTTGCCTATCACGTCCTTGAAACTTAAATGTGAGCTGGAAATTGCTCACTCTCTGTGATAGAACACGGACAGTTTCAACAGAGGTGGCAAGGAAGAAGTGGGAGTATGGCTGAGTTTCAACGAATTACTCAGCCTGCAAAGTAAGAAGAGGGAATAGCCATACCATCTTCTAGGTGGGTTAGCTGGGGTCCTTATACACGTCAGTCGTTGTGAGAAAAACACACAACTAAGATGTGGTTAATAGATCCATTAGTAATTCTCATGATGTTTTTCATATTCTTCATCAATTATTTGAATTATTATTTAAAACATACACATTTTATGACTAGTTAAGTAATACAGACTTATTGTACAAAAGTCAGAAAATATAGAGAAGTATAAAAAACACAAGAAAAATCACTTATCATCCCTTCCTTAATCGTTCTGTGATTTCAGTGAGCCCAGACTCTTGTATCTTTCCATACATAGACAAGTATTAAACTCCTTAACTTGAGATGTCTAGTGTTTTTTAATTAGCAGTAACCTTTCGATGTTCTGACTACCTGGCTTTTGTTGCAAAATCTCTGTATATTCTGGCTCCTCCCTTAGCTGTTGGGAGCACTCTCCAGGAGCTGTCTGAGACGCTGCCTCCTGGACTTGAGTCCGCAGTAAGAGCCAAATAAAACATAACTCTCAAAAAAAAATCATCGTGGTATACTTCGTTTATTTTCTATGACTTCATATATAAAAATATTTTTTCCTTCAAAATTCAGCACTAAAGGTAGATAGAATTTGACACCCCACTCTTTAAAGTGTCTTTTTCACTGATACGAAAATTCTTCAAAATTTTGATTTTGAAATGAGAGTTTTTTAAATGTTATCATTCTTCTGTTGGGAATGTTAGGTTATTTTCAGGAGTTTTTTCTATTACACATGACATTGTTGTGATTATACATATGCATAAGCCTTTTTCTAAACTGCCGATGCTTTATTTAGGGTGGGTTCCTAGAAGTGGAATCACTGGGGTAATGGGTATACATACCAAGCTGTCCTCCCACAAGCAATGTTTGAGAAAATCTTTCTTATGAGTTATGGAAATCATCTAATTTTAAATACAGATTTTAATCTGGACCTTTTTATGACTATGGCGATAGGACATTTTCAAGTTTAATGGTCACGTGTATTTCCTTCATAAATTGTCGCCATGTCCTCTACACACTTTTTCTGAATGGACTTGCTTACTGATGCATAGCACTAAAATTCTCTCATCATTTTTGTGAGTTGCTCATTCATGTAAGTGATCCATCCCCATCCATCACCCTAGCCCCTCAGCAACTTGTTCTCAAATTATTTTTTTCCCATGGTCCAAATTCAACCAATCAGTTACAGGATCAGCCTTGGAGCTTGTCATGCCCAATACAGCGACCATTTCAGGAACACTGATTTTGAGAATTCTGCTCTGTGAACATTGCTTCATTCTCATCCTCCAGCTAAATTAGAACACTGTGGTGAAGAGTGTGGTCTCTGGAAGCAGACTGACATTCTTCAAATTCTGCCTTTATTTTGTAAATATAGGACTTTTGCAAGCTACTCAATCACATTGTGCCTCTGGGTCGCATCCGCAAAATGGGAATAACACTGGCCCTTCTTTATAGCATTGTTATGAGCCCAGCTGACGCACGGGGAAGTTTTCAGAAAATGTTTCTTATTATCATCACAATAATCCTCCTTCTTGTAATAATTCTTCATCTTCATTAAGAAATTCAATCCAATGAACCTACTTCTTACATGTTCCTCCAAAATTTCTTGCCCTCTTTTAAACTTAGATTCTGTCATCTAGAGTCATTACAAATAGCTTCACTTCTTTGTCTACTTTCTTTTCTCTGCTACTGGGGTGTAGCCAACCCCAACTAAATTAAACTATCCACCAATTATATGGTCCTTATGGACTAAAATTGTGTCCTCTAAATAGTCATACTTTAGGGCCTTAATCTCCAACTGACTATATTTGGACATAGGGTCATTAAGAGGGGAATTAAGATTAAATGAGGCCATAAGTGTGGGGCTCTAATCCAGCAAGAATGACATCCTTATAAGAAGAGAGGAAGACATCAGGGACACCCATGCAAAGAGAAAAGGTCATGTGAGGAGATAGTGAGAAGGCAGACTTCTGCAAGCCAAGGAGGGAGACCTCAGGAGAAACTAAACCCATTGACTGCTTGATCTTGGACTTTCAACTTTCAGAACCTTGAGAAATAAACTCCTGATGTTCCAGCCTGTGGTATTTTGTTATGGCAGCCCTAGCAAACTAATGCATGTGCTTTCACTCAATCAGGTAAAAGGAGCTATAGAACATTAATTATATATTACATATACACAAAACATTATATAAGTATGTCAACTGGCCTCACTCAAATTCATAATTACTATGGTCTTCTGTGTATTCAGCGTTAGCCAACCAGTCGTACTGGTTTTCTTTCTATGCTCTGCTCCCGTTGAAACTGATCTTGTCAGTCTCACCACTGACCTCCATCTTGCTAAATCCGGTGGTCGGTTCTCTGTCCTTGAAGTCTTCCTCCACCTCTTAGGCTTGCCTGACCTAGTGATGCACCCTCTCTGTGGAAACAGTTTCCTCATTTGCTTTTTTGATACCTCGTTCTTTCAACTTTTTCTCCGATCCTAGTGGCTGTGCCTTTTCACTTTTTGCTGGTGTTGGCACATTCTCCTCCTCTAAGTATTAAATGTTAAAGACTTGGGCTCAATCCAGGCCTCCACCCTAGCTCCTGATATCCAATCTATTTTTGTGTTCCCTCTATAAAACCTAATCCTGTTCTATAGACAAAAGTAGCATTTATTTGTTGATGATTCTCGAATCTACACCTCTAGCTCTAATTTTTCACAGACTCATATAGCAAACTGCTTAACTGGTTTCACCATTTGTATAATGTGTTTAGAGACTCTTTTAAAAGCTATTTTATTATTTCTATATGTTTGGAATGGGGATGTTTCTGAGTATGTGCAGTCTGTCTTCCTGACCTGGAAATCAGATGATTTGGTAGGAAAGTCACAACTATAAGAACAAAGACTCCAAGACAAATTTTCTATAGGCAAGTCCTAGTTCATCCACTTAAACTGTCTTATACACCTTCCCATAGGATAGCCTGTGAATTGCTGCTTAAATTTCTCTAATTTTATATCTTTTAGGGAAAAATGTAATAGAAAATTGCACATTTTAGGTTAGTTAATAAAGAGGGTACCAGTAAATCTGAAGTTTATTGATAGAACGCCTATCAATATAAACGCATTATCTCTATGTATTTTGGTTGGGGCATTAAAAAAGCTGATGGGTTATTTTTAGGTGGCTTCATTATTTTTCATGATGTTTCAATAATACATTGTTTTAGAGATCTACAAAATTCTTTAAACCCAACTCTGTTAAGAATATATGAGATTGTATATATCTGTGAACTTTAAAAATGTTAATATAATTTATTTTAAAATGAATGGAAAAGCATATGTTATATTAAGGTGTACATTTTCACAAAGAACAAGCAAAATGCTGATTAGCACTTGCAGAGTTAATACATTGATCAAGATAAGATATATCTTTATGTCTTTATTTATTTGATCATTCTTACAAGTAAATTGTACATATTTTCATGGCTACTTTATACAATAATATCATATAACTATTACTTATATCACTAAAACAAATTTAACTGACAGATGAAATAGCAGCCAAAAGCTCTTGAGGGTTCTAGATAAATAATTTACAAAATGACTATATATTTCCTCTGTGGACTTTAATGGTATTCCTCCTGTTTAAAGTATACATAATAAATATGTGTGGTTAGTTTATCCAAATGTGTATATAAATCTGGGAACAATATTTTAAAAATATAATCAGAAAATTCCCCCACATAGACTTATCCAATCCCAAGTAGTTGTTTTTTGCACATTTCTCCCTTTCAAATTTCTTACAGGAATAATGTAGAGTGTAAAGCTCTTCAAAACCCATTTTCATATCATAATAAAATTGAGAAAACTCAATACAAAGATTGGCATTATGCAGATAAAATGTTAATATCACACTAGAACTTACAAAAGACCAGAGATTTTAATTTTTGGAAAAATCTCCCTTTTATCTATAATCAAAAAGCTGGTCCCCAGAGATAATTCAAGCACATTGAAAACTAAACCACACCTCCCTCATTTCTTGGATGCTGCAATAAACTGAAGTATATCTAGGTAACAGAATCATAAAAAAAAGGAAGGATCTAAGCAGAGTATTTAATTTAGTAACTAGACTTCAGCTAAAGTGTTCAGATTCATCAATTGTTTCCTTATTACATTTCCTAAAGTATTGTTTCAGCCTGCTATTATTGTGATCATCAAGAAATTCTCATTTGTTTACAAGAAAATTCTCTCTATATCCTGAATTTAATATTATTATTTTTGGAAAAGCAGTATTTGAAAATAGAAATGAAGTACATATGCATAGTTAAGGTCACTTTTTTTTAAACTATACATTCTTAAACGTGGATGGGAAAAAAATACATAGGGGTATCAAGAAGACAGCTTTGCTGGGCACTGGCTATACAGATGTGCAGTTCTGCATTGACCTAAAGTGTCTGCCAGAGAGGTGAGAGGGAGTTGATACCCAGCCTACCTTCCATTTGATGAACTAAGCTATATGGGCTTTGACAGGACTGCCTCAGCCTTCTCTCTCTCTCTTTCTTGACAATGGATACACCGAGAAACAAAAGGTTAATAAACAGAAGACATATAATAAGCCTTGGCCTTGGTATGGCAAGCTCTATTTGGTTTTGATTGCACTATAAATCTATAGAGAAGACAGAGAAAAATTTTTACAGTTGTTCATTGGAAACAATGTAGAAATGCTATTTGTTAATATCTTTCCTAGGGTTATGCTTCTTATTATGGTAGTTTCACCATGTTTTCCAATGTTAAATGCAATGAACTCAGAAATAATAAAGAAAAAAAGTTATGACATCATTCAAAACTGTCACTGTAAATTAGCAAGAACCATTGGCCAAATCAGACAGCATGCACATGGACAAGGAAAAATTAATTTGAGTCAAATGGGCTTTTACAATGAAACAATCACAATGGAGCTTCTATTTGATTGAGACTAGTGAAAATCATCACAATTGGTTATTTCAGTGTGGCTGGAAATGCTCTCCACTCTGGTGTGCTTCAATCAGTTTTTAAATTCAGGTTTTATTTATTTTTTAAAGTATAATGCATATTTGGTAAATAATACTAAATTTAATGTTTTTGATATCAGATAGGACATCTCTTAAAGGAAAGAGTAAAAAATCAAGTGTAATTTTGAAGTGCCACAAATAACACAGATTATACATTGCACAGTAGTATAGCCAAATGCATGTGGCTATAAACTTTAGAAATATGCACTTTACTGTGTATGGAAACGTTTATCTGACTTAGAAAAATTTTTGCCATAGTGTACTCTGATTGCATTAAAAATAATAAACAGATTAACTCAGTAATTTCAACTTTTTTTGCTTTTTTGTTGGGGTAGTAAATAGGTTTATTTATTTAATTATTTTTTCAAATGGAGGTTCTGGGGATTGAAACCAGGACTTCATGTATGCTAAGCATGCGCTTTACCACTTGAGCTATACCATCCCCAACTGGACTTATAATTATAAATTAAATTTTGATTAAACTGCCATTTAAAAAATATACTCTAACAGCTTAAAAGTCTCCGTAAAATGTTACTTTCAATTACCAAAAATAAGCATTAATCACTTTGGTAAAATTTATGAATTGTAGAAATGATAATTTTAGAATATAAAATAAACATTTTAATTAATTTTTTTCTGAGATTTTTATTATGAAAATCTTCAAACATACCGCAAAGCTGAAAGACTTTTACAATGAAGAACGCCTAGCACCTATATCTCCACCAGCATGTCCCTGTATTTGCTGTGTCGTATGTCTGTGCATTTCTCTACATCTCTATTTTATTTGGAAGCAACTCAAGGTTACTTCAATATTTTGAAACCATATTAACACTTACCAGATTATCAATTACTGCTTATTTATTGTACGAACTTTAGTAAATCCCTGAAATTTACCACCCAACCATTACTATACCAACATGCTAATATTCTACTATACACACACAAAATACATTTCATACATTTGGAATTCACCCTACAAAATATTTTAATATGATTTTTCAAACTTAAGGCTATATCATAAACATTCATTCATGTGACTGATTGTTTTACTAAGTATGATTTTTAGGGATATAGAATACTACATTTTAGATACAAATTATAGTGAATCCAATCAATTCTTAGCTGACGTGTATTTAAATTAAGTCCCTGTTTTTATATAAGACTGTTGTGAATGCTATCGTAGGTCATACTTTTGTATGGGTCTTATGGTTTCCTTATGATACAGTCCTGTTACAAAATTACATTTGATACAGATTTTCAAATATTTTCTTCCAGGACACTGCATCAACAGATACATTCCCACAGGTGTGAAGAATGTTTGCTGCCCTACATATTGACTGACATTAAATGCTGATTATTCTGAATTGCTATATTGACACATCAAAATAATACCTCATTTGGTCAATCTTTGCTTTTTATTTCTTTACTTCCAACTATAGTTTTCATGTTCGTTATCTGTTTGAATATTTTCTTTGGAAAAATATGTCATTTTTCTCTGTCCTTACACTTGTATGTCAATGTACATGTGTATGTGTGTTTTAGTGATTATAACCACCCCGTATGCAAAGGTCACTTTGATTTGTACAATGTAAATTATTTTCCCATTGTGTTTTATGTCTTTTAGTGTTTAATTTTTTTCTTTTTGACTGATTACTTTTTATTTTCATAGTACCTTATATCCTTTAGAATGTATTTCATTCTCTGAGAAAATATAATGGATCTATACACTTTAAAAACATTTATTTTTTATTAGATTTAACTGCTCGAACCAACTGCTGTTTACTTTGTATGGTGTGAGTTAGTTCAACTATCTGGCCTAATGCATTTCTCTTCCAGAGAAGAAAAACTTTCTTTTGTATTCATGTTTGCCACTCAACATTGCACTCCTTTTTACATATGTCTAAGTTCTGTTTCTCCTTATTCAAAAGAGCCCACCTCCCGTATTTTCCATCTTCTGGTTAGCCCTTTTCTTCATTTTACCCTTGAAACACATGCTTTTCAAGTTTGTCCACTATTTGGGATTGATAACCAGGTTGTTGACCAAAATTTCTTTAAGCTACTCACATTATTTATGCTGGTCAATCTATGGCATTTTGCAGTATGGGAATTCATGTGTGTATTTCAAAAAGCTTTTATCACATTGTACCTGACCTTTCACTTCCATAATAACCACTCACAACTCCTTTAAGCAACTCAACCTGTTTCAGTTGATTGCAAAAAAAAACAAAAAAGCTTCCGTTTTTAAGCTACTGTTTTCTTCTATTTATCCCCTAACCCTGATACCAAGCTACTTATTGATATTCCAAATCATGTATTAAATTATAGTGAGTTGCCCCCAAACTTAGAATTTTCTTTAATCTTTCTCTTCTTTTAAGGTATTGCTGAAGGTTCTAGAAAATTGACTCCAAAGACTAGAAATCCCAATAACCCTTTTTGATAACTGTTTTAATGGCACATATTATTTGAAAGTTTTAATGTTTTAATGGCACATATTTGAAAGGGAAAGAACATCAAAAGTAATTCACATATAGAACTACAGATGGAATTATCATCCTACTAATAAATAACAAAAAATAATAGAAAAGCAGAATAAAAACAATAATAGAAATTAAAAAACAACGGAAAGCACGGTATTTTGAGATACTAGCTAAAGCTTTTTGTTAAGTCTTCTCCTTGGAGACTCATGATCTAAGTCTGTTCTCTTTCCTACCTGTGGTTTTCGATCTACTGTTGCCCTAGCAGGTACCTAGCAGGTTAACAATTCCCAAACAGATTTGGGGCATCCCCACCTATACTGAAAATTAAAGAAAAATTTGTGATGCTATTATGTTCTTATTTTTCTCATTGTTTTGTATAATTACTGATATTTAAGAACTCTCCTAGATTTCTGAAACATCTAACTTACTAAACTCATTCCTCTTATTTCTTTTCTTTTTTGTAATTGATTATTTGGGGCTTCTGGATAGACAATCTGCCCATATTGCCTGTTTTTCCCTTTTGATGGTTGTATTATTCTTCATTTACAAGCAATAGCAGTTCACTTTCCCCACTGCACTGGCCCACCAGGGCTGGCTGGCATAGGCAAAATGAGATCTTGGCTGTATTAAAATAGGACCCCAACTACTTTGTTTGTTTAACATTTATGATAGATCATTGGCATTCTCTTACTTTTAACCTTAATATCACTTAGTTTTAGATTTCCTTCTTTTAGATAGCTTACAGGTGGACTTCTGGGTTTTGAATGAGGCTGAAATTTTTAACTTCTGTCACATAATATGTCACATATATGTCACATACTTAATGCCTTTTATTTTGCAAAATTTCTGTGTTTATTTTCAGAAATCATAATTTGGATCAAATATTTATTTCTCTATCCTACTGCTTTGATTAAAATAGATCATGGTTATCATCCTTCTAGCAATTACCTTTTCATCAAAACCTTAAAACAATCGTTCTCTATTTATCAGGTCCTGAGTGAAATACGAGTTTTTGAATTACTGTTTATTTGAGTTTGCTACTCTCTTCACCCATTTCCTGGCATTGTTTATTTCGCTTAGACGTTCCAGACCCAGAGGAATATGTTATTTTTTACTTTTATATTATTTGTCTTTTATTTTAGCATCTAAATTTGTTCCTAAATTACATAAACAAAATTAAGCTTTATATGGTTGCTTTCAATGATTATTACTAGTCTTTTTCTAATACAGGTTTCCCATTTTCAACTTGTTTTGGTTTCTTTCCCAATCAGTTACATTGAATCTTTGAGATTCTATACAGCAAAAGTATTTAGGTGCAGTAATTTCTGAATCCTTGTATTTATCAAGTATATTTTGATTGCTTTATTCTATTAACAACAACTTCACACAATATTGAAAATTAAGTCATACAATTTTCTCCTCCTTCTGGTATTTAACATTATAAAAGAGAAGTCTCAAGCAAGCTTAATTTTTGTTCTTTCAAGGACTTTTTGCTTCTTTATAGTTTTTTTTTTAATTTTTGAATTTCAGAAAATGTGAATGTAGCTAATATACACATATTTTAATCCTCTTTGCATAAATTGAAGACTTGGGTGTTTATTCAGATGAGCAAATTCTTCTCATGACTTTGATTATACTTCTATTTTATTTTGTCGATCTTTTGTTTAGGAACACCAATTTATATACGTTTAGACTAATTTCTTTTTCTTCTGTAGTTATCATTCTTATCACCCTGTACATGTTTTTCTTACTCATCATTTACAATTTCTCCTTTTTTTACTTTGGTCTTTAATCTTCTGTACTTTTTTCTGATATTAATGTTTGATTTCATTTTCTTAAGTTTATCTCTGTTATTAATGTTTCTAATATTATTTAAAATCCAATGATAGATGTTCTGAGAATTTGCAAAATAGCAAAAAACTCTAAAACATAGCAGAGTCCTTAAGCTAAATATACCCAAATTTGTCTATTTTATTTTATTATTTTTTTAAATTTCAGTCCTTATTCATTTAGCATTACTATTGGACTTTACTAATTTTTTTTTGTCATCCTTGCCTGTTGACTTACATTTTTCTTATTTTCATTTGTCTTCTTGCTTCTTGTTCAAGCCGAGAAAATGACAGTCAGAAAATATAACAAATGCTTATTATATCATCCCTTTGAAATCATTATGTGGCTGCGGGGGGCCACTCATGACCTGAGGGCTGCCGAGCACAGAAACTGGGCCTAAACTCCCAGAGTGCGGGGCGTCAGGCTCTAAGGCTGATTGAGCAAAGACAATCTCTGTCCCGCCACCCCTTTGTTAGAAAAACAGCAGGTGCATTTGGAGTCGGAAAAACATCTTGATGCCATTGAGTTATTAAGAACAGGGGCTTCTGGAAAGAGAGATACAGGTCACACAAGTTAGTGATCTTAGTAACAATCACCTGAGTTACCAATACACAAGTTACATAAGTTAGTGATCTTAGTGACAATCACCTGAGTTACCAATACACAAATCACGATGTTAGCCTAGAGGAACAATAACAGTTATCAATGATGTTAGCTCATGGGGAACGGTTAGTCTTGATTGATGAGAAATATAAACAATAATGATGTATGTAACTATGCACAAGTTACTGATTTTAGTACACATTGTTAAGAGATCATAAAAACAATACCGTTACCTACGATACTGTTGCCTATGGGTTAAAAGCATATAAATTAACTGCTGGAAATAAACACGAGGTCCACTCTTGACCTAGCGTCTTGCGGGCTAGAGTGAGACCCTCTCCCCCAGCTTTTAGTCTTGTCTTCCTTTTAGTCTTGTCTTTCTTTTCTCAGTCCTGCAGCACAGATTTCTGGACCTGATCGATTGTCGGCTGGCTCCGACAAGTGGCGCCCGAACAGGGACCTGAAATCTGAAGGATTGCTGCAGTGACCGCCGCGGAGGGATCAAGGCGCGCCTAATTCAAAAGGTGAAAGTAAGTCTCCGCGGGGAGTGTATTGAGAGTATGGGGCAAAATAGTAGTAGAAGTTTACTTGTACAGATGCTTAAGATAATACACAAGCTGCAACGACTTCGACTTCAAGCGAAGAGATCTCTGCCGACCGAAGCCCAAGTGCAACAATTTATTCATCAAGGTAATCAGATAGCGAAGACGACTGAAAATCCACCTGTGTCACTGATGTTCTTAATTGTGAGCCTGGCATGTTCTATTACCTTGTCATCTTTTCCTGGTGCACACGCCAATGTGTTTTTGTCCTGGGCTCAAGCTTATGCTAATTTCCATAACTCATCTGACTGTTGGGTATGCAGTGCTATGCCTTTATCCGTTGGAAGTTTGCCTTGGTGGGTTATGCCTGTTACTAAACGTGAATTTCATGCTATTTGTAAATTGTTATTACAACAGCGAGAAAAATATGGTGGGTTATATTCTCAAAGTATATCTGCACTTACTTGGTGTTCTGTAAAAGTTATGCAATCAGGATTCCTTTTTGATCTTAACGCTACATAAAAAGAGGCTATGGACTTATATCATAAGGCCCCACCACAAGCAAAACAACTAGACACGGACATTTCTGGACGTCTTACAGGACAATTTTATCAAATATGGGACCAATATATGTGGATCACCCCAGAAACTGGACAATTGACAAACCCTTCAGATATTTGTTGGGAACAAAGAGAACAACCATGCGGATTCAATGAAAAAACCTTGACAAAAAAGGACTGGAAATATTTGGGATACATATCTCAAAGACTTTGTAAATGGACTATAGATGTTACATTTATATGTAAAAAACCTTTTAAATGGCCTGGTTCTGATTGGACAAATCCTGGCTATCTCTGGGTTGCACCCAATGGAACAAAATGGATCTGTGGGACTAATGTATGGCCATGGCTGCCTTGTGGATGGGTAGGGCGGTGTACTTTAGGATTTGTTATAGCACCTGGCAGAATTGTAAAATCAGTACAAGGTATTCCTGCTAATATGCCTAATTTGCATGCTCGTTGGACCCGATCAGTTTTCAAATGGTATGATTATCTTGCTGCTATTTTTATTCCCTCATTAGGAAATGTAGATGTTATGACAAAAGTAAATGCTTTAACTAATTTTACGCAACAAGCTTTAACTGATGTGAAGCATGCTGTCGAAGCATTAAATGCTGAACAAAAACTTATGAGAAAAGCAGTGCTTCAAAATAGAATGGCTCTTGATATAATTACAGCAGCTCAGGGAGGGACTTGTGCTATTATTAAGGTGGAATGTTGTGTGTTTATACCGGATTTGTCTAACAATATATCTCAGTCAGTGGAAGATATGCAAGAACAGATCAAAAAGATGGATTCTCCCACACCTTTCTTACCGACACAATGGTTTGATTGGTTTAAAAGTGACTGGTGGAAACATGCTCTGGTGATTGTCATAATAATATTGATCCTGATTTGTATGGCCCCTTGTATACTCTCCTGTTTGTCCGAATTCTTGACGCAACGGATGCTTGCGTTTAGCCGAATTCATCGGCAATAATGGCGGGATGTTCTGGACCTGGATGCATCTGTCATTATTTAAAAATTAAAAAAGGGGGAGTTGCGGGGGGCCACTCATGACCTGAGGGCTGCCGAGCACAGAAACTGGGCCTAAACTCCCAGAGTGCGGGGCGCCAGGCTCTGAGGTTGGGACTGCCGAGCACAGAAACTGGGCCTAAACTCCCAGAGTGCGGGGCGTCAGGCTCTAAGGCTGACTGAGCAAAGACAATCTCTGTCCCGCCACCCCTTTGTTAGAAAAACAGCAGGTGCATTTGGAGTCGGAAAAACATCTTGATGCCATTGAGTTATTAAGAACAGGGGCTTCTGGAAAGAGAGATACAGGTCACACAAGTTAGTGATCTTAGTAACAATCACCTGAGTTACCAATACACAAGTTACATAAGTTAGTGATCTTAGTGACAATCACCTGAGTTACCAATACACAAATCACGATGTTAGCCTAGAGGAACAATAACAGTTATCAATGATGTTAGCTCATGGGGAACGGTTAGTCTTGATTGATGAGAAATATAAACAATAATGATGTATGTAACTATGCACAAGTTACTGATTTTAGTACACATTGTTAAGAGATCATAAAAACAATACCGTTACCTACGATACTGTTGCCTATGGGTTAAAAGCATATAAATTAACTGCTGGAAATAAACACGAGGTCCACTCTTGACCTAGCGTCTTGCGGGCTAGAGTGAGACCCTCTCCCCCAGCTTTTAGTCTTGTCTTCCTTTTAGTCTTGTCTTTCTTTTCTCAGTCCTGCAGCACAGATTTCTGGACCTGATCGATTGTCGGCTGGCTCCGACATGTGGCTGGGTAAAAAAATTTCAGTAGATGTGTTTTACTTCTCCATACTGATTTTCAAGCTGTCACTCTACTGTATTTGGGGATCCTAGCTGCCGATGAGAAATCTGTTGCTGATTTTGTTGATGTTCTTTGTAACCAGTCCAACGTTTCTTTCTTGTGGCTTTTAGGACTTCATTATCTCTGATATCCTACGATTTTGTCATGATGTGGCCTGATGTGGAGTGAACATAATTATCCTACCCCTGGGGTTTTTCAATATGAATGATATTTTAGTAAGGACAATTCATAGTTACAAAACTTTCGAATATCTTCTATTCAAATTTATCCTCATTCTCTTTTTCTGAAATGTTAAATATGAAATGGAACTTCTTAGTTGATCTTAATATATCAATTTTTCTTTCAGATTTTCCATCTCACTGGTACATCACTGCAGCTATCCTAGGTTCTATCTTCTAATTTAATAACTATTTCTTTAGTTGCCTCTGGGTGGCTTTAAAGCTCATCTATTCTTTTAAAAAATATTTTGACTGTATGTTCATTACTAATATTTCTAACAGATTTTTTTCATAGAAACCTAAATATTTTACAATAATAATTTCTTTCTATTTGATGGATTGTGCTTCTCTTATTTCATGGGGACTCTTCCTTCTATTATAGCTGTAGAAACTTAAAAGATTCTGTATTAAAGTCCTTTCCAAATTGTTTAATTATCATTATTTCCTTGGATAGGAATTTGTTAAGACTGCTGAGTCCATCTTCTCTCTTTCATGCTGCTGGATTTCCTCACATGGCCTTAATTCATTTTAGTCACTTCATCTTCCCAGGGGTTTTGTTCTAGTGTGCTCTTCCTTGTACAAACTTTTTTTAGTTATCAAGAGCCCAAGTTTACCATGTAGCAGATCAGTCTGCTGATCTGGGGACAGGGGGACAGCTGGCATGGATTTTTATTCCCATTGGGTGATGATGTCTCTTCCCCAGTCTGGTAAGCAGGTGGTACTCTAGGTCCTATTCATGAACCAAGAGAGTGGGGCTTCAGGAGGCATCCCCAGCTTTGACCATCCAGCACATGGGATATGTTTGTTCTCAGCCCCCTCCATATTCACTTGGGCTTTGGGACAAGACTGAGATGACTTGTTTCAAGGTCTGGCTTTGAATAAGCTGTCCTTCCTTACACTGTGGGTCCCCTCTCTGTTTCTGATTCACAGAGATATCTCCTTTCAGTAAACAAACCCCATTGTGTATTTATATATTTTTACAATCTACCAATTATTTCTACATGCTTGGAATAGGAACATATGATCAAACTGCTATTTGACATCAAATTGCTATCTCATGGAAATTTTAGTTGATAAAATATATACTTATTTATCATATTTTATTCTCTTGTCACCTTTCAAGCTAATCTTTCTTACCAAGAACCTTTTCACAAGGAAGAATATTTCAATATAAAAACATCTCATCCAAGACCGTTTTAATATTTGTTATTATATTGTATTTATGATCTTGTTTAACAAAGGAAAAACTTAAAAATTCCTTTAGAAATCTTTTAAATGTACATAGTTTCTTACATATTAGCTATGTTATCTCTCATATATATATTTTATATGATTTTAAAATCAAACACCAATTTTATATATGCAATTTCAAATAAGGGATTGTTTTTGAGAAATATAAAAGTTTTGGAAACAGCTGTTTATTTAGTACAGTGGCACCGGGTAAAAGACTGGCTCTTTTCTTAGACTGGCTATGTGAATAAATGTACAATGGTATAAAAAGGTATTACAATATGTTCTTACTCATTGATAACACTGATATTACAATTAAGTCATGTCAGAATTGCAAAACAGTAAGAATAGATTACCCATGACAAAAACATTTAGTTTAAAAATACAATTTGTCACAGCTCTAAAAATGGAAAGTTATATTTCAAGTTATAACGATTTAATGTTAAATTACCAAAATAGCTGAAAAGCTTAAATAGGATAGTCACGACTACGCTATTCATGCATTACATGTGCACAGGAGTGCTATGACAAATATATTTAAATATGCTTAATGCTCCAAAACCTGCAAAGGCAATTAGTGGCAATAAAATTTGTATTGGATTTGGATAAATTTTAGACAATTAGCCATCTTCTAAATGTGATTTTAGCCAAGTAATCCAATGGGACACATGACTTACCCACATTTATTACTCATTAGAGGACAGTAATTCCAGTCATAGCTGAATATCGAGAGATTTACTGCCATAAATCCAGATCAGCTAATGGACTTTGTAACCCTTTTTGCCCAAGTACAAATCCCTAGGTAAGGCATACGAAATACAAATTGATCACAGATACGTGCTCTCATATAGATTGGATATGTACACACACTGGAAAATTTCCAGCCTGCATATTCTAACATTCCAGTGAATTTATAGCTGTATATGCATGCTATGTGAATTATATAAACTCACATAGTATACATATTTATCCTGCATACACACACACACACACACACACACACACACACACACGCTGCCACACAGGAAAATGACAATATTTCTTCTCAATATACACCTAGTTGTTTGTGGCTAGAAGATGCAAGGTGTTTTATATATTCTATGGGATTGTTTATGTGCAAATCTTACACACATACACACACACTTCTTCAAGTGCGTTTCCATATCACACCCTGTGCGGAAACGTCTCATGGCTACTTATTACCTGCCCTTGAGTTTGAAAAATCGCCACCAGAGTTCAAACAGTAGACCACTCTGACTCTTTTTCTTTATTACTGTTTCCTTTATTATTGTTTCTTTCCAATAATAAGCCACCTTGTCTTAAGGAGCAGAATACTTTCCCCCCAAGATGGTTCCGACGCCCTTCCAGCCAAGAAAGACACAAACAGGCTCCAGGAAATCGCACATATTTTTCTGGGGCACAGGTCATTTCTGTTTACACTGGGGCCCCTTCTCCTCATCTGTCTCCAAGGTGCTGATGCTTTGGAGACGGCAGCTTGCTGCCTTATTTCCTAGCAATGACATTTCCTGTCAGCAGCAGACATGGCGAAGCGGGTTTGATTTTATGAGAACTGGCCTCTGGCTTTCCATCAAATTTAAACCTTACTATGCTCATGTGTGTGTAAGGAACTTGACAAGACGTTTTATTGTGCATTTTCAACTCTGTTATACTGTCTGCCATTTCCTTTGGATAACATCAAAATATGAGAACAAACACTTTAATTATCCTCCTTTGACTTTTTATCCTATTACCCCTGCAAAGAGGTGTTTTCAATTTAATTTTTTCAATGTTTTTATTCAAATTGATGTCTAGCCAGTAATGTTCCCTGTGAAATATTTGTTGGGGATTGACACTAAGGAAGAATTTTAAATTCTAGTACACACACATATACATAGTACCAATTTTTTAAGCCATTAAAGCCACTTCACTTACAAAAATAAACCTATAACAAAATATTAATCAGATGTGACAGAGGTCCTTCTACACACAAATTGAGGAAAGTTACAGATATATGATAAAGGGTAGGAAAACCTATTTGAAAGCCACTACAATAGAGTTGTCCTGCTTTCTTGGTACTTTGCTATAATTGTAAGTCAATTTAGTTTTTCCCTGAAAGGAATAATATAGTCTTACCATTTTCAGGAATAAGGAAATGGGATCATGTGAACTAGTCTAAGCCAATGTAAAGACCTAATGTGACTCATTTGGGATGTCCACATGGCCCCAAGAGGCCCCCTCTAGCCACCTTCCTCTCCCTCCATTCGTACCTGTGGCCTTGCCAAGCTTTATTGATTTTCATTGAGTTTATTATCACATGGTACATATCCATGACTCCAGGAATTTTTTTTCCCAGAATCTCCAACTCCTAAAATAAAATTAATATATTGTAGATGTTCGATAAACATGTACCAGGTAAGTAAATAAATGGATAAATAAATCACATCTCTATACTTGGCAATTTAAAAATTCTTTCATTCTCTGTATCTATTTAATTAAATTTAATTTCCAATTTAATTTTCCTTTCTCTTTAATTCTCCCCAAAGAAAGTAACATTGATAAATATTTGAATAATAGTTTATGCAAGAATAAGAGCTCTTACACAGAAAGGAAAGTTAAGTGTAACATTGGTTGTAAAATAGATGAGTTATGTAAATATTACTGGAGAATAGTGATACAAATTCAGGAATGCGAAGTCTGAGCAGGTTTCATAAAAATAGTATAGGTGAATTGGGTCTGGGACATTAGATACAATTTGAATAGGAGGTAGCATGCAGGAAGAGGGTGGAGTGCATGTAACATTTTACAAACAAAAAAAGCTCAGGGATAGGGAAGATTGATCAGGGCTCAGTTATGAAAGTTGTTTACCTGGAATTGAGGAGGGTCAAGGGCAGTAAACTGAGAAAGACCTTTATTAAAAACTTATCAGAAAGATAGCTTCTCAGGAGAGACCGCTCTCTGGTAGAGTTACACGTGAGCCAGGCATTTTTTTTTATTGGAAATGCAGAAAAAATCCTCAGTACTAGACACTTCCGAGATGTGAGTGAGCATCTCTGTGGGGCTCCCTGGGTAGCAGGGGACACTGGGTTTGTGGTGCAGCAGTGGGAAATGCTCCCAGTACGGAAGATGCTGATGAACAGGTTATCTGCTTTTTGCAATTTCTACGTGGGTGAGTCTTGAGTATCTACTTCACAAATGAAAGTGACCTCAGAGGTCATCTCACTCAGTGGTCCTCAACCCTGGCTGCAAGCTAGAATCACCTGGGGATTCTAAATAACAACCAAGGCTGAATATCCACCACCCCATTCTGCGCGCCCCCAAACACCCAGACACTGATTCAGTATTGGTCTATGAGGACCTCAGACGTGGGTGTTTTTAAATCTCCCCCAGGTGATTCTAATGGGCTACTGAGGTTGAGAACCGCTGATCCAGCTTTGCGCCCTCTCTTTATGAATGAGGAGTTTGAGACCTAGAGAAATCAAATGTGGCTCAGGGCCACACAGATTTTAAGTGGTGAATTCTTATTTACCCTTTCAGAGTTAGCTGTTAAGGTTGTCTTTTCCAGAAAACCTAAACCTTCTCCAATGGCTCAAAGGTAGGCATACTTCCCACAATACCCTGCACGTTTCACTCTGGGGACATAAGCTGCCTGCACTGCGTCCCCTTCCTCACCATTGGGGTATCTCTTTAAGGGCAAAGCCATTGGCCTGTCTTTCTTTCTTCCTTTTCTTTCTTTCTTTCTTTCTTTCTTTCTTTCTTTCTTTCTTTCTTTCTTTCTTTCTTTCTTTCTTTCTTTCTTCCTTCCTTCATTCCTTCCTTCCTTCCTTCCTTCCTTTCCTCCCTTTCTTTCTTCCCTCCCTTTCTTTATTTTTCTTTCCTTTCTTTCTTTCTTTCTTTCTTTCTTTCTTTCTTTCTTTCTTTCTTTCTTTCTTTCTTTTCTTTCTTTCTCTCTTTCTTTCTCTCTCTCTCTCTTTTCTCTCTTTCTTTTCTTTCTCTTTCTTTCTTTCTTTCTTTCTCCTGCTCTTTCTTCCCCAGTGTACAGTGCAGTGCTCAGAAAACATTCATTAAAGGAAACAGATGAATGCAAACCAGCCCCACCCTTGGGTTTATTTTAATGTCGTTCCTACTGCCTGGTCCAAGGCCCCTCTCCTCAACAGGATGAATTCACATTTGCAGGGCAGAGAGAAACTTCTGGTTCAGTTCTCCTTCCTTACAGGCACAGGAGGCTTGTTGACTGGCTAGCTATTCTCACATACTCTCCTCATTTTCTGGAGAATAAATCTTAAAGTCCAAGCATGGCATCCAATGTCCTGAACAAGAAAGTCACAAGACAATCTTTCCAAATTTACATTCTAGAATATATCTTCAGATTACTTCATATTCCTTCCCTCCAAAGCTTCTGCTCTTTGGTCAGTTCTCTCTCACTCTCCCTGGAATTCCCTTCCCCCTGCTCCTTTTCTATCCAACTAAGGCCCATCCATCCTTTAAATCGCAGCTCAAATATCACTTCCTCTGGGTAACCTTTCTGTGACCTCTCAAACAGAACAGATCACTTCCTATTTCATGCTCCCTTAGCACTGGGGACAGACCTTGCGCTGCAGTCGGTGGGTGCCCCTCCTCCACACAGCCCTGTGGAATGCCTCCGAGCAGAGAAGCCTCCCTGGTTCTCTTTCTTTCTGTATTCCCAGCACTTAGTTTGATGATAATGTACTCTACCTAATAAATGCTTGTTGATCAAAGTCAGGTAAAAGCTTATCAATTTTTTCCTAAGTTATCCCTGGGTTTAAAGAGCATGACTGTATAAAGACTCTAATTCAAATTTTAAAATTATCAACAAACAAAAGAACTATACTTTGAAACCCAACCTCAGTACTGTTAACTGGAATTTCAGGCTTTCAGGATAGTGGTAAAATTCTGAGTCTCCATTTCTAATGAGTCTCTAAGCTGGATACGAGAGGTTTGTAGTTTATAAAAGTGTGAAAGTGACATATTCTTTATTGTTAGATTCTAGTGTCCACGTAGGATTTAATTTCAAATTCAGACCCTTCTGTTCGTCCCTTACTTTTGTGATAAGGATATTGAGACTTCTAATTAATTTGGGGTGTATGTGTGTGTGTGAGAGAGTGTGTGTGTGTGTGTCTGTGTGTGTGTGTGTGATTTGACTGGCAGAGTAAATTACTCCATGTATATTCTGGAACAAAATCAAATAAATAAAAAATTTTAACTAAAAAAAAGAGGTAGGAAACAGGTAATTTTCTGGTGCCCAGTTTCTCTTGAATGTGTAGAAAAAAAGTGCCACTGTAAAGCAAAGATCAATAGGAGTGAAAGCTAATTACTTTGTTAGAATATGTTATTCTGAAGATGGAGAATAGAGGAATCTCACCTGCACTAATAATTATTTAGTTGAAAAAGGATTAATTGGAGAGAAATATGAATATTGCTCCAAATCTTTGCAAAATATTTCAGGCCCCCCAAACCCATAATGGTGTATAAATTCAGAGAGATGGACAGGCTCCTCGTGCTCCTTTTATAAACAGCGAAACTAAGCCTTAGGGCCGTGACCCTGCTCCCCAGCCTCTCAGCGAGTTCTTGGCAGAGTGGGGTGGGAGGTCAGCCTAAGCGGTTTCTCTCTCCACCATCCTGTGCTGCTTCTCTCCATCCAGCTTTATCCTTCAGCCATTTGAGATCAAGTTATAGCTCCACTGTGGGGGGGGGGGGCACTTTTTAAGTCAAATATGAATAGTTACCTAAGAATGTTTCATTAAATACACACTTTAGTGCATGACTTTGCATGTCTCAGTAGTGACAATAAAATCTCATCTAACCCATAATATAAGTTTTCTTGAGCAAGAGCAAACATTATCATGTTATCTTTCACGTTTATGAAACACTGGCCCCTCTGTCGGGACTGTCCTTCCTCCTTCTCTGGGTAAAGCTTGCCCATTCTTGGAAGTTAATGTCAAATGAGAAGTTCTCCAGGAAGATGCCCAAACCTCCCAAAGCTTGGGCGGTGCTTTCTTCAGCGTGCCCATCACGGGCGGTACACATGCTGTCTTCAAATTCCCACGTATCTGATGGGCACCCCTGTGTTTGTGTGCCCAGCCCCAGCCCCTTAGAAATCCTCTCCTACACTGGATATTGCATCCCTATTGATCTGGCTCCCTAGGAAACCGCCGTATTCTCACATGAGCTTTGTCATCATTGAGTTTTCAAGGGGCTGGTACCTGACTCACTCTGAGATTATCAAAATGTAATATCCTTCCTTCTTAAAATTCATTAATCTATTGGAGTGCTTTTGGCTCATGCTGTCTTCAGCCTTCCTCCCTCCATTTTTTAGCTAAATGGAGGGGTACATTGCTAAATACCAAATATATGACATTGCTATGGTCTAGAATAAAGATTATAGGGGCAAGGGTGGGTAGATTCGAGTGCAAGATACATCTTCAGTTCTGGGTTTGGAGCACTTAGGTAGTGCTGTACATATGGTGGGTGAAGCTATGATGAAACAACACATCTGAAGGCTTAACATGTAATGGGATAGATATCAGGATGTGTCATAAATTTCTCTTTCATTCAAACTTTCATTGATGGGCTACACTGTGGTTTGATGTTCCTGGCAGCCTGGAAAGTGATTAAAAGAAAGTTTATCTGGAGCTCCTTGGCTTTTGGAACTTCTCCATCCTGGAGATAAACTCAGTCTTTGCAGTAATGTCTGAAACAAGTTGAGCAAGACATGAAGCACAAATGTCAGTTCCCTGGGGCCCTGTATTTAACATATGTTCTAATTAAAATTTTATTTTAATTCATTTAAATTAAGTTCATACGTCATATTATTGTCTATCTCTTCTCATCTTTTGTCCTTCAATCCACTGACCTCAAGGTCTTGTGTCGAAAGGTTGGAGTAGAATGCATCTGCTGGATGGGAGGAGGGGCACATTTACTGGCAAATCAGAAGTGGGGCTGAGCAGAAGAACTGAAGCTCTTTGCGCCATTTATTGCCAGTGTTTGTTGGTTTAAGTATTCACTGCAGAAGATGCGGGTGCAGACCAACCCCGACACAGCCATATATGATTAACTTGAGTTTTGTAGTCTTTCTAGCAGCAATGACCTCTTAAACGCCAGGAGAGTGGTCCAGAATTCTGAGAGCTGTTAAGACTTGTTTTGCATAGTTGTTTAGGGGTCTGAGAGCCAGAAGTCAGAACAGATTCTTTCTTTGACTTTTACTCATAAATTATTCATTTATCCACAGAAAACATTCATTGTTTATTTGAATAAACGTAAAGGAAGAAGCTTCTTCTCTGGGTCTTCTGATTTGCCCAAATGTATGCAACACTGGAGACAGAAGCATGTAAGCCCCTTCATGACCATTAAGATTTGGGGTTAATTACTTAACCTCAGTCAGCCTCAGTTTCCTCATTTTTATTGAACTGTATATCGGCAGTGGTGCTGGCCAGCTGTAAGGGATGGGATGGAGTCTCACATCAGTGGACTCTGGAGCACGAACAAAGGCTTTCTTTTTCTAGCTATCTTACAGTAACGACACAGAAGCTAGTAGTTAACTGGTTAATTTTCAAGGAGTTAGTGATGAGAGAGAGAGAAAGGAAGGAAAGGAAGAGAGAGAGGTGCAGAAACATCTTTTATTTTTTGACCCAGGAGAAAAAGTTGTTCTTCGATGCTCACTGGAGAAGCTACAAAAGTATTCAATTTCTAAATGCTCAGAAATTTAATGGTATTATTTGATTAAGTTAAATCATTTTATCCCCAAATTTCAATTTTATACATTATACATGCCTTTATTAGTGACAATGACAGTTTATACTTTAGAACTATACTTTTCAAAACCTTGTCATGCAAAATTTACCTTCTTTACTACAATTTGGTAAAAGAAGCCAAGGTAGCCTGCTTTCCCCCATTCTCCTGAGAGGGAAGTTAAGACTTCAGAAAGAGAAAGGGTCCCCTGTTAGCAGACTGAGTCACCACTTTCCTTTGCCTTGGAAACAATAAAATGTAATATAGTGTAGCCACAATTATTGATACATTATACAAATAAATTCTTTGAATATGCCTCATGGCATGATTTCAAACAAAGCTTCCTGGTTCATCTTGTTAATTCTCACACCAGCTCTGAGCAGGGGCCGGAGAACAGCGCTCACATCACGTAGCATTGACATTGATCTGTTGTAAATAATTGCGGCGATGGTCGTGGTGCTTGCTACTGGGCTCCAGTGCACAAGGTTTATGGGCCATTGGAAACCCAATCATTCAAGAACAACGTTATTAATAAAATTTTAATTAACATCCTTTTATTTAAAAATTAAGTTTGATGACTACCCTCTGTTGAATGGATAATTTAAATGAAATACTTAATTTCTAGCTCATGGTCAGGGCAATGATGTAGCACGTTAAGATTTACTTTGCTCATTTATATATATATATATATATATAGGGTATGTTTTTAGAAATTTATTTATTTATTTTCTTCATTTCATTTTAGAATCCTGGCTATAAATCTATAATACAAGTATTCTGAATAAAAGAAGATGGGAATTTTTATTTTAGTTAGTTATATTAGCATAGTTACAGTTTATAAAAATTGTGTGTATCTCCATAAAACCTTTGTTAGTATTTATTTGATTTTCAAAGATTTATAACTTAATTGACAGCAAAATTTAATTGTTTAAACTGGTTTATAAAAGTGTTATAAAAGGTGTCCCTTGAACTAGAATACTAGAATATTCCAGCATAACATAGTAACAATTTTGGGGGAAAAAAAACCCCTCTATCTTAAAATGTCCTAATGGCATAAATGTTTTAAAATAGATTATTTACTTTCGTAATTAAGAATCATACTTCGGATATATATATTTGATTTTTAAAATGGCCTGTAAAGATTTTCTTTCATTCATTTGACCCAATTAACTTAGAATTTAGAAAAACTTGAAAACAACACTTTTGTTTCCTGCAAGATAAAACACAAAGGAAACAATAACCATATTTCTACTAATATCCTCGCCAGCACAGTGCCAGTAATTCCAGATCGTCTGTAATACCTCTGGTGACTAGAATCATTAATCCCATGTTTTGAAAATTATTTAAGATTGAAGGTGCCACAGCTGTACACATTGGTTCAGTCTCCAGAGCCCTAGGAAAAGATTTAGTGCATTTTCAAAAGAATTTTGCAGGTAGGAGCCCAAATGGATTTTCAACTAGGCCTCAACCTTTTTGAAACCTACTGATGTTGAATAGTCTTTTACTGGTTGCCATGCCAACTGATACCAGAGGAACACTCTGCAGTGTGTTCATCCCCTAGAAAGCTTCACCAGATGTCTTCAACAAATTGCTATGAAAAGACTTTGGTCTGTCAGCCTTGTTAGGAGATAAAAATCAGGCTGAGAGACGTCCCTGCCTCCACTTCTGATAAAACCAACCCATAAAATATGTAGACTTGTTCTACTCTCACAATAAACCAGTAAAATCTCTCACCCCCCACCCCAACCCGCCTTACTTCCTGTAGCAGGATTTTTAAAATATTTATGCTCTTATTTCTACATGAAGCAGAGGCCATTATGTGTTGCAGCTGACATTGTCTGGCTGAGCAAAGTGAGAAGCATCTGGCTGGCAGCAAGGAGAGACAGCAAGTTGATAAATTATTGATTTACATAAATCAACACCCTTTAAATATTGGTCTTTTGAAGAAAAAAGCTTTTATGTTATTTCAGGTTGAAAAGTGTTAAAATGATAAATACAGAATCAGCTGCGTCATGATTTCATATTTGTAATCAAACATACATAGGCATCACATGAATATATACAGTGTATTTGATAAGTTTGGGATTAAAATAACCAAACTTTGTTTTCTTGAAGATAATATTGTTTGTTTTCTTGAAGCTACTGTTCCTAGAATATTAACAGATTTTCTGTAATGGAAGGAAAGCTATCTTAAGGATTGGTTTCTTTAAAATGAGAAAAAAAGACCGGGCAAGTAGGGTCCACATGGAATATTATTTACACATACCAATTGGCATCTGTATGTTAAAATTGAGGGTTTGCACGTGCAAATGAATCATTAACTGTCAAATTACCTGTTTGCATATGCAGTTATTCCACACAGTATGAAAATGTGGGGGAATTTGCATATACAATTGAGGCTTAGGCATTAACAAAGCCTGATTTTTAAACAGGAATTCAAAATCTTACTGCTAATTAGCAAGACAAGGAATCACAAAATTGAATCCAGAATGTATGGGGGGGGCTACATTGTTGCATGCAGTTCAAATTCAAAGCCCAGACAGAACACCTCAACTTAGACTTAATCAGAGATAATGTGCTATTTGTGCTTCCAGGATTACACAGCTCTCTGTCACTCTGCGTGTGTGTGTTCCCAGGTGTGTGAGAGTCTATTTGATAGGTTCATAATCTTGACTGTATAGAAGGCACAGTTTTGGAAAGGTGAGATAAATCTCATATAGTCATATTAATATCTTGTCAAATCTTTCTAGGAATTCAGTTATTCTAGTTTCAAATCATCTGGCTAATATGATTAAAAATTCCACCATTTCACTTCTGCATTGTTTTGGCAGCTCTATAGAGTTCAGATTGATTGAATTTCTTCCAAGATTTCAAAGTAGACCAGAAGCACAGACATTTATGACATAACTCCTCATGAAAGAATAATAAAATAAGAGTATGGAGAAATACATATAAGTAAAAGAAACAGGAATTTTTTTCAAAATGGAGAAGAAAGTCTGGTCAAAATGTTTACTATATTGAGATTGCTTTCACAAGGAGAAAAGGACTCTTTACAATCAGTCTCCAGAAAACTAAAAAGAAATGCACAGAAAACATGGTACCATATATGTCAAACATAAGGAACATTTTTCCAAATTAAATGTTGGTCTTGTTTATGGATTCTTTTTATATGAGTATTAAAAATAAGCTCTTTTTTGAAAAAGCCTTAGCTATTTTACGAGAGCTCTTGCAGGTGGTTTATCTGGGCGTTAAAGAAATTATGGAACTGAGAAGGAAAGGAAGGCAGACAATACAGGTTGGGTTATCAAGCCAGCCATCACTTTGATCAGCTGGAGAAAATCTGAAAGCCAGCACAGAAAGCATCTCCAAGTTACACAGCTTTATAATCTGAGCAATGCCCCACACCCTCTAGTCACTGACAGCTGGAAGTCAGCTCAGTGTGCACTGAGCCCAAAGCAAGAGAGAAGTCGAATGATTGGCTACAACTGCTATTGTTCCTGAACTTGGGTCCATTCACCTGCTGCACAGCAAAGCCGATTTACTGACATCAGGTTGTGGTTGTTGACTGAAAAAAAAAAGCATAACCTAAAGGTTGGGAATTCTGTTTTATCTGGCGGCCTTTCTGAGGACTTCAAGCCCAGGAGACAGCCTCTCAGACAGCTCTGAGGGACTGCTCTGAAGAGGCAAGGGAGGGGCCAGGATATATAGGGGTTTTTGCAACGAAGACCAGGGAGTCAGTATATCAAAAAATTACTGTTAATTAAAGAAAACTACACATCTCAAGTTAATGAATTTAGCACTTGTCCATGCATGGCAAGATGCAAGAGTCTGGGCTCGTGGAAATCATCCCTTTGATATGCACCTCAGCTGTCTAGGGCCAGTATCCTGGGCTGAGTCCCCACCCTGAGTCCCCTCCAGGTGCCCCGCTGGAGGCGGCTGTAGTGAGTTTGTTGTAGGAGAAGAGGTTCTTGTCTCATGCGGGGGAGAATTCCAGAGCAAGGCATGGTAAAGCGAAAGCAAGTTTATTTAGAGAGATACACACTCCATGGACAGAGGGTGGTCTGTCTCACTCAGAAGGGAAATGGCTTAGGAGAAACACACTCCATAGACGAAATACGGGCCATCTCAAAAAGGTAAGAGGGAGAGAGACGGAGAGGTGTAGGGTGTTTAGTTTAAAGTAAAAATAGATACACACTCCACAGACAGAGTGTGGACTGTTTCAGAAGGCAAGAGAGCAACCGAGGCTGATTAAACAATTTCCCGAGGCTTTTTAAGGTTCAGGTTGCCACTACTCCTCCCACTTCTATTTCGGTCTGTTGAAGCAAAGTTGTAGATCAAGGGATCATGATTTTAATCATACAAGCTCCAGTCCAAGACTTGGAGCTCTGGGATATTCCCAATCCAGTGTCCTTTCCCCAGACTGAGGCCCCATTTCAACAGGAAGTAGACAGAACAGTAGTTCCAGCATGAAGGCGCTTCTAATTCATCATGAACTTGATATCTTTGACTTTTGACTTTCCTCCTCATTTCAAAATTCAGCCACTATACTACTAGGAAACAAACTAATAAAAGCAGTAACCTACAAAGAATACTGAATTTTCAGTACATCTGCTATCACCATGTGTATTTTTCCAGGATTTAGAGGAGAAAAGAGGTTTTGGTAAAAAGGTGCTGTATTTCCTAGCAAGTGAATGCTATTTTGCTTTCCAGGTTTCTAGGATACCTTTCACTTGTCAATTATCTCTCTCCACTCAAGGAAGCTTTAGGAAGAAAGGTTATGGCTGAGCCAACGAGCGATTCCCAGCAGTGAATGTGTTGCATCAGTTTTACAGTCGCCTAACAGCAGTTATTTGGGGAAGAAACAGAATGAATCCTATATTTGAATATCAAACAGACAGACTGCCACAGGTCATGCAGAGGGTTGTTCTGCCTTCAGCTACCTTCACCACAGTCTTGTTACATGGTGGGTACTTTTGGTCAGTTGTTTCCAGTCATGTATTATTAAAAATATTGACCTGATTTCTTATAACATGAAGTCTTTGGTGTGAGACTTAAACCAGTAACAGCTCACTGTATTCAGAGAAACTTTTCAAGTGATTTCAGGCATGTTTGAAAAAATGCTTTTCTCACTAGAAATAGTCCATTGTGGGAAAGAAGGAAAAACACATACGTAAATGTTCAGTCTACACTTTTGATATACAGAATATCTTGCTTGTATCTATATTTTTATGAGGTTAGTAATATTCTTTTTGCATTTATTGGAAGCCTATCCAATTTTTGTAGGTTTCATTATTGTTGAAAATGAACTTACCATTTTCAATAAATTTTTCTCACTCTTAGACTAAAAGACAAAATACTTCTGATACAGCCATCAACCTGAGAACAGATTGTGGTATTTTCATTTAATTGAATACTGTACAGCAATGGTAATAAACGAACTACAGCTCTACAGAATGTGAATGATATTTACAAAACTAAAACAATGTTAGGTTAAGGAAGCAATATAGAAAGATATAATCTAATTTTATTTATAGAAGTTTCCCAAAAACACAAAACTAAATTATATTGTTTAGGGGTACACAGGTAGGTAATAAAACTATTAAGAAAAGCAGAGAAATGATGGCTGTAAATGAAAGGCTAATGATCGTCTACAGAGAGGCAAGAGAGACGTACATGTGTCTCACACTAACCGCTTCCCTGCAAATATGCTCTCCTCCTTAAGCCTTCTCTCCCTCTGAGTGACTGTCAGCAAGTTTCATTCCCAGTTAATAGTTACTCAGTCTGCTCTGCACCTGTATGGGACTAGAGGGACCTACCTGAGGAAAAACAATTACCATGCACTGTCTCCTTTCATATTTATGGTGCCAAATCCAGGAGATCCCACAGTGTTGTCCAACCATGCTTTCGTATTTCCACATTCCATTCACCCCCTCCCCCTTACTCTAAGATGAATGTTACACATCTTCTCCTTTCTCCTCCTACCTCTGTATTCTCTCCTCTCTTCACTCTTAGCTGAGGCCCCTATATTCTGTCTTCCTTGCTGCCACAAAAAGAACTGTTCTGTTCCTCTCTAAAGGCAAAAGCTTCCACCAGAATACTGACGTTGAGTTCTTCTCTTCTTAAGGTCATTGCTTTGGCTCTTGTGTGTTTTCTCTCCTACTCTATCAGATTTTCTGAATCACTCTCATCATGAAAACATACTGTGACTTTCCCATTTATTAAAAAGAAGAAGGAAAACTCCCTTTGTCCAGTATCTGCTTTCATCCAACTCTTTTATTCCATTTCCCTATAGTGCAAAAATTATTGGAAGAAGTACCTTATTCTTACTGTCTCCACTTTTCAAATTCCCTGTTTTCTGCACCCCTGAATCTAATCAAGCTACCATTTCCTATACTCCACCAAAAAATACACTTTCTAAACTGTGAACAACCCCCATGTGGCCAAGTCCAAAGTTCTACTCTCAGCTTTTATTCTACCTCTAAGCAGCATTTGCCTCGGTTAAGTTTTCAGAACCCCGTATTTCCTGATCTTTTCTTCCCTCACTGTGGCCGTATAATATTCTCATAAGTTGGAATTTTTTTCTCTTTCATCTCTATATTCTGGGATCTTTGATGTTTCAGTCCTCTGCCTCTTCCTTTCTCTATTTTCACTCAAGTGATGCTGATATCCAAATTTGTAAATTTAAATACCATCTATACACTGAAAACTCATAATGTATGCATCTAACCAAGACCTTGCCCCTAAATGCCAGACTCTAATTTTCAAATGCTGATTTGACATCTCTATTTTAATTTTTAATACTCAACTAAAAAAAACTAGATCAAACAGCAATTCTTAAATCCCTCCTTCCCCACCTTCTGATTCTTCCCATTCCTATCCCATCTCAAATACTAGTATCACAATTTACTCGGTTGCTAAAGCCACAGCCAGCAAATCATTATTTACTATTTTCTTCTTATACTTGTCACACGTGTATTATAGTGTAATCCACCAGCAAATACTATTGGTTCTATCTTTAAAATATATCTTGAATCCGAGAGCTTCTCTCCACCCTCATCAAAGCCTATTTGGAATCCAAGCAATTCTCTCCATTCCCACTACAAACCGCTCTGTGGTCTAAACCCGCACTGTCTCTGGCTTGGAATTCCACAGGAACCTTTCCTGATCTCCTCCTTATACTCCTACCCCATCTTTCTGAGATCCATTCTTCACAGAGACAGAGCACCCTTTAAAAATAGCACTAAAAACAAGTTAATAGTAAAATTTTACGTGTTTCCATGCAAGAAAACTGCATGACAAAACTGTCCACTACCACTGTTCCTATTCAGCATTGCACTGGAGTCATTATCAATGAAATAAAACTAAAAAGAGAACATATGTGTAAAGATTAGAAGGGAAGATGCCACCTGTATTTATTTTCAAATAATATGATTTTCTACATAGAAGAATCACATAGATAATTAAAGAAAACAGCAGTTATTCCTATAAATACTTACAGCAAAAATTGAGAGTTGTCCCCCAATAACTGTCTCCATCTCTTCCATAATAAAAAAATGATTAGCTTGGGCACATTAACCCCCAAGTAAAGGCAGCATTGTCTAATCTCTTTCAGCTAGGATGACCCAGTGGCTAAGTTCAAGCAAACAAGAGAGAAAGACGAGTGGTGTGTGTAGTTTCTGGGCTGTGCTTTTCATAGAGGAAAACTGCCCTCTCTATTCCTACCCTCCTCCTGCTGGTTTGAAAGCAAATATGATGGCAAAAGCTGAAGTGCGTATCCTGGCACAAGATGGAAGCTAAGAATGGCTTACAGGAAGGTCTCAGACCTCTGAACTCCATAGAATAAAGCGAATCTATCAGCTGAGATGTTGATTAAGATCCTGCTAATCTGATGTGATTTTGTCATTTTGTCTATGATAATAGACAGATATATATAATACACTAGTACATCAACAAACAAATCACGCAGATATTAGCTTTTTTTGTAATTGCTTCGATGTAGTTTTGTTTTTTAAGTGAATAAAACCTTAAAGATAAAATTAATTCGTTCCATATACTCCTCATCCATCTCATTTCCTCCTTCTCTCAGGAAGTTGTCATGATCATAAAATGTGTCTCTTTCAAGAACATAATTTATATCTTTATTAAATATTCGTATATCCATAATCGATATAAAATGTAATGTGTTTGTTTTTAAATGTTCCTTTCATGTTTCATATAATATGTAATATTCTGCAACTTATGTTTTCAATCAACATTATGTTTTCAAAGTTCTAATCATGTTATATATTAATCTATTTCATGTATAATAATATTTATAGTATAATATTGTATGAATGTACCACAATTTATTTACTGAGGTCATACATTTTTGTGTCTTGTTTAATCATATATGAATGTGTATAACAGAGTTTGGCAAAGGGTAGGCACTTAATGGAAAATTATTTGTTAAATGTAATAATTCATGTCTCTTATTATTGGCATTTGAGTTGCTCCAAAATTTTGTCACAACAAAGGCTGCAGTGACTCTATTTGAGCATGTCTCTGCATTCAAAATAGCTGTGAGAATTCCTTAGTGACTCCACCCTGAAATACAACTGATAATTTGAAGGGTATGAATAACCTCTACTGTCAAGCTGGTCTCCAAAGTTTATGAGAATGTTCCTGTCACCACATCTTCACCAACACTTGACTTTGACAAACATGTTTTTGCTTGTTTGTTTGTTTTTTTAACCAATCTGATGGGGATAAAGCTGTATCTTTTGATTGTGTCTGTTGTTTTAATTTCTCTATTTTCATTTCCCTTACCTACTTATCTGTGAAGTTGGATGCTAATTCTTTATCTGTTATATATATTTGTTCCTTTGTTTAAGTATCTTTTTTCTCCAGAAGGTTAAAATTTGATATAGTCACATTTGTTAACCTTTGTTTTTATGATGTGTGAATTTAGTGTTTAGTTAAGAAACTCCTTGTAAAGCCATATTTTATTCTAATAACCATAACATTTTACTTATTATATTTAGATTTTTAATCATTCTAGGATCAAACAATCCACTTTTCTACTATATCCTGAGATTCTATATACTTGGATATCAGCTCTTTATTCTGTTCCACTAGCCTATATTTTAATTTATTAATAAATATAACATTGTTTTAATTATTACAGCTTTATAAAATACTTCCATTTCTAATATGATGAGTACACTTTCTTATTCATTTATTTGGGATTGTCTTAGCTATTGCTGTACATCTATTTTTCCATATACTTTTAAAATAAGTTTGGCTAGTTCCAGGAATAAACCAATGGGGATTTTTAAATTGGAATTGTACTAAATTTATAGATTGCTTTGAGGAGATTTGACGTCTTTCTAGAGCATGTATTATGATCCCATTTTTATATATTCATAACTGAGTCATCTATTTATATATAAAATATTAATGGTTACATATGGAGTGGTGGTATTTTAGATACATTTTTACTTTTTCATTTGTACTATTCTATATCGCATGGTATATACCATTGGAGGAAAAAAGCCATCATTCTAAAACTTCAGAAAAGTATTATAATGTTCTGGATAGATACATTTTAAATTGATCTTAGGGTGAATAAACAAATGGTAAAACATACTTCTGAATAAACCACACTTTCCTTATAACTACCTACATGACCTGTTGAGAGTGGACAAAGTTGGTGCCCTGCTCAGAACCTCCAGGGTCCTATTTACCAACCCTCTGTGTGTTTGCTTCTGACGGCCCACATCTGGGGCTCTCCCCGGACCACTCTGCATGGAGTTCCTAGAGCTGCTTTGATTGCACACACAGAGTCAGAAGTATATGAGATGTTACCTTCCAACTCTCTTCTGTGGCCAGTGGCCAATGGTGCAGAGTATGAAAGCATAGAAAGCAAGTCTCCTTTCCTCAGAAAGGACAGACACTGAAGTGCTCTTGACACGCCAGAGAACCTAGCGCCATGAGGCTGAGGCTGAGGCTGCCTGATACACACCTTACATTGCATCCTCTCTTCCTGCCCAGTTTTCCCCAATCCCTTATGACTATCTCTTAGGAACACTTTATTAATACGTTTTATGGGCTGATTTGTGCTCCCCAAAATTCATATATTAAAGTCCCAGCGTCTCAGAAGGTAACTATATTTAGAGATAAGGTCTTTAAAGAGGTAATTAGGGTTGAATGAGGTCATTAGAGTAGGCCCTAATCCAATATGCTGTTCTTATAAAAAGAGGAGACTGGGACGCAGACACGCACAGAGGTAAGATCATGTGAAGACAGACAGAAGACGGCCTCCCACAAGCCTTGTGGCGAGACCTTGGAAAAAACCAACCCTGCCATACCTTGTTCTATTTCTAGCCTTTAGAACTGTGAAAAAATAAATTTCTGTTGTTTAACCTACCCAGTTGGTGGTGTTCATTATGGTGGCCCAAGCGAACAAATACAGTAGGTAATTGCAGCGAATCCTCCTCTATTATTCTGCAAGTGACTTTTCTCTGTGCTTTAAAAAATATCACAGTGTTACTGTAAAACTACAAAATAACTCAAAACTTGATTATAGGCCTGGATTTTGAATCACATTCTACTCTCATGGAAAAGTATGTATAAGATGTAGCTAAGGATGATTCTTAAAGTTGAGAGGAGTTTACCTGTTTCCTCTAAAATGAGGAGATGTAAATATTGTTAGTGTTCTGATGTTTATAACAGTTATAATGGAAATTCTGATTTGTAACTTCATCAGTCACCTAAATTGTGATGGAAACACACACACATAAAGACATGAAAGTCTTTATTCTAGAAGCACTAAGCATTTAATTTGAAATATAGGGAATGGGTTGAGAACATTAATATGAAATAGCTTAAATGACCCTCATGAAAAGCAATACTAATCTTAAAAGCAAAGGGTATACAAAGTGTATATGATTATGGAATATTTAAACAAATATCCATATACTCAAAGTTTCTAGTTTTAACCCTAAGAACTAGAGATACCGTTCAACCATTTTCTCAGTGTCACAGTTGAGACCTGGGCCTCATAATCCACCATTTTGCTTCATTCACGGGCAGAAGAATTGAGCCGTGAGCACAGATAGCCGTGGGACAAGGTGCTCTTCATTTCTATAGTGTAATCTGTCTCCCGCTGCTTTTGCTTATTATTGCGCTCGTTTCATTTTATTTCCCTTAGGAATGTGCATGCAGCTTGGTCAGGGCAGTAGAATTATCACTCAAATCAGCCCCATTGCTGCTTGACCAGTGAATAAGACCCTGATGATTCCTTGATCCCTGTTTGGATTTATACATTTTATCAATTGTTAATGTGGCCGCTGCCTGATGGTCCCCATCCCCCACCGCCGCACCTCCTTAGAAAAGGAAAAGCAGGTACTTCAAGTTCTAGTGTGGAATGGAAATGCTCTGTCATTCTTTCCCTCCTGTTTCTTGTTTCTTTGTTCTCAAATCCACCATAATTAAAACTATCATTTAGAAATAATTATTGGGATATTATGCTATTTTGGGTGAATGAATTGAACTTGTCAGCTTGATAGACTTTGACTTGTCTTGGTTCAGCTTCTTTAATACAACAGAGATCATAATTTCTGAGAGCACCTTAAAAAAAATCCTAGCAATATGGAGGTTGACAAGGTATCTGTTTCTGTTCTGTGTGGCAGAAACTTGAAAGACATGGGAGGTTTGAATTTCTTTTCCGTTGATTGTTGGCCATGTGGTTTTATTCAAATTGTTTAGCACCTCTGTAGCTCAGTTTTCTCATTGGTAAGACAGGAATAATAATAATCATTATTAAAAATTAAAAATGTTTTCATAAAGTTGTGAGAAGTCAGTGAGACCAGAGCACAATGTGCAGCACTTAGTTAGCACTTAATAGTTTGCTAACTATTGTTTTTGTTATCATTCAGATTATAAGGGCTTTTCATTAATACATTAAAGTTTTAGTGACACTTAACTGCATGTAGGCATTGTGCTTGATGCTGGAATATCCAGATGGATGAGAAATAGAGTATTTCCTGGGGAAATAATTTATCTAAAGGAAGAGTCAAAGGACAAATAATTACAGTCCAGCATAATAATTGTGATAGAGGTTTACGCGAAGAGCTTAGGGAACAGCCTCTCCACACTCCCTCCTCACACACACCTGACAGTCTCTACCCAGCTTCCCCACTTACTTCTTTTCATAACATTAGTGTTACCATGTCATGTATTTTCCTCACATATTTGTTTATTGTCTGTACATTCCCACTAGAGTAGAAGATCATAGAAGAAAGGAATTTCTGTCATCTAGTTTACTGACACCACATCACAGCTTAAAGCTCTGACTGGCACATAGTAAGTTCTCAATAAATCTTTGTTGAGCAAATGACTTATCAGTTCTCCCCAGTTGCATACCATTCTCATTGAACGGCCAAGGATTTTCTTCCTCAGACTCTTCTGTCCTAGAGGATAAGATTTAACATGTAACCTCTCAATTTTAAGCACTGTGTGAAGAGATTCAGATGAAGAAACATAGCACATTTATATTGGTTTCTTAGATGTCATAAATCTGAAGAGAAATAGCTCAATCACTGAATGGAAAACCACAAGCTAGGCCTAATAAGAAGGATTTTAAAGGAAGTAAATTTAAATTCTTACACTCATTGTCAAACTAGAAAAATACAGGACCAGGGAGACTTTGCTTAACAGCAATTAATGGGAACAAGAGGTAGGATACTTAGTGTTTTGCAAAAATATAATGAGCCAAGGGACTCACCAAAACAAGTTAAGACAAAAGTGGGTTTTAGTCGGCTTGGTCAAGAGCTAAGACGTGACAGTCTTAGGATGTACCAGTGAGGCAACACTGAAGGACTGCATTGACTTCTGGTATCAAAAATTGACATTAGCTCTGAATGGTCTGGAGACCAAGTCATACAAATATTGGGCAAACGAAGTGTGCTTGGCGTGAAAAAAGAAAAGATTAAGGAAAAAATATGATTGCTGCTTTCCAATATTTGAAGGACTATTTTGCTTAAGAATTTGCATTTGTTCTAGTAATGGAGTGCTGTGGCACAGTGGAGAGAACACAAGTGTTGGGGTCCAACGGAGCTGACTTCAGTCCTGGCACAGATAGGGACTGCCTACGTCATTTTGGTCCCGGGACCCTCAGTTTCCCAATCTCAAAAGTGAAAACAGTTAAGCTTACATTGGATGGTGTTTGTGATGACTGGCTAAGCATGTGCCACATACGAGGTCCTCTATAAATGATAACTATTCTACATGGCTCCCGGGGTGGAAGCCATGCCAGCGGAGTTACAGCAGAGCTCAAAACAAAGAAGTTGCTCAGATATGGAATCGACTCCCTTCTCAGTGAGTTCATCACCTCTGGAAGAGCTTCAATGACTAAACAGCCACCCTTCGTCAGTTTTGTAAGGTCCCTTTCCACTCCATGATCTCCATACCTATGGTAGTCTCTCTCACTACAGCGCAGGCTAGTTTAGGGACATGTAACACAAAACAAACCCAATGGAGAGAAAGAATGCTTCCAGATGGATACTATTATTGCACCTACAGATATTAGTGAATCCAGAAAATAGCTGACTTTCATGTATCAGTGTATTGTCAGAAATCATAGAAAGGTCTTGAGAGACAGGATAGGCTTTGCATCCCAGCTGTGTCACTTGGCAGGCTTGAACTCTTAGGAAAATTCTGTATCTCTCTTAACTTCAGTAAGTAGAATAAACTGAAGGTGATATCCTCTTACGAAGTCACTGAGAAGCACTGCCCTGCACTTGGTGCATAATCTAGCACACTGCAGTCACTCAGTAAAGAATTATACCTCCCCTGCTATTTACTAGAGAAATGACATCTAGGATCACTTTACTTCTCCTTTTTAAAATGGAGATCAGACTGCAGTACTGATGTTGAGGCAAAATGAGATTTGAGATTAAGAGTAACCATTGTTTTTTGAAATTAAGAGTAACCAATATATGAGTGGGCTATAAAAAAGGGTGGACCAAAGAATCAGGTTAACAAAGGTTTGATGCAGGTCTACCATTGATTCTGTCGCCTTGAGCAAGTAAGTAAACTCTTACCTCTTCATACAGAGCGAGGGCTAAAGATGCTCTTAACCAAATGGGAAGAAATGGATAAATAGGAATGGCACAGTGTACCATTGCTATTACTCAAAACATTTTGCATTTCATTCCAAGAGGGCCAAGTGTATTATTTGTATGGGATTAACAGAAAGACAATGACAGTAAATAGGAAACACTTAATTGTCTATGGAAGACTTTATTTCTTCCAGGCAATAATAAATTATAATGATCAAGGTCCTTATTTTATTTTTTAAAAATTAGACAAACATATTAAAAATTTAAGTGAGATCATTCTCAAAGTATTATTATATATTTCATAATTATGTAATTCGCTGTAGAGTCTTTCTTGCTGGATTGTAAATAATATAAGGGGAGGGAAATATCTCTCTCATTTACATCTGTATCTTTTGTTCTTCGTGATCACATGTTCCATGATTATATTTTGAATGAATAAATAAATTGAACAGGCCACCCCAAAATTTGTCCCAACCAGTTCCCACTGTCCCCTTCATCTCCACCCTCCCAGGCATTTAGGACACCCCTCCTTCCCACCATAGACTTTTTAATGTCAGTTTTATTTTTCTTGATGCAGCTTTTGGAACAAAAGACTCATATACCATTTGCACCCACAGTGTCTGGGAAATAGTAGCCATCAGAAAGTGTTTTCTGAGTAACAGACCAAGGGACCCGAGAATGGCAGAGAGGAGAATAGCTGATGCTGACAAACAGGCTTCAGGCAATATTCCAGTTCTGACTGCGAGATATCTCAGCTGCTTCTGCATTGAATCATTATGGCCATCTTTCCCCCATTTCTATTTCTGTTATACATGCCTGGAAACATACTTAGGCTTAGGAACAAGAGTTATATTCAAAGTATTCAACAACTGCCAGAGAGTGAGCACTGACCAGTCCAACCAGGGGCCACCTGTGTGCTTGCCAGAGCAAGGTCCTAAAGGCCTCTTACGCCACTAAACATTATTCTGTGGATACAGCGTTGTAAGTCAGGCTGGAGGGGGTGCGAGGGCAGGGAACCAATAGTTAAACCCGGGTGGTGGAGGAGATATCAGGAGGCATGAAGCAGTGGCTGTTTACCCACTGGAGTGGAACTATTTCAAAATCTGAGCAACCTGGTTGGCTGTGCTAGAACGTACTGGCTGAGTATCAGCTCTGCTTAGCAACGTGCATTAATAAAGGAATTGGCAGAATGTCAACAAGTTCTACAAATTGGAATCCTGCCAGTTCTTTTCAACTACCACAACTCTTAACAATCTCTGCTAACATCTCTTTTCTTGAAGAATGCAGGCTGGAAAATGAATGGGGAATTTTAGTATCTGCAGAAACGTGAATGGTATAACTCACTATTTTACAGAAGCCTGATTTATAGGAGGGGAATGGGAAATTATGTGTGAGATCTACAATTGCAATCTCTTGGGATCTTTTCTACTTTTCAAAAGAGAGGCCGGTCAGGTCAGAATTTTATTATTTTTGGCTAAAGGCCAGTGAATGTCTTACAATGTGATCTTAACATGTTATAAAAAAATCAAATCAGAACAAAGTTAGAGTGAGATTCTGAGCACATAAGTTGGTAATAACAGCTGAGAGTTAATTTCATAAGAGGGGACAACAGTCTAATACTTCACTGTGTTGTTTTAATTTGTAGTGTCTTAACTTTTCACTGGCTGCTTCAAATATCAGACATGAAGAGGAACTCCAAACTCTGTCATAGTCACACCATAAAGAATTCTTCTTTCCTAAATGTTTCAAATCAGAACTACACCCAAGAAGCTTTTTACATGGCCAGATTTATTAGGTAGTGTCCAGAGCTATATAAAGGGGGTCTTAACTCAGGCATTCCAAAGTTACCAAGTTATTGGTTTAGAAGAGTCCTGGGTTCTTGCCTTTTATGACAGCACTTGGCGTCATGACATTTTGCAGCTAAAGAAAGTTAAAACTAACCAAGTAGAGTTATCTATTTCAAACTATATTTAAATACTTTAAATCAAGTGAATGTGGAGGATTATACCTTTTATAAAATACATGTAGCAACATTTATTCATGGTGGAAATTGAAGTGTATGCAAACCCCTCAGAGTGTGGGATTAAAATATAGACTGTGTCTTCATTCCAATTACATGTATTATTAGACCATAATCAAGATGCATTTATAAAATAGACAAGCTCTTTTTATGTTACATAATTCTTTCCTAATCTGGTAAAAACAAACAAACAAGTAAAACTTTCACAAAATGGGAATTAAAAAATTTGTTTGAATTTGAGCATGCCAAAAGAGTCAAGAACATATATAAGCTGGTTTTAAAGATATTTTTCAAACTTTCTGAAAAAACAAGTTCTATCTAAAAAAAAAAAAGGAAAAGAGGGCAAATCATGGGCTATTGGTTTGAATATAATATTCTCATTATTTATTCCTTGAATTTTTGGTCAGGTATTGGTTACTAAACAAACAAGATTTGACCAAAAATTTGTCTTACATTAGGGAAATCAGTTGCTACTTAGCTTCCTAAAATAGTCTTATGGTATTTCAAATAGCATTTTAAGTATACATTCTTGATAACTATAAATCTTTTTAAAACCTAGATTCAATAAAGAATGTAGAGGATGTTTCTTTCCCTGACTTATGCTTCAATGGGTTAAAAACCTCATTATTTCATTTTGAGATGAGAGGACAGTGAATTTGTAAATCATGGCAGAAAAGGAGCAGTCATACTGACATGGAGCCACTCTAGCCATGAAGTGAATTCACCTCACTTCCACACAAAGCACCATGTTGACTTGAAAGGTAAGGAGAAGAAAGATTTTCTACAGTAGTGTTTTAGTCCTGATCTCCTGAATCACTGAGACTACGAAATCACTGCTTGAAATTGCAGTTCAGGGAGAGAAACAGACGTCATGCTTAGTTCTCTTACCCATACCGTATATAAGGAACGTAGTCTCATGTCAAGAATACATCTTAGTTTTCATTCCGTGTGCTTCTTAATTTCTTTCCATTATAGTCACTGCAATAAGGAAGCCCACATTCTTCAGCTTAATTTTGAAATTTTGGTTGCCCCCAGTCTTTCAAAATTTATTTGTCATTAATAGATTTTCTGAGTCCTTCACTTCACTTAAATTGATCAACTTCCACCATCTCTTTCCGTCAGAAAAAGACATATCACTTTAGTTTTTGCTAAAAATACACAGGAAAAAATGGACCAGGATCTGAGGTATTAATGAAATTCTACCCTTTCGTCAATATCCCTCTTCCAGTCAGGTTTCCCAGTCTGCTTTCTGTTTGTGGCATTTATAACATCATGTTCATACATCACTTGCTTTCTCTGCTGGAATCAAAGCCACTGGAGAGGGGATCTATGTCATTTATTTGGCATTACAGGACCTTCTTAGCAAAGAATGAGACTAGAGAAGGTGTTTAAAGAAGCCTGGGTTTTCTCTATACATTTCTATCTCTCTTTCTATATAATTAAAGCAGCAGTGATGAAGAGGAAGGGATGATGATGGCAGAATTGCCTCTGGTTTATACACATTTTCAGGGTGGCTTCTATAATGAAAAACAGAAGCAATATCAAGAGTGAAGAACCCATTAGCAATTGCTCCCCATCTACAGTAGTTACTGTGTTGGTCACCATAGTTTCTGGCTCAGCGCGTTCCTGGAATGTGGTAGGCTTGCGTTTGCTGGCCACTCTGTGGTTGCGGAGGATGATAGCTCTGGCCTTTGGGTTGTGAGTGAAGGTGTAACTTCCTGGCCAGAGCATTTACTTGTCTCAGCTTCCAGCAACATGAGAAATGGTGACTGTTCACCCTCCAACCGTCAGGATGAGGAGAACTCTCATGGGGGTTCAAACTCTGAATGGAACGGTAGCAGTCTTGGTGGTTCTAAAACCTGAGATTTGGGGATTACTTGTTACCCCCGAGCCTCATATTTTCAAGCCTCATACAGTAGGTTGGTATGTATCTTTCCACATTTTGTTTCACACTCATGAAAAAAAGAATGCAAACATACATATGTGTATATATATAAATACAGGAGGGCATTTTTATGGTCAAAAGGGGATTATGTCATTCTCATTGATTTGCAGATTTCTACAAAAATAGAATTATTTTTATATACAATAATTGATGCACTTCTATATTTAATAATGTTGAGAAATGCTAATTTTATAATTAATTTAGAATTTGTTATATAAAAGGAAGAAAATTTTTAGACAATTTTATGACTTTTATAAAAATTGTTCTCAATTTAGGAAGATAATTCTATTCATAATTAAAGCTAATATAACATTATTTTTTACTCTATTATGTTCTTTTTAAATTTGAATTTTTTGCACTTTGAAATATGTGAAAAATATAAAGGGAAATGTAGTTATCAAGAAAATCTTTAGTTAAGTTTTTGGAAATGCATCTTGTAAACAAAATCTTCACAATAAGACACTACTTAACTTTTAATATTCTGATGATAAGATTGTACTGTTTTAATCTATTCAAGCTTCACATAAATACTAGATTATTTTATAAATATTTGCTTCTTATTTTCACAAGTTTAACTAAATTCTTTATGTAATATACTGTCAAATTACAGATAGACCAAGCAAACATTGTTTTAGTTGTGGGAAATGAGTAAGTTGGAGTACGTGTGGTGGCTTGAAATGTCTCTGTTCCTAGTAAATATAAAACAATCTCAAGAAGACAAGACCTATACTTAAAACAATTTAAGAATAGGAGATTATTAAGTGCTAATCATTATTACTCATAATATTTTAAAATACAGGTTTTGGGTTTTTTTGTTTGTTTGTTTTTTGATTTTTTTTTCTTTGCTTTTTAGACAAAACTTCATCTTCCAAGAAGAGAATGCAAAGATGTAGCTTTTATGTAAAGAAAAAACACTTTCAAGAAGACTGGTTTTCTGAGTTTATTTGTTTGTAACAAGGTTTAACTATGCAATATCTTGGTATGTATTTTATAATAGTGTAGTAAAATCTATCTTTATTAATCATTGTTCTTTTGTGACTTAAATGATCCAAACCTAACTGAAAATTTTAAGTTGTAAGTGTATCATTTCTTGTTATCTATAGAAATAATTAAAATTATACAAAATGTATTATTTCACTCACAATTTACCATTAATAGAGTGCTAAAGCACATGGAGATATCATTATGCATATAATTTTTTATATTATTCAAACAGGCATGCAAACCCAATTAGTAGGATATTTTTGGATGTTTTCTGGATAATCCAGGCATATTTCATTTTAGTGCATTTTGCTTCGTTGCACTTTGCGGACATTACATTTTTTAGAAACTGAAGGTTTTGGCCACCCTGCATTGAGCAAGTCTGACAGGCCGCTTCACCAGCAGCATTTGTTCAGTTCGTGTCCTGTGTCACATTTTGGTAATTCTCCCAATATTTCAGCCATTTTCACAGTGACTGTATTTGTTATGATAATTAGTGATGGGTGATCTTTGGTGTTACTCTTGCAGTCGATTTGGGATGCCACAAGCCACGGCCACTTAAGGCAGTGTTCTGACTGCTCTGCCGATGGCTGTTCCCCCACGTCTCTCCCTTTCCTTAGGCCTCCCTGTTCCCTGGGACACAAAAGTGTGGAAATTAGGCCAATTAATAGCCCTGCAATGGCCTCTAAGTATTCAAGTGAAAGGAAGAGTCACATGTCTCTTACTTTACATCAAAATCTAGAAATGATAAAGCTTAGTGAGGGAGGCAGGTCGAAAACCAAGAGAGGCCAGAAGCTAAGTCTCTTGTGCCCAACAGCTAAGCTGTGAATGCAAAAGAAAATGTCTTGAAGGAAATTAAAAGGGCTATTTCTGTGAACACACGGATGATAAGAAAGCCAAGTAGCCTTATTACTGATATGGAGAAGGTTGGAACCACAACATTCCCTTAAGTCAAAGCCTAATTCAGAACAAGACCCTAAACCTCTTCAATTCTATGAAAGCTGAGAGAGGAGAGGAAGCTGCAGAAGAAAAGTGTGAGGTTGGCAGAGGCTGGTTCGTGAAGCTGAAGGGAAACGCCATCTTCAGAACATGCAAGTTCAAGGTGAAGCAGCAGGTGCTGATGTAGAAGCTGCAGCAAGTTATCAGGAAGATCTAGCTCAGGTCATTCATGAAGGTTCTGCACTAACAGATTTTTAATGTAGAGGAAATAGCCTTCCACTGGAAAAAGATGCCATCTAGGACTTTCACAGTTAGAGAGGAAAAGTTAATGCCCAGTTTTGAAGCTTCAAAGGACAGGCTAACTTTTGTTAGGGGCGAATGCAGTTTCCAGTTGAAACCAGTGCTCGTTTACCTTCCCAAAATCCTAGGGCCCTTAAGAATTATGCTTAATCTACTCTGCCCGTGCTCTGTAAATGGAACAACAAAGCCGGGATGACAGCACATCTGTTTACAACATGGTTTACTGGATATTTTAAGCACACTATTAAGATCTACTGCTCAGAAAAAAAAAAAAAGATTTCTTTCAAAATATTGCTACTCATTGACAGTGCACTTGGTCACTCATAAGCGCTGATGGAGAAGTACAAAGAAATTAATGTCATTTTTGTGCCTGCTAACACAGCATCTATTCTGCAATCCACGAATCAAGGAGTAATCTCAACTTTCAAGTCTCATTATTTAAGAAACACATTTCATTAAGACTATAGTTGCTATAGTGATTCCTCTGATGGATCTGGGCAAAACAAATTGAAATCCTTCTAGAAAGGATTCACTGTTTTAGTTGCTATTAAGAATATTTAAAGTTCCTGGGAAGAGGTTAAAATATCTCTATCTATCTCTATATCTATCTGTCTGTCTGTCTATCTATCTATCTATCTAACAGGAATTTGGAAGAAAGTGATTCCAACTCTCATGGATGGCTTTCAAGGATTCATGACCTCTGTGGCGGAAGTCACTGCAGATCTGGTGGAAATAGCAAGAAAACTAAAATTAGAAGTGGAGCCTGAAAAAGTGACTGAGCTGCTGCAATCTCATGATGAAACTTGAATGGATGAGAAGTCTCTTCTTATGGGCAAAGAAAGTGGTTTCTTGAGAAGAAAACTATTCCTGATGAAGATGCTGTGAAGACTGTTGAAGTGACGACAACAAAGGATTTGGAATATTACATAAACTTAAATAATAAAACAGCAGCAGAGTTTGAGAGGACCGACACCAATTTTGAAAGAAGTTCTACTGAGGGTAAAATGCTATCAAACAGAATCGCATGCTACAGAGAAACTATTCGTAAAAGGAAGAGTCAGTCAGTGCAGCAAACTTCTTTGTTGTTTTCTTTTTAAAAACTGCCACAGGCACCCCAGCCTTCAGCAGCCACCACCCTGACCATCAGCATCAAGGCAAGACCCTCCACCAGTAAAAACTTTACGACTCACTGAAGGTTCAGATGACTATTAGCACTTTTTAGCAATAAATCATTTTTAAATTAAGTTGTATACATTTTTTAGACACAATGCTATTGTACACTTAACAGACTACAGTATAGTATAAACATAATTTTTATATGCACTGGGGAAACAAAAAAAAATTGATGTGATTTGCTTTCTTTTGACATTTCGCTTTACTGCGGTGGTCCAGAACCATACCCACAGCATCTCCGAGGTGTGCCTGTGCTACACATTTCTTACCCATGAGAAACGGAAAGATAGAGGACAACTCAGGTATGGAGACTTTTATTTTGTTATACGTCAAAATTTAATAAGTCATTTGTAGGAAATAAATGGCTTTATGAGAATATGACATTTCACTCCAGTAAAATATTCTTAGATTCATAGGGAACAATATGCAATAAGGATAGAAACTTGTTGGCCATTTTAGGAAGTTAATCAAGTTCATTGTTGAAGAGCATTAGCCAATTCCAGAAGACATAAACTCAGTGAGTTTTGAATATGGGCTTTCCTTTTTGATCAATAACAATATGACTTCTGGATTATAATTATAGGCATTCATCCAAGCTAATAAAAATTTAAGCCCCTATTCCTGTATATAGAGAGAAACAGAAAGAGAAAAAGAAAGAGAAAAAATTCAAATAGGATGTTTTTAACATTTTGATGAAATATTTCTTGCAGAAAACGACCACCAAAGAAACGGCTTTAACAGTGCCCAAAGTACTTGATCACTTTTTCCAAAAAATGTTCCCTTAGCAGAAATGTTCAGTACTCTCCAATGAAAAAAAGTGGGCTTAAGGAACAATTCTTCCAACTGCCAGGAGTTTGTCTAAAAAAAAAATCACCTGTATGTCAAAACCCATGTCTCAGGAAGGAAGAGATTCCTGCAGGCATTAGTGGAAAGACAAGTCATGAGAGGTAAGGCATTTAGAGTAGGAGAAAATGGTGTGCCAGCAGTGTGGTTAGGGTATTTCCACCTACAATACTTCTATCTATTCTTTAGAAGCTGAGTAAACTTACAGTAAGGGCTTCCCCTTATTGAGAACAAGTGATGGAACCTTTTCCAAGACAGCTGAGTTCCATTTGAATACCGGGACAAAAATTCACGTAAGCTACCATTCTTAATGTACTAGATGTACAATGTGAATGTACATAAATGTCATAAACGTGACTGACTGTAATACACATATAACATGATATCCAAATTGTCTCTTTTGTTTATTCAGTCATTTAGTTCTTAATAAAATAATAACAATCATGTGGCCTGTTTTTACACACCAACTGCGTGTCAACAAGCACTGGTGGTTTTATATTATCTTATTTAACCCTCCCACCTCCTTACATGAGTTATTTTTCTCAATTTACACATGGTGCACTTGAGGCCCAGATGGGTTAAGTAAACTGTCCAAGACCACACAGCTGGCAAATGGCAGAGCCAGTACTGAGAGTAAAGATGTATGGTTTACAAACCTATATTTAGTTGACCCTGTCACACTGAAATTAATCCAATGTCAAGGTAAACATACAGCAGTAACAGAAAGAAATTATTTTTATGGTAATTGCTGATACATTGTGTAAGTATATGTACCAGGGACTTAGCAAAAAATATTTTTGTAATGTATTATTTAGTTCTCCCAATGCCCCAATATTATTTCTAACATTTTCAAATAAACTTTTTAAGAACCTGAGGCACAGAGAAGTAAGGACACTTGCCCTAGTCTCACTTGACTAGACAGTGGTGGTACAGTGATTAGATCCAAGGCAGACAGAAACCAATCCCAGAGACAGTAAGTGAAGATAAGATTCCGGGTATGAAGATGCAAGAAAGAGGGTCTGAGCAATGATTTAGCACACTTTCTTTGTAAAAGAAACAGCAGCAAGTGTACCAAGTATACAGGCAGCTGTCTCAATATTCCACTAGACTCTCCCTGTCCGGATAGTAACAAAAGCAAACAGTGTAATGTATACTGAAATCTTGTTTCTTTACAATCAAAAAAATTATGCAGAACTCAAGTCAGAAACAATCTTTTAACTAAAATGATGGTGTTCTGTTTCTATTTAAGTGCTACTGTAAAGGTTTTATTTAAAAACAAAGACAAAAACAAAAACTTGGAACCCATAGAACAAAAAGGAGAGATTCTGGAAGATTCTTAATACAGGCTCCTTAGTGCACTAATTCTTAGACATGAGGGGAAGTAGAAAAGAAAAATAGGTAAAAAGAAAAGCATGCACCTAAAATCTCTACAGCAGCAAAACGTGATTTGATGGCTAATTTTATGTGTCAACTTAGCTAGGCCATAGTATCGTTATTTAATTCAATGCTAATCTAGGTGTTGCAATAGAAGTATTTTGTAGACGAAGTTATTTTCTGCAATAAGTTGACTTTAAGTAAAGAAGATTACCTCTTTAAGGTGAGTGCGCCTTAATCATTAGAAGGTCTTTGGAGGGAAAACTGAGGTTCCCCAGAGAAGAAGAAATTAGTCTTAAGATTACAGCACCAACTCCACATTTTGGATTTGCCAGCCCCCACAATTGTGTAAGCTAATTCCTTAAAATAAATCATACAAAATACATATTTATAACTTATAAACTAAATCATATATATCATATATAATACTTATCTTTACATGCTACATATATATCTCTTATTGGTTCTATTTCTCTGGAGAACCCTGACTGATATAAGTGCTTATTTTAATCATTCTAAACTGTAATAGCATTAATTACCAGCAATAACAAAATATTTGGAGGATATAGCCAACTGCAAATAATCCTATCTTACAGCATCTGCCATCATCTGTGAATCTCACCCAATGCTTGGATTCAAAATCTTCTATTCAAAAATGAAACTTTATTTTCAAAGCACTGATCCCATTTTGACAAAAAAACACACTTTGATTTGGCCCTTGGTCAATGAGGGTACAGCTTTGTCCTCTACGGTGTCTGAGGAAACAGTTTCTTTTATCAAAGATGTATTTCTGGAATGTTTGTATTTTTCTGTGATGCTGAGGAAGATTATAAAATTTTTTTCTTATGGTAGATACTTTTTATATAAGTGGATCTAAATAAACAATGAAAAAAATTAATTTTTGAAAATTCATGGCTTTATAACAACTTACATTGTTTATCTTGACCATTACTTAAGTCAAAATGCTAACGAGTTATTTGATCTACTTGATACGTTAAAGTGAAGTGTACATAAACACCACTTTCATTACCACTGTTCAAATTTCAATAAGTCTGGATTTATATTATGATGGTTTACTCCGACATTCTTGTATTTATGAGATATACAAACTCTGAATTATTTACCTGAAATGCAAATGATTTCTCTATAAAAGTTAGTTAATATAAATTCACTATGGTAATTTAAATAAAACTATAATTTTAAAATAAAAATATGTTCTATATGTTTATTTTATATATTAATTATTATGTTAAGCAAAAATAAGATATAACCCAGATTCTTACTCCATAGTTGAAAACCAAAATGACCTATTAATGATACAATTAAAAATCAATGTGAACTCATTATTTCATGCCCAGTGCTAGTGATTTAATTATAAAAAATACAATGTTATTTCCTGTATTTCATGGTGGCTTTAATTGGAACACATTTCTTATATTAAAAGGAATAAACCAACCCAACTATAGTCTCATTATTAAAAAAAAATATTTGGTGTTAAAGAACATTTACTTATCAGAGAATGATGAACTGATTGCACATTTACAAAGTGTTCTTGTAAGTAAGATCTATGAAGTAAAGAAGTAATGGAGTCTTAATATATGAAGTCTTAAACAGTCACTGTCCAGGGCTGGATTGAACCCAGTATTTCTTCAATTTATTTAAGATGAAACCCCAGATTAGGGTGCCCTAACAACAAAGTCAAAGTTAATTAGTCTTAACTAACAGACAAGTAGTAAACTGCTTGAGGTCAGCTCCACCCTCAAGAAAGTGGACATTAGTGAGAGGTTTTAAAGCAGTGTCTGTTTTTATAGGCAGTGCAGGGAAAGGGTAAGCCAATAAAATGTAATGTTTCCAGTCTATATTTTAATAGCAACTTCCAAAGGACAGAACACTTCCCTTAGATTTGAAGGCAAAGCTTTGTACCAAGTTAGAAATGATCCGTGAGCTTAGAAAATTGCTATCATTTTATTTTCATCCTGGGCACTGAATGTAACTAGCAGTCAAATACATGCTAATCACTGGCTTTTCTGGATAGGACCACTACTCATGCCTTGGGCCATGTAGAGACCTCAGGGACAACCTGAAGGTCCCTCAGTTTACCCAGTGGATGAATTCCATTGGTCTGGGTTTGGGAGGGAGAAAGAAATACCAGTCTAAGAATCTTGAGATGCTGTTGGGAAATGTTAGGCTTGAGCACCTGTAGTCAATTATGGCTTCATTTTCTCTCCAGCCGTCTTTGGTTGCAGCCATAACTGCACAGGGCACTGAGGTTTATGGCTCTAAAATAGCCTTGTCATTTTGTGAAGCCTAACAGAGCAAAGAGGTTTGATAAATGGTTAAAAAAAATGTTTCTTAGAAAGCCGCTACAATCAGATTCGTTTTTTTTATTTTTTATTTTTATTTTTTTTTCAGAATCCCAATAGTCTTCAAGCATTTGGGAAGTAAATGTTGATGGCACCAAATTGATAAACAAAATAAAAACTTAAAAAATTCCTGCTTGCTTTTGCTTTACAAGGTGTTTATACTGCATATTATAATAAATTTATCCAGTAAAGGGTGTATTTAGTTTACTCTTAAAAAAAGCACTTATTTGGAACACTAGGATAAAGATGTCATACACTGCTCACAAAGAAGGTGGGGGCCACAGCTCTCAATGGCTTCAAAGTTTTCATTTTATTCCGAGTTAGAAATACTCCTGGTTTTACTGATATATTCCTTATTTATGTCATCACTTAATATACAAGAGAAAAGCTTCTAAATGTATTTTATTGCAATTACATATATTTCAGGGCCAGTAGGCCCATCAGCTGCTAAACACTATTGAATACTTAGAGTGTGCAAGAAAGATGGAGAGGTCTATTAAGAAACAGTCAGTGCTTTATAGACTCAATTATTTAACTTACTATTAAGCATACATATCGAAACAAGTTTCAATTTATTGAAAAAGAAATCATGTGGCATTCTGGAAGCCCAATGGCTTGAAAAAATTCTGCTAATGTGCAGCCGACTGCAGGAGCAACAGGGCACTTTTCCACTGGTGTTCAATGTAATTGCAACAGTGATGGGATTCAGACTCTCCTCCATGTGAAATTTGTCTTTCATCCAATCAACGCAAACAACTAATGCACTGCAAGGTATATTATATTCCATCCACTTCCCAATAAAGTCAGTGGTGTTCAATCAGACACCTATTGTTAGCAGAGAATCTGAAATTGATACAATCATCACATTGATCCAAAGTTGTCAATCATCCTACATCTGTACTTCCTCCATTCTCTTCTCCCAGAAGGTATAGATTCCAAAGGATATTGTCATACTTATTCCAATTTTTAAGAATTATTGAAATGATAAGTTTTTCAAATTACTTGCGAATGTAATTTTTAAAAAGTGCTTTAAGTATTTCTTTTTCTACTTGGCATTTAATATGTTAACAAATGCTATTCACTTTTCATTGAAATCAGATTTTCAATTTGATATATTTTATCTATTTCTTTTTAAAGTACTGTATGAACCCTATGCTACATCATAAAATTTTCTGACTTATAAAGATACCTTGAAGATCAATTTTTTCCTATTATATTTCTTTACATATATGATTCAAAGCTAAAAACTATTAAGTATGTAATTTCTGTAAGAATTTATTCATGAAAAATTCCCATTTTCCTACTATAAACTCCTTAGGGTTTTCAGATGAATAGACTGCAAGCTTCTTAAAGGCAGGGACTTGGATTTTATGTTCTTTGCAATGATAATCCTAAACATGCCCTGTATTTTTGCATTATGCTACATAGTGGAAGAATAAGACAGCACTGTTAGGTAAGCATCTCTTTATTGCCACTTACTTCTGAAGATGTCTGATTTTACTCATAATGTTTGTGTTTACCTTCTTACGGGTTAGTGGTGCCTGTCAGTTCCTTAAATGTCAAATGATGTCAGGGCACTGTTTGGAGCAAATTAATAGATTAAACATTGAAGACTTCCAGTCCTAATGTGGTAATAGAATCTTTCAAATACTCCTCTGGTCTTCTTTTGGCAGTATGAATGAAGTACAACTTTCATTCACATTCCAGCTTCCATCTAATTAACTATCCTATATCATTTATAGTTGAACAGTTTTGTTAGTGACTTATAGGATGGCTATAAAACAGTTATTTTCTTAGATTCTCTCATATGCCCAATCAAAATAACACATAATGATCTAGGAAACCAAATGCAAATAACTAGAACATAGTTCCAAATGATATATTTAATAAAATAGATCAAATTCACAATGATATTAAGATGGAGATGAACATTTAAAGATACTTTGTGTTGAACTGAAACATAAAAATAGGAAAAAAGAATGTAGGTCAGGAATGTTAGATTTATACATTCAAACAATTAGAGTTTATTTTTACTCTTCTTATTTAGAGTAGAATGTGTGAGATTTCTGAAATCTCATCTCATCTGTGACTCAGTGTATTCAATATTTCAAGGAAAATATCACTAAGCCTGTTTATAATAAACAATTCATTAAACTGAGATCATTAAACCAGTGTGTGACTTGCATATAAATGCCAACATGTTTTTACTATACTCATATCTGTGTCACAAATAGAAAGATAATTACCATTTCTCAGATTCTCACTTCCCCACCCTGGACTCCAGTTGCTGTTTGTTACAAAAATGGTTGCTAAGAAAATATATATATATATATAAATATATATATATATATTCTTATATTGACACATACATACACATCACTGTGCATATCAATGACACAGGGAGCAGATGCCACCCATAGGATAAATGATGTCATTGCCATTTGAGCTACTAGGTAGTAAACAGCGACAAAATTAGGTCATTACTGCCCAGGGCTATGCATATGTGACAAAATTGTTTCTCAAAGAAAAGAATCGTAGCACCTGTTTACAGAGTTGCTATTAATATTCATATATCCACCCAGAAAATCATATGTAAGCAGATGGATGAAATTTGAAACCTGTCAAAGCACAATTTCTTAATTGCTTTAAATAAAACATTCCTACAGTTGGTGGAGAAGCAATTAGATGCATGCTATATTCATTACCATTTGCCAGTGTCAGAGTTTTCATAACTAGGAAAACTAATATGCAGGGTATCTATCGCAACAGTGGCGACTGATACTGAGATCAACTTTGAAGTCTTCCACGGTGGTTGTAGAGAAGCCAGGTAAGCTCAGTACCACAAAGTTGAGTAAAAAAAAAAAAATGATGTCCCTCTAATTTTTCATGGCTTTTAATGTTCAGATGGAAAATAGCAGACCTGGAATATATACTAAATAGTACATTAATTGGACTTACAATTTAAAACTTACATATTGACAAATTTGTATCACTTTAACCAGAATGTTATGTTATGTCCACAGGCTCTGTGTTAGGTAATCTTTGCATGGTGGCAAAATAATAATATAACCATATAATGATGTAGTTAATAGCACAAGTTTAACTTTTTATAAATTTTTCTAACTATTAACACTTAAAAAATAATTTTTGACTTAGTCATGTTTTAGTTATCAGATGTTAACCTCATAAAAATGATGCAGAGAATCAATTAATCTTCATATGTTCATTATGGTCTCTGTCTCTCTATATTTCTCTGTGACAAAATTAAATAAAATAAAAACTATGGTAGAGATGCAAACAGTAAATAGTGATTACAACACAGAAAAACAATGGTCATGATATGTGCTTTCAAGAGCTTGCTTAAAAGCTGTTTTGAAGATTAAATATACAAAACTGGCAAACTTAAAATTAAATTAAATTTTAAATTAATTAGATTAAATTAATTAACTTAGAGGGAACACATGAATTTGAAATATTAGAAAACATAAAAAGAAAACATAACTACATTTGAAAGTGATTAATTTATTAAAGAATATTAAATAGAACAAATTTGAATTACTCTGAAAATATTTAAGAAATATTGAAATCTATAAAATTGAATGAAAAATTGCAGAAAGTTTTAGTAGCCTCTGAAACTATGAAAGACACTGAAAAATATGTACTAATTTTTAAAAAATAGTTTCTGCATACAGATAAGTTTTTTGGAGCATTCATAAAAAATTTTCAAAGAAATACTTATTGCTATTCATCAGTACCTGTATGTCAGAATGTGTTGGCAATGCAGTAAGTTCTCTGCCTTAATTTGTTATATAGCTATTATGTTTCAAAACATAAATAAATATGGAAATAAATATGATCCATGTTGTAAAGTTACTAAAACCCATGTTTCAAAACCTGAAAAAAAATCAAAAAAGAAAACTAAAGATCTCTTTTATTTGTAAAATGAGACACAAAACCTAAAGTATGTACTCAACAAATCAAGGATAAGCAATGTTTTTCCGGTAATAAAAAATCAATGTAATACTGAGAAACACATCACTAGTATATAGTATTTCAGGTAATCAGAGTAGAAAAGCAAAATGACTTCAGGTTAACTAAAAGGCATCTGATACATTTATTACCATCTCTGATTTTAAAACATAAAATAAAACAGAACAAAAACATACACATGTATATGTTAAAAGTATCTTTGTAAACTAACAGTCAAGATCATTTTTATTTTTATTAACTTCACCTAGATTCATTAAAATAAAGAGAAAGTCAGGGATACTAGCTACATATCATTATTATTATTTAATACTGTCAGAAAGGTAAGGTCAATGCTAGAATCTGAAACAAAAAGGTATAAACAAGGTGGAGGATTGTAAAAGAAGGAATTCAGGGAAACTCGAGATTTACTCAGCTGGCTCTATACCCCTTTCAGTGTTTCTAGTGTCTATAACCATACCTGTTGACAGTAGTGGACAAAATATAAAGTAATATACTAATGTTAACTTGGAAAATTCAGACGTCTGAAACTTAATTGTTTGGTCTGTGTTTTCAATTGTGATTTAAAATTTGTTAAATTGATATTAATTGCTTACATGCTATTTTACATTGTAAAAGTGATATCAAGCTGAATATTGTGCTGAGAAGCAAGCATTCAAAGGCCAAAGCATTCAAAACCTCTCATAAGTTATTTTTTAATTGAACCCCAAGTAAAATATGATTATATACAAACAAATCCCCAAAAATCAATAAAGAGAGCCTTAAAATTTGCAAAAATGATTGAATATTAGATGCATAAATTTGATAGAGTTTCCTACATGCCAGTATTAATCAATTTATAAATATAATGAGGAAAAAAACCTATTCTTTGAAAGGAGCAAAACATATAAAACAGCAGAAAAGTTTCTAAAAAGAAATATGTGGAATTCATATGTAAAAATACAAAATTAAAATGTTATTTATAAATGTATATTAATTAAACCAGGTGGAGAAATATAGTGGTGGTACAAGGACTCCAGAGAGCATGAAAAGCAAGTGCAAATGCCCTATGTTCAGAAGCAACTTGGTGGGCAGAACTTATGTCTTCATCTTCAGTGTTGAAGGGATGAGTGGCCTGACATAAAGCTGGAGGGGTAGGTAAAATTTTGTATTTGATTCCATGAGTGGTGGGTCTCATTAATGACTTCAAAGCAGAAACGACATGGATAGATTTTTTAATTTTTAAAATAATCACTCGGATTGCTGTATAAAGAATTCATTGAGAGGTACACAACTGGAGGCAGAGTGATCAATTAGGGTGATCTTCCAATTGTTAAAGAGAAAAATGCTAGGAATTTGGACCGGAGATTAACAGTAGATAGTAGATTAGACAGTAGAATTTATAGGAATTGATAGTCGCTTGGTGAGAAATAGGGAATTGATGAGACTGCCTCTCATTACCCTGCTTTAAGTATTTGGGAGTGGGTCCACTGGATGAAGTAAGGAACACTGGGAGGGAAAATGTGAGGAAGAAAAAAATCAATTCAGTTTTCAGTATGCAGTGTTTGGGATATTTGCGAAATAGTTGGAGAACTGAATGAGAAATTAGACATATTTATTGTGGTAATCTAGCCTGAAATATAAATTCCAGAATAAATAAGAATAGATAACCCTTTGAATTCGCAGGAGTGGTCTTGCTCACCTATAGGTATAGTGAAGAAAAATGGTTCAATCCTGAGCTGTTCTACATGGAAGACAAGAAAATAGGCTGGAAAAAGAGCCCCAAAATAGAGAACCAATGAGGTAAGAGGAACATGCTGATGGCTTCACAGAAGCTGAGGGTGGGGAATATTTCACAAAGAAAACAGGGATCAATTCTGAAGAATACTGCTGAATTATCAAGTAGGATTAGAAAATAAAATAGCACATTTCATCATGGTAGCCTGAAAATGATTGAGAGAATTATCAAAAAGGACAGTTTGCATGGAATCCTGGGAATAAAAATTAAGTTTAGGTGGTTTGGGGTGTAAGTAGGTAGTAAGACAATGAGTAGACAACTCTTCAGAAATTAATAAGGAAGAATCATTTTCAAACAGCAGAATTTGAGATGTGTTGAGTTAAAATTTTTGAAAAAAGAAGATATAACAAAGTGTTTATGGTTACAATAAAAGCAGTAGCATCCGTTGTCCCCAAAGAGAAAGCCTTGGTTATAGTGAGTATCAGGTAGAGAATTTATAATATATTGAAATGCATTACAAAATTATAACTAAAATTGTGTGACACAGAGCAATGAGTTTAATTTTTCCTGAAACACCCTCTATTACATAAAAAAATTTAAAACTTGCTCAAAGAAACACTACAACCCAATGAAAACGTCTGTTTGTCATACTTTCGAGAACTATTGGTGCAGCACCTCCTCTGTGCTAGGCACCCTTACAAGAGCCGAGAATAGAGCAGTCATGAGCCAAACTGAAAATACTCTCACATAGCTCACGCTGTAGTGAGGGGCCATAGCCTTATGAACAAGATTAATGAGTAAAGGATTTCTTATGCTATGGAGAAAAATTAAACAGAAAAGAAGGATGAGGAGAATTGGAGGAGGGAAGATTTTGAAAAAAAAAAAAAAGCCAGAGAAAAAGCAAGGTGAAATTTGAGAAACAACTAAAGGTATTCAGAGAATGAGTCATGGGAGTATCTGAGAATGGCCAAAAGGGGGGGAAAAAAAGTTCTAACATGTAAACGTGTCTGGAGTGTTTGAAGAAAATAAGACCAATGTATCTTGAACAGACTGAGCAAGGGGAGTGGGTCTGCAATGAGGTCAGAGGAATGAGCCAGGGGAGGGGTCAGGGGTATGGAGACTACATAGGGCTGATTTAGACCATTATTTAATTATGTCAGTTTGTCCCTGGTAACAGAAAAACTGTTGAAAAAGTGGTCAGATTCTGAGTATATGCAGAAATTTCAAAGTAGAACTAGTGGGATTTGCTGAGTAATTTCATCCAAAGAATCAGGATGAGATTCCCAGGTTTCAAGGCCAGAAACCATGAGAGATGGCCTGGGGCAGTGGTCCAGCTCACCATCTCAGGCGGCAGAAAAGCCAGCACTTGTGATTTTAGCTCAATCACTAGTATGGCCTTGGGTAGGCTATTTCTTCCTTACTGCCTCAGTTTCTTCATATGCAAAACTGGGTCATAATCATACTTATGTCAAAGAGTTGGTATGAGGTTTGAATTGATGAATAGTTTCAAACTACTTAGATCCAGGTCTGGACCACAATAACAACCGGGGAAGACTCTTGAAGGAGTATTTTGGGGGATGATTGGAAGACAAATGCTGGGTTCTTTAAATTTGAGTTACTATGTGTATACATAGAGATGTCAAGGCAGATAGATATACAAGTATCCAGACTTGGAATATGAAAGAAATATCCAGACTAGAAATTTAACTTGTAATGCATCAGTGTTGAAATGGTACTTAAATCTGAATTTAGAGAAAGAGAGGGGGAAAAAACTTCAATAGATGGAGCCCTTCACATTTAGAGGACTAAAAGATGAGGAAGAAATGGGCAAGGAGCCCATGAAGGCACAGAAGAATACTCAGGAGTGTAGTGATCAGCTGAATTAAATGCTGCTGCTGATCAAGTAAGGCAAGGACAAAAAATCTACATTGGACTTAGCAATGCATTCATCATTAATTTTCTAGCTAAAAGCTGCTGAAATATTGTGGTGGGGACAAAAATGATTGGAGTAGGCTTAAAAAGGAATAGGAGTAGGGAAATTCAAGATAGTGAATGTAGGCCTTTTAAAAAGAAGATTTGCTGTAAGGAAGACAAAAATAGGCAGTAACTGGAGAAAGAAGTAGAGTCTTTTGGTTTTTGTTTTTAGAATAAAGTAAATAACAGCAACGTTGTAGGTTTGTTGGAATATTTTTCAGTAAAAAAGAAAAAAAAATTATTATGCAAGAAAGAAAAGGGAGAATTTCTAGAGCAAGGTCCTTGAGAATTAAGAAGGGATAACATTTAACGGCAGGTTTGGCTTTTGTTAGGCTGTGGTTAATTCATCCTTGATAGCAGGGAAGAAGGTACAGATGCAAATGAGTGGATAGATGGAACTAGGAGCATGTAAAAGACAACTTCTAACTGATTCAGTTTTCTAAGTGAATTGAGAAGTAAGGTAAAGGATTGAGCATGAGAAGTAGGGAGAAGGGATTAGAGATTTAAAGAAGGAAGAGCAGGCAGAAATAATTGTGTAGACATGTGACAGAGTGAATGGACGGGGAAATATTGACTGATTTCCAAACAGCATGATGGCTCCCTAAGTCTGGTCACCATGAATTTGAAATACGACCCATCAGTATGTTTGTGTGTTTTTATCTCCAATCATGTTTTAGTGTGAGGATAACTGCAAGGAGCAAGTTCAAGGCTGTGGCTGAGCTAAGCGGAAAGACAGAAAGAAAAAAAGGTAAGAGCAGAGGGTGAAGGCAAGGGAGTGATTTTAATAATTGACTTTGGAATATGAACTGGATTAGAATGCAGCTGAGCTGTGGGAGAGGTATGGGACAGTGAGTTCAATGGATTGTAGGTCCTATTGGAGTGCAAGTACTTTTGGAGGCAGATTAATTGAAGATAGGAGCTGTAAAGATGGTTGTTGGTAATGGCAGGGTGGGAACTTCAGAACTGAGATTATTCAGGATTTACATTATTAGCAATAAATTATAGAAAAGGATCATGGGAATAGGTGGGTTAGATAGGATAGAGGACAAAATTGATGGACAAGTAGAGATCAAGGAACTGAAAGGCCATGATGTTAGAAGAACCACCCGAATGTATAGTAGATGCAGCTCGAATTATGACAATAGTAGAATTGGAGAGAATGCTCATGAGGCGAATGTTAGATCTTCAAGCAATAAAGGAGCCTGACTCAGAATTCTGTCCGTATTTGCAAAAGAGAGGATGATGGGTGTAGTAGACCGGTGGCATAAGATTCAGGCTGAATGCTTTTAAGGAAAGAGGAAGAGAATAATTTGAAAGCAGTATTAAGGATCAAGGATATCTAAACTACTTGAGATGTTTGAGAAGAAAACATTCATCACTGGACAGGCTTCAGGAGAAGCAGTGTCCTCAGGGGCTAGCACATCACCTTTGGAGCAAAATGGTCAAAGGACTTCTATAAAAGAGGTTGAATGGCTATTTAAAGTTTGGAAACTTTGACAATTTGAAAAAAAAAAATGCTTAAATGTCTGCTTTGACCATACAGGCAAATCAATCCCACAGAAAGGAAATAATTGGATGAAAAATCTAAAATATATAAATATGGGTTAATATTTATGAAATTTTTGAAAGAATAAGGACTTTTCTAGCACAAAAGCAAGGAAAATAACCATATGAAAAAGATTCATACTATAACTCACTAAAAATCTTGGAACTAATATTTACTATGGATACAGCAATGATTTAATAATTTTAATAAATAAGACTCTTATAAGCTAAAAAAAGAGGTTCCATTAGAAAATAATATACATAAGATTCAAAGAATTTTCCAAAGATGACTAAGTGTTTGATTGTTTTCTTAAGTGGCACCATGATGGTATGGTGGTTAAGAGCTTGCTTTTAGAATCAAAACTGTTGTGAGAACAAGCATCAATTTTGCTAGTTTTCTGCTGAGTGACCTTGGGCAACTTTTAGAAGTTTTTTAAGTTCTAGCAACTTTATTGTAAAAAGGATGAAAATAATACTATATTACTTACTTTATTTGAATGTGCTATGTTTAAATAAGCTAAAGGCATAGTGCTTAGCACAAAGAAAGCATTCATTTAGTGTTAGTTATGGTTCTTACAGTAGTGGTTGTTGATGTTACCATTACTATTATTAATAGCAGCATTGATATTAGATTTCTAAGTATCCTATTCATCTACTGTCCTTATAAGATAGTTTACAAATTTAGTCAATCAATAAGATTTTGTTAATTGAATAAATTGCTGTCCAATCCAATTGTCAAGCATGGCATATTAAATATTATCATTATCAAACCCTATTCATTGCTTACTCAAAGACTGATGGACTCTCACCTAAGTATTGCGTAACTGTGGCTAAAACGCTGTAGAATGAGTGTCTCTGATAGGTTGAATCTGAAAATGACAGCATAAGCCATAAAAAGTTAAAGAAATAGAGCAATTACACACGCATCATCCATTAGTCATATGGAAATAGAAATCAGTTAGAAACTTAACATCTTGGATGACTATCAGTTAAAATTCTCACAGAAAACAGAAATCCTCTAGAATTTACTCCCACAAAAATCTTTAAGAAAGGACTACTTACAAATGGGACAAGATTGAGGAAGTCAAGAAGCCAAGGAGGTACGCACCGATCGCCAGCAGAAAGAAGCTGCCCTCACTTTCAGGACTGAAGGGACAAGGAAGGAAAGTGATGTTCCCAGAGCTCAGTGAGAGGTGAGCCAAAGCAGAGTGCCACCCAGCAGGAGCTCTGGTCACTGAGGGGCCACAGCCAGAGTCACAGCAGTGGACCAAGGAAGAAGCGAGGAGGAATGATCCCAACCCTTTTCTCCTCCAGCTTCTCATTGTCTGTCCATATTTCTCACTGGCTGAACTTAAATGGAAGTCAGCCTTCAAGATTAGCTTCCCTGGGCATAGAGCAGGACTGCAACAGACAGAGAATGGATCTGGAAGTGTGCATGTGTGGGGTTGGAACACAGGGTGGGAAAGAAACATAACAGGCATGCAATACCTAATAAATACTGTTTCTACTACAGTTCTCAATTTTTTCTCATAATTGTCACATATACAACTGCCACAGGGCATGGTTTGTATTTTGTTATTCTAGAACTGTGAAGAATGTTGAATTGAAATGTCAATAAATGTTGACACTGGCCACAATGAGTGGAACTCAGACAAAGTTCTCATTTATTTCAGATTTCAAGAGATGGGAATTTGGCTGACCTTGTTTTTCAGGCTCTGGAATAATAATATCAAATCTAGTCGTGGTCAGTAATAATGTATTCAGGTCTGACATGGAAAATCCTTTCTGTCAGTCATATCACTTCAGTTTCTAATCTTCCTGAATGTATCTAAAGTGTGCGCATTCATACCACGCAAACACCAGACTCAATAACCTTTATGCTTAGACATACTCTAAGCAAATTATAGGGAAATTTTTGTCTGCCTCTAACTTTCCAGGGTAGACAAAAAAAAAAAGACTGGACATAGAGTCTGAGTATTCATACCAGCACTTTATTCTCTTGGAATATACGTGGGCCAATCGACCCAGAATGATAAAGATTCTGGGCCTGTCCGAAAGAGAGAGCGAGCTCTGGGTGTGTTTTTAAATGTTTCCTGTTTTATGTTCTTGGCTATATTCAAGGATATTTTATATTCTTGACTAAAGTGGGTAATGACTATCCAATCCACACACCACTGCCTAATATATGTTTAATTAATATTGCATAAAAGGCTTGCTGTGGTTTTTTATGCAAATAGGACCATAAGTATATCTGTAGGTTTTCTTTTCTTTCCTACTTCTCTCTTTTGGAGTTTTGCTCTCCTGAGGTACAAAACTGAGCAATAAAATTACCTTAAAGAGGGTTTATGAATCACAAAGGAGAATTCTTTATGTACCTTGTTTCCATATGAAAGTGGCAACATTTGTGCATAAATGGCTTGCATCATTTTTTTATGAATTGGGCCTTAAGTGCTCATGATTGTCCTTGGTATTCAGTTTTTAGTCATTAAGTAGCGTTGAAACAACAGGAGGAGAAAAAAGGAAACATTTTGTACCTGTGGTACACACTTGGACAACACAGCTTTAGGAAAATAGCTACACTCTTATCCTTTTATATGTATAAATTATGCAGGGACAAAGACAAGTGTGAATTGATGAAAAGGCAAATAATATATTTCTGAAACATTAATAGTTGAAGCCATACTCAGGATAAAAAAAAACTGCTTTGATTTTCTTATTTGAAAACTTAATGCTCATATTTTGCCAATCTATATAGCTCCGTTGACAGAATTAGCTTGCTCTGGACGAAGAAAGGAATAATACTCTTCCTAACTGTGGGGTAATATGTCACCTCTCTTACCACATTACCTAATAGTGGCTGAAGAAGAGGAGTATGACATATAAATTTTTTTCAGTATTGTGTTTTGATGCTTTATTATTTTATATTGCAGACAAAAGTGAAACGTTTGGGACAAGAGGACTATTTCTTTAAGACATATGTGAGAGAAAAATCCAGAGACTTCTCTGCTTCTCTCTCTGTTTTATGTTGAACTGCATCCCCCACCCCCACCCTCCACCAAATCCATATGTTGATGCTCTAACCCCCAGTACTTGTGACTGTATTTGAAGAAAGGGTCTTTGAAGAGGTAATTAGGATGAAATAAGATCATACGGGTGTACCAGAATCCAGCATGACTGGTGTCTTCCTAAGAAGAGGAGATTAGGACACCAGCACACACAAAAGGAAGATGTGGCCCCAGAATAAACCAACTCTGTCAACATCTTGTCCTCAGATTTCTAGCTTCCAGAATTGTAAGAAAATTAATTTCTGTTGTTTAAGCCTTGGTCCATGGTATTTGTGGTGGTAGCCCTGGCAAACTAATCTGGTCTCCAATTCCAGGTTATAAGGATGTTTGTCTAGAGATGAGCATAATTTTTCCCCATCCACTGAGGTTAATGGAGGGGAATGAGTCATTGGGGTGAAACTGAAGTAGGAAGAAACGGGACAGGGCACAGCCACTGAAGGAATGACACAGCAATGGAGGACAGGACACGCTGGTTAGAACCAAGATGGCAGAAAATTCCACTTCCAGTAGACCTTGAGCCTCATGGCACACCCACAGGCACCATGGATGACCATAAAAGGTCAAAAAGTGGGCGACTGGCGATTTTTGGAAATCTTCGCCCTTTTCCCAAAGTAGTTGGAATAATCCTCCTGCTCATTAGCATTTAAGATTACCGAGCCCATAAAACCTAACAACTCCGCACCTCGTGGTCGCTCTCTCTCTCTTGCCTTCTGACACGGCCACACTCTGTCTATAGAGTGTGCATCTACTTTTACTTTAAACTAAACACCCCACACCTCTTAGTCTCTCTACCTCTCACCTTTCTGAGATGGCCCACATTCTGCCTGTGGAGCGTGTTTCTCCTAAGCCGTTTCCCCTTCTGAATGAGACAGACCCCACTGGTGTGTGTATCTCTCTAAATAAACTTGCTTCACTTTACCATGCCTTGCTCTTAAATTCTTTGCTGTGTGAGGCAAGAACCTATTCTCCCCCAACACAACCACTGGCATCGAGCTAATGCCAAACACGGTTCTTTCTAATACTTCCTGAACTCCCAGCTCATATATTATACTTTCTCATTTCTGAAACTATTATCACTGATAATCTTGTCTAGATTTATTGTGTAAAATAGGCTTTATTTCCATTTCTAGGTGGTAAAGCAAAAGTGCAAATATACTGTCTGAATTTAGTTCAAGCAGAGATCTCCATGTTCAATATTTTCCCCCGAGACCCTGAGGCTTCTTTTCCTGCCTGCAATATGGAACTCTTCACTGGAGGCTGAAAGGCTAACTGGAATGTGCTACACACTCACGGCCATTTGAGGAACTAACAAATGAACCAATGCTTCTCGATCAAGAAGTTCCCAAATAATCAAAATGGAAGACACATTGAAGGATTGACACAGGACATATTTACAACGATGGCTAAGGTGGGATCCCATGCCCAGAAGAAAATGATACCTCTCTTGCAGTGTGAGGTGGCCCAACTTAGCTTTTCCGCTCTGTCCACTCAGGATCACTTCTTTGACTTGATCACTTCTCTATACTGCTATCACCTGAAGCATGTAGGATCGGTTCTATTTCTAATTCTTGATCTCACATTAGAATTTTCCTCTTAACTAATTCAAATGAAGATAGTAGTGGATGGTAAGTTGATGTTTTACTCTCTCATCTGCAAATAAAACTGGTGACTGGAATCATGTCACATTACCCAGGAAAGGAAGTTCTAAGTTCTACTGTAGCAAGCTTGTAGAGGAATCTTTCAACTCAAATCGTGGAGATGGCTGCCAGACTGTGACATATAGGGAGCGGGCACTGTGTGCCCAACACTGGACTGGTAACATGTACGGAAATACAGTGCCCTCTAAATTGTTGTCAAATTTAGCCAAATTGAAAAAAAAAGTAAGAAAAGAAGAATGCACAAGCCTAGGACATAAATAACATGAATACTAACTACTGAGTTTTAATAAGGATGTGATTGAGATTTAGTAAAACTTATCAGAAAAGGGTCAAGTTTCACTAGAGTTTTTGGAAATTCAAAGTATGAGAAACAGGAAACAATGGAGGTAGGACCTTGGATTCAGCAAAGATGTTTTACTTACAGATGCTAGTAAAGATTCCTTAAGGCATTTTTTATACATGTCCTAAATAATAGCTCATGTGTGGGAACTGGGTTTTGGAGGTTTTGGTGTTCTATTATGAAATCCATCAGAAACTAATGTTTCAGCTCTAGCTTGCAACTAATATTAATAATATGAGCATTTTCATTATCTTTATTTTGCATTCCCAATCTGGTTTTGTTGAATGCTAAATTGAACACTAATCCTTCATACTAACTTTGTATTTTCAGACATCCAGTGGGATCTGAGACCAGAACAACAATCATAGAAATACTAACAATAAAAACAAAAAGCAGTAATAGCGGACCTGTGCAGAGAACTTACTGTGGGTCTAGTGTTATAGGAACCCTTCTGATGAATTCTGTCTTTTAGTTGTCATAAGCCCTATTATTATCCTTTATGTATGAGCGCAACTGAGGATCAGAAAAGAAATTTCTCAAAGTCACACAACTACTAAGAAGCAAGGTGCATGAACTGAACTAGGTTATTTAATTCTGGGTGTAACTCATTTCCTCATTTCATACAATGAAGCAATAGAAAAGGTCTGGGAAATAACATCAGTACTTGGCAAAAGCATTAGCTTATAAAATTAATGAAATAAATTAGTCATAACATTGATAATGATACCAGTTAATTAATCCAAATGCTCTCTGTAATTAGTTAATGAAGATTGAGGGCCTCTGCTGAATTTCCCACACCCTATGTTGCTATGAAAATTCTGTTCCATTTTGTTCGTTCGAGTTGACAACAAATAGATCTGCTAGACTTCAAACAGTAATTGTTTTAGGAGGAGTCTCTTTTTTGTAGACAATTTTAATTGATATGCTTTCTATTAAAATGCCAATTAACCTTGATTTTTATCCTTTATCATTTAAAATAGGTATGGAATAATTTTGCGGCAAATATAAAACCACAAACCTTTAATGAGGTAAATTGCTTATGGGGCTTCTGCTTAATTAGTTCAGTCACTAGCTGTCACTCCTAATTTGATAACTAAATTTTCTGCATTTGTAAAAAAAGGCACATTTGGTATGAACTTAACACTGACAGCCGTTAGTTTAATATCTCATGGTGACATTTGTAAATTTACCTGTGAAAACTTGGCTCTGTGAATATTTTTTTCACTCGTATTCTAATTTCAATATGTACATTATTATTTGTCTTTATTTTTCTCTGTCAACTTATGGTTTATTCAAAAATGATCTTTTGATATATGATTTTTAAATTAAATACATCAATTATTTGATTGGGTTTGTTCTGATCTTTATCCTGCAATACAAAAGTCCTTTGAAAATGTCTTACAGTTTTTTCAAGAAGGCCTCTGAGATGTCCACTGCATCCTTGCTAAGCCTGAGCTTCTGTCCACCCACTCTGATTTTTGTTCAACATGATCTCCTACATTCTGGCTTTTTTTTGTGAGCTAGGTTCCAACCTGAGCCTACAGACTCCTCTCAGAAAGTCACTCATTCCTTTCTCTAACTCCATTTGGCTTTATTGTATAATGAGGCAATAAACTCATATTCTAGGTCTAAAATATAGACGAGCTACATTAGGTTAAAAGCAATTCATATTAAGAAATGTAGAGTTACTCTCTCATATTTTGTGCTTTTTGAATTTCATCATCAGCATAGGGAATAAAGAGATTGCTTTTCAGATTTTACAGTGATATTCCCCCCCCCCTTGGGAAAAGACAAACAAGAGTAATATCTTGATTTTTTTTTTAAGATATAGTTAAGAGTTCTAAGCATATTCTCTTTAACAAATACCAAATATAACAATTCTATTATTCACCCTCCTTTTCAAAAAAGAATTAGACATCATATAATACATATATGAAATTTGACTAAATTATTATTGAAAGAGGAAGTCTCTGCATAATACTACTTTTGGCAAAAAACATGGATTTGGGGGAAAACTCTTGCAATGGAATAGATTATTAATTAGAATAATTATTATTAAAAGGATATGATGATCCATATAGAATATGAAGACTAAAATCTAAATAAACTTGCACAGTTGTATTTATTTACAGTTTCCTAAAGGCACATAGGATAGACAACTTCATGATACATAATGCACATGTTAAGAAATATTCAAAGAGCATAGAAAAAAGAAAAGATCAGGGGGAGGGTATAGCTCAGTGGTAGAGCACATGCTTAGCATGCATGAGGTCTTGGGTTCAATCCCCAGTATCTCCATTAAAAAAAAAAAAGGAAAAGAAACTATTAGGACTATAGCGACGGTAGATTCTGGAAATGCTCACCAGCATCTGTGGTCTACTTTTCCTCTGGGTATGTGACCAGACTACATTTCCCAGATCCCCTGGCATTTAAGAGGAGGAAACAGGATGGAGATCACTTAAAAACTAAAAATAGACTTACCTTATGGTCCAGCAATCACACCCCTGGACATACATCTGGAGGAAACTAACTTGAAAAGATAACATGCATCCCAAAGTCCCTAGCAGCACTATTTACAATAGTAAAGAGGTGGAAGCAACCTAAATGTCCATCGACAGATGACTGGATAAGGAAGTTGTGTGTGTGTGTGTGTGTGTATATATATATATATATATATAGAGAGAGAGAGAGAGAGAGAGAGAGAGACATATATATATATATAAATTAATACTACTCAGCCACAAAAAAGAACAAAATAATGCCATTTGCAGCAACATGGACATAGATATTATCACACTAAATGAAGTAAGCCAGAAAGAGAAAGAAAAATACCATATGATATCACTTTTATGTGGAATCTAAAAAAATGATACAAATAAACTTGTCTATAAAACAGAAACAGACTCACAGACATAGAAAACAAACTTATGGCCACCAAAAAGGAAAGGTGAGGGGAGGGATAAATTAGGAGTTTGAGTTTTGCAGATACTAACTGCTATATATAAAATATACAAACAACAAGGACCTCTGTATAGCACAGGGAACTACATTCCATTCCTTGTAATAGCCTATAATGAAAAACAATATGAAAAGGAATATATATATCTATAACTGAATCACTATGCTGTACACCAGAAATTAACACAACATTGTAAACCAACTAGACTTCAATTAAAAAGAAAAAGAGGGGGGCAAATGGCTAGTCCATATTAATGGACTTAGGCAGCAGTGATGGGTATCATTTTTGGTTCCGTGGTTAAGATTCTGATTCTCTTTCCTCATCTAAGGGTCTGATGCATAAGATTCAGCGCATAACCTTGACACTTCTTAGGGGATGGTGGAGGCACAGAGGGAAACAGCTGTCTCTCCCTAACTGTGTGGTGCAAAGAACGAATCCCCTCTCTCCCAACCTCTCCTCACCCCCATTGATCTACATTGACTGTAATATGAGTGGGAAATTAATCTTTATTAAAGTTTGGAATTTGGGAGTTACTAATTGTAATATTTAGCTTACGATAGCCAAAATTATAGGAAGAAGATTGCAAAGACCAGGCAGCAATAAACAGACCATACAAAGTGAGTCAATGCTCCCAAGTTTAAATGAAGCAATGAGAAAAATCAAAAGCAAAACAAAACAAAACCCCAAAAGAGACACCATAGAATATGGAAATATAAAGACATTACCAATGTAACCAATGTCTGTGGTCTCTTGAAAAACCTTTGCAAATAGAAACTTGGAGCTACTGTCAAAAACTAAAGTTGATTATACTAAAATTCACTGCAAAAATGACACGTTTAAGAAGCCAACGTAAAAGGGCACGTGTAAATTCTATGTGTTTTTCTTCTCTTAGTTTTCCTAATAATTCTGTATGTAAACACTTCAGAGACTCAAACAACTGAGTACATTTAAGTTTGGGTTACAGTAAAAGCTACTTTTTGATCACTACCCCCCTGCCTGCCACCACTCCTTTCCTCCATCCATTTCTCAGATAAACTTAGTAGTAAAAAAACAAAAAACTTGTGGTTAAAAACTTAAGACATTGTCAGAAAAACAGAGTTGTAAAAATAGAAAGAGGAGAAAAAACATTTTTAAGCTGTATTTTTATGTTCAGGAAAAAAAAAATAAAGAAGGTAACACTTTATTGCTACCAGCGTATTTGCAAATCTGACTTTAGGACTAAACATTGCATGACTGTTTTCACTTCCCTTTTTCTCAGGGGTCTTCCTCTCCGAAGTTCAATGAGACCCTGTGACGGTGTTTGCTTTTTTTTAGTTACTACTGTTAGGTGGGATATTCACTCTTTTTTTTTTTTTTTTTTGATTGCAGTATAGTTGATTTACAATGTTGTGTTAGTTTCTGATGTACAGCAAAGTGATTCAGTTATACACATATATGCATATATTCTCTTTCATATTTTTCTTCATTATAGATTATTGATATTGAATATAGATCCCTGTGCTGTACAGTAGGACCTTGTTAATCGATTTTTTTATATAGTGGTATGTATCTGTTAATCCCCAGCTCCTAATTTAGCCTCCCTATCCTCCTTTCCCCTTGGGTAACCATAAGTTTGTTTTCTATGTCTGTGAGTGTGTTTCTGTTTTACAAATAAGTTCATTTGTATCAGTTTTAAAGATTCCACATATAGGTATTATCATATGATATTCATCTTTCTCTGCCTTACTTCACTTAGTATGATAATCTCTAGATCGATCTTATTCACTCTTTTCTCCTGCTCTTTTTTTCTTTTCTATGTGATTCCCTGTAAAAATGATCAATGCCTTTCTAATTACCTGACACCTCCTTCCTACCTGCTTGTCTTGATTCCCATTTCCCACTAGGGTCCCAGAACACAAAGTAACTTGAATGTTTGAGATGGAGTGGGCAAGTCAGGCATAATTGTGGGTAGGTTTAATTTCTCAACCCTACTGCGTCAAACCCAGAGTTTTACTTTGCCTGTAAACACTCCGTACTTGCTTCCTTCCTCACAGAGGCCCTAAAGCATGGATTGAAAGCCCAGGCTTTCTTTCCTCCATCATCCCTCATGCATTCCAAGGGTATTTGCTTTACCTAAGGTTTCTCTTCTTAACCTCTCGACTTAATCCTCGTACTTTTGAAAATGGAACACTTAAGACTGATTGAAGAATAAAAATATGTATGGGAATGAGTTCTACTGTCTTATACACAATTTCAGGAGTGGCAATAATCACAGACTAAGTGAACGTGTATTCTACATGAAGGCATGCTGAATTATTGTGTTCATGCATTTTATTGTTTTGTGGGTGTTTTTAAATTACAAAAATAGTTTTTCACGATTTAAGACAAAGAACGTGTTTGTTAAAAAAAGACATAAAATATTACGAACGATTAATAAAATGTTAATGAGTATTAAATTTTAGTTTGAAATTTTACATCTTTTGTTTTAGGAATCTCTCACCAAATGCAGGTATGCCCTTGATTTTTTTTCTTTTTTTTTTAATAGAGGTACTGGGGTTTGAACCCAGGACCATGGCATGCTAAGCATGTGCTCTACCACTGAGCTACACCCTCCCCCTAGATACGTCTTAAAAATTGGAGCAGGAAATTTGTACCCAGAACAGAAACATTCAACATTATGTTTGTACCTGGCAGTCAAAGCTAGAGGAATAAAATATGGTAAGATGTTTTTTGCCAATTTGAATAAAGACAAAATTGAAATAGTTGGATTCATCATAATTATAAAATAGTCCATATCAAAAAAGAAAAACCCAAACACATTATTCTTTCTAGCTATCATCTTAACTTATGACTTGGAAACACTACTCCTATTCACTGTAAATTGTGAAAAATGATGTAATTACTTTCCATTTTGATTCTATGTCACTTTGTAATTTTCCATTTTGATTCTATGTCACTATCTACCTACAAAAACAAAAGTATTCTTATCCCACGTTGGTACAGAGGTATAGTGGGGAATGGACAAGATTTGCAACATGTGTTGTCAAGCATGGTTTACAGGTTAAGTAGCTGATTTTATTTAATAATTGCAAATATGAGTCCTTCAATTTCAGATTGTACAGTATCCTTGTCTAATCTATTTAAGAGAAAAGCATAGTAAAGCTTTCTTTCAGTGAAGTTTCCAGAGGAAGAAATTCTATATATTCTTTTATACCACATTGTTTAACATTATAATAACTAAAATTTATGTGTAACTAAAAATTAGACCAAATTAAGAAAAAAGAGAAAGAAAATATAATAAAAATCTGGATCAGGTAGTGAAATATTCAGATAATTAAAGCAAAGATGCTTTTCCTCCTGAATTAGTTTAGCTGCTTATTTAACTCCACCTTTCACTTGGCTTTTAAAGTAAATATGGAAATGGTCCTAATATAATATAAATTTATGTCATTTATTTTTCTTAATCTAATTCCAAACTGAGGGAAATTTTCAAAATTCCTGGGCATGCATTGTTTGTAATGAAGATGCAGAATGTCAAAACCAGAATTCAACTCTGATTTTTCTGATAAAGCAGTCTTTGGCAACCTTTGCATGTTGCATTTGTTCCTGACCACTTCATTCTTAACAATCAATCTTTTTATGAAACCATCTGTCTTCCTTCTGCAATCACATCAGGATGACCACCCTCTAATACCATTCTGGAACGCCTTTAGATTCAGAATGATAGATTGTGCCAGGAAATACATTCACCGTGCCATGTCAATCATTAGTAAAAAGAAAAGACTATTATCTCTAACATAGAAAGTAAAGTTTTAATCAAAAAAGTAATACACATATATAGATATTCAGTTATAGAATTCCCTCCAGCACTAAATACATACAAATCAGGATTATTCATAGACACTCAAGGATGGAAATGAATTATATTATCAAAATGACTTCTTCATGATAATAATGAGACCAAGTCATAGTAATAGAAAGAAGGGGAAATATTACAAATGTGATTGAGGAAAGAAAGGGATTTTAATTATATCTATTAACAGTTTGCCTCAAGAGAAGAGTTTAAGATTTAAAAGAAATCATGAAAATGTAACTAAAAATTCGTGCATTTCACACACCGTCTCTGCGGTAATATTTACTCTGAAAGTTATGTGTGAAACAACCACAATATGGCATCATGACCACTGCTTGTCAGAGACTGTTTCCAGATCAACTACTCGCACCTGGTTTACATAAGATAAAAAGATTCATCTCAGGTGTTTCTTACCCCTGGTGCTGTTTCCTTTTCTTAAAGATGTATCTCCTTCTCAGTCAGTAGATTGGCTTTATTGAAATAATGAGTATTCAGTGGACTCCACATTTTAAAGCAAGTATTAGAACTTAAATTATGAATTACAAATAACTAAAATTATCTGATGATGATTTTAAGATCAAATTCCTTTGAGACCTAAAGACCTAGAATTCTTTTTTAAAAATAATTATCACAATTACAAATTTCTTCACATTTCTGCCTATTTTTTCAAGAAATCTCCCCAATTCATGAAATTTATGAGCAAAGGCAATAGCATCAGACTACATGATTTACATAAAAATACCTAAAGTACGTTTTAGAAAGTTAATGCTCGTGCAAACTACTGATAGTCGGCTTAATACATAAAATGAACATAAACAAGTCATAATGCACTGATATCAGATTTTGACTATGTTCTCTACCGGATGAATATCATTAACACACTATCCTGTTTCCAACTTCCAGAGGCCACAGAGAGTGACAGTGCTACACACCGACTGGCTCACTGCAATCTAAAATTTCACTTTTTTATTTATTTCTTAAATATTGACATTCTCATGTTTGTTTTCTAAACCTCAAAATTTTCACATTTTAAAAGAAGAATTATTTTATTTATTAGTGATGACTGGCTACAATCTACAATATTTCTAAATATTCTTAAAAAGAATTACCAATTTTTGCAAAAAAAAGGCTTTCAGTTGAGTAATGAATATTCGTGGTAATTTACAAGCTATTTTTCCTATTTACATTTTTTAAAAAAGAACAGTATACATTTGACAATGTTAAAATACATATGTGTGTGTTTGACATGTGTAAACAACTTTTATATGTGTGTGTGTATATGCATAATATATGTATTATCAGTATTAAATATCTTGCCATTTTATTTAAATGAGAAAAATGTGCATTGTGATTTTAAGGAGAAAGTATGTATAAAAACAAAGTAGGAAAATAGACACACTGATATGTTAAGAATCTTGGGTATACGTGACTAAGGGTAAGATTTGTTCTCATTTTTGCTTTTTTATACTTCAATGTCAATGTTGCTTTCTGGGGACAGATCTTGAAGAAACATTGAAAAGCACAGCATATCAAGAGGCCAAATGAATTTTTAAAAAGACTGTGGAGATTTGAGAACATATGGATGGGAACAAGTGACGTTTCTGGGGCAATCAGGTCTCTTTTGCCATGAACTGCAGAATTTAAGTTGCGCTGCAAAGCTGAAGATGGAGTCAGGAAATGCTAAGTGTAAAAGCGGAGTGGGGAATGGGCTTCTGGAGCTAAACTATGAGGTCCTGCTTAACTACGAGGTTTTACTTGGATGAGCTTATGTGACAGGGTTCAATCTAAAGGGCTACGAATACACCAAAGTGAAAACGTTGAATAACATTACATTTTCACATCTGGAGGTTATACCTTGAGGATTTTGTCGTAGTGGGGGTGGTGATTGTTTTGTCCTGTTTTATTGATTTTATTTATTTGTTTCCTTGCATATTTGGTAGAAAGCCTACAAAGGAATATATCACACTTGCATCCATGCATGTTCTTAATGGGGTCAAATGTGGGAGAGAGAGAAGGGTAAGATAAAATACAATTTTTAATTTCTTAAATTATTTAAGCAAATATTCAAGTGTGTTTGATAGAGCAATTCAACAAAATCACAACTGAATTGCAGACCAAGTTTCTTTATTTCAACAAAAGTTTTGTATAGATCGACTATAAAATAAAAATCAGAAGAAAATATTAGCGGTAATGCCTTGCATTTCAATATTTTGTTTTCTGTGAGGAAAACTGAACTTAAAATTTTAATAATATCAATAAGTTATAAAATGAACTTCGTGCTTTGGTGAACACCATTTCCTTTCAGCATTTGTTTTGGAGGACTAATTTAGAAATTTAGCACAAAAATACTAAAAAATATGCATATATTATGTATATTTAAAATATTATCAGCCATGTGTAACCTACTTCACATACAATGACCATGACAAGACTTAAGGTAAATTGTTGTTAGAGAGTGAAGGCTATTTTGAGTTCTGCAAATATGTACCGTGTGTCTGAGCTCAACTTTTGATCTAGCTTTTCTATACAAGTTGTATTTAACATCTTTGATCTCCAAGTTAGTGATCTAATCTGCTGTATAACTTAGCTTTTATTGATCTGTTCTCATGCTAAGCAAATCAAGTCTCACTTTTATGGGGTAGATTGAAAAAGATAGTAAAACTGCCTCTGAGACAGCAGTTTAAATCTGTGCAATAACAGTGAAAGCAAGAGATAAGACTTTTATTACACTGCCAAACTTCACATGAACTCCAAGTGTCATTAAATCGGTATGTGTCATTTGCCACAGATATTTATTTTACTAGAGAGCATGTTACCACCCATTTGGAAGCAATGTAGTGAATTTTCTATCATCATAGAATGTATTGCTTGTCCAGGTACCTGTACTGATGGTGGGTGACATTCGGTGCATAACATAGCATCCTTTTTGAATAAATTATTTATCCTGATTGAGCGCTGTCTGCATCTCCTTGTTTTTCTTTCCTTCCTGTGAGGTATACAGAGCAACAGAGAAGAACTTTATGCTGGGGCTTGCCTTTGTAATGTTGGATTTTTAAAGCCATGTTCAGGGAATAAAAAGCCAATAATATGATTTTACTATCTGCATTTGTCCCCTTGATTTGTATTCCTGTTGTTTCAAGTGATTTTTTTTTCCACAAAAATGGAAGGAGGGGATAGAAAAATTGAAGCTCAACTAACTAATTTTAACAGATTGTCACTGGCACTCTAGAGGACACTTTTTCTGTTGGAGCTGGAACTAAGAATTCAGAAAACATGGATGCAGACATGATGGCAGTTTGAAGATATGATGGAATGTAATCGCAGCACCAGACACATGTGTTTAGCTCTTGGTGTCTCTATTTCTGAGCGTACTCTCAAAAACTGTTAATGCAATATTAACAGATGATAAAAACACGTCATCATAAAGCAGTTACCTGGCATTGCGTGGTGTACAGCATATTTGGAAAATTGATGAAAAGAAAACAATAACTTTTACCATAATTCCAAACTTCAGAGAAAATCACCATTAGAAATTTAATATTTCATTTTCTGTTATTTTTCTACAGATTTTTAAAATTCAAATTATTAGCCTGATAAAAATACTAACTATTTATCTTACTTTTCCAGTGTAATATTTTCTTCTTTAAATGTACACGTTTTTAAAGGCTTTATCATATCCTATCATGTGGATACTGTAATTTTACTTTATCATTCACTCAGTGTTGATCATTACATTTTTTTCAAGTTAAATACTGCTATAGTAAACATTGTTGTGTCAAAATCTTTAATGGCACTTCAAATTTCCACCCTTAGCTTAGATTTTCAGAAATGAAATTACTGGACTGAAGAGTACAAATATTTTGATATATTTTGCCAAATTGCTTTCCAGAAAAGCAATGGTAATTATTAATACCTTCAATCTCTTGTGAGAGCCCACCTGACTCTACCTTCCCCACATTATACATATTGGTTATGACTTTCCTGATTTGATAAACAAAGGGAAGTATCTCCTTTTCAAGTTAACATTTTTTTCATTAATATCAGGCTGAATATCTTCCTTCTGTTCATTAGCTATTTTTACTTCATTTTGTGAAATAGTTCAGTGTCTACTGAAATCTCAGTGTCTTCTTACTAATTTTTAGTACTCAAGAAAATTTCCTGTATTATTCAATTTGTTTTCCACTTTCATTGTTTACTATTAATTTTAGCCATATTTTCATTTGATAATCAGGAGTTTAAATATCTATTTTTTGTAATGGAAAATATATTTCCCTTTGTTTCAACACGTTCAAACTCAGCAAATATTTTTCTCTCCAAAAAGCAATGTATATTACACTGTATTTTTCTAGCATTTATGCTTTCTTTTTTCCCCCTTTAAGTTTTTAATGCAATTTCAGTTTCCTTTGTTGTATTGTATGAGGTATGGATTCAAATTACTTTGGAAATTCAAAGAGCTGGCAAATTTCCTGGTGCTACTTATTGAAAAAGAGTATTAACAGTAGCGTTGTTATAACATAGTTATAACTGTAGTTGACGTATCATTTGTATACCACTTTTCCATTACTGCTACATCAAAAAATATCTATTGCTTTATGGTCTTCAATACCATCATTTTTAAAGTTTGTTAGGTATTCCTTGTAAAGGAATGTAAAATGATTTCATAGACCCACATATCTGGACCCCTTACATTGCTTTTAATTTTTCAGTGTCACAAAGATATGTTGACATTAACAACTTTCTAAATGTAATTTTTTCTAATTTTGTAGTAGAGTCATACACTACATTCCCAGAGGTGGTATGATGAAAAGAAAGTACATAAATGTTTTCAGTATTTGAAACACGTTGACGAATGTCCTTGCAAAATGTTATGTATATTAAAAATGTCATCAACCATGTAAGAAAGTAACAGTTTAATAGTATTATCCCTTTTTCTTCTTGATTAGATGGGTAAGACCTCATGATTCCTTTTATGATCTTCCCTCGTTTACTCATGAACATTATTATATGCACACTTTTTTGGGGGGGTCATTTTTGCTGGTAGTATTTTTTTCATGTGTAAAACATATATGTGTTGTTCACTTACTGATCGAAGGCTCTTAGTGTTTATTATTTGTAAGTGTTTTAAATTATATGTTTTATTTAATTATTTATATATATTAGCCATTGGATCAGATTGCAATTATATATATCTTCCTTTTTATTTTGATTAATTCATATAGATGTGTTTATTTTTGCATTACTAAATATGTTCACCAGTCTTTTAAATTATGTCATATCTTCCAAAAAATATTCTATACATATTCACTTCTATTTTCTACCTGTGTTCCATGGCTTGGCTTTTTAATGACAATTTTAAAATAACTTTTAATGTTGCTAAAAATAAAGGTCAGCTATTAAACAAAGTTTTTTTTTTTACTAAAATTGAATATTTTTCAAAGTTCTTTGATAGAAAAATAATCATTTTGTTTGATCTTTGTTACTAACTTGAGGGCAACAAGTACTGAGAATCCTAATTCATAAAAACAATGGTTTGAGTTCAAAACTATTTTGTATACAAACCAATGTACCTTAAAATTAAAAAAAGAATAATTTATAGTTCACATAACTAGAATATGTAAAGGGATGAACTTGAATCCATAGCTGGAACCAACATTTAAAGGAAGTTACTCTCTAGAGCTGTAGCTTCTTGGATATGAATTTCTCTTGCTATATCCCCAAAGCCAAAGAGCTACTCTAGACTAATAGGACTGTGTCCTAGAGGAACACGACTTTCCCTGTTGGGAAGCCTGAGCAAAAGTCCCTACCCTTGTGATAGAGTAGGCAGACCCTAGGGTTGGGACAGTTCTGATAAGGAAGGTGTGTAGAACTCACAAAGTAAAGGATGTCTCCTTCCACCTAATACCTCAAGTACCACTGCATTTATCCAAAACCTGGAGTTAAATTTGCACACTTACTTCTTTTGTCTCAGGTTGGTAACAAAATCATTGGTACGTTCTATCACATTGACATGTCATAGGAAATAGAATTTAAATTCAAATTTTAATTTTAAGGTTGTTTGAGCAGAAGTAATCTTCAAAATAATTTTGTGATGGTTCTGCTTATATGATACTCCTGCTTGCCATTAAATTGAAATTCTTCATTCTACATTGCAAGTTCAAGGAAAAAAAGTTTGCCAACATAGCTTGTAGTTTATCTGCCAATTAGAAGAATTTGAAATAGCTCTCACCTGTAGAGCCAAAAACATCGGCCAACTATGCCAACCTGAATACATTCTTCCCTATTGAAGAACGACTTCTTTGTTCTAACAAAAAAAGCTTCAAATTCAAAGTAATTTTAGATTTATTTTTGTAAAGAAAATAACCTTCTGTTAATAAGATAATTATAAAAAATTGAATTTTTTATTTGACCTAGCAGATACACAATCGAAGAAAATGAGTAGCTGGACAGACTGGAGAATAGCAGTTGCTGATAAGAAATGAAATTGCTGTCAGTTACTCCAAAATATTAAAGAATGTCTGAGCTGCTGGCATCATCTGATAGAAGCACTGCTCTGGTATCGCTGCCCATTGTAGAAGCATCTGTAATTCTCCCCAACTCCAATAAAGAAACAGAATCTATCTCCCCACCCTCTGGGTCTGGATTAGCCGTGGAACTCGTTTGGGTCAAGGGGATTAGCTAAGCAAACAGAGGCTGGTAAAGCGTTTGCCCACTGGGGCCTTTGCTTTTGCTCTTCAAACCCTCTGCTGCTAAGTGAGTAAGCCCTGTCTAGCCTGCTGGATAATGAGATACATGGTCCAGTCACCCCTGTCGCCCCAGTCAGTAGCCGGACTACTCCTAGACCGGTGAGGAAGGCCATCTGAGGCTGCTGCAGGCTGTCCCGTCACTAGCTGAGCTGCCAGCAGACTGTGGACATGAGAGAAGGCCCAGCTAAGATGAGCTGAGTCCAGCCCAGATCAGCAGAACCACTCAGTTGTCCTCGTGGATTCATCAGCAAGAATACACGTCAGAGGTTTTAAACTAAGTTTTGGGTGATCTGTTCTGCATTATGAGATAACAGTTATCACCCTGTCCTAAGTAGCAAACCAAAGACACTGTTTCAAGGGGACCTGGTATGACTTTTCAATCACCAGTTTCTTCTTTTGCTCAATTCATGAATAAGCAGCCTTGTACAAAATTCTAGGACAAGATTCTTCAAAAGAATACATCCCATTTTAGTCTTTATTACTAAAGTCTTCTTTTCCATTAAAATAATCCAGACTTTCTCATGGACAGAGCTAAATTTCTTTTTCTTTTGAATTTCCAACTGTTACTTGTCTTACAAGCAGTAATGAAAAGTTTGGTTCCTCTGCGTTTAGTAACGCAAGTTAGGGGCATGTAAGTTTATTTTTATCTTTTCCTCTGACATTTTCCAACTTAAGTTATCCCACGTTAAAGATATACCCAAGGTCAAAAATTACTGACAAGGTGTATTTTCTTTTACTATTATAACAGGAAATTATTCTAAATATCAAAATAAGGGGACAGTGGTTGTGGTTACCTGACTAGATACAATGGAGTTTCCTGTTATCTCAGATTTCTTTGGAAGGTAACAGTAATACTTTATTGGTATAATGTGATATGGATTATTTTTAAGAGACAGATTTCTAAGTAACAAGAAGTACATTTAAGTGAAAAGAATTCCTTCTCCTTTTTTTTAAACAGTCAGTTCATAGATGCCATAACATTCAGCCATTAGCCACAGGTAATAAAACTATCCTAGAAGTTTACTGTGAAATGAAATGTTGAAAAAACAGTTTCAAATATCTTTTCCATCACAGAAAATTAGGGATAACTGAATTCAGTATCAATTGTCCTCATACATTAATCTCACCTATTACAGTTTTTTTATTATTGCATTTCCAAATAACAAGTCATCTTTAAATATCTGGAATAGGTTATGTTGACTTATAGCAAATTATTTTAAAAAATAGTTTATATTCCATTTATTAGTATCTTAATTATTATTGTTCTATGATTTTAAAATAGATACACAATATGTATTTATATGTGTACATATATAATTATATATACATATTATATGTACATAGAACAGATCCATATATATTACAGTATAATAATATATTATATAATATATGGGTTCCCTCTTCCTCATATTCCAGCTCTGCCCTTCTTTCGATGTGCCTATTTTCTTTAGAATTGTTCTTTTTCTAATAATTTGAGTTCAACATTTTAGTTCCCTATTTTCTTTCTTTCCCACTAGTGAAAACATTGTTGCCTGTGAATTTATCTCTTTAGTACAGGAGAGCATATTTTAATCAGCCCATCTGCTGTATGAGCACATATTTTTTTCCCTTTCTTGTCAGGAGTATCATTAAGCTTTTATTTTTAAATTGCAATATTTGCTATTGATTTTCAAACTTTAAAAAATCGTTCCCCGACTTGCTTACACTCTCCAGTAGTGGAGTCATTCCTTTATTTTGGGACACGTTCTCTGTTGCTTCCTAATACAAGCTACAAACATGTGAGCTAGAAACAATGGTGACACTATTATGGACTGTCATCTTGGCTTTTATTTGGTGATTTAATAACCATTGCCTCATCTGGTAGAGAGCAGAACAATGAAAGAATAGGGATGAAGAGATATATATTTTGAAAGGGTGAGAAAAACAATGTTTACAGAATATGAGTGTTTGGTAAAGACATATTACATATCTATGAAATATACAGAGGAAAGACACATCTGTACCCAAGAGGAGAAAAAAGATGAAAAGTAAAGTGGGTACGAATGACTAAGTTTACCTGCTTTATAATTTGCATAGCCAATAAATCTATATGCTACGTTATGCTGTAAGGAAGCTGTGATATGAAAATGATCTGTCAATCATAGAATATTCTGCAGAAAGCTGGCACTGTGAAAGGATAAATAAAAATATATTAATCAATTAATAAAATGAAGTATTTATTTTATGCATTTATTCATCCATTTATTCTCACATCATTATGCATACACTGAAATGGTCAACAGTTTTATCTCTCAAGAGTAAGACCTCTAAAGGTGACTTATCTGGGTGTCCAAAGTGTCAGGCAAAACCTTTCCAACTCTTCAATGCACAAATTATGCCTTGTTCCTGCCTGCTGCTATTGGCTAGCCAATAAAAGCTTATGAAAACACTAAATCTAGTTACTTTTATTAATCAATCATAAAGCACTTTCAGTGCTTCCGAAACCTGACATAGCACTTATAGGTTACAAAATTAATTGGCTTTTTTCACGCCTTTTAAAGCAAATATTATATTGTATATCTTAAACCCCCATAAGCAGTCCATCTCCTGTAATTACTAAAATCACAATGTATGGTTGTGGCATAACAGGCAGCACAATTTAAGAGAAATATGAAAATAATTTATTTCAATCATGAAATGGAATTTCAAGTTTATGAAGGTTAATGAAAGTGGCAGATTTTAAAGTTTATAATAATGCAGTAGTTAGACCAATATAATAATTTTAATTTTAAGGACACTTTAAGGCCCTTTATGAATTAATTTGCAAATCATTCCTATGAAGTATAGAAGTCTCATCTCTATTTCAAAGCAGGTGATCGAATACAATTGTTTCTGAATAAGACTGAACTGTGGAATTTTCTCAAAATTCAGCACTTAGTAACAATTTTTCATCACCTGTAGCAAAGAGGTGCATCAAAAGTTATGGGATTCAGAGGGATCGATAAACTGTACAGGAAGCAGAAGCCAGAGGGGAGATGATTACCAACTCGTCCATCCATTCAGTCATCCATCTGTCCATTCATCTGTCCACCCATACAATAAAGGATGGGAATTGAGGGTTAGCAGTCTACAGGTTAAAATAACAAATATCAAGGCAATTTAGAGCAGATACTAAGGCAATGTTTCCAGCTTTTGCTTGATTTCTGGGTAAACTGCCAATAATCCTGCTGAATGATTTCCTTCTGCTAATACCCAAACGTCTTCTTCATCCCAAGCATCACAGATCCTATTCCCAGAACTGTGCAGTCGTTCTGCTCTTGCTAGATCCTCTCTCCTTACTCCAGCACTTGCAGTTCAAAACCATCTTCCTGAAACCACGTCTGTCACTTTCCTGTTAAAAAGCCTCTATTCTAGGTGTCTTGATTTAGCCTTGTAGCCATGAAGGCACCTCAACATCTGGCCATATATATTATAATATACAGCACTATTTACAATAGCCAAAACATAGAAACAGCCTAAATGTCCATCAACAGGTGACTGGATAAAGAAGATGTGGTATATTTATACAATGGAATACTACTCAGTCATAAAAACCAACAACATAATGCCATTTGCAGCAACATGGATGCTCCTGGAGAATGTCATTCTAAGTGAAGTAAGCCAGAAAGAGAAAGAAAAATACCATATGAGATCGCTCATATGTGGAATCTAAACAAACAAAAACAAAAACAAACAAACAAACAAAAACAAAGTGTAAATACAGGACAGAAATAGACTCATAGACAGAGAATACAGACTTGTGGTTGCCAGGGGGGTGAAGGGTGAGAAGGGATAGACTGGGATTTCAAAATTGTAGAATAGATAAACAAGATTATACTGTATAGCACAGGGAAATATACACAAAATGTTATGGTAGCTCACAGAGAAAAAAATGTGACAATGAGTGTGTATATGTCCATGTGTGACTGAAAAATTGTGCTGAGCACTGGAATTTGACACAACATTGTAAAATGATTATAAATCAATAAAAAATGTTAAAAATATATACTGTATTTTCCTATACACCTCAACCATCTTATTCCAACAATTTTCTTAAATGAAGTAAAATTTGGAAAAGTAAAGTGCATAGATCTTAATATACTACTCAGTTCTCAGCAATGCATACTTTTGGTTAACCAACACCTGAATCTGTATGTAGAAAATTTACATCACACTGAAATGTCCTCAGTGTCTCCCTCCACAGAATACTGTTCTGATTTCAGTCTCCATCATTAGTTTTGCCTGTTCTTGAAATCTGTATAAATAAAATCAAACAGGATGCATTTTGTGGAGTTTGTCTTTTTTCAGTCACCATAAATATTTTTGTACAAATCTTTCTGTTGATGTGTGTTTTTGTATTTCTTTGGTAAGCAAACAAAAGTGGAATTGCTGGGCCATTAAGTGTGCTAACCCCTCTAAGAAACTGATAAAGATGTTTTCCAAGGTACCATTTTATACGACCACAAGCAGTGCACACGATTTTCAGTTCCACATACTTAACAACCTTTAGTGTTGCCAGTCTGGTTTAATTTTTAGATTTTAGCCACTTAGTTGCTGCATACTATCTTACTGTAGTTTGAGTTTTCATCTATCTGGAGTCTAATATGTTGAATATATTTTCAAAAATGTAAAACATATTCTTAGTTTGTGAGTCATACAAAAACAGGTCTCATATCACTTTTGGCCTGCGGGCCTCAGTTTACTGACATTTGGTTTAGTCTTCGATCCATTTTTATTGAGTTGTCATTTTATTATTGATTTTAATTTTTAAAGTATTCTAGATATTAGTCTTCCTTTTAGATATATATATATATATATATGTGAATTTCACATATAGGTGAATTGAAAAAGATATATACTGTCACAATTTATTGCAACTTCTTTAATGGTCTGCCACTGCTTTTAGCAATTACACTTGTACTTGAAAAGAAATTGTGTACTGTATTTAGGGGTGTAGTATTTTAGAGAGTAGTTGTGTTAGGTTGATTGATAATGTTGTTCTAATTTCCTATATCCTTAATTTTTTGTTTAAAAAAGGTTCTATCAACTACTAAGGCAAGGATGTGAAAATGTCTATGATCACGAATTCATTTCTTCCTTTAGTTCCTTCAACCTATGGTCCATTGTCTGAAACTTTAATCATTAGGTACAAATGCATTTATGATTATTATGTCTTATAGAATAAATGGCCTTTTTAATTAAGAAATACTCCTCCTTGTCTCTAGTATTTCCTAGTCTCTTGCCATCTACTTTATCTGATATTAATGTGGCTGTACTAGCTCTCTGCTTACATGTGATATCTTCTAAATTTTAATATTTTTACTTTCAACCTATGTCTACATTTAAACTGTATCACCTGCGAATAGCATTGACTTGGGTTTTGCTTTCCTACTCAGTTTGACAATCTGTGCTTTTAATGATAATATTTAACTACTTGTCTTTAATTAATTGGACATAAGTTTCCAGCTTGTTATTTGTTTTATTTTTCCTCTTGCTCTTTTTATTTTCTTCCTCCTTTCATGGCTTTTAAAAAAATTTTTTGTAATTTTGTAGTGATTAAGAGACTACCCTACAAGTCCTTAACACAACCTGTCAAGTATAATTAGGACTTAACTTATTTAAAACGGCTTCCATTTATTCTCCCATCCATTGTGCCTCTGTCATCATATATGTTAACTCTAGATAGATTATAAATCTCATAACACAGTGTTATTATTATTTGCCTTAAGCATTCAGTTTCCTTTTAAGGAAATTAAGGAAGGGCAACATTTAGTTTTGTATTCACTGCCATGTTGACCTTTCCAGTGCTCTGTATTCCTTCATGTTGACTCTAATTTTTATCTGGTATCTTTTCTCTTCAACCTATTGACTTCAGCAGTTTTTACTGTCCCAAGCTTGCTGTTGACAGATTCCCATAGATGTTTATCCGAATAGATCCCACATTTCAAAGGATGTTCTTGCTTGATCTCTAATTCTGACTTAATGGTTTATTAATTTGTATATTCGTTCATGAGTTTTCTACAAAACATTTCAAAGAAATTGCAGCATTGTTTTGGGGTCTTCATTGCTTCAGATGAGAAGTCAGCTGTCATTTAAGTTGTGGGTTTCAAGTATATAACGTATACTTTTCCCATAGCTACCTTTAAGATACCTTTATTTTGGCTTTAATCAGTCTGACTATGACATGGCTAGGTAGGGTTTTCTTTTTACTTATATTGCTTTACATTTGCTCAGCTTCTTAGATCTATGAGTTGAGATATTACAGCAATTGTTTATTCAAATATTGTTTTCTGCATCATTCTCTTTTTTCTTCTTGGACTTAAATAATACTCAGACTATATACAACTTACATATGTCACAACCACTAATAGCATATATTAGTCCTAAGCCTCTGTTGATACTGTTCAATCTTTCAGCATTCTGCTTTTATTAATCTATTTTTGGTCTATCTTGAAGTTCACTGAATTTTTCTTATGGATGATTCATTGTTAAAGCTATCCAGTGAACTTTTCATGTAAGTTATGGTATTTTTCAGTTATAGATTTTTTTTGCCATTTCTCTGTCAAGATTCCTTAACTTAATATCCTCATTATGTTTTTTTCCCTTTAACTCTTGAATACATGAGTCACATTGGAGTTCTGTTTAAATTGGCTACTCTTTTTTTTTCTTGATATGGTCAGTTTTCTTATTTTCTAATGTCTAGAAATCTTTTGCTGTATAGGTGACAAAATGGATTAAATAGTATATTTGATCAAATATGTATTTGATTATGTTATCTTCCCTTAAAAAGTGTGGAGTTTCATTCATTCATTGGTTTATTCTTTGTTAGTTTTATTTTATTTTCCCCACTTTAGCCTAGATCTTGACCCTTACTTGAAAACATAGGTCTTACCATTAGGGCATGGTTTTTCTGTGGTCTCACCTAAATGCCTGAGGTACCCAGGAGGTCTCCAAACTCTAGCCAAGATATCAATGTCTCCCAGCCCTGTATGGCCTGTGTTCTCCTTGTTTCTCAGTCTCCCTTTGTACCTGCCTTCAGCCAAGACCAGGACAGCATCCTCTGCCTCCAATCTTTGAATCCCCTTGCTGTGTAGTTTCCTCCCCTGATGTGCAAAGTCCATCTGCTTTAGAAACATTAAACTTAATATCTGACTCCTCAACCCAGTGAGTCTCCTTGTCTTTTTTTATTCTAGATTAAATAGTATTTCAGTATTCATATTTAGAAAGTAGAATTGTTTATTCCTTAGCTGCATTTGAGTGACTTTCAGATCATGGAAGTTATGTGTGGGATGTATGTATACATGTGTGTGTATGTGTATAAATGGAACTGCTGAGTGACTATAATAAAAGTTATTTCCAGTTCAGCAGGTCAAAGAAAGTTTATATTATGCTGCTCTCCAGAAATGACACAGATTTCACTGAGTGTGCTCTTGAAAGCAACACATACTATTTAAACATTAAAAAAAAAAAACTAAGTGGAAAAAAAAAAGGGCCCTAAATAGAGGCAGCATGTGGAAGAAACATCGTATTTAATGTGTGTATTTATTTCATCACTACACAGGTTGGCATTTACCAGAAGGGATCACATACTTTTCAAGGTTTGTTCAGACTAATTCATATAAATCAAGGAGAAATTAACATCAGGACATAAAAAAAGCAGCCCCAAGCCGAATTGAAATGACTAAAGGCTACTTTGTGTTTCACCACTATGCTCCTATTTCACGAATTTCATCTGAACCACAGAAATGAGGAACTTTGAAAGGATTTTTGAAATTAAAATATTTTTAAAATAAAACTAGTGAGGCTGAAAGTGACACACCCCAAACCAGTTAGAATCTTCTGGTTTTATTCAGCTCTTTCACTTCTAAAAACTGTATCATGAAATATATTTTAAAGTTCAAATATTATTTAAAAATAAGTAAGAACAAGGTTACATACATGATAAAAATATAATGTAAAATAGATTTACTGGTGAATGTGAAGTATAAATCAATGCATACTTTGAGAATTTTTTTCTAATCAAATAGATAACCTCCTTATTTTAAGTACAATAAACTTAGAAAGTATAAACCAATTAGCAATCTCTATATGAGTAAACTCTCTCTCTCTCCCTTTCTTTCATTTACCTACAACCTAAATTCTCTTGGGGATTGAGAGTTTGCAAATAAAATTATACACGTGGAGGTGGCAGATTATTTGAGGCAAGAGATCTCGCTTCCAGCCATAGCACAATGGACTGGCACACCCAAGTTGGATACTTTGGGGTGACATGTGAAGGCAAGTTTCAGGGCTTCAGAGAGGTTGTTTACAGCCATATTTATTTCAGAGAACTCGTGAACAGGTGGCGGAGACAGTTTTGGTCAGGCTCCCGCAGAAAGCACTATATAAAGTTCACCAAGCTGGGGAAGTGACATGCTCCCCATTCTCTCAAAGAAATGGTGCATTCTTCATGGGCCAGTCTGTGTGCAATTGGATTCACAAATTCTGATAGACTTGTAACCTAGAGCCAATTATTTTTGCTGGTTTGAGTCTCTGATTTTACTGATTTTATTGTCTAGGAACACAACTTTCAACAGTGCTATTTAGAGAAATCCTTTCTGATTTTCTGCCACCAGCATAAAGAAATTATTTACTCTCTTCAAAATGGCATAGTATTTGATTTAAAAGTCTGCCACGCCAGGGAGATTTTCAAGTGCCTCCAAATCACGGAGGTAAAAACTCAGACGTTATTTAAGAATAAAAATGTCCATTGTGAGTAATAGTTCAAAACAAACTCATCATCTCATTGATATATACCAGGTGACTACACTAAGTATAGACTTTTACTATAGGTTTTGTAAGAAGTGTTACACAGCATCTAAGACACAATCTCTAAAGATTTACTATCTAGTTTAGACAAGACAAAGGACATGCAATCCCAGTAACTATGTATACACAACAGACTCTAAAAAATCTTGACACATGGTCTCCAGCTAAATGGTTTGCTAGTGAAGCATGTGGAACTTCCATCAGAGAGAAACAGGCTGAAGTTGTTTCAGTTCTATTCTCCAAGGCTGAAGATACATTCATCGGTGACAACCATCTAACAGGATGTTCCAAACCTCTGTACACAAGAAACAAGCCTGCTTCTCGCTGGATGGATTAGAGTGCTACATGCAACTTTGTTTTGCCTGGTTAGAGGAGTTCTTCCTCTTCTTCTTCTTTTTCTTTTTTTTCCTGTTAAATATTGTGTGGATTTCAGGGGTAGAGTTAAAAAGGAAAAGGTCAAAGTGGGATTGGAATTTAGGAGACAGGGTCATTTAAAACAGTCCAAGAGCATCTTGAGCTGTAGAAGCACTAAAATATCTTGGGAAAGGTGAGTAGGAGGAGAAGGAACAAGACTTTTGGAATAACATCCTGAAAAGTAGATCTAAACACGGTATGATAGTTTGTCTAATATTCCAAAATTGATTTTAAGAAGCAAGATATTTTGGCCAGCAAAGACATAAAGTTTATCCACTGAGAAATGTGAGTCGTTAATGAAATTAGTCCAATCAAAATTTGAGATAAATTTAGAAAAGTAATATTTCCTGAAGGAATTTTAGTTCTTTTCAACTCCTTGTTTACATTTAGTCAATTCATTCTTTTTTCTTTTTCTTTTTCTTTTTTTTTTTTTTGCCTGTAAGATCATATCTCTGTACTCTGAATCTGTTAAATAGTTCCTGAAGTACGAGTTAAAATACCCTTGATCCTACACTAAGACAACCCTGAAAACTTAAATGAATGGTGTTTGGTGATCTCAGCTCTGTCCCCAGTAAATGTCCACATCACAAAACCACAACACTTAATTTTAGGTGATTGATTATATCTGCTTAGCTTAAACTCAGGCTTGAGTCTGCCAGAGGACTTTATTACCCTCCATTCCTGTGAGGGTGGTCCAGCCAGGTCAAAGTCGAGGTCAATAATAGGGCAGGAAGGTACTGGCTTTGCCAGTAAGCAGGCCTACTCTTCACCAGAACAAAGAACTTCATTCCTCAGAGATGCTGTTTGTACAAACAGATGTAGTCACCACTAACACTAAAAGGCTACCCTGAACTCAAATAGCACATTTGGTCAAATAAAAATATCTTCATTATCCAACATTTGTTTACACCTCAATCTAGAAAACAAAGTATTAAAATGATTAACTTATTAAATGCTTTAAAAACATTAAAATTATATGGATTGATTCACCATTTAAAATACCCATTCAAACAATAAAATTGAAGATATAATTTTAAAAGTAACTTTTAGTTATAAATAATAGGCTCTGAAATTTAAACTTCTACACTAATATCATACTGTAAAACACTTATAAGTAGGTTCCATTTTTCCAAAAAGGAATTTTATGTTTATAGTTAGAATGCAAAACCAAAGCATATACACGTTTTCATTATAAAAGTCACATTTTAAAGTAGAACTGAATATTACTCATTGTAGGGGATTCCAGATTTTACAACTGGAGCAAAATAAGATAACCCATTAGCTCTGATCATATATAATTATTTCATATGATTTTAAAGGAAAATTATGGCAAGAGAAATATTGTTTAATAGTAAAATTAAAAATCAGACACTAAAATATGTTACCCTCAAAAATTATCCAAAAAAGTTAATTTGGTCCTTGAGTACTATTAATTAGAAACTTTCACATGAATTATCTCATTAAATTATGAAGAGTAAATGCCTTAGTATATTTTTGAACCAGAAGTCATATTTTAAGTAAAGCAAATTATATGGAATTATGTGAAAATCAGGGTAATAGTAAATTAATAGGGAAACATATACAATAAAGTTTTAGTAGGCAGCCAAATAGATCTTTGCTTAAACACCACCACCATCTCCTATTCTTGTATAGCCTTGGAGAAGTTATTTAATCTTTGAACATTCCCAGGAGATGATGAGTTGGAATGGAGGATGTATGTGGAATAATTTCTACCACATAGATTTGTTGTAAAGAATCAAATTATTTAATATAGATAAAACATATGACATATAGTTAGTCAATAAATATGAGGTTGTTTCCCACCTAAAGCTCTCAGAAATATGACTTTAAAGAAAGAGAACTGAAGACTGTAAGTCAAAACTCAGTGACTGTTCTCTAAACTTCATAATCTTGTTTGTTCTGTGGTAGTTTACCTTCTAGGTAACATCTAATTGAGTAAATATAATCTTAACTTTGTGTCATTCATCAATTGGAAAATTAGCTCTAATAATTTAATTGGGTGGAAGGCAATAAAAATTCCCTCCTGTTGCCATGATGTGAGATAGTGTGGCCGGGTCCAGGCAGACAGTATGAATGACCCTCTGACTGTCCTTACAGTTCATCCTAACAACTCAACAATCGGTACAGACTTCTGCAAATATACCTCAACAATTGCAGTCAATACATATCACCATGACAACCAAAACAGATCAACTATGTCTTGATTCTCTTACCTACAAAGATGCAGAATTTTTAAAAATTGTTTTAAAGAAAAATAAAATGTTACTTCCTATAAGGGTTTTCTGATTTCCATTTGATATGTAACTTCAACAGATATAAAAACTTCTTTTACTTTTTATCTAGGTTTGCTTTTTAAACATAGAAGCAATACTGTTGTAATAAAAGATAATAAAGAAATTACAAAGCTGCAGAAAATAAGAAGTGAGGGTCTTTTAACCTCCAAACATACTTTCCTGAGATAAACATTTAAAAGATATTTATTTACTATTTACCCTCTCAGAGATTTTATGTAAATATAAAAATATATATTCTTACGTATTTTAAACAGAATTAAAATCTCATATATATGTGTATGAATGTATCTATGCATATGTATATATAGCTATGTATGTATATGTATATGAGTTAAATATATATGCATATACATATATATTTATAAGTGTAATCTATACACTGTATTACAGAACTTTACCATATTTTGGTTAGTATAGAATAAACTAAGAGCTTGAGTTGGAATTGAGAACTTGCCTTGTGATTTGGGGTAATTACTCAACTTCTCTGTGCCTTATCTATACAACATTAATAATTATTCTAAGATAGCTTTAAAATTTCTAACTTATTATATGTGCTCAGTAATGTTAGCTATTATTATTATTTATTGTCAGCATATATAGTGTTTATCATTTCTAAGCTGCAAAGTATTAAAAAGATACGCCGCATTTATTTAACCAACTTACTATCAATGGGCTTTTATACTTTCACTTTTTTTGCTATTATAAATGAAGTAATAATAAACTAACTTGAGGATAATTCTTTGTATACTGCAGTAAATGTGTCTGTAACACAATTTTCTAGAGTAGAATTGCTAGATCAAGCAATGTGCACATTTACAATTTTGGTGTATACTGTCTAACAGATACTATGCCAGTACCCAAAGGACATCGCACTAGAATGCCATGAAGTGTGCAGAAGAGTAACTATTTCCTCACACTATCCACAGTACTAGTTATTATCAATAATTTTAATCATCACAGTTTGATTAAATGGAATAAAGTATAATTAGTCAATATCTCTGTTTTCTTATTAGTTATATCAAATAGCTGTTTATGAACTTAATAGATATTTGCCTTTTTTTTTCTACTTCCATTCAAATCTTTTGCTCATCACCCCATGGTTTTCTTCTTTGTATTCTTGTTCATTTGTCAAAGCTCTTTGTATGTTAAGAATATTAACCATTCTTTATATCAGAAAATGAGAGCAATCTTGGAAATATTCTCAGGCATTCCTTTCCTCTAACAATATTTCATCATACAGATAAATTTGATACCTTTAATTTTTAAATTGTTCATATATGTATATTTGTACTTAATTAAAATAATAAATTAAAAAGACAAAAATTCTAATTCAAAAAGATACATGCACCCCAATGTTTACAGCAGTACTATTTACAGTAGCCAAGACATGAAAGCAACCTAGATGTCCCTAAAGATGAATGGATAAAGATATATATACAATAGAATATTACTCAGCCATAAAACAGAATGAAACAATGCCATTTGTAGCACATGGATGGACCTAGAGATTATCATACTAGTGAAGCAAGTCAGATAGAGAAAAAAAAATATAATATGATATCACTTATATGTGGAATCTAAAACAAATTGTACAAATGAACTTATTTAAAAACCAGAAACAGACTCACAGACATAGAAAACAAACATGGTTACCAAAGGGGAAAGGGGGAGAGAGAAATTGGGAATTTTGGATTAACAGATACACACTATTACATATAAAATAGATAAACAACAAGGAGCTACTGTATAGCACAGGGAACTATACTTAATATCTTATAATAGCCTATAATGGAAAACAATCTAAAAAAAAATCTGTTATATATGTACAACTAAATCACTTTGCTGTACACCTGAAACATTGTAAATCAACTATACTTCAAAAAATAAAATAAAATAATATGATTGCTTATTCTAAATTTTTTCCCTAGAAATAATTCAGTATTTACTTGGTCACTTTTATAAAATTCAAACTGTCACAATTGCTTTTGCAAAAATGAGAACTCTCCTCTACATCATTGAAGATCTAAGGATCCCCAACCCTCTGATTCACATAGAGAGCACTTTTATTTAAACTTACCTGAGTTTCTTCATTTGAATTCAATAAATAGGATAATCTTTTCTGAAACACTTGATTTCTCTCTGCTTTAAGAGAAAACTTTCATACTGTCGTCAGGGTCATGTTTTTAAACCACAAATATAATCATGTTTAAAATTCTTCTAATAGCTTCCATTTGTAAAGGCTTAAGAAGGCTTACAGCAGGGCTACTGTAAAAAGTGCTGTAGGCATCCACGTCACCTGAGGTCTGATTGGAAATGCACATTCCAGGGCCCCATCACACACTCACTGAATCAGAATTGATGCCGACTTTGAGCAGCACTCAACAGGATTCTGAGTGGACAGAACGCCCAGTCTCTCTTTCTGCTTTTGTTTTGTCCTGTTCCTTCTGGTCACTGTGCTTGATACTGGCTTTCTTTCAGCTAAATATCCTCTTCTATTTCAGGTCTTCACCATCTTTTTCTCTTTACTGGAACTATTTCTTCCCTCCTTTTGTTCTTTTAATGTAACATCATTTAGATCACAACTTATGCTCTTCCTCAAGGAAGTCTTCCTCCACCACCAAACCATGCCCTTCGTTTTCCTATGGTTTAACATTTTCTTGCAGTTTTTATCAGTATATGCTTTGGGAATCCTTAAATCCGTCAATCCCTATCCCTCACTAATCGTTAATCATAGGACACTCTGCCTGTTTATGTGCAGCCTTGATGCCTCCGATCCTATCACAGTGCTTGACACATGCTGAACCAGAAGTAAAAATTACTTGGAATAATGACTAAATATATGAAAGAATAAATAAATCCTCCCCAAAGTATCTACTAATTTGAGAGTCAAATCTAAATTCAAGGGTCACTTACTGGGTGAAGCGTCCTCTGGTTTCCTCCTCTTCAGGATGTCAGGTATCTTTTTCCGTGACCTTTGCTTTCCCTGTTCTGACATCCTCTCTCTCTTCCCTCTCCCTCTCTCTTTTATTTTCTCCTTGGTGACTGGAGCACGGCAGACCACAATTAAAGCTTTGTAAATTAAATTAAATTAAACAAATTTTAAACCAGTCTTTGCAACCAGCTTATGTCAAATCCCAGGACAGGTTGATCTCTCTACATTTCAGTTCACTCACTTGCAGACTGAAAGCAAGTTGAAGAAACTTTTTGAAGTTTCTTCTAAATTTAGATTGTGGTGGCAGTTACCCAAAGGTACAAGTTGGAAGAAATTCATCAAACTGTGTACTTAACATGGGGGAATTTTATTTATGTAAATTATACTTCAGTGACGTTAGGGGAAAAATGAAGGCATGAGACTAAATCATGAGCTAGTGGTCCAATAGATATTTTTGGTTTGGACTTAGAGTGGGGTTTTATTTCATAATTTACTTTAAATGAATCTGGACATATTTAAGCCCAGCAGTCACTTCCATCTCCCACAGACCCATCTCTGTGACTGCTTTAAACCAGAGTTGATTCTCTCATTTTTAATTCACCTCCCAGACTAGAAGCTCATTTTTTCCAGTCTCTTTCAGAACTAAATGTTTATGATTTTGCCCCACGAACATTAGATCATAATCAAGGGTCATTTCCGAATATGAACTCATCTGAGGATAATGTGACTCCTTAGTCATCTAATTAAAGGACTTCCTTAATTATATATGTCCCCATTCAATGATCTGTTCATGTTTACTCACTATGGTGGTTCAAGTGCAACTGAGAATAAATTTATTTTAAAATTTAGCTGCATCTTTACATTAATTTTCTAGATTATAGGATGACCCTCAAGATTTTTTCCTGTGGTGATTAACATATAACATCAGGTCAGGACAAGAGTATCTAATAGAGATATATACATAAATTTATTTTTAATTGTTTTATTTATTTATTTATTTACTTACTTACTTACTTACTTACTTGGGGGGAGGCAATTAGGTTTATTTATTTGTTTTAGTGGAGGTACTGGGAATTAAACCCAGGACTTCATGCATGCTAAGTGTACGCTCTGCCACTGAGCTATACCCTCCCACCTTATATTTTTATATATATACTTTTAGGTATACATATAAAAGATAGATAGCATCCTATCATATATATATGATACACACATATATATGCATATATAGCATTCTATCATATATACGTCTAATATATGTCACACATACACATTTGGCATTCTTAACACCATCTACAGCTTATTTTCAATGAATATTAATCTTTCACTATTAAAATAAGAAGCTGTTTCACATCTAATATGTTATTAGAAAAGTGCCATTAGTTAGAAGCTCAGAGACACCTGTCTGGCTTTGTGGGTGGGTTACTTTTTATTTTATTATGCCGGGAAATTGTTTTTCCTTTCCATGTGTTTATCCTCTTATCACTCATCCCATCTCAGACATCCATATCCATCCTGACTCTAACGGGCTAGATGATTCATCATCCTAGAAGCTGACATGTGTACCACAGAGCAATAAAGAAAAAAGGAAACAAAGGGAGTCTGAGTGCGCACAGCCTCCTTGGATAAACATGAGAAGTGGACACCTCACTTTTTAGGTTGCAAAAGAAGGACTTGGTCGTAGTCCTACAAAAGGATATTCTCACTCTTATTTTACCTTTTTGAAAATCGCACCCTTCTGACAATCTGGGAATACATGAATAAAAAGTATGTGGTGGAATTAGATACTTAAAAAATTAAAATATAAGTTATTGACTAAAATACCACAAGAAGAAAACAATTTTGTAATTCTGTGTGGGGATGGAGGTTAACCAGATTTATCACGGTGATCATTTTGTAATACATACAAATATCAAGTCATGTGGTACACCTGAAACTAATATAATGTATGTCAATTATACTTCAAAAAAAACCTATGACAGCTACAAACAGGTTATATGAATATGAAAATTCTCAGTGGTGAGGCCAAAAATTCTTGTCCTTTTCCCTAGGGACTTCCCAATGTTCTTCTTAGGCATATAAAATATTTCTTCTTCTATGAAACAAATATTAAAGTTGATAATATTTTATAAAATAAATTATTGATTAATTAGCCTTTTTTTTTCTTCACAGCACAGCCAAACACTTTTTATGGTTTATAATACAAGGCATTCATTTTGTATGAGAAAACTGATTATTTTTCCAATTTTAATAAGAAAAATATATAAGCTGAACTTTCAAAAAACTTCATGAAACATTTTCTTACTTAGTATATTAATGCTAACTTCACAATAATAAAAGTGTCTTCTGCTTGTGTGTAAGATATTAAAAAAGTTATGCTAGTCTAGTCAATACCAGATAATTTTACTTCTGAGCTTTTGGTTAATTATCTGGGAGAAAGACAGTACTGGTCCCATTATCTCCATGATTACATTATTAACTTCTTACTTTCTTTTTTGAGCTAGATCTGAGACCTTGGAAGTGATTCCAGAACTTGCTCCATCTGGAAAGCTTATGAAGGATACGGATTCCTGTGTCTCCTCCAGACTCACAGAGTCAGCATTTCAATGGAATCATAGTTTTTAACAAGCCCAGTAGGTGACAGTGATGTGTCTTGGCTTCACACTGGAACATATGACTTGCATTTTGGGATGCTAAGTAAATTTAAGGCCTGATCTCAGCTCTCAAATTTTGGGATAGTAGAGGAAAGAAAAAAACTCTGCAGAAAGGAAAAAAGGTATGTGTTCAAGATTTAAATTATTTTGATGGAAGAAAGAAGGACATTTTACAATAGTTATTTTTAAATGAGCATACCTGATTCAGTTGGCTGTTTGCATTCAGTGACAATAATCTGTAAATACAGGGGGCATAAATAAAAATACACTGAAAACTACCTGATTCATCTGTGTTCCCTAATGATTCATACATTTGCCAACAGATCTCTTTTATGTTTCAAAAAAAAAAGAAGGGAAAGAAAAAAAGAAGAGATGACCAAGAGACCAGCCTTGAATGCTCAGGAGCAAACACTGTGTATATGATCCAAATACTTAAAAAAAAAAAAAAAAGCCCAACACATTATTCACCAGTGAGCACATAGTATACTAATCACGAAAAAAAAAAAAAAAAAAGCCAACCCAGGGGTCAAGGAGGGAGTGAGGGGGTCGGTGAGAGTGTGGGTGTAAGACAGGTGGGACCGTGAGGAGGGTGTGTGTCATGTGAGAGTGAGTAAGTGTGTGAGTGAACCAAGAAACATGACAAGTGATGACAAGAGAAAAGAGATGAGAAAACAAAAAGTGTGGAAAAAAGGCAGGAAGGAGGGTGGGAGGGAGGCCAAGGAGGTACAGCGCTGAGAAAGTGTGTAGAAAAGGGGGAGTTTGCGGACAAAGTGAGAAAGAAAAATCCAGGGAGTAAGAGAAACCTGAGGAGAGAGGTTTTTAAGTTTTATTTGGTGATGGTGGCAGTAAATATGGTCAGTTCTCTGTCTCCCTGCCCCTGACTAGTCCACGTCTTCTCTGGGACATGTGTAAGACAGGTCTGACTAACAAATTGTGTGTCTGTAAAATTGTTTTGTAACATTAGCCGAGAAAAAATTCCTGTGCAAATCTGTCATATCAAATATTTTTACTAAATTACTGAAACTAAATTTGAGGGTAATGCTTGGCAACTTCCAGTCTGCCAGAATTCTCTGGTAATTCTAGGTTTAAGCAGAATAAAGGACACAACTACTATCTTTCTGAAACATTGCTGAGTGTGTGTTAATACTGCTGTCTCACATACAATGAAACCTTGATTAGTCAGAATGTGTTAAAGACCAAAAGATTTCAAATATCTCACACGATTAGCTTTTGTTTTCAAAAAATAAATGTAAAACAGACATCTACTTTTTTTCAGTTGACCAGTACTATCATCTTTCTGAATCTTAAGAGATCATTTCTGATTGTTGAGTATAGAAAAACTTCGCTATTGCTAAGCAACTATAGATCTCAGCCTGAAGAAACAAGATTAAATTGAAAATAATTTTTACTATCTTTATGTCAATTCCAGTTTATGTCGCTTATCTTATTGAATCAACTTATAGACAAAGTTATTCATCAAAATAGAAAATATTATTACAGAAAAACTTTTATGACAGTTAATCCATAATAACGATCTGCTGTACCTTCAGACCCCAAGGTCCTGAAGATAAAAGTCTGACTGGTGTTAATGCTACAATCTCTGATTTGAAACAGAAATCCAGCAAGCATGTAAGATTCATGGTACAGTGGTTAATTTTTATCCAAGTTTTCAGGAATATATTTCATTCACAATTGAGACGGCTCTACCATAATGCTAGTGCCTTCTTTAGAGGTGTTAAATTGTTCTTTAGCAGTTTCTTCAAAATTGTTCTACTACAAGTAATAGAGTAGAATTTATAAACTGAATTTTTATGTTTCAAAATCACTATGAAATTTGGGTAAAATTGTATGTTTAGTAATTTTTCTTATTTTTCTTTATTTTTATTTTTATTTTTTTAAATTTTTCTTATTTTTAAAAATTGGATTTAAGGACTTTGATTCTAGTTTTCCTAAAAAGACTCAACCAACCCTCGGGTTTAGCAGTGGGGTTTAATTTAATCAATGTCGTGTCTTTGTGTTAGGACACAAATTCTCTCTTTGCAGTATTCAGTCTGAAAAGACTGATTTCTGCAATTTGTTGCAGTTTGCACATAACAGGTCTCAGAATATGGGTTACGTTTCCTAAAGAAATGTTTTAAAAATAGAGTTTTTATGTAACATATCTTCCAATTCATTGCCTCAGCTATTTACTGTCTTAATATCTGTCTGAAGCAATCTACGCAGGGAGGACAACGATATTTGATGCAGGTAATTTGTAATGGCACAGCCCAATGACGGAGCAGGCTGGAGGGACTGATCTGAAATGTGGTGGTCAGGGAAGGCCTCTGGAAGGAGGTGACACAGCAGTGACACCTGGCAGAAGGTGAAAGAACAAATCATAGGCTAGAATTAAAGTCCAGTACAGTAAACTGTTTCAACAATTTTACACTTACTGGTGGATACACCAAAGGTTGCAAAAAGTAAAACTTGTTCTTTCTTTACAGGGACCCATGTATTTTCATAAAATTAAAAAAATTATAAATATTTCACATTTGTCTTTTCTATATAAATTATGTTTTAGTAGTAATAGTCATGAACATAAAATATTTATGAATTATTAAGTTAATACAATTCAATTTCTAAAACACAGAAAAAATGATTAAACTATTTATTTTCAGATAGTTTGAGGGGAAAAAATGTTCAACCTTAATTTTCATTCTTATTTATTCTCTTTGGAATATTTAAAATGTAGTAGAATGTAAATGAGTGTAATATTCTCAACATGTATGAGGAAAATATGGGAAAAATGATCTTTCTTAAACCATGAGACTCGAGTTATAGACTATGTAATCATTCAGACCTGGAGCAGCGTGTAAACATTTGTACATTTGTTCAGCCTCAGAAATCTAGCCTTGTGTGTCTAATGATTTAAGACTTCTTTTTAACCTCTGACTCTTAATAGCATCTGAAAGTCCTCTGTAAACCAAGAATCTACTATAAAAAAGGATTACATTGGGCTTTCAAACAACAAATGAAAGAAAGAGCATGAGTGATAAAAGCCGAAGGAGATCAAATAGTCTGTTTTTCCTTCTAAAGTAGAGTCTCTATTTGAAAATTTTTTTCTGCTACTTGGCAATTTTGAAGGTCTGGGAAGTCTTCCCAACATTTCTTTGAATAAAAGCAAATGTGAGTATACTGAAGGTTTAAAATTGTAGGGAGAGACTATTTTCCTTATATTCTCAAAGAAAATCTAAATTTCTAAAAATTAAAACAATTGATGAAAAGAAGAACAGAGAAGGTCAAAGCTATTATGTTTCTACTTGTTTACATTGCTTAGTTTGGGCTTGATCTTTTTTCAAAAGGCATCTTTAGATGAGTGATAATCTGGCCAGTGGAGTCCCGGTGTTCACATCTCCTGTTTCTCTAGGGTTGCAGCAGGCTGATGTGAGAATTTCCTCTAAACAAACCATGCACGAGAAACTGTAAAAAGACTAAAAGAGTATTTTCATTCTCAATGGACTACTGAAATGTTCAGCCTTCTCTTTGCTACTCTGGCTCTGATTTTTCACCTTCATTTTTAAGATCCATATATTCTTCATTCATTCTTAGAACTTAGCAATATGTTACTTTTCATTATATTTGACCCAACATTTCTGTGTGCCTGCCTGCATGTGTGTGTGTGTGTGTGTGTGTGTGTGTAGGGTAAGGAGCTTTGATAGCACGTTTATTTTAGCTCATTTCACTTGTGACAAAGGAGAGTATCTCAGACACTTACTGAGGATTGAGAATAACCTTAGAAGAAAGGTTGACTATAGAGCCACAGAGGATACAATAGCATCTTATATTTCATTCTCCACCTCCACTACCCACGCACATGTACACAGTGTTCTCACAGTTATAAGGACATACACTAGGAGATACTCAATAAGTTGGTCTTCAGTGAATGAGTGTGTGAATGAAGAACATCTAGGACACTGCACACTGAAGTGTGGAGCTGTGGCCTTCAAATGGTTCTCAATTTTTGTTTATAGCAGGCAATTACTTTCATTATTTATCTAACAAACAAATATATTAAACTCTTCCTATTTGGCCAACTTTCAAATGTTTACAGGTCAGTGCAGTGTCTGTGTGTATGTATTTGTTGGCTAGTAATTCCACCAATCTGCTGTATGCATGCTAAAGCCCACGGTGTGGCCATCGCAATGGAAACACAGAGTGAAATATCCCTGATCTTGTCAGAGAACATTAGTGAAGGCTTCCCATAGGCAACTGCATTTGAACTGAGACTTAATAGACAGACAGACGGGAATAAGGTGCAGACAATAAGGGTAGCACACAATAAGAGAAGACCATTTCCGGCTAAGTGCACAACAACAAATATAAAGCAAAAAGATTTGTTGGAAAAAAACAAAAAGGAAACAAAAAGGAAAAAACAAGTTAATGTCATTGGAGAAATGCACATTTGTTTTGGGGTGGCAGAGGAGTTAATAGCATCGCGGGAGGTGAATTTAGAAATGTTGGCAAAGTCAGATCATGAAAGTCATGTTAGGACTTCCTGAGAGGTTTGGATTTTACAGTGTAGGAGACACTGTGTCGTTAAAGGATTTTAAGAGGGAAATGATATGATCAAATTAGGGATTTATAAGGCATGCTGTTAGAGCAGTGTGGAGATGATTTAGAAGTGAGAGGACTAGTTAAGGGCCTTGCAGTTTTTGCCACCTACAGTAGTAGAAGGGAGCCAGTGCAGAGGAGACAGAGTAGAGAAATAACTAGGTGATCATGTCCACTGGGTTTGGTAAAACCCAAAATATGTGAATGGACTGAATAGTAATTCAGTCAACAGAAAGTATTCTGCCTGTGGAAATGAATTATTCAATTTGAGTAGTATCTAAAAATTGGAATTGATTTTCTGATGAGAAGGATGGAAATTATTTGCTCAGTCTCTAAGAAACTCTTCAGATCCACAGCCAATACATTTGTAAAGTGTCTCTAAATTATCTAAAGTGGTCATACATGAATGGCTCTGACATTAAAAAAAAAAGTCTACATAGTTAAGTTTGTACTTAGCCAAGATAGTTCCCACTTCCTACAGATTCAAAATTGCAGTCCAGAGTGAATGGTGAATATACTTGCTTTCACCAAATTCAAGCAACCTCGTTTACAGTAGTACCACCTGCAAACAAGATTTAATTGCTTCTTCTTTTCAATGCAACTGAAACTACCCAGTATAACTTCTTTCAAAAAAAAAAAAAGAGTTAAAAGCAATACATGGAATTCTAAAGTGCGCTTTCGCAGTAACATTTTGAACAATTTCTAGAAGTCGAAAAATGCTGACTGGTCACCTAGAGGGTTATGCTAAGGAAAACAAGACAGAAATCCAAGCTGGAGAATTCATGAAAACCTTTGTCACGGCAAACAATAGTGAAACCCAACATTGCCTGGAAGGGGAAATTTGAGTCTGCAATCTGTTAGACTTTATGCACTGATAAGCGATAAGATTCTGTGCTGCATTTTGAAAGGAATACAGTAAACACAATTCTAGACAGAGCTGCCTCAGGCTTAACATGACACCTAAGTGCTCTGTAAGCGAAAAGGGAAGGCAATTCTGGACACATTACAAACTGCTTTTATATTTTGGCATTAAAGCTAAAATGTCAGGCAATCTCTATTAACAGGCAAAAAAAAAAGTCATCTTTACTGTGTTTCACCTAATTATATAAACTTTGATGTGGGGGGAAAAGATAATTATTTTAAGTAGTAATATGTGTGGATGTTTGAAAATTCTGTCTATCATAGAGGCACTCAGGTTTTGGGGTTTGGGGAAGGATTTTTTGTTTTTGAAATTGTCACCCCCCCCCAAAACAAACTAAATGCAATTGCAGTAGAATAAGTAAATGCTTATAGGTAAGTCTGAGTTTATACAATGGAAAAATAGTAACTACCTACTATGTCATCGTTAACATCAGTAAACTTATGTCTTTAACACATCGGAACACCCAACCCAGGAGGGGAGAAACAGCAACCATAGTAACAACAGTTGTATCTTTTATTATGTTGGGTCAAGCATTTGATGGCATAAGTTAGAAATTATCTGGGTTTCCAAAAATAAAGCATTAGACCAGTGCCTTGAAACTAGGGTAACCTGCAAAACTACATGGTGACATCTTTAATTATTTAGAAATTTTTTTAAAAATGGGATGTTTATGGATTTTTACTAAAAAAGTATTCTTTACTATAATATAAAAGTTGTATGGCACTTGTCTTAAAATTATAAAGGGGTTTTTGATTGGGGAACAAAATTCACTTTCTGCAGTTTGATGCTGAGACAAATTTCCTTCCCTGCTAATAATCTTAAGTAAGTAGAATTATCCATATAGTTTATGATTACATGCACACAGTGTAAATAAGATGATCAGGAGTTAGGCAACTATATGGATTGAATTGAAAAAATACAGAATTATAGCTCCTTTTGATTTTGAATCATCTAAGTTTTAGTTCACATTTTCTACTCTGCATTGGCTGCAAAAGCACATTTTTTAATTATTTAGGAACTTGCATTTATTCTTTGACATCTTTAAATGTAAAACTAACAAGTCTATAACAAAATCTTGATTATAACATATTAAATATTATCATTGGGGTTTCTTTTTTAATTTAAAACACTCTGATGTAATTTTCAAGTTATTCTAATTATGTAAATTGATTAAATGATTGACTATCAAGACATTACATATATCATTTCCCTGAAAGCAAAGCCAGAATTGAGAAGAAAGTTCCAGTTAGTTTATAAAAACTTAGAGCAGCAACTTTTATACTATTCTAGGAAAAACTGAGCAGTGTGTTCAAAAGAGCAGGAGACTTGGGATTAAATCTTAGTTCTACTACCATAGCTTTTGGCTCTGGGAAAATTAATTAATATTTAATGAATGAAAAGTTTAATTAATTTCATTTTCCTCAAATGTGAAATGTAAATAAGAATAAGAATAGCCACAACTATTAGTAACTTTGGAAAATACCTTTCAGATTTAGAGATAATATGTATGAAGAAATTATTAAGGCAGTCAGCACACAGTAGGTTTTCAAAAAATAACAAAAGTCATTGGGTAGAAATAGTAGTCGTTAATAATTGTGTGTTATTACCACCACTGGTGGTGAGTGTAAAATAATTATGTTTGATATTGTAAATTAGTAGACTTACGTTAAAAGAGAAGATTTGTTTTATAAATAATCTTTAAAATTACATTCTTTTAAACTCCATTTTGATAATATTTCCACTCTTGATAGTTTATCTTTATTGAAGATAATGCTATGCCAAGTTGTATTCACAATCAAGACACATACAAAGTGACACAGGTACCAAAGTGGAAAAAGTCTTTATTGTAAGAAAGCCACAGTCAGTCTATTTAAAGAAATAAACATGCATATAAATAATTGGAAAGTGTCGGAAGTGGGGAAATATCAAGGCTACCTGTCAAGTACAGGAGTCACTATTCAGGAAGCTGGGTCTTCATAGAGACGGTAAAGGATGAGAATAACATTAAAAGGAGAGTGGAAGTGAATGGGCAGACAGCTAGGTACCAGAGTTGCGAGCGAGAGGGCTTTTCACGTCAGAAACCAAAATCTATGAAATTATGTGGCATTTGGAGGAACTGCACTTAACGTGGTAGCATAATATTTAATAAGAATAAAGATACTACACAGATATGGTTGAGAAGAAACAGGGCTAGATCTGCCAAGGTCAGAATTTGAGGGGTTTTTTTTTTCCTTGAAGATGATGGAGCTTCAATGATGAGTTTTAGCAACGAATGGTGTGTTCACATTTTCCTTTAAGAAAAAAAAAGTGTGTTTTAGAGGATAAAAGACAAAGGATAGGACATAAGTTGCAGAAAAAAAGCTAGGGACCTAGATTTATTTAAGGGGCAGCTAGTTACTTTTAAAGGATATGAAGTGAACTAAAGCAGGAGTGAAAAAGTATTTCATCTCAATTTGCCAATATCAATATTTAAAATCATGATTTTCGCTCCTACTCATAACATTTCTTCACAATTAGAAGAATAAAAATACCATCGATGTTTGAAACAACCTATGATTTTTCAGATTAAGCTGTCAAATTATAAGCACTTGATATAATTTTCTTAGCTAACCATTATTTTGCAAATTGCACTTTAATTGGCTTATAAGTTTCTAATTATAAAATAAAATTACTAAGGAATATGTGAGTGTTAATTAAAGAAAGTAAAATGAAGAAAATAGAAATCCTCAGTAATTAAATCATAGAGAAATAATCATGGTTTCTAATGTGATCTATTTCCACATACATTTGGTTCTGAGCTGCTAAGGACATTGTGTGGCTGGACCTTAAAGCATTTAACCAACTCCTAATTGTTGTGCACTCAAATTCAGTTTGATATTTTGACATTATCCACAATAATATGGTGAGCAATATGAAAATATCTCTGGAGATTTCTTTAGGATAAATTCTGCATCGGTTGGTAAAGGACATTTTAAAATTTCTTGATACACATGAAGCTGTCCTAAGGAAAGGTTGTGCTAATTCCATTGCTCATTTTTATCCCCACTGCTGGACAGTGTCATGTTTTTAATATTTTAAAATTTAATAGGAAACAATCATTATGTTATTATTGTTTAAATTTTCATTCCTCTTATTACCAATAAGGGTAAAAACAGTTTTCCTTAGAATTTGGAGAGATAGGAATTGCTTTTTTTTTTTTCCAAAATTTGAGAATAAGAAATAGAATAATTCTTTCCATCTATGCATACATCCAAATAAACCACCACCAATATAAGCAGACAATATCATAGGACAGAACTGTGTTCTCCTTCCGTGTATTGAAGCAATATAAATTAGCTTCAGAGATACAGCTTTTTTTAAAGCAAGAATTGAAATTATGAGATATGTTAACCAAGTTTAGTCACCATTTATTGATTCAGGAAAAGATGGATTTGTTGGGAAAAAGAAGAAATCAACAGAAAAGTTTTTGATTTCCTTGTTTTTAATCTTAGCAGACAAAATTATTACCGTATAGGGTAACATCTGTCATAAAAAACTGTCAAGAAAAAAAAAATCAGTTGGTATACTAAAGATAGATCTAAAATTAAGGTTGTTAAGCTCTAGATTTAGAAGGAAGTGTGTAAGGAATTGTGGTTTACTTACTTAAGTACCCATCACACAGGCATCAAGACGAAGTTTCATAATGGAGACCACACCTGGACTTGGTTCTGTACTTTAGTAAAGCAATCTTAATGGCTGGGTCCAGCAGACAGCACAGTGTCCTGTATACTGACCTACTCACTACATTTCTATCCACTGACTGGGTTCAGAGCTATACTTATCTGGATATATGGAGTTTAAAAGAGAGAAGTGGGTATAATAAGAATACATTGTCATAAAAATGTAACTGTTATTGCTGCCAAGTGCTTTTGTCTAGAAGCAAATTCATAAGGATGAAAATAAAAATACTACTACTAATAATAGAAGGCAATATTCGTAAAATTTTTCAGATTTATAAATGCAAGATGTAAAATTAGATCAAAATCTACAAACTGTTCAAAATACATGGGCTGATTTGAAAATAGAATTTCAATTTTACAAATTGTGTTTCAAAATCAACGTGATTGTCTGTACTTGGTCAATGAAGTTTTGAGAAATTGATAGTAATATATAAATTCCAAAGATCAAGGAGGTAAAGAGAGTAAAAGTTAAACACTAAGGGAACTTCAAAATCACAGTTGTCATTATACCTACTATTTGATGAAAAGGTCTAAAAGTCTTATGGTAACTTAAAAACGTTGTATGTGGCATTTATTAATAGCAAATAAGGATGTATCAGAGAATTACCATATGGTTAGAATAATTTTCACACCTATAAGCCTTCTGAAGCTATTCCTTTAATAAATTAGTATTTATCAGCAGAACAGAAGAGTAGCATTCCTTTGTGGTTCCTGCCATCCAACTTTAAATCGACAGATTCAAAGAAAAAATTTTAATTTCTGCTCCTGAATAAGGCTAGATTTAAACAGACTGTCTTTCATTGAATAGCTGTTCAGAAATTGTTCTCTGAACTGAACTGAACCTAAAGGCTTATTATATTGTTCTGAAAGTCTAAGATTGCATTTTCTGCTGTGCAAAAAGGGAAATTCAGGGCTGGTTTGGTAGCAAACTCCCAACACTCAGATTAGCCCCTAGGGTATCCCATTAGTGTTACGGAGATTATATGATTGTTCTACCCTATTAAATTTTTATACAAAACACAACTTTTAAAAAATTGAATCAAACAATAATTGCCACCATCTGTATGTTAACCTTAATAGAAATATCATTAAAGAAAAAAATGAATTACCTACCTAATTAACTAGCAAACTTTATAAAATGCTTATTTTAATGCAACCTTAATGCAGTTCCCAGTCTCACAAAAGCACATAGAAGCTTCAGGGAATTTGAAAGCTGTCCTGGTTATCAGCTTATCCTTGTAAGCTTTGGTTTATCTTATCAAAGTAAGGCATCACTTTTGCTTCCTTCTGCTAATAAGGTCTGCAACAGAGCTTTCCTCTAGAAGTGCAGTAATTCCTTCTGCAGACAGAAGTGTTCAGTCTGTTGTCTCTCCCCACACTTATCTCTGTCTACAGTTTTTTTTTTTTTTTTTCCCTCCAGGGCAACCAGAGATCCAACTCCATTACTCACACCTCCCACCCCCCATGCTGGATTTTTTTAATCCTCAAAAGAATACGAAGCACTTTTTCTTTATCCTCAAAATTTCAATTCTAAGTAGATTTTGGTTTTCTGGATATCTAGATGATTGTGTAGGGATGTAGATTTTGGGGTAAGTTGTGAATTATGGCTGAACATGTTTGAATCAGGCATAATCGTGCTTCTGGCACTTTTGTTCCAGATAACAGTAAAGTCATTTAACTCTCTGTATCTTTCTTCCCTTTTTGAAAACTGGTGATGAAAACTAGTAACTCACAAGGTAACTGCAAAGATAAATGAATTGATACAAACACTACAAAATTGCATAATTTATAATTAATACTACTACTATTATATTACTATTAAGTGAGATAATCTGCATTAAATGTCTGGTACAATGATTATTCTTTTGTTGTTATTTTATACTAGTCCATTACCCCAGTTAATAAGTGATTAACAATGATTTACAAATGGCAGCTTTGGAAGACAGATTTTGAACTCAGTATTAGTTTAATCAGTATGAAAGACATAAACAGATTGCAGCTTCATCAAGACAAATGTTATTTAGAAGAGTTGAAGAGGATGGAAGTGAAAAAAAGGAAGAATTAACTGATGAAATTGAGAGCAATGGAACAAAAAGAAGGGTATGAAGAAGATATTGAATACGGTCAATTACCAATGTAAATTTCACAGCTGGAAAAGGCAAAGTTAATGCTATGTTACAAAATGAAGAACGCAGTATGCAAGAACTATGAGGTAATCTTCTTAATGAACGACAACTTGTCAAACCCTTCCTGGAATTCTGCAGCATGTAGAAGACTCCCAATCTTAAAAGGAATGTGAAAACTTGGAAAGGGTTCAGAGGACAGCCACAAAGATAATGAATTGGTTGTAAAGTAAGACCTACAAGAAAAGGTTAAAAGATCTGGAATTATTCAGCTCGGAGGCAAGAACTTAGAAGTTATTTAAATCCTCAAGTTAAAAATATACAGTGTCCATCTCAAGCCTCTCCATGAATTAAAAGGAGGAAATTAGTTTAAATCTCTGGATGAAAAATTTATGGAATTTAAACGATAATTTAGCAAACAGATTCATTACACATCATTAAGGCCTCTGGAGAAGGGGTTTACAAAATGTACATGCTCCTTTAAGTTGTATAATTTATTTACATATTTATTTTAGTTAGCTGTGAAGGTGCAGTCTTTGATGAAGAAGAGAAATGGCCTAGATGACCTAGCAGGGTTCTTTACAGCCTTAAATTTCACTGAAATCCAGAGTTAAGTATTAATAGTCCACTAAATCATTGCCACATTTCTAACCTTGTCTCTCACTCATTTGTTTTAGGACTGTGGGAGTGAGAAGGAAATTGAGGCGATTTGTACCAAGGTGAGTCCAGGCGCAGGGGACAGGGTGGTGGGGGTGTGTGGAGAGGAGCGAAGGTGGAGCATTCGGGAGAAGGCAGAGAGAATTGCAGTTTAAAGGCACAGAAGTAAGAAAGAGAAAGCGTGGCACATTCCGACAGCAGAGCATCGTTTGGGTGTGGTTGAAACACTGTGGACATGGAGAAGGTGGTAGGGAATGGAGGACACTGGAAAAACTGGTGGACATGAGGCCATGCAGGTGTTTCAGCTTTGTGTCTTTCATTTCTTAGGTGTAAAGATTTGAAGACTATTTAAGGGAGGAACTCTGTGATCAGATTTCTATTTTGGGAAAACCACACCGAGAACAATGTGAATGATGGATGATAGAGGAGAGACTAGAAGCAGGAAGAGCTGATATGTCTCTATCCAGTGATTCTGAAAGATAATAAGGATCCAAATGAGGTCGTAGTAGGGACAGGGAAGGAGAGCAAAGATGAGGGATGTATAGGAGGTAAGATGAGCTTCAGCATCCACGTGGGCGCTAAGTGTGGGAATGAGAGAAGGCTGGGTCTGGGATAATTTTTAGTTTGATATTTCTAGCATCTAGAAGGAAAATGGTATTTTATAAAATAGGATATCTGGTACTATAGAGCTTTGATTGAATCATCTGCTTATCAATTTATTCAACAAATGAGTGGTTATTATGGATCAAGGATTAAATTGGGCACTAAGGATACCAGGATGTTTATCAGTCGGTAAATGTATGACCTGAATTGCTTGGGACAGTCCTGGTTGCCTGGCTATACTCATCCATTGACAGATGAATAGATAAACAAAATATGGTATGTACATACAATAGAATATTATTCAGCCTTAAAGAGAGAGGAAACTGACGTATGCTACAACATGGAAGAAAAGAAGGCATTATGCTAAGTGAAATAAGCCAGTCACAAAAAAAAAGACAAATATTGTCTTTTTTAATTTATTTAAGGTAGTCAAACTCAAACGAAAATTAGAATGGTGGCTGCCAGAGGCTGGGGGAAGAAGAAATGGGAAGTTGTTGATCAATGAATATAGAGTTTCAATTTTGCAAGTTGAAAAAGTTCTGAAGATTGACTGCACAACAGTGTGAATATATTTAAAAGTACTGAACTATACACTTTAACATGATTAAAATGCTAAATTTTATATTATACATATTTACCACAGTTTTAAAAAATTAAGTTTTGGTTAATGCCTTTAGTCATAATTTGAAATTTCCGACATAAAAAATAATGAAAGAACCTTCGCATGTAATGGTTTGTCAGTTCCTTGGATTTTTCCTACAGTGTTTGTGGTTAACAGTACCCAATAATTTTCTTTAGAGGAATTGAGTTATACTGTCCAGTGAAGTTCAAGAGCAATCTTATGTTGGTACCATTTTCTGTAAATCAGGTCTCCAGGATGAAGGGCATGTAGTCATTCCCGTGGTTTGCCTTTGGGAACAGCTACTTACACCCGTTAATGATAAGCTTGGATATAGCACATCAAATCTCTGCCCTATTTGGTCTTATCAGCCTGTTAAACAGCAGCACCAAGGAGAGGAGCTAGTCCCCTGGACTCATGGGGTATCTGGGCCTCAGTTCTCGTGGGAAGAATCTATGAGTTCCTGCTGGGGTGGACCTAATGGCCATGAGAGCTAACAGCAAAGCCTTTGGCCATGACAAATTATTACGTCGGTTCCAGATTTTAATATGCCATTCATTTATTCTGTTGGATCTGAAGACTTGAGGATGGTAAAGGCAGTGGTGCCTATAGGTTACAGAGTTCCTTATTCACTCTCACAGTGAAATCAGTACTCCTATTGTTAGATATGGAGGAGATTCTTCCCCAAGTGGGAACTGTAAGGTCTAAAATTTCTTTGCTTCTGTGAGAGCAGTAGTCTTATTGTTAAAGAATCTGGAAGAGGATAGAAGGAGCATGAAAAGTCTTCTAGCCAACCGGAAAACAGACAACATTAAGAGCACATTTCTAACCATATGGGGCAGGGGCTAGAATAAAGCTTATTTGTAGATATTTAAACAGGTCTAAAATTTTAACCTATATTCTTATCCCACTTTTAAAATTTTAGGATTGTGGGTTTGAAGAGTGAAAAAAAAGGGAAAAAAAACATCCTATGCAATCTCCCTGAAGTTTCACCAACAAAGTCCATGTAAGATAATTGTTAGGCTTTCCTATTCATTGGTGGTTTTATAACATACAGAATTTTTGATAGACTCCATTTCAACCTATTTGGACAGACCCTCTTAACGCTACCAGAGAGACACTCTGAGTGGAACAAAGGATCTAATCTTTCCCAAAGTGCCTTCCCCCCTGCCCCCAGATTAGGTGCCTAAAACTGACATTGAATCAAGACTTAATGACATCAGTCAGGATTTAGTTTGGCTTTGATTTTTGAACTTGCTGGATAGTATAGGTGTGTTTTACAGCAGCTCATTCAGCATTGTAATTCACTAAATCCTTGCCCTTTTCTTGTTGAATATTATTTTTAGTATGTGCTTCAGCCTTAGTTATAACCAATATCTCTGGAAGAAGCAAGACACTTAATTAGATTTTGGCATGTTTTCCATGTTTAACTGTACTGTTGCCTCCAGATTAGAAACCTTGCTGTTTTCAAGGCACCAAATTAATTAAGGATTCAAGAAGATAACTGCTGTCCTTATAGACATTTCCTCTTTTATCTATGATACTTGACAGGGCTCAATAACCCACATCAACTAGAAATAAATTATTCTCTTCTTGCCATTGTCTGAGCATTTCTCCCTATTTTGTTAAGTGTAACTTCGGTCCAACAGGAGACACCATTCATCATTAGATCAGACAAAGTTTGTTCTTTATCTTTTTAGATTTTATCTTTTAAGATAAGGCAGGGCAATTGTTTATTCAATGTCTCTTGTTCTTCCTACATTGACAGGTATGAGGGTTTTTATTGTCGTTGTTAATTTGTTTTGTTTTCCAATAGTCCCAGAGAGACCCTTGTTCTCAGGTTTATCTAATTGTTAAATTTGAATAGTTGGTACGTTGGCTTATAATTTTTTTGGAGTTAAAGTATCTTCAAATGCTCAGTGAGGTCTTAAGAGAAGAGATGGAGAAGTCTGCCATCCTATTTTTGTTTCTTACTAAATCTGCCACCTCAGATTTAAGACAGTCAGTAATGAAGATGAATAGAACATTTGTAGTGTCTTCCCTCTCACTGGAACGGGAATGCTTTCTTAAGTGTTAGTTAGGTGATCTCAGTATCTGGGATGTATTCACTTTTTTCTTTTGTATATAAGACTGGATTTTTGACCAATTTTTACAGGAAAGACCTCAGGGATTGCTTCTAACAGAACTTGTTCTATTTTCATACCCTTTTTATATCCATCCTTGGCCAAATTTTGATTCATATATTTTATATAACTTTGATAATTAATTCATTCTAATTTTTCCAACAAGTTTTAACATTCTCTGGTCCTAAGAGGAGACTCCTGGACAAAATGTCCCAAGGGCAAGACTAAATTCTTGGGTGAATTTTTATCTTTACTTGTGAGGGTTAGGAAGGTCTTTAAACAGGTAATACAAATCTAATCTTGACTAAAGTTTAAAATTATAAAGTCAGCAAAGCTGGTCATCTTCTGCAACTATGTTATATGACATTGTAGGTGGGTAGTGGTCAACAAGAGTGCATGTATATAGGAAAGGTTGGTGGAGGAAAAAGGAAAAGGGTAGAAGGGACAGAAGGAGAAGGGGTGACAGGTGAGGAGTGTTGGGGTCATAGTAGAGGAGGCTAAGGGAGAGGCCAAAAAGAGTTTGATCTAGAATTGTGTCTGGAAGAGGGGACAGGTCAAGTTTAAACTGTAGCTCTCCCATGATACTTTTTTTCTCGGGGTAGCAATTTTAGAATTTTCCTGGATTTTAAAAGCTTCTTCTTAGCAATCAAAATGTATAGCTGGCCACTGACTGCTCTGTCTTAGGATCCTTAGATTTCCAAGTTGCCCACTGGTGAATTATTTTATTCACATTTTAAGTTCCCCAAATAGGCCACTGAAGTTCAATATAGCCTTCAGTAAAATTCCACAAGAGCTTCACATGTTTAGAGAGTACAGTGTCCCAGAAAATGACTTGGAAGTGCATTAAATAACTAATGATTATCTATATTAAAATAATGAGGATAAGTGAGAGATAAATAACTAGATTCCTAGAACCATCTCACCCATGAGAGCCCTGAATAGTGAAACAAATTAATCCAAATTTTTCAGCCAGGGAAATTAAAAGTGTGAACAAAGGCTTGGTTGATGCTTAAGATAAGGAAATGGGCAACACCTATTCAGCTGCCCAGTTGCTGGGATTCTGAGATGGAGGGATGTCTGTGGTCTCCTGCCTGCTCTATTCTGATCGAAGTAGCCTGGGTTGAGAAGCAAGAGGGTCCAGGCACATTTAAGTGTCAGCAATTATGCTTCAGCAAGAGACCAACTTAACTTCTGAATAGAGCCTCTATATTTTTTTAAAACATGGAATTAAATGCATTTTATTAGTTTGGCAAACATAAAACATGTAATAATTGTGAGCTAGTTAAACTTTGCTATCATTGGTTTACAATGATCAGTTTAGAGCTGGCTAAATGAAAGTGGACAGAATTTAATTACACTGTTCACAGTGCAATGCCACAAAAGTATGGCTGTGACTGGTGCCTAATGCTAGCTGCTGTCTTATGTTCTCTGTCAAATATACCTGAGAAAGACAATCTGTTGATTTAGAAGAGATAAACATAACATACACATTTTTAAGACTGTTTTTCTTCAGGAGAAGACTATTTTAGATATTACTATATTTTATAGTTTACATGTGAACTATTCAAATATCAAATTACAAATTAATTTGTTTTTAATGATATTAATTTCTAATGTACATTATGCATTAGGAAGTGAAGCTATCAGTGAAATAAAGAAATGTACATTTTAAAACATCAAGACAACTTCATAAATGAATATATAATTATGATACATTTTAAAGAGAAAAAATTTAATGTAAATGATATTTTTCAACAAATATTCCACTGGCCAACTCAAAAAATCTGATCTATGGTACAAAAAGGTAATATGAATAATGCTCTGTAAGTTCATCTATATTCAGTACGAATACTTCCAAAATCTGAAATAACTGAATATTTTCCTTTTCATGAACTGGGGGAGAACATTTTTAAGTACAAAAGAAAAGGAAAAGAATATATATTCAACGAAGTTAATACCTCAGTATGAAACAAGTTCCTACTAGTTGGATGGAAATCTCTAACACAGAGTAGTTAAAGGACACATGACAAAAGAGAAATACAAATGAAAATAACACATAGAGTAATACTCATTCTTACTAATAACCAATAAATGTGATATACAACATAAATTGACCATTTTCTACATAAAAACGGCCAAGAGCTTAAGGAAACATGCTGTCTCTTTTTGCTTTTGGCCAGAGATGTAACTTTTTTCTGAGGGAAAATCTGACAATATGCATTAGAAGCCTTAAAAAAAAATCTCTTGCCCTTATAATCCAATAAATACACTTTTAAGAATGTATCCAAAGAAAATAATCAGATATATAAAAATGATACTGTTAGAAATATTTGTTCTATACTGTAAGAAGCAAAAATGTTTTTGAAATAGACTTAAATACAAAGGGCAATAAAAACAACTAAGTTAAAAATTAGGAGATAAAACTATGTACTATAGTATCTCAATTTTGCAAAAGTACTTCATGTGGTTTAAAAATGGTCTCTCAGGCAAGATAGTCAAAAGTAGAAAATGGTGATTTTTGTTTAATTTTGGGATTATTATTGATTTAAAATTTTTTATTCATATTCTTCTAAATTTTCCAGCATGTCATATATTACTTCTCTAATCATAAAAATGAAAAAAAATTATGAAGTTCCATCTTTTTAAATATGTTAAATACTATTACTACATATTAAATACTATTACTACAATATTGCAAAATACCTTTACTTCAGATTATTCAAGGCATTTGTCAGCCTTATTTCCCCTTTAATATTTAAAAGTAAAATAGTAACATATGTAAAAAATAGTAACATATGTAAGTAAAAATAGTAACATATGTAAGTAAAAAAATAGTAACATATGTATATACATACATATAATTACACATGTGTATGCATATATAACACATACACATATACAGATGTGTGTGTATCTACATCTATATACACATATATGTATGTGTATTTACATTGGAGGCAAAAGCCAAAATATTATTGTGACATCAGTATCTCAATAATTAAAAATGGCTATTCTGTTATTCATATTTCAGACTCTCATTCAATGAGATTAATCATTTTAAAATGCACTGACATGCCAAGTAGTTGTGAATTCTAGCAAGATAAAATGCAAGCAAAACAAAAACCAAATGCATAAAAAATTTAGCAAATAAACTGGAAATGTTATTTCAGGAACACAGTTTGTTGTTATTAACTTTTCTGTCAAAACAACGTAGGGCAAAGCTGAGTACTAGAGTTGAAGTCCAAAAAACCAGAACAGTCTGTGATATCACCAAACATCAGAAGGGAAAATATAAAATCTTATGCCAACTATCTAGTAATCTATTAAGTTTTATCTCTAACAAGGGGGGAAAACTTGTTTATTAGCAGTAAATAAGTCTGCCAGCGTCCTTCACAGTAAGGCAAATCCTCCAGCAATTTTCATGATTAATTACCAGTCGCCAGCACTTTCATAATCTGTTCTGAATTTTGCAATATCTGAATGAACCTGGCTCTGACACAGTCCTTATTATTTCTCTACTACCAGTAGGATAAACTACTGGTCCAGGTCATACTGTGTCAAAGAAGTGCTAACGTGTTTACAGAAACGCTGCAAGCAGCACCTGTCTTAAACACACCTGTGTTATTTTTTTTCAGCCACAGTAGAACACATACAGTTTTTGGTATAGGAATGTAAAGGGAAGAAAAATATAAATCAAAAAATTTTAACAATAATAAAGATTAAATTGTTTTTCCTGAAGCATGGTCTGCTATTAATAACATTAAAGCCAATTTCTTTCTTTCACCACCACTGTTCCTCATTTCCACTGATTATATAAGTAGAAATTTTGATTAATTTTTTCAAATACTTTGAGAATGATAGCTAGACTTGTTTTTATTCTTTTCCTTAATATGTACATTGAAAGAGAAAATAAAATTAGTATGGTATCTCTTTTAATATGTATGCTCATATATTTTATATATACATACATATATATAAAAATCTAGATTTTTTTCATGGGTATGGTGATTACTATTACCCAAAAGAAAAATGCATGATTAAGACTAAGTTTTGATCATATTTCAGACCCCCCAAAATTATTTGCCAAGAATAAAAAATTTTATTCACTTAGGAGGGCCGTGTTGTTTTTATCTGTGTCATTTTGAACTGTAAATCAAATTTTAAAATAACTTTTATTTCAGCTTTCAATGTTTGTATTAAAAAAACCCCTCATTTTCAATTCTCGTGAACATATGGCACATCTTTTGTGTCCTTTGCTAGGTCTTCAAATAAAAAAAGTTTAGCAATTATCATAATTTCTAAATAAACATAAAATAAAATCTACTCCAACTAGTTACATGATTCTTTTACTTATAGTAAAAAATCCAGCTAGGAAAAAAAAACTTTTATTTTTCCTAAGGAGTTGTGAAAAGTTGCAATTTTGATGAATTATGGAATAAAAAATGGAAGATGGTAAATATATGTGAAAATGAATCAATTGCATCTTTTTAATATATGTAAACTGATATAAAATAAAACTGGACTCATTAAATTGCTAAGTTGAAGCTGGTTTAAGTTGAAGGCCATTAGTTTTTTATTCACATCTTACAATAGACAAACATCTTTTAATATGCAATGTGAAAAACTTGTGAAAACTTTAATTTCATTACCATGCTTTCAGTTGCCAGTCACTGATTTTCTTAGACGGTACCCTTATGCTCAATGTTACAGCAAACAAATTCCTTAAAATGTTACAAGAGAATTGGGATTTGATAAAATGCTACTTCCAGCATGAAACAGGGTGAGCTATAGCCTAAGACAAACTCTGTGCATCTTAACTACAACTAAGTAGCTTAGAAGTGTTAGAGGAAAAAATTCAAAATAATAATGTAAATTAAAGAGTTTTAAATTTTTCTGCCTTGGTCTATCTGAGACAGACAGAGAGTGAGACAAAGAGAGAAACATTCACAGGGACACGTTCTACCCTTGGTAGCAGGCATACGCTTGAGGGCCTGGGCTGGACCCAGAATAAGGGGTGGAGGGCCAGCATATGGAGTTACAAGACTGTAAGAGCCTGAGTTCAATTCTAAGTGCTACCATGGGGCTCATAGTAACCTTCATTGTTGAAAAGGAGTCACCAGCTGGATCAAGATTCGTAACCACATTAGAAGCAAGTTTTCTAGTTGTCAGTGCTTGGGGCAAAAGATTGTAAGACGTGAACAGCTGTCTCCTTAGAGAAAAGAGATCAGCTCTGGTGAATTCTGTGACGGTTCTGTCACTGTTTAAGGGGTGGATAGCGGTCACACAGATGAGGATCTTAAGATGCAGCTTCAAGGTCAAAAGGCAAAAAGGAAAATAAATTTTGACTATTTCTAGGATTGTTAGGTTAAAAGAAAGTAATGTAAAAAAATAATTCTTACAATGTGTGTTTGAAGAAAAGCGAGAGCACACAGTTTGATCACTATTGGGTTATGACGGCATGCAGTGAGCTGTTAAGTAGAATAAGGTTTTTGTTTCTAACGTGTGCGATCAAAATTTGGAATAATAAATTTGACACTCTGACCTAAAAATTACAGCTAAATATTCATTGTGCTATGTCAGAAACATCTGTAGCGCTACATAATGTGAAGAGCAGTATTATAAGTATGTGAATTTCTAAAAGTGTACTTAATAAATACTACACTGGGGGGGAGGGTATAGCTCAAGCGCTAAAGCACATGCTTAGCAGGCACAAGGTCCTGGGTTCAATCCCCAGCACCTCCTGTAAAAATAAGTACATAAATAAACCTAATTACCTCCCCCCTCAAAAAATGAATAAAATAAATAAAAATTTAAAGAATACTGCACTATTTTCCACTGCCCTCCCTACTACATACTCCAGCTGAAAAGATGGTCATAAGGGGAGAAAAGGGGTGGGAAGGAATAAATTGGGAGCTCGAGATTTGCAGATACTATCTACTATATATGAAATAAATATACAACAAGTTTCTACTATATAACACAGGAAACTATATTCAATATCTTGTAGTAACCTGCAGTGGAAAAGAATGTGAAAAGGAATATATGTATGTGTATGGATGACTGAAACATTATGTTGCACACCAGAAACTAACACAACATTGTAAAGTGACTATACTATCTAAAAAAAACAAAAAGAAAAGATGGTCATAAACTTGGAATTGGGTCAAGAGACGTAATACCTTTTGGTTAGCTAACCCCAGATTAATCAAATTTATTTTTCTTTCTGTATTTCCAGATTTGTGGAATTCTAAAAGAAAAGCATGAGAAGGGGAAATGTAGGTGAGAATAAATTTTTAAGAGTTCCTTTGGGGCAGGTCAGAAATGATATATGAAAGGTGGAGAAAGAGAGAAAAATGGAGAAAGACAGAAATGGAGCATATGTACGCACACACATAACAGAGAAAAATGGACTAAAGGAACTGAGAGATGCTAAGAAAGAAAACAACATGAAAGATGCAGCCATTGTATGTATTTACTGGTATGACACTTTTGGTCAGTTTTATCTTGGAGGAAATTCATTAGCAATGCATGTGCTTTGGGAGATCTTCTGGAGCTACTCTTTTCTTTGTCAAGAGGAATGTCATAAGCCACAATGCATTAAGCAGGGGTGATTTTTCATAACAAAATGCTTCCATCAGCACTGATGAGGTGCTCTGATTACCCATGTTGTTGGCACTCAATAAATGCTTAATAGTAGTAATAATACCACAGATAATACATAGTTTAAGGAATAAAATTGGCCTTCACGTATTTGCCTCTTCCTCAAAGACTAAAATGTCTTCCCTTGGTCCTTTTTCATCTGATGTTATGTGAACATTTTCCCATTACTGTGACGGTAGCTCTATTTTTCCAAATGCTTCTGCTGCACTCAGGAAGATAAAAAAAAAGTAGGTCAGATCATAATCACTTGAGTTGCGTTCATGGAAAGGAATGCTATAGGTTCTCAAAACATTTTCCTCATCATGTCTAATGTAGCTAGTTTAGTTTCATTGACTTTCTCTACAATCTCTGATGCTAGATGGAGTATTTGCCTTAGTGAATCACGTAGTTAATTTCAGATTCTAAGAGACAGGGAATAGAACAAATTATATGAAGTAGGATTATTATTTTAATGAATATATATTCTATTTACAATATGACAATTATCTGTTAAAAAAGTAGTCTTATGGTTGCCAAAGAAGCATCTAAGGACCTGAGTATATTATATATAAAGAAATAAAGCAGTAATACAGAAGAATAAAGAAGCTTTCACTTTTGCAAACTATACTTGGAAATTACATACAAACAAATTGGTTATATAATAAATACATAATCATGATAGTATATTTAAGGGCTTACTAAATTATATCTAAAATTATCAAATCAAATTATTTGGGCATTTAGTGAAATTGTGTCAGATTCTTTTAGTCTTGTACGGGAATTTAATCTTAGGTTACCATTTATCATTACTAAACTCTAAAGAGTGATAGACGATAATCTGGGTATATCTGATATTTTCTTCAAGGATCTGATACAGTCTTATTGATATAGGAAAAAATGGGGTGCAAGAGGATGGCTATGTCCTAGGTCCCAGGCAAGTCTCTAGGACATGCCCCATCAAGTGAGGGTCCTTGGCTTCATGCAGGAAAGAATTCAGGAGCAATCTATAGCTGTGTAAAAGCAGACTTAATCAGAGAGATGCACACTCCATAGACCGAGTGTAGGCCAATTCAGAAGGCTAGAGAGGCCATGAGGCATGGGGGTGGTTAAAGCAAAAGTAGATTTATACACTCCCTAGAGAGAGTACAGGCCATCTCAAAAAAGGCAAGAGAAAGGGCTGGGATTTCCAGCAACTCAGCCATCATCCACTTTCTGACCTTTTATGGTCAGCCTTGAAACTGTCATGGCACCTGTGGGAGTGCCATTTAGCATGCTACTGGGTTACAATGAATCTTCCACTATCTTGGTGCTAATTGCTGTGTCATTCTTTTAATGGTAATGCCCTGTCCCATTATCAGATGTATTTGTATCTGTCTGATTTCCTTCTCAGGGTTCTTTGTCACTTTTGATTACTTGCTTGAATCTCCTAACTAAAAATGCCTAAGAAACCCTGCAGGTATTCAAAACAACGAGAATAGGAAAAAGGCTTGACCCCTGTTCATGAGTACTCTATGATTTACTGCAGGGCCGGTAAACAATAGCCTACAGCGCCAAACTCAGGTTGCTCTGGTTTTGCAAATAAAGTTTTATGGAAACACAGCCACACTCAGTCATTTGCATGTTGTCAATGGTGGCTTTCTCACTATAAGGGCAAAACTACATCCTTGCTAAACTGTCTCGAAACTTACTCCACACTATCCACCACCCCCAATCTCTGTTCTTATTTCCGTCCTCATTAGTAAATACCTGGATCTTACTCCCTTCGTATCATTTATTCATTGACTTGTTGTTTACATGGTTAATAGCTATCAGCATCAGAAAGAACGAATTTGCCCAACCACAGAAATAAACCATCACTGAAAAAAAAAATCCCTAAACGCTAAAGGGATATACATTATTCAGGCATTATTATTATTAGTCAGAATAATAATCAGAAAAAGAAAAGACAAGTTTGGGAAAATGACTCTCTAATTTCCAACTAAGCCACATTAATTACTCTAATTATAAATAAAACTGCTGGGAAATATATGTTAAGATTTGAATGTCAGTAAAACATCTTGAGAATTCTCTAGTTTATCAGTTTTTCTTCCTTTAGTCAGGAATACACCTAAACTATTCAAATATGAAAATTCTCTCACCTCTAAATGCACATAGTTATTTTTGATTTATGAACCTTTCTTCAGAATCCATTATCTGAGAATCCCCTCTTACTTGCTCTTTGATTCACAAAAATAAAATAATACACCTATTTTTTTCTAAGAAATTACCTACTGTACTAAATGAGGAGCAACAATAAATGTTTCTTTTGTTAAACTAAAGTCAGAGAGGACCTGAAAAGCTATTGTGTGATATGGCTAGTGATCAATTAACTTTATTCTATATCGTTGCATAGTCATCTTGAAAATGAGAAATGTTACTGATTTAAAACATTATTGCTATATGTGAGCTTAATAAAAAGTACTGGCTACTTAGATCATCCTTGAAAAAATTAAGTTTTACTGGATTAAAATTTTGTTACAATAGCTATTTTTCTAATATTTGTTCAAAAACACTTACTAAACATTCACATCTGATGGAGGGATAAATCTGTTTAAAGGGGTTTAAAGCGCAACCACTCTCAAATAAGCTGGCCTTTGTCAGCATGCACTTGACATTTGAATGAGTCTATTCTCTGTGTGGTGAGGGGTCAACACAATAAAATGACTGTCATTGACTTGTTGAGTGGTTTTGGAGAATACTACCAAAATGCTGTCTAGGTGTTCTGACACTGATTTGTGGAGAGGCCACTTTCACCTGAGCGACCTGTGAAATCTCATGGTCAAGAAGACGCCAAGAATGGCTAACAAACCCAGAGATAGTAAACAGTGAAGCAGCTCTTTCTTGACCAGTGCTTTGTATAAAACCAAAGCCTTTATAGGAGTGTTGCTAGATCTGTTTTAGAACTATGGAGAGAGTGTGAACTTGACATCTTTGGATGGATGGGAGCTGTCCCAACTGGATTCAACTACAGGAAATTTATTATGCTTACTATTTTTATTATTGCTATTATTATTGTTTAAAATGTTGAAAATATATAAGATTTCCACTGCAGAAAGGGATCAGCCCCTTAAAAGCAGATTAGAAAGCTGCTGCACTGAAGAGATGTTTCTGAGACTATATCAATATTTCAGATAGTTATGTACTAAATTAATTTCTTTAATTATAAGATGACTTGATACAAGATAACTCTGAAACAGACTGTCTTCAAAGGTCTGTTTTAAAAATGAGGCAGAGTATAGAACAATCTATATGCAATCTCAGAATTAACTATGATAGTAATTTTGTTTTAAAATGATACAACTGTTTAGATTTAGGACTTTCATAAATTAGCTTAATTATTACTCTGGATAAGGGGGAAAAGTATGTATTATAGATCCAAAGATACTAAAGATCATCTTTAGAAATTCCTGTAAATAGATTTGATAACAAAATCTATCAATAGCAAATATTGCCCTGTTTTACCTAAAAATTAGGCAGATTGGGCAAGAGACTCAGAAAGAGTGGCTTGCAATTAATTGCTAATAAAATTTGTTTATAAATCAAATGAATGGTCATCTAGAAGTCAACACAGTTTCCAAAGAGTAGGTAACATGTTTTCTAGCAAGCCTTGAGATAGTTCTTTAAGCACAGAGAGCTCTCATAAGGACATCAGATATATAAGCCTACTTCTGGCCTTTTCTTCAGTTCAATTTCTTTCTTTGGCTTCCTACTCAACATGGCTCTGTGTTCATTCTTGAGTTCAGTGTTACTCACAGTTATGATTAAAGAAACTGTCTCTTCACTAAAACAGTCCTACAAAACCTTTGCTGGCTAGGTTGTAAGAGGAAGATAATCAGGGGATGTTTTAAAATAACAAATTTTTCATTTTTACAAGGTAGTTGAAACTTGGGCATCAAGAATCTGTTTTGAACAGAGTGTTTTGGACAGAGTATATCTTGAGTTCATCTGGGTGCTTGAAATGCAATTTGCCTGAAGTGCTCAATTAAAGTAGATTAAATGTAGAGGAAAATTTCTAGTGGCAAGCTATACAGACTTGGTAATCGTGCCCTCGGTCATAATATTTGATGGAAATTAGATGGGCATTTGTCACAACAACATATTAATTATTTAAATTCCTGTTTCCTCTCCAACATCCACTCATTAATTCACAGGACATCATGGACCTGGTGTGTGACAGGCACAATGCTGACGCTGAGTGTCAGAGGGACTTGGCCAGACAGGACTCCTTCCTTGTGAAGTATATAGTCTTATAAAGTACTTCAAGGCTGAAAATTAGTCTTTTTCATTTAATTGTATTACAAGTGTATACAATAGGTGCTTAATATCTATTTATGAATCCTGATTGAAAACCTATAAAGAATGCATATCAGTTTTAAAATTTTTAAATGCTATTAAAAATCTACTCAATATATTGAATAAGTGACTACAAATTTAATAGAAGATTTTTTTAATCTGGATTTTTCAACCTGGGGTCTCAATGAGTAAGAATAAACTTGTAAAGATGTGCTTAAAAAAATTCAAGGTAACGTAGAGTTACAGGATGAGGTAGAAGTCACCTTAATGAATATCTCTATAAAAATTGCTTAATAATTTTAGTTCATTTTCAGCCTCTTGACGTAGTTCAACTTCTGAAACAGTAAATAACATTTTAGGTTGAACAATAGCGTTCAAGTGAAAGGGAAGACTCATCTCATTTGCCAAAGTGTAATCAAAGCTACATTTTTTTGTCCCAGGATTCACATTTTAAGAGAAACTCAAGGAAATGCTGAAGGAATTAGCGCTGGTTCTCCAGCTGAAGAGAGGCAGAGGTGGAGTGCTACCTTCAGGTACGCAAAGGACTGTCAGATGGAAGATGAATTAAGTATATTTTTTATGATTCCAAATGGAAGAAAATGATAAACAATTAGACACTTGGCTTCTAGGAACAGAATCAGGAAAAGAAGAGATTTTGAAAACTTTACTGAGGAGAACTTCGAGGGAAGGGAAGGCCTGAAGACTTGAGATTTCTTTACCCTGTGAGGGCTGAGCATCCCAGTACCTCTTGTCAGGAAGGATGAGAAGGTCATTAATTAGCAAGAGATAAAGCTATGGATCAGACACCTGAAAGTTTGGACCCAGAGGAGCTAAAAGCATAATTGTTAGATTACCAATAACTGGGAGGCCTAATAGAAATGGCAAATATGTCAAATGTGGAGTAGCTGGAGGAAGGGCAAGTCTTGAGTGAAGAGAGGGGCCGGCCTAGGGAGGTCATGCCATTTTCTAACTATGCCATTGCTTTTATGTGGAGTTCTCACCACTTCCGTGCACCAGGGATGGGTTCCTACAGGAACATGACCCTGGAGACACTAAAACATAATTCAGTTTGACTGAAGTATATGTGTTCTAATAAGTAAAGTTGTTTAAAAGTGCAATGAGATTCCCTATTTCCTATTATTGGAAGAAATCTGAGGGAGAGTGTAACTCTGAATTCTTTAGGATGTGACAATTTTTCTCAATGATCATCCAAAAGGTTATTTGGTTCACACACTATGCTTTAGATTTGGGGTTGGATGAGAAGCATCAAGTGTGGAATGAGTTTTATTTTGTGTTCGAAGTTAAGATTTCAATAGCCAATCTACCAATGTATGTGTTGCCTACAAATTACCTTGACCCTTGAACTTCAGATTTCTTGGATGAAAAAAACCTAATGCTTAATTCGGCATGATGGTTGAAAAGTGCCTTTTATGTGTTACATAAGACTATCAATTAGTGATCAGATAGATTCTAGGAATTTCTCAGATTAATTACTTAAGTTAAGGACACAGTTTATGGCTTTAAAAACTTTGAGACAAACCAAAACTGAGTTGACCCCAATATTAAAGAACAGTCCTGACAACCAACACCCTAAATGAATTTGAAGATGTCATTTGGTCCTTAAACATTACCTAAATGCACAGCAAACATATGAGCCTTAACAATTCCTTTATGAACAAACCCTGAATACTCACAACCAAAGGATAAACGAGACTACTACATGTCAGTGGTTCCCATCAATCCATTTTCTCTAAACTCACTGGTGTTTTTTGCTTTCTGCTGCTATTTATTATTTTGTTTAGGGTTTTGTTTTTTCCTTCTTCTTCTTCTTCTCTTTCCCCTGAGAGACAGGTAGAGTGGTGGGAGAGCTGGCAATTCTCTGGGTTAAGGATAAATCCCGCATGGCTGCATGTGACTGCCTCATTTAGCAGCTGGTAATTCTGTGGAGCAATGCTCAGCGCTTGCTCTTACAGTCTTTTATGTAATATAATATATATTTTTAAAATTGATTGTAATTTTTTAGCACTTTGGGGGCTGCTGGTGGTCTCTTTTTCAGGCGAAATAGACCAACTGCTGCTGCTAAAAGAGTTTATTCGACCACCCACACTCGGAAGCACAACCTTCTCCCCGTGTCCCCTGAAGTAGCAGTCAGCATGGCCTGTGCCGTAATGACGGCGAGCAGCCCTCAGGCTCAGAAAAATGTCACAGCTTGATCCCCAGGGCCTCCAGTGCCCCCATTCAATCAGTGCTCAACTGCATGACGCACCCTGAAACTTCAAATGAAAGCCCTGGCTTCGTGACCAAAAATACAAACTCCCTACCGTCTCTTTCTGTGGGAGTTATTGAAGTTCTCCGTTAGCTCACAGACGGTTACCTACCTGCTGTCCCGGGTAGCAAGGAAAAAAGGCACAACTGTAACATTTTTTGCACAAAGACCTTGACTGGGATGCAGAAAGATTTAAAAACAGCAGGCATGTACTTTTTAAAAACAACATTTTGACAGATAAAGTCAAGTGATAAAATATTGGGAACTTATTTATAATTACCTCTACTGTTGGAAGCAAGCAAAGGAGGGGTTAGTCCAGAACAAGGATATGCCGACTAATCAAATTTCATTTTATTTTGCTCTGAAACCACAGAATTTGATGCTGTGTGTGTGTGTGTGTGTGTGTGCAACCTACAGTGAGAGGTGATAATTTTCAGGTCCAGATAAATACAGAAGAATGGGGAAAGCAACACTGCCTAAAATTTTGCTGTATGTTTTTCCACCTTACTCCAAGGCAAAAAGCACATATGGTTGTCCCCAGAGGATTGCGTACCAAATACTGAATGAACTTCCTGAATCTACATTAGAAAGGCCCAATACAAAGTGACCAGGAAGTTTGGACCACAGGAAGGTAAGTGTAATAAACACATGTAGAAATTGACATCGGTATCAATACACATTAATATTAGCAGCCTTTTGGTTACTAGATACTGTTATGATTCCTGGCCCCAAGGGGCTTCTCATTTCCTGAGTTTATGTGTTCTTCCAGTAAAATCTCATTTACTAAACTTTCAAACTTTGCCGTTATTCTGGTAGAAGAGTTCAAAAAGGAGTAAATCATTTACCTGCGGTCATATGTTTAAATTGTTTTTTTCTACAGTATGAAATGACAAATGTAAAATAAGTAGCATATAAGCAGAGACATATTGTATATTTTAACACATACATCAAATCTTGGTTCAGAATTATTTTGGTCAATAATTAAATTCATCCTAATAGAACTTCAAAGACAATACCTCATCTCGATTCAATAAATTATAAGACAATCATGCAAGCAAGTTGCATATCCTATTAATTTTAGAGTCAGACTCACAGCTTTTTTTTGCACATGAACTCTTGTCTAGTAATTCAAACCTGTAATGCTTGAGTTTATTTTTACCCTTTTAAAATTTCTAATATACTACTCTTCCGTAAAACGTGGTTTATTTCTTGATGAGGGAGATTAACAGAAGTTCAGTGAATCTGAAGTTCCATCAGATGTGTGTGCTCACCTTGGCTAAGAAAACTGGGTTGCTGAGAACTGAAGGGAGGTCCTCAAGCTAAAGAATCTTTACTAAAATAATTACGCAGTGATGAGCATGTAAAGGAATCTTTGTTGGATAAGTGAATTATTTTTCTCAAAATTTTACTCAAACAAAATATAAACATTTTTAAATAGTATAAAAAAGTAAATAATATGACTGATCATGTCAATTTACATAAGAATATAGCTTTTATTAGGGAGAGAATAGTACATAAGATGTTTATGGTGGACACAAAAAGAATTGTCTCTCAGTTTTCTGTTATGAAACTGACAAAAGGGTGTGTGGAAAAATCAACAAAGAAGGAAAAAAAGGCAAAGCCCAGATTTTTAATGAGGCTTTGTAGTATAAAATTTGATATAGCTTGTATTTTAACTCTTTCTTTCCCTTGTTACTGATGTAAAAACCATTGTGTCTCTAAAAACAATGAGGAGTGGCAAACGAGAGAAGAATTGTATAGCCCAGATGCTCTTCTTTTAACAAAATTTTGTAATATATCACTAACTTTTTCCCTAGGGTTTTGAGAAGCCAGTTATATATTTTGGGTACACAGTTATGGAATATGGATGTTGTGTACACACACACACACACACAGAAATGTTTATATATTAGAGCAGATGCTGACAAAAATGTTCTATAAAGGATCACATTGTATAAATTTTAGTTTTTTTTTAGCTTTTGTGGGCTACAGGTCTCTGTTACAACTACTCAACCTTGTCACTACAGTGGGAAAGCAGCACAGATGACATGAGAACAGATGAGAATGGCTGTGTTCCAACTAAGCTTTATTTAGAAAAGTATGCTGAGGAAGTGACATCAGTAAATGATACAATAAGGACCTCCTAAGATTCTCTCCTCCATAAAAACAATGAAAAATGACGAAATTATCAGAATCAATGTTTTCAGTACTCTGGAAACTAATCAAAGGCTTGCAGCAATTCAACAATTATATATTGAAAAATAAATGGCTGAAAATCTCAATAAGAACAGTGAGCTATGTGGCATTTTTAACTTGACCTCTTCCCATTCCCTGCCTCAGCCTTGAAACTTAACAGCCTGTAATTGGAGTAAAAACTCACAGCATGGCAGCTACCAGAGGGTGCAGAATAAGGCTGGAGCTCTTTCAAACCTCATTCCCAGAGCATTGTCATTATTAACCTGTCAAGTATGTGTAGTGAAGAATTTGACCTTGTCTGAGGAGAAGTCTGTCCTTTGTCCTCAACTTCTGGGAGGTAACCAGTGTCAAACCTGCTAGAAATGTCATAGTTTAGAGCAGAAACTGGCCATACCAGATCTTAGGGTGAGACTGGCCACATCAGAACCCAACCATGTGAATGAGTGAAAGCTTGGGTCACATGGTATCAGTTGGCTTGGAGACTGAGTTCAACAAAGTGAGCAATCAATCAGCCATGTATATACAAAGAAATTCCCACAAAAATCTGGACAATGACTGGTGAAATTTGCTGGTTGGCAATACTTCATATATATTGTCACACATCAATGCCAGGAGGATAATGAAGTTGGGCAACAGTAGAACTTCATGTCTGGAACCCTCCCAGACTCTTCCTTTGGTTGATTTTAATTTGTATCCTATCCTACTAATAGAAGATAATTATGAATGTTACAGCTTTTAGTGAGTTCTGTGAGGACTTCTAGCAAATTATCAGAACTTAGGTGATTTGGAGAACCCCTCAAACCTGCGATTGGTGTCAGAAGTCTTGGGAAGACTTTCAATCTGGAGGACTGTGCCCGCAGACTTTGTAGTTTGTCTAACTCTGGGTAGTTGGTACCAGGATTGGGAGTTCCCTAGAATGATCCTGATTCACTGAAACATGTGGCTTAGAAAGATAAAATATAATAGGGTAGGGGAAGAAGAAACTTTGAACGATTACAGGTTCACTCATGATAATTGAAGCTGTGTTTTGATCAGTTAATGGGAGTAAAAGTTACTTCCATTTTAAATGGAATTTTACAATGTTGACTCAAACTCCTGAGGTGTTGGTTCACTGGATACATAAAGAAATTCAAAGTAAGAAGAAATTAGCTAAATATACAATCAATCACTTGATTGTTGATATCTATACTTGCTAAAATTCAAGCAAGGAAGAATGTTGGGCCAAATGTGGATGCTGGCTGGTTCAAGTTATAGACTCTAACCTCAGGTCCCATATCAATGGGTAAGGTTAAAATAAAAATTTTAAAGTATTAAGTTAAATTCTGACTCTGGCCAAGTTTGGATCCTGAGCAGACTGAGTTTACAGTCTCTAGCCTCAGGGCCCCTACAAATGGGTAAAGTTAAAAAGAAAGGAAAAAAAAAATTGAAGTGGATCTTAATACTGGGTCTCAAAGCCACTTCAAAGGGGAAAATTATGCTGAAACGATAGACAGCAAAGAAGCTGAGAATGATTCTTAAGAGAATGGGCAAAACAAAGAGGATAGAAAAAGAAGTAAATCAAAGGACTCCTCCCAACATGGTGGAAATCTTTAAACGGTTATTAAGGAACAGGATAAATAAAGCAGACATTGATGGGGTCAAAACAAAGGTCTTAATCCTGCACTCTTGGAAGTTGTATGGACCAATGGAAGCCCCTGATGTTTTGCCAATATTAAAGGTCTTCAAACAAATCTGCTTAATTCATCTTAGTTTGGAGGAATTTAAAAGGTTGTAAGGCAAAGACAGCAATGAGAAACATGAGCTATAACCATTTAGGACAATAGTCCCACAATGTATTTTAAGACAAAGATTGATTAGAAGGTCTAGGTTGCTTGGCCTGACTCCTGACTGGGAACCAATGGCTAACTGAATAAAATGGTCAGAGGGTGAAAAGAAGACATTTCTGGGACTCTTCACATGGGAGCCCCATGCACTGTGTTTCCAAAAGAAAAATAAATATTATCTCAAGGACATGGGATACACTACCAAATATACAGCAGACACATAATGTGAGATCCAAAAGACACCAGAGTAGGAAAAGGTCAAAAAAAATGTTTGAAGACATAATTGCTGAAGTCTTTCTAAATTTGATGGAAAAATATTAATGTACACATCTAAGAATTTCAATGAATTCCAAGTGTAATATACTCAAAAAGATCTACACCTAGACACATCATAATCAAATGGTCGAAAGCCAAAGAGAGAATCTCGGAAACTGCAAGTGAGAAGAGACTCATAATTTACAAATAATCCTTGATAAGATTAACAGCTAATTTCTCATCAAAAACTATGAAAGTCAGAAGACAGGAGAACGACATTCAAAAATGTTCAAAAATAAAAACTGTCAACCAAGAATTTTATACCAGTAAAACTATTCTCAGAAAAAAATATGACATTCAATTATTAAAAAAACAACCCCCCCCACCAAACCCAGATAATTTGTTGCTAGTAAACCTGTTCTACTAGAAATACTGAAGGAAGTTGTACAGGCTAAAATGAAAGCATATTAGACAATAACTTGAACCTATGTGCAGAAATAAAGAACACTGGTAAAAGTAATTATATGGGTAAATACAAAAGATAATATAAATATATATTTTTAAACTCTTTTTTTCCCCTCCTGATTTAAAAGACAACTGTATAAAGCAACAATTAAAAATCTGTGTTTATGGGCACACAATATATAAAGATATAATTTGCATGAAAATAACATAATGAAGGAGGAGGGAATGGGACAACATAGGATAATTGTTTTTGTTTACTAGTGAGGTTAAGCTGGTATTAACTAGAACTAGATGGTTATAAGTTAAAATGTTAATTGTAATCATCAGGGAAACCACTAATAAATAAAAAAATTATGAGGAAAGAAATAATATGAAATTAAGTGGTACGTTAGAAAATACTTAACACAAAATAAGGCAGCAATGGAGGAGTAGAGGAACAATGAAAGACATGACATAAAGAAAACACTGAAATAACACATAAATCCATCAGTCATAGGAAATGAAAATATATTTATGTTTCTACATTTACTTTCAGTTGCCTTGCAAGACTCTCCTTCATTAGAAAATCTCACTAGCATAGAATAATATGATAGTTGTATAAGTTAAGTTGGGCATCAATAACAATATTTTAGTTTATCTGGTGTCCATTTACAGACCTTTGCAAAAAAAAAAAGACTTTGAATAGGTTTTCTATTTCTTCTTGTTAGAAACAAAATTTATCTTTATCGGAGACGTTTTTCTTTTCTCAGCTTCTTTGTGAGCTGTTTCGTAGATCTATCCTTTCTTATAATGTTTAATTTTAACACTATAATCATTGATCACATTTTTCTTTTATTTTAGTGGATCCCAAAGAGCCCCATATCTGATATGTGACATTTCTCTTCTTCTCAATACCTTAGTCAGGACAAAGAAAAAAATCCAAAATACTGATGAGGAAATAATACTTTACTTTCCAATGACTAAAAACAACAAACAAATTGGAGAAAGGAGTGATTTCCTGGTTTGTAGACATTTACGTCTCCTATCCCATGCTGCACAGTGTGCACAATGGCGTCTCTTCTCATTAGGATTTGCAGAGTAAGCCTGAGTTTTAGTCACTGTAAAATAAAACTTTGCGTGTAGCAATGATCTGCTGTGCTATTGTTAGGCTAAGACGGGACATCTGAGATTTCATTTTAGTTCTGGGTTTAGTGGTGTTAGTCTTTTTTTTCTCACCCACACATCATAGCATAACTGAGATTAGACATTCATGAAATATATGTAATTACTATCCCACATCTAAAGATGAATGAATAATTTCCCTTCAGTACTGTAGGCTATGAGGCATGAGATAAGTTAAGACTTTCATTCAAATTTACAGATTCAAGGTAGGTATTCTAAGTATTGCGGTCAGAGTTGTCTCCTTTCTTCCTCCATTTCTGTCTCCTCTTTTCCCACTGTTACGCTTTTTCTCACTTTGTTTCTACCTTTTCCCAATTCCTGACAAAAATTCCCCTTTCCTTCACAAAGAAGTAAGTGATTCTGAGCATAGACAGGGATTCTAGTCTTAGAGGAGCACATCATACCCTCGAGGATTGCACACTGTTTCTCGACGTGCTCTCCACTCCTGGATTTAGCATTTACACACTGCTAACATAAGAGGGCTTAGGTGTCACAGAAAATAAACAACAAAGAACTTTGGCAGAGGGGCCTTTTTTCCCAAAGAATGACAGCATTGGGAACTTAGACTTGGGAGTCTAGTGTGGTGTACAAATAATCACCTTGACAAAGTGGCTACAATTCCCGTAGGCATCATCTCCCTTATTTGACATCCCCTCTAGAATATAAGCTTCTTGAGGGCAGAAGTGTTTTTGTTTGTTTGCTCATTTTTTAAAGATGTGTTTATCACATTCTTCTCAATAGCTGACAGAGGGCTGTATCAAATAGGTGCTCATTAAATAAAGATTGAATGACTCTTTGGGAATAATTGAACAGGATGATGATGAACATCATTCAAGTTCAAATTTTATATGATTTAATAACTTTTATAATTAAAAGGTGAATATAATAAATATGCATTTCAATGGTATACAACTAAAATAGAAAGTAATGAATGAAATGCATCATTAGTAATTGACTTACATATCCTTTGGGTTAATTAATCCTGACTCTTCCTCTCATGGAAACCCTATTATGGTATTAACTTAAATCATTTCTATTTACAGGTTTCTCCATCAGCCATGTTTTGAAAAGGCTCAGTGCCTTTCCCAGATACAACTCTAGCCAGAGAGTCTTTTTAGCTAAAATTTAATAAGATGTCAATTTTTTGCCCTGTTTTTCCATTCTCTCAGGAGCTGTCAAAGTGAAGTACATTGGGCTCATTTTATCAAAGAAGCTCAAAGTCTGTGGTTTAGTTATAAGAAAATGAAGCAAATGGATGCAAATGGAAATTGACATCTTTACTCCACAAAACAGAAGCAGCCTAATTTCTGAGATGCTCGCTGTTATGTGAAATTTTTTTCCCACACTGCTCTACGTCATTCCTGTAGAAACTTTAAGATTCTTTAAAAGTATCTACAAAATTAGGTGAAGGGTAAAATTATGAATTTCCCACTTGGAAGAAAGTGGCTTAAATTCTATCCAATTATTTGCCATGACAACCAGCTAAACACAAAAGGGCTAGAATGGATGTAGAGTACTGCCTCTATAATCATCACTGTGTGTCCTTCAAATCATGGATATGCAGCACCACTATCCCCGGCTACTTCAGGGCCATAAGCCTACACGGTAATTACATGCTTTGGAACACTCCACTTAAGTGCATCAATAATATAGTGAGCGAATGTGTTCTTTAATTCTGCACCTGTAAATGGAGGGAAAAATAAAGAAAATATCTCTATCAAAAAAAAGGAAGAAAAATAAATTAGACAGCCAAATTATTTTTAAGCTGCTTTGTGAAGTCTCCTTCTAAAACTCAGATGGCAAATAATTCAAAGTTTTCCATAAATATAATCAAATGACAAAATCTCTCTGTTTAAGTGACTGCAAAGGTTAGGACATAGAAAAATAAATGACAAACAAAAACTCCTAACTAAGCTTAATATTTTATCTTCAATGTACCTATTTCACCTGTGAATTACAAAATCTCAAGCTATTTTTTCTTTCTATTGCCTTGTCTCTGTATAACCGCTATTAATGGGATTTAGCAGATAACACCCTCGACGCCATGATTTCCCACACAAAAGAAGAGTTAACGTAACACATCATGGCATTATAAAGCTCTATTGCTCTATATGCAATTTATACTACATTTAGTACATTTTAGAATGAAGTGTGTGTGCATATGTGTGTATTTTTTTATTTTGTGGACCTGAAATCTACAATTTTTTCCTCAAAAATGGAAAGTTAATATAGTCAATTCAACAGAGAAGATATATCAATAGAATCACTGGGGGAATAAATAGTTGGTGTAAAACTAAGGGTTTTCTCTCACCTACATATTCCAATAAAATAAAATGAATATAAATAGAATCAAACATTTCATCTGAAAGTCAAATATTTTGAGTGACTTATTTCCTATGTTCTTATGAAATTTCAAAGAAGTTCTTATGAAAATCATGCACATAAAGTTTATAATAAAGTTAACACTCACAGTGTTGGAGACAAACTTAGTTTTTAAGTGGGTCCATCCTAAGTTTCTCCACTTAAGGAAATAAGAAAAAAAAAACAACAAGGAAATCTTTATAGGTACCAATGTTTCTTATGCAAATTAGCCAACATTTTTAAATGAAGATACTCAATGTGAAATAAGTCTCTGTATATTGATTTCAAAATATGAATGCTATTTAAATTCGAAAACCTTGCTGTAATTTCAGAAAACCCCATAAAACTCAGAATAAGAAGATATGTAATAATTCAAAATTCATAAAGGAAACAGAAAGGATGAACTGAATAACCAGAATAGAGTGTTTTGTTTTAAAAAAAATAATGAATTACTTCAAAGTGAGATTATACTTGCTTTTCCTTGTCATTTTAGGTTTGTGAATTGATAGATGTGCATTATGTTTTACTAAATTAATATTCAATACATGAGTATGACCTTGTGTTCTGTTAATTTCTACACATTTACTTCTTAGAAACGATCTTAGGTCTCAAATGTTGCTTTGGGGATTAAGAATATTTATTTTCTCCATTATGTAACCAATATACAGTCGGTTTCTAATAATAAATATCTTCCGCGAAAAATACTCAATTTAATCTACCATGTAGCTATGCTTGTTAAATAATAAAATCATCACTGTGTCTTCAAAAGTATGTAAGAAGCTTAAGCAATACATATTAGAATTATTTGGATGTATTTAATATTGACTGTGTCTTCAAGATCTTGGGCTTCCAGAGATTTTTACCGGTAAAGACATTGGATTTTGAAATTTGTATGCAAGTCAGTATATAGATACCCTGCTACTAAAACAGTATTCTGTTAGGTAGAGAAACTACTGTTTTAAAGCTTAAGACTGTTCCCAGGATAGTGATTACGTTAATTTCGCCATGAACCATCAACACACTAAATCCAAGATGGAACCCTAATTGTTCTTTGAAAGAAATATAATCATTTGAGAGTTCAAACTTGTTAGTATTTACAGTTTCTTTTCTCTTCTGCTACAGAAATAAGAACCAGCCAATTGTTTACAACCAGTTAAGGATGCATATTGCTGAGACTTGGATTATAATAATAGCTGAATTTCAAGTTCCCAAGGTTTTATGAGAGATATACTGGCAGAACCTTTCCAAAATCATAGTTACAGTAATTGAATACCCTATTACTGGTATGTGCAGCAAGAAACAAAAGTGGAAATGTTTAAGGGTGGATGTCCCAGTGACCCAATGGCCAATGTTTTTTTGTTTTGTTTTGTTTTCTTTCTGTTTGGTTTTGTTTTGACTTCTGATTAGATGATAATTGATCATAATGAAGCAAGGCAATTCTAAAAATTCAGCTCACTTAATTGGCCTGCATCTGGGATCTCAATGAAAATCTTCACAAGAATGTCATCTTTGAATAGGGAACTGAGTGTATGTAGGTTATTAATCAGACATATAGAAACTATCTCTTGGTGTCATCTAGTGGTTGTATTTCATCACTGCATAAAAGAAAGGCCTTACTGGTTTTTGAGTAAAGGTTGTTTTATTACATTTGTTTCTGACTGACTGGAGTAAAAGAAGCTGCCATTTTTAACAGACAAGAGAAGGTTCGTAGTAATCAAGCCTTTCTGGGCTCTTCACCCTGGCCCTTTGCTGTGCCTTCTTATAAGGTCAAGACCGAGGGTTGGGAAGCTCATTACTGTACACTGGTGTGAAGGGGCTGTCTGCTGCCCGACTCAGGCTGCAAGACTGGGGCACTGGGTGCTGTTCAGGGACACCCACAGCCAATACATAAGGTATTTCCTCTTAGCTGGCTGAGCAGTACTCAGGGGATTCTGAAGACTGAACTGACATGCTCACAGTCGGACTGCAGATGGCCATGGGAGGGGGCTCGGAGTGAGAGAGGAGTCCCTTGACCCGCCTGTCATCTACTCTCTCAATCTCCATCCTAGGCTAGGAGCACGGCACAACTCTCACAGGGAAAGGTGACATAGTGAAAATAACTTATCCACAAATGTGCTGAAATGTCATCTCTAATGTTATAGTTCCTTTAAGACGAACTATAATTTCTAATATAACTTTTCAGTTTTGAAAGGAAAGGGCACCAAGGCTGGGTTGACAGAAATAAATTATCCAGATAATTAAGGCTAACTACTCCACTTTCTCCCACTCCCTGGCCCACGCACAGACAATAATAGAGCTCAATTATTTATAATTCAGGAATTTTTTTTCCCGTCAAAAAAGGATTTTCTGTAAAACTGGTGTTTGAAGAGCTCAAAATTATAATCACTAAGAAAGCAAATTATTAACAAATTATAACCAGAGAATTTACAAATTTTAAATTATTGTAGTGTCTGTTATCATATCCAATGTAACAAAGAAAAGGCATGATAAAAAATGGAAAAAATGAGTATGACACTTCATTCTCAGTTTTCCATAATTACCTGATAGTTTTAGGCAAATTCTGTGGGTTTTAAAAAATGATATTAATGGATTTATCAATATCAAGCTAGATATTTCTCCACATACTTACAGACACTTACTTTACATTACTAGTTGAAGATTTTTTGTTTGTTTTTGAATTGTTTTTCATTGATGTTTGCCTTTCTTGTGTATAGGTCTTTAATTTCTAGATGTCTCACACATGTGCAAACTGAGAAAAATAATTAATAAGAATGAATGTATATACATTTCCTAAAATTTCTATTTCCCTTTGCTATAAAGGAATTTGCTACTGCTACTATCCTTGAGTTGCAAATGTATGTACTACATGTATAGATACGTAGACGTATAAGGTATATAAGGTATGTGGAAATACATCTTACATATACTTACATTAGACATACATATACACACTATATATACATATGTATGTTTTTTGTTGGAAATATATATCTAACAGAAATACTCTCAATTCACACAAACTTTAAGCCAAAATATACAGAACCAATTAGTGTGGTGCATAACCCCTCAAAACATTACCTTTATTCTCCAGAAAATCACAAGACTAGACCATTCAATCTTGTATCTTGTATAAGAGAAAATCAAGTTTGGTTTACAGTTGTTCCAGTTCTGATCATTGTGCTATTTGTTATTTTATCTTATAGAGCAAACGATTGAGAATAATGAAATAGTTATGTGGGAGTGTATGTGTTTGTAGCATTCATAAGTCTCTCAACAGATTTTGATTCCACTTCCTGGAACTATCCCAAGTCTGAATCATACAACTATCATAATTTGCAGTCTGTTAACATGTTTTCAAAGCCTATTTCCTGGCACTACTAAAGCTAAAATCAGAGCAAAGAGAAAAGATTTCTTTGAGAAATAAAACAGGTGATTTAAATATTTTGTGGGAAGAAAGTAAGTCTCTGCCTTAATCCCCTCACATTGACCTCATTTTAACCTTCTCAGTATACAAAATACATACTATATAATAAGAAAATAGATGAGTGTATACCAGATCTACCAAATAGGGAATTTAGACCTCTCTGTTAACAGAAGAGGTTTACTATACCCAAACAGGCGCAACCTTAAGTAGCTGCTGAAATTGTTGGTTAATCATCAACGAAGTAAATATCAATTTAATATAATTCATTATTCTTAAAAGATATTCTTTGATATTTAAATTGGCTATGCTAAGTGGCCTTATCAAATAGATTATTTTGTTCAGTTATATGGTGATACTTTTGGGAACCAGTCCATCCCTGACAAGTGTACTGGAATTCCATTTCATTTTCCAGTAGCGTTTAGGTAAATTGTGGACAACGTGATAGGTTAAAAACACCTATTCTTTTTTTTTTTTTTTTGCTGCCCATGTTACATATTGCAGCAATCTGTGGTTTCCATTACATATTTACCCAAATGCTGAAGCTGATGTAAAACTTCTCATCTGATAAAATTAATATTCTTTACCAGAGCAACCACATGACCCACACTTCTTAGTGAGAGAGCGCAGATTCCATACTGAAGTGTAACATTTCACAACTGGCACCTTCATCTCCTATTCCACTTTGTGTTTTCACTTAATCTTTGCGACAGTACTTACGCATTGGAACGATCGCCTCAATTTTACAGGTGACATAAACAAATGGAGAAGTAATGCAAGTCTCTCAAGCCACATAACTTGTAGAACCCTGATTTGACACAAGGTCTGAGCTTCTTTGTAATTTAATTTGTACAGCATAGGATCCCGCTTCCAAAATTGACTAGTCTGAGGTTTGTTGTAATCTAGCCCCCAAGATGGGTCCATTTCAAAGGGACAGTCCAGTGACGGGCTAGCTGTTTTTCTAGATTGTCAAAATCCTTCCTTTACTCAACCACACATGCAGCTAGTATGGGTGTGTAGCTAAACAATGGCCAAGAAGATAAAAGCACAAGTGTTGTGGGCTCCCGGACTTCAAGGGAAATGGACATGCCCTCTTCTTACCCTCTTTCTTCCCTCTGTTTACTCGTAGATGTAATTGCTGGATTTTTAGCTACAACTTTTGGCATCATGAAATGACACAGAAAGAAAGGCAAAGCAATGAGACAGAGCTACCTGGATCCTGATGATTCAGATCACGTATTAGTCCTGGACTAATCATCTCTGGGCTAATTCGATGTGTAAGAGAATTAAAATTCTATCGTGTTGTATTAGATTGTTATTGCTACAGCATCCAGGTATAGGTTAGCTGTGTCCTTTGCTCACAGCCTCACAAGGCTGAACTAAAGACATTCAAGGCTGGGAGTGCAATCCCGTATGATGCTCTGAGGACTCTTCCAAGCTCCTTGGGTGGCAGAATTTGGTTTATGGTGGTTGTAGGACTGAAGTCCACATTTTCTCACTTGTCATTAGCTAAGGATGGCTCTCAGGTCTTACAGACTGCCTGGAGGTCTTTGCCACATGATATTATTCATAGGGTCTCTCCCAATATTACTATATTCTACTACTTCCTCAAATTCAGCAGGAGTATCCCTGGTGTGGTGCCTCAAATCTCCTTTTTTTAAGGAAGTGCTCAGTTCCTTTTAAGAGCTCATCTGGTTAGGTCAGGCCCACCCAGAATAATCCCCTTTCAATTCAAAGTCAATTGATTTGGGACCTTAATGGCACCTACAAAATCTCTTCACCTTTGTCACACAGTATGACTTAATCATGGAATTCAGATCCATTATACTCTTGGTCCCACATTCAAGTAGAGAGAGTTCTACAGAGAGGATATATCAGGGAGTGGGAATCTTGGGGAACATCTTAGAATTCTGTCTACCACATTGGTTCAAGCTATTATTTTGTTTTTTAATATACATCCAAACCTCATTATAAATAATGCATCATGTTACATTTACTTTTGAAATTGATGCAGAATAATTTGTTTAGAAAAACTTATATTCATAATATTACAGACTTGTTTGCCAAGTATCTATAGATGTATATGAATCTTTGTTTCAGATACCAAGAAATTCACTTTTAAATGTAGTACACAAATGAAATAATAATTCTGAATCGACTAGGATGGTTAATTCAGATACCAAGAAATTCACTTTTAAATGTAGTACACAAATGAAATAATAATTCTGAATCGACTAGGATGTTCTATTCTTTCTGCACTTTAGTGACTCTATTCTGCATTGTGCTTAATTTCACAAATCACTTCAAATTATTTTTAAAATAAAAAGAAATAACAATACAAAAATAAGTAATGTAACCTTCATGGAGGGTGGAACTGAGGTATTTTTATTTCCTTTTAATCATTTGCAGTATTCTATCCTCATATATTTTATTTAATCCATATATTAAATAATTTTTTCACAAAATCTTGCTGGGAAAATATTTGCCTTGAGCTGTCTTTAGATTCCCATGGTGAATCTAGATTTTTTGCTAATTTTTCTACATGATGACCTCTTTTCATTAATTGCTTTCCTAAAAAATCTCCCACCCCAGAACTCACTTGGTTAACAATGGTAAACATTTTACTGTTGGTTGTGAATACATGTGAAAAGCCTGACACATAATAAGTGCTCTGGAAATATGAGCTAATTTAATTTGATATTTCAGAGTACATTCCTCTTCTTCAAGATCTTCCTCTTGTATTAAATGATACAATATAAAGATACCTAAAGGACTTTGTCATGAGATTTTTGTACATCTAATTACTTTTAATATAATAGCAAAATCCTTATATCTTATATTGTAGTTAAAACCTGATCTTAATTTGTTTCAAGTAGGTATAGGATATTTTATCATCTGGGTATTATATAATAAATGGGTTCTAAAAGTTCTTTTTTTTTTTCTATGTATTAAATCTGGTCAGACAGGACTTCAGTCTCCACAATCATAGTCAGCCTCTGAAAACTGAATGAAAGTTTTTCACTTTTCATGTTCAAAGACAAAATATGCTGTATCCAGAGGAGAAATTTGTACTCTACATGTTTTATATAATCTTTGTTCTGCATTTATAGCTTCTGTCATAAAAATTAATCATTTAATTTCAAACTCTACTTAGATATAATTGACCATTGGATTTCATGAAGTCAATAGATACAATTTTGCCCATTCACAAGTACTTCAGGGTATTGATAAACTTTGCTATATTACATTGATGAAGCAAATACACATCAGCCTTTAATCTGGCAGCTTACTTGTGCTGAACTTGTGAGAGGAACCTATGAAATCATACAACTCCTACATTTCAGTCTACAATTGAGCCTTGAACCAAGTGGGGCAGGGCTAAACACATATAATTTACAGTCGGTGCGCCATCTCTGGTTCCCACTCATCTGTGATTCAACTAACCACTTACCCACTGACTAGTATAAAATACCCATGTATAAGAGGACTTAATGCAGTTCAAATCCACATTGTTCAAGAGTCAACTGTGTATTCTGTTCTCTTTGTCTTAAGTTCCTGAACTCCACATGCAGGTGCTCTGGGGCACTGCAGTAAACTCACAGGGGTGCCACAGGATGTTAGATTAGATGGTGCTAGTAGATATGATGTCATCATATCCTAACAATGTTGAGTTTTCAGTGATTCTTACAATAAAAAGAAAGTTCTGTGTATAAATCAATATAAAACAGGAAATGAGGGTGGTGGTGTCCAATCTGATTCCAGCGTTTGAGTAATACCCGACAGCTGCACGCAGCTCATTACTAAGTAATTGTAGTTATTCGAGAATGAACTAACGTACTACTTTTTCTTTAAATTTATGTATATTATTTATATGTATAAGTTGTTAGAATAAAAATACTCATTAAGTTGTTAGGACTTCACTTCTTACCAAATGGAATGTTAAATATTTCTTTTGGTCTAGGAGCACCAGGAGAAAACTTCTTTAGAAGAGAAGTCCGTGAACAAAGAAAACTTGGAAACTTCTGTGATGGTCATTTCCACTAATCTGTAAGCTCCAGATGGTCAGGGACCAAGTCCACCTTGTTTACTGTTCCATTTCCAGCACCTACTCAAATATATGTGTTGGATTCTTTTATTCAGTAATCAAATGACGTAAATGGTCCTGATAATTAAGCCAACTGCTCCTGCAGGCGTGGAAAGTAAGAGAAAACTAAGTGTTCCAAGAAAGATATGTTTCTTAGTAAAAGTTGAAGGTTTGGATAAATTTGAGTGGAAAATCAATTTTGGCAGAGGCCTGCATCTATTCTGTGAATGATTCCACATTTTGATCTTCTCAGAAATAAGAGAAAGCAATTTTTTTTACATTTCTTTATTGATTCATAATCATTTTACAGTCTTGTGTCAAATTCCAGTGTTCAGCACAATTTTTCAGTCATTCATGGACATATACACACTCATTGTCACATTTTTTTCTCCGTGAGTTATCATAACATTTTGTGTATATTTCCCTGTGCTATACAGTGTAATCTTGTTTATCTATTCTACAATTTTGAAATCCCAGTCTATCCCTTCCCATCCTCTACCCCCCCCCCCGCCGGTAACCACAAGTCTGTATTCTCTGTCCATGAGTCTATTTCTGTCCTGTATTTATGCTTTGTTTTTGTTTGTTTGTTTGTTTTTGTTTTTGTTTTTCAGATTCCACATATGAGCGATCTCATATGGTATTTTTCTTTCTCTTTCTGGCTTACTTCACTTAGAATGACATTCTCTAGGAGCATCCATGTTGCTGCAAATGGCATTATGTTGTCGGTTTTTATGGCTGAGTAGTATTCCATTGTATAAATATACCACATCTTCTTTATCCAGTCACCTGTTGATGGACATTTAGGTTGTTTCCATGTTTTGGCTATTGTAAATAGTGCTGCTATGAACATTGGGGTGCAGGTGTCATCCTGATGTAGATTTCCTTCTGGGTACAAGTCCAGGAGTGGGATTCCTGGGTCATATGGTAAGTCTATTCCTAGTCTTTTGAGGAATCTCCACACTGTTTTCCATAGTGGCTGCACCAAACTGCATTCCCACCAGCAGTGTAGGAGGGTTCCCTTTTCTCCACAGCCTCTCCAGCATTTGTCATTTGTGGATTTTTGAATGACGGCCATTCTGACTGGTGTGAGGTGATACCTCATTGTAGTTTTCATTTGCATTTCTCTGATAATTAGTGATATTGAGCATTTTTTCATGTGCTTTTTGATCATTTGTATGTCTTCCTTGGAGAGTTGCTTGTTTAGGTCTTCTGCCCATTTTTGGATTGGGTTGTTTATTTTTTTCTTATTGAGTCGTATGAGCTGCTTATATATTTTGGAGATCAAGCCTTTGTCGGTTTCACTTGCAAAAATTTTCTGCCATTCCGTAGGTTTTCTTCTTGTTTTATTTCTGGTTTCCTTTGCTCTGCAGAAGCTTGTAGGTTTCATTAGGTCCCATTTGTTTATTCTTGCTTTTATTTCTTCTAGGAGAAAATTTTTGAAATGTATGTCAGATAATGTTTTGCCTATGTTTTCCTCTAGGAGGTTTATTGTATCTTGTCTTATGTTTAAGTCTTTAATCCATTTTGAGTTGATTTTTGTATATGGTGTAAGGGTGTGTTCTAGCTTCATTGTTTTACATGCTGCTGTCCAGTTTTCCCAACACCATTTGCTGAAGAGACTGTCTTTATTCCATTGTATATTCTTGCCTCCTTTGTCGAAGATGAGTTGACCAAAAGTTTGTGGGTTCATTTCTGGGCTCTCTATTCTGTTCCATTGGTCTATATGTCTGTTTTGGTACCAATACCATGCTGTCTTGATGACTGTAGCTCTATAGTATTGTCTGAAGTCTGGGAGAGTTATTCCTCCAGCCTCTTTCTTTCTCTTCAGTAATGCTTTAGCAATTCTAGGTCTTTGATGGTTCCATATAAATTTTATTATGATTTGTTCTAGTTCTGTGAAATATGTCCTGGGTAATTGGATAGGGATTGCATTAAATCTGTAGATTGCCTTGGGCAGTGTGACCATTTTAACAATATTAATTCTTCCAATCCAAGAGCATGGAATATCTTTCCATTTTTTAAAGTCTTCTTTAATTTCCTTCATCAATGGTTTATAGTTTTCTGTGTATAATTCTTTCGCCTCCTTGGTTAGATTTATTCCCAGATATTTTATTACTTTGGGTGCTATTTTAAAGGGGATTGTTTCTTTACTTTCTTTTTCTGTTGATTTATCGTTAGGGTAAAGAAAGGCAAGTGATTTTTGAACATTAATTTTGTAACCTGCTACCTTGCTGAATTGTTCGATCAGCTCTAGTAGCTTTTTTGTGGACCTTTTAGGGTTTTCTATATATAGTAACAAGAGAAAGCAATTTTTGAAATCATTTTTGGGAATGTTTCTGCTAGTGCTAAAATGCTCATCAAATGAGAAATGAAACTATTTGAAAGTCAAAAAGATAGGTAAGTTCTTGCTTATACATGTACATAAAAAAATCTTACTCTTAAAATTGTGATTCAAGTAGAATGTATCCATCTGTACTTAACCTTTTCATGAAGTAACAGGTGGCAAATAGACGAGTAAAGGCAATGAACCCACTTTTTGAGTGAATAAATGTTCCGGTTATCTATTGCTGCATGATGAAGCACCCCAGAACTCAGTGCCTTTAAATAACAGTTTACTCTTATCTGTCACAATTCTGTGGGTTGACTGGACTCAGCTGGTCAATTTTTAAGAGTTTCTCAGGAGATTTCAGTTAAATGTTGGGTCAGTCAGTTGGTTAGATGACCAGGCTGTCTTCCTTTTTCATATCTAGTACTTGGGCTGGGATGGCTGAAGAGTTAGGGGTTGACCGGGATCTGTCTTTCCACAAGCAACCTGGTGATATCATGGCAATGCAGTGTCTTCCCTGGTTGCTGGCTTTCTGAGCAAATATCCCACCAACATCAAGGCAAAAACTGCAAGTCTCCTTCATATTAATATAGACTTAATAGTCATACAGAGTAATTTCGGTTGCATTGTATTACCTATAAGCTCATCACAGCATCAGCCAGAGTCAAGGAGAAGGCATGGCTCAAGGACACAAATACTTGGAGGCATGGTTAATTGTGAGGACCTCTTTGAAGATCAGCTACCACAATAAAATTTGTTTTACAGTTTTAAAGAGCTCATAGAGCAGAGGGGTTATGGGGAGGCTTACATGTTCCATGCTTATGAAACTGGTCCATTTTGATGAAAACCCTGGTAAATATCCATATGAAAGAGAACTGACATTATAGAGTTGGGTTGTCTTCTAATATTAGACAACGTGGAAGTCTTTATGGTTAGATGACCTTGGTGTACAATTTTGTACAAAGGAGAAAAATAATCCTTTTTACATTAACCATATATTGGAACAATTGTTTTCTTAACTTTCTTCACCACTTGCTTCAGTCTGCTAAATTTTATGAAACCGACCCTAGAATGATTGGACTTACTAAAAACTAATAACTATTTCTGCTTTTTTGCAGCAGGGAAGGAATAAAATCATGAAGCTTACCTCTAAAAGATGATAAGCTAGAGACTAAAAACATAGATATCTTCTAAATTTAATTGGACAATGTAATTAACATGACAAACGAAGGAAACAAGGTGGCACAGTACATAGGAATTAATCTGGGATCTAGAGTTAGAAGCCAGATACAGTAGTCCTGGGTACTGCAGTACGTTAACTGTGTTTTTTCCCCTGGTGTTCTTTCCTTAGTATTGGCATATACTTTTAGATTCTTAATTAATGTCTCTTTCCTTACATTTTCCTAGACAGAAATCATTTCTGGCCTGGTTTAGCATGATGACCCTATTCTTTTCCTGGTTCAGATTAATATTTTCTAAACTAGCTTTGTTGAACCCTTCCTCATAATCCTTAAAGTCACTGAAGACAACTCATGGATTCCAGAGACATTCCCAGAACTTTAAGATTAAAACAACCGCCACATCATGCCCCTTGGAGCCAATGTCAGAGACAGCAGATTGGCTCAGCCACATTTCTTTTATTTTCATTAAATCAAATCCTATAGAAATGTGTGTATGTGTGCTTTTTTAAAGTTACTATTCATTTTCTTTATCACTTCTAGGCAGTTAAAAAAACACAGTATATAGAATATAATAAATATTTAATGAATATAGGTTAAATGAATTATTTTTTCATTATTCTATATTTTTATAAATAGGTTACCCCGTGCATATATGTATATGGGGGCGAGGAGGGTATTAGGTTTTACTTGTTGCATCTTATGCCTAGAATTGTTTTGCTCCTCAACCATCCACCAGAGATACATCTCCTTATTTATCCTGTTACTGCCTTAACTTAAGTCTTTATTTCCTTTTCACTAGGCTATTGCAGTGTAACTTTTGGGTACATTCTTTATTTTGGGTACATTCTTTAATTCATCATCAGTGTAACACATAGGCCCTCTACGATCTACCTCCTTGTATTCCCCTCTACTTCTCTTCATCATTTGTATTACTTCTCTATCGTAGCGTAACAATTTACCACAGACCTAGCAGCTTAAAAGCAACACAATTAATCGTCACAGTTTCTGTAGGTCAGGAGTCGGGCACACTTTAGTCGCACTGTCTAAAGTTCTCACAAACCTGCAGTCAAGGTGCTGGCCAGGGATAGGTTCCTACCTGATGGCTCCACTGGGGTAGGGGCCATTTCCATGGTCACTTAGGTTGTTGGCAAAATTCATTTCCTTACGGTTGTAGGACTGAGACATTCAGCTTCTTGCTGGCTGTCAGCTGCAGGCTACCCACAGCTCCGGGATGCTGCCCACAGTTCTTTGCTGTGTGGGCTTCCTCAAAATGGGCTGCTTATTTCATTAAACCAGCAAGAAGAGTCTCCTAGCATGTCTGCTACTAAAATAGGTGTCTTAGGTAACGCAACAATCATAGGAGGAGCAGTATATCACCCTTGCATATTCTATTGGTTAAAAGCAATTCACAGGTCCTACCCACACCCAAGGGGAGAGGATTACATGATGGTACAAAGACCAGGAGGTGGGGGTCATCCTGGAGGGGGGTCACCTGAGAGTCTGTCTGCCACACCATTGTTAAGCTCCATCTGTACGGGACTCCCAAAGGTTCTGTGTTGTTGTATATGTTGTGTTTGTGTACAGTCTTCTCCTTATTTGGATTATCATTTCTATTCGTATTGTTAGGAAAAATTTCATTTATCCTGCAAAATAAAGTTCTGTTACTTTTTTGAATAGATTTTGCTGAACCTTCCCCTGATAAAAAGGACATATCACAGTCTTTTGCTTTCCCTTTTGTACCTTTTACTTCTCTTTTTTCTTATTATTTTTCATAACATATTACAAAAATTTGCTTAGCTGTCTGCCTCTCTTACCTTTGTGATATTCTAAAGAGATGGAGATTGGGGGTCTACAACTCAGTGCTAGAGTACATGCTTAGCTTACACAAGGTCCTGGGTTCAATCCCCAGTACCTCCATTAAAAAATAAATAAAAAGATGGGGATCATATCCTAATTATACTTGAATTTTCAGTATTTTGCACAGAGCTTAACACCTAATAAGTTGGTTGAATGAATAACTTAGTGATTTCCTAGAGGAAGAAACTTTCCAAATAGCCCATGTGTTGGCTCTGTATTTACTAAAAGGGTGAAAAAAAACCCAACTCACCTTAACCATGTCAGTTTACTCTCCATTGACAAAACAACAGATCTTGTTTCTATAGGATATGCTTTGCCTCTGCTTTTGTTCTAGAACCACAGGGTCACATTCCTTCTATGACCCAAACAGACTTCTCTGGTCATCTTAAGCAGTAACAGTTTTTCTCTTACCCTTAAAAATAGAGTAGAATAATAGTAAAAAGCAAATACAAAACAAAATAAAAACAATAACAAAACCTCTTCCTTAACACAACCTACTCACAAAAAAATGTGAGAAATCAGAGTCAGCTCCCTGACAAAGCCACTTAATACAATGTCATTATTAGCTTATTCTGCAAATATTCACAAGGAACAGAGGAACATATCTTCTTTTCATACCAGTGTAAGATCTGTTATCGTGACTGTCTGGAGATGTGAATATTTCAGTGAGATACAGGAATTACATTCATTCTATTCAGGGTTTCTTTTTAGGTTTTGTAGAAACATTTCCAGAGCATTTGTTATGTTAAATTCTGGTTTTCTAACTCATTGAATACTGTGAAAATAGAACAACAGAAAAAAGAATCATGTGAAAAGCAAGAGATACATGTTTTAAGAACTAAATGTCTAATGTCAGAAAATTTTAATGCTGAATAATAATAACCATAAAAAAATCTATGATTTCATTTTCTTATCTCCTTGTTAATGTTTCCAAATCTTTGATATTTCACTTCTATCAGTAAGGATAACTTCTACTGAATATCACAACCAAAATATTTAATGTTATAATCACAAATAATGTACTTTTTGTTATTGAAAAATAGGAAAATTGATGCTTTGTAAATATATGTTTTCAACAATGTAAAAGCCTGCAACTTTAGCCAACTAGGATTACTGCAAATTTAGAGTAAATGTTACAGCTTCTTTCCATAAAGGTAGGTATAGAAGATTTTTATTGCCCACAAAAATATGGAAAATAAAGTTAACCACCAAGTTTAACCTTTTATTGATAACGTGTTTTAAATGAAACCTTTCATTTTATAAATATTGATCAGCATCATGAAACTAAGATAAGGAAAATATTCGGTTATAATGTGATTTCCCAAAATCCTCCTTTTTTTTTTTTATAGTCATGATTATATCATGGTCTCCATAGCCTACATTCTCTTATTGTTTAAAAAAAAAAGACAAAATTTATGCTAAGGAACAATAATATCCATAATGGGTTTGAACTTCTTTTCTTTGAGATTAGTATTTTATTGTCAATCAAGAGGAAATAAAATAAAAATGCATGCTACTAGGAGGCATAAAGTATTTGTTTTAATAGAGTTTTATTATTATTTTTCTATTATAAAGATTCCAATTATATGTAATCACATTGTTACATTATTATGGTTTTTATTAGGGTTTTCTTGTGGAATTTTTTTTCAGTGCTTTGCTTTTATAAGATCTAGAAGAAATGTATAGTGTGTTAACTCAGCTAAACACAGCAAGGATTTGGGGTTGATATTTATGTTTGATTAAAAAAAGGATTGTAGGTGAATCTCACTTTCTTTTTTATGGTTAGTTTTAATTTAGTGATATTTATTTATTTACTTGTTTGAGAGTAATAGTTGGTGTTGAGTGATGGATACTTTCTACATTATGTATTTCTGTAACCTGAATTTGCATGACTATAATTTCTTTTTATTTAGAATAATGATTTCAAGAAAAAACAAAAATAAAATATGATTTAAAAATAAATTTATCACAAACAATAGGATAATATTCATGTCATTCAAAATATAATTGAAATACTGGAACTAAGTTTAATAAAGATTAGAGAAAGTCGGAAAAAAATAAGAAATAGGTTTTTAACAAAACATATTTTTGTATTACCTACTCTTTTCAAAACAGACATCTTTCTACCTCAATAAATGTACTTTTATAACATCAGTTTTAATGGACTCGTGGTAAAGAAATAATATAATTTATTTAACCAGTTTAAAAATACTTAAAATTTTTTTTTAAATAATGTTTTACTATTTATAATTAAAAATATTTTAAGGTTTTATTTTGTAAAAATGTCATTATGATGAGCTGCTTTGTTCATAAATTCCTACTATCCGGTAGGACAAATTCCAAAATAGATAGAGTTCTCAAATTAAAAAACAGTACTTTTTTTAAGTTTTTGGCAAATATTTTGCTAATGTGCCTTCTGAAAGAGTTGTACCCAGTCACATTCCCATCTTCACATGTATGTGAGTTCCCATTTCTCTGTGTACATACTGGCTTCTACAAGAGAATACATGTTTGCCGATTTCAGATAAAAACTTTCTCATTTTCAAAAACCAGAGGAGTTTTATAGATAAAGTTTTATAGGTTTAGAGGAGTTAAATAATTTTTGGATGTTTGTCATTTATTTTTTGTTAGTTGTACTATCATAATTTTACCCACTTTTTCTGGATTTTTGGCTTTCTCAATTTTAACAATAAGAGAGCTCTTTATTATTGGGGGCCACCCTCTGTCAATCTTGCCATAAATAATATTCACAGTTTAAATTTGTTTTTTTTAATCTATTCATTGTGTATTTGGAAATGCAGACGTTTAAAAATCATACAATCAAATCTATTTTTATGGATTTTATACTTACATAGCTTTTCTGTATAATTATTAAGAATTCTGTATTTGATTTTAAGCCTTTTGTGATTATTGCCACCATCTTCTGTTTTGGGTTTAACTTTTTAAATTTTTTATTTTGAAATAATTATACCCTCAGAGAAAGTTCAAAGCACAGTACCGAGATCCTCATAAACCTTTCAACAAATTTCCTTCAATGGTAACATCTTCCATAACTAAAATACATTATCAAAACAAGAAAATTGACATTGACACAACCTTGCCAGCTAGATTACAGACATTCAGATTCCAGCAGTTTTCATGCGCACTCATGTATGGGTATGTGTGTGCTGTTCTATGATATTCTATCACGTGTACAGATTGATGTAACCAACACCACAATCAAGACACGGAACTGTTCCACTACCACAAAGGGATTCTCCTATGCTACGCTAACCCCCACTGCTTTGGTCCGAGCCCCTGGTAACTACTGCTGTTATCCACCCATAATTCTGTCATTTAGAGAATTTTTACGTAAAGGGAACCATGCATAGCATTTTTATGATTGGTTTGTTTTCACTTTTCATAATAACTGGGTTTATTAAATGCATATATTTCTTTTTTGTTGTTTTGGTTTTGATTTTTGGAGGGGGGAGGTAATTAGGTTTATTTATTTATTTTTTAATGGCAGTACTGGGGATTCAACTCGACCTTGTGCGTGCTAGGCAGGCACTCTACCTCTGAGCTATACCCTTCCCATAATGCATGTATTTTTTTCATTGTTTTATCTTAATACCTCCACTTCTCTCTTTATATTATTATTTAATTTTATTATTTAACTTATTACTTAATTAATTTACGCTGTTAACCGTAACGATGGACGGGAGGTGGTGGGAGCAGTCTCCACCCCTATCCGCTATCTAGGAGGTGTTTTAGGAATACTTTCATGCTGCCCTACAGCTGAATCCTGGCCTTTGGCTCTGCTAGTGGATTATCCAGCTCTTCTAACCCTGGCTCTTCAAGTAATCCTTTGTTTAGGACACAAAGGAGAACTGTAGTTTAACTCTCCCTAGGGCTAAAATCTCTATTCAGTGCTACTGAAAACTCACAGTCCTTATATAAGGCTTCTAAAACTCATGGTTTCCAATGATGATGATGATGATAATATAATACTAGCAACGATTTATTGAGTACTCAGTATACACCGAATAGTTTTCATTGAATGTCTAATTTAAACCTTACAACCACTGTGTTAAATAGGTATTGTAGCCCCATTTTACAAGTGAAGAAACTAAAAGAAGGTAATATCAAAAATTTTAACTATTAAGTCCAGAGTGAGGATTCTAAAGAAAGTCTGTGGAATGTTACGGTCTGTGTAATAAGCTATTTTATGATTAATATCACCAAATTTTGGACAAAGTGTAATAAAAAAAATCCGAATGGTCAGGAGAAAGCATCTAAGAGATACAGTTGTGGAAGAAATCTCTCTTTTCTGCCCGTAACTACAGTGATGAATTAGGTGATGCTAAACCTTCTGATGGATTGACATAACCTCAGGCACTTTCCTGGGAGAACAGTGACTCACATCATCACTCTAACAGTGGCCTGAAGTTAATTTGCTGATTTCCCAGTTGGTTTACACTGCTACATGAAAATCAAAAGATCCTCTCAATGAGCAACTTAGGCTGGTCCACTGCCATATTTGATAGGGATCAGGTGGCTACAATAAAAGCTGCTAGAACAATGCTTTTTAAAAAAGAGTGTCAACGTATCCTGACATCCCAGTACTTTGTATTCTTTACTTGATGGTCTAGGCTCACTTAATTAATCAGAATGTAAGGAGGAAGTGAAAGCCATCCTGACTCCAGAAGATGACCTTGGTCCCCTCTGGAAAAGTCCTCAGGTCTTATCGTTCATTTGATGCTGGTCTTTGCTGGTCTTTTTCCTGTTCTCAAAAAGGAACAGAAGAACACCTACAACTTCCCGACTGGAAAGTTGGGAGAGCTCTACCTGCTGTTTGCATGTGCTATTCTCAGTAAGAATCCTTGAGAAAACGACAACCATCCCTTTTCTACTCCAAGTGGCCTGGCTCAGAAAACCTGTGGACTTCTCTTTTTCTAAGAATAGTTAGACACATTCTATCTTTGGGAAGTTGAAGTCAATTTAGAGGCTGTGGGAGCAGGGCCTTATTATAAACCATATGTAAAGCTATAGGTCAAAACTTTCTTTTTTTCTCTTTTTCTAATGAATTGGAAGATTCTTTTAATGTACTTTTCAATCACTAAGATTAATTTCTTGGACATTTTCCCAGTGAGCTCCTAAATGAGCCTGATGTAGTTCACTTTTTCTGTATGCTTCATGTTGCATGTTCATAAGAGATTTAAATTTCAGAATCATTTAACATGTGCAAAGGCCGTCAGGGGAAAAAAGAAAGCTAATTACACTAATTGTGGTCGACTTCAGGGATTCTTAAGTAGGTTTTCTCCTATATTATTTTCTACCCACTTTTCTCTTTCCCTTATTAAAAAATAGCTATGTTGATCATTTATCATTTTGGGGATCTGAATGCTAGGAGTATCCATGACTCCAATGCTGTCCTCTCTGGAGAGCTGAGAAATATGAGAATTATTTTCTTATGGGCCATTGTTCTAGTTAGAGTCAATATTAATTTAAATTAATTAAAAAATTCTACAAAAATTTTAAAGGCTATATGGGAGCTTTAACTTTGGTTATAGCATTGCTTTTTTTTTTTTAATGGAGGTACTAGGGATTGAAATCAGGTCCTCATGGATGCTAAGCATGGACCCTACCACTGAGCTATAATCCCCCTCCAAGTCTACAAATTTATGTAAAAAATGGGGGTGTTGAAAGATGGTGAAGTGGATGATTTTGAGCAGGCATGCCAAACTGTACTCCTCTCTCACCCGTGTTAAGAACCAACTAAAAATTATGCTAGTGAATCTGCAGATTGGAGCATCAAAATAATTTCTTGACTATTGATAAAAATTGGAATGAACACTGTGGCTTAGGACAAATAAGGCACTGACTCTCTGTTTTCCCTGGGTCTAGAAGTAAAAATATCTGCCCTTTGAGCATATGCTTACCCAAGAAAGAGTAAAGGAGTAAGAGACTAAATTCCTCCAATCATAATTTTTGATGGATTAGATCTATTCAGCTGACACATTTGGATCAATGGCTGGCTATTATTGACCAGCCAGGTAACCAGGCAAGTTAAAAGGGAAAAAAAAATTATCTTCAGGGAAAGCAGCAGCAGGAATGGGAGAGAGGTATTTCTCCTTCTAACAGTTGAGAGGAAGCCTGGAGAAAACTTTAGCCATAAATCTTACCACATTGTTTATACTTTCTTTAACTCCTTTCTGAGGCACTTGTATCATCTAACTCTGCCACTTGCTAGCTGTGGGACATGGGAAAACTACTTAACCTCTCTAATTCGGGGGTCCATTTTTTATATGTAAAATGGTCGTTATAATAGGACCTGCTTTATAGGTTTGTTGTGAGGAGTAAATGATGTCTTACATCCACTCCTCATCATAGTGCCTGACACATGACAAACACTCTGTACACAATAGGGCAAAGCAGTGTCTGTACCATGGGCAGTATGGTCTCAGGTACCAGAAACTGGGTGATGCTCACTCACTCCCATGCCAAATTTAGCTCTGGGCCTGAATCTAAACTTACTTATATGTATGGTTGGCTAGGAAGATAAAGGATTGAGAAGAATTGGGTTAACTGCATTGTTGACTCTTGGTTTTTACAGCTTTTAGTTTTTTAATGGAAAAAAAATTGACTCTTGGCTAAAAGGAAAATTATTGTAAGAATAGGAGTCACTTAGAATATCAAAGGGATGCTGAAGAGACAGCCAACTGATGATAGTTCAGAAGCAAGAACTGATCTGTAGTCAACAGAAGGAACAAATGCCAGTCATTTTTTCATCTTTGTATTCTCCAGCCCTTGAAAGAGAAAAACCCATTTGATTGTATTCAAGTCATGTTCTTGCCTCTTGGCTATACAGGTGGTGAGAGAAAGGCTCTAAAGGAAGTTTTAAAACCAGATTTCCTTAGAGAGAGGACTCAGCAACTTGATTTAGCAACTTCCCCAAATTGCACACAGCAGAGAAGAGGTAGTACCTCATACGGAAAGATGTGTGAGAAAGGGCACACTGGTCCTAGGTGGGCTAGTGACCACAGTGAGCTTTCATTAGTCAAAGACGACTGGAAATCTCAGATCAGATGATCAGTGGAGAGATTCTCTTCTGAACTTCAACCAACATATTGCTGTCAGTAACATTTTGAATAAAAAAGATTCAGTTTAATTTTTCAAGATAAAATTTTCCACTGAACACATTGGATCCTTTGTAGTTTATATTAATGGAATAAAAACGTCTCTTTTATCCTGACAGCCTAGATTTAGCCAACTTCTAAGAACTTCAATAGAAGGAATTAATAATGCTCCTTTCTGGGACACTATTTCAAGTTGATTTTTATGCCTATCTCTACACTGCTACCTAGCCCATCCCTTATTTATTTATTTAGTTAGTTAGTTATCTAGTTAGCTAGCTAGTTAGTTAGGTACTGGAGATATTGTGTCCATCGGAGTAACAAAGGCATTCTCAGGGGCTTTGAGGACTGGATACAAGTGAGAGCTACTTTATTATTCTAAGTCCTAACTCTGTCTGGCTGTTATTTCTTGGAATATATTTGACCTCAAGATAATTCTTCATTTTGCTTCATTGGTCTTTGCTTTGTTTTTTAATTCTTTAAAGTGTTTTAAAACAGTAGTGTATTTTATACTTTCCTAAAGTGTTCTTAATTAACTTGGCTAATACAACTAGAGTGATATTGAAGAAGCATGCTGTACATTTTTGAATATTAAGTAACACATTTTAGTTTTATTGCAGTGGCTTTTTATGGACAGTGCATTTGGAATATAACAATATTATCTTCCAAACTGTTACTTTAGGGAGTCATTCTTATAGTAGGAGGAAAATGAATAATGTATAAGAATAGTATATATTTTTAGTTAGATTGCTATTTTATGTCCTAGAATTTCCTCTAGTTTTACATTTACACTGCCTAAAATTAATATTTTTATTCAGACAAAACATTTAGGGAACTTTAGAATCTCTGTATCGCACTCAATTAAAAACATGTCCCAAATGTCAGAATCTTTATCAAATCGTATGTAGTATATGGCGAAAGGAATTTCTGAGTATCTAAAAGCCAGTCAAGAATTAAATTTCTCCCAAGCATCAATTAATATATGGAACAAAATACCTTTGTTATAATTCTATTTTCTTACTATTTCACTTCTTTAAAAGTTAGTATACCTTTCCACTCACTGTGGATATTCTTGTTTAAATCTTCAATAAAATTAAACAACATTTATTGAAATAAATGTTTATCTTTAAAATGTTTTGTCTTTACATTAACTCAGGTTGAGACAAAATTGCTATATTCTGAATGTCTACAAAAAAAATGCAATGAATTAAAATGTAAATATTTTCTTTGGTACTTGTGATGCAGAAATATGAGTCTTTCAATTGCCCCACTGTTCAGGGCAAAGTAATGTCTGTACCACATCCAGTATGATCTCACGTGTACTAGAAACTGGAGAGTTTAAAAGCCCCTCTATTCTTTCTCTTTCAGGAACTGCCTTCACCCTTTGGGGCCACTTTCATTTGCCTGACCCAGTGGAGCTGTGTTAACATTAGCACAGTCCCCCTGACAGAAAATCAGATCAATTGTAAGCCAGTTCTTTACTGAGGTAAACATCTTTAAGGGCTGACTGGACACCCACTTGACAAAATAAATATATATTTGTTACCCTAGCCTTGTTTATTTCTCGTATCTGCTCTTTTAACTAGGAACCCAAGACTTAATATCATTGTGAATGAAAAAAAAGCGCTCTTTCACTTCACAAAATTAAGTCTACCTAAGATTGGTTCTCTTTAAAAAGAAGGGAATTAACTTTTGCTATGTGTGTGCTGTCCTGTCATCCACTGGGTGACTCTGTGATGGCAACACTCTGTCATTCCCAGTTCACTGATGAGTCGTTTCTGTAAGGGTTATACAGAGATGTATTTCTGTAAATGACACTCAGGAAACCACACTTTATCTGTTTTATCTCCTTCATCCTCCACAGCAACCCTGCAAAGAGAATATTGGTCCATTTCACAGAGGAGGCAACTGAGTCATAGAGATGCTTAGGGAGGTATTCCAGGATAAGCAACTATTTAATTAACTTGAGCCTGTTTAAATGGAAAGTCAGAACCTTTCCATTTTTCTGCCTCGAGTTGGATGTTTCTACTAGGGGTGTGTGTGTGTGTTCTGACAAAAATCAATGATGATGTTTCCTGCACTAGTAAAGAAGACTGTATTCCCCTGGTCTGAACAGTTTGAAAATAAAATCGAATTTCTCTCATCAGATGAAAGAGAACATATTTACAGAATTTACTACACAGTTGAGTAATAAGTAACAATAACACCCTACATTTTTATACAACTTTACAGTTGGCAAGGCAGTTTCATATCCAATAATCTCATTTTGTTTTTCAAACAACACTGGGTATAGTTATTGTATGATTTTTCAAATCAAATTAATACCAGTAAGATGGGGAAACTTAAAGAGGTGGTACAAGGCTAGAGATTGAAAAAAAAATTTTGTATATGGTCCAAAGCAAATGAGAAGCAGTATTATAATAAACAAACAAAAAAAGCTCTGCATTTGGAGTTCCCAAACCTTGTTGCTACTTTCCAGCTGCCAAGAATACAGCACAGGAATATTTTAGTCCTCACCTCTCAAAGCCCCAATTTCTTTATCTTTAAATTGAAGGATTACATTAGAGATAATTTCTGAGGTTCCTCAATTTATCCCTATTTTAAGATGTCTCTTGGTCTAGATGATGTTGCCCAAATTCTAAATCTATCCTCCGGATTCCTGCAATGTCACCCCTGCCCCTAGCTTGTATTCCCCGGGCCCCAGCTGCCCCTGAGCTCCTCCTTGTGTGTGCTGCCTCTGGTTTGCATTATGTCTACGGAGGTATGAAATTCTGCCCCTTCCTTGGCTGCTGAGGACAGAAACAAAAGGTAAACGGTGAGCATATATGAGTGTAGTAGGGTCTACTGAAGATGTGGGGGTCACAAGGTGGAATCGCATAGTGCACGTGCACAAAAACCCTTGCAATCCCTCATAAGACATTCCTTTTCGTAATAGTCATTTTGGGTCCCCTGCCAACAGCATCTTTTCATTCATTCACCTACAGCTGCCTTCCTTCCATGTACTAGTCTGCTCAGGCTGCCATAACAAGATAGCACAGACTAGGTGACTTAAATCTTAGAAATTTATTCTTTCACAGTTCTGGAGATTAGGAGCCCAGGATCAAGGTGCCAGCAGGGTTGGTTTCTGATGAAACCTCTCTAACTGCCTTGCAGACAGCTGCCGCTTTCTTGCTGTTTCTTACCCAGCTTTTCCTCTGTGTATGAGAGAAAGAAAAAGAACGAAAAAGAAAGAGAGAAAGTGAGACAGAGCAAACAAGCACACTGTCTAGTGTTTCTTCCCCATGTTATAAGGACACCAGTCCTATTTGAATTAGGGCCCCACCCTTATGACCTCCTATAACCTTAATTACATCCTTAAAGGTCCTATATCCAAAGAGAGTCACATTAGGGAATAGGGCTTCAACATAGGAAAATTTGGGGGAGGAGCAAATACAATCCAGAACATTCCATCAATCCAACTTCTCTCTCTCCTTTTTTCTTTCTTGCTCTCGCGCTCACTCTGCTATTGCCCTGAAACCTCCAAGTTCTTCTCTTCTCAAACACCCTCAGGGATTTCATTCTAAACTTGCATTCCAAGTACTCAATTGAGGGGGTAGGGGAGGAAAGAAAGGGAAGGAAACAGAAGGAAAAGAAAGACAGTCTTGCATTGCCACATCTCCCCTTTAAACATTAGTCATGGAGAAACGGTGTTTCCTCTGTTGTCCTTGCTCTTCAAAGCATAAGAGAGCAATACCACTAAAGTACCAAGTTGAGCATACAGATAGTATTGCCAGAACCTCCTCATTCTATAAGATTTTAATGACACAATGAAAGAAGTATATAAAGCACTATGGATTCTCAGGAAAGAACACTGTTGTGAATCTACAAGGCATAAAAGTCCAGGCTTCACTGATACAGTGACCAAACACTCTGTTTTAAAACTTGGCAAAAACATTAGTGCACATGTTTTAGTTAACCAGACAGAACTTATGCAACTTGGCGTACATCATAATTTCATAGTTATCCCGGTGCCCAGCACAGGGATAGGCACATAGAAGATATTTAATCCCTATTTGTGAAATGAATAAGCCAGTTTTATCACTTAAAGCATGCTTCTATACCCTAAAGTTACTAGCTGTATTTTGGTAAATTGTTATTTTAAAAGATTGAGGTTAAATATATATATATGTGTATATATACATACACACACACACACACACATAACAGCTGTAGCTGCTATCCCACCTTCAATCAGGCCTTGTGGTAAAATACATGTTAATGCTTTGTTGACAGGCTGCAGTATAACTTAGAGGCATTATGGTTCAAAGGAGAGGAATTTGCCTTCTCTGTCTTTGTGGAAGGTCTGCACCGATGCATGGGTGTCGACATCCCTTCGTGCCCACCTGGGCCGAACTTCAAATATGAGCTGAAGCTTTTCTTCTCTTTCTGAATGGCATCCAGGCTGAGGGGATGGCCAATGCTCAGTTCTCACTAAAGCGAGTTGGGATTTAGTAAAGCAGTTGGGTTACCCTCCTGGCACAAAGAGCAGCAACACAGCTGAGGAGGATTGATGATCGTTACCAGTAAGAGAATATTCCAGCATTCCTTCCATGAGATGCCTGTGGAAGAAGCTAGCAAATAGGGAGTTCAGGTTTCTTTGCTCTTGACATGATTTAACTTCTTTGGATATGCAAAAAAAAAAAAAAACTTGAAAGACCTATTTTAAAAGTTTCAAGCAGTTATTGGAACATCAAAACATGCTTGTTCAAAAGTGACTAGCTGGTTCATTTATAAATTATCCTGAATATTGTGAAACGTTTGCCTTCACAATAATATATTTCAATGAATGTGAATATGATTGGTACATTCACTGGACCTCCAAATGCAAAATGTGCCTCTATTTGCATATGTTTGCATCAAATTATTTAATCTAATTTTAAAAGGCTGTGCCTTCATAGGTGCGAAGACTAGGTACTGAATTTTTTTCTGATTAGTTAAGATTCACCCTGACTTTTCTCTTTTAAATGAGAAACAAAAAAGTTAAGTAGAAGTTTCAATATTCTTTCATTGATGAATAGCTTGGACCCGGATTGCAGCATCACTAGGTATCTTTAGCCTTATAACCAAAGACTCCAAGGATTTGATCAGGACAATATTCCTCTTCATAGGAAGACACCTTAGTCCTGTATTTAATTTGTTCAGGTTCTAGGAAGATCTTGCTTTTGTCCAAACAGAGTGCTGTGAAGGCTGGGAGTTTAAGTGGAGGATGGAGTTTGTCTCTGGAGGCATCAGCACAGAGAGATGGCAGAGATCAGTCATAGACATGGATACTTCCAGCGGCAAATTGCAGCTGCAACACTGACTGAGTAGAGGAGCTGACTAGAGACATTCCCAGGCTGTCAGTACAGTGGTTAGGAGCCCAGGCTCCAGCATCCACTTAGGCTCAGATCCTGACCTCTCTCTAGCTGGACATCCTTGGCTGACTTACTTCATCTGTATAAGCCTCAGTTTCCTTCCTTGTAAAGCAGGGTAAAGTGGGGCTAATAAAACCTAATCCATGGCAAGTTGCAATGATTGCATAATTTAGATAACTGATGACAAGTGCAGTGCCTGTACTGCCTGCCCTATAAATATGAGTAGTGTTATAATTACGGGCATGGCCTGGGTTGGGTGATATCATACAGCTGTGGGTCACAACCCTGCCTGCACATTAGAATCACCTGGGGAACTTTTAAGACACACCAATGCCCAGATCCACCCTGGAGATTAATTCAATGTAAAGCTCCCCAGGGATTCTAATGTGCAGGCAGGGTTGAGACCTCCTGCCATAGACCCTCCAATTTCCCAAACTATAAGGGGTTTTAGCGATCAGTGAAACCAATGCCCTCCTTTTCCAGGTGGCGATGAGGACCAGTAGAGTTCAATGATGTGTCTAGGATTATTTTCAGTAAGTGTCAGAGAATGAAAGGTTCCCGATTTCTAGCCCAGAACATTCTCTCCTCTATAGAATATATCAGAACCTGACGTATTTCTTCTGATTGTTTTAGGGACTTTGAAATTTATTAAGTTAAATGGTAACGAGATTTTGTAGCAAGGTGGCTGAATTTGGTTAGTATACCACGCTCCTTTGATACGATCGTGTTCCTTCTTGTGGTTCACCTCTTACCGGGAAGTGGTAGCATATAAGGGAATTAAAGTTTTTATTAGAAAAAGGAGCTGTCCCTGCTGGCTACTTGTATGTCTTCTTTGGAAAAATTTCTATTCAGTTCCTCTGCCTATTTTTTAATTGGATTTTTTTTTCATTGAGCTGTGTGGATTTTTTAAAAGTTTGGGTAACAACCCCTTATCAGATATTTGGCTTGCAAATATTTTTTTCCCATTTACAACAACATGGATGAAGCCAGAGAGTATTATGCCAAGTGAAATAAGTCAGACAGAGAAAAACAAACATTGTATAATATCACTTATACTTAAGCATATGGAATCTAAAAAAGCCAAATGCGTAGAAACTGAAAGTAGAATGGTGGTTACCAGGGGCTTTGGTGGTGGAGGAGATAGGGAGATGGTGGTCAAAGAGAGCACAAACTTCTAGTTAGTAGATGAATGTATTCTGGTGACCTAGTGCACAACCTGATGACTATAGTTAACAACAATGTATTACATACTTGAAAGATGTTAAGAGAGTAAGTCTTAAATGTTCTCACCATGAGAAAGGAATAGTAATTATGTGACCTGATGGAGGTATTCTCAAAGTCTAACTTGGTAATCATTTTGTGATGCAATAGTGTATCAAATCAACACATTTTACATCTTAAACTTACATAATGTCATATGTCAATTTTATAACAAAGCGGAAAAAAAGGAGAGTTGTCTACATGATCTCCAAAGCTGCGTTATTCTTTTGGGTTTATGATCAGGATAAAAAAGCGAAAGCGTTTCCCCATCATGCCTGAGTTTCTTAGGTGTGCATACAAGTATCTGACTGGCACAGACCGATCACAGTGCAGGAGGCTGGGGAGCAGCTTCAGCAGTGTTGTCTGCCTCACTCAAGTCGCCCCAGTTACACAGCTGCTGGAGCACACCATTAATTAGGTGATGTGCCTTGTTCCACACCATCTGGACCGCAAGGCCCGGGCCCAGCTCAAGTCTCCCCTGTGGCTCTCTGCTCCCTGGTGGCTCACTGTACACCATGCCCCTCCCCCTCGAAAAGCACCTGAGGACTCAGCGTCTCACTCGGGCTCCACATGGGGTGCCCCGGTGTGGCAGGTACCACACAGGAAAGTGATGGAGTCAGCTCAAGTAAGGGTCAGTAAAGTAACCAAGAAAAGAACAGTGAAGATGAAGGAAGCCTCATGTGACTAAGCTGGGGTATCTTTTCAGGAAGCAGTGCCAAATGTTTCACCGTATTCTCAAATCAAAACGTCTGAAGCTTGCAAACATTCATGTGAAATAGAGAGTTTATACATTAGGATATGCCTTACTGTATTCATTGTAAAATGCTTCACTCCACTTTCCTTACATTTTCTATGATAAAGAATGTGTAGCATTTAGTGTTATGGGAAAAACTCGTCCCCAGTACCTACACTAGAATGTTATTTTCAAGCATTTCTGAATCTTTTCTTTTTAAATCCAAGTCTCTTGATGGAGAGTCTTCAATAAAATAAAACTATTCTAAGAATATTTTATATACTTCAAGACATATGTAGTATTCAAATGTTTACTGTTTCAAGAAAATTCAGTTATATAGGTATCCCGGTAGGAACTGCAAACATATTGAAGTTTTGTGTGTGATACAAAGTTAGGTTTGTTTAATAATTTGTACAAACCCTACCCTTAGAGATACTGAACTGCTCCCAGACTAAAAATTCCCCGATTCATCCTCCTTCTGCCAAATGTTATTAGCAGCAAGTTAAAAGTGGGCCTGCTGTCACTGTGACCTCAGCTGACCTCTTAATTTCTTGAGTTCAAGTCCAATTAACCTCTAGGAAGAGGCACAACTGTTCTAACCAGACAAGTCAATAGAATCCAATAGTAATCATTTCATTTTCTGCCTTGTCAAAGGGTGGCCCTCCCACCTAACCCATTTCACACAAAGGTGGTCATTTATCACCGTTTAGAGAACTGTACTGAGCCGCGTCCTAGCCCGGCCTGAAGTACATTCATCAGCTGCACAGACAGGGCCTGGGCGTGCTGTGCTTTGGGGCAGCTTAGCAGAAGGTGCTGCGTGAAAACCTGCCCTGTCTCTGCAACCTGTTGGTGTGTTTTGCATAACGGCCCCCAGCGTTTAGACCCAGACTGAAAGTTGTTAATGGGGAACGTAATTCCTTCAAAGAAAGCTACCCCTGACTGATGAATATATAAAGCCTTTCTTTCCAGGGCAGCCAGATATTGTTATAATTATTTTTTAAAGATCCACTTTGAAAGTAAATGGTGAAAAAAAAAATCACTAAAAAGAAATAGATACGTACAACCAAACCTCTTTCCCATCTAGGCTGCTCCTGGCAAATGAAGGGAAGAATATTAGCTGTGTAGTTCACAGAAACAATGCTTTAAACAACGTTTACTTTAAACCAATTTTCTAGATGACAATTCATAAATAATCTAAGATGACCACATGCATTTCCAGAAGCAGTTCTTTGAAAGAAGAATTTTTTTCTGGAAATGACATTTCTTTACTCCAATATTAATATGCTTTATGAATGGGCTTATTAGAAAATGAATTCTACAAATGATCTAAAAGCAGAATATTTTCAAATATTTTCAGTGCTTCCAATTAGAGAAAACATCAGTATAGAAACTTAATATTATTTTATTTATATTCCCATGACAGGGCTATGGAGATATATATATATACACACACACACACACACATATACTAATATTCTTATGCTTTGTTACTACTTAAATTAATATGAAAAATTATAAATAAGAAACTGGTTATTGAGAAAATATGTAATGTTTAAATGGCTCTGGCAGCCATTTAAAACTAACAAAATTTCTCAATATAGTGTTTAGTTTTATATCGGCTCTTTTGGGCTCTGTGGGTTTAATATTTTTTTCTTAAAAAAAAACAGCTTCTGAACTAAGGGTCAAAGTCCCTTGGCATCACTAAGATACTGTATCTTCATACCTTGCTCATCATTTATGTTCCTTTATTTCTTTTTTACATTCCATTTCTACTTTTCTCACCAAAGAACACTAACTGTAAGGTGCAGACAAGGACATAAAATTGGCAGAATTAACAATTCTGGTCTGAGCCTAAATCCCTCTACAAAAGTGAGGCCACTAAAAATGCAATGAATTCTAAGGTGTAAAGGAATTGGTCCCTAGCTTTCTAGAACAACACTGTCCAATAGAACTTTCTATGAAAAAAAAAAGCATAAATTTGAGACCACTAAAACGTTCTCTAAGTATGCTGTCCAAAAGAATAACCAATGGGTACTGAGCACTTGCAATAGAGCTGTTGCTGCCAAGACACTGATAGCGTAGTACCTTGAATTTTCTCATTTTTCCATTGGGTAGGACTTAGCAGGTAGAGTCTGTCCCTTAAAATTAACAACCAACCTCATACTCTCAAATGTACAATTAGCCTTCAACTCTGTTTCTGCCTTTACATTCTCATCGAGTTTGTGGCTTAAAGCTGTGCCTCGAATAACACGTGCACAGGCAGGATATGTTGATCTTAATCTCACATAAACAGGACCAGAGTCTCAGCACAGATACTAACATACTCACATGGGAATTAGAGTTGTTTTCAATAGGAGTTAACATGTAAAACTTTGTGTCATCTCACGGATTTTCAGGAGGATTGTCTCAACATGATCTGAGTTTGTTGTATATGGATTAATTGGTAAGTGTGAAGGACTTAAGCTATTTTTGACAAAAGAAACTACTACTCCTTATACTGCACGCATATATTCCTCAAAGTTAACAGAATGTCTTGTGCAAATAGGCTCACATTGGATGTGAGTATTTTAAGATCATTACAAAGATTGACATAGGCAAAAATTTAGGCAGCTTTTGAATTATTATTATAAAGATATGAAATATTGCTTCTGTGAATTAGCAAACTGTCCTCCAATGATGGTTCACATGTATGAGACAAAAAACAGCAGCGAAAAAAATTCTCTCTAATTTAGTTGTTCAGTTTCCTACTGTCTTGTATTAAAAGCTACCTAATAGAATTTATAGTTGGAGAAACCTTTTAGGCAGTACTCTTTGTATTTTTTATTAAGTCCAAACTCAGAGAATCTACTTAGTGTCAATTTTGTACAATGGTTATACTGCACAGCATATTTTATTTTAAATCTGCAGGACATGATGATAAATTGATAATTGACCCCAAGGCCATTATAAATAAAGAGGCCCTGTTTTTCATTAGTACAGTATTACCTAGTCATAAGGGAAAGAAGACTAACACTAATTTAGCCCTGAGAAGTGAGCAATCAAGAACTCGTGGTTTTTAAAAACACACATTTAAAGAAAGCAAATTTCTAGTTGTGAACAGTAGAAGAAAACGCAATTATGGAAACATATGATTAGAAACATGCCAAAAACAGTTTGTGTTGTGTGCTGATAAATAGAACATTCTTAATTGTGTTTACTTAAAAAAAATCTAGCTGAGAAGTAAACTCAGTAATATTAGGTAATACAATTCCTGTCGGTATTCTTGTTTAGGGTATCCAAGTGTAACTGTCTCACGCTGACATCCCCACCCTGGGAGAGAGCAGTTTCCATAAAAGTCTGTTCACGTGAAGAAGTCATTTTAAACATACTCCTCATGCTTACACCATATGTAGACTACCTGTCTTTTAGCTCTACTGGCCCTTGCTTGTTTAATAAATGAACAAAATGTGTTGGGGACTCCTGTTACAAGCGAAGATACATCATGGAGCATACAGGGTGTATAAAACACAGTCGCTGATCTTGAGAATCCAAATGTAAAGAGAATGAACACTGTCTGAAGGTAATATTTTATAAATACAATAGCAGATGTTAACCAACTGCTATGCCCATGCAAAAAAAATAAAGAGCATACATTTGAGACCACTAAAAAGACTAGCAAGAAATACACTGAACTTAAAAACAGTCTTGAAGGATGAGCAGAATTTTAACTGATAAGATACAGGGGAGGTTTCGAGCCTCAAGGACAGCACCAAGAAAGGGAAAAGACAACCATAGAATAGGAGAAGATGTTTACAAATCACGTATCTAATAAGGAACTAGTGTTTCTAAAGAAGATACACAAATGGCCAACAAGCATACGCAGACCCTCAACATCTTAGTCACTTGGGAAATGCAAATCAAAACCACAATAAGATACCACTTATTACCTACTAGTTTGGCTAAAATGAAAAAAGATAAACAATAAAATGTGTTAACAAGATTATAAGAAATTGCTGATGGACTATAAGGTGGGGTAGCCACTTTGAAAAACAGCTCATCATTTCCTCAAAGTTAAAAATAGAGTTAACATGTAACCCAGCATCCCACTCTGAAGTATACATCCAAGAGAACTGAAAATACATGTCTACATGAAAACTGGTACACAAAGTTTATATTAGCATTATTCACAATAGCCAAGACGTAGAAACAACTTGAATGTCCATTAAGTGATGAGTGGATAAACAAAATATGGTAAAGCTATACAACAGAATATTATTCAGCCATAAAAGGGAATGACGTACTGATATGTGCTACAACACGAATAAACTTTAAAAGATGCTAAGAAACCAGACACAAAGGCCATGTACTGTATGTTTCCATTTATATGAAATGTCCAGAATAGGCAAATCCATAAAAGAGAAAGTTGATTTCTGGTTTCCAGGGAGTAAGGGGAGGAGGCAGTGTGGAGTGACTGCTAATGGGTACAGAGTTTGTCCTTGAGGTGATAAGAATATTCTGGAATTAGATAGTAGTGATGATTGCACAGCATTATGAATATATGAAAAAATGCTGAATTGTACACTTAAAAGGGTGAATTTTATGGTATGTGAATCATATTTCCACTTTTTTAAAACAGGGAAGCAAGAGGCACTCTGGATAAAGTGAGGGGGTGGTTTGAACAAAGAAGAGAAAAAGTAAGAAGGAGCAAGAACTGTTTGGAGGAGGGTAAATGGTCTTGTGGAGAGTAGTTATAGGATGGAGATGTGTATCAGTTTATATTTATATATCATAGTGAGAGGTGATGCTGAAACGAATGAAGGAAAGATCAGGGAGGGCTTCAAAAGGTAGGCTAAGGAGTCTGGCATTTATTTCTTGGTATTAAGGAGTCAAATTAATTTGGCAGTAGAATTATTTTATCTAACTTGGAAGGAAAAAAAGCTAGAAGGGGCACATTCAGCTGCCCACAATGCATATCAATTTCCCTGAAAGATAAGAAAACAGTGTATCTGGTAGTTGAGGTGATGTGGAAAGAGAGTGATGGTGTGGGCTGAGAGGCAGGTGACACTGAGAGACAGTTCCTTCGAATCAAGAATTTCCTTCTTACCAGAAGAAATTGTCTCCTGTTTTCTATCATGTACTCGGTAAAATGAAATCTGTATCTTAAAAATACAAGCAGATGAATTTTATATTTTACTTTAGACACATCATTAAGCAGCAATTATGATCTCTTCTGAGATGTTGCAAATCATTTTCACAAAGTCTTGTATTCTATACAGGAAAACAAAGTGACTCAGCAACAGTGAAAAAGTTTAGTCTTAATCAGAGCTAGGAATTTAGTTAAAATTTTAAAGGACCTAGAGGCTAGAATAAATAAGGGAGTCAGGGCTGGAGGAAATGTTTACCCACAAGGCAACTGCACAGCTCTCTGCCTGGTGACTAGTAAATGGTAGCGACATTAACATAGAAAGAAACATTTAGAAAGGAGACAGTGAGGGCACACAGTCATCAATTCAATGAACAGTTGTCAATTTCCTTCTATATTCCCTGCAGTTAGGCATCGAGACTGCAGTGGAGAAATGATATGTTCTCCACTGTTCAGGTGCTCAGAATCTCCGGGAGATTCTCTGTTCTTACAATTACCATAAAATGTCACAGGCACAAAGCTGGGCACAAGGAAAAGCTGGTGGAGGATGAGGCAGAGAAGTTGTGACAGAGAAGGGTCTTTTTGAGGTGTCACAAATAGGAGCTCCCAGGCCGGAACATCAGAAAAGAACTCTAAAGCTCAGAGAGTGGTGTTTGCAGCCAGAGGGACACCGAGACTGGGGAGCGTTCTGAGCTGGATGAGAAATTCGGTGAGGCTGCTTCCTCAGGTACGGAAAGGGAGAAGGTGCTGGAAGACGGTGACGTTGGTTAGACTTCAGCTTGCAACCCACTGATAATGGAGAACCAGTGAAGTTTGTAAAGCAGAAAAAAAACCCACGGAAGATTATATTTACATTCTCAGAGGATTAATTTTGTGGTGGGATTTGAGAGCGCAGGGGTGAGGGGCTGGCTAGGATATTTGGTGTCTTCCGGATGAGAGACAGGGAAGACCCCCTCTGGGGCTGATGGAGGATGCGGAGAAAGAGGAAGCGATTCAGAGCTGTTTAGAAGGCTGTTAGCAGAAACAAGTGATGTGATAGAGGGAGAAAGTGAGAGGCAGTGGGAGCTATCAGGGAAGGCCGCGAGGTTTCTGGTTTGTGTGACATAAAATGGATGTGTCGTTTACTGAGATACGGAAGACTGGAAGGGAAGCAGGTCTCCGGAGGAGGAGGGGTAGATGGTAAATTCCCATCGGTGTCGGCTGAAATACACCCTGGGAAAAAAATTCAGAGACCTGGCCTCTCTTCTTCTTCACCTTGATGGGAAAACGGTGATTAGCCTACACCTTCCCTTGCACCCCTGGTGAGAATATGATTCATTTTCTTCTCACCAGGGATATCAGTGCAATTTAATTGTTTAGACCTTTTCATCTTTTAGTTTAAATAAGGACTATTTGGATTCCCAAGCCAGCCTCGCATATTTTTGTACTACGGCCTGTGCTTTTTTTTTTTTTTTTTAACTGTTGTCATCGCAACTGAGCTGGTTATTTACTGTTCTCTGTTGAAATGGCCCACGAGGAAGGGAGGTGAGTTGACCGTTTTAAATTCAGTACCTGGTGAATGATGTCTGCTCAGGGGGGCCTAACAATATTTACAGATAAGCCAACTCCAAAGAATGAGACTTGTATTACTGGCCCCACATAGTCGGGAAATAGAGCTTCTCCTAGGATCCAACAGCCATAACCCAAATGAAACATCTGGCTTTTACAACGTGTACTTCTGAATATTACGCAGTCATTTCTTTGTAAGGACATCAAGTAGTCCACTATCTATGTGGTGAGATTTCATCCAGAAGATTTTTTTCCCTCTCCCTTTTTAAAGTCTTTATACATAACTGTTTTTATTGAAAGCATGAAATTATTTTACATGACAGACTTTTGCTACGTAATACAAGGATACTGGCTCTGCAAGACGCTGACTTAAGTTTACATTATGAGGTACTTGATTGAGAAGGTGGAGAGAGAAGGTGGGTACATAAGGGGACGAGGAGTCCAGGAAAGATCACTGGAGTAAGAATAAAACTGTGTCCTCCCAAATATAAGCTTTTTTCTATTTCACCATTTCTCTCAGGTTAGACTTTGTGTGTGCATTTATGTATGAAGAGTTTAGGAAAAATAAAGAAGCTGCAAAGTTAGTGGGAAAAGGTCAAGACTGGGAGTCTGAGGATCCTGTTTCTGAAACTAACCACTGAAACTGTCACAGCCTGAGTGTGCCCTCTTTGGTGATTCTCTCACAGGAGAGGATATTGCATAGTTACACCCAGAGGAAAGGACTTCGAGCGATGATGATGAGAATGATGATAAGCATCATTTTGGTGGTTATATCAAGCACAAGTCTGTGGTACATTTTAAAACAGCTTCATATGTCTTTTGAGAAGTCCAAGTGTATGAAGAATAGGATGGCTCTCTTGGTATTGAATTTTTTAAATCAGTTAAGTCATTGGATTTTTACAGACTCTGTATTACAGACCCTGATACCTTACCAATAATCTTTGGACAGAAAAAGAAAGAAGGAAAGAAACGAACCGAGGTAGAGGGAAAAAAAGGAAGGAAGAAAAATTTACAAAGTAAAATAATTTTTATAAAGGAAATTTTGTATTCTTTCCAGATCAAAGAGCCTGCAAGTAACTCATTAAAGAGGTGATAGTAAATAGTAACTGAATTTAAAATTTTCATTTGTATTAAGTAGCTCGTCAGTGAGCCTACCTACCATATTCATTTCTATCTTGTCTTGACTAAGCTGTTGTCACCGAAATAAGTGTGAAATAAGCAAATACATGCACATTTACTCCAGCAAACAGGCCGCCCAGAATCTAATTAGACAAAACTCTGCCCATCTGCTCTGCATTATCCTGGGGCCTGCTCAAATGGATGCTGTTTCATTACTAAAAGGCAGAGAGATGCAAATTGAATTGAACTGGACTTCCTCTCAGACAGAGACCAGGGCACGAAGTCAAACCCTTGCTGTGAACTAACAAAGCACCACTGGGAAAAAGTGAGCTGAGAGGGGATTTCTTTTTCTAAGGCCACATGTCTAGTACTTAGTAGAGGCCATAAGGGAGTGTTCATCCCATTGTTCGGTACAAGGCAACATGAGTCGCCACAATACAAACCTTGTTCACTATGCAAATTGTTGATTTTAGTACTGAGTCCCCTGTGACAGATGCCCTTTTATTAGCTGTGTGTCGCGGCATGTGGGATTGCGTTTAACCTGAGGGACACAAAAACTAGCAGTCCTGACATGTGAGTTTATTTCGAGAAGTTAGTAATTTGCATTTAGTATTCGGTTATATATGAAGATGAATTGAAACACTTTGATGAAACTGTTGCTTGATGTAGTGTGTCTTTTATGCAGAAATGTGTGAAGCCCCTTTTATGTGCTATTCCTACATTGGCAGTTTTAAACTTTGACAATTTCTCTATTAATAGGGGTAGTTAATTGCTGATAGTTTCAACAAGCCTGAAAAAACCCTTTGGCTTGAAAAAGTTGTAGATTTAGAGTAGCTAAAAAGCTAATATATTGTATGAAAAGTTCTACATTTTGATCTTGGAAATAGGCTTTGAAATGACATTTTTCTCCATATGATGAATTTGTGCCATTTTCTTCAGTAAAAGCTATTTTCCTGCACAAATGGATGCATTTTATCCTGGATTCCATTCATGCTTATTTTTTAAAATGTTTATCTCTTTGTGGAAATGCACTCTAATAAGGATCCAGCTTTCCAAGCTTCAATAGGTGCAAAAGAATTAGGTTTTATGTTAAATTTAAAGGTTTTTCCTGTAAGTATTTTTCCTGATAAAAGGTTACACTCTATCAAAAAAGAACTACATACAACTGGTAAAATCTTAAAAACTGGAGACCTGTGTTGACAGATTCAATGTTTCCTCTTGTACTTTCAGCAACAGGTGAGCCTGAAGTAGGGGGGAAGGTTCTGGGCCTAGGCCTTCCCTCTTTATGTTCTACTCCCCACCCAAGGGTTCACTCAGACTTTCTCAGCCAGTAAAACCCACCCCTAGGCTCCTAGGGAAGATGAGATAAACAGCTCTACCCTGCAAGAACAATGAAGGAGGTTCAAAAGTTGTTTCTGCCGTTCACACTTCTAAAAAACTGAAATTTCACTTTCCAGTGACTGGAGTCACTGCTTCCAAATGGGAAGAAAATATCTTTCAGTGTTGGGATAGCAGGCACTTGTGTCTCAGACACAGTCGAACACCTGTGGTAGACATCAGTGATTGATAATAAAAGCTTTGTCAACTTAGAACTCAGTGTGTCCATTGCTAGCCTACCTTCTGATAAGATGAAGAATCTTTGCTAACCTTGCTCTGGTACCTGGAAGACCAACCATGAACCTTAGATGGAAGTGGTTGTCTGAGCTCTGGAGGGAGTAAATCCATTGGGGTGGCCTGAAAATCCAGGAGAGGAACTTCAATGAATGTGGCAGTTGGTGGCTTTCCTGTTTAGTTAGAGTGAATAAAGTGCACACCAGAATGTGTTATGGTCCAACAATCCCTGTTGTTTATACAGCTTCCTTAGAGCCACCCCTACCTTTTGCAAATATCTGTATTGTGTCATCTGTGACCTGAACACCTGGGGTCAATACTGCCTTTTGGATATCTCATTTGGCTTGTTCCTTGCTTTTCATACAAGGATGATCAGCGTGGACTCCATGCTTTTAACTGTCTCTTCAACTGCTACTCTCACCTTTCTTTGTTGTCACAGGTGCACATCATTCTACTTGCTTGTTCTAATATTCTGGCTTTTTTTTTTTTTTGGTCATAGGTTACTGTTTTTTGCCTTTGTTTTCTCTGTTATTGATTACATAAACCTGTATCTATGTATCTAGTTACCCTGCTTATGTCTGGCTCCACCTACCCATCTGGCCAGACTTGTCTGCTTATGGATTGCCGTGTTTCTAAATGTTTCCTTGCTAACTGTGTGCCCAGGACATCATCCACTTTTGAGTCTTTCTTGCTGACTCAATCTACTGTTGATCATTCTAACAACCTATTATGCACTTAACTTTTAGCATGGCAAAACACCATGCATGTGGTAAAGCCTAGAAATGAAGTTTTATCTGTAGTGGTTTAGGTAGAAAATGATGCTGCAAATGAGCATTTCAGAGGAAATAGCACCTTCCACTGTCCTTGACACTGTCAGATATAAGTGTCAGCCTATGTTCCTGGAATCAACCCTTGCCACAAGGAAGAAAAGATAGCAGTAATTAATTTTTAGATAATATACCAAACAATTTAACCTGATCCAGGGACACTGCCTAACTAATTCTGTATCTTTATACCAAAAGAATTCTGCAGATAAAATCATTAACAATAAATGGTAGATCAAGAAAGCAATTTTGGTTCCTGGAACTTTAAAATTATCTAAATTTAGATTTTGTTTCTAATGTATATGCAATTAACTTATAGATAACATCTTTAATTCATCTTAATTATAAAATAAGATGTGCTAAGACTTTTGATTTTATTGTTAACAGACTATTTCTTCAGACCTGGGGATATCTGAACAAGAATTAGGATAGGAGAAGAGACAGAAAAAGTTACTCAAGATAGATGGCTGAGAGGAAGACACATCCAGAGTCATTCCATCTTTTGTGGAAGAATCTAAGACAAGGATCTAAAACTCAGGTATCTCAGGGGGCCAGGCCTGTGACATAAATGTGTACAATTGGCTGAGTATTGGAAGGTGTGAGAACTGTTAAAAAGTTGTTGTATGTGGCCCGCTATTCAGCTTCATGTATTTGTTATCATCTTTGAATATTCCAGAAGATGCTGGAAAGCCAGATTATTATGTGAGATTTGTCAATTTACAAATTCCAACTCAAATATTTAAAAAGTTTATGAACCTCCCAAAAGTCTGTAGTCCTCATTATAGCCCATGGGCTGCCAGTCTGCAATTTAGATATATGCTAATTAAACTTATTTCATGTGTACCCAAACTATAATTCTTTGTGAAGAAAAATCTTCCTCCAATAAGGGGGTTGGTATATTTCAATTCAGGTCTCATTGAGACTGATACATAATAATCACTCAGTTTATATTTGTTGAATAATGCTGATAACTGCCTATTAAAGTAAAATCACACCTTACCCTATATACTCTTATAGTACATAAGGTTAATAAAGCAGGTTATGATAGTGGGATTGTAGACATACCCATTCTAAAAACCATACTGAAACTAGCTGAAGTTTGACTCTTAAATATAAGTAAAAATTCAATTTGCTATTGCTGTATGTTGATGGTTGGAAATTCTCAACCTCATGGTATTGCTAATTTATATTTATATTAGATTTTAATGATGATTAAATGTTCTAAGATCAGTGATTTTTAGTTTGTCGATATTATTCTTTTTATAAAAATAAACCAGCTTGTGCATTTATTTTCCACCAGGAGTTAGTTCTTTTGTTTGGCAGAGTTGGAACAATGCAGAGACACTCATGGCCTCTCAAATCGAGATATCCCGGAGCAATATCACAGTCTGCTTTAGGGCCTGTGGCTTTCTTCAAGGGCTATGTTCATTAGTATCCTTGGGTTGATTTTAAATTGTCTTGAATGAAGGGTTCAAATTTGCATTTATTAGCAATAAAATATTTAAATACATAGCTGTGATGAGTGTAATCCATTATAAAATGGTGTTTTGGTTGCAGTTTGTCTCATATTTTGAGGGGAGAGAGTTTGTGCTGTAATTATCAGTGCCAAATTTGCTGAGGAAGCATAAATCAGAGGGAATGGCTTAAATGTCAGGTTTCTGATTTGTACTTGTAATGTGTGATTTTAATGTCTGGATTTGATTGGTTCCCCTTTCAGATGCCTACACACAAAATGGCCTGACATCATTCATTCTCCTGTGACTGACTGGGTGCCACAAACACCCATGTACCACCATGTAAAAACAGATACCAGTACTGGCAAAACTTGCCAGACATCTCAAAAAGATCCTTAAACACTGGTCATTCGTGCCTGTCCCTGACATGGAATCCCTTACTGACTGTTCGAGATGTTCATCACCAGTGGGAGAACACTTGAGAAATAGCTCTGTCTTCCCAGCTTAGCTGGGATACTTTGGTGATGTGCTTAGAGGGTGCTACTGCCACTGCACGCTCGGTAGCTGGCCACCCTTCTGCTGTAAAGCCACATTTGGTGATGGAGGCAGTGGCTAGCCTTAACTATCACTCAGTACTACCTCTTCTGTAGGCTATTCTGTTAGCCAGCCACAGTGCTTTACGTTTGTGCATAGTATGAGATTTTGGTCAGTGTGTACAGGTTGTGGGAATTAACTGAAAGTAAGTAAGAAATGTCAATGCAAGAACGGTGGACTGAAACCATGGTCAAAGTTTGAGTGAATACAGGGAATGTGTTGCCTATATGTGGTTTTAGTGCTTTAGGCTGAAATTAGGGACAGTGACTGAGAATGGCAAAAAGTAAGACTAAGAAAACTAGCAGAAAATGGGAGGAGTTATCATGCTGCCCAATCTTAAGGTTTAAAAGCAGTAGGAGGCTTTCTGATAAACATCTGTGTTGCTGCTGGACAGAGAGAGAGAGAGAGAGAGAGAGTTTTTAGATGGATATTTATTAGGGAACTGTTTTTATGTTGCATTAAATAATATCAGATATTTAACAGGAGTTTTTACTGCCATATTAACTGTGATAGCAAGACATATTAGCCAGAAAAAAGAAATAGGATGGAGAAACAATAGGAGTGAGTTGTTTTCAGGGAAATATTCACTCTCAGTTTAAGGAGTACATTGAAGAAAGTAACCTCTATTTCTGCTCTTCAAAGTCTGTTCAGGTTAATTTAAGGCCACAAATATTTCCTCAAACATGTTTAAGTAAAAAAAAAAATGTATAAGAGACATATATATGGATAAATATGTGGTAAAAATACATAGGATACATATATATATATATACATGTATTTACCATTTCTATAAAAATTTTTATTTTCAAGGAAATATCTAGTGCTAACTTCTTTTCATTGAAATAATCCAATACCCTAGTCACAGCAAGTTTACAAGAAATGCAAAACTTCTAAAACCAAATTATAACTGTGCATTATAAGTAAAAACAACAGATTATTTAACAGTAACAAAATTTATTTTCTGAAAATGGGCTTGTGTTCATAATTTAAGAAAAATGATTGTTTTTCATTTTTTTGCCAAGAGCCCTTTTGAGCATGTCCATGAAATGCGAATTATAATGCCTACTTGACTGGTTGATCATAAATAGGAAATGTGATAATATGCGTAAAATATGACCAAAGTGTCTAAAAAGTCTGTGTGATCAATAAACGTTTATTTCTCTATCTTACCTCCACTATGGCCCCTTCTCTCTACCTTCCTATTCCAATCTACCTTTTATCTGGACCATTTGTGGTTTTCACAGCACGTCTTACTTGGTGAGTTTCAAATATCTTCAGTTATTTTCTATCTTTAATTACCCAAAGTGTTTCTTTTTAAGCAAAGTAATAAAGCAGTATTTATTTTATATCAAGAAATAGTCTTAGGTAAGTCTTATATCCCAGATCTCCCTGGGCCATTTTGAACCACAGCAGATCACACGTAGTCCTCCAAATATCACATAAACCTTGCAAGTTTTGTGCTTCTGATCATTCTCTAAAATCCCATGAATAGTTTTATCGTCTTGGTATCCAAAGCATTTAAAGATATCTTATTTTTCACATTTATAGTATACTGAAGTCACTTGTACTCTCTGATAAAGAATGACATTTTTCAGAATAAGGATCACACATCCTTTAAAGTTGTATCTCTGGTACTTAAACATAGGGTCTGGCCTACGTCGGGTATGCAATAAACAATTGTTGAGTAAATGAGTAAATTAGACCATGAAATATTAACCAAATATAGAAATCAGGAGTGAGGCTGTGCTCCAGCAAGGCAGCATGCAAACTCTGATTAACGTCCTGATTAACGGAGGATGGAATTTACGTACTCAACACACACACACACCAAGGGTATAACCCAGGATGCTGTACAATATCCAAGGAACTAAACTAAACTTCTCCCTTCTCCCAAGCAGTAAACATATCAGAATGAGTGAGAGTATGCTATTTAGGGACAACCATGAATGTATTAAAAATAAAACCAAGAAAATCATTTATAAACTTTTCTGGGATTCCTTCAGAAGCATGCTTCTAAAAGGAAATGATTATGAAGGAAATTTTCTCTGTAATGGTTAAGTACATTAGCATTTTTATGGAAAATATCATTTTTTGTTTAAACACAAGTCAGAGTGAGATAATATTTCATAGAAATTATTAGGCCCTTGACCTTGCCCATAGTGCTATATTCCGTTTTTGGAAACCCACAATGAATTCTGAAGTATTTGAAAAGTCCTGCAGTAGAGGTGTATCTTAGTAAATAGGTAACAAGCCCTTGTATTAGCTATGTCCTAACTATAACCATCTCTTATCTAACTTAGTCCTGAGATTTAAATATCTATGTTCAGCTAACCCTCTGATTTTCTGATACTGATCTGGAATACCATCTTCTAGAAGATTCTCGAACCTGCTGAGAAAATAAGACTGTTGCTTGATTACAGAGGGTTCAGCTTTTGCCCACATGGGAGGGAGAATGGAGGAACAATTATCTCCTCCAAATTAGGAAAACATTTTGACAATTTGAAATGATTTTAGTGCCCAAGTGTATTTTCACGCAATATATTTTATCTATATGTGCATTGTATTTTTTTCTCTGTCCTAGAAGGGGAGAATTAAACAGAATATATGATTTACCGTAACTTATCATCTATTCCACACTACTAAATTGAATTCCTTTTTATGGTATTAGTCAGGATAAGTTAAGTTTTGCCAAGCTCTCAAACAAATCCCAAATTTCAGCAGCCTGTGACAATAAAGGTCTATTCCTTGATCACATTATGGATCTGCTGTGGTAAACTAGGGACCTTCTTCTGCTTTGATTTCACTAAATGGTCGAGGCTGACAGAGAAGCCACAGTCTGGAAACCCTCACTTTAGTGATTCTGTGTTTCTGCTCAGAAGTGACATATGTCACTTCCACACACATTTCTGTGTTAAAGTGAGTTGCACCCACATAAACATCAAGGAAACAGGGAAGCACAATTCCCTCTTCGACACAGAAGTTAAGAAGAGCTACATATTACTGCATTGTAGTAATGTTACCATATTAGTCAGTATTTATGAGACTAAGTGCCAAATTCAAAAGAATTATTTGAAATAATGTATTTATTTTAAAAATTAAGTAAGATTAAAAAATGATAAGAAGACTGAAGATTGAAGCTAGCTTATCCTGTGACTGCTAGGAAGAACAGCATTACAATCCCCAAATGACAGCAGTGATAACTGTATTACACATCACCAGGACATTTTACAATAAAAATGTAATATTACAACACAGCAAAATATTCCTGTAAGCTTTCTCTCCAAGATAAGGTTTGATGATTGCTTTATCTTTCCTCATAAAATCTATGTTTTCAAACTTCCTACTGAGAAACACTTCTGCTATTTTGTACAAGCCTTTTCAAGACCTTAAAATCTCAATTCTTTAATGGGTGGCATGGATTTGGTGGAGAGTCAGATGTCGTCCACAAAATCATTTAAAGTCTCTGCCTTAAAAATATTGCAAGGTTAATGACATTTTAAAGGCTCTCATTTACTCTATGGAAAGTGTCACAAATAGATCTTTGGCAAAGAGCAGTTTCTACTAAATAGTCAAGTGTTATTTGAGAAGGGTGGTAGAGATGCTATGTGAATATAGCTATCCTTATATTACTAATGACAAGCAAAAGTAATTTAAAGGCCAAAGAATTCCTAATTTACTTTGATGAAACAAGGTGGAGTCTCTAAAATTTAGTCTTCTAAGAGGGTAGAATGTATTCTAACATGTAAGGAGAAGTGTGTTCTTTTGTTGAAATTTTGCACTTTTAGACACACTATCCTTGGTGTTAATTTAGGGAAGCTGCACATCCCAGACCTGACTTGGGACCCTCGTTTGACATATATTCTGAGTGAAGATTGCCACCTACTGGAGCATCAATACCACTCCCGCTGGCCTTATAGTATACGTAAATATGGTTCCTTTACAATGACAGACTTTAAAATTAAAACCCCAGTTTGTCTACAAAACCTTCCCACATTTGTTTCAAGAGAAGCTCCTAGACATGAAATAATTTCAGTCATCCTCCAGAGAGCTAGACGTGAACTGCTTCAACACTTGGCTGCGCTCCCCTTGTCCTGGGGTCAGTCCTATGCACTGTGTGGGGGGCAACTGGAGGAGATTCTGTTTTTCTAAATGTCAAGTAGGTATCTGTGGGATACCCCATCTTGATCAAATTCAACTTTCACATTGGATCTGTAGTAGATACTTGATTCTAAAAGAGAAAAAAAAAAACCCCACTGTATTTTTAAAAATGTACCTGACTGCTTGAAGCAGCTCTAATCCTTATAACATTTTCATCTTTAAACTATTTTGTGGACCACATACTACAAGTATGTGGATAAGAAGAATAACAATGCAATTTAAGATGTATTCATATGAGCAGCAACATTTCCCTGGACAAACGGCATACTATGAAATTATACTCTCCATTCAGCTGACACGGCACGGCCCCTTGTAACGTAAGCAAGAGATTTCAGCTATGTCTTTGCAGGATTGGTGCAAGGAGGGTGAATTTGAGACTACTTACAGTGCCGTTGTCAATTTTGAAGGTAAAGATGTTTTAAAAATTAGTGAGTTAATATAACTTGATAGTGTTTTAGTACAGCAGGATAATAAAAGGCAAAGCTGCAGAATGAGGGAGACTGCCAATGAGAGAAGTAGACATAGAATAAGAGCTCAAGGAAGGAGAAAAATGGAAGTGAAAGACTGAGAATAATTATTAGGAATGAGAGTGGAAAGCTGAGATGGTAGAAATAATAGCAGAGAGGCATCTATGTAGAGAAATATCTGTGCAGGAGACAATGTGATAAAGAAATAACAAAAAAGCAAAATCAAAACGTTAGAATCACACAGACCTGTGTTCATACACAATGTAACTTCGGGAAGGGTCTTAAATTTTGCTAAGGACCAGTTTCAACTCCTACAAACTGAGAACAACAATTTTCCCCATAATATTTTAAATCAGATAACACATATAAAGTGCTTACGATCCTGGAACACTTGATAAATATTTCCTCATTTCACTGTTCCTCTGAAGACCTTTGGCTATGGTAGGCACACAGACACACAAAAGAGGAGAGGCAATAAAACATAACTTAGGAAAGGGGAGGTGAACTAAAAAGAACTGAAATGACAGCAGCAGCAGGAAAAATAAGTCCTTGATGAGAAGATTGTTGCTGAAACAAGAACTATACTGACTCAATGTGACGTCCAAATTTTCAAAATATAGTGAAATATGCTGGCAAACGTTTGTGTTGGCCAAACCATACCAAATAACCAATTTAGCTATTCCCATGACCGGGAATACCGGAATGAATGTCATTTTTAATTTCCGTCTGTAAATATTCCCTTCACCCCTCTTTGAGCTACATTTCCACTTTTCAACATTTTGGACATCTCTGTCGGAAACCTTACCTACTATTCCAAATCAAAATTTCCATAATGGAATCTTATTATCTTCCTTATCAAACTTGACTCTCTCCCAATGACTATTTTCTTCTTCATTCCTAACATCACTTTTCTCCCAGGACAGAGGTTACTTAGCTCAGCACTTCAAAGTTTTTCTCTGTCTCTGTTACCAGCCCTTCCAATGTCATGTGGTGTTTGTGGTAGTGATGGTGGTGATAATGATGAAAATCAGAATGTATATAATTTTTTTTAGAATTTATATAGTACTTTCCTATATATAACATTACTTAATCTTTACCTAAAGATTCTTCTGTTGAATCAATCTCCTTATTTCAATTACTGCCACTATTATCTTAGCAAATAATCTTCCCATGTCTTTCTTACAGATGTGGTGTCTAATGTGGCTTAAGTGTCTTCAATCAATGTTCAAAAGAAAATGATTATTTTTTCCCTAAGAATAAAGTGTATATTCCTTAATAGAACATTTAAGACATTCTGTGAAATTGCACAAGTTGGTTTTTAGCCTAATTTTCTTGTATATATATTCTGCAACACTCCCTTCCTGAATGCTTATCTTCCAAGATGATTCTGCATGTGTTTTTCTCTCTGCCCATCAATAGCCCATGCATATTTCAAGATCCTGATCCAGTGAGAGTTTCCCCCTGCTCCCTCGCCCAATGAAAGACTGACTGACCCAGAAGGTGCCAGGTCCCAGTCTCCCTGGGTACCCGAACATCACTAGAATGAACTGGAGCTATTTCTGACCAAAAAAGAATACACATACACATATTATCTTCAAATGTACACAGTGATTCAAATTTAGTATTTTTGAGGTCAATGAATGACTACTTTGAGACCAAATACTCATAGTGTAGCTCTACTTATTTGAAATTAATGGTCTATTTTATCATCAAAAATTTCAAACTTTCCCAAGTAGTTGTCTAATTCAGGGTAAGAATTTTAAAAATAAGAAGTAAAGAGATAATAGGAGCCATAGAAAATCTGTTTTTTCCCCCTTCCTCCAGAACAGTGACCCTCCACATTGGTAAGTGAATATTTCTCTATATAACATTTATTAACAAAAAAAAAATCTGTCCACATCCACTACATAAATATTGAATAAATAATAAAATATTTTTCAAGAGACCCCAAATTTATTAGCTTGCTCAGGCCTCCAAATGCTTACATTTCTCCATATATATATTCCCTGTCATACTTATCGTCTTGTTTCATAGAACTGAGTACAAGTTTGTCTTCTTCTCTACACCCCCAGGAAAATAGACTTTTTATTTTAGACAACATTGTGCAAAAACAGGAATATGAACAGTATCCAAAATTGGAAGTCAGGGACCATGCCCTCCACATTAGTTTCTGGGCACAGAGTCTAGTAGAAATTGGCATTTTGTCTCATGTTTCACAGAGGTGATGTAGTGGAAACCAGTTATGAAGACTTAAAAAAACAACTAGCTTGAATTTTAGGTTATTACATTGTAACTAATGGCATGAGTTGCTCAGGATTTCATGTACACACATACATACACCCACTACAGATCAGATTTAAAGGTAGAAATCATCTGTGTACCCAATAAGGACTATTGTGTTCATAAATCCAAGTGTTAAAAAGCAAATGCACCCACAAAGCAGCTGTGCAAGTTTTCTAGTTTTTTCCCCCTGAATTTTAGATGTATAAAAACCATGTCTCAGCTGCTACCTTTCAACAATTTTATTCTGAGGCAATAAATAATTCAATGTGCTAATTTGACAGATGACTCTCCAGGAGCCTCCTACCATTACTAGCATCATTAGGCCATAATATGCGTGACGCGGATGGGCCATTCAGCAAATGTCCTTCACTTGTTTACCCCTAAAGAGCTGTACTCTGCACAATTAACTAATGAAGCATTATGGACCTTTTTTTTTTCTTCCCTACTATTTCAATATACCAATGCAGAGAGTTTCAGGGAAAATATATTCTGTTTCCTTTTACTAAATAAGTATTTATGGGATGGTTAAGACTCCACTGTAGCTCCCAAGCGAATAAGGGAAAAATAATAAGATGGTCAAAATGGATTACTATCATCATCATTATTATTATTACTTCTTTTTTCTCCCATGGTTTGTGAGAAAAATGTAAAAGCAATTTGATGTTTAATTGCCAAAAAAAAATCACTGTACAAATCATCTGTTTAATATTTGCTGGTTATCAAGAACTTGTACACTGTCTCCATCAAGCTTGGAAATGTTAAACTCACCTATAAACTTGATCACAGGTGTATTCTCTCAGACTCTTATTTGAGTTTAAAATTTAATTCCAGTTTAAAAAAATACTAAAACAGTACTACAAATTTTTTTTGTGTGTGTGTATGAATATACCCTTAAGGTTCAACAAAGCATGTGCCTATAGATGTTTAGATGAAGCCACTAAGTCCGTGTCTAAATCGTTCCATCCCACAGATTTGAATTAAACAAAGAAACATCAGCTGGCTTGCCTGTTGTTATTGTTTCACTAAATATCTGACTGCCAAAACATTTTGTCCTTGGGAAAAGAAAAGATGGCCTAAGGCGAAAATGATTGTAGGGACCTCTTTCTCACATTTGTAGATAGTATATTATAGGTTCTTAGTTAAGAAATGATTGCATCCTTTACTATTCCTGGCATTGTTCCGTGGTTTAGAGTGCAAAAAGTAAACACTGCCCAGAGCATGTCAATTGGAAGGAAAGTGGGAGGGTCCTGGGACTGAACTAGCTACCTTTTCCCCCTTCAACCTCCATCCAGACCCATGGTGATGTTGATGCCATTTCCCAAGAGTAACAGTCACAACCATTTTTCCTAGATGTAAAAACCATTTTTTTCCCCAGTTGAGAACACATGTCCAAAGATAATTATAATGTTCCTCTTTGCACAAATAAAATAATAATAATCATGTTATGATATGAATTATAATAAAATAGCTATGATTTTTTAAGAGCCAATTCAGGCTAAGCCCTTTACACCTATTGCACGTAGGAGGCCATTGTGAAACAATGGTGTGAAGGGCTTGTTGGTCCTTCTGTGAACCTCAAGGTTACAGAACATATTTACATTGAAAGGGAAAGAGAACCATTATATTTCAAGAGCTCTGCAGATAAATCCTGGTAGATTATCAATAGCATGTCATATTTATAAGGTTTCAAAATTACCTGACACTATAAGTCATATCCCTCCACATACCACCCTCACTTGAACAATTTATTCATTTTTCTTTTCAGTAGAATAAATTTTAAACAAGCTAACTCAATAATGAGTAAATTTAGTGGAAAAATAATTCACTTTTCTCAATGTAAATGTTCCCAGTGGCCTTACTATAGGCTTTTGGTAAAGCATAGATGCAGTGAAAATCTGACAGATTTCTGATATTTTGTACTTAATAAATTGGATACTGTTTAACTTTAAAATATTCTCTTTTCTATCCACATATAAATGAAGCATATAAAAGTAATTTTTCAAAATGTAGTGACAAATGGAAAAGACTACTTGAATACCAAGCAAAATAGTAGTTTTCTTGCTGAAATATTGGGAAGAAGGTTATGTATTATCTTTAGGAAACATATTCTATCTATGAAAATCTAAGGGATATTAGGAAAAAGTAGGAACATTTCCAATCAATAATAATGGAGGAATTTTACAACACTGGTGCAAAATCTTGCAAATTTTGGTGTGAGATTTCTTTAGAAATTAAAAAAAAATCACATTTTTATACAAATGCCCTTCCTTTCTACATAAAATTCTCCCATATAAGGTTTATTAAATTTGTTAAATGTGATGGGAAATTATTTCACTCTTTGAAATATGTACTGAATATTGTTTGTTACATGCAGAATCTATAATTTAACCAGGTATTCTATTAAATGGAAAATAGAGCAAAATATGGAATACCTTGTAGAATAATTAAATGCTTCATAAACATGGAAGAGGCAAACTTCATTTTAAATTAGTCATTTATCCACAAGAGCTATCCAGTAAAAAAGTACGAGTAATTATATTACAGCTTAAAATGAATAAAATTATCTCTATCATCTTAGGGTGTTGGCATTTGAAATACTCCAGATATCACTAATGAGTACTAAAAATTACTAGCAACTATTACATACTAACATTTATTTTCAAGTACAATTTCCATACCATAAAGTTGAAAATTAATAGTCAACTAGTCACTGAGATTAAAACATTACAAGTGCTCAAATATAGTTTCCATATGATTTTATCTACAATCAACAGAATTTAACCAAAATTATCTCAAATTTTAAGACATCTAATGACGTAAGTATTCCTGCTTTCTGTAAGAATTAAAAAAAAAGCTCCATGTGGTGTTTTCCTAGATCTTTATTTATTCTTATGCAGTAATTTCTTTTTTTAGTGTGACTTTGCTAAAAATTCAACAATGCACCATTAAAAAAATCATAGCTATACTAAATACATCCCAGAGGCGCACTCCCATAGATATGCCACTTAACGGCAGGCTCACAGTTCATGGAAGACACTTCTGTTTATTTTGATATCTTTTGTTAAAGAAATCCACAGTAACAATGATGACCAGACAAAGAGAGGGAAAAAAGCCATTCATCCATTCGTGGGTAATTGAATTCCCTCATATTTCATTAACAGACTGCCTATCTGTAGGGTTGTGTTTTATTTGAATAACTTTCTTGAAAATGGTTCTCCTTATAAGACGAGAAATTACAATAATGTTTAAGAACTCAAGGTCAAAACATTTTTAAGTTAGTTTATTTGATGGACGCATTGCCATGAGAGAAGGCACCCCTCCCCTTCCTCTCCCCTCTCTCCCACAAATTGCCTTTAGACTGGATGTTTATTGCCCAACGTAAAGAACAAAACAGGGAGGTAATTAAGCCTAGAATTGCCTGCTGGTGCTTATGACAGTCAAGCCACCAGCCCAGGACTAGGAGTCCTCCCAAATCCGCAAAGAAGAAGCCTTGCTTCAACAACAAAGCTAAGCAGCAAGACATCATTACTGTTAATTACCTGATAAACAAAGAAGACTTGGTGTCGGTGGCAAAACACCAAACTCAGGGCGGCAGCTGATGCTGTAAAAGACAGTTGGCCTTACTTTGTCCTGTTGAGCATTGTGCTGTGAGATGATCCACCTCCATAAAGAGCTCAAGTAATTAGACTCCAACCACTGTGTTTATCCGTGCTGTACCCTGTATGGTGCCCTAATAACAACAAACAACCTGTCCTCTAGAGACAGGTGGCATCTGCTAAACATCAAATAGGGGGGAAAAAGACATGCTTTCAAATAGTAGTTCATTAATTTATAAGCCAAAGGACAATATGCATGAAGACAGGTGAGAAATATGAAAGTACACGGAAGTTTATAGTTCCCTTAATAAATGAATGAGTTAAATAAAACATGAGATCTATGTCACAAAATAGCTGTTGGCCTTTGTGAACTACCTTGGGATATAATAGCACACAAGAAGTGTTTTAACAAGAATATATATAAATGTGTGCACACGTATACATAATATGTATATATAAGCATACTATGTATATATGTATTGTTTTGTTTTTATCTTTTTCATTCCTATTGTCATTGATTATGTATTAAAGTCAACCAAGAAAATAAGCAAATAAAGAGGGAAGATGAGACAAAACCAAGTTCAGACAAGATTGTGCTATGGACGACCTATGTCCATGTAACAACAGCACATGGAGTTGACCGGGTGGATCTGAGTGTGACACAGAAGGTAGAATGTAGAATTAATGGGATCTGATAGACCTGAGCTGCTCCTCGTCAGCTGGTTAGACTTAGGTGAGTTAGACTTCTTGAATTTGTTTTCTCATACGGAAACAAAGTTAGTAAGTTAATAACACACTCCTCTTGGTATTGTTGTGAGGACTAACAGATGTAGGGTATACATATGCATAGCACAGTGCCCGGTACATGGCAGGCTCTCAGGCAATAGTAATTCCAATAGGTAGCTGACTTGGAATAAATTACCCACTTTTGAGGCAACTGGCTATTTCAGAAACACAGGGTGGGGGAATTGAAGCTAATTCTTTCTCCACTAGTAGAAACCCTGTCAGCTAAGGTAAGGGTATAGAAAAGCTCTGAATTTCAGAATCTTCACTACTTTGGACATTCCTCACATACTTTACAGGATAATGAGGTGGTTAAAAGCACTGAGTTTGAAGTCAGAACAACCTACGTTCAAATCCAAGCTTTGTGGTTGCTAATTCTGTGTGCTTGGAAAGCAACTTAAACTTCCCAATTTACGCTCTCACCTGGAAAATGAGATATATAGGGCTAACCACTTCAGAACATAAACTACCTAAGTTGGAGCCACAACTCCACTATTTACATAGTTACTTATCCTACCTTTGATTTAGTATTTTCATCTATAAAATGAGGATATAAGTATAGTTATTTTATAGGATTGTTGTGAGGATTAAATGGGTGATTCCATATATAGTCCTTAGAAGAGTGGCTGTGTTATGATTTGCTCTTAATTACCTACTACTTAGGAACTTCTGAGATTCTTTCATCATGTTAAAGCCTTACCTACCTGTGAAATTAAATATTATTTTTAATAATCACTACCTGCACACAAATACCACCATCATGCTCCAAATGCTTCCCATCTCCCATGATCTTCTGAGACTTTAAAGTGTACCTGCACATTTGCTTATAAGACAGTTACCAGTATGATCAATGCAATGACCACCTGATACTCTGTTATTTTCCTTCCTTCTTATTAGGTTCACTCTGTTTCACATAAAGTATTAGCAAAGGTACCTGAAAGGGACTCCTATTGCCACTGCTATTATAAGATCCCAAGTGTTTGTCATTCAGAGTTGCCAAAGCTTCTCTTTCTTGTAGTGGGTTCCCCACCGACACGGAGGGAAACAATACTTCTATAATTCTCAGCCACAATTTGTCACCTGGGCCCAGAACTCTCCTCATGCCCCAAGGCTCATAAAGGCTCTCATGAAATTAGCTTCTAACTCTTGTTTCCCTAAACCTCCAACCCAACCCATAGTCAGAAGGTAGTCAAGTCCAAGGTCCTCCTTTTCACTGTCACGGTCTCTCTCCTAATGTGTGCCAGGGCTGCAATGACATCATGCTTAAGTAGCTGGTTAAAAATGAAAGATTCATTAATGCAAATTATGTGCCCCTTCATGTAGACCCACAGAATCTATCTCTTTAATATTATATAAATCAATCAAACTGAATTTGCATACCTGAAGCCTCTGATCATTTCTAAATGACCATAGACCTGATTGTAAAATGTTGCTCCTTTGTTATAAAGACAAATTTCTTGCTTGCTTCACATGATGGAAAGATTAGTCTGACACAGCACTTTATTCAGTGTTGTATTCTTATATAGAAAACTTTCCTGAGCTTTTTATGACTGTTCATAATTTACATAAATAACTAGAACACTGAAGTGCACATTCTGCACTTTTGGGTAATGAAAGCAAGCATTACATTTAGCTTAGTAAGTAAGCATCCTGAATAAAATCCCGCAAGAAGTAATAAAAATAATAACACATATATTGTGCTTTATACTTTTGTGTACATTAGCTCATTTAATCCTAAAGTCAAAGGTAGTAATTCTTCAACTCTAAATTCCAGATTATATATATTCTGAAGTTATCTCAATCACTAGCTCAAGAACAATCATAACCTTTACCAAAGTTATCTAAAAGTGCTACATATTTTTTTTATCAGAAACTCTTATCCACTATTCAAAGAAAGGCCTTTTGTATGCAGATTCGATCGTCCTTTTGTTTTAGTTGTTTATGCTGAGTCATCAAATATTAACTGCTGTTTTTGTTATGTGCCTTGTTCTATTTATGTTAAATGACCTTTAGTCTCTAGTCTAAAGCAATAAAGTGAATGCTTCCTGTTCTATCGATTAGGAAAGGCCTATTTTCACACTAATAAAATGAGAAGCCCAGTTTAATAAAATACTTTTTCCTACCAGTGGCCATAGGTGAACGGGAGACTTGAAAATGTTAGCAGAGGTCACCTGAGAGGACGGAGGTCAGATCTGCGGTAAATCAACTTCCAGGAGCAAATCACTGGACACTATAAAAATCAAAAGTGGTTCTTTAAGAGACCAGCTTGACCCTCCTTAACCAGAAAATAACATCTGACCTGGCAGTGAAATTTATCACAACGTTTCAATTAAAACTTGGCAGGCATGCTAGCAACACACTATTCTTCTATGGTTGGCCTTGTTAAAGGAAAAACAGAAAGGAGGGGAAAAATAAATATTCTTGCTTTGTATTACATAACTGCTATGATCTGTACAATAACATTTTCTCAGCCACATGAAGTTTTCTGGAGACTAGATTAACGTGCTAAGTGTGGATAACATACAACTTTTCATCAATTATTTTCTGTTCAGTTCTTTCTGCTTTCAGTTCAGTCTGCTTCCTAATGATATTAAAAAACAGCGGGTCGATATTTTCAGTTAAACAATAACCTGTTTGGTATTAGCAGATATTTGGAGTTTGACAGGCCAAACAAAAGCATTGTTAGGTATCTTCATTTTTAATTTATTTTTTCAATCATTTATGTATTCATTTTAGATTTCAAGTAACTCAATTAGACCATATGGTTTTCCTCCCACCTCTACCAAAGAGAAGTACACCAGAAATCAAGAAAAATATTTGTTTTATACATGCCCGTCCTTTAGGATGCAATAACCGTGCTTTTATGCTCACTGTAAAGAACAACATTTAAAGGTGAGTTCTCAATCTAAATGACACACGTTATCTCAGCAGTTTTCACAGTGGAAGTAGTACCAGGAAGACGTGGACAGCTAAACTCAAATAACATCAGATTTTGGGGTCTTAATAAAGATAAAAAAAATAAGTCATATAAAAGTTTGCTAACTCCTTGAATTATTTCATTTTACACGTGATTCATGTGTATAATAAAAGAGTCTTCTCCTTGGCTAATAGCTCACTGTGTGACCCATCAATGGTAAATTATTGTAAAATGAGATCATGGCAGAAATAAATAATTTTGAAGATCTCTTTCAGCTACAAAGAGTTTTAATCTCTAAATTTTTCTAATATAAAATAATAACGTAAACCAGATTAGTTGTAGAGTCAGGATAAAGCTTAGGGATTTCTGACTTCTAGGCTACAGAAACATTTGGATTTTTTGGTCTTGGTGATACTTCAAAAGGAAGGCACAATGCACAAGTTGCTATATCTAAGTCAGGCAACAAATACTAAAATCAGAGAAAGTAGTACAATTCCAGCTGAGTTAATGAGGCAAAATATGGGGAAAGTAAGGATAGTCATAGTATCTTTATGGTTAGATCAATAGCTAGATACAGATATTTATGTATATATTTAAATTACTTTATCTATCTAGAGTTGATGATATTAAAGTATTAATATTATATTAATATGCATAAAATATTGATATTAAAATACATAAACATTCTATTTTATTCAGTTAATGACCATGTAACAGATGTCAGGGTTTGTCTTAACATTTTTATTTTCAATCAAATTGGGATTTATCATCAATTTTTTAATAGTTCTGATTTAATCACCCCAGGACCTGGTGTGAAAGACCTGAGGTGGATTGTATACCTGAGGGAAGGCCAAACAACAACTCACCCAACACACTGTGCAAATGAAAGGTTTGCAAGAAATCAAATAGAAAAAATGATGTGGACATAAAGCAGCCTGTGACACGCTGTAATAAAGTATGCCCAAAAGAAAGGACACTGCAAGGATATTTCCTTGCAAATGATGATTAGATTTCAGCAAAACATCATCCTTTAATTCACTAATGTTTTGCACTAGAATTTTATTAGAATTTTGACTTTGTTTTTAATTTGTAACTTCTTTTTATATAACAAAAGCTGACTCAAAGGAGTGGTGCTAAGTGGGGCTCGCGTCAGTGACAGAAAGGCTGTGAAAGCACGTTTTAAAGGAAGACCGAGTTGCCTGAGAAGACCCGAGGAAGGCTAGAACTTGGACTATTCCTCAAAGAAGAATGAGGAAGCTGTTCAGAGAGAAAAAGTAGTCTCTGAAAGTGAGATGAAATTGAAGATATTGGCAAAGTTAAAATGTTCTTTGCCACATTTGTTTCATGCCTTCATTATGATTTCAAATTACTCCAATACTTGGATTTTAAAATTAAATATTTACAACTTAACATGTTAACAAATAAATATGCTTACATTTTTTTCTTTGTTAATGGAGGTACTGGGGATTGAACCCAGGACCTCACGCATGCCATGCAGGCACTCTGGCTCTGAGCTATGCCCACCAGCCCCCATGCTTGCATTTTTAATTTAGATGTTGCTGAGAAGATTGTCTTGGGATGAGGCAGCCATGAAGTTTCCCATTCAGAACTCTCTTTAAAAGAAACTTCTGCAGGAAGCATAGTTGGGTGGCAGCTGAAGGCTTTTTGATGAATCGAGGGGGTCAACCAAGGCCATAGTTACCCTGTGCTGCACCCACCCAATGACTAAACTCCAGCAGGAAATACTGGAGTTGGCAATTCCCATTTGACCTGGAACTCCTCCTGTGGGCAAATGTCAAGAATTCAGCTAAGCTGCTTCATGGTATTGCTGCTTTGGCATCCATTTTATTCGGCCAAGCAGCCTGCAGTGACTTTAACTTAGATTAGCCCCGTCATGCAAGCTCATGCCTAAGGTAGCAAGCAGCCTGCGGAATCGTGAACAAATTTAAGTTCCTGATATGATCTCCCCCAAGCCCTTGATCAAGTCTCCTCTGATTTCCAATGCCTCCCCGTTATGCACCCCTGCGATAGGGCCCCCACGGGGCTCACTAAAACTCCAGCTTTTTTGGTTTAAATTGACCAATCCAGCCTTAGAGAGGGAGCCCGAAAGCACGCCACCCACAGACCCTATTCAAGGCATGTGCCCCAGGTCCTGCTTCTCTGTCTGCACTCTGCCTTGACCTCCTCGTGTGGCCCCGTGAAGCAGGCCAGGTCCTTCCTATGGGACCTGTGACTAATAAACTCTATTTCAATTCCTCTTGCACTTAGTTGTTGAACCACTGCTCACCATCCAGCATTCTGTATTCCACTTAATAAGGATCACTTTCACAAATGTGTAACAGCAAGCTTTGGTAGCCTCTTAGCTGCCTGGCCCTGTCTTTCTCAGGACTGTGCTATTGTCTGGGGCTTTTCCTACCCAATCCCACCTTCCCTTAGTTTCTCTCCTTAAAGGGGCAGTGGGGCACTCTGTTCTAAGGCTCTCCTCACCTACTCCTCTTTCTCTTCCTTTATCTTTCTTGGGCCATTCCCTCAATATATCATTGCATGTCTAATCCTTTCTTGGGCTCTGTTTCTCAGAGGCCACTAACTGGCACAGTGGGACAGCCTCAGTTTTCAGTCCTCTACATTGAGTCCTCCACATTTCTTATAGGTATTTATTGAAGTCACATGTTCATTTGCCATAAGAAGCTGCATGTTTTTTCTATTTTTTATGCCACTTGAACCTTGAGTTCTTTTAGATTACTTCTTATATTTAACCTGCATACAAATGAAAAAATAATTCACTTATTCACAAGTCAACATATTAGAAACATTAAAGGCTTAGTTTTCTCTTTGTTTCCCTATTTAACTCAATATGGGGCAGGAGCACAGCTCTAAAGAACTGAAAATCACATGTACCATTTTGCTAAATTAAAAAAAAACTAATTTAGAATTGTGGAGTTTGTGATATGAGATAAAATCCTCTACTATTTGAATATCAACAAAACCCTAAATAATAATGGTATTGTTTACTTAATATGAGTAACATTATTTATTGAGTGATTACTATGTACTAACTTCCATAAACTATACATATTTCCCATAATTATAAAATAACTATAGATTTATTCTACATAATGACTGTCCTTTATCACAAGTTAAGGAGATTGCTTGCCATGAAATGCTCGAAAATTTTTTTTCATATGATTGTTTTTTGCAACTATTGAAAATATCTCCATATACTTTTGAATAATGTCATTCAGATTGTGTCTGTGATTTATGCCGTGGCCAAATAAAAGGTATTGTAGATAAAAGCATTGTGTTTTGGAAACAATTTTTATTGTCTGAGATAAATTCTTTTGGTAATTAAGTCATGACCTGATATAGTAAATTACTGATTGTCCATGAACTGATTTTTCCATGATGAGTAAGGCCTTTGACATTGGCAAGTATAGGAAGAATTGAAAAATATTTAAAACAGAAAAAAAGAAATTTATGAAAACCCCAAAATGGAGAGTTTAAATGAAAGTATCATAAAAGAATTGTTGATAATTTTTAAATATAAATTAAACAAAAGGCAAAGAACTTATTAGCATATTCTTTGCAATAATTTAAAACAATTTAAAGACATTTAAAAAATATTTAATATTATATATTGTACACATTTATAAGTAAAGAAATTTTGTGGAAGGGGGCATAGATCTTACCCTGAAAAAGTACCCTAAAATTTTACACAACACAGGGGATATTTGTGTTAGATGATCTGTAGCTTTTTAAAAAATTCAAAATTACTAGAAAATAAAATTGTCTTGATTTCTGTTGTAGTATTTTGGTCTGACTATTTCATTTGACGAGATGGCTCAAAAAGGTTATAACAGACATAATTATTAATGGTTTTGTCTTTAGAAATTAGGGATGGGCATGAGGAATATTTCCATTTCTAATTTTTTTTTATAACAAATTACCTTTATATTTAGAAAAAATGGAAATTATAACATCAGGGTCTAAAATATCTGAGTTCTTGGTATACTTATTTTTGTACCATTGGTTTTCTGAAATAAATTCAGTAGTTATATATTTATATACAAACATTTACATATAAGATATAAAATGTATAAATAAGTATAAATATTTGCATATGAAATGAAACCATGAATTAATACATTCAATTTTTTAAATCCCCATAATTTTACAGATAAGGAAAGTGTCTCAGAAAAGCAACTTAATTTCCCAAGTTCATGTACGTACTTTGTGACAGAGCCAGGGTAGACATGCTGTCGTTTGAATCAATCAGTCTAGCAGTCAGACAGAAATGTCTTAATGAATGTATTCTATGTAACATCCTGTGGTAGATGCTGAGGATACAACAGCATCAAGGCAGATGCTATCTTTGCCTTCAAGGCCAATAATTAGAAGACGTGAGTAGTATGAATAATTGGTACCAGTTAACTCAGAAACAGGTAACAGGGCTCCCCGATCTTCTTGGAGGAATCAGGGAAAGCTTTCTGCAAAGGTGTCATTTGGGCTAAAACACAGTTTATTTTTATAGTTTTTAATTTGACTGTCTTATCCTATGCCAGGTAGTAGTTTGTACGAAAATAGTGGTGGCGTGGTTCAAGCCATTATTCTCAGTCACTATCATCAGGTACTCAAAATTCCCTTCATATCTAGTATTTTTTTATTGCATTTTCCAGAGAGTCATGTCTGCCAATATGAGTGGCAAAATATAAACCATAGTGCTAATAACCAAGGCAACACTTTCTTCTGAGTGTCCCCAGGTTTTCACCTAATCATTTCTGAAGCAAACTGGGATATCTTTTATCTTTACATAGAAAAGTAACAAATTATAATTTAACAATTTAATAGAAAATTAATAAGTTAACAAATACTTTCAACTCCTTCTAGGTGGAAGAGTAACTTTCTGATTACAAGCAGAAGATGACTTCTCCCATTTGGGGCTGCTTGGGTACCCTTCTTTTGCCTGCAGGAGGTATTTAACAATGGTGTGTCTAAATCAATTAGAATTGTCAGTTAATAGCATTAGAATCCACTCTGGCTGGTTTTAGTAGGAAAAAAAATTAATTTATTGAAGGGTGTTAGTAAAAAGTCTAGAGAAGCAGACACAGAAGGTATGCAGTCAAGAACAATGCCAATGCCAACCACAGAGATCTTTCTTCTCTAGCAAGCACATCATTGCCTACCCAATTCAGTACCCATCACACGCAGAGCTGCATGCTAGCTGCTCTACCTACCAGCCACCATTCCACAATAAACAGAAGTCTCGGTGAAGGGAATTCCTCCATAAAGGGTCCCCACTGCTTGCTTCTAAAATCAAGATTTCCATAGATGCCTTAATTAATAGAAACTGAGTCAAGTGTCTGCACACCAGCTTTAAGGAAATCTGTAGATTAACATATTCTAGGTTCTGCATTGGGAACATAGGAAATTACAAAAACAAGAGAAATACATTTAAAGATATTGGGTAGCCATACATGACAAAATTCCCCATTGCCCAGTATTATGTAGGCTATAGAGTCAAAGTGTTCTGAGAATAGCTTTCTTAAAAGTGTCCTTGATCTTTTACATTTTAAATGAAGTCTAATCAAAAAGCAAAATCTGTAAATACATATATGCTCACCTGTGTGTACACACATATATTTATACAGCAAGTAGTTACTCAGTGTAGTAGGCACCTGTCAGAAGTGTAATGAAGGTTTATGATGAAAGACCCACATTCTAAGGAAATTAAAATAATAGTATTAAATATTTTAATTTTATGATAATAAAGTTGGGGATATATGTTGAGCAATTGTTAAATAAATTTAGTACACTTTCCATTGATAGTAGTGTACTAGTTTTCTATTGCTGCTATAACAGATTTTCCCAAATTTGGTGGCTTAAAAAGCACAAATTTATTATTCTACAGCTCTGTAGATCAGAAATCCAACATCAGTCTCACTAGGCTAAAGTGAAAGTGTCTGCAGGGCTGCCTTCCTTTCTAGAAATTCTGGAGAAGAATCCATTTCCTTGTTGTTCCAAACTTCTAGAAAATCATCACATTCCTTAGCTCTTAGCCCCCTTCCTCCACCTGCAAAGCCAGCAACATTGCATCTCTCTGATGGTTCTTCTCCAGTCATAACAGGGAGAAGTTCTCCCCTTTGAAGACTTAAATTCATTATATTGGGCCAGATAATCCAGGGTAATCTCCCCATCTCATCTTTAACTGAATTGAATTAGCAACATCCATTTGACATTAAGGTAGCATAGTCGCAGGCTATGGGGCTTAGCACAGGGACATGATACCTTAGTAGGGGCACAATTCTGTCTACCTAAGGTTACATCATCTGTCTACCCTTTCATGTTCAGCTACCTGGTGAAGATAAAAATGCAAATTGAAGATAGTAGAGAGAAAAAATTTAGATTAAATGTTAGTATGACCACAAATATTTCAAAAATTCCCTCTAAAAAAGTCTTCACTAAAAATGTACAAAATCTGTCATAGACCTTGAACACTAAACCTTTAATAAGCCCTGTAGGACATGATTTGCAAATAGTTTCTCTATTATATTTTAAGTGACAGTGTGATGATTCAAAATATAGCAGTAACTCATATGTCCTGATAGCAGAAGTAAAATTAATGATAAACAATCATGTTACACAGTTTCATAAGTAAATCACAAATTATAAGCCTTTCAAATATTCTAAATCACATTTTCAAATGCTCTGATTTAGGACTCACAATAATAGGTTGGTCCTACTTTGAATAGTGTCAAGATTGACAACCTTTAATGTTAAGATTTTCCACCTTTGCTTTGTTATCAAATCATCACAAAGCAGTGCAGATAATATACACCAGACATAACTACAAGGGTACAGATGAGATCCCCTGATAGTTCCTTTGTTTTTCATGAGGTAAAGGCTGAAGGTAAGTGGTCAGTGCAGCCTGCATGAGGTAGAGAATCAAAGGAGTCTTTGTCCTTTGTACCATTGACTTAGGGAAGGAACAACACCAACACTCCAGAGTGTTCCTACTATCATGTAAGGTAACTCCTTACATCATTGCTAGGTCCTTCCATATTTGATTTCTCATTGGACCAACAGAGGGCCTGCTATGGCCTGCCGTGGTTTTAACATACATTTAAATTTTTTCCATCTTTAAAACAATCTTTATTTCTCTAAAAGGCACAATTTATTCTTGAGACAATTTCAATATATTCTAATAAAATCTTTCTTTCTGGGAATAGTCAATCTGACTTCTAAAGATACCCTTTTTCAGAAGGAACAGCTTCTAATTTGTGAGAGCTCCACCAAGTTATGTTCATCCATGGTGGCACATTGATTCTACAGGAAATGGGAAACAATAATATATCTCCTGCTCTAAACTCATCAGTATGTTACACAAATGAGATTGAGATCAATTGTGACTTACTGTTTGAGCTGCTTTGGGAAACCAATGCTGTTGTGATTGACCCTGAGAAGAGTAGTAAGTGCAGGGTTCTCCTGGAAGGTAACAGGTGAAGAGCAGTGTCAGATCTATAGAGTTGAGAAGGGAGATGAAAATGGAAACATATTGACTAAAACCAGTTATTAGGAAAGCAACCTTTTTATCACAACCATAATTACTTATTTTTCTAAATGTTTTAGCCAGTGCATGCATGTCAGCAAAAAAATTTATCTGTTAAAACAATTACATTTCTAAACATATTTTTTCTAATTTCGGGATATTAACTATTTTATTACATCCAGACAATCAACTTAAAATTTAAAAGAAATATTAAGAGCCTTCAGTAAGGTGACTGGTTATAAAATTAACATCCAAAGTGAAATAGCATTCTAACATGCTATTAACAACCTGTAGAAAATTTAAATAGAGAAAATCACATTCACTGTAGCAGTCAAAAATAAAAATGGCAGATACATGTGAATTTTAAAATAGTGAATGATATATATGAAGGAAAGCACATATACACAGATACTTTGACAAACTTATTCTCAGGTTTATATGAAATCTGGAAAAAAAGCAAAAATAATCTCCAAGATTTTAAGAAAAAATTACTAAAAAGGGACATTCCCTTCCAGATATTAAGATGCACCATATAGCTAAGATAATTAAAGAAATGTACTATTGTACACTAATGACAAATGATCAATTAGAACAAAAAACAGAATAGAAAGCTCAGAAATATACCTACAAATATTTAAATATTTTATAAATGAATTATTGTGATTTTAAATCAATGATATCTTTTTAGTTAATAAATGCCTGGTTAAAGAAACTGCTATGTTGGAAGGAAAAATCAATAGTTGAAACTTAAATGAAACAAACAAAAATACCCTAAAACATACAGATAAATGTTTATATAATTTTATAATATGATCAACTTATGCAGGTAGTGTTTAAGAAATGATTGGTAGGTAATATTTTATCCAGGGAGAATACTCAGAAACAAATAAAACATGAATATATCAGGGCAAATGAAGTAAATTATATAAACCAGCAAGTCACAGATTTTGAAACACTTATGGGCAGTTAAACTATAAAATATTTAAATCTCTATATTAATAATTTTTTAATTAAATGTGATACTATTTTTAACTCCATCAAAGAGATTTTTGATAGTAAGAGTTAAACACATGAGAGTTAAGCAGTATTTTGTAATTAAGCTTAAACCTCAGCTTCACTTGAATAATTTGATGATTTTGTGTAAATTATTTTAATTCTCTACACTTCTTCCTCATCTGGAAAATTGAGTGCTGTGCCCCTACTTTACAGATTTGTTGCAAGGATGAAATGAGCTTGTCTGTGTAAAACATTTGGTCCAATACTAGGCACATAGAAAACACTAAAAAAATGTTAGATTTACCAAATCCCCAAATATAGAGGATATATTATATAAACAAATTCACTTTTGTAATGGAATATGATGTAAATTAAAAACAAATCATGTTGGCATGGAAAAAATGTGTGTCATCTATTGACAAGTGAAAAAATGCTCTAACAATAGACTTTTTTTTTTGTTTTTTGGTCTGTAACAGTAGCTAAGACTAGCCAAACTCTCCCACTCAAGACTATCTGATAAACAGATGAGGTATCTGTTTCCAGACATTGGAATGACAGATGAACAAGACTATAATTCTCAAATAATGAGAAACTTACAATTTGATTCTACGATCACCCAGATCTCACCAGGGGCAATTTCTTGACCATAACACAAAAACCTAGGGTCCAAGCAGAGCCCTACAAAGTAAGGAGGAGCTGAAGCACCAGATAGACAGCTCGAGTCCATGCAGACAGAGACATCAGGAAGTTGCATGCGGCATTTCTGTGAATCTTTGGAGAAGTGCAGGGCAAAACTACATAAGGCTAAACGGACAATGGCTGTTGTGGGCTTGAGAACAGAACAGCACAGATGCCATATAGATTAAATGGTTCTGGGGAACAAGGCAAGTCAGGCACGTGCAGAGTGGTGACATTATTAACAATTTAGCAAGCTGAAAAATCTGGGCAAACAGCTTGGAAACCAGAAAGGCTATGAATTAACAGTAAGGACCATGCCCTAAAATAAGGCCTACTCTATCTTTTTTTTTTTTTTTAAACAGAGTCTAAAATCAAATCCTGACAAGATCTTCAAGGGAGATAGACTTGGAAGGTCAAGTTCCTCTAAGAGAGGACTGAGAAAATTCCTACTTAGGAATTAGGAATCTGCAGAGCTGCCCATAAAAAAAGTTCAAAATGATCAGCCAGTTATAGAAATGCCTACAGAAACAAAAATCAACATCCTTCAGAGGGAACAAATGGAACTAGAATCTCTATACATATCATGTACAAAATACAATGCAAATCAGTAACTATAGGCAAAGAAATAGAAAAATGTGACCTAGAGTCAAGGAGAAAAAAATTCCATAGCAATTCAATAGCAGTTAATACTGTGAGGGCCCAAATGTTGAACTTAGCAGGAAAAGACTTTTAAAAACCTATTATAAATATATTTAAAGAAATAAGGGAAAATATAGTCAGAGAATTAATGAGGGAACAGATAGGCAATACCAGCAGAGAAATACAAACCGTAAAACAAGAGTCAAAAGGAAATTTTAAAACTAAAAGCTCTTAAAAAAAAGATGAGATAAATGCACTGAAAGTGCTTAACAGGTGATTGGAGAGGCAGAGATAAAAGAGTCTCTGAACTTTACAAAAGATCAATAGAAATAATTTAATCTGAAAAACAGATAAAAGAGATTGAGGAAAAGTGAGCAGGCATTTTGGGTACAAAAACAAACAATTAAAATACATGTTTTTTTTAAAAGCCTCAAGAAAAAAGAGTGAGAAAATGGAGCAAAAACTATTTGAATAAATAATGACCAAAATTTTCTCAAATTTGATGAAAATATTGACCTCTAGATTCAAGCCTTCAGAAAATCCCAAATAGGTTAAGAACAAAGAAAACCATACTTTGTCAATTTTTAGTCAAACTGCTGAAAACCAATGCTAAAAGAGTCACCTTTTAAAGTCATCTTGAAAATTCTATACCTAGAGAAACTACTCTTCAAAATTAAAATGAAATAAAACACTCTTCTTTATGTCTTTCAGTAATATTTTCTACCTTTAAATGTTGATGTTTAGATATATATTTTAAACTAATTATTCATTATTTTAATGGTATTAAAGTATTGTTAATTTTCAATCTTACTTTCTAATTGTTCTTTGCTAGATATAGAAATACAATTGATTTTTGTATGTTAAGTTTATTTCCTGTGACTTTGCTAAATACTCATTAATTTTAATATTTTTTAATGGTGGAAATGTAAAAGGCACAGCTGCTATGAAAAACAGTATGAAAGTTTTTCAAAACCGAAAAGTAGGCTTATTATATGATCCAGCAATCTTGCTTCTGGGTAATATCAAAAAGAGTTGAAATCAGAATCTTGAAGAGATACGCACTCACATGTTCATTGCAGTAATAATTCAATAGCATAGACATGGAAATAACCTAATTGATAACAGATAAGTGGATAAAGAAAATGTGCTATATAATACAATGGAATATTATTCAGCCTTAAAAAAGGAGATCCTGCCATATGTGATGACATGGATGAACCTGGAAGACATTATGCTAAGTGAAATAAGCCAGACACAAAAGGAAAAATATTACATGATTCCATTTATATGAAATATCTAAAATACTCAAACTCATAAAAACAGAGATCAGAATTGTGTTTACTAGAGGCTGGCGTTGTGGGCAGGCAGGAAAATGGGGAGCTGCTGTTCAAAGGGTATAAACTTTCAGTTATGTGGGATATGAATAAGTTTTAGAGATCTGCTATAAGCACTGTACCAATAGTTAACAAAACTGTATTTTACTGAAAAATTTGTTAACAGGGTAGATCTTATGTTAAGTGTTCTCAACTACAATAAAAAAAACTTTAGAAAATATCACGATAAGTGAAATAAGCCAGACATAAAACAGTATATATTGTATGACTCCACTTATACAAAATGCTAGGCAAGATAAATTTATATTATAGTAACTAAAATCAGTGGTCTTGGGTGAAAGCTGAGGGGTTGGTTAACTCAAAACTGACATGAGAGACCTCTCTGGGATTATGTAAGTGTTCTATATTTTGATTGGATGATGATTGCTTGAGTGTATAGAATTGTCATTACTCATCAACCTGTGTGATACCGTGATATATAAGAAATATATGTTTGGTCATTCAGATGACCAAAATATAATCCTCATATAGTCCATATATTTGGTCTTCATCCACAGTTCCTGGCTCATAGTTCACAAAAGCCGTGAAATTTTCTGAGTGGTAGGAATGGTGGGAGCACCTCTTGTTATACTATTTGATTTCTGGTCCTCAGTTCCTGGAATAGCTTCAGAGCCATAAAGGTAAAATGAGTATAATGTTATTCATGACAAGTCCCTTTTCGCCACAACTGGATTTAAGTTAATGAAGTGATTTTTTGGAATGCAATTAAAATGGGGGCTGGCTACCAGCAGAGCCAACCATGTGATTTTAGGATTAGAATTTTTAGCATCCCACCAACTTCCTAGAGGGAAGAGGGGATGAAGGTTGAGTTTAATCACCTGGCCAATGATTTGATCAATTTAATCATATGTATATAATGAAGCCTCCACAAAAAAACAAATGATAAGGTTCAGACAGCTTCCAGAATAGTGAACACATGGAGATTTGGGGAGAGTGGTCTGCTCAAAGAGGACTGGGAAGCTCTGAGCCTTTCTCCATATCTTGTCCTATGCATCTCTTCCATCTGGCTCTTCCTGAGTTACATCCTTTCATAATAAGCCAGCAATCTAGTAAATAAAATGTTTCTTTGAGTTTTGTGGACCACTCTTACAAATTAATTAAACTCAAGGAGGGGTTGTTGGAATGTCCGAGTCTATAGCCAGTGAGTCAGAAGCACACATGATAACCTGGACTTGCAACTAGCAACTGAAATGTGTGTCGGGGGTGAAATTTTTTAGGACTGAGTCCTTCATCTATGGCAAGCCCCTTCCCCAACACACACGTTGTAACTGGGTGCAGAATTCCTAACCTGCTTATTTAAAATGGGTGCATTTCATTTGATGTAAATGATACCTTAAAATTTTAGTATGTATATCATGATCTCTGTTTTTGTAAGTGTGAACTTAAACTGAGAGTTGATTCACTAAAAAATTAACAGACATTATAATTTACAGTGGTATTACGGATAAGTTTTTGGTTTTGCAAAGGGAGATTTTCTTTTCAATTTTCTCCATTGAATTGTATACAAGTTATAGATAGATAACTACAGTAACTATGATAGAAAAATTGTTATTAATAAATAGAGCATATTAATATATTTAAGGAAAAATGAATATATTTGAGGAAATGTAGCTAAGCATAGAGTAAGGAAAATTTCAGTTGCTTGGTGGACTTTACATTGTATAGTCTGAAGAAAAATATGTTTAGAAAATCATTTGGCATTTGTCAAGACACTAATTCAGGGTTTTGCTAGGAGCTTAGTGAAGCAATTTGTTAATGAAGTTTGAAAAGGATGTTTACTTCCAAATTAAGCAGGTAAAAGGATATAAAAGTAAATTCATAGAAATAAATAGCAGTTCTTGATGGATGATTAACTTTGGGATATTGAAGACGGGGGAAGCAATTTAAAATCATTTGGGGTTTGCAAGTATGATTATAATAGTAATATCATAATGACAATAGAAAAAGTCATCTGAATTTATGGCAGGTGGTTGGCTTATGACCATTTGCCACCAGTCTGAGAATTATATAAACATATATAATTATATCAGCATATATAATTATATTAAAATACATTAATAAACATTTATTTAAATAATATATGGTCAAGTAGAGTAGAAAAAAAGGTCTCAGAATCTAAAACTGAGACTGCAATGTACTGACTTGCTCATGGTCATTAAACAGTGAGATTAGGTTAATAATGTTAATATTCTTTCTGGTAATAACCTTCTACAATGTAAGATTCCTGAGGGTGAGAACTTTGTCTTATTCATCCAATACTAGAAGAACTCCTGGAATTTAAGCTGTACATATATGTTACATGAATGAATACATCAACTTCCCCAGATACCTCATCAAAACACCATGCATATTAAACATTTGAATTATATTCAAACAATCATAAATTATATAGATTATACTAATAAATATCAGTTGCTGAAGTTATTAAGGCAGAATGATTGCCCTCAATAAGAGCCTAGAGGGAATTTCATTTTGCCCTAATATCACACCATCCTGCTCTGATCCCCCACACCATTCCCACAATCTCCACTTCTCCCCACTTTATCGTAACCCCTAAGAGGACCAAGGAAGACTAGATCTAGTAGGGATTTAAGGACAGATAACAATCACTTTCCTAGACTGAAGCAGAGTTGACTTTTCTGTTTCTGTAGAACATTCGATTTTATTCCATATTTTAAAAGAAATTCTGTCTTTGCATGTTGGGCTAACTTTTTAGTATACATTGAAATAAATCTCTAAAAAATTAAGTGATTCTTCAGAGAATGTGGGAGAATTTTAAAATCTTCAATTACTCAATTGCATCTCTCAATGTCAGTTTTCCACGAGGCATTCGATCAATTTTCAACACAGACACAGCGTCAACACAGTGTCAAAGGGTGTCTTTGTCACAGCTGGTATCGCAGTGAAGCTGTGAATTTCTTTAGAAATCATGTTCCCTTTGTGACATAAGCAGAACATAAATAAATGTTGGAAGAAATTATTTTCATGATTTTAATAATGCCACCTACATTCACGATGAGGGCAATGATCAAACATGTTCTCATTTGATAAACCAGCTGGACAGATGATCTATAATTCTTTTGGATGCAAAATCTAAGCAATATTTAAAAATCATGAACACCCACTTCAGGACTGATACTACATAAGGTTACTCTAATTTTCATGTGAAGTCCAAGTGTTGTAACAATTATGGCTCATTATGTTGTCAGAGAGAGACCTGTATTCAGTAACTATTTCCAGCTCAAGACAGACTATGTTGTTGCCAACAGGCTTTTCAATAACCTGTGACAATCCAGCCTGCGGAGGTTAGAATTGAGCCTCTACACTGTCATCATTTTGTCTTAGTTCCTAAATCATCTGGCTTATTTGCAGAGATCACAGATAAATCCCTGTTCTTGTTCATTCTTGAAGAGTTCTCCTTCTCAGTTCTCAGTATAATACACATGATTTTCTAATGATTATCTTTTTCCTATTACTTTTGGCTTTCATCTAGCACAGTACATAAAGGCAAAGGAGAAGGCAATCCAAACAGAACGCACTGCTTTTAACTTTGCTTCGGTGGAGGGAGCAAGAGGTCTTCCACTTAAAATACTTCATTCATCTCTTGGCTGTGCACCTTGTCCTTTTCTGGCCATTTCACATGACCTTGTTTATGAAGGGTGACCCTGGGGCCAGCTCCTCTTTTAGACTGTGGTCGGGCAGAAAGCAGTGAATATTTGCAAGACAATCACCAACTTCTATGCTTCTGACAGAAGTATAATATATATCCTATTTTAGAAATACAGATAAAAATTTATTGAATCATTACTTTTTCTGATCTGTCATGCAAGAATTTAAATGTAAGACTGTCAACTAAACTTACAGGTAAAACTGCTTTGTTTAAACCTACATTTAGCTTCTCCAATTTCAAAATGAAATGCTATAGAAGTTTAAGAGCGATGGTTCATTTTTTATATGTAGAAAAGTTTAAAAACAGGAATCAAAAAAATGTTTAGATTACTTGGATTAAAATGCAATATACTTGTTTCCAATTTTAAAATAGGCACTCAAAGAAGAGAGAAAAAGGATGAGTGTTTCCCTTCATTTACCCATGCTCTCTGATACAAATATTTTATGTTTGGGGATGTAAAGAGGTCTCTTGAGTTGAGTTAATTGAGATGTGAGAAAGTGTATTAAAAGATAACTACAGCCCTTCAAATGAAATAAACCACAAAATCACCATCTTAATCATTAGAACTATAATCACATTGGATTTATAACAATAATTATGACAGTGATGATGTTAATGAAGGAGGAGGAGGAGATGGAGAAGCAGCAGCTGCACTGTGAACATTCTTTTATAACTTGATCATATCATTTTTTCTAATGTGCTCATCAGTGGAAATGAAGGGGAACAAACTTTTTGTTGAAATTTGTGTTGCCTGGATAGTCACAGCAACTACTGTATCAACAGATGCATATACATGTGCATATTTCTGGTTAGCAAATATACATATATGTACTTATATACATACACATATAGGTGAATATGTATACATATACACACATACATACACACATATCCATACATATGTATGTATAATACGTGTATTTATATACATATATTTAACCCATTTAGACTTTAGTTGTGCTTCTGTTTAAAAAGGGGCTAAGATCAACTTGGGGATAAAAGTGAAGCTAGTTGGATTCATGGAATATTGCATGCACAAATGAAAGAAATAGCAGAGGTGCAGCCAAAACCTTCTGTAGTCAAAGACTGACGGCAAAATACTCAGATCATGCAGAATTTTCTTTTTCTTGCTTCATGAATTTATGTTGTTGATTACTTATCAAAATGAGGAGCAATACTGGGTAATTAAAGTTAACTTACTGGCTCATAAACTTTAATGCATTTGATGATGTGTAAGACCCTAATACAATAACCAAATCAGAAATTCTTCCAGGTGAAAATCACTTTACACATTTGTAAGTGGCTGTGATACCTTTGCCAAAAAAACAGCATCCTTGGTAATCTAAAACTCAATTTTACATATTTTTAGTTTCCTGCATACTTATGCACTCCTATTATGCTTCACTGTAACCTTTTGAATACAGACATGCCATGTTCTTACTTAGTTAAAAAATGCCATGAGAACCTAATACTTTGCAAAAAACGAGTCTTAAAAAATAATGCCAATCCCTGTATCAGTGATCGAGTATTTCAGTACTACTGATTTACACTCTTAGCAGTAAGTTTTGATCCATATTAAAAGTTGCTGGGCTTAGGAGAGGTGATATATTTAACATTATCAGTCATTCATACTTAGCATGAAACAGTTTATCACTGCTCTGCCCTGAGAATCTATAAATAGGAGAGAGGAGAGAGAAAAGTTCCGAGGTGCTGAGTGCCTGAGATTGGAGAATAGGCCACCAGAGGGGAAGGGAAAGCAAATGGGAGACTAACTTCGTTAATTTCACTGTTATTTAGTCTGTGCTGCAAAGCAAGGGAGGACACTGACTTACTCACACTAGATAAATGGCATTATGTTCTGAGGCACATGGACGTTATTGGCCATGCCTGGTTGACATTTTAGTGCCTTTCTTTGACATTTGTCTCTGTTAGGCTTGAAAAAGGTATCATTATCTTCAATGTTCTTCCCCACCCTCAATCCCTGCCCCCATTCTACAAAGCTTGGTGAAATAAAAAAAAAGATCTTGACTTGATCTTTTCTTGGGTTTCTTTATGAACAGTACATATGAAAGTCCAATTCTTATAAATGGCATTAGGTTTGTAATGTGATTTATTTATCTATTCATCTGCCAGATAATAGAGAAAGAACTGGTGGAACTGAGGTCAAATCGATGTATGCAGAAGAGATGTGATGTCAGAGCCCCACACACATGGGTTGACTGTCATGGGCTCCAGAACTGCCATGCCCATCATGCTTAGGCATATAAAATGGGAGGACACTTTAGCAGGGCATGTCAATTCACTGCAGAATGATAATGACTAAGCTACATGCATACTAATCTGGAATGTGTGAGAAAACTGCCCTGTAGCCTATGATTCTAGTTTGAAAAAAAATGGCAATGTCCAGTTTGTTGCAATAACAAGGGAAAAGGACTGTTTACAAAATGGCAGGCCTTAAGTGGAAATTTCTGACTTTACTTTTTGTTTTATTGTGAGGTAGGAATCAAAACAAGTGGGATTTAAGAATACAGATATGCAAGTCTCACATGGAGTTGGAATAAAAATGGGCAATGCAATTATATCTGAGAAACATACCCAGTCTCGAATTTAAGATATCAAGAAAAATAAGATTCCAAAATTAAGCTGTGTAATAGTGAGCAATAAATGACAGTCATCAGCAAGAGCAAAGCAAATGTGAAAAAACACGTATATAGAGAATCCGACTCTTCTGGATCTTTAGAAATAAAAGCCATTTCTTTCTCTCAGAAGAGAAATTAAAATTTTAAAAGCAGTAGTTAATATTAATATCTCTTAAATTGTGATTATTTTTAAAAGCGGGAACAGTTGTTCTTGAGAACTTCATAACTCGACTGTAGCATAAACTGATTTATAGCATTGTATTATTTACACAGGTATGTGGTCAAAACAGATTCAGTGGCAAAAATCTAATAGCACTCAGACATGGAATTTGAACACGAATTCAGTGATGCGTGACCAGTTGGAAAATACTTGTGTTTCTCCTATATTGGGGTGGTGCTGCTTACTGTTAAATGTAAAGAATTAGGCAAGTCTACCAAATACATTTTTCACTTAAAATTATATATTTTATTATTAATTCTCAGGAAATTAGTATAACTGACCACATCTTGTATATAATGACTTTTGAAAGGTCACATTTTTTTCCCAGCAAATTCTTGACCCTTAATAATTTCAATTTATCTCATTTTGTAGGGAAATAGTCCATTAAAAAAGGCTATGTTATTTTAAAATTATACATTTTGAATATTGGCTTTCGAGCCAGGTCTTGGACAACAAATCAAGTGACTTTGATCAAAGTCTTTGGAAAATGTAATGTTTTAAGGACATGTTTAATTGGATCACAGTTTGAAGTGGTAGCAAAGTGAGTTTGCCCTTTGTCATAAGGTACCTAGGAATCCTGATCTATATTCCTGATTGCTATTGATTTTTCTAGATTTCATTATAAAATCGATAACTGTTGCACAGGGTAAAATAGTTTACAAGGGTTGCAACATACTGTGGACTTCTGAAAACATACTGAGCTCCGAGAAGCCACCCAGGCAGCCAATTAGGAGAAAACATCTATTAGGTAAAAACAGGGCAGTCCCATTGACTGCTATTGATTTTCTTAGCCCTGTGAAAAGACAATCAATTAGATAAAGAAGGCTAATGTTACAGCTGCAATTTAATAACCCCTAAAAAAAAGAAGGAGGGCTATTGATTCCTGACATGGAATGTTGAGGCTTATTGAAATATACTGAACTTCACCTGTCTTTTAATCAGGCCTGCAGAGAGAAGAAGCCTGCCTTTCCAGCCCTGTGGTAGAGAATCCCGATTATTAAAGAGCCTTGGTGAGGCCAGACCTAAGAGATGCAAATGAAAGAGAACTTTAGAAGAAACACAAGCCCAGATTGAATACCAAATCATGGAAGCTATTGATAGAAACTGTCTTGGTGAAGGTTGTTTCTTTTTCCATACAGAGCTCACCAGAGTACCACCTGTCATTTTCAAAAGCAAAGTCAGTTTTGCCAACCAGCCGTGAATGACAAATAAAGCTTTATATGAAACACAAGGGCATATTATGTGCTATTGTGAGTTCTGCTAAGTGCTAATTTATCTGGCTTGTTCTCTTCAGCAAACACAGGCACAGACACATGAAATAATCCATCTAATTATGTAGCTATTTAGGGGAAAAACAAAGCAAGGTGTTTTTGTGTGTTGCAGAAGGTACATGATACAAGAAAGGTTTTCACAAAACCTAACATAGCCAATGAAAATAAATGAAATGCTGTAAGCTGTAACAATTTTAGAACAAATAAACTTTTGCTAGTTTTGGATTTAGGGAGTCCCAGCTGCTTTTCATAAATAGATGAGTACTTTCATTCATTTTTTTATAGTCCCTAATTGGAAATGGCTAATAGGCCTTGTCCCTTTCAAGTATAAAATCTGGGCTAAAATACCTCATATAGATATTTTCTTTATGCTTTTCTTTTCTATTGCATGTATTTGATCCTTTCTCCCTCATTATATATATGCCTTTTTACCAGCAGACAGCTGCTATTCACAATAATTGCTAGGGCACTCAATTATACTTTAAATAGACCTACTTGAGGACAAATGGTGGTCTAAATTGTACTAAAGGCATACCATACACAAAGACTATGTCATTTCTAGTATCTGAAATATTCTAAATATTCCTGAGCAGTGATATAGTTTATATATCTTCCTCCAGTATGTCAAAGGCTTTCTTCCAAATATTTCCAGAATATGAATATCCTACTCTGTAAGCCATTACTTAATTACTTAAATTTCTATTTATAAACAGAAATAGAAGAATATAGTGTGTTAATTCCCCCATGTGTATTTAGATAGCACAAATTAGTGTTGTAGGGAGCCTATTTTGTTGTTAGTATTTTCCTTTTTGTTTAAAGCCATGTGGATTCAATATGCATGCATGCTTCTAACCGTGAATGTGGATGTTTCAAAAGTTATGTTTTTTAAAGGTGCATTTTCCCTTAGGAGTTACACATTTGTAAAAGTAACTTTATTGATTTGGACAATGAATTAAATGTTAGAATATAAGATCACAATCAAATGTGCATAAATATGTGCCTATTACAATCATGCTTTACACATATAGTGAATATTATAAACACTATTAGTGGCAGTGTCACAAGTGAGATCATGACATTTCTGTTTGTAACAGTATAACACTGGGATAACAGTCAACACATTGATTGGCAGGAGAACTGTAATCCATGAAAATCTGAAATACAATGTTATAGATAAACCACAATAATAATATTTTTAGAATCAAAATTTCAGGATGTAAAATTACTTATCTAATTTAAATATTAAAATATGATTTATTCAGCCTCTTGGAACCTCATACTGAAATGTCAATTATTCTCTCATTTTGTTTTTCATTTGCAAAGCATTACATATACGTCATTTATTCTCAAAAGTATGTTTTGCTGTTGAGTATATAAAATATATCTTTTTTTCTCCTCCACTCTCGTATGTGTCTGATGTAAAATGTCACGCCTCTTAGGTATCTTGGATGTATGTGTTCTGAATTGTATTTTGACCTTAAAGGTTGAAGATAGCTCTCCCACTGATAGATTTGCATAAGCAAAAAAAAAATACATAACATAAATAAAATCTAGGTCATAAAAGGATCAGAATCTATCAAAAGAAGAGTAATGAAAGTGCATATTTAAACATCAAGGAATGAGCTTTTCAACACTTACACCTCTATTAGAGATATTGAAGTAGCATTTAACTGTCCATCCGGCAATAGAAGAGTCCTTCACTCAGACATCGTCCCTCAGTTTTCCAAGACTGCAAGAATAAGAACTTTACTTTAAAGCATACGGCTAGAGTAGCAAATAAGGTCAAGTTACATTTTCAAAACCAAAAATGGTTTATGAATGAGTGAAGGTAAATGAATTAATTAAAAAGATTTTTTAGTGGGGGCTATATAGGACATATTTATCTTTACTTTTGTTCTCATATGTGAAAAACAACACTGGCAAATAAAGCAGTTTTGTTGGCTCAAGCAACAGAAACAGTGAAATTTATACTGTTTTCTCTAAAATCATTTCTCTCCAATTCTTCATTGGTTGGTTAAGCACTTACGTTTTCAGTGCTCTGAAAGGACTTTTGAGGAAGAACAGTAAAATGTAAGGCACATATAATTTCTACTGATGAAGAATATAGAATATATTTGAAGATCACCTAGTAAATGCAAAAAATACTTACAAATCAAACTAAATTTTTTCTTAATCTATGCTATTAATTTATTTGTTAGATTTTTCACTTTCTTTTTATCCCTTATTTATCAAGAAATTCAAATTTGTTTTATATGAACTCAAGAAATGTTGCACTTTAATAATATTTAAGGTTGTCTAATACTGCATAATTATTAGATCTGTTGATAGTTTAATAAATGAGTCAACTGACAGTATTTTGGAAAGCTTGTCATTGCGGAAATAGAAAATTTTGAAGCAACACTTAATCAGCTTTTATATCCATGAATTTTCCACTTAACTCTATGCCAAACATTTATTAAAAATAATTAATATTAATTATTACATCTTTCCTTCATCTAAATAATCTCAGAGCCCCTTGATTATGTAATAGTGTCACTGTTTTGCTACATTTACCTTTCTATTTAGTATTAGAGTTGACTGCATCCTTATTTTAACAGGAATAAGTTTCTTGAGAACCTTGGCTAGCTGATTTAAAGAGCTACTAGTTTAAATTGGTGGTTCTCTGATCTTGACCAGTAGGAAATGTTTGGCAATACCTGGAGACATTTTGGTTGTCATAATTAGGGAACAGGGGCCTCCTGGAATCTAGTGGTTAGATTCTGGGAGAATCTAGCCTAAGCTTCTTGAGAGAAGAAGGTATTTCTAATTTATCTGTGTTCATGCCCATAATGCCTGATACAGAGTTGGCTTTCAGTAAATACTGGTTGAATTAAGAAAAACTCAATGAATGGACGTATGGCTTACAATTCCTTGATGTTTGTTTCTAGGTCACTCAAACTATTGCTTACATCCTTCTTAAAACTCCCTATTTTACTTTATACAAAAGCACACTATATCATTCTTTCTGAGATTTTCTTCTCATTTCTGCTTGCCAGTCGTTTTTTTTTTTTCTTAAATATAGATGATCCCCAAAGTTCTCCCTCTGTGCATCCTTTCTGTCCTTCCCCTGTCTTCCCTTGGCTTCCTCAAAGATCTAGTCCAGGGTGAACCACGTCAGCTCTCATGTGCTCTCTATCTTGCCACTATTTTGGGAGCTTTAGGCAATATTCTTAATGGTGCTTTGGCCATATCTACTTACCTCTTTCTAACTGCAGTATATTCAAAACAAAATTAGTGGTAATTGACATTTGACTGTACAATTCAATTTTTGTGAAATTATTCTGTAAGTAAGGATATAATTTAAAATGTAGGTACAATTAGACTTTCTAATATAATTTTTAACATGCTGGAAACAATAACCAAATTGCTCCAAAAGAGAAAATGAAATATGTATACTCTGTTACTTCTAGGCAACTAAATATGGTGATGCTATGAAAAATATGGTATTCTAAAAATCAATTAATTGAATTAAAATTGTATTCCAAATATATTATTAAATATATGTGAAATAAAAAAGATTTGATAAAAAGGATGCCTGGTATAGTCTTTTTCTGAATAAAATATGTTAATAGTTATATCACTTCCAACATTAATCTCCATTAACAAGGCATACTAGTAAAGTAATGCAATTATGGCTCATTTGATCTTAATTAGCTCATTTATAATTTCTAACATTTCTTCAAAGTCCATACATATGCATGCATGCAGACACACATGTAAACAATAAAATACTATTTAAAATAAATCAAGCTCAATGGCATTCAACTTTCTGCAGGGGAGAAAACATTTTCACTGAGAATTAACACCTGAATTTTGTGGACCAATCCTTAAACAACCTACTTAGGAAACAAAGAGAAAATTGAATTTTGTTAAGAGCACATGCCAAAAAAATTTCAGAAAATATATACTGCTTTTTATCTCCTTAATTTAACTTGGAGTTTAATGTACTGAGTTGACACTGCATTCAGATCAAATGAGGTTCTGCTGCCTTATACTGGAAGAGTGTGCACTGTCTTCGGGTGGATTGTAGATGTTCAAGGTGTGGACAGCATGAAAGACTGCGTAATGGCAGAAAAAGGAGACAAGAAGGTTGGGAACATACATTTTAGGCCAAGGGAATTATATGTAAAAAGACAAAATCATGATTCTGACAATAGAATTAGTAAACTTTAGCTGAAATGTAAGCTTCATAAGGCTATAATGAAAACTAAATTAAATATAAAACTAAGTGAAACACATGTTTATAAAAGCTTCTGAGGACTGTCAAAATCATCTCATACCAATAATTTACAACATACTCTATGGAGTGTACAAGGAAGTTGAATGAGATGGCTTTCTTTGTCATTAAATGAGGATAAATCTTAATGCTAAAAGAAGGAGGTACTAAGTTTCCTGCATGAGAAACGTTGTTATAGTTGAGAGAAAGCAGTTCCTGCGAGGGTTCACTAAGAGGCAGTAGAATTCAGACTTCGTGCAATCAGCTATCACCGCAATATTTACTCTCAAGTCCATGTTTACAGCAAACAAACAAGCACCACAACAGGAGAGAGAGAGCGGGAGTAACAGGCCTTGTGAGCAATGGCTGTTTGCGAGGCTTGCACCACCTCTGAGCCAAGAAGAGAAGTTAGAGAGGACAGCAAAAAACCACGCAGGAAGTTGTCTGACGACAACAGTGGGAGACTGGGTTCTTGTTTTCTAACTGGGCATTTTTCTGACCTGCTGAATCTATAATCCCATCAGGTGGTTTTATTCTTGTCAAATGTGTTCACATAATCCTTAGGAACCTCTTACAAGCTCTTCCTAATTTGGGGGCAAAAGTGAACAGAGATGATGGTACTTGCCTCTGAGATTTCTGAAGGCAGGAGTCATGGAGAAATAGCCTCAGCTAGCAAGTTAAGAAGGGACCAGGCAGTTGTAGGCCTGATTACTCAAAGCCTACTGATTTAAATATTAATCACATTTTTAAAAAGTATCATCACAGCAACATCAAGACTAGTGTTTGATGAAACAATTGGGGCACCATAGCCTGACCAAGTCAGCACATAAATTAAACCATTACAAACCACTGCTAGACAACTTGGCAGCAACATGCATCCCTTGAACCCATACTTAATCTCTAAGTTAAGATAATAATGTCATACCTAATCTAACATGATACAACTATCCTCAGAAATCTGGAAATTCATTAACCCTTTCCCCAAAAGAGAAGGCAAGTGATGTAAATTCTTCTCCTTGTGACTTAAATACTGTGATGTAAAGTTAACAATAATTAAATACTATGATATAAAGTTACTGCATCTTTTGTTATATGATACAGGGTTAAGAGAGAAAAAAATAGATATTTTCTGTACACACACTCACACATACACTTACTGTTCTTGTTTCTCTAACTAGTCACATAGTTGTAACTGTAAATACAGTTGTAAATATTTGTAAATACCTTCTTCTACTACCCATTCTGTGTTTCTTTTATCTTCAGTATACCACTTACAAAAAGATGTGACATACATGTAATAAGGATACCATAAGCAGAAGAAAGAAAAAAAGAACAGAGGAAACATTTGAGATAATAATGAGTGAGAATTTGCCTGCCTTAATGTCAATAACAAATCATATTAAAACTTCAGAAAATCAAAGACAAAGAAAATTTCCTGAAACAAGTCAGAGGGAAAAAAAAAAAAACCACCTTCTCTATAAAGGGACAAATTAAAACTATAAAACTCAGGTTTTAGGAAGTTTTGTTGGGGAGGATTTGGTGATAGGGTGGTTTCAGGCCTGGATTATTAAACCAGCTCTGTCCAGGCTGGTCTCCTGGCAGAGTCAGTGACCAGGGGAATTTGATTGGTTCAGTAGGAAAGTGAGGCTGGATATAAAAATTTTCTGTATCTTATAGTTTGTTAAGTTTCTTTTTTTCCTGTAGCACATGAAGCAAACACAGAAGATCCAGCTGTTAAGACTCGTCGACACAGAAAACAAACTTATGGTTACTAGAGGGGGAAGTGGGGAGATGGACCGATAAATGGAGAGTTTGGGATTTGCAGGTTCTAACTACCATAAATACCATACCATAGTATTTGCAGATACTAAAATAGATACACAACAAGGTTCTACTATACAGCATAGGCATCTACTTTTAATAGCTTGTAATAACCTATAATGAAAAAAAAATGAAAAGGAATATATTTATGTAAACTGAAACACTATGCTGTACACCAGAAATTAACACAACATTGTAAATCAATTATACTTCAATAAAAAAGAAAATCCAATTGTTTATAGGATAGATGCACATTGTTCTCCAGAAAATTCGTAACTCCATTTGGTGCACAGAAAGAAAAGCAACCCTAAATAAAATCCAAGATTGGGAGAAGTTTAATGCATTTCAAAAACAATTACTGACATCAAGGAAAACGACTTAGTATGTGATCTATTTTCCTTTCAATGTAATGTCTTGGAAATATTTTGCAATAAATAGCAGAACCGAGATAAAATAGAATTCTTACCCAACTCAAAAATATATGGGCATTGTCTTTTTTTGAGATAGAAAGTTTATGTCTGTGTAAGACTGAAATGATTCTCAATCTTCCTATAGTTTTTGTTTCATGTTATTTACTTAAGGGTATTGTTGTTGGTGGCTGGTATATATATACATATTTCTTTTTTTCTGTAAGTCTGTGAATCTCCTGATTAGGATTCCCATAAAACATTACCCACCAGCTGATTTTATGGCAAACTGTAGAACAATGAATATTACTAAGCTCCCTGAAGCAGACTCAAGAGTGTAAATAACAACCCACACACAGGTGCCAAAAATCTTTCACCCTCAAGCTTTCCCTTTTACACCCCTCACGCCCCGCTTCTTTCATTCTCTGTAGCATAGCCGGCTAATGTGAGGAGTGAGTGAACCCATCAGAATGTAAGGAAAACTGTAAATGTGAAGAATTTTAACAAGGGCAATGACGTGACGAATCACAAAAGGCAGTTAAGTGAAGAATTCAGAGGCAGTGTGATCTTGGAACTAGAGATCACACTACAAAGGGCAGTCAGCCCTGTCCCTGTTATAGCACTGATATATGTAAGAATAAGTCCAAATAAGATTTCAGGGTATATTCCATGTCATGGAATCAGAAGCATGGGTGAAAGTTAGAAAGTCTAGGGTGACAGATTTCAGCACTCAGCATGAATTCTCCATCACCCACAAAGTAAAGGGCTATAGGAGTATCAAAAAACTTACTTTAAAATCAAAGGTCTAAACAAACAGATATTCCATGTTCATGAATAGGAAGATTCAAAAAAGGGCACCTCACCAAAGAAGATATACAGAAGGCCCAAAAACATATGAAAAGATATTCAACATCACATGTCATAGCTGAATAGTAAATTAAAACAACAGTGAGATACCGCTACATGCCTATTAGAATGGCTAAAATTCAAAACACTGATAACACCAAATGCTGGTAAGGATGTGAAGCAACAGGAAGTCTCCATTTATTGCTGATGGGAAAGCAATATAGTTCAGCCACTTTGGAAGACAGTTTGAGTCTCTTACAAAACCAAACATAAACTGATCCTATGATCCAGCAGTCGCACTTCTTGGTGTTTACCCTAATAAACTGAAAATTAAGTCCACATGAAAACCCACACAGATACTTATTGCAACTTTATTTGTAACCGCCAAAACTTGAAAGCTACCAAGATGTCCTTCAATAAGTGAGTGGATAAATAACCTATGGTAAATCCAGACAGTGGACTATTATACTGTGCTAAAAAGAAGTATGCCACCAAGCCAGGAAAAGATATGGCTGAATCTTAAACTGATCTGCTATATGATTCCAACTATATGACATTCTGGAAAAGGAAAAACTATGGAGACAGTAAAAAGAATGGTGGTTGCCAGGGTCCCAAGGGAAGGGAGGGAAGGAGGGATGAATAGGTGGAGGAGAAAGGATTTTTAGGGCAAAGAAACTATTCTGCATGATGCTGTGTTGGTGGATATATGCCATACATTTGCCAAGATAAACAGAATATATAAAACAAAGAGTGAACTTATGCAAATTATGTAGGAAGGGAGAGGAGAAGGGGGTATATGGGAACTCTCTGTACTTTTCACTCAGTTTTTCTGTAAATGTAAAATTGCTCTAGAAAATAAAGTCTACTAATTAAAAAAACATGTGAAGGAATGGTAAAAAAAAGAATTCTTAACATCTGTTCATGTGTTGAGGGCCGAAGAACTTTCCTAGAAGCCCTGTAACTGATGTCTCCTTATTTATAATTTGAATGAATTGAGTCAAAAGCAAATTGCTATAAATGTAGTAAACTAAAACTACAGCCACTCATCAGCTCAGTTCTATAAGTGAGAAGTCCACATGGGCTCAACTGGGCTCTTTGCTGGGGGTCTTACAGTACCAGGATCAAGCTGTCAGCCCAGCTGGGCTCTTATCTGCAGGCTCTGAGAAGAATCTGCTTCTATGTTCATTCAGGTCTTTGGTAGAGTTCAGTTCACTGCGGCTGCGGGACTGAGACCCACTCTCAGCCGGGCTTTGCCTGTCCAGGGCTGAGTTACTCTACAACATTGCTACCATAGCATCTACTTTGTTTCCCCCAGTAACCTGCAGAGGCCTTAAACTGACACTAGCCCCTCATGAAGCACATGCCTTAGATAAGCCCTCAGAGTCACAAATAAATGTAAGCTCCTAATATAATTTCTCAATGGCTCTTGTGACACTCCTCCATCTTCAGAGACTTCCCCTTGGGCACCCCTTAGATAAGACCCTTGTGGAACTTTCCAAAACTCTGCCATTCTTCATTTGATCAATCTATAGTTAGCCTGGGAACACCAAAGCTCTCTACTCTAATAGCCTAAAGGCATGTGCCGCAGACCCTTCTGCTCTTTATCCCTGAAGCCTGACCTCACTGTATGTATGCCATGTACTTCTTCCAGGACCTGTGAATAATAAACTTCTCTATCTCAGTTCCTCTTGCGATCTTTTGTTGAACCTCGGGGTTGGTTCCTCATCTGATCCCCTGGGGCTCTACTTAACACATGATGATTTAACAAAATCATAACATTGCTCCATGGCTTCCTCTATCTCATCAACAGAGAACCTCCCTCCTGTCAAATCTGTAACTCTCTCTCTTGCTTCAAATCTCTAACTTCTACTTCTGTTACCAGCTGAGCCTTTCCAGCCACCTAGATAATCTTGCTACCTTAAGATCAACTGACTAACAACCTTAATTGTGTCTGCAAAGACTCTTTTGCCATAAAGCAGTCATGACAGTGACAGCAGGGGGTTAAGGTCATGAGACCATCTAATAATTCAGCCTACCAACATGGGGCAGAAGTGTTCAAACCTCACACACCTAGACACATCATAGTAAGACTGCAGGGCACCATGACAAAAATAAAAGCTAAAGGGAATACCTGGATTACTTACAAAGGAATGAGGCTCACACCAGCTTCAAATTTCTCACAGCATCTATGGCTACTTCAAGATAGTGGAGAAATGCTTGCAAATTCCAGAAGAAAAACAATTCTGAATATAGGCATCCAAATTCAGTTATATATGAAAGCAAAGTAAACACTGAGGTCATGAAAAAACTTAGACCATTTCAAAGTGACAAAACTTTTTCTGAAAAATTTACCAAAACAAACAAACAAACAGCAGTGGAAGAAGTCAGATTCAAGAAGCAGTAGAAAAGAGAGGGGAAAGGATAAAACTCATTGATACTTGTTACTCCTCAGTAAACGGATTCTATAAAGTAAACAACCTGGAACTAAAATTCCAGATAAAATAAATACTGATTATTTCTAATCTGATTAGGAAAATAATTTTAAGCATCAATGGTAACAACAGTTAACCAGAGAAAAAACTAGAAAATACAACTTTAAAATCATACTGAACTGTGCTTTCTATGAGAGAGACATTCAAAACCCAAATGGAAGATTGACTATAAAGAAAATGAGAAAAAGTATACTGTGCAAATACTAATAAGATGAAGCAAGTAGTATTTATGTCACAAATAGAATTGTGGGTACAAAGCCTTAAAAATGACAGAATAATATATAATAATATAGCAGGCATTGATTGAGTGCTAAGTAAGTCCTGGTAATGTTCTAGGTATTAACTCTTTCAATATTCGTAATAAAACTATTATTACCTTCATTCATATTTTACAGATGAGGAAACTGAGGCACAGAAAGTTTGACTGGCTTGCCCTATCACACAGTTATTAAGTGGTAAAGACTTGATTCAGTTCCATTATTGGCCTAATTCCAGAACAAATATGGTTAAATATAAATGTATATATTTAACATATATATACATAGTCTCTAATATAGACAGAAATAAGAAGGCATATACTATACATGACACTACATGTATATGAATATGCAATTAGCCACACAGTTATAATACATAAAACAAATAAATAAAACCAAGGAGAAGTAGGCAAAGTCAGAGAGTGCACATTTTTAAACCACTTTCTTCAAAGTTGTCTGATCAAAATATAACAACAAAATTTAAAATGTATGTATATTGAAGCAATCTCAGGAAATACATTCTGAGAAAGTTGACACTTTTGTCATGGATAGAGTGATGGATGACAATGAATTACCAAAGGAACTTCCAATCAAAATATTATAACTTGTTAATTTAAAGCAACGCAGTCAGAGGAATCCTAGCACAACATGCAGAAACAGAAATATGGTGTAATTTCAGAGTCTGGAGAATCCAGTAGTTGACGTACATGGAGAAATTATACATGAAACACTAACTAGGGAAACGAATATGTCAAGCAAAAGTTTTCAATAGAAAGACTATGCATTAGGCAGCTTATATCTGTAACTGCAGGAAGAGATTTTAGCTTCTAGAACTGAATGGAACTGATCATTGTCCATTTAATCCTCTCACGTTTTTATCCACAAAACCCATCAGACAAAAGGGTAAACATCTATGAAAACAAGAAAAGTATTGGTGATGGTAAGGATAACTAAGACAGATTACAGAAAATAATTACTACTACTAATGAAGGATTTCTTAACAACCGCACATATTTTATACTTTCAAAAATAAATAGTAAGCTGAAGGTAACATGCATAGACTATTTGATTTACTTTATCAAAGTAGTATGATTGATGATTTTATCAATCATAGTATAATACTTTCATAATTACATTCATAGAGAAGTAGATTCGGACTGAAATTCAAACATTTGTCATTGTTCCCTATTTTATATTCTCCCTCTTCCTTCCTTCCTTCCTTCCTCTTTCTTTCTTTCTTTCTTTCTTTCTTTCTTTCTTTCTTTCTTTCTTTCTTTCTTTCTTTCTTTCTTTCTTTCTTTCTTTCTTTCTTTCTTTCTTTCTTTCCTTCCTTCCTTCCTTCCTTCCTTCCTTTCTTTCTTTCTTTCTTTCTTTCTCACTGTCTCTTTCTCCCTCTCTCTCTTTCTTTTGGTGGGGGGAGGTAATTATATTTATTTATTTGTTTATTTATTATTTTTAAAAATGGAGGTACTGGGGATTGAACCCAGGACCTTGTGCATGCTGAGCACACACTACCACTGAGCTATATCCACCCCTCTTTATTTATGTTTAGACCAGGCATCATTGTGATAGTCTTCGGCATTTCTTTTTATTTAAATACTTTTAAATAAAGAAATGAGCTTTCTCCTCTTGATGTGTAGTATTTTTATAACATAGTTTCTTGTCACACTTGCTGACTGGATGGGGGAGGAAACGTGGGGATGTGTTCAGGATGGCTAGAGTGTTCCAATCAATCAATACATGTGCATGCACTGTATTTCACAAAATTCGAAGGGTTCATCAGAAGAAGATACTACTGAAAATAAATTTCAAGGGTAAGCCTCTGCTAACTGAAAAAGTTGTATTTGTGCTTGTCTAGTGACTCTCATAATGCCACCTGTAAAGATTACAAGCTTCCAAGATTCTGGTAAGAAGGTAAATTTTCCAATGGAATGACCCATAAAACTAAAAATTCACTCCTTAATTGGCCATGCAGCATCTGGTGTTGCCTATGATATGTCACACAGCAGAAAAAAGGCATGTTGCCTAAGTTTCCAAAAACCATACTGGTCTTCCCTACACCATGTGGTGGCAGGAAGAGGAAGGATGCAGAGCCTGGGTCCCAGATCCAGTAACACCTTCACCAAGAATTAGGCTGGAGACTAAGAATGCATCTTGATTGAGGTAGGGATGACTAGCAAGGACCCGTTTCTAGATGTCTTCTGATGAGGTTGCTCACCTGCAAAAAAGGGCATTTAAGGTCTGCCATTAAGTTGGATTAGTCTCTGGATCATTTTACTGGGAAGCAGCTCAGTTTCTGATGATTAGGGGAAGTTCAAGTGTTAAAAAATGTTGGAAAATACACATGTTTGAACACAAGTCATTTGTTCACAGAGCCCACTCAGGAAATGCCTTTAGACCCGGAGGGGTGGTTTCTCAGGGCTCCTGCAATCTAAGCTTTGACAAAAGGGAGAGCAAAACATTTCCTAGAAGAAAACTGAGAACATGGAGAAGCTTCTGAGAGGTTGTTCATTTATCTGATAAAAATATAGAATTGGATTACTTTAAGGAAAGTCAGGATTATGGGGACTTGCCTTTCACTCTAATCTAATTGCAGTTGGAAGCAACAAGAGTGACAGAGCATGCTCGTAGCCAGCTTGGAGACAATAACGTGGAAAAGCCAATTTATATCCTAATTTCAGTCCTTTATGAACACAGGAGGTAACTTTTAGAATTAGGATTTCCACAAATATAAATGGACATTAATTTCTTTTAAAGAAGAAAGCAAGTGATTAAAAGCTTGCAAAAAAAATATATTGAAGTCCAACTGAGACTTGGAATGCTCACCAAGATGGAGAAATTTTCTATTATAATGCATATCGTTTTGGCTGCAACTTAGAAACTCAGAGTTCTCATTGTTACTGATTTTTAAGAGTCCGTAATCAGTTTATTTTTGGCTGTAATCCAAGAGTTATTTGATGTTTTTAAATTACTAAGCAACTGGGACTCAGAAAAATTAATTTTCTGTATTATTTTTCTTGTAGGTAGAAAACATGTTTTATGTAATTTACTTTTTATAATTTATTTATGGTTTTGGAGAGTACTTTTAAATGAATGTTTGTATTTTATGGATACTGGGAAAAGGGTGTACAATTTGCTTATGTGGAGCAAATATATAAATATGCAAATAGGCAGGGTTGATATTTCATACTTAAACCAATGTATTTTTCTCCTTCCAAGTTGTTTATATTAACCCTTCACTCATCAGTTGGGCCATAGCAAGAGGTTATATACTTATTCCCTCTTGGTAAGGGTGTACAGCAGAAAAGCAGAGGAGAAAGAAGGAAAGCTCCACTTTTGATTTTTCATGCATCTAACTTGAGTCTGCAGGGTGAAATGAGATCTGGTGTTCCCAGAGAGCTGTGGCAGGTGGGATGGGGCTCAAGGCTACACAGGAAGGTGCACAGTTTTGGTAAATAATGAAGTCAGTGACTGAAAGCCAACCCACACTTCCATCATACTTCAGATTTTATCTGTTAATTCAGATGAAATTCCCATCAATCACAAAACTATGAAGCATCTGTTGGAACCAGGAATCTGGTACTATCTCCAGCACCAAAATTATTCTGATTTGAGTAGTGTCTGGAAGCTTCTACAGCTTTTCTTCACCCATAGAATATGCAGTATCTGCTGTCACCAGTGTCAAGAAGATGGATACCCCATTCTCTACTTGATTGCTCAGTATTTTATATCAAAGTCTTACTTTCATCTGGCAGGTGAAACCTATATCAAATGATAATGGAGTATGTAAATACAGTGATTCTTTTTACTCTATATAAATAATGAGGGATTTTAAATACAGAGATACTTTTCTAATGTTGAAGGAACGTTCCAAAATATCCAGCCAGATACAAATGATGGGTACCCACCAAAGTATCTCTTTATTGCCAACATCAATAAAATATATTTTCTATTCTTTAATATAAAGAAAAAATAGAAACAGAAAACAAAAAAGGGATCTCCCACAAATCTTAAACCAACTGTATCACAAAAAATTAAAAACATACCTATTTTCTCCTCCAAAATAGGAAGGTACAATTTACAGTCAAAATTGCTAAACCCAGTTATCAGTTCTAGTAGATCATTTTATTAGATGCTTTAGGATTTTCTACATACGCAATCATGTCATCTGTAAATCTTAAGAATTTCTTTCAAATTTATATGCCTTTTATTATCTTTGCTTGCCTTACTTAACTGGCTAGGACCTTTGATAAAAAGTTGAATAGAAATGAGAAGAGTAAAAATCTTTGCCTTGTTCCCAATATTAGGGGCAAAATATTCCTTATTGTCATTAAATATGATGCTGTTGTAATTTTCATAGATATCTTCATCAGGTTTTGGGAATTCTCTTCTTTTTTCTAGTGGTTTGAGAGATTTATCATGAATGGATGTTGATTCATTTCAAATGCTTTTGGTATGATATCTATAAATATGGCCACATGCTTTCCCCCTTTATTCTGCTAATGCATTGAATTCCATTGATTATTTTTAAAAAATCAATCTTACATTCTTAGGATACATCCCTTTAGTGATGAATTAGTAACTTCCTTATATTTTTTATTTACCAATATTGTCTTATTGTTTTCACCTATGCAAGGATACTGGTCTGTAATTTCTTTCCTCATTATATTTATTGAGAAATGGTCCCATTTCTTTTTTTAAAAAAGCATTTGTGCATGACTGGTATTATTTCTGTTTTAAATATTTGATAGAATTCACCAGTGAAGCTGTTGGGGCCTTTAATTTTCTTTTCTGAAAGCGTTTAATTGCAAATTTAATTTACAGTTGACCCTTGAAAAATATGGGTTTCAACTGCATATGTCCACATACACTCAGATTTTTTTTTTTTAAACACGTATTATAGTACTGCACAATCAGCATTTGGTTAAATCCTTGGATGTGGAACCTCGAATATGGAGAGCAGACTACAAAGTTATATACATGCAGGTTTTTGACTGCACAGGTGTTGACGCCCCTAGCCCCATCACTGTTCAAGGGTCAACTGTACTTAACTGATGTAGGGCTATTCATATCCTCAACTTCTTCTTGAGTCAGTTTTGATAACTTGTATTTTTAAGAAATTTGTCCATTTCATCTAAATTGTTGAATGCACTGGCATCAAGTAAATAGTATTATTTCCTTAATTTCACTTAATTTCTTTAGAATCTGTAGTGGTGCCCTCTCTAACCAACATTGGTAATGTGTGCCATCCCTCATTTGTTTTCTTCCTTGATCCATAGAGCTGTAGATTTGTTAATTCTATTAACCTTTTTCCAAAAAAAAAAAAAATACTGTAAATCATTTTCTAAACATTGCTTTATGTGTTTCCAACAAAATCAGGTATATTTTGTTTTTACTATCATTTTGTCCAAACTCTGATGCAGCTGCTGATATCTAAGCTGCCATTGCTTTGTTTATGTATTAAATTAACTCTAAGTTTTCCCTCACTACTTTTTTGCAGTGTCCTGGTCCTAAGATTCAGATACAGCTTCAATAAAACTGAGCCAGAGAGAAATCAGCAAGAGATATAGTTCTAATCTCTAAACCATGTAACTGTTTCAATAATAATTCATTGTCCATAAGTTCAATTTTAGCTCTATATTGATGATAAATTATTACTCAGAAATGTCCCAATCAATCATAAAATAGAGCATTATCAGCAGAATCCAGTATCCTTCAGACTGACCTACACATGCCTGAATTCTAGATTCAAGCTAAGACTTCTGATAAATATTCCTGTAACAACAATTTCAGATGGATTAGCGTATTGACACTTTTATGAATTCAGAAAGTGGAGTAATTTTGTCAGAATATTATTTTATAATAAATTAAGTAAATCTTTACTTTTTATGTATTTTTATTTTTACCAGTGTAAGTGACTGTACTCTCTCTGTTCTAAAGCATATGGGTATTGTAAGGGTTAATTTATTTTAAATGTTTTCAGTAAATTTGACTATTTGTTCTTATACCCAAGACCATATTTTTGGAGGAATTTATATGAAGCCTTGCAGAATTTTACAGAACAGGTATTGACTTAGTGCACCAATAAGAGAGGTAAATGTTCTCTCTATCCAAGCCCATTAACGAAATTCATATATGAAGGATATTGCCAGATTTTTTTACAGATCTGTTTTTATTTTTAAATAGTTTTAATTAAAATCCTAAAGAATGGCACAGCTTTGGAATACGTGGGACAAAATAATTTGCTGGAATGCATTTTGTGTGGGAATCTATGATACTAATTCAATATGAGAGGGTATGTGTGAAAGGACGTTGGAGAATGTTTAACACATAAACTCATCATCTTTAACCCAAAATATATCTAACAAAGTCTACCCAGAAACTTAATATTTCTACATAATAAATTCGTTGGAGAACTCGGAGGCGTTCAGCTTTACGTTTGAGCCAACACAATGCTGGTAGGTGTGGGAGTTCACAGCACTGTGCACTGTGGAGGCGGAGAGCTCCTTAGATTTCTACAGGCTGTAGAACTGAGGATTCAAGGTAAACCTGCGGGAGTATCATGAACCTAAATGCTCTAAGTCACATCAGATGTAAAAGGGAGAAGTTAATTCTGAACATTTCTAATAGTCTGAAACACCAAGGAGACGTGGTTAGAAGGTCCGAAGAGAGGGTGACTGAGAGCAGGCTAAACTCAAGTGCTAAAACACAAATTTTGCAAAAGCATGGAACAGGTGGTTCAGGGAACTGTGAGTAGCATAATTTGTTTATATGCTGTTTTCTTGTTTAGAGACTAAAAACATGAAGATGTAGAGATGTTATCCCTGAGCAGAACAAAGTGTAGTGAGATCAGTTTAACTAAAATACAAAATACAATTCTTTAGTTCACCCAAGGCATCTAAGAAACCATTCTTGAGTTTTCCCCTGTACTTTTCAATTAGAGGGACTGATCAGGAGTATTTAAGACATTGGCTCCAGCGATAGCTGTCTGTGACTTGGTTTCCTGCTTACAAATAATATGAGAAGGCAATAGCTGGTCGTCTAGTTTGAAAACAATACCAGTAAGTGACAACTCCCTCTTATGGTCTAAGCATACCTTAAGGGCTCTTCCACAGGTACATAAATCTGGAATAAATTCTCTCTCTGATAACTAAATACTATCATACATACAGGGAGAAATGATAGAAGCTTGGGGTTTTTGAGTTACCTCTTTGCTCAGGAATTAAAGTTCTCATATAAAAATGATCCATCTAAAATTGACTTTTTTAAATTCTAAGAAGTGTATCAAATACTATGTAACTAATGTACACAGTGATGTCCTCATTTTCAAATTTGTTATATCATTTACAAAGCTTATCTCATTTCTTTCTTTTAATATGTGTTTGAAACTAATTTGATAATATTTAAAAGGATAGTCAAAAATACCATTCACTGCAGCCAACATATCATAGGATCCTTTCATTATTTGACAGTTTTGACAGTTATTATTGATTTGGGCAGCAACTGCAGCTAACCAGAAGGGGACAATGTGACAGTTTTATGTAACAAAAGGCACAGTGTCATATCAACTGAACTAAATGTTGTACAAAGTGACAGCAGGACAAAAAATCCTTTCAGACTTAATTTTCTGCTTCATTTTTTCTCCCCTACCATCAATACATAAGGCAGGGCAGTAGGTGACACAAATTAGCAGGATGGAGCAAAAGGTCTATCCCTGCCTCTGTGGCTATACTTGACTTCTTCTACGACGGAGTGGCAATTATTTCTAAGGTGAATGAACAAGAAGAGCAGCTTAGAGTAATCAAACTACCCCTATAGGAGAAAATATATCCCTTATCAAGATGCTTTATATATTTCACCTAGGTGGCTTTTGGGGAAAGATGAAAGGAAAAAGTCCCCATCTGCTGGGTCATGCCTACAAGACACATTCTGTCAAGTCTTAAAAGCAACAACAGCTTTGCCTGTGGGATACCTATAATTATTATGCGGAACAGCCCAATGCCTGCTGCAGCTCATTGTTCTGCTAACATAAGACCGAATGAGAACAGTGGCTCCAGGCTGTGAGTGGATAAAGTGCAACTTGTCGATTTTGCTCTTCTAAGGCTCCTGCATTGTGTGGAGCCCAGGAGTGACATCTCTGGCCTTCCTTGGGGCTCAGAAGATTGAATCAGTCATGCTGAGTTAAACAATGAGTGGGGGACATAACCTTAGCAGTGTCTGTCATATTTTCCTCCTAATTCAATCTACATTTAATCAATGAAAGTAATGTCTTGTTTGTTTAAGTCTTATATCCAATGGATCTTGAGTATTTTGAAGTAGTACACCTTCACCTTGACCTTCTCTGCCTTTTTGAACTTCAAATACCATGTCAAAATTGGGATCCGCAAAAATGGTAGGCTACATAGGTATACAGCTGGCTGGCTATTCCTTCTGTGGTTTCCCTGATTTGCACTCTTAATGGAGCTTGGGGAATAAGGTTATCTGAATGATAAACTGGAGAAAATATTTTTAAAAGGGAAAAAACAACAGGGACAACAGTAAGAATAGCATAATTTGAATCCCTAGAGTACCAACATAGGTACGCAAACTTGAATTGATATTTAAAGGGGAAAAAAAATTCCTTTTTCAAGTTGTCTGTTGTTCACTTTGTGCTGATGGTTTGAGGGTTCACTTTTAGGCTATCACCATTACTAGGAATAGCCAGTTGTAACTTATACAAGTTCAAGGTCTTTATTGATCGGTTTAGCTAGTCTTAATCAAAATATGTCTTCCTTTCCACTCATGATTAAATAAGTCTGAGAGAGCTTGACACTGAGTCTCTGACTTTTTTTGTAAGTTTGTAGAAAAGTGCTGATCTAAACATTTTATTACCTGTCAACTGTCAAACTAGAAAGCAAACCAGAAGATAACATTTTAAGGAAATGGATACACAATTAATTAAATGCCACAATTAAGAAAAGCAGCCATCTGTAATGTTAAAAACAGAGAAAAAGGTTTTAGGATTTTGGGGTTTTTTTTCAAGATTATTGCTGAAATGTCAAATAGAAAAAAAAACCTTATAAAACAATACATGAGAAAGTCAACTAAATGGAGTAATATGGTGGAATCAAGGACTGGTTTGAAATAGATCTGGAAAGCTTGGCATTTATGATTTCTTAAAAGAAAAGCTGTAAGTAAGAAAAATAAACCCAATGATAAAAATGTGGGTTTGATACGTCTTTGTAAAAATGCAAATAAGCTAAGGTTTTATTTTTTAAAATAGACCTGGAAAAACCTGGAATGATGGAAACTTGGATTTAAATTTTCAAATTAATTTAAATGTGCAATTTCTCAGTGCTACTTCAAGAATCTAAAGGGAAATAATGAAAAGACTTTGGTAACAGTTGATTTTTAAAAGCTGCTTAATATTGGCTAACAATTTCATCTATAGGTTACCTAAATAGTTTGAAAGAATGAATTTATTTAAGAAGAAAGATTTCTTTGTTTGGCCTTTCTTCTTCTTTGATGCTTTCATTTGGCATTCACTGAGCTCCTACACTGCATTAAGGATTGTGACAGATGATAAGGCAATGTGCCTGACCTTAAAGAGCTCACAATCTGTTTGAACTGTGCTGACTGTGCTTTATCATTTAAAGGAATGAAATTTCACCATTATAAAATGCTTCAGAATGATTGGCTAAACTGTGCTTAATGTCAAAGGCTGCAGGAAGTCTTTAAGAGCATCCTGGCTCTCAGGGAGAGCTCTCTGTACAAACACCTACCTTCTGAAACCCAATCTCTTTTGCTCTATCCCAGGGCCTCCCTACCTGACAGAGGCCTTTAAGACTAAAATGAATGTATTTTAATGAAGAGACAGGATATATTTCAACTCCCACCCAAAAAAAACCCCTCCCAAAAGTCTAGGGCTATATATGAAGCCCAAAGGAAAAGCCAGTGGGATGATGCAGGAGTGTACTACAGCATGGTGGCTGTACCTAAATATGGAGACGGGCAATCTGAAACTGGGGGACGGGAATCTGTAAGGCAAGATGGCGATGTGTGGGAAGGGATCTGAGCACAAATGTTGAGTCCATGCACTATTGACAGTGTGCTTTCATGTGCCAGCCAGGGAAACGTAAATATCCAAATCCATCTCAACTGCTCTATGGTTTAACACTTAGTTCTTTGGCTGATTCTCTTCCAGCCTCTTTCCTTCTCAAGTAGATTTCTGACTTCTCCCCAAGCCTCTCCACTCTTGGTTGTGAATTCTGTTACAGCATGCAACAGAATGTCCAAGTTTAGGAAATAAATGTTTCATTTCCCAGAATTGATAATGAACTGACAAGGTTTTGTTTTTTGTCTCAGCTCAGCTTTTTCATATCACACTGGACTCTGATAAGTCTGTTGACATTGTCAAGCTTTTTGTTACTTTTCTGCCCATTAGATACCTGCAGACTTCTTGTAGGTGTGTGTGCACGTGGATGTCTGTGCACATGAAAGTGTGTGACCCCTTTGTTCAGTGTCAACGCTGACTACATATAAATGAGTGAACTGTTAGCAGTAGAATAGACTAAACCTTCTCACATCAATCTTTAATCAAAATTAAGGAATTAAATTAATCACAATTGGCTTTCAATGTATATCAAATATTAAGGTATATCACTTTGAAAAAGTATATCTCTTTTGGGTTCAAGACAATTATCTTTTAGAAGTGACTCATTTATTACCCAGAATTTCAAATTAATTTAAAAAAAACTGTGTAATTTGGTTCTGATTGTGTTTGACTTTGTGCTCTTTATTTATTTATTTTAACAATCCGAGAAGTGTGGATTCTGATAGGTTGTGCTCTTCTGGAGGCGAGATGCAGGATGCAACAGCATAGATTATCAATCAGTTCACTCAGATGGATCATGAGCAAGATGGAGCTGTAAGTCTCCTCAGCAGGATGTATTACAGGGTTCTCCAAGTGGATCTAATTGTAAAGTGAACACCTTCTGTGACTTTGGTTACCTGAACCAATCAGCCTTGCCATTTTAACATATCCAAAGCACTTCAGTGTGGAAATAAGAATGGCTTCATGAAATAGAGTGGGTTATTGACCCCAGGTGGGTGGTTTTTCTCTAATTTTTAGCCAGATTGTTGGCTGGCCCTAGTTTCTTCCATATTTCAACTAGCAACAGGGAATTTCAAGACTAATCAGTAAGTACTCCATGTGTGAAGAATCAAAATCTAGGGACTATATTCATCGGTAAAGAAAACAAAATTAGAAATCTGTTAGATAAAAGTAAGTTAAATTTTACCAATGGTAACAGATGGAGTCTCTAGGCAATTCTCCTCAAAGATAGGAAAGTAGAGAAGGTGGGAAAAATATACATGCTTATCTGAAGCATCCTCTTGCTATTCATTCATTCATTCATTTATTCAGTACATCATTATTAACCATCTGCTAGTTGCCAATCATTTTACTTGATGACAGAAATATAATGGTAAATAGGGACAATTACTACCCTTAAAAAAAAATCACAAAAATTTGATGTTCCCCTTAAAAATACCACTGATTCCTTTCTCTTTTAGAATATAAATTTTTGGCACTTATACAGTGTAAATGTTTACAACAAAACAGCTGAAAATAATTAGAAAATAGCTCTAAAGCCTAACACTGTTAGGGTTTGAGTGTGCATTATACCAGATTTCTATATCTATAGTTTTATATAGCGAGATATAGATATGTATTTCACTATCAAGATACATTTAGAGATGTAACAGTATGTAGCGCTACAGAGGAGAATATTTTTATAGTGTATATACGTACATACATATATGTGTACATATTTGTATAACTTGTGTGTATTTTGCTACCGAGTACCATATATATATAAAATGCATCTCTTTCTACACACACACACATAAACACAGGGGTGAACATTCACCTTTGTAGATTTTTTTTGCATAGTTTTTCTCATTATATTTTTAGAGTAAGTGTCCAGAAATCAAATATCTGCACCCTGATGTACCCATGCTTTTTCTTGCCATTTTATTCTCCAAATTTATACTACCACCAGCAGTTCATGTTACTATATATTTCTCTACATCCTTATAAACAGTGAGTATGGATAAACTATTAGAAGCTTGCCAGACAAATACATAATAAAAAAGTAAATGCTTTAACTTGTAAATGTCAAGATTGAGCAAATTTCATATCACTACTGATAACTTAGTATTTCTTCTTTAAGCATTTTTTTCCTCTTTTAATGCTGTGCACATTTTCATATTATGGTGGGGAATGTTTCTTACTGATGTCACTTACTAAAAATTGTAGAGGGCCAGCCCATATTCTGGACACTGAAAATACATCATTAAATTAAACAGACAATAACTGCCCTCTTATGGCTCACATTTTATTGAATGAAGGAAAATAATAAAAAATAAATATATCAATTATGAAGAATAAGTTGTGTTATTAGAAATAAAAGAGGAAGAGGAATAAGTGTTGGCAAATATTCAAGGAATGTTAATCATTTGCTAGCATGCATATCAATTTTGGCCCATTTTTAAATATTTTAATTTGCTCATGAATTGCTTTCCTATACAAGCTTTTTAAAAGTGTAGATTTTGAAAATGTCTTAATAATTTGCTTCCTGGTTTCTTATTGTATTACATATTTCAAAAAATGTAAAAATATTTGCATTTGTTTTGTCTGGTACATTTATCATTTTATTTTCATGTTTATGTTTTCCATTCAAATGTTACTAATTCAAGTTTAAGAGAGGTAGAAATTCAATCATAGATATATATTATTTCCTAAATAGAAGATCAGTTGTTCCAACAATGTTAAAACATACATTCATCCCACTGATTACCAATGTCAATTTCATCTCACATTAAATCCCTGTATTTACCTGTATCTACATCTAGATGAATCTTTGTTTCACTGAGCTGACAGTCCATTCCTGTGCCAATGCCAATGTATATTTTACTGTATTAAAACTGTTGTTTTCAAATAGTATTGAATAGCTGGTAAGAAAAGCATAAGGCCTTACAGTTTTTCCACCAAACTTCTAGTCATTCTCACTATTTTTAAAATAATCTATAAGATTTTTTAATTTAATATAAGACAAATACATGTCAATGCCTCAGTCAAATCTCTCACTGGAATGTTGTTTTGGATTCTATTTTCATGGTAACTGAGGGAATGCCGATATCATTGCTCTGCAGAGGTACAGAATAGACTACAGTCTTCATGGATTCCTGAGTTTATCATTGTTGTGATCAAATCCAGGTTGCGTGGCACTGACTGCCTTCCTCACATACTCACTAAAAACATAATTACTGGGTTTCTTCAATATGTCAGTCATTATACTAAATGACATCATAAAAAGTAGGAACAAGAATTAACATAATAAGAAACAACCAAACAAAAAACATATTGCATCAAAGTAATGCAAAAGTTAGTTCCTGAAATCACATAGAATTGATAGTTGCTTGTGATGGGATACAAGGAACTAATTTAATTTAAACAAATTTAAACAATTTGTCTAGTGCTATTTGTTAAATACTTCATACTAATAATTTTGTAATGATCACTATTGGTTTACATAGCTCGATGTTCCAGTATTACATAACTTAAATATTTGTATTTTAAAACTATAATTTTTTATATGATACCAATAGGATCTAAAGTATTGTCTTACCCAAGATTATATTTCTATTCTTGGCTTTTTGTTCTGCTATACAAATGTCAAGATTTTCTTTGCAATTTATAAAATAGCAAACTTGTCCTTAAAAAAATTAAGTTTGTAGTATCTTTATAAATTGATTTGTGGTAAATTATACAATAGCATACTGAGACACTGAGATTTATCTCAGTCTTATCTATGTATTTCAATAGCATTTTATACTTTCCTCATTATTTATTAAGTATCTTTGATTATATTTATTCCTAAGTACCTTGTATTTGTTATTATTGAATACTTCTTAATGCTCAATAAATCCACAAGGCAGGATATCTAGGTTTCAGAATACAGAGTCATTTTAAAACAACCAACTTTATTTTCATACATTAGCAATGAATACTCTGAAAATAAAACTAAGAAATACTTCAATTTACAATATCATTAAATAGAATAAAATTCTTAAAAATAAAGTGTAAGAATTATGCACTGAAAACTACAAAACATCACTGAAAGGAATTTTTTGAAGTTCAAAGAAACTCAGAAATAAACTCTTATATTTAAGGGTTAAATTGATTTGGAAATGAGTTCTAGAACAATCTAATGAGGAAAGAATAGTCTTTCCAACGTTTGTGCTGGGATATCTACATGCACAGAATGAAGTTGTACTCTTATCTAAAACCATATATAAAATTAACTCAACATGAATCAGAGACCTAAAAGCAAGGGCTAAGACTGTAAAACTTTCAGGAGAAAACAAGGTTAAATCTTTGTGACTATGGGTTAGAATATGGCTTCTTAGATATAGCAGCAAAATACAAGCACAAAAGAAAAAGATAAATTAAATTTCCTTAGAATTAAAACCATTTGTACTGCAAATAGAACCATGAAGAAAGTGAGGACAAATCCACAGAATGGGAGAAAATATTTACAAAATCTTATATGTGATAAGGGACTTGTACCCACAGTATGTAAAGAACATATAAAACTCAATAATAAAAAACATAAATAACCAAATATAAAAATGAAAAGATATTTTTATAGAAGATATATATTATATATCAACAAGGACATGAAATTTGCTCAAAAAGTTGCTTAATCACTAGGGAAATTAAAATCATGAGCTACCAAGACACACTAGTGTGACTAAAATAAAAAAGAGAGATAATAATGAGTGTTGATAAGGATGTAGAGAAACTGAAGACCTCATACATTGCTAGTGGAATGTTAAAATGATGTAAAACAATTTTGTATATTCTTAAAAGATTAAACATAGAGTTCCCATAGAACCAATTCCATTGCTAGATACCTACTTAAGAGTATTGAAAACACATATTGAAAAAAACTTGTAAACAAATGTTCATAGCAGCCTTATTCATAATAGCCAAAATGTGGGAACAACTCATATGTCCATCAACTAATGAGTACATAAACAAAAAGTAGCCTTTCCATGCAATGGAATATTATTCAGTCATAAAAAGGAATAAAGTACTAATACATATTGCAACATGGATGGGTTTTTAAAACTTTAGCTAAATATCACAAAAGACCATATATTGTTTGGGTCAATTTATATAAAATGTCCAGAAATGGCTAATATATAGAGACAGAAAGTAGATTAGTGGTTAACTAGTGCTAGTAGGCTAGCAGTTAAACAGGAGTGATTGCTGATGGATATAGAGTTTATTTTGGGGTTGACAAAAATTTTCTAAAATTAGATAGTAGTCCTGATTGCCTAATTCTGCGATATATTAAAAAAAGATTGGATTCTACATTTTAATTGGTTGAATTTTACATTGTGTGAATTATATCTAATTAAAACTTTAAAAAAATCACAGAGGAAAAAAAGGAACAGGAAATAAAAAAAAACTTACATTATATATAGAGGACCAAATAAGAATGACAGCTGATTTTTTTAATCAGAAAAAAATTACATATTCTAAAGAACAAAGTCTTTAGAATGCTAAAAAGATATCAACCTAGAATAAGCTGTGGCATGTTTTTTCAATGTAATTCTGTACAACTTTTAAAACTGATTGAATTATAGCTACATATATTACCCAGAATACCTGGATAAATGTTCAAAATTATGAAAGAATAAGAATATTTGAGAAGTACTGCAACTGTGATTTTTACTGAAGTATACATACCTTTTATCAATAATGACTAAAATAAAATGTAAAATTTCCTTTTAAAACAAATCCAAGACTTTTGCAAACTCTACTAGGTCCTTATTATATTTGTCATCTCACTCTCATTTTACCATGACCATTCAGGAAAACCTATTTTCAACTTCCTTGAAAGTAGATTCGTGAAGTTACTTATGAGGTATGCTGGATTTCAACCAGTAGAATTATTTTTTCTCTTCAGGGAAGGTAGTAATGATATGATGAAGTATGAAATAGATAACTTAGAAGTTTTCTTTTCCTTAATGATATACAAATACAGTTAATTCAGCAAGGGCATGAATGCATATTGTGCATATGAGGTTGCACTGTATAACTCTATGAAGTTTTCTAGAATGTGATAATCCTTTGGTGTCCTGAGAAATTTCCACAATTCCTAGACTGTAAGATCATCCAACGAGAGTACTCAATGTCTGTGCACAATTTGAAAATGCACATTTTCATTTTCTTATATGTTCTGTGATCACTATATAATGTTGAGATAAGGACAAATTACTGGGTACGTGTTACTTACAAATATATTACCCAGAAGAAAGCAGTTATACTTCTTCAGGTTTCATGCTGGTTGCTGCTAGGACAAAGTAATATAGAGAAGAGTATGCCTTATACACGTTTCAAATTCCTTTTTCAGATTTGGAGTGACAACAGGAAGCAGATATATTAACAAGAATGTTATTGCCCAGAAAAAAGATGTTGTGTGAACCTACTCCAGTCAGACTGAAATTGTAGCTCTCTTCATTCTCTTTAGTAATATTTGGAAACCCCTTAATTTGGGAAATAGAGCTTTAGAAGCAAGGATATTAAAAATAGAAGCATCAAAACGTCTTTTTCTCTTTTAACAGACTGGAAACATCTCAATCGACTAAAACTTTTAGATGTCAAAGATTAAATCAAAATACAAGGGCGATTATATGCTGTATATTGAGTGATGCATAAAATCCATCACACAAAGCTTTCTATTTTAAAATTGATTAAAGAGGGACCCAGGTTCCAAATGAGTTCAAAATAGAGATTTAATTTTATGAAACTGTGAACAATTCTTAGTCATTAAAGTTGCAATTGTTTGAAAAAGTAAAATCCCTGTGAAATTCAGCTGTTTGCTACTAAAATGGAAAGCGTTTTGCTTTCAGAAACTTATATCCAAAATTTTCAACTCAGTTCAATTTCTGTAATAAGTAGTAATCAGAAGAGTTTTTAAAGTGAATTCGTAAAGGGTGTGGTTTGTTTAAGTGTTGCTTTTCAATAGCAAGTGTCTATTTCTTTTTTCTAATTAAATATTTAATGCTTCTCAGACTATGAAATCCCATAGCTGTGTTTTAGATCATGTATTGACAGAAATAAGCCATAGCAGAGTAATTTTTACCTTCTATTTATACATGTCTGCTTCTAACATTATTCTCAGCTAGACACTGCAAAGACTAAGAGGCTTCCTAATGAAACATTAAGATTTAATCCAAAAATATCTCAAATGATCATATCTATATGAAGGCTAGGGAAAAATGTATATTTAATTTATCATTTCCTTCCATTTCTCCTCTTGTCCACCTCAACCACTCTCCACACTATGGCTATGCTACTTTTTCTCACAGGCAAATCTAATTCTATCACTTTGCTGCGGACAAGCTTGCATATTTCCCCATTGAGCCACAGACTCCTTATCAGGGTGTGCAAGGTTCCTCAAGATCTCCTTTTTCTCCTTTTATTCTTCCCCTTTAGAGCTAAGCTTCCACCATGGTGAACTACTTACACTTTCTGGAAACTACTTGATTTTAAGATTTTCTACAATTGATACACACTTTCTGGGATAACTTTCATCCTTCTCTTGATCTAACTGCTATTGGTCACCCCTGTTAAAAAGCCTCTCCTGATCCCTTTGCTTGGCTTAGCATCTCTTAGAGAGCACTCATTCTTTGTCAAGTTTATTGAGCACCTGCCACAAGCAAGGTACTTTTCGAAGCACAAGGGGCTCAGTAGTGAACAAGACAACATCCCTGCCTATCTAATTCTTCCATTCTGGAATACAGCCATGAGTATAACCCTTAGCATGATGCATATCCCCATCATAGTCTACCCGCCTGTTTCTTTTTGCTCACCCCTAGTAGACAGTAAGCATCTTGAACATATGGTCTGTGTCTTGTCATTTTTTTCTTACAGCATTTATTTCTAGTAACTAGCACATAAGGAAACTCATGAAATGTTCCTTGTGAGCAAGTAAATGAATGTCTCAATACTTCCTCAACACCCACCCAATAAAATTATAGTCTTATGAAAAGTTAGTGATAAGAAGCATAATGGTAAGTCTAGTGATAAGCAGCTTAGGACATTTCACAGCAGCTAATCCTATCAATGTACAGCATTATTTGTCTGAGAGTTCCCCTAAAATTAAACCTATTGTACATCAAATTTGTCTTGGTAAATATTAATAGGGGTAGTAGTAAATAAAAATTAACAATGACTAAAACTTACTAGACATTTACTATAGGTAAGCTGTTCGGTTTATGTGATTCACTTGATTTTTCAAGAACCCCATGAAGTAGGATGATGATCTCCTTTTGTATGTAGATGGAAAAACTGAGGCAAATACAAGTCTAGAGACTTCCCTAAGTTATATGTTCAGTGAGAGTCAGAGCTGGCCGACAAACCTGACAGGCATTGTAGCCAAGATAATTTATTTCTTTAATCAGACATTAGAGATAGAGCCTCCAATGAGTGGCAAAGTATTTTGTCACTTAGCCTCATGCGAATGAGTTAACTTCATGTCTCAGCTTCCTTGTGGGTGTGGTAAGGGAATACACATGAATATGGCATAGGAATCAAATTTTACAATCTACTGAAAACACTGGGCACAGTGTTTCCCAAATAGTAAACATCCTCTAGGCAGTGTTGTTGTGCAACATTAACCATATGGACGGTACTTTCTACACCAACAGACAAGCTATTTTCTTCCTAGCATGAGTCATTTCAATATTTTTATTTTAAATATATACAAAACTCTTAACAAGGAACTTCTTGAAAAAAAAACAAACCTTTGTTTTTTCAGTTTACTCCTTCTGTATCTTCTTCAATTAGCCTCTCACAGTGGCTTGTACAAAGTAATTATAATGAAATGCTTCTTGGAATGAAAAAATAAAACGAGTATATATACTTGTTCAAACTAAAAAAAATCATCTAAATCTATTATCAACTTACCTTAATAATTTATATAAATCTTGGAAAGAAAGGAAGTAACTATGATTGCTAAATGACAATTATTTGAGTGTTTTTGTGCCAGTGCCAGTAAATTGGCAATGAATTCTGAAACAAATTGAGTCAAAACAAGCCAAGAAATATGTCAAATGTAACACAGCTAAAAGACACATCCTCCAGCTGTTGCCTTTGGGAGAAGGCGAGTTGATAGCATTATCTATGGCACTTCTGGGGACAATCAGGTTTCTGCCCAAGGGGTTATCTATTTTTATCTTTATTGAAACCAGAGGATTATCTTTCCAATAAAATAGTGTAGTAACTTTCCAATGTTCACACTTTGTCAGAAAAGAGAACATACATATGTTGAGCGCCCAGTGTGGAGAAAGCTAGAAGTTATTTCTAATTTAACAAAGAACTCCGACAGTACTTTACAGGCATTATTGGAGGCAAACAATATCTTCTGTAAGAATAACTATATATAAGGGAGTTTTTTAAATAAGTTAATAGATACTCAGTGTGACGTTTCTAATTTTAGGAAGCTTACTAATCCAAACGCAAAGTGGCGTGGGATAAGATCAACGTTACAGAAATAAACCAGAGTCTCTTCAGATATGGTATGCTCCCGTTTCTTGCTTTTACTTTCTAGGGACTGTTGCCTCCTCACAATTTTTCTGGAAAGGATTTTAAAATCAGTACCCCTACTTGTGCCTGGATTTCTCATTATAGATCATAATCCATAACCAAATTTTCCATCTAGATTCAAGGAAACTCTCCCCAAAGTGCTATAGATACATATATGGACCAGATAAGCCCAATTCCATCAGCATCAATCTTCATACATACAGAAAACAGACTTAATATACTCTGCAGGAAGGATACAGGCATTATGCTGTACAGAAAGGGAAATTAGGCACTAAAAGTCAGAAATGCAAATAAAGCAGGTCTCAAGAATGTTGAACTTAAAGTGACTGGGTGAGGAGAGAAGGTTCAAATGTATGAAAAAGAGAGCTCATGCAGCAGGTAAAGATTTTAATTTTTTGGTGTTGAGAAAGAAAGTATAATTGTAAAAAGACTGTGTGAGGGAGGATGCAGCCTAAAATGCAGGAACACTGGGTTGTTGTTTACCATCAGCACATAGCCAAAATAATTAAAATTATGCACGAATTTCGCAGTGTGGAAACATCACATCCAGAAACAGGGAGAATGGAGAATGAGGAAATTTGGAATAAAGTTAATTCTGTTTCTGTCGTATTGAAATGGTGATAAAATCATAAAGTTTAAGGCATTTGTAAATCCAGAAAAATCTTAAATCAGATGAATAAGAAATAGTAGCATTAAACAGAGAGGACTCATAAGTGATGATATGATTCAGGTAAAGGTGATCTCAGGATCACTCAGGATATTAGTAATAAGGGTGGACAACACATTCAAGGGAACAGGAAAGGAGCCAACAGGAAACAATAGGGGACTTCTGGTAAATTCATGAGAGTGAGGTAGTGCAGATCTCCTAACATTTCCTGACCCTTTAAATGCATAGAAATACTAAAGGGTACATAACAATGAAATTGAATATAACACTGAATTCAAAAACAAAATAGGGACTATCCTAGGAACAGAAGTAAAAGACCAAAATTGAATTTGATGTAGGAATTAGGGCTGAAGCCAAACAATTCATAACACACTGGACAAATACTTGGACTTCAGTGCTTTAGGAGCTCGAATCTTGAAGCCCATGTAAAAACTGAGATGAGGGCTATCTCTTTGAGAGACAAGAAGCTGGAACTTCACTATGTGCATAGAGCCATGTGCTGGAAGGCTTGTCCAACAAAAAAGCAAGGACTAAAATATCTCTACTGATCAGTTTAAGGAAGTTCTTGAATGTCCATCTGGAGCAATGGATGGGAATCAGAAACCTAAGCCTGTATCTTCCAGTGGGATAACCTTCAAATCCATATTAATGACGGCATAAATGGCCCAATCAATAACTGATCATAAAACTGTTCCTGAACCAGAAATGTCTCTGGAGTCCCAGGAGAGGAAGAAATATCTCCTGAGAGAAAAAAATGGTGATAAAAAATGAAACTTAAAGTTCAAAAGCAAGTCAAGGAAACCCGGAGTTTAGACTAATAATGGAGAGTGCTATTGAAGATGAAAGAATTATGAGAGTAGTAGGATCCAATTATCCATAAACAAGGGGTCCCTCAAGGAAAATTGCCTCTGTTGAAAATAAACTCTTGGTGAAAAATAATTAATCAAAAGATATGGACAGCAACGTGAGAAAGATAACAGATGGAACAGACAGGATAATGTATACAGAAAGAACAGGGAGGAGCAGAACTATTTGAAAGTTTTGAGGAAAAAAAAGGGGGAAATATTCAAACAGCAGAAAAAGAATCATAGTGTGTAAAAAATTAACAACTAGATTTGAAAACACAAACACAGAGAATTTCCAGAAAGGAAAAAGACAGGCAAACTTAAAAGTTAACAGCTCGAAGATCCAGTCAAAAAAAGAGAATTAATGATTTACAAAATATGTCTTAGCAGCATCAACATATAAAGAGCATGAATTCCAGAAGAAGAGAAAAGAAAGAACAGAGAAGAATCAATATTAAAAGTGATCATAGAGAAGAATTTTTGAAGGAATATATCAAGTCCAGAATGGCAAAATAAAACACACTTAAAATACAGCAAAGAAATAACCTTCAAGCTAGGATTATATACCCAGAAACAGTATTATTTAATGATGAGTAAAACAATTACATTGTCAAACAGGCAGAGACTGAGAAAGTTCACTACTTAGTAACTCTTGCCTAACAGACTACTAAAGGATGAATTTTGGTCAAAATGAAACTGAATTTAGAATGAAAGGGCAGGGTGGGCTGGAAAGAGTAATAAAGATCGAAGAGAGTGGTGAATATGTGGCAAACCCAAAGACGTACTTATTGAAATGTATGACTCTCTTGGACTGACAGAGGAGTTAAAGACAAGGTTGAAATCTATGTTCAATACCTTATCATTGCCTATAATGAAAAAGAATATGAAAAGGAATATATATGTACAACTGAATCATTATTCTATATACCAGAAATGAATACAATATTGTAAATCAACTATATTTCAATTAAAAAAAAAAAGACCAAGAAGAAAGGGATATTCAGTGTTAAGGCATTTAAGATATTGACAGTGTTTATATGAGAAAAAGAAAAAAACATGGCGAGTCAAAGGAGAAGCCAGTCTGGGGAATGCACAAAAATGTAGACAGTATTGGAATGTGTCAATATGCTTGAAAGGAACAGGGGAAACTGGATCAGGTGGGGACCATTCCTTTGGAGGTTTTCGGATACAGTACTGCAGTATGAGAAGGTCCATGATACTTAAATCAGAATCATCATAACCAGAGTAATAACTCCAATCCCTCTGTTCACAGTGTTGCTCTCTAAGGAAAACAGGGCTGGCGAGCTTCATTCAAGTGTGGCATTTGTCTTATGGTAGAAATATAAGAAGAGACAGTAAGAAAGGATCTAGAAGTGGAAATGATTGGTTATTTTGTAAATATAATAACTAGTCATTTCTTGTAAGCCACAGGCACACCCCTACTTTACTTAACAAAAAAATGCACTGTTTAAATTGATGACTTAGAACTTGCATAAAACAAGAAAGCAAACTTATTACAGCAAATGTCTGTAATTAGTCCACAAGGACAACATTTTCTGTCTAAAATGGGACTGAATACGGAAATCCACATATTCTCCTGAGGCAAAATTCCTCATTTTCACAATGAATTTTAACTTGAAAGAAAATAGTTCTTTTGTCTGTGATTGCTTTTTCCTTTAAGGCAAATCCCCTCACTAGGCCTGACTGTGAGAAATGATACATGAAATGCTCAGCGCTACAACGTCCCGACAATAAGCATTCTTTATTGGGATTTAAAAGATGGGAAGGTAACATTACTTTCCCAGCGTTGAGAGTTCTGATTATGAGCAACACTAACAATAGCTATTTAAGAGACTGGACCTAGGATTCTCATATATGAATGGTTACATTATGTAAAATGTATGCCTGGACTACAACTTCTCGAAACAGTGGGAGATGCTTTCAAGGTAAAAATGAGCAGAATACATGAGTGGCGGCGTAGTGACTATTTCCCATGCTTTGCCTAGACTGTGCCTGACTGACACAACAGTCTTTCTTCCCTTAGTCTCGCTCTCTCTCTTTTTAAATGAAATGCATTAGCAGCCACAAGTCAGGCAATTAGCCCTGATCCCACCCATTTCTTCTTCCTTCATTCTGAATCTATGACTAAATTCTTAGATTCTACAGACAGTGTATAATCCAGTTCAGTCAAATCCTTCTCATGGACCACTCATATCCTATTTTTCCTGATTTGAATTTTGCACACCATTTATTAATTCAAGAAATAGTTATTGGGGTCCATTTTAGTCAGTTTAGGCTGCTATAACAAAATACCATAAAATGAGTGGCTTATCAAATTTTTTTTCTTACAATTCTCATGGCTAGAAGTCCAAAACCAGGATGCCGGCCTGGTCAGGTTCTCACGAGGACTTCTCCCCTATTTCAGACTACCCACTTCTGGTTGCCTCTTCCCTTGGCAGAGAGCAGAGGAGAAGCACCCTCTCTCCTGATTCTTGTAAGGGCACTTGTCTCATTCATGAGGGCTCTACCCTTATAACTTCAACTAATCACTTCCACAAAGGCCCCATCTCCTAACACCATCAAGTGAGGGGTGGGACTTCAACATATAAATTTCAAGGTGGGGGAGTCACAAAGATTCAGTCCATAACAAAGACATTTATTATGTGCCAGTCATTGTTCTAGATATAGGGAACATAGTAGTAAACAGAATAGACAAAAATTCTTGCCTTCACGGAGCTATAACTTAATGTGGCAAACACACAAACAATAATAAATGTAGAATGCATGTAGTTTAGAGGGTTGAAAGAATTACACTGGGAAAAAAATATGGAAAGTGAATGAGAAACTGTGGTGTGCAATTTTTAATAGAGTAGATGAAAGTGGCCTTCTTGGGAATGTGACATTTGAGTGAGTATCTGAGGAAGGTCCAGAGTGAACTATGAAAACAACTGGGGGACTGCAGCTCCAGGGGAAGAGAAAAGTACCAACATCTCATGCTACATCCCCACAGCTGTCACTTTAAGAAGTAGATGCTATCAAATAACTGCTGTGCTATGAATAAACTCAGGGACTTCCATTTCTTCAAGAATGTTCTAGATGCCCTTCAAAATGTGGTCCCAGGACTGGATATCTCCCCTGCAGGGTCCCTGCACTCCCCCACACAGCACAGCGCAGTCCTACCAGCCGGTTCTCAGAAAGTGCCAGGCACATTATCACCTCCAGGCCTTGGTCCAGTAAATTTACTGTTTCATTTTTACTAATTTCTGTGCCTGCCAATTTTTCACTTTTTAGGTCTAAGCTTAAATGCCATTTTTCTTCAAAGAAGACTTTTCTCAACATCATATTATTCACCACTGTCTAATCTCCCATGAGAAGCTTCCCAATTCTTTCCTAATACAACCCAAGTGTCGATCTCTCTTTTTTCTCCTTTCTTCACTTCTTTATTCATCATTTTACTGTCTGCCTGCATCCTTATATAATGTGAGAAACAAGAAGGCAGAGACCTCCTGTATTGTGCTTTCTTCTGCTGGCCTGACCTTTTCCCAGATCGTCCCATAGATTGTACATCATTATCCTTCATTTCTCAGATCTAATGCCACCTCCTCAAGGATTGATTATGAAATTCACAGAAAATTCACCAAAACTATAACGTAAAAATAAACTAATTTTTTAAGAAAAAAATCCAAACACAATACTGTAAGAGTCAAGTGGAGAGAAAGTTGTGTGCTTTGCTTCACCATAAAGTCTCCAGTTTCTAATGTGAAATCTGACATCTGACTCTCTGTGTGTGTATGTGTGCAATTAGTTATCATTTGCTTTTAATAAATTCAAGAAAATGGATACATATATTCAGTATTGGAGAGTGTAGAGAAACAGACGCTACTGTGTACTATTTTTAGGGCTGGTGATTTGGGAATATCAAAATTGGAATTGTATGTTCCCACAACTCAGCTTTTTTAACTCTAGAAATTTATTTCTCAATATGCCAAATATATGTAATGCAATGTTCACTTAAGCACTCTTTGTAATAACAAATATAAGAAAAGTAAATTTGCATCAATTGAGCAGCAGTTAAATATGTAATGCAGAATGGCTATTAAAAGGTATATTATGAAATATATCTAGAATACATTATTAATTAAAATTCCAGAATAAAGCAAACTTGCATATACATGCCTCAGCCGAATGCATAGAAGAAATACAAAAAAGTTATGTTTGTTCATCTATAGACTTGTAAATCTAGGCCCATCTATATATTTATTTGCTTATGTATGTATATGTGTCTGTGTGTATTTATATGTGCACTTTCAAATATTCTATAATGAACTTGTCTCTTATAAATCAGAGGAAAAACTTAGAATATAAACTATTTATTACTTTTCACAACATTTGCCATCACACTGAAACAAAAGATTTTCAAATGGTCCTTCATAGTAGAAAATTCCATTCTTACTGATGTTTGATTTGAAATATATTTACAGATATTTCTTTCCATAATAAAGTTTTGTTTACACTCTCATCAAATTTATTTGCAATTACTTGCACATTCCCGGGTGGTAAGGGGTAGAGAAATTGGCCTGAAAATGTGCTATGGATGTACAAATAGCTTTAAATCCATATATATAATTGAGTCAAGGATGACCTATTTACTGGATATAAAAATGCTGTATATTAGTTTCTACAGCTGCTATAACAAATTGCCACACTACTAGTGACTTAAAACAACTTAAATGTATTAACTTATGGTTCTGTAGGTGGTAGTCTAACACAGGTTTCATTGAGCTAAGATCAAGGTGTTGGCAGGGCAGTATTCTTTTCTGGCTTCTCTAAGGGAAAATTCCTTTCCTTGCCTTTTCTAGCTGCTGTGGACTGCCTGCACTCCTTGCTGGTGGCCTCCTTCCTCCAGCTTCAAAGCCAACAATAAAGGATTAAATCGTCACAGTGCATCTCTCCAACCTACCTTCGGCTTCACTATTCCACTTTTAAGAACCTTTGTGATTATGTTAGTCCAACCTGGATAATCCAGGATGATTTCTCTATTTTTAGGTCAGTTTATTAGCAACCTTGATTACTTCTAAGATGTTAATACCTTTTGTCATGTAAGGTACTATAATCACAGGTTTCAAGGATTAGGATGTGGGCATGTTTGAGGACTGATCATTATTCTGCCTACTACACCAACAAAAGATCATTTCAGACAATAAGTAAAACAGTCAAGTCTTCTCAAGATTCATATATGTCTTGATTATAACATGTTTTCCGTAACAGGTATAATTGCATATTAGAGATAAATTATCTCAGGTCCTAGAATATACCGAAAGAAGGATGGATTTCAGCCCAGTCTTGAACACTCATTGATAGTCTTGCCAAATCCTCCAAACTGTAAATCAGAATTGTGGTTTTAGCACTCATGTTTACCTGTTCTGATAAATATAATTCGACAAGTGTCATAGAGATGTGTCTTTTCTCTGAAGCTTACCCACTAGATTAATTTTTCACACACTCGGTATTTTCCATCACTATCACACTTAGGAAATTAGACTATCATTGCCATTTCATCAATAATCAGGGTATTACTACAAATTTAGCTATCTTTAGTATGGTTTTAATATTTCTCTGTGAACAGGAAAATGATATGAGCTATCCCTGAATAGTTCCAGAGCCTGAATTTTCTATCACCATTTTATTTAAAGATATATGAGTGAGTTAGCTCATAATTAGATTTTACGACAACAATCTTGTAAGGTATTGTCAGATATCCTGGAATCATCTTATGTACAAAATAACTTGCTACAGAGTTGCTACGTACATAAAGGAGGGGAAGAATTAAATAACAAAGCCCTTTCAACTATGCTACCATATTTTCATTTGTGTATTTAAGCATTTGATAAATATTTGTTGCATGAAATGATTCCTTAAGATTGTCTATTTGAATGATTTAAGCTTTCTGTAATTTCTACACAAAATTTATTGAAAAAGTGTTTTTTTTAAGAATTTCATTAGTACAATTTTGGGCCACTTTCTGTTTTCCTCCCCTCTCTCCCACTCCCCCCCCCCCCCACCAAAGAGAGAGTTGGAAGACATAAAATTTTATCACTTCTATTTTAAAGGCAATTATATTCATGGAAGGAAATTATTATCTGATTCCATCTTACTGGGAAAGCTGGGTATTTTACATTATCCAATAAGACTAAACTCATGCCATCCTTCACTCTTTATTTATTGGGACTCTAGGGCAATAATATTTTTCTCTTTTATTTCACCTTCACCAACTTGATGTCATCTGAACATCTTCTGGGAATCCCAAGGTGAGTTTTTTTATTTTGTCCAAAGAGGAAGTTGTCATATTTCTTCCTGTTTGAACATCTCTAGGGTAAGTTTCTTGTTTAATCTTGTTTTCTTATTAATATTTTGATCTGTACATTTTCTGTATGCTTTTTAATAAGATGATTGCTGTTTATCTTTTTAAAAAAATTTTTTTTACCATTATATTCAATTGATGTTGCTTATTTCAAGGCCTAGTAAGAATTATGGTCATTCATTTATAGTCAACAAACATTTATGAAATTCCCACTATATGGAAAGTACTAGACTAGCAGTGACCCATTCTTTCTTGACAGAATATTTATATTTCCTCTTAATGTACTCAAAGTGGTAGATAAATCTGAATATTTTTAGAAGGATAGTGAAATGTTTATAGTTTAGTGAAACTAAGACTAAAAAGACTATGGGAAAATGTACTCACTTTTAACACACTAAGCACTCTAGAAAACAAGAACAATAACAACAAAACATTATAATTAGTGGGTTTCTAGTGTCTCACCAAATATTACCAGATTATCTGGAGTCATTGGAGCATCTAACCCAATTTTCTGTAATACTTTTTCATTATTTACCCACATCAGTAATTCTCAACCAGTATGACTTTGCCTCCCAGAGGACATTTGGCAAAGTCTGGAGACATTTTTGATTATCGTGCCTGGGGAGCGGGGTGGGTACTGGTTTCCAGTGGGTAGAGGCGAGGGTTACTGTTAAATATCCTGTGATGCACACAGCAACACACACACACACACACACAAATACATATTGAGTCAAAACATCAATAGTGCCAAGGTTGGGAAACCTTGACTTATAGAAACTAAATATAAATGCTCTATGCTCTATGGCTCTTCAAATAACCTACAGAAGAAGAAAGCCAGTGCTGGGCTGATTTTTTTTTTTCCATACTAAGTTAAACCAAAGAAGGTGGAATTATTATTTTGTACATTTAACATAAAGTATATAATATTTATTCACATTTTCCCTTTAATTTGTAACAGTTTTATTAAATTACAATTGCAATCAGTTAAAACCATTAAGTGCAAACTTGACTGGCTTCTCAAGTATCTAAGGAGACACAGCTGGAATGAAAACAGATGGAAGGTGTAAATGAGAAGATTCAATTAACATTTTTCCTTCTAGTAAATGTTTCACAAAGAAAATCCCCTGAGATTGAAAATGAGACCTTAATTCAAGAAATATGGTCCTTTTTTTCTTACCATGTTAAAAATAAAATCTTTTAACATCTTTTTACATCATTTGGTGTTCAGACCAAATCTATGTCCTTTGGGTCAAGACACAAATATGGTAACAAAGAAATTCAAAGCTAAGAGCTACAAAACTACTATACATTAGAACACTAACCAATTTAGTGGCAGCCTGATTCTTTCAGAAGTCTTTCTCTACTCCTAATAGCATTATAATTGTTATTATAAGACTAGATTTGACACTATGATTCCTAAGAATGAACATAATAAAAACACACCATTTATTATAGTGCTAGCAACTATCCTGCTGTGCCTTCATCAACATCTAAGGGGATCAATGAAATGTAGTTAATCAGATCCATTTGAAACATCTTTATTTTGAAAGTTTAATGCCCCTTTCAATGCTAATTTAAAATATACTAAAATTGAGTTTGGCCACTCATAAGACTGAAACTGTTTTTTCCTGTCTCTTAGGTATCAACAAAGAACTCTATAAATATTAGCTGATGGACAGAGGCAAGGTTATGTATTCACATCTTCAATTATTTCAGTTGCTCAAGATGTTGTAGCTGCTTTCAGAGTAAAACACTGTAATTATATATCCAGCATTTAGTAGGACTCTTTTAGAGTTTAAGACAAAGATAGATGTTCAGCTTACTGTGGGATGGAAGTGAAATCCATGAGGGTCTAAGGAAATACAGACCTCTCAGCAGCAGCTGTGCCCGCTGGACAGCCTAATGTGGTGCACCATCCTCTTGAGTCACCTTTTCTTTGTCTACTTCTAGTTCCACTGCATCTTACTACTACCATTTCCACTGCCGCTTCTTCCCGAGGGCTTCTGCTTGTGGTTTCCATGCTTCTTTAACCTTCTGTTTTAATTTAATATAGACTACTTCTCTGTGTGATTCATATTCAGACTCCCCCACAAGAAAGTTCTGTCTAAGCTGGTGGTTTGCCAGCCAGAAGAGAGAATTTCTAGGGGTCAGAATTTTCAAGTCAGACCTCTTCACAGGCACCTGGCTCCTTTTATGTCCATTCCATGGATGGCTGTCATTTTCTGATCCAGTCAGTTTTGGCTAGGAATTGCAGGTTTTGAGGATAGAGCACAGCAGTGACAAGGAACACAAGGGACAGCTGTAGATGTCTTTTTTTTTTTTTCAGATGTGGGCTGTGATGTGATATGCACTCAAAGCTTCATGATTTTCCCTTGAGTTTATCCAATTATCAATAATTGGGATAATTCATATTTCCAGTGTCTTGGTTAGACATTTTATCTCGAAGAAATCAATTTTACCCCAAATAAAACATAAACAAGATGTGACCAAGAAAACTTTATAAATATTTGGCAAGTACTTTACAAAGCAGCCATAAGTAGACCTTTTTCTCAAAGTTGTGACAAACTTACAACTAAAATACCATAAAACATTTCACCAAATCTCAAAAAGAAGACAGCATATCACTCCGATTATATATAGAAAGAATGAAAGTGTCTAAATTGTTGTAGGAGTAGATCTTGATATAAGCAAGCAAATAAAAACCATTCTTTAATCATGAAAAGTAGTGGCAGATGAAAGAGTAAGAAAAGAAACTATCATGGACAAATAATAGATAATGACATGTTTAAGTATTTTTTAAAACGTAAAGAGTATGGACAGGGCTTACTAAGTAACAGCATAATAAGAATATTCTTTGATGATATTACTTATACATTTGGCCAATAAAAAGATAAAGTAAAATAAAAGCTATGCTTTTTAACTAGTAAAATGGTATGAAATGAAAATACAAATGCCTGACAAAAGCATGAATAAATCTATGGAAAACAGACACATAATAGGTCAGTTATACACCTTAAGTTTTTCTAGGACCCAATTTACCTTTTCAGCATGGTAGCAAGACAGGTAATTTTCAACCCAATAATAATTTTTTTTTTGCTAGATTCAAATAGAATACTTCACTAATTTAAGAGGTTCATTTAACATTAACATAGCAGTCCCCCAATTTTTCTTAGTACACACCTCCCTGCAGAAGCCAAAAGAAGCATGGAAGGAGGTGGAGGGAGAGTGAGCCCTGTGTCCTGAAAGGTGCTAAGCATCGTCAGGTGTGAGTGAGGTAAACCCAGCTACCTGGCCACAGCCCCCAGTTTCTAACCAAGCAACAGAAAGAGATAAGTGAAGCCAATCTTAAACCAACACCTGATAACCCACCTGCCAGACTATTAATGCACCTGTTGGAGTCTTTCTGGGCTCCTGATTTGTGTCTCTCACTGATGTTCCAAATTTCTGTTTGGGTTTTTGTTTTTCAATTTTATCTTTACTGAGGTATAACTGACATATAAAATTGTAAGATATGTAAAGTGTAAATCATGATAATTTGATATAGGTAATTGTGAAAGGATTCCCCCATCTTGTTAATTAACACATCCATCACCTCATATAATTATCTTTGTTTTCCTAATTTGGTGAGAACCTTTAAGTTCTACTCTCTTAGTAAGTTTTAATTATACACTACAGTGTTATCAACTATGGGCACCATGTTTTGTATTAGATCTTCAGACCTTATTTATCTTATAGCTGACAGTTTGTATCCTTTTACCAACCTCTCCCTATTTCTCCTTCCCCTCCCCCAGACCTAGAAAACACTTTACTGTTCTCTGTTTCTATGAGTTTGACTTTTTTTTTAAAGATTCCATATATAAGTGATACCATGCAGTATTTGTCTTTCTCTGTCTGACTTATTTCACTTAGCCTAATGCTCTTAAGGTCCATTCAAATGGTTGCAAATGGCTAGATTTCCTTCTTTTCTCATGGCTGAGTAATATTCATATATTACATCTTTACCCACTCATCCATTGATGGACATTTAGATTGTATCCATATCTTGGCTATTATGATGAAGGTTGCAATGAACCAATGAACATGGTGGTATCATACAGATATCTCTCAAGATCCTGTTTTCATTTACTTTGGATATATATCCAGAAATGGGATTACTGGATCAAATGGTAGTTCTATATTTAAATTTTTGAGGAAACTCTATATTGTTTTCCATAGTGGCTGCACCAATATACACTCCCAGCATGTTTTTTTTAACATTTTTTATTGATTTATAATCATTTTACAATGTTGTGTCAAATTCCAGTGTTCAGCACAATTTTTCAGTCATTCATGGACATATACACACTCATTGTCACATTTTTTTCTCTGTGAGTTATCATAACATTTTGTGTATATTTCCCTGTGCTATACAGTGTAATCTTGTTTATCTATTCTACAATTTTGAAATCCCAGTCTATCCCTTCCCACCCTCTACCCCCCTGGTAACCACAAGTCTGTATTCTCTGTCCATGAGTCTATTTCTGTCCTGTATTTATGCTTTGTTTTTGTTTGTTTGTTTGTTTTTGTTTTTGTTTTTTACATTCTAAGTGAAGTAAGCCAGAAAGAGAAAGAAAAATACCATATGAGATCGCTCATATGTGGAACCCAGCATGTTTTAATTTGTAATGGTGTCACTTTGTATTATGTAATTTTTAGAAGGATTGATTCACTGATCTGTTGAATTCAAAACAAGAAAACACTTTGTTGTGACTGCTATATATATTATTATTTTTAAAACTAATTGTGAATTAGATTTTTATATATGCTGTTAACAAGTGTGATATATTTAGTTACTTAAAACAATACAGATTTCCTCTCTTGCAGTTCTAGAAGTCAGAAGTCTGAAATAGTCTCACTGGGCTGAAACCAAAGTGTTGGCAGGGCTGCACTCCCTCCGGGGGCTCTAGGGGAGAATCTGTTTCCTTGATTTTCCAAATCTTAGTGCTGTAGTCCTTGCATTCCTTGGCTCATGGCCCCTTCCTCCATCTTCAAAGTCAACAGCAAGACACCTTCAAAACTCTTTCTTCTTCCATCCTCACATAGCCTTCTTCATACTCTCTCTGTGTATTCTCTCCCTTTGCCTCTCTCATACAAGGACACTTGTGACTTCATTTTTCACTCAGGTAATGCAGGATAATGCCCCATCTCAAGATCTTTAACCTAACCTAATCTGTAATGACACTGTTTCCGTGTCAGGTAACATTTACAGGTCTACACTCATAGTCTCAGATATATTAGTGACAATGAACAATACTCCTTCCTCATTGTCCAAGATCCAGTTCCACAGGGCCCCACCCTGACATTGAGGTATTAACATCAATTCAGCTTTGTGCTCTCTGGAGCTCTACTATGCAGGCTCTTTTCTTCAAGCTTCTAGGTTCTGATAACCCGAAATTCCTCCCTTTTCTCCCAGTCCTACAGCTAGTAACTGCTTGTTGTAGTCATTATCTCTGATACCCCGAAGTTCTATTTTTACCTTTGTGGTATTCTAAATGAGTTAAGCCATTTCCTATATTACATGCTTTTTGATAAAAAAAAGAAAAGTATGGTATATGTGGAGATATGGGTGACTTTTTTTATTCTGAGTATCTACTACTTCACCTGCAAACTATAATTATCATATAAAACACTAAATTATTCATGAGACACACACATATATACACACGCACTGACACAGAACAGTAATTACAAGCAAGAACTTTGGAATAAGACTAGATTTGGACTAAAGGTCATAGTTCAAGAAGATTGTTAAATGTTTTTATGTCAATTTCCTAATCTGTAAACTGCAGTAGATAAAAATAGCAAGCACCAACTAGGAAAACTTATGCACTGAATCATTTTCACACTGATTATATGGAATTTTATAGATATATGTGCATCTATAACTAACATCAGCAATGTAGAGGACAAATCTTAAAAGAATTTTTAAAAATCAATAAATTTAACATATGTCTATGATGAAACATCTCTGAAAACTAGAATTAAAAGAAACATCCTTAATCTGATAAAGGTGTCTATAAAACACCTACAATGTATCTTATAGAAATGTATTGAAATTTACTGAAATTTTTTCCCCAAGATTTGGGAAAAAAACCAGAAGAATGTCTACTGCAAGCTCCTCTATTAAATACAGTACTGGAAACTTTAGACCATCTGAAAATACAAGCCATAAATATTAAACAAGAGGTAAAATTGTCATTATTTGCAGAAGACATGATTGTATGATGTAGAACAATCTGAAAAAAAATCTACAATCTAATTTTTTAAAAAAGGATTTAGCAAGGTTGCTGGGGATTTCTGCAAATTATATTTATTTATGTTAGCAATCAACAGAAGACACATTAAAAATCATATAGCTTATAAGAGTTTTAGAAAGTAAAGCTCTTATATTAATTCTAAGGAAATATGTGTAATACATTATACTGAAGCCTGAGCAATATGGATGAGTGTAATTAACAGTGGTTTCACCAGTGGAAACATCATGTTGGAAGGGTCAATATTTTTGACATATCAATTCATGCCAAATTAAAATTGATATATGAATTAAATCCAATATTAATCAAATTGTGTACATGTATGTGTGTATGTGTGTGTGCACGCACGCACATGTGTCTGGACATTGTGGAGCTCTTTCTAAAATCTATACAGAAATGCAAGGTAATTTTGAAGAAGAACCAACTAAAAGACTTAAATTATCAGTAATCAAGTTTGCTATAAAGCTAATCTAATTAATCCAGGATGGTATTAGCACAAGAAGAAAAAAGCAAACAGTGATACAGAATTGAGAGCCCCGAAAGAGAGTCACACATGTATGTCGCCTGAATTATGACAAAGAAGATGTTGTACAATGAGAGCAAGGGAAGTCTATTGAATTAATGGAGCTGAATCATTTGGATAAAAAAAATGATATAAAAACAAACGTTGAAAAAATGAACTTTGACCTCATCTCACCATATGTAATATTTAAGAAAGATCACAAATGTAAATGTGAAAGATCAAACAACAAAATGTCTATAAGAAAACAAAGGAGAATCTTTCCATGACCTTGGAGTAGGAAAATATTTATTACAGGAGATAAAAGAACTAACCATAAAAAAGTGAGTAATACATTTGACTTTGTTAATATTCAGGAGTTTTCTCCATTTTTGAAAGATCACTTTTTAAGAGACTATAAAGACAAGCTACTGACTGAGAGAATATATGTGCAATACATACAAACATATATATTCAAAATGAATTCATATTCAGAGTAAGGACCCCTCCATATTAAAAAGAAAAGAACGAAAAATTCAAACATCAAAGAGGGAAAAATTTGATCAGGCACTTCAGTAAAAAAAAGATTCCAAATAAACAATGAGCATATTTAATGTTAAAGTTCAGAAGTCTTTATTTCATTAGCTATGAAGACTGAAGACTTTCATTATTAAAACTCCCTTTAGATGCCACCACACTTGCATTGGTACACTTTCTAGCACACTCGTACAAGAAAGGCTAAAATTCAAGAGATTATCAATACCAAATTTTGATGAGACTGTGAACAACTGGAACCTAATATGTTGCTTGTGGGAGTTAAATCGGCTCCATCTTGGTAAACTGAATGTTTCTGACAAAGCTAATACATATGTATTCTATGAATCAGCAAGTCCCACAGAATTTGGTATGCATTGCATGAAATTTAATGCTTATTGCCTCAAATGACGTAAAAATATGCTCACAGCAACTTTGTTCCTAATAGCTAAACACTAGAAATGACACAAAGGTCCATCAATATTACAAAGGACTAAAAAGATGGTAATTCATATTACAAAAGGCTATAAGACATTGAGACAAATGACTATTCTCTTTGCAACAGGAAGGATGAATCCCACAGGAAAAAAAAAAAGGAGGGGGAAAAGTAGCAAAACTCCAAAGAGTGAATATTGTAAGATTTAATTTACATGAAGATCCAAAACAGGTCAGACTAAACTATGGTGATGACAGGACAGAACAGTGGTTACCTTTGTCGGGGAAGAATATTACCTGGGAATGGGAATAGGATTCTTCGAGAGCACAAGAAATACTTTATATGTTGATCTCTGGATTTTGATAAGTGTATACATCTGTAAAAAACTCATCAAGCTGTGCACTTAATATTTGTATACTTATACAAGTTGTAAGTTATACTGCAATAAATAGTAAAAACTAAGACATAAAATAGCTCACTTCACTGTACTAGGCATTAATCTAAGCACTGTACACATATTAACTCATTCTCCACAATTCTCTTCTACAGTTATGCCCATCCCTGTTTTTTGCCCCTTTGAGGCATAGGGAGAGTAAATATCTTTCAAAGGCCACATAGTTAAGTGATCCTGGAGAGCAAACCTAGGCAAGATTGCCTGAGTCTGGAGTCATAAACGCTGTACCATAGCCTACATTATAGGAAGTCACTGGGAATTATAAAAGTGCTAATGTCTATGTGTGCCTCTTCGGTTTCATGAACACAACATAGGGGGTGTAATCATAAAGCACTTTTATTTATGTCACTCAGGCTCTCCATTAATTTTATACAGTGAGGTCTCATTACCTCTCTGGTTATTCTTGAGTAACAAAAAAATGTTCATTTCTTTTAAGTTGCATAATGGAGTCTCAATTCAGTAATTAAAATGCCCAATCTCAGGTAAAAATCACAACTCAAAAATTTTTTTAACATTTTTTATTGATTTATAATCATTTTACAATGTTGTGTCAAATTCCAGTGTTCAGCACAATTTTTCAGTCATTCATGGACATATACACACTCATTGTCACATTTTTTTCTCTGTGAGTTATCATAACATTTTGTGTATATTTCCCTGTGCTATACAGTGTAATCTTGTTTATCTATTCTACAATTTTAAAATCCCAGTCTGTCCCTTCCCACCCTCCACCCCCCTGGTAACAACAAGTCTGTATTCTCTGTCTGTGAGTCTATTTCTGTCCTGTATTTATGCTTTGTTTTTGTTTGTTTGTTTGTTTTTGTTTTTGTGTTTTAGATTCCACATATGAGCGATCTCATATAGTATTTTTCTTTCTCTTTCTGGCCTACTTCACTTAAAATGACATTCTCCATGAGCATCCATGTTGCTGTAAATGGCATTATGTTGTCGGTTTTTATGGCTGAATAGAATTCCATTGTATAAATATACCACATCTTTATCCAGTCACCTGTTGATGGACATTTAGGCTGTTTCCATGTTTTGGCTATTGTAAATAGTGCTGCTATGAACATTGGAGTGCAGGTGTCATCCTGAAGTAGATTTCCTTCTGGGTACAAGTCCAGGAGTGGGATTCCTGGGTCATATGGTAAGTCTATTCCTAGTCTTTTGAGGAATCTCCACACTGTTTTCCACGGTGGCTGCACCAAACTGCATTCCCACCAGCAGTGTAGGAGGGTTCCCCTTTCTCCATAGCCTCTCCAGCATTTGTCATTTTTGGATTTTTGAATGACGGCCATTCTGACTAGTGTGAGGTGATACCTCATTGAAGTTTTGATTTGCATTTCTCTGATAATTAGTGATATTGAGCATTTTTTCATGTGCTTTTTGATCATTTGTATGTCTTCCTTGGATAATTGCTTGTTTAGGTCTTCTGCCCATTTTTGGATTGGGTTGTTTATTTTTTTCTTATTGAGATGTATGAGCTGCTTATATATTCTGGAGATCAAGCCTTTGTCGGTTTCACTTGCAAAAATTTTCTCCCATTCCGTAGGTTTTCTTGTTGTTTTAACAACTCAAAATTTGATTGAAGTGGAGGCCTCTCCACTTTGCCCTCGTTGGGCCTGTCACCGACTGACTGACTGCTGCATGTGGTGGGGGGGTTGTGGTGGGAGAAGGATACGGCCGACCGTTGTCTTCTCTCCCTACTTGGGTTCCCAATTTGTTGAAATAGATTTCAAGGTCCATACAGAACCGGAGCAGGGATGGAAAGACAGTTCATGCTTGGTTGATAATGCCCTGGAAATCCGGAAACCTTGTTCTCTGGGCTTGACAGAAGGTGACAGCTGGCGCTCTCTGAGCCTATCTTGTGCACGAGGTCTTCCCCATATTGAGTAAGGGATGAAATACAGTCCAGAGACTCTGTGGTACCTTTGTGGAGCCCGTGGAAGAAGACAATGGGGCCCTATAGCCTATTTCTAAATATTTAAAGTTATATCAAAAGCCAATTATCAAATAAAATGCAGCCCTTTGTCCTAGCTTGTCAAACTTAGAAAATGAGCAAGCAAAAAAATATGTAAGAGAATTTTTTGTATGATTCAGAAATGATTAAAGAGGCTTTGATTTAATTACTCCGTCCATATCAGGGTAGGCTTTTGATTGGCAATATCTGGATGAGAAGTAAAAAACAGATAATCCACCAATTATTGTATTTTCCACAAAAGGCACCATATTTACTTAACTCCAATGCAAATATTATGTTCTTTTATTAAAATTTTAACATATTTTGCATTCTAGTGAAATAATGGCCTATAGCAGAGTCAACAAACTTTTTCTGTAAAGGGTCAGATAGTATATATTTTAGCTTTGAAAGGCAAATAGTCCTTCATAGTGACTCAGCTTTGCTGTTATAACACAAAAGCAGCCATCAACAATAGTAAGTCTAAAGGGAAGTTGTGTTTAATTAAATTTTATTTACCAAAGCAGGCAGTGAGCCATAGTCAGCCAATCTCCAATAACAAAAATGTAATTACATTCAAAATCTACAAATTTTTATGCATTGTTATTAAGAAGATAATTTAGGAAATGTAAACAATTGTTTACATTTTGCATTTATGTTCTCTAGTGAGTTCTAGTATTCAATATCAACCTAGTAGTTAATGTAAAGGATCAGAATTACATTTCATGCTAGACCTCAGCATACACAAATTTAAGAATAATATATTGTTTTATATTGTAAAATTCCTCAGACATATGGGATTTTTGCAAATACCACACTAATTTGTAGGTACCTCTTGAACAATGAATCAGAACACAAAAAGATGCAAGAAAATGGAAATGATATCTCATTATGCAAGTTTTTATTGAATGTGTGCTCTCTGAAGGGAATGATTTGACAGGTTAATTAACTTGTCTTTTCTCCTACCCAAGCTCTTCTGTCGCTCAAGTCCTGCCTGCACTCTGAAGCATGATCCATCTCTGATGCTGGCAGCGGAAAAACTCACAGACCTTTGCAGATGGCATTTGGATGCAGTTGCCTTTTGTTTTGAGTGTATTTGGCAAGAGGTGTGGAAAAACCGTGCCCTGGAACCTGAACCATGTGGGTCAGGAGAGTGAATGTTCTGGGTAGGGCTGTCCTGTGCCAGGGCTGAACGCTAGGTCCTGAGTCACACGGAAGGGAACATAGCTACTTACTGATAGACAGAGGACTTGCCATTGGCTCCAAGTGCCAGCTGTCTCCCTTTAAACTAGTGTTTCCCAAATCTCAAAATGGTCCTGCATTAAAAAATCATCTGAGAGCTTAATATATAGGGAATCAACATATTTATGTATACACACAGTAATTTCTTCATCACTGGCTACTGCTATATGATAGATTTCCAAGGGATGGGATATGTGTACAAGTCTGTCTTCTTACAAAAACCTCCCCAGACAATTATATGGTGAAGCCATGCTTGGGAACCATTGATCTAGACCATGCAAGAAAGAGAACTGATAGATCATTTAAAATGATGATGTTACCCTGCCTTATACAAGATTATTTCTTTAAGGAAATCCATTACCTTGGTTGTATTATTTTTGTTATTCTAGGGCCTCTCAGTCAAATTCTAGCATCCTGCCCTCCAGCAGCAGTACTGAGACAGATTCTGAGAGTGATTACATAAGACACACTGACAGCCTACCAAGGCCTTAAAAATTGTTTTTTAAGAAGCTAAAATACATTGTTGTGAGGCCAGACAACTTGAACAGTTACTGGCAACTCATGGGAGCTATTGTTCCTCCCTTTGGAAGAAACCACATGACAATGCTTTGGGCATGATATGGCTACTTACAGCTCTGGGATCCACTTACCATGGGAGCCATCTTTGATGTCTCAATGATTAATGAGACAGTGGTTTTATATGTTCCCCTATTTCTCTGACACTTTTAAAATTTGGTTTTGTAGTTATTTTCTGAACTCAGTGTCCTCATTTGTGTATACACTTCTGAAGAGTAGAAACTTTGCCTAATAAGTCTTTAAATTCTTAGTACGCACCACAGTTCCTAATGCATAATAGATGCTCAATAAAAATTCAAAACAAGTAAGCATCTAATAAATAAAAAAGTTTTCAATGAGAACCAACTTTACTCAGCACTTTTAAGCAAAATTCTCATGCCAGAGCATGAACAAAGAGAGATTTGCTTCCCACTGCTTCCAATCTGTTATTTGGAATAACAGATTGCATCTTATATTGGAGCAATCTCTGCCATTCTATAGTTGCCATCACCATTATCTGAAGAGAAAACAGAAATCAAGGGCATTTTTATAAGAGGTTTCTTACTCTCTTAAATCTTAAATCCTATAAACCCTATAAAGAAAATTGTTAGGCTGGCATGGGAAATTCAGTTCAACTCTGGAAAATTTAAGTTTATAACTTAGTTTTCTATTCCTTTTAATACGTGTAAACTAATAATTATAGAGTTCCATAATCTTGAAAAGTATATTGGGCAATTTTAAAATGTGGACTCAGCCTATGAGCCACGTGTTTCTTTGTACGGACGTCATAGGCTTCGGCGGTGACAGGTGACTCTAGGGCAGAAAGGAGATGGCTCCTGGGAAGGCTTATGCTATCGGACTCCTAGATAGCTGCAAATGTACTTAAAACTCTGATCTTGAATTACGTTAGATTGTTATTGAAAGTTGTTTCAGAACATTGGCTTCTTTGTACTTACTTTATTCTATCATTAAATTCAGATTTAAAAGCCTCCCTAGGCTCCTTCCCCAGGCACCCCTCGCCCTCTTCACCTCTATCCACTCCACCACTTTCTCTTTCTCCTGTGTTTTACCTGCCATCTGGAACCACTTCCCTGCCTCTCTGGACTTAATTGACTCTTTTCAAATTGCATCTCTAGCCCCCATCTCTCCTGTCCGCCTTATGACTCCTAACCTTACAGAAACAATCAACCTCTTCTCCGAAGCCTGGCCGTTTCCCTCCACTGAAGTTCTTGTCCTATCCAGCCTTTCCCGCTGTCCTCCACTCAAGTGGCTCTTGGTAATCTCTATGCTGTTGCTTGTTCCTTTTTTAAAGCTATTTAAAGAAGCAACTGCAAATGTCATTGCATTGTTCCAGATACACGTGTACATGTGTGCAAAGCCACACAGAAGCGTATTTAATTGTGTTGCATCTTACATAATCAGTATGAGTCACTGAAGTGAAACCCATTAAGGAAAAATTACTCTCTAAGGAGTTAGACTATTGCACTCGGGTGGCTTCCTCTTGGTCAGGAAGCAGAACCTTGCTTCCCTGATTCATAATTGGCTTAAAGAGCTCGGAGAGTGCCTTTGAGTTCAGGTGTAGCTGTAATACGTACAAAGCCCTACAGAAATATTCAGAATCAGTATCCTCCTTCCTACCCCTATCCACACAAAAAATTAAGATCTGCTTTTGGAACTTTGATTTAAAATACTAGACAAGTAATTAAAAAAATAAAAAACAAAAGATAAGTTAAAACAATTCTTAAAATTGATTCTGTATAAAAATGTCAGCTGAATCAAATTATTCAATATTAGTATGGAAAGAATACAATCTCTTTCGAAGTTTTAATATGAGAAAAATTTGCTGGTCAGTGTAGAAATTTAGAAGTTGCTACCTTAATTTAAAAATCCATAAATACCTTGTTTTGAGCATTTAAATACTAATATAGTTTGAAAATCTATGATGAGTACTGACCTATTTTCAGCAATTTAGAGAAAATTCCTCAGTCCTCATTTTCAGTTCTTTATCAGTGTGCAAAACAGTTGAAACAGGACTTGCTGATGTTCACTGGAATTTAATACGCTTCTTGAAAATTCATGGAATCCACTTTCACAAGGTCAGTTCTGACAAGAACATTTCTCATACTGTTGGAAGCTGCCAACAGATGATTAGTACATTTTAACTCGGAAGATCATGCCCTTTGTCTCCCCATAGAAATGAAATTAGTTGTAGCAAGAACACTAAAAAAGTGCCATCTCTGAATAAAATTAAATCTTTAATAGAGTTTGCCCATTCAGTTTCCCAGTAAAATAAAACAAAATCTTTTCAGGTTCACATTTTAGGTTATTTGTATTGACTTTTTGATTCATTTAGCAGATACTTATTGTCAGGCATAAATGTTAGCTACTAGAGATTTCTGAAACACCTTCCCAGCCTCAAAGGTGCTATAGTCTATCCAGAAAGGGAAGTCTGCATGGGTCACAGTAGATAAATTCGAATAATTATAAGGTGAATAAGCCAGGAGGCGACTACATTGGGAAAGTCAACATATTAGTTTAAATTTCCGGGATAAGTCTCTACTATCAATCAATTTGTGAAGCATAATATTTACAACAAACCAGTTCACAGCAGCTCTTTAGTGATAGCTCAGTCCATGTCTAGCTGAAACCCGGTATTTAAAACATACTCTGAGAAGTGACAGGATGTATCAGGTTTGTGTTATTTCTATCTTTTTTCATGTTCTTATCCAAGATGACTCTTTTTGCCCTTTATCTTTGTGGATTACATTGAAAGAAAAATAAGATGTTATTTGCTTGGGTAGCTGTTCATGCACAGATGGGCTGCACTCTCACCTGCTGGCATACTAGCTCCGTGATAGAAATTTCTCCAACCTTTTTTTTCTTTAACCGGTAGGCTTGTTACAGGATAACACAGAGCACTATCATCAGCCCTCATCAGGGCAAAGCAGATGCTCCTCAGCCTGTGTAATCCCTACCTGCAGAACACTGGATGCCCCTGACCACAAGACACGCAGTCAAGAGGTCCTAATGCCTGTCACTTGTGCTCTCTGAAAGTGTAGCACCTATTTTTCTTTGTCTGCTTTAGACAGTCACAGTAAAAGGAAACAGTGTATGAATGCCAAATAAAAGAAAGACAACTAAATTCAGGAGACATGCCTCTTAGCTTCAGAGAAGTCAGCATTTAAGCCAGACATTTAGTGCCTTGGTTTTCATTCAAAATTTACGACAGACTCTTACACAGATAAATGATCGCACTGACAAGACCCTTTGGGACACTAAGCCGTTATTTATAATTATTGTTCAAGTATGTTTTTCAAATTTGAAGGTCTACTTGTACCTGCCAAAAACTATTTTCAAAGAACTTTACTTAATTAATTACACTCACGCTTGTATATTAAAGAAATTCTATAGATATTTAAATTATAAATAAAAATAGGGTGGAAAACAGCTGATAGAAAATGACCATAATTGATTTTGCAAAGTCTGAATAAACTGAAATGATACATTTAATCAGGACAAATATTATTTGGTAGATCATGTTTATAAACTTTTTTAATTAAGGAAAAGAAAAGCTATTTATCTTTCTAGTTATATAATGGCTACCTTTAATTCTTTGTTTTGCCTCAATTTCCATGTTAATGTTAAATCAAAAGATATAAACTGTTATGAATTCTGAAATGACAAACTAAGAAAAGGAAAAATAAGTAGGAGTTATTTTAAAAATTAGCTATGAGAATATCAACGCATTTTTATTGAATTATCTCCCATGTTATAAATAAAACATTCCCATATTTGATCTTATGACAAAGTTATAGTGGGCTTGAATGGAATGGATATAATTTGATTTTGATTTGTAATTAGTATCTGTTGTCAGAAAAATATTTATTTGATGGAACTCAAGTCTTTGGAATAGAATTTTAATTTGTAAACAGATGTGTAAATGAAAATAAGAAATGTACATCAGTCTACTTGTGTAACTATATGGAACATTATCCAAAGAAAATGCCATTTATATAAATAGGAAGTTAATCATACATAATAAATTTTTGGTATAGCAGACAAAGCCTGAATTTGATAAATTATGCTCTAAAATAGTCACATTTGTATAATTTTACATACATTTTAATTACCTTATCAAATTAAACATGTAATTGTTTTCATTTTTTAAAAGTTGGGTACTTTTCTATCTTTATTGGGATAGGAATTTAACAACTGATTTTTTCTTTAATTTAAAATATTATAGTTGATTATAAATTTTAAAATAAGCACAAAAACCTAAAACCATACTAAATCTAATAGCTAAGAAATACAATCATTGAGTTTTTACTATATGATAGAAGTGATCTCTCTAGAAGTTGGATAAATCTACTTCCTGTCTTATTTTAATTAAATAATTCAGATTAAAATATTTAATTGATCCATGATATAAGCAATATAAACCTAACTTCAAATATACTGTGAACTTGTGCTTTCTGTAGGTCATTTCATTATGAGCTTGTTTGTAAAATTTTAAAAGAGTTTATTTTCTACCTAGAGAGACGTCTCAAAAAGGAAAATACAGATGACTTATTTTTCCCTTGGTAAATTAATAAGTTAAGATTTAGCATGTAATAAGTTATATGTATACAAAATGAAGAATTTTATTAATGTGCTTTCCACTATATGATAATGACTATAAAGTTGTACAGGTAGCAAGATAAAGTCAACAATAAAGTTAAGAAATAAGTGCTAAAAATCTCCATCATTAGTACAAAACAATTTGGTACAATCATTTAAAAGTTGCTTTGTCTTAGGGTTGAAGAAAATAACCATTTAAGTAAATACTTCAACTCTTCTGGTATAAAAAATAGTTGCATGTATGTGTGTGTGTTTGTGTGTGTGGTTATCAAGCATTTGAAAACGCCATATTCCTTTGTGCAATTAAAATATTCTGAAAGGTGCATACAAATTTAACATGGACTGTTTTTTCAAACAACAACACAGAAAGTCAGTAGGAAATATTCAATATGCTTTCATTTACCATCTCAGTGCATCACCCTTTATGTGATTAACAGTGAATCAGCCAATATCTGTTGCCACAAGATGGAATCTAAAGTGTTAAATTGAAATTGCTTGTTTAGGTAAAATAAGACCAATTATATTGACTCTCTGGCTTCAAGATATGGAGGAAATCCCAACAGGGGCAAATATAGAAACTAAAACTATCGATGAAAGACCAAGAAGTATATGAATCAGTGGGTGATGTGAGAGTCATTCACAATAAAAGAGAATAATAACATTCATGTGAAGAAATGGTTCGTGTTTAGCACAGTCAGGAGTCAAAGGGACCAATCATCAGCATCATGCTGATAAAGAGACTAGGAGACCCCATCAGAAAGGACAGTCTGCATGAACATATTGCATGATTCAGTTAATCATGTTACCTAAGCTTGCTAAAACAGGGTCAAAGAAAGAGACTGGCTACTGGGTTTTTATTCAGCAAATCAATTAACCATGCCAAGGAAATACAATAATCCAGAGAAATGTTGAACAGAGCTTTAGCACATAAATTGTCAGCTTGAATGGAAACACATTATGGAAGGACCATGAACAAAATTTGGCAGTGGTTTAAGTATGAGAGTATGAGAATACACGGAGAAATCTGCGTGTCACTGATAGCAGCCAAGGATGCTGCTAAACACAATGCATGATGGGACAGACTCCACAACAGTTTACCTGGTTCTAATGTCAAGAGTGCAGAGGTTGTATCAAATAGGTAGTACATAAATCTAGAGTTGAAGTTAGTTTAGGAGCATCTTCATGAAGCTAAATGGGTTGAGTAGTGGGGTGAATAGACATGTCAGAGGAGAAAATTATTCATGCCACAACTAATTGATGAATTCCTTCTATATGTCACACACTGTTCTAGGTTTTGGGAATAAAATGTTGAACAAGACAGAAGAGATGATTGCTCTTGTGTAAGTTACTCTCTGTTGGAAAAGACCAACAAATAACAAATAAATCAACAAATAATATCAGATCGCTATAAAAGATATGAATACAATGCCAACAAGTTAATGTGATGGAGAGTGACCATGTGGGAGGGATTAACTTAAAATGGGGGGTTAAGGAAGAACCTTGATCTGATGATGATGCTTCAGGTGGGATCTAAATATTAAAAAGTCTCGGGCCAATTAAAATATCAGGGTCAATTAAAATGCCAACTGTGTTCTGGCTGTACATTTTGGAATGTAGTATACAGGTCAAAGTTTCAGATATTTGTAAGTATTTACAGAACTAGCAGAACTGGTAAATGAAAAAAAAAATCCACAACAGTTTTGTGCCTATGAGAATACAAAGCAAAGCAGTTAAAATCGAGAGCAATTGAATAATTCTATGTGCATTCAAATAATCTGATAAACAATCTTCAACCATTGTCCAAATAACATAATTTTGGTTTGGGGGAGTTCAGCCTGGGAAATTTCAGAGCTAGAAAGATAATGTGATTGGCAGTTGTTATCAAAAGAATTTCCTTTGTGGAAGTCAAAGATTACCAGCATTTAACTGACTACATAAATCTGTATATACATTTAGTCAAGTATCATTGATACAAATATAATGGAAAGACAAATTTAAAAAATGATTCCAAGTTAACATTTGGTACTATGAAAATATGAATGTAATTTAAAAATCTAGACATATAAAGGAATGTCAAGACATAAAATTTAGAATCTTTTGTAGACTTTTGACTTTCAATGTATTTTTAGATGTTTTAGAATGTACATTGCCCAGGAGTTATTACTGACTGCGCTACATTTTTCTGAAGTCCATGGATCTATCAAGTATTCTTCTGATATGAACTAAGTGCATCTCTTCCCACTCCCATCAAATGTCTTGTTCTTAAATTTCAGCATCAATGGCTATTTTCTGCTATTGTTTTCAGAGCTATTTTGATTTATGGAAAATGTTATTATAATAATAATTGATTTTCAATAAGCTATTTAGAATGTTTTTCATAAGAAATTAATTTCCTATATTTAGTTTGGAACTTTTTTCCTGTTTAAATTATTTGCAATAAAATAATTTTCCAAGCCAGATAGTAAAGGACAAGTAAATTAAGCTACTTTTATCTGAGAGGAGCAAATTAGTATTGTAAGTGCCATATAAAATGTGTGATATACAGATATTGGATTTCCAAGTCCTGACGATTATCATTTTTCACTTCATCTGCAAAGCACTAATGATTTGTTGTACTATTGCACAAATCACGGGATTGTTTTTTTAATGCTAAAATTATGGACAAATACAAAATTAGGTGAATATTCAACACTAGATCACTAGGAGTAGTTGCTAACTAGCTGTAACTAGCAATGTAAATGCTAAAGGTTAATCTGCTATCTATTGATTTAGGATGGCACATTTCCATAATGTGGACAAGTTAAAGTCACACTAAGGGAGCTATATAACATAGCAGCCTTAGAGACTTCTCAGTGGTACAGTCCCTAAAATAATTCAGAATCATTAGCCAATAATATCACCAGTTAAAAATCTATAAAAAGAGATAAAGGTGTCAAATCAACACAATGTTCAAATGATTTGAGACAGGGTTCCCTTGGGAAAGAATTAACATAGTTTTTTTTAACTTTTTTTTTTATTGAGGTATAGTCATTTTATAATGTTGTGTCAAATTCCAGTGTAGAGCACAATTTTTCAGTTACACATGAATATACATATATTCATTGTCACATTTTTTGTCACTGTGAGCTACCACAAGATCTTGTATGTATTTCCCTGTGCTATACAGTATAATCTTGTTTATCTATTCTGCATATGCCTTTCAGTATCTACAAATTTTGAAATCTCAGAGTTTCTGATAAATTTGTTCTCAAGAAATTCCATTTCTATATCATTTAGCAACTTATGAATGCCAAAACCAGTTTTAGTGGAGATTTCATAATCAACTTATTCTCTTTGGAATTTATATTTGTCATTAGTGGATAGAGACTGAGGGAAAATACGTAGTTTCTATACATTAAACAAATTATTTTAATAAGTATGGACCAGTAAATAAATGCCTTTAATCTGTTAAAATAATTGTATGTGTATTATATTAAAATTCCTTGTATTTTAGAATAATAGCACTCAAATTACTCAGACAAGTTAAGTTAGTGCATAAGATTTCCTAATAAGCTTTCTCTAAAGATTAGAGAAAACTTAAAACTGTATATACATAATAAACTATATATGTAAGCCTTAAAATATTTAATATTTATTATTTATAAAAATTCAATACTTTGTGAAAACATTATAAATTATTTATTTTGAATAAGTTTATGCTTTTACCACATTTTTTATTTTTTAAGAAATGATTCCATCATTTTTGCAATAATTAGCTTTATTTTCACCAGTCATGCTGAAAATAGTTTATAGTCTATAAAACTATACATATTTACACATTTTGTGTTCTTTTATCTTGGGAGTGTCTTTGTTTAAATTGTATGAAAGAAGGTTCTTTAGACCCTTGCACTGTACCTGCCACACCCTTGAAGAGATATTAAAATATTAGAAATACTGCTTTTTATCCCATCAAAGAAATCACTGGCCCTTATAACAATATTGCCATTTTTAAAATCAATTGCCATTTCTTCTTAATGAACTACTGACTGAAGAGAATCTTCCATACATATTCAGTACTCAATAGAAACCTTGCATGAGATAATATGAAATGTTTTCTAAGTCAATGATTAATCACCAAAATACAAAATTATTTGGCAATAGGAGGAATGAAATACTTACACATGTTTCAATATGGAAGAACATCAAAATACTATGATAAGTGATAGAAGCCAGTCACAAAAGACCATGTGCTGTATGATTCTATTTATGTGGAATTTCTGCAACAAGCAAATCCATAGAGCCAGAATATATATTATTGGCTGTCAGGGACTAGGGGAAAATAGGTGAGGATTGAGTGCTAACGGATATGGGTTTCTTGGGGCAGTGATTAAAATGTTCTACAATTAGATGGTGATGTTGCATAAGTCTGTGACTGTCCTAAAAAAACACTTTAAAACGGTGAATTTTATGATAAGTAAATTATATATCAATAAAGCTGTTATTTAAAAATAATAAAAAATCACAATATTCTTTTGATCTTAATCTATATTGGTAATAATATATACTAATGCATTTTTCTCATTTTCATTAATGCTATGTTAAAGTTGTTTTTCCAGTTAATGAGCTCTGAGTGATCCATGTAATTCTCTATTAGCTTGAAAATAATCTTTTTAAAATTAAGGACTGATAAACATAAACAAGTGTACAAAACTATGTAGATCTGTAGTTGTATGAAGTGCTGTAATTAATTTTACATTCATGAGTATGGAATGCTTACTGCTATTCAAAAAACTGATTGCTCACATGTTTTACCTACTTTTTAATCAGGTTGTTTTCCTATTGTGAGTTTTAAGAGTTCTTTCTATATTTTAGATAGAACTCTTTTTATCAGATATGTGTCTTGCCAATTTTTCTCCTAATTAGGAACTTATATTTTCATTCTCTTAATAGTACTTTTTCACAAAGCAGAAGTGTTTAATTTTAATGAAGTCTAACTTCATTTTTTTTCATGGAGCACATTTTTGTTTTGGTGTCTGAAAAAATCCCTTATAAAAGAAGATGTACAGATGGCAAGTAAACATATGAAAAGATGGTTAACATTATATGTCATTAAGGAATTGCAAAGTAAAACAATAAGAGATACCACTGCATACTACTAGAATGACTAAAATCCAAAACATGGACAACACCAAATGCTGGTGAGGATGTGGAGCAGCAAAAAGCTTCACTCACTGCTGGTGGAAATGCAAAATGGGACAGACTATGAAAAAAATATTGTCAGTTTCTTAATAAAGCTAAACATAGTCTTAACATACTATCTAGCACTTGCCTTCCTAAGTATTTACCCAAAGGAATTGAAAACGTATGTCCACACAAAAACTCGCACACAAATGTTTATAATAGCTTTATTCATAATAAAATCAGAAAGTAACCAGGCTAGCCTTCAGTGTGTGAATGGATAAAATACATGGTACATCCACCAACATGGCAAATTACTGGGCAATAAAAACAAATGAGTGATCAAGCCACAAGAAGACATGGAAGACCCTTAAATGCTATTCTTACTGCTATTTGAAATGAGCTGGTCTGAAGAGACTGGGTACTCTATGTTTTCACCTATGTATCTTAGAAAATGCAAGCTATAGAGATAGTAAAATGATCAATGATTCCCAGGGGTTGAGGAGAAGGTTGTGGAGCACAGGGAAGTTTCAGGGATTTGAAACTATTTTATATGAGACTATGGTATGTTAATGGTGGATGTATGACATCATGCATTTGAAGAAATCCATAGAACTGTACAATACAAATGGTGAGCTCTAATGTGAACACTGGACTTTAAGTTAAAAATGTATCAATATTGGTTCATCAATTATAACAAATGTGCCAATGCAAGAGGTTCATAATAGAGGAAACTATGATGAGAGGGGTGGAGAGTGAACATATGGTTTTTGTACTTCCTATGCAATTTCTTTGTAAAGTTCAAACTGCTGAATAAAAAAGTCCATTAATTTTTTTAATTGCTCAATTCTATTATAAAATGTTACCTTAATTTTCAAAAAAAAATTAACTGGTACTTAAAAAATCACCTAAATTCTGAAAAAAGGTATTACATTTAAGAAATGTTCAATAAGAGTTCATGTAAATTCTGATGTCAGAATTGTTTCATCTTTGAGAAGAGACAGCCTAGCTAGACCTTGAGGCCTCAGTCTGATATGCAGGAAAATAAGCAGTTTACAGTGAAAAGGCAAGAAGGAGAAGGTTATTCATTTAAACAAAATCTTCATTTTAACTTTTCGCAAATGAGATTGTTTGAGTATCTAATGCGGCGCAGGATACACGTTTGGCATTGTGAGGGGAAAAATGCACCTGAAGTAAGATGTCGGTAACCACTCTGTTTCAAGGTGTTTGACTGCTTCCCTGCATCATCCTTAAAATTTACGAACAGTTCTGGGCTGATTTTCCTCCTCCTCTCACTGAAGGTGTGAGTCAATATGTTAGCTGAGATCTCTCCCAGATCTGAGAGTGTATTCTTTTAGGAAAAAAATTACCTCTTGTGAGCAAATCTCTCAGAGAATTTGAAAAAATTTTGAAAGATGAAAGTTGAGAGTTGGGGAACCTGAAATTGACTCACTCTCTGTAATAATCCCCACAATTTGGGAGCAACAATGATACAAGAAATGGAGCCCAAGTATGACAACTATTTAAAACAAGCTATATTTGAACTCAGATGCACCTTACTGAAGACCTCTCTCCTCCTGACACTGTACTCTCCCACCACTGTTACGGTGAAGCTCTGATATCAGTATTTCGTATCTTAGTAAAGATTAAGCAAGACTGCTTGGTCTCTACACATTGCTCACGATGCTTTTATTGTTACTGTACCAGTGGCCGTATGTTACTTGTGTATTGTGGAGCAGGTTCATAAAATAAATTTCTCATTAAAATGTATTTCTTTCTTTTGGTTTTCTAGGTATTTCTCACACAGTATAATCATGGAGAAGGTCAAAGATGACATTATTATCACACTACATTTGTGAAGGTCCAAAAATTATCTAGCACTAATTAAATTTCATCCTTGTTTAACTCTGAGTCAGAGTTTGGGAAGTATTACAGCAGTGCTCATTAAAAATATTCTCCTGTACAAGCTGAAATCTGTTGATTGTCTCTGTCCTTCCAATGTACAGATTAGTTTTTATGTGCTCAAGTTCACATTGTGGGTATAGTTTTTATTATATATGTATATCCAGGACATTCCAATATATATAGTATATATACTTAGGATGTTCTCTACATAGTTTATTTATTGTTCACTGAACAGATAATATTCACTTTTAGAGTACAATGCATTTACTTAAAAAAATAAATGGTTTAGCTATTGTTTAAAGTAAATCATATTTTGGAGATGTATATGTTAATAACCAAAGTTCTTAAAGACCAAAAATGTTTAAGAACGCTAAAAATAATAAATCATATTTTCTCTTTATTACATAATCAAGAAACTTCTGTAAAAAAAATTCCTTAAGAGTTAAGATAGAGAAGAATCTATTAAAGTGTAGAAATTTTAAAATTATAAATATTAAAGATAAATCTCTATTCTTTAACTTTTTTCAAAAAATGTTTGCCTAAATAACTTTTATAGTACTCCTTTCTTCCTAGCTAAAGGACATCTCTATTGCTTGTGCATGAAGTAAGAAAATGTCATAAATCATATCTTTTTAGGATATCTGAATACTCAAGAATCAAAAAAATTAATTTGTAAGTGAATAACACATTGTGACTTACAGCTCATTTTTGTAAGACTGGCTGATGACAACATTTGATGTCACTGAAAACTAATCCACAAGATGATGCAGATCTCTTTGTAACTAAAAATTAAGCAGAGTTATCCCCTCATTATTGTTCAAAAATGTAATAAACATTTGTGACTCTCAGGAAGTAGAGAAATATGCATTGGACACTTAGTCAAGTCTTAAAGTATAGCCTACTGCACCTAATTAAATCAGCTACAAGCTCAAAGAAATTTTGTGTACTCTATCTCCTCTTTTCAGTCTGCTTTCATATTATTCCTTTATGAGCATCAACCACTAATTCAACAAAAGCAAACAAAAATACGTACTGACCACTGAAAACCTAGCAAATCCTAAGGAATACGCTAAAGGCTAGTAATTTAAACATAGGAGATAACTATTGTCTGCAAAAAATTCAAAGATCAATTGTAATTTTTGATCATCTCAATGACTGAGTTCTCTGCATTTCAGGTGTTGGCTTTGTAGTATATCTACTTTAGGTTTTTCAATATACCAAATCACTTGACAGGGCATGATGAAAGCTGGAATTTTCAATCTCCCAGATGGAGGTGATTGATTGATTGAAGATATAATTCAGAATGTTGTTTGTTCATCCAAGTACCTGAAAACCTTAGTATAATTTATGCTATCAGCTCTGAGAACATAACCTTTAGACAATTTTAATGTTAACACTTTTTTATTTGTTAGTTTGCTTTATACTTAATTATGGGATGACTACATTTAATTTATATCATTGAAAAACATAACCTACACACACGGTTTCAAATATGATATATTTTATGAAAAGCTGTTTCATGTCTAAGATGCTAAAAGATAGCTTTAGGACTTCTTTAGGTTTTTCTGAGTATTTTTTCTTCGTGGATATATATTTACTTCAGATGCCAAGATAAAGATTATGGTCAGCTAGTTTTAACATAATTTTTGATGTTAGAAATGAAGGATGTTTTCCTATAATGAAGAATTTTATGAAACAATTATGTATCAGGTACTTTGATTTAAAATGAATAATAAAGTCAAAGCATTACAGAACAATTAGTTCATGGGGAAAGTTTTAAAATATAGAAATGATAAAAGGATACCATCTCTGGACATAACATTCTAGACAGTCTTTTATCCTTGATATAACAGAATAATAGAAAATTACATGAAGATATTTGCATTTAGCTTTTAACTATTGGTCCTTTGATCTCTGGAGTCCATATTAAATTTTCTAATTTCAAACATGCTAAATAACTTCTAGAAAATGGCAATAGCTATATCTGATGAATAATATTTCTGAAAACTGATTATAATTCAAAGATGCTGTTCCATTCAAAGCAAGTGTGTCCACTTAGAAATATGTATTTAATTGAATTTTTAATTTCTTCAACTTGAAGCTATGAATTTAGTGCCCTGAAAGAAAGAGATTAAGACTGAATGGAGAGAGGAGTTTCTCATCCTGCTTTCCTGGCACATTTAAGATTTCACCTGAAGGGGCCACCCTCTAGTACGCTGAACAATGCTTTCCACATGGTTATTAAATCCCATGGACAACAAAATAATAGGCCAGCGGATTTCACTTAGGACTTTCTTTAGCTCATTAAGTCTTGGGGTTTTCTTATGGAAAGTCAAACATGCTGTATTTTTCTTACAATAGGGCAGTAGGTATACTGAGTTTGAAAAAAGAACTACTGCCTATATCAAGTTGTAATTTTGACTTAAAAAACATTTTTTCATAAAGAGCCAAAAATACTGTCTAAAGACTGTAAAGTCACTGAGGAAAAGTCCAGACATAGAAAATAAACACACAGACACACACAAAATAGAGTTAAGAGTTAGAGTCATAGAAGGAAACTTTATAGTTTACCTAATGAAAAACATTAAACTAAATCTCATCAGAGTGTTCATAAGACTGTTTTTAGAGTGCATGCTTTAAGATTGTCTCCCATTCTGTAAAGCCATTGTTTAATATCTAAAACGAATTACATAAACATTCGTCACTTCTTTTGATAATCAACTTTTGTGAGGTAAGACTTGGCAAGGAGTGATGTAGGAAATCTTTGCTTTAGATAAGAAATAAATACCACATCGGAACCGGTTCACAGTAACTTTACTTTTTCGATACGCTCCATTTAAGTCCTGAGCCAATTATTCTGATACCACCAGGAGAAAGAAGGTCCATGTAGGAAATAGTTTATAAGAGACATACTAGCACTGAGTTCATCAATTGCAAGATCAATTAGGTTCTAATGAAAACACTCCATATAAGCCAGGCAAAAAGTCCGGCGGCCAGGGAGATAAAGTGTCACAAACTATCAATGAAGAGCAAACAATCAATGAAGTGTTAGTGGGAAAACAAACTTTCCTCTTTACCTTTAACTATGCAAACAGCAGGCATTTCAAAAGCTACAAAAGTGCTATCCTACTGATAATGACAAAACAACAGTGTTGATTATTCAGTATGCCAGTGCAGAAGGCTTCAAAGTTTGCCGATCACATATAATCACTTCTATTCATAATGAAATGTTAACTTCCTTTGATTTGTATTTAATCCTTATCTTGGAAAATGTATCATTTTCAAATAGCATAATCACACACACTTCAAACACTCATTAAATTCTTTTTGTTACAATTGGATGAAATAACTACACTATCAACAGCTATTTCAAAGTTAGCACAACAAACTTTGGTGATTGATAAAGATTAGTCATTGCAAGAATGTGTTAGGCACCACAGATTAGATTCAGTTCATCAGTTCAGATATGTAGTGGTCAAATACGGAAGAAAAAAAAAGAAGTCAGGAACAGGATGTATTGATGTTTTTATACGTGATATTTAACCAGCTATTTTTAAAATTATTATTCAGAGAGTCAATATAATCCAACAAACAGATCAGAAAACTAAATGTGAAGACAGCTGAGAACTTAGAATTATCAAATCTTAGAGATAAAAAGAAGCTCTTATCTCTCATTTTGAAAACAAAGTGACTGGGATCTTAGCATGACACATTTGACTTTATGCTTCAGTGGTAGAGATAGAGTTAGGAATACATCCTTTGATTCTAGTTTTCCCTTCTTCCCTGTCTGTTGGAGCCTAAAATCAATCATTGCTATTTATGAACAAAGCAACAAGTTGTGAAGGACTCTCATGTCCCTTCCACCTGTCTTAACTGCAGTTCATTTCTATATTTCATTAATAACCTAGAATTTCTTGTAAGCTATAAAGTAGTAAGGTATGCGTTCAGTCATTATGTTTCAGTAGTGGTTGAATTTGGTCACAATCAGGTAAACCATAGGTAAGCTACATTTTTAATTATCTGTTTTATCAAATCTGGTGTTAGCTTCTACCCGATTCAGATGTCTTTTCTATATTTTCCTAAATCAGGGACCAAGAAAATATTAAAAGGCTCATAGACTAACAATGTCTTTATACTTTAGTGTCATGGGCTAATGGTTTTATAACATCTCATTTAACAAAGGAAGTTTGACAGTCTAGGTTTGCATATATTTACTGGGGTATGAAGTAAGAAGGAATAGGACACATGATTTTCATATAAAATTGAAATTATTCTTTGACAGAGAGAAAAACTTCCACTCGTTAAAAAGGAGGGATTTTGTCAACATGTTTTGGCTTCTTTTACAAGGGGTGAAGCAAACATTTTTAATAAATTCATGCTGGGATGGAACTGCCAGATCTAGGGTTTCAAGCTCTAGAATTTTGAGAGTCTGCGAATATTATTGTGAAACCAATATCAATAATTTTTAAAAACGGTAATGTTTTGGAACTATAGTAGAAGAACCGAGAGATTCCTCTCTCCCTCTCTGAATATTAACGAGGTAAATTCTACACATTGCTAAGGTTGTCTGAAAGAATTAGTGAGTTGGATCTCTAACAGAAATTCATTAACATCAAGTCTAGCCAAATCTCATTCTCTTTATTTATAGTAACTTTACTAATCTTGCACATCTAAGGAATGGTGTAAAGTGCATGTATTTTCATCTCAGCAAGTCAAATGACTGAGTACCTCATGATATTGCTTTTAACTATAGAAAAATGGAGAAAATAGGTGATTAATAGTATAGATTGTGAATTTGAAGCTTATTGAAAAGCAGTGCCCATTTTGTCCTGATTAATGAATCCCTCTCACTTGGGAGAGTGGTCTCAAGTGATTTCCACTTTGAGACCTGGACCCACTTTGTCAACACCTAATCAGTGACTTCCATATGTCTAAAAAGGTGCAGCTTATCAGATTTTATTCAAAATTAGATTATAAACATACTTGATGACAGATTTTGTATCTAAAAAGCTCTTGAGAGTTTTATAAATCTGAGAAACAGCCAAGTGCTAATAATGAGACTAGGGGCATGAATGGGGATTATAAAGGATAGGCAGAGGTTAGTTGATCATTATTTCAATATATATTAATCGTGTAAATGTCTACTAGGAGTAAATAAAAAACCAACAGCAAAAAAGTAGTCCTCAAACCTGGCTTACAAGTAGTTTATGTAAAAGATCGCTAAGTGTTTAGGTGGATACAAGTTCAACGCCAGCTAATAGTGTAAAACATCTATTAAAATCAAAGAAGTAGAACTAAAGTAGATTTAGGATTGAGACTTCATATACAAAACTTTCAGAAGAAAAGAGGTAATTCCTTTTTGTTTGTGTGCATTACACTAATTAGATCTTTTTTTCAGATTGGCATTGACTAGAGTATACCAAAGAAACAAAGGAATCAGAAGAGAAAATCTCTCCAAAATACATCACACCAGAACCTGTTAACAGATCTGTAATGAAATTCTATTGCCTCTTATGAAAAAAATAAAAACAGTAATAAAAAATAACCTTAAAACAATCCATTCAGTACAAAAGTCAAATAAGTGGTAAGGAAAATAATAAGATTTTCATCTCTGGAAATGTTTAAGCTGACAATAAATGATTGTTGGTTATGAATGTTGTAGAATGATGTACTTAACTGGGGATTGATTTGTAGACAATCTCAAATTCCTTTCTCTGATTTTCTCTTGTTTGACCCAGAGCTGTCTTCTCACATTTAATATGCTAAGCAATTATCTCACATTCTTCTAGTATCAGTTTCTTCTCCTCCAGTGCAATTTTTCATATAGGAATTGTGGAGTTGTAGAGTGACAAGAGAGTTGCCTAAGGCCAGCTAGACATTTTTATAAATCCCTATAAAGGATCCTATCATCATGTTTGGAGTTAGGCTAATTATAGTTTTTTTTTCATTCCTCTTTGCCATTGATTAGTCTAGGAATGGGTGTGTGACCCGTTCCTACCAAGAAGATATAAAGAAAAGTGTTCTGAGAGCTATTTTCTTCCCTGGTGAGGAAAAAGTCTTGTCAGAAGAGTATCATTTTTTTTTTTTTACTGTCATATGGATAACTGACGTGGTCATAGCATTTGTAATGGTGGCTACCATTCTTGGTAACTGAATGAATGGTCAAGGGAATTGCAGAAATGCTGATTCAGAGCTGTGATATCATTGAGTTACCAATTTACACTTGAGATAAACCACATCCAGACTCTTGTTAAGCAAACTCTAAATGTTGTTGTTTTAATTCACTTTTAGAAGATATTCTATTTTAAGCAGACAAAACACTTTAATACATTATACAAATATTGTATGAGTATAAGATGTGGTAAGTTTCATCAATAAAAAATGAAAGGGAGAAGAAGAGTTTAACCATAACAGGAGAGACGTACATACACTCAAGAATCTGAAAATTCTTCTCTAATGTTTCATGTACCTATCCATGTGTTGAGTATATTGTGTGGGTATTTTGTGGGGAAAAGGTATGAGATTTCACGTGGGAAAGCTCTGAAGCAGTAAAGAGCATGGTTATTAGTAAGAAGTGTAAGAAGCATAAGGAAGAACAGGAAGAGGAGGAGAAAGTAAGTTTAAGGGTTAGATACAGAGTTTTGCTCTTCAGTGGGTGTTTATATTTTGTCCTAGTGCAATTATAGCTTTTGGAGATCTGGTATGAGAGGCTGGGGTTTATAGTATCAGACTTGTGTTTTCAATATGTCATGCTGTGTTGAGAAAGCTTTGTGTTGAGGCATTTAGATTGGACGTGAGGACTTTCAGTGCAAACCTACTGCAGATGTCCAGGGAACAGATAATGGTAACTTGGAGTAGCGTGGTAGCAGTGGTTATGGAAATATGTATATAAATTTGAAGTATTTTAGTAATAGGCAAAGCTTTGTGATGGATAGGATGTAGAGCCTGAAAGAAAGGAGAGAATGTCAAGTAGGACTCCAAAATTTGTGACATAAGGCTTTGTGTTGATAATGATTTTAATCAAGACTCACAAAAATGGAAGAGGCTTTGATTTAGAGGGAAAACAAATCATGAGTTTGGAATTTTTATGACAAAAATCTAAACAGAGATGTAAAAGATCCATTGGATACCAGATTCTGAGATTCAAAAGAATGATAGGATTGTGAAAAAAAATTGAGTGGTTAAGAGTACATATACATGGTACAACTTTGCATATTGTATTATTGGGTGTTTATTATATTAATAATCATCAAAAGAATGACTAAAAATTAACAATGCATATGGATAAATGCTATATTATCAACTCACATTTGCATGAAAATAATTTTCTCAAGAAATTAGTTCATTAATAAATAGTTTGCTTCTCTTTATCAAAATGGCAGGGACTTGGGTAATGAATGTTAGAACAATAATGAACCTCTATATCTGAAGCCATTGGAATGAACTGTTGAATGAGTATATGCTCTGATAAATGTCCTGGGGTTCAGAGAGAGGAAGAGCCTTCACTTACTCTTTGTGGTTATCTTCTTTCCTTATTTACCATCTGCAAGGACTGCCATCCTTCTGACAACCATCTTGATTCTGCCATCTTCCATGTATTTTTCTTGTTGATTGAGTATTCCTGCCTACTGCCTTTCCATACATATTTTTTTATTCCTTGATTTTAAAACTTTGATTGGATCCAGCACGGTCAGACACACTTCACAATTATATGTCTAGGCAATCATTCAGCAGACTTATCCTACATGTATGGCTGGTTTCATCTGCTAAAAATATTTTACTTGCTCTCCATTTTTGCAACACAAAGTCTGAGTTTCTGGGTTTGACATTTGAAGCATTTAACCAAAATTATGATTTTTCTTTCTGGGCAAACACTAGCAATATGTAATATTGTATATTTGAAGTTTATGTACAGCAAATTTTATCTTATTGTCTAGTTCAACTGCATTTAATGGATAGCTGCTACATGCAAAAGACTATACTATATTTTACTGGAAGGAGTGTAGTCTTTATGAATAATGATTTGTAATTAAACACACTGTATCATTCATTATATTTCCATGTAGGTATTTTTTAAAATCTCATTTAGCGTATCTACTTATCTAATTCTTGTTAGCATTCTCTAAAGCCCTTAGCACCAAAGTGTAATTTTTTTTTTTGTAGATGTTGGTCATTGCAGTTTAGATATGATAAGAATGTGAAAATAACTAAGTAAAGAGACTGGAGATGTATATTCGGTCTAGGTATAGGCTGTTAGAAGAAGACAATGCCATTCTTTGTGTCTGACCTTTTGTGAGGTTAGTCATCTATTAAAGGCACTATTAAAAAAAACAAAGATAATCGGAGAATAATTTTTTCAAACTATTCTTTTACTGCTGACACTTTGAAAATATTGTTTATAATGGTAAAAAGTAAGCATCAACCTAATGTCTAACAATATGGGTTTTGCCATATGTAAGCATTAAGTAAATAATGCTTTCTGACGAAACTTGAAGATATGTGTGTATTTGCATTTTCACATACATGTGCTCACTGAGTTAAGCATATTCTTTGATGTGTGCTTGTCATTTTATTTTACATTAAAAAATGTAGACAATTTTTCACAAGGCACTGAGGCCAAGTCCATTTTTATATATTTCAAATGGTAAACAAGTAATGGAATGCTTTTATTAATAATAAACATTTTAAGTGAAAATAAGGAACAACCTGATCAAAAAATCTTACTGAAAAGATTTGAAATGCTGGTTAATCACTCCAGTACTTTAAGTTAGCAGGGTTTATAGTCACTCTTCATGCAAGTATAACTGCAAACAGATGGTTTCCACATAAGAAAGTATCTTCTTTTATCCTTAAGCTATATTTATTTTCCTTAAATATTTCTGCTATTTCTATAATTTTGTTTCATTATTTTCTGGAACATATTTTCTTAATTTAAATACTGAACTTATGTCTTGCAAGGATCATAGTTTAATGGCAGATAGCAAATTAATAGAGATTATAGTTGTTCTGTACCCAAATATAGTCTGGCATCAAATCCATTAATCAATAATAGAAATAGAACATTTCTTGCCTTCACATAATTGCTATAATTGCGATTCCTGGGAATAAAAACTGTACAATCAGGTCTCCATGCTTATTTTCCCAGAACTAGTATTAGAATTGGGAGTTCATATTAATCTAAAAATGGCTACATTATAAATAATATATATTTTATCATGATCTGGAGAAAAAAAAGAGTGAAGTAACTTTTTTCAGAAAAACATCCATTTTTTTTGACATGTAATACTCCTTTATATTCAATTACCTAAGTGACTACATCTAGCCTTTTGTACTTAATTTTTGGCATTACTGATAAATGCCTCTCAAGCTGTGCGATGCCATTACTTAATTACTCCTAAATATGATTACATGAAATAATTTATTTCTCTCATAATATCTATTAAACCATGTTTATTTGTTAACAGTTCTGATAAATCATAAACCTCAATAGAAGGAACAGATGTGGCCTCATTTCTTCTTTTTCTCCAAGAATATTTAATAAATATAAAATACATGAAATTATGTGTATATGTACAAATGTCCATATATATGAATATATCTATATCTGTATCTATATATATATGTAATATGTGTAATTTGGGGGCTACCAAATTCTTTCTGGTTTTTCTATTTTTTTCCATTAATCTCCTCGTCTATCTCTGTACCAATGTCATCCTTTAATGTGAAGTACTGGGGTGTGGCTGGAGCATAGAGGTAGGGGAGCTGGTTGTTCCAGAGGCAAGAAAGGTAGACAATGTGGGCTATGGTTACAGGCTTGATAAGGAAAGTCAGATCCCACTGCGGTCTGGCTTTCACCACACCCAGTGATGTGCTCCATTAATTTGTGGAAACTGTTTCTTCTTCAGAAACACTATGGACTGGCTGTTAAATGCAGATATTATCAAAAACTAAACTATGTAAACTTGCAATTAAAAAAATCATATTTTTAAATAGAAAAAATAAAAATTAATATAAAATTTGTTAATTTTGCACAGTGCAACTTCCCCAGCTTGTCTACTCCCTCCTTCCTGCTCCCCAAATCTGGATCACACGGCTTCTCTTCAGATTTGTGTAGGTGTTGGTCCATTGCCTGTCGGTGTTGACTATTGTAGTGATTTTACATTCATAGTTTCATGACATAAAAATGTTTTTCTAAAGAGCTGGTTAATATTTCTTTGTTTCAAATTCTATAAAAAAGGAGTTTTACCATATACGGTGGTTTTTTTTTTTTTTTTAATTTTATGCATCAACTTGACTGGAGCACAAGGTGCCAAGATATTCGGTCAAACATTATTCTAGGTGTTTCTGTCTTTGGATGAGATTAACACTTAAATTAGTGGACAAAGTGAAGCAGATTACCTTTCCTAATTTGAGTGGCCTCTTTCAGGCTACTGAAGGCCTGAATAGAAAAAAGGTTGACCTTTCCCCTAGTAAGAGAATCCTGCCTCAGGGCCTCCAAGCTGGGGCATTAGCTCTTCCTGATTCTACAACAGCTTTAGGTCTCCAGACCCAAAAAGGGACATCGGCTCTCTAGTTTTGGACTTGCCACTTTCCATAATTCCATGAGCCAATTCCTTATAATGAATAATAAATATAGTTAAAGTACATATGTGTGTGTGTGTGTGTATATATATATATATGTATAAAATCTGTCTAAAAAGGATATTTCTCTTCAAAAAGTATTTTAAAAAAATGCATCTTACTATCTTTCTCCAGAAAACCCTAAATCAGCAGGCTTCTGCAATTTTTTTCTCAATATTTTGTTTATATTATCATTTTTGCTGTGTATAGCTGCAAACCAATAATTTTTGCAATGGTTGTCTAGTATTCCATTCTGTGAAGATAACAAAATTAATACAATATATGTATTCTTTTATCAACGGCCATTTGAATTTTTCCTTTATTGTTTTACTGTTATGAATAATGTTGTTATGACTATGTTAGTATTTTGTTTACTGTACTTTGGCAAGACATTGTCTGTGGTACATGTCTTGAAATTGAATTATTTGTAAAGTTTGTGGCTGTTCACTGTTTCAGGGAAGTGCCCAATTATTTTCCAAAAGGTTATATTTATTTATATTGCAATGAGCTGTTTATAGTGTTCCCATTGACACATCTCCTCACCAACATGTGTAAAATATACTATTTATATTTAACAAATATAGTGAGTATAAAATGTTATATATCATTGTAATTCCCATTCACATTTCTCTAATTATTAGTAGGTTTGAACATTTTTCCATTTGTTGATTTATATGCCTCGTACCTTCGTCTTCTAGTAAATGCTGCTTGTTTCTTCTGTCATTTTTCTATTAAGATGTTTGCCTTTTATTTTTCGTATTGATTCATTAATGTAATCATTCAACAAATATTTATTGATCCTATAATACTTGCCAGTCACTCTTCTTATTACTGGAACACAGTATAAAACAAAATAGGCAAATTGCCTCCTTCATAGATCATACATTTAGTGAAAGATGATAGGCAATATACAAAATAAATGTGTGAACTAATAGTAGTTAGATGATAATTGTTTAGAAGAAAATATAAAGAGAGGAAAGTGTGCAGGGAATGAAGGCGGTATTAGCAACACACAGCACGTTAAAATTTTTAAGTTGTTTTTAAGACAAATAAAACATATTATTTTAATATTGTGAAACTTGCACTTTTTTTTTCTCCAAAGGTTATGCATTTTTTGTATCTTGTTTTAGAAATTCTTTAACTGTTTTTTCCAATTTCTGCTAATTTTTTTTACATTTTTCCCTCTTCCATTTAAGCCATAGATTTATTTGGGGGCAATTTATTGTTCTGTGGTAGGAAGTAGCCACTTATTTTCTTCTCCAAATAAATAACTAGTCAATTTATTGAAAAAATATTTTATTTTCCCTCTACCCTTGTTTCTGAGTTTGTTATTCTTGTCTACTTGTTAATTTGTGTCCTCTTGTGCCAATACATCTCAGCTTTGATAACTATTAGTTTATAAGAAGTTGCTATCTGGTAAGGCATGTCTCTCACCTTACCCTCTTATTTTCAGAAAGTTTTGACTATTCTTAGATATTTGAGTTCCCACTTAAGTTTTTGAATCAACTTACTGACTTTCATCCAGAATCCCTGTTGGGATTCTCGTTTCAACTACTCTGAACTTTTCATCATTTACAGAATTTAACGCATGTACTATATAGTGTCTTCCTTTTTATGGTAAGTTTTCCCGTTTGTGTGAATTTCCTTTGATGTCTATTTATAAAGCTATTTTTTTTACACGAAGTTATTTTAATGTTTGTTATTTTATGTCCAAGTTATTGATATTTTAGTTGCTATTGCTCTTCATTGTTTTTAATGGTTTATAAATATGTACAAATGGGCAATAGATTTTTATCAGTTTTCTTAAAACTAGTCATCTTGCTAAATTTTCTTAATGTTTGAAAAAGAGGTTCATAAAATTTTTAGTATTCTCTATGCAGTCAACTATACTATCAAAATAAATCAATATATCAAAAGTAATTAGTTTCAATGATTCTTTTACAAACGGAAAACTTTTTTCTTGTTTTCTCTAACAATGACATCAAGAACCCTGTGGTGTTTTCCTTGTTATCTATACTAATAACTATTTACAACTTTCATTATGAGTTTCTCTTTGATGAATGAGATAATTTAGAAATAAGTTCTATAATTTCTGAATGTATAGAATTAGAAATTGTTGACAACATATTAAAATAGCATGTTTTGTAGTCTTGATCATAAACTCAAATAGAATGTCTTATTTTATCTGAGAAATTCTCTTTTCAGTTTACAAGTTTTTATTTTAACATAAATAAAAGTTCAATTTCATCATATGCTTCCTTCTGCAAGTTTCAAATATTTATAATTTTCTAATATCTTACATTTTTGAAATATAATAATTGATATTTTTCAATCCTCTGAAAATAACAATATGCCAAAATATATTTTTTACACATTGCTAGAATGGCTCTGCTAGTATATTGTTTAAATTTGTTGCATCTATTTTTCATGAATGAGATGGCTTATAATTCTAGTTTTAATTTTTCTTAATCTGTCTTCTAATCAAAATAAGAATCTTGGAACCCTTTAACTCTCACCGTCCATTTTATATGCTATATTTGTCCAATATTTTTTTTCTACTGTATTTTACCCTAAAATTAGCTGAGGGTATTATTATTATTGTTGTTGTTGTTGTTATTGGTTGTAGTAGTATAGCTTATAAAACACTGGTTAGAATTACTAACATATAGTTCTGGAATGTTTTGTTCCTTCTGATTTATTCTCTTACCCTCTCTGTTTTGCTACAATATAATTCTCAGTATCTTAACCTCAATTTTAGATTGTATATCTCCTTGTATCCTTGTCCTATATTCTGTCCAGTTCTCTCCTTTCTTTAGCACTTGTGATGTACATTTTTCAAGAATTTGTTGTATGGTTCCATATTTGTTTCCTGTGTTTTTCATCTTTGTATTGCATTAAAACACACACACACACACACACACACACTTTATTATTAGTTGTGTTATAGTGAAGGAGTTACGGGAAATTTCTTTCAGCTTTGGATATATGATATTCTGGGTTGAGCTCTTTTTGATAGCTCATGTAATGATTCTTCTTTCCATTTTTTAATTATTGAAGGTTAGCTCCAGAATAACCTTGCAGTTGTTTTTCTATTTGCTCACACATAGTGTGAGTGAACTCTGACATCTCTGCTCTGAGACTGTTCTCTCACTGTGGAAAATCACCTTTTGAGCACTGGTAGGTATGGGAAAAGGGTGGGAGAGCACAGGTGAATGGGTGTATGGTCTTTTTCAAACTATGTTGATGGCTTGAGTATTCATTTAAGAAGTTTTATTAAATCTCCTGCACCTAAGTTAATTCTACCTCTTTGAAAAGTGTGTCCCATTCTTATATGGCTTTGGGTCAATTCTCTAATTTATCATGATTAGAGCCTCTGCTTATGTCACAGACCCAGCACTTGATATTTCTTGCTTCATCTGGCTTTCCCAGTAATCTATTCTTTTAATCCTCTTGTAATCATTAAGTTTTTTTAAGTTAGTACCCAATTTACTCTTTTCTAGAAATAGCAAAATTAATGGAAAATAGAGACTTGCTTATTTTGCCTTGTGTATCAACAGTACAAATATTGATTTTACTCAATAAATTATAAAATTTGTTGAAACAAATTCACAATATAAATACATTTACCATTTATGTTTATAATTCTAAAATTCCAATTCTGTTATTTTTTCTATTAAACTGAAATGAATATTGTAATACTATAATGAAAAAGTAAGTAAGTTAAAAATAGACAATTGGGAAAATTTATAAAGTATATAACATTTATTATTGGCTTGGGGGAAAACGAGGCTTATAGAAAAAGTGTGAAAAAGCATTGATAATTGAGGAAAATCAAAAGTGAAAACACACATCTTCGGAATGACGATACGAACCAATGGAAAATGATATTATACTTACAATTCCCCAATTCTGTATCTTTAATGTAAATCATGTCTAAATTAGAATCAGAATATAATATGTTTAAGAGCTTTATAAGGATTCAGTGCTTCTGCTTATTATTATTCTTTTTCTTCTTCTTTGTTTTTCTTCTTTTCCTTCAAGAATAAATAAGTACTTCATTTTAATAAATATCCGAGTTTGGACAGATGTGTGGTTCACTTCTCATGAATTTGAGTAGTGATGTGATTGCCAAAAATATGATGAAGTGATGTACTCTGCATATGGTGCTGAATGATTCTGCAGTATTTATTTAGGAGTTTACTTTTAACATTACTTAACAGAGATACATGAACTAATAGCTATTTCATCATTTCAATAGATATTGTATCCAAACACTTCATAGTCAAACATTCATATTATAAATTGTTGCTGATAAATGTTTTATAGATGATGTAAGATAAAAGTGTACATCAACAAAGTTGAGGTCATTGAGTTATTGATTCAATGTCCCTTGCTAAAATTACCAATTTAAATATGATGTCAGCACAGAGATCAAACAGGAGTGAAATCTATTAGTCTTTGTCATTATGCTTTTAATTTCAAGGAATGTTTTAAATTTAGTGTGTATTTTCTTTCTTGGTCACTGTCAATACTTCAGGGGTGTCAGTAAATCAAAATATAAAGCATGAAAGGTGTAATTTATGTCTCTTTTAGTCTGTTTTTATTTATTGTTTGCTTTCTTCATTATATTGACAAGACTCTTCAGTAATAGTGGATAATCCATATCAAACATGTACATTTATGTTTTATTTTAAAACATTAGGAAGATTCCTGAATGTAGAAAAGCACAGATTTTAATGGCAGATGAGTAACTGTTAGATGTTTCTGTTCTTCCACCAACATCTATTTGGAGTTTCTATACCTGTGTGATTATAGTGTTCACTATTTTGGTAGATATAATTACTTCTGATTCATTAAAATTTAACCTTTAATGCAAGGTTATTTCTTTGGATTTTTATAACACTCAAAGATAAAATAAACAATGAGCTATGTGAAGGAGTAAGGGAGTATTTGGTGACTTGATACTCTAACCATTTCAAAGTTCTTTTTTTTAAGCTTGTGCGAATAATGAAGGGTCATTAGCATAAAAAATTCACACTTTTCATGGCATTTTTAAGACAGGAAAGACAAGTAATTATCTAGGCCTAGAATAGCAAAATGACTTGGGTATGCATGCAAATTTTTTTGGATGTGTGATTTTTACAAAAATTAACATAGATTATTACAGAATTGTGCTATTGGTAGATTTAATTAAATGCACAAAAGTATTCAAGTAATTTTGAATGCTCTTTTAGAAACTAGAGTATTAATAGTAGAAATGAAAATATTTTTTGAATAAATTGTGATAAAAATTAACAGTACTATTGTTTATTTTAATGCAAGACAATTTTGGCTTCTGAACTTAATTGACAAGCACAGTTGATGTTTTCTTTATCAGAAAGAGAAATACCTTATAAGCTGATATCTTTCTTATGCCCATCTACATTGCATCATTAAAAACAAAAATTGACTAACTACTTATATTTATTCTTATATTATTTTTCTTATATTATTTATTCTTATATTATTATATAAATAAAAGAGAACCAGGTATGTGAGCATATAATTATGTTTTATGTTATTATTTTATGTATTGCGCATGCAGTACAAAACAACTTCCAGATCTAAAGAAATAGAAGACTCAAAAGAGAGTTCTGTACACTGTTCCTGTACAATTCCACATCTCTCCACAAAGGTAATCATTCCCAAAAATTAGTTCTTAACACATTTAATGACAGTTTTTCTGAGACTTCTTTTTCACTTAATAAGAATTAAGTGACTTAATTTCTATGTCATATAAATCTAATATTTTAAGAGCTACAAAATATTCTCTAAAGATGGTCTTCCATTATATTCTCTATTCTATTTCCATTGATGGACACACAAGTAGTGTTTTATTTATTAATTTTTTGATTATAAAACATGATGCATGACTATTCTCGAGGATGCATCATTGAGTTCAAATACAGTATTTTTTTTAAAGGTTAATTGTTAGAAGAGATTTATTTGGTTCAGAGATGTATTCCCTTAAAATTATAAACAATACCACTGCTATGAATATTGGAGTGCATGTATCTTTTTGAATTTAGGTTCCCTCTGGATATATGCCCAGGAGTGGGATTGCTACATCATTTGGTAAGTCTATTTTTATTCTTTTAAGGAATTTCCATACTGTCTTCCATGATGGCTGCACCAAACTACATTCCCACCAACAGTGTGGGAAGGTTTCTTTTTCTCCACACCCTCTCCAGCATTTATCATAGCAGCACTATATACAATAGGCAAGACACAGAAACAACCTAAATGCCCATCAAGAGATAACTGGGTAAAGAAGTTGCGGTATATTTATACAATGGAATACTACTCAGCCATAAAAAATAATAAAATAATGCCATTTGCAGCAACATGGATGGACCTGGAGATTGTCATTCTAAGTGAAGTAAGTCAGAAAAAAAAGAAAAATACCATATGATATCATTTATATGTGGAATCTAAAAAAAAGGATGAAAAAACTTACTTACAAAACAGAAACAGACTCACAGACATAGAAAACAAACTTATGGTTACCAGGACAGGAAGGGAGTGGGAAGGGATAAATTGGGAGTTCGAGATTTTCAGATACTAACTAATATATATAAAATAGATAAACAACGAGTTTGTACTGTACAGCACAGGGAATTAGATTCAATATCCACAGTAACTTATGATGAAAAAGAATATGAAAACAAATATATGTATGTTCATATATGACTGAAACATTATGCTGTACACCAGAAATTGACACAGCATTGTAAATTGACTATACTTCAATAAAAACATACATTGTACAAATAAAAAAATTTTAAAATATTATAAACAATATCATCAAATTGCACTTTCAAAAGACTGAATCAACTGATAGTTGATTCAATATTGTATATAACTGGTAGTTGCTCTATCCCCATTCTCATATTTTTTGTGTTTGCATGTGTGAATGTGTGTGTGTGTGTGTGTGTGTTAATCTGATGGGGTATAATGATTTTATATTGTTTTGAAAAACTCACTTGTTTAAACTGTAATGAAGCTGAACATTGACTTGGTATGTACTTTTGCTTCTATAGTTAGTTGTTAATTTTATATTAGGAGCACTATCTGTTGGTTGTTTTTCTTCTTAATTTTTATATAAAGAAATACATTTTTTTCCTTATCACTTCTGAGATTTGTGTTTTGGAAGATATTTCCCCTTTTGGTATTTCTTTTAGTTAACTGTATTTTCTTGTAACAGTTTTATCAGTTTTGCTTTTAACTTTTTCTGTTGAAATTATTTTTTACCTATGTCAAAGGATTAGGATTTGTAGGCTACTTATTCAATAATTTCTGTATATAAGTATATAAAATAATTTCTTCACATTAATATTATACTTTGGGTTATAATCCAATACTGCTTAATTTGTTTGTCAAACTCTTTCAGCTTTGGCTCTTGGGAGTTCTCTCGGTTGGTTCCTGTGTTTCTTGTTCTTTTGACATTTTTTCATGTGAGTGTGTGCATGTGTTTACAACAGTTTTCTAACTTTTTTCTCCACTACAAGATACTCCAGCCTCATTTTTGAAATTTACTCTTAGTCTCAGAATCAGCCATTTCTCCAAGGAACTCTGGTTTCCTTTATTTGAAGAATACTATTAGAAACCAATATCTGGGTCCAATATAATATTTACTATGGATTTAAAATAAATTTTAGAAGAAAAATGCTGAAATATAATTACTTTAAAGAAACATCTATTAATATTTTTAGGACACGACTTGGATAACAGTGAGCCAGATCGTGTTACTGCCTTAGTTTTAGTTAACATACCCAATTTTAAGAAAAAAAATTAAATAATTAATAATGTTGATACTTTAGTAATTAAGACTGACATTTTATCTAATAAATGTCATTTATTATTGTATTTTAAATGTATAAAATGAAGAGAATGACTAACAAAGTAGTTACTGTTAAAGTAGTTTTCTTCTTAAAAATAATTCTAAAATTATTTAGAGCAAAAATAAAACAACGTAATAGAGAAAAAAATAAAACAATGTAACACCCTTGCTTTACGCTAAACAGTAATACAATAAATGTTTATACAATTAATAACTCATATGGCCAAAATACCTATGTACAAATTTTGTATACATAAAAATAAAGTATGGCTAAAATATTTAAAGCATTCTGCATGACATCCAACACTGCTGATGTGCTCTGTGTGTTATTTAAGTAGTTCCTGAATTTTTATTAACATTAGCACACTTCTGTACATAGCAACTATGTTTGCTCATTTGATTTTTCTCTTGGTATATTTATGGAAGCCTTAGTTAGATCTAAATTTACATTCCTCTGCTATTATTTCTGACAGCAATTTGTCAAACACTGGATGCAAACATGCTGAATCAGCTTATTTACAAGGCAACTTTCTTCATCTCTTTGAAAAATTCTCTACTTATGTATGTATATATAAGCAACTTTATAATAAAGGTATAAATAAAATACATAATCTTCTTGACAGTATGAAGACTGAGCAATTTCATAATGAACTCAGCCAGGATCAATTATCAACTTGAATATTTTAAAGAAAAATATTCATATGTCATTTTTCCTTAACCTTTGAGTTTTATTTTAAATTTGCAAAATATTTTCTAAATTTTACACTCTATTTGATTTTGTGGTTTTGGAAAGGGTGCTGTGGTATATGTAAATGTACAGTTATTTCATTAAGATTTTTTAATGTATGAAAAAAACCCACAAAATTAAACACTTCCCCTGAAATTACTGCCCTCTCTATATTACTTCTCCTTTTAAGGAATTTTCTATAAATGTGGTATAATTTTAATTCTCAAAATTCATTAACATATTTAACTTAACACATATACTCTGCATTTTGCTACATTTAAACAAAGACCAGAAATGCTTTGGAAAATTACTGAGCCAAGGCTAATTTAGGAACAAAAAGCCAGACTTCGTAATTCCATTGCCCCATTTTTGACAGGGAGTTTTGAAATACTGAGTAGAATGCCAAGAATGCAGTCAACTATCCTCTAATGTTTCCCTTCTAGAGCCACCCTTACCTTTCATTATGCCCAAAAGTCTTGCAATAATAAGTCAATTTAAGAAGTTAATATTGATTCAGCTATAATAAAACCTGACTTAATCAGAGTTCTCCATGGAAACAGGAGTTGCAATGAACAACAGTGGCAGAATCAGGATATTTTGCAAGTGTCAAGAAAATCTCCTGAAGTTAAGATAGAAATAATATGCAAGTACTTTTATTAAAATTTAAACTTTTCAAGCTGTTAACTGATTCAAGTGACTTTATTATGTAATTGATCAATCTCCCTATAGGTAACAAGATTTGGTATTATATATTTTTTTAAAGCAGAGCATGGAAGAGTCTATTAAAATCATTAACGGCCTAGTGGTTTATTTCTTGGGTTTAAAGGGATTGCAGAATTTATCAATTGCTACAGGCTACAACCCTCTGAGAATTGAAATTTCCTCATGTATTTCTCTCTCATTCCAAACCTATTGTGTCTTTAATTCTGTGCCTCAAATATGTGTCTAAAGAAAGGTAACTTGCCATTCAGAATTAATCTGAAAGTGTACCGTGTCATATCTTTGGTGGTGTGAGGCACAAGTTGGGTGATAGATATCTTCTATTATCTATGACATAAGTAAGCATTTACAATAATCAATACAATGTAAAAATAACACTTACCATGTCAAGGTCTATGCCTCACAAAGGTCTAATAAATAGTAATGTTAATGTTATAAATAGGAAGGGAAATCCATTCTTTTAAATTGCAAAATTATTATGGGAGGAGGACTTATGTCTGTGCTGTCCAATTTAAACATAAGGGACATTGTCATAGAGCTGAACTAGGTAAGTGGAGTCTCTTTCACTATGGATAATGTAGCTGGAGAATTTAATTTGGAGTCTGCAGTCTTCAGCATGGTAATTCCCACAATAGGCTCTACAGGGAGAGTCAAACTTGGCAGTGAGACTAGTGTTTTTTAGGGCTTTCATGGTACAAAATGGTCATTATAGATCAGTGCTCCTTAACAATATTTAAGTGGTAGCTGTGTTTAGCAGTTCAGGTGTAAACACAGTATAGAAGTTGGAAAATAGTATTTTTGAGCCAGAGATTTAACAAATCTACAAAATGGAATAATGCCAAAGAGAAGAATCAAGAGCACTGGCCCTGGAAAAAAC